>NC_137335.1:67799162-70756662 GCF_965287045.1 Carcharhinus amblyrhynchos | reverse complement strand
CCTTAATTCCTTTAATGTTCAAAAATTTATCTATCCTTACCTTAGAAACATTCAGTGAGGTAGCCGCAACTGCTACCCTGGGCAGGGAATTCCACAGAGTCACAACCCTTTGTGTGAAGAAGTTCCTCCTCAAGTCAGTCCTAAATCTGCTTCCTCTTATTTTGAGGCAATGCCCCCTAGTTCTGGTTTCACCTGCCAGTGGAAACAACTTCCCAGCTTCTATCTTATCGATTCACTTCATAATCTTATATGTTTCTGTAAGATCTCCCCTCATTCTTCTGAATTCCAATGGGTATAGCTCCAGTCTACTCAGTCTCTCCTCATAAGCCAATCCTCTCATTTCCAGTGAATTCCAGTGAATTCAACCCAGTGAATCTCCTCTGCACCCTCTCCAGTGCCAGTATATACTTTCTCAAGTAAGGAGACCAAAACTGGGGACAATACTCCAGGTGTGGCCTCACCAGCACCTTATACAGCTGCAACATAACCCCGCTATTTTTAAACTCCATCCATCTAGCAATGAAGGACAAAATTCCATTTGCCTTCTTAATTACCTGCTGCACCCGCAAACCAACTCCTTGAGATTCATGCACAAGGACACCCAGATCCCTCTGTACAGCAGCATGCTACAATTTTTTACCATTTAAATAATAGTCCATCTTGCTGTTATTCCTACCAAAATGGATGACCTCACATTTACCAACATTGTACTCCATCTGCTAGACCCTCACCCACTCACTTAGGCTATCTATATCCCTTTGCAGACTTTCAGCATCCTCTGCACAATTTGCTCTGCCACCCAACTTAGTGTTATCTGTGAATTTTGACACACTACACTTGGTCCCCAATTCCCAATCATCTATGTAAATTGTTAACAATTGCGCTCCCAACACTGATCCGCGAGGCGCACCACTAGTCACTGATCTCCAACGACAAAAACACCCATTTACCCCCACTCTTTGCTTTCTGTTAGTTAACCAATCCTCAATCCATGCTAAAACATTACCCATAACACTGTGCACGTTTATCTTATGTAGCAGTCATTGGTGCGGCACCTTGTCAAATGCCTTCTGGAAATCCAGATACACCACATCCACAGGTTCCCCATTGTCTACTGCACATGTAATGTTCTCAAAGAATTCCACCAAATTAGTCAAACATGACCTGCCCTTTATGAACCCATGTACGTCTTACCAATCGGACAATATATCCAGATGTCTCGCTATTTCTTCCTTGATGATAGATTCAAGCACTTTCCCTACTACAGAAGTTAAGCTAATGGGCCTGTAGTTACCTGAGTTTTGTCTACCTCCTTCTTTAAACAGTGGTGTCACATTCGCTGTTTTCCAAGCTGCGGGAACCACCCCAGAGTCCAGCAAATTTTGGTAAATTACCACTTGTACATTTGCTATTTCTCCCACTATCTCTTTTAGTATCCTGGGATGCATTCCATCAGGACCAGGAGACTTGTCTACCTTTAGCCCCATTAATTTGCCCAACACTACCTCTTTCATGATAATGTTAGTTTCTAGGTTCTCACCTGCCATAGCCTTCTTGTCATCATTTACCTTATTTCGAATGTGACGAGCATTCAGATAAACTAAAAGTGCCCTTTTGCTAGTTTTGTACCATTTTTTTGAATTCTAACACCTCCATTAATAACATCTCCTGAGTTCCCCTTCCTTTTAACTTTTTTCCTGATTTTTGATGCAGTTGGAACCTTCTCTCCATATTTTGTCCTTGCTCCCTGCTTCTCAGACTCCTTACATAGGTTCCCATCCCCCGGCATGTTAGTTTAAGCCCTCCCCAACCAAACACCCCCTTAGGACATCAGTCCCAGTCCTGCCTAGGTCTAACTTGTCAAATTTGTACAGGCCCCACTTCCCCCAGAACCAGTCCCAATTCCCCAGGAATCTGAAGCCCTCCCCCTGAAACCATCTCTTTAGCCATGTATTTATCTGATATATCTGCTCATTTCTGCTCTGACTAGCACGAGGCACCGGTAATAATCCTGAGATCACTACCTTTGAGGTACGATTTCTTTCTATTTTTAATTTTCTCCCTAGCTCTCTATATGCTGCTTTTAGCACCTCATCCGTTTTTTTAACCTATGTCGCTTGTACCAACGTGTACTACCACCACTGGCTGTTCGCCCTCCCTCTTCAAAATGTCCTGCAGCTGTTCCGAGACATCCTTGACTCTAGCACCAGGGAGGCAACATACCATCCTGAAGTCTCGTTTGTAGTCACACAATTGAATCCCCTACACCTATTGCACACTTTTTACCCCTCCCCTCTAATGATAAGCTAATGTATTAAACTGAGCATCATGGCATCCCGTGGTGTGTTCCTCCTGGTGAGGAGGCTAGAGGATTGGAGGAATCTTCTGGAGGAAACCCACACAGACATGGGGAGAATGTGTTGTCAGCAATTATCACATTGTTAAAAGAGTCACCACCGATGGTTCCTCTGAACTGTGTAGCCATGCAGAGACCTGAATATTTCCCTTTTAAATGAATATGTAGGTGCAATGATGCAAAAAGAAAATTTAATGACCCACTCACGATATCAAACATTAAGAAGGTATGTCGGTACTTGACTGATAACGACCTGACTGAACTCATTGCACTGGGTTTAATAGGCAATTAATGTGTGGCAAATCCATCATAATCACAGCAGATTAAAGGATGAGAAACCAGTTTTGCGACGATAACAGTGCAACAACTTGTGGCGATTCACAATTCCTGTGGGTATCTCTTCCTCACTCCAAGTTGCTGGCCAACCCATGCTTTACTAGCAGTTTGAGCCATTCAGGTTGTTATTTTGTTCAGCAACATCTGGCTTGTTATGCTTGAATCATTGAATCCTACAGTGCAGAAGGAGGCCATTCAGCCCATCAAGTGTGCACCAACCACAATCCTACCCAGAACCTATCCCCATAACCCCATGCATTTACCCTAGCTAATCCGCCCGACACTAACAGGCAATTTAACATGGCCAACCCATCTAACCCACACATCTTTGGAGTGTGGGAAGAAACCAGAGCACCTGGAGGAAACCCATGCAGACATGGGGAGAACATGCAAACTCCGCACAGACAGTGACTTAAGCCAGGAATCGAAGCTGGATCCTGGCGGTATGAGGCAGCAGTGCTAACCACTGTGCCACCGTGCTGCCCAAACCATCATGCCACTCCCCCCACCCCCACCATGCCCCACACACCACTGCCCCACACAAGCCCTTCACTTGAAATTTCTGCTTTCCATTTCGATCCCGGCTCCAGGTTCCTTCACCGGTTTAGGAGCCTTAGCTGTTAAATTTCATCCCTAAACCCTCTCTGCTTTCCTCTTCTCCATCCGGCTTTAAAAATCCTAGTTAAAACTACATACCAAAGTTTTATCCTATTATCTCATCTTGTTTGGCTTCAGCATTCATTTTTGGCCATCCATCTGTCAAACACTGGGACATTTATCTGTATGTTAAAGGTGCTATTGAAATGCCAGTCATTAAAATTGACTTGTGATGCCTTTTGTGACAAATGAATGCAGGCTGACTACTTTTGTGAGAATGACCCTAATAAGGTTCAAGCGATAGTGAATTTTAAATCATTTATTTTAGTATTAAATACAAATCATTTGTTGGCATTGTGCTTATATTCATCAGTGGAAATGTGATCTGGTTTGCATGCACCCTTGGCTGTTTTTCCATGTAACATGTGCTGGTATTCTAAAGTAAATTAAAGTCCAGAATTTGATGAGTTGGAGCATCTCACGGAGAACTGGATTCCTCTGCTGCATGCTTCAGCTCCAATTATTTTTGTGCCTTGAATGTTGCAAGTAGGAGTTGATAAGGATGCCATGAAGTCGTCAGGGCATCTATGCAAATGATCAGTAATTCATCACACATCTCTGTGCTGCAAATAGCTGTTTATTTCACATTCTAATGATGCCGGGCACTGTGAACTTGCTATTACTTCTGCAGTGGTTTCTAGGTTAATATAACCATACTGTATATACTCGGGTGAAAGGTGGCGGTTAGTTCAGTTGGCTGGACGGCTGGTTTGTAATACGGAATGACACCTACAATGTTGGTCCCATACAGGCCAAGCTTATTCATGAAGGCCCTGCCTTCTCAACCTTGGTTCATAAAACCCTAGAATCCCTACAGTGCAGAAGCAGGCCATTCGGCCCATCGAGCCTGCACCGACACAGTCCCACCCAGGCCCTACCTCCATAACTCCAAGCATTTATCCTAGTTAGTCCCCCTGACACTAATGGACAATTTAGCATTTTGGCAGTTTGAACCAGGGCAGGACTTACTCAGTTAATGGTAGGGTGCTGGGGAGAGTGACAGAACAAAAAGATCTAGGGATACATGTTCATAGCTCCCTGGAAGTGGAGTCACAGGTGGACAGGGTGGTGAAGAAGGCATTCGGCATGCTTGGTTTCATTGGTCAGAACATTGAATACAGAAGTTGGAATGTCTTGTTGAAGTTGTACAAGGCATTAGTGAGGCCACACGTGGAATACTGTGTGCAATTCTGGTTGCCCTATTATAAAAGGGACATTATTAAACTAGAAAGAGCGCAGAAAAGATTTACTAGGATGCTACCAGGACTAGATGGATTTAGTTATAAGGAGAGGCTGGATAGACTGGGACTTTTTTCTCTGGAGCGTAGGAGGCTGAGGGGTGATCTTATAGAGGCCTATAAAATAATGAGGGGCACAGATCAGCTAGGTGGTCAATATCTTTTCCCAAAGGTAAGGGTCTAAAACCAAAGGCATAGGTTTAAGGTGAGAGGGGCCCGATACAAAAGTCTTCAAAGGGGCAATTTTTTCACACAGAGGATGATAGGTGTCTGGAAAAGGCTCTAAATGTAGTAGTAGATGTGGGTACAATTTTGTCTTTTAAAAAGCATTTAGATAATTACATGGGCACGATGGGTATAGATGGATATGAGCCAAATGCGGGCAATTGGGATTAGCTTAGGGGTTTAAAAAAATGGGCAGCATGGACAAGTTGGGCCAAAGGGCCTGTTTCCATGCTGTAAACCTCTGTGACTCTATGAGATTCACAACAAATTCAAAGCAATGCAAGTGATTTTCGACATAATTATGAAATTATCAAGAAAATCTTGAGGTTGAATAAACGGATAAAAGAGAAGCAGTTCACATTTAGTAAGCTTTGAAACTTAACAGCATAAAACCACATGATGGCAGACTAGCTGAAACAAAGCACAGCGATATATCTAACAGGCTGGATTGATCCTTTGACATTAAAATTAAAACATTGTAAGCTACAGTAAAACAGCACATTTATGACGTGTGTAGTGAAATTATTACTCTCAAATTCTAAATCCTCGTGTTCTACCAAGTGAAATACAATACCACAAATATGACAGAAAAACTTCTATATTTGTCTGTTTGAAAGCTGCAGTTGAGTATGGATAAATAACATAAACAGCAGCTACTGACTTCATTGGTTTGTTGTTGTATCTAAGAATCATAGAATCCTACAGAGCAGAAGGAGGCCATTCAGCCTGTCGAGTCTGCACTGATCATAATCCCACCCAAGCCCTATCCCCATGTATTTACTGGTTCCCTTTAACACTAAGGGGCAATTTAACATGGCCAATCCACCTAACCCACACATCTTTGCAGTGTGGGAGGAAACCCACGCAGACATGGGGAGAATCTGCAAACTCCACACAGACAGTGACACAAGTTGGGAATTGAACCCGGGTCCCTGGCGCTGTGAGGCAGCAGTGCTAACCACTGTGCCACCGTGCCGCCCCTTAAGGATTGTTCATTTCCTGGTTTCTTCTCAATAATATTTATTTTTCAAATATTATGTGCCATAACACTATGCATAGTGTGGAGAATACATGAACTAACTATTGTGAATTTGATATTGGTGAATGCTAAGATTTCAGCAAGTGCTGGAGTATTTTTTCTTCAAGGATGTCAAGGGTCAAATCTATTTCCGAAGAAGACTCATATCTGGTGGCACGGGTGGTCCAGTGGTTGTCATTGCTGCCTCACAATGCCAGGGACACAGGTTCGATTCCCAGCATGGGTCGCTGTCTTTGCAAAGTCTGTACGTTCTCCCCTTGTCTGCGTGGGTTTCCTCTGGTTGCTCTGGTTTCCTCCCACAGGCCAAAAATATGCAGGTTAGGTGGATTGGCTGTGATAAATTACCCTGTGGTGTCAAGAGGGCTAGCTAGGGTAAACGCTTGGGGGTTATGAGGAAAGGGCATGGGTGGGATTGTGTTCGATGCAGACTTGATGGGCCGAATGGTGTCTTTCTGCACTGTAGGATTCTATTATTGTGGGGAAAAGTCTATCTGGTTCCTTTTAGGGAAGGAAATCTGCCATCCTTACCTGGTCTGGCCTACATGTGACTCCATGAGCCACGGCAATGTGGTTGACTCTCAATTGCCCTTGGGCAACTAGCGATGGGCAATAAATGCTGGTCAGCCAGGGACACCCATGTCCCATTAATGAATTTAAAAAAGTCTTGAAATATAGAATGGCCATTCTTTGTACGTCAGAACAATGCAATGCAGTGAATAAGTAATAGCAGCACTGTGCCACACACTAGAATCTGGTTAAATTATGACAGTGGTGGTAACAGGTTAAAGAGAGGAAGAGTTACAGAATTACTGGAAATGAGAATGTTGAATCACTCAAATGCTGGCAGCGAAAGGGAAAGGAGGAGGTTTGGATATTTCAGCTGGAAACAATGTGCTGATGTAGGAATTGGACCGTGCTGAGCCAGTGAAAGTCAAAGCAAGAATCAAATGAAAGCACCGTCAAAAAAAGGAGATAAAATCAAAGGACATCTGATAAGGAGTCAGCAGGTTCAGGAACAGGATGAAAGAAGAGAAAGGCTCACAATACAGTCAGGAATATATAAAAAACAATTAATTATTATACCAATCATCACTTTTCCCAGAAAACTCTGCAAACAGTTTAGTGGTGTCAGACACTTTAGGAACTTTCAAGTGGTTATTGGATAGGCACATGGAGCACACCAGAATGATAGGGAGTGGGATAGCTTGATCTTGGGTTCGGACATAACTCGGCATAACATCGAGGGCCGAAGGGCCTGTACAATTCTATGTCCTATATTGTATACACTTAACCTTCTTGCTTTCACTACTTTTCTTCATTTGACTGTCCAATTAACTGTTTGCAAGCAGTGATTGCACCCAGTCGTTTCACAGATCCAGCAATCTGCTTGGGGTGGTGTTGGCATAGGGGAAAAAAAAACCCAGGGAACGCTAACACAGAAAATGCTGGAAAATCTCAGCAGGTCTGACAGCATCTGTGGAGAGAGAATAGAGCCAACATTTTGACTCTGGATGACCCTGCATCAGAGCTGGCAACAAATGTAAACTTTGATCAGTGAGATGCTTGAAATCACCTTGCCAGGAATGATGTTCAGGTTTCAAAGGGCTACAGGAGGCAGTCCAGCCATGAGATTCCCATCCCAGGGGACAGTGCGGAGGTCAATTACTTGCACCCAGCCTGAGCCCACCAAACATCTAGGATCCTTAGGAAACCCTCACTCTGCAGCCTGGCAGTGGTCAAGGGGTGCATGGTTACCACCTCCTTGACTTTCCCTTGGGACCCAATGCACCAGGTCCACGGTAGTCATGGCCCACTCCAAAGTCCCCCTCTTGCAGTTCCCGCTGGGTTGGTGGGTGAATGGTGGAAGGGCTTTGAATTTTTGAATAGTGCTTCAAGCCCGCTAATCACATTTAATAGGAAACATCACGACAGGTTTGCCATCCAGTTGCATTCCCTCTTTAAATTTCATGTTCTATTCAGCAGGCCATCGGGATTCCCGCCAGTGGTGAACAAGGAGATGAATTCCCTTCCCCCTTCTCCCCACTTATTCTTTAACCATAAAGCATATGAGTTTCTTCAGCAATCCTGTAACCTTGACTGTGAACATGTGGTGGTTGTAGAGAATACAGCTGTTGGAAAGACACGGAAGAAGAGAACAACAAGGTATGCAACAAAAGCAACAAAGTATACAATAAAAGCAACAATGTATAAACAAAAGCAACCAAGTATGCAGTAAAAGCAACAAAGTATAGAACAAAAGCAACAGAGTTTATATAACAAGGTATATATCAAAAGCAACAAAGTATACAGCAAAAGCAACAGAGCATATATAACAAGGTATATAACAAAAACAAAGTATACAATGAAAACAACAAAATATACAACAAAAGCAACAACATATACAACAAAACAATAAAGTATTTAATAAGTACAAAACAAAAGCAACAATGTATGCAACAAAATCACCAAATTATACAGCAAACTATGCAACAAAAGCAACAGAGTATATATAACAAGGTATATAACAAAGGCACAAAGTATGTGACAAAAGATAAGCAATAAAACGGAAATGAAAGAAATGTAAAAGGGTTGCAGATGCAGCAACAATGAAATTGTCCTGCTGGGCATGCTGTGAACATTGACTTTAATCACTTTAGCTACACCTTGATTCCCTTCACAGATGTGGATGGCTCTGTCAGTGGGTTGGAAATCTTTTATCAGGATCCAGACAGGTGTTTGGATTTTTTGTGCCAACGAATTATTTTCCTCTTCTTGCAATTGACATATTCACCATGCTTTGCTTGCGTTTTCTGTTTTGATTCACCCCCTGCTGTATTAGCAGTTTTTTAAAAGAAAGTTTTTAAAATACTTTTTTCTCTTTACTTCTTATGGTTTCATTCCACATGGTCCTGCCCTGTTTGCCTTTCCACCCCTTTGCCGCCGATGGCACACTGTTTTATCTTTTCTATGTAGTTTGCATTTTCGTACTGGTGATCCTTATGTCACCTGCTTCTGATTTAAGTTTATCAGTCTTAAAGAATGCCTGACTGCACAATGGCATAATTCCCAGTTTAGAGAAATCTGATGTAACTGATTTATTTGATGTAAATTTCAAACTCCTACGCACATTTTACTCCACTAATTTGTGAACGGCCCTCATTCCAAGTGATTTATGCAGATGGTGAAAGCCAGAGGCTTGAAAGTAGATCCTGCCCCATTCTGCCCCCCAACCCACCTCATGTCTTCACTCCCATTGCTTATCCTAGTACACATAACTATTTTCCAATTGAGTATAATCACGATTACTGTTACATGATTCAATGCTGTTTTCCCAAAGGCTATCTGAAAATCTCCGCGTACAGCAGCTAACAGAATGGAATTAGAACATAGAACATAGAACATAGAACATAGAACATTACAGCGCAGAACAGGCCCTTCGGCCCACGATGTTGCGCCGACCAGTTAAAAAACAATGACCCTCTAACCTAAACCAATCCCTTTTCATCCATAAACCTATCCACGGATCTCTTAAACGCCCCCAAACTAGGCGCATTTACAACTGCAGCAGGCAGGGCATTCCAATCCCTCACCACCCTCTGGGTAAAGAACCTACCCCTGACACCTGTCCTATAACTACCCCCCCCTTAATTTAAAGCCATGCCCCCTCGTGCTAGCTTTCTCCATCCGAGGAAAAAGGCTATCACTATCCACCCTATCTAAACCTCTAATCATCTTATATGTTTCAATAAGATCCCCTCTTAGCCGCCTTCTTTCTAGTGAAAACAACCCCAAATCCCTCAGTCTCTCCTCATAGGACCTCCCCTCCATACCAGGCAACATCCTAGTAAACTTCCTCTGCACCCTCTCCAAAGCCTCCACATCCTTCCTGTAATGTGGGGACCAGAACTGCACACAGTACTCCAAGTGCGGCCGCACCAGAGTTGTGTACAGTTGCAACATGACGCTGTGACTCCTAAATTCAATCCCCCTACCAATAAACGCCAAGACACCGTATGCCTTCTTAACAACCTTATCTACTCGATTCCCAACTTTCAGGGATCTATGTACACATACACCTAGATCCCTCTGTTCATCCACACTATTCAAAGTCCTCCCGTTAGCCCTATACTCAACACATCTGTTATTCCTACCAAAGTGAATTACCTCACACTTCTCCGCATTAAACTCCATCCGCCACCTCTCGGCCCAGCTCTGCAACCTGTCTAAGTCTCCCTGCAGACTTTGACACCCTTCCTCACAATCTACCACACCTCCGACTTTGGTGTCATCAGCAAATTTACTAATCCACCCAACTATACCCTCATCCAGATCATTAATAAAAATTACAAACAGCAGTGGCCCCAAAACAGATCCCTGAGACACACCACTCGTAACCGAACTCCATGACGAATATTTACCATCAACCACCTATCTGCTAGCCAATTCCTGATCCAATTTCCTAGACTACCCTCAATCCCATACATCTGCATTTTCTGCAGAAGCCTACCATGGTGAACCTTATCAAACGCCTTACTAAAATCCATATATACCACATCAACTGCCTTACCCCCATCCACCTCTTTGGTCACTTCCTCAAAAAACTCAATAAGGTTAGTAAGGCACGACCTACCCGCTACAAAACCATGCTGACTATCTCCAATCAATTCATTACTCTCCAAATAACTATAAATCCTATCCCTAATAATTTTTTCTAAAACCTTGCCCACAACAGAAGTAAGACTCACCGGTCTATAATTCCCGGGGAAGTCTCTGTTCCCCTTCTTAAACAATGGGACAACATTCGCTATCCTCCAATCTTCCGGTACTATACCAGAGACCAACGACGAGCTGAAGATCAGAGCCAGAGGCTCTGCAATCACCTCTCTTGCCTCCCAGAGAATCCTAGGGTAAATCCCATCCGGACCAGGGGACTTATCTATTTTCAAACTCTCTAGAATATCCAGTACATCCCCCTTATCAACTGCAATACTGTCTATTTTACACCCCTTCAACCCAGTGTCCTCCTCAGCTATATTCATGTCCCCCTGCGTGAACACCCAAGAGAAATATTGGTTCAATGCCTCTCCAATCTCTTCCGGTTCCACACACAACTTCCCTCTACTGTCTGTAACTGGCCCTAATCTTGCCCTAACCAACCTTCTGTTCTTGACATACCTATAGAACGCCTTAGGATCCTCCTTAATCCTATCAGCCAAAGTCTTCTCATGTCCTCTTTTAGCCCTTCTTAACTCACTCTTCAACTCCCTCCTAGCCAATCTAAAGCTTTCTAATGCACTACCTGAGCCCTCAAGCCTCATCCGAACATAAGCCTCCTTTTTCTTTTTAACCAACGAATCAACTTTTTTAGTGCACCACGGTTCCCTAGCCCTACCAAATCCTCCTTGCCTGACAGGGACATACCTATCACGGACTCGCAGTAGCTGCTCCTTGAAAAAACTCCACATTTCGGACGTTCCCAGTCCCTGTAATCTCCTAGTCCAACCTATGCTTCCTAATTCTCTCCTAATAGCCTCATAATTACCCTTCCCCCAGCTAAAACTACTGACCCGAGGTTCATGCCTATCCCTTTCCATCACTAAGGTGAACGTAACCGAATTGTGGTCACTATCACCAAAATGCACACCAACTTCCAAGTCTAGCACCTGGTCTGGCTCATTTCCCAGCACCAAACCCAATATAGCCTCACCTCTAGTTGGCCTATCTACATACTGAGTCAAAAAACCTTCCTGCACGCTTTGTACAAAAACTGACCCCTCTAACGAGCTCGAGCTATAGCAATTCCAATCAATATTAGTAAAGTTAAAGTCCCCCATAACAATTACCCTATTACTTTCACTCCTAACCAGGATCGTCTCCGCAATCCTTTCCTCAATCTCTCTAGAACTTTTAGGAGGTCTATAAAAGACTCCCAACAGGGTGACCTCTCCTCTCCTATTTCTAATCTCCGCCCATACTACCTATTATCTTCCAATTTCCTCAGAACAATTCAACCAGTCAGTCAGACAGAACCTCCAGTTCCCAATACCATGCTAGGGCCCTTGAATAACAGAAGCAGCCACTGCTGTGACAAGAAACAAGGGTGTAGCTACCGTCAAAAGTTATTAAAATCAATGTTCTCTGTATGCCCAGCAGGAGGATTTCATTGTTGCTGCAGCTGCAACCCTTTCACAATTATTTCCTTTTGTTTGCTGGCATATCTTTTACTGTATATTTTGTTGTATATATTTTGCTGTATATATTTTACAGTGTATTTTTGTTCTCTGTATTTTGTTGTAGATGTTTTGCCCTATATATTTTGATATATACATTTTGTTGGATGTATTTTGTTCTGTATTTCGTATATATATTTTGTTCTATACAGTTTGTTGTGTACATTTTGTTCTATATTTCTTGTATATATTATGTTCTATATACTTTGCTGTATATATTTTGTTGGATGTATTTTGTTCTATGTATCGTGTATACATTTTGTTCTATGTATCTTGTTGTAAATATTTTGTTCTATATATCTTGCATATATTTTGTTGGATGTATTTTGTTCTATATATCTTGTTGTGTATTTTTATTGTATATATTATGGTCCATATATCTTGTATGTATTTTGTTCCAAATACTTTGTTGTATATATTTTGTTGGAGGTATTTTGTTCTATATATCTTGTTGTATATATTTTGTTGTGTATATTATGGTCCGTATATCTTGTATATATTTGGTTCCAAATACTTTGTTGTATATATTTTGTTGGATGTATTTTGTTTTATACATCTTGTATATATTATCTTCTATATACTTTGTTGTATATATTTTGTTGGATGTATCCTGTTCTATACATCTTGTCATATATATCTTGTCATATATATCTTGTTCTATATATTTTGCTGCATATATTTTGTTGGGTTTGTTGTGCATACATTGACTCTTTAATAATATTTAGTTGACATAATTTTGGTGAGGGCAGGTGAAGGGTAGGATGGGAGAGGAGAGGAGTGGTGGAGGAGGTGGGTACGTCTGATCCTCAGTGATCAGGAGACTGGATGATCTGTGCCCTCATTTCAAATTTCAGCCATCATCTTGCCCTGCAACTGACAGCTGACCAATGGGAATTTAACCTCATATAGCTTTTTGCCCTGCTTAAATTTTTGAAACTATGAGGCCTTCCTGGGCCCAGAGCTGTCAAAGATCTGAAAGAAAGGTTTTGTTAATGTGACTTCTGTTCCCTTCAGCACTCTGCTACAAATGGCACCAGTCAGCAGGCTAGCCAACACAGAGTGTTATAATCCTAGTTAGCCATCCATCATCAGGCCTTGTTTGCTTCACATCTTCACACACACTTATCATACAATCATTCAGTGTAGAAGGAGGGCATTCAGCCCATCGAGTCTGCACCAACCACAATCCCACCCAGTCCCCATCCCTATAACTCCGTGCATTTGTCCTGGCTACTCCCCCTCATATTAAGAGGCAATTTAGCATGGCCAATCCATCTAACCTGCACATCTTTGGGGAATAGTGGGGAAGGATTCGTCAGTCGGCTGGTTATCCAGCTGCTGAACCACATCATGAGCACTCGTTCGGTGGCCAACAAGTCTTGGAGTGGGGCTCAAACTCGTAGCTTCCGGCTCTGAGGTGCTCAGAAACGTTACTGACTGAGACATGAAATTTGACTGGACCACACCAATATTTGCCAGCTTTCAGTCTGATCCATTAGCATTGCCCAATACTCTAGAATCATCCTGGAAAGTAAAGGTAAATCCCAGATTTTGTTCTCCTTAGATACCTGTTTTCATTTATTCATGGGATGTGGGCATCACTGGCTGGGCCAGCAATTATTGTCCATCCCTAATTGTCCTTGAGAAAGTAGTGGTCAGCTGCATTCTTGAACCACTGCAGTCCCTGAAGTGTAGGTACACCCACAATGCTGTTAGGGAGGGAGTTCCAGGCTTTTGACCCAGCAACAATGAAGGAACGGTGATATATTTCCAAGTGAGGGTGATGAGTGGCTTGGAGGGGAACCTCCAGGTTGTGGTGTTCCCATGTGTCTGTTTCCCTTGGCTTCTTACATTGGTTCGTAATGCGTTGTTTAAGGACAATTGGTGAGTTCCTGCACCTTGGAGATGGCACACAGTGCTAATTGCTGCCACTATGTATTGGCAGTGAAGGGAGTGAATCTTTGTGGATGGGGTGCCAGTCAAGTGGGTTGCTTTGTCCTGAATGGTATCAAGCTTCTTGAGTGTTGTTGGAGCTGCACCCACCCAGGCAAGATGATAGAGGTGTCCATTTCTGGCCAGTAATTTGTGTGCCTGTTTCCAGTCTGCTATTTTAAGGACGGGCCTGCTCACAGCATGCCTTAAGAACGTAAGAGCTAGGAGCAGGAGTAGGCCATCTCACCCCTCGAGCCTGCTCCGCCATTCAATAAGACCATGGCTGCTGTTTTGTGGACTCAGCTCCACTTACTTGCCCACTCACCATAACCGTTAATTCCTTTACTGTTCAAAAATTTATTTATCCTTGCCTTAAAAAACATTCAATGAGGTAGCCTTAACTGCTTCAGTGGGCAGGGAATTCCACAGATTCACAACCCTTTGTGTGAAGAAGTTCCTCCTCAACTCAGTCCTAAATCTGCTTCCCCTTATTTTGAGGCTGTTCCCCTGGTTTTAGTTCCACCTGCCAATGGAAACAACTTCCCTGCTTCTATCTTATCTATTCCCTTCATAATCTTACATGTTTCTGTAAGATCTCCCCTCCTTCTTCTGAATTCCTGTGAGTATAGCCCCAGTCTACTCAGTGTCTCCTCATAAACCAATCCTCTCAACTCCGGAATCAACCTAGTGAATCTCCTCTGCATCCCCTCCAGTGCCAGTATATACTTTTTCAAGTAAGAAGACCAAAACTGTACACAATACTCCAGGAATGGCCTCACCAGTACCCTGTACAGCTGCAACATAATCTCACTGTCTTTAAACTCCATCCCTCTAGCAATGAAGGACAAAATTCCATTTGCCTTCTTAAATACCTGCTGCACCCGCAAGATTCCTGCACAAGATCACCCAGATCCCTCTGCACAGCAGCATGCTGCAATTTTTTACCATTTAAATAATAGTCCATTTTGCTGTTATTCCTACCAAAATGGATGACCTCACGTTTACCAACATTGTACTCCATCTGCCAGACCCGCTCCCACTCACAGACTATCTATATCCCTTTGCAGACTTTCAGCATCCTCTGCATGCTTTGCTCTGCCACCCATCTTAGTGTCATTTGCGAATCTTGACATATTACACTTGGTCCCAACTCCAAATTATCCACGTAAACCATCAACAATTGCGGTCCCAAGACTGATCACTGAGGCACACCACTCGTCACTGATTGCCAACCAGAAAAACACCCATTTATCCCCACTCTTTGCTTTCTGTTAGTTAACCAAACTTAGTGCCTTTGATCCAGACGCCTTGCAGCCCAATTTCTGGCTGTGCCTTGCTGTTTACACATCAGCAACAATTTTTGCGGCACTTCAGTTTTAATTTCTTGCAGTCCATCTTTATGTGGCAGGCTTGACTGATTGTTTTGTGCTCCATGTAGTTGCTCAGGAGAACGATTTACAAAGTACATTTTATCCTGATTGAGACTGGAGAAATGAACTTTCGATTACCGTGACAACTAACATTTTTAAATCAACGTTCTGCCACAGTTTCTTCCAAATTCTTCAATCTGATTCAGTGTAATTAGAACACTTGCTCCTGATTTATTTTTGCCTTCCTCTCACGAATGTGGAGACAAACTCTATGACAAGGGTGCTGACAGACCTCTAGGGCTGTGGGCAAGTGCCCAGTATTGGTTCAGGAGCTGATGGGTTCTATCTTCTGGGTCACTATTGCCGCATCTTGCCAGTGGGGCTGATGAGGAAACTCATTTTCCCCCACCTTATCTTGCAGGAGTGATCTAATACCAGCCCCTATCTCAGGTAAGTTGACTGTGCTCTGACTACAGATTAAATTAAATTCCTTCTTGAATTGGGCCATGGATTAATTCAATTGCTTCCTGGTTTAGTTTGACTTGATTTAGTATTGTCACATGTATTAGTATACACTGAAACGTATTGTTTCTTGCACAGCATACCATTCATAGAGAAGGAAACAAGAGAGTGCAGCATGTGCAGTTACAGTCATACCTAGTGTGTAGAGAAAGATAACTTAATATGAGGTAGATCCATTCAAAAGTTTGATGGCAGCAGGGAAGAAGCTGTTCTTGAGTTGGTTGGTATGTGACCTCAGATTTTTGTATCTTTTTCCCAAAGGAAGAAGGTGGAAGAGAGAATGTCCTGGATGCATGGGATCCTTAATTATGCTGGCTGCTTTTCCGAGGCAGCAGGAAGTGTAGACAGAGTCAATGGATGGGAGGCTGGTTTGCATGATGGGCTGGGCTACATTCACGACACTTTTGTAGTTCCTTGCGATCTTGGGCAGAGCAGGAGTCATACCAAGCTGTGATACAACCAGAAGGAACACTTCCTATGGTGGATCTGTAAAAGTTGGTGACAGTGATGTCTGACATGCCAAATTTCCTTAGTCTTCTGAGAAAGTAGAGGCGTTGGTGGGCTTTCTTACCTAAAGTGTCCACATGGGGGGACCAGGACAGGTTGTTGGTGAATTAGACACCTAAAACCTTAAAGCTCTCGAGCATTTTTACTTCATCCCCGTTAATGTAGAACTGTGCCAGGGTTAAATCAGTCTCCTTCTGGAACTCTGCATCTCAACAAGCCAACAAGCAGTGTGGGGCTCCAGCAAAACACTGCAGCGGGCAAAAATCTGAAATCACAACAGGGATCACTGGAGACACTCAACATGATGTGGAGATGCTGGCGTTGGACTGTGGTAAACACAGTAAGAAGCCTCACAACACCAGGTTAAAGTTCAACAAGTTTATTTGACAGTAAACCCCCCAGCTTTCGGGGTTTGCCTCTTTGTCAAGTGAGTGGAGAGTTCTGGCCAGAACTTAACCTGGTGTTGTGAGACTTCTTGCTGTGACACTCAGCATGTCAGGTGTGGAGGGAGAAACAGAGATTGGAATTCTCCAGCAGTTTACACCGGCGGGATTCTCTGGTCCGGCTGGGGACACAACGCCTGCCCACGGGTTTCCCGCTGGCATAGAGCCGAGAATTCCCACTGGCAGCAATGTGAATGGGGCGCCGTACTTACGCAAGGATATTTTGGCCTTGGAGGGAGTGCAGAGGAGGTTTACTAGGCTGATGCCAGAGTTGAGGGGGTTGAGCTATGAGGAGAGGCTGAATAAATTAGGCTTGTACTCGTTAGAGTTTAAAAGAATGAGGGGAGATCTCATTGAGATGTATAAGATGATGAATGGGATGGATAGGATAGAGGTGGAGAGACTCTTCCCGCTCAGAAAGGATAATAGGACTCGGGGGCACAGCCTCAAGATAAAGGGGGGGCGGTTTAGAACGGAGTTGAGGAGGAATTTCTTCACTCAAAGGGTGGTGAATCTCTGGAATTCTCTGCCCGTTGAAGTGGTGGAGGCTACCTCACTAAATATTTTTAAGACGCAGGTTGATGGGTTTTTGATAAGAGAGGGGATTAAGGATTATGGGGAGAGAGCGGGAAAGTGGAACTGAGCCACAACAGATCAGCCATGATCTTATTGAATGGCGGGGCAGGCTCGAAGGGCTAGATGGCCTACTCCTGCTCCTATTTCTTATGTTCTTATGAATGGCGAATGGCACGTTGTCTCTCGCAGCTGAGAAAAACACTGAGGGGAGGCCAGCGAATCTCAGCCAGAGTTAACATTTCAGTGCGATGACCTATCATCAGAAGGGGGCATGGAACAGTTCTGGGATCAACAACTTTCCAGTGAACAAGATGCCAATCTGTTGCTGTGTGAGACACAAACCATTTTCAGAGTCAGATATTCTTTCCCACCTCCTCCCCAGAAGTACCGAGACATGCTCCATAGTACCTCACTCGCCAGCGATACTTTATTGGATGGGGCTTACTGTGAGGGAGAAGATCGCTGTCTTCTTTTTATTATGTTACATTATTTGTCACGAGGTAGACATTGATTGTTGTGTAAATGCATATCCCAGGGGCCACTGCAGTCGTGTGTCCAGTAAAAGCTGGTTAGCTCAGTTTGCTGGACAACTGGTTGTAGAGTCATAGAGTCATACAATCCCACAGTGCAGCAGGAGGCCATTCAGCCCATCGTGTCTGCACTGACCACAATCATACTCAGGTCCTATCCCCATAACTCTATGCACTTACCTTAGCTATTCCCCCTGACACTTTAGCATAGCCAATCCACCTAACCTGCACATCTGTGGACGGTGGGAGAGGCACCCACTGCAGACTCGGTGCAGTCAGTCACCCAAGGCCGGAATCGAACCCGGATCCCTGGCACTATGAGGTAGTGGTGCTAACCACTGTGCTGCCCAAATCGAAGTGGAGAATGTGGGCATGTGGTTCGTGGTGCAGAGTGACGCACAGGTTTAATTTGCGTTCTGATTGAGGTTATACATGAAGGCTCTGACTTCTTAACCTTGCTCCTTGCCTGAGGTGTGGTGATCCTCAGGTTAAATCACCATCAGTCAGCTTATGAAGAGCTTATGGTCATTTGGGACTGTTGGGACTTTACCTTATCTTTTCAACAACAGATCAGCCTATCCGTCCACCAGCCGCATGGGAAATAATAAATAAACTCAATGAAGTTCCAGCATTTTAAGTCTGAAATGCAATCATTTCTAATTTTTAGAAACCTGAAGGTATAACATTTTTTCTGTACGGTGTGTGACATTTTCTTGCTTTGTTGTTTTGACCAGTGCAGTTTGAGGATTTATATTCCAGGACTCAATGCGCTTGAACTGACGCAACATGGTTGATTTGGCAAATCTGTGTTCCCAGAACAGATCTTTATGCAACAAGAGGCTGGGTAAGGAATTCAGCTGTGACTCAGTGGGCCCGATTTTACCATCGTGTTGTGACCGCACAAACTTGGTAAAGTGGGGCGTGAGGCGAGTAGTGTGATCCGCGCCTATCTCCGCGCTGGTTCCCCCTTTAACAATGCCCAAGAATGGCCACGATCGGGACTGCATCCAAAACAGGTGTGGTGGCCGTTTAAACGCATTTGCGCACATTTAAATTGACTAAATGGGCTGCATATCCAACTTTCCCTGCACTTCCCCCTTTACCACCGCATTCGGTCATCCAGAATCGGCACAAAATAGATTCGGGCACTCCATCAATGAGGGTTAGTGAGGAGCTAAGTGCCGAACGACCGATGGCTCTCTGCTTGAGATCGGTGGTGGTGGTGGTGGTGGTGGTGGTCGTGGGGGTGGGGTGGAGGGGCGGTGAGGGGAATGGGTGTGCTGCTATTCTGCTTGAGATTATTGTGGGGGGGGTGGTGTGAAGGGGCAGGGTGGATCACCTTGCCTGAGATCAATGGAGAAGAAGGGGGCTCCACTGCCACTCTGTCTGAGATCAGTGGGGGAGGGGGTCTGCCGCCACTCTGCCTGAGATCAGTGGGGAGGAAGGGAGGGAGGGGCTCACGATCGGTCTGGGTGGCAGAGGGAGTGGGGGGATAAGGCAGTCAGTAATGCTGTGGGGGTGGGACAATGCCTCTGGGGGCTAGGGGGAGGCAGCATCCGGCTCGGGAGGGATGTGGCAGGGGAGCAGCGTTCAATCATTTCCTCTCTGCGCGCGCACAGCTGGAGGCGCCGATCAGAGTTGCAGGATTTCGGGAACGTTAAGCCTTGCCCACACGTTTCTACAACACGATTCGGAAGTGCTGATATTTTTTTCAGGCAGAGTGGATATGGGGTCACCTAAGAATGGTCTAAAAGAAATGCTCTCATTTTCAGGTCCATCCAGCACTCAGAAACAAAATGGTAAAATAGGGCACAGAGTGCCTTGCACAGTTCTTACTCTCATCAAATTTAATAGTTGCTCAGGGTCATGCACAGGGTACCCTTGCATTTAGCTTCCCAATATCAGCAGATTTCAGAGTTGGAAAGGCTTTTCTTTGCTTGCACATCCTCTTATCCCACAGTTTATACCACAGCAAATGGAACCTTTATTATTTAATAAGCAAGGCTGATATTCAATAGTGTCATGTGAGAGTTTAAAAGTTTAAAAAGTGTATTATTGTCACAAATAGTCTTACATCAACACTGCAATGAAGTTACGGTGAAAATCCCCAAGTCTCCACACTCCAGCACCTGTTCGGGTACACTGAGGGAGAACTTAGCGTAGTCGATGCACCCTAACCATGGTAGGAAATTGGAACACCCAGAGAAAACCCACGCTGACACAGGGAGAACGTGCAGACTCCACACAGACAGTGACCCAAGCTGGGAATTGAATCCGGGTCCCTGGGTCCCTGGCATATGAGGCAGTAGTGCTAACCATTGTGCCACCGTGCCACCTATGGAGGGAATCAAACAGGCACATCCAGCATCATTAAGTATGAGACATGGTATCGCAAAATCTTATCATTCATTGAGTTGTCAGTAAAGTGTGTGTCTGTGTATGTCTTTATGTCTTAGGACTTGAAATATATAGTAAGAGTACTCCAAATACTTTAACAATATGATATTATTAAGATTACTAGAGTAACTTACCACATTTAAATAAGAGTGCTGTGTGTTGCTGGTGTATTAACAAATCACATTATAAAGGACAGAGTCGATTTGCTATCATACATCCTCATTTACAGAGTTACCAGCTGAGTTCAGGTGGTCAGGGAAAGTTATATAAATATATCGTAAGCACAGAGTCTTAATAGAAAACCATCTAATAGAGAAAAATAAAGCATACTACAGATTAACATGGTACAATGATGCACAACTCATCATGCAGTGCAATGTGATAGAATTTATTGTTCTGCACTCTGCATCTGAATATACTTTATAACATTTTGTATACAGTGGCACAGTGGTTAGCTCTCTGCCTCACACTGCCAGAGACCAGGGTTAAATTCCCACCTCAGATGACTGTCAATGTGGAGTTTGCACATTCTCCCTGTATCTGCATGGGTTTCCTCTGGGTGTTCCAGCTTCCTCCCACATTCCAAAGATGTGCAGCTTAGGTGGGTTGGCCATGTTCAATTACCCCTAAGTCAGGGAGATTAACAGGGCAAATAAGGCCCTGGGTGGGATAGTAGCTGATGCAGACCTGATGGGTCGAATGGCCTCCTTCTTCAGTGTAGGCATTCCATGATTCTATGAAAATGCATATATTGAATACACATATACATCCATATAGTTGCACATTCTCCCCGTGTCTGCGTGCATTTTCCTCTGGGTGCTCCGATTTCCTCCCACAGTCCAAAGATGTGCGGGTTAGGTTGATTGGCTATGCTAAACTACCCTTAGTGGTCAGGGGTACTAACAGGGTAAATATGTGGGGTTACAGGGATAGGACCTGGGTGGGACTGTTGTTGGTGCAGGCTCGATGGGCTGAATGGCCTCCTTCTGCACTGTAGTGATTCTATGATTCTATGAAGAGACAATATTGAATATACTTAGACATAATGTAAGGTAAGCCGTGCATTTGTTGGTGTTGGACGAATGATTCAACGGGTTATTTTATTGCCACCTATAAACCTCCTGTGTATTTAGGTCCTTGAATCTTTTTTTGAAAGAAGTTGAAATATAATTCTGCGTTTGAATAACCACCTTCATCCTTTGTGCCCCTGCTTTGATCACCATGGGCAGGGGGAGGGTAATGGAAGAACAGGAAATTCAATAATGAACTGTAGCGACTTTGTTCCTATGGATACACTTGGTTCTTTATTGTCAGCTTTGTTCTTTTGCCAAGCAAATCTCTAATCCATTTGGGTAATTGTCATTAATTTCAAGTCTTCAGATGAAGAATCTTTTCAAATGCTTACATTTGCCAGGTCCACTGGATCGGTTTAATCACTTCCTCAATTAATTTCAGTGGATTCATGAGGCGTAGCCTATTGCTTCCAGTACCATGCTGACTGCTCGCTACAGCTTTTGCATTCTGTAGCTGAACTTTTACAGTATCATCTAAAACACCTATATTGCATAATCTACTGTCATGCTTATCGCTATTTGCATGACAACATTAGCCAGTGAATTACATTGATGCATGGGCGGGGTTCCACCAAATGATGTGGAGATGCCGGCGTTGGACTGTGCTAAACACAGTAAGAAGTCTCACAACACCAGGTTAAAGTCCAACAGGTTTATTTGGTATTAAACGTCACTAGCTTTCAGGGTTTGCCCCTTCATCAGTTAATGGCTGATGAAAGCTAGTGGCGTTTACTACCAAATAAACCCATTGGACTTTAACCTGGTGTTGTGAGACTTCTTACTATGTTCCACCAACTGGGCACAGTGCTGGCTGACTCAGATACCATTGAAAAATTAATACGGGAAGTCACAGTCTAGTTTTGAGTGGATGTGATTCTACAAAATAAAGTCTTTTCTAGTTTGGTACAAATTTCCCCCCTCACTCAAGGTCACAAAAACAGAAAACGCTGGAGAAACTCAGCAGGTCTGACAGCATCTGCGGAGAGAGAATAGAGGCAACGTTTCGAGTCAGGGTGACCCTTCATCAGGGTTCACTTCAAGGGCACTGGATGTGGGAAATGGGAAAAAAATGACCTTGGTGCAGTAGTGGTGATTTTTTTTCATTCATTTGTGGGACATGGACATCAATGATGGTCAATATTTGTTGCCCATTTCTAGTTGCCAACAGTAGTGAGAATCAACCACATTGCCACAGCTTTGGAGCCACATGTAGGCCAGACTGAGTAAGGATGGCAGGTTTCCAGACATTAGTAAACTTATTTTTAGGTTTGTTTTAAACAATCGATCATGTTTAAATGGTCGTCATTTCATTCTTCATTCTAGATTTTCTTTTCTTGAATTGAAATTCAGTGCGAGGTGATCCGTTTTGGTAGGACAAACTTGAATGTGGATTACAGGGTCAACGGCAGGGTTCTGAGGAACGTGGAGGAACAGAGAGACCTTGGAGTTCATATCTCTGAAGGTTGCCACTCAAGTGGTTAGAGCCGTGAAGAAGGCTTCTAGTGTGTTAGCATTTATTAACAGTGGGTTTGAGTTTAAGAGCCATGGGGTTATGCCGCAACTATACCGGACGTTGGTGAGACCACATTTGGAATATTGTCTGCAGTTCTGGTCACGTCACCATAAGAAGGATGTGGAAGCATTAGAGACAGTACAGAGGAAATTTACCAGGATGCTCCCTGGTTTGGAGGGTAGGTCTTATGAGGAAAGGTTGAGGGAGCTGGGGCTTTTCTCTTTAGAAGGAGGATGAGAGGACACTTAATAGAGGTTTATAAGATGATGAGGGGGATAGATAGAGTGGATGTGCAGATATAGCTGTTACTAGGGGGCATAACTATAAGGTTCATGGTGGGAGATATAGGAGGGATGTCCGAGGTAGATTCTTTTCTGTGAGAGTGGTTGGGATGTGGAATGTACTGCCTGCTGTGATAGTGGAGTTGGACACATTAGGAACTTTCAAGCGGGTATTGGATGGGCACACGGAGCACACCAGAATTAAAGGGAGTGGGATAGCTTGATCTTGGGTTCGGACATAGCTTGGCACAACATCGAGGGCCGAAAGGTCTGTAGTGTGCTGTACTGTTCTATGTTTCTATGAAACTCTGCCATAATGAGATTCGAACCCAGTTCCCCAGAGCATTAGCTGAGTTTCTGGATTAATAGTCCAGCGATAATAGCTTCCCATGAATTGTTTAGACTAGTAATCTAAAGGTCAGGACTAATACTACAGAGACATGAATCCAAATCCCACCACGTCAATTCAATTAATTAGCAAATCTGGAATAAAATGCTACTGGCATTATTGATAATGAGGAAGGTACAAAATTGCTGTTAAAAACCTGTCTGGTTAACTATTATTATTCCCATTGGAGGAGGAAATCTGTTATCTTTACCTAACACGTGACACCAGACTCACAGCAACATGATTGACTCTTAACTGCTGTCTGGATACTCTGCCAGTCAAGGACAATTTGGGCTTTGCCAACAATGCTCACATCCCAAGAACAATTCCTCTGAATTGTACCTAACAGAGCTATCCCTAGGCCTTGTTACTCAAGGAAAACTTGACGCTGACAATTTGTTGCTGAAATTAGAAGCGTTTTGTTAACAGGCATTAACATCTCTTCCACTGATGGAGTATAAAAATAAATACTGTAAATCACAATGTTTCGGTCAACTCTATCTGCTGCTCCTTGGGATCACCTATTCAAAATTTGTCCACAGATTAAATCCTGGCCACTCTTCCATCAAAGCTTCATTTGAGCAAACTATTGGCATCCTGAAGCAACAGTTCTGCTAGCTGGATAAGAATCATAGAATTCCTACAGTGCACAAAAGGCCATTCAGCCCATCGAGTCTGTGCCAAGTCTCTGAGCCAGTATTTCATTCAGGCCCTCTTTGCCGTGGAAGAGCTGGCGACATGCTGTTTGGTTCGCTGCACCACCTCACTGGCGCACAAGTTGTAAGTGAAATCTTCCACACGCTCCGACATGACAGGCAGTTAGATGCATTCAGTGACTGCACAGCTGTCCGATCCTCTTAGAGGCTGGGCCTTTGAAATCTGCATTTGTGTCTACGGCTGCAGAGCCGGGGCATGGTCAGAGGGGTAGGGGTGTCTTAAAACAAAGTACAGAGGTGGAAGAAGGAAATTCCAATGCTAAAAGCCTGGGCAGCTGAAAGTGAAGTGATTAAAATCAGGCTTGCACAAGAGGCCAGAATTAGATGAAGAATTAGATGAAGGAGCAGTGCTCAGAAAGCTCGTGGTACCAAAATAAACCTGTTGGACTTTAACCTGGTATCGTGAGACTACTTACAGTGCCTACCGCAGTCCACATCTTTATCGCCAGGCCCAGCTAAGTGAAAAGTTGGAAGTTTATTTATTAGTGATACAAGTAAGCTTACATTAACACGGCAATGAAGTTACTGTGAAAATCCCCGAGTGGCCACACTCTGATGCCTGTTAGGGTAATCACTGTGCCACCTGAAGCTACTCTTCACCTACGGAGGGGGGGGGGCGCGGGGGATGGAATCACCCAAAATCCATCCCATGGGTTGCAAGTGACTGATTTCTGAACTGGTGCCTGCAAAGGTTTTGAGAGAAGGATCGTGCATCTTCCTGACAGCTGTCCTCCTTTAGCTCCATCGCAACTGGATTCCGGACTTTTAAGACCTACAGTAGGGGCAGTGGATGGAGGTTCCCACTTACAGGCATGGGCTTGCATTGGCAGGTGAGAAGCAACTCCCTGCAGCAGCAGCAGCAGACTGCCAGGCAGCATTTGCAAGAGAATTCAATCTCAGGGGGTGGGGGGAGGAAAATGATAAGGAGGCCAAACAGCCCACGGGATCTCTCCTCCAGCCTCACCATCTGCCACACCCTCCCATGGAAGGAATCCAATTCAGGAAATTATGAATGCTTTGTGTAGGTGCCTAGACAACCCAGCTTGCTATCTGTTTGAAGGCAGGAAGTTAACGTCTAATTACCTGTAATACAGAGACTCATCTGTCAACCCACATCATGTACCAAAGATAAAAGCATATTTTCTTGCAAATGTTTCTATTCAGTAACTGGGCATGTAGTGAGATCATTTTAATTATGTGTAGGTGTTCAGGTTCGAGAGGACTTTTCTGCACGTTGTTATACAAAAGGGTGTGAACAAATGATAGGTCACAGTCACCAATTTTTTTCATAAAAATTACAGCCTGGAAACAAGTGTTGGAGCAAATTAGCTTCTACTCTTGTTTATGTTTCATATAGAGAAATGTCGAGCAGTAGTCCTAACACAGGGTTCCTACTCTTGGGTAGCACAGTGGTTAGCACTGCTGCTTCATAGCGCCAGGGATTCAGGTTCGATTCCCGGCTTGGGTCACTGTTTGTGCAGAGCCTGCATGTTCTCCCCGTGTCTGCCTGGGTTTCGTCTAGGTGCTCCGATTTCGTCCCATGTTCTGAAATGCGTGCTGGTTAGGTGCACTGACCCGAACAGGCGCCGGAGTGCGGCATCTAGGGGAATTACACAGTAACTTCATTGCAGTGTTAATGTACAGTAAACAGTAAGTTTCTCACAACACAGGGTTAATGTTCAACAGGTTTATTTGGTAGCAGGAGCTTTTGGAGCACTGCTCCTTCACCAGGATTTGTTTCACAAACAGGGCACATATAGACACAAACTCAATTACAAGATAATGGTTGGGCTGCGAGTCTTAACGGGTAATCAAAGCTTTACAGGTGCAGATCATGTGAATGGAGAGAGAGTTAAACACAGGTTAAAGGGGTGTGAATTGTCTCCAGCCAGGGCAGTTAGTGAGATTGTGTTATTGAGTCTGTGTCTATATGTGCCCTGTTTGTGAAACAAATCCTGCGTTCACTTGATGAAGGAGCTGCGCTCCAAAAGCTCGTGCTGTCAAATAAACCTGTTGGCCTTTAACCTGGTGTTGTGAGACTTCTCAATGTGCCTACCCCAGTCCAACGCTGACAACTCCATATCAGTGTTAATGTAAGCCTTACTTGTGACTAATAAATAAACTTTAACTTTAGCTCATGGGCGGAATTTCACCGGCATGTCTGCCTGAGGTTCATACAATCCTGCCCAAAGCTAACAAAGAATGCTGTTTTCCGAACCTCGCCCACCCCCTGGAATTGGGGCGAGCATGCCGATAGAATTCCAGCCAATATCTTCTTATTACCCTCTACCTTTGACCAAATATTCAGCTGATCCTTAAATGTGCTTGTTGTCTCATTGATTTTACAAATGAATTCCTCAACCTTGCCATCATGTTTCTTGCTCTGTCTTTTCCTCTTATATTCAACCTTATGTCTTTGTTCTAAATGTTTGAATTGCTGGAAGTATGGAGCTCTATTTTTGTTCTGGAGTTCAGTTTAATTTCTGGATCCAGGGCCCACATCATGTTGCTGCTTGATGTCTTGTGTGATGTTTGAACTGTGGGCCAATCTGTGGCCAGGGCTCACATTCACTGTCTGTTTCAGGATAGAAGTAGTCTCCTGAGGCCAAAGGCCCAACATACGAACGTCCACCAGTGGCACATTCATAGACCTACCATTAGAGGTGGGAGCTGTTGCGGTCTAAGTTAAAGTTAGTGTCATGAGTAGGTTTACATTAACACTGCAGTGAAGTTAGTGTGAAAATCCCCTGATCGCCACACTCCGGTCCCTGTTCGGCTACACTGAGGGAGAATTCAGCATGGCCAATGCGCCTAAACAGCACGTCTTTTGGGCTGTGGGAGGAAATTGGAGCACTCGGAGGAAACCCATGGAGACACACAGAGAACATGCAGACTCCCCAAGCTGGGAATCGAACCCGGGTCCCTGGTGCTGTGAGGCAGCAGCGCTAACCACGATAGGTGCCCATCAAAGATTTGGTAAAAACTTTAAAATAAAAAGAGGCTCCACCTTTAGGCTGTTGTAGGGAGGGGAACCTCTCTATAGGGCAGCCTGCAGCTGCAGTGGTGGTCATCTTGCACACATGACCACATGGGGGGGCTAATGAGGGGGATTTCAAAACTATAAATAGAATGTTGGAGACCTCCCCCCCCACCAGGAGTCTGCCATCATTCATATATAAGAGCAAAATATCGCGGATGCTGGAATCTGACATCAAAAAAGAAAACGCTGGAAAATCTCAGCAGGTCTGAAAGGAGAGAAAAGAGCCGGCATTTTGAGTCCAGATGACTTTCTTCAAAGCTGAAATTCCCCTAGTTGCCACACTCCAGCGCCTGTTCGGATCAAGCACCTAACCAGCCTGGAGGAAGATACTGGAGCACCCGAAGGAAACCCACGCAGCTTTGACAAATGTTCACCTGGACTCGAAACGTCAGCCCTTTTCTCTCCTTACAGATGTTGTCAGACCTGCTGAGATTTTCCAGCATTTTCTCTTTCAGTCTGCCACCATTCATTGTCTGGGATTCTGCATCACTGGCATTGGGCAGGGTGAGGGGGCAGAGGGGAGAGCTCTGACTGCTGACTGCTTACTAGGGCAATTAAAGAGCCAAACAGCGGGCAGCTATCACCAGCACCCACCCCACCATCCCATCCTCGAAACAGCAGGCTTAAAAATATCTCTGAGGCAGAAACATGCCAGCTGCTGATGGGAAACTAAGCCTGTCTGCCTCCAGTCCCACATCTGTGGCCATTTAAAAATCAGCCTGCAGTGTTTCTATCTACTTTGTCCCATCCTTTCATAACTTTAAGCACTTTTATCAAACGGAGCTGTGATCTTTTTCCAGACAGGAGGGGAATTGCTTGAAACAGCCCTGATTTCCTCTCTCAGAAAGGTGTTTGTGATTTCTGATCTCCCCCTTTATTAATGGTAGCAAATTTTCCCCAACCCTTCAGTTTGATATGATCCAAATCTATGAATAATTCCACAGCAAATCCAAGGACGAAGTCAAATAAAAGGTTTGCATTATTTTACACAAACAAACAATGCATGGTGTGGTTTTCACAATGTCCCCCACCTTTTGTACTTGTGCAATAAAGGAGGGCTAAAGGAAAGAAATGGATACAGGGCAAGACCGCGATAAAAAGAAGAATTATGGTTTCAAATCAATCCATAGTCCAGATTCAAATGTTCAATGGAGAATTTCTTCAGAGGCAGCAGGCTGACTGTTGCAAGGTGATCTGTCGTTCCAGCAGAGAGGACTTCTACATAATGGGAGAAGGCACATAGTCTTGACAGCACAAATACAGAAGTTCTAATGTTCCATAGTTCACAATGTGGATGAGGGCCAGACATTTTTAAACCTGAACCTTTCTGTTGCTACCTTTTGGATGATAAATGGCAGTCAGACACATGCTGCTTACCTGGAAAGCCCTGCTTCTCTTCTGAGGTCAGACAGTGACGAAAGATAAAATCCAAAAGCTGGAAGAGAGTTATTCAGACAGTTCAGAAATATGATTGGGTGATTTCAGCTTGAGCTATTCAGTTAACGAGGTCCCCCCTGTTGAAACCCATTGTGTTTTGGAGCAGGTAACGGTGGAGCCACACTGGAGATTAGGAGACACAAACAGCTGTCATTGTCCATAGCTGACTGGGCCAGACCTCCTGCCTGCTACTCCATTGCACAGGCTGGGCTGTCATGTTTATATGGCGTAAAGTGTGTTACACTGCTGGGAGGCTGATGAGTTAGCCTTTGTTCACTTTCAAACCACTCAGAAAACTTCCAGAAGCCAACATGTGATAAACTGGACACACTTTTAATCCACCCAGAAATTTTGAAAAAAAGAACAGAAACAATTTTATAAATGAGCCAGCTAATATACGTTTTTTCCCTTTACTTCCTGTCTCCTGGCCACAATAATGAAAATGGCCCACATTTAACAAGAATTTATTAATATGTTTCCCTACCAGGCTGCATTTCAATTAATCTGCACCATTTTTACTGCCTCAATATTATCTCTCCAATGTGGAGACCAAAATTGCACACAATACTGTGGTCTTATAAATTTCATTATAGCTTCTTTATTACATTTTGACTTATATGGTCAAGACCTCTTCCCAGACAACTTAATATTGTATTTACTTTCTTATAGTGATAGCCTTTTGAGGTGCTGCTTTACGACTTTGATCCCACATGTTCCATCTTCCCAATAATAGAGCTTTGTTCTAATCAAAGTACAACTTGGAAGTATAATTGGGGACCACAGACCCCAATTTCTTCATGTTGAATTCAGTAACACTGTAAATATTCAGCCAGCTTTCACTTAGAATCATTGAATAGAATCTAGAATTTTACAGTGCAGTGGAGGCCCTTCGGCCCATTCAGTCTACACCAACACGTGCTTAGTACCTCACCTACTTACCTAATCCCATTTACCAGCACTTAGCCCATAGCCTTGAATGTTATGATGTGCCAAGTGCTTATCCAAGTACTTATTAAAGGATGTATGGCAATTTGCCTCTACCAGTCTCCCAGAAAGCACATTCTAGATCATCAATTCCCTCTGGATAAAGAAGTTTTTCCTCACGTGCCCCCCTAAACCTCCTGCCCCTCACCTTGAACTTGTGACCCCTTGTGACTGACCCTTCAGCTAAGGGGGACAGCTGGTCCCTACCCAACTTGTCCATGCCCTTCATAATCTTATACACCTTGATCAGGTTGCCCCTCAGTCTCCTCTGCTGTATGGTAAAATCCTAAGCGAGAGAGCAAAGGACCAAGGTGCTAAATACAATAATATACTTCAAATCATTGAACTCAAACCTCACAGTAAAATGTCATTTTTAAAAGATTCAGTGCTACTTTGACAAAATTCTGTTCCGATACTGGGAGCACAGCGAGTGAGAGGCTGTTTTGGATCATATGGAGAGTGTCAGGATGCTTGGAAGCAGTGCTTTATGGGAGCAGTGAGGACACCGCTGAGAACTGAATTCAAGACTTACCTGGACCTGCAGCTTTACAGGCACTGAGGCAGGTTTTGGCTGAAAGGGGGACAAGGGTAGCTGACGTGCTGCTGTCCTGAGAGAGGGCAGCCATTGCCCCGTCCCCTTTGTTTTTTTTTATTCATTCATGGGAATGGATGTTGCAGGCTGGCTAACTTTTATTATCCATCCCAGGTTGTCCTTGAACTGATTGACTTGCTAGTCCATTTCAGAGGGCGGTTGAGATTCAACCTCCATTGCTATGGCTCCGGAGTCACATGTAGGCCAGACCTGGTAAGATTTCCTGCCCTAAAGGACGTTATTGAACCAGATAGGTTTTACCGACAATTGGCAATGGTTTCATGGTCACCAGTAGATCCTTTAACTCCAGATATTTTTTATTGAATTCAAATTCCACCATCTGCCTTGGTGGGATTCGAACCCCAAGTCCACAGAACATTGTAACTTTTTTGCATTCCCTTTATGGCAGTAATATTCTTTCTGAGATGTGGAGATGCTAGCATTGGACTGAGGTGGGCACAGTAAGAAGTCTCACAACACAGGTTAAAGTCCAACAGGTTTATTTGGAATCACAAGCTTTTGGAGCACTGCTCCTTCATCCAAAAGCTCGTGATTCCAAATAAACCTGTTGGATTTTTACCTGGTGCTGTGAGACTTCTTCCTGCATCATTTTGAGTTAAGGGGTCCAATATTGAATGCAATATTTCAGATGTGGTTGGACCAAGTGCTGGCAATTTATTATTTTTTAGCTTCACGAATGTATCTAAAACTTCCTTTGAGTTACATCCTTCATTTTGCTTTGAGCAAATTTAGGATTATCCTGCTTGCAGATATTAATCGCTTCTATATTTTCATCAGTGTAATTAGAACTGCTAATTGCTGGGCTATTGTTTTCCAACTTAGAGTTTTTTGGGATGAATAAAAGATAACCGCCGGAATTTTCTGACTGTTCATGGCGGTAGGATTCTCTGACCCCGCTAGTAGTGCGTCCCCACCTGCGGATTTCCCATCGGCATGGAGTGGCATCAATGTGAATTCCCATTCACAGTGGTGGGACCAGAGAATGCCGCCGCTGGCAAACAATGCGCCACTTCCCGCCGGCAGGAAACATGTGGCTGGAAAGCCAGAGTATCACACCCCACATCCTAGAGGAGTATGGCTCCAACTACACTGAAGAAGTCCAACACCACCCAGGGCGAGGTTGTCCGCTTGATTGATGCCCTGTCCACCACCTTACACATTCACTTCCTCCACCACCGACACACAGTGGGAGTGGTGTATCCCATCTACAAGATGCACTGTAACAAATGCCGAATCTTTTCTGACAGCATCTTCTAAACCTGTAAACCCTACCACCAAGAAGGACAAGGACAGAAAATGCACAGAAACATGTAAGTTCCCCTCCAAGCTAGTGGAGAATTAATTCAGTAGCGAACAGCCTCAGAATTCTACTGGATGAATTGAGAAACACAACTTGCTCTGTATTTTCACGCAGCTTGATATATTAAGGTCTGTCTAACCTCCTGATGAAGTTTTCTGAATTTTAAATAAACGGTAGATGCTATTTTCAACAAACCTTTTCTAAAGTTGAAGCATTTTTTTAATTAATTCTGTTTTAAGTGACTGTAATCTATTTTTTGTGTTGGGGGAATTTGCTTCAAACTCCCACTTGGGCCCTCAAAGAAACATTAAGGAGGAAAATGATTGTTTTGTTAGTCTTGTGCAAAGTTTATTGGCAACTATTGATTTCTGTCTGTCAAAACGATTCAGTGGCGCAGAACAACAGGAAGAAATTGCTAGAATGGAGGATATTCTTTCAACGAAAGAAAGGACAAATTCTGAATCTTGTTGTCCTTAGTCCTTGTGCCACACAATATTTGCTGACTTCTCTGGGAGCTATAAATGGTTTCTAAATATTTAATGGAACATCATTATCCATCCACTGCAGGCAGCCCTTAATGGGACAATCATAAGCAGCATTTTCTTCTGCTCAGTGGGAGTGAGGCAGGATTACCGCTGCTGGAGATGGGAAAATGAATTCAGTCTAGCTTTAGACGACTGTGTAGAACAGTGGAGAATAAAGTACCTTACAAGTTAACAGTAATAGAATCTGCAGTGTTGCCCAGGCAATTCAGCCGGAAAATCAACCTGTTAAGTCTGCTGAATGGTGGCAAAAATCGAGAACCCGGAAAACAGGAGTGGGAATCACAATCTGGAATTAATACGTGCACATTGCATTTGATGCAGGTAGCATGCCTGCTAATTAACCAGCGTAGCCAGTACTAATAGCACGATGAGTCTGGCTGTATGCTTCTGCTTTCTCAGGAGGCTAAGGAAACTCAGCAAGTCTGCTACGACTCTCACCAACTTTTACAGATGCACCATAGAAAGCATTCTTTCCAGATGTGCCACAGCATGGTATGGCTCTCTTGTGTGCCTGAGTGTGTGTCTATGTTGTGTGTCTGTATGTGTGTGTGCCTGCCTGTGTGTGTAGCCTGTGTGTGTGTCTCTCAGTGTCAGCGTGTGTGTGTCTGTGGTCTGTGTTGCATATCTGTGTGTGTGTGTGTGCGTGTGTCTAGCTACGTGCGTGTCTGTGTGAGCGTGCCTGTTGTGTCTGTATGCATGCGTATGTGTCTGTGTCTCTGTTTTTGTCCATGTGTGTGCGCGCGTGTGTGTGTGTGTGTGTGTGTATGTATCTCTGTGTGTGTCTGTGTGTATATGTACGTGTGTCTGTCCAAGATCTCAAGAAATTAACGAAGCCCAGTCCATAATGCAAACCAGTTTCCAACCCACTGACTCTGTCCACACTTCCTGCTGCCTTGGAAAAGCAGACGGCATAATCAAGGACACCATGCACCCCAGACATACTCTCTTCTACCTTCTTCAATCAGAAAAAAATGACACAAAAGTTTGAGATCATGCATCAACCAACTCGAGAACAGCTTCTTCCCTGCTGCCATCAGACTTTTGAATGGACCTGCCTAATACTAAATTGATTTTTCTCTATACCCTATCTATGATTTTAACACTATATTCTGCACCCTTGTGTTTCCTTCTCCCCTATATAGTCACTGATAGACACACACACACATAGACAGACACACATACAGGCACACAACACAGACACACACTCACACAGACACGCACCCATAGACAGTCACACACATATACAGACACACAACACAGACACAGGCGGACACTGATAGACACACACATGCTCACATGTGGGCAGCATTCATACAATGAAAGTTATGGATTTTGCTGACGAAGCAAGGATCACACTTCCAGAATTAGAAGTGGGGGAGCCACTCTGATTGGCAAGGGGCAAGAACTGGGGCACATGTTGCAGGAGTCAGCCAACTATGCATTGCTGCCAGGTTTGTCGTCCTATTAAAGATGGTGACCCATCCCCAAGAGCTACTGATCCCACCACTTAGCTCCAGCGTTCAGTTGTGCGTCACCTTGTCCTGCAAGGGAGGTAGAGCGAGATGACCTACGCCTATTTCTCAAGCTGTATTCTTTTGAAACCCCTCCCTCACTTTTATTGAGGTCATGGGCAGAATTTCCCTGTCCTGCCTGCCACGGAAATCGTACCGGGTGGGGCACGGACCATGCAGAGATCCGTTGACCTCAGGTGAGATTTTTCCGGGTGAGCGCGACCAAAAAATCCCGTCCAATGTGGTGTCACTTGCCTCTCGAGGAGCTAAAGGAGAATGTGCATGTGCGCTTTTACAAATTGTTCTTCCTAATTATAGTGGTTATGGATGAAGATGGATCACATCTTGTTCACCTGACACTAATCTAACAAGATGGATTCAGAGAAGAGTGACTAAAACCAATTAAAGCCTTGGGCTTTACATTATTCACGGACTGCTCTGCCTTGAAGAAAAACTGCTTGAAATGAATCATGTTCTCAATCTTGGATGTAGTAAGGAGCATAGAATATGTGATTTGTTTTGACAAATACAAAACTGTTAAGAAAAGAGATAAATATTCGGAGAATAATGGATATGAAGACCAGACAAGCAATTGTATAAATTATCCTTTTATGCGCGGACTTGATGGTGATAACAGCAAGAACAGACAAAGGCAATAAAACAGCATGAAATATGAAGGATGCCTCAGATCCTATTGCAGCAAGTACATGCCCTAGCATGGACTACAACTGTGTGTTGGGAGGTAAGAGATATCATTGGGAAAGGGGAGATTTTCTTTGGCCGTTACAGGTCAATGGCATTGTAAGTATAGTTGGAAGATTTCCTCGAACAAAATTGTCTATCTGTCCTATACAGTAATTTTGCGATTTAGCTAGAATAATTCTCTCTTCCCAATATTCCTGGTGCACAGTGTCGCTTGATGTTATAGTAAGGGATGACATTTTTATTTCATTCATTCGTGGGATATGGGCGTCGCTGGCTGGCCAGCATTTATTGTCCATCTCTAGTTGCCTTGAAACTGAATGGCTTACAAAGTGATTTCAGAGAATCAACCACATTGCTGTGACTCTAAAGTCACACGTAGGCCAGATCAGGTAAGGACAGCAGATTTCCTCCCCAAAAGGACATAACTGAACGAGGTAGGTTTTTCTGACAATCGACAATGGTTTCATGGTCATTAGTTGATTCATAATTCCACATATAGAAACATAGAACATAGAAACATAGAATAGTACAGCACAGTACAGGCTCTTTGGCCCTCGACGTTGTGCCGAACTCTGTCCGAAACCAAGATCAAGCTATCCCACTCCCACTTCAATATATTTTATTGAATTCAAATTCCATCAATTGCTATGGTGGGACTTGAACCCAGATCCCCGAGAACATTGAGTTTCTGAATTAATAGTCCAGCGATAATATGACTTGACCATCGTCTCCCCTATAAATACTTTACACACTTGCTAGAAAGATCCCCTTCTGCTATTTTTGATTAAGTGTTGATTCTTTTAAAGTAGACAAGTTACCATCTTAACTAAAAAGAGTGTTTCAGATAATTACAGGGACACAAAACCAGAAATAGGCCATTCTGACCTGAGACTCTGATCTACCATTCTATCAGATCAAGACTGATCAAAACCTCAATACCACTTGTCCCTTTAGATCCATAGTTACTCAACCGAACAAAACTCCATCCATCACAGTCTTAAACATTTCAATTGACTCAGTGTCTGCAGTCTTTTGGAGGGGCAAGTGAGTTCTAGATCTCCACCAAACACTGACCAAACCACTTCCTGATTTCATTCCTAAATGGTCTAGCTCTCGTTTTAAGGTTATGTCCTCCTGTATGAAATTATCTCCATGATGTGGAGATGCCAGCGTTGGACTGGGATAGCCTGGCTGGAGACAGTACACATCTCTTCAACCTGTGCTTAACCCTGTCTCCACTCACATTGTCTGTACCTTGAAGATTTGATCAGCTGTAAAGACTCACATTCCAACCATTATTTTGTAAATTGGGTTTGTGTCTTTATATGCCCTCTTTGTGAACAGAACTCCCACTCACCTGATGAAGGGGCAGCGCTTCGCAAGCTAGTGTCTTGTGCTACCAAATAAACCTGTTGGACTTTAACCTGGTGTTGTGAGAATTCTTACTGAAGTTCTCTCGCCAGAGGAAACACTGGTTGGGATTCTTCGGTTATGTGTGCCCCAAAATTGGAAATTCCTGCCCAAGCTCAATGGAGCTTTACATGGTCCGCCAAATTTTCTGTCTTGCCCACTATGATTCCCACTATGATTCCCACAGCGGGCATGATGGGAGACTTTCAGCCACTGTATCAGTATCAATCGTATCGAATCCCTCTACTATTTTAAACATTTTGATTATCACTCATCTACATGCAAATTTAAGGAATCCAAACCAGGTTTAAACAACTTCTTCTCACACTTTAACACTTTAAGTCCAGATGTGATTGTGGTGATTCTCCAAGGCCAATACACCCTTCCTGAAGTACCCTGCCCAAAATACGATCAAAAATGCGGGAAGGTTGTTCCCGATGGGGGTCCAGAACCAGGGGTCACAGACTAATGATACGAGGTAAAACTTTTGGGACTGAGATGAAGAGACATTTCTTCACTCGGAGAGTGGTCAGCCTGTGGAGTTCTCTACCACAAAAAGAGATTGAGACCAGAAGATTGTGGGCAGGATTTTCCAGCATGCTCGCCCCCAAGGCTGGAAAATCCCACCCGAGGTCAACGGACCTGTCCATGGCCTGCCCCCTGCCCGCTCGATTCCCGTGGTAGGTGGGGCAGGAAAATTCCCCCCTGTATGTTTTCAAGAAGGAATTAGATTTGGCGCTTGGGGTGAAAGGGATTAAAGGAAATGGGGGGAAGGCAGGATCAAATTATAGAATCATAGAATTCCTACAGTGCAGAAGGAGGTCATTTGGTCCTTCTAGTCTGCACTGACCACAATCCCACCCAGGCCATATCCCCATTACCCCATGCATTTACCCTAGCCAGTCCCCCGACACCAAGGGGCAATTTAATATGACCAATCCACCTAACTTGCACATCTTTGGACTGTGAGAGAAACCAGAGCACCTGGAGGAAACCCACGCAAACACGGGGAGATTGTGAAAACTCCACACAGACAGTGGCCCAAACCGGGAATTAAACCTAGATCCCCGGTGCTGTGAAGCATCAGTACTAATCACTGTGCCACCGTGTCACCCCAATTGAATTAATTGCTCAGCCATGATCATAATGAATGGCGGAGCAGTCTCGAGGGGCCGAATGGCCTCCTCTTGCTCCTATTTTCTGTTTCTAAGAAGCATCATTTCCTCACTTTTGTATTCCAACACCTGTGATTAAAGACAATCTTTCATTAGATTTTGTTTGGGTTATATTTTGTACTTCCGTGCTACAACTTTAAGTGATTTCTGTAGATGTAAACCTGCATGTCTCTGTTCATTCACAGCCTCCAGTCTCTCATTAATAAGAAAGTATCCTGATTGCCCTTTCTTGGAACCAAAGGGAAGGTGAGGAGAAGATTAGCCATTAGCTTTTGGAATGGTGGAGCAGGCTTGATGGGCCGTTAGGGCTACTCCATCTTATTTCTGATGTTTTTAGGATCAAAATGGATTAACTCAGACTTTCCCTCTATGTTGCCACAGTTTTGACTGCACACTTAGTTCTCCTTTGTCCTTTTTGTAACGTCCTGCTCTCATCTGCTTAACTTGCTCCAGTTCCTAATGTAGTGCCGTTTGTAAAGTTGAAAATGTGATTCTCTGCTCCCTCATGACAATCACTCATTAGATGATGAAAAGCTTAAATAGATTCCTGGGAACAACCATAGTCACAATGTATCAGTTGGAGAATAACCTTTTTTATTCATAGCCTGTTTCCTACATGGCAAACAATTCCAACCCCAGAACCATTTGCATTTATATTTATTTCCATAGAAATAAATCATAGAATCATAAAATCCCTACAGTACAGGAGGAGGCCATTCAGCCCATTGAGCCTGCAGCAACCACAATCCCACCCAGACCCTATCTCCATAACGCTGGGTACTTACCTTGCTAATCCCCCTCACACTAGGGGCAATTTATAGAAATCATAGAATCCCTACAGCGCAGAAGGAGGCCATTTGGCCCATCAAGTCTGCACTGACCACAATCCCATTCAGGCCCTATTCCAGTAACTCCACATATTTACCCTGCTAATCCCCCTGACAATTTAGCATAGCTAATCAACCTAACCCGCATACATTCGGAGTGGGAAAATCTAGAACTGGGGGTCACTGCTTAAAAATAAGGGGTCATTCATTTAAGACCAAGATGAGGAGAATTTGGACAATGGGAGGAAACTGGAGCACCCAGAGGAAACCCACGTAGACACAGGGAGAATGTTCAAACTTTCCATAGACAGCGACCCAAGCTGGGAATTGAACCCAGGTCCCTGACGTTGTGAGGCAGTGGTGCTAACCACGAAATTTCATTTTGATAATAATCTCTTCTGAGGAATGTGGCCAAATATGTTCTGTGAATCTAAGTAAAGGGCACTTTATTAGCCATTTGGGTTTGTTGACCATCATCATCCAACTTCACTAGGGAAGCTTTTGAATTTTAGGGTTATATTTTGGTTTTGAAAATGTCTTTGATACTTCCCATTGTTTGTTGTTTTAGTTATTAATCTTTAGAGCCCAACTTAAGTCATCAGCTTGTTTCTTTTCATTGAATTTTGCAGCACAGAAAACAATATTTGGCTCATCATGCCTAAGAAGATAGTTTGAAAGAAACATCCAAATAACCGCATACCTAAGCTCATTCCCCATCATCCTCTATGTTTTTCTTTTCAAGGATGTATCCAATTTCCTTTTGATCCCTTTGAGCTTTGCCCTATTGAACTTTAGAACCATTGCTTTTGACTCTTTCTTCCCTCTTATAATCTCAGTACAGTATATTCAATCATCCCATGGTCACACAAGGACATAGAAACATAGAAACTAGAACACAAGTAGGCCACTTGGCCCTTCAAGCCTGCTCTGCAATTCATCTTGATCATGGCTGATCATTGAATTCAATATCCTGATTCCCCCCTCCCTCCCATATCCCTTGACCCCTTTTACACCAAGAGCTACATCTAATTTTTTCTTGAAATTAGACAACGTTTTGGTCTCAACTACATTCTGTGGTAATGAATTCCACATAGTCACCACCCTTTGGATGAAGAAATTTCTGCACACCTCAGTTCTAAAAGGTTTATCCCTTATCCTCAAACTATGACTCCTAGTTCTGGACTCCCCCACCATAGGGAACATTCTTTCTGAATCTACTCTGTTAGAATTTTATAAGTTTCTATAAGATCCCCTCTCACTCTTCTGAACTCCAATGAATATAATCCTAACCGACTTAGTCTCTCCTTGTATAACCGACCTACAATCCCAGTGAACAGCCTGGTAAACCTTAGTTGTATTCCCTCTATAATAAGGACATCCTTCCTCAGATAAGGACACAAAAACTGCACACAATACTCTAGATGTGGCCTCACCAATGCCCTATATACAACTGAAGGAAACATATGAAATCAGAGCAGATATACAGTCCCTTAAGCCTGCTCCACCATGATGGCTGAACTTTGGTTCAACTCCACTATCCTTCCTGTTCTCATAGAATTTCACAGAATCCCTACAGTGTAAAAGCAGGCCATTCAGCCCATTGAGACTGCACTGAGAACAATTCCACCCAGGCCCATTTCTCATAACCTGCTCAATCCCACAACACTAAAGGGCAATTTGACATGGCCAAATAACCTAACCCTCACATGTTTGCCTGTAAGACGAAACCAGAACACCCAGAGGAAACGCACCGAGACACAGGGAGAATGTGCTAACTCCAGATAGTCACCCAAGGCTGGAATTGAACCTGGGTCCCTGGCGCTGTGCCATCTCAATACTCTAGTTGTTGTCGAACTGACTGTATCAAGGGCCAGAATTTTACAGCCCTTCACGCTGACGGGGATCTTCCGGGTTGGAAAATATTGGCCAAGCCTTCTGCAATAAAGTGGGTGGCACGGTGGCACAGTGATGAGCACTGCTGCCTCACAGCGCCGGGGAGCCAGGTTCAATTCCGGGTGCTCCGGTTTCCTCCCATAATGCAAAAATGTGCAGATTAGGTGGATCGGCCATGCTAAATTGCCCCTTAGTGCCCTAAGCTGTGTAGGTTAGGGGGATTAACAGAATAAATACTTAGGGTTACAGCTAACAAGTCTGGGTGGAATTTCCCCTTAGTGTCAAGAGGATTACGTGGGGTTAGAAGTATAGGGCTTTGGTGGGATTGTTGTTGGTGCAGACTCAATGGGCCGAATGGCCTCCATCTGCACTGTAGAGATTCTATGGATTCTATGAAAGGTCAACGTACCATCTGCTCTCCTTGCTGTACCTGCATGCTAACTTTCTGTGTTCCTTGAGGAAGTGAACTTCAGTCCCTTTGAACACCAACAACGTTCACGCCTTTTAATGAGAATTCTACTCATGCCTTTTAATGAGCGTTGTACTTATCAAAAGTTATGTTTTGACAACTACTTTCTACTTCCCCAACATTCACAAGAGTTCCCTTTACTGAAAGTTGCTCACTCTCTGCTGCTGAATTCAGTGTGGCAATGTTCCCTTGAGGGTTTGACTGCTCATAGTCATAGATCATCCCAGGGTCACAGTGCAGATCTTCCCTCACGAAGAGACAGGTGATGTTTTAAGAGCCAAAAGTGCCGAGCCATGTCCAGTTGTTGATGTCTCTTCAGAGAAGCTTTGTTATGACAACAGCGCTGAACAACTGTTATTCAGTCACAGCAGGAAGAGTTATTCAGAGCTTGAGCTTTGAGGAGATCAGGAGGGGATTAGAGGGGATTTGTGTTGTCTGTTTTCACAAACCAAGAAAGATGAAAAGCCACTCAGCTTGCGAGCACCCCAGCCGAGAGTCAAACCTCTCCACGGGGCAAACAAAGTATAAACTCACACGTCCCAAAAGAAAACAGGTTGGTCAGCATGCAGGCCATTTCATGGATTATTTGAACCAAGAAAAATGAGAGTAAAGTGCTAATACAAAAGGAAACATTCGTGCTAATGAAATGCAATGGTTTTGAATTTTGTAAGCAGGTCTTTTAACATAAATCCTTACCAGATTTCCAAATAGCAATGCAGCCTTTTCAATTCACACACACGTTAAACCCATGTGGATTCCTTTTCATCGCAAACCACAAAATAATCCCTAATATTTTCACATGCTCAGAATATTGAAAGTGATTTGGAAATTGGAAGTGATTTCCTGAGGAGATGTACCCACAAAATGTTAGCATCCTGATTTTTCCATTCTTTGCAACATCAATTCTCTCACTGACATAGGCCATGTAGGCCTGAACATGAGGTGCTAGTCCCACATTGAAATGCCAACTGGAACTAAGAACTGGAACCATCCAGATAGGTTTTATAAATAGGCGCCCTCCGCATACCCAGTACCTAAGCAGAATTTCATAGAATCATAGAATCCCTACAGTGCACAAGGAGACCATTTGGCCCACCGGGCCTGCACTGACAACAATCACACCCAAGCCCTATCCCCTTAACCCTGCTAGTCTCCCTGGCACTAAGGGGAAACTTAGCAGGGCTAATCCACCTAACGTGTGCATCTTGGGAGTGTGGGAGGAAACCGGAGCACCCAGAGGAAACCCACGCAGATAGGGGGAGAACGTGCAAACTCCACATAGAGAGTCACCCAAGGTCCAGAATTGAACTGGGGTCGCTGGCGCTGTGAGGCAGCAGTGCTAATCACTGTGCCACTGTGCCACCCTTAATTTACCACAGAACTCGCAGAATATGAGAAAGTAGGGGACAAGTGAGGATTTTCAGAAGGGTAACTCAGAACTAACGTATGGGTTTCCCAAACTCCTGTAGAAATTAACTGCTGAACAACTTTCCATGTTCAGTGAAGTTCTGTACCTCTATTCCCAGAGCTATTTAACCTTTTGGAAGAATCTGATCGGCTGTACATTTGTTTGTTCTATGTTTTACTTGTTAAAATAAATTTGTTACGTCTTTGCACAGAGATATTTGTTTGCGAGTTTTGAGTTGCCTTAGCTTGAGGCACAATTGGCAACCTTCAAATTTCCCTACAATAGTTGGTCTTTTTTACATTAACCATCCTTGCCCATTTCCTTTTAAGGGTTTGCCTTCAGGATCCTATGGCCTTACTGTCCTCATTCCCCGCTGTCTGTGGGAACATTGCGTCCCTCCTGTGATTTCCATCTCCATGATTAATGCTTCTCGTGGACATCAGCAAATCTTGGAGCCCACTTCCTAGGCCGCAGTTCCACTTGCCTTGTGTTGGACAGCACAGCAGCAATAGCATTCAGTGGCAGCCCCCCACAATGCAGTGCAGCTTCCCTTTAAGAGGGATGGGCTGCCTTTGAGAGTTGCAGACTTCCTGCAACACATGCAGGCCCCATAAGGCTCCTATTGCATTTGCAGCCAGCCAGCTTGTGCACTGCCCACTGAAACCATGGAAATGAGGAGACAGTGCCAAGACTGTGTGCTGTCTGCTTCAGTGGGAATGGCCAGGTCACAAATAGCAACCCACACTCCATGCTTAAAATGAGAGGGAACGTTTTTTTTGGCCTCTTATGTTTGATCAACACATTGCAAGGGGCGGTAAAGCATTATTAAATAAGACTACATGGAGTGAATAGGGCCCGGAGCAAAGCAGTTAAAAAGCAGGATCACTCCAGCATAGATAATGCAGAGTAATATAGATAGAAATTACAATGAGGTTACTTGGAAAAAAGTGCTGGAGATTCCAAGATAGACAAAAGAGATCAAGATGGTTGCATAAGAGCAGAGTGATTGTTGTATTGTTTGGAACAGGGGGACTTTCCAGGTGACATTGACAGGCAAGACAGCAAAATAATTTTAAGATAAATTCCAATATTTGGCACAGTCCCCACAGTCAGAGTTCCTATAGAAGGCCATTCAGCCCACTGAGTCTGCACCAACCACAATTCAACTCATGCCTATTCCCGTAACCCTATATATTTACCCCGTTAGCCCCCCCCGATACTGAGGGCAATTTAACATGGTCAATCCACTGAACCCGCACATCTTTGGGCTGTGGGAGGAAACTGGAGCACGCAGGGGAAACACACGCAGACATGAGGAAAATGGACTAACAGACAGTTACCTGAGGCTGGAATTGAACCCGGGTCACTGGCACTGTGGGGCAGCAATGCTAACTACTGTACCACCGTGCCACTCCTGTCATTCAGCAACTGGCTACCAGCTATCGTCCAGGTTTCGCTACAACCTCTCAGCAATATTGTCTTGTCATAGGAGTCAATGTATCAAGACTTGGAGATAAATCTTGTTCACTACCACAGAAATTAGTTGAGGCCAAAATGTTGTGTACTTTCAAGAATAAATTAGATATAGCCCTTGGGGGCTAAAGGGATCAAGGAATATGGGGGGAAGGTAGGATCAGGATATTGAATTTGATGATCAGCCATGATCAAAATGACTGCTGGAGCAGGCTCAAAGGGCTGAAAGGCCTCCTCCTGCACATATTTTCTATGTTTCCATTACAGGAGTGACATAAAGGGAATATGACGTAGCACTAGTAGGCTTGAAGCATGAGTGTGGCTACATTCTGTATGGAAGTTCCTTGGCGGACTGGGAAATATACCCATAAAAGTTGTCGCAGGCACTACATGATTAGATGCAGATACAGGGCCCCTCAGGCTGGGTAACAATGCCATCAGGAGATAATGGCAAAGTTGTGCAGATATAAAGTAGCATTTGTTACTGGTGCAAGTCTTCAAGCTTGCATGTTGAGTTTTGGCAGATGAAGACTCTAACTAAAGAGCTCCGCTTGCCTTACATTGTTTGTACAGGGAGCAGCTGTTGTTATTTACTTTCAAGGTCTATACTGCGAGGATTCAGTGGTGCATTGGGTTGGCACATTTCCACCTTCGGGGGCTGGGTTAGTGTTTGAGAGTTACATGTCAGTCCCATCTCAATTGATGGGGCACTCAACTGCATTCAGATTAATTCAGCACATGCCAACCCGATTCCTGGTAGGAGTGAACAGAAACTACTTGCATGTCAGACAAGGGTTCGTATTGACAACTGGCAGCCTGAATCAAATTGCAAATGTCACATGCAGTGGGTGTGTTCTTCCTTTGGAAACAGAGTGAACTATTGTGAGTTTAACCTGCACTGCACCCAACTTGGGTGCAAAGTGGGACAAGTAAATTCTCTACTTAGCAAGCGTAAGATTTTAATAAGCACAACTCATTTACCTCCTGCCATCTCTTCCCAAAGAACTACTGCATCCACAGCACTGGGCAAACAGCCAGAACCAATAGAGAAATGAACGTTCAAGAGTGTGAGAGACATAAAGATCTGATAATAAAGATTGAACATTAGCTCGTATGATACTGATTCCTTTTAAAAGGAGCTATTTGTCAAGGAGCTAAAGTAGGTCTAATAAAATTTTGAAAGGACACTACGGGATACAATAAATATTCCTTTTAGGAATGTTAAATTCACAGCTTGGCTTCAGCCAAGCAATGCCTATTGAACCACTGAGGAAGTAATTAAACAAATTCAACTATTCCCATACTGTGTGAAGGTGAGATGGAGAACTGTTGCCATAATTAAATACACACATGAATCATCTCCAAAAAAAACCACAATTACCAAATGCTGATAATATCTCGTTAAATTTACAGCCCCTCACAAAAGTCTCCAATCATTGGTTTTGATGTGACTACTTATTAATCAATGCAGAACAGTTTTATTTTATCTCTCCATCCCTCCTCAAACTGATGATTTACAGTGCTGGTGTATCCCAAATGATTATCCGTATGGTGTATAAAACCATGGTGGAATTGTATTGGCTCGCCCTGCCTTTCCATTGATAAAATCGAGCTTTCTTGGCTCTTGCGGTTTTACCAGAAATGGATTTCCGGCAAGGCCAGCCTCTTGCCGGAACTGGCAGTGAGGCTGAATAAATTATTTAAATTTATTATAACCTCATCACCATGTGATTCACAAGCCCAGTGCTGAATCGTCTGGGCTCGCTTGACTTCATGGCCCCGCCGGGAGAAGTTTTCTCTCCGACAAGGAGAACACATGAACAGGGAACAACCATGTTGGCCTCGTTGGTAGAACTGGAGGCCATTAAGGCTCCCCCGGGGAGGCCAGGGAGAAAGGGGGATGCCCTTTGTCAGTGCCAGTCTGGCACTGCAAACCTGGCACCTCTGTAATGTCCACCGTGCACGTGGGCCAGGCCCATAGGGGTGCATGGGGGTAGGGCTTATGACAGGGCGGGCCTTATCAGGTGGGGCTTATACGGGACCTGGCCTGAAGATGTGGGGCTAATAGGGGATAGGTCCTTTGGGGGCAGGGCAGGGCCTGAAGGGGTGGCCTGATTGGGGGGGATGCTGTGTGCTCTGCCTATGATCAGGTTGGGTGGGGAGGGGGCTCGCTTCTGCTCTGCAAGCAGTTGGATTGGGAGGGTAAGTGGGGCCCACTGTCACTCTACAGCTCAAAGTGGTTGGAGGGAGGTATCGCGATCAACCTGAGTGGTGGGGGTGGGTGGTGGGGGCCGCATTTCCTCATGATGTGAGTCTTGCGATTGGCCGCGATTGTGGGGGGAGGCTGTGGGGAGGAGTTTGTTGAGGCTGCCTTCAGCAGCAGGGGCCTGACAGTTCTCTCTCTCTGTCTGTCAGATCCCTGCTGTTGCTATTGGATGATGTCTGCACACGTGCAATAGCTGTCTCTGACGTTGTTGTTGCACATGTGCAGATCGAGATGTCTGCACATGTGCAATAGCTCCCTCTGTAGGCTGGCTGATGAAATAAGTCCAGCCCACTGCCTTCAGCAGCCGGAAATCGTCTAGGCCATATTTTCAATGTCTAAGGGCGGCACGGTAGCACAGCGGTTAGCACTGCTGCTTCACAGCTCCAGGGACCTGGGTTAGATTCCTGGCTCAGGTCACTGTCTGTGTGGAGTTTGCACATTCTCCTCATGTCTGCGTGTGTTTCCTTCGGGTGCTCTGGTTTCCTCCCACAGTCCAAAGATGTGCAGGTTAGGTTGATTGGCCATGCTAAAATTGCCCCTTAGTGTCCTGGGATGTGTAGGTTAGAGGGATTAGTGGGTAAATGTGTGGGGATAGGGTCTGGGTGGGACCGTGGTCGGTGTAGACTCGATGGGCCGAAGGGCCTGTTTCTGCACTGTAGGGTTCTATGTTCTAAGTCAGTAAGATTGGGAGTATAAATTTGTCCAAAAAATGGATCAGAAACTTTCCCATTTTCACACCAGGTGGACACTTACAATCGTTCTCGTAAAATTCTGCCCTATATGTCAGTAACAATTCAACTGCAGAAGGTACCATAGATGCAGTAACCACACTATAGAATCCTTACAGTGCAGAAGGAGACCATTCAGCCCATCAGGTCTGTACTGACTCTCTGACGGAGCACCTCGCCAGGCCCACCCCTCACACTACCCTTGTAACCTCACGCACTTACCCTGCCAACTCCCCTTAACCTGCACATCTTTGGACATCAAGGGATAATTTAGCATGGCCAATCCACCAAACCTGCACAGCTTTGGGCTGTGGGAGGAAAACCACGCAGACATGGGGAGAGCGTGCAAATTCCACACAGACAGTTACCCAAGGCCGGAATTGAAGCCAGGTCCCCAGCACTGTGAGGCAGCAGTGCTAACCACTGTGCCACCAAAACGCCCATACCCTCATCCAAAAACCCCATGGAGTCAATTTATAGCAGGAGCTACGTCTTTTTTTTGCTCTTCATGGGCCAAAGATTTCAGTCTACAGTTACAGGTACTCCTGGCAAAATTCTTAACCCCATTTAACTGGATACAGCGTAAGCAAAATGAAGCCTCAGTATAATTATAAAACATAGTTAATGCCAGAGTAGTTTTTGATGCTGCAATTAAGTTTCAGGCTGCTCACTACCAGTGTGTGTCAGCCTTGGCTCGCCTGGTAGTACCCAGGCCACTGGCTCAATGGTTCATGTCCCACTGCAGAGACTTGAGCATAAAGTCTTTGCTGACACTCCACTGCAGTACTAAAGGAATGCTGCACTAGCAGCAGTATCATCTTTTGAATGAAGTGTTCACCCAAGGCCACATCCGCCTTCTCAGGTGGCCAAACAATTCCATGGCACCACTCAGGTGGGTGGCACAATGATACAGTGGTTAGCACTGTTGCCTCACAGCTCCAAGGACTTGGGTCCGATTCCCGGCTGGGGTCACTGTCTGTGTGGAGTTTGCGTGTTCTCCCTGTGCCTGCATGGGTTTCCTCCTGGTGCTCTGGTTTCCTACCATACTCCAAAAGATGTGTGGGTTAGGTGCATTGGCTGTGCTAAATTGCCCCGGGATGCATAGGTTAGAGGGGATTAGTGGGGTAAGTTTGTGCGGTTATGGAGATAGGGCCTGGATGGGACTCGATGGACCGAATGACCTCCTTCTGCACTGTAGGGATTCTAAGATCCTACTCTGAAGAAGAGTAGGCGTGTTCTGCCCGGTGTCCAATCCTCATATAATGTCGCTTAAACAGATGTTGGGTATCTCACTGCTACATTGTGGGGACATTACTAGACTAGACCACGCTTTAAAAAGAAATTGTCATTAGCTGTGAAGTACTTTGGGATGTCTTGGGTGGCATTTGGCTCAGCATATCAGCAAGTTCTCTCTTGTTGTCCTAGTCTCTTCAGTCTTGCTGCCCTGTAATGACTCTAATACTCACAATGATTGGCATTAATTTTGAATTTTGCTACGCTATTCTGCAGTTCACACTATCCATCATCTAGAATGTTTATGCTTGTCACAGTAATTGCAGTGCAGGGACATTACTGTTATGCTTCACACACACACATACTTGAGTCAATGTTACACCATTTTCATCGAACTGTTTTTTTTGTCTAAAAGCAGGAATTTGATATTTGGAACACGGTGGGTAGACAGTGAAGGTATAATTGATGACTGTTGTGCCTGGCCCATCACCAGCATCTATTATTTCTTTGTGAAATGTTTTGTGCTAATTTAGGTGAATAAATATGACACTCATGTTCCAATGTTCACATGGGCTTGGCATTTGTCACTATTCTCTCTGAGTCAAAGATGTCAGACAAAGGAGAGAATATAAACTGTTACTAAATTCTTCTGCTGCTTTTCAAACTCAGGGTGAGTGTGTGAGGAAGAGAACATGAGCACCAACCCCACAGCTGACTCAAAGTTCCCAACAGTAGCTACTGCAAAGTTCCATTGTGCATTAGGTGTACAAAGCCACCTAAAATGCAACTGAAGCCCAGGGAAAAAGCCGTAGTACAACTGATGGGGTTTCTACATTCATCAGCTTAAACCGATCCATAGTGGAATGTTGACTTTGTACTTGGCCAAGGAAATAGGGCAAAGCCCCAACTGCTGGAGACCTCTAGCACTGACCCCAGCAAAGTTCACGGGGTCAGGGAGAGCCCCATTGTCTGGTGGCCCTGAGACCGCTTGGGAAACCCAGGTCCAGATCTGCTTGTGGTCGTTCTGCAAGGTCATCTGAACTTCAAAGTCTGAGGGGTGACCTGATGGAAGTTATGAGAGGCATGGATAGAATAGATAGTTGAAGTCTTTTTCCCATGGTACAACTGGCAATTACTAGCAGACGTACGTTTAAGGTAAGAGAGGGAAAGTTTAAAGGAGATGTGAGAGGCAAGTTTTTTTTTAACATAGAGGGTGGCAAGCGTCTGGAATGTATTGCCAGAGGAGGTGGTAGAAGCAGACATAATAGCAACATTTATGAAGCATCTTGACAGATATATGAATAGCAGGGAATAGAGTGGTAGGGACTGCATAGAGGCAGAAAGCTTTTAGTTTAGAAAGGCGTAAGACGTCTATGCAGGTTGGTGGGCCAAAAGGTATGTTCCTGTGCTGTACTGTTTTTTGCTCTTTGTTATCTGCATTCTTCCTCAGTGAAGACCAACATCTCAACCTCCTTCCAGAAACCATGATGGGGTAGCACTCCATAGGAGCACTTAGACAGACAAAGGAAAGTAGAAAAGAGGCACTAAGGGAAAGTATAAGTGTGTTTCATTGAATATTTTGTGCATCATTGCAAGTGTTGTTTGATAACATTGGTTTGGAATGGTTAATTTGTTATGTCTTTTTTTTGCATGATTTTGGCCAAGGATACACTGTGATGCGCAGTAGCAGAGGCATGGGAAGGTGCCAAAATAATCTCATGTGAACCAGAGTTTCACTTACAGCCCATCTGAAAAAATGATGTCCCAGTTGCCTCCTTCTCTACTACCTCCTACTCCCCTGAGATGGTTGACAAAGACCTGGTGCCAGGGCAGTGCCCTCATTGATTGCCAGGTTATGGAAAGGGCAGCAGAACACCACAGATCCCAAGGTGCACTCCAGCAAGTGTTGCTGGGCTTCCCCAGGGTAGTCAAAGCAAGAGAACTATTGCTTGGGGGCTACTGATTGTTTCTACATGACGTTCACAGCCTGATTCTCATAAGGAGCATTGTCTGCGAGTGGTCTGGTGCAAGGGAAGTCATTAGCCATGGGAAAGAATGGGTAGTCCTTATCACATAACAGCCACACTCCGGTTTGGAGTGCTGGCTTGATAAGGGTGGGAATGGCTGATTTGGGCAGGATGAAAACATTGTGATTGCTGCCAGGGTAGGGATGAGGTGTGGCAGGGAGGGGAATTTACCAACATGATGAGACATGGTCATATACCCACTGCATGCTCAGGGAGTGGAATCCTTTGTAGTTCCCCTGCATCTCCTTACCGTGATATGGTGCCTTCAGAGCCACATGGGTGGAAATGATGGCTTTTTCACCATAGGGAAAGCTGCTCCCCTGGCAAAGCAAATGTACCCCATCTTCCTGCTTCTCTTACCTTGGATAGAAGACAATGAAATCCCAGCTCCTCGGATACGGGAGCTCAGTGACATCTCTGATGCATCGAGGTATGAAAAATTGAGGAGTGTAGGAGATGCTGCCAGCTCAGCCAGAAGGTTGGAAATTGAAGGGAACTGTGACCTGGATGGCAACTGTCCGTGTTGTCCTCACCCTGCTCTGTGCTTGTAGGTCTGAGTCAAGAAAGTTTGATTTGATTTGATTTATTATTGTTGCATAAACCATAAGACATAGGAGCAGAATTAAGCCGCTCAGTCCATCGAGTCTGCTCTGCTATTCAGTCATGGCTGATATTTTTCTCATCTCCATTCTCCAATGGGGTTCTGGTTCAATGATCTCCACAGCCTCCTGCGGCAAAAAGTTCCACAGATTCACCACTCTCTGGCTGAAGAAATTCCTCCTCATTTTAAAGGATGGTCCCTTTAGCCTGAAGTTGCGCCCTCTGGTTCTAGCTTTTCCTACCAGTGGGAACATCCTCTATCCAGGCCTCACAGATTCCTGTAAGTTTCAATAAAATCCCTCCTCATCCTTCTAAACTCCAACGAGTTCAGACTCATATATTGGGATACAGTGGAAAGTATTGTTTCTTGCGCGCTATACAGCCAAAACATATTGTTCATAGAGTACATAGGAGAGAAGGAAAGGAGAGGGAGCAGGGAGCAGAATATAGTGTTACAATCATAGCTAGGGTGCAGAGAAAGATCAACTCAATATATGGTAGGTCCATTCAAAAGTCTGATGACAACAGGGAAGAAGCTGCTCTTGAGTCAGTTGGTACATGATCTCAGACTTTTGTATCTTTTCCCTGATGGAAGATGGTGGAAGAGAGAATGTCGGTGCCACAGATCAGCAACCAGCCCTTTGGTAACTGTGACCTGGATGGCAACTGCCCATGTTGTCCTCACTCTGCTCTGTGGTTGTAGGTCTCAGTCAAGCAGGTTTAATTTGATTTGATTTATTACTGTCACATAGACCATAAGACATAGGAGAATTAGGCCACTCTGCTCATCAAGTCTGCTCTGCCATTCAATCATGGCTGATTTTTTCTCATCCCCATTCTCCTGCTGGGATGGAGGATTGCTCCCTGGATATCTTATATGCAAAACAGGCCTTCCAAGTCCACACCTTTGCTCACACAATGGCCCAGCCCCCACTCTCTTCTGACTGAGAGAACTCGGGAGAGCACCTCCGTACTTTCACAAAATCTGCACTGGCAAAAGATTAAATATTGTTGTTATAAAATGCTGTGAAAGTTTCTCCACCAGTTGCACTGGGGAAAAAAAATCCTTTGGCTGCACTTGCAATGTCACGACTAACAAGAAACAGACAAATCTCTCCCCTGTACCCCTCTCCCACGCACACCCTGATATGATTTACCCCATTCTGGGTAGATTTGTGATCTAACCTGTTCTCACTATGAATTGGACCAGGGCTGCCTCAACTCATTCTCTGTTGGCTGTGTGTGCAGGTTGGCGAGCAAGGAACCTTCATCTCATTGATTGGGGGTGGATTCAAATGAGATGTGAAAGCATGATGCACTAAACCTACCCCATCCCCATCTGCTCTTCCATGTGTTTAAATCACCTGCCCTCTCCGGATAAAAGTTGCAAGACATTTTCCTTTATTTATGAACACAGGACGGCAAAGAGGCACGATCAGCGGTGTGCGCGCATCTGTCACAACTCATTCACTAAGCTTCCATCGTCATAAATAAAGAGCGTTGTCAGACAAGTTTTGATGGTCTTTGGATAAGTGATGCAGGGCAACGTCCGATTTGCTATTAAACAGGCTTTTCGGTTTCAGTTCCTTGAAACTGAAGGAACAAGTGGAACATTTTCTAAAAGAGCCCCTGATCTTCCCTCTTCTCGGCATGTCCTGTTAATAGTCAATCCATTTCCACCTGAGTAAAGTCTCCCAAAGTTTACATCCCTCGAATGCCTGCTCATTCTCCAGCACATTTCAAAAGCAGTGAAACTAATGAGTCTCCGGAGACGGGAAACCAAAGGTTGGGACGGGAAAGGATTCAGTTTGAAGCTATTAGATTTGAAATAATGAAAGAGACTTAAGATCTGGCTATGGATTGATTAATCATGAGTCTCTAGCGCAATTGTAAACAATCGTAAATTCACAAAGTACGGATTTGATTGGGGTGCCAAAGTCATTACGAAAATCCAATGGTTAATAAATAAACAAGACATGGGGGTGCGCAGGAAGTAAGCTTGTTCAAGTAACTCCGTGAGTGCTGAGTTCCTGTCAGGTCATGATTTGGAGATGCCGGCGTTGGACTGGATAAACACAGTAAGAAGTCTCACAACACCAGGTTAAAGTCCAACAGGTTTATTTGGTAGCAAAAGCCACCTGGGGGGGGTTGCGTAACTATGTAGGTAACTCCAGTAAGGCGAGGTGAAAAGTGGGGATAAGGTACTCGGCACTGGCTGGTTGGAAGACAAGGTTAGAGTTCAGGTCACTCGTCACGGGCTTTCAATTCATCAATTATACAATAACATTGGAATGTTATCATAGGGATCATAGAATCTGCAGTGCAGAAGGAAGCAATTTGGCCCTTTGAGTCTGCACTAATAACTATCCCATCCAGGTCCCATCCCCATAACCCCATATATTTACAGTCCTAAGCCCTCTGACACTAAGGGGCAATTTATCATGGCCAATTAAACTAACCCACACATCTTTGGACTGTGAGAGGAATTCGGAGCAGCCCCATGCAGATACGAGGAAAACGTGCAACACAGACAGCCACCCGAGGCCTGAATTGAACCCGGGTCCCTGGCACTATGAGACAGCAGTGTTAACCACTGTGCCACCGTGCTGCCCAAAATCATTGAATCATAGAATTCCTACAGTGCAGAAGAAGACCATTTGGCCCATCAGGTCTGCACTGTCTCTTATCCAGGCCCTATGCACGTAACCCCAGATATTTTACCCCACTAATCCTCCTAACCTATATATATCTTGGGACACTAAGGGATACTTTAGCATGGCCAATCCACCTAAGCTGTACACCTTTGGACTCTAGGAGGAAACCCACACAGAGATGGGGAGAATGTGCAAACTCTGCACAGACAGTGACTCAAGGCCAGAATTGAACCTGGGTCCCTGGCGCTGTGAGGCAGTGGTGCTAACCACTGTGCTACCAAGATTTGACCTCCATGAAGCTTGCATGTATTTCAGGAGGCAAATTTAAACATTGGAAAAACCAAACGGACATTTCAATAGGCTCCAGTTCCATTGCATTTGCTTTTTATGTCGTTCTTTAAACAGTCCCAGTATCAGAGGGATGCATTGTCCGCCAACTGTTCGGGAGGGCAAACCCCACCATCCGAAATATCGCGGCCACTGCCTCAGTGTAGTACGGTGCAAAGAATTGGGTGAGCCCGATTGGCAATCTGTTTCCAAACTTGAGCAGAATATCAAATGCTCCACTTGTTCTTAACTGACCCAGGCTGTGTCACAGCTGAACCAAAGTAAATTAGTTCACTATCTTCAGGATTTTCTCAGGCAGTTATGTGAATATCACATGTCGAATGGTTTACTTTTGCATAGCTTCCTCCTTTTCCCACTATTAATCATCAGTCCTACACTTTCGCTGATATTGTTGATGTTCCATTTTTTGAGACTTCCCATGTCATGTTCCATTGCATGACTTTTCAGATCAACAAATCTTCAGCCAAAGTTGAGCTGCTTTATCTGTCCTTCCAACTATTGCTGCTGTGACCATTCAAGGTAACGTGATTCAGTAACTGAGAACGCTAAGCAGCCTGCGTGACCAGATGCTTACTTTACTTGACATTCTGTGTGGAACAAAATGGATTCTGTTCTGACCCTGGGTGTTCCTGTTGTTTTGACTGATATCGGGCCCTATTTTACCACTTTGATTCTAAGTGCTGGGCGGACTTGAAACTGGAAGTATTCCAGATTTGACTTTTAGACCTGTTTTCAGGCACTCCCGTACGCACTCTGCCTGCAACAATATCAGCCATTCCGAAACGCGCTGCACAAGCCTCTGAGTGGGACTGAACGCACCCAAAACCCTGCAGCTCCGATCAGTACCTCCAACTGCACACGCGTAATGAAAAAATGATAGCATGCCGCTCTCCAGCCACATCCCTCCTGCGCTGGGTAATGCCTCCTCCGGTCCTCACAGACATTACCCCTCTCCAACAACATTACTGACCCACTTACAACCACCCCCCCCCAACGATCTCAGATAGAGTGGCAACAGACCCCACTTCCCCCACCCCCCTTCCACCCCCACTCATCTGAGGCAGGGTGGCAGCAGACCACACTTCTCCCCCACTGAACTCAGGCAGAGTGGCAGTGGACCCCCCCCCCCCCCCCCAACTTCCGCCTCACTCATCTCAGGCAGAGAGACCCACCCTCCCCCCTCCGCCCTACCAATCTCAGGCAGAGTGGTCCGCCTCACCCCCACCTCGGACCCACCTGCACAAGGCCCCCGTCTCCTCCAGATTCTGATGGTTGTGTGACACCTCCCTCTCTCTGTCCTCTGCCCCCAATCACTGAGGCACAGATCCGCACCCCCCCCCCCCAACCCCCAACCCCCAACCCCCCTCCCTATCAGCACACCCGCAAGTGCTCACTTGCCTTCCCCTCACTGTTAACAAGCAAACTTCATGGAACTTGCTGGAATGTTCTGCCAAACGGCCTGCAGCTGATCTACCCTAACAAGGGACAGCTCCATTAAAAACTCAAGAACGGACAGGCAGGCAGGCAGGTATTCCTGGGCAAAATGTCCGCACGACCAGCCCCCCTGATTTTCTGAGGGCAACCTGGGGAGGCTACTGGATGCAGGAGAAGCAAGATGGGACACACTCTTCCCCCCAGGAGGACGCAGACCCAGGGGGCTCTATGGAAAGGTGGCCTGGGAGGAAGTTGTCAACTCAGTCAGTGCTAGGGTATTGGTCCCCCCCCCCAAACCGGGAATCAGTGCCGGAAAAAATTACAGCAAGGGTGAGCGCTGAATCTCATCTAGCATCTTCCCCCAAATGTCCCCCAGATCCTCCCATCCCCAGCTTCCTGCATCTTTCCAGCCTCTGACTCCTATCTATGCACCCCTTCCCTATTCCCACAACCAAGGGTAGCACTGTGCTTGCCCGCTAAAGGCCGTCATGTGATACTCTGCAGAGTCACACCATCATTTCTTTCATGGCTCCTTCTGTCTCCACAGGAAAAGACTGACCATAATACCCGAGAGAGCATGAAGACAAGGGGTAGTGAGCCAGACCTTCAGGCCCTCACCCCCTTTGAGGAGCAGGCGCTGGAGCTGTCTAGGGAAGGGGAGATTTGGGCTGTCAGCGACAGCATGGTTGGGCTGCCGTCAAGAAGTGAGCACCTGCCAATCCTCCACTCAATTTGAGGCAATTTCTTGGGTACATGAGTTTTGGGTGCAAGGGGCAAGGTTTAAAGAAGATGTACAAGGCAGGTTTATTTGCACAAAGAGGGTAGTGGGGTGCCTGGAACTTGCTGCCAGGAGAGGTCGCGGAGGCAGATACAATGGTGACGTTAAGAGGTGCCTTTACAGCTATGTGAATGGGATAGGAATCGAGGCATACGGCCCCCGGGAGGGTAGGGGGCTACAAATCAAATAGGTAGCCTGGTCGCTACAGGCTTGGAGGGCCAAAGGGCCTGTTCCTGAATGTAGTTTTCTTTGTGTTTTGTTCTATGTTAAATGGAAAAATGTGAGTCATGTTTCTTTGCATCCCGGATTCCTGTCCCTCCCTTGCACTTAACCTTGTATCCTGTGTTGCAGGAGCAGAACTGGATGCCCTGGGGCCATCTGGTTTCCAGGCCCGGTCCTGATTCCATCCATTTTCAGGCCTTGATAAAGGGGGAACCGGCACACAGATGGGCATGGATTGCAGTACTCGCCTCATGCACGACTTTACCAAGTTTTAGCGTCCAAAATGGGCCCAACTTGATGGTAAAATCGGGCTCATAGTCTGTATAGATAGTCTCAAAATAGATGGTAAGTAGCACCAAATGGTCAATAAAACCTGCAATCAATTGAATCTGAAGCTTTCAGCATTCCTGAGTTACACTGTTAGAAGGAAAGAACTTGCATTTATGTTGGGACAATTTTTGTCTCTTACTCCATACAAGTCTATTTTGTGCTAACCCCACTGGCAAATTTCACCATGTATTAATTAGTTGGCATAATTCTTGCCTGGCTTTCTTGAATATTTTAAAGGCAAGAGGCTGAAATGTACAATGAACCATGATAACTTAATAGAACAATGGCAGATTAACTGAAAGGAAAGATAAAACACCTAAACAATATTCATAACATGGTATCCCATTCACACACCAAACCTTTTTAATAGTGTAATTTATAAGGGTAGCTTAATGGTATAGATCATTGGCCCTACTAAATTGTCCCTTAGTGTGCCAAGATATATTGGTTAGGGGGATTAGCGGGTGAATACATGGGGTTACGGGGTGAGCATGGCTAAGAGTTGGTGCAGACACGATGGGCCGAATGGCTTCTTTCTGCACTGTAGGGATTCTATTTGATGAAATCTGTCCCAACTTCTTATCCCATATTATGTATTACCTTAACATACATGGAACTCACTTATCTCAATGTTTAATGTTTGGATTTGTCTCCTTCAAATTAAATGTCTGGACATCACCAAATTTCCTTGTGTATGTTGTTACCAAAAAGCACTTGTAGAAGCCTTATCCCATCATGTCTGGGAGTACATTGAGAGATTTAGGATTCTCAGGGGGCTTGATAGGGTAGATACTGAGAGATTGTTTGCCCTTGAGGGAGAGTCTCGGACCAGAGGACATAATCTTAGAGTAAGGGGTTAACCATTTTAGACAGAGGATAGGAGGAATTTCTTCTCTGGGAGGGTAGTGAATCTGTGGACTCAAACGCAGAGGGCTGCAGAGGTTGGGTCATTAAGTTTATTCAACCTTGAGATAGACAGAGTTTTAATTAATAAGATAGTCAAGGGTAATGGTGTAAGGTGGGAAAGTGGAGTTAAGGGTGATCATATCAGATGAATTATGATCTCGTTGAATGGTGGAGCAGACCCACTGGACTGAATGGCCTACTTCTACTCCTATGTCTTATGGTACTATAATGACGTCTTTCTGGAATGGCATGGCAGCATTGTAGCACAGTGACTAGTACTGCCTCTTCACAGCACCAGGGACCCAGGTTCAATTCCCAGCTTGGGAACACTGTGTGGAGTTTGCATGTTCTCCATGTGTCTGTGTGAGTTTCCTCTGGGTGCTCTGGTTTCCTTCACCTTCTGAAAGGCATGCTGGTTAGGTGCATTAATCCAAACAGGTGCTGGACTTTGGTGACTAGGGAAATTTCATAGTAACTTTTCATTGCAGTGTTAATGTGAGCCTTACTTGTGACTAATAAATAAACTTTTCACTTTATCTCTTTCGTAGGACAGACTTAAAAAGCCATGCTGAAAATCTCAAAATAATTGTAACCCAATTAATCACTGCATTAAAAGCCCATCTTCTTAAAACCTCAAAACGATAGGTTTGCTAAATTGAAAAGTAGATAATAAAGGAAAATTCTTTGTGAATTAAAGAAAATTACTTTCTGAATCGATGTTAAATAAAAATAATGATCACTAGGAAAAGTTATTGGTTAAGAAAACTCTACATACAAAGAAGAAATGATCCTTTGGGAGAAATTCCAAACTCTAAGGTTAATAATATTTTTGATAAAGTTCAGTGCACCTGCCTATATATTATTCATTGCAGAGTGTTATTCATCGACAGAGTATACCTGTCAGATTTCACTGGAGATCTATTTGTAACTGCTTATATCCATCTCCTCAGAATCACTCAATATTCACTCAATCCCCTGTTCAATCTCCTTATCGGGTTATCAGAATGGCACTTTGACTTTAATTCTCTCATTAGGTTCTGCAAACATCCACGGCAGGGATTGGGGGAAGGGAATCTATTGTGATGATTCTTCACTTGCTGAGCAAGGTGCTAACTAACTGGAACCTGGTAACTGGGATGTCATCCATTGGAAGGGTTGTGAAAATCCACCTCCAATACCAGAGTTGTAATATCTGAGAAGCAAGGTGTTTTTTTTCAGTAGTGGAGCTTTCTTTCCACTTCCTGTTCTAAATCTGCATCATTCAGGCCATGGACAGGCCTCCTATTCCCAAGACGTTGCCAATGTCTCACCAAGTGAAGAGGTACTGAAGAGGACAAAGTGGCGAAGGGTGACTTTCCTTGTGATATTGACTTTTTAAAAAATTTATTCATGGGATGTGGGCATCGCTAGCTGGGCCAGCATTTATTGTCCATCCCTGAGAGCATTTAAGAGTCAAACTAGAGTCTGGAATCAAATATAGGTCAGACCAGTTAAGGACGACAGATTTCTTTCCCTAAAGGATGTTAGTGAATGGGAAGGGTTTTTAAGATAATCAAAAATGGTCATCATTAAACTTATAATTCCAGATCTTTTATTGAATTCAAATTTCACCACCTGCCATGGTGGGAATCGAATATTCCCAGGACATTAGCCAAGTTCACTGGATTACTAGTCTGGTGAAAATACCACTATGCCACTGCCTCCCCTGAGTGGAGGAATTGGCATCCCTATTCAGTTGTTTCTGAGATGACTCAGTCGAGGCCCAACTTGTGTAACTCTGGTGAGGTGGTGCTGGACCTCTTGAACCATTGGCCAATGCTAGTACAAATGTGTAGATTGATGATGGGGCTTATTCTCTGAAAGCGAAATTGTAGTTTACTGTGAACTATAGAACCCATATTCTCAGTGATCTCCCGCCTGCAGCCTTGAGGTATCCCTTTTCCACACACGTATACAGAGGTTGTCCGAGGTCACAGCCTTTTTTCACTCCTTGAGCAGCTGCCTCTCAAACTTCGCTTGCGTTTGAGCCCCAGGCTCCGGATCTTTATCCACCCAGTGCAGTGGGAATGGGCGGACCAATTAGACAACCTCTTTGTTTGCCTGCGGCTTGGCCAAGGTAGCCTTAAAACTGATTCAGCCAGCGGGCAGTTGAGAGGGCTATTTTAGCCTAACTGTTCACCCCTCTTCTGGGTCTATGTTCATGTGCGTGTGTTCCTGGAGAAGGAGGATGTGGTGTCCATTGGTGTACTTGAGGAATTCTGGCCAGGATTCTCCCAAAACAACTCCAAGTCCCTAATTCACATGAGAACTGGATTAACTCCTGCCAGGGTCAGCTGCTACTCCCTGTTAATGGGGAGCAGTCGTGAACCTTGCTGGAGTGAACCTCTCCTGTTTAAATTTAATTTAAAGTTTATTTATTAGTATAACAGGCAGGCTGACATTAACACTGCAATGAAGTTACTGTGAAAATCCCGAGTTGCCGCACTTCGGTGCCTGTTCGGGTACACTGAGGGAGGATTTAGTATGGCCAGTGCATCTAACCAGCACGTCTTTCAGACTGTGAGAGGAAACCAGAGCACCCGGAGGAAACCCACGCAGACATGGGGAGAACATACAGACTCTGCACAGATTGTGGCCCAAGCCAGAAATCAGACCCAGCTCCCTGGCGCTGTGAGACAGTGGAGCTAAGCACTGTGCCACCATGCCACCCTGGGGGGGCGGTGGAGACAGTAGCTGGCCTGGAGATTTCAGTCCTGGATCCGCTAATGACATGGAAATGAAGATTTCCATGTTGTAATCTGCACTGTGCCAATTTCTGTTGCGGAGCTGATGACGCTGGAAATCTTTGGCTGGCAGACATGTGGAGGGGTGGGAGCCCAACAGGGAGTCAGCGAAATGGCCTCCACTGATGCCTCCTATCTCTGACAGCGCTGTGGGCTGGGAGAAACCCTCCCTTTGTGTCTGTGTGGGTTTCCTCTGGGTGTTCCGACTTTCTCCCAGAATGCAAAGATGTGCGTTGATTGGCTATTGTAAATTGTGGGGATTAGCAGGGTAAAAGGTTATGGGAATAGAGCCTGGGTGGGATTGTTGTTGGTGCAGGCTCAATGGGTCGAATGGCCTCCTTCTGCACTGTAGGGGTTCTATGATACTGTGTGGGAAACTCATCAATGTGTGCAACACTCCTGTTAAGGTAGACCTTTCAGTTTCTTCCGAAGTAAACTTATAAGTCATAAAATCAAAATGGTCCAAATGATAAATACAGGAGCATAATGTCCAGAATAGCAACAGTGACTGCAGTTGGAAAGCACTTTATTGGAATATTGGCTGGCTGGGTTGTAAGGAAGTGCATGGGGTCTGATACCAAATGGGTGGAGAGGCTCTCAAGCAGTTTATTGCCATTTTAACAGTGAGCTGATATCATTTGCATTCATACCGTGGGCCCAGTGTTAGTACAACAAATTTAATAACATAATTAGAAAGATGCTGATGTGCACAAGTATTCATTTCCCATGACTGAAGCCTGCTGATGAGCTGTCCCATGCAATTCAAACACGATTGCTAAGAGGTTCTGTTTGTGACGTTATTGTGAGATTATTGGCAAACATCTAGGCTTTCCTCATCGCAGTATATCAAAGGTGAAACACTTTCTCCAGGGCGTCATGTTCCCACAGTGATTAACACTACTGCCTCACAGTGCCAGGTTGGAGACCACCTTGGGTGAGTGACTATCTGTGTGGAGTTCACATGCTCTCCCCGTGTCTGCATGGGTTTCCTCGGGGTGCTCCGGTTTCATCCCACACTCCAAGAATATTCAGGCTGGATGGATTAACCATGGAAAATTGCCCCTTAGTGTCCCAAGATGTGTAGGTTAGGGGATTAGTGGGGTAATTATTTTGTGTTATAGGTTTGGGCCTGGGTCAAATGCACATTAGAGAATCAGTGCAGACATGAAGGGCTGAATGGCTCCTTCTGCACTGTAGGGATTCTATGATCTACTTTGCAAAAGAGTAAAATAAAAATAATTCCAGTCTTGTTGTGATATGGTGTGCATGCCATTGTGATGCAAAGGTGCTTGGCAGAGCAATGGGTTAGTGGGATTGAAGAACAGTGCTACCCATAATATGATGTACAGAATCACACTTAATCGACTAAGCGAAAATACCTACTTGCATGGAGAAGCAGTTCCGTACAAACAACATCTAGGATCCATAAACAGTTAAAGAGTAACACTAAATGTTTCATGTTTGTAGGGGAGGTGATGGCGTAGTGGTATTAGCGCTAGACTATTTATCCAGAAACTCAGGTAATATTCTGTGGACCCGGGTTCAAATCTCACCATGGCAGATGGTGGAATTTAAATTCAATAAAAAATATTAGGAATCTATTGATGAGTACGTAACCATTGTCGATTGTCAGGGAAAACCCATCTGGTTCACTAATGTTCTTCAGGGAAGAAAATCTGTCATCATTGCCTGGCCTACATGTGACTCCAGAGCCACAGCAAGGTGGTTGACTTCCAGCTGCCCTCTGAACAAGGACAACTCGGGATGGGCAAAAATGCTGGTCAGCCAGCGACGCCCATGTCCCACAAATTTAAAAAGTGATGCACTGTAACAGCAGCATGTTTGCAGCTAATTCCAGAGTACCTCTGCCTAGCAGATCTCCTTCCCCTGGAATGATTCCCGATTGTCACCCAAGCCAGATAACTCTTACTCTGCTGTGTTGGCCTCAAAGAGACAATCACCACAATATTTAAAGATCTCATCATTGAGACATCAATTGATCCCATATTATAATAATTCTTTCTGGAAATTCTTCACTTCCAATAAATCCCTCCCCTTTTTGGATCCAGGCTGCCCCTTCCTCACTTTCAAATAAAGTGACAGCAAATACTGCAGATGTTGGAGATCTGAAATTAAAAACAGAAAGGGTTGGAAAAACTCAGTAGCTCTGGCAGCATCAGTGGAGAGAGAAACAGAGTTAACACTCCAAGTCCAGGATGATTCTTCTTCAGAATGAAGTGATTTTCCCTCAACGCATGACGCACCTGAGAATTACGGCACATCTTTTTACAGGCAATCTAATAATCATCTCCCGACTGAATAAACTCCTCTCTTCCTGCATTCCTTAAAACTCCTTGAAGAACAAAGCGTAGTGTTAGTGTATGTTCTATTTTGTTACAATGGACTGCAATGGCAAAAACATCCACCCAATATATGCTAACACCATGCTTTCAATGGATGTCTACAAGCTTCATCAAAAACAAGAACATAAGAACATCAGTACTAGGAGCAGGAGTAGGTCATTTGGCCCTTTGAGCCTGCTCCGCCATTCAATAAGATCATGGCTGATCTTTTCATAGACTCCGCTCCATTTACCCGCCCGCTCATCATAACCCTTAATTCCTTTACTGTTCAAAAATTTATCTACCCTTGCCTCAAAAAAACATTCAATGAGGTAGCCTCAACTGCCTCACCAGGCAGGGACTTCCACAGATCCACAACCCTTTAATGGGTGAAGAATTTCCTCCTCAACTCAGTCCTAAATCTGTTCCTCCTTATTTTGAGGTCATACCCCCTAGTTATAGTTTCACCTGCCAGTGAAAACAACAGCCACAATTCTCCCATCGTGACCCACAACTTTCCTGGCGGGCCGGGGTGGGAGATGCACGTTGCCGGCCTTGATCCAGGATTTGCGCATGCACGGGGAATGCATGCACATCTCCCAGAGCTGGCTAAGAGTCACCGGTCAGACCACACTGGAAACCAGCAGGAGGGCAGGTAAGTCATTTGAATCTTTTTTATTATGTTTTAAATGTTATTTAAATCTAATTATCGGGAACTTACCAGTCCCAATTGAATCTCCCACCTGATGTGAGTACTTCATTCCGGTAGGGTTTAGTCTAGCTCGCCATGTTCAGGAACCTAGCAGGAGATATTGCCGGAATGCAACGGGGGCAATCAGGGACCTCCAGGGGGCACCGCCCCCCCAGTGCCTGATCCCCTGGGGTCCCTGATTACCCAAGGGGCAAACTCATGCCCAGGGAGTGCCTTAGCACTGTTCACCAGGCATCAGGCAATACCAAGGGGCAGGGCCTATTGTGGACGGGGCTTAGGGGCAACTGGTGAGGTTTGGGGGGGTCCCGCTGCCACTCTGCAGACAAGATCGGTCTGCAATGGAGGGGGTACAGCGATTGGGTAGGGCAGGAGGTAGGGAGTGTAATCTGCTGACGGAGACCTGAGCCCGGGGGGGGGTGGGGAGGCTAGAAGGAGGGATCTGCCAGGGGAGGGGGTGGGAGGATCTCCACTGTTTGGGGGGGTGGGCTGTACATCAGGGCGCTCCAGGATGGGATGGGTCAGGGCTGGCCCGGGAATTGTGGGGGTTGCAATCGGGCTGAGGGGGTCCTGGGTTGGCCAACAAATGGGGAGTGTGACAGATTGGGGTCACTGTGCATGCACAGAGTTCCAGAACTGCCAAATAGGCTCTGCCCTCCTGGGTTTTTAATGAGATTTACAAACTGGGACCTCTGCAGTGCACAGAATGAGGAGATTCGAGTGAGAAGCTGACAGTTGGAATCTAGAACAGTTTTCCCACCAATTTAGCACTCTTGGGAGAATTGCGGCCAATCTCCCTGTTTCTATCTTACTTATTCCCCTCATGATCTTATGTATTTCTATAAGATTTCACCTCACTCTTCTGAATTCCAGTGAGTATTAGCATTACCTTGACTGTGCAGGTGCACTACTTGGACAAATTGTTCAGTTTGGTTATTGAAGGGTACATCACAATTTGGCAATGTGGTCAACTTCACTGGAAATCAGATAATTTACATATGTAAGCTTTGTGGTGTTACCAAAGGCGAAGTTGGGACGCAGGTTCATTTGACAGACAACCAGCATTCTGCCTGAAATGCAACTCTAGTTTTTAAAAAAATGTTGCCATGGAACATAATAGGCTAAAAGGGAAGACAGTTTTTTGGTGGGTAATCCGGAGGCCCAGGCTAATGATCCATTGTAGGTTTCTCGACAGCGCGGAGTGGAATCAATGGGAAATCCCATTGATAGCGGCGAGACCAAAAAGTCCCACCAAAGGCAAATGGCGGACCACCTCCCACTACCAAGAAACATACTACAGGGAGGCCAGAGGAACCTGCCTGTGGGCTTGCAGGGCTGCTTTTCAAAGATCTAATGGACAGATTTTCAAATTTGTTTGCTCTCAATTGTTTTCTGGAAAGTATTTGGCTGACTAACTGCTCCATACAAGACAACATCCAGATAGGTGTTTTCTCTGAGTCTGTGACTGTGTGACACTTTTTTCCAGGGTGGAGGAACCAATTATTAAGGAGCATAGGTTTAAGGTGCGAGGGGCAAGGTTTAAAGGAGATGTACGAGGCAAGTTTTTTACACAGAAGGTGATGGGAGCCTGAAACTTGCTGCTAGGGGAGGTAGTGGAAGAAGGTACGAAAGTGAGTTCTAAGGGGCATCTTGACAAATACATGAATAGGATGGGAATAGTGGGGTATCGATCTCAGAAGGGCTGGGGGGCTTTGTTCAGTCGGGCAGCATGGCCAGCACAGGCTTGGAGGGTCGAAGGGCCTGTTCCTGTGCTGTAATTTTCTTTGTTCTTTATTATTTGTGGGGTCTTGGCTTAGCATCTTGTCTGAAACTCCAACTTTGCAGCATCACCTCAGTCCCGCACTATAGTTGCAGCCAAGATATTGTGCTGAAGGGCAGGATTTTGTACCTTGGGTCGGAACCCCAAAGTCAGGTTCAGACGGGGTCATGACCTGCAATGGGTTGGGAGAAGGCATCAGATGATCATTTTCCCAGAACTGTCCAATTCATAGCCAGAGGGCACTCAGATGGTGGATGGGTTTTCAAAGCAGCAAGGGGGTGGGCATGATTCTCACATCGGCCCCCTTCCCGTCTCGACGTAATTGTGGGAGGCTTCCCCCCCACTGGCAGACTGAAAAGTGGCCTCTTCTACAATTAAATGGGCCCAGTCACCGTGTCTCCCAATGCGACAGAATCAAATTTAATAAAATTTACAGCCCCGGAAAGAGGCTTGTTAGTCCTAACATTTGGCCTAACTAGCCTGCACCCGCTCTCCACACAAGCCTCCACCCACCCTACTTCAAATAGCCCCATCTGTATATCCTTTCATTCTTTTATTCACTACTCCTTCATGTGTTTATTGAGCTTTTCCCTAAATGCATCCACACTGGTACCTCGAGGTAGTAAGTTCCATTTGTTAGTGAGGAAGTTTATTCTGACTTCTCCACTGGATGTATTTTTTAGTGACAATCTCACCTAGACATTGTGGGTTGCCTGCACTATAGCAATGTGTAGGCTGTGCCCCTGAAGGTGTAGACATGTCTATTCCCTGAATGCAAGTGACCAAGGCTCCGTAATGCAATTTTTACAATTAGTTTGATGCTTAGGTGTTTCCATTTCATTCCTTTGATGGTTGGAGAGAGATTACACGGGGCCTTGTCAGCTCAGAAGTAATCCCTCAGGACATTAAATAAATTGGGTGGATTAAACGATAGTCCGAATTACGTGCCTACTCAATGTTTTTGAAGGTTTTTTGCTTCGAAAGTCGGAGCAGGAGAATGAACATTTCTGTCACATTCAGGGAAGTAAATCTAATTAATCCGTTTGCAAGGATGTTTGTCGATTGAAAAACAAACCAAGAACTGCTTGTGATTTATTACTAAATTAATGTGAGGACACATTCAGCTGTCTGGATCGATTCTGCATGTATTAATGATTCCTTTGTCATATGCAAGCACAAAATTAGACTTGGAAGTAGCTTCTTTGTAAATAAATTAAACAGCTGTCCAACATCAGACAAAATTGTATTTTTTTTACCAATTATGCAATGAATTTTTTATTCTGCAATGGTTTTATCTATTCATATGGGCATCAGTGGCTGGGCCAATATTTATTGTCCATCCCTAATTGCAAGTGGCCAAGAGTCAACCACATTGCTGTGAATTGGGGGTCACACGTAGGCCAGACCAGATAAGGACAGCAGATTTCCTTCCCTAAAGGACATTATTGAACCAGATAGATTTTTAACAACAGTGGTTTATGGTCATCGTAATCCCAGATTTTTATTGAATTCAAATTTCACCATTTGCCACGAGGGGGTTTGAGCCTGGGTCTCCAGATCTTGCTCTGGGTCATTTGTCCAGTGACAATGCCACTGCGCCACTGCCTTCCCAATGATGCTTTAACATGTCCACATTGGCATTTCAATCGAGGCACACAATATAGGGTTTTTGGTGTAAAGGAAGTTTAAAAATATAAATTGTGTTGTAGGGTTTTGGATACTGTTTGGTAGGCCTAAATTAAATATTTGTGGCCTTAAGTGGGTTAACGGTATGTATTTATTAACTCCAACATCAATGTACATGTGTAGAGTGAAGGGTTCAAGCTAGGATCAGTCTCCATACTTGCTTGTGCACACTGCTCTGTCCAACACTGGGCTGACCCCTAGGCATGGGCCGTGTGTCCTCTTACTTTTATAATTCAGGTCAGAAATTCCAAAGTGTTTTATGAAGTCCGCCTGGATTATATATTTATCAATTTGAATTTGGCTAGGGTAAGCATCAGCTGTCTCACTTCAGGTATGAGTCAACTGACCCACTTAGGAGCTTTTATCAAACAAAGTTTATTTAAGAATACAATTAATATAGCACAATTTTTTTTTACCAATTACAAATAAGAAAAGAAACAACCATGATATTGTATAATCCTTGATAAATATGCCAACCAAACAAACTTCCCTACAAATATATACCTGCCACAGGTTTAACACAGAATATAAGAATGCTCACGTGATGCTGGAACTTAGTCCTTTGGTTGGAGAATTGAAACTCTGACTTCTCAGCCTTGTACCTTCCAGCATCCCTCGAGGTAGAGAGAATGCCACTGCTAGCCTCTAGCTTTCAGCCAGTGAACCACTGCAAAAGACAAATTTCTCACTCCGGGAAGGCATGAAGACCTGTTTCCAACCAGCCAGTAGAATTCACAATACCAGGGAGGGAGAAAAACAAAAACGCTGCTTTTCAGTTTGATGTCCAAACACCTTCACAACTAAAACAGCAGCCCCCAGCCCAAAACTGAAAATGAAAGAATTCCTGTCACCTGACCTGCCAATCATTCTTTCTCCAACAATTCAGGGTCATAAAAGATCCCAGCAGGCACCTGAGCCCCAGAGTAAAGATAAACAAAACCCCGTTTAAACCACTGAAGCAGCATTGGAAAGACTTCTCAGCAGGCAGTGCAGCAACAATGGCAAAAGCCAAAGCTGCTTATAACTGCAGAGAACATGATTTAAAAAGAAATCTTAAAGCACACTAGCATCATATTACATCATTGTGGGGGTGGTGCTCTACTCAGTCCCAAATTAACTCTATATGTGCCAGACCCTTACACTACACCTCCCCCAAGTCTTTATTCAATGTATTTCAGGTTATTCTAATTCAATTTGTGCATTGCTAGATCATTGTTATTGCCCCATCTCCTCGCTTCCAGTTTCTGAGTTAATAGGTTCAGGAGGCCTTCTTACACTCCCATATCTTGCTCATACCACTGTCTGGGGCTTGTTAGACTCTGTCGCTGCAGGTAAACTCTGCTGATTTGAAGGTTGTTCTGGCATCTGGGAATGTCTTCATCCTCTTTTCCCGCTCCTCAGTGTTGAACTGCTCTTTGTCAGTTCAGCAGTTGTGATTTATCAGATCGGTAGTTGTTACTTTGTCCCATTTCTTACGTGCTGGATGAACGTTGTGTTGGCTCCATGTCATTCGTTCCCCCCCACCCACCTCCCCCCCCCGCCTCTTCTTCCATCATCATGCTATCCATTCTTGTGCGATGGGAGATGGCTATTCCTCTTATGAGGATGTGTCTTTTGTTAAGAAGCTCACCTTTTGCTTTTGGTTGTGTGATGCACTGTCTACTTAGTTCTAGCATTGTCTGTGGCACTGCCATGCCATTTAGGAGTTGCAGTATTTGCTCTGTAGTCACAGTGCTGTCCTCATGAACAGTCATTGGAGCTGGAGGTTGAGTCTCTTCAGGTTATTGGTTGCTCTCTTTGTTCCTCCATTGGGTACATCATGGTAACCATCTGAGTGTTGGGCTGGTCTGACCAATGATGGCTTTCTGGCACCTGTAACAAAAATAGTCAGACCTGCTCTGCAAAAGGAGAAGATAGTTGAGAGCTTTAGTCCCAGTCAATCTGATGAAATGGTGTGATGACAAAATTCTCTCCCTCAATGTCAGTAAAACGAAAGAGATTTGCATCAACTTCAAGAAACATAGTTGAGGGCATGCCCCTGTCTACATCAACGGTGGTGAAGTGGAAATGGAAATGGAATTTCAAGTTTCTAGGTGTCCAGATCACCAAAAACCTGTCCTAGTCCCGCCATACCAATGCTATAGTTAAGTGCCTCGACTTTCTCAGGAGGCGAAGGAAATTTGTCATGTCCACTATGAATCTCACCAGTTTTTACAGCATCATATGTTTTACAGTAAAACATTTTTTCCAGATGAATCACACCTTGGAATGGCTCTTGTTCTAACCAAGACTGCAAGAAACTGCCACCGTGGGGTGGCATAGTGGCACAGTGATTAGCACTGTTGCCTCACAGTGCCAGGGACTCACGTTCAATTCTGGCCTCAGGTCACTGTCTGCGTGGAGGTTGCATGTTCTCCACATGTTTGTGTGGGTTTCCTCCAGGTGCTCCAGTTTCCTCCCACGGTCCAAGCATGTGCAGGTTAGGTTAATTGGCCATGCTAAATTCATCCTAATTCAAGGGGATTATCAGAGTGGAGTTACGGGAATAGGGCCTGGGTGGGATTATAGTCGGTACAGGCTCACTGGGGTGACTGGCCCCCTTCTGCACTGTAAGAGTCTATGAATCTATGAAACTACAAAGGGTTGTGAATGTAGCCCAGTTCATCACGCAAACCAGCCTCCCATCGATTGACACCGTCTACACTTCCCATTGCCTTGGAAAAGCAGCCAGCAACAGCAAGAACCCCATGTACTCTGGACATACTCTCTACCACTTTCTTCCATCAGGAAAAAGATACTAAGGTCTGAGATCACGTACCAACAGACTCAAGAACAGCTTCTTTTCTGCTGCTGTCAGACTTTTGAATGGAACTACCATCTATTAAGCTGATCATTCTCCATACCCTATCTGAGACTATTACACTATATTCTACACCCTCTCCTTTCCTTCTCCTCTATATACTCTATGAAAGAAATGTTTTGTCTGTATAGTGTGCAAGAAATACTGTATGCCAATATATGTGACAATAATGAATCAAATGAAGATAATCTCTCTTATTTAGGCTCTTAGGAGCTTTTGGTTCTGTATAATTTACGCGCATGGTTGTCTTGAAATCTTCTGCTGTTTTGAGGAGATTCAGGAATCTCTGTTTAAGACAGAAGAAGACTGGTTACGAAGACTATCATCAGCTTGATGATACGTTTTCTGCCATAGCTAAACAGTTCCAGAATCATGCCTATGACTGGAAATTGGCTTCCTCCGGCCCATGGAGAGGTGATTCTGCTGTTCAAAGTGAGAGGTGTCTCAACCATAGTTCTTTGTCCGAAATAAAAACATAAGAATTAGAAACAGGAGTAGGCCACCTGGACCCTGGAGTCTGCTCAGCCATTCAATAAGATCATGGCTGATCTTTTCATGGACTCAGCTCCACTTACCGCCCGCTCATCAAAACCCTTAATTCCTTTACTGTTCAAAGATTTATCTATCCTTGCCTTAAAAATGTTGAATGAGGTAGCTACACTGCTACACTGGGCAGGAAATTCCACAGATTCACAACCGTGAAATTCCTCCTCAACTCAGTCTTAAATCTGCTTCCCCTTATTTTGAGGCAATTCCCCCAAGTTCTAGTTTCACCTGTTAGTGGAAACAATTTCCCTACTTCTAATTTATCTATTCCCTTCATAATCTTATATGTTTCTATTAGATCTCCCCTCATTCTTCTAAATTCCAATGAGTATAGCCCCAATCTACTCAGTCTCTCCTCATAAGCCAACTCTCTCAACTCTGGAATCAACCTAGTGAATCTCCTCTGCACCCACTCCAGTGCCAGGATATCCTTTCTCAAGTAAGGAGACCAAAACTGTACAAGGTACTCCAGGTGTGGTCTTACCAGCACCTTATACAACTGCAACATAACATCACTGTTTTTAAACTCCGTCCCTCTAGCAATGAAGGATAAAATTTCATTTGCCTTCGTAATTACCTGCTGCACCTGCAACCAACTTTTTGCAATTCATGCACAAGGACACCCACGTCCCTCTGCACAGTATCATCCTGCAATTTTTTTACCATTTAAATAATTGTCCATTTTGCTCTTATTCCTGCCAAAGTGGATGACTTCACATTTATCAATATTGTACTCCATCTGTCAGACCCTTGCCCAATCACTTGAACTACCTATATTCCTCAGCAAACTTTCTGTGTCCTCTGCACACTTTGCTCTACCACATATCTTAGTGTCATCTGTGCATTTTGACGCACTACACTTGGTCCCCAACTCCAAATCATTTATGTAAGTTGTAAACAGTTGCAGTCCCAACACTGATCCCTGAAACACGCCACTAGTCACTGATTGCCAAACAGAAAAACACCCACTTATATCCACTCTTTGCTTTCAGTTGGTTAACCAATCCTCTATCCATGCTAATTCATTACCTGTAACACCATGCACCTTTTTATGCAGCAGCCTTCTGTGCAACGCCTTGTTGAATGCCTCCTGGAAATCGAGATACACTACATCCATCAGTTCCCCGTTGTCCATCACGCTCGTAATGTCCTCAAAGAATCACAGTAAATTAGTCAAACATGAACCTTTCATGAACCCATGCTGAGTCTGCCCATTAGGATAATTGATATCCAGATGTCTTGCTAATTCTTCCTTGATGATAGATTCAAGCTTCTTCCCTACTATAGAAGATAAGCTAACCAATCTATAGTTACCCGCCTTTTGTCCACCTCCTTTTTTAAACAGTGGCATCACATTTGCTATTTTCCAATCTTTTAGTACCCTGGAATGTATTCTATCAGGGCCAGGAGACTTGTCTATCTTTAGCCCCATTAGCTTGCCCAGCGCTACCTCTTTCATGATAATGATCATTTTTAGGTCCTCACCTGCCATAGTTCTTCGTCATCAATTTTTGGCATTTTATTTGTGTCTTCCAATGTGAAGACCAACATATAATACCTGTTCAATTCCTGGCTAGTTCCTCATTTCCTCTAACTAAATTCCCCTTTTCACCTTCTAAAGGACCAGTGTTTACTTTAGCCTCTCTTTTTCATCTTCTATACTTACAGAAACATTTGCAATCTGTTTTTATATTCTAACATAGAACATAGAACAGAGAACACTACAGCACAAACAGGCCCTTTGGCCCACTAGTTGCGCTGATCACTTCTATACCTACTAAGCCATAGACCTATCTATAACCCCCAATCCCTTTAGATCCCATATACTCATCCAGGAGTCTTTTAAAAGACCCCAGCAAGTTTGCCTCCACCACCACTGACGGCAGCCGATTCCATTCACTCACCACCCTCTGAGTGAAAAACTTACCCCTAACATCTCCGCTGTACTTGCTTCCCTGCACCTTAAATCTGTATCCTCTTGTAGCGACCATTTCTGCCCTGGGAAATAGCCTCTGAGAATCCGCCCTATCTATTCCCCTCAACATTTTATTAACCTCTATCAGGTTGCCTCTCAACCTTCGTCTCTCCAGGGAGAAGAGTCCCAGTTCCCTCAACCTATCTTCATAAGGCATGCCTCCCAATCCAGGCAACATCCTTGTAAATCTCCCCTGCACCTTTTCAATAGCTTCCATGTCCTTCCTATAGTGAGGCAACCAGAACTGCGCACAGTACTCCAAGCGGGGTCTGACAAGGGTCTTATAATTCTGAACTAGTTCACACTCATAATCTATCTTACTTTTCTTTATAGCTTTTTTGTGGCTTTCTATTGACCTTTAAAGATTTGCCAATCCTCTAGTTTCCCACTAATCTTTGCCACTTTGTATGCATCTTCTTTCAATTTGATACCCTCCTTTATTTCATTAGATATCCATGGCTGATTTTCTAATTTTCTACAATTCTTCCTTTTCACTAGTATATACTTGTGCTGAGCACTGTGAAAAATTGCTTTAAAAGTCCTCCGCTGTGCCTCAATTATCCCACCATAAAGTTTTTACGCCAATCTACCTTAGCCAACTCCTCACACATCCCACTGTAGTCTCCTTTGTTTATACACAAGACACTGGTATTGGATTTTACCTTCTCATGCTCCATCTGTATTTTAAGTTCAACCATACTGTGATCGCTCCTTCAGAGAGAATCCCTAACTATGAGATCATTAATTATTCCTGTCTCGTTACACGGGACCACGTCTAAGACAGCTTGCTCCCTCATAAGTTCCATTGCATACTGTTTGAGGAAACTATCGTGGATACATTCTGTGAACTCCTCTTCAAGGCTGCCTTGACTGACCTGGTTTGACCAATTGATATGTAGATTAAAATCCCTCATGATAATTGCCGTACTATTTTTACATGCATCAGTGACTTATTTGTTGATTGTCTGCCCACCACGATGGTATTATTTGGCGGTCTATCGACTACACCTATCAGTGACCTTTTTTCCTTACTATTTCTGATTTCCACCCAAACGGATTTAATCTTTTTCTCCATTGAATCCATATCGTCTCTCACTACTGTCCTGAAGTCACCCTTAAGTATCAGAGCTACACCACCTCCCTTACCCTCCTGTTTACCCTTTCAAATAGTCTGATATTCCTGGATATTTAACTCCCAGTCTTGACCATCCTGCACCATGTCTCTGTAATGGCCACTAAATCATACTCATTCGCAATGATTTGAGCGGTCAACTCATTTACCTTCCTTCAAATGCTATGAGCATTTAGGTAAAGTGCCCTTATGCTAGTTTTCATACATTCTTTTTGAATCTTAACACCTCCATTAATAACATCGCCTGAGTTCTCCTTCCTTTAAACTTTTTTCATAATGTTCCATGTAGTTGAACCCGCCTATGAAATGCTAACCTGCTGCTTTGCTTCCCATTAATCATTATGCTGCTTGGAGTTTTACCCTTTCCTTTCCCCCTTAGTTTAAAGTTCTTGTGACCACCCTATTTATCCTTTCCATGAGAACACTGGTCCTAGATTCGTTCAGGTGAAGACGTCCCAACAGTACAGATCCAATACTGATGCCAATGCCCCACAAAATGGAACACCTCTTTCCTGGACCACTCCATTAGCCTTATCAATTTTTTTGCAACTTAGAATCACGGAATCCTTACAGTGCAGAAAGAGGCCATTCAGCCCATCAAGACTGCACTGACAACAATCCCACCCAGGCCCTATCCCCATAACCCCACATATTTACCCTGCTAATCTCCTCATACTAGGGTTGATTTAGCATGGCCAATCAACCTAATCCACACATCTTTGGACTGTGCGAGGAAACCGGAGTACCCAGAAGAAACCCATGCAGACACAGGGAGAACATGCAAACTCCACACAGACAGTGAACCGAGGCCGGAATTGAAGCCAAGTCTCTGGCTCTGTGAGGCAGCGGTGCTAACCACTGTGCCACCATGCTGCCTACATGTTTACTTCCCTAATTTTTTCATCCCTATGCCAATTTACATGTGGTTTGGGTCGTAATCTAGAGGTTATAATCCTTGAGGACCCGTTTTTTAATTTAGTTCCAGTGCATAATAATCCCCAATTAGGTCCTCTTTTCTAGTTTTACCTGTGTTATTTGTCTCAAAGTGGACCACAACAACTGGATCATCCCTCTCCCACTCCAATGTCCTTTAAAGCCGGTCAGAGATGTCACTCACCCTTGCGCTGGTCAACTCTCGATCCTACTTACAAAAGATGCTGTCAATCCCCTTAATAATATAGTCCTCCTCAACTACCACTTGTCTTTTTGCGCCCCTTGTTGAATGGCCTCCTGTGCCACGGTGCAGTGGTTGGCTAGCTCATCTTCCCTACAGCCCTCTTCCTCATCCACACAGAGAACAAGTACTTCAAGCCTGTTGTACAAGGCCAAGAGCCGAGGCTCCTTGGTTCCGGAATTTATAATCCCTCTACCTGCCTCACACTCTGCTGTCCCTCACCTCTGACCGAATTAGAGGTACTTAATCTACCGGGTATGACCGCCTCCTGAAGCAAAGCATCCAGGTAACTCTCTCCACTCTGGATGTGTCACAGCGTCTGTTATGGCTTCGGTTAGGCCATTGAGGTTGGCCTCTTGGAATATGAACTCCCTGATCAAGGATCCAATTGATGGGCCAATCAGGGAGTCTTTGCCTTACACTTAACCAGAAGTGTCAATTCCACTGGCACCCCGGGAAATAGACTGCTAACTAATAGCACTCTGTGTACTGCTGTTAGAGTTTGTAAATAAAGGGATTTTGGTGAAGGGACTTCTGACTCTGAAGACTTATTACAGAATCTGAAGCTCAGATTCCAGCTCATCAATTCTGAATTGAAACTCTTTGAGCAACCAATAATTATTGAAGATGTGATCACTGCAGCTTGCAATGGGATCTGCCAGTTCCCACATCATACAGCTACAACACTTCACCTGCCCAGTCATATCAGCTTAGTTAATTAATTTATTAATTACTTTTGCAGTTTTTTTTTGGAATTTAGCACAGACTTCCCCAATCAGGTCACAGCCTTCCTGTGACATCCCTTTTTTAGTTATAATATGTACAGAGTTACTCCGCCCTCCGACTGCTCCCTCAACCTAAACTGCGATTAAACCCAAACCAACAACCGAGATTAAACCCAAACAAATAAGTCACCCAAGAAACATGGTTGTGTCCCCTCTTGCTGGGTAGCCTCGTCCCCATGGGTTTACCTGGCATTTAGATGATTTGGCCTGATATAGTATGTCAACTAAGTGTCCAATTCTGTTAAATTGTGCAAGCATTGAGCTGAAATTGCAGGACATTGATCTTGCCCATGATGTTGCTTTGTTCCACAATGCTGGCATTGTTACTCTACTGGTCTGTTAGGATATTTCTTCCCTTGGCTTGGAGTGTCTCTGTTTCTATGCTGTTTAACTGACTGGACTGTGGGGTTTCCTTTGTACCACTGTTTATATCCTCCTCTTAAAATGGACCTGTGCTGCACATGGATTTCAGACAATCTGAAAGGCTTTTTGAGGGTTAGATCTTCCTTAAAGCACATCAGAGAGTGCATCGTCCACTACTCCTACAACCACTCTACGCCTAATAAGTTCAGATTTCTATTCTCCTTATTCATCACCTTCGGCCACCTTGTACAGATTATTAATGATTTAGTCTACAGGTTCTCCTGGTTGCTGGGCTAACTTATTAAATTTAGCCCTTATGAGAATTTTCTTACTTCTTTTGTTAAAATGAACTTTAAACAATTTAAGTACTTCTTCAAATTCAGCAAATGATTTGTTGACTCCTTGTCTAGCAATAATATCATCTGCTATTGGGCCTACAGAACAAAAGAGTGGGCCCAATTTTACCATTTTCATTCTAAGTGCTGGGAGTGTTTCAGGTCCGATTATTAGACCCTTTCTCAGTCGCCCCCATACACAGTCTGCCTGCAAAAATATCAATTATTCTGAATCGTGCTACAGAAACCTCTGGCCAGGGCTTAACACGCCCAAAATCCTACAGCTCCAATTAGCTTCTCCAACAGTGCATGTGCAGAAAAAAAGATAGAATACAGCTCCCCTGCCACATCGCTCCCAGGCCAGATAATGCCTCCCCCTGGCCCCCACAGACATTACTTCATCCCCACAACTTTACTGACCTCCTTGTCCCCCCCACCCCCACCACCCAGACCGATCGCGGGATCCTCCCCACTTTCCCCTCCACCAATCTCAGACAGAATGGCAGCAGATCTCCCTTCCCCTCCACTGATCTCAGGCAGAGTGGCAGCAGACCCCCCTTCTCTCCCTAGCAATCTCAAGCAGAGAGATGTCAGATGCTTGGCATCTACCTCCTCACTAACTGGAGCACCTGAATCAGACTTTTGTGGAAAATGTCTGTTTTGCACCGAATCTGGATGGGCAAATGCTGTGCTCAAGGGACAAGTGCCAGTAAGGTCGGGCGTGCACCCTATTAAGTCAATTCAAATGCATGCAAATACATGTAAATGGACGTCATGTCCATTTTGGGTGCGGTCTCAATTGCAGCTATTTTCAGGCCTTGGTAAAGAGAGAACAAATGCGAAGATGGGCACAGATCACGCTATGTGCCTCATGCCTGACTTTACCAAGTTTTCACACCGAAAATGGGCACAACATGATAGTAAAATCAGGCCCAGTGTGTTAGCCTGTTGATCTTCGATGTACTTTTCCGGACCAGAAGTAATCATGTATGGAAGAGAATTTTTTTTCCCCAAATTTCTCAATTCTGTGATTGACCTTGACAATGGATAAGTCCAAATTGTTCTGGAAGAGTGGATTTCTGACCAATGATTATAACATGTTAAAGTGCAGGTTCAGCTTTAAGAAGTTACTGAAATTCAAGGTGGTGTCATTATTCATTTGGATACAAAATGTTTTCCCACCCGAATGGCGCTCACACTCAGCCTTGAAAACAACTCAAACAATGTTGGCTTGGATCAACTGACTACAGGTTTCTCCATTTCAGCCCTATGTTTTATGGGCCTTTACAGCTGATTCTTTAGTCATGATTCTTTTGAATCAATTAATTGATCCTTTTTTCCCTCTTTGTAGTGAGTCCAGATGCCAATTCAGCAATCTTGTCTTTCCATCAGAGTTTTTAAGCAACTATCTCAGAGCACTGAACTATTTCAAAGTTTCTCAGGACTTGCTTTGCCTGGAATTTAAAAACTTTAGCTCACCTCTCACTTCTGCACTTTAGAAATTGAAGCTAGCCTTCCAAGAGATCCTTTGGAGTCGGCTGCTCGAGTGAGGGATTTTAAATTTCTGCCTTCAGCTTCTAGGCCTTTCTTTGAGGTTTTTTGCCTGGCGCTATTCCTTAGTTCATTGGCTTCTCAAGTTTTCCTTCAGCTCAGAATGCTTCAAATTTTTCTGTAGTCTTGCTGGATTGCGGTTTTTCTCTGCATTTTATATTGTGAGGTTTTGGGTTTTTCCATTCACTGCCATCATTTTGTGAGGTGAATGACACCATCTGTTATCCCTTAATGAAGTCTTTATTGTTTTGAGAAGATTAACTGTATGTATCTATTAATTACAAAGAGCTATGTATCTTACGCACGGTAAAGAGTTCAAACTGGCAACCGGCTCCATGCTTGCTGGCACACACAGCTCTATGCAACACTGGATTGACATGTTGGTGTAGGTTTCTCTTATGTCACTGTGTGGATGGAACTATGCTCAGCCCCACACTAAAGCCAAATGTGCCTGACCCTTACACTACAAATTATAATGAGACAAAGTGGTAGAAATTCCTGTGGAAGCCTAAGACTGGCCTGAAATCAAGTCAACAGGCAATTAGACTATTTGAACATGCCACCTCCCATACAGAGCAAAATGATTATGACCAGATAAACTGCTTGAGGGATGTTGGTTGACCATGATATGGAGGTCAACTTCTCTGCTGTTCTGCAAATGGTATATACGTCAAATCCTACAGTGCAAAAGGAGGCCATTCAGTCATTGAGTCTGCACCGACTATAATCCCACCCAGGCCCTATCCCCACAACACCATGCATTTACCCCAGCTCGTCCCCCTGACACTAAGGATCAATTTAGCATGGCCAACGCACCTAACCCGCATATCTTTGGACTGTGAGAGGGAACCAGAGCACCTGGTGGAAACTCAAGCAGACATGGGGAGAATGTGCAAACCCCACATAGACAGTGATCCAAGCTGGGAATCGACCCTGGGTCTTTGGTGTTATGAGGCAGCAGTGCCTCACAGTGCCAGCACCACTGTGCCATTGTGTCGCCCACTGCACCAGGGGATGTTTTATGTCTACCTGGTTTAACATCCTTTCCAAAAGGATAATACTTCTAATATACTAGGCATATTACTACCCCTAGTAATAGACTAATATGAGTCTATTTGAGCATTACTATCTGTTACTAGATTAGTAATATCTTGACTAGTCAGTCGAGTCAGTCTGTCTTGACTGACTGTGAGATAGACTTTGACTATCTCGCAGTCGATCGAAAGTCTGTTTGCAACCATCGCGTTGTAATGCTGAGCTGAATTCTGTTTTGGGGGGGTCAATGGTCCCATTTCAAGAAAATAAAATTTGTTGATTGGGTAGATTTCTGTGGCTGGGATAAGCAATGCTTCTTATCCACAAATAACCTGTGGTCTACATGAGAGAATTTTAACACAATGGGTGGGGTTTTCCAGACTTGCCTCGCCCCAAAATTGGAGAATCCCCCTGAGGTCAACAGATCTGTCCAAGGTCCGCGCCTTGCCCGCTCCGATTTCGGAGGCAGGCGGGAAGGTACAACTCACCCCTATGTCTTTTCATAAATGTTTCTACAATCCTTCAGACTCACCCGGATAAAACATGCCAGGTTGGCGATCAGAACAGGGCCACTTTTAACTTTGATAGACTGCCTTGACTAACTCCACTCAGGCAGACTGGCAATCAAACTGATAGCCAATTATAACTCAGGGTTAGGATGGCGTCCTCCTGCTCGGGCTGTGATATGGCATGCGGTTCCACAGTTAGACCTCATTACAACTTGGTGAAAGGGTGGAAATTTCATTAACAGTTAGAGCATCCGTGAAGCTTAAAGCAGACGCGTCGTGAAGGAAAGACTCTGGCTGCTTCGAGCCAAACCTGTGGAGAAAACAATTTGGACATGTTCCTGTCAGGCAGCCAGCAGTGTTCCTGGTTGCTGAACCTGTAATCGCAGTGGCTGAAGTAAGCAGCAGTCTGAGCTAATTGATTCCACCGGGGTGGCAGTCTTGCCAGCAGCCCATCAGGTGAATTATAACTGCGCTCGCAATTTATCATAGCTGTCGGGTGTTAATCAGGAAAGCTGAGACTCACTAACCAGCCCGCTCTGCATATACACACAGAGCCGTGCAATTCACTCTAGATGAAATAGAAGCTTGGAGTGCACGCTGCCAACAAAATAACATTCAGACTGAAAGAACAGCTGGGGCTTGCAAATGCAAAGAACGACGTGGGTGCTTCTCTCTGGGGAGGGACGACGAATCCTAAAGCAAGACAACACAGGAAGAAGAGAGCCTGCCCATAAAGGGGGGATCTGGCTGACCTGCAGGAAGCCGGGAATGACCTTGTGGTGAGTCCATAACTGTGTTTATTACTCACATCGTGTCTGCAACTGTGGAGGACTGTGGCGGAGTGGGTAACCTGGACAAAGAATGTAAGGCTTCAGTCCAACAGTTGGTTATGTAGTGGGGCAGCATGGTGGCACAACGGTTAGCACGGCTGCCACACAGCACCAGGAACTTGGGTTCAATTCCAGCCTCGCATCATCGCCTGCGTGGAGTTTGCACGTTCTCTCCTCCCTCAGTGTCTGTGTGGGGTTTCCTCCGGGTGCTCCAGTTTCCTCCCACAGTCTAAAGATGTGCGGGTTAGTTGGATTGTCAATGCTAAATTGCCCCTTTGTGTCCAGAGATCTAAAGGTTAGGGGATTGGTGGAGTAAATGTGTGGGGTTATGGGGCTAGGGTGCGAGGTGGGCCTGGGTAAGATGCTCTGTTGGAAGAGAGTTGGCAGAGACTCGATGGGTCGAATGGCCTCCTTCCACACTGTAGGGATTCTATGATTCTATGACAGCGAGCACTGTTAGTAAAATGGTAACACAAAGCTTAATTCTCATACAAAATGAGTAGAAGATGCAATGAGTTATAACAGCTTCTGCTGTGAGTGGATCAGGCGCTTGCACAAATAAAGGTAACTGGCAGAGAAGAGTTGTTCTTTTGCTGCAGTGAAAGGTGTGAAAAATTCCTCCCTTCTTACTTTGTCTTGCGCTAATCAGACTTGGCAGAAACTACACTTTTCACAATGCAGATCCGTCACAGAGTGAATGTGACTTTGTTTCTCGACCACCAAAAAAAAGGTTATTCCTCCACACAATGAGGCTTTCCAAGCACGGCATTATTATCAAAGTGAGGATTGCATTTTTCACAGCAATTTCTTTTGAATATCTGAAAGGCCCGTGTAGTCGGGGTAGGGAAGGACACATAAAATTAATTCTATTGAATGCTCCTGAAACGTATACGAAATGCTCCTGGGAAATATATATCCACATCACCTCACACTGACTTTATGAAAAGAGGAGGCGATGGCTAATGGCCATTGATGGCACAGTGCAACAGTGGCTAGTACTGCTGCCTCACAATGTCAGGGACCCGGGTTCGATTCCGGTCTTGGATCACTGTCTGTATGGAGTCTGCACATCCTCCCCATGTCTGCATGGGTTTCCTCCCACACTCCAAAGATGTGCAAGTTAGGTGGATTGGCCATGCTAAATTGTCCCTCAGTGTCAGGGGGTTTACTGGGATAAATATGTAGGGTTATGGGAATAGGACCTGGGTGGGATTGTGGTCTGAATGGCCTCCTTCTGCACCGTATGGACTCTATGAGTGAATACTGAAAGACAACACTTTCCAGTGAGATCTGTGTTTATCTTTTCAGTAGAAATGTGAAGCAGTAATCTGGGCTTTATTTTAACTGTGATTGTTTCCTGAGCCATTCATTTAATGTGATAGACCTGTGTGGATGCACTCAGGAGGATCAAGTAACATGCAGGGAGGCAATGTTAGCATACTGTCCCTGTGCCATCTCTTTGCAAGAGACTCCCACGACTTCACTTTTGCCTGATAGCCCAGCAATGTTATTGACCTTGCTGTGAGAAATGCAGTGTGAAGTGATGGGTTTTGGAACAAGAAAGAATGAGCAGAGGCGATGAAATATAAACTCTGCAATTTTAAAGGGATTGAAGGAGGATTTATGTACACAAGTCTTTGCAGATGGAGGAATAAGTCAACTGGGTTATTAAAAAGGACATCTGGATCCTTGGCTTTACAAGTAGAAGCTCCAAGTACAGTAGCAAAGAAGTTATGCAAAATCTTTACATTTACATACAAAGAACACCAGCTTGTTTGCAGGTAACATTCCAGCTGAATTATAGTTATGCAGCCCAATGTAAGCTAACCTAAATCTGGAAGTGAGCTTTTAATGTATCAATTTTTCAGCAAATGGCTATCCTTCCATTGATTCTCTTGAAAGCATTAGAAATTAAGTCTACGGGAGCCTCTTTCTTTAATATCTCATCCTGTGAGCAACTCTGCAAAGTCTTCTGTGCTCGGTCAGTGGATGTCAGCTGATGATTTTGGTGCCCTTTTTAATTAGTCCATCACTGTCGGCAGTCTTGTCACAGCTATCACACTGCTAAGTGTTTGACAGAAGTGCTGGGGTTTCGGTGTGAAGGATAAGAGAAGCTGTTATGTGGTTAATCCTTTGATGTGCATTAATAATTAATAATATTGCGCTGGGAATACTCACTTCTCTCCTTGGGCTTTGCCTTGTGTGCATTGGCTTTTGCTGCAGTTCTTGCTCTCAGCTATTGTGGAATGTTGATTGTGTGTTGCTTTTGTTTCTAATACTGTGAAAATGAGAGGAGTGTCTAAATGTTGCTGATCGCGTTGACTGACTTCAGATTTTAACTCAAAAACTGGTCTGCATAAAACAGTGTGCACTTACAAATGAGAAACAGAAACAGATAAAAGATTGATTGTTTCAACCAAGGTTTTACTCCTTGCATTTCCAAATGGTGCATCATCCTTTATCACTTGAAGAAGATTGTTCCCTGTATCTTTTCCTCCTTAAACTCATGCAAAGTTAAATCTCCCAGAAATCTGGTGTTAAGCCTCTTTTACCAACCTGCATGGTGCTCTTGGCAGTATCATTTTTTGATTTGATTTATTATTAGTATACAGTGAAAAGTATTGTTTCTTGCGCACTATACAAACAAAGCAAACCACTCATAGAGTAAATAGGGGAGAAGGAAATGAGAGCGTGCAGACTGTAGTGTTACAGTCATAGCCGGAGTGTAGAGAAAAATCAATGGGGAGCATGGTGGCATAATAGTTAGCCCTGCTGTCTCACAGCGCCAAGGATCTGGGTTTGATTCCTGGCTTGGGTCACTGTCTATGTGGAGTTTACACTCTGCGTGGGTTTCCTTTGGTTGCTCTGGTTTCCTCCCACAGTCTGAAAGATGTGGTTCGATGCATTGACTTGAACAGGCGTCGAAGTGTGATGACTAGTGGAATTTCACAGTAACTTCCTTGCTGTGTTAATGTAAGCCTTACTTGTGACAAATAAGTGAACTTTACTAAATATAAGGTAGGTCCATTCAAAAATCTGATGGCAACAGGGAAGAAGTTGTTCTTGATATGTGATCTCAGACTTCTGTATACTTTTCCTGAAGGAAGAAAGTGGAAGAGAGTATGCCCAGGCTGCATGGGTCCTTGATTATGCTGGCTGCTTTTCCGAGGCTGTGGGAAGTGTGGACAGAGTCAATGGATGGGGGGCTGGTTTGCGTGATGGACTAGGCTTCATTCATGACCTTTTGTAATTTCTTGCAGTGGAGCAGGAGCCATACCAAGTTGTGATGCAATCAGAAAGAATGCTTTCTATGGTGCATTTATAGAAGTTGGTGAGAGCTGTAGTGGACATGCAGACAAGTAAGCAGCTCGATACTTTTTAAATGATACACCCGGAAAGGATGCTTTCTATGGTGCATCTGTAAAAATACACTGGCATTTGCTGAGAAATCTTCAGTCATTTTAAAATAGTTTCACCAAAATGTACAAAATCCAGAAGTTGTGAGCGAGACTTATATCCTGGTGTCCAAGAGTGAGAAATTCCTTTGCTGCATTTACCATCCTCAGAAAATCTATTCATTTCTACTCATTGGAAGCTCATTTCTCTCCCTTAGGCTGAATGAATGGGATGCTGTCAGGTTGGAAAGGCACAGCAATTAGCCTCATAATGCCTGCTGATTGAAATAAAGAAAAGAAAAACTGTTTGCTTTAAGTTGACGCTCCACCTTTTTGTTCTAGTTGGATCAATTTTTATGCTCCTTCCTGTCAAAGCAATGAGTTTCTGGGTGTGACTGCGTTGTCAGTAGTTGTTACAGTGAGCCAACATCTTTTTCGTGTGAAATGCGGTGCTGCTCAGCCCTTGTTGAAAAATGAACATGAGAAGATGATAGTGCATTTATTCCATGATGTGCTTATAGAACATAGAACATAGAACACTACAGCACAAACAGGCCCTTCGGCCCACGAGTTGCGCCGATCACATCAACACCTATCTATAACCCCCAATCCCATAAAACCCCATATACTCATCCAGAAGTCTTTTAAAAGACCCCAGCGAGTTCGCCTCCACCACCACTGACGGCAGCCGATTCCATTCACTCACCACCCTCTGAGTGAAAAACTTACCCCTAACATCACTTCTGTACTTTCCTCCCTGCACCTTAAACCTGTGTCCTCTCGTAGCGACCATTTCAGCCCGGGGAAATAGCCTCTGAGAATCCACCCTATCTATTCCTCTCAACATTTTCTCAAAAAAGAATTGTGTAACACAGAGTGGATGGTTCTGGACACCCGTCCATAAACCCTCAAGTTCAGGAAATGAGTTGTGCTTTCTGTGTTGTAAAATGGGAAATCACTTTTGCTCTGGTGTTATTAACAAGTGCAGCGGTGCCCTTCAATGAGAAGAGAATTAAAGTCTTAAAGTTTAAAGTTTATAAAGGATATACACACCCCTAGACTTTATCCAAACACAGCATGAGTTTGGGATTGAATGATTGATTATAACACATTGTTGGCCAATTCATAAAGCTTCTGTGCTCCACTGGGGCGATTTATTACAACATTGTCATCATGCCCTACCTCTTCATGTATTAAAGTAAAGTTTATTTATTAGTCATAAGTAAGGTTTACATTAATACTGCAATGAAGTTACTGTAAAATTCCCCTAGTCGCCACAATCCTGTGCCTATCCAGCATATCTTGGGAGAAAACTGGAGCACCCAGAGTAAACCCACACAGACATGGGGAGAATGTGCAAACTCCACATAGACGATGACCCAAGCCAGGAATCGAACCCAGGTCCCTAGCGCTGTGAAGCAGCAGTGTTAACCACTGTGCCACCCCTGGTATTCCCCAGCAAAGTTCATTTCATCTTGCTCCCAAAATGCCAACGATCATGGAATTTCCACTTCTGGTTTTGTCTGGCATCAGTTTCCTTTCAAAGATTTATGGAAGTAACATTCACAAATCCATGCTCCCCGCCAATGAACTTCATGAGATAGAGGGTGAAGGAAGGGTGGGATGGGGTGGATGGAGGGGGAGGGTGTGGTGAGAAGTGTAGTGAACCCAACATAAGTTTTGTCATAAAAGCAAAATACTGCGGACGCTGGAATCTGAAAGAAAAACAGAAAATGCTGGAAAAACTCAGCAGGTCTGACAGCACCTGTGGGGAGAGAATTGAGCCAATGTTTCTAGTTAGGATGACCCTACATGGAGGGTCATCTTGACTCAAAAAGTTGGCTCTGTTCTCTCTCAGTAGATGCTGTCAGACCTGCTGAGTTTTCCAGAAGATTTTGGCAATTCATTTTAGCTAGCAAAGCATTTGTGGTGAAATTAGTATTTTCACTGTGATCATCCCCATTCCATGCCATCCCTCTCATCCCAATCCTTGCCCCTTCCTTCTACCTGTCCCATTTCCAGCCCCCATTCCATCCCCTCCAGTGTCATTCCCATCAGAACTTTCCCTCCGTGTCAACCTCTAATTCCATACTCAGCCTCATATCTTAGCTCCCCCCCCACTCCCCCCCACCCCCCCCCCCCCCGCCCCACCACCCCCTGCCCTTGCCACTCCCTCCTCACTCTTCGCCTTGTGGACTACTTTATGTTTGGTGAAGTTGTTCTGTAAAGCTTCTCCATTTGTGGGATGATGGCTTATTAGTTAGACATTTTAAAACTTTATCGTAGCATTTACAATATTGTAACACTTTTACTGTAACAACTAACATTGGAGCAGGCCAACAGATGAACCCCCCATTTAAACTGACCAACCCAAAATAACAGGCAAAAACTCCTTTTTATTATGATATGGAGATGCCAGTGTTGGACTGGGGTGGGCACAGTAAGAAGTCTCACAATGCCAGGTTAAAGTTCAACAGCTGCACTTGGAATCATGAGCTTTCGGAGCGCTGCTCCTTCGTAAGATGAGTGGAGAGGTAGACCTGAGACAATAACTGTTTAATCTAGTCCCATCGGTAATGTCATAATCTTTAGTGGTAGATGAATGGAATGTCCGTTCAGACAATGGTCACCTAATCATGTCATCATTACAATTTTAGCGTTGTTCATTAGCAAGGACATTCAGCTGTGTCCTGTTGGTAGATGTCATGAAACATCCCATTTGTCTGCACTGACTATTTCATGTATATGTAGAGATGGCCAGTCTACAGTGAGGATGCTGCTAATTTTCCTGGCCCCCTTGCTGAATTCAGTTCTCCTCTCCCACAGGAGTATCCCCACCCTTCCCCCACATTCCCCACTCCCCACCCCGGGCTCTCACTCAAATGCACTCAATGCCTGATTAAGAGACTGAACATTCAGAAAAGTTAGGTTGATTGGCCATGCTAAAATTGCCTGTTAGTGTACTGAGATGCGTAGATTAGAGGGATTAGCAGGTAAATATATAGAGATATGGGGTTAGGGTCTGGGTGGGATTGTGGTTGGTACCGACTCGATGAGCCAAATGGCCTCTTTTCTATGATTTCTTCCGATGATTTCTATGAAATGGGGATCCACTGAGAGCCAAACCTCGAACTGCTCTCTCCGTAGCCCGCCCCTTTCTCTTTGCTCATCTCTTTCTCTTGGATGCTCTGTCAGCCTGGGGCTGTGGGTACCTGAACTTCTGGCAGCAGCCATGGTCTCACCAGCAGTGCTGCTGAGCACAAAAACTGCCGGCCTCTGAAACGTACACCCTGCAATAAACTTTAGCCATGCAGAATAGATTGACCTTGTCAACAGTTGTTTCCAATGCAACACTAATCCTCAGCAGGGTCAGTGAAGGGTGTAAGCAATTAGAAAAATCAGACAGTTGAAAGAGATTATGCTGCTGAGAATTACAAAAAACTTTGACCAATGGAAATGTGAGATTGATCCTACACTTCAACATTTGACCAACTCTTGTGCTCCCTCCCTTAAATGTTTTAAATTTGAACTTCCATATTCATTGATGAATGTCATTGTGAGACACAACTTAGCTCCTTTCAAGCCTCTAATTTTGTGAAGAGATGGAAACGGGGCTAGGGGGTTGGGGGTGGGGGCCACTGCCACACATTTTAACATTAAACTCCTACATTATTAAAGAATCCCTGCAGTGCAAAAGAGGTCCTTCAGCCCATTGAGTCTGCACTGACTCTCTGACAAAGTATCTTAACCAGGCCCTCTCTCTTGCCCTATCCTGGAACCCAGCATATATCCTGTGGCTAATCCCCCTTACTTACCCATCTTGGGGCATTAAGGGGTAATTTATCATGGCCAATCCACCTAACCTACACATCTTTGGAGTGCGGGAGGAAACCAGAGCACCCGGAGGAAACCCATGCAGACACGGGGAAAATATGCAGAATCTTCACAGATAGTCACCCAGGGTTGGAACTGAATCCGATCCCTAGGCGCTGTGAGTCAGCAGGGTTCCATCGTGCCACCCAATATAAGTGGCTACACTTTATATTAGTGCTTTACAGCACTTTTGATGTATTCTGAAAGGTGCCATACAAAAGCAAATCCCTCCTTTTTTTCAACAACTTCCCAATCTCAGTCAAAATTCTCTCCTAAAAGTAATAACATTGAAATGCAACGCTACTGAACGTGTAGTTCACTGAGGTGAGCATTTGAATCATCACTCCCTACAAATGTGAACCTCTAAAATGCTAAAGCAACATTGTGCACCACTTAAAACAGAGAGGCACTTCAGAACCCCCAAAATAGTCCTGAACGTTTTAACTTCCAGGATGTAGGAGCATGTGTGGATTACATATTATTAATCAGATTTCCACCAGGGGAGGCAGTGGCGGAGTGGGTTCGAATAGTGAAATCAGAATTTGACAAGCAAAAACAAAAATTCTGGAATTATAAGTCTAATAATGATCATGAAACCATTGCCAATTGTTGTAAAAACCCATCTGGTTCACTAATGTTCTTTCGAGAAGGAAATCTGCCATCCTTACCAGTCTGGTCTACATGTGACTCCTGACCCATGGCAATGTGGTTGATTCTTAAATGCCCTCAGGGATAAGCAATAAATGCTGCCCAGCCAGCAAAACACATATCCCATGAACAAATTGTCCCCAGAAGGGGAGGGGGTTTTAGTTCAGTCAGGCAGCATGGTCGGTGCAGGCTTGGAGGGCCAAAGGGCCTGTTCCCGTGCTGTAATTTTCTTTGTTCTTTCTTCTTTGAATAAGAAGTGCCTCCCAGAATGCATTTTTGGCATTGGGTGGACATTTAAAGATGATCGCAATTATTTGTAACTGATCGGTAAAAAAGGTGACGGCAAGACAGCACCATTAATGGTAAGTTGGTCTGAAGGACAAGTTGTTTTCTACCCTCTTCTAAATCAGGAGCAAGAAATTACTTTTACAAGTTTGTTAGATACAATTAGGTTACAGTCAGTCTCAGACATATATCAAATTGGGAGTAGATTAGAACAAATTAGATCTCCAAAAGTGTGAGGGTTTGGATTTAGGCACCTGGTTGGCCTGTTGTTTAGCTAATTCAATAATACCCCATAAACAGGATAGATAAGAGACAGGGATCACAGTTTGGCTGGGTTTGCACTGTTGGATACGCAAATATTTCAGTTCATTGAACATGGGTAGCCATTGCAGATAATGACTAGCAGCTGATCTGAAATATGGACTCAGAAAAACTAAAGAAGGGACTGTAATCCACATTAACTAAATCCCATTATACCATCTAATGACTGTGTGAAATGCACTTTTCTCTGTTTTCAATCTACAATCAAAGACTTTGTCCTTCAATCAACATGGGGCTGTGACCCTACTGATCACTGCCCTGCTTTTCCACTCGGTAGACAAATAGGGTGATTAAAACGCCTTTAATCGCTTAACTGTCATTGACTTATCTTAGACTTAGATAGCTTGAGAAAGAGAATTTCACATTTTTAAATTATTAATGATTGTTAGTTTATGTATGTGTGCAGTTTGAATGTATTGAGCGAGTCAGATGAGTGGCACGGTGGCACAGTGGTTGGCACAGCTGCCTCACAGTGCCAGGGACCAGGGTTCAATTCCAGCCTTGAGTGATGGGGTGGAGTTTGTACATTCTCCCCGTGTCTGCATGGCTTTCAGCTTCGGTTTCCTCCCACACTCTAAAGATGTGTAAGTTAGTTGGATTGGATATGTTAAACTGCCCCTTAATGTTCAAAGATGTTAGATTAAGTGCATTGGACATGCTAAACTGTCCCTTAGTGTCCAAAGGTGTGTAGGTTAGGTGCATTGGACATACTAATCTGCCCCTTAGTATCCAAAGATGTGTAGATTAGTTGGATTGGCCATGATCAATGTGCAGGGTTTTGGGGTTAGGTGGGCCTAGTAGAGTGCTCTTTCAGAGAGTCTGGGCAGACTCAATGGGCCAAATGGCCCCTTCTGCACTGTAGGGATTCTAAGTTGAGTTTGCATCACACCAGATTTTGCACCGAGTTCCAATCAGAATGAAACAAATTGGTGGCGCATGAAGCTTTAACGCTCTTCCAGATTAGAAGACCATAGTTACACCAGTGCATGGCTGATCTGACACTGGAGTCAGTTCTTAGTTCATTCCTATTTATTTCCAACTAATGCTGGTTGTTACTAAACCATTAGCTGTGCTTGTGTTCATGATCTGCTTCTGTCTTGATCGGTTTTCAAAATGCTTGGAGTCACCAGCCACGTTACTGAGATTGGTCTCAGATTGAAATTCCAGTATCCATCTCGACAGCAATATAAAATGTCAACAACACCAGCAGTTTGCATTGTTAATACTCCAGATGTCCCAAGGAAAGAAGAATGCTGTTAATAGCAAAGAAGTGTGAAAAAATATGGTAAAATACTGCGGGCGCTGGAATCTAAAACAAAACTAGAAAATGCTGGAGAAACTCAGCAGGTGAAATGCTGGCTCCATTCTCTCCCAGTAAAAAGTCTCAAAACACTAGGTTAAAGTCTAACAGGTTTATTTGGTAGCTGAGTGAGGACTTGTGTTCACAAACAGGGCATTTATAAACACAAACTCAATTTACAAGATAATGGTTGGAATGCGAGTCTTTACAGGTAATCAAGTCTTAAAGGTACAGATAATGTGAATGGAGGTAGAGTTAAGCAGCCAGGACAGTTAGTGAGATTTTCCAAGTCCAGACAAGTTGTGGGGGTTACAGATAGTGTGACATGAGCCCAAGATCCCGGTTGAGGCTGTCCTCATGTGTGCGGAACTTGGCTATCAGTTTCTGCTCAGCAATTCTGTGTTGTGTGTCGTGAAGGCCGCCTTGGAGAACACTCACCTGAAGATCAGAGGCTGAATGCCTGTGCCTGCTGAAGTGTTCCCAGCAGGAAGAAAACAATCTTGCTTGGTGATTGTCGAGCGGTCTTCATTAATCCATTGTCATAGTGCCTGCATGGTCTCCCCAATGTACAATGCCTCGGGACATCCTTTCCTGCAGCGTATCAGGTAGACAACGTTGGCTGAGTCGCAGGAGTATGTACCATGTATGTGGTGGATGGTATTTTCGCTTGAAATGATGGCATCCGTGTTGATGATCTGGCGCATCTTGCAGAGGCAGTTCTGGCAGGGTTGTGTGGTGTCATGATCATTGTTCTCCAGAAGACTGGATAGTTTGCTGCGGACAATGGTCTGTTTGAGGTTGTGTGGTTGTTTGAAGGCAAGAAGTGGGGGTGTGGGGATGGCCTTAGTGAGGTATTCGGCTTCATCAATGACATGTTGAAGGCTCCGGAGAAGATGTCGTAGCTTCTCCATTCTGGGGAAGTACTGGATGATGAAGGGTACTCTGTCCGCCGTGTCCCGTTTTGTCTTCTGAGGAGGTCGGTGCAGTTTGTTGTTGTGGCGCATTGGAACTGTCGATCGATGAGTCGAGCGCCATATCCTGTTCTTATGAGGCCATCTTACAGCATCTGTAGGAACAGCCATGGGGACCAAATTCGCACCTCAATATGCCAACACCTTCATGCACAAGTTCAAACAAGACCTCTTCATCACACAGGACCTTCAACCGATGCTATATACTAGATACATCAATGACATTTTCTTTCCTTGGAGAACAATGGTGAACAATCACTGAAACAACTATATGATGACATCAAAAAGTTCCATCCCACCATCAAACTCACAATGGACTACTCTCCTGAATAGGTTGCATTCATGGGCACACACATCTCCATCAAGGACAGCCCCCTCAGCACTTTACTGTACCGCAAGCCCACGGATAACATCATGTTGATCCATTTCTCCAGCTTTCATGTTAAAGAACAAAGAACAAAGAACAACCCAGCACGGGAAACAGGCCCTTCGGCCCAACGAGCCCGCGCCGCCGCATCGCCCTACACCTATTCTACCCTGCATGTCTACGAATGGGACCCTACTCAGTCAGATTCAGGGAAGAAATAGTGTCAATTTGGTGGAAACCAATTAGCCTAAGAGCACATCTTTGGGGTGTGGGAGGAAACCGGAGCGCCCGGAGGAAACCCACGCAACCACAGGGAGAATGCGCAAACTCCCACAGACACAGGCCCAAATCCATGTATCTGCACAGCTAGCAGTGCTAGTCACTGAGCTGTTGTGGAGCCCGTCTATCGGTCCAGGATCAAGCACACACACCGACATGAAGTACTAGGCCACTCCTGGACTTCCAAGAGCAGCCCACGCACGACCCGCCGTGTGCATGCCCCTCGCTTGACACGAGGTGGACCTCCACCTGTGGAATAAAGACAAAACATATTAATCATACAGCCTGCCCTTCCGGTGTCTCCCGAGGTTTAACCCTATTTAATAGCCCCTACCATATCCCTCCATACTTGTTTCACTCATGTGCCTATCTAACTGCATCTTAAACGAGTCCAACGTGCCTGCCTCCACCACCCTACTCGGTAGCGCATTCCAGACCCCCACAACTCTCTGCGTAAAGAACCTTCCTCTTACCTCCAAATTATACCTCCCCCCCCTCACCCTTAAGTGATGACCTCTTGTGTTCGTACCCAGTCTAGGGAGCAGTCTCTCACTATTAACTCTATCTATTCCCTTCAGTATCTTATATACCTCTATCATGTCCCCTCTCAATCTCCTTCTTTCCAAGGAGAATAGCCCCAGTCTCTTCAGTCTCTCCTCGTAACCCAGTCCCCCCATGCCAGGCAACATCCTGGTAAACCTCCTCTGCACCCTTTCCAGAGACTCCACGTCCTTCCGGTAATAAGGTGACCAGAACTGGAAGAAGCCATCCCCTACAGACAAGCCCTCTGTATACACAGGATCTGCTCAGATGAGGAGGATCGCAACTGACGTTGAAAGACGCCTTCTTAAGAACAGGATATGGTGCTCGACTCATCGATCTGACGTGCCACCGCGAAAAACCGCTCCAGCATTTTCTGTTTTTGTAGAAAAGAGAACGATAGGGGTGGCAGGGCATTTGTCAAAGTAAAATTTGATGATTTTATTATTCTAAGATAAAGGGATGTGTGTTAGGAAGGCTTAGAAAGACAGAAAGAAGATAAGGAACAAAGAAGATTACAGCTCGGGAACAGGCCCTTTGGCCATCCAAGCCTACACAGACCATGCTGCCCGTCTGAACTAAAACCCTCTACCCTTCTGGGGACCATATTCCTCTATTCCCATCCCATTCATAGCAAGATAGGAAGCTGAAGAAGACTAACATGTTTGAAGTGGCAGGAGCACGATGACTTAATGAGTAGATACCAATAGTAGAATGCAAGGAAGAGGAGCAAAGTTAATCTGGTGTTAGACGGATATAGAGTACGTTATAGAGTCACAGAGATTTACAGTACAGCAAGAGGCCCTTTGGCCCATCATATCTACGCTGACCAGCAAGCACCTATCTATTCTAATGCCATTTTCCAGCACTTGGTCCGTAGCCGTGTATGCAATGGCATGTCAAGTGCTTATCTTAAATGTTCTAAGGTTTCTCGCCTCTACAACCCTATCAAGCAGCGAGTTCCAGATTCCCACCACCTTCTGAGTGAAAATATTTTTTTCGCAAATCCCTTCTAAATCTTACCTTCGCCCCTTCCCTTAAATCTATGCCCCCTGGTTATTGACCCCTCTACTAAGGGGAAAAGTTTCTTCCTACCTCCCCTATCTATGTCCCTCATTATTTTGTACACCTCAATCGCCACCCCTCCCTCCCTGACCCCCGCCCCCATCCCCACAGCTTTCTCCCCTCTCAGGAAAACAATTCCAGCCTAACCAGCCTCCCTTCATGCCTGAAACTCCAGCCTAGGCAATGTCCTGGTGAATCTCCTCTGCACCCTTTCTAGTGCAATCACATCCTCCCTGTAGTGTAGTGGCTAGAACTGCACACAGTACTCTAGCTGCGGCCTAACAAATGTTCTATGAAGCTGCCCTGCTCTTATGTTCCCCGGCTGTTGGAAGTAAGGTAAGAGATCTTTCGGGTAAGAGTGAGGAAACTTGAAATAACTTGATAGGAGGAGAACTTTGTTTTTATTTTGCAGAATGAGCAACAGATGAAATTCAGACAGAAGTAGAGTAATGTGAGGGTGGGACTTTGTGTGGGCAAAGATATGACTATGGAGCTTAAAATGTGTCTGCCACGTGGAGAGGTGAGGAGTACATTAGAGAAGTTGGTCACAAAAAGCCATGGCCTAAAGCTTTTATAATTTCGAAAGAAATAGATAGAAACATTTTCTGATGATGGGAATTGTTAGAAAAAAGGGGATAAAACCTTAAAATCCAAGCCAGGCTATTCAGGAGAACCTTTAAGGTACAGTTCTTCACACAAGGGCTGGTAGAAGCACGGAACATTCCCAGAAAAAGTAGTGGATGCTCACTCAATTAATCATTTTAAATCAGGGTTGTTAGGTTTTTGCCAGCCAAAGACAAGAAGGGCTATGGAACAAAGACAGATGGATGGAGTTAGAGCACAGATTAGCCATGATCTCGTTAAATGCTGGAACTGACACAAGAGGACTGAATGAATTCTGCCTGCTCCTATGTAACGGTGGTGGGTGGAAAGGTAAGACAGAGGCAGGCAACGTTGCAGAGATGGAAGAGAATAATCTCTCTAATGGGGCCATGTTAAATTGAGCAATACATCAAGAGTTCCACACATCCTGATTCAACAGCTGTTGATGGAGTCAGGATGTGCGAAGGTGTGAAGTGTACTGCAGGGGAGGGCTCCTTTCTCCCAACATTAAACCAGACGGCATCTGAATCATCTAGGTGCCGACATCACCAAAAGATAAACAACGCCCCACTATCACATCCCACCACCACATCCCCCCAAAAAAGCCCCAAACAATGTACTGAGACTTTCAAAATGAATGACTGACTGAGCCAAATAAAAGTTTGATACCCCAAATAATGGCCACGTAAGATGAACACTGAAGCTGGAATTCTACTGCCCCGCCTGCCAGGGGAATCATAGCGGACAATGGGAAGCTCCATAGACCTCGTATGGGTTTTCCAGTCTCATGTCAAGCGGGGCTGTAAAATCTCATACTCCCTAAACTGTGTCAGAACTGGAAAGCCTAAATATGGGTATTTTTTGTAAAAGCAATTGGAACAAACATGTGGTTAGTCTTGGATCAGTACTGAGGGTAGTAAAGGCCACTGTTAATGTTGAATGGAGGATTTTGCTGCTGCTCTGCTTATTGAGCCTCTTTGGTTGTACTTCTTGCTTCAGACATTAATAATGGTGTCAGAGCAACATTGAGATCTCCCTTATCACAGACTCTGAACACTGAGACTAATCTGGCAGCACCAATGTCCAGCCCAGCATTTCCACTTGTTTACACACTCTTACAACATAACCAGGTGGCTTTGTATGAATTATTAATAATCACCTTTTAAATAGGCAAAATGTGTTCTTGCAACTCTGGAATTGTTGATAAAACACATTGCTTACGGTTGAAAAGGTGTGTTTCACAGAACAGAAAGAACACCTCATTGTACCATTGATTAGATAGGAAGGGTTTTGATATATCCAAAGATATAGGCTGATCTGCAGCAAGAAATCCCCTTCATATGTGATCAATCTGAGGCAAACTGAACACAATCTCTTGTCATAGAATCCATACTGTGCAGGAGGAGGCCAGTCGGTCCATTTAGCCTGCACAGACAACAATCCTACCTAGGTCCTATCCCTGTAACCCAATGTAGTTACCCTGCTAGGCTCCCTAACGCTAAGGAGCAATTTACCATGGTCAGTCAACCTAACCTGCATGCCTTCGGAGTTAGACATTTAATATGTGGATATATTGGCGTTGGACTGGGGTGGGCACTGTAAGAAGTCTCACAACACCAGGTTAAAGTCCAACAGGTTTATTTGGAATCACAAGCACTCCACTCAGCTGAGGAAGAAGCAGCGCTCCGAAAGCTTGTGGTTCCAAATGAATCTATTGGACTTTAACCTGGTGTTGTTAGACATTCAGGTAGACTTTCCCCCACCCCTTCCAACATCCAGCCCTCTCCACTATTTTGAACAATTTCATGTGCTATCAAAGGTGGACTTATATTTCTGGAAGCTTCATGCTCTGCATCCCCCCGTGACATCAGCCTTATCGCCCCCACCACGTGCCCCCCGGTGACACCAAGCACACACCCATCCTGATGTCAAGCTCCACCCAAAATGACATCAAGCTCTACACCAAGTGATGTCAAGCTTCCCAAAATGACATCATTGCCGCCCACCCTTAGCTCACACAAGGCAAACCACGAAAAAGTACCGCATCAGAGCTTTTTAACTTATGAAAACAAGTCTGTAATTGAGGAATTAAATCCATAATGAAAGCTGCAGGAAGCCAAAGAAGTACAATCACTGCTCACTGATTCAATAGTTTGCAACTTGTGAAAAGAAGCGTTAGAGGGGCCCATGTGGATTCCAAAAGCCACACATTTTATTTGCAGGAAGTGAGCCAAGTTAAGAGAGAAATTATTTTGTGACAGGAGAAACAATGGCACCCTTATCATACCCGTTTGTCTTATGTCCATGATAGCTTTCTTAATCTCTCCTTCGCTCCGGCCTACTCTTCCATTCTGCTCCAGCTTTTCCGCTTGCCTGTCCAACTGTATAATTCATCACGTTTCCACCCTTCTTCAGTTATGTGGAACCATAGATCAATAGAGCCATGGAAAAGTTACAGCGCTGAAAGAGTCCATTTAGCCCATCTTGTCCATGACAGCCCAAGGACACCCTGGTACCCTTTCCAATCCCATCCTCCTGACCTGGCGTATAGCCCTGTAACTTATAGTACTTAAGGTGAAGATCCAGGTACTTTTTAAAAGAGTTTAGGGTCTCTGCCTCCACCACCAAGTCGGGCAGTGAATTCCAAACACCCAGCACCCTTTGCATTAAAAAGTCCTTCTTCATGTCCACTCTACACCTACTGCCATTCTTTTTGGCAAATCAAATTAACTAAATCAAATAAACTGGGAGAGAAATTAAAAGGCGCAGTCCCCAAAAAGGAGGGAACCATCAGAAACAAAAGACAGAGCAAAAAGGAAACTTAAAACTTGAAATCAATAATGCACCTCAGTCCCTGCGGTGCACAACGAGCACAGAAGGCCTCGACAGTACCCTTGGACTCCGCATGCTCCCACTCCAGAGACATCTGGCTGCAAATGTAGCCGTGGTAGGGGGCAGACCGCTTACCTTTAATCTGTGTCCCCTTGCACATGAATTCTCTACCAAGAGAAGCATACAGACTTGAACCATTACCTGTTTCTCTCTCCACAGATGCTGCAGGCCTGCTGAGTCTTTTTTTCCCAGCACCTTCTGTTCTTACTTCCAGCATCCGCAGCATTTTGCTTTCATCACAATAATGGATACAAGTGTTGGCCGAGGACGACTCACAGAAGGAGTGCAGGGGGGCGCAAATCTTTAAACCCCTGCGTCTGCAGAATGGTAATCTGAAAGGAAATTTGAGCTGGACAATTTACACAAGGCTTGAATCCCAATGAGTTGCAACTGGCTGTAAAACAACGTCAAGAGATAAGAGTAATTGCTTTGAGTCTAGATTAGAGTCAATTAAGATAGATCTTCTGCTCATCTGTCCTGGTACTGCAGATGCACAACAGGCGCAGGGAAATCAACAAAATTGGCAGAACAAGATTAGAGCATAAAATTGATGGACAGAAAATCCTACAGAGCCTGTTGACCTCCCCACTCAAATTCCCCATGTGTGCATTCGGAACATTAATTCATAAAACCTACCCTTTCATCTCATAGCATCATTACGATTCTGGAATGTACGCAGAAATACATAAGTTATACCCAGCACACTTTTTTTCAGCTTTGGCACTGAGATTGCCTGTTTTGTTCTGCGTAGCTTATCTTGAATGAGTTGTAAAGGAACATTTGGAATTTTTTTTAGACCATTTTCATTCCTTTTAATTTTTTTTATCGAGATATGAGCCAATAAATTCAGCTGGTGCAGCGCCCATTTGTCAGAAACTAACTGCCTGCCAAATCCCAAAATGGCAAGTAGAAATTTCAGGTGAAAGTGAGGGAGGCAGTCATAAAGTCCCATAAATCCCTATAGTGCTGAAGAAGGCTATTTGGCCCAACGAGTCAACAGCAATCTCATCCAGGCCCTAACCCTGTAATACCATGTATTTACCCCTCTAATCCCCCTGACACTAAGGAGCAATTTATCATGGCCAATCAACCTACCCTGCACATTCTTTACCATGTCTGGAACTGACCTATCCAAATAAAGAGCCTAACACATGTTCAAGGCTCCATTTCACGATTCCATTGCATTAAAGCCATTGGCTGTACTGAGGGAAACTATGTTTTGAGATCGCCTGGCAGTTTTCTCACATTTATCTACTTAATTAATTAATTTATTAGTGTCACAAGTGGGCCCAGATTAACACTCCAGTGGTGTCGAGCAGCTTGTCTTTATGCAGTCTGTGAAAAAGGGCTTTCATTGTATTCATATTCTGAATTATAACATTTTAACATCAAGCAATATCATTAATTAATCAATTAATTGCACTTACTGGAGGGGATACTGTGAAAATTCCCTAGTCGCTACACTCTGGCGCCTGTTCAGGTACACAGAGGGAGAGTTTAGCATGGTCAATGCGCCTAACCAGCACATTTAAAGTTTATTTTATTAGTGTCGCAAGTAGGTTTATATTAACACTGCATTGAAGTTGCTGTGAAAATCTCTTAGTTGCCACAGTCTGGCGCCTGTTCAGGTACACTGAGGGAGAATTTAGCATGGTCAATGCACCTAAGCAGCAGATCTTTCAGACTGTGGGAGGAAACCGGAGCACCCAGAGAAAACTCACGCAGATTCAGAGAGAAAGTGCAGACTCTGCAGACGGTGACCCAAGCTGGAAACCGAACCCTGGTCCCTCACGCTGTGAGGCAGCAGTGCTAACCACTGTGCCACCATGCCGCCCTAAGGCTTAATTTTGTGCAGAAATCTGTTAACAGACAAAGCTGGGCTCTTGCTGCGATTAGAAACATGATTCAGAACAACTGACCTTTACACATCCCTAATACATCAATTCAGCATCATATGATATTAGGCTCATTAACTCCTCAAAGCAGGTTGACGAATGAAGTCTTCAGCATTCACCAGATCAATGAAAAGCTGAGTAATAAAAAGAGGGAGAGAGGGGACAGAAGGAAAGAACGTTTACTGTGCTTGAGTCTAAGCAATAATTTTTCAAGAGAAATTCTTTACCTTTCACCCCGAGAAGAAGCTTCAGTTATTCTCTTCCTCTGACATATGGTCATTTTGTTTAATGTGTCATCAACATATTCCTTCCAGGGCATGAATGGTGGCCAATCTGGGTAATAATCCATCTGTAAAGGCAAGGTTAATATTTCATATCTACCTGACTTCTAACAGTAGCCAAGAAGAAGCTGTGTCCCAGATGGAGATCCTCAGTTCTCCACTCAGCAGCAGGTTTCAAGGTTGTAATCTTTAATCGACCTCATATGGGGTTTAACTTATTTGTTAAATACGATGCATTTCCACTTGTTCCTGTGCTGACTTCCAATAGATGTGTGTGAATATAAATGAGGTATATTGGGTGGCACGATGGCACAGTGGTTAGCACTGCTACCTCGGGTCACTGTCTCTGTGGAATCTGCACATTCTCTCCATGTCTGTGTGGGTTTCCTCAGGGAGCTCCAGTTTCCTCCCACACTCAAAAGACGTGCGGGTTAGGTGGATTGACCATACTAAATTGACCCTAGAGCCAGGGGGATTAGCAGCGTAAATGTGTGGGATTATGGGAATAGGACCTGGGTGGGATTGTGTTAGGTACGGACTTGATGGGCCAAATGGCCTCCTTCTGTACTATAGGGATTCTATGGATTCCACGATTATGTTGGAGTTACTAATCTTAATTGGATTATCAAAAGTTATTCGGTGGGCCAATTCTCTTCAGTGAAAGCTTGAAGAGAGAAGTGCTCTGAAGAATGTAAATTGTCACTCATAAGCACTCAGTGCAACACCTGATATGACAGCAGTGAAAAAGAGCATACTTCCAGGGCCATGGTGTTTCGACTTTACAAAAAGATAGTTCAAGATATTTCCAAACCTTGTTGGGATTTGGAAATATTTTTCTGGTTAAAGCGGGGCAAAGTGCTTTAGGAAAAATGCTGTGAGCTTCGAGCTATGTAAAATCTGCTTGAGTGTACTCTGTGCTGGGGAGGTATTACAACTGCTGTGGAAATATCCTGAAACTTGCCAGCTCGTGAATCATCTGATCTGTAGCAGCCATCTTTTGGTGCAGCAAAGTCCTTTTTTTGATAAGCAAAAAAGGTGAGATTTGATTGAAACAGTTTATGATCGCTTTCATACCATAGGGTCATGACACTACAAATTGTAACTCATGTTTTTAAAGAAGATTAATTGTTTTCATTAGTCCATTGAGTATGGCCTAGAACAACATACTGTCATTAAAAAGAGAAAATATTAAGAATAAATGTCTTGAACATTATAGTATAAAAATATCTATCTAGCCAACAACTATTCATCATGTTTTATTACCACATTGTGATTCATAGCTTTTCATCCATAATCTATGGTAGGAAGCAAATATTAATTGTTTTTATTGAGAAAGCATTGCTCTTAGCACAAGTAATTCCCATCTGTGGAATCCAATTAAGATAAAGCTATTAATGGTGGTGTTCACACAGTCGGTGTGAGCTGTGCCATAGAGACAAAATGAGGAGCATTTAAGAACCGTCTCCAGTAGCTACTGTCTTTGGAAGTTACTTGCCTCTGCCGGTCAGGGAGTCAATCATCACAATCTGTCCAGGCAGATGTAAACAAAGATCTTGTTGCAGAAAAGCTACAGATAATCAGTGAAGCAGAGTGTACTGGGCGACCGTGTTCCTCATAGTAATACATTCATGGGGCAGATCTTTAAATGGGGATTGCAGAAACATTGAACGAGTAGTTTTGTCTATACAGGAGATAGGAAACATCACCCAGAAGTTGTGGTGGTGGAACATTTACTGATTTTTCCCAATTGTCAAAGATCTTCCACGTTGTGCCAAATGTCACGTCTGTAAACTATAGGCAAGCTAAGTTAAAAATCTCATGAAAACAGGCAAGGAATTCTGATGTGTGATTAAACTGCGTCCAATCAATGTTATGCACACAGCATGCCAATTTGATGTTTACTTATTAGTGTCTCAAGTAGGCTTACATTGACACTGCAATGAAGTGACTGTAAAAAAAACTCTAACCGCCACACTCTGGTGCCTGTTCAGGTACACTGAGGGAGAATTCAGCATGGCCTTCTTATGGAAGCGTAGGCACTGCACACGTGATTCAGAGATTCATAGAATCCCTTGTTCTAAAGCAGAGGTTGATCCCCCCTCTGAGAACTAACACCAAAACACCCAAAAAGGAGTACCTCACCCTATAATCTGTAAAAAGTGTGTGCAAAGTGGTGTGACCTGCTCTTCAGCAACTTCTAATGGTTAAATCAAAATAAATCTCTGACACCGTCTCTAAAATCAACACTTAATTTTTTTATCGAACTAACTAGTGAGCAAATTAACTAATTAACAAACCAAATAAACCCCTTCTAACTATTAACTATTCTCAAATAAAACAAGATTCTAATGGGATGCTGTTCAAATAAATAGAAGTCCCACTCATTAACAAAATAGAATTCAGTCACTTTCTAAATTACAACCAGGTTTTGTGTCTTCTGGAATATTCTGGGCCTCCTCTGTTGATTCTTCTGTCTGGAATTTCTTTCTTCTTTGGTACCCTTCCTATCTAGCTGGTTCTTTCTCAATCCATAGCCTTCTTTGGTAGAGAATTCCACAGGTTCACCACCCTCCGAGTGAAGAGACAAGGAAACAAGAAGAGAAAAATGTCTAATGGAAACATAGGTCAAAGTCTTTTCACTAAATTAGCAACAGAAGTTAATAATAGAAGCCAAAGTTGGAATCAAGCTGTAAAACTGGAAATCAAAATTAGATCTTATAAGTGCTTCTTTTGTCATGAAAATATCACTCGCATTTTCCAAATAAATAGTATTCTTAACTGTATTCTACATAATCGGAAACATTATACCCGGCCTCAAGAGAAAATGGTGGAAAATCTCAGCAAGTCTGGCAGCATCTATAAGGAGAGAAAAGGGCTGACGTTTTGATGACCCTTTGTCAAAGCTAAAAGGCATAGAAAGTGGACATATTTATACTGCAGGGGAAGGGAATGATAGATGAGTCATAGCCTTGGATTAGAGGGGAAAAGACTGCTAATAGCTGTCCACAGAGAGAATAAAGGGCGTGAATGATTAAAGAGAAGCTGTAAACTGTGACAGATGAATGTGTTGGGGGAGGTGGGGGAAATGGGATACAGATAGAATGTAAGAAAGGGAAAGTGGGGGAAAAAGGTAAGGGAAAGGAATAAAGCAGGGGAAAGGAAAGAGTGAAGGGGAGGGAAGAAAAATGAAGAAAGACAATAAAGAAATCTTCATCTGTCATAGCTTATAGCTTCTCTGTTGTTTGGCCATTCACACCCTTTATTCGCTCTATGGACAGCTATCAGCAATCTTTTCCTCTGGTTTTCAAGGCTATGACTCATTTATCATTCCCCCCCCCCCCCGCAGTATAAATATCTCCCACCTTCTATGCCATTTAGCTTTGACAAAGGGTCGCCTGGACTCGAAACATCAGCTCTTTTCTCTCCTTACAGATGCTGCCAGACCTGCTGAGATTTTCCAGCATTTTCCCTTTTGGTTTCAGATTCCAGCACCCACAGTAATTTGCTTTTATACCCAGCCTCATTTCAGTTCGTTGGGTTACTAAGTGAGGTGATGGATCCTTTTCCCTGACATTGCTCTCCTCTGGTCTAAACATCCTGTTGGAAAAACATGCTCAGCATGAATATTGCCCAGGTCCATCTGCACAGCACTTAACCAGACTCCATAGTGGGGGAGCACGGCAGCACAGTTGTTAGCACTGCTGCCTTACAGCACCAGGGACACAGGTTCAATTCTGGCCTCGGGTTACTGTCTGTGTGGAGTTTGCACTTTCTCCTCGTATCTGCATGGGTTTCCTCTGTGTGCTCTGGTTTCCTCCCACAGTCCAAAAGTGTGTGGGTTAGGTGGATTAGCCCTGGTAAATGTGTGAAGCTATGGGGAAAGGACAGGAGTGAAGGTAGAATCATACAGCACAGAAGAGATGCTTCAGCTCAAAGAATCAAAGAATCGCTACAGTGCAGAAGGAGGCCATTCAGTTCATCGAGTCCACACTAACCACAATCCCACTCAAGCTTTATTCCTGTAACCTGCATATTTACCCTGCTAATCCTCCTGACACTAAGGTTAGTTTAGCATGGCCAATCAACCTAACCTGCACATCTTTTGACTGTGGGAAGAGACCAGAGCACCCGGACGAAACCCAGGCAGACATGGGGAGAATGTGCAAACTCCACACAGACAGTAACCTGAGGTCGGAATTGCACCTGGATCCCTGGCGCTGTGAGGTAGCAGTGTTAATCAATGCGCCACCATGCCGCCCCATCAAGTCCACACCGGTACATTAATTCCATCTGCCAGCACTTGGCCCATAGCCCTGAGAGGGCCTGGATAAGATACTCTGTCAGAGAGTCAGTGCAGACTTGATGGGCCGAATGGCCTCCTTCTGTACTGTTGGGATTCTATAGTCCCTTTGTGCCGATCAGAACTTGTGCCACTGAGCCCAGAAATAGGAAAATTTATCCTCCCACATATTCAGTTGGAAAGACTAGTGCCTTATTAAATTCTGGTGTCAAACAGGTGAAGGAAGTTTATATGTGGAATGAGATTCCAACCCAAATGCGTGACTAAAGCAAAGTCATGAGTTAACTGCAGTCACCTCTCACACCTGGACATCCTCCAAAATCAGTCATTTTTTTCAGAGATCTGAAAAGTAACAACTTGGCACAAAAATTAGCTTGTTAATAATGTTCCTCCTTCAGTAACGACACTCACTTGATTGTGGAATGGTTTGGACACAAGATCGGTATTTTCCAGTTAAATCCTTTGCATTATTATATTGTTTTTGCTTAATTACATTTCGTGCAAATGAACTAACACCAGTCATTAAGTATCACCACCCAAGTAGTGGTTTGCCAATTAAACCAATTATTAGAGGGCAAAGTTGACTAACTAAGCCTATTAACTGGTTTCAAATTACTTCTGAAGTTGTTGTAATTAAAGCACATTTGAAGTAGGTTTTAAAATATCTTATTTTTGTAAGAGAAAAACTTTGTCGCATACAATTCTTTCCTAAACGAGAATGCTTTGGTTTATCCAACTCATGAAGGGATTTTAAAAGTATCAAAAAGACTAGCATTGGCCTTTATTTCAGTGGCGATTGGAGTGCAAGGAAGGAATGAGGAAGTTATGCATCAGCTCCACAAAGTGTTGCTCAGACTCCAATTGGAATACTACATGGAGTTATGTATGCTGCATCTCAGGGAGGATATAGTAACCTTAGAGCTGGTGTAATGCAAAATCAACAGAATGATGCTAAGCTTAAAACATTATAAAATGCTCGACAGACTGAAGGGACTGATTGTGGACAAGTCCCCAGGACCGGATGGAATGCATCCAAGGGTTCTGAAAGAAATGGCGGAGGTGATAGTGGATGCCTTGGTGGTTATTTTCTAAACGTCGCTGGATTCCAGGGAAATGCCGGAAGATTGGAAAATGGCTAATGTTACACCATTGTTTAAGAAGGGTGGCAGGCAAAAGGCAGGGAATTATAGGCCGGTTAGTTTAACGTCTGTTGTAGGTAAAATGTTAGAATCCGTCATCAAGGAGGAAATAGCGAGGCATCTTGAGGGGAATTGCTTGATAGAGCAGACGCAGCAAGGTTTCGTTAAGGGGAAGTTGTGTCTGACAAATTTATTGGAGTTCTATGAGGATGTGTCTAGGGCGGTGGATAGAGGAGAGCCGGTGGATGTGGTCTTTCTTGATTTTCAGAAGGCGTTTGACAAGGTACCTCGCAAGAGGTTATTGCAGAAGGTAAGGGGGCATGGAGTTGGGGATAGGGTGTTAGCGTGGATAGAGGATTGGTTGTCAAATAGGAGGCAGAGAGTGGGGGTTAATGGGTGCTATTCGGATTGGCGGTTGGTGACTAGTGGAGTGCCCCAGGGGTCAGTGCTGGGGCCTCAGCTATTTACCATTTATATAGATGATCTGGAGGAGGGAACCAAGTGTATGGTGTCGAAATTTGCTGATGACACCAAGATTGGTGGAACGGCAAATTGCGCGGAGGGTGTGGAGAGTCTGCAGAAGGATCTAGATAGGCTGGGCGAATGGGCCAGGAACTGGCAAATGGAATTTAATGTTGGCAAGTGTGAGGTGGTCCACTTTGGTAGGAATAATGGTAGGAAGGACTATTACTTACGTGGCGAAAAACTGCAGCAGGCGACGGTGCAGAGGGACCTCGGGGTCCTTGTGCATGAGTCACAAAAACCCAGCCTGCAGGTGCAGCAGGTGGTCAGGAAGGCAAATGGGATGCTGGTCTTCATAGTGAGGGGGATTGAATATAAAAGTAGGGAGGTCTTGCTGCGGCTGTATAGGGCATTGGTGAGGCCGCAGCTGGAGTACTGTGTGCAGTTTTGGTCGCCGTACTTATGCAAGGATATTTTGGCCTTGGAGGGAGTGCAGAGGAGGTTTACTAGGCTGATACCGGAGTTGAGGGGGTTGAGCTATGAGGAGAGGCTGAATAAACTAGGCTTGTACTCGTTAGAGTTTAGAAGAATGAGGGGAGATCTCATTGAGACATATAAGATGATGAATGGGATGGATAGGATAGAGGTGGAGAGACTCTTCCCGCTCAGAAAGGACAGTAGGACTAGGGGGCACAGCGTCAAGATAAAGGGGGGACGGTTTAGAACGGAGTTGAGGAGGAACTTCTTCACTCAAAGGGTGGTGAATCTCTGGAATTCTCTGCCCGTTGAGGCTGCCTCGCTAAATATTTTTAAGACACGGGTTGATGGGTTTTTGATAAGTGAGGGGATTAAGGGTTATGGGGAGAGGGCGGGAATGTGGAACTGAGCCACGACAGATCAGCCATGATCTTATTGAATGGCGGGGCAGGCTCGAAGGGCTAGATGGCCTACTCCTGCTCCTATTTCTTATGTTCTTATGCTCTTATATGGGTGGTGTTGACTAAGCCATCATTTGTTTCCCATTCCTCAAAGCCCTTAAAAAGGTGTTCATGAGCTATCTCTTGAAAAGCTGCAATCCCTGTGGTGTGGGTAGTGATAGAGAGGGAGTTCCAGGATTTTGACCCAGAGACAGTAAAGCAATGGCAATATAATTCCAGATCAAGATGGTGTGTGGCTTGGAGGAAAGCTTGCAGGTGGTGGTGTTCCCTTGCATCTGTTGCCCTTGTCTCTCTAGATAGTAGAGACCCTAAGTATGCAAGATGCTGTTGAAGGGGCATTGGTGAGTTGCTGCCATGCAACTTGTAGATGGTACACACTGCTGCCATTGTGCATTGGTGGTAGAGGGAGTGAATGTTTAGGTCAATAGCTGGGGTGTCGATCAAGTGAGCTACTTTGTCCTGGATAGCATTGGGTTTCTGGAGTGTTGTTGGAGCTATATTCATCCAGGTAGGTGTACAGTATCCTATTGTGCTCTTGGCTTGTGCCTTGTAGATGGTGAGCAGGCTTTAGCGAGTTAGGAGGTCAGTTATTTGCCTCTTAATTCCCAGTCTCTGACCTGCTCCTCTAGCCATGGTATTTATATAGCTGGTCCAATTCAGTTTCTGGTGAATGATAACTCTCAGGAAATCAATATGATCCCATATCATAGTATTAAAGAATTATATTCAGTATATCAAATGAGAATTAAACTTCATCTAAATATTTTAACACTATTATCTGGCCGAAGGCAGTGTAGTTTCTAGTTAAGAACATAAGAACATAAGAAATAGGAGCAGGAGTAGGCCATCCGGCCCCTCGAGCCCGCCCCGCCATTCAATAAGATCATGGCTGATCTGTCGTGGCTCAGTTCCACTTTCCCGCCCTCTCCCCATAACCCTTAATCCCCTCTCTTATGAAAAACAATAATTATCAAAAATAATAAAAAAAACAATAGTTCCATCAATAATGAGAAGTGATTAATTATGCTGGTTGCTTTGCTGAGGCAATGGGAAGTGTAGACAGAGTCAATGGATGGTTTACATGATGGTCTGGACTTCATTCACGACTCTTTGTAGTTTCTTGCGGTCTTGGGCAGAGCAGGGGCGATAGCAAACTGTGATACAATCAGAAAGAATGCTTTCTATGGTGCATCTGTAAAAGTTAGTGAGAGTCGAAGTGGACATGCAATGCCTCTACTTTCTCAGGAGACTAAGGAAATTTGGCATGTCCACTTCAACTCTCACTAACTTTAACAGATGCACCATAGAAAACATTCTTTCTGATTGTAACACAGCTTGGTATCACCCCTGCTCTGCCCAAGACTGCAAGAAACTACAAAGGGTCGTGAATGAAGCTCAGACCATCATACAAACCATCCATTGACTCTGTCTACACTTCCCGTTGCCTCGGCAAAGCAACCAGCATAATTAAAGACCCCACGCACCCCGGATATACTCCCTTCTACCTTCTTCCATCGGAATAGGAATAAAAATCTGTAGTCACATACCAACCCACTCAGGAACAGTTTCTTCCCTGCTGCCATCACATATTTGAATGGACCTATCTTGCACTAAGTTGATCCTTCTCTACAGCCTAGACTGTAATTCTACATTCTGCACTCTCTCATTGCCTTCTCTATGAACGGTATGTTTTGTCTGTATAACATGCAAGAAACAATACTTTTCACAGTATACTAATACTTGTGACAATAATAAATCAAATCAGATACAATCACCAGAATATGAGAGAGAGCAGAGGACACCTTGCAGCAATCCTTTCAGGTATGTGGTTTACATAATGGTTGAAAAGTCCCCAGTAACAAAGGAAACATCACCTTGATGCAAAAGTGATGGAAAATTAGAGTTCTTCAATAACGTAATTGAATGCTGTCTGTGAAACAATGAACAAATATCAGCAATTAACCAAACTGCCGATTAGTTTTATTGTTAACCCGTAAGCATGCTCAATTTGTAACTTCTGGAAGAAACTTGGAAGGGATGTCTGATTTCTTTGCCTCCAGGTGCTTTGGAGTGTTTGTCATCCTCGACTGCAGGTTCTCTGACAAAACTGAGGGCAGCTTACCAGCAGGGGGTGCTCAGAACCTTCTGGAAAACTCGAGGTTTACCAATGCTCATTCTAAGCCGAGTGAGACTTAATTCCCCTCAGTTTTACCCTAAGTTTGGCAAGGATCTGCTATCCCAACAACCAGATGACTGGTTCTTCTGGATGTTTTGACATGGAGATATTCCCATTTTACTTCCCTGCACATCTTCCGGACATGGTCATCTTTCATATTGTCGGTGAAACAGTGGGCAGGGGCTGCCGGGAAGGAAAAAGTGGGCAAAACTGTGTCAGGGCTTGAGCACGAGCAATGCAAGTGAATTTGTGAATGAACCTGATTAGGAATAATGAACTTGAGTAGCACAGATGGAGGCTATTCAGCCCACTGTATTGAAGCACGCTCTTTGAACAAGGCATCCAATTAGTCCCAGTCCCTTATTCTTCCTCCTATGCCTATCACAATTTTTCTTTTTCAGGTATTTATCCAGGTAATGAAACAAGTAATGAAATGAAAGTTTCTGAAATGTCATATCAATGATAATGGTGCTATTCTTGACATTTTCCCAACAATTGAATCAATAATGTTATTGAAATCCACAGCTCTTGTTGAGCCACATCCAATATAGGAGTTACAAAGCCATTAAATCTTGAATCGATCCATTGTTGTGTGGTGATATTTCTTCAACATTTGAGTGCACTTAATGATCTGCCCGTGCTTACCACAACCATTCGAGTGGAGCACAGAATGGAATCTGCAACAATCAGGCTGGTGAACAGTCTCCAAAGAGTTTATGCAGCTTATTTAATGAATGAAGTGACACGGGTGCATTAAGGTCAATGTTTTCACTATAAAATGCAAGTGAGGAATTCGAGTTCTTCTGCTCAGGAGGAACAAAGGTAAATTTGGACCTGTAGCTCCCAAAGCATCCACCACTGGGGTTTTTCTCACATGGTCTGCATCCTTTGAATGAATGAATTTCAGGCGGTACTTTAATTAACTTTTGTTATTCATTCGTGGGCCATGGATGTTGCTGGCTGGCCATCCTGGCCACTTATTGCCCATCCCATTGCCCATCCCTCGCTGCCCTTGTTCGGAGGGCAGTTGAGGGTCACCCACTTTGCTGCGACTCAAATTCTTTTATTCCCTTATATGATGAGGCAAAAAATGTTGTCTTTGATTTGATTTATTATTGTTACATTTTTTAGTATACAGTGAAACGTATTGTTTTTTGCGTGCTACATAGGCAAAACATACCGTTCATAGAGAAGGAAACGCGAGAATGCAGGATGTAGTGTTACTGTCATAGCTAGGGTGTAGAGAAAGATCAACTAAATGCGAGGTAAGTCCATTCAGAAGTCTGATGGTAGCAGGGAAGAAGCTGTTCTTGAGTCGGTTAGTACATGACCGCAGACCTTTGTATCTTTCTCTCAAAGGAAGAAGGTGAAAGAGAGAATGTCTGGGGTGCATGGAGTCCTTAATTATGCTGGCTGCTTTGCCAGGCAGCGGTAAGTGTAGGCAGAGTCAATGGACGGGAGGCTGGTTTGCATGATGGATTAGGCTACATTCACAACTTCTGTAGCCTGTGGCCTTGGGCAGAACAGGAGCCATACCAAACTGTGATACAACCAGAAAAAATGCTTTCTATGGTGCATCTGTAAATGTCGGTGAGGGTCATAGCTGATATGCCAAATTTCCTGAGTCTTCTGAGAAAGTAGAGGCATTGGTGGGCTTTCTTAACTATAGTATCGGCATGGGGGGTGATCCAGGAAAAGTTGTTGGCGATCTGGACACCTAAAAAGATGAAGGTCTCGACGCTTTCTACTTTGTCCTATTGATGTAGGCGGGGGCATGTCATCCTTCATGCTTCCTGAAGTTGACATTGAGGAAGAGATTATTGTTGCTGCACCAGTTCACCAGATTCTCTATCTCATTCCTCTACTCTGTCTCGTCATTGTTTGAGATACGACCCACTATGGTGGTGTCATCAGCAAACTTGAAAACTGAATTGGAGGGGAATTTGGCTGCACAGTCATAGGTGTACTAGGAGTACAGTAGGGGGCTGAGAACACAGCCTTGTAGGTCACCAATATTGAGGATTATTGTGGAAGAGGGATTATCGTTGAGGAGGATTATCTTGGATTATTCATGTTGCCTAGCTTTACTGAGTATTGTATTGAAATTGGTTTTCCACTCAATTGTCCTGTTTATCTGTGGGATGAAGTTTGCCCTGTATTTTACTGCATTTTACTCTGTACTCTGTAGGGTGGCAGTGTGGTTCTGCTGCCTCCTGGAGCCAGGGACCTGGGTTCGATTCCTAGTTTTCTGTCACTTTGTGCGTGGAGTCTGCGCGTTCTCCCTGTGTCTGCGTGGGTTTCCTCTGGGTGCTCCAGTTTCCTCCCACAGTGTGCTGGTTGGATGCATTGGTCATGCTAAATTCTCCTTCAGTATACCTGAACAGGCACTGGACTGCGGCTGCTGGAGGATTTTCATAGTAACTTTATTGTGGCGTTAATGTGAGCCTACTTGCGACACCAAGAAATAAACTTTAGAACTTTAAACTTTGTATTGAGATGGTGTGTGTGATATTACTGAGTACTCTTCACAATTTTCATTGAAACTGAAATAATTTATCAGAGAATAAAATACAATAACAAGGCTTCAGACATGGCGGATGCTGCTGTAAGCTATGTTTGCCACTAGATTAGCATCTGACGTACTTAGTATTCAAAAGTAGTTTGTTATATTGATCTTGGCTTGACGTGAAGCATTTACAGTGCTCTATTGTCAGAACAATATATTCAAAAATATGTAAAAGTTATGAAAACAGAATAGTTGAAAGCTGTTTGGATGCATAAAAGAAACCCATTTGAACGACAGCTGAAGAGAAAGCCACTTTATTTTTTGCTTACCTACCCACCCCCACTTTTCTTGTGAGATGCTGATGACTTTTTAACAGATCTTAGAATTACAGAAGTTGTTTTCTTTAAGGAAAGCACCCATTAATGTTTTCTTTCTCCACATTTTTCAATAGTCAAGAAAATTCACAATCACAGATTTAATGGAAAAAAGATTAAGTCTGTGAACCCTCCCTCCATTCCCCCCCACACCCCCCACTTTCACCTACCAGGGCAAAAATGGAAGAAGTGGCCTTAACTCTTAAACCCAGCCCCTAAACATGATGATTCCCATTTTTGCAAGGGCGTTTCACACACACACACACACACACACACACACACACACACACACACACACACACACACACACACACACACGTGCTTTATGGAGGTCGCTGTCCGGTTAAATATTCAGCTGTCTCCACTCAAGTGGGATTTCGGTGACCTTGGAGCATGGATCCAAAATTATGAACATCTTGACCCGGTTTGAACTCTATAGGTGGGATTTTATGGCCTTGCTCCTCCCAAAATCATAAAATCCCGCCCGAGGTCAACAAACCTTTCTGTGGTCTGCCCACCAGCGGCTACAATTCCCCTGGTGGGCCGGATGGTAAATTTTCAGCCATTGGATTCACTTGGGACTTTTTGATTTGGTCCCAAGACGCCTTTAGGGGAAGTAATGTACCCTTCATGGAGGTCAGGTGCTTTGGGTTTGTTAAAAGTGGACAGAAATATACATAAAAAGTGCATGCACTCATTTCTATCTAACTCATTGAAGTTAACACCCATCTGTTAAATCAACAGTACAAATTGTCAGAAGAACTTGTAATGGAACATGTGAAAAGTATCAAGATGATGAGTAAAGACGACCTGACAAAGAAGCTGTCAAAAGTGTCAGTAGGTACCTTCAAAAGCACTTATCAAAGGGAGCTATCAAGCTGTCAAGGCTTTTTAAAGTTCTGCCCTTTAAATTCTCGACAAGAATCTCTTGCTATTTCACTCTATCTGTTGACATAAATCAGAAGGTTATCATGACAAGGTTAGCGCTGCATAACCGATTTCACAACCGTCCATCATCAAAGTTGGGTGCCTATCATTTCGCAATTTGATTGACAGCTACAAGTGGTTAAGGTTGTTTTTAAGTGCGACAATGAATTCTAATGCTTGTTGCTATAAGGAATTGTACACGTCTGTCAACTGCTTTTCCCTAGATCCCCTGGCAATCTCTTGAGCATACGATTAAAATGTATAAATCGGTGTAAACAATCAGGGCTAAAGGAAAATGTGCAACTTGTGACATGAATTTCTTTAAGAATGTAAATGAATATTTCTAGCTGCCTAACCATCTGTCATGCACATTTCAGCATCCTAAAAACATTTCATTGTGGAAAGCTTTTTGATCTTTAGTGTGATTCTTATGGAAACTGTAAATATGCTTTCAAAGATACAGTGAAGATAAATGTTGAAAATATTATTGAAAAGAATCATTATAAAACATCAGAAAAATGACTGTTTCCTGCTGCACGTAACACCATGGGTTTAAATCTGCACCTATTTAAAACTATAATTGCCACTTATTTGTGTGCATGCTTTCTTTAGCTGATGACAGAGCTGTTGTAATGAGCTGAGACGTATCTGGGCTCACTGCAGCTGCCAGGTTTTCAGAGAGCCAGGGAGTTTGGTCAGCCATTTTGTTAACCTGTAAGCTCCCAGTCTCATCTTTTAAAATCCAATTCACCTTCTGATCTGACCCAATGAAATTCAAACCCCGCTTTGTGACTCAGAACGTTTATCCATTCAACCTCGACCATCCTAATCTCTCCCCCCTCCACCCCTGACCGAATCTTATTCACACACCCTTGTTAAAATTCCCCCATTGAATTACAGAATCCCTACAGTGCAGAAGGAGGCCGTTTAGCCCATCAAGTCTGTACCAATCACAATCCTACCCAGGCACTATCCTCGTAACACAGTGCATTTACCATGCTAATCACTAAGTGCAATTTAGCATGGCCAATCAACCTAACCAGCACATCATTGGGGTGTGAGAGGAAACTGGAGCACCCAGAGGAAACCCACGCAGACACAGGGAGAAAGTGCAAACTCTACACAGTCACCCGAATTGAATCTGGTTCCCTGACATTATGAGGCAGCAGTGCTAATCACTGTGCCACTGTGCCAATTATGTGAGCACTCTGAAGAGTGGTTGCCCAAGTCTTGCTAATGTTCAATTGTGGGCAGTACAGGCTTGCCTGCTAAGGTTAGCACCTGATCAGGACTATCTTAGTTGGTCATTTTTTAAATATTTGATCATGGGATGTTGGTGGCTGGGCCTGCATTTATTGCCCATCCCAGAGGGCATTTTAGAGTCAACCACATTGCTGTGGATCTGGAGGCACATGTAGGCCAGACCAGGTAAAGGCGGCAGATTCCCTTCCCTAAAGGAGGTTGGTGAACCAGATGGGTTTTCATGGCAATCGGCGATGGTTTCATGGTCATCATTAGACTTTAATTCCAATTTTGATTGAACTCAAATTTCACTATCTCCGTGGCAGTATTCGAACACAGGTCCCAAAAGCATAATCCTGAGACTCTAGGTTACTAGACCTGTGGCAATGCCGCTGCATTACTGCCTCCTCATTCCTTTGTTTTTGCAACTTTCTCCAGTCCCACGCACCTCTAGGCAACACAAACGATAGAGAAGCAGTCAGTATCATATCCCTTTACCAGTACTATCCCAGCACATGGAAACGTGGGAGCGAGAGCAGCAAAATGTGCCTTTTTCTCCAACCTTTCTCTCTCTCTCTCTATGAAGACTTATCTCTCTGTGGAGAGTCAGAATTGCAGATATAATCAAACCCCCTCCAGGCAGGCCACACGGAGTACTTTCTTCAATTGAATGGATAACTGCAGGAAAATAACACTTCAGTATCTGCCAACTCCTGAAGGAATTGGAAAATTCTGGCCATCGAGTGGACTCGCTGGTGAAGCTGAAGTAGCAAAGAGAAAAAAATGTGATGTCTCACACAACAGATGACCAGGGTCTGCAGGGGTCCTTTTCAATGAATCTTTATTGTTCCAAAATCCTGAAAAATGTACCCTTCCATATTACGCTTGTGGTCTTGTGAGGCCCCAGAGAGTTTTACGTCTATTAACTCTGAGACTATCGGGGAGGTAGCTCTGAAGAAGTCACATGGAAAGGGAAGCCACAGGAACAATCAGGCTTATTGAAGAACTGTACTCCTCGCAATCCAGATCTTAAGGACCTGAAGGGGCGGTTTCCCAGGCAGGTCACCCATGCCACTGATCATCCTCTTAAAGGGGCTACGCCCTGCATTCATAACAACTCCGAGATATCATCCAATTATGCTTAGAAGGCTATTTAACTGTCAGTTGTTTAAATGGATGTTAGATATTCATCTTGCGTTAGTTTTTCATTTGATTTGATTTATTATTGTCGCATGTATTAACATACAGTGAAACGTATTGTTTCTTGTGTGCTATAGAGACAAAGCATACCGTTCATAGAGAAGGAAACATGAGAGTAGAATGTAGTGTCACAGTCATAGCTAGGGTGTAGAGAAAGATCAAGTTAATGCAAGGTAGATCCATTCAAAAGTCTGATGGGAAGAACAGGGAGGATGCTGTTCTTGAGTCGGTTGGTACGTGACCTCAAACTTTTGTATCTGGCTGGAGCTGTTTACCATGTCAGGTCCGATTTTCCTTTTAATTTTCCTTGCGTGAAGGTTTTATGTAATTAACAGCAAACAAAGAATCATATGTACCAGAAACATCTAGCGTGGATTTAATTAGGTTGATAGGTGAAGTACTATGAAAAAAGATTTCCATTATGGATTTTTTAAAGAAACCTGGATTTATATGGATTAAGCCATGGATGCAACTAGAATGATAATAATAGCAAAAAAACAGCAATATTGGAAAGTGTAACCCTTTGACACAAGATTGAGTGAATGCTAGCACTGATTCAACTTACTGACATTACACATTATCACAATCGATCACAGCTGTTACAATGATGCCAAAACCCATCGTTTTCTGGTGCTAATAATCTACATGAGGCACAGAGACTCTCTTATCTGCTTGAAGCCTCTTGACTCTGTGACTCTCCATCAGCACTACCCTGAGACTCCTGCTTGTATGCTCTGCTAATCCGCCGTGCTGCTTCTGAACATTAGTTCTCATATTCAGCAGAACAGTCACACTTCAAAGGCCGGAATTCTCACTGCCAGCGAGAACGGAGAATTTGACGCTCAGCTAAGACTCCATTCACTGCAGCGGGACTGGAGAATCCCAGCCGTGGATGAGCTTGGGGAATCTCAGCCACAGCGATGATAGAATGTCCACAGTTGTTTTCTGACCTCCTTCCCTCACATTGCAGGTTGAGTTTTGCAGTTACCTTCTGTTACTGCCTGCAGCATCTTTCAAGCTGGTAGGCTTCTGATTGACCCATCCCCCGGGCCACTGCTCTCACCCCCTCCTGTCCCTCCCAGAACTAGAATAAGGTGCCCCTTGCCTTCATTTTCACCCTGCCAGCCTCCACATTCAAAGGGTCATCCTCCGCCATTTCTGCCAAATCCAGTGTGATGACACTATTTAACATACCTCCCCCTCACTCCCCCCATCAGCATTCCACAGGGACCATTCTCTCTGGGACACATTGGTCCACTCCTCCTTCACACCCAGTACCCTGCCCACAGCACCTTCCCATGCAATCGTAGAAGGTGCAACACCCTTTACCTTCTCCCTGCTCAACATCCCAGGTCCTGAAAGTCCCCTTTCATGTGAAGCAGCATGTCACATGCACCTCCTTCAATCTGGTCTATTCCATTTACTGCTCCCAATGCCGTCTACTCTACATCGGAGAGGCCAAATGCAGACAGGGCACCATGGCAGCACAGTGGTTAGCCCTGCTGCTTCACAGCTCCAGGGACCTGGGTTCGATTCCCAGCTTGGGTCACTGTCTGTGTGGAGTTTGCACATTCTCCTTGTATCTGCATGGGTTTCCTCTGGGTGCTCCAGTTTCCTCCCACAGTCCAAAGATGTTAGGGTGATTGGCCATGCTAAAATTGCACGTAGTGTCCTGAGATGCGCAGGTTAGAGGGATTAGCGGGTAAATGTGTAGAGATATGGGGGTCGGCCTAGATGGGATTGTGGTCAGTGCAGACTCGATGGGCCAGATGGCCTCTTTCTGCACTGTAGGGTTTCTATGATTCTATGATTGGGTGACCGCTTTGCTGAAGGGGCATCTTCAGTTTGTCCACAAGCAGGATCCAGACCTTCCCATCGCTTGCCACTTCAACACACCCCCCTGCTCTCCTGTCCACATGTCCATCCTTGGCCTTTTGCAATGTTCCAGTGAACCCCAACGCAAACTGGATGAACAGCACCTCATCTTCCGATGGGGCACTTTACAGCCTTCCAGGCCAAACATTGAGTTAACAATTTCAGAGCATGAACTCTCCTCTCCACCTTCACCCCATTTCCATTTATTTTGTTTATTCTTTCAATCTCATTGGCCTATTTTTATCATCCTTCTTTCTCGCTTCCATATTTCTGCTTCTCCATTCCTGCCCTCCTTCTTGCCATACCACCGCCCCTTCCCCAACACCCCCCCCACCTCCTCCAGGGCAACTGCCACTTTCCTTAGGCTGTGCCTTAACCATCTGTTCTGCCATCGCACATTCTGATCACTCAATGGACACTTGTAAGACCTTTCTCAGCCTTTTTCATCCTCATTTACATTCTCTTTGTCCAATTACAGCCCATTCTCATCGTCCTTGTATAAATCTCTGCTGATTTTCTTTGCTCTTAGCTTTGATGAAGGGTCATCCAGACTCAAAACATTGGCTCTATTCTCTCTCCACAGATGCTGCCGGACCTGCTGAGATTTTCCAGCATTTTCTGTTTTTGATCCTGGTTGACTCATTATGAACTCACCTGCTGTCTTTATTGAATAGTGAGCCAGCCTTCTGCCCACTAATTACCCAAACGGGGTAAAATCCCACCGAGCGACAGTTTCCCATGACGCAGGGTTCAGGAGCCTGCGGGGAAAATCCAGCCTATGGAACCTTCCGGATAAATTTACTTTAAAGAGTGCTGATATTTCAAGGCGGTAATGACTCTTTTCTACAAGTTAACATCTTAAATATTTGATTTCTTTTCAGTCCCAGTGGGAGTGTAATAAGCATAAATCTAAAAGTTTATGTGCATAATTGTCAACATTTTAGATATAAAGGGCTGGAATTATTCATGATTTGACTTTTTTTTATAATTAGGTGATGAACAGGAGTTGCATTAGGCATTGTTAACATGCTGCTAGATAATAATCTACTGCCCGAGAAGGATAATTGACCTGAGGTAATGAGCTTTTGGACAGCACATGAGGAGTCACAGATCACTGCATTTTCAGTTTATATGTTGGAACCATTAATTATCCTCAACTTCTAAAAAAAAACCAAATAATATTCCATCTCTGTCAGCATTTCAGTCTCCCCTGTCAAACAGCAAGCCTGCAATGTTTTGTTTTCCCAGTTCCTTTCTTTCCCCTCTTCTCTTCCCCTCTCCACTCCTCTTTTCCCCTTTCTCCCCCTCCTCTCTCTTTGCCCCTCCGCCCACCTCCCCTTCTCCTTTCTTCTTTCCCCTTCCCCATCATCTCTCTCTTTTTCCTCTCCCGTCTCCTCTCTTTCCCCACTCCTTTCTCAACTCACCTTTTTCTTCTCTCTTTCCACCCCCCCCAATTTCTCTCTCTTTTCCCTCTCCCCATCTCCTCTTTCCACCCCTTTCTCTCCCCATCTCGTCTCTTTAAACTCGCTTCTCTCTCAGTCTCTCCTTTCTCCACTTCTCGTCACTCTCAACTTCTCCTCTCTCTCTCCCCCTTTCTTCTCTTTCTCACCCTCTCCTCTCTTTCCCCCTTTCTTCTCTCCCCCACTCCTCTCTCTCCACCCCTCTACTTTCTCTTAATCCCTTGTCCCCTCCTCCTCTCCCTCTCCTTTCTTTCCCCCCCCCATCCCCCAGTTCTCTCTCTCACCCTCTCCTTTCTCTTCTCCCTCTCTCTTCTTCGCCTTTCCTCTCTCTCACCATCCTTTATCTTCCCTCCCCCCTCTCCCCTGGCCCTCTCTCTCACCATCTCTCTTCTCCCCTCTCTCCGATCTCCCCTCTCCCTATGCCCTGTCTCCAACTCTCTCCTCTCCCCATCTCCCTACGTCTCATCTTCCCCTCTCTCCCCTCTCTTGTCTTTTTACCCCCACTCTCCCCCTCTGCCCCCTGACCCAGATATCTGACCTCCTTGTGTCACATAAGTGTCCGGTCCAGGTGAATTGTTTGACTGCAGAGACTGTCCAAACTGAGACAAGTCTTGCTCTCAGTCAAAGTCTGCACAGGCACAGGCACTTTCCAACAGAGACACAGGAGAGCAAGCAGAAGCACAAATGCTGGACCCACACACCCAGCCCAGAGCCCCAGTGCCAGATAACCCATCTCAACTACACCTTCAGTTGAGGTCTGCTGAGGTCAGCACTAATGAGGCATCAACCCTGGGGCCTTTTTGTTAGGCCTGACTTTATGTTAGGCTGGGCCAGGCAGTTATAATTAGGCCTTTAGTGAAGAGAACATGGCCATATAAAACAACCAAACATATGAAAATAGTGGGCAGGGAAAGACAAAATGGTACACATAGCTTGTCCCGTAGCGGGTATAGTTGTGATGTCTTTTGCATCATGCTAAAGACCTTCTGTCCTACACAGAGATATGCAATCTATGAAGAGAGGCAAAATACAAGATTGAAAGCTCTGGCCAATTATGCAAAATTTTTTTCAAACTTGCTGAATAAAGAAACATGAAGAAACCTTTCATTCTGCAGTCATCAGCAATCATTCCAAATGTAAAGGAGCACCAATTTATACTGCATGAGAAGAAAGCACTGATTGGCAAATGGACTCTCCATTACTGTGGGGAATGCACCATGGAACGGCTAACTGCTAAGCTTCGGGGTGGCACAATGACACAATGGTTAGCACTGCTGTCTCACAGCTCCAGGGATGTGGGTTCAATTTTAGTGATTGCCTGTGTGAAATTTGTATGTTCTCCCTGTGTCTGAATGGGTTTCCTCCGGGTGCTCCAGTTTCCTCCCACAGTCCAAAGATGTGCAGGTTAGGTGGATTGGCCATGCTAAATTGTCACTTAGTGTCCAAAGATGTGCAGGTTAGGTGCATTGACCATGTTAAGTTGCCCCTTAGTGCCCAAGAATTTGCAGGTTAGGTGGATTGGCTATGCTAAATTGGCCCTTAGTGTCCAAAGATGTGTAGGTTAGTTGGATTGGCCATGCTAAATTGTCCCTTAGTGTCCATAGATGTGTAGGTTAGTTGGATTAATCATGTATATGCATGGGGTTGCATGGATAGGACAGAGGGAAGGGGCTTGGATGCGCTTTCAGTGCAGACTCAATGGGTTGAATGGCCTCTTTCTGCACAGTAGGAATCCTATGGTTTTCAAGCCGGGCAGGATCTGGAATTGGGTCTGTGAGTGTCAGTGATCAATAATGCAAATATAAATCCAGGTCAATAGCTTCTGTATTAGTTTCAACCACTGAAAGGATCTAGCGAGAAATTTTCTAGTTCATTCCCATGGTAACGCCTTGATCAATCAATATTTTGCTTTTATCAAAGGATTGTAGGCTACATGCATAAGACCATTTGTTACAAAACAAACGATATTGTCCACGTAAGATACTTAGAAATTAGGCTTTAATTGGAATATTGTATCCTGTCTTTGTCTCCCTAGATGGTGGGACCTTTAAGACCCCTAAGAGTATACTCCTTTAAATTAGACAAGGAGCTCTTTGAGCCAATGAGTAGGACATTTTAAACAGGGAATAAAGGAGATATTGAGTCTTCAATATCTCAATATCTTGTCTTCAACAGGGAATAAAGAAGATATTGTCTTTTTGCCAAAGGCTCATTATCTCCCACCATCTGAGGAGACAAAGATTGGATATAATAATCCAATTAAAGCCTAATTTCTAAGTATCTTACATGGACAATATATTTTGTTTTGTAATAAATTGTCTTGTGCACATAACTTCCAATCCGACGATAAAAGCCAACAACTGATCAAAGTGTCACCATGGGAATGAACTGGAAAATTTCTCACTAGATCCTTTCGGTGGTTGAAACTAATACGGAAGCTATTGACCCGGATTCGTATTTACATCATTGATCAATGACACAAACTGACCCAGTTTCCCACTGAGGCAATACAGTGAATCAACAGTCACCTCATAAACTGTTCAGCTAGTCCACTATTCTCTGGGAACGGAAGACCCACCATCAAACATTCATCCCTTACGTAACTCCCTAAGCATTCTATCTAATTGAAGCAACTGTTCCATGTAATCATTTCAATCATTTAGTTATTTTGTTATTTTATAAACCTTGAACAAATCACCCCAAGAGTATACTCCTTTAAATTAGACAAGGAGCTCTTTAAGCCTATGAGTAAGATGATTTAAACAGGGGATAAAGGAAGTATTGGGGCTTTAATATCTCAATATCTTGTCTTCAACAGAGAATAAAGGAGATATTGGGCCAGATTTTACCATTACGTTGCGCCCATTTTCAGGTGCGAAAACTTGGTAAAGCCGGGTGTGAATTGAATAGTGCGGTCCGCACCTGCGTCCGTACCGATTCCCCCTTTACCAAGGTCCAAAAATGGATGCGATCGGGACCGGGCCCAAAACGGGCGCAACAACTTAATGGCCTGGACGCCCAACTGTACCAGCATTTCCCCTTCATCGTCGTATTTGCCTTTCCAGATTCGGCGCAAAAGAGACATGCTTGGCAAAAGTTTGTTTTGGGCTCTCCAGCTTCTGTAGAGTTAAGTTCAGGACTTCCGCTGGTCCTCTAACTTAGATCGGTAGTGGGAGGGGGAGGGAGACGGATCAGATCATTCTCTGGTGGGGGGGAGGAGGAGGATGGAGGCCAGATCTGTTTCTGGTTTGGGGTGGGGGGTGAGGAGGAGGGAGAACCAATCGTCCTCTGGTGGAGGGGGGAGGATGGAGGCCAGACCTTTCTGTAATGGTATGGGGGGGGAGGTGGAGGGCCCTATCATTCTCTGGTGGGAGAGGAGGAGGGCCAGAGCATTCTCGGGTGTGGGGAGGGTGGGGGTAGCGGCAGGGGCGGGGGAGGTCTGCTGCCACTCTGCTGGCAATTGTGATGGGGAAGGGAAGGTCCGCTGCCACTCTGCTGGCAATCGTGGTGGGGAAGGGAGGGTCTGCTGCAACTCTGTGGGTGATTGGTGGGGGGGAAGTGGGGCAGGGGGTCACGGTCAATTTGGGTAGCGGGGGCGTGGGGTGGATAAGGGGGACAGTTATTTTGTGGGGTGGGGCAATGTCTGTGGGGGCCAGCATTCCCTTTATCTGCTTTGTGCGATCCAGGACTGATGTGGCAGGGGAGTGTTTTTCAAATTTTTCTTCACTGCGCATGCTCAGTTGAAGGCGCTGATTGGAGCAGCAGCATTTTGGGTGTGATAAGTCCCACCCACAGTGCAATTCAGACTTGCAAATTTTTTTCAGGCTGAGTGCATAGGGGGGCGCCTGAGAACAGGGTTTACAAGTCGGATCTGAATTGTGCCCAGATTCAGCACTTAGAATCAAAATGGTAAAATTGGCCCCATTGTCTTCTTGCCAAAGTTTCATTATCTCCCACCATCTAAGGAGACAAAGAGTGGACACAAATATTCCAATTAAAGCCCAATTTCTAAGTATCTTGCATGGACAATATCCTTTGTTTTGTAATAACTTGTCTTGCGCATGTAACCTACAATCTTATGATAAAAGTCAAATACTACAGATGCTGGAACATGAATCTCATGGAGAATACACCAGGGAACAGTTAACTACCAGCTCTGACAAAAGGTCATCCTGACTCAAAATGTCAGCTCTATCCTCCCTCCACAGACACTGTCAGACCTGCTGAGATTTCCTAGTCTTTTCTGTTTTCATAACCAATAATCCTCTTTGGTTTAGCAATACATTCACAGCTTTGGTCATGAACAATTAATGGGTGATGCAAACCCAGATCTTTGTCATTCACGACTAGTTTTAATTCTATTCCCAAAAGGGACAACAATTTATACTGCATGAAAAGAGAATGCTGATTGGTTGGCTAGTGGCATTCCCATGGACAATACGCCAGGGAACAATTAACTTCTAATGCTTAAGTTTAAATTCGAATCAGGCAGGTTGACTCAACGGAAATGAATGAGAACATTTCTCCCTGGGTCCTCTTAGTGATTGAAACTAGTTCCTGTCATTATGGTCCAGGTCAGAAACTCCAATGTATTTTATGGATCATACGTTTTGCATCTTGTACTTGGCTAGGATAAGCATGATATGTTTCACTTCAGGTGTAATTCAAATGACCCACTAGGGAGCTTTTATCAAACAAAGTTTAATTAAAAATATAGTTAACATGTATGGAAAGAAAAATAGCAATAATTTAATGAATTACAAACAAAAACAAAAACAAAACAACCCCAATAACGTATAACCCTCAACAAATATATCTAAGATCAAACCCAAACCTTCCGCAGACAAAACCTCTTAAACAAGTTCAACATAGCAAAGTCTAATTCTCATGTGAGACTGGAATTGAATCTTTTGGATAAATTCTGTAGTTTTTGTGATAGACACAAAACAGTTTAAAGTCAGGACAGCTTCCCAGAACCCCAGGGAGAAACTTTAGTCAAGCCACCAACAGCAGGTTTTATATTCCAGGAAGGCAAGATAAACAACAGAATTTCCAAGTAAAACAGGGAGAGAGAGAAACACTTCTTTCAGCTTGTTGTCCCTTCTAAAATTAACCCCTGCAGCTGGACTGAAAATGAAATAGCTCCTGTCACCTGATTTGCAGCCATTTTCCCTCCTGACAATGCAGAGTCATTAATGGGCAGCATGCACGACAGATCAGCCATGATCTTATTGAATGGCGGGGCAGGCTCGAAGGGCTGATTGGCCTACTCCTGCTCCTATTTCTTATGTTCTTATGGTGGCACAGTGGTTAGCACTGGTGCCTCATAGTGCCAGGGACCCACGTTTGATTCCTGGCTTGGGTCACTGTTTGTGTGGAGTCTGCCTGTTCTCCTCATGTCTGCGTAGGTCTCCTCCAGGTGCTCCAGTTTCCTCCCACAGTCCAAAGATGTGGTGGTTAATACTAAATTGCCCCTTAGTGTCAAGAGGACTAGTTAAGGTAGATAAGATAAAGGGGTTATGGGGATAGGGCCTGAGTGGGTTTGTGGTTGGTGTAGACTCAATAGATCAAGTGGCTTCCTTCTGCACTATAGGATTCTATAAACATGCCAGCAAAAATAAACAAACCCCCACTTAAGCAGCAGAAGGACTCTTGTAGACAGCCCAGTAACAATGACATCAGCTGAGGCAGTGAGCCACAAAGAACATGATTTTTTTTAAAAGCACTTTAAGGTCATTAATGTCACATTGTTGAATCCTGTGCATATTTAGGACTAGGACCTCCTCAAATGCCTAATGTAAGATTTCTCTCAGTTAAACATTATTCACTGAATATAGCACCTTCTCCCAATATAAGTTGATTTGCTTGAGGTAGCTATCATCCTAACTCTTGCATACATCTTGATATTGCCCACAAGTCTGAGAACCATTCCACAGTTACACTTAGCACTTTAATGAAGATAGCAAAAATCAACATTCCTAACCTCGAACCCTGTAGGATCTCAGAGTTAACTGGACCCCAAGAAAGTCCATTAATCATTTGCTGTCAACGGGCATTTGGCCCACTCTCAATCCATCACAGCAGATTGCTACCTCTTGCAAGGTATCTTGTCAGTCATCCTACTCTCAATTATCAGCAAAGTCATTACCAGCAGAATGTACAAGCAACATTTACCAATAACCTGGTCATCAATGCTAAGAACACAGGACAGCTTGCTTCCAGACCACATCACAGCCTTAGTCTAAATATAGATACAAGGTGAATTCCAGAGGAGAGATGAGAGTGACTGCTCTTGACCTGAAGTAAGAACTAAGAAGCCCTATGTTAGGAAATAAAGAAATTTGAACAATTTACATTTGGTATTAGAAATGAGCTATAGTTTTAATTTTAAACTCAATTTATGGCACTTGTCTGCTTTGAAAGGGTTAAAACTTCAGTTTAGCTTCATGTTAAACAAAGCTGCCTACAGGTTTTTAGTTACACTTTAAACTCTGTCTGCATTATAATAGAGGTTTTATGACATAAAAACAATTGCAGCGTGAACAAACTAAGCTGTTACTTAGCAACCAGAGACCTATACTGTAAAGCAGAAACACTTGTGGTTCAATCTCAAATCAGGTCACCCAGAAACAAGATGTGCCAGGCAGAAACTGCCAGTACAGACAGGAGAGTAGAGGGAAGAGTAGAAAGCAAGGCCCAGAAGCTAAGGAAAGGATAGCTCCAGAATCCAGGGAATGAAAAGAGAAAGTCCCAGGAAGATTGATGTCAAAGCAACAAAGAACCAGAATGTGACCAAGGTACAGTTCGCTATAAGTTAAAGTTAAGTTAAAGAAAGAGGCAGAGAGAGGCTCTCAGTTAAAGGCAGCTTTATAGCTTTTATTCTGATGTTTTCCTCTTTTGCTTTCACCTTTTTTGCATTTTATTTCATACCCAGTTTCCATCCACTCTGACTCCCTGCTCAGGTGTCCATCTCTCTCCCAGACTAGTTTAAAGCGATCCCAACAGCATGAGTAAACTTTGCTACAAGGATATTGGCCCTGGTCCTGTTGGGGTGCAATCCGTCCAGCTTGTACAGGTCCCACCTTCCACAGAACCTGTCCCAATGCCTCAAGGATCTGAAACCCGTCCTCCTGCACCAACCAGCTAGCTGTGAATTCATCCCACTCATCCTTCTAATTCTGTTCTTGCGGCATTGGGAGTAATCCTGAGATTATTACTTCTGAGGTTCTGAAGTTTTTATAAAGTTTATTTATTAGTCATAAGTAAGGCTTACATTAACACTGCAATAAAGTTACTGTGAAATTCCCCCAGTCATCATACTCCAGCGCCTGTTCAGGTCAATACACTTAACCAGCACATCTTTCAGACTGTGGAAGGAGAACCCAGAGAAAACCCGCGCAGACACAGGGAGAACGTGCACACTCCACACAGACAGTGGCCCAAGCTGGAATTGAACCCGGTTCCCTGGCCCTGTGAGGCAGCAGTGCTGATCATTGTGCTATCTATTTCTTAATGTATGACCTAACTCTTGATATTCTGCTTTCAGGGCATCATCCCTTTTCTGTTACCATTGGTACCAATGTGTACCATAAATGCTGTCCCTTTATCCTCCCACTTTGAAATATTCTGCAGCTACTCTGTGACATCCTTGACCCTAGCACCAGGGAAGTGATATCCTACTGCTGTGGCCACTCCTATCTGTTCCCTTTACAATTTAATCCCCTATCACTCTACCTCTCCTTTTCCCCCCAGTCTGTGCAGTTGAACCATCCTTGGTATCATGGACTTGGCTTTCACTGAACTCCCCCAAGAACTCATTACCGCCAACAGTATATAAAGAGGCACATCTGTTTGAGAGGGGAATGATCCCAGGGAAGTCTAGCACTACCCGCCTACCTCTGCTCTGCCTGGCTATCACCATTCCCTTTCTGCTTGTGCAGCCATATCCTGGGGTGTAACCACCTCTCTAAATGTGCAAACCAAAAAAATCCAGCCTGACAGATACTCCAGCTCTGAAACATGGATTTCCAGTAGCTCCAACTGGAGAAATTATCTGCATACACATTTATCCTGGCCACTGGAAGTATCACTGGTTTCAGTTATCTGGCTAGCAGGCAGCGTCCTTGCCGCTGACATTAAAATTTGCCCCATGCCTGATTCCTCCAGGATCTTGCTAAAGTGCATCTCTGACCCTTTCTGGGGGCCCTGTATCTGTTCAGCTTTGTACGGCATCAGCGATTGACATGTATTCTGTTGAAAACATTCATTCACATCTGCAAAAGCTCATTACGTTCTCCTTAATTATTCCCTATCCATTAGCTTCGCATTTTGGCCAAACCTGAGTCCTTCTTGGCTGAAGGTAGACATGTTGGCTGGCTGAAGTCTGGATATTGAGGTGGACTCGCCAACTCTAGTAAGTTGGTAGCATAATTGAATGAAGGTGTTACTTGAGGAAGAATAATTTATGTTTCTTGACTCAGAATGTTTGATATAGGTGACTAATCAAAGCGATGCAGTTCATAGAAACATGGAAGATAGGAGCAGGAGGAGGCCATTCAGCCCTTCGAGCCTGCTCCACCATTCATTCTGCACATGGCTGATCGTCCAACTCAATAGCTTGGTCCTGCTTTCTCTCCACGATCTTTGATCCCATTTGTTCCAAGTTCTCAAATTCCTATAACTGTTCCTAAAGTTACTAGAAACAAACACCATCCATCCATTTAGAAAGGGCACAATTTTCTGATTTTTCAGCAGAATGGTGCAGCGGACAGGAAAATGGCATTGAAATGGTTGGACCCAGTGGCAATTTTCTCTGCCGTACTGTTTAGCAAGTGGTGGAAAAAACTGGAGCAGAGCGCCCCACGAAGGAACAGAGTCTGTTCTGTTTCTTTTTATTTCAGATTTCCTGCGTCTGCAGTTTTTTGTTTTTATTATTACTTTGTCACAGATGTTTTATTGGCTTGTGACAAGTACCACTGGCATCATCTGAAATAGATTATGTGGAGTGTTTCTCTGATGCTTGGACGCAAACTTTGTTTTGCCTGCATTTCATAGAATCATAGAATCCCTACAGTGCAGATGGAGGCCATTTGGCCCATCAAGTCTGTACCAACCACAATCGCACCCAGGCCCTACTCCTGTAACCCCACGTACCTACCCCGCTCAGGGTCAATGCAGCAAGGCCAATCAAACTAAGCCGCACATCTTTAGACTGTGGGAGGAAACCGGAGCTCCCGGAGGAAACCCACGCAGACACTGGGAGGACGCGCGGACTCTGCACAGACAGTTACCCGAGGCCAGAATTGAACCCAGGTCCCTGACGCTATGAGGCAGCAGCGCTAACCACTGTGCCATCCTTCAGATCATTTTTACCTCACAGTTCTAGTCATTTTTCCCTGACATTTTCAGAGCAAATAAATACTTTATTAAGTGCCGTTTCAGCAATAATGAAATCGAGAAGACTGAGCTGAAGATAAACTGCTTAGTGTCTTTAAGATGAAATACAAAGGAACTATTTCCTCCAAGAAACTATGAAGGAAGAAAGAATCTTAAAATCAGAGCTTGGTCATTTGAGAGAGTGAATTCGGGAAGCACTGATTTCAGGTAAAATTCCTTTCTCCAGAAGGTTGTGGAGACAGTGGTGCAGTGGTTAGCACTGCTGCCTCAGAGTGCCAGGGACCTGTGTTTAATTCCAGTCTTGGGTTACTGTCTGTGTGGAGTTTACACTTTCTCCCCATGCCTGCATGGGTTTCCTCCGAGCGCTTTGGTTTCCTCCCACAGCCTAAAGATGTGCACGTTAGGTGCATTGTCTATGTTAAGTTGCCTCTTAAGGGGGATTTTCCTTACCCACCACCACGAGAATCATAGTGGGCGGGGGGGGTGCGGGGGGGCATGCAAATGCCTGTCAACCTCAGGTGGAATTTTCCGGTTTTGGGGGCAAGCGTGGCTGGAAAATCATGCGTTTTGATCCCGCCCGAATCTAACGGAGAATATTGTTCTCCAAACCTTGCTTGCCCCCCAGAATCGGGGTGGGCGTGCCAATAAAATTCTGGCCCAATGCCCCAAGATGTGTAGGTTAGGGGGATTAATGGGGTAAATATGTGGGGTTATGGGGATATTGCCTGGGTAAGATGCTTTATCACGACACTACCAGAAGGACGTGGAGTCTTTGGAGAGAGTGCAGTAAAGGTTTACTAGGATATTGCCTGGTATGGAGGGTATTAGCTATGAGGAGAGATTGAGTAAACTAGGGTTGTTCTCCCTGGGAAGACAGAGGTTGAGTGGCGACCTAATAGAAATCTATAAAATTATGAAGGGCATATATAGGGTGAACAGTTGAAAGCTTTTTCCCAGATCAGAAATGACAAACACAAGTGGTCACAAGTTCAAGGTAAGGGGTGGGGTGCAAGGTTCAGTCCAGATATGCGGGGGATTTTTTTTTACACACAGGATGGTGGGGGCCTGGAATGCACTACCAAGCAAGTTGGTTGAAGCAGACATGCTTGGATCGTTTAAGACTTATCTAGATAGCCACATGAACAGACTGGGAATAGAGGGATACAAATGGATGGTCTAGTTAGGAACACATGTTCAGTGCAGGCTTGGAGTGCCGAAAGGCCTGTTCCTGTGCTGTATTGTTCTTTGTTTTTTTGTTCTTTGTCGGAGCGTTGGTGCAGATTCGATGGACTGAATGGCCTCCTTCTGCGCAGTAGGGAGTCTATGATTCGACTAATTAATAATTAACATCAAAAGAGACAGGACTGAGGTAATTGGGCTAGTCTTTTTTTTTAAACCAAATCTTTGATATCTGGTTAATATTTTAAACTGGACAACTTTAATTACTCCCTCCCCCAAGACCTCAGCAACTCAGACTGACTGATCTTTCTTCAGAATGAACTTGTGAAAATTGAAAGCAAGAAGTTGAATAATAATACTCCATTTGCAATTCAACCATCAAGGTAAACATGTCAGTATTATATGAGGAATAGATGTGCTTTCTCGACTTGCTAAGTACCTGCTCAGCATTTGTTTTGAGATGTGGTGTCATGGGAAACTTAGGGCTATGGAGATAGCAGTGATGCAAGTTTTGATGTGAGAGAGAATGAAGATCACACGGGGGAGGGGAAGTGGGGTGGTTTCATTTCAGATGTGGGTGTCCATAAACATGCTGCTGGGACATAGTTAGTCCAGTTGACGCTTGCTACAATGATAGAGGCAGAGGGAACTGCGGTAGATTGAGGGTAGATCGACTCATTGTTCTGGACTGCTGAGGTTTGCACAGTTTGACAAAGAACTCCTTGTGCAGCAAGATGTCAGTGGTGTTTAATGAATGGCTTCGGAAAAGGTGCCAGAAAAGCTTCATGCTATCACAGAGCATAACAGAGCCAATTAACTGAGTACACTGGGCCTGACCCAGGGGAGATGCCTCTTCTGAAGGCTGGATGTCAGCCGACAATCAAAGACACAGAAACAAAGAGATGTGAAATTGTCAATTTATTGTCACTGGGGTGGAAGTGAACAAAAAGCAAGTCTTGGAACCTGAAGCAGCATGTATCTTTACACTTTGCCACTGACAGCTGAAATAGTTTACTGCCCGATTACAACCTTTTTCAAATATTTTCATAGGATACCACGGTGCAGAAAGAGGGATTCGGCCCATTGAGTCTGCGCCTATCACAATCCCACCCAGGCCCTATCCCCATAATCTCATGCATTTACCCTAGCTAGTCCCCCTGGCACTAAGGGATAATTCAGCACGGCCAATCCACCTAACTCGCATATCTTTGAACCTGGAGGAAACCCATGCAGGCATGGGGAGAATGTACAGACTCCGCACAGACAATGACCCAAGCCAGGAATCGAACCTGGATCCCTGGCGCTGGGAGGCAGCAGTGCTAACAACAGTGCCACTCGTGCTGTCCTTTCCGATAGTGCCTCCACCTAGCTTTGTGAAAACGTTTATTTTCCATGTTCAAGACTATGGGAGGATTCACTGGCTTCGTTCACTGCCGAGAATCCCGGCGTCCCGCTCAGTGGGATGTTGGGGCTAAAATGGGATCACATTCCGATGGATGTGAAACTAGTCAGCATTCGCCCTGTTTGCCCCGCCGACCCCGATAAGTGGCGTTCCTCAGGGATCAGTGCTGGGACCTTTGCTATTTGTTATATATATAAATGATTTGGAGGAAAATGTAACTGGTTTGATTAGTAAGTTTGCGGACGACGCAAAGGTTGGTGGATTTGCAGGTAGCCATGAGGACCATTAGAGGATACAGCAGGGTATAGAATGGTTGGAGACTTGGGCAGAAAGATGGCAAATAGAGTTTAATCCTGACAAATGTGAGATAATGCATTTTGGAAGGTCTAATAGACTTAGGAAATATACAGTAAATGGCAGAACCCCTCAGAGTATTGATAGGCAAAGGGATCTGGATGTACAGATACACAGGTCACTGAATGTGGCAATGCAGCTGGAGAAGATAGTCAAGAAGGCAAACGGCATGCTTGCCTTCATCGGCCAGGGTATTGAGTTTAAAAATGGGCAAGTCATGTTGCAGCTTCATAGAACGTTAGTTGGAATATAGTGTTCAATTCTGGTCGCCACACTACCTGAAGGATATGGAAGCTTTGGAGAGGGTGCAGAAAAGATTTACCAAGATGTTGCCTGATGTGGAGGGCATTAGCTATGAGGAGGGGTTGGAGAAACTTGGTTTGTTCTCACTAGAACGACGGAAGTTGAGAGGTTACCTGATAGAAGTCTACAAGATTATGAGAAGCATGGACAGAGTGGATAGTCAGAAGCTTTTTCCCAAGGTGGAAAAGTCAATTACTAGGGGGCACAGGTTTAACGTGCGAGGGGCAAGGTTTAAAGGAGATGTAAATGCAAAGGGTGGTGGGTACCTGGAACTCGTTGCTAGGGGAGATAGTGGAAGCAGATACAGTAGTGACTTTTAAGGGGCGGCTTGACAAATATATGACTAGGATGGGAATAGAGGGATATGGTCCCTGGAAGCATAAGGGTTTTAGTTAAGTCGGGCAGCATGGTCGGTGCAGGCTTGGAGGACTGAAGAACCTGTTCCTATGCTATAATTTTCTTTGTTCTTCGCTCTTATATACCCTCCTTTATAGCAGTGATATCAAAAACTGTAAGAAACAAGATTGATCCCAGAAAGAGAATTAAAAATCAATTTAAATAAATAGAGTTCTGTCCATTCTGAAGACTGAGATACTGGATGTAAGAGATCTTACACTTGGAGCAAAATGAGGGCTGCTCAGTTCATGGATTCCCTACAGTGCAGAAGAAGGCAATTCGGCCCATCAAGTCTGCACGGACAACAACCATAACCATCCTTGTAACCCCCACGTGTTTATCCTGTAAATCCCTCTGACACTAAGGGGCAATTTAGCATGGCCAATCCACCTGACCTGTACAACTTTGGACTGTGGGAGGAAACTGGAGCACCTGGAGCAAACAGATGCAGACATGGGGAGAACATGCAAACTCTACACAGACAGTCACCCGAGGCCTGAATTGAACCTGGGTCCCCGGTGCTGTGAGGCAGCAGTGCTAACCACTCTGCCACCGTGCTGACCTGTGTATCGTTTATGTAGTAAGACCAAACCAATGACTGCAGCTTTCTACATTATCTAGTTCTGAGATGTTGTCATAATTCCAAATAAGTCATGGCAACAATAATCAGATGGAAATTAGCAGCATTTAGTTTTGTTACCATGGATTCAGAAGAGGAGACTTATCCAATGCTTTGAGAAAGTTAGGGATAATATAATTAATGGTGCTCCCTGTAATCTAGTCTATTTGGGCATTCTAAAGACTTCTGAAGGATTTTTGACAACCTCCCACATGAAGGTTCTGAAAGCCATGGGATTCTAGAAATCAAATGGATGTCAAATCTGAGAGTGTGGTGTCAGGTCAGCATTAGTGATGTTGAGTGGTGTCCCTGATGGGGCTGGTGCAGAGACTCCAATTGTTTCTAGGTTACGATAATAATCTGGCTGTCAAAGCCAAATGGACGTTTACTGATGACCCTTTAACTTGAGGCTGATGTGCTGAGCAAGGGTTTGCGAGGCAGTGGGCGCTGCTCTCGAAGCTTTCCTGCAGAGAATGGAGAATTGTGAAGGGGTTTTATACACAGAAGTTGGCTCCCTCAATCATTGTGAAGGCACAGCTAACCTGCTGCCACCATCAATACACAGAACAGGAAGATTTCAGCCTGGTGACCATACCAAATTACACTACACTGTCAGCCCAGCCCCGTGATCTGAGAGTTGAGGGTTCATGCCCCAATCCAGGAACATTAGCACAAAATCAAGGCTGCCACTTCAATTTAGCACTCAGGAAGTGCTGCACCATCAGAGGTGCCTTACTTCAGACAAAGTCTGTAAACCAAGGTCTGAGATGGGCGTGGGAGTGGGGACACTGATTATCACAATTCTGACAGTGCAATTTCAAAAGTACTTCATCGTAAAACATTTTGGATGTTGTGAAAGATGTGACAAGAATGCAAGTTTTAAAAATGTTATTCTTGAGCACAGACAGATAGGGCAGACCAAAAGATCATAGAATCCCTACAGTGCAGAAGGAGGCCATTTGGCCCATCGAGTCTGCACCAACAATAATCCCATCCCAGGCCCTATCTCCACAACCCCACATATTTACCCTGCCAATCCCTCTAACCTACATATCCTGGGACACTAAGGGGCAATTTAGCATTGCCAATCAACCTAACCCGCAGTAGAGTGTGGAAAGAATGATGTGGAGATGCCGGCGTTGGACTCGGGTGGGCACAGTAAGAAGTTTCACAACACCAGGTTAAAGTCCAACAGATTTATTTGACAACAGTGACCCAAGCTAGGAATCGAGCACAGGTCCCTGGAACTGTGAGTCAGCAGTGCTAACTGCTGTGCTGCCTTGCCACCCATGGTCGATTCCTCATTTGATTTGCGTTGATTTGATTTGATTTATTACTGTCACAAATATTAGTATACAGTGAAAAATATTGTTTGTTAAAGAAGGGAAGGAGTGAGCACAGAATGTAGTGCAGAATGTAGTCTTACAGTCATAGCCAGGGTGTTGAGAAAGATCAACTTAACGTGTTGTATCAAACTTCCTGAAAATCCTTACTAACCTGTGGACATGAAACAGTGAAGCAGAGAGGAGGTCAGTGATATGAACCTGCCTCTCAATGGCCCAGCAGGTGAAGGCTAATTAAAAGCAACTTTGAAAGAGTAAAAGGAAAAACAGTGACGCTTAATCAGCACAGTATATAAAAGGGACAGGAATATCTCAGACCTATGGGTCACCAGCAGAAGGAAGAAGAACTCAACTCTATACAACCCAGAAATTTGGATAACTGCTAACAATCCAGAAAAGACGCAAAATACAATGGCCAGAAAATTGATGCTAATACATCAAAGAATTACACATGAATGTGTAGCAATGTAATCAATGCAGACTGTGTCCGATCTTAGAAGTGTGAGGTAATTCACTTTGGTAGGAGCAACAGATGTGTCGAGTATAGGGCTAACGGGAGGACTTTGAATAGTGTGGATGAACAGAGGGATCTAGGTGTGTGTGTACATAGATCCCTGAAAGTTGGGAATCAAGTAGATAAGGTTGTTAAGAAGGCGTACGGTGTCTTGGCGTTTATTGGTAGGGGGATTGAATTTAGGAGTCGCAGTGTAATGTTGCAACTGTACACTACTCTAGTGCGGCCGCACTTGGAGTACTGTGTGCAGTTCTGGTCCCCGCATTACAAGAAGGATGTGGAGGCGTTGGAGAGGGTGCAGAGGAGGTTTACTAGGATGTTGCCTGGTATGGTGGGGAGGTCCTATGAGGAGAGACTGAGGGATTTAGGGTTGTTTTCGTTGGAAAGAAGGCGGCTAAGAGGGGATCTTATTGAAACATATAAGATGATTAGAGGTTTAGATAGGGTGGATAGTGATAGCCTTTTTCCTTGGATGGAGAAAGCTAGCACGAGGGGGCATGGCTTTAAATTAAGGGGGGGTAGCTACAGGACGGATGTCAGGGGTAGGTTCTTTACCCAGCGGGTGGTGAGGGATTGGAATGCCCTGCCTGCTGCAGTTGTAAATGCGTCTAGTTTGGGGGCGTTTAAGAGATCTCTGGATAGGTTTATGGACGAAAAGGGATTGGTATAGGCTAGTGGGTCATTGTTTTTGTAACTGGTCGGCGCAACATCGTGGGCCGAAGGGCCTGTTCTGCGCTGTAATGTTCTATGTTCTATGTTCTTATTCCTGGGTGTTACTGAACATTTCTTAAATGAAGCTCACAGGTATCTCAATGTGACAGAGACATAAAAGGCCAAATGTGTCACTCGACATGTCTGGAGTAGACAACTTGGAAATTTTGAACATGAAGACACAAGAACTTATAAAATAAGAACAGATTAAATCATTAAGATTAAGCTTTCTCTACAGATTTACAATTCAGTGTCTGATTTTCCTTTTCCTTTCATCTTGACCTCAACTCCACTTTCACCACTTTATTCCCAGAACCTTTGATTCATTTTGAGTGCAAAACCCAATCGGTCCCAGCCTTGACTGAGGGATATTCCTGTGCAGCAGATTTCAACAATACGTAAAACATCTACACCTCAGTCCATATCCCCTTTTTAAAGTTTATTTATTAGTGTCATAAGCAGACTTATATTAACATTGCAGTGATGTTACTGTGAAAATCTCCTAGTCGCCACACTCTGGTGCCTATTTGGGTACACTGAGGGAGAATTTAGCATGGATAATGCAACTAAAGCAGCATGTCTTTCAGATTATGGGAGGAACCCGGAGCACCCGGAGGAAACCCACAGAGACACGGGGCAGGGAGAACATGCAAACTCCATACAAACGGTGACCCAAAACAGGATTCAAACCCAAGTCCCTGGCACTGTGAGGCAGCAGTGCCAATCCCTGTACCACCATGCTGTAGGGTAAGGTTTCAGTTTAACGTCGCATCCAAAAACCAGTACCCCCCGTCCTTTTAGCCCTGCCTCAGTATTGCAACATTAGCCTGTATTTTGTACTTGAGCCACTCTGCTGAGATTTGAACTCAATCTATTGACAATGATCCAAGCTGGGAATCGAACCTGGGTCCCTGGTGCTGTGAGGCAGCAGTGGTGACGACTGTGCCACCCCTACTAACTTGAGGGTGACACTGGAATGTGATCTTAAAAAGTGTTAATTTTTCTATAAGCATTGCGAACTTAGTTCACAATATAAATGCAACTCTTTGTGTTCAAATGTAAATACAACACAAACACAGAATGCATAATCACCTTATTCATCAGCATTAGTCATTCTAATTTCACACATATTAAAATATTCGCACAAACCCATTTGGATCTGACATTTCTATTAATGGGAAGGTGAGCAGAGCACACTCCATGTAATTTACTTGCTCAAAGCGGAGATGATTTAAGTACTTGAAGTCGGTCAGCAGTCCAAATTTTAGCTGACAACACTCAGATGGATAATTGCTCACTTGCCTTTCGAAATAACATGCCGTGACATTATATTTAACCCCAGTTTTGAAGAGACTTTTTTTTATTGAGGATTCCATATTTTGTAAACATCAGCCTATATTATCCCAGACCTGTGGGAAACGTGAAGTATTTGCTCTGTGTTAATCGGCAAATTGTAAGGGGCAGGGGTGGCACGGCAACACAATGGTTAGCATTACTGCCTCACAATGTAAGGGTCCTGGGTTCAATTCTGGCCTTGGGTGACTGTCTGTGTGGAGTTTGCATGTTCTCCCCATGTTTTTGTGGATTTCCTCCGGGTATTCCGGTTTCCCCTCACAGTCCAAAGAAATGCAGGTTTGGTGGATCAACCATGCTAAATTTTCCCTTAATGTCAGGGGGGCTAGCAGGGTAAATACATGGGGTTATGGGGATAGGGACTGGGTGGGATTATTGTTGGTGTAGGCCCGATTGCCTAAATGCGACTTCTGTCCACCTACGCAGTCCCACTGGCAACAAAGGAGAGGCTGGTTAAAAGTATAAAATGGTGATTAAAATGGTTGAAGGAAGGGTGGTGTTGGAGAATATCCCTGGCAATCAAAGCCCCAGGATTCTTCAAAGATTCTGTGGTGAAATTGTTGGCTGTTATTAGTGCAAAAGGGGACAGACATTGGCAGGAATGGCTGATATACATAGATGAAGAATAATGCCTGAGCCAGACAGTGCCATCAGAACCACTTCACAGCAGCAATACAGCACTGATAACTGTAGAGTTCCTACAGCGTGAAAGGTGGCCATTCAGCCCATTGAGTCTGCACTAAGTTTTAAAGACATCACAAAGACGGCCATAATAAGTGAAGGCCCAGATAATCCATGCAGGTTGTGAAGTAATGCAGGAAGCCTGATTGATCTCCGTTTGGACCAAGTAGATGGTGTAAATGAGAAGTTCAATGAGCTGATTAATGCACACCTCATACTTCCCCTTACAGCCACACATCCCCCTCCCACTCTCACGGTCTCTTTCAGTGTGCTGCCACCATATATAGCTCAACGTAGACCTCAAGGAATCTGTCTCCGTGCTGAGCAAGAGATTGAGAATGGTGAGGTTTGTGGCTGAAGGTTATTACTAACAACTACTATATGCACGGCTCTTGGTGATGGAGCTGAAATGTGATCAGAAACTCATCTTTGGGCCAAAAATTGTGAAATGTCTGGCTCAGCCTCAGACAGCAGCCAGAAATGCAATGCTGCCCAGAGAACCTCGTTTGTGCCATCAGCCCTGGCATTTCATAGAATAGAATCATAGAATTCCTACAGTGCAGAAGGAGGCCATTCAGCCCACCCCTCAGGCCCTATTCCAGTTACCCCTCATATTTACCCAGCTAATCCCCCTGGCACTAAAGATTAATTTAGCATGGCCAATCAACCTAACCTGCACATCTTTGGACTGTGGGAGGAAACTGAAACACCCAGAGAAAACCCAAACAGACATGGGGACAACGTCCAAATTCCACACAGACAGTGACCTGAGGCTGAAATTGGAACCCAGGCCCCTGGCGTTGTGTGGCAGCAGTGCTAACCCACTGTGTCACCGTGCCACCCAGACTTTGTGGTACTTGGAGGAAACTTCTGCTCGTCCGACTTTGGATTCATTCCATTGCATAAAAGTTCATCTTACCCTCAGCGGCTCTGAAGTCCAGGCCATGAACACCATGCCTGGTTTTCTGTTCAGGTGAGCCTTTGGAAAAGAGGCAGCCTCATTGGGGTTTTGTGAGATCCATGTGCAATACATGTAGGTGCCTTAGAAAATTCACAGAAGAATCATAGAAACCCTTCAGTACAGAAAGAGGCCATTTGGCCCATCAATTCTGCACTGATCACAATCCCACCCAGCCCTACCCCCATATCCCTACTTATTTTACCCAATAATCCCTCTAACCTACACATCTCAAGACACTAAGGTGCCTTGTCACTCTACATTGTAAGGCAACTTAATTGAATGCTGAGAACAAAAGCTGCTGTTCTTTCCGAAAAGTTAATACATTTTAAAGGTGCATTGAAGTGGCAATCAGCTGCAGTTCAGTTCAATCTTTAATCTACATCACGCCTGTCATTCCGTCCAATTGAAATTTCCCAAAGGTGCAAAGGTTCCGAGAATGGAAAAGTTTTATTTTAAATGAAGCGAGAGTACCTGACATCCCGCTGTCTGCAAGCCTTACAGGATGGCTGTGCTGTAGGGAAAAAAGAAAGTGGAAAGGATCTAGGACTAAATAAGGGGCAGGACTTGATGTTGGCCTGAATAAATCTGTACAATAGTGCACCAACACGTTCTGCTTGTGGGCAAGAGGGAAAGAGGTAAGAAGCCTCACAACACCAGGTTTAAGTCCAACCAGTTTATTTGATAGTAATCCTACAAGCTTTCGGAAACGGTGTTCCTTCGTCAGGTGTGTGGAAGGTTCTGATCAGAGAAAGGCATATAAAGACACACACAGTTTACAGAATAAATTATACTATATGCCTTTTCCTGATCAGAACCTTCCACACACCTGACGAAGGAACACTGTTTCCGAAAGCTTGTGAGTTTACTATCAAATAAACTGGTTAGGCTTAAACCTGGTGTTGTCAGACATCTTACTGTGTTTACCCCAGTCCAACGCCGGCACCTCTACACCATGGTTCACCCCATCCAGAGGAGTGGTGCATCATATTCCTGACTTGTTCCACTGAAGGGTGAAGAGAGACTTTGAAGGAACTCGGAGGTGAGTTACTCATTGTGTGCCTCTGCTGTGTTTTTGTAATCATGGTGATTTTTATAAATTTGTTGACAGGATGTGGGCATCGGTGGGTATTATTGCCCATCCCTAAGTGCCCTTGAGAAAGTGTTGAGCAATGTGGTGCAGATGCACTTATAGTGTTGTTAACGAATTCCAGGATTTTGACCCAATGATAGTGAAGTAACAGCAGCGATATCGTTCCAAGTCAGGATTGTGTGTGATGGCAGGTGAAGGTGTTCTCCTGAGTCTGGGAGAGATGGCATAGTGGCATTGTTGCTGGACTTGCAATCCAGAGGCCCAACTAATGATTAAACTCCTCCATGGCAGCCAATGGAAGTTCAGTTCAGTTAATAAATTCAGGGCAGCATGGTGGCACAATGGTCAGCATTGCTGCCTCACAGTGCCTGGGTTCAATTCCAGTATTGGGTCACTGTCTGTGTGGAGTTTGCATGTTCTTCCTGTGTCTGCGTGGGTTTCCTCTGGATGCTCCAGCTTCCTCCCACAGTCTGAAAGACATAGAAACATAGAAACCCTACAGAGGAGAAAGAAGCCATTTGGCTCATCAAGTCTGCACCGACCACAATCCCACTCAAGCCTTATCCCATATCTCTACATATTTATCCACTAATCCCTCTAATCTGTGCATCTCAGGATGCTAAGGGGCAATTTTTAGCATAGCCAATCAACCTAACCTACACATCTTTGGACTGTGGGAGGAAACTGGAGCACCTGGAGGAAACCGAGCAGATACAAGGAGAATGTGCAAAATCCACACAGAGAGCGACCCAAGTCGGAAAGCGAATCCAGGTCCCCGGAGCTGTGAAGCAGCAGTGCTAACCACTGTGCTATCGTGCCACCCAAGGTGTGCTCGCTTGGGGCATTGACCATGCTAAATTCTCCCTCAGTGTATCCAAAAAGGCGCTGGAGTGTGGCAACTAGGGGATTTTCACAGTCACTTCACTGCAGTGTTAATGTAAACCTACTTGTGACACTAATCAATAAACTTTTAAAAATCTGGAATATAAAGCTATTCTCGGTGATAATGACCATGGAATTATCACTGATTGTCGTAAGGGCCCATCTGGGTTCACTAATGCTCTATACGGATGGAAATCTGCCAGCCTTACCTGGTCTGGCCTACACCTGACATCAGACCCACAGCAATGTGGTTGTGTTATTATTCAGGTCAGAATGTCTGAAATGTTTCTGAAGTCTTCCTGGATTGTAGGTTTTGCACTTTGAATTTGGCTAAGGTGAGCAAAAAATGTTTCACTGAAGGTATGATTCAAATGATCCATGAGGGAGCTTTTATCAAACAAAGGTTATTTAAGAGTACAGTTAACATATATGGAAATAAAATTAGCAATATCTTTTACCAATTACAATCAAGAAAAAAATAATGATGATTTTGTGATGTTAACATTCATAGCAAAACATCGTTCCAACAAAACAAATCCCATAAACAAAAACTTTGCCACTGGCTTAACACAGCAAAGTTTAATACTCACGTGATGCTAAAATTTAGTCCTTTGGTTGAATGCTGCAATTCTTTTGAGACACACTCAAAGAAGATTGGAGTCAGAACAGCTTCAGTCCTTTGGTTAGAGAATGGAAACCCTGACTTCTCAGCCTTCTAACTTCTAACAACCCTCTGGATACACTCAAAACACTTTGAAGTCAGAACGGCTTCCCAAAATATCAGGGAGAGAGTGACACTCTAGGCAAGCCAACAACCAACAGCAGATTTTCCACTCCAGGTAGGTAAGAAGCCTAGCTTTCAGCTAACCACCAGAATTTCCAATACCTAGAAGAGAGAGAGAAATATTGCTTTCAGTCTGATGTCCACTCCCTTCTAAACTAAAATTGCTGCCAGCCAAATTAAACGTGAAACCTTGAATTCACTACAAAGAAAAAAAACTATCCAAAACACATGACCCGCAAACAGTCTTCCTCCTAACAATGCAAGGTCATAAAAGATCCCAGAGTGAAAATAAACAAAACCCCATTTAAGCCATTGAATTAGCAATAAAAGGACTTCTAGCAGACGGCCAGGCAACAATGTGAAAAAAAAGGTCTGCTCACAATTGCAGAGAACATGATAAAAAAAATCTTCAAGGTACACTAATGTCACAGTTGACTTCTAACTGCCCTCTGAAATGGCTGAGCAAGCTGCTGAGTTCAAGGGAAATTGGGGATGGGCAGCAAATGTTGGTCTTACCAAGAAACACCAGATCCTGTGTAAGAATAGAGGATAACAAAACATACTGCCTTTGTCTTTCTGATGGTAAGTGGTCCAATTAAGATTCCAATGAATAATAATCAAGTGTGTCAGGGGAATGTGCTCTATGCTTTTGGTAGAAACTGGAATAATTGCATTGAAGGGAAAATCATCAAAGTGGTTGAGGAACCACAATCTGTGCAATGAATTATGGAAAGTTGACAGCTTAAAGGTAGTAGAATGGTAATATATTCGTGGTGACTAAGGGAGTTTCACAGTAACTCCATTGCAGTGTTAATGTAAGTCTACTTATGACACTAATAAGTAAACTTTAAACTTTTAATTTTAAACTTGAAACTCAAAACAGAGCAAGAACAAGAACACCAATATAAGTTTCCTCCTGACTGATACTAGTATTCAGACAATTTTGGCAAACTGAGTTACTAGCACGGTTAATTTGCTTCTTAATTAAGAGTATGACGTGTTCAGGGAAAACCGACGTAGAACACACCATCTGTTTAACTTTATGAGCTTGCCTAACAATAATATGAAGGGAACCGATCTTCCATGGCAGCTGTATTGATTTGTAATAAATATCTCAAAGTGTCTGGAGAAGCAGATTGTGGGCAGAATCACAAAACAGGATGGGGAAAATGGTCAGGACGCGCACACTCTCTGAGTGCTGATGCCTGGCTGACTGCTCTAGTTTCTGGGTGAAGATGGAACAAATGAGTGACGGGAGATTCCTGTCTCCAGCATTGCTCAGCACAAAGGATGTCATTGTCAAGCCCTCAGTGCGTAAAACAAAAGATGCATTTGTTAAATTCAGCGGGGTGCTCACAGCTTGAGATTTCTGCAGTGACTGTCATTGCTGGGAGTGGGTTATATCTCCAGAAACTTGGAAACAGAATCTGTGAAGCAAGCAGGCAGTTCAACCTCATCTTTAATGCACAAGTCAGGCCTGTGGGGCTGAAAGATGATTATAGATGAAGAAAAGAATGGCTGCACAAAGAAACTTTGGTGGAACAATTTACAGCAGGTGGCTGCTAGTGTTCTGAAATCAAAAGACTTGGCAGCTGCTATTTGCTGCCATTTGAAAATGATATAGGAAGCAATGAGTATTAAGAAAATCCAGGTTTCAAATAAATTTGCCTTGCCACAGTGAAACATGAAAGTTCAGCTTTGAGCAATAGCGCAAGATGATTGGCATCAATTTGGGCATCCGTCTTTCAAAGTTCTGTCCCCTAACCCGCACTAAGTTCTGTTCACCCAATAGCCCTGTGGCAGCCAGAGTCAAAGTACCCCTCCACAGCCCAATACGCCTTCATCACTGATGTTCTTTTCCTTCTGTAAATGTTATTTTCTCAGCCATTGCCTTCACTGAGGATCCACATCCAGGGTTTCAACCTCTCCTTTCAGTATCCCTCTGCTCTGGAACACCACATGCATTTACGCTTTAACATAGAACATAGAACATAGAAAACTACAGCATGAATAGGCCCTCCGGCCCACAAGTTGCGCTGATCATATCCCTTCCTACTAGGCCTACCTATAACCCTCAATCCCATTAAATCCCATGTACTCATCCAGAAGTCTCTTAAAAGACCCCAACAGGTCCACCTCCACCTCCACCAATGGCAGCTGATTCCACTCACCCACCACTCTCTGAGTGAAAATTTCATAAAATTTCTCAGGAACCTGGCCATGCCAATAGAATGTTCATGCGTGGCAGGCTGCATTAAGGTGTCACCGTGAATGTCTAGCTTCTCACTAGCCAATATGTCCAGGTCTGTACTTTGTAGTGTTGTCTTTAACTGGGAGCCTCCCTCTGCCCCTTTCTACAACTTTAGTGAAATTTGCTTCTTTGACCCTTAGCCTTCACACTCTTCCTGGGACTTTCTCCTTTAGTTCCTGGGACTTGCTTTTTGTCTCTTGTATTGTCCTGCCTGTACTAGAAGCTTGTGAAAAGCTTCTAGCTTCTGGGTTGCTCGGTTCAAACTGAACTCTAACTGCTTTCGCTTTTCAGTGCGAGCCTCTGGTTACTGAGCAACAGCTTAGTTTTCTTTAAAGCCTGAAATTGCTTGGATATCATAAACCTTACTTACAATGCAGGCAAAGTTTGAAGCGAAACCAAAATCATTGACTTGTAGATACTTTTGTTTAACATGAAGCTAAACTAAGGTTTTACCCTTTCTTAGCACACAGATAGAAAAACACAAATTAAGCTTACTTGGCAGGAATTTGAAATAAATAAAACTCCGGAATTAAATGTTTACTAATGATCATGAAACCATTGTTGATTGTCGTAAAAAAACCATCTGGTTCACTATTGCCCTTTAGGGAAGGAAATACGCCATCCTGGCCTACATTTGGCTCCAGACCCACAGCAATGTGATTGACTCTTAAATGTCCTCAGGAATGGGCAATAAACCTGTGATGCCCACATCCCATGAATGAATAATTTTACTATTTTCCCTTTTCCACGTTTGTTTAGGACATTCACAAATAAGAAAGTGTGAATAGCAAACAAATTCAAAAGCAACCTGTAGAATAGCTGTGGACTTAATGGTGCCGCGAAAAGTTCCCTCCTGACATCAGGTTTTGTACAAAAGGCCTACCGGAGCCTCACGGAGAAATTTCAATCTCAATGTCTGTCATTTCAAACACTACCTCAGAAAAGCAGCCAGCATAATTAAGGACCCCATGCACCTGGACATTCTCTCTTCCACCTTCTTGCATTGGGAAAAAGATACAAAAGTCTGAGGTCACGTACCAACCAACTCAAGAACTGCTTCTTCCCTGCTGCCATCAGTCTTTTGAATGGTTTTGCTGCAGCAGCACATTTGAAATTGGGATAGAATCCAAAGAATCCACACGCTGCAGAAGGAGGCCATTCGGCCCATCAAGTCTGCATCGACCACAATCCCACGCAGGCCCTATTCTGGTATAACCCCACTTATTTATCCTGCTAATCCCCCTTACACTAGGGTCAATTTAGCATGGCCAATCCACCTAACCCACACATCTTTGGAGGAAACCAGAACCCCCGAAGGAAACCCAGGCAGACACAGGAAGAATGTGCAAACTTTCGCAAAGAGGGAAACCTTGAAACCTTGTGCGTTTACTATCAAATAAATCGGTTGGACTAAAACCTGGTGTTGTCAGACTTTTTACTGTGTTTACCCCAGTCCAACGCCGGCACATCCACATCAAACTCCACATAGACAGTGACCCGAGGCCAGAATTGGACTCAGGTCCCTGGCACTGTGAGGTAGTAATGCTAAACACTGTGCCACCGTGTGATTCTCAACTACACCTTAAAAACCCAATTTAACTGTGTTAATGAAGCATACTACCTCCCCAGAGTAGGACATATGAACACTTTGACATCCATCAGCATGGAAATTGTGCTGTTGGGGGATTAATAACAGGCTGAAAATCTCTAAGATTGGGAATGCAATATAAATCGTGGAATAAGACGGCACATCTCATTGATTTATAGTACTTTTGCAATCTCCATGGAGACCAATAACTTTTACAAAGAGGTTTGAATTTCCAATTACCAGCTGAGAGAATGGCACAGCAAGATTTCACATTTTAATCATTTCAAATGTCCAACAGCACAATTGGCTAATATTTTTATTTTGTAGGCAATTTAGACTTAAACTACAGGAAGGAATGTTCCGCTTTCACATTTAGTACGTATCACACCTTCCACAGAATTACAGTCCTTATAGCAGACAGTCCCCGTTTGATCCCAGCTTTCAATGGGATCCTGTGTTCCTACTTTGCTGAATAGTAACTGCAGGGGACCGTGTCCAGATGCTTTCCTCAGTTTTCAAAGATTTCCTTAAATCCATTACCAGCAGTATCACCTGTTCCAATGATTTGTTTTCGTTTTGGCTGTTCCAGAACAATTTTTTTGGAATCTGTTGCAGGATGTATCTTTTTGATTAGCGACCATCCCCCTCCTGCTTCTGGCTGATTTGCTCGCAAAAGCATGTATTCTCTTCCATCTGTCTATCTGTCTGTGCTATTCATTGATTTGTAGGGAAGCCTGTAACCTGATGTTTAAAATGGCTTGATTTGCCCTCTTCCCCAAGGCAACATGAAACAGATTAACCTTGTGCCTAGGTAGCGATTTAAATTTGCTATCTTCGATTCCAACATTTTAGAAGTAAATGCTGGTTTACAGTGCACCATTTCTAATCCAAAACCAAAAATAACTTCCTGGGGCTTTGGAAGATGTAGGCTGAGAAGTTTCAACCTCTCACATCAACGAGATCTTCTGGTCCCATCGAGATGGGGATGCAGGTTTCAATGGCATGCCAGCCCTAAAACCGGAGGGCAGGGTGGGGGGAGGGGAGGGGTTTGGTGGTGATGATGGTGGTGAGGTGTGGTGGGGGGGGTGGTGCGGGGGTGGTGTCAGGGGGATTGGAGTAAACTTCCAGCCATTGAATCTCTTGCCAGAGACTGCTGCCATTTTCAAAACGCGTACAGACCTCGCACCTACTACTCAGTAAACGAATCTCGGCCTTCCCTTCATTTCTATCCATCTATACACGCACGCAATCTTCAGAACAGAAGATGTGGCCCCCTTCTTAGATTTAAAGCTACAGTCCCACAATAATCTTACAAACCGCATATTTGTAATACCTCCGCGCACTCACTGTCCCCCCACAAAAATAAGGAGCTCATCGCTATTATGCTGTTTCAGACAATAAATGGAGTTACTTTACCCTCAGATATAAAGCAAGCAAAACACCAGGCTTATTGCCAAGCGGATGTCAGAGCAGGTAACACAATCTAAATTTAACCTATATTTTAAACTGGAATCCCAAAAGATAATTATCTTAAAAGTCTCATTGTAGCAGGTACAAGATGTTGGAGATTGGAGGTGTTTTAATTCAGGCCAATGCTATACAGATTAAATTTAAAGTAAAAGGTCTCTTATAAACCTGTCAGCTCATCTTGCAGATGAAAAAAATGCCATTTAGGGAGAGTATTTACAGAGCCTTTCTTTGACCGTATGAGTTTTTGAGTGAGGATTGATGACACTTATTAAGTTCCTCCTTCTCCCTTTTATTCTATTCTGTCTGTGGATACTTCTTTTTTTAAAAAAACAAGCATTAATTTACAGCACTGCTGAGGTAATTTGCCCTCAGTTGAATCATTGCACTATTCCAGCAGATGATCAAACCTCCTGTTGATTCAATTTATTGAGCTTTGTAGGGGACTCCTATCTGCCAACGATCCATCTCTGGCTCCAAGTAATGGAATTTGCAACGCGACCATTAAAATGGTTTTAGCACTCGTCGAATCCTGAACTGGCTTCTTCCCAGGGGTCTCGCAGAATATTAGCTGTGATCCGTAACCTCTTGATCCAATTTCTCGAAGATGCTTCATTTGCTTGTCAAAACTTTCTGTGAAATAAGTGGCGTAATCCTTTTTATGACAGGACCTCTTTAAATGGAGCTGGTAACAGATAAGGGTCAACGAGTCGTTGTGCATGCTGTGTCCTGGAGGGATTGTTCGCAAGCTGTCATGTTTACCTCTCAATGATTTCCTTCCCTCACTTTGGCCAAATGGGAAGGGGCAAGTGGAGGGGTGGTAAACAGAGTTTAGGAGCGTCAGCTTAAGGGCGGTCTGTTTAGAAAGATAAAATATCGATACTTCGCAATTATTTTCTTTCCGGGGTTCAGGGTTCACTGTAGGTCCTTCCAGCCTGGCAAACTGATCAAATCCTCTGCTGATGGAATGAGTTTAATCAGTTTTAGACGAGCCCACAGTGTAGAATTTCTCAGAAGTTTATACTAATTGGCATCAAATTTCACTCAAAGTTCACTCAAAGTTGGTCTGGATACTGGGTGCATGCAGTCTTACAGAAGATTTGAAGGCTCCTTTTCTCTTTATATTGCTCCTTGATTTCTTCTCATGGAAGAAATACTTCTAGAACTTGTTATAGAGCTTTGCAATATACAAGGCGGCCATATTGTGTGCAATGCCACTGTGAGTTTTCTCAGGGGGCTAATTAGGCCCACTCCACTGTGGCTTCCAAAGTCCTGCAAATATTTTTAAGCAGATATCCAAATTTTATTTTGGAGTTTACGATTTAATTTGCCATATAGGAAAAGCAGGAACAGCAGTAAGCCATTCAGCCCCCTGAACCTGCTTCACAATTTGATAAGAATATGGTTGATCTCATGTATTTCAAATCGTAACAAGTTCCATTGCAGAAGGAATTCTCCATTTCTCTTCCTCACTCTTATTTTTTGCCAGTTATCTTAAATTTGTGCCCTGCGGTTATCGGCCCTTCTGCCAATTTAGAGTATTAAACTTTCATTCAATATCCCCTTAACCAGCTTTGCTTTAAGAAGCACGATCTCAGCTTTCTTAATTTTAAGTTTATTTATTAGTGTCACAAGTCGGCTTACATTAACATTGCAATGAAGTTACAGTGAAAACCCACTAGTCTCTACACTCCAGCACCTAATCAGGGACACTGAGGGAGAATTTAAATTTAGTATGGCCCATTCTATGAGGATCTGTCTAGGGCGGTGGATAGAGGAGAGCCGGTGGATGTGGTCTTTCTAGATTTTCAGAAGGCGTTTGACAAAGTGCCTCACAAGAGGTTATTGCAGAAGGTCGAGGGACATGGAGTTGGGGGTAGGGTGTTAGCGTGGATAGAGGATTGGTTGTCAAATAGGAGGCAGAGAGTGGGGGTCAACGGGTGCTATTCGGATTGGCGGATGGTGACTAGTGGAGTGCCCCAGGGGTCGGTGCTGGGGCCTCAGCTTTTTACCATTTATATAGATGATCTGGAGGAGGGAACCGAGTGTAGAGTGTCGAAATTTGCTGATGACACCAAGATTGGGGGAATGGCAAATTGTGCGGAGGGTGTGGAGAGTCTGCAGAAGGATCTAGATAGGCTAGGCGAATGGGCCAGGAAATGGCAAATGGAATTTAATGTTGGCAAGTGTGAGGTGGTCCACTTTGGTAGGAAGAATGGTAGGAAGGACTATTACTTACGGGGCGAAAAACTGCAGCAGGCGACGGTGCAGAGGGACCTCGGGGTCCTTGTGCATGAGTCGCAAAAACCCAGCTTGCAGGTGCAGCAGGTGGTCAGGAAGGCAAATGGGATGCTGGCCTTCATAGCGAGGGGGATTGAATATAAAAGTAGGGAGGTCTTGCTGCAGCTGTATAGGGCATTGGTGAGGCCGCAACTGGAGTACTGTGTGCAGTTTTGGGCGCCGCACCTGTGCAAAGATATTTTGGCCTTGGAGGGAGTGCAGAGGAGGTTTACTAGGCTGATACCGGAGTTGAGGGGGTTGAGCTATGAGGAGAGGCTGAATAAACTGGGCTTGTACTCGTTAGAGTTTAGAAGAATGAGGGGAGATCTCATTGAGACGTATAAGATGATGAATGGGATGGATAGGATAGAGGTGGAAAGACTCTTCCCGCTCAAAAAAGACAGTAGGACTAGGGGGCACAGCCTCAAGATAAAAGGGGGGCGGTTTAGAACGGAGTTGAGGAGGAACTTCTTCACTCAAAGGGTGGTGAATCCCTGGAATTCTCTGCCCGTTGAAGTGGTGGAGGCTGCCTCGCTACATATTTTTAAGACGCGGGTTGATGGGTTTTTGATAGGAGAGGGGATTAAGGGTTATGGGGAGAGGGCGGGAAAGTGGAACTGAGCAGCGACAGATCAGCCATGATCTTATTGAATGGCGGGGCAGGCTCGAAGGGCTGGATGGCCTACTCCTGCTCCTATTTCTTATGTTCTTATGTTCTTATGTTCTTATAATGCACCTCACCAGCACATCTTTCAGACTGTGGGAGGAAACCCACGCAGACATGGGGAGAATGTGCAGACTCTGCACAGACAGTGACCCAAGCCGGCGATTGGACCCAGGTCCCTGGCACTGTGAGGCAGCAGCGCTAATCACTGTGCCACCATGCTGCCTTTTGTGGCTCCACAATCCCCGGTAGCATTCTGATAAATCTCTTATTTTAATTTCTCTTTTGGAATGTGGGTGTCTCTGGCTAGGCCAGCATTCATTACCCATTCCGAATAGCCTTTGGGAGGCGGTGGTGCGCTGCCTTTTCCCCTTTCCAAGGCCCTGACATCCTCCTAAAATGTGAAGCCAGCAATTGGCTGAGTACTCTAGGTGGGGTCTAAACAGTGGCTTATTAACATTGTTTGGGCTTTGATCCTCTCCTTGAGGAACATGGAAATCCCCCTCACTAAATGTAAAAGGAGCAAGGAAAGACCTTGCATACACCACCTGACAATTCATTGAAAACCATTCGGGAACGCTTGTTGCTTGCAGGAGCAGGACAACAACAACAACTTCCATTAATACACCATTTATTGCAGAAAAACATGCCTCCGTATGGTCACTTCTCTGCATGTGGACCACACTGGCAAGGAGATCTTTAAATGGAGTTAGTACAGTAGGGCTCAATGAGTGAGAAGACATGAAAAGATATTTTTGGTCTCAAATGGAAATTTCTTACACAAAGGGCAGCGGTAGCAGAGTCTTTGAGGCAGAACTGGGTAGATTCTTGATTAACAAGAGGGTGAAAAGATATCAGAGACAGACAGGAATATGGGATTGAGGTTACAATCAGATCAGTCACGAATCATCAGGGTTGAAAGGCCAAGTGGCCTACTCTTGTGCCGAATTTATATGTTCACATGTACTTGCTGACCAACTGACCAGACCACGTTTATTGTCCATCATTAGTTGCTTTAAAGGTAGTGAAAAGCTTGGTTATTGAACCTTTGCAGTTTATGTGGTGATGATTCACCTACAAAGGGAGCTAGGTACTGTTACACATTTAAAAGGGTTGCAGATTGCTTTGAGAGCTGATCACATAATTTGATGGTAATGCCATCAGGGTATTGCCATAGGTTGCTGTTCTACTTTTAGTTTGTACTCTGTGTAGGCACAGTAAGAAGGTGCATAACACCAGGTTAAAGTCTAACAGATTTATTTGGTAGCACAAGCTGTCAGAGTGCTGCTCCTTCATCAGGTCAGTGGAGGATTTGGTTCACAAACAGAAAGACACAAATTCAGTTACAAGATAATGGTTTGAGTGTGAGTCTTAACAGGTAATCAAGTCTTTACAGGTATACACAATACAAGTGGAGAGAGGGTTAAGTACAGGTTAAAGAGGTGTGAATTGCCTCAAGCCAAGACAATTAGTGAGATTTTCTAAGTCCAGGCAAGTCATGGGGGTTACAGATGGTGTGACATGAACCCAAGATCCCGTTTGAGGCTGTCCTCATGTGTGCGGAACTTGGCTGTTAGTTTCTGCTCGGCGATTCTGTGTTAGCGTGTGCTTTTCAATTTTCTAGAGTGGAGAATATTGCTTTCAATAAATCTGTTGAGTGATACTTTGAATCTACATGTGCAAACCACAGGGGTGATTCTCCTTTACTGCTGTGCTAACTCTTTAGCACAGCAGGCTGGGAGAACTGTGTGTTGACCGATTCATGGGTTTACTGCGAGCGTTCATTCCGCGCTTAAGTCTCCCAGGCCCAGATTTCTGGCAGCATCTGCCAGAATATAGTTTGGCCATTACAGATGCAAAAAGGAATGCCAGACTACTCCCCCAGTTGAAATGATCTCCAAAGAGAGATCGGAGGTGAGACATCTGGGATTGCAAGAGAAAATGAGATAGGTATTAAACTGTCCCCAGTGGTCTCAAATCTTTAAAAAAAGGCAAAACTTTTTTAGTGTGTTTGATGCATTAAACATAAAATATCCACTGCTTCTGAGACTTTCATTATAACATGTGAGCAAGAAACTGCAGATGCTGGAAATCTGATATAAAAAGAAAAAGTTGGATGAATTCAGCAAGTCTGGCAGCATTTGTGGAGTGTGATGATAGCAGTGCAATTGATATATTTCTATATAACATACATACATAGGGCCGTATTCTCCAATTTTGCTCGCAGCCGGATTGTCCTTCCTGCTGCAGTGAATGAAGATTTGGCTGAGCGCCAAATTCTCCACCCTCACTGACAGTGGCAGTGGGGAATGAATAGCTGGAGAATTTTGGCCTTTTTTATGCTTAAGAGGAATGTTTAACAGTTGAGCTTCAATCTACAGTTAGTGCTTATGTTTTGAAGGAATGCAGCTCAGATGCTGGGAGAGCAGGATAATACCCATTTTAGCCATGTAGTATTTATTCATGATAGAGCTAATAGAGTTTTGTTTATGGATGGAGATAATCCTGAAGTTTTTGATTAGTTTAATTGACAGGATCAAGTAATAATACAGTTAATGTGCACATTGGATCTGCACATTAGATCCACATTAGATGCACATTAGAGAAAAACTCAGCAGTTGCTGCTGGAGATCTGCTGAAATCAGATGCATGCGCAGGCTGTTCATTAGAACTCTCTCTCCCTCTGCACAATTCTCTCTGAAAGCTTTAAGACTGTAATCACAATTTATAGCAAGTATGCCTAAGTTTGCTAACTGTTCTTATTTAAAAGTGGGTTTGATCTATGCATGAATGGAGCTTATTTGGAACTGGAACAGTTATAAGCTAGAAAATAAATTTGTTTTCTTTCATTTTTAAATATTGTTCAACTTTTAGTGGTTAAGCTGATTCATTTGTTAGAGTTATATTTGAATAGCAGTTAGTGAAATTACTCCCAAACTGAAATAACCTATCCACATGTTTATGCCAAAGGGGAAAAAGTTTGGGGTCTAGTCTGGCTTCCTCACATAAATTGGGGTTCTGATCCATCATCCTAATTGGAGAGAGAAACCCCAAAGTTAATGTTTAGGGTCCATGTGACTTTTCTACAGAACAGATTTTTATATTTTCTTGCAGCAGCAAAGAAATATTCCTGCATTAACCCTAACCCTAAACTTAACTATTTTTGACTTTGTTGTGTCTGGTTCTTTAGCACAATTGCTGATACTTCCTCGACATCACTTTGTAGTAACTGCTGCCATTGTCATAAGACAGTCATTGGCACCACAACGCTAAAGCACTGTAACTGCTCGTAAGTAGGGAAAACAGATGACATTTAACTGCTAATAGACATATTACACCACAGGGTGACAATTTAGGATGTAAGCTGATAATGATTATAGCTTGCTATATAGTCCGACCCATTTCGCTGTAAGACATTGGAAAATAGTGTCAGATAGATATGATTCTTGTTCTAAACAAGGAGAGGGATTTTCTGCCAGTCGCACAGTGTGTTTTGCGGAGGTGGTTTTCCATCGGCTGCGACAGGATCTTCCAGTCCTGCCATTGTCAACAGGTTTGCCTGTCATTTGCACCCTGTATCATCAGAGAACCAGCAGTGGATGGGGGTTGGGGGAATAGGGGGGTGGCAGGGTTGATGGGGGGAAATGATTAAGTCTCCCGGTTGCTGTGGAGTAAAGGAGACACGAGTTCTGCTCCTTCGCAAAATACTTCTATTGCTTTGATTCAGTTTCACACTCAATTCTGCACCAACAAATGGTGCCACCTGTGGTCCCTTTATATATCAGTGACTTCTAGTGAATAATTGACATCAAATTAGGACTGAATTGGATGGTCTGTTAACCCATTCCTAACAGTGAGGGAGTGGGGGGAGGGGGTGGGTGGGTAGTGCAGTAGGGTGTCACCGTCAGTGGAATTGGAAGATCCCACCTGTGGCAAAGGCTGGCAAATTTTAGCCAAAGGATTTGTAGGGTATGGAAAATAACTGGCCAAAGTGAATGTTTTCTTTTTTCCTTCTTGACATATATTAATGTGTTAGACTCGGGTGGACAGGTCACAATTTCAATATCAGCAGGTGACGCAAAGATTGGAATGATAATGAAATATGAGGAGCATAGTGACAGATCTGAAGTGGTCATAGGAAAGTTAGTGAAGGCATGTTATGGATTCTATTTAATACAGAGAGAGTGAAGTGATACATTTCAGTAGGAAGAAATAGGAGAGACAGCATTACTGACCCCCCTTATCCCCCTCTCTCTCCACCACCCAGGCCGATTGCAGGACCTCCCCTCCCCACCCCACCCCCACCACCACCGACTTCAAGCAGAGCTTGAAGCAGAGCCCCACCCTTCCCCTTCCGCCACTGATCTCAGGCAGAGCGGAGCTGAACTCCCTTCTCCCCCATTGATCTCAGGCAGAATGGCAGTGGACCCCCCCCACCCCCCTCCCATGATCTTAGACAACATGGCAGCCAACACCCTTCCCCCTCAATGATCTCAAGCAGAGTGGAGCTGATCTTCCTTGTTCCCCACTGATCTCAGGCAGAGAGCTGTCGGGAGCTATGCGCTTATCTCCTCTCTAGCCCTAACTGATGGAGTGTCTGAATTGGACTTATATGGAGCATGTCTGTTTTGCGCCGATTCCGGATGGGTGGACGTGGTGGTAAAGGGGGAAATGCCAGTAAAGTTGGGCGCGCAGCCCATTAAGTCAATTTAAATGCACGCAGATGGACAGCATAGTGGCACAGCGGTTAGCACTGCTGTTTCGCATGGCAGGAATCCGTGTTCAATTCCCTGCTAGGGTCACTGTCTGTGTGGAGCTTGCACATTCTCCGTGTGTCTATGTGGATTTCCTCCGGGTGCTCCAGTTTCCTCCCACAGCCTAAAGTTGTGTGGGTTAGATGGATTAGCCATGCTATATTGCCCCTTAGTGTCAGGGGGATTAGCTAGGGTTATGAAACCTGGGTGGGATTATGTTCAGTGCAGACTTGATGGACTGAATGGCCTCCTTCTGCACTGTAGGGGTTCTATGAACCAAGATCTATGATCTCAGGTAGGATTTTCCAATCTTGGGGTGAGAGCAGCTGGAAAACTCCGCCAAATCTTGCTGTATGATGATATGGTGTAATCCTATAGCAGTGCAGCACACCGCGATTATAATATCTACAAAATATCTATGTGAATCCATTGCATTTTTAGCAGGTAAATGAGGAAAGGTTGTTGCAGTCATGTGATATGTCCCGGGAGATTTTGTAAGTTATGTGGGAAATGAAAAGGCCCATTGCCTCACCGTGGGCAACAGAAATTGCTCAGCTTGGCATCCCACCAACAACTTACACTGTCATTATCCCTCACCAAATCCCCAGGAACATTGAGAGAAAGAAGTCACTTTAAATATTAGCTGGAACATCCCCTGGAAAACCACTCAGCTGAAATGTCCACATGTGAAGTAACAATGTTTGTCAGTGGAATCAATACCTTAAGTATACTGTTGGGAATTTGCCTCTCTTGATCTGAATACTGAAAGGTATGGAAAGGTTTGAGTGTGGAAATCTAAGTGGCTCCAAAACAGTTTCAGATGTCGACTGGACATCATATCTTGTTCAATTCCGGTCTGGAGTCACTGCCTGTGTGGAGTTTGCATGTCCTATCCGTGTCTATGTATGTTTCCTCCAGGTGCTCTGGTTTCCTCCCACACTCTTAAGATGTGCGGGTTATTATGTGCAGATTCTATTCATAGAACAAAGAACAGTACAGCATAGGAACAGGCCCTTTGGCCCATCAAGCTGGCACCGATCACATTGTCCTATCTCGATCAAACGCTTGTATTCCTCTATCCCCCTCCTGTTCCAGATCATTACCCAGATAATTCTTAAATGTTGCCAATGTGTCTGCCTCCACCATCTCATATGGCAGTGCATTCCAGGCCCCCACCACCCTCTGTGTGAACAATTTCCCCTTTACCTTGAACTTATGCTCCCTTGTAATTGTCACTTTTGCCCTGGGAAAAAGCTTCCAACTGTTTACCTTATCTGTGCCTCTCAGAATTTTATAGCGACAAGTCTCACAACACCAGTTGGCCTTGGAAGGAGTACAGAGAAGGTTCACCAGGCTGTTACAGGAGATGAGGGGGTTAGCTTACAAAGAGAGATTGAATAGACTGGGCCTGTACTCATTAGAGTTTAGAAGGCTGAGGGGAGAACTTATAGAGACTTACAAGATAATGAAGCGGCTAGATAGGGTAGAGGGAAAGAGGTTCTTTTCGCTTAGAAAGGAAAACAGAACTGGAGGGCGCAGCCTCAAAATAAGTCGGGGGGGGGGGGCAGTTTAGAACGGAGTTGAGGAGGAACTTCTTCACTCAAAGGGTGGTGAATCTCTGGAATTCTCTGCCCGTTGAAGTGGTGGAGGCTGCCTCGCTAAATATGTTTAAGTCACGGGTAGATAGATTTCTGATAGACAAGGGAATTGAATGTTATGGGGGGAAAGCGGGAAAGTGGAACTGATCCACTTCAGATCAGCCATGATCTTATTGGATGGCGGGGCAGGCTCGAAGGGCTAGATGGCCTACTCCTGTTCCTATTTCTTATGTTCTTATGTACAAGGTAATAGTTGGAAGCTCATGCTACCAAATAAAGCTGTTGGACTTTAACCTGTGTTGTGAGACTTCTTACTGTGCCCGTCCCAGTCCAACTCTGTCATCTCCACATCATAATTTTATAAACTTCCATCAGATCACCCCTCAGCCTCTGTCTTTCCAGGGAGAACAATCCCAGTATATTCAATCTCTCTTCATCGCTTGTTTGGTATGTGCTAATTACCTATAATCAAATTTGAAACTATAACGGCTTCTATATTCCTGAATTCTGGACTCTGAGTCTAGTTACCGGAACTGACCTGTGACTTTCCAGTGTCCTCGCTATATGGCATGCATTAAAACAACTAGTTAAGAGAACTCCGTGACTTGGTCTGGTTACTTGAAGGATAAAGTTGTGATCAATTAAAAAGCTGAACATCAAAGCCCGCAATAATCTGGAATGCCTTGTATGAAACTGCAATGTGAATGCAATTCAAATGGAGGCGTTTGGAGAGAATTGAGTCATGACGCCAGTTGGAAAATGCTGCAGAGCAAAGGATATGAAAAAAGAAGAATGAATTGCTCCTTCAGAGGGCCAGCAGACTGAATGGCCTGCTTCTGTGCAGGAATTGTTCGAAGATTCTGTGGAACTCTTTGCCGCAGAAGGCTGTGGAGGCCAGGTCATTAAATGTCTTTGAGTCAGAGATAGATAGGTTCTTGATTAATAAGGGGATCGGGGGTTATGGGGAAAAGGCAGGAGAATGGGGGTGAGAAAAATATCAGCCATGACTGAATGGCAGAGCAGACTCGATGGGCTGAGTGGCCTAATTCTGTTCCTATAAATTATGGCCTTATGGTCCTACCATAAGTCGAGGCTACTGTCTAGAGACAACAGTCTGTCAAGTTCAGATTGAAACAGTAATGGATAATTGAAAATTATCACAAAGCAGCATTTTTATTGTAAAGGGCAGACTGGCATCACTTGAGGTTTGAAATGTCATGTCGCTAATATTTTAATGTAAAGTAGGTTCACTGTTAAATTCTTCAGAGGCATATTAGTCAGTCCTGGCACTATTTTCTTTACTGGAAATAGCTGAGGACTGATGATAAGTGTGCCTTGCAAAACTAGTGCTTGAGATTGATAAAAAAAAGATATATTGCATTTGCAAGTAAAGTAATTGTTCAGACAGAGCTGTCACCTTCCTTTTTTGAGCATATAATAATCACAGGGCTGTTTCGTAGGAACAGGAGAAGGCCATTCATCCCTCCTCAAGACATAGACACATAGAAAATAGGAGGAGGAAGCCTTCAGGCCATTCAAAACTGCTCTGCCATTCATTATGATCATGGGTGATCCAACTCAATAGCCTGATTTTGATTTGATTTGATGTATTATTGTCACATATATTACTACAGAGTGAAAAGTATTGTTTCTTGTGCACTATACAGACAAAGCATACCATTCATAGAGAAGGAAATGAGGGTGCAGAATGTAGTGTTACTGTCATAGCTAGGGTGCAGAGAAAGATCAACTTAATTTGAGGCACGTCCATTCAAAAGTCTGATGGCAGGAGAGAAGAAGGTTGAATCACGTACCAATCAGTTGAATCATGTACTTGAATCAGTTGGTACGTGACCTCAGACTTTTGTGTTTTTACCCCATGGAAGAAGGTGGAAGAGAGAATGTCCGGGGTGCATGGGATCCTTAATTAAGCTGGCTGCTTTTCTGAGGCAACAGGAAGTATAGACAGTGTCAATGGATGGCAGCCTGGTTTATGTGATGGACTGGGCTTCATTCATAACTCTTTGTAATTTCTTGTGGTCTTGGACAGAGCAGGAGCCATACCAAGCTGTGATATACCCAGAAAGTACTTTCTATGGTGCATCTGTAAAGATTAGTGAGAGTCATAGCGGATGACCTCAGTTTCCTCCCATATCCTTTGATCTCCTCTGCCTCAAGAGCTGTATCTAACTCCTTCTTGAAAACATACAATGTTTTGTCTTCAGTTGGTTTCTGTGGTAGCAAATTTCATAGGCTCACAGTCCCTGGGTGATGAAACTTCTCCTCTTAAAAGATTTACTCCATATGCTGAGACCATTCTGTGGTTCAGTCAGATCATGGCTGACCTGTCCCTCAACTCCATTTACCTGTGCTTTTAAATAATCCCAGTTACTCTCTGACAATGGGCCCGATTTTACCATTCTCACTCTAAGTGCCGATTCTGGGTGTAGTACAGATCCGACTCAGAAATCTGTTTTCAGGCACCCCCATACGCTCTCAGCCATCTCCTGTTCGATTCATGCTGTGGGCGGGGCTTAGTGAGGACGGAACGATCGGAGCGCTGAACTGCGCATGTGCAGTTCGAAAAAAGATTGGAAAAAGCACGCCTGTGTCAGATTGCTCCCGAGCTGCAGTGAGTGGAGAAAGTGGCCCGGGAGCGAAAATTGGGAGCGAGGTGTATCTCGGGGGAGGGTTGGGGGGTAGGAGGGAGGCAGATAAGATGTATCTCGGGGCGGGGGGGGGGGTGGCAGATGGATCTCTGGGGGGGATTAGATGGATCTCTAGGAGAGGGGGCAGTTGGATCTCTGGTGGGGGGAAGCAGATGGATCTCTTGGGGTGGCAGATGGATCTCTGGGAGAGGGGGCAGATGGATCTCTGGTGGAGGGGGGCAGATGGATCTCTGGTGGAGAGGGGCAGATGGATCTCTGGTGGGGGGGGTCCGCTGCCACTCTGCGGGCGATCGGTGGGAGGGGAGGGGGCAGGGGTGACAATCGGTCTGGATAGTGGGGGATGGATAAGGGGGGCAGTGATGTGTGTGGGCAGTGGGGGGATAGATAAGGGGAACATGCACACATCACTGCCCCCCCTTATCCACTCCCCCACTACCCAGGCCAATTGCCGCCCCTGCCCTCTTCCCCCTGCACCGATCACCTGCAGAGTGGCAGCAGCCCCCCTCCCCGCCCCCACCAGAGATCCATCTGACCTGCCTTCCTTCCCTCCCCCCCTCCTGACAATGAATTCGCCTCACTCCCACTCCTGAAATGGTCTGGCATCACTCTGTCTCCCCTCCAGAAGAATATCTGACCCGCCTCCCGGAAAAGGTGCGCTCCACGTTTTTTCTAAAGAGGTCTGATTTGGAATTCTGGGTCAGAAGTTCGAGCACTGAAGAGGAGTGGCAAACCCCTCTCTGCTGAAAACATGCTAGGCAAGGGGGCCGTAAGCTCCAGACCCGGGTAACTGCAGTCTCTGACCCTTGACACCATTTTGGTAATTCTCTGCACGCTCTCTGAAATGGTTGCTACGGGAGGACACAGGTTTAAGGTGCTGGGGACTAGGCACAGAGGAGATGTCAGGGGTAAGTTTTTCACTCAGAGGGTGGTGAGTGAGTGGAATTGGGGGCTGCCATCGGTGGTGGTGGAGGCGAACTCGCTGGGGTCTTTTAAAAGACTTCTGGATGAGTACATGGGATTTAATGGGATTGGGAGTTATAGATAGCTCTATGTCCTGGTAGGTATGGATATGATCGGTGCAACTTGTGGGCCGAAGGGCCTGTTTGTGCTGTAGTGTTCTATGTTCTATGCTCTCCAAGTTATGACTAGTTTCATCTTCAATTCCGTTGGTTGGAGGGATTGATTTTATACGTAAGCATTTTGGGTTGTAAGTGCATTCCTTACCTGAGTGAAAACATTCCACATTGGAAGGTTTGTCACCAGGCATCCTATTAATACCACAGCTGTCGTTAAAAAAGGCTTAAGCATTTTAAAGGGTTTGATTCCCAACTTGGGTTGCTGTCTGTGTGGAGTTTGCACATTCTCCCCATGTCTGCATGGGTTTCTTTCAGATGCTCCGGTTTCCTCCCACAGTCCAAAAGATGTGCTGGTTGGGTGCATTGGCCATGCTAAATTCTCTCTCGGTGTACCCGACAAGGCACCGGAATGTGGCGACTAGGGGATTTTCACAGTAACTTCATTGCAGTGTCAATGCAAGCTTATTTGTGACACTAATAAATAAACTTTATAAACTTTAAATCCTACCCAGTCCTACCCCTGTAAACCCATACATTTACCCTACTAATCCCCCTGACACTAAGTGCAATTTAGCATGGCCAATCCACCTAACCCACTCATCTTTGGACTGTGGGAGGAAACTGGAGCACCCGGAGGAAACCCACACAGACATAGGGAGAATGTGCAAACTCCACACAGTCCCTGGAGGTCCGAATTGAACCTAGGTCCCTGGTGCTGTGAGTTGAGATAGAAGTGCTAACCACTGTGCCGTCTGGTTTAAGTCTATTTTACTGAATTATTTTAAGGCATATAGGGGGACATTTTAACACATTCTACCTCTGTGTACACGATTTGATCTTAAATATGGAGGGAGACAATGGGGGAATTGTAATGCCACTGGACTAGTAATCCAAAGGACCGGGCTAATGCTCTAGTGACTGTCCCCACACCATTAACCAATATTTCTGGATTTCTAGTCCAGTAATATGAAATTCAATTCAATTACTTTTAAAAATCTGGGATTGAAAGCCAGTTTCAGTAATGGTGTCCATGGAATTACCATTGATTCTCTTAAAAACCCATCTGGTTCACAAATGTCCTTCAGGGAAGGAAATCTGCCGTCAGTACCTAGTCTGGCCTACGTGTGATTCCAGATCCAGTGTGGTGAACTCTTAACCACCCTCTGAAATGGGCCCAGCACGCCACTCAGTCCAAGGGCAATCATGGCTGGGCAACAAAAGCTGATCTTGCCAGCAATGCCCACATCCCATGAAAGAATACATTAAGTGGAATTCTACAGGCCCACCCCATCCATTGAGAGGCCCATGGCCTCTCTGGCTAGAATCAGATTAGCCCATGTTTTCAGAGACAGGGTGCATAAGATTGGGAGTGAAAACTCCCCTGACAAACGGATCTGGAACTGTCCCATGTTCATACTGGCTGGACACTTAGGAAAAAAACATGTAAAATTCCACCCTTTTGTTTTAAAGAAATGCAATGAACAGGAACTTAACATGGTGAATGTTGATGGACTCTTAACAAACCCAAAATATGATTTATAATTCAGAATGCCTAACTGTGAGTGCGATCATAAGGTATTATTTCATTAAAGACCACATTGTGGTTGTGTGAACTCCATGGCTGACAGCTTTAATGTACATGGAGTGAGCATTTCAGGTTGAGGATTTTAAATAAACTCTCTAATGTGTTACTGAAATGTATCATGTTTGGTGCATTGCCTGACTAAGTTGAAGGAGTGAGTGTAGAAATGTGCGGCAGCCCTGATCCCAATGGCTGAATAAATGTTTCAAGCAAAGGGATCACTAAACCAAAAAATAAGTGGATTTATCGGTCAGTGTCTTCTCTCCAGTAATCTCAATTCTAAAACGGAATAGGGATTGAAGCAGTTTTCATGCTTGCTGATTAGGAATGACACATTGTGGAAAGGAAACTTAAAATAATTTGCAGAAGGATTTCACAGTGAATGGACCTAAGAACCTGCTTTTAGCTAGAGTTGAAAGTGGTAAGAGTATTGCTGGGGTTGACTTACTTGCATCTGGCACGCTTACCAATGAGCAATCTGCACATTTTGCATGAATACGTTGGCCGAAATTTTCCAACTGTTCACGCCAGCGGGATTTTCCCATCCCACTGCGGTGAACGGAGATGTTGCTTACCGCTAAATCCTCCGGCTTTGCTGCAGCAGAGGCGTGGCGTGAACGGGCGGGTAAGATTGCACCCGTCCTGAGGATATTCACCAGGATGTTGCCTGGGGAGGAGCATTTAAGTTATGAAGAGAGGTTGGATAGGCTTGGGTTGTTTTCTCTGGATGTAGAGATGCCGGCGTTGGACTGGGGTAAACACAGTAAGAATTCTCACAACACCAGGTTCTCTGAAGTAGAGAAGACTGAGGAGCAACCTGATTGAGGTGTACAAAATTATGAGGGACATGGACCTGGTGGATAGGGAGCAGCTATTCCTCTTAGTTGAAGGGTCAGTTATGAAGGGACACAGGTTAAAAGTGAGGGGTGGGAGGTATGGCGGGGGGTTTGAAGAAAAGCTTTCTTAGTCAGAGGGTGGTGATGATCTGGAATGCACTGTCTGGGAGAATGGTGGAAGCAGGATGCCTCACATCCTTTAAAAAGTATCTGGATGTGTACTTGGCACACCATAACATTATAAGGCATGGGTCAAGTGCTGGCAAGTGGGGTTAGGTGGGCAGGTCAGGGCATTTCATGCGTTGCTGCAGATGGGATGCTGGCCTTCATAGCGAGGGGGATTGAATATAAAAGTAGGGAGGTCTTGCTGCAGCTGTATAGGGCATTGGTGAGGCCGCAGCTGGAGTACTGTGTGCAGTTTTGGGCGCCGCACCTGCGCAAGGATATTTTGGCCCTGGAGGGAGTGCAGAGGAGGTTTACTAGGCTGATACCGGAGTTGAGGGGGTTGAGCTATGAGGAGAGGCTGAATAAACTAGGCTTGTACTCGCTAGAGTTTAGAAGAATGAGGGGAGATCTCATTGAGACATATAAGATGATGAATGGGATGGATAGGATAGAGGTGGAGAGACTCTTCCCGCTCAAAAAAGACAGTAGGACTAGGGGGCACAGCCTCAAGATAAAGGGGAGGCGGTTTAGAACGGAGTTGAGGAGGAACTTCTTCACTCAAAGGGTGGTGAATCTCTGGAATTCTCTGCCCGTTGAAGTGGTGGAGGCTGCCTCGCTAAATATTTTTAAGACGCGGGTTGATGGGTTTTTGATAAGAGAGGGGATTAAGGGTTATGGGGAGAGGGCGGGAAAGTGGAACTGAGCCACAACAGATCAGCCATGATCTTATTGAATGGCGGGGCAGGCTCGAAGGGCTAGATGGCCTACTCCTGCTCCTATTTCTTATGTTGATGGGTTGAAGGGCGTCTTCTGCACTGTAATATTCTGTGATTCTGTATTATTTACAGAGGACTTGAAACAACCACAACTGGAACTGAACACAAACCACTTGTATAATGATCTATGGAGATCTCACAGAAGTAGGTTGGGGCATTGATACTGAACAAAATAAATAATCCATCAATAAATATTGCCCTACAATGTACATTCAGTGCTTCCATGAACTTACACTTATCTTCATTGCAGCAAAGTAATTCTCAGAGAGCAGGAGAGGAATGGTGGCGCAGCAAATTGTGCTGCTGCCTCACAGCACCAGGGACCTGGGTTCAATTCCAGCTTTGGGTCATTATCTGTGCGGAGATTGCATGTTCTTCCCATGTCTGCGTGGGTTTCCTCCAGGTGCTCCGGTTTCCTCCCACAGTCCAAAGATGTGCAGGTAGGGTTAACTGGACATGTTGAATTACTCCTTTGTGTCAGGGGGATTAGAAGAGTAAATATGTAGGGTTAATGGGATAGGGCCTGGGTGGGATTGTTGTCAGCGCAGGCTTGATGGGCCGAATGGCCTGCTTCTGCACTGTAGGGATCCAAAGATTCCCTATCATCATTGAAAATGTAAGTTTGCGATTAATATTGAGGGGCTGCCTGTCTGACATTCACAACTGACTTAAGTGGATTGGAGAACCAGAGTGTATGAGAGCTGGGTGGTGGATATTATACACCTCCATCCACCGTGTCCTCCCTACTAAGTGCAAACCTCCATCCTTGGCGTGGAAGAATAGTGGGGAATATTAAAATAATGCTACAGCCTGGAGTCTTGTTTAGGATTTTATCCCTCGATCTTACTTCCTAACCTTACAGTCAGTAAGAGCGGTGGTTTTACAGGATTAATTAGGAATTTGCTTATCTGCATGTTCATTAAAAGATATGGCCTCCATCACGGGTCCGTGAGCGCATTCAAATTAGCATCAATGGCCTTTCAGTATTCACTCAGGGCACCAAATTAATCAATTCACTTACTTTCAATTGCAGAGTTTAATGTGTCAGTACTTAGAACACATTATTACAGCCTGAGCTAAGCCCACTTAAGCCTTTTCGGTGGTAGCTTTTGTTCTTCACTTTAAAAAAAAGTTTTAGTCCGAATATATTGTGTTTTAAATTTAAAGCTTAAAATAAAAGCTTAACTGGACCTGAAAGGATAAAAGCAAAGGATGCCATGGACTTTCCGATAAGGTTTCCTTTTGCTGTAGAGTTTGCACTTTCGAAATGGCTGCCCAAAAGCTAGACAAGTGGTGGTGTGATGATGCAGTGGCACAGTGGTTAGCATTGTTGCCCCAGAGCTCCAGGGACCTGGGTTCGATTCCTGGCTTGGGTCACTGGCTGGGTCACTGCATGTTCTCCATGTGTCTGTGTGGGTTTCCTCAGGGTGCTCCGGTTTCCTCCCAACATCCAAAAGATGTGCGGGTTAGGTTCATTGACCGTGCTAAATTCTCCCTCAGTGTACCTGAACAGGTACCAGTGGATTTTCACAGTAACTTCATTGCAGTATTAATGTAAGCCTGCTGGGACACTAATACTTTGCCTTATATTCACCCCTTTTCATAGAGGGCCATTGACTGCCAACATTTTAACCCAAATTTGAATACAGAATCATCATTAAAAAGTCACTCATTCACTACCCAACCTGTCCCTTCCATTGGCCCGAATGACCCCTCTGCTTCAGAGATATTTTTGTGCATGGAAAGCTGGTTGCAACATTTGCATATTGCACTCAGCGATAAATTCTGCACTCACACCGTATATGGCTGAGGAATGTAGTGTCCGTACAGTAAGTGCTTGGATTCTGGCAATAGAGAGTGATAAAACGTACATCTGCCTGCTATTCTCCACGCTGCCTTTTTATTCTCTCCTTCACTCATTCTCGTTCCACACACACACACACACTGAGGATTGTAACTATGGGAACGAAAGATGGTTCCAGCCCGGGGTGACGGACCCATGTCCACCAGAAGTTGTATTAAAGCACCCAGAATTAATTTCACTTGTGACGCATTAACAGATCTCATGGGAGTGGGGGGGCAGGGGAGGCATTGGTTTTCCAACCTGTCTGTCTGAATTGGTGCCCATCTTCAAATGGAGACGATATTGCCCCACAGAGTTCAATCACGTTCTTCTGCGTTACATTCTGAGTGAGAATTCATTGAAAGAGACGCTGAATTTATCTCCGTGACCTTATGGTGTGAAAGCCTTCAGCTGCCGCATGACTGAATGGCGGCGGCTCGACCCTCTTTGCGCTTAGCTTCCCTTCACTGGCTGAACATGCCAGCCATCAAAGGTTTGGATTTTCCAGCTAGTCACAGGAAAGTTACAGCGTGGAAGGAGGCCATTTGGCCCATCTTGTCCATGCCATGCCCTCTCCTCTCAGACTCAACTTCAGGCTACTCTCAGTGAAAGTCAACGCTGTACAAGTGAGGCCACAGGATGTATAACGGTTCCCATTCGGTGAACGTTCGGATCTCATGAGTTTATTTATTAGTGTCACAAGTAGGCTTACGTGAACACTGCAATCAAGTTACAGTGAAAATCCTCACGCTCCGGCACCTGTTTGGGTACACTCAGGGAGAATTTGGCACAGCCCAGTGCACGTAACCAGCATGTTCATCAGACTGTGGGAAGAAACCCACACAGACACGGGGAAAACATGCAGTCTTCAGTGACCCAAGCCAGGAATCGAACCCGGGTCCCTTGCACAGTGAGGCAGCAGGGTTAACCACTGTGCCACTGTGCGAATGAGGATTTTATTTTCTTATTTGCCAATCTTTTGTACTTTCTTCCTCCCCGAATCGCCCTGAATCTTCTATCGTTTATCTGGTAACTGTCACCTTCTGGTTCTTCACTCATGAGCTATCATTCACATGTTGGCATTGGCAGTTGGCAGCCTGCTCGGCCATGGGAGGATTACTGTACCACCCACTCTACTGGAGATGGCCAAGTTGGCATGCAAGTATTGCTGGAATTTAACCGCATGGGTTTGCACCCACATTCTCACATATTGCCGGCAACACATTCAGTCTCACAGTGCATCACTTTCTCACACCAAAGCCACTTCATTGCCTAATTGAATGATGCTTCATGATCTGTCAACCAGTCTTTCTCCTCAGCACTAATGTTTTACTCACTAATAAATGGAAGGAATTGAAAAACAATTTGTATTATGTGCCTATGATTTGCTCTATGCTGCGCACAGTCTTCTTCTCGGAATCATGCGCACATACATGTGAACATGGAAACACATGAATTTGGCGCAGGAATAAAACCCTCTAGCCTGCTGCACCATTCAATAAAATCATGGTTGGTTTGATTGTGACCTGAACTGCACATTCGCACCTATCTCGATAACCTCCAACCTGTTAATCAAGAATCCAGCTCTGCCTTAGAAACAGTCAAAGACTCTGCTTCCTCTGTCTTCTGGGGAAAGAGTTCCAAGGATTCACAATCCTCCTGGAGAAAAATTCTCCTCATCTTGGTGTTAAATGAGCGACCCCTTATTTTTAAGCAATGACCCCCCTCCCCGGTTCTAGATTTTCCCACATTCCAAAGATGTGCGGCTTAGGTTGATTGGCTATGCTAATTTGACCCTTAGTTTCAGGGGGATTAGCAGGGTAAATATGTGGGGTTATGGGAATAGGGCTTGGGTGGGATTGTGGTCAGTGCAGACTCGATGGGCCGAATGGCCTCCTTCTGCACTGTAAGGATTCTATGGATTCTATAGATGAAGAGGAAACATCCTCTTTACATCCATCCTGTCAGTACCCTTCAGGATCTTAAAGGCATCATGGATGAATCCCTCCCACTCTGGTTCAATGGGACCCGAGAAGGCTGATAACCACTGTATGATCTGCATTCTCTGTCGTGGTGCCGGAGGTTTGGGTAAATGGGTTGTTGGGAGGCTTGTGCGTTCTCTCCTACTTCTCGACTTTGCCTCTGCCATCTGTCATGTGTTCAGTGCCTTCTCGCATGGTCCTTCTTTATTTTTGGTCAGTCACAAGTCGGGGAATGCATCAGACAGGGAAGGATATGTTGGCCTCTTCCCGGATGCTTTGAGGGCATTTTTGTTCATTCAATTATGGGACATGGACGTCGCTGGCTGGCCAACATTAATTGCCCATCCTTAGTCACCTTACTGAATGGCTTGTTAGGTCATTTCAGAGGATAGTTGAGAGTCAACCATATTGCTGTGATTCTGGAGTCACATGTAAGCCAGACTAAGTAAGGATGGCAGATTTTCTTCCCTAAAGGATATTAGTGAACCAGATGGATTTTTCCAACAATCGGCAATGGTTTCATGGTCATCAGTAGATTTTTAATTCCAGACTTTTTTTATTGAATTCAAATTCCATCATCTGCCATGGTGGGATTTGAACCCGGGTCCCCAGAACATTAACTGAGCTTCTGGATGAATTGTCTAGTGATAATACCACTAGGCCATCACCTTCCCATCATAAAGCCTTTGCATTATCCTCCTGGGAATCTCTCGCCATGATTGAGTGATTGACGCCTACAATACTGAGCATGTTGGTTCACAGTAGAATGGATCATCAATTTCTGAAGATGCATTTTGATGGACTGAACAAATGAAATATCAAGTTTTTACTGGCCTGGTTGTGGACTGATTAATGGGACACCAGAGAGCTGATGTGTCCAATAATTCTCCAGTTTACAGGTTCCCGCAAATGATGAATTACTTCCAAAACCTCAACTGAAAACATCTTGTAATGTAAAGAAGTTATCCTGGTTTGCTTTCCCTATTATGAGCCATACCATCTGAGAATTCATATGATAAATTGGCTTGCTCATTGACAATTACTTTCTAATCATTTAGTGTCTCTCTCACACACACACACCCCCCACCCACCCACCCACCCACACACACACACACACACACACACACACAAACACGTGCACACACACACCCACACACCAATGTCATGCACTACCAACTGAGGCTCTCTTTCAGAATGTGAACAGCTTATTAGATGTAAGTTGATTTATTATCGTCACATGTATTGGTATACAGTGAAAAGTATTGTTTCTTGCACACTATACAGGCAAAGCATACCATTCATAGAGTACATAGGGGAAAAGGGAAGGAGAGGGTGCAGAATGTAGTCTTACAATCATAACTAGGGTGCAGCAAAAGATCAGTTTAATATGTGGTAGGTCCATTCAAAAGTCTGATGGCAACACGGAAGAAGCTGTTCTTGAGTCGGCTGGCACATGATCTCTGTTGCGAAGTCTGTTGTTATAACTGAATATTCTAATTAAAATGATTCCAAGTTTTTTGTCAAACAATGATTGTTTTGAGAACCCTAAGGTTAACTCTGGTCGATATGTGCAGATTTTCTTTTATTCATTCATGGGATATGGGCGTCGCTAGCTGGGCCAGCATTTATTGCCTATCCCTAATCACCCTTGAGCTGAGAGGCTTGCTCACTCCTTTTCAGAGGGCAGTTGAGAGTCAACAACATTGCTGTGGCTCTGGAGTCACATGTCGGCCAGACTAGGTAAGGACGGCAGATTTCCTTCCCTAAAGGACATTGGTGAACCAGTTGGGCTTTTTGATAATCGACAATGGTTGCATGGTCATCAGTAGATTATTAATTCCAGATACTTTTTATTACTTTTTATTATTGAATTCAAATTCCACCATCTTCCGTGGTGGGATTTGAAGCCAGATCCCCACAATATGAGCTGAGCTTCTGAATTAATAGTCTAATGATAATACCACGAAGCCAACGCCTCACCAACTGGCAACTGCGTTTGTAAAGAATTGGCACAATCAGAAACTCATTTTGCAAAAGAAGGTTTTGAACAGAGAAAGTCTTCATGAGGGTATGTCAAACTTGGCAATATGCTTTTAATGTTACCACCCAGAGGAGTTTGTATCCCGTGGCATCGATGAAAATGACTTTTTAAAACCCAAGCTCTGATTATTGCAAAGTGTAAGTGTAGTCACAAACTGAACTTTAACACACAAGCTTAATAGCCATCTCGAATATTGCACTTAATGTTCAAACACATTGCGTGGCACTGTGCTGTTCTTGTGAGTGCGCTGAGGGACCTGCAGCTTGTTAATAGCAGTGTGGCTGCATCTTGCAATAGAATGAGAGCAAATTTCATACTTAGCCTTGATGCTCTGTCAAGTTGCTCAGCTGAGGTTCGAAGCTCACCACATGTACATATTTGTGCAATAAATTGGCGTCCCAACATGAGGTATGATCTGTCACCGCCCTGGACTTCCAATTGTTATTGTCAGCAGGAGACTGTGAGAGAGAAGCGCAACAAGCCCTGAATTAATTTAAGAAACTGCAATGCATTACACTGAAACTGTGAACTAAATTGAATGTGCAATTTGATTAGCAGTTCAGTGTAACTATTTGATCTGAATGAGCTACAGCCAGGGTAACGAGCAGAGTTCTAGTTAAGAGATAAAGATGCCTATGGATAGATTTAATGTGGGATGGCGGTTGCCCACTGACCACCACATTGTCCCAATGGAGCACAGACTTGGTGTAACAGGGAGATCCAAACTGACTGGAGGCCAGGCTCCCTGCTGTAGGATGGGAATGAGTAAATTCTAATCATGGCGGGCAGCTGGCTCCTCCTCAGGAGCAGAGGCCAGCCTGGCAAGTAGCTGTTCTTGCTGAACCCCCACCCAGCTCCTTCTGCTCTCTGTTATATTTAAAAACTACCATATTAATTATGGGATCTCTTTGATCATTGCAACAGTGCAGTCAAAATTCGTCTCTGGGCCTCACCCCATGCTCCACAAGCACCACTGGGCCTCACTGCTCCAGTTGCCTCATGCTCCACTCCCCATTCGCACTGCCTCGCGCTCCATTCCCCACTCGCGCTCCACTCCCCACTCGCGCTGCCTCGCGCCCCACTCCCCACTCGCGCTGCCTCGCGCCCCACTCCCCACTCGCGCTCCACTCCCCGCTCGCGCCCCACTCGCGCTGCCTCGCGCCCCACTCCCCACTCGCGCTCCATTCCCCACTCGCGCCCCATTCCCCACTCGCGCTGCCTCGCGCCCCATTCCCCACTCGCGCTGCCTCGCGCTCCACTCCCCACTCGCACTGCCTCGCGCCTCACTCCCCCCTCGCGCTCCATTCCCCACTCGCGCTGCCTCGCGCCCCATTCCCCACTCGCGCCCCATTCCCCACTCGCGCTGCCTCGCGCTCCATGGACTCCCCTGGGCGTGGACGCCACAGTCTCAGTCAGTGAGGTGAGGTAGGATTTAAACAGCACAAAACAGCATCTATTGTACAAAAATCAAAGTTCAAGCAGCAAGCAGAGTAAAATAATTTATTTAAACAGAATGTCCACAAATTACAGCAAACAGAAATCATGACCACAATCACAGTGAAATCTTAACAATGAAAGTAAGGTTAAGGCTCCAGCACAACGCAATCAGTGGAGAATAGTTACACAACAAATTGACATCCACCAGTAAAACACAGTAAGTGGAGGACAGTGACCGGATAGGTCAAAATTTTCCAGTATTCCTGCTGGAGGCATCTTCTGTTCATGCCAATGGCAACCCCACCTCCTCCCCCCTTCTGCAGGTTCCCCAGCAGAAGAGGGTGTGAACAATGGGATAACCGGTTGTCAGCAGTAGGACTGGAAAACCCTGCTGCTGGCCAATGGTGAGCCACATGTGTCACCTCTAAACACACTGGGGGGGGGGGGGGGGGGGCATAGAAAATCAGTGCGTAAAACCAATCCCAATCACTTACCACAGAGATCCAGGCATGATTGGTCATAGAATTACCCAATCAGCTCCATTTACTCAGAGGGCGGTGGGTGAGTGGAATCGGCTGCCGTCGGTGGTGGTGGAGGCGAACTCGTTGGGGTCTTTTAAGAGACTTCTGGATGAGTACATGGGATTTAATGGGATTGAGGGTTATAGATAGGTCTGGTAGGTAGGGATATGATCAGTGCAACTTGTGGGCCGAAGGGCCTGTTTGTGCTGTAGTGTTCTATGTTCTAATCTGACTGGTAATTGTGTATGGAGCCTTACCAATAAAAAGACAGATTCATTGCTTTCGAGCTTTGTTTTTTATCGTGTGTTAAGCAATCTGATGGTGTTTGTACGTCCCAGATGATATGTATAATCCAAATATTGTCATCTAATTACATCTTGTCGAGCAGAAGGATAAATCTGTCGGAGAAACCATACAGGGCTGAAGTGGCTCTTTGAACATTAAAATCCTGCATGTTTGGAGTGGAAGCTACTGAGTGCTTTGAAGTGTGCAATATGTTTCAAGGGAAAAGCTTTTTCCCCCTTTAAGACAGTTGTTTAAATTTGCATCTTTGACCAAGCCTTTAGTTATCTGCCCTTTGTATCTCAAATGTGTTTGGTAGCGGTCCTGTGAACTTTCTTGGCGCGTCTGACTGTAAATTGGGAGAGGGGAGCGTGCAGTGGAACCTGGGTGTCCTTGTGCACCAGTCACTGAAGGTTAAGCTTACAGGTGCAGCAAGTGGTAAAAGAAAGCAAATGGTATGTTGGCCTTCATTGTGAGCGGTTTCGAGTACAGGAGCAGGGATGTGTTGTTGCAATTATTCAGGACCTTGGTGATGCCATACAGAGGGCCCGATTTTACCAATCGGGAGGCTAAAGGCCGGATCCGGGCGTAAAACGGATCCGAGCCCGGAACCCTTGTTCCAGCGCGCCCATACGCTTTTTGCCGGCTCCAATCTGGCCCGTGCTGTGGGCGGGGCTTAGCGCTGCAGGAATGATCGGAGCTCTGAACTGCACACGCGCACTTCGAAAAAAATCTGAAACAGCGCGCCCGGGCATGAAAAACAAAACCAGCAAGGGGGAGGGGAGGGTGAGCTGCGATCGGACCCCCCGGGAGGCAGACTCCCCCAGATCAGACACCCCCCCCCCCGGGAGGCAGCCTCCCCCCTCTGCGATCGGAACCCCCCTGGAGGCAGGCACCCCCCCCTCGGCAGAGCACACACCCAACCAACCTCGACTGCTGCTCTCCCATCACCATCCGTCTGACCTGCAGTCAGTGGACAGCCTGCAGCACCTTCCTGGCCTTCCGCTGGTGCCTGCCGGAGGAGGGGAGCAGGCTCAGATGGATCTCTGGTTGGTGGGGGGGGGGGGGGGGGGGGGCGTGGTGGTAGAGGATGGGGGAGTGGATGGACTTGGGAGAATCTCCACCAACCACACCCCCCAACCAGAGATCCATCTGAGCCCGCCCCCCCCTCCTCTGGCAGACACCAGCAGAAGGTCAACGACTGCAGGTCAGAAGGATGGTGGAGGGAGAGCAGCAATCGAGGTAGGTTGAGGCTGTGCTCTGCTGAGGGGGGCCTGCCTCCCGGAGGGAGGGTCTGATTGGGGGGGGGGGGGGGGGCGGAGGGGGTGGGGGCTGCCTCCCAGGGGCGTCTGATCGGAGGGAGGGTTCTGCCGGGGAGGGGGGGGGGGGGCCTGCCTCCCTGATCCGGTGGTGGTGGGGGGCAGGGTAGGGTCTGCCGAGAAGTGGGGGGGGGAGGGGGTGGGCAGGGTGAGGGAGGTGGTGGGGGGCTGCCTCCCAGGGGGTTCAGATCGTGCGGGGGCGGGTTGCCGGGGTGGTTAGCGGGGGGGTCTGCGAAGGGTGTTCGAGTAGGATGGGCTTCGGAGGTTCCCTTGCAGAATAGAAATCGGCTTTGAATTTTTATTCTGCAGGTTGATAACAGTGCGGATCCGGAATGGATCCGAAGACAGTAAAGTGGGATTTGGTGGTAGAGTTGGGTGCATTATCGATTTAAGTACATGCTGATCGGATCCGCACCCAAATCGGGTGTCGGTAAAGGCGTGATCTGCTTGGCTTCGGGTGCAGGTCGCGTTACAGGCCCAGCGCCCAAATTTACCGCAATTTCGCGCATGAAAACAGGCGCGAAGTTTTGGTAAAATCGGGCCCTGGTGTGCAGTTTTGGTCTCCTCTTCCGAGTAAGGAGGGAGAGCAGTGCAGGCTTACCAGGCTGATTCTGGGGATGTCGGGACTGATGTGTGAGGAGAGATTGACTGGGTTAGGATTGTCTTCACTGGAGTTCAGGCGAATGAGGGGGAGGGTCTCATAGATACTTATAAAATTCTAACAGGCCTAGACAGGATAGACACAGGGAGCATGTTCCCAGTGGTGAGTGTGTCCAGAACCAGGGGTCACAGCCTGACGTTACGGGATAGACCATTTAGGATGGAGGTGAGGAGACATTTCTTTATCCAAACAGTGGTGAGCCTGTGGAATTCATTACCACAAGCAGTGGCTGATGCCAAAACATTGAATGTATTCAAGAGGTGGCTGGATATAAAACTTGGGGTGGATAGGATCAAAGGTTACAGGGAGAAAGCAGGATTAGGCTATTGAGTTGGATGATCAGCCATGATCATGATGAATGGCGGAGCAGCCTCGAAGGGCCGAAAGGCCTCCTCCTGCTCCTATCTTCTATGTTTCTTTTCCAAATTAAGGGCACCATATAAATACAAGTTATTGGTGTTGTTGCTGAACCCACTGTGCCAGATTTATGTCTGGTTTACTTACCAAGTCTATTACAATGTCTCAAGCTCACTCTCAGCACGTGTGGAATATATGAAGAATAAACAAAATCTTTGAATTTCAATTAAATCTGACTTCAAAAATAAATAATAGTCAGTCCATTCTGTTAGCGGTAATTGGGATTTGAAAATTGGTGAAACATTAGCATTGAGAACTGCTGCCTCACTGCACCAGGGACCCAGATTCAGTTCCATCTTGGGTGACTGTGTGGAGTTTGCACATCCTCCCTGTGATTGAGTGGGTTCCTATGGGTGCTCCGGTTTCCTCCCACATTCCATGGATGTGCAGATTAGGTTGATTGGCCATGCTAAATTGCTGCTTTGTGTCCCAGGATGTGTAGGTTAAGTGAAATAACGGGGTAGATACGTGGGGTTACAGTGTCGGGTTCTGGGTGGGATTCTCTGTTGGAGAGTTGTGTAAACCTGATGGTCCAAATGGCTTGCTTCTGCATTGTAGAGATTTTATGATTCTACGATTAAGGAACTGCGGGGTGTGGTGGGTTAGAGTTAGTCTTTCACCTCAAGATCTGGGTTCAAATCCATCCTAGGCCAGTGGTGCTAATCTCGGGGATTTTAAGAAATAAATGAGTGGATTTTAAAAACAAAATAATAAAACATTCCTGTGCTATTTTAATTCACATTTATTCATAATTTTGCCATATATCTGTTTAGTACTTCCTAACACTGGTCATCTATACTGTTTCATGTAGAAACATCAATTTTTAAATCTCACAATTCTATGTCCTTACACCCCCTGATGAGCTTGGTCTAACTCTCTTGCTTTAACCTCTGAGTCAGGATTTCTAGTTGCCACACCCTCAATAAGTGAGTCAAGGGACTGTTTTTAATTTGCCTCCCTACTGTCCTAATGATGATTACATCTAATAACTGCCTTTGTGATATGTAGCGATTTGCAATAACATCCAAACCAGGAAAAGCTAGCTTCACTTCCCCAGTTGCTAAATTTTAATCCTGGGGAAACTGAATCCACTGAATTTGGCCTTGAAAGCCTTCCTAACTGAATCCCAACAGTGCAAATGGAGGCCATTCAGGCCATCGTGTCAGCACTGACTGTCCGACAGAGCATTTCACCCAGGCCATTTATTGGTACCCCACCTATTTAACCTACACATCTTGGGACACTAAGAGACAATTTACCATGGCCAATCCACCTAACCTGCACATTTTTAGATTGTGGGAGGAAACTGGAGCACCAGGAGGAAACCCACGCAGACACGAGAAGAATGTGCAAACTCCACACAGAGAGTGACCCAAGGTTGGAATTGAACCCGGGTCCCTGGTGTTATGAGGCAGCAGTGCTAACCACTTGTGCCACTGTGCCATCCCATTCTTCACAATATCCAAATCTCTACTGTTCATACCCTTCCCTTACCAAGTACCATTCACCCATCACCCCTGTGTTTGTTGTATTACATTTGTTTCTGTTTTGTATCCCAGAGAATTTCAAGTTTGGAATTCTCATCATTTGGGATAGAATTCCTTTATTCTTGTGAACTTCCTCTAGACCATTCCCAAGGCCAGCATATCGTTTCTTAGATATGGGGCCCAAAACTGCTCATAATTCTCCAAATGGGGTCTGACCAGAGCCTTAGACAAAGGCCCTTCCAAAGATGTGTGGGTTATGTTGATTGCCCATGCTAAATTGACCTTAGTATCAGAGGAATTAGCAGAGTAAATGTATGGGATTCTGGGAACAGGGTATGGGTGGGATTGTGGTCGGTGGGCCAAATGGCCCCCTTCTGTACTCTGTCTGAGTAGATTGTCTATCAACTCCTCAGATAAGCTTCTTGAGAGTCTGAGGTCTAATGCTTTATTAAGCATTAAATAGTATTTGGAGATCGACTTCAAAGATTGTACTCACAACTACATCTGAAGCTGGCTTGCTCAAGGACATAAAAGTATCACAGTTCAGAAAGTATCTCAGACCTTTCCATATCCAAATACTTGTTACAATCTGTCTTTTTATACCTTTTCTCTTAATCCTTCCAGGCAACATTTGGAATGACAAGATTATAAATATTACAACTCCATATAGGGAAAATTTAATTGAATTTCATCCTTTTCAATTACTTTAGTTAATAGCTGGTTCCCATACTTTCTCCTCAGGCTAACAAGATTGGTGGGGTATTGTTATCTTATCATTGGTTTCACTCTTGCCATATATAATTGCTCTTCCAACCAAATGAAGCTTTCCTTTGCAGGTCTGTCTGAAGTTCTGTATTATTCAGTGTCAGTTCATCCTCTGATTCTACCGAAAAGTCAATAAAAAAAGTCTCATTTCCTTTTGCTTGATTATTTTGCCCTCAAACTTGTCAAAAATATTGTACCATCTTGAAATTCAACAGCCAATCTGTAATGATATGTCTTTATTCTTGAGTCTTCATTATTCAGATGATGACTACATCCTGAAATAGAGCATTGCCTTGGTTCAGCAGTGTAGCGGTCACTACTTTAACTGGACTTAGCCAGACAAATGCAAAGGGCCAATGATTGTCCTTCTCGGTGAAGATGGTGGGTCTTTGGTAGGGTAGGGACTGTTAAGGCTGCTCAGTGCCTGGAAGACCCTGCTCCAAACAGGACAGGATGGTACAAAGGCTGCATGGTGACACAGTGGTTCACACTGCGGCCTCCCAGCGCCAAGGACCTGGGTTCAATTCCAGCCTTAGGTGACTGTCTGTGTGGAATTTGCACATTCTCTCCCATGACTGTTTTGGTTTCCTCTGGTTGCTCCTGTTTTCTTCCACAGTCCAAAACTGTACAGGTTAGGTAGATTAGCCATGTTAAATTGCTCCTTAGTATCCCAAAATCTGTAGGATAAGGGAATTAGTAGGGTAAATACATAGGGTTGCCTGGATAAGAAGTTCTGTTGGACAGTCGGTGCAGGTTGAATGGGCCAGATGGTCACCTTTGGCAATGTAGCAATTCTCAGATACTGTGAATGATTTCTCTGATACGCACTTGCTTTCCAAGGAATCTGCACCCTTTTTTAGTTTGGGCTTGTGGTGGAATTTTTCATTTTTAAAACCGAGTGTAGCAAAAGGCTAGAAAAGCAGCATTCAAGTCATTGGCCCTGTTGATATCTGTCTCTGTCACATTGCCAGGGCCATTGACAAAAAATCTAGGTCACAGGCAGGTCCCACGGTGTCACACTGGCGTGATGGGCACGACTTAGTTTTCTCAAGATTGGGGCATCATTTGCAAAGGCCATCCCAATACAAAAAAAAAGTAGCCCCTCCCCATGCATCACATCCCATGAACCCCCCCCCCCCGCAAGGTACGCCATCCCTAGGCACTGCCTGGGCACAACGCCCTGGGAATTACCTGGTTATAACCCTCACCCACACTGGCGATGCACTCATAAGTGATGCCTGGCAGGTGGACTCCGTGGCAGATCAGTTTTAATTCACGTCAGCATGAATGGATAATGTAACAGGTGGGGAGGGGTGATAATTATGAGGAACCTGAAAATTAGATGAAGTTGTAAGGAGTTCCCATTACTTCACCGACAGGGGCATGGACAATGGTGCCACAATTTTAAGTCAGTGTGAAAAACAATTTGAGACTCTTGAAGGAGATTCTGTTCTCGTCGCCAATCCCAGCTGACAAAAACAGGAGCAGCAACTTCCCTCCTCCCCTGTCAGTTACAGGCAGCTCCACGCAGTTCCTCGTTTGGCCACCTGCAGTGCTATTTCTGGAGGGACTGGAGATCTGCTGGTCAATCAGAGTGGTACTTCCTCCAAACAGAGGGCCAAAAGTCCCACCTACTGGACAATCAATTTTCATTTGAGCCAAAGTCGCTGGGAGTGTGTTTAGCTGAGTCCTTTCCATCCTAAAAAAATCAGGTCAATGTCAGTTTTCCAATTTAAATGAGTAACATTGCTCAGGCCTTAGGCCAGAGCTGTCATGGGTGCTTCCATTCCACTCTAGTCCCTCATGCTGCACTCATACCTCGGATATATAAATCGGGGCATGTATTCTTGTTCAATCAGTCCTTGCAGCTTCAGGATATGGGACTGGCCATTTGAGACTGAGTTGAGGAGAAATTATTGCACTCAAGAGAGTTGTGAATCTTTAAAATGCTGTGCTCCAGCCAGCTGTGGGTGCTCAGTTTAAAATGGCTGATAGATTTTTAGACATGAGGGATATAGGGATAGTGTGAGGAAACTGGAGATGAGGTCAAAGATCAGCCTTGATTTTACTGAACAGCAGAACAGACTTTAGAGGCTGGATGGCCAACTCTTGCTTCTAATTCTTATATGATTAGATCTTACTGGGGGAGGTGATGGCCTAGTGTATTATCATTAGACTATTAAGCCGGAAACTCACCTGATTTTCTGGGGGCCTGGGCTCGCATCCTGCCACGGCAGATGGTGGAATTTGAATTCAATAAAAAATATCTGGAATTAAGAATCTATTGATGACCATAAAACCATTATCGATTGCCGGAAAGACCCTTCTGGTTCACTAATATCCTTTGAAGGAAGGAAATCTGCCATCCTTAGCTGGTCTGGCCAACACATGACTCCAGAACCATAGCAATGTGGTTGACTCTCAACTGCTTTCGGGCAACAAGAGATGGGCAATAAATGCTGGCCAGCCATGTCCCAGGAATGAATAAAAAAAATTAACATACTCAGCGAGATAGCTTCTTGAACTTATTGCATGTTTCTTAGAGGCAAGCACTGGAGTGTTGACTTATTTTGTGCTAAGTCATCACGTTCCATGCTCATTAAGGTGAATGTGTATCTTGGCAGGAATAATAAATAATTTTTCACATTCAGAATCGCGGGCAAGGAATTTGAATTGTGAGCTTATCTTTAATGCGAGGCGCAGTGTACAAACCTTATTGGCAAAATGGATGTTAAGCTGGGAATCATCACGAGAGATGCTATGGTTTGGAGTTGAACAAACAAAGAAAAAAGAACAGTACAGTGCAGGAACAGGCCTTCCGGCCCACCAAGCCTGCGCTGATTACGTTGTCCTATATAGACCAACTGTCTATATCCCTCTATACCCCACCTATTCATGTGCCTATTGTTCAGATGTTAGTGTTTGAGTGATAAATATTGTTTGTTGGAATTAATTAACGTAGGCAAGGTATTCATTATTTCTGATATATTCCATGTAGCTATTAAAATGAAGCATCTTCTCAACTGCCTCCATTCTATGCCTTAGAATTCCCTTGACAGTTGCTCACACTAGCATCAAAATGGCCGACCATTGTTGCCAGGTACCCCAAATTCATGACAGGTCCTCTGCCCGCTGTGATGTGCAGCATACCACCATAGATCCAGCAGATTTTTTCTTCTAGGAAATATTATATGGTCCCTTTCCTCTCCAATCAACGTCAGTCCAAGCATTCAAGTATTCAAGGTCCAAGTATTGCACCTTCCCAAACGTCTGCTCAGTGATGTTCTCCCATGTTTCAATATTTGCTTGTTGGGCATGGAGGCTTTGCCGAACCATCAACATGAGCGAAAATCCGTCCTTCCATCAATAGGTAGGGTTATGATAATTGTCTGTGCATTGATACCCATTATTTTCCAGAGTCTCATTGCACGGGCACATTCTAATTGGCATACTGTCAGATTTTTGGTAAACATGGAAGCTATATAATATGATCAGGTTTATCCTGCATTTCATGTGATTTGAAAATAATAGCTGCATTTGCCATTGCAGTGCAGTCTGGATGGTTCACCATCCCTGCCTATCTTCATGGGCCAGCTTACAATTCATCACACCTTTCAATAAATGATGCCATTCCATTTGTCTTCCCAATCACTTGCTGTACCTGCTAAATAAGCTTTTGTTCATGTACCAGAAGATTCAAATCCCTCTGTACCACCAAGTTCTGCAATCTTCTCTCCATGTAAGTAATGGGCCGTGTTTCTACTCTTCCTGCCAAAGTGGACAAGTTCATGTTTTTCCACATTAAACTCTATCTGCCAAATTGTAGCCCACTCGCTCAACCTTTCTGTGTCCCTTTTCATTTCGGAAGGCTTCCTATTGGCTCAAGAGCCAACCTGTGGTTCTTAATTGGATGGTGAACTTGCCCTCTGTCCATTAATTGGCCAATTCAGGTAACATCCTGGTCAGGTGCTTGCTGCCAACACAGTTAGGGGCTCAGATTGTTAATTGACCGCAAGGTTGGGGTCCTTATCCGAAATGCAGAATCTAGCCCCATTGCACAGAATAGGGACAGCACGGTGTCACAGTGATTAGCACTGCTGTCTCACAGCACCAGGGACCCGGGTTCGATTCTAGCCTTGGATGATTGCCTGTGTGGAGTTTTTGCACATTCTCCTCATGTCTGCGTGGGTTTCCTCCAAGTGCTCTGGTTTCCTCCCATAGTCCAAAAACGTGCGGGTTAGGTTGGTCAGCCATGCTAAATTGCTCCTTAGTGTTCAGGGGATGTCGGGGGATTAGTAGTGTAAATATGTGGAGTTGAGGGGATAGGGCCTGGGTGGGATTGTTGTTGGTGCAGGCTTGATGGGCCGAATGGCTTCCTTCTGCACTATAGATATTCTATGATTTTGTTCTATGATTCTAGGTGACCAAAGGTAAGGAGGTGGATTCAGGAGGCAAAGAGAGAGGAATCAGGGCAAAGTGATAGAAGAACTAACCGTTGCAGAGAGGAGGAAAGAACTCATCATTCAGTTCTCCTGAGAACTCTGCAAATGGACACTATTGCATTCTATTGAATATAATTATTCATGGAGGAAACTTTTACATCTCCCACATCAATTGGTTCTTATTCTGGGAATTATTTTTACAGCACGAGAGAAAAAATCTCAAAGCATATTTGAGTGAATTATGAGCTTTGAAAACAGCAACCTTTGAAAAAACAGTGTCAGATAGACATGCACAGTTGTTTCCAATGTGGATCCAATTGCTGTTAAAAAAAAACTTGCCTAGCTGTAAGCCATCCGAGTGTATAAACTGGCACCAAGAACTATTCCTGTGAAAGTACTTTCGGAGGAAGATCTCCAATATGAGTGCATTATTAGTTTATGCAAATGGAACAATTCCAAAAAATTAAAAGGAAAATATTGTGTATTAGAATGAGCAGATGGCTTGTTATCTCCATTCTCTAGCTATAGTAAAATAAATATTCAGAGTTATTCGGCAAATTTACATCAAAGGACTGTCGCCCGTTAGCAGGCACTCTTTGACAAAAAGCAGAAGAGTGCCTTTTTTTTATTCATATGCTGGATGTGGGCACCGCTGGCCAGCATTTATTGCCCATATCTAGTTGCACTCGTTCAAAGGGCAGCTGAGAGTCAATCACATTGCTTTGGCTCTGGAGTTACATGTAGGCCAGACCAGGTAAGGACGGCAGATTTCCTTCCCTAAAGGACATTAGTGAACCAGGTGGGTTTTTCCGGCAGTGGTTTCATGGTCTTTAGCAGATTCTGAATTCCAATTTTTTTAATGGAATTCAAATTCCACCACCTGCCGTGGTGAGATTCGAACCCGGGATCTCAGAGCATTAGCTGAGTTTCTGGATTAATTGTCCAACAATAACACCGCTAGGCCATCCCATCCGCTGTGGGATCTCAGGACATTTGCTGAGTTTCTGGATTAATAGTTTAGCAATAACACTACTTGGCCATCCCCCCGCACCCCACCAGTATCATTGGAGACATGCGTAAATGTATAGAACTATAACGGTTTACATCAAGCAACAAGATCATTCAACCCTTGTGTCTCTTTCAGCACTTTGTTAGAGCAATTTAGAGTTGATATTTCATTTAGCTATTACCGCCAGTGTGTAACTAGCTTTTGATGCACAGTTCGTGCAAAGTCATGTCAATCCCGAGGCAAGCTGCATGAAGCATTCACAGCCAGGATTTCATTGAAGAGATAGGGGTCTCAGCCAGTGGCTGCAGAGCCAACATAAACCCTACCTTACCTCTCTAAGGAAACACCTGCAGTATGAAGTGCCACTTGGACACTTAGTTGACCAGCAACAGTTCATCCCGTAGGGTCAAAGAACTCCAAGGCTGGAAAGTCCACCCACCAAGAACAGTTATATTGAGCAGTGCCTGACCAGAGAGGGTATGGCTGCTGACAGTACTAAGCAATCCTAGTGCACCCTGCAAACAATCCCAATAGAGTTTGCTTGTCCTGTTCCCTTAACAGCCTCAATTAGCAGTGGATCAGGTAGGTCGGCCTGTCTTGAAGTTAATTAGGGTGGAGATGAGAAAGCAGCAGGATACCCATCCACCACACTTTCACCTGACTTAATGACACCCCCCACTACCAACACATCATGGGGGAGGGCAGAAGTTTCCAACCTATGTCTTTTTTACACTATCTTCCTGTTGACACCTTAGCTTGGTTGGCCAAATAAGTAGAATATGGTGTGTAGTGACATGCTCTGTGTCCGTACTGGCTGTGGTAGTTGATGGAGGCCTCTATCCTTGCTTTGACCCATGCTGGATGCAAAGTGGTGCCTGTTAAGCATGTGTGCCTCTCAAACAGAGATAGATTCCAATGGTCCACCATGGACCATGGCTCACTACATTCCTGGTGACAGCTTCTTCATCATTTAGCTAATTAATTTTGTTGTTTTCCAGCAGCTGTGCAAGACCTATGCATTAGGAGCTTGGAGGCATGTGTATGACACTAAAAATAATATAAAATCAACTCGAATGGGGAGAGTTAGATTTTTATGCTTATTATGTGGCAAGTGTGGGTGTCAGACTTCTCTCTAATAGTCTCTGATCTTGTATGCTGTCAGGAACTAAAGGAAATAAGAGAAAACAACCAACATCTTTCATTGCTCCTCTCCTTGGACTTATCCTGAGGTGTGAGAGTGCTCATAATGCATGTGTTGATGGCATTATTGCTGAAAAATACCAGCATGCATTGAACAGAGTCTAAAGCTACCAAATTTCTCTTTTAAACAATTATTATTTGGGTCTCTCGCTGCAGTTACATCTTGTACACTGGGTTCTATCAGATATTTCAGTTGAAGGTAGATTACCCTCTCCCCTTGCAACTACTGAGGAAGATGACTTGAGGCCCAGCGAGTTGACCAAAGATGGACTAAAAATGAAGTTGACCCTCCCAGGAATGTCTCCTGCACGGTGTAATTCAGACCTGCTTCAAGCTATTGAAATGTAGGCTGCAAGTGTTCTGAGATTGAATCCTTCTGTCTTGGACTCAAGGCATGGGACTTGGTTATTAGACAGACCACATACGCGCTATGGCATGTGCTTAACACTTGTTTATAAGTGCTACATCTCAGCAGGATACAGACTAAGCACTAGTAGCTTCCAGGCATAATTCCAACCTTTCCCTCAAGCCTCACACTTGGGGTAGCATGGTGGCACAGTGGTTAGCGCTGCTGCTTCACAGCACTAGGGACCCGAGTTCGATTTCCGGTTTGGGTCACTATGTGAAATCTGCAGTTTATCCCTGTGTCTGCATGGATTTCCTCCGGAAGCTCTGGTTTCCTCCCACAATCTGAAAGATGTGCTGGTTAGGTGCATTGACCATGCTAAGATTTCCCTCAGTGTATCTGAACAGGCATTGGAGTGTAGCGACTAGAAGATTTTCACAGTAACTTCATTGCAGTGTTAATGTAAGCATACCTGTGACTAATAAATAAACTTTAAAACTTTAACACATGATTGATTCATGTCAATGATACATCATCAACCCATCTACTAACAATTTATATTATAGTAAGCTGAATCAATTGCTGTCCTCCTCTCTTTTATTCTACCTTAAGTTTTTAGCAGAAGTAAACCGTATTGTCCACAGAACCTGCATGGTGCGGTGGCACAGTGGTTAGCACTGCTGCCTCACAGTACCAGTGACCCGGGTTCAATTCCAGCCTCAGGTCACCATCTGTGTGGAGTTTGCTGTGTGGACTTTCTCCCTGTGTCTGCATGGGTTTCTTTCAGGTGCTCCGGTTTCCTCCCACAGTCCAAAGAAGTGCAGGTTAAGTTGATTGGCCATGCTAAATTGACCTTAGTGTCAGGGGGATTAGCAGGGTAAATGTGTTGTGTTGTGGGAACAGGGCCTCGGTTGGGATTGTGATCAGCACAGAGTTGATGGGCTGAATGGCCTCCTTCTGTACTGTAGTGATTCTATGATTCTAACTGCAAGCCCCTCCCCCTTCTCCAAACCTCACGATTTCTTTGCTATTGTATCCTGAAGATTAATATTTGATGCCCAGAGACTATAGGACAATCCCTACAATGTTTTTTGCAGGGCTAAGGAACTGAGCCAATAAGCTGGTAACAGCCCTGGCTCAGTATTAACCCCACGAGACAGAAGAATGAGGAAAAAGAGAAAAGATTGAGCCCATTAACCCACCTAGTCTGTTCCCACGGTGTGTAAATGTGTAGGCATCAACCGCACTGAAAACACAAGAGAGATTCTGAAGCAACAAGCTTAGGAATCCAAGCAAGAACATCACTGCAAATAACTGGCTAGGCTAGCAAGTCCCGAGAATAAGGACATCATCAGCGTAGCTTGTCCACCATTTACTTCCCTCGAGTCAAGACGAAAGAATGCCACCTGCCTGTTGGGGGTCAGTTTTAAAAGCTCTCTAAAGTCAAATCAAAATATCTACACATAATAACTCAAGAGTCAGCTGTAAAGGAATGGTGCTTTATTTCACAAAGCAAAAGTAAAGTAAAATCACAAGCCTGTGACGAACATGTACAAGACCCAACTGGGATGTTACAATAATGGACCCACTCAGAGGCCTGTTTTACAAAGGACTCGGGATACAAGTTCCATCTAGCAAGGTAATTATCAATCACCCGGAATTTGTGTTCTACAAATCCAACTGAGAGGCCAGTTAAGAATTCCCCATGTAAGTCCTGGGGCTTACCACAATATACAATAGAAATATTGCTGAGTGAGGATTATCTTGGTTGAGAAAACTGTTTTGTTGGTGCTGCACTGCACTTCAGCTTGTGTCGTGTAAGGGTCTGGCACATATAGGGTTAGTGTGGGGCTGAGTGTAGTATTGGCTGCATAGAGAGCACATGAGGCACACTTGTGGGCTGGTACAGACCTAAGCTGCTCCAAGCTTGTATTCTTTATTGCTTGTACTCTTTACTGTGGTATATGCGTAATGCTTGCATTCGAGACTATGGGTCAAGTGCTGGCAAGTGAGATTAGGTGGGCAGGTCAGGGCATTTCATGCATCAGTGTGGACTTGATGGGCCGAAGGGCCTCTTCTGCACTGTTGTATTCTATGATTCTGTGATTTATAAATTGTTCTAGTAGTTAAGGACCCAGAGAATGATGAATGTATGGAATTCACTACCTCAGAAAGCAGTTGAGGCCGAAACATTATGTGATTTCAAGAAAAAAATAAACATCACTCTTCGGCTAAAGGGATCAAGGGATTTGGGGGAAAGGTGAGATCAGCTATGATCAAAATGAATGGTGGAGCAGGCTTGAAGGGCTGAATGGCCCACTCCAGCTTCTATTTTCTATATTTTTATGTTTCTACAAAGCCTTGCAATTATCGTGCGAATGACGATAAAGACTTCATCAAACCCACAAAGATGTAACCAACACTCCACAACAGATAGAAGTGAAGGGCATCCGACCATTTAGTGAATCTAGGAGCAGACATTAGAGTAATGTGTCCATCATTTATCTTTTAACCAGCTAACTGTTCAAATTCATGAACTGAGCAGCTGCTTTAAATAAATCCAAACCGGCGGATTTGAATGTTGAACATCAATTGTGGTGAAATCTCAGCCAACACAAGTATGAGTACATTCTAGAAACCAATGTAATTAACTAAAGCTCACCAGATATAAGATACATTTACCCATTTGCGATAACAAAGGGAATCAACAGTAACTTAGAACTGTGTTAGATATAATGGGGGAAGGGATTAAATCTCTGCAGGGTAATCGTTCACAGGAACTCAGAAGGTGCGGTAGATTGTTAAATAGATAGCCAGTCTCCTCTGAATTCCTCTGCATTGTAACACATCCAGACATCTATTACCGTAAGTCGTTGCCTTGATGTATATTATATTTTATAATGCACATATCTTTAAAACACTGAGAGCAAGCATTCTGGAGGTGAAGTAAGTAATGAATCCAACTCTGCAGGAACATGGGGTGAGATTTGATGGCCTCACTCGTCCCAAAACTATAAAATCCCACCCCCTGCCGAGGTCAACAGACCTTTCCATGGTCTGCCCCTCACCTGCTCCGATTCCCATGGCAGGCAGGTATTCCGGGTATTGTTTGTAAGTTATTTTGTTGTTTCAGTGCTCAGAGATATCAAACCAGGTCTCTGTTGCATTATGTAATGTGCAGTATATCTACGGGTATCCAGCACAAAATAAAAATTGAACTGTGCTGATAAGATATTGCCAAATACGTTCAGATAGTTCAAACCATTTTGTCTATTCACTTTAAAGCAAACATTCCCAAGGTGCATCTAACAATAGTTTAGATTTATATAGTACGTTGAACATAATAAAACATCATAAGGTGTTTCACAGGAGCATAATGAAAGAAATCCTAAAACCAAGCCACAGAAGGAGATACTAAGTCAGTTAGGATGGCACGTTAGCGCAGTGGTTAGCACTGCTGTCTCACAGCGCCAGGGATCTGGGTTCAATACTGGCCTTGGGTGACTGTGTAGAGTTTGCACATTCTCCTTGTACCTGTGTGGATTTCTTTTGGATGCTCCGGTTTCCTTCCACACTCCAAAGATGTGCAGGATAGGTGGATTGGCCATGATAAATTGCCCGTTAGTGTCCCGAGATGTACTGATCAGGTGGATTAGTCATGGTAAATGTAAGAGGAAACCAGAGCACTCAGAGGGAACGCACGCAGGAGAGAACGTGTAAACTCCACAGCGACTGAAGCTGGGAATCAAACCCGGTCCCTGGCGCTGTGAGTCAGCAGTGCTGACCACTGTGCCAGCAGGCTGCCTATTTACTGTAGAACTCATTAGACGTGATTCTCAGCATTCTTGCTCCCAATATGAATCAAACATTATTTTTAAAAATGCCATCTAACAATGTATAGGTTAAAAAGACAGTGATATTTGAAGATTCTGCTGAAGTTCTTAAATCACATCTGTCTGATGGAATCACTCCCAATCACGATCAAATGCTTTGCTGGAACTTTCATTAATCTTCTGCTTGAAGTATCACAGTTTAGCCTTGGTCACTCATATAATCATTAAGCAGCAGTTTGCCATCGATATGACGGCAAAAAGTACTTCACAGGACATGAGAGAGCTCATTATTGATGCTGTGTGGAAAAAAATGTGAACAGTAAGCAAAGATAGTTCATTCTGAACAAAATGTAAATCGAATTACATCAATCGTGGCTTATTGCGGAAGGAGAAAGCACAGTAGAATGGTTATAAATACCTTATGTCTTGCTGGAGATGTGTGAATAGAATAGAACAGTTTAAAGTCTAAAATTTATTTATTAGACTCTCAAGTAGGTTTACATTAACACTGCAACAAAGTTACTGTGAAAATCCCTTACTCGCCATACTCTGGTGCCTGTTTGGGTACGCTGAGGGAGAATTTAGCATGGCCCAATGCATCTAACCAGCACGTCTTTCAAAGTGTATAAGGAAACCGGAGCACCCGGAGGAAACCCACGCCAACACAGGGACAACATGCCAAATCGGCACAGACAGTGCCCTAAGCCGAGAATTGAATCCCCATGGCACTGTAAGACAGCAGTGCTACCCAACTAAAATTCTCTACAGTGTTTGAGGAGGCCAGTTGACCCATCAAGCCTGCATTGACAACAAGACAACAATCCCACCCAGGCCGTATATCCCCCTCCTCCACATTTACCTTACCAGTCCCCCTGACACTAAAGGGAAATTTAGCATGGCCAATCTACCTAACAAGCACACTTTGAAAGACGTGCTGGTTAGATGCATTGGGCCGTGCTAAATTCTCCCTCAGTGTACCCAAACAGGCACCAGAGTGTGGCGACTAAGGGATTTTCACAGTTCACCTTCAGCAAGACTGGAAGATCCTGCTGAAATTTGATTGAGTTTTTTGAAGGGATAACCAAGAAGATAGATGAGGGCAGTGCAGTTGATGTTGTCTACATGGACTTTAGCAAGGCCTTTGACAAGGTACCACATGGTAGGTTGTTTCATAAGGTTAAATCTCACAGGATTCAGGATGAGATATCTAAATGAATACAAAATTGGCTTCTTGACAGAAGCTAGAAGGCGATTGTAGAGAGTTGGTCTTCAAACTGGAGGCCTGTGACTAGCGGTATGCCTCAGAATTCAGTGCTGGGTCCAGTGTTATTTGTCATTTATATTAATGATTTGGGTGAGAATATAGAGAGCATGGTTAGTAAGTTTGCAGATGATGCTAACATTGGTGGCATAGTGGATAGTGAAGAAAGTTATCTCCAATTGCAACGGGACCTTGATCAATTGGGCCAATGGGCTGACTAATGGCAGATGGAGTTTAATTTAGACAAATGCGAGGTGATGCATTTTGGTAGATTGAACCAGGACAGGACTTGCTCAATTAATGGTAGGGCTTTGGGGAGAGTTACAGAACAAAGAGATTTAGGGGTGGATGTTCATACTGCCTTGAAAATGGAGTCACAGGTGGACAGAGTGGTGAAGAAAGCATTCGACATGCTTGGTTTCATCGGTCAGAACATTGAATACAGAAGTTGGAATGTCTTGTTGAGGTTGTAAAAAACATTGGTAAGGCCACGCTTGGAATACTGTGTGCAATTCTGTCACCCTATTATAGAAAGGATATTATTAAATTAGAAAGAGTGCAAAAAAGATTTACTAGGATGCTACCAGGACTTGATGGATTGAGTTATAAGGAGCAGCTGGGTAGACTGGTACTTTTTCTCTGGAGCGTAAGAGGCTGAGCGATGACCTTATAGGGGTCTATAAAATAATGAAGGGCATAGACAGGGTAGATAGTCAATATCTTTTCCCAAAGGTAGGGGAGTCTAAATCTGGAGAATATAGGTTTAAGGTGAAAGGGGAGAGATACAAAAGTGTCCAGAGGGGTAATTTTTTCACACAGAGGGTGGTGAGTGTCTGGAACAAGCTACCAGAGGTAGTAGTAGAGGCGGGTACAATTTTGTCCTTTAGAAAGCATTTAGATAGTTACATGGGTACGATGGGTATGGAGGGATATGAGCCAAATGCAGGCAATTGGGATTAGCTTACGGATTTTAAAAAGGGCAGCATGGACAAGTTGGGCCGTAGGGCCTGTTTCCTTGCTGCAAACCTCTATGACTCTATCCCACCAGCAGATGGGCTGGAAAATAGCTTTGTCTGCTCACTGTGAGTTGGACCATCAGCCATGATCATAATCAATGGCGGAGCAGGCTCGAAGGGCCGAATGGCCTCTTCCGGCTCCTATTTTCTACGTTTCTGTGTGATTTCTCCTCCACTGCCTGGTCCCACACAATCTTTATTTGAATCTAAAATGTGTTGTCTCTGCAGCTTCTGGCAATGCTCCTATAATGGGCTGTCCTTCCAATCTTCCCAATTGCGTTCCCGCAAAGTTACCAATGATTCCCTCCCAGAGGAGTGCCTTCTTCAAGTGTTTCAGGGTGATTTATGAAAACAGGGTTACATATCTCGGCAGAATGTCTTGGATTTATTTTTTTACAGTTGCTTCTGAGAGAAGTAATGAATCATTGAGGACTGGGAAACAGGGGCAGGGGAAGGAAGGGTAGAATAGATGTTGCCGGAGTGATTCTGGTCAAATCAGGAGGCCGGCCTAACAGATGAATAATTGGTGTTTGTTTTTTCAAAAAGAAAAGGGAAAAAATAAAATTGAACATTATGTGGTTTCATTTATTTTCAGTGATGGCTTTATGGCCAGTCATTTCTTCTGACTGTTCATTCTGTAATAGCCATGTATGGTTGTGACTTATACACATTCGAACACACTTGCTGTGTTTATGAGGGACAGCGCTCCACTAACGTGAAGCTAGTGTGATTACAGCTCCAACTGAAAGACCAAATTATTGTGTCAGGAACTAGCCAGATCAGAGCAGCTCCCTGCAGCCAGCGAACAGGTTGGGTAACTGGATCCAGACTGCGCCCTCCAAGGGTTCAGCCGTTGAGCCATGACCACGCACTTGGCTGGAGAGGTCAGGGGCGGATTTTCTGCCACCGTTCACTTTGCCTTGAGGGAAATTCAAAGATTTTGTTTATTCTTCATATATTCCATGCATGCTGAGAGTGAGGTTGGGACATTGTAATAGACTTGGTAAGTAAGCCAGACACAAATCTGTCACAGTGGGTACAGCAACAACACCAACAACTTGGATTTATATAGTGCCCTTAACTTGGAAAAGAAACATAGAAGATAGGAACAAGAGGAAGCCATTTGGCCCTTCGAACCTGCTCTGCCATTCATCATGATCATGGCTGATTATCCAACTCAATAGCCTAATCCTGCTTTTTCCCCATAACCTTTGATTCCATTTGCCCCAAGTGCTATATCCAGCCACCTCTTGAATGAATTCAATGTTTTGGCATCCTGTGGTAATGAAAGTGGCGATGGAATATCCCATGTGATCGCGCAAACAAGAATCTCAGCAGCGAGGTCCCGTTCTTGCGATTTTCCCTGCCCTTTGCCAGTGATGTAACAAGGTTCTCACTCTTAAATCCGTTTCAATAAATTAATGTTTTCTTAAAGGGCTCCCCTGTCATTTATGTCTCCCCCCACCTCCACACACACACACACACACACATACACACACACACACACAAAAGCCTCCTTACTCATTTTAAGGGTGAACTCATTATGTCTGCTGTGGTGATCACTGATGTTTACAACCATATAGTCAGTGAGAATCAATGCAGTTCTGCTTCAGTTAATCAGGTCACAGGGAGAGAGAGCCTGAGACAAACAATCATGGTGTGCAGTGGCTTGCATCTTGCTTTTGTTTCTGACCATGTCCTCTGGTTGATTTATTGAACACTGGCCATTTGCCCCCTCGTGAAATTGATTGACCTTTCCTCTCGCATTTTTTTGGCCAGCTCTGGATTTGGATGACCAGCCACAGAGGTCATGTCATAACTTAATTTTGTCTCGATGTGTGACAGAGAAGTTATGCCAGTTGAAGAAACAGAAAATAAGTGGCACATTGTTTAGCGTTTGAAAGAAAAATAAGTAACTTGAGAAAGCAGAATCACATCACAATTCTGCAGAAGTGGAGGAATGGTTAGATTGCCCTTTGTGCAATGTATTATTGAATGAAGCCTTGGAACCAGGACTTTGAATGCATTACTAAATATTCATTTCATGGTTATTTTCCTCAAATTAAAGATTACAGAAAAGATATATTAGGATGCTACTGGGACTTGATGGTTTGAGTCATAAGAAGGGGCTGGATAGACTGGGACTTTTTCCTCTGGAACATAGGAGGCTTAAGAGTGAATGTATAGAGGTCTATAAAATAGTGAGGGGCATAGATCAACTAGATTGTCAATATCTTTTCCAAAAGGTAGGGGAATCTAAAACTAGAGGGCATAGGTTCAAGGTGAGAAGGGAGAAATGCAAAAGGGTCCAGAGGGACAATTTTTTCACACAAAGAGAGTGGTGACTGTCTGGAACAAGCTGCGAAAGATAGTACTAGAGGCAGGTACAATTATGTCTTTTAAAAAGCATTTAGACAGTTACATAGTTAAGATGGCTACAGAGAGATATGGGCCAAACGCAGGCAATCGAGACTGGTTAGGGGTTGAAAAATGGGGCGGCATGGACAAGTTGGGCTGCAGGGTCTGTTTCCAGGCTGCAAATTTCTATGACTTTAAATTAATGGCCTGGATTTTGCCAGGTGAGAGGGATTTAGATGGCAAACTGTCAGGGGTTGACATCATGACCCCTCTGAAAGTGACCACTGCTATAGGAGTCAGCCAGAGTGTAGATTAAAGTGGAAATCCTGAAGTTGCAGTCTGTCATTCATTGGTCCACTGCAGGTGATGCTATGGAATCTCCCCACCCCCTGGCATGACCCTTACCCTCCCACCCCTCCAACAAGTCAGAAATTACTGAATCAGTTGGTGTGGTGGGAACTCACCCTTTTCTATTCTCACACCGCTATTAGAAACCCATAACATTTCTATATTGTCAAATCAGATATAGCTAGAATTTCAACTATGACCCATTGCTGGATGGATGGCACGGTGGCACCGTGGTTAGCACTGCTGCCTCACAGCGCCAGGGACCTGGGATCAATTCTGGCTTGGGTCACTATCTGTGCGGAGTTTGCACATTCTCCACGTGCCTGCATGGGTTTCTTCTGGGTGCTCTGGATTCCTCCCACAGTCCAAAGATGTGCGGGTAGGTTGATTGACCATGTTCAATTGCCCCTTAATGTCAAGGGGATTATCAGGGTAAAGATGTGAGGTTACAGGGATAGGGCCTGGTGGGACTTTTGTCAGTGCAGACTCAATGGGCCGAATGGCCTCCTTCTGCACTGCAGGGATCTTATGATTTGATGAATGACAGATCCAGCCATAAAGACTAATTTTTTTATTTGTGGAGTCTCGTTAAATGCTTCTGTGATGATTAGATGCTGGAATTTTTCAACTGAAATTGTATAATTTTGTTTACAGATTCATCATGATACTTCAACTTCTACCTTCATCTCATATCTATGAACCAAAAGTTATTTTACTCCACATAAAATTTAAAAGAAGTGATTTGATTTTATTACTTTTCATTTCCTGGTTGGCTGTCTGTAAGAATTCTTGAATGTGATTGGCTGCTTGATGACATCACCTCTTGTCAGGAATCCCATAATAAAAATCACTGCCATTCCTCCAATATCCTCTCAGTTTATGTCTGGGGCATTAAACCCCCTGAGGAGAGCTTTACAAAGAAAATTTGTCACACGGGAGGAGACCATTTGGCACGTTGCATGCATGAGGATTCAGAAAGCCTAATCCAACATTCCTCCACTAGGGGTGAAATTTTCCTATCTTGTCCACCATGGGAATTGTAGCCGGTGGGACAGGACTGTGTAAATATCCGTTAACCCCAGATGGGGTTTTCCGGCCTTGGGGGCGAGCACAGCTGGAAAATCCCGCCCTAATTCTGTCCCCCTGCAGGTCATAGCTCTTTACTGTTGATTTGATTTGATTTATTATTGTCACATATATTAACATACAGTGAAAAGTATTGTTTTTTACACACTATACAGAAAAGCATACCATCATAGGGAAGGAAAGGAAAGAGTGCCGAATGTAATGTTACACGATAGCTAGGGTGTAGAGAAAGATCAGCTTAGTGCGACGTAGGTCCATTCAAAAGTCTGATGGCAGCAGGGAAGAAGCTGTTTTTGAATCTGTTGGTACGTGACCTCAGACTTTTGTATCTTTTTCCCAGCGGAGGAAGGTGGAAGAGAGTTTGGCCGGGGTGCGTGTGGCCCTTGATCATGCTGCCTATTTTTCTGAGGAAAAGGGAAGTGTAGACAGAGGCAGTGGTTGGGAGGTTTGTTTGCGTGATGGATTGGACTACATTTACAACCCTCTGTAGTTTCTTGCAGTCTTGGACAGATCAGGAGCCAACCAAGCTGTGATACAACCAGAAAGAATGTTTTCTATGGTGCACCTGTAGAAATTGGTGAGTTGTAGTGGACATGCAGACAAGTAGGCAGCTAAGTACATTTTAAATGTGATGAGTGTTTCTGTCTCCACAGACCTTCCGAGCAGTGCATTCTAGTTCCCTGCCCATCCTATGTGTGAAAAGATGTGTCCTTGTCCCTTCTAATCTCTGTCCCGATTGCTTTAAATCTCTGTTCCCTGTTTTTTGACCCCTCTGCTTAAGCTAAGTAGGTCATCCTTGTTTACTCCATGAAGTTCCCTCATATTCTGCACCTCAACTAAATCTGCTGTCAGCCTCCTCTGTTCCAAAGCAAGTAATGATGTGGAGATGCCAGCATTGGACTGGGGTAAACACAGTAAGAAATCTCACAACACCAGGTTAAAGTCCAACCAGTTTATTTGATAGTAAACCCACAAGCTTTCACCAAAGTAAGAAACCCCAGCCTATTGAATCTTTCCTCGCATCCAGTCCTGGCATCCTCTTCATAAATCTCCTCTGCATTTTTACTGTAACACAGCAAATATCTGATGTCAGATAACTTGTCATTGTAACTTTCTGCGGTATCACGTTTCCAGTTTTATGTAAGGAAGCTTATGGATTTATAGCTTATTGGGCCTCGGAACTGTGGCAAGCTCACAGTGCTGTGATCAGGCCTCACCATTAGCGACTCAGACACTAATGGACAGCTTGCTGGTGAAATGAGATGGATAATTGCCAGCAGCAGCTCTCTGGGTTTAAATGAGGCTGAACAAGGGAGTGATCTGCAGAGGTGGAGGTAGAAAGTGGGGGGGGTGATGCTGGGACTGGGGAGGTGTAGGTGTGGGGGAAGGTGAAGAGGATGGTGATCAGGCAGGGAACAGGGGCGGAGAGAAGTGATATGGCTGCATGGTAACGGTCTGCACTATTAGAATCCTGGATTCAGAGAAATCCTTCTCCCCCTACAGCTCCAAACCAGCCTCCCATCAATTGATACTCTCTTCACTTCCCACCGCCTCTGACAAACAGCCAGCATAATTAAGGACCCCACGTCCCCTGGACATACTATCTTCCACCTTCTTCTGCCGGGAAAAAGATACAAAAATCTGAGGTCACGTATTAACCAACTCTAGAGCAGTTTCTTCCTTGCTGCCATAAGACTTTTGAATGGATCTACCTTGCATTAAGTTGATCTTTCTCTACCCCGTAGCTATGACTGTAACATTATATTCTGCACCCTTTCATTTCCCTCTGTAGGAACGGTATGTATTGCGTGTTTTGCACGCAAGAAACGATACTTTTCACTGTATACTAATACATGTGACAATAATAAATCAAATCAAATCCATATTCAGCTTTTCTTTTAAATTCAATCCTGTGGGTGTCGCTGACAAGGCCATCATTTAAAGTTTATTTATTAGTGTCACAAGTAGGCTTACATTCATACTGCAATGAAGTTACTGTGAAAATCCCTCAATTGCCATACTCTGTTGCCTGTTTGGGTACTCTGAGGGAGAATTTAGCGCGGCCAATGCACCTAACCTGTACATCTTTCAGACTGTGGGAGGAAACTGGAGCAATCGGAGGAAATCCACGCAGACCTGGGGAAAATGAGCAAACTCCACGTAGACAGTGACCCAAGCTGGAAATCAAACTCAGGTCCCTGGTGCTGTGAAGCAATACTGCTAACTACTGTGCCGCTCCTAACTGCCCTTGAGAAGGTGGTGGTGAGCTGCCTTCTTGAACCACTGCAAGTCCCTGAGGTGTAGGCAGATCCACAGCGCTGCTAGGGAGGGAATTTCTGGATTTTCATCCAGCTGCAGTGAAGGAACGGCGATATATTTCCAAGTCAGAATGGTGAGTGATTTGGGAGGGTAACTTCCAAATGGTGTTCCCATGTGTCTGCTGCCCTTGCCCTTCTAAATGGTAGTGATCGTATGTTGGGAAGGTTCTGCCTAAGGGACCTTTGTGGGTTCTTGCAGTGCATCTTGTAGATGGTACACACGGCTGTTTGTTGTGGAAGGGATAGCAATCAAGTGGGCTGCTTTGTGCTGGATGGTGTCAAGCTTCTTGAGTGTTGTTGGAGCTGCACCCACCTAGGCAAGTGGGCAGTATTCCATCACACTGCTGACTTGTGCCTTCTAGATGGGTGGACAGTGGAGAGTCAGGAGGTGAATTACCCTCTGCAGGATTCCTGGCATCTAACCTGCTCTTGTCACCGTAGTAGAGATATAGCTAGTCCAGTTAAGTTTGTGGTCAATAGTAATCACCAGGATGTTAATAGTTAGATTCTCTCTCACTGGAAATAATCATTGCCTGGCAGTTGTGTAGTGGAAATGTTACTTGCTGCTAGTCAGCCTCTGTCTGGATATTGTCCAGGTTTTGCTGTATTTGAACTTGGCTTTCTTCAGTATTTGAGGAGTCGTGAATGATGCTGAACATTGTGCAGTCATCAACAAACATCACCACTTCTGCCTTTATAATGGAAGGAAGGTATTTGATGAAACAGTTAAAGATAATTCAACCTAAAATAAACCTTAGTGTGAGAGAGATTAGCAGGGTAAATCCAGAGGGATACAAGGTTAGGGCCTGGCTGGGATTGTGCTGGCTCAATGGGCCAAATAGCCTCTGTACAATTCTATGATTTTATGATTTTATTCTATGATTCTACTCTGTGGAACTCCTGCAATGAAGTCCTGGAGTTGAGATGACTGACCTCCAACAACTACAACCATTGTCCTTTGTATCAGGTTTGACTCCAACCAGCTTAGAGCTTGCCTGCAGATCCCCATTGACTATAATTTTGTTCGAGCATAATGGCATTGCTGCCTCACAGCACAGAGATGCAGATTTGATTCCCGGCTTGGATCACTGTCTGTGCGGAGTCTGCACATTCTCCCCCTTGTCTGCGTGGATTTCCTTCGAATTCTCCGGTTTCCTCCCACAGTCTGAAAGATGTGCTGGTTAGGTGCATTGGCCATGCTAAATTCTTCCTCGGTGTACCCGAACAGACGCCGGAGGGTGACAATTACAGGATTTTCGTAGCAACTTCATTGAAGTGTTAATGTAAGCCTATTTGTGGCACTAATAAATAAATCTTCAACTTTTCCTTGATGCCAAACTCAGTCAAACTTTGCAGTTGGTATTGACCTGATTTTCCTCAGTGTGTCCAATGCTAGAACTGTTGTCAGCTGCCAAAGGGCAAACCAATAATTGAACAGGAAACCTCAAACAGGTACAAGTTTTCTTCTTTACACAAACAAATGGCCCTGTGCTTGTTTTGGGCACAGGCAATCTTGCCAATTATTTTAGCTTGTGCCAATATGGTGGTGGTGGACACTCTCCTCTCGCTCGTGACGTGTGTACACTTCCTGCTCACACTATGAGCCCAGGAATCTCTGAAAAACAGGGGATGCACTTCCAGCTTTCTAGGACCATGTCCTGAGCCTGCGTTCTCTGAAATAAATCCTCGTCTGGCTGTATTCCATAACTTTATGATGATCAGTATTTGGAGCAGCTTATCTGCTCAAGACTCTCAATCGCAGTCTTGGATAGCTCGCTGTTAATCCGGCAGTTCTGGTATACATGAAGAATTTGAGAAAATACATTCCCAACAGAGAGGTAAGTGCCTCCGTGTAGCTTGCAAATGACTTTTTTTAATCAATCACCCAAAATTGCTTGATCGAGTTATGTATTAGCACTTAGAAGGTGCCTTTCAATCGAAAATGTAAAGGCTTTATTTTACTGAACCCGTTTTCTCTCTACACTTGAACATTCCATTGTTCAGTGAGCAGTGTGGACCCACTGATGGCTCATTTAACTTGTTACTGTGTCTGTGTGCGTGAAATATCTCTGTTGCAGTAGGGTGGGCATTTTGGTTTTCTACGGACTTGCAAGCGCCGCAAAATCAAACTCGGGTTTCAAGCTTTTGTAATTCCTAATAAATCCCATTAAATGTTGAGATGAGGGGACGAAATGATCTTGTTACGTTGGAATCTGTTTCACTGATTGCCTCTGCGGCCTGTTAAGTAGCAAAATAGCATGAAACTGGAATTGTATCCGTGTAAAGTTTAAAAAATAATGTAAAGTAATGCATGTGTGAGATTTTATCCAGCATTGTAATCAGAAACGTTCATTAGCATAATAGGTGCAACTTAAAGTGGCTATGTGATAAAGATATATCACAACAGAACAATAAAAAAGGAAATTATTTGAGGCTTCACGGTTCATTATGTGGGAACGCTGACTATTTACTAGTCCCTGATGTAACTAATATTTATTATTATATAAAATACAGTAAAGGCTGAGACTTTTAGCCACTTAGTGAAACTCCCATGACACATTGGTTACTGAAGTAATTGCTCTGAATATTTTCCATGGCTGAACTAATAATAGAAAATTATTTTTTGTTTCTCAGAAGAATAAAGGTCACTTTGTAAAATTGTTCACACGTTTGGGGACCCGGGTTGGATTCCTGGCTTGGGGAAATGTCTGTGTGGAGTTTGCACGTTCCCATCGGCATGGGTTTCCTCCAGGTGCACCACTTTCCTCCCACAGTCCAAAGATGAGCGAGTTACGTTGATTGGCCATGCTAAATTGACCCGTAGTGTCGGGGGTGGGGAGGGGGGAGCAGGGTAAATCCTTGGGGCTACGGGTGTGGAGCCTGGGTGGGATTGTTGTCAGTGCAGGCTTGATGTGCCGAATAGCCTCTTTCTGCACTGTAGGGATTCTATGATTCCATATATTGGCACCCTGTTGGTTTATTTTAACTCATTGGCAGCTTAAGTTGGGCAATGAGATAGGTGGAACAAATTAAATCATTTCCTGTGGCATTAGGAACCAGTCAGGAGTGGTCTTCAGATGCAACAGTTAGAGAATGGAGTATGATTGGTCTAACATGGGCTGATTCGGTCCCCTTTGTAAAATTGTACCTTTATTTTAGTGGTACTCTAATTCCTTATTTACAATTACATAGCACAGGAATGTGGCAAATTTGGAAGAAAAGAGTAGAATTTTTTTTTTAATTAATTTTTTGCTCATTGAATTGGATGTTGTTGGCAGGGCCACCATTTAATGGCCATCTCTACCCGCCCTTGGGAAGATGGTGGTGAATGATCATCTCACCCTGAAATGGGGTGGAAATCTTCCATGCCCCATCAGTAGGTTTAATGGTGCTCAGGTGGGGGGATGGTGGGGGAGGGGTGGAATCTAGTGGGAGGCCCAAAAATCACCCTTATGCTGTCATGAGGTTCCCATCCCCACCCCCGCCATGGGACTTAGGGCAGGATCTGTCGATCTCATCCGTTACCGCCCCACTGCCAGTGAGAATGGAGAATTTGGTGCTCTGCCAAAACTCCGCTCACTGCAGCGGCACTGGAGAATCCCAGCCACGAACAAGATCAGAGGATTCCACCGCTAGTCTCGGCTGGAAGAACTCCAGCCGTTAGCTCTAACTTTCCACAGGTGTTTGCCTGACCTGCTGCGCCATTCCAGAATTCATTTGTTCTTATTTCAGGGAGCATGCACTTAAGGTGGGAGGGAGGAGAGTTCAAAGGGGGTGTGAGGGGCAAGTTTTTGCACAGAGAGTGATAGATGTCTGGAACTCACTGCCAGGTGTGCTGGTGCAGACAGACACAATAGGGGCGTTTAAGGGGCTTTTACATAAGCACATGCATATAATCAAGAAGTCTCATAACAAGGTCCAACAGGTTTATTTGGAATCAAAGAACAAAGAAAATTGCAGCACAGGATCAGACCCTTCGGCCCTCCAAGGCTGCACCGACCATGCTGCCCAACTTAACTAAAACCCTCTATCCTTCTGGGGATCATATCCCTCTATTCCCATCCTATTCGTGTACTTGTCAAGACGCCCCTTAAAAGTGACTACCATATCTGCTTCCACTACCTCTCCCAGCAACAAGTTCCAGGCACTCACTACTCTCTTTGTAAAAAATCTGCCTTGTACATCTCCTTTAATCCTTGCCCTTTGCACCTTAAACCTAAATCATGAGCTTTCAGAGCGCTGCTCCTTCATCGGGCGTTAGACTTTAACCTGGTGTTGTGCGATTTCGTACTGTGCCCACCCCAGTCCAACACCGACATCTCCACATCATTGTATATAATCAAGGAAAAGAGGGATATGGACCAAAGGCAGGCAGAAGGGATTAGTTTAATTTGGCATCATGTTCAGCATAACATCATGGGCTGAAAGGCCTATTCCTGTACTGCACTGTTCAATGTTCTCTGTTATTTCCAACATGTACTACAGTGCCACGATCGGCAAGATGGAACATAGAACATTACAACGCAGTACAGGCCCTTCGGCCATCGATGTTGCGCCGACCACTGGAACCAATCTAATGACCCTCTAACCTAAACTATTCCAATGTTATCCATATGTCTATCCAAGGACCATTTGAATGCCCTTAAAGTTGGCGAGTCCACAACTGCTGCAGGCAGGGCATTCCACGCCCTTACTACCCTCTGAGTAAAGAACCTACCTCTGACACCTGTCCTATATTTATCACCCCTCATTTTAAAGCTATGTCCCCTTGTGTTAGCCATCACCATCCGAGGAAAAAGGCTCTCACTGTCCACCCTATCTAATCCTCTGATCATCGTGTATGCCTCAATTAGGTCACCTCTTAACCTTCTTCTCTCTAATGAAAACAACCTCAAGTCCTTCAGCCTTTCCTCATAAGACCTTCCCACCATACCAGGCAACATCCTGGTAAACCTCCTCTGCACCCTTTTCCAACACTTTCACATATTTCTTATAATGTGGCGACCAGAACTGTACACAATACTCCAAGTGCGGCCGCACCAGAGTTTTGTACAGCTGCAACATGATCTCACGGCTCTGAAATTCAATCCCTCTACCAATGAAAGCTAAAAAGATGTAGTTATTTTTCCCACTGTATATTTATTTTGCTGTGACACCAAAAATGGACACTTGTTTCATAATTCTATTATTAGATCACAAATTAAAAACGTGGACAGAGACTCACAATGGAAAAGCTGACAGGAAGGGGATATAGGTGTTTAATATATTACCAGTGATCTCCTTGTACGGGGCCAAGTGCTGACTTCTGATCAAGTTGGAATTACGAGACAGGGATAATTGGAACATGGAAAGGGGTGGCTTAATGAGACCATGAGGCTGCCTGTGCTGAACCCCTGAGTGGAGGTTGTTGCCTCACTGATTTTTCCCAGTCCTAAGAATGCGGAAATACTTTCTGGTGTTGACCGCAGTTTTTGTTTGTCATTCATGGGACATGGGTCATGCTGGCTGGCCAGCATTTATTGCCCACTCCAGGTTTCCCTTGTTCAGAGGTCAGTTGAGAGTCAACCACATTAAAGTGGCTCTGGAGTCACATGTAGGCCAGACCGAGTAAGGATGGCAGATTTCCTTCCCTAAAGGACATTAGCGAACCAAATGAGTTTTTGAGACAATCGACAATGGTTTCATGGTCATCAGTAGATTCTTAATTCCAGATATTTTTTATTGAATTCAAATTCTACCATCTGTTGTGGTGAGATTTGAACCTGGGTCCCCATTAGCTGAGTTTCTGGATTAATAATCTAGCGATAATACCACTAGGCCATCGCCTCCCCTCACAATATACACGGTGCAAATACCAATTTTACCTGACAAGTCTCTAACTAGTAACAGGAAGGCGTGAATATGTTTGGACTGGGTATCTTGTGGTATTCGAAAAGCAAAATACTGTGGATGCTGGAATCTGAAGAGCGGAAAGTACTGGAGAAACTCAGCAGGTGAAGCATTGGCTCTATTCTCTCCCCACAGATGCTGTCAGGCCTGCTGAGATTTTCCAGCGTTTTCTGTTTTGGTGTACCTTGTGGTTTTCCTTCTGAGCTATCAGTTTTACACAAAGTAGGATTAATTGCTTTATTCCACTCCCTTACACAGAATAAGCGGAAGCCAAAATATCCAGTGAAAGAAAATTGAAGAATCCTATGGCGGCCTTTGCTCCAATCACTTTCCCATTCCTCATGGAACATGATCATGAAAGAACGAGCATTCAGAAAACACCCTATCTGGTCCCAGGGTCGTTTAATTATCTTTTAAATGAGATCTGTATTTTGCAGTCAGTTTGCATGTAACATGGTCTCACAAGAAATGAATGAATCGAATGACCTGTAATTGATAATGTTCAAGCATGACCATGAGATCGTTAAGATGGCAATGAAACTGGATCTTTGACTGTGTGCTCTTTACCATCCACTAATGCTAACTTTAATTGATCCCTATTGTTGTAAAGTGGTTATATCCTATCAGTGGCACGCTGCTAATTAGGTTGCCAGTCAGACGAATGCTCGAATGGTTCAAGTGTAACTGTTGAGCAAAGTTACTAAAGCAATCTTATTTACTGCTGTGGGTGAAAATGGGCGAGATGCTTTTTTGTTGTGTTTGAAGTGAATGTCATTTAAATGAATAACTGGAATTCTACCCTGCTGTGTTTGTGACGGGTTATCAGGGCTGTGAATGCCAGGCTGGTGCAATGTTAACTCAAATTTCTCTCAGTACTGTTAATGCCAGCAAGACAAGAAATCAGAAGCAATTAGGGATGGCGGCATTTGGCTCTGTGATATTGTGTTGGTGGAGTTGTGGGAGGGGGGGATGATGACAGCATAAAGGGGAGGGGATGCGCGAGGAGGTGCTGAACAGTGACCCCGTTCAGACCTCAAGTGGGTAGGGAGGATGCTGTTAGATATTCATTCCTTTTCTGGGAAGATCATAACTAGGAATGTTTTTGAAATCAAATAATATTTATAGGAATTAAACTGTAAAATGCAACAGTTAGTTTGGTTATGACATGGACTTCTAACAAGGACATGCCACCCAGAAGACAAGTTTACATTGACTTGTGTCCCTCTCCACACCATCAGACACTACAGCATGTCTTTGCATCTCTCAATCTTTAATTGGAAGCATAGCTTTTTGTTAATAATTTATGGATGTGGGCTTTGCTGGCTAAGCCAGCATTTAGTGCTCATCCCTATTTGTCCTTGAGAAGGCTAACAAAGCAAATGATCCGAAGTTTATCCTGCAACAGATGCTGAGTTAACTCGCCTGAAATCGAGAAACAAGGCCAAGTAAGGCCTAAATTTCAGGCCTGCCTTAGACTTTTCATCTGAGGTGTGCACTGTCTGAGGAAAAGTGATTCTGGGCTTCAAATTGGGCCCAGGTGAATTCAAAAGCTACATTCTAACTTCTGAATTCCACCGAGACAAATTGGTAATTTGCTTCCAATGCTCCCTCCTCAAGTTCTGTTCTTCCCACGCCCCCCACCCACTTTACTGACACTCTTTGCTCTTTCCCTTTCCCATCTGATGCATGCACCACTGCTCCCCACACTTAATTCTGACACTCCTCTCCTTTTCCACGAAAGTGCCACATGGACCTAATGTACCTTTCTGCTGCCCTGAAAGAACAAAGAGCAGAACAGTGCAGCACAGAAACAGGCCCTTCGGCCCACCAAGCCTCCGCTGACACATGATACCTTTCTAAACTAAAAACCTTTTGCCTCTATGCAGTCTGGACTGCTCTGTTCCTTGCCTATTTATGTATCTGTCAGGATGCCTCTTAACCGTCATGTCAATTTAATTCCTTATTCTCATTATTTCCATCCATTTTCCTCCACCTTAATCAACATTATCCACTCCCTCCCAATATCTATTCATATCCCCTCTTTTCTCCTGTCCATTTGCTCGTTTTCCTGCATTCTGACCCACTCCTCTCCTCACATTCTACCTCTGTTTTTGCAGGCTGTGCATTCTCTTCCTTCCCTTGACGTCCACTTCCTTCCTCTTTCACCCACTGAGGTCCAGTGGCTAATACGCAGAGCAGGACCTCTTCTACCTTTCTGTACACTTCCACTGACAATGATCTGATTGCTGCCTCATCAAACTGGAGGTTAACACTTTCATTCTCTCTTCCAACGTACAGTGTCAGTAATTTGGGCCATGAGGACTGGTCTCTCAGCAGTTACATGCCAGGGAGTAGGTGGTGAAATTCATCTTCCACAAGAATGTGAAATAGTTCATTGCAAATTGGAAACTTCTTTTACAACCCAACCAATTTTAGCGTCCATTTAAGTCCAATGGAAACACCACAAGAAACATGATAGAGTAGCAATCAATAATTAGAAGCCTTGCTGAATTCAACGCATCCAGCATGGTCTGGGAATTGTCCAGTCTGTGTAACTCTGCCAAAGTTTAGTTTTACTGAGTGAATCATTCAAGATAGTGACATATAAGATTCCGGGCAGGATTTTCTCAATTCAAGCAGACACTATTGTCCTCCTTGTCTGTTATGGGGGGGAAGATGGAATTATGGGGGAAGGCAGGATCAGGCTATAGATTTTGATGGTCAGCCATGATCAAAATGAATTGTGGAGCAGGCTGGAAGGGCTGAATGGCCTACTCCTGCTTCTATTTTCTATGTTTCTATAATCCTGGTAAATGAAATAGGGAGGAATTGGTCTAGTGATATCTTCAGACTATTAATCCAGAAACTCAGTTAATGTTCTGGGGACCCAGGTTCAAATCCCACCACGGCAGATGGTGGAATTTGAATTCATTAAAAAAAAGTATCTGGAATTAAGAATCTGCTGGTGATCATGAAACCATTGTAGATTGTCGGAAAAACACATCTGGTTCACTAATGTCCTTTAGGGAAGGAAATCTGCTGTCCTTACCTGGTCTGGCCTACATGTGATTCCAGAGCCCCAGCCATGTGGTTGACTCTGAACTGCCCTTGGGCAATTAGGGTGGGTAATAAATACTAGCCAGCCAGTGACCCCCCTGTCCTATGAATGAATAAAAAAACGTAAGAAGGAACAAAGTGACTTCACAAGCTATAATTCAGTGTAAATCGACCAAAGTTTATTAAAATCAAAAGACTGAACCAACCATACTTTTTTTGTCGAATGGAATAGAATGATAGAATCGTACAGTGCAGAAGGAGGCCATGCAGCCCATCAAGTCTGTACCGACCACAATCCTCACCAGACCCTATCCCCATAACCTCATGCATTTACCTTAGCAATTTAGAATGGCCAACCCACCTAACCTGCACATCTTTGAACTGTGGGAGGAAACTGGAGCACCCATAGGAAACCCATGCAGACATGGGGAGAATGTACAAACACCACACAGACAGTGAGCCAAGCTGGGAATCGCACCCAGGTCCCTGGAGCTGTGAGGCAGCACTACCAACCACTGTACTACCATGCCGTCCAATGACGAAGGGCCATCTAGACTCAAAATGTTGGCTCTATTCTCTACCCATAGATGCTGTCCGACCTGTTGAGATTTTCCAGTGTTTTCTGTTTTTATTGTTGAATAATAAAAGGATGTTTTGTTGCAGCTTCTATGTTTTAATTGCTTTGGTTTCAGATATATTCATAAATTAGACAGTTTTAGACAGATGCACAAAGACAAATTCTGATCAATTCTGACTTCAAGAAACTAAAGGTCATGAATGTAACCTAATCCATCACGCAAACCAGCCTTCCATCCATTGACTTTGACTACACTTCCCACTGCCCTGGCAAAGCAGCCAGCTTAATTAAGGACCCCACACACCCCAGACGTTCTCTCTTTCACCTTCTTCCGTTGGGAAAAAGATACAAAAGTCTGAGGTCACGCACCAACTGACTCAAGAACAGCTTCTTCCCTGATGCCATCAGACTTTTGAATGGACCTACCTTGCATTAAGTTGATCTTTCTCCACACCCTAGCTACGACTGTAACACTACATTCTGCACTCTCTTGTTTCTTTTCTATGGACTTTGTCTGTATAGCATGTAAGAAACAATACTGTATGCTAATACATGTGACGATAATAAATCAAATCAAAATCAAATCAATCAGATTCACCTGAAATGCTGGAACTGCAGTTTGTCAGCTGGTGTATAAGGGGAAGAATGGGAAATGTGAATACAGAATCGAGACAGTTACCAGGAACAAGCAGAGCTGATTTAGTGCAGATTGCTATCAAAACTTCCTTCCACCTTTCTAAGGTGGGCAGGATTGGAAGATTGAGGAGAATGGCAGGTTTTCTTTTATTCTGACATGTCTTTTTTTCACAAGTATCCTTCAGTTCAGACACTGCTATTCAGAGAAAGAAAGTCGGGGGAGTGCGCAGTCCTGGCACAAACAAGACAGTTTAAGGGTTTGACTGTTTTCATCAACATACAACATTGTGAGCGCTGCTTCTAACAACTATAATAAAAATAAATAAATAACTGTTGTGCTCTGTTGACATAATGTCTAATATTGCTACAATATGCAGGACTATGTGAATTTACAAAACATCTCAAGGCAGTAAAACATTGAGAAATTGTGATAATATTATAAATCACAGAATCAGAGTTCAAATGGCTTATCAATGTCATCTCAACCGTTGAGTCTGTTACTGCTTTGGAACCAAGTGCAGAATATGTTATTCTTCTACAATATGTAGAAACTTAACAGTTAGTTGCTGTATTATCTCTGCTTCCTACCTTTTGCTGATGGACTGTGATTCTGTAAGCAATGATATCAACTGCATGGTGCAAAGGTAGATCAGGGTTTTTTGTGCATGGTAATAATCTTTCCGAATGCTATGACATGTTTATTTCTGACAGATTGTATAGCTATCTTCCAGTTATGATTGCCATCAGGGCAGCACAGTGGCACAATGGTTAGCACTGCTGCCTCACAGCTCCATCGACCCGGGTTCAATTGCAGTCTCAGGTCACTATCTGTGTGGAGTTTGCATGTTCTCTCCGTGTCTGTGTGGGTTTCCTCCGGGTGCTCTGGTTTCCTCCCACACTCCAAAGACATGCGGATTGTCCATGCTAAATTGTCCCTTAAGTCCCAAGATCTGCAGGTTAGATGGATTAGCCAAATGTGTGGGTTACAGAGATATGATGGGGAGAGAACTTGGGTAAAATACACTGTCAGGGAGTTGGTGCAGACTCGATGGGCTGAATGGCCTCTTAAGCTTCCACAGTTCTTCTGTGAGATCACGTGCTGATTTTCATGACCTCACTTGTTCCACTGTCTAGAGATTTTGAATTGAATCACTTAAATTATAGCACTCTTCCAAATGGGTGGCAAGGTGGCACAGTGGTTAGCACTGCCACCTCACAGCTCCAGGGACCCTGGTTCAATTCCAGCCTTGTCTGTGTGGAGTTTGCACGTTCTCCTCATGCCTGCATGGGTTTCTTCCTGGTGCTCCTGTTTACTCCCACAGTCTGAAAGGTGTGCTGGTTGTGTGTATTGGCCATGCTAAATTCTGCCTCAGTGTACCCAAATAGGTGCCAGAATGTGACAGCAGGGGATTTTCACAGTAGCCTCCTTGCAGTATTAGCCTACTTGTGACACTAATAAATATAGCAAACAAAATGGTATTCTCTGTTGTTTCATGTTTAAGCTGTGCCAAAATCCCATTGGCTTTCTTTGGTCCAATTGAAATGCACTCATTTTATGATATACAGGAAATGATTGATGTGTATTCTAGGATTAATACATCTTCCCAAACAACACTGAGGTTAAATAGCCAGAAAGGAGAAGTGAAGACCAGCTGTGCATTGAGCTTGGGAAACAGAGGCCAAAAACAGCACATCTGTAGTTAGTTTCCCATATTAATATATCAGTAGCGATACACTTACAGGCTACAGTGTACATAGATTACTCAGATCAATGTTCTGGGGATTCTTTGAGTAAGCTAGACTGTCTATTTGGTGGAAAAAAGGCATCTCTATAGAATTCTATTACAGAAGTATCGTTAAAACTTCGCATTGACATAAAGCATGCGACTAATCCTATGTTAAAGACTGACCTGACTCCACATTAACTTTATTTCTGTTGTCAGGCTTTAGATTAAATTTTCTTTTACATTATGTCTGCAGCGTTACATTACATGAAAATTGCCTCACGCCAACTGTTGTAGAGTGAATTGTCTGAAATTCTGGAGACAAATGTGTTGGACATCTTGGGGATGTCATTGTCAAAATGTTGGTATTATGGGGCTAGAGACTTTTCAAGATGAGGAGAATGGCTTTGGGACATTGCCAGATGAATACACAGCTTATCTTGAGATATGTAGAGTGCTTATATAAAGAAATAAATGAAATGAATGGTGTAAGTCATGAATGTAGTTAAAGTGCAGGGCTAAAACCAGGAAGTGCTGGAAGTACGCAACAGGTTTGTGCAACAGGTAGAGAGAGAAATGGAATTAACCTTTCAGATTAATGATCTTTCATCATAAGGTGAGGTGGGTGGGGGTAGCTGTGCACTTTGCAGCCAGGGATGGACTGGGGAGGTGGGAGCTGAGCGCTCTGCATTTGACAATTGAGGCCAGGTGGAGGGTAGGGGGTTTGTGTGGCGATCGATCGGGCCAGGGAGGCAGGGGGGATTAGCCAGGGAGGCCAGCAATTGTGCAGGGTTAGTATGCGATATCCAAATTGGGTGGATGTCTGACAGATCTCTCTCTGTTACGTTGCACAGAACAGAGTGAGATCTGCGCATGTCAAATTATGCCCTCGGATGTGAGAAACCGGCTTTCTGGTAAGCTTAGGTCCTGCACCCCCTCCACCTCTCCCCTGCTGGCGTGAAACACATTGTACGTCATGTTTCGCACAAAGTGGTATAAGATTACTTTTTTAAACTCACCCAAAAAAATTGGATCTGAAACTTTCCCATTTTATGCTCGTTCAGCACTTGGAATTTATTTTGGTAAGATCGCCCCCATAAAAGGAAGGAGGTTGAATACTAACACAACTACATCCTGAGTTAATATTGCCTGCTTGCATTGAGTTTAAGGATCTTAATTTAATTTCTCTTTTAGTTGGTAATGTTTGCCTCTCCTTTGACTTGAATTATAACAAGTTGCGTTATCATCGTCTATTGAATTCATTCCTCATTAATATTTTACAAGTCTATATCTTCTTGGAGGAAGACATTTCTTGCCAGGCTGCAATGCTCTACTGCTGTGTCACTCTATTAGAATGAGAATATTTCCATTTCAGAGAGAGCTGCACAATGTTCATGTCAAACCAAACTCTGGATGCCTTGGGTGGTTACACTGAAGTTGTATTCTTAGATCTCAAGTATGAATCAAGCTTTCACAGATAGATGAACAAATTCTTTTGTTTCTCTGTTAAGGAATCAAAATAAAATTGAGTTTAGAGATGATAATGAAGGATGAATAAGCCAGTGAGAAGTGCGCTGTTGGTATGTTAATCTTTCCAAGATTGTCAGTGCATGCTCAATGGGTGAAATGGCCTTCACCTGCACTGTAGGGACTCTGATTCTATGATTCTAAGCAAAGGCAACTGTTTGAGCACTAAGTATGACTATTCCTTGTTTAGACACAATTTTTCATCAGTAGTCGCAGTGAATTGGGGCAGCATGGTAGCACATAATTACCATTGCTGCCTCACAGTGCCAGGGACCCGGGTTCAATTCCCGGCTTGCGTCTCTGTCTGTGTGGAATTCCCACATTCTCCCCATATCTGCGTGGGTTTCCTTCAGGTGCTCTGGTTTCCCCTCACAGTCCAAAGATGTGAAGGATAGGTGGATTGGTCATGCCAAATTAACTCTTAGTGTCATGGGGACTAGCTAGGGTAAATGCACGGGGTTATGGAGATAGGGCCTGGGTGGATTTGTGGCCAGTGCAGACTTGATGGGCCGAATGGCCTCCTTTAGCATTGTAGGATTCTGTGATCCTAAGAATAATGCCCCCTCACTGTTCTCTTGATAGTTGTGCACTATCAACATGAAAAAATTGATAGTCTCTCTCTCTCTGTCTAGCCTGTGAACAATCTCCACAACAGATTTAACAATAAATTAATTGGAGGCACGTGGGTTGCTGGCTTCCAGCATAAGAACATAAGAAATAGAAATAGGAGCAGGAGTAGGCCATCTAGCCCTTCGAGCCTGCCCCGCCATTCAATAAGATCATGGCTGATCTGTTGTGGCTTAGTTCCACTTTCCCGCCCTCTCCCCATAACCCTTAATCCCTTCTCTTATCAAAAACCCATCAACCCGCTTCTTAAAAATATTTAGCGAGGCAGCCTCCACCACTTCAACGGGCAGAGAATTCCAGAGATTCACCACCCTTTGAGTGAAGAAGTTCCTCCTCAACTCCGTTCTAAACCGCCTCCCCTTTATCTTGAGGCTGTGCCCCCTAGTCCTACTGTCTTTTTTGAGCGGGAAGAGTCTCTCCACCTCTATCCTATCCATCCCATTCATCATCTTATACGTCTCAATGAGATCTCCCCTCATTCTTCTAAACTCTAACGAGTACAAGCCTAGTTTATTCAGCCTCTCCTCATAGCTCAATCCCCTCAACTCCGGTATCAGCCTAGTAAACCTCCTCTGCACTCCCTCCAGGGCCAAAATATCCTTGCGCAGGTGCGCATCCTCCCACCCATCCCCACAGTTCCCGGCCCTCTGTTTAAAATTTGCAAAGATTCCCGGAGGTGGCGGAAGGTGGATGCACCATCTGAGAGTGATTTTTGATGCACGTGCACGCCTGAACCCCCTCCCACAGGTGACTGAAAATCTAATCCCGGGGAGGTGGGGGAATTCTCCCACCCTGCCTGTCAGAGGAATCAGAGCAGGCAGGGGGTGGCTGGGCCACACAGACGCCCATTGACTAGGATTATCCTGCTTTGGGGCAGCCAGAAAATACCACTCTTCAGTTCACCAAATTGAGCAAATGTTGGCGCAGCAACTAAATTGTATATGAAAGTTTTTGATCAGCCTCTGACAACTAGTTGTTTATCTGGTTAGAATACATAAGTGGCCGACCGTGTTTGAACGGTTCAGGTGGGAATTTATATCTGCCCTAACAATCAAGTCCAAAGAGAATCACCGTAGACCAAGTAGCGAGCAACTAGGGACAGAAAGGAAATGGGGTGGCCTCGTAGCATTATCGCTAGATGACTAATCCAGAAACTCAGCTAATGTCTTGGGCACCGGGTTCGAATCCCATCACAGTGGATGGTGAAATTTGAACCGAATAAAAAAAAACCTGGAATTATGAATCTACTGCTGACCACGAAACCATTGTTGATTGTCAGAAAAGCCTATCTGGTTCTTTAGGGAAGGAAATCCTTACCAGGTCTGGCCAACATGTGACTCCAGAGCCACAGCAATATGGTTGACTCTCAACTGCCCTCGGGCAACTAGGGATGGGCAATAAATGCTGGCCAGCCGGCAACACCCATGTCCCACGAATTAAAAAATATACCTAAAATCTATTCTTGCCAATGCCAGTGGACAAACATCATGTTTTCATCCAGGATTCCTCGCTCTGCTATTTTAGTGAAGACAGTTATGAAACAATTTAGTTGATGACTTTATTGAATACTGTCAATAGCATGTCCTACAAACACATTGATATCTCTTGTTATTTCTAGAACCAGATCATTTAGGGAAGAAAACAGGACTCAAAGTGTTAATGAATTGCAAGCAATGGCTTCAAAAACATTTCAGTGCAAGCAACACTTTGAAATAAAAGGTAATGCGATCACTAAGGATTGAGGTGATGTGAATCCCACAGTAATTACAGTAATTTAGCTTCGTTAGTTGAAAATCGTTAAATTTCAGCAAATCATTTTTGATATAACTATCATTTTTTTTACTCTTTCATTGTTTGTTTGCCAGTACCAGCAAAAAAAAAACAAAGGCTTCCTGCACACGGGATCTATTTATTGCATTTTGTCAAATACGTGACCGTAATACCAACAGGTTATTTCCATTAATTCGACGATAACTAGAATTCAGAGCAATTACACAATCTCTTGGTCACTTTCTTTCACTGCAAAGGGTAAAATTGGATAAGGATTAATTGCATTACCATATCTGATGCCTATCTGAAATTGACAGCTTCTGTAAAAGTGCCAAAGCTGAGGGTGTTATGTGCGTTAGAAGCTCTGGTGGTTAGATTTCTCTCATTCTGAGGAAGGATTAGGCTGGGATTGAAATGAAACAGTTTTCTGAAGGAGCTGCAAGTTGATAAATGTACCACATCTAATATTCAATAATGATGGAACTCTCCCACTGCTATGTTCTCCCAGCAGTGAATTACTTCTTTGAAATGTTCTATCTGCATCATCAGAGCCAAGGAGCGGAAAGATCTAGGAATCCATGTTGGGAAGAGCAATGTGACTGAACAATTCTTTTCCATTTGAGACAGAGTTCCCCAAATCAAGAGAACTACAAACTTGAGAACAAATGGCTGTTCACGTAGCTTAATTAGTCAGAAATCAAATGTTTTTTTAATTCAGAGAATTATAGAATTCCTACAGTGCAGCAAGAGGCCATTCGGCCCATCAAACCTGCACCACAATCCCACCCACGTCCTATCCTTGTAATCCTACATGTTTACACTGCGAATCCCGTACACAAAGGGCAATTTAGCATGGTCAATCAACCTCACCCTGCATATCTTTGGAGTTTGGAAGGAAACCGGAGCATCTGGAGGAAACCCACGCAGACAGAATATACACATAGACGGTCACCCGAGGCTGGAATTGAACCTGGGTCTCTGGTGATGTGAGGGAGTAATGCTAACCACTGCGTCGTGGTGCTTCCCTCCTCCTGATGCTGCCTCCCTTTCTCATGATGTGGTGACCATTTGCAAGGCCAGATTGATCACCCATCCTTAAATGGGCCACTTCAGAGGGCAGTTAAGCATCAACCATGCCAGCATTGGTGTGGGACAAGAGACACAAATAGGCCAGACCATGTCAGGACAGTGGATTGTCTTCCCAAAAGGACATGAGTGAACCCGTTTGGGATTTCCCAACAATCTGACAGCTGACATTAGCTTTTTAAAATGAGTCAAATTCTCACGCTGCTCTGGTGGGATTTCAAGAGAATTTATTTTATTATTAGTCCAGGTCTCTGAGCTTGCTCGCCTAGTGACCAGTCCACTATGTTACTGTACTCTTCCATTCTTACCTGGTCTTTGTATTTTCAATGGATGAGCAACAAGAAACAATAATTATTAAAGGATTGTTAGCCCTGTTAAAGATATAAGAACATAAGAAATAGGAGCAGGAGTAGGCCATCTAGCCCTTCAAGCCTGCCCCGCCATTCAATAAGATCATGGCTGATCTGAAGTGGATCAGTTCCACTTTCCCGCTTTCTCCCCATAACCCTTAATTCCCCTGTCTATCAGAAACCTATCTACCCGTGACTTAAATATATTTAGCGAGGTAGCCTCCACCACTTCAATGGGCAGAGAATTCCAGAGAATCACCACCCTTCGAGTGAAGAAGTTCCTCCTCAACTCCGTTCTAAACTGCACCCCCCCCCCTTACCTTGAGGCTGTGCCCTCTAGTCCTATTATCCTTTCGAAGCAGGAAGAATCTCTCTACCTCGACCCTATCTATCCCCTTCATTATTTTATACGTCTCTATAAGATCCCCCCTCAGCCTTCTGAACTCCAACGAGTATAAGCCCAGTCTATTCAGTCTCTCTTCATAGGCTAACCCCCTCATCTCCGGTATCAGCCTGGTGAACCTTCTCTGCACTCCCTCCAAGGCCAATATATCCTTCCGCAAGTGCAGCGACCAAAACTGCACACAGTACTCCAGCTGCAGCCTCACCAGTACCCTGTACAGTTGCAGCAAGACCTCCCTGCTTTTATATTCTATTCCCTGTTTGATACTGAGGTTTCAACATTTTAAAGAGCTCAGAATTGAAAAATTTAACATGATTTCTCTTCTGCTTTTTTTTATTCATTCATGGGACATGGGCATCGGCTGACTGGCCAGCATTTATTCCCCATCCCTAGTTGTCCCTGGAGGGCAATTGAGAGTTAACTGCATTGCTCTAGGTCTGGAGACACATGTAGTCCAGATCAGGTAAAGATGGCAGATTTCCTTCTCTAAAGGATGGTTTTTTCCAAGAATTAGCAATGGTTTCATGGTCATCAGTAGACTCTTAATTCTGTATATTTTTTATTGAATTCAAATTCCACCTTTTACTATGGTGGGATTTGAACCTGGGTCCCCAGAACATTAGTTTATTTGCTTATTTATTAGTGTGACAAGTAAGCTTACATTAACACTGCAGTAAAGTTACTGTGAAAATCCCTTAGTTGCCACACTCCTGCGCCTGTTTGCATACACTGAGGGAGAATTTAGTATGGCCAATACACCTAACCAGTGCATCTTTTGGATTGTGGGAGGAAGGGAGCACCCGGAGGAATCCCATGAAGATACGGGGAGGATGTGCAGACTCCGCACAGACAGTGACCCAAGCTGGGAATCGAACCCAGTTCCCTGGCATTGTGAACTGCATTGCTAACGACTGTGCTGCAGTGCCGCCCACAAAAACGTGGAACGCTTCACTAATGTGCGTAGCTGAGTTTCTGGGATTAATAGTTTAGTGATAATACCACTAGACCATCGCCTCCCCGATCATTCTACTGCAAATGATTGAAATTGTAAAGAAAGACATCATTATTTGCAATGGCAGACTTGAACAGATCTTTACTTTTGTGCATCTACAGACAGATTTCCTCTCAAGGAAGCTGTGAGAAAGTCAATCCATTCGGAATTGCCTCAGTACCCTGTATTTTTGTGAAGTACCTCTATCAGCTGGTCTTCCTTAACTGAATATCTCCAGTCTTATCCATAGTGTTTGGTGCAACAGAATTCCAAGAATTTGTGACTGATATCTAGGGAATACTTAATGCTTACTTGGCTTTTAGTCTATGCAGATAAATGCCAAATGGACACATGTGACAGGTCTGAGTATGTTTTCTGTATTTAAAAGCTAACTTCCAGAAAGGAGATCAATACTCAAGCTATCCCATCTGAAAGGCCTTCAAAAATTTGCTGTGTATTTTGGCCTTGGTCAATGTAGCAATTGGGAATTTGTGTTTTATGTCTCAGAGATTTCTGAACAGGAGTTTTATTTACAATGCTTTTAAAATGTCATCTCTTATGTTTACAGCTTCTTGCTTCAATTTTGTTTCTCTTTCTCAGTACCCCAGGCAGGCTTGATGAACAGCACGCAAAATGGAGAAGACTCTTGGGGCACACATAATCAAACTCCACGTAATACTTCATCTTTTCCCTTTGTAAAACTTAAAAACCATCCTACACAACAAACAGATGTACATTGAGTCATTTCTTAGAGATCAGAGTCCGTTTTCTCTGACTATAGAAATAGTCTTTGAGATATGAAGGCCATTGATGAGATCGACAAACTGTAATAAGTCATTGTAGGCAGAGGCCCCTTCACCAGAATCCCTTCAGGAACTGACACTCCCAGTTAAATTCGAGGCAAAAACTTCCTGACTAGTCCATCAATTGACTCCATAATCAGGGAGTTCATATTCCAATAGGCCAACCTCAATGGCCTGATTGAAGTCATTACATAAACTTGAGGTTGTTTTTCTGTGAGGCCATGGAATCATAGAATCCGTACAATGCAGAAGAGGCTATTTGGCCCATTGAGTCTGCACCGACTCTCTGACAGAATATTTTACCCAGGCCCTATCCCCCACCTTATCCCTTTAACCCCACATATTTACCATGGCTAATCCATTCAACCTACGCATCTTGGGACACTAAGAGGAAATTTAGCATGGCCAATTGACCTAACCCGCACATCTTTGGGAGGAAAGCGGAGTACCTGGAGGAATCCCACACAGTCACGGAGAGAATGTGCAAACTCCATGCTGACAGTCACCCGAGGCCGGAATTGAACCTGGGCCCTTGAAGCTGTGACGCAACAGGGCTAACCGCTGTGCCACCATGTGGTCAGATCAGCTGCTCTGTTCTCAAAATATCCTGGTCTGCTTATCAACAAGGATCTCATGCTCCAATTTAAGTTATTATCCTACCGATAAGTGTTGTATTAAACAACCATTTCATCTGCTTTGGTCTTGATAGAAATTATATGAATATGTGCTGACAAATCTGGCTGTGATGCAAACTCTTTTCCAACTTCAAATCATAATCTCCTTGCATGTGTTTAGTAAGCTCTTGCTTTTCCTTGTCGTTTTGCGATTTCTTCTGCTTTCGTTCTGACATTTGTTTTGGATAGCAGTGATGGCTATAGAATGGTTAGCGGTGTGCAAAGATTACGCCCAATCATTAATTTGGTCCCTATCCTTCCAGTCAGAGAGTGTTGGGTGGAATGATCTGATATACATAGATCATTCAAGTGTTATCCCCTCTGACAGGCTAACCCTTGGACTGGGGAGAAATTTATATTCTGCCCAGGGCAGAAATTACAAGCTCGAGGTAAGTGGGGGGAATGGTTCAGTGGAGATATGCGGGGGAAGTTTTTTTACACAGAGGGTGGTGGTGGTCTGGAGTGCACTGCCAAGTAAGTTGGTTGAAGCAGACATGTTCACGACATTTAAGACTTATCTGGATAGACACATAAACCAATGGGGAATAGAGAGACACAGGGTCTAGATAGGACAATGTGATCAGTGCAGGCTTGGAGAGCTGAAGGGCCTATTGCTGTGCTGTTCAGCTCTTTGTCATTTGTTCAGGATCACCCTGTTGAATCAGTTAATGCCATCATTCAAATAAATTAAATTGAATTGAGCTGATTTATTATTGTCACATGTATTGGGATACAGTGAAAAGTATTGTTTCTTGCATGCTATACAGACAAAACATACTGTTCATAGAGTACATTGGGGAGAAGAAAAGAAGAGAGTGCAGAATATAGTATTATAATTACAGATAGTTGAAGAGAGGGTGAGGGTTGTATCATCGTGTCAGATGGTGGTGAATTCCATCGAACTTCATGGAGTTCTTGGAAACAAACAGTCACCATGATAGTCCCCGGGAAATCCATTTTGTAAATAACTTGGCTTGAATATCAATGATTGAAGTGGTTTTTATGGAATTCATTGCAGCCATTTGCTTTCTGGATCTTGAACAACAAGCAGAAAATTTTGATTCCTAAGGGCTGTGGGCACGTCTTTGAAAACATCAACTTGAAGTTGTTGCTGTGGTTTTGTTGGCCATGGCGTTAGTTGTAGAGATACAGGGCACATTTCAACAGATTTCTCACTGAGCATTCAAATTAAAAAGGAACGATCTTACCAAAACAATTCTAAGAGCCAAACAACCACTTAGTGAAAATGGAAGAGAATTGTGCCCCATTTTTTCTGCAAGCTTTCAGACACGATTTTATGCTACTTAGGAAAAAAGAGGTAAAGTATGATTCACGCCAGTAAGAGGAGTGAATGGAGTCTATTCTTGCTGGAAAGCTGGCTGCTCACAGCTAGATGGTGCCATTGCATATTTGCAGATCTCTCAGTGATCTGTATACAGGAGTAAACAGAGCACTGAGATCTGTCACTCCCTCACCCCCCCCCCCCCACCCCCCCACGGATATCACCAGCCACCCCGTCCAATTGCTGGCCTCTCCAGCTGATCACCTCCCTCACCTCCACCCCCTGGAACCCATTTACCATGGCTAATCCACCTAACCTACACATCTTAGTGACACTGTGCCACTGTGTCGCCCTTCGAGCAACATGATTACTTGAAGTCTGTTTCAGTTACCCATCTCTCACTTTTCCACTTTTAGCACAGGGCTTCAATTCCACCCGAGTGCTCTGGGTTCCTTACCCGTGAGCCCATTATTTCCACCTGGGCTTTTACAATGAGTGTCAGCTACCTATTCCACTGTATTAGATACACAAGCCAAGTTTGATCCTTCATTCACCCAACATCTGAACAGGCTCACTCTCAGAGAAGAGTGGCGGGGCAGCAAGTAACAGATCCTCGTAAAGCCTAACTACAAACTAGAATCAGTTAACTCAGGGCAGGCCGGGGATTGAATATAAGACCTCTTTAGTCTGTACAGCTGTCATAGGAATTGTACAGTTAAAAGCATGGGCTAATTCAGGAGACGGCGATGTGTAAAGTATTGAAGTAATTTGCCCTTTTTTGGTAGCTGCCGACTGTAGTGTGTGTGTGGCATCAAAATCAGAATTTGGATTTTAGATACACATCTGCCCAATTAATGAGAAACTGCCGTCTTCGGGAAAAAAAAACAAGCTGACATCAACTGTTTTTAACAAGCTCCTCCTGTCATGATATTTAACGCTTGTGACATCCCAAAGAAACGATAATTCTAGCACCAATTACCAGGGCGGGGGGAGCATCCATGGCTTTTCGTCAACTTGGTTCAACTAGATTTCTGATACAGATCGGCTGTGACATCCCTGAGTCCCCACAATACCTGTGCTGTGGTGATCTCCCGTAATAGACAGAGCAAACTTTGATAAATGACATATCAGGAAGGTAATGAACTGGAACAAATCAAAATTAAAATGATCAACATATTGATGTCAGTCAACGCCATTGTTAGATTAGCTTCCTTCAAATAATGTGACTTGCATTAATAAATGTCGCCCTGAATATTTTCAGCAGCTTTTCAAAGCTGTATGTTTCTGTATGACTCAAATTGATCACCAGACTGAGCGACAATGTGCAAATATATTTTCTTATTCTTTCTTAAAATGTTTAGAACTTAACTGCACTTTGCTGGGATCTTTTTTTAAAATGCTAATAAAATTATACTGCTCCAGTAGAAAATATTTGCCCCTGGGTTTGACTTCTATCAGCAATTGCGCCAATTAAGGGTGGCATGGTGGCACAGTGGTTAGCACTGCTGCCTCACAGCTCGAGGGACCCAGGTTCAGTCCCAGCCTTGGGTCACTGTCTGTGTGTAGTTTGCATGTTCTCCCAGTGGGTTTCCTCCGGAGGCTCCGGCTTCCTCCCGCAGTCCAAAGATGTGCGGGTTAGGTTAATTGGCCATGCTAAGTTGCTCTCCTCAGTGTCCAAAAGATGTGTGTAGGTTAGACGGAATCACCATGGAAGGTTAACATGGGGTTATGGAATAGGGCCTGGGTGGGATTGTTGTCAGCGCAGACTCGATGGACTGAATGGCCTCCTTCTGCTCTGCAGGGATTCTCCGGTTCTAACTGGTAATGTCACACTGAAAGATTTGTGGACCTCAATAACAATTTATATTTAGCAGAGGCCGGTGCAGTGGAGCCCTGCAATACAATCTGCTGGGGGTCCTATGCGTCATTGTGACTTGCCTCGACCAGGATCATATCATGGTGATGCATCGGAGAAAGATTAACCACTCCTGAACTCATGAAGACCACAGTGTTACCAGGGGCAGAAGGTGTAGGAATAGGTTTTGGGGGAGGAGGCGGGGGTGGTGAAACCACACCTTAAAGGTGCAGAGCACACAGAGGGAGAACGACCGGACTCTGTGATACCATCCCGATACATTCTGGCTGATATTCCCATTCCCATTGAGGTACTGCATGGCTGACATGTTCGGTATGGATTCAGGATCCTGATAATTTTGACGTGGGGCCTAAATTCTGGTGTTGAAAAATTGCAGCTTGACACTTTACATTTTATTCAGGCTAGACAGTTCTTTCTTAAAACAATACTTAAACTTGTCAAGAGCATTTATAATCCTTCTGTTGAGCTGTCAATTACAAACTGCAATTCTATGATCTTCCTGGACGTGCATCAGGGTGGGGGTGGGTGAGTTTCAGAAAGGCATTGTCAGTTTTTCACTATAAGTACCTGAAGAATAAACTTCCCTCCATCCTCCCGTGCTTTGCACCACTTTTTGCTGGGGGAACAAGCAGATGACTTGCTCACTGTCTCCACCACTGTCACCCTGAAATCAGCAGCAAAGGGGTGGGTAATAATCATAGAATCCTACAGAACAGAAAGAGGCCATTCAGCCCATCAAGTCTGTACCAACACAATCCCTCCCAGGCCCTATTCCCATAACCCCATACCTTTACCCTGCTAATCCCCCTGACGCTAAGGGGCAATTTAGCATGGCCAACCAACCTAACCCGCACATTTTTGGACTGTAGGAGGAAATCGAGGCACCCAAAGGAAACCCACACAGACACGGGGGGAATATGTAAACTCCACACAGACAGTGAGTGACCGGAGCCAGAATTGAACCTGGGATCCTGGCGCAGCGAGGCAGCAGTGCTAACCAGCGAGAGGCAGCAGTGCTAACCAGCGAGAGGCAGCAGTGCTAACCACCATGAGACAGCAGTGCTGACCACCATGAGACAGCAGTGCTAACCACCGTGAAACAGCAGTGCTAACCAGCGTGAGGCAGCAGTGCTAACCAGCGTGAGGCAGCAGTGCTAACCAGCGAGAGGCAGAAGTGCTAACCAGCGTGAGGCAGCAGTGCTAACCAGCGAGAGGCAGAAGTGCTAACCAGCGTGAGGCAGCAGTGCTAACCAGCGAGAGGCAGCAGTGCTAACCAGCAAGAGGCAGAAGTGCTAACCAGCGTGAGGCAGCAGTGCTAACCAGCGTGAGGCAGCAGTGCTAACCAGCGAGAGGCAGCAGTGCTAACCAGCGAGAGGCAGCAGTGCTAACCAGCGAGAGGCAGAAGTGCTAACCAGCGTGAGGCAGCAGTGCTAACCAGCGTGAGGCAGCAGTGCTAACCAGCTTGAGGCAGCAGTGCTAACCAGCAAGAGGTAGCAGCGCCAACCAATGTGAGACAGCAGTGCTAACCAGCGTGAGGCAGCAGTGCTAACCAGCGTGAGGCAGCAGTGCTAACCAGCGTGAGACAGCAGTGCTAACCAGCGTGAGACAGCAGTGCTAACCAGCGAGAGGCAGAAGTGCTAACCAGCGTGAGGCAGCAGTGCTAACCAGCGTGAGGCAGCAGTGCTAACCAGCGTGAGGCAGCAGTGCTAACCAGCTTGAGGCAGCAGTGCTAACCAGCAAGAGGTAGCAGCGCTAACCAATGTGAGACAGCAGTGCTAACCAGCGTGAGGCAGCAGTGCTAACCAGCGTGAGGCAGCAGTGCTAACCACTGTTAGGCAGCAGTGCTAACCAGCGTGAGGCAGTAGTGCTAACCAGAGTGAGGCAGCAGTGCTAACCAGCAAGAGGTAGCAGCGCTAACCAGTGTGCGACAGCAGTGCTAACCAGCGTGAGGCAGCAGTGCTAACCAGCGTGAGACAGCAGTGCTAACCAGCTTGAGGCAGCAGTGCTAACCAGCAAGAGGTAGCAGCGCCAACCAATGTGAGACAGCAGTGCTAACCAGCGTGAGGCAGCAGTGCTAACCAGCGTGAGGCAGCAGTGCTAACCAGCTTGAGGCAGCAGTGCTAACCAGCAAGAGGTAGCAGCGCTAACCAATGTGAGACAGCAGTGCTAACCAGCGTGAGGCAGCAGTGCTAACCAGCGTGAGGCAGCAGTGCTAACCACTGTTAGGCAGCAGTGCTAACCAGCGTGAGGCAGTAGTGCTAACCAGAGTGAGGCAGCAGTGCTAACCAGCAAGAGGTAGCAGCGCTAACCAGTGTGCGACAGCAGTGCTAACCAGCGTGAGGCAGTAGTGCTAACCACTGTGAGACAGCAGTGCTAACCAGCAAGAGGTAGCAGCGCTAACCAGTGTGAGACAGCAGTGCTAACCAGCGTGAGGCAGTAGTGCTAACCACTGTGAGACAGCAGTGCTAACCAGCGTGAGGCAGCAGTGCTAACCACTGTTAGGCAGCAGTGCTAACCACTGTGAGACAGCAGTGCTAACCAGCGTGAGGCAGTAGTGCTAACCAGCGTGAGGCAGTAGTGCTAACCAGCGAGAGGCAGCAGTGTTAACCAGCGAGAGGCAGCAGTGCTAACCATTGTGAACCGTAATGATCAGAACTGATTCATTCTCTTGATTCCTTTCCACCATGCTCTTTGCAAACCTGTTTTGGATTTCTGTGCAGTGGCATGGCCAAGACGGATGGAGGGGGGTTGTGGCCCCCAGACCTCCCTATCAACTCTTAATGAAGCCACATGAGCTCCAGCAAGTTGCAGGAAAATTATAACTCAGCTCAAAGAACATTCCAGAAAGGTGGTGTGAGAACGCCGCATCCTCTGGCTTTGAGCATTATTCAGCTTGTCAAAAGAGCAGTCTCAGGATGGTTCTCCCAATTGGCTTAGGGGCACCTGGTGATTTATAAATTGTCAGTATCGGAGCTGTTCACTTTCTCCTATTAACTCTCTGCATGCTCGCGGGGTCTGACTCATGCAAATCACTGTCTGAATAAAAAGCTGTGAAATAACACAGTGATTATCCAGAGAAGCTGCATCGATCATTACCTTCAAATCCATTTCAGTCTTTCAGTGAACAGCAAGCAGCCGCAAGTATTAAGCTGAAAGCCATCCTTTCCTTTTTGAATTCACATTTTAATGAGCCTGAGCTCTACTAATTTACAATTGCTAAACGCTAATGGTTGCTTGCTCACCAAGCCCTTTTGTAGGTTGGTTTGTTTCGCCTGGCTTTGGCAGTGCTTAATCCTGAATCACTTTCCCTGCTATTCTGCTTGTGATCCCCAGGTATGATCTGTTTTGGAGTAGGTTACCTTCCCATCCTTCTGGGCTAATCTGATTCCTGTGGTGGGAGTGGGTTGTAACTCAATGGGGCAGCATGGTGGCACAGAACAACAGCCAGAATAATTTGTGTATGCTCGGTGTAAATGGCACAGTGCTGAAAACAAATTCTTTTAATTAGGGTTATCACTTAGCTTTCTCAGTAAGAAAAACAACTCTAGCACCGACCACAATCACTTGCATTTAAATAGCACCTCGATGCAAGGATATTAGAACTAAAAAAGCTTTGCTGAAAGGTAAGCTTTAAGGAACATCTTAAAGGTGAGGTTGAAGGGGGAGAGAGGTTTAGGGGATGGATTTCAAGAACTTGTAGGTAACAGAAAGCGCAGCTACTAACTAAAGTTGTTATGTGACTATTTTTTGCCAATTGCCCAAATACTTGGGATAATACAGTTTCCTACATTTCTTAATTATAAATTAAAACTGCAAATGCTGGAAACCTGATCACAAGAGATCCTTCACATTATAAACAATTCTGACAAGGGGTCAGTGCTTTGTGTTAATAATATTCACTGTTTGATTTGATTGGATTCATTATTGTCACATGTATTGGTGTACAGTGAAAAATATTGTTTCTCACATGTTATACAGGCCAAACATTACGTTCAAAGAGTACAGAGGGGAGAAGGAAAGGAGAGGGAGCAGAATTTCGTGTCACAGTCATAGCTGGATGTAGAGAAAGATCAGCTTAACATATGGTAGGTTAATTCAAAAATCTGATGGCAGCAGGAAAGAAGCTATTCTTGAGTTGGTTGGTACGTGACCTCAGACTTCTGTATCTTTTTCCTGATGGAAGAAGGTGGAAGAGAATATGTCCAGTGTGTGGGATCCTTGATTACACTGGCTTCTTTCCTGAGGCAGCAGGAAGAGTAAATAGTGTCAATAAGTGGGAGGCTGATGGACTGAACTACGTTCACAACCCTTTGTAGTTTCTTGCTGTCTTGGTCAGAGCAGGAACCATACCAAGCTGTCAATATATATTGTGAAAAGTTGTGGTCCCAGCATTGATCCCTGTGGCGTGCTACTAGCTACTGGAAAAAGACCCTTTTACCCCCACTGCCATTACCTGATAGTTAAATAGAGGCCTTAGGTGATGTCTGGAACTGGAAATATTTTCTTTCTTCACAATAGTATCTCACATTTAACAAAATGCTGCTCTGCCTGTTTAAAAAAATAAAATAACTCTGCAGGAGGTATATAATAGTTTATGCAAACATGTGTTGATTTATAGATAACACATAAGAGCTTTGATCAATTCTTTAATTAAAAAATCAATGTTGTAGTGCCAACAATACTAATTAGTTTGAACTTACAATGTTCCTGGCTGCTGCTGGCTATATTCATAAGTTAATTAAATAGCTATAGTCTTCTTACTGTAGTTGAGTTTTCTTTTTCCATTGACATGTTTACACTATATTCAAAAAAAAATCCTTGCCATGTTTTCTGTGGTAAAGAGCCATAGTAGAAGAAGTGGCTTGAATTCAATGTTACGGATGTTTCTTCAGAAGGAGCTCTTCAAATGCAGACAATAAAAATTTAACAAAACTTACTCCAACTTATAAATCAAAGAAATGGTTTAATAAAGAAACTTCATTACTCCAAACTTGGGGCCTCATCCTGGGCCACTCCAAGCTCACTGCAATTCCCAACAGGTTCTTATTTGTAGTGAGTCAGCTGGTCAGTTAACCATCACATCATTCTGTAAGTGATTCCATGGTTTACTGGGTCAGCGGACCCTTACAGCTTGTTGCCACTGGCCACATTGCATCCAATGCAAAGTTGTCACCGGTTACATTTTAACAATGGACGGAGAGAGGAGTGGGGGAGACTGAACTCCTTTATTTCCTCTTCACTTGCCAATAAGCATGGTGCTTTAATTTTTTAAATTGACTGTGGCATGCCTCTCTGTTCCCTCTGTTTGTGAAGTCAATTTTAAACTTTAGGGTGAAATCAGAAGTATTGTTCATTCATATATTCAAACTTGGAGGGTTGGTCATTGCAGCTACATACATGCATACAGAAACACACAAGAAGGAGACAGGAAAGAAAAGAAAACTACAACTGGGAATAAATTAAAACAAATAAAAACAGAAATAGGGATACTAATTCACACAAGTATTAGAGCGCAGAATGTCAGAGTCCACTGACTGTTCTTTTATGCAAAAGTTAATGTTTGGACTAGCTAAAAGCAGAAGTTGCTGAGTTCCTTAAAAGTTGTTGACAATGCAACAGGATGAAATTAGTATACTGAGGTTTGGACCACTGTGTAGGCAAAGCCAGGAATCTTCCAGAGAAATAGGTTTCAAGGAAATTTAACTTGAGGCAGGTCCTGTTGTCAGCCTGGAGTCCTGCTTTTGGTGATGACAAATCAGATGTTCACAGTAGACTGCCATGGTAGCCCAGAAGTATAGTATTAAAATTTCCCAAAGACGAAAGGAGCTTAGGTCTTGTGGCCTTTCCCATTGATAAGTCATTGAGTAATCTGTTTCTTTGTGTCAAAATCCATTGTTCACTTTAGGAGATAGATGGTGGCTATTAGCTTCTCTGCAGGTAAAATGAGTTTTGATGACTAGGTTGGCTACCTGCAGAGAAGCTAATAACCACCATCTATTTCCTAAAATGAACAATGGATTTTGACCAGAGACAAAGAAACAGATTATTCAACTGGCTTATCAAACTGACAAATTGTCAGCTGCTCCCTTATTTTACGGGTTGCAATGGGCCCACACAATGATAGGTGTGAGATTCCACAAGGACTAATGCTGAGCTTTGCTCTGCAATGTTCCTGAGCTATACCCAGGTTGGAAATCATGTGACGTGTAGCAGCCATGTTTTTGGTCCAGCAAAGTCCTTTTTGAAAATAAAAAGCAGCAATAAATGTTTGATTTAAACAGTTTTTGATCTCTTTCATGTCTTATGGACACAGCACCAACCTCTGGCTGACACTGCGTTTTCTGACAAGCCAACTGGGTAACAGGTGAAACACTGCAAATGGCATTGGTGTTGGTCTGTCTAGTTTAGAATTCAGACTGAGTTCTTGCTTCTGAAAACAATTACATTTAAGGGCAAAATTGGGATTTGGTTGTGACGCCCTCAAATCCGAGGTCAAATTATTTGCTAGCACTCGATGCCTAGGTTCTTCCATCACGCTGAATAAGGACAGAAATGAGGTAAAATGATTTCCTGCTCTGGAATCTCAGCCAAACCAGAATTACTCAGACTTTAAGAGGAATTAGGAAGGATGCAGACTGTTTTCCCAGGTACCTTGCATGAGCAAGAACAAACCTTCCTGCAAGAAGATGGCTTGCAATGGTTCTGAATTAGGTTGCTTCCAAGCTGACTAGACCTGGCTTCCATCTGTAATGAAGGCAATCAGCTAGGACAGCTCCAGCTTGATATTATTGATTCCTTCTGAGTGCTGACAAATTTAGAGTGACAATGTTAAACATGTGAGTTATTTATTAGAGACTAATTTGCTTCTAATGACTCCAGTAATGAATGATCTGTAAATGAAGTGTTGATGGAAACACTGTCATCCCATCTTGAGCTGGCCAGCATGATCTGAAGGCAGAGAGGCCAATTTGAATATTTTGCAGGAATTCAGAGATGCATGTTTAAAGCTGCAATTAGTGGCAATTAGGACTGTCAAACTTTACTTACAAATGCATAAGTAGTTCATTTGAACTTGAGGCAGGCTTTGTTGTCAGCCTGGAATCTTGGTCTGGTGTTAGCAGATCAGATGTTAACAGCAGACTGCCATGGGAGTCCAGGACCTTACCACCCATTCACACCATACTCCTAATGCGGCAGAGACAGAGCATTTGGCGACAAGCCAAATCTCCATTCACTGCAGTGGGATGGGAAAATTCCGCTGGCGTAAATGGTCCAAAAATTCCGGCCCGTATCACATTTGTGTGCCCCACTTTTGTTTAAGTTTTAATTTGGTTAATTTAAGCAGATTAATGTCAATTGTGATAGCCATGTCACGCTTGCAAAGTTATATTCTCAACTTACGAAGACTTCAGTCAATGAAGGCATTCAAAAATTGACTTTCAGAAGTGTTGCTTAAGATGGCTACCAAGAGTCAGGTGACCATCTGTGATTTCTCTGCAAAGGATTGGCTGTGACCGGTACTTCCAGTAATTTCTTAAAGAGTAAATGACCGTGGGTGGGATGCTACCCCCCCCCCCTTGAATAGACAGACACTCACAATGTGAATTCACATCTCCTGATGACTGAACAAATACCAAAACTCAAAATCAATAGCCTGCCCAGATGCAGTGTCTGCAAGCTCAACACTTGATAATGAAGGGTGCGGAGAAACCAATTATCACAGGTAGGGGGTGAACAGCCACCATTAAAACCCCATTATAGCAGCGGCTTCCAAATATGAATCAGTTATGTGGACAATGGAGGTATTGCTCACAGAGGGTCACGTGACCGAAACCAACCTCGGAACACAAATTACTTCATTCCTGCAAGCAGCGAGGGACAGATCAGTCAGCAAACCAACATGACAAGAGGGACAACCCTTCAGCAAGAAGAACAAAACATAACAACTAGGCAGTGAGAAAGAGGATCTCATTTGTTTTCAGCTGCAAAGCTTCACCTTCATAAATTTCGCCTGGAGACTCGGAGGCGTCCAACGTCCATTCATCCAAGGAACCATAGGAGAAATCCCACCCAGCTCTGTTCTGTGACAGGACTGAAACTTAGACATGTGATTTACTTCTTGTGTATTCTTTTGATAGTATAACCAAAGTGCAGACTTCGTCTCCAGAAGTCATCTTTACTTGGGTGGGATTTTCCCCATGACCTGTTTCGCAGCAGCGGAGATGGCCTGCCATTGGCCAGTGGTGGGATCTTCTGATCCAGTCGCAGCCAATGGGGTTTCCAATTATGTAATCCTTGCCATCAGGAAACCCTTGACAGTGATTCTCTGTTGGTGTGGCTGGAAAATCCCGCTGGTGGGAAAAGTCCAGCCCATGTGCATGTGTCAGGGTGCATGAGGGCGTGTGTTACTTTACATTCATAATTAGGGGTGTTGAATGGGTAAACATTATCTTTTCCTTTAAGTGAAACTTACCCGAGAGGTTGTTTTGCCTTTATTACTGAAAACCATAGCACTCAAATGTGTCAAAATAGTTGGTAGGTTATTCTCTTCCAACTTTTTCCATCAGGAAAAGGTACAAAAGTCTGAGATCACGTACCAACTAACTCAAAAACAGCTTCTGCAATCAGACTTTTGAATGGACCTACCATATAGTAAGTTGATCTTTCTCTACACCAAAGCTATGACTTTAGAATCATAGAACCCTACAGTGCAGAAAGAGGCCCTTCAGCCTATCGAGTCTGCACCGAACACAATCCCACCCAGGCCCTACCCCCATATCCCTACATATTATACCCACTAATCCCTCTAACCTCCACTACCCTGGACACTAAGGGGCAATTTCTTAGCATAGTCAATCAACCCACACATCTTTGGACTATGGGAGGAAACCGGAGTACCTGGAGGAAACCCATGCAGACACGAGGAGAATGTGCAAACTCCACACAGACAGTGACCTGAGCCGAGAATCGAATCCAGGACCTGGATCTGTGAAGCAGCAGTGCTAACCACTGTGCTACTATGCTGCCCAAACACTGTGCGGAATCATAGAACCCTACACTCCATTCTGCACCCTCTCCTTTCCTTCTCCCCTCTGTACGCTATGAACGGCATGTTCTGTCTGTAAGGCGCACAAGAAACAATCTCCAGACACCCGACCCACTCCCCTCCCCCTCCCGCAAAGGCAGACCCCACGCCTCCTCCCCCCCACCACAGTCCATCCCGATCGCTGGCTTCCCTCCACCCCTCCACCCACACTTATTACCCCTAGGCCCTGCCCACAATAGGTCCACCTCTTGGCCCACCCATAATTGATCCCACCTATTGGCCCCACCACTCCCCAAACCTGCCCCCCCCCACCCCCTTGGCTCTATACTAACACATGTAACAATAACAAACTAAATTTTATAAAATTCCTCTCATGACTGAGCGAGCAATGGAAGTTAGAAATGAACTGTTCCATAATATTTGCCTCTTTCTTAGTTACAATGTTTGGTCTCTTGCAATCAAAGCAACACTGAGTACAATGAATTAATTACAAATCACATTCAATTCAAAATGAATGAATTTTCTGGAAGATGAGCGAGCTGTCAAAATTAGATTTGAAGGTTTTCTGTGCAGTTAATTTCAACGATTTATCCAATTTTCTATGTGAAAATAAAACCATCCAAAATTAGGGAATCAAAAAAATCAATAAATAATTAAAATACCTTTGTTTGGTGTAGTGCTCTGTTCACTGGCAGAGTTTTCTAAGAAATAGCTTTTTTGTTAAATATTGCAAGTCAAATTCTCCTTTACTGACATGCATTGCGCCTGGAACTTCCAGCCTGCAATTATCAGAGTGTGGACAATGTGCTTCAATCTGCCCACATTAGCAATAAGATTTGCTGGCGACTTTGAGTTCCAGTCTGCTCTGAATCTTTTCTTTTCAGCAATCAGTTCACAGGCGATGCTAAAGCCGTGACTATATTCGGCATGCGTATTGCTGATTGTATGATTGAGATAGATAGGTTCTTGATTAATAAGGGGACGCAGGATTGTGGAGAAAAAGCAGGAGAATGAAGATGAGAAAAAGAATCAGCCATGATTGAATGGCAGAGCAAGCTCGATGAGCCGAGTGGCCTAATTCTGCTCCTATGTCTTATGGCTCTATGGTCCGAATGTGCAGCGCAGTCTGTGATGTGTGTTCCATAGCCCAGAACGCCCTTCTGTCAAACATGTTTACCCTCCATTACAGCCATCCTGACTTAGTTTCCCTTTCCCAATTTAGAGATGCTGAGCTCTCCCTGTAACCCCAACAATGCATGCTGTTGAGAAGCATCCAAACCACACTAATTCTGCTCTCTTATTGACCGGTGTGACCTGTGCTACGCCTCACTTGTCAGTTACACACAGAACTACTCTTCTCCTGATGAAAACTCATTCATATCTTGCTGGTTTCTTATAGTTCTCAGAAGCTGGGTTAACAAGCTCGCCTACCCTTATGTTATCCCCTATTTTCAATCGTTAAGTCTGCTGTTAATTTGCGCATGTGGAAACCTATAGGATCAGCGTTTGACTTACGGCTAGAATGGATGTAGAGTCTCTGGAGACCCCAATCCTCTTTAGGGGTCACTGGCTGGAGTCAATGCCTGCTACAACAACAATCTGGTGAATTGTGTGTTGTTCTGGTGTCCTTATCTGAGGAAGGATGGCCTTGCTAAAGACAGACTACAGTGAGGGCTTACCAGGCTGATTACTGGGATGGCAGGTCAGTCATATGTGGAGAGACTAAGTTGGTTGGGATTGAATTCATTGGAGTTTAGGAGAGTGAGAGGGGATCTCATGGAAACTTGTAAAATTCTAACAGGATTGGACAGGCTAGATTCAGAAAGAATGTTTCTGATAGTAAGGGAGTTCAGAACTATGGGTCATAGTTTGAGGATCAGGGATTTAGAACTGAAATGAGGAGAAATTTCTTCACCCAGAGGGTGATGAATGTGTGGAATTCACTACCACAGAAAGTAATTGAGACCAAAACGTTGTCTGATTTCAAAAAGAAATTAGATACAGCTCTTGGGGCTAAAGGGATCAAGGGAAAAGGGGACCAGAAGGGGAATTAGGAATTTAATGATTAGCCATGATCAAAATGAATGGCGGAACAGGCTTGAAGGGCTGAATGGCTTCCTCCTGCTTCTAGTTTCTATGTTTCTATGCAACAACATGCATTTATATAATGCCTTTAACATAGCGAACTATCCCAAAGTGCTTCACGAGATAGAGCAGGGGAGCCTCAAACTTTGTTCTTTTGTACCTGAATTTCAGATTCACTGTCCTACAACTAGCTCAGGACCCTGATTCACATTCTTAAGCAGATTTACACTGTGCTCATCCTTGACAACTCGAATCATAGAATCCCAACAGTACAGAAGAGGCCATTTGGCCGATCAAATCTGCACCGACCCTCTGAAAGAGCATCCAGTCCCCTGGCCTAACCTTGTGACCGCACACATTGATCATGGCTAATCCACCTAATCTGCACATCCTGGACACGAAGGGACAATTTAACATGGCCAATCCGCCTAACCTGCATGTCTTTGGACTGTGGGAGGACTCAGAGGAAACCCACACAGACATGGAGAGAACATGCAATCTCCACACAGACAGTCACCCATGATTTGAATTGAACCCGGTTCCCTGGCGCTGTGGGGCAGTAGTGCTAACCATTGTGCCATCGTATAGAATGGGTAAATCACAGGACAAGATGGAGAATTGAAATGACATCACTATTCACAATGTGATCTCCTCTACATTTGGAAGATTAAAGGCCGGCTGAGTGACCACTTCAGTCCACGAGCGTGACCCGAAGCTTCCAGTTGCCTGTCACTTTAATTCCCCACCTTCTCCCTACTCTGACCTCTGTCTCCCCAATCTGCATCCGGCCTCTCCAGTGGACAGCATTGTAAGCAGCAAATACAGTACGTTAAATTGAATAAAATAAGAATAAGTTGGTGTTCCATGCAGAAGTGAAGTCTGGGGCCTTGGATGGTGAGGACAGAAGCAGTTAAGGGGCTGTTCCTTCATCTCCTGAACTTGCGTGGGAAGGTGACAGCAGGAGGTGAAGAAATGTTGATTGTAACTGAGGAGCTCGTGTTGAAAGGGAGGTGAGGGAAGAAGTGTTTGGTACTGGTATCACGATGGAGGGGCAGAAATGTGAAAGGATGATCCATTGAATATAAAGACCGGTGGAGTGTAAGGTCAGGGCAGGGGGAAACCGAATGTTGTTCAGGGAGGCAAGAAGGGCTGAGAGTGGAAGTGCAAGGAACAGGTTGCGAAGAAGAGAAGACATATTGATACGGAAGAAACAAAAACAGAAAATGTTGGGAAATCTCAGCAGGTCTAACAGCATCTGTGGAGAGAAAATAAAACCAATGTTTCAAGTCTGGATGAAGGTTGTATTATTTGAACAGATGCGATGGAGGCAATGGGAAGATGAAATAGAATCCATACAAGAAGCAGAGGGTGAGGGAGTGTAGTTGAGATAGCTATGGGACTCAGTGGCTGTAGTAGGGCAAATCCTGGGAATGTGGGCTGCTGCAGGAGAGGAATGTATGGAAAGGGTTAATCAGACTGCACTTAGCATCCACGCTTACTGCAGGCAGTCAGGACAAATTACACATAACTATATCTCAGATGGCACTAAAACAGTCACACCCTCAGTGGTATAGCTCCAAGATTACAGAAAATTGATATCACTTATCAAAGCTCCAAAAAGTCTAGAGGAATGATGGTGCCTCTGAAAAACTAATCATGTATCGGGGAGATGGGGCAATTAACACCACATCGAAATCATTTGACAAACACTTCACTTTGAAATTGTAAACAGATAGACAGGAGTTGTCCAGAAAATGATTAAAAGGTAAAGTACATGAAACAATTGAACAGTATGATGTAATCAAAAACAGAACTGTAACCAATTCAAAGTAACAATATGATGCATTGTAATGTACAGAAAGGGATATAAGAATTTGTAAGAACTCATGTTCAGTAGAGGAGCTCGGAAGCAAGCTATAGTTACAGCCACGAGTTCTGCTCTTCCTCATGCATGTTGAATAAGGCCATTTTTGTTGAAGTTCAATATCGGCTCCGAAGACTCAGTTCATTCACTCCCTCCAAAGTGACATTGTAGCGAATATTGATTTTTGGTCTAAGCCCAAAAAATGGAGACAGAGAACTTGAGGGAGGGAGGGGAAGAATTAGCGGTGGGGCCATCTGAAGGTAAGAGAAAAGTGGAAACTCTAAGTTGATGAAATTTTCCATTGCAGGGTGAGAGCAGAAAAGGGCACCGTTAGGGCGAGGAATAATTAACATATTTTACGAGCTCACTTCAGTGGGTCAACTTGCTGAATTTTTCAACATTTTGAGCTAGCTTTTCGTGGGGCTTTTCTGCCTTCTTATCTTCTCTGTTGTTCCCTTTGAGAAGTCTTTGACATTTTGCTGTAGTGTGGGCTGCTCACTGTCAGAAAGACAGCGTGACTTGGATTCCAATGGAAGCATTGTGAAATCTGGCAGTGAGTGAGCTCCCTGAACAGTGCATGATACCATATTTCTGTTGGAGTTATATCTGTCTGGTGAAATTGACAACTGCAGCTCTTTCACATCCGATTTGTCTAATTTTTGTGATAATGGGGTTATTGACCAGAAATTGATTGAAGAGCTCAGGCATCCAGCAGAAAGCCATTTCATGGTGTCTGGAGTGTTCTGAATATAATCAATAGCCTCTCCAGCTTATTTGTTATCTAACCACACATTTAAAAATCAACACTTCAAAAATACAACATCCAGTCCAAAGTTCTTTACCCAGAGAGTGGAGAATATGTGGAAGTTATGACTACAGAATGTACTTGAAGCCAACACGTTGCCTAATTTCAAGAAGGAATTAGATCTAGCTGTTAGGGCTAAAGGGGTCAAGGGATATGGGGGGTGGGGGGGGGGAGGTGGTGTGTGGAAAAGATGGGGATCAGGATATTTAATTTGACGATGTCCCTGTTCGGTGGATTGGCCATGCTAAATTGCCCTCTTAGTATCAGGGGGACTAGATAGAGTAAATGCATGGGGTTATGAGGATGGGACCCTGAGTGGGATTGTGGTCAGCGCAGACCCGATGGGTCAAATGGCCTCCTTCTGCACTGTAGGATTCTATAATTCTATAATTCAATGATCCAGCCCTGATCATAACGAATGGTGGAACAGGCTCGAAGGACCAACTGTCCCACTCCTGCTTCTAGTTTCTATGTTATGGAACTGAATAAAATGGCACGAGGAATTTGCACCAATTCACAAAATAAACACCATAAGAATGGTTTATGCATTACAATTTGATGCTAGTGCAGGTAACAGTGTTTGAGGCAGCTATAAAAAAAAGTTCTCAAGATTAATCCCCAAGTGATTTTCAATTGACAAATAGAATCATAGAATCCCTATGGTATAGGAGGATGGCATTTGGTCCATTGAGTCTGCACCAATTCTCCGATAGAGCATCTTACCCAGACTCTATGCCATGGGAAACTGCCCCTTCATGTCCAAAGATGTATAGCTTAGGTGGATTAGCTATGGTAAATGCAACAGGGTTATGGGGATAGGGTGGAAGGAAGGACCTGGGTGGAATCCTCCTTCAGAGAGTTGGTGCAGACTCGATGGGCCGGATGGCCTCTGACTGCACTGTAGAGATTCCAAGGTTCTGTGGTAAGATAGGCCAAAATGGTGAAAATAGAGATAAATGGATTAACTCCTTCAAACGAGAGCTTGGCCTGCAGTGATCACTTCGTATAAAAATCTGGGTGATGCATCAAATGACCAATTTCAGAGTGATAGCCTGGACAGGGTCTGATTATCGAGGAGGAGGGGGTGATGGGAGTGGAGGGGAGGTGGTTGTTAACAGCATTGCTCAGATTTCACCTCTCACATAGACCTTGGATTTTATCTGCTTTTTCACCATTCGCAAGAGATCAGCAAACTTACAGAGGGTGGGATGGGTTGTGGGTGGATTGTGAAGTGCGGGACATTGCTTGCCCATGATAGTTTGTGTGTTAACGTTTCCACTGGATTGGGTAAACTTAGGTCAGTAAGACAGGTAGCCATCAGATCAATTTATGATAGTGTCAGATGTTATTGTAAGTCCATCACTGCCAGTGTGGAGTCTGCATGTTCTCCCTGTGTCCGTGTGGATTTCCTTCGGGCGCTCTGGTTTTCTCCCACAGTCTGAAAGCCGTGCTGGTTAGGTGCATTGGCTGTGCTAAATTCTCCCTCAGTGAACCCGAACAGGCACCAGAATGTGGCAACCAGGGGATTTTCACAGTAACTTCATTGCAGTGTTAATGTAAGCCTACATGTGACACGAATAAATAAATAAATGTTCTGGGTCTGGGGTTCGAATCCAAGCCAAGGCTGATGGTGGAATCTGAATTCAATAAAAAATATTTGGAATTAAGAATGTACTAATGATCATGAAACCATTATCAATTGTCAGAAAAAACTGGTTCACTAATGTCCTTTAGGGAAGGAAATCTGCTGTCCTTACCTGACTACATGTGATTCCAGAACCACAGCAATGCGGTTAACTCTCAATGATTTTTACTGTAACTTCATTGCAGTGTTAATGTAAGCTGACTTGTGACACCAATAAATGAAAACTAAAAAAAAATCTTTTTCCCCTCCACATCTATATTGTATTGAACAGAAGGGAGCGCTGAGATTGATTCAGCAAGTGCAGGAATGGTACAAACAGTAATATTGTACAGTGGTGGACTGTGGTTAATGATGTGACATGTAACTTGGCAGTTTAGCTAAGACTGAATGAAGTTAGGTGTAGCATCAGAACTGGGACTGGTTCTGCCAGATGGGATGCCAGATGGATCTATGAAAGAAGCAAGGACCACTCTCTGTTCTCAGTTCTGCACGATGTTCTGAATTGGACAATTAAATCCGTAAAATATTAAAATGCAGGCCACAGCACCTTTTGTGCAGATTCCTGTTTCATTCCAAAGAACTGAACACATTTGCGAAGTAACATCATAACAAACAGCTATTAATAACAGCACCATACAAATCGCCCTCTAAAAACTGAGGTCCTCCAATGGGAAGAGAATTCTTCCAGTTAGAATGGAATAGAATCCCTACAGTGCAGAAGGAGGCCATTCAGTGCATCAAGACTAACCCCGTAACACCACTAATCTCCCCAACCCATATATCTTGGGACACTAAGGAATAATTTATCATGGTCAATCAACCTAACCCACACATCTTTGGAGTGTGAGAGGAAACTGGAGCACCCGGAGAGGACATGCAAACCCCATACAGACAGTGATGCAAAGCTGGAATTGAGCCCGGGTCCCTGTGAAGCAACAGTGTTAACCACTGTGCCACCATGCAGCACCACAGAACACTTCTTTCAAAATTCATTACCCATCATGAGCTGTTCAAATTTGTCTGCTCCTCCCTCTGTCACCTGTCTTTGGGCAGCATGGTGGCACAGTGGTTAGCACCGCAGCCCAGGGACTCAGTTTCAATTCCGGCCTTGGGTCATTGACTGTGTGGAGTTTGCACTTTCTCTCCTTGTCCGTGTGGGTTTCCACCGGGTGCTCTAGTTTCCTCCCACAGTCCCACAGATGTGCGAGTTAGGTTGATTAGCCATGCTAAATTGGCCCTTGTGTCAGGGTGATTAGCGGGGGGAATCTGCGGGGTTATGGGAGTAGGGGCTGGATGGGATTGTGGTCAGTACAACCTTGATAAGCCGAATGACCTCCTTCTGTACTGTAGGGATTCTATGATTCACAGGTCATTTCATATCTGTATTTACTCACTGATAATCTTCTGGCTGATACTCATTTTGGGTTCAGCATGGACCACTCTGTTTCAGTTCTCATTACAATCTTGGTCAAACACGGTCAAAGAGTTGACTTCTAGAGGTGTAAGTGACTGCACTTGAGGCAGTAACATTCAAGTCACTGGGAATCAGGGGAGAACTCACAACTGGTTGTTGTGATAGCACAAAAGGTTATGGTCGTGATTGTTGGAGGTAAATCATCTCAACCCCACTTGTCGCAGGATTTCATTGAAGCAGTGTCCTCAGTCCAACTATATTCAGCTACTTCATCAATGTATTTTCCCTCAGCTTTATTCATGGAGCTCCTACAATGCAGAAGGAGGCCACTTGGCCCATCAAGTCTGCACCAATCACATTTCCACCCAGGCCCTATTCCTGTAGCCCCACCTATTTACCCTGCTAAAGCTAAAGCCAGAAGTAGACGATTGCACAATGCTCAATACTATTTACAACCTGTCAGATACTGAAGCAATCTGATCCCATAGGGGCAACATTCTGACTTGTCATGACAAGTGGCAAATAGCATCTGTACTTCACAAGTGCCAGACAATGACCACCTTCAATGAGGGAGAACCTAACCATGTCCCCTTGTCCGTCAACAACATCACCATTACTTAATCCCCTGCTATCAACATTGTGGGGGTTACCATTAACTGGATCAGCCATATAAACTCTGTGGCTCACCGAGCAAGCAAGATGCTGAGAGTTATGTGGAGAAAGACTCACTTCCTGATTCCCCAAAACCCATTTACCATCCACAAGGCACTAGTCAGCAATGTGATGACATACTTTCCATGTGCTTGATGAGTGCAGTTACAGCAACACTCAAGAAGCTCAACATCGCGCAGGACAGAGCAACCACTTGATCTGGTAACCTGAAGTTAAGACTTTCTCTATCACTGACACATAGTGGCAGCAATGTGTACCACAACCGAGAGTCAAGACTCCACCGCACCCTCCAAACTTGCAACCTCTACCACCTAGAAAAAAAAGAACAATGGAGATAAAAGCAGACTGTGCTGGAAACACATAGGTCAGGCAGTATTTGTGGGAAGAAGCAGATCTGGCATTTCAGCTGGGTGACCCTTCATCAGAATGGCAGCAGCTGTATGGGGACACCACCACCTGTAAGTTCACCTCCCCTACATTGCTGCTCCTTCACTGTCATGGAATCAAAATCCTGGAACTCCCTTCCTAACAGCACAGTAGGTATACTTACACTGCGTGAACTGCAGTGGCTCAAACTGGTGACTCAGCACCATCTTTGCAAGGCCAATTAGGGATTAGCCATGCTGGAAATACCCACATCCCATCAACAATTTTTAAAAACACTCCCGGTTATCTTATATTTTAAACCTGCACACGTTCTTATACCTTTTAATATGAACATTTAGTTTTAGTTTGGATAGACGGATGGAGATAAAATGATATTGAAATAAAGTGGGAGAAATGTTATGAATAATGTTTGTTCATATGAAGTGTAAACACCCACACAGGCTGGCTCCAAGAAGTCGAGTGTTGATTTTGGATTTATTTAAAGTTGTTTATGACATGAAATTTGTTTTAACCAATGTCAGCAGTGGGTTTAATATGATGCTGTTTGAACTGAACTTCTTTTTCATGTCACATTAAAGCATTATAATCAGAGGAGACTTTAGTTCAATCATTTGGACACAGTGGAAAGTCAGTGCCTAATCTTTTGTAGCAGTCAATTCCCCTCATGAGCTGAAAGCTTTGTCTGCAGGTATGGAGATAATAAAAATCCCTAGAGCTGTTCATCAGAACGTTAACTTGGATCACATGTTAATGTTCTGCTCTCTGAGATGTCTGCTTGTGGATGAAGATCATTTCAGGTCTTGTAAGCACATAAATGCACACACACATACACACATGTACAAACACATTGCCACACATGCATGCATACACATGCACACACACATGTGGACACACAAGCACACAAACATACATGTACATGCACATACATGCACACACATGCACACACACACTCATGTTCATGCATACTCAAACACACATATGCACACACACACATGCACTCAACTCATACATGTGTACAAGCGCACACACACACACTCATGTGCATGCACTCATGCACACACTCAAGCATACAGAAATGCACACACACACACACACACAGACAGACAAATGCACAAACACATGCACTCATGCACACACAGGCACACAAGCATGCACACATACACATACATCCACACACTCACACATGTCACACTCATATGCACACACACACATGCACACACAAACACACTCATATATGCATACACACGCAAACTTCAGCACGCACATGTGCAGATGCACATGAGCAAACACACACACACACACACACAAGTCTGACAACTCACTGGGCCATGAAGGAGCTGCTATTTGTGAGGATGTGATCTTTCTGATACAGTGTTAAACAACAGATTTATCAACCAGCTCTGGGAATTCAGTGGGACCTTAGACACCCTGTTGTAATTATTTGCGGAACAGCAAAGTACTGCTGCTGGTCAATAATCCTTGGCTCAATCAACATCATCAAAAGCCATATCAGCCAGTCATGCATCACACCGCTTTATGTGGAATCTGCTGTGCAAAAGACACATGTTGATTCCTTTGAAATGAAATCATGCCGTTATTTATTTGCATCTGCTTATATAATTATTTCCAAGCCCCCTATTAAATAATAAGAATTTACATATAGTCATTAGGTTGCTGCCTAAACCAAGCTAAACCTGGGCATGCAGGATGATGGATAGACAATTATTAATCTTCTTGTCTCTTAAAAGGGAGTCATTATAGCTTTGGAAAAAAATATTTCCTCAGCTTAAAGAATGAGCTCCTGAGGGAATTAAACTTGCAAGGGAATGGGAGTATGAATCTCCAGAGAGCTAGCATGGACTCAATGGGCCAATTGGCCTTCTCCTGTGCCGTAATGACTGTCAGTGCTCATTAATCGAGGCACCAGGGATCTTGCCCATGGGCTGGAGAGCTGGTAAAAGCCCTGTAGCACCACTTTTCAGGAAATCCTGCCACTTTAAGTGCCAGTCAGGCACTTAACCAGGCCATCCCCATGATTAGGACCCAAGGGGACCGAGGTCCTGCCTGCCGAGAGCTGTCAGCCAATGGGAAGTTGGCAACGTGTCATTGCCATGCCACTAGGGGAGGTGATGACCTAGTGGTATTATTGCTAGACAACTAATCCAGAATCCCAACTAATGTTCCGGGGACCCAGGTTCGAATCCCGCCACAGTAGATGGTGAAATTTGAATTCAATAGAAAAAACCTGGAATTAAGAATCTACTGGTGACCATGAAACCATTGTTGGTTGTCGGAAAAATTCATCTGGTTCACTAAAGTGCTTTAGGGAAGGAAACCTGCAGTCCTTACCTGGTCTGGACTACATATGACCCCAGATCCATAGCATGGCTTTCAACTGTCCTCTAAGGGCAACAAAGGGTGGACAATGAATGCAGACCAGCCAATGGTACCCAGGTCCCATGAGTTGATAAAACAAAACTGGGTAAGTGTTGGCTGTTGCTGGAACTGCACCAACTGAGGCCCAAGATCAACAAGAGATGTTAGAAGGGAGGCTTGTGGGGGATGAAGAGGGACATCAGAAACAAGGGAAAGTGGGGGGGTGTTGCTCTGAGCTGGTATACTCTCCTTCCTGATGCTGGGTCTGTCATTCAGACACTGAGTGCCTTTGAATAAGGGATCCCCTGCAAAACTACAAGCAACACTGACATGATTTGTTCTTCAGGCTCGCACATACTGAGGCACCTGCCTGCCATTGGGTGAATATCAATGGTGGGATAAGGCCCTCTCATGGGTATTAAGTAATGATTTTTTTTAATGACTGGAGGTGGGGCAGAGGGCCATCCAGGAGCCTTCCCGCCATGCACCTATCCAGGGCAGAGGTGGACAAGTGGCCAGGTCACAATCCGTCTTAAACATGACAAGATACAATTCTTAACTGCTCACCTATCCCTATGTGTTTCAATTCAAGCAATATTCCAAGCAATATTCCTCTTTTAGACTTATACCCCTCTTTAAAATTAGTCAGCAAAACACAGGCCCACCTGCTTGTATCTAGGTTGTCAGTTCTTTAGCTTTCAGAGAACCTCTAGAGAAGGAGACAAAGAGACTTGTCTTGCTTCTTTCAGAAACAGGAAGTAACTGCTTGTTTTAAAAATGAAAGAGGAGCTGCATTTTCCATGCAAGCTTAGCCCCTCCCATTAAGCATGTTACTCTGTCCCTTTCAGTCAACCTAATCAAGCCTTTACTCTGAAGCCCCCACGGAAGACCCAAGTAAAGACAAATGTATTAGCATAACTTAAAACAAACACCCCAGTCATAAAATGAGTATTTATCCTATGCTCCCAGCTATTAACTTAAAGGCTTTGTTAGACAAACCAGCACCTTGTCAAACAGATCTGAATTCTAAACATACCCCTTGACAAGAAACATGATATCAGTATATTTCTTAAAGCCACAGCATCGTCACGGGGCATAAAATTGTGTGTTCTCAATGTGCATGCAGGAATGGATACTGTCTTGGATGATATCATCATGTGGTAACATGTGTATGAGAAATAGGTGGAGGAAAAGTTAGGTCTGGAGGTCACTAGAGCAAATGCCGTGGGAGCAGGAAGAGAAGCCATTGCACATGATGTTTGGCTATGATTGCAAAATGAAAGTTGGCAAATCCACTCAGTTGAGCAAAATGATGGATTGCAAAAGATGATGTGATCACCTGGGCTAAAGGTTGCCGATGGATTGAGAAGATGAGCAGGGATATTTTATTGTGGTCAAAATCACAAAGGATTTAATTTTTGACTTTGATATGAATAATTTCAATGCAGTAGTATGTGCAGAAATCTTATCAGAGGATTTGAACAGAAGAAATAAGAATGGGAGTAGGTTGTTTGGCCCTTCAAGCCTGCTTCCCCATTCAATAGGATCATAGCTGAGCCAATATTCCTCATGTCCACATACCTGCCCTATCCCCGTAACTCTTGATTTTATGTGTTATTATGGGAAAGGTGAGCGTAGGTTTAAGTTTATTTATTAGTATCACAAGTAGACTTACATTAACACTGCAATGAAGTTACTGTGAAAATTCCCTAGTCGCCACATTCTGGTGCCTGTTCGGGTACACTGAGGGAGAATTTAGCATGGCTTGCGCGTCTAACCAGCACATCTTACCGATTATGAGAGGAAACTGGAGCACCTGGAGGAAACCCACACAGACGCGGAGTGAACGTGCAGGCTCTGCGCAGACAGTGACCCAAACCGGGAATCGAACCCAGGTCTCTGGCGCTGTGACACAGCAATGTGCCACCATGCTTCTATGCTTCCTTCCCAGTGTTACACTTGTGAATTTTCGAAGGAGATCAGATGGGTGAGGCTGTAGCAGATGGAGTTGGACATAATGCCATTGACCCTATATCACTTCAGTTCAGCCTTTCAGTACATTGGAACAGCGACCAGATATATTTAGGTTTCTGGAAACATCGTAAAAACTAAAAGTCTCATTGTATACTTCATTTCATCACATTTGCCTTCTGAGCAAATGTGCTACATAAAATTTATTCCTTTCTTAAAGTTGAATTAAATTCCAGAATATTTATTCAACATGGACACGACAAAACATGACGTACAAAGATTGTTTCTGAAGTCCCATTATAAGCAACTTGAATTAAGATTTTGTGGGCAGCACGATGGCACAGTGATTAGCACTGCTGCCTCATAGTGCTAGGGACCTGGGTTCTATTCTGGCCTTGGATAACTGACAGTGTGGAGTTTACACATTCTCCCCGTGTCTGCACAGATTCCGGTTTCCTTTCATTGCCCAAAGATGTGCAGGTTAGGTGGAGTGGCCATGCTAAATTGTCTCTTAGTTTCCCAAGGTTGTTGGATGAATTAGCCATGGTAAACATGTGGGGTTGCATGGATAGGGTGAATTATAGAATCCCCACAGTGCAGAAGGAGGCCATTCAGCCCATTGAGTCTGCACTGACAACAATCCCACCCAGGCCCCACCCCCGCAACTCCAAACATCCACCCTGCCAATCCCTCTAACCTACACATCCTATGACATTAAGGGACAATTTAGCATGGCCAATCAACCTAATCTGCATATCTTTGGACTGTGGGAGGAAATCAGAACACCCGGAGGAAACCCATGCAGACACAGGGAGAACATGCAAACTCCACACAGACAGTGACCCGAGCCTGGAATTGAATCCAGGTCCCTGGACATTGGGGCAGTAGTGCTAATCACTACTGTGGGGGGAAGGGTGTGGGTAAGGTACTCAGTCAGACAGTTGGTACAGACTCAATGGGCCAAATGACCTCTTCTGCACCGTAAGGATTCTGCAATGATTTTTTTTAGAAAATTTATATGTTGGTTAACTGATATCACCTCCATTAGACCTGTAGATCACAGTCATAATATATTTACTGTGTTTGATCATAACGTAGAGACAATCGCAAATCTCGTGACCATTATTGCAGCAGCTATGAATTTAGCCATTCTGTTAATCATTTCTCCAACAATCATAGGCTAAGGCTTGGATATGAGCAAGGAAGCACTGTGCCCCTGATGAACCACAGTAATTTATTGCATCGGGAAACCCATTTTACCCATGAGCCATTACTGCACTAATAGCTTATCTATTTTACTTCAAGCCTGTGTAAGCAAGCCATACATCTTGATTTACCACAAGCAATCAGCTTTGTAAATGGAAAACGACGACCATTGAAAATGCGTTTTATCTTCAGGCAGGCCTCGGCAGTGCCAACAAACAAAGTCTGCGGCAGAAAATTACTTTCTAACAATTGAGTACTAATTGAGCATCTTTCAATGTAGCGACACATCTGTGTCGGGCTGATCGGATAGCAAATTCAGAATTAGCAGCTGGGTCAGATATTGATGAGAAAGCAGGGAAAATCAAACAAGGGTGATTATATTACATTGCATTAATAATCTGGTTCCTCATTGAAAAAGACCTTGTGTAACCTCTTTGCCAATTTCTATGCCCTCTCACTCTTAGTACATCTTTCCTTCTTCAGAGTGAATTTGTGTTTATGAATGCTGATGGAATGCTGTAAATTCTGAAGTTATCTACTGTCTTCAAAATTCTGGTTTCATCCTTGATCATCGGTGTGGCAAGCAATTCATCTCCGTCCAACCATTCCTGATTCTCGAAAATGTTTATGTTTGTCACACTTCAATACTTTTTTTTTAGATCCAGCAACCTTCAAACAGGACAAGAGCTTGTCAACTACAGAGGGTGGCACGGTAGTGCAGTAGTCAGCGCTGCTGCCTCAGATAGCCACCCGGATTCAATTCCTGGCTTGGGTAACTGTGCAGAGTCTGCACATTCTTCCCGTGTCTGTGTGGGTTTCCTCCAGGTGCTCTGGTTTCCTCCCACAGTCCAAAAGATGTGCTGGTTAGGTGCATTGACCCAACGGGTGCCAGACTGTGGTGACTAGGGGAATTTTGCATTAACTTAATTGCAGTGTTAATGTAAGCCTTACTTAGTGACTAATAAACTTTACAAACAAGTGCCGGAGTGTGGCAACTAAGGGATTTTCATATTAACTTCATTGCAATGTGAATATAAGCCTACTTGTGACACAAACAAATAAACTTTAAACTTACAGTGTCCAACAGGGCACTGTCAGGGTGCCAGGTGGGCACTACCAGGCTGGCACGGCCTGATGGGCACTGCCCAGACATGCTCCTGATCACCCAATCATGCCACCTGGTTCGTGCTACTGCAAAGCAGCAGTGAATTTTCTGGTGGTGGGTGGAGAATCCAGGAGGGTGATAGCAGCCGTCAAATCCGGTAACTACATTTAAATATAGTCAATTCTATATTAATAGGCATCACACCTAGAAAGATTGCGAAGGCATGAATCAAAGGCCTCTCACACTATCTTCCTGGCTCGCCACACTGGTCGACCAGCATGGTGAGCCGGTAAGATCGCGTCCATTGTGTTTTTATACCTCAGCAGACTCTGTAAATATTCTGTGTTAGTTCAATGGGACCAAGAGTGTCTTAGACTGAAGGCAGCAATTTGACTAAGTCTCAAGAGAACTTGGCAAAGTGAAAGTCAGGGGGGATCAGGAGGCAAATTCTCCTCTGGTTGGAGTCACACCAAGCACAAAGGAAGATGGTTGCAGCTGTTAGCCACCAATCATCTCAGGCCCTGAATATTAATACAGGGGTTCTTCCTGGTAGTATCCTAGCAACCATCTTCAGCTGCTTCATAAAAGATCTTTCATCCAGGATAAGATCTGAAGTGATGATATTCACTGATGAAACACAGCATTTGGTACCGTACATAACCCGTCAGATACTGAAGAAGTCTTCTCATATCCTTGTGCACGAAGCCGATTTCACCAGTAAAACCGGGCTGGTACAATCGGGGGCAGAGGAGAAACTAGGCGAGTTTCTTGGTTTGTGCCTCTTGTCTCATTTTACCACCTTGCCTTGCCGAAAGTCAGGTGGAACGAGGTCGTAAGATCACGCCCTTAGAGTTTTGTTTGTGTGATCGCGCAGAATGTTTTCTTTATGAATCAACAAAGGAGTCATTTGGATTTAATTATTTCTGCTTTTTGTCACCTTGTGTGTTTTGTATTCTGTTAAGGCACAGAGCTAATGTATAATGTATAATGCAAACACTGATTGCATACATGTTTAGCATGCGCTACCAGGCTTTTCAGTTAGGCTTATTGTTCTAGCTGGCTGTGACAAGGAGATGACAAATTGATGCTTTATGCTTTAGAAACACAGCCAGTGCTGTGAGATGTTTTGTTCATTGAGCTGAAGTTGATTCTATGTGACAAAGGGCTATTTCTCAAAATATCTGAGTGAGAGAGGCCTTCATTTGACCCATACAGTAACTGACCTGCAATTGCTCGAAGCTTGATACTGCGCCCTAAATGAAAATGCATTTTATTACCAGTTCTTTCATGTCTCCAGATACTTAAACTTGCTGCCAGCAGTTAACTTGATGGTTCCAACCTTCAATTGCCTTTGTACATTAACCTTCTTCAATCCACTTTGATCTCAGATGAAGCACTCACATTGCCTCCATTCCTAAAGGAGATAGTCTTTGACTTCAGGAAGCATAGTGGAGGACATGCCCCTGTCTACATCACAGTGACGAAGTGGAAATAGTCAAAAATGTCAAGTTTTTAAGTGCCCAGATCACCAACTACTTGTCGCTGCAGTTAAGCAAAACCCACCAACACCTCTACTATCACAGGCAGCTAAAGAAATTCGGCATGTCCGATATGACTTTCAAAAATTTTTACAGGTGCATCATAGAAAGCATTATTTCTGGTTATATCACAGCTTGGTATGGCTTCTGCGCTGCCTAAGAATGCAAGGAACTACAAAAGGTTATGAATGTAGCCCAATCCATCATGCAAACCAGCCTCCCATCCATTGACTCTGTCTACACTTCCCAATGTCTCGGCAAAGCAGCCAGCATAATTAAGGACCCCACTCATCCCGGGGACACTCTCTTCCACCTTCTTCCTTCGGGAAAAAAGTACAAAAGTCTGAGGTCACGTACCAACCGACTCAAGAACAGCATCTTCCCTGCTTCTGTCAGACTTTTGAATGGATCTACCTCACATTAAATTGATCTTTCTCTGCACCCTAACTATGACTGTAACACTACATTCTGCACTCTCTTGCTTCCTTCTCTATGAACGATATGTTTTCTCTGTATTGCGTGCAAGAAACAATAGTTTTCTCTGTGTGTTAATACATGTGACAATAATAAATCAAATCAAATCAATACCACAAGGAACTACAAAGGGTTGTGAACATAGCTCAGTCCATCATGCAAGCCTTCTCCCATCAGAGACCTTGACTGTAATGTCTACCCACAATATAGTCATGCTGAGTTGACTTCTCCCAGAATCCTCCTCTGCCTCTTCTGCTTGTAATTCTTCATACTATTTGTCATCGGAGGGGTTTTTCCTTTATTCCCTGTACAGTTGAGGTGACTGAGTTGACTTAAAGTGAAGTTTATTTGTTAGTCACAAGTAGGCTTACATTCACACTGCAATGAAGTTACTGTGAAAACCCTCTTCTTCTAGAATGTTCCTCTGCTACCTCTGCTAGACCCAAAAAGGCACCGAAGTAGTGACTGGGGAATTTTTACAGTAACTTAGTTGCAGTGTTAATGTAAGCCTACTTGTGCCTCTAGTGAATAAACTTTTTAAAAATCTCCTTTATTGAAATCGGATACAATAAGCCTTTTTGAAATGAATAAACCCCTCATGCCAATATCCAGTGAGCACAAGATGGATGAAATGCGTTGGGTTAATCCTTTTTACACCTGATGTGAAGTATTTTTCAGAAGATCATTCTCCATGGGTGCATGAGGAGATGGATGGGAAGCAGTTCCTAATTATTGCAAATGAGGCACATATTGAAGAATTATCTTGAATACACTGTGGTTCAGAACACTTCAGTCAGTCAGTTAATAAGGAAATAGTTACTAAGTTGATTAACATGTAACATGGAGTGATATTCATGAGAAAAGTAATGAGGGCCAATTGGGATGTTGGAAAATTTTAATCAAGCTGCAAGTAGATTTCAAAAATACTTTAATACAATGCAGAAGGAGGCTATTTGGCCCATTGAATCTACACCGACCATAATCCAACCCAGACCTTATCCCCATAACCTCACTATTCCCTCTGACACGAATGGACAATTTAGCATGGCCAATCCACCAAACCCACACATTTTTGGACTATGGGAGGAAACCAGAGCACCCAGAGGAAACCCATGCAGACATGGGGAGAATGTGCAAACTCCACATAGACAGTTACCCAAGCCAAAAATCGAACCCAGGTCCCTGTGTCACTCTAGATTCATTGTGATTTATTTCTTCATATATGCGTCTTGGCGCAAAAAGTGATTATAAAAGGTAAACACATTAGTTGCAATAAAATTATATAAGTTTGATGATGATGGGGAAAGGGGAACTTAACAGATCTCTGTTTTATTTTGTCACTGTTTGTTGGTCATTTTGAAACAGCGAGAGAGAGCAGCTGGTCAAGCGTACATTAAGTTTTGTCCTGTGTTTGCTTTTTATAAAATTTAACTTGTTGGAAACTACTTCGCTAAGATATATGGAGCCAGAAAGAGATCAAAGACGAGGTGCCCTGGCCTCCCAATTGTGTGGTTCCCACTGGAAGGAGATGGCACATTGTTTGCCAGCAGCGGGATTCTCTGGTCCCGCTACTGTCAACGAGAATTCCAATTAACATCACCCCACGCCCATGGAAACCCACGGGCAGGATTGCGCTGCTGGTAGGACCAGAGAATCTCGTGTGTGTGAATGGCCGAAGAATTCCATCACAAATCCTTTTGGCACTGGATAGCAGAGAAGTTTTTTGCTCTTCTGGAAGCATGTTCCAAAACTTGGTTACCTCCCCCATTTTAACTGATGGAACGTCTCTTACAAAGCCGTGTCTTGCTGCAAGTCAAACTTCATTTTTAAGTATCCGATTTCATAACCAAGAATACTTAATGCATCTTTCATTGAAATTACATGTGACGATACTGTGCCTTTAATAAATGTATTTGTGTCATGTTTCTTGTGAAGGAGATGCAAAGGCTCAATACTGTTTAAAAAATGGTACTTTTTCTGCACCAGGCAGTCCACATGCTGAAAATATAGAAGCATAATTGATCCTAGATACTTGATATAAAGTGTTTGTTTTAATCTGAGCTAATGCAGTTTTGTTTTTTTTTGTGTTTTTCCCTGGGTTTTTTCAGAGTGGGGTTTGATTAGGTTGATTGACAGGAACAATCATGTGACTGAGTGGGGCTAGGCTCACAGAGAGAAGCAAGCACAAAGGCTGTTTGGGATTTTTAGTGATAAATAGTTCTCTTTCTCAATCTGGAAATTGGAGTCTAGGATCTGCCAGAAAATAGGTCCCTTCTTCTGAAGTTCTGCTGTTTAAAGATAGATCTTCCTCTGGGGGCTGCTATATAGGAGTCATAAAAATGGTGTCTTTCTGTGTCTCTGTCCAGAGGTATTAAAAGTCTGGAAGCCTAGCACCATGTGAACCTATAAGTTTTTGCTAATTGATTTTGACGAGAGATTTATATCTGTGGGATATTGCTTAAATTGAAACTATTGAGATAGCTAGCAGCTAAGAATTATACCCCGTCATATTTAAATATTTCAATTGGTAAAAGTTATGTCAATTCTTCTTGTTACATGTTAACTGTTGTTAAATAAAATTTGTTTTAATAAAACTTCCTGTTGGGTCAATAAAATCACACCTGGAGCAAAACACCTTATGTTTGCTTTAATGCCAAATGAAAAAAAAATGGCAGTGAGATTAACTTTATAATTTGCTATGAGTTTTCTGGTCTGGTCCCTCACATTACCCATTGGTTTTCAATGAAGTAAATTGGGTAATGAAACCTGTCCAGTTCTTTCTGCAAATGGGCCAACAATTGGGTGAAACATATACGATCAACATTTCCTTCTGGATTGCCATCTGAACATACAACTGAGGAGCAGGAGCAGACCATTCAGCCCCTTCAGCCTGTATGACAATTAGATCATGACTGATTCACTTTTGGCCTCAACCCCACTCTCTTGCCTACATCCCCAATATGCTTTGGTAGCCTTGTTAGTCAAAAATCTACCCACTTGTGCCTTCAAAACGTTCAATGGCCCTTTGTCCGTGTGCTGGTCTCTGGGAGAAGAGAGTTCCACAGACTCATGACCCTCTGAGAGAAATGGATTCTCCACATCTCCACCTTAAATGGGAGACCCCTCAGTTTTAAACCACGTTCCACTAGTTCCAGCCTCTCTCACAAGGGGAAACATCATTTCAGATTCCGCCTGTCAAGTTCCCTCACTGTCTTGAACAAGGAGAAGGAAGATTGGAAAGGTTGTTGAACCCTTTAACTGAAACATCTTCAATGTGCATCTTGGGCATCACAGTAGCACAGTGGTTAGCACTGCTGCTTCACAGCTCCAGGGACCTGGGTTCAATTCCCAGCTCGGGTCACTGTCTGCGTGGAGTTTGCACATTCTCCTCGTGTCTGCGTGGATTTCCTCCGGATGCTCCGGTTTCCTCCCACAGTCCAAAGATGCGCAGGTTAGGTTGATTGGCCGTGCCAAAATTGCCCCTTAGTGTCCTGGGATGTGTAGGTAAGAGGGATTAGCGGATAAATGTGTAGGGATATGGGGGGGGAGGTAGGGCCTGGGTGGGATTGTGGTCGGAGCAGACTTGATGGGTCGAAGGGGCTGTTTCTGCACTGTAGGGTTCTATGTTCTATGTTAAGTATCTATTCAAATGCAAAGATTTTGCTCGCCATCTGGGTTATTAATTTATTTTCTTTGCTGCACGACCGCAAACCGCACCACCCCCCCGCCCCCCCACCATGACCAGTTTGAATGTAGTTTAACATCACAGTTATCTCTGTGATTAATCTAACTGTAGCAAAAATCATTATTATGCAGCTCAGCTGCATTGCGTTCAGCAAGAACAATCTTAATGTTGAGCCGTAGGCTTAGAAAATCTTTCCAGGAGTTTGGCTCTAATGAACCAATGAATCTTTGGATGATAAAAGACGCTTCCATTCCACGAATCAAGCTTTCAGACATTCACAGGAAGTGCATGTGGGGTGACACAGTGGCACAGTGGTTAGCGCTGCTGCCTCACAGTGCCAGGGGCCCGGGTTCAATTCCTGGCTTGGGTCACTGTCTATAAGAAGTCTGCACGTTCTCCCTGTGTCTGAGTGGGTTTCCTCCGACAGGTCATTGAGTGTCTTTAAGACAGAGGTAGATAGGTTCTTGATTAATAAGGGGATCAAGGGTTATGAGGAAAAGGCAGGAGAATGGGGATATGAAAAATGTCAGCCATGGTTGAATGACGGAGCAGACTCGATGGGCCCGGTGGCCTAATTCTGCTCCCATGTCTTATGGTCTGAAAGACGAGCGGGTTAGGTGCATTGGTCATGCTAAATTCTCCCTCAGTGTAACCAAGCAAGTGCTGGAGTGTGGTGACTAGGGGATTTTCACAGTAACTACGTTGCAGTATTAATGTAAGTCTACTTGTGACACTAATAAATAAACTTAAACTTAATGTTTGACTTCTCATGTTTGAATATAGTTAACAACATGGATGACCTTTTACATTACTGAAATCTTCGGGGAATTTTGATGAAGAATATGGTGATAATTTCATAAATCAAGAATAATTTAGTTCCTTCTTAAAAAGAGCAATAAAACCAAAATTTGTGCCCAACATGCAAGAACATCCAATAATGCAGTGGGGTAGTCTTCCAGAATCTCCCAGAAAAATCTCATGTTTTTCAACAAGAAGCCATGAAACAATGTACAACTGTGTACAGTTCTGGTCACCCTATTATTAAACTAGAAAGGGTGCAGAAAAGAATTACTAGGATGCTACTGAGACTTGATGGTTTGAGTTACAGGGAAAAGTTGCATAGACTGGAATTTTTTTCCCTGGAACGTAGGAGGCATGGAATGGTCTTACAGAGGTCTATAAAATAATGAGGGATAAGGTAAATACTCAACATCTTATCCCAAAGATAGGGGAGTCTAAAACTAGAGGGCATTTGTTTAATGTGAGAGGGGAGAGATACAAAAGGGTCCAGAGGGGCAATTTTTTCACACAGAGGGTGGTGAGTGCCTGGAACAGGTTGCCAGTGGTGGGTACAATTTTGCCTTTTAAAAAGCATTTATACAGTTACATGGGTAAGATGGGTATAGAGGGATATGGACCAAATGCAGGCAATTGGGGCGAGCTTAGTGGTGGCATGGACAAGTTAGGCTGAAATGCCTTTTTCCAGGCTGTAGACCTCTATGACTCTAATCTACTTGAGTTTAGGCTGACACTGAAAAAAAAAATCTTTTATAAATCCTTCTTTTGAACAAGGTTATATAAACAAAATTAATTGCGAAGTTGACATTAAGACCTGTTAAAGAGCAAAGCTAAAGCTTAATTCATCAACAATTACAAGTGTTCTAACGTCTTCTACTCTTCTCGCAAGGTCACGTTGGAGAAGTGCAAGTTTCCTGTTTCTGAATTTGTTTGCTGTTTAGGAAATTGGCGATAGTGGGCTGGATTTTATCTATGCCCATTGAGTGTATTATCAGTGGGGTAGGGGGGAGGGGGGAGGGCAGGGGTTGGTGGATGTTGAATGCAGAGGGAGAGGGGTATAAGATAGAGTGGTGCAAACCTCAGCATCTTCCCACCCACATCTGAGGTCATCCCTGTAAGACAGTAGATAGGCAGGTGCCACACCATTTAAATAAATGAGTAAGGAGCATTTGAATTTGTTAACAAGCCAATTGACCCCGATACTATGCTGCCCTCACCACAACATTGTTGCCCTGGGCAATTGGGCAAGAATGGGCAGGGCATTTAAAAAGAAATTAAAAGGGTGAGAAGGAAGTGGGGATGTTATCATAGGATGGTTCCCTTTGTGCATCGGGGGGGAAGACCCACTAAGATAGTAACCCCTGTCAATCTGCTCACCAAGGCCCCCACTCCCCATCTCTTCTAAACTACCCAAGCTTCTTCTGCCCAATACCTTGGACTTACCTTTTCCCCGGATTCACTGTATTGTCTTCTTAGGCCTGTTGCAGTCCCACGAGTGTCCACTAATGCACTATTGGCACTGCTGAGACTGCTGGAGCTGTTACCCAATCTAACTGCTACCAAGGGCGAGACTCCCTATCCAATGAGGGGCAGAAGTCTCATTGGCAGGTTATTTAGCCCACCCGCAGCACGATGTAGCTGCAGAGAGGACTGGGAAGGAGAGAGTTGGCTCCACATTGACTTTGCTTCCCAGGGGGAGTGAGCCATCTGTACCCCTGTAAGAAATGAAGCCCAATGTGGGGGTAATTCACCAGTCCTTCATGCTGGCGGGAACTTCCATACCCGCCAAAGTCAACACCCGCCACAGGTTCCCCAACAGCAGTAAGGGTCAAGAATGTAAATCATCATTAAATCTCCAAAGATGTGTGGGTTAGGTTGATTGGACATGCTAAATTGCCGCTTCGTGTTAGTGGGACTAGCAGGTTACATATGGGGTTACGGGGATAGAGCCTGGGTGACATTGTTGTTGGCGCAGGCTTGATAGGCCAAATGGCCTCATTCTCTACAGTAGGGATTCTATAATTGAATTCAGTGGGACCAGAAGATCTTGCTGAGGGTCGTTGGTACCTACCACCAAGGGGGAAACCTGCCTGGGTGGGTTCCACAGACTCTTGTTAACTATCTCTGCCATAGCAAAGATCTTCATTCTGCAAACTAATACCTCAGCTCCTTCATGGCACGTTTTTGTAGCAGGTTGATTCCTGATCACAGCACCTCACAATATGTTTTTGTTCAGCCCTTTACTGCAAGACAGTACTTTATCTTGATTCTTTCTAGATTTCAATGGGAAATTGTTGGAGACAGTCAGACTGCACAGGACTGGGGTGCCTGTGCAAGTTATGCCATTTGTAAATTTGCAGTATGTTGCAGTATAGCAAATGAATAGCAAAACCTTCTCTCTTCCCACGCACAAAGAAAAACCCTTGCGTCTATTTGCGTTGAAATGTGCGTCTGGAGCTTTCTATTTTGAGTGTTGTTTGGACACACCTGCCATCACGATTATTGGATATCCTCAAGAGAAAAAAGAGATATGATCAGTTGAAGTTGAGAGAATGTCCATTCAACATACAACACTGATGCACACAATTGTACAGATCTTATGATATAGTCACACTAACAAGCAGTATGGAATTAACCACTCCTCTCTTAATGTTTAGGTGACATGTTGTCTGGGGACTGTGTGACTGCCAAAGTGCTTTGATAGGCAAGGGGATTAAGGGTTATGGGGAGAGGGCGGGAATGCGGAACTGAGCCACGACAGATCAGCCATGATCTTATTGAATGGCGGGGCAGGCTCGAAGGGCTAGATGGCCTACTCCTGCTCCTATTTCTTATGTTCTTATGTTCTTCAATGTGCTTGGTACTCTATGGGTGGTGATGCATGAAACATACTAACAGCATTGGAATGGTGTCATACACTAATCACATAATGTTGTTTCCTCTAATACATTTCACTCATGTCTACTGACATGTTGGTTTTGGCAGTACATTTCTTAACTTTAGGGAACGAATGATAATCTCACAAATAATTATGTTAATTACTTACATTTCCTGCTCTCTCTTATTTAATTAATTACTGCATTATTATTTTAATTTCTTTTCCTCTCTGATCTGTGCTCCGGCAGCCAGGTGCAGTTGTCAGTGGTCTGGTGACTACTCTCATTATCTCAAAAGGAACCAGAAACCTTATTATTAATTTCTTGTTTGGAACTTCGAGAACCCAGGAATTTACTTGAAGAATGATTTTGCAAGGTTAATGGATTTATTCAAAAGAATGTCACTGCACAAAGATCAAAGAATATACACATTAATAACCACACTCTATCGATACGCTGACACAGTGGTTAGCACTGCTGTCTCATAGCACCAGGGACCCAGGTTCAATTCCTGGCTTCGGTCACTGTTCGTGTGGAGTCTGCACGTTCTCCCCGTGTCTGCGTGGGATTCCTCTGGGTGTTCTGGTTTCCTCCCACACTCCAAAAGGTGTGCTGATTAGGCGCACTGGCCATGCTAAGTTCTCCCTCAGTGTGCCCAAACAGGTGCTGGAGTGTGGTGACTAGGGGGTTTTTGCAGTAACTTCATTGCAATGTCCTCAGAGGCAGAAATCCCTTTCTCCAAAATCCTTTCATGTACAAATCTGACAACAGCAAACACAATGCTTTCAGATAGAGTCTACACTAGGAATCACGAGGAACTAATTCTCCAGATTAAGTACAAAGCACGAACCTCCCTGATTGGTCCATCAATTCGGCCCTTAAGCAGAGAGCTCCTATTCTAACAGGCCCACCTCAATTGCCTGATTAAAGTGTTATGTTATAGATATAGAAGTACAGTGAATATTTTAAAATTGAACTTCTTAACTCAACTTTTGTACTACACCAGTTTGACTTAGATCTTAGAGACTCAAATCAGATAATTGGAAAGATTAACCACCAAGTCTAAGTACAGTTTCTAAGATTTGTATAAGGGCTGGCATTTCTTGGTCTTCTGCTTGTTTATGGCAAGACCCAGAACAGAGTGAGTGCTATTATGTTTGAGGTCTGATACACAGACCAGAGTCATGGAGATATACGGCACTGAAACAGGCCCTTCAGCCCAACTCGTCCATGCCGATCAGGTTTCCTAAACTGAGCTAGCCCCAATTGTCTGCGTTTAGCCCATATCCATCTAAACCTTTCCCATCCTTGTACCTGTCCAAATGTCTTTTAAATGTTGTAATTGTACCCACCTCTACTACTTCCTCTGGCAGCACCACCCTCTGAGTGAAAAAGTTGCCCCTCAGATCACTTTTAAATCTTTCCTTTCTCACCTTAAACCTATGCCTACTAGTGTTGTACTCTCCTACCCTGGGGAAAAGACTCTGGCTATGCACCTTATCTATGCCCCTCATGATTTTATGAACCTCTATAAGATCACCCCTCATCCTCCTAAGCCCCAGGATAAAATGTCCCATGAGACCAGTGGTAGTAAGCTAACGGGAATAATTTATTAACACGTCTTTATCCTAGCACAGTCAGCTCAAGACTGGCCCCACCCAGGATGGAGCTTGAGTCCTGGGTCACCTGATCCATTCTCTTAAAGGGGCATGCCCTGACATACATAACAGATGCACATGGTCCATTCCCATTTCATTGTTGGGGAAGTCTGGTGCTCAGGTTCTGACAGCGCTGCCCCTCTTTAGTGGCTGCCTGATCTCTCACTGTGCCTGAAAATAAATTCATCAGGTGAGGAAGGAGCAGTGCCCTGAAAGCTTGTGATAACAAATAAACCTGTTGAACTTTAACCTGGTGTTGTGAGACCTCCAATTGTGTGAATGGCACATTGCACTGGGGCAAAATTCCAGTGCTCGAGATCTGATTATCCTGGAGCCAGAGCTGAAGCCCATGCGACCATTTGTTTCAATGGTCATGGTACATTCTGAGGATGTAGTTTGCACTCCTGCCTTCCTGTGCGTATTCCAGCCCAATAAATGACTCCATATGCAATTTCCAAAGTATACAACACCCCTGCTCATTGGCATATAAAATGCCTTCACCGAGTTTGGCGGAATGAAAATGCGGATAAGTCTTGTGAGTTTTTAAGTTTATTATTTCCTCTCAGTACAATTTCCTTTGATGTATTACACTGGCTTTAGCATTTGTCTAGTTGTTTTATTTGCGCCTGACAGATTACACATAACTAATAGACCATTACCATTCCACCATTACTCTTCCATCTCTCTCTGCTGTTCACACTTTATTATTTCTTTGATTCATTCCTGATTGTTTAATATCTTAATTACTATCATAAATCATGTTAATAATCTCTGTACTATGGATTTCTTCTTTACTTTTGTTAATTATTTGTTTTCTATGTAGTTTATAAAGCATTTTCTTTGTGTAGATGACTAAAACCAAATGTCATTGCTGGATACATGTGATATCCATTTATTTTATATATTCTTTCATAGGATGTGGGTGTCGCTGGCTAGGCCAGCATTTATTGCCCATTCCTAATTGCCAGTGAGAATGTAGAAGTGAGTCACTTTAGAATCATAGAAATCCTACAGTGTAGGAGACTATGTGGCCCATCGAATGTACACCACATTCGACAACAATCCTATCTAGGCCTTATGCCCATAATCCCACATATTTATCCTACTCATTCCTCTAACCTACACTTCCTGGGACGTTAAGGAACAAATTAGCACCTAACCAGCACATCTTTGGACTGTGGGAGGAAACCAGAGCACCCAGAGGAAACCCATGCAGACATGGGCAGGATGTGCAAACTCCACACAGACAGTGACCCAAGCTGGGGAATCAAAATCAGGTCCCTGGGGTTGTGAAGCAGCAGTGCTAACCATTGTGCCACTGTGCCGCCTGCTTTCTGGAACCGCTGTGGCCCTGAGGCGTAGGTAGACCCACAGTGATTTCAGGGACAGACTTCCAGGATTTGACCCAGTGACAATGAAGGAATGGCGATATAGTTCCAAGTCAGAATGGCATGTGGTTTTGAGGGGAACTCCCAGGCGGTACTGCATCAGCTTCACCTTGTCCTCCAAGATGGTAGTTGTGGATTTGAAAGGTGCTGCTGAAGGAGCCTTGGGGAACTCTTGCAGTGCGTCTTGTGTTGGTGTGAAGGAACTGAATGTTGAATGTAGTGGATGGGCTGCTTTGTCCTGGATGGTGCTAAGCTTCTTGAGTGTTATTGGTCTGCACCCATCCAGGCAGGTGAAGAGTATTCCATTACGCTCCTGATTTGTGCCTTGTAAGTGATGGATTTGGGGAGTTGGCAGATGAGTTACTTGCTGCGGAATTCCCAGCCTCTGGCCTGCTCTTGTAGCTACAGTATTTACATGGCTACTGTAGTTCAGCTTCTGGTTAATGGTAACCCCCAGGATTTTGGTAGTGGTATGTTCTTAATGGCAAAGTGTCAGGACTGAAAACCTGTGTGTTTCTCTCTTGAGAGAACATAATATGAATGATAAAATGTGGTGCACAATTTCCTGACAATGTAGTGGTTCTAATGTGTATATTGTAAAACATGAGCTCTCTCTCTGTCTCCCTCCCTAAAAACACCAAAAACTCTGTTAGTGGTCAGGGTCACACCCACCATACATTCATGCCTACAAATAACTTCTTGTTGACCCTTTTCCTGTTGTTTATCCCCCAGTCTAGTTGGTCAAATTATCGGTTACAAGAAGTCGGGTCCCTAAAAGAAATCTTTTTCGTGAAACCTATCTTTTTAAGGGGCCTTTACCCCAAAATAAATAATTCTTTCCTTCATCTCCTTACCAAAAGCACATGAGCCATTATAAATACTCTTGGTATGGGGTCGCCTGGCCATGGTAAGGACTGATACGGAGAGGAATTTCTTCAGCCAGAGGGTGGTGAATCTATGGGATTTGTTACCACAGAAGGCTGTGGAGGCCAAGTTATTAAGTGCATTTAAGACAGAGATAGATAGGTTTTTGATTGGGAAAGGGATCAAAGATTATGAAGGAAAGATGGGAGAATGGGGTTGAGAAACATATCAGCCATGATCAAATGGCAGAGCAGAATTGATGGGCCGAATGGCCTCATTCTGCTCCTATACCTTATGGTCTTATGGTTTAATAAATGGAATATGGCAAAAGGTACTTTGTGGATATTCATCAGCCTAAAGCCACCTCAATGTCATGAAAGAAACTGCTGCTGGATAGACTTGCCCCCCCATTTCTTCTTGACCTCTAATTTGTGTTAGTCTATTTTTTCCTCTATTATTTTTAGCTGCAGTGCAGCTGACATGCACCATTTTCCTTCCTTGGCAAGGTCCAGCTGTTAGCAGTTATTGCTGTTTGCGTCTGTCTTACATTGAGACCTGAAGGACTTTAACTATCCGATATCTGGCTCTGTGCCTCTATCTTCATCACTGGTGCATTAAACACCAGAATTGCTTTTAATTTACAGAATATTTCTCATCCATGCCATGTGACAGTAACTGTGGGAACAGCAGTGATTGGAAATAATAATATCGTCAGCTTGGCAGTGTCACTGATAGTTTGTATTCTTGTGGCTATATGGACAGACATATCGTCATATATCTTGTGGCTATGTGGCTTTGCTTCTGGTTAATCAGCTCAAATAAAAATAGAAAATAGAGTAAATGCACCCAAAGTATTAACTTCTGAAAAGAACATAGAATCCATAGAATCCCTATAGTGCAGGCCATTCAGCCCATCGAGTCTGCACTAGCCACAACCCAACCCAGGTCCTGTTCTCAAAACCCCACATATTTACCTTGCTTATCCCCCTGACACTAAGATCAATTTAGCATGGCCAATCAACCTAACCTATACATCTTTCCCCCAAATAATTTGGAGGAAAAGGGAACTAGTTTGATTTGTATCTTTGCGGATGACACAAAGGTTGGTGCGTTTGCAAATAGTGATGAGGATCATCAGAGAGGATACAGCAGGACATAGACCAGTTGGAGACTTGGGTGAACAGGTGGCAGATGGAGTTTAATCTGGACAAACATGAGGTGATGCATTTTGGAAGATCTAATACAGATAGGAAATATACAGTAATTGGCAGAACCCTTAAGAGTGTTGATAGGCATAGGTACAGGTACACAGGCCACTGAAAGAGGCAACGCAGGTGGAGAAGGTAGTCAAGAAGGTATATGGCATGCTTGCCTTCATTGGCCGGGGCATTGAGTTTAAAAACTAGCAAGTCATGTTGCAGCTTTATAGAACCTTAGTTAGGCTGCACTTGGAATATAGTGTTCAATCTGGTCGCCACAGAAGGATGTGGAGGCTTAGGAGAGCTTCAGAAAAGACTTACCAGGAAGTTGCCTAATATGGAGGTCTTTAGTATAAGGAGAGGTAGGAAAGACTTGGCTTGTGCTCACTGGAACGATGGAGGTTGAGAGGAGACCTGATAGAAGATTGTGAGGGGCATGGACAGAGTGGAAATTCAGAAGCGTTTTCCCAGGATGGAAGAGTCAGTTACTAAGGGGGCATAGGTTTAAGGTGTGAGGGGCAAGGTTTAAAGGAGATGTATGAGGCAAGTTTTTTACACGGAGGGTGGTGGGTGCCTGGAACTCACTGCCGGGGGAGGTAATAGAAACAGATATGATAATGACATTTAAGGGGCGTTTTGACAAATACATGAATAGGATGGGAATAGAGGGATATGGTACCCAGAAGGGTAGGGGGTTTTAGTTCAGTCGGGCAACATGGTTGGTGCAAGCTTGGAGGGTGAAAGGGCCATTTCCTGTGCTGTTATTTTCTTTGTTCTTTGTTCTTTGTCTTTGGTCTGTGGGAGGAAACCAGATCATCCAGAGGAAACCCACGCAGATATGGAAAGAACGTGGAACCTCCACACAGGCAGTCGCTTGAGGCCAGAATTGAACCTGGGTCCCTGGTGCCATGAGGCAGCCATGCTAACCACTGTGACACCGTGCCAACCTGGTGAACAATGGCTATTTTCCTGGTTCAGCAGGAGATTCTCCATTTGAACTTGAGCAGCTGGAAATATGGAATGACAAAGATGTGCAGGTTAGGTGGATTGGCCATGCCAAATTGTCCTTTAGTGTCAGGGGGATTGGCAGGGTTTTTTAAAAATTTATTCGTGGGACATGGGCATTGCTGGCTGGCCAGCATTTATTATCTATGCTTGATTGCCTGAGGGCAGTTGAGGGTCAACCACATTTCTGTGGCTCTGGAGTCACATGTAGGCCAGAGCAGGTAAGGATGGCAGATTTCCTCCCTTAAAGGACATTAGTCAACTAGATGGGTCTTTCTGGCAATCGACAATGGTTTCACAGTCAGTAGATTCTTAATTCCAGAATTCAAATTCTACTATCTGCTATGGCAGGATTCGAGCCCAGGTCCCCAGAACATTCGCTGAGTTTCTGGATTAATCATCTAGCAATAATACCACTCGGCCATTGACTCCCCTGAAGAACACAAAGTTACAGAGATAGGGCCTGGGTGGGACTGTTGTCGATTCAGAATCGATGGCTAAATAGCCCCTTTCTGCACTGTAGGGATTCTATAAATCTATGTCAGTACAACTGGAATTAGCAGAACCATGCTTCCCCTTGTGGGTGAGTCCCAAACTAGGAGGAGGAATCGCCCTTTTAGGATTGTGTGAGGAGAACTTTGTTCTCACAGAGAATTGTGCAACTTTGGAATTCCCTGCATCAAAAGGCTGCAGATGTGGAGCTTTAACATTTTTAAGATTGAGGTAGACAGATTTTTGTTCTGAAAGGGAATCAAAGGTTATTGGGGGGAGATGGGAACATAGAACTTGAAACACAAATAGACCAGCCATGATCTTATTGAATGGTGGTGCGGGCCTGAGGGACCTAATGGTCTACTTCTGCTACTATTTCATATGTTCATATGTTCTGCAAAGACATTTCCTGTCCCACAAATGTACACTTACATTACCAGTGATTAGCCAGTTTTATCTGCATCATTCCAAGAACATCACTCAACCTAATCGCTCAACACCATCGACCACACTGTTGAGATATTTTTATTTCTTTGATAGCTTTCTGGGTGATGTCTCCCATTTGATGAGATGCTATACGATGGAATCTTATTCAATAGTAACTAGGTTGAGATTGTCAATATTTGCTTAATTTAGGATTATACATTGTGGAAGGAGGCCATTTGGCCCATCATGTCGTTGCATCAGTTATCAGATTCTCTATCTCTTTTTTGTACTCTGTCTTGTCATTGTTTGAGATTCTCGAAAGGGGATTTGTGGGTTTTTACAACAATTGACAATGGTTTCATGGTCGTTTGGTCTTCACCAGAATAATCCAAAGCTAGTTTATTTTGATAGTTCTAGTTGTTCCTCTGCTTCTAATATTTCTCCTCTTTAACTGGTCTCTGCCTTTAATCATTTTCTCTCACCCAACACCAACAGCCACCCACTTTGGGAAATTTCTTCACATTTCTTTCCTCACTGTCTTCATGGTCAAATCACCCGACCAAAGACCAAATCAAGGACCAAATGCTCATTTCCTGCAGGGCAGATGGCAAAATTTGAACTCAGTAAAAATCTGGAATTAAAGACGACCATGAAACCTTTGTTGATTGTTGCAAAAACCCATCTGGTTCACAAATGTCCTTCAGAGAATCTCAAAGAATAATGAGGCACAGTACAGGAAAGAGATAGATAATCTAGTGAACTGATGCGACAACAATAATCTCTCCCTCAATGCCAGTAAAACGAAAGAGATAGTCATTGACTTCAGCAAGTGTAGTAGAAGACGTGCCCCTGTGTATATCAATGGGGATGAATTGGAAATGGTCAAGGCTTCAAGTTTTTAGGTGTCCAGATCACCAACAACCTGTCCTGTTCCCTCCATGCCAAGGCTATTGTTAAGAAAGCCCACAAGCACTTCTCCTTTCTCAGGAAGCTAAGGAAATTTGGCATGTCCGCTATGAATCTCACCAATTCACCATAGGATGCATCCTTTCTGGATGTATTATAGCTTGGTATGGCTCCTGCTCTGACCAAAACCACAAGAAACAACAAAGATTTGTGAATATAGCCCAGTCCATCACTCAAACCTGCCTCCCATCTATTGACTCTGTCTACCCTTCCCACTGCCTCGGATGATTGTTCGGGTTCATGAGAATGCTGGTGATTATTGTTCGTGGTGGGGAGGGAATGCCAGCGGTGAATTTTGTTGGGGGGGTGTGGTGGTGGTGATGGGAATGCCCAGTGATGATTGTTGGGAGGGTGGTGGGAATGGGAATGCCGTCAATGGCTTGGGAGAGGGGAGTGGAATTCTCTGCTCTTGCTGGTAGCAGTAACGGGTATGGATGAGATCGGAGAATCCAGCTGAATAACAAAAAGCAAATCAGTAACGTTATTGGAATTACGAACAAAAACAGAAAATGCCGGAACTCCTCAGTGTCTCGGGTAGCACATGGAGAGAGAGAATCAGAGCTAACAGCTGGAGATTTCCAGCTCCCGCTGTGGGCCAACCAAAAGTCCAGTGACTATTAGCGGGATTGGAATATCCCGGCAGTGGGCCAGCCTGGAAAAGCCTGGCCTATGCTCCAGGCATGCGTCCTTTCATCAGAACCAGTTGACTCCTGCTTGCCCTGTTGGAGGGGCCTAGCACCCGTACTAAACTCTACAGGGGGCAATCACAGTTTAATAGATAGGACCCCGATTACATGACGAAAATGAATGAGAAACAAACTTCCACGGTTGAGTTATCAGCTGCCTAGATCCGTGCATGATCATTAGAATGGCTGAAATATTAGTCAGTACCGTCAGATCCAGAGACGAGAAACATTTTGTAAAAGAAATGCTGAGAAAACCTATGGACAAATGGCTGAAATCTGATGAGAAAGCTACAGTTTTATACTTTGGAGATGATCTTCATCAGAAAGAACTTAAAGTTCTAGTTAATTCTAAGAAAATATAATTCTGTTTTCCTACATCACTAGTCTCCACATTTCACTTGCAACCTGGCTTCTTTCTCAGTATATTTGGAACCACTAGAACCAGTTTCCCATAAATTTGCAATACCTTTTATCAGTGCGCAAAGCAAATTCCAATTGAATTAATTAAATCATAGAATCCCATAGAATCCATACAGTGCAGAAGGAGGCCACTCAGCCCATCGAGTCTGCACTGACCACAATCCCACCAAGGCCCTATTCCTATAACCTCACATATTTACATAATCCCCCTGATACTATGTGGCAATTTAACACGGCCAATCAATCTAACCTGCACACCCTTGGACTGTGGGAAAAAACCGGAGCATCCGGAGGAAAATCGTGCAGACACAGTGAGAATGTGCAAACTCACACAGCCAATGACCTAAGCTGGGAATCGAACTTGGGTCCCTAGCGCTGTGAGGCAGCAATGCTAACCACTGTACCACTGTGCTGCCCCACGTTAACACTCCTCTATAAAGCTGTCTCTCTAACTGAGAGCGAACACCCGTAAAACTGCCCAAAATCATTCCCCCATTTGATGGACAACTGCACTTCGGTTGAGAAATCTAATTTCCTCCTCAGCACCAGGATTGCGCCATTTAACTTTATTCTAGGGGTGGAATGATGTGGGCTGGGGTGGGGGGGGGTGCGGGGGGGAGAGGGGGAGGTGTTGGCGGGGAGGTGTGGAGACACATGGCATGTCCCTCTGGAAAGCATGGAAAGCATGGAGTTGACATGCTAACCTCCTGCTGTCATAACACGCTACATGGCTGATTAACGAGGGCTGAATGGGGCTTCCACCCCACATCAGAGATGACATCTCATCTTCTGAAGCTCCTGGCCAATCCATTGTTTTTCCTCTGCCTGGGCTAGTAGGAAAACACATCAAACCTAATTAATAATGCAACAAGGTGTTTTACTCTATAATCCGTGGCAGGGTAGGCCTGATGGTACATTGTCTATCATCTTGTCCGGGCACCATATTGAAAAGGCGCCCAACATCACTGACCCATCGTTGAAGAAAGAAAGTAGATTACCTAAAAATGAACATAGATCTTGGGGACCAATCCGAGATCAGAAAATGGACCCCCTGAGAACAAAGGTGGATCTCCAGGAACATTTTGAGGCTGGAAGATGGACACCGCCGTACCCCCTCCCCACCCCCCACCCCACTCCGCCGAATCTGGGAGGTTCACCAGCAGATGATTGCCCAGCCCACCGCTGTGGTATTCTGGGATCCAGGATTGTGGGTGGCCTCCATCCCAAACTCCAGAGACAGTCACAGAAACTGTTCAGGTGAATCCCAACATCTGCACACCACGTTGCTCCAGACGTATTTTCCCAGTGGTGTTGTGGAGAGTTGGGTGTGGGTGATCGGGAGTGGGATGCAAACAAGCTTCATGGCAGCTTCCACCAGGTTTTGACCATTGGGGTCACCGGTGGAAGATCCCACAGTAAATTCATGCTGTCATGGTTTTTGTGTTTACTATCAAATTCTCTCCACCCCATCATGTGTCTCAGCCAAGGCCTCTGGAAATCCTTTCCAGTTATAGGCCCTTGTCCACATTCCCAGTTCCTCAGGATATTACTTGATCACCACTGTCCCTGCTATTATTGCCTTTATAATTCTATTTTAAACCTGTTCACCTTGGTACATTGTTCCCTGCACTGTGCACAAATTCGCAGTAACATATAAACGCATGCTATCTAACCTATGTAATCTCTCTTTGATCTGTTTTAAGCCGGTTTTATTACAAGTAGGTTTTCATTTCCTTAACACTTGTGTGGCAAAATGCCCTAATCCCTGTAGCATAATGAACAACTTGAACTGGAACCTTTGCTTCAAAAGGACTCATTGCGAAGTTATGGTTGTTCATGTTCACAGGGTACAGGATTTTGAATGGAAAATGACTTTTTCAAAGGCAGCGTCAAAAAGGGGAAATCAGTAAAATAACCAGTGACATTGGGAGGAGATTTATACTTGCCAGTGTATATGTATCTCTTTCTCTCTTCCTCTCCATTCTCCCATGTGCCCCCACAGTCCCTTAGTTTGCATAGACGTCATTCAGGTAGCTGTGGAAGCAAGTTTCCATTTTGAGTAATTTGTACTAATTCACAGCAGCACACCTTTCCCTTGATCCCTACCATTATATTTCCCATTTCAGGTTCTATTTAGTTATATCAAATTACAGGCAAGAGAATACGTGGGGCTATAAGTGCATGCATCTTTGGACATCTTTGGACCCCAAGGGACAACTTATCATGGCCAATCCACTTAACCTCCACATCTTTCGGATTGTGAGAGAAAAACGGAGCACCCGAGTAAACCCACGCAGACACAGGGAGAGTGTGCAAAACTCTAATGGAGAGTCAGCCAAGGTCAGAATTGAACCCATGTCCCTGGCACTGTGCCATCATATCACCCCTAGATGATCACCTTGATAAGGCAGGTGATCAACAGCAACATCACTCATTGGAAATGGAAATGTCTGCTCATTATATGTAATATCCCGGTCCATTCACTATTAAGTCTCCTGCTGTTTGCGTTGCCATCCACATACGTGTCAGTACTGACCAAACGTTTGATCTGCTTTGGTCTGAAACAAATGATGCAAGTTTGTGGTCATGATTTGGTCACCTAATGCACGCAGGCTTCAAATCATTGCCTCCTTGCACGTGATCGCTTGTGAGAAAAAGCTTTTGCTCTACACTGTCATTTTGTGATTTCTTCTCTGCAGCTCTGACATTCTTGTTGAATGGCAGTGTGGGCCCAAGAATGGACATCCCAACCTGTTATAGGTTTGGCTGGTGTTTTTCTGCCAGAGCCTAGGGGCTGGATTGATCGTTCAAACATTTACCCCACTGGCGCGCCGACAGTCAGGCTGGTCCCGATCACTGTGTTAAATCATCCACTAGTGTCACAGTAACAGGTGGGGGTGTATTCTGTGGAACTCCATGGACTGACTAGGAATGGTTTACTGCCTCTTGTGATAGATCCTGGGAAACCCAGTTTTCTAAACAGTTCCTCGGGAATGTCAATGATTGAAGTGGTTTTCGTGAAGTTTCTGGCAAACCCTCTTTGATGAACGGCTTGTCTAGAATGCCAACGACTGAAGAGGCTTTTTTACGGAATGAATCGCTGCGAGTTCTGGCCATTTGCTTTGTAGATCACAAACAACAAACAAGCAACATAGATGGCTAGGAGCTGCTTACACTCCTCCAAACATGGTTTTGTGCCACAATTTTGCTTGCCTTGGATGTGGCTGCAGAGGACAGTGTACAAGATTTTTCATAGAATGTATGCACTGATCTACGGTTGGCCACCAGATCGCTTCAGGGGATTGTTATTTCATCTTAATAACTCCCAGATATCCATGATGGACAAAATACAGCACATCCTTCTACAGAGCTTTTGGGATAACTGTTTGAAATCCACATGTAATAACATTTGTCTCCAAGCAATGCATGGTTATTGCCTACTCTGCAGTACGGGGCCAGTTTTTCCTTTACTTTGCAAGGCAACCCAGCTTTTAGGTGCTGACTTATGCAGTACATTATCTTGTCTCTGATTCTCTCTTTAACTCATTTTGTCCAACAAGATTCTCAGTTGAGTGCGAAATCACTGCGATCATGTAGTTTTCGATGTTGCGAATTGCTTCACCACTGCTAACGATGCCTGTGATAGCAGCACAACTGAACAAGGCAGCTACCCAGCTGCATGAACCTGTGAAATATTGACCTCAAAGTTGTACAAACTGACCATCTGCGGACAAGTAGAGATCAATGTCAAACTGCGTATTCAGCATATGGGGAGGCAATGGCCGAATGGCATTATGGCTAGATTATTAAACTAGAAACTCAGCTAATGTTCTGGGGACCCGGGTTCAAATCCCGCCACGGCAGATGGTGGAATTTGAATTCAATAAAAAATACCTGGAATTAAGAATCTACTGAAGAACCATGCCGATTGTCGTAAAACTCATCTGGTTCACTAATGTCCTTTAGGGAAGGAAATCTGCCATCCTTACCTGGTCTGGTCTACATGTGATTCCTGAGCCACTACCCTCGGGCAACTAGGAATGGGCAACAAATGCTGGATAGCCAGCAATGCCCATGTCCCAAGAATGAATAAAATGAATGAATAAAAAAAATTCAGGGATTGGTCTGGAGATCAACTTTCTATAATGGAGATACAGCTGTCAACTCTCACCATTGTAGTTGCAGACTAATGTTGCTGACTCTCCAGTAGAACATTTGCGATCTATTTTTGACAATCGGCACAGTACTTTCATCACTACACTGAGATGAGAGGTCACATAACATCAGGTTATAGTCCAATAGGTTTATTTGAAACTTCAAGCGCCACTCCTTCATTATAAAGGAGCAGTGCTCCGAAAGCTTGAGGTTTCAAATAAACTTATTGGACTATAACCTGGTGTCGTGTGACCTCTCATCTTGTCCACCCCCAGTCCAACACTGGCACCTCCACATCTTCTCTACACTGAGAGTACAACTCCAACTGCATTTCCTGATGCATCTGTTGTGACATATGTTTCTGCATCTGGGTGAAATGCACAAGGGCCGGGAATGTTGCTTTTGTTGCCTTTAACATGCCAAAATCTGTGTGCTATATGACTATCCATTCCCATTGTAGATTGAACATCACTGCACAGTAATGGGCTCTGTGATCTCTGTGCCCTTGGGAACAGAGTTGTGATTAAAAGTTGGTCGTACTGAGGAAGAATGCCAACTCTTTGATTTGATTTGATTTGATTTATTGTGCAAAATAACAACAGTAGAGTTTAGACATGTTGAGTTTAGACATGTTTAGACATTTTTGCATCAACATTGATGAGAAGCGACTCTGATTTGCCTGCAATCTATACTGAGCATTCCTTAAAATTAACTGGTGTTTCACTTTCTGTGATGTTATATGGAAATCATATTTCTCTCATATGAATAAATTTCTGCATATGAAGTCCTCTACCTTGATGACCTGCACAAGAAACAACAAAAGGTTGTGAATGCAGCCCAGTCCATCATGCAAACCAGCCTTCCATCCATTGACTCTGTCTACACTTCGCGCTGGCTCAGAAAAGCAGCCAACATAATTAAGGACTCCACGCACCCTGGACATATTCTCTGCCACCTTCTTCTGTCGGGAAAAAGATACAAAAGTCTGAGGGCACGTACCAACTGATTCAAGAACAGCTTCTTCCCTGCTTGCTGTCAGACTTTTGAATGGACCTACGTCGCACTAAGTTGATCTTTATCCCCTAGCTATGAGTGTAACACTACATTCTGTTCTCTCTCCTTTTCTTCTCAAAGAATGGTATGTTTTGTGTAGCATGCAAGAAGCAATATTTTTCACTGTATACTAATATATGAGACAATAATAAACCAAATCAAATCAGATGAAATGATTAATTTCTGAGCATGAGTTACACTTTTTTCTTCAAGCTGAACACAGTACTGTGAATCGATAGGCATTACCATAAGTTTGACACATTTTTGAAGCATCTAACTATGTTGGAGGACTTGTTGATGAAGTTGCTGAGATTTCTAACCCTTGCACTTGAGTTGGTTGAACAAGTTGGCCGGAATTTTACTGTTCTGCCCACCATGGGAAACGGAGTTGGTGAGGGGAGGACTATGGAAAGGTCCATTGACCTCGGGTGGGATTTTATTTCTGCGGGACGAGTGAGGCTGTAAAATTCCACCTGCAGTGAAACCCTATGATTTTATTCGACAACATTATAGGACTGGTGTAACATTAGTGTACAAAGCACAAAGAAAATTACAGCACAGGAACAGGCCCTTCAGCCCTCCAAGCCTGCATCAACCATGCTACCCAACTGATCTAAAACCCCCGACCCTTCCAGTGACCATACCCCCCATTCTCAAGTTATTCATATATTTGTCAGGATGCCCTTTAAAAGAATTTAACCTTTAAGATTTTTTTAATCATGTTCTCTGCAGCTATAGCTTTGGTTTTTCATTGTTGCTGGGCTGGCTGCTAGAAGCCTTGTTATTGCTGGCTCAATGGCTGAAATGGGGTTTTGTTTATTTTTACTCTGGGCCTCAGTCACTTTCTGGGATTTGTTTTATGACCCTGCATTGTTAGGAGTAAGACAGGTTGGAAGGCCATGTGTTTTGGATAGTTTTCTTTTCTTCATAGTGAATTCAAGGTTTCACTTTTAATTTGGCTGCTGACTGCAGTTTTATTTTAGCAGGGGGTGGACACCAGACTAAAAAGCAATGTTTTTCTCTCTCTCTCCCTGGTGTTGGAAATTCTGTTGGCTAGCGAGAAGCAAGGCTTCCTGGCCTTCCTGGAGTGAAAATTCTTCTCTCGGTGGGTTGCTAGTTAGTACCTTTCTCTCTCTCTCTCCCGGGTGTTTGGGGAAGCTCTTCTGACTCTAAGCTTGTCTGTGGGTGCACAAAGAGAGCTGCAGCATTCATCCAAAGAACAAGTTCCAGCATCATGTGAGCATTTGTATTTTCTGTGCTGAGCCAGTGGGAAGAGTTTTGTATGGGCAAGTTTGTTTGATTGTTTGATTGGAATATATTTTGTACTTGTTAAGGGTTATACAATATCATGAGTTTTTTTGTAATTGGTAAAAGTTATTGTTAATTTTCTTTCTATACATGTTAACCATATTCTTAAAATAAACTTTGTTTGATAAAAGCTCCTTAGTGGGTCAGTTGAATCACATCTGAAGTGAAGAATCTCTTGCTCACTCTAGCCAAATTCAAAATGCAAAACTTATGATCCAAACGGACCTTGTATAATGCTTTGGAGTTTCTTACCTGAATTACAATGTTGGCATGCAATGTTTTTGTGATGTTGGACTGTTTCTTGCCCATTTTAGCTTGAAACCCTTTTGCAATGTAGCTTGCTGGAAGTGCAAATTTGTAACAGCGCAGTGAGGGTGACAGGGCATATAGGAGGTTAGTCAACAACATGGGCAACATTGTATCACCTCAGACAGTGAGTTTTAAGGGTTGAGAAAGAAAGTGGAATGTTAGAGAAGGAAGGTCAATTGGTGCCAAATCCAGTACAAAATGAGGAATGAAAGAAAGAGGGAAAGAAAGGTTGGATTAAGAGAGGGGAAAAGAGACGTGCAGGGAAAAGCAAGAAGGAAAGAAGATCACGATGAAGTACTTTTAATCATCTATTCTGTGCAGGAATGCGACTGAACAGAGTAAGTTATTCCCCTTCTGGCCGAGAAAGGTTGATTGGCATTGCATTGACAGTAATGACATTGTTAAAAAAGATACTTACAATGTGAAATTTCAGCCCTAACTTCCTGTGACAACTTAAATGGGCAATTAATGTGCACAGTCGGCAAGTCCTTCAGGATAACGAGCAGCCTAAGAGTCAGATTTTGGAGAAGGGGTTGTGTAAATTAATCAGCAAATTTTGAAAATTCGCAACTGATAACACATCTCCCAAGTGGAACACAAGTCCGAGACAGAGCCAGTGGTACCTGAAGAGGGTTTATTTAGTTGAAGAAATCTTTTCCTTTTACCATTCGGAGGGAGCAGAATTTATTTCCCCAGAAGTATATTTTATTCATAAAATTTGTACATGTGCATTGTAAAACATTTCAACTTAAAAATTACAGCAAGTGCCGTAAAATGTGACTTGTCCCCATAAAGTCTGTTCCACCTTTAGGTGTCTCTGTACAATTGTAATTTTTCTGATAGTTTCAATATAGATCTCATGTCAGGCATACACCTTAGAGCAAAACATGACAAATTCAAAAATTACAGGAAGTGTAATAGAGTTCAACCTTCCTTCATGTAGGGTGTTCCATTCTTAGATGTCTCAATACAATTTCCAATGCTTTGGTATTTGCAAAATACATTCAATGTCAGTCGTACAGCCTGAAGGGATTTCTACACATTTTCCAGCTCCTCGGTGTACCATGGCTGAAAGTCTTAGATGGCAACTTTTCCCTGTGTACCCTCTCAGCCTGCTGTCCCGTACTTTAATGTATCCCTTAGCACATAATCTTGGAACCTGGAAGGTTCCAATCTACAACCGTCGGTCAAGGACAACGCTTTCCATTGAAAGGCCAGCAAGTTTCAGGGTGGCAAGATGGCACTGCTGCCTCACAGCGCCAGGGACCCAGGTTCAATTCCAACTTTGGGTGACTGTGTAGACTTTGCATGTTCTCCCCATGTCTATGTAGGTTCCCTCTGGGTGCTCCATTTTCCTCCTATAATCCAAAGATGTGCAAGTTAGGTTGATTGACCATGCTAAATTGCCCCTTAGCGCTCAAAGATGTGCAGGTTAGAGGGGTTAGCAGGATAAATGTGTGGGTTTACATTGATAGGGAGGGGCGGTGCAGATACAATGGGAGTAATGGCGTTCTTCTGCACTGCAGGGATTCTATGATGCTATTCTGAGATTAGCGTCCAAAGAAGAAGCAGATTTTTACAGCTCTGTGAAAATTGTACTCTATTGGAGCAAGTGGGAGATGGCTTTCAGTGGAACACTGTGTGAGAGGCCTTGTCATGGTCACAGTTAGCCCGACCTGTTTGACCTTTCTCAGTCCTCATTTTGGATGGTGTAGAAGAAGTAGCAAATTAGAGAAGGTCAAACTTACACACCATCAAAATATGTATTATTAAAATCTCCTATTGACAGATTTGCACCACATGCAAATGACAGTTAAAATTCCAATTCCCGTAGCTGTTCACCTATCAACATATTGGGAATATGTAAAATTAGCCTTTGTAAAAATAAGCCCCAAGAAATCAGACAATTATTGAAATCATCATGCTCCAGCCTTCAATGTAATTTAATTAAAAATAAAGGCTTCTTCTTCCAAATGACACTGCTTTTTGCACATGCACTCAGTTGAGGAAATTTGTCCTAATTCAATCAAATTGAATCATTTTATTATTGATGGGAAACTATCAGAAAAGTGAATAGCCAGTTCCTGGCTTACTGTTATGCAGATTGTGTGGTTTGCTGTGAATCTTTAAGATGGGATTTGATCATCACATTTCCAACAGTGCTATAAATTAGGCTGCTGATGTACAATCCAGACACTCAAATCTGGCCTTAGAACGTAGCATGAATTTCATCCCATTTTTATGCCTGATAGTTTGGATAGGTAACCATTCGGGGAGTCAAATAGAATTGCAGGAAATGGACTACATTTTACAATAATTATTTAATATTTCTTTTGATTTGATTTATAATTGTCACATGTATTGGAATACGTAAAAAGTACTGTTTCTTGCATGCTATACATACAAAACATTCCATTCATTGAGTACACAGGGGAGAAGGAAAGGAGAGGGTGCAGGATGTAGTGTTACAGTAATAGCTAGGATGTAGAGAAAAATATATGGTAGGTCCATTCATGATGCTCCCTCCATTATAAGATCAGAAGTGGGGATGTTTGTCAATGATTGCACAAAGTTCAACACTATTCATGACGCAGATACTGAAGCAATCTATCTTCAAATGCAGTAAGATCTGGACAATATCCAGGCTTGGGCTGACAAGTGGCAAGTAACATTTGCGCCACACAAATGCCAAGCAATGACCATCACCAGTAAGAGACACGCTAGATATGCTAGTAGGCATGCTAGTGCGAGGGCTGCTCTTGGATGTTTCGAGAGTAGCCTAGTACCACATCGTTAGTATATGCTTAAACTGGACCAGATGCTGGGCAACACGACAGCTCAGTGACTATCACTGTTTGCTGTGCAGATACATGGATTTGGGCCAGTGTCTGTGGGAGTTTGCGCATCCTCCCCATGCTTGTATGGGTTTTCTCCAGGTGCTCCGGTTTCCTCCCACACCCCAGAGATGTGCTCTTAGGCTGATTGGTGTAACAAATTGTCGCTAAATTAGTCTCCCCTCAATCTAGTTTCCAATGTGGAGTGCCAGAAGCATAGACAAGGGTCATGGGTGGAGAGGGGACTCACAATGTTGAAATGGTGGCGCGGACTCGTTGGGCTGAAGGGCCTGTTTCCCATGCTGTGTTGTTCTTTGTTCTTTGTTCTTTGCTAACCACCACTTTGACATCCAGTGGTGTAACCATCACTAAATCCCCCACTGTCAACACCCTTGGGGTTACCATTGACCAGAAACTCAACTGGACTCACCCTATAAACACAATGGCTACAAGAGCAAGTCAGAGGCTAGGAATACTGCGGCGAGTAACTTACCTCCTGACTCTCCAAAGCTTATCCACCATTTACAAGGCACAACTCAGGAGTATGATGAGCTAATCCCCATGTGCCTGGTTGGGTGAATCTTCATCAACACTCGAGAAGCTTGGACCCATCCAGAACAATGCAGCCTGTTTAACTGGCACCAAATCTACAAACATTCAACCCCTCCACCACGCCACGTAGTAGCAGCAGTGTGTACTATCTAAAAGATGCACTGCAGCAATTCACCAAAGATCCTTAGACAGCATCTTCCAAACCCACAACCACTTCCATCTAGAAGGACAAGGGCAACAGATAAGTGGGAACATCATCACTTGCAAGCTTTCCTCCAAACTACTCATCATCCTGACTTGGAAATACATCGCTTTCTGGTCAATGGTAACCCCAAGGGTGTTGACAGTGGGGGATTTAGTGATGGTTACACCACTGGATGTCAAAGGTGGTGATTAGCAAAGAACAAAGAACAAAGAACAAAGAACAACACAGCATGGGAAACAGGCCCTTCGGCCCAACGAGCCCGCGCCACCATTTCAACATTGTGAGTCCCCTCTCCACCCACGACCCTTGTCTATGCTTATGGCACTCCACATTGGAAACCAGATTGAGGGGAGACTAATTTAGCGACAATTTGTTACACCAATCAGGGTCAAAATCCTGAAATTCCCTCCCTAATGGCATTGTGGGTCAAGATGTGGGTATGCCGGCGTTGGACTGGCGTAAACACAGTAAAAAGTCTGACAACACCAGGTTTTAGTCCAACCTATTTATTTGATAATATACTCACAAGCTTTCGGGGTTAGTCCCTTCGTCAGGTGAATGGAGAGTTCTGGCCTCAGACAGAGCATATAAAGCACAGACAGTTTAGAGATTACTGATTAGAATGCGAATCCTTACACCTAACCTGCTGTTCAAGACCTGAAGTGGCTGATAATGTGAGTGGAAGGAGCACTGATCACAGTTTAAAGAGATGTGTATTGTCTCCAGACAGTACAGTAAGTGAGGTTTTGCAAACCCAGGCAAGTCACGGGGGTTACAGATAGTGCGACATGAACCCAAGATCCCTGTTGAGACCGTCCTCATGTGTGCGGAACTTGGCTATCAGTCTCTGTTCAGCGACTCTGCGCTGTCGTGTGTCGTGAAGGCTGCCTTGGAGAATGCTTACCCGAAGGTCAGAGGCTGAATGCCCGTGACCACTGAAGTGTTCGCCAACAGGAAGGGAACAGTCTTGCCTGGTGACTGTCGAGCGATGTTCATTCATCCGTTGTCGTAGCGTCGACAACGGATGAATGAACATCGCTCGACAGTCACCAGGCAAGACTGTTCCCTTCCTGTTGGCGAACACTTCAGTGGTCACGGGCATTCAGCCTCTGACCTTCGGGTAAGCATTCTCCAAGGCGGCCTTCACGACACACGACAGCGCAGAGTCGCTGAACAGAGACTGATAGCCAAGTTCCGCACGCATGAGGACGGTCTCAACAGGGATCTTGGGTTCATGTCGCACTATCTGTAACCCCCGTGACTTGCCTGGGTTTGCAAAACCTCACTTACTGTACTGTCTGGAGACAATACACATCTCTTTAAACTGTGATCAGTGCTCCTTCCACTCACATTATCAGCCACTTCAGGTCTTGAACAGCAGGTTAGGTGTAAGGATTCGCATTCTAATCAGTAATCTCTAAACTGTCTGTGCTTTATATGCTCTGTCTGAGGCCAGAACTCTCCATTCACCTGATGAAGGGACTAACCCCGAAAGCTTGTGAGTATATTATCAAATAAATAGGTTGGACTAAAACCTGGTGTTGTCAGACTTTTTATTGTGGGTCAACCCACAGAACAAGCGATTCAAGAAAGCAGGTCACCATCATGTTCAAGGGCAACTAGGGATGGGCAATAAATGCTGGCCAGTCAGCAATGCCCAGGTCCCACAAATGAATTTTAAAAAAGTCTGATGGCAGCAGGGAAGTAACTGTTGTTGAGTCGGTTGGTACATGTTCTCAGACTTTTGTATCTTTTTCCCAGTGGAAGAAGGTGGAAGAAGGTGGGACTTTCTTGGGGCTGTTCTCGCCCCAAGGCCAGAAATTCCAATCTGAGGTCAACAGACCTGTGCATGTTACGGTTCCCTTGGTAAGTGGGATGAGAAAATTCCACCGAGCATGTCAGGGATAAGTGGGGTATTTGGTTCCAGGGCTGGTGATGCATTGCCCATTTACCCACAGTATGGAGACTGAGATGTTGCTTGCCTATTGTCTGGTAGACTGCAATAAGGAAACATCATCCCCAATTGCTGTTTATGAATTCAGGTACTGTTGGTTTGGGTGGGCAGTTTAACCACTTATCCTGTGGCAAATGTTATGATTGGGAATGGCAGCTGGGAACAGGGAGAAACTGGGGTGGAAGTGCAATTCAAATTCTCCCATCACCCCTCGTCATAGATGTTGTTTAATAAGGCAATATACATTCAGGATAAGAACAGATTTTCAAATGTAGTTGATGCCCCTTAAATTTAGGCAAATACCAGCCTTTATTTCACGTTCGTTCAAGAGGCAGCTAATTTCTTGACGCCCATAGCTCACTTCCGCTTTGGTGAGCAGAATGGTGTGCTGAACAGGAATCGTTTTGAGCTATGCTTCACATTACAGATCTGACAGAATCCGATCTAGAAAGGCATTAAAAAGCTTGGAGCCCACTAAATACCTAAATTAGCATACTTGTGAGTTGAATCCTGAATTAAAGTGGAAATTCTCCATTAATTAAATAAATCTGTGTACATAAACTATGCCAGTTATAAACACAGCAATTACACTGTTGGAGTTGCAGAAAGTGAACCTCCAGCCAGAAATTCCACTCTTAAATGAGTGGAAGTTCAACGTGCAGAATGCAGAGGGGCAGGAAATTGGGAATGAACCGTGTTCCTCTTTGTGTTCTTCCTCATGCTGGGTTCCAACAAGAACTTCTGAAGATGGCAGATGCGGGTGTCATTCTTTCGTCCATCCTGAAGTGAATCCTGGGAGTATGTTTGGTGGGAACCTCGCACCCATCGAGAAACCAGTCAGTCAGACCTTCATTACAGTCAATAGTAATTACTCACTGTATCTGCCATCTAACAATTTCATAATTAAATGGCAATTGATCTCAGGGAAGTTACCTGAATGTTGGTCTGACCATCAAAGGAGCAGAAAGAAGTAAGTCCTCATTGTTAATATTTGCAGCAGACATCCCATTGACAGCAGCGGGACAAGAAGATCCCACCAGCCGCCTCCCGCCATGAGAAACACATTGTAGGGAGGCCAGAGAATCCCTGCCACCCCCCCACCCCCCGCATTCTCTAAATGGTGATAGATTGCAGAGCTCTGAATTGCAGAGGGATCTGGGTGTCTTAGTGTATGAATAACAAAAGGTTAGGGTGAGCTTGAGGAAGATGCAACGTAAATACAAGTCTTTGCTTTGTGTGTACTTACCGACTGCAGTTCAGATCATTGTTAGCAGCTGCATGGTGGACTGTCATGCAGAGATCGAACATTTTAGATCAGCCATTATCACGTTATGTAACAATTGACAACTCTGGCAGCATTGGCACTTATTCAGCAAAAAGGCTTACTCCATAATTAACGGGCATGTTGCAATGATTTGAAACAGAGAGTTTATTGAGAAGATATAACTGACTGACTGTGATGCTGGAAATAACGGGCGTGATCTTACCGGCCGTTCACACCACAGTCCCACTTCAGTGAGGTTGGAGAATTCAGTGTTGAGCCAAATCTGCATTCCCTGCAGCGGGATGGGAAAATCCCACCGGAGTGTAGAGCTGTAACATTCCAGTCTAAAACTTTTTTTTAATTTCATTCTTGGGAGATGTGTGTCACTGGCTGGTCATCGTTTGTTGCCCATCCCTAGTCCCGAAAGGGCAGTTCAGAGTCAACCACATTGCTGTGGCTCTGGAGTCACATGTAGGCCAGACCAGGTAAGGATGGCAGATTTCCTTCCCTAAAGGACATTAGTGAACCAGATGGCCATTTTAGAATGGTTTCATGGTCATCAGGAGATTCTTAATTCCAGATGTTTTTTACTGAATTCAAGTTCCACTATCTACCATGGCAGGATCCGAGCCTGTATTCCCAGAACATCAGCTGAGTTTCAGGATTAATTAGTCTGGCGACAATACCAGTTGGTCATCGCTTCCCCATGGTGTGCTCTTGCTGAAGAGACTTCTGCACCCATCTGATGAATACCTATATTCTTATGGGGAGTGAGCAAGCCATTACAGGCTTTCTCATTGTTGTGAGGGTGTTGTGATATATTGTGGTTTAACATGAATTTTGTGTGTTTTTTATTGTTTATATTATAACCAAATGCAAAAGTTGCTTTTGCCAGTCAACGTGAGGGATACCTGCCATCTCAAAGTGTGGTTAAAGAGCAAAAGTCTGCATTAAATCCAGTAAACAGATTACTGCAAATGGGGTAATTATTAATTTTTTGAGCCCATGCCTTTGTGAGCAGTGTGGTTGCAATGGCAGACCAACTCTGCTCTCATTACGTTTGGCTCACTTAACTGTCTCTGTAATGGAAACTCTGGCTGCCAGCCAACAAATAAAGGTTTTGGCTAATGTTAGACCTCAGTAATTAGAATATGAAAAAGCTTACCGCTATCATATTTTCAGTTCAATACAAGGATTACCTAATGTCAGTGTGGGTGGCTGGGAATTGCCACAGCTACTCCCAATCCCATTCCCCAAAAGGCAGGTTCCTAAATCTTGGCCGCGTCGAAGAGTGACAGAATTATAAGCAGAGATTTCAATCTGAACAAGCAAGCTCGAAATCTGCCGAACAATCAGCCAGGGCTATTATTGCACAACTCCTCAAGCATATTTTGCAGCCCCAGATTGGTCTATTAAACTGATAAATAGTTATTGCTTCTACCAGTGTTCTTATATACCTTAGGATGGATCTCCAGTATTACTGGTGCTGGAATTACTGATTCTCACCGGGATTTGAAAATTTTGAACAGGTATGCAGCAACATGGAGGCACAGTGGTTAGCACTGCTGCCTCACATTTCCAGGGACCTGGGTTCAGTTCTGGCCTCAGGTTACTGTGTGTGTGGAGGTTGCACGTTCTCTACATGGGTTTCCTCAGGCTGCTCCGGTTTCTTCCTTCAGTCCAAAGATTTGTGGGCTAAGTGTGCTCATGTGCTCACATATTGGCCATGCTAAATCGACCCTTAGCAAAATAAATACGTGGGGTATGGGGATGGGGCCTGGATGGGATTGTTGTCGGTGCAGGCTCGATGGGCCAGATGGTATCCTTCTGCAATGTAGGGATTTTATGTTTTTCTGTGTACCATGGGTAATAAAATCCTTAATCATCGGTTTCAAAATTATGAAGACAAATTGCATAAACATGCTTACATCCCCATGTGTATGGTGGATTCAGGGGTGATTTAATTGAAGAGTTTAATGGAGTTGATTGGACACACATTTCACAGTGGTGAGCTGCCTCACAGCACCGGGGTTCCAGGTTCAATTCCAGCCTCAGGTCACTGTGTGTGTGTGTGTGTGTGTGTGTGTGTGTGTGTGTGTGTGTGTGTGTGTGTGTGTGTGTGTGTGTGTGTGTGTGTGTGAAGTTTGCACATCCTCCCTGTTTCTGCATGGGTTTCCCCCAGGTGCTCCAGTTTCCTCCCACAGTCCAAAGATGTGCAGGTTACGTTGATTGGCTATGCTAAACTGACTCTGGAGTAGCAGGGTAAAGTGCGTGGGGTTGCAGGTATGGCCAGGGTGGGATTGTGGTCGGTGCAGACTCGATGGGCTGAGTGGCCTCCTTCTGTACTGTAGAGATTCTATGATTTAAGATAGAATGCGGATAATTGTCTCTCTCAGCACTGTGAGTCTTTGGAAGTCTGTTTCCCAGAGAGTGGTGGGGGCAGAGTCATTGAATATTCTTCAGGCAGAGATGGCTAGATTCTTGACTAAAAGATTATAAGGGGTAGGTAGATCGTGGAGTTGAGGCTACAATCAGATCGGCCACAACCCCACAGGCTCAGGGGGCTAAATGGCCTACTTATGCTCATAGTTCATCTGCTCAAATGCTAGGTGCAGGAAAATGTTTTAATCTGATGACGTGAGTCTAGAACAATTAGACATAATTGTAATATTAGAGCACTCAGAAGGGGCGTCAGGGAGGATTGGTTCATGCAGAGAGCATTAGAAGTCTGGAACTCCCTCCACCAAAAGGCTGTAGATGTTTAAGGTCAACTGAAAATGTCAAAACTGATTTTTGTTTGGCAATGGAATGGTATTCAGGATCAAGGATGAGTAGAGTGAGTTATGACATGGAGTAGCCATGATCTAATAGAACAGCAGAATTGATTTGGGGCTGAATGGCCTACTCCTTTTCCTATGGGATAAATTTTATATCCCCCAGGGTAAGTTGGAAGGATGTGGGTGGTATAAAGTTGGGCAACATGCCATGGATGCCATTGCTAGCACTTAACTTTCCACCCTGCCACAAATTTACTCATGGCGAGATGTGTCAAGAGGGCCAACTGCCTGTGGAACCCTTACATGACCATGGTCTTTTAATAGCCTTCTCCTGCCAGTGTTTGAAATTTACCTATGGAGACCAGTGGGGTACCAAGCATCCAATCTACCACCTTTCATGAGCTGGCTGTTGGCTAGTCCAGGGGCCCGATGCCTCCTTTACAGTGCTCTGTGTCAACAGTAGCTCTCCCACCCACGGTCATCCGACCCCCTCATTTCCCCACCCCACCTGTGTCTTGTCTACCTTGCCCCCAACCCAACCTTATCCTTTCACCGGGGCCAGCTAGCTTGGCCTAAGTGATAATCTGGATCTACCTTCAAGCCTCGTTCTATTACAACTTGTTTCTTTCTGGGGCTTCTGCAAAATTAGCCATGGCCATCAGTCTGATGGGAGGTTGGGATCAGAGAGTTGTTAGCCATGAAACTGACTGGCAGGGCTCGAGGGCAGGGCTTCCTCTCTGCTGGGGGCAAGAAAGCCAACCTTGTGCCATTTCATGGATGGAAGTTCAATGTTTCTCATGGAGGGTTTAAGAGAAACATTGACAACTGTTCGAATTGGTTGTGTTGTTGATGGGGAGGGAAGGACACAAACAAAATACTACCCATTTCCTTTACTTTTTAAAGCAATAAGGCATTCAATATTTATTGTGCAAACCTCTATTAATCTCTGCTCATTTAGGCAATAGAGACAGAGAGCGTGACCTTACTGTTCGTTCACGCCACGTTCCCGCTGCAGCAAAGACGGAGATTTTGGCAACGCGCCAAATCTCCGTTCACTTCAGAGGGATGGCATAAACAATCGGAAAATTCCAGTCAGCGATTTTGCAGAAAGATCTTAACCAGACGGCTAAGCAAAATTTGGACCTCACAGAACACCTACAATCCAATCACGTTATTTATGCAAAGTAACTCACAGTCTTTGCCTATTATAGCCCATCACATTAATGCTTTAATATTAAGGTAGAACACCAAGGTTAATGTAATTGAACATTTATTAATGCTGGCAATATGTTATTCATATTTAATAATAGAACTTGAGAATAGAAATTGATCAAATTGGAAGGAGCATGGGGACCTTATAGCAGTCTTTAAATTAATTATCATTTTCCAAGGGATCTAGAGATTATCTAAGTGTCCAATAAACAAACCTGTTTGTATTTTCATTTAATTGCTTAGTTGCTTCTTCATCCATAGTAACGTATGATGCTTCTGACCACTGCATGCAGATACAGCAAGTGAACAGGAGGACAAATGGTGGTTAGCACTTCTGCTTCACAGTGCCAGGAACCTGGGTTCAATGCCTGGCTTGGGTTACTTTTTGTGTGGAGTCTGCACCCTCTGGGTGGTCCAGTTTTCTTCCACAGTCTGAAAGATGTGCTGGTTAGGGTGCATTGACCATTTGCTAAATTCTCCCTCAGTGTACCAAACAGGGACCAGAGTGTGGTGACTAAGGGATTTTCACAGTAACTTCATTGCAATGTTGATGTAAGCCACTTGTGACTCTAATAGTCAACTTTAAATAGCTTTTATTGCAAGAGGATTGGATTCCAAGAAAAAAAGTCTTGCAACACTTTGATGAGACTGCACCCAGAATGCTGTGTGTAGTTTTACTCTCCATATTTGAGGAAGGATTGATATGCATTGGGGGCAGTAGAATGAAAGTTCATTGAATTGGTCCCCAGGATGAATGACAAAGCCAGAAAAATTCTGGAAAAACTCAACAGGTTGGGTAGCATCTGTGGAGAGAGAAAATATGGTTAGCATGGAAGGAGGGAGTTGCTTCTGATGAGAGGCTGTGTAAATTGGGCTTAGATTTTCTGGAGTTCAGCAGAACGAGAGATGATCTCACTGAAATGTACAAGGTTACAAAGAGGCTCGTTAAAGTAAATGCCGAGAGATTGTTTCCGCTGGTCGGGGAATCTAAAACGCTGGGAGATAATCTAAGGATAAGGAGCCAATTGTTTAGAATGGAGATGAGGAGGAATGACTTCACTCAGAGGTTTGTGAATCTTTTGGATTCTCCACCCCAGAGGTTTGTGGTTTCTCCATTGTTGAGTACATTTAAAGTTGCAATAAACAGATTTTTGGTCCTTCAGGAAATCAACTGATATGGGGAGTGAGTGGGAGAATGGAGTTGAAGCCCTAGTTGATCCATAACAGCACAAAATGTCAGAGGCTGGCTCGACAGGCCACCTCGTCTAACCCTGCTCTATACCTTGTTTCATCCTCCCCATGTAAACATGTGAGTTTGTCAGAACGTGTCACGTTATTTCTCAATGGCAAAAAGGCTTCCTTTTTTAAGTCTCCCAGTACCCACTGCTTTTCAGAAATACTAAAAGGAAAGAATGCCTAATAACCAGTTTCAGAGAGTAGATTTTACATAGCATTTTACTGTCCATGGGCCAGATCACTGGCTACCAAGTGCCAATACAAAGAGGCACCTTGGCACTGCCCATCGAGCATGAGGTGGTGCCAAGTGGGCGTGACCTATGGGGGAGGGGCCTATATGGATGGGGCCTGATGCGGGTGGGACCTATGGGAAGATGATCAGTGGGTGTAGGGGGTGCTGCTGCCATTCTGCGAACAGGATCGGTGGGAGGAGGAGGGAGGCCAGCGATCGGGGTTGGGGCGAGGTGGGGGGGGTGGTTCTTGTTTATGAGTGTTGCCCTTGTCTCAGACTGTATTCAGTTGGTTCTTTCATATCCTTCACTGCCTTACCTAGACCTGCCACCTCTCCAACATTTCCAGCTTAGACAGAGGCACACTGGAGTTACAACTTACTGCTCAAAAACTCGTAAAAATCTATCCACTTTCCAGTCTACCTCAGAAACCGAGGCAATAAATAAAGATCTGTGGAAGAAAATAGAGAGCTGTGAAATGAGGATGTTTAAATTCCATATAGAGATTGGAAGACAAATGAAGAGTTGCCCGAGAATGCAAGATCAATAACAGAACTCTAAAAAGTGACATTCAGAAAATAATACATCGGTATTTTGCTCAATTAATCAAAGCTGAAGAGCTACAGAAATAACTTTCAGAGGGCAAAGTTGAGTCGGGGGGGGAGCGGTAGCAGAAAGAGTGGTCAGTGTTGGCATAGTTGGATGAAGGATCAGTCCATCATACCCAGTCCATCATGCAAACAGCCTCCCATCCATTAGCACTGTCCATACTTCCCACTGCTTTGGAAAAGCAGTCAGCATAATCAAGCGCCCCATGCAGTCCGGACATTCTCTTTTCCACCTTCTTCCATCAGGAAAAAGATATAAAAGTCTGAGGTCACGTACCAGCCAATTGAAGAACAGCTTCTTCCCTGCTACCATCAGACTTTTGAATGGACCTACCTCACATTAAGTTGATCTTTCTCTACACCTAAGCTATGATGTAACACTGCATTCTGCACTCTCTCCTTTCCTTCTCTATGAACGTCATGCTTTGTTTGTGTAGCGCGCAAGAAATAATACTTTTCACTGCATACTAATGCATGTGACAATAATAAATCAAATCAAAAAGGAAATGACAGCATGATTGTGGACAAGCTACAGTGGGACTGTCTGAGGATGGCACAAGACAGACAAGTGTGACAGACCAGATGTGGCAGGAGTAGTTACAAATAGCAGCAATTCTTAGGGTGTAAAATAGACATGTAGGTTATTAATTGTCAGCTGTGACATCGTGCCATTTTAGGTGAAAGATAAAGACTGGAATTCTCCCAAAAACATTCTACGTGTCAAATTAGAGTGAAAACTGGAATAAATCACGTTGTTTTTTTTCCCCAGTGGGAGTTCAGAGAAGAATCTCCCACACTCTGTGCATTTCAGAGGCCACCAGTGTGAATATCATTAAAAAGCAGAGGGTGGGGCCTATTCCCACTGGAGAGGCGAGCTGCACAGTGTTGAGCAGGCCACTGCATATGCACCGATCTGTCAGTGCCGAGATTGTCACACGTGCAGTAGCCCTGCGCTACCAGCCTCCCGATTGCTGGCTAGCTCAATTGCTGGCCAGCCTTGCAACCCCACATTGTTGAGCCTCTGCAACCCCCTTTCCAACAGCCTGATCGCTGCCCCTGGACCATTCCTGGCCTGCCCCGATCTCTAGGCCCCCACCCAATTCCCCACTCTTGCAGTCCGGACCCCTCCTCCCCCCTGCAGTTCTGAACCCCAGCAGGCTGAGTCCCCCAGCCCAACCTGATCATTGGCCACCACCCCCCAACATTGATCCCATCTGCAGAGTGGCAGCGGGACAACCCACCCCAACCGATCATCCCCTCAGAGGTCCAACCCCCTTAGTCCCTGTCCTCCTCTGGCTCTGTCCCCTTAGGCTCTGCCCCCATTGGCATTGCCCCATGCTTCATGGGCTGTGCCAAGGCATTGACACTTTGCCCCAGAGGCAGCGTCGGGTGCAAAGACTGGCACTGCCAGAGTGCCAATACTCAAGGGGCACCCAACACTGCATGATCCTCTGAGGGGCCCTGAATGCCTCCCTTCACTCCAGTGGGGTCAGGCCACTATTTCCCTGAAAGTGGGGAACTACTGTAATCTCTGCTGGAGAGATCCACTCTGGTGGGAGGGAGATGTTAGCAGTCTGGGCCTGCTAATCTCATATATATTGTATTGAAATTAACATTTAAATGATTTCCAGCACAGAGCTGACGCCACCAATATAAGAAAATGATTAAACCTATGAAAGGAATTTGTTCAGTGTTCACAAAGGAGAGGGACGTGTTGACTGGTACTGTCCCAGAGGGATGTGTTGACCCGTTAGAAAAAATCTCAATTACAAGGGAGGAAGTGTTCGGTTTTTTAAGAAACATTAAGACAGGCAAATCCCCAGTGCCTGATGACATCTATCCTAGACTGCTCAGGGAGACAAGAGAAGAAATTGCTGGGCGTCTAACAGAAATCTTTGTCTCTTCACTGGACACAGGTGAGGTCCCAGAGGATTGGAGGATAGAAAATGTGGTCCCATTATTTAAGAAGGGTAGCAAGGATAACCTGGGTAATTATAGGCCGGTGAGCTTGATGTCCGTGGTAGGGAAATTGTTGGAGAAGATTCTTAGAGATAGGATATATGCACATTTAGAACGGAATAATCTCATTAGCGATAGACAGCATGGTTTTGTACGAGGGAGGTCAAGCCTCACAAGTTTGGTTGAGTTTTTTGAGGAGGTGACAAAAACGACTGATGAGGAAAGGGCCATGAATGTAGTCTATATGGATTTTAGTAAAGCACTTGACAAGGTCCCTCATGGCAGGCTGGTGCAAAAGGTTAAATCTCACAGGATAAAAGGTGAACTAGCTAGATGGGTGGAGAACTGGCTTAGCCATAGAAGACAGAGGGTTGCAGTGGAGGGGTCTTTTTCCGGTTGGAGGTCTGTGACTAGTAGTGTACAGCAGGGCTCTGTACTGGGACCTCTGCTGTTTGTGATATATATAGATGATTTGGAAGAAGATGTAGCTGGCGTGATCAGTACGTTTGCTGACGACACAAAAATTGCTGGAGTTGCGGATAGTGATGAACATTATCAGAGAATACAGCAGGACATAGACAGGCTGGAAAATTGATTGGAGAAATGGCAGATGGAATTTAACCCAGATAAATGTGATGTGATGCATTTCAGTACAAAGATCAAAGAACAATATCGCACAAGAAACAGGCCCTTCGGCCCTCCAAGCCTGCGCTGCTCATGTGTCCATTCATTTGTATCGCTCTATTCCCAGTCTGTTCATGTGGCTATCCAGATAAGTCTTAAACGATCCCAGCATGTCCGCCTCTGCCACCTTGCTTGGCAGTGCATTTCAGGCCCCCACCACCCTCTGTATAAAATACGTCCCTCTGACATCAGTGTTAAACCTTGCCCCCCTCACCTTGAACCTGTGACCCCTTGTGTTCGTCATCTCCGACTTGGGAAAAAGTTTCCCACTGTTCACTCTATCTATGCCCTTCATAACTTTATACACCTAGATCTAATGTAGGGGGGAGCTATACAATAAATGGCAGAACCATCAGGAGTATAGACACACAGAGGGACCTGGGACCTGGGTGTGCAAGTCCACAGATCCTTAAAGGTGGCAGCACAGGTGGAGAGAGTAGTGAAGAAGGCATATGGCATGCTTGCCTTTATTGGGTGGGGCATAGAGTATAAAAGTTGGCATATGATATTGTAGCTATATAAAACGTTGGTTCGGCCACATTTGGAATACTGCGTCCAGTTCTGGTTGCCACACTACCAGAAGGATGTGGAGGCTTTGGAGAGAGTACAGAAAAGGTTTACCAGGATGTTGCCTGGTATGGAAGGTCTGAGCTATGCGGAGAGATTGGGTAAACTAATGTTGTTCTCCCTGGAAAGACGGAGGATGAGGGGCAACCTAATAGAGGTGTATAATGTTATGAAGGGCATAGATAGAGTGAGCAGTGGGAAACCTTCTCCCAAGTCGGAGATGACGAACACAAGGGGTCACAGGTTCAAGGTGAGGGGGGCAAGGTTCAACACAGATGTCAGGGGGACGTATTTTACACAGAGGGTGGTGGAGGCCTGGAATGCACTGCCAAGTAAGGTGGTTGAGGCAGACACGCTGGGATCCTTTAGGACTTATCTAGATAGCCACATGAATAGACTGGAAATAGAGCGATACAAACGATCGATCTAGTTGGGCGCATGAGCGGCGCAGGCTTGGAGGGCCGAAGGGCCTGTTCCTGTGCTGTATTGTTCTTTGTTCTTTGTTTATTGGATTTTAGCCAACAGCTGGAATAGCTGTCTGAATCTCAGCAAGTAGTGTCTGTGAAGAAAGTGTGTCTTGTTTTGTCCTTCCTTAGAAACAACCCCGAAGATGTATAACCGCCCAATGTGGTAACTGTTGCTATGTTATATAGTTTTTAAAATCTATATGGTATTGTGAAACATTTGGGGAGAATTAGCTCTGAAAGTAGTGAAGTAAAAATTGTTGTGTAAAATTAGTGATCCTGTGCATAGCCATTGCCTGTGTTGAGCACATTTCTAGTTTACTTCCTTGCTGTTTATTTTATTGCTTAATAAACATTTATTTTGTTTAAAATAAACAAATTATTTTAAACACTTCTAGTTTACTTTCTTGCTGTTTATTTTATTACTTAATAAACATTTATTTTATTTAAAATCATCAGAAAACATTTGGGACATCATTCCCTGGATCTCAAATCTTTCCACACATTATACCAAATTGCAGATATCCAGTTGGGGGCAGTTATTTCCAGTTTCCCCTCTGTGATTTGGATATTTATCACCAACCATTTCCTTAACACAGGTAACTGAACTTCCTGCAGCACTGAATTGGGATTCTTTGGGCTTGACTGGCATTGATTGACATGGCTATCTGATCCCACTACTCTCTGAGTGTATCTCTGGAGAGTCTTTTGGTCCCTGAACACCTCTCTTCCTTGGGACGTCCTCTAGCAAGACAACTGGTACAGCATCTGAGAATATTGGAATGTGCTCAGTCTCACACTATTATCCAACATTTTTCCACATCAAAGCCCACCAATGCAAAGACTTTCAGTGGCCGGCTCCAGCAACAATGCACTTCCCTTTTAGGTAATCCAGTGTCTTTAAGTGGTATAGTTGGCCTTTTAGAATTGTGGATCCCATAATGAGACTTGCAGCCACTCAACAGCGCATTCTGCACTAATACCAGGCACCATGATGAGCGGGCAGTGTGACGAGCAGGTAGAATTCTGATGTGAGTGACAAGGTGACAATGGGAGTTCTCCCACCCGCCTGATGAAGGAGAGCGCTCCGAAAGCTAGTGGCATTTGCTACAAATAAACCTGTTGGACTTTAACCTGGTGTTGTGAGATTTCTTACAGGGCCAAATGTGCCAGGACCGAGTGAGGCCAACTCTGATGATAAAATTCCACAGAATGAGAGGAAACCTGATGTATGAAGCTAAGTGTTCCCTCACCTATAAACCTGCCCCTGTTAACATCTGGATTATTGCTAAGTCCAAAGATGTGCAGGTTAGGTGTATTGTCTATGTTAAATTGCCCCTTAGTCTCCCAAGATGTGTAGGATGGATGGAATTCCAGTGTATTTTTTTTACATTGAGCGGAACATAGACCTGGAATAGGATTGTGCTCAAATCAGGGCCTGATCCGAATGGAATGTGCGCTTCCACGTTTTCTAAGTGTTTAAGGGTGGGACAACAAAAAAAATTGGTAGGTAGTTGTGATGACGACAGCCAGGCTAATGAGGTTGGCTTGCTAGAGTATGAATTATCTGACGAGTTCTAATTGATGGTTAAATCAGGGAGCCTCATGCTCCTTATTTAAAGCAGGTATGTCAGTCTCCCAGCCTGCATTCAGCAGGGAACAACTGGAGAGCTGGCTGCGTACAGATGCATGGTGTAAATAAAGTAACTTGGTGTTGAGACTTTCACCTCTATGGAGTTATTACAGTAGTCCTCGCTCTTATAGTCCCAGTGGACTGCAGATGCCAGGTGTGGTCCGCTCGACAGGATAGGATGTCCAGCTGGCTGAGGACATTTTGAGGAAATGGGAGGAGGGAGATCATTTTGAGCTCTGCCTGGCTGAAATTTGGATCATTAAAAAAAGGCAGTTTTACTTGTCTTTTATCTGGCAATCTCCAGTAGTCCCTTTAAAGGCCCTGACTATTCACCTGGAAAAATGTGATTGCAGCACACAGCGTGTTTTCTGTGCCTGAGGAAAAGATGCTGTGTTATCCAATTTCTAACCCAGGTTCAGTGGTCATGTTTAATCAGCTGGCACTTGTGAGCAATTTTTTTAAAAAAATTTCATGCCCACTGAACATGTAATGTCATAAACATTTATTCCTTTGTGACACAGACTCTGGATGTTAAATCATTGAATTCACTAACTCTGCTCATTACAGACAGCAATGATTTCCTAACAGGTGTGGCTGGTGTTATGATTATGCCTATCCGGATCTTAATCTCCTTCCCTGATCCCGTCAATCAAATCGCCTGAGAATTCGCTTTGGGATCAGGTCAGCGAAGGGTGACAGACATTCGATTTCTTTTTTTTTTAATCGTTTCACTTCATTCGCCGCTTTAATTAATTCTGCTTCTTATTTGATGTCCATCTCACGAGGCCGGGGATGAGGGGAGTTGCCAAGCTTGAGAGGTTTAATAGAGGCAATCGGCTCATTTCTCATCTCAGAGCTGTGATATAAACTCTGTTTCTTTGCCCTCTGCTCACAGGATCCAAAAGCTCCACATCTGCTTAGATTCTTTTAATTTTACTTCTATGCAACATTATAGTTTTCACTAATCACGAAGCTCCTGTTCTGCTATCACAGCGGCACGTCGGCACTGTGGCTATCACTGCTGCCTCACAGCGCAAGGGACCTGGGTTTGATTTCCGGCTTGAGTCAGAGTCTGCATGTTCTCCCCGTGTCTGCATGAGTTTCCTCCGAGTGTTCCGGCTTCTTCCCACAGTCCAAAGACGTGCTGGTTAAGTGCATTGGCCATGCTAAATTCTCCCTCAGTGAACCTAAACAGGTGCCAGACTGTGGCGACTAGGGGATTTTCACAGTAACTTCATTGCAGTGTTAATGTAAGCCTATTTGTGACACTAATGAATAAACGTAAAACTTATCTGATAGGCTATGACTGAAATAAGACCAAACTTGCCAAGACCATGTACTTTCCACGAGTGATTACCATGGTAGGTATGGTTATTTAACACAAACCTTTTTGAGCTCATCAATTCACCAAACCTCTTCATTGTTCAAATTTTCCAGTGCCTTCCTTGCGCTGTCCACTATCTGCTCTGCTCTGAGACTTGCTGTTACGGAAGCATAGAATCCCTACCGTGCAACAGAAGGCCATTCAACCCATTGAGACTGCACCATCAACAATCTCACCCAGGCCCTATCTCCATAACCCCATATATTTACCCTACTAATCCCATTGACATTCAAGGCCAATTTAGCATAGTTAATGAATCTAACTGGCACCTTTTTGGTCCACCTTTTGACATATGATTCTATGGGAATTCAGGCAAGACAATTGGTTTAACTTGTCTGAAATCCCTTTGCACAGGATATTTTTGCTATTTAAATCAAACTGCTACTTTCATTTGTACTCTTGTTAATACTTCTTGGACTTTCTCTACGTGTGTACTGCCCCTTTGGCAGAATTATGGACAACGAGTTACCCACTCATTACCAATCCTGGTTTTCTTCATATTGGCTATGATGGACAAGGAAGTGGCAGACAGGAGAATGCAGGAGTAGGAAGAATGTCAGCTATAATCTGTGTGGGTCAAAGTAAGAACAATAAAAGAGAAGATAATACTGGTTATCCTTCGCAAACTAGCTAGTTGAATCAGAGAATCGAGAGAGGAAACTTGCGGGCAATTCAGAGAAGTGTTTCGAAGAATGAAGGCAAATTCAACCACTATAAGAATTTATCACCTCGTATGACCCTCGGCGTAGAAAATCTACAAAGCTTAGCTGGAGAAGATTAAAAGGGATGATCAAAATCTTGGTGGGTGGTGGTTTTTAAGGTGGAAGGGGGAGAGGTTTATAGAATCATAAAATACCTACAGTACAGAAGAAGGCCATTTGGCCCATCAAATCTGCACCAACCACAATTCTACCCAGGCCCTATCTCTATAGCCCCAAGTATTTACCCTGCTAATCCCCCTGATACTAATGAGCAATCTAGCACAGCCAATCAACCTAACCTGCACCACTTTTGAGAGTGGGAGGAAACCAGAGGAAACCCATGCAGACATGGGGAGAAAGTACAAACTCCACACAAACAGTGAGCCGAGGCCAGATTTGAACCTGGGTCCCTAGTGCTGTGAGACAGCAGTGCTAACCATTGTGCCGCTCCTGTCTGAGCTTGGGCAGAGAGATCCAGACTGGAGGTACTAAAGGGGTAAAGGGAGAATGCACCTAATAGAAATTGAGGTCCATGAAAATATAATTGGGCTACAGATCCAATCATGGCACTTGCCCAATGGGTGGGTAAGCTCAACTAACATTGTTTGATAGAAGTATTTCCTGGACCTCTCTTTTTTTTATTAATGTTTCATTTGTGAGATGTGGGCATCCCTCGCTAGGCCTGCATTTATTGCCCATCCCTAATTGTCCTCAAGAAAGGGGTGGTGAGCTGAGTTCTTGAACTGCTGCAATCTGTGTGGTATAGGTACACTCACAGTGCTGTTAGGGAGAGAGTTCCAGGGTTTTGACCCAGCGACAGTGAAGAAACGGTGATGTATTTTCAAGTCAGGGTGGCTTGGAGGGGAACTTTCACCTGGTGGTATTCCCATATGTCTACTGCCCTTGACCTTCTAGATGGCAGCGGTCATGGGTTTGGAAGGTGCTGCCTAAGGATCCTTGTTGGACATTGTTATGCCCTTCTTACAAGAAGTTACTTGGTAAGTCCGTCAGTGTACAAAAGGATTCAAAAACCGAAATATCTCTTGCCAAATGAGATGCTGATGCTGCCTTGAGGAGAGAGTGTGGACAAGAAATAAAGATTAACTGCAGATTAAGTTGATTGACCATACTAAATTGCCCATTAGTGTCAGGGGGATTAGCAGGGTAAATACCTGGAGTTACAGGGATAGGGCCTGGGTAGAATTGTGGTCGGTGCAGACTCGATGGGCCAAATGGCCTCCTTCTGCACTGTTGGGATCCTATAAACTCCTCCCCCTTCCACCTTAAAAACGACCATCCACCAAGATTTTGACCGTCCCTTTTAATCTTCAACTAAGCTTTACTGTTGCCTTCCCTGAGGAAGTCCAGTATCCTAGTTGAAGTCCATTTTTATAATGGTTTGAAATTAAGACACATACAGTACCAGAAACCAGTATTTTTATTCATTCACAGGACGTGGGCATCGCTGGCTGGGCCAACATTTATTCTCCTTCCCTAGTTGCCCTTGAAAGGCATTTGAAAGTCAACTACATTGTTATTTTCAGTATCATTTGTGATTTGTTTTTATTTAGGGCGGTTCCCTTTTACAGGGCTGCCCCTGCTACTTTGTGTCTCCGTTTGTTTAATTTAGTTTAACACACTCAGAAGAGCTGGTATTTAGTAGTGCCTCAGGGAATTGAGTGGAAGCCTAAAAGATCTGCCAGGCATTGTGAAGTGTGTGCAGCCAACCCTCTTGTGTTTGCCTGCAATGTTGGGGTGGGAGTGGGTGGAGGTGGGGGCAGGATAAGGGGTGGCAGGGAGTTGCTTCTTGCACTTAGTTCCTGACTGAGGGACCCTTCATCGAGAAGTGTGACCTTGACTCCCACTCCCATAACCCCCACCCCCCCACCTTCCGGAAACACCCCTCTCCGTGATTCCCAGCCCACCTTACTCACCTGTGCCCAGGAATCCAGCAATGATCCCTGTTGAAGTCATTAGAGCCAGCAATGGGGAGCTGCTGGCCACCAGCTCTCAGGCAGATCAGGATTTCCTGACCCAGTTCTTTATTTAGTTGTGGTCTCCCCCAGAGAAATGATTTTGAAGTTCACATCCATTCTCCAACCGATGGGTGTCTCCCTGTCATTCAGATTAGATCAGGACCTTAGAGTGGAGGTAATTTTGACTTTTGGAAATGAGTAGACTGCATTTAATCAGCCACCCATCACTTCCCAAGTTTTATTTAACTTCTCTTCAATAGAAACAAAAGCTGGGGTAAGTACACATTGGTCTGCTTGGTTTAATATTGTCCACTGTTGCCTCCCCCAACTGATTCAGGTTCCTGAAAAGTGGAGCAAATTATGAGCATCACTATTCCTAACAATCTCTCGCTTTGTTCCTTAATTCAAAATACCTTCCTAATTCTCTCTGTTTCACCCTGATAAGGACACATTCCACTTACCTGTGTTCAGTGCACTTAGTCAAGTTCAGATCCCCATGTGTAGTTTAACTAGCAAAGCTGACCATCATGGAGCACTGACAATTTTCCCACTGGTTGTCTAATTAGGACTAATTGGGATATTGGCTTGAGTAATTACCTAGAGCTGAATGAGTTTGTCTTGACCATCAGTGGGGCCTCCAGATTCCAGCAGCAGATAGTGTTGACTTTTGTATCAGGATACCAAAATCGTTTTCTTCCTCCACTGTTTCTCATTGCTCACCATGAAGATCATTCATCTTCCTATGATCCAAAATATATTTCTCACATGTGTGAATGTGATCCATCACAAATTTTTCTACTTGCTTATTTGCAAATGACCCATTGCAACTTTGGGTCTATTTTATGGGTTAGTACTATTGCCTCACAGTGCCAGGGACCTGGGTTCAATTCCCGACTTGGGTCGCTGTCTGTGTGGAGTCTGCGCATCCTCCCTGTCTCTGCATGGGTTTTCTCCAGGTGCTCTGTTTTCTTCCCACAGTCCAAAAGACGCGCTGGTTAGGTGCACTGGCCATACTAAATTCTATCTCAGTGTACCCGAAAAGGCAATAGAGTGTGACAACTAGGGGATTTTCACAGCAACTTCATTGCAGTCTTAATGTAAGCCTACTTGTGACACTAATAAATAAACTTAACAACTTACCTGTGACCCAAGCTTAATGTGATCTGCAACTTGCATATCTGAGGGCACAACCTCAGACTAAAGAGATGATCTTTTAAAACAGAGATGAGGAGGAATTTCTTCAGTTAGAGAGTGGTGAATCTGTGGAACTTTTTGCCACAGAAGGCTATGGAGGCCAGTTCATTGAGTGTCCTTAAGACTGAGATAGATATGTTCCTGATTAAATAAGGGGAATCAGGGTTAAGGGGAAAAGGCAGGAGATTGGGGATGAGAAAAATATCAGCCATGATTGAATGGCAGAGCAGGTTCGATAGGCCAAGAGGCCTAATTCTGCTCCTATGTCTGAGGATCATATATTCAACTTTCTCTTCCTTTATCCATGTCATTGATAAATATTGTGAAAAGTTGAGGCTCCTGTACAAATTGCTGAGAAACAGTGTTTGTCACATATCTCACTAGTCAAAATGTACTCCCTTTCTCTCTACTCTCTCTTCCAATTCAATGAATTAGCAAACATGTAAAAGTACCCAAGTGCCACATTGCTACGCCACCGGCGCTTCTCGATAGTTTAAAGGCATTCTTTGAAGAACCTGTTTCTTTGATATGTCAGAAAAGCAAATGTTAACCATTAATGATGCATTTTTACCATATGTGTGCGTGCAATCATCCAGTGTTGATCTCTTTCTTTCATAGATCATTTTCTGACTGACCCTTTTCTGCTATCAAGTATGTCAAGAATTTCTCTGCAGAAGGAACACAGGTACTTATTTGTTTTCAAAGGGCTTGTAAAGGCCTTTTATCCTGTTGGTGATGGAAGCTTACAAGTGTGGTTTTGTGCGGAATAACATGCCTAGGTGCTGCTTTGTCACTTTGTAATTTGCCATGCTGTAGGATCTGTTGACTGCACTTAGCAAAATGTTTGTGGTTTTGCTGTTCAAACCTTTCCTTGTTATGTTGTTCAGATTTCAAATGGTATAACTGGTGACCTGACCTCAGCTCCAACAGCGAGCAAAAGCTTTCATGTGCTGAAAAATAGCGTCCACAAATGAACCATTGCGCTGCAGAGTTGGCTTGTTCCTCTATAGCTCACGGTGTAACAAAAATTATATTTTTGTGAATGATAGCATTGCAGCCAAAGGATTGTGTATCACTAGACTATGCCACTTATAATGCATCTTAGCCTTAAGAGTATCGGACAGTAATGAAATCACCAGTGGGGTCAGGAACTACAACAGTGTGAAATTTTGATTCTCCTGCACTATTTGATTCTCCCTCACTATTGTCAGTCCAATTTTTCATGTCTGCTTCAGGGAGTCGGAATTAGTTCCTAGCCATAACTGAGTCCATGCAATAAAGATTACAGGTCATGCCTTAGAGTCACTGTCGTATACAAAGTCAGACTCTGATTACTTGTGCGACTTACTATTGACTAAAGGAAAAGAGTTTTTTATCTTGCTAATCTCTGCAGAACACCTAAGCTGGTCCTTGTGCTTTGACCTATTCTTCAATGCTGCCGTCTTGCATCAGTAAATACTAGTTCCCGGGAACAATGGGGAAATGGGATGGCTTGCTGGAAATGGCAGAAATGCTGTAAGTTCTATTACAGCAACAACACTGCATGATTTCCATTAAAGGAAGAAAGTGGAAACTATTCCCACCAGACCACATGCAATTGGCTCTATCACCGACTCTACTCAACTCCTGAGGCAGCCAACCAACCATGGGTACAGTTAATATCAAATAAAACTTCTGAAATACCTCTTTGCAACCCCGTACCAAACAAATCCCACAAACCGCGTGACCAGAACATTAATCCAACTTTGCAATCGTTGCTAAGAACTCAGATTGCTTGTATTCTGAAGGACGTGCTGGTTAGGTGCATTGGCTATGCTAACTTCACCCTCAGTGAACCCAAACAGGTACCGGAATGTGGTGGCTCAAGGATTTTCACAATAACTTCATTGCAGTGTTGATGTAAGCCTACTTGTGACATTAATAAATAAACTTTAAACTCCATTTCACCTTAGTTAACCCTGGCTACAGAAGATTGTAAACCATCATCTTTCAAAGAGATGGCATGGTGGCACAATGGTTAGCACTGCTGCCTCACAGCAAACTTTAAAACTTTTTTTCCATGTATACATAATGAAGTTTTTTGACATCTCACCTGAGATAAATTTGACAAAAGAATTGCTTACAAAAGACTCAAATCACAGTGCAAGAGACCCAGGTTCAATTCTGGCCTTGGGTCTCTGTCTGTGTGGAGTTTGCACATTCTCTCCTTGTCTGCATGGGTTTCCTCCAGGTGCTCTGGTTTCTTCCCACAGTCCAAAGGTGTGTGGAATAGGTTGATTGGTAAATTGACCCTGGTGTCGGGGGATTAGCAGGGTAAATATATGGGCTTACAGAAATAGGGCCTGGGTGGGATTGCGATCAATGCACACTTGTTGGGCCGAATGGCCTCCTTCTGCATTGAAGGGATTCTATGACTGTATGATTATGGTCACTTAGCAGAAATGTCATAAAGGTGGGGATTGAGCCAGAGAGCGAGATTAGATTAGAAGTCTCAGCGAGACATAAACATCATGGGGCGAATGCTAGATTTTATGTTCCACTGTTTTATAATTCTGTTCATTTTCATCTTTTAAATATTCGATCTAAACATCCATCTATCCAGTTCCTTCTTAAAGGAGTTAACACCAATTGATAGTTTGGCAAATGCTGGAAAGCTATTCCACATATCTGGGACTAGAAGCAAAAATATCCAATTTCAAATGTCTATGTTTGATAACTGCTTATATTCACTTTATTCATTTCTTTACGCATTATAAAGGTGAGGTTTATATTACTCAATATTTTAATTATCTTTACTCACTTTTCAGTAAAGATAATCTCAGCCCTGAGCCTGTTCTTAACTTAAGCATCCTAAATCCCTGTATTGTTCTGATGGTTTTTGTTTGAACCAAGTCTCAATTATCACTGCCCTTTTGAGGTTACGCTGCCCACACTTTCCAAATGAGATCTGAATGATATGCTGAAATCATTTATTTCAAATCGTTGTGTTGTTACATTGTACAGAGAGCAAAGAAACAGGCCCCCAGGACTCCATCGGAGTACTGGAAAAGTCCTTACGAGGAGCAGTTGGGTGTTTGTGGCTTATTCACTGAATAGCCAATAATTACAACTATATTTGTAATTGTAATTACCAATGTAATTTGGTAATTACATTGGTAATTACCAATGGCCAATGGCTTTCTTAAAGTTTTCCCTGTCTGGCTGAATTTTGAATGGGTCTCTGGGTGCCTTGTCACCAAATTGGACCAGAGGCAAGCCGGTGCGTTCTGGAATGCAGAATCAGTTTGCTTAAGTTGTATTTCTCGATTATGTACACATCCCATGTTTTCCAGCTTCATTTTGAGAATGGGCAGGTTTTGTCTTCTGGTAGTGAACACTTGGATGATACAATGAATGAGAAAAAATTGGCCAGGCCTGCTTCACACTCCTAAAAGATCCAAGCTCAAGAAATGCATCATAGACCATCGATGCCTGGGAGACCCTTGCTGAGAAGGGAGTGACTTGGAGGAACCTCCTGATCGAAGGGATACAATTCTCCCAGGACACCTGATGGAAAGAGGAGGCCCAGGAAAAAGAACCTGAGAAAGAGACACTCCAAGGACTGAACCTACCCCTGGAAACACCAACCAAGTGTGCAGTCAAAGATGTGCCTCTAGGATCAGACTAATTGCCCACAGCCCAGAGATATGCAGGTTAGGTGGATTGATCATGCCAAATTGCCTCGTGGTGTCCCAAAATTTGTAGGTTAGGGAGATTAGCAGGGTAAATATGTGGGACTACAGGGATAAGGTTTACTTAAGGTGCTCTGTCAGAGACTCAGTGCAGGCTCAATGGGTGAATGGCCTCCTTTTTTTGCACTGTAGGGATTCTATGTTAGATGATCTTTCGGAATGGTCTCAGCCACTCTGGTAAACAACTCAGTTTCTGAGAGAAGATATAAGGCAGGTAACAGTTCGAGTCAGGGATGTAAGAGAAACAGCCTGACCCAATTTGTCAGATATTCATGGAGCAGTGGACATTGTATCCAGATCTGGCCCCATTTTGACTCCACAACCTGACACAATTAGAAAGCAGTCTCGGTGAGAAAAAGTAAGAGTGGTTGGGGATTGACAGGAGAGATGCAGGGGAAATGTTTCCCCTGGCTCGGGACACCTAGAAACAGGGCTCACAGCCTCAAAGTAAGTGGCAAGCCATTTAGAACTGACAGTGTAATGACTTCAATCAGGCCATTGAGATTGGCCTATTGGAATACGAACCCCCTGAATAAGAAGTCAATTGATGGGAATCTTTTCCTTGTATATAACTGGGAGTGTCAGTTCCTCTGGCATTCCCAAAGGTAGCCTGCTGACCAATAGCACTCTGTGTACTGCTGTTGGAATTATAAATAAAGGGATTTTGTGAAGGGACTTCTGCCTCCAAAGACTTATTACAGAGATGAGGAGGAATTCCTTCATCCGGGGATGACAAATCTTTGGAAATTCTCTGCAACAATTGGTTGTCCACTGGAAGAGAGTCAAAATCGACCTCACTTCTTTCACTTGGGTGCAATGATGGGAAATAAACTCACAGCTTTACTTCCCTGAAAGGTGGCGATCTATCCCTTACCACTCAGGGTGCATTTGATCTGCAACACAAAACTAATATATGATGCTTGTAGCCAAGACAAAAGCCACTTTTGCACTGGTTTGTTGTGCCAAGTACTCAACATGTACTCCACGCTCGAAATGGGGGCTGTAATCTGAAGAGGTACAACAGTTTGAGAGCAAAATGAGCAGCGATGATGTTGGAAGGGTGGCTATTTATTTGTGTACTACGCAGATAGGTAGAACTACCGTATTGATAACTGCTGACTCCCTGAAAAGCAGCATACACCTCAGGTGTGTTGTAGCTCACACCAAGATTAGCTTTTGCACAGTGTATAGTGTAAGGAAATAATGTATATCCAAACTGAGAACTTTATAAGGTGAGGGGTATCCTACCTGTTGTTTCTTCCCCTTTCAGTTCCTCCATATCATTATCAGATGTTATCTGTATTCCACGTTGGTTTATAGTTTTCCTCTAATCACTGATCCACAGAACCATAAAATCCCTACAGTGCAGAAAGAGGCCAAGTCTGTACCAACTCTCTGGATGATCATCTTACTCAGACCGTCCCTTCTGTCTTATCCCTATAGTATATACACATATTCACCATGGCTAATCCATCTAACCTACACATCTTGGAACACTAAGAGGCAATTTAGCATGACTAACCTGCACACCTTTGGAATGTGGGAGGAAACTGGAGCACCCAGAGGAAACCCACGCAGACATGGGAGAACATGCAAATTCCACACAGACGGTCACATAAGGCTGTAATTGAACCCAGGTTCCTGGCACTGTGATGCCACCTCCTTTTGTATGTTTTACAATATAAAGAGCAAAGAACAAAGAAAAGTACGGAACAGGAACAGGCCGTTTGGCCGTCTAAGCCTGTGCCGATCATGATGCCCTATTTGAACTAAAAATAACCTCCAACCCTTATCCAGACTGTAACCCTCTATTTCTTCCCGATTCATGGATCCATCCAGATGCCTTTTAAACGTTGCTGCTTCCACCACCTCCTCTGGCAGCATCTTCCAGGCACCTATCACTCTCTGCATGAAAAACCTCCCCCACACATCTCCTTTAAGCTTTCCCCCTCTCACCTTGAACCCATTCCTCCTTGTAATTGACACTCTGACCCAGGGGGGAAAAAAAATCTCTGACCTGGTCTATGCCTCTCATAATTTTGTAGACCTCTTTCAGGTTTCCCCTCAGAAATACAAATGGAAAGATTGACAAGATGGAAACATTGTTATTCCTCTCGTACGTGTATATGGAAAAAGTACTGATCCGAGGTTATGGCATCACATTTACATCATCTCCTGCTTGAGTGCTGTTCCTTGTTTCAGTTCTGTTTATTTTTTGTTAATGAGGCATCCTTAGCAACCAATGTTCAGTAAATTAAGCCAATCTCTTGTATGAGGTTTAACATCTGAGTCTGGTACATGAACAACAACTAGCTAACACCATACTCTTCAAAAGATAATAATCAGCTAGAAAAAAGGCACACCAGCTGCTTCCAGTCGACACAGAGTACAGAATTATCCAGGATTTACAATGTACAAACTTCTCTCCGTCTAAATATTCATACTGAGATCCCTTTCTTTGCAAATGCTGTTGGTCCACTCACGGAAGACCTATAAACCTTGTCAGGTAACTATTTCCCCAAAGCCCAATTATCTAGTTCTATTAAAGGGAACTATTACAGAAAATTAACTTCTCTCCAAACTCTAATCATCCTTATTTCCGTATGCATTAGAAGAAATGTTGCCTAGTGCATTCAAGTTAATGAGGAATTAGTCATGGCAAAGTTGGAATGAGGTACTGTACATAGTCTGAATATCGCTCCTTTCTTAAAAGGGTGGTATTTTTATAAAAATGGTTTTTGGTAAGCTTTGTAATACACAAGGACATACAAATTAGGAGTAGTAGGCCACTCGGCCCTTTGCGCCTGCTCCACCATTTAATAAGACCATCGCTAACTAGATTTTAACCTCCAGTCCATAATCCTGCCTATCCCTGATAGCCTTTCACCCCCTTTGCTTATCCAGGATCTATCTATCTGTGCCTTAAAAATGTTCAAAGAGACAACTCCCTCACTGCATCTTTTGAGGACGAGAGTTCCAAAAAGTCATGACTCTCCGAGAGAAAAAAGTTCTCCATATCTCTGTCTAAAACGAGTGACCCTTTATTTTTAAACAGTGACCCCTGGAAACACCCTCTTCGCAGCCACCCTATCAAAACCTCCTCAGGATCTCAGATGGTTACTCCTCCTTTTCTAAATTTAAAGGGATTTAAAATTTAGAGCCTTCCTCATAAGATAAACCACCTAGTTTAGGTATTCATCTTGTAAGCCTTCTCTGCCCAATGTATTTTGTATTATGTTGAAAAAGATCATAACCATCCATAAAAATGCACTTGTAAACTTTGTGTTGGAACAAGATGGATGGCGTAGTGGCACAGTGGTTAGCAATGCTGCCTCTAAGCGCCAGGGAGCCGGGTTCAAATCCGGCCTTGAGCGACTCCCTGTGCGGAGTTTGCATGTTGATGACATGAAGATGAGTGGAAAAGCAAATTGCGTGGAGGACGCGGAAAGTCTGCAGAGAGATCTGGATAGGCTGAGTGAGTGGGCGAGGACCTGGCAGATGGAGTATAACATTAGCAAATGTGAGATTATCCACTTGGTAGAAATAATAGTAGGAAGGAATATTATTTAAAGGGCGAAAAGCTGCAGCATGCTACGGTGCAGGGGAACCTGGGGGTCCTTGTGCACAAATCGCTAAAACTCAGTCTGCAAGTGCAGCAGGTGATCAAGAAGGCGAATGGAATGCTGGCCTTTACAGCGAGGGGGATGGAATATAAAAGCAGGGAGGTCTTGCTGCAACTGTACAGGGTACTGGTGAGGCCGCAGCTGGAGTACTGTGTGCAGTTTTGGTCCCCTTATTTGAATAAGGATATATTGGCCTTGGAGGGAGTACAGAGAAGGTTCACCAGGCTGATACCAGAGATGAGGGGGTTAGTTTATGAGGAGAGATTACATAGACTGGGCCTGTACTTGTTGAAGTTTAGAAGGCTGAGGGGGATCTTATAGAGACTTACAAGATAATGAAGGGGCTAGATAGAGTAGAGAGATTCTTTCCGCTTAGAAAGGAAAACAGAACTAGAGGGCACAGCCTCCAAATTGGGGGGGGGGGAAGGGTGCAGTTTAGAATGGAGTTGAGGAGGAACTTCTTCACTCAAAGGGTGGTGAATCTCTTGAATTCTCTCCCCACTGAAGTGGTGGAGGCTACCTCATTGAATATATTTAAGTCACGGGTAGATAGATTTCTGATAGACAAGGGAATTAAGGGTTATGGGAAGAAAGCGGGAAAGTGGAACTGATCCACTGCAGATCAGCCATGATCTCATTGAATGGCGGGGCAGGCTCGAAGGGCTAGATGGCCTACTCCTGCTCCTATTTCTTATTCTCCCCACATCTGCATGGGTTTTCTCCGGTTTCCTCCCACAGTCTAAAGATGTGTAGATTACGTGGATTGGCCATGTTAAAGTGTCCCAAGATGTATAGGTTAGATAGATTGACCATGGGAAATGCATAGGGCTGCAGGGATAGAGCAGGTGAGAGGGCCCGGGTAAGATGCTTTGTCAGAGAGTCAGTGCATACTTGAATGGCCTTTTCTGCACTGTAAGGATGCTATGATTCTATGAAGTCTCCATCAATTGTGGACAATATTTTGGAAGGCTGATCACAATGCCTTGAAATGAAGCAGCCTGATTGTTCTAGAACTTAAGTTGCCAGGAAGAAGATCCTGAAAGAATATCAGTGGCCAATGAACTGTGCTAAGCTCTGATCAGCTCTGCAGGAAGCACTACAGAAGCAATTTACTCTGTCACAGCCCGATAGCTCAAAAGTACAAGATTTGCCCACAATGTGCATTGGACCAGGCACATTCTGGATAATCATATTCAGAAAACTATGACTGGTGCTCAAACGTCACCATGCACATTTGAAAAACATCTTTGTGTGCAACAAACTGCATTTGCTTCATTTAGCATTCCTTAAAATGAATTTTAAACCATTAAAATTCGAGCTTGCTGGAGAACAATGGAGTGATTATAAAATTATCATCTTTCTAGTGGGCGTCAACTGATGAAAAGAACAGAATATTTGAGTCTTTAACAGATATTTGAACCCATGATTGAATGAAATCCTTGGAGTTATTCCCGTGTATCCACTTGCTTTCATTCTGTTTGTGCTGTGTTGTTCAGTCAAGATGTGAGACTTCTTACATTGTTCAGTCAAGGTCAACTTCGTTCAACTTTCTTTACAGTTGGCTGGTATTATTTTCTTCTATTCTGTAACAGGATCTGAGCATTGCTGCCAATTTTGATTGTGCATCCCTAATTGCCCTTGAGAAGATGGTGATGAGCCACTTAAGTGGATTGCTGGGCCAATTCAGAGGGCAATGAAGTGTCAACCACATTACTTTTCTTGTTCATTTGTGGGACATGGGCGTCACTGGTTGGCCAATATTTATTGCCCTCCCCTAGTTACCCTTGTTCAGAGGGCAGTTAAGAGTCAACCTCATTGTTGTGGCTCTGTAGTTACATGTAAACCGGACCAGCTAAGGATGGCAGATTTTCTTCCCTAAAGGACATTAGTGAACCAGTTGGGCTTTTCTGACAATTGACAATGGCTTCGTTGTCATCAGTAGATTCTTAATTCAAGATGTTTTTATTGAATTCAAATTCCACCATCTGCCATGGTAGGATTTGAACCCGGGTCCTCAGAACATTAGCTGAGTTTCTGGTTTAATAGTCTAGTGATAATACCATTAGGCCGTTGCCTTTCCTATGAGTCATATAGTGGCCAGACCAGCTAAAGATGGCAAATTCTCTTTGTAAAAGGACGTTAAAAAACCAAATGTGTTATTACTGCATGTTCATGGTCAACAGCACTAATACTGTACTTGCTTTTTATTCCAATTTAATTAATTAACCAAATTTACATTCTCCCATTGTCATGGTAGGCTTTGAACTCATGTCTCTGGATCATGAGTCCAGGTCTCTGGTTTATTAGCCCAGTGCTGCCATTCCCGCTGTTGGATATCTGAACGATCTTATCTGCGCAGTTGAGATCCAATGATGTGGCACAGTGGTTAGCACTGCTTCCTCACAGCGCCAGGGGCCAGCATTCAGTTCCAACCTTGAGTGACTGTCTGTGCAGAGTTTGCACCTTCTCCCCGTGACTGCGTTGGTTTCCTCCAGGTGCTCCGGCTTCCTCCCACACTCCAAAGATGTGCAGGGTAGGGCGGATTGGCCATGCTAAATTGTCCCTTAATGTCCAAAAATATGTAAGTCAGGTGGATTAGCCATGGAAAAATGCATAAGGTTACGGGAGGGTTGGATCTGTGTAAAATGCTCTTTTGGAGAGTCGGTGCAGGCTTGATGGGCCGAATTGCCGCCTCCTGCACTGTAGGGATCCCATGTGATTCTATGCAGGATTAATAACTGTAATGCAATCACTACCGGTTTCAATCACAGCTAACTGAGGAGAATACAAATTAGTCACGCATATTCTAAAACAAAATAATCATGTGGGTGGAGAAATATTAGTTATTCAGTTATGAATCTTGTGTAAACTCCATTAAATCTTTCTCAAACAACCCCTGGAAAGCATTTGTAACTCTCATTAGAATGGAGCAAATAGAGTGAAATTAAATCTCAATTAAAATAGATTCCAAAACACATTTGTGTCAGACTGTTTACCATGTACATTGTGGTATAAGCAATAGATAAGCATTCAGTTGTAATGTTCTCTGAACAAACGGTTAATGTTCCCAATTTATTAAGCAGTGCTACTGTCACACTCAGTGCTGCATTTGTAACGATACTTTTACACAGATTCCATCTGCCTAAGAGAGGACTCCACCAGCTGGAGTGATTCCCCACTCTCACTCCCAAATGGCCCCTCAAGCCATGTGATCCTTACTCTGCTGTGTTGCCCTTCAACAGGCCATCAGCATTAATCACCGCAGGAATGTTTCATTCAAATTGGCCCCATTAAGTGCCATCAAAATCTGGCACGTGATCTCTGAGGGAAGATGAAGAATAGAAACTTGATCCTTGTTTTTCCAAACTCAAGATATGAGGAGAAGAGAGGAGGAAAAAGAGACAAGAGAGGAGGGGGAAGCAGAAGTATGGTTGGGGGAAGAAAGGGATATTCGTGACAAGATGTCGATTCCGAGGGAGGTTGACAGACCATGAACGATGTGAAGAACACTGCCATAACTGAGCAGAGAGCATAAGGAATGAGAAGTAATGCTTTTCTCAGGAATGTATTACTGAAGATCTTGGAGGTAGAACTGGAGGAATTCAAGTTGGTGACAATTATTTTGAAGCTTATTCTCTGCAGATGATGAAAATAAGTAAAGATGTGAAAGATAGGAATATACACAGTGAGAATCATAGAATCCGACTGTACAGAAGGAGGCCATTCAGCCCATCATGCCTTCTCCAACCACATCCCACCCACACCCTATCTCCATAACCCTATTTACCCTAGCAAGTTCCTCTAAAACTAAAGAGCAATTTAGCATTGCCAATCCACCGAACACGTACACCTTTGAATTGTGGAAAGAAATCGGAGCATCAGAAGGAAACCCACGCAGACACGGGGAGAAAGTGCAAACTCCACACAGACAATGACCCAAGCCAGGAATCAAACCAGGGTCCCTGGCGCTGTGAGGCAGCAATGCTAACCACTGTGCCAGTGTGCCGTCCCTGCAGTCCATAACATTCCAGATGATGTGCAGTTTCTTGAGGGCGGGAAAGGGAAGCTGATTGGGAATATATTGGAAAAAATTGTCCCCCCAGTAGTGAATCACACTGCTCTCCAGCTGTGCCTGAAGGTTGGAAGATCCCGGAAGCTGGTGGGATCAGTGTCAAACAGGCTATACATATTCAAATGCTGCTTTAAATATGCTAATCTGTCTCACACCCTTTTTGGCTGATCCATTCTGATAAGGGATCAGCACAATGTTGGTATGCTGCCTGCATTGCATTGAATGATCATGTGTGTTACATTTTCCCTTCCAAACTGTTTTCAGGGCTGTGTTTTAGGGCTCGAGCCTTCTGAGCTTAGTCTGAGGTGGCAGCCAGGGGTCTGGAGACCCAGAGTTGTTTGCCAGAGGATGACTTTCGTTATGTTCCTATTAAACTGATGAATGTTTTGACACATTGTTACAATGCGAGGGTTAATCCTCTTTGCCTAACATGTTAATCTGTTCAAGTGTTTGGGAAGGTATTAATTGTCCTACCTCAACATTTATAGATTCATTAATATAAAGACCTGACATTCGCTTTAAGTGAATAATTAACAAATTATTTAATTCAACAACCAGGAACTTTAACTAAATGAGTAATATTTCGATTAAAGGATGGTTCAACTGAAATGTTGTTCAAATAAAGACAAGGACCTTTATGTACTAAAACAGTAATGACAGAATGCTAGTCACTCTCAAAAAATTACATACAATCAGACTTGATGGAATTTGGAAGCTTTTGGAGTTCTTATGTAGTTGTCTGCTATTTGTAAGCACTATCTGATTTGGGACTTTTCTCTGGTTAGAGGGTGAGCTGTCTTAACCAACCTGAAGCTGGCAGAGTTAAGAACTAACCGCTCCAGTTGAACTAACTACCCTTAACTACCTTTAACTGCTTCAGGCTGTCTTCGGGTTCTGGTTGAACTCCTGACTGAACCCATGGTGGAACTGAACTGAAAGCAGATGAGTTTATCTTTTATGTTCCGGATGACCTATGCATTCTCCACATCAGGATTGGATTGATGATGACAACAGCAGATTCAAATCTGATAGATTCCCTTTAGCTGAGTGACTTCTTTAAACTCATAGGCTAACAAAATACAAAAACTTGCAGTACCAGTTACCAAGGCAACCCTGAGGCTTTGTGCTCAAAACAAATTTTGCAACTGGGTGTACTCTGCATTTTAAACATCTCAACATTGACACAACCAGCTTTAAAAGGAACTGCACTCTGTTGTTGCCCCTCTAGTATTTTACATTCTTTACATCTTCATAAACTCAACTTCACAACATACATCCAGGTCTGAATTCAGCATCAGGTCATTCTTGAGCATCTCCAAGCTGTGGGGTAAGGCAGCAGGTTGTCAGCTGATAGTGTGCAGTGTACAGTGACCTCTTTGGAAGAAAATTAAAGGGAAAGAAGAAAGATAAAGTGTTAGATTTTATTTTCATTTTGTGTGGTTACAATGATTCAGCCATTGACTCCATCAAAATGGAGAACTCCAGTCTTACCATAATGCCATGTGATTCTGAACAATGCTGCCATTACCATACCTGTAACAGTTGCCAGTTGTCTGTCAAAACCGCCATTTTTTAAAATTTCTGGGACATGCGGTTCAATGACTGGCCAGTTCATCCCTAATTGTTCATCCCTAATTGCCTGCGGGAAATTGAGAATCAACCACATTGCTGTATTTCTGGAGTCCCATGTAAGCCAATTTGGGTAAGGATGGCAAATTTCCTTCCCTAAAGACAGTAGTGAACCGGATGGGTTTTTCCAACAATCGGCAATGGATTCAAGTTCCACCATCTGCCGTGGCAAGTTTAAACCCAGGCAAGTCGTGAGGGTTATAGATAGCGTGACATGAACTCAAGATACTTTGTCCTGGCTGGAGACAATACACATCTCTTTAACCCGGAACATTAGCTGAGTTTTTGGATTAATAGTCTAGCGATAATACCGTAAAGTTAGTGTAACCGTGTGACGATGCTTGATTCACTCCATTGGGTTCTTTTGTCACACGTGCTACTCTCAATACATGATGTGGTGATGCTGGCATTGGACTGGGTAAACACAATAAGAAGTCTCACAACACCAGGTTAATGTACAACAGGTTTATTTGGTAGCACAAGCCACAAACTTTCGGAGTGCTGCTCCTTCATCAGGTGAGTGGGAGTTCTGTTCACAAACAGGGCACATAAAGACACAAACTCAATTTACAAAATAATGGTTGGAATGTGAGTCTTTATGGGTAATCAAGTCTTAAAGGTAAAGACAATGTAAGTGGAGAGAGGGTTAAACACAGGTTAAAGAGATGTGTATTGTCTCCAGACAGGACAGTTAGTGAGATTTTGCAAGCCCAGGCAAGTCATGGGAATTACAGATAGTGTGACATGAACCCAAGATCCCAGATGAGGCCGTCCCCATGTGTGCGGAACTTGGCTATCAGTCTTTGCTCAGCGACTCTGCGTTGTTGTGTGTCGTGAATGCAAGCCCAGGCAAGTCGTGAGTGTTATAGATAGTGTGACATGAACTCAGGATACTTTGTCCTGGCTGGAGACAATACACATCTCTTTAACCTGTGCTTAACCCTCTCTCCACTCACATTGTTTGTACCTTTTAAGACTTGATTACCTGTAAAGACTTGCATTCCAACCATTATTTTGTAAATTGAGTTTGTGTCTTTATATGCCCTGTTTGTGGACTAAAATCCCACTTACCTGACGAAGGGGCAACCTTCTGAAAGTTTGTGGCTGTTGCTACCAAATAAACCTGTTGCAAATTGCCTACGGTACAGTGATGCAGACACAGGACGTAGACAAAGAGAAGGTAAAAAGGAATGTAGTGGTAATTGGGGATAGTGTGGTTAAGGGTATAGACACTGTCTTTTGTCACAATGATAAAGAACACAGAAGGGTGTGTTGTCTGCCTGGTGCTCGGGTCCAGGATGTCTCATCTGGGCTGCAGAGGAACCTGGAGTGGGAGGGTGAGAATCCTGTCGTTGAGGTACATGTGGGTGCCAACAACATAGGCAAAATGGGAACTGAGGATCTGGAGAGGGAGTATGAAAAGCTGGGAATGGAATTAAAAAGCAGAACCGACAAGGTGGTTATCTCTGGATTACTACCTGAACCGCATGCAGATGGGCGTAGGGTAGATAGGATTAAAGAGGTGAATGGGTGGCTCAGGGATTGGTGTGGGAAGAATGATTTTGAATTTATAGGGCATTGGCACCAGTACTGGGGCAGGTGGGACCTGTTCAGGTGGGATGGTGTTGGTCTGAACTGTGCTGGGACCAGAGTACTAGCGAACCGTATAACTAGGACTGTAGATAGGGCTTTAAACTAATTGTGGGGTAGGGGGGAGGGTACAAGGGGAGGTGAAATTACAGTGTCTAAAGTAAAAGAGAGGGTACAGGTACGGGAAGAGGTCAAGGATGTACCAATAATAAAGGGAGTAGGGAGCATGAGTAAGGTTGGTAGTGTTCCTTCAAATAGGGTCCAGATAAAGGCTGGGATAAAGACACTTTATCTGAATGCACGAAGCATTCAGAACAAAGTGAATGAGCTGGTGGCGCAGATCAGCACAAATGGATATGATCTGGTGGCCATTACGGAAATGTGGTTGCAGGGTGACAGGGACTGGGAGCTGAATGTCCAGGGGTATCAAGTGTTTAGGAAGGATAGATGGGAGGAAAAAGGGGGAGGGGTAGCTCTGCTGATTAAGGGTAGTATCAGGGTGGTAGTAAGGGAAGATATAGGCGCCAAAGAGCAGAACGTGGAATCGTTGTGGGTGGAGATTAGGAACAGCAAGGGGAGGAAGACGCTGGTGGGTGTGGTCTATAGGCCCCCAAATAATGACCTGGAGGTGGGGCGAGCTATAAATACACAAATAAATGATGCGTGCAGGAATGGAACGGCGATAATTATGGGGGATTTCAATCTACATATTGATTAGTCGACCCATGTTGGACGCGGTGGGCTCGAGGAGGAGTTCTTGGAATGCTGCCGGGATAGTTTCCTTGAACAGTGTGCGATGGAACCAATGAGGGAGCTAGCTATCTTAGATCTGGTGTTATGTAATGAGGCGGGTAGAATTAGGGACCTTGTTGTGAGGGATCCGCTTGGGAAGAGTGATCATTGTATGGTGAAGTTTCTGATGCAGATGGAGGATGAGAAAGTAGGATCCCGGACCCGTGTCCTTTGTTTGAACAGAGGGGAGTACGATAGGATGAGAGAGGAATTGGCGAATGTAGATTGGGGGCGCAGATTGGATGGTAGGACTGCTGAGGAACAATGGAGGATCTTTAAGGAGATCTTTCTTGGTGCTCAGCAGAAATTTATTCCAATGGTAAAGAAGGATCATAGGAGAAGAGATAATCAGCTGTGGATAACGAAGGAGATAAAGGAGAGTATTAAATCAAAAGCTGATGCGTTTAGAGTGGCTAAAAGTAGTGGGCGAGTAGAGGATTGGGAGAGGTTTAAAAATCAACAAAGAAAGACGAAAAAGTTAATAAAGAAAGGAAGGATAGACTACGAATCTAAGTTAGCGCTAAATATAAAAAAGGATAGTAAGAGTTTTTATAAATATATAAACAGGAGGAGGCTGGCTAGGGTGAATGTTGGACCCTTAGAGAATGAGAGGGGGGATTTAGTGGTGGGGAATGAGGAAATGGCTGAGGCCTTGAATAAGTTTTTTTGCTTCGGTCTTCACGGAGGAGGACGCGAATAGTTTGCCGGGTATTAACGATGGAAAGATGGTAAGAGTGGAGGGCCTGAATGAGATCATTGTCACTAGAGACGTAGTGCTCGACAGACTAGTGCGACTGATGGTGGACAAGTCCCCAGGACCGGATGGAATGCATCCCAGGGTTCTGAAGGAAATGGCGGAGGTGTTAGTGGACGCCTTGGTGATTATTTTCCAAACCTCGCTGGATTCCGGGGAAGTGCCGGAAGATTGGAAAACTGCTAATATTACGCCGCTGTTTAAAAAGGGTAGCAGGCAAAAGGCAGGGAATTATAGGCTGGTTAGTTTAACATCTGTTGTAGGAAAAATGCTTGAATCTGTCATCAAAGAAGAAATAGCGAGGCACCTTGAGAAGAATTGTTTGTTAGAGCAGACGCAGCACAGATTCGTTAAGGAGAAGTCGTGTCTGACGAATTTATTGGAATTCTCTGAGGATGTGTCTAGTGCGGTGGATGGAGGGGAACCGGTGGATGTGGTGTTTCTCGATTTTCAGAAGGCGTTTGATAAGGTGCCACACAAAAGGTTGTTACAGAAGGTTAGGGGGCATGGAGTTGGGGGTAAGGTGTTAGCGTGGATAGAGGATTGGCTGTCAAATAGGAGGCAGAGAGTAGGTGTCAATGGGTGCTATTCAGATTGGCGGTTGGTGACTAGTGGAGTGTCCCAGGGATCGGTGCTGGGGCCTCAGCTATTTACCATTTATATAGATGATCTGGAGGAGGGAGCTGATGACACAAAGATAAGTGGAAAAGCAAATTGTGCAGAGGGTGTAGAAAGTCTGCAGAGGGATCTAGATAGGCTAAGCGAGTGGGCGAGGACCTGGCAGATGGAATACAATGTTGGCAAGTGTGAGGTTATCCACTTTGGCAGGAATAATAGTAGGAAGGACTACTACTTAAAGGGCGAAAAGCTGCAGCATACTACGGTGCAGAGGGACCTGGGGGTCCTTGTGCATGAGTCGCAAAAACCCAGCCTACAGGTGCAGCAGGTGGTCAGGAAGGAAAATGGGATGCTGGCCTTCATAGCGAGGGGGATTGAATATAAAAGTAGGGAGGTCTTGCTGCAACTGTACAGGGCACTGGTGAGGCCACAGCTGGAGTACTGTGCGCAGTTTTGGTCGCCGCACTTGCGCAAGGATATTTTGGCCTTGGAGGGAGTGCAGAGGAGGTTCACTAGGAGTTGAGGGGGTTGAGCTATGAAGAGAGGCTGAATAGGCTGGGCTTGTACTCGTTGGAGTTTAGAAGGATGAAGGGGGATCTTATTGAGACATATAAGATGATGAAGGGGATGGATAGGTTAGAGGTGGAGAGGTTCTTCCCGCTCAGAAGGGACAGCAGGACTAGAGGGCACAGCCTCAAGATAAGGGGGGGGCACAGTTTAGAACAGAGTTGAGGAGGAACTTCATCACTCAAAGGGTGGTGAATCTCTGGAATTCTCTGCCTGTTGAAGTGGTGGAGGCTACCTCGCTAAATGAATTTGAGACGCGGGTAGATAGGTTTTTGGTAGGCAAGGGAATTAAGGGTTATGGGGAGAAAGCGGGAAAGTGGAACTGAGCCACTTCAGATCAGCCATGATCTTATTGAATGGCGGGGCAGGCTCGAGGGGCTAGATGGCCTACTCCTGCTCCTATTTCTTATGTTCTTATGTTCTTTTACCTGGTGTTGTGAGACTCCTTACTGTCAATACATGTAGCCTGCTGGCGAATCCCTGGTTTGCGGCAAAGCAAATTCATATAAATAAAATAATGTGGACACAAGGACAATTTCAGTGAAGCATCCCATTCCACAAAGGCATTCAGCCTCTTGACAAACTGGGAGAGTCCAACCATTACAGATGCATTTTGATGTGACTTGATCTGATCTGCATGGGCTGCTCTGTGTATGATGATGTCATGATGTGGGTATGCCGGCGTTGGACTGGCGTAAACACAGTAAAAAGTCTGCCCCACCACCAAAATGGACCCCATCAGTCTCGCAGCGGACACAGAGGAATTCATCAGGCGAATGAGGCTGCGGGAGTTTTTCCACAAACCCCAAGAGGCCAGCAACGAACACAATGAGACAGTCGATGAACCAGAACAGCCGACAGAGAGATCCGCAGTGCAACAGCCTAAGAGGAAGGAATCCAATTGGACTCCTCCGGAAGGCCGCTGCCCTCGACTGGACTTGTATGCCCAAACCATCAGGAGGTGCGTTAACACCAGATTCATCAGCCGCACTCACAAGACAGCCCCGAACATCACCCAAGCACAACGCAACGCCATCCACGCTCTCAAGACAAACCGCAACATTGTCATTAAACCAGCAGACAAAGGAGGGGCCATCGTCATACTGAACAGAACGGATTACTGTAAAGAAGTGTACCGACAACTAAACAATGAGGAACACTACAGACAATTACCCACAGATCCGACCAAAGAACACGCTCGTCAACTCAACAATCTGATCAAGACCTTTGATCCGGACCTTCAGAGCACCCTCCGTGCTCTCATTCCACGTACTCCCCGCATTGGAGATCTCTACTGCCTCCCAAAGATTCACAAGGCAAACACACCTGGCCGTCCCATCGTATCGGGCAATGGAACTCTGTGTGAGAACCTCTCCGGCTACGTCGAGGGCATCCTGAAACCCATTGTACAAAGAACCCCCAGCTTTTGTTGCGACACTACGGACTTCCTACTGAAACTCAGCACACATGGAGCAGTTGAACCAGGGACACTCCTCGTCACAATGGATGTCTCGGCGCTCTACACCAACATCCCCCACGACGATGGCATTGCTGCGACTGCATCAGTACTCAATGCTGACAACTGCCAGTTTCCAGATGCAATTTTACAACTCATCCGCTTTATCCTGGACCACAATGTCTTCACCTTCAACGACCAGTTTTTCATCCAGACACATGGAACAGCCATGGGGACCAAATTTGCGCCTCAATATGCCAACATCTTCATGCACAGGTTCGAACAAGACTTCTTCACTGCACAGAATCTTCAACCGATGCTGTACACTAGATACATCGATGACATTTTCTTCCTCTGGCCTCATGGTGAACAATCACTGAAACAACTATATGATGATATCAACAAATTCCACCCCACCATCAGACTCACCATGGACTATTCCCCAGAATCAGTTGCATTCTTGGACACACGCATCTCCATTAAGGACGGTCACCTCAGCACCTCACTGTACCGCAAGCCCACAGACAATCTCACCAATGCTCCACTTCTCCAGTTTCCACCCTAAACATGTTAAAGAAGCCATTCCCTATGGACAAGCCCTCCGTATACACAGGATTTGCTCAGATGAGGAGGATCGTGACAGACACCTCCAGACCCTGAAAGATGCCCTCGTAAGAACAGGATATGGTGCTCGACTCATAGATCGGCAGTTTCGATGCGCCACAGCGAAAAACCGCACCGATCTCCTCAGAAGACAAACACGGGACACAGTGGACAGAGTTCCCTTCGTCGTCCAGTACTTCCCCGGAGCGGAGAAGCTACGACATCTTCTCCGGAGTCTTCAACATATCATTGATGAAGACGAACATCTCACCAGGGCCATCCCCACACCCCCACTTCTTGCTTTCAGACAACCACACAACCTCAAACAGACCAGTGTTCGCAGCAAACTACCCAGCCTTCAGGAGAACAGTGACCACAATACCACACAACCCTGTCACAGCAACCTCTGCAAGACATGCCGGATCATCGACATGGATACCATCATCACACGTGAGAATACCATCCACCAGGTACACGGTAAATACTCTTGCAACTCGGCCAACATTGTCTACCTGATACGTTGCAAGAAAGGATGTCCCGAAGCATGGTACATTGGGGAGACCATGCAGACGCTACGACAACGGATGAATGAACATCGCTCGACAGTCACCAGGCAAGACTGTTCCCTTCCTGTTGGCGAACACTTCAGTGGTCACGGGCATTCAGCCTCTGACCTTCGGGTAAGCATTCTCCAAGGCGGCCTTCACGACACACGACAGCGCAGAGTCGCTGAGCAGAGACTGATAGCCAAGTTCCGCACACATGAGGACGGTCTCAACAGGGATCTTGGGTTCATGTCGCACTATCTGTAACCCCCGTGACTTGCCTGGGTTTGCAAAACCTCACTTACTGTACTGTCTGGAGACAATACACATCTCTTTAAACTGTGATCAGTGCTCCTACCACTCACATTGTCAGCCACTTCAGGTCTTGAACAGCAGGTTAGGTGTAAGGATTCGCATTTTAATCAGTAATCTCTAAACTGTCTGTGCTTTATATGCTCTGTCTGAGGCCAGAACTCTCCATTCACCTGACGAAGAGGGTAACCCCTCGAAAGCTTGTGAGAATATTATCAAATAAATAGGTTGGACTAAAACCTGGTGTTGTCAGACTTTTTACTATGATGATGTCAGTCAGTTCATCTTTAACTTGAAACCTGATGCCATCAGCTTGAAAGAATGAGTTAGAAAAAGGAATGGTTTATTCTTTCTTTATGCATCGTTATCAGGATGTGTGCTCCACTGCAGAATTCAAAAGGCGGCACAGTGGTTAGAATTGCTGCCGCTCAGCGCTAGGGACCCGGGTTCAATTCCGGCCTCGGGTGATTGTCTGTGTGGAGTTTGTACATTCTCCCAGTGTTTGTGTGGGTTTCCTCTGGGTGCTCCGGTTTCCTCCCACACTCCAAAGATATGCAGGTTAAGTTGATTGACCATACTGCCTTGCCCATTAGTGTCAGGGGGTTTAGCAGGGTAATTATGTAGGATTAAGAGGATAAGGCATAGGTGAGATTGTTGTCAGTGTAGGCTCAATGGACTGAATGGCCTCCTTCTGCACTGTAGGGATTCTATTCTATTTTATAATTCCCCTTTCCTGAATAGCCAGGATAATGTTGTCAATAAATGGCAGGCAGATTGTATTCATTGGAGCTTAAAAGAGTGAGATGGAATCTCATAGAAATTTACAAACTTCTAACAGGGTTAGACAGGGTGGTGTCAGAAAGAATGTTCCCAATGATGGGGGAAGTCCAGAACCAAGGGTCATAGTTTAAGGATAATTGTTAAGCCTTCAGGATTGGGGTAATGAGAAATTTCTTCACCCTGAGAGTGGTGAATGTGTGGAATTCACTACCACAGAAAGTATTTAAGGTCAAAACATCATGTGATTTCAAGAAGAAATTAGATATAGCTCTTGGGGCTAAAGGGATCAAGGGATATGGGGCGGAAGGGGGGATCAGGATATTGAATTTGCTGATCAGCCATGATCAAAATGAATGGCGGAGCAGACACGAAGAGCCCAATGGCCTGCTCCTGCTTCTAGTTCCAAAGTTTAACAAAAAGGGCATCATCCTCATCGGAAACTGTTTGACATTTTGTTCTTGGACAAACTAAAAGGTTGTGTTATGACGAAATATGTCGTCAGCGAGTTTTTATTATTCTGTTATGTCCCTTCAAATAAATGAAATGTTTCCAAACTTAATCCCATGGTGACAGTGACCCATCCTTCAGAGAGAAAGAAGCAGATGTTATTTTACAGGCCTGTGTTTCAGAGAAGTAACTAAAATCAGGATCATTTTGCCATCAACCATCCAGTCCCAAGTTCTGGAATTCCCTCCCCAAAGCTCATTGCCAACATGTAACTATTATCTGGAATGTCATTAGCTTCAGCAAAAGTAATTTAATTAATGGCTGCCAATTTGTTTGAAGTCACATCGTTCTTTTGTAGTTAGTGTGCTGTGGGACCTCACAGAATGTCAGTGCTATAAAACAATGTAACGATGGTTACTTTGGATAAAGAATTACAATGGGATTCTATTTCGTTACAGATTATATCTAATCATGGGATTACTCATAACTTTGTGGCTACTGGCAAATGAACACAGAAGGTTCTGATTTATTGTGCTGGGTTTTATATCATCGCTACATTGAGGAATCCTCGAATGATGTTGTTCCCAAGCTTCATCTGATCAGCAACAACTTTTTATTAATAAAAACACCCATAATGTATTAAAAATTTCCAAGGTGCTTAACAGCAGACTAGGAGGTGAATTGTCCCCTCAAAAAGTGTCATAACGGCGGGAATAATGGAACGATTCACATGGGTGTATCAGGCACATTCCGCACTGCAATCTACCACTCAGTCACTTTTCTTGGAGAATTGGGAGTTCCGCGCCGGTACTAGAAGGGGAGCGGGGGGGTGGGGGGAGAGGGAGGGTTGGGGGAGTAGAGGGGGTGGTGGGTAAGCAGACTGGTGAGCCCCTCTTCAGACCATTCAGGCACAAGGTCGCCCCAATCTCACAGTGCACTGGGAGAGCCCCCTCCTGCCCTCCCCACTCATTGCTGGCATGTATCCCCATACTTTCCCCGACGTGGGTCTTCAGCATTGTAGCATTGGGGCGCTCTCAACAGGTCCCTCTGCCCGACCCATGACATGCCTCCTCGTCGGAGTGACAAGGTGCCCCAGTGGTTAGCACTGATGCCTCACAGCGCCAGGAACTCGGATTCGATTCCCGGGTTGGCTCACTGCCTCAGGTTTGCACATTCTCCCTGTGTCTGCGTGGGTTTTCTCCAGGCGCTCTGGCTTCCTTCCAAAGGTGTGCGATTTGGGTAGATTAGCCATGCTAAATTACCAATCAGTGTCAGGAGGTTAGTAGAGTAAATAAGTAGGGTTATGGGATAAGGTCTGGGTGGGATTGTGGTTGGTGCAGACTCCATGGGATGAATGACATCCTTCTGCTTTAAATATGCCATGCCCTTTCTGGGCACAATCTGGTTTGTGCCATTAGGTAGGGGCAGAGAGATTTGCAAACACCTTGGCACTGGATGCAAAAGGGGTTTTTAGGCTTGCACGCTATTCTCTGGTACTGGTGCGATCTACTAATGGTGCAGCAAGGTCAGAGAATCACCCCCTCTATATATAAATCGGTACCAAGCCACAGAAGGTATGGGTAGGACAGGTGACTAAAAAAATATTCAAGGTGGTAGCTTTTAAGGAATGGTTGTAAAGTGACAGGAAAAATGGAGTGAGTTAATGGGGGAGTTCCAGAATTTAGGGCATAAACAATTGAAGACATGACATCGATGGTGAGGTGCCACAGGGTCGTAGACCTCATGCTGCATAATTAGAGAAACAGGGAGAAATGAGGAATTTAAACATGACTATCAGAATTTGAAATTTGAGGTATTGACAGACAGGAAGACAATATAGATCAGCAAGAATTTAAAAGGAGCTTGTAATAAAGGTAATACGGTAATGATGAGCGAGTTTAATCTTCATATGAATTGAACACATGAAATTGGCAAAACTAGTCTGAAATTCATGAAAGACATTTAAGATAATTTCCTTGAACCAATCATGGAAGAAACACTTATGAAGCTTCGCTTGTGTAATGAGAAATGACTAATTAGCAAGTTCATAGTCAGGGATACTTTGGGAAAGAGTGATCATAATATGTTTGAATTTTACATTGAGTTTGGGACTGACATACCTAAGACTGAAATTAGAATGTTCAACCTAAACAAAGCCAATTACATGGGCATAAGGAGAAAGTTGACTAAGAGAGAATGGGAAATTAGATTAAAAAACATCATGATAGATAAGAAATGGTTATCATTAGAAGAGAAAGTTCATACTTCTCAATGCATATACATTCTACTGAGAAATAAAACCTTAATGGACAAGGTGATCCATTCATGACAAATTAAGTAAGGTAAGCATAAATAACTGTTTGGATGTACAAAATTTGAGTATTGCTAAAAAAGACTTTTTGACAAAGCTTTTCATCTTGTACTCATCAGAACAATTGCAAGAATACCAATGTCAGGGGAAATTGCAACTTTATACTGTATGACAAGAGAGTGCTGATTGGTAGCGAATGCACCAGTTAATAGTAACTGACAATTAACTTCTAAGCATTGTTTGAACATTTAAGTCATGCAGCTTGAGTCTGGTTGATCAAGGCATTGCCCTGAGGAATGAACCAAAGAACGGCTCTCACTTATTTGAGCTGAAACAGATGCAATGTGTGTTCTTTCTGTCTGCAAAAAAAGGGCCCTCTGCATGAACGTATGTAGCTTCCAGTACAATGTGTCACCGTGAGCTCAACTGGCAATATTAAACTGGCTGTCAGTGCAAATTTGAGCACATCGAGCATTATTTAACAAATGTTGTCCTGTTGCAGAATTTTATCTAATGTTGGACATTGTGTTTCGCCATTTTCATGCACAGAATGAATGGGTACAATCTGTACCTTATTTGGTGGGAACAGCAGAAGGGACATGCTGCTTGATATGATCTGCTGCCATCAGTCTTTGGGAGATTTGCAGCCACCATACCCAACACTGCACTGGCACTGGAATTCATATATCACATTACACATATGTAGGATAGGCAGAGTGTCTTTTGGGCTTGACAGCACCATCCTGTTGGTGGTCAATTCCACTCAAAATTGGCAATATATTTTTTCTGAGGACGCAACCTACAGGGTAGATAAAATGTGGTATATTTGGATTTTGAAAAGGCATTTGATAAGGTAACACAGGAAAGTTTGATGCATAACAAAAGCATTAGGAAATTATGATCTGCCAGCAGGTTTGCACATGGGGGTGGGGGAGGGAATGAGGCCCATAAAGTTCCAAATGTGGCATTCCTGCTACCCTCCCACCCACCCACAACCTGTCTGCAATTTTACATGGGGCCCAATTCTTCAGCTGGCAGAAGATTTTCAGGGGCAGGGGAGAAACCTGACAGGTCACCCTCCTCAGGCAGGGGAGGAATAGCGCCTCCCTCAAGTGCCCCCTTTCCACATTGGCTGCACCCCCTCTCCCAGGTTTGAATCCCGGAGGTGCTCCCTCCGACCCTGGACTCTTCATCGAGATCCCTGGCCCAGTTTCCCACATTCCCATTGCCTTCCTCACCTCCCCAACCAATGGGAGACTCCCAATGCTTTCCTGATCTGGGCTCCAGGCCTTGGAATTTGAGGACTGCTTATAATCCCAGACCAATGGCTGCAGTTGGTACTGCTGGGACTACAGAGTGCTGCTGGCCAATCAGATTGGTTAGTAGTGTGAAGTGGGACCTCTGTCTAACCGAGCAGCAGAAATTCAACCTCCAGCCAAGGAACACAACTTGGAGCAACAGGGCTGCTGAGATCGTGGAGATATGTTTTCCACTGTTTTTACTAATGCTTTTACCAATGCCAGGCTGGGGAACTCTGCCATTCTGAAAATCCTGTCCAAGGGATCCAACTAGTCCTCGAATCCTTAACTGTCAGAAATGGTTTCTCCCAATCTATCCTATCTGATCCCCTCATAACGTTGATCAGAACCCCCGTTTAGCCTTCTAAATTCCAGGGAATACAGCCCTCAGTTTCTGAGAATGCTTGACGGGATAAATGCTGGGAGGTTGTCCACTAGGTATCATGATGGAAGGATAAGTTGCTCTTTTCAGTCTGAGATGAAGGGAAATTTCTTAATTCTTTTTTTTTATTCATTTGTGGGACATGGGCGTCGTTGGCTGGGCCAACATTTATTGCCCATCCCAAGTTGTCCTCGCCCAGAAGGTAGTTGAGAGTCAACCACATTGCTGTGGCTCTGGGGTCACATGTAGGCCAGACCAGGTAAGAGCAGCGAATTCCCTTCCCTAAAGGGACGTTAGTGAACCAGATGGGTTTTCCGACATTCAAACAACGGTTTCACCGTCATAAGTAGATTCTTAATTCCAGATTTTAAAAAATGAATTCAAATTCCCACCATCTGCTGTGGTGGGGGTCTTGATGGAGAGGCAAGGGGCACAGGAAGCACCCCCAGGACGCAAACCTGGGAGAAGAGGGTACGGCCAATATGGAAAGGGGGTACTTGAGTGAGGCGCTTCTTCCTGGTCCCCAGAACATTAGCTGAGTCCCTGGATCAATAGTCCAGCAATATTACCACTGCCAACCGAAGAACTGAGTCCCATGTACAATTTCAGACAGGTCATGGGTGGATGGGAGGGCAGCGGGAATGCCTCATTTGGAATTTTATGGGCCTCATTCCCTCCTCCACCCCCACGTGCAAACCTGCTGGCAGATCATACATTCCGACTGCTTTTGTTATGCCACAAACTTTCCCATGTTACCTCATCAAATGCCTTTTCAAAATCTAAATATACCATATTTTATCTACTCTGCCGGTTGCGTCTTCCAAAAAGATACATTGCCATTGTCGCAAAGTTGCTGTAAATCCTTGGAATTCTCTTCCTCTCAGCCCAGTGCTGTAGATTCAAGATTTGGGATGGGGGGGACGGGGATTTAGACTCCAAGAAAATTGAGGGATATAGCAACAGGATGAGGATCAGCCATGATCTTATTAGCTGGCAGCGAAGGTTTGAGGGACCGAATGGCCCATTCCTGCTCCTAGTCCTTACATCCTTTTGTGGGGAAGCCGGGAACATCCATTGGATTTAGTCAGCCTAATACCTTTGTCAGCACATATCAGCTGTAACAATATTTTACAATACATAGGAGAGGTCAGATCCCTGGAACCATAATAGTGGACGAATAGATTATCCACTTCTTGTGGCTAATTTTAAACTCGCCTGGTTCAGTTCCAGAGTGAATGCCTTAGGTTGTGTTTTTATATGAACCAGCCAGAAAATAAAGAACAAGGTGGGGGTTGGTGGGGAATGAGCAGTAATGAACTCACTCACTTTGTTGTGGTTGAACTTGGCTACATTACCACTGGGATGCAGAGCGCTCTGGAAATAAATCACCTGGGCTGCTCCCTGGTGTGCACCAGCTGAAGTATTTAACAGTCATCTTCCGAGCGCTTTGTGTTTCATCGAAGAAACCATTTAGCTATTTGCTTGAGAGTTGCCAGTTTTTCAGATGCGAACTTAAGGTCAGGAAATAGGTTTGTGCATTCGAGACAAGAGCGGTTCAGTTCCCGTAGGAGAGTTTTATTCCATTTAAATTAAATGAAAATCCCAGGATGAAGATTCAAGTCGATTCTAATGCCATCTAAACTGAATTCCAGTGAAGAGTGAAGCATTGCTATTTACCACAAGCAGTGCCGTGAGGCTACAAATTTCAGTTTAGACAGAGGTTAGAGTGAATTAAAAAGCTTCCTGGTCTAGGGACCTTCCTGTTTGCTTTCACGAGTTCAACATCAGAAAAGCCACGTCATCGTGCCCATCTTCTCTCTAATTGATCAAGTGTAGAGGCCTTCTCGTCCTTTTGGCTAGGATCAAGTGTAGTTTTGACATCTTGGTTGAAGTCATGAGTTTACACTGAGGTATCATCTGAAGTAATTTTTATAAAGCAGCACCTCAGCCTTTTGGCTAAGATGCAAATGAGATCAAGCAAATGAGACTGAATTCCAATGAAGAGTGCAGCATTGCTATTTACCACAAGCAGTGCCGTGAGGCTACAGATTTCATCCTGCCCATCTTCTGCCCTTAGAGAAGGTGCAATGCCTGCTCCAATCAGCTTGGATCATATAGATCAAGCTCAAGATGGGAAGTGGGATGCCTGTCTTTCAGCTTGGATCGGGAATGTCTCACTTGCTCAGTCTTTGAATTGGATTTTGATTGGATTGAACTGGATATAAACAAAATGATCAAGTGTAGTAGTTGCTGTTCTGCACTTGATAGAAGTCAATGAGGTTTCATTTGAAGCAATTTTTTAAAATGCCACCTAGGCCTTTTGGCTAAGATGAAGTTCACATCAAGCACTGGAAGAGGTGCAATGCCTGCTTCTATCAGCTTGGATCATATAGATCGAGCCCAAATGGGCAACCTGTCTTATCAGCTTGGATCTATAATGTCTCTCTGATTGGGATTGGATTTTGACTGGATGTAACTAAAAAAACAATTGGTCAGAAGGCAGGGCAATAATTGCTTGCTTTTAATTCATTCATGGGAAATGGGTGTCACCTACTGGGCCAGCATTTATTGCCCTTGTTCAGAGGGCAGTCGTGAATCAATCCCATTGCTGTGGCTCTGATGTGACATGTAGGCCAAGCCAGGTAAGGATGGCAAATTTCCTTCCCTAAATGACATGTCCAACAATCAACGATAGTTTCATGGTCATCAGTGGATTTTTAATTCCAGATTTTCTTTATTGAATTTAACTTCCGCCATCTGCCGTGACGGGATTTGAACACGGATCCGTGGAACATTAGTTGAGTTTCTGGATTAATAGTGCAATGATAACACCACTCAGCCATCGCCTCCCCATGCTCTGGTAAAGAGCAATCACTGGACATGTTGCTCAAAGCGATAAGTTTCAAACAGGCCGGCATTCCTGCAAAGAAAAACTGAGAAGATTCCACCATACATTTCAAAAGTACTTCACTGGGTGTGAAACATTTTAGGATTGCCTGAATTTATGAAAGATGCTATATAATTCTATCTAAGGTGGTTCATGGAACTCCTAGGCCGCACACCTTTTCTGGGCCAAGGGAATTCCGTGTTCCACATCGATTGTCAGGGGTTTAAAGTTTAAAGTTTATTTAATAGCCTCACAAGGAATCTGATGCTCCCGTTGGATTCTTCTGGATCCCTGACTTCATTCCCATTCCTGCAGCTCCATTAAATCCAGTTCATTGTGGTCAAGTGACTGCTGGAGCCTTTAGATGCCAATATGCACGAATCCATAATAACTAAAAGTTAAGTTTTTTTTTCTCTAGGTTTTCAAGGCTGCCCCCCCACCCCACCCCACCCCCAACCAAAATGACATTTTTGATTGAATTTATTAAGTTCCCTTTTGATTTTTTTATTACAATGTCCCACCAGCTATCACCCCTGTTTTCTTAAAGAGTATAACTTTTATCAATAACGGGAATGATAATATACCCTCCACTTGCCTGGATGAGTGCAGCTCCAGTAACACTCAAAAGTAGTATAAGAATGGAATCATAGGATCCCTACAGTGCGGAAAGAGGTGATTGAACCCATCGAACCTGCACCAACTACAATTCCACCCTGACCCTATCCCTGTAACTCCATATATTTACCTGGCTAATTCCCCTGACGCTAAGGGACAATTTTAATGTGGCCAGTCAACCTGACCCGCACATCCTTGGAGTGTGGGAGGAAAGCGGAGCAGCAGAAGGGAAACCATGCAGACACATAGAACATAGAACATAGAACCCTTTGAGTCTGTGCTGACCACAATCCCACCCAAGTCCTATCCCCATATCCCTACACATTTTACCCGCTAATCCCTCTAACCTATACTAAGGGGCAATTTTAGCATGGCCAATCAACCTAACCCGCACATCTTTGGACTGTGGGAGGAAACCGGAGCACCCGGAGGAAACCCACGCAGACACGAGGAGAATGTGCAAACTCCACACAGACAGTGACCCGAGCCGGGAATCGAACCCAGGCCCCTGGAGCTGCGAAACAGCAGTGGTAACCACTGTGCTACCCCCACATGGGAAGGAAGTGCAAACTCCATAGTCACCTAAATTGAACCTGAGTCCCTGGCGCCGTGAGGCAGCAGTGCTTTTTCAGGATGAAGTAGCTGGTTTGCTTTGGCGCCCCATCCACTACCCTGAACATTTACTTCTTCAACCACCAAAGCCTGCAATGTGTTCAATCCACAGGATGTACTGCAGCAACTTGCCAAGGCTCTCCCCACAGAACAATCCTATGACCTTATTTGCGATGATTAGCTTCGCGTTTCTCAAACATTATCATATGCGTTGCCAAATATGAATATTTTTTCCGACTCCTGTGAACATTGTGATTTTGGTCATGTTTCTATTCTGTATTCACAAAATGTCACAGACACACTGATCAAGGAATGGAAGGCCTCAGACTAGGAAAAGCTGACACTTCCAATGAGCTATTGTGTCATCAGTGCGATAGCTTTAACATTAACATTTAATATTGGAATAAAGCCTTGTGACTCACACAATACCTTTTGCAGCATCAAGTGTTACTTCATTATTAATGCAACAAATCAAAGCCCAGCTAAAATGGCAACATGGGATTCTAATGTACCTGGAATGGTTAAGATTTGCTTCATTCACATTGGTATATCTTTTTTTAGTTGGTGGCATCTTAGATGTTGTGAAGTAAAAAGTGATAGCTATACCTCTGACTCATTACTCAGTGGTTCAGGCAACTGCCCTTCTGCGTGGGCTCCAGAGAACAGTAAAGTGAAGTAAAGTTTATTTATTAGCCACAAGTAAGGCTTACATTAACACTGCAATGAAGTCACTGTGAAACTCCCCTAGGTGCCACAGTCTGGCGCCTGTTTGGGCCAATTTCAGAATGTGGAAGGAAAACGGAGCACCCGGAGGAAGCCTACGCAGACACAGGAAGAATGTACAAACTCCACAATATCTGGAGCCATCTTGATGGTCCGCAACTCTTGGTATTCTTGTAAGTGGCAAGCCATCTCATCCTTCAAGTTATCAATGTCATCTTCAAGGCGGCCAATGGTATCTTTGCCTCCAAAATGTAACTTCTTCATCTGAGTGCTCAAGAGATTCATTTGTTCACTTAAGTGCATCAATATCACAGGTCAGTGTCAGGAATCAAACCAAGGTTCCTGGAACCGTGAAGCAGCAATGCTAACCACTGTGCTACCATGCTGCACAGTAGCTATCCCCTTACTATCCTGTCCTCTTTCACTATCACATCCCTTCTCACTACCCACACTTGAATAGCATACTGTACCACAGAGCCATGGTTGATTTTCTTACTCATCCTGCATTCTTTCTGCTCATCCACACAGGTAGCAAACACCTCATACCTGTGACACAAAGTTAAGGGTTGAAGCATCTCTATCGTTACATGCTGATTTCCCATACTTGCCCGACTCACAGTCACACCTTTCTTTCCCCAACCAATGACCCAGCTCTACAGTCTTAAAATTAACCTAAAGGGTATTCCTGCCTTCTGGAACAGAGGGTGGGATTTTCCACACTCGCCTCAAGACCAGAAAATCCCACCCGAGGTCAACAAACCTTTGCATGGCCCTGTCCTGCCCGCTACGATTCCCATGGCAGGCGAGATGGGAAAATTTCACCCAAAGTGTCTGAGTAATTTCATCACCTTTCCTCCCCCCACCCACCCCCATCCCACGATCCCGCCTCGCAACATCTGCACTTCAGATTAAAAAGACCAAAAGTGACATACGGGAAAGTTTTTCTACACATTGAGTGGTTAACATCTGGAATGCATTGTCTGACTGAGCAGCGGAGGCAGATTCAATCATTCCTGTCAAAAGGGAAATGGATAAGTATCTGTTGCAGAGATATGGGGAAAGGATGGAGGCGTTGGTTGAGCTAAATTGTTCTTGTATAGAGCTGGCACAGATCTGATAGAATAAACATCCTCTTTTTGTGCTTTTAACCATTTTATGATTCTATAAACCTAAAGTAAAGTTTATTTATTAGTCACAAGTAGGCTTACATTAACACTGCAATGAAATTACCATGATAATCCCCTAGTCGCCATACTCCGGTGCCTATTTCGGTACACTCGGAGAATTTAGCATGGCCAATGAACCTATCCAGCACATCTTTCGGCCTGTGGGAGGAAACCTGGAGCACCCAGAGAAAACCCACGCAGACACGGGGAGAACGCGCAAACTCCACACAGACAATGATCCAAACTGGGAATTGAACCCAGATCCTGGTGCTGTGAGGCAGCAGTGTGTCTCCATGCTGCCCTGACAGCTAACAGTCAACAAATATAAAATGAATTTTTCAGGGCCATTGAGGTTGTTCAGCAGTAATTGCGACTTTTGTATGCTGTGAAAAACCAAATTACGCCTCGTCCAAAAGGATGCAGCTTCTTCAAGGTCTTTTTCCAATGAGTAGTGGAGTAAAAGTGAAAGTTCTTATCAATCTTGTGATTTCTATTTAATTGCAAACAGGAATGAGGTGTGAAAACCAGCTTTGCTTTTATACATTTAACTGCAGACTCCAAACCTGCTGTTAGTTTCAGAGGGATTTTTTAAAAGTTATTTATTAGTGTCACAAGTAGGCTGACATTAATATTGTAATGGAGTCACTGTGAAAATCCCCTAGTTACCACACTCTCGCTGGTTGTTCGAGTACACTGAGGGAGAATTTAGCATGGCCAATATACCTAACCAGCAGATCTTTTGGGAGGTGAGAGGAAATAAGAGCACCCGAAGGAAACCCATGCAGACTTGGGGAGAGCATGCAGACTCCAGACAAACAAATAGACACCTAAGGCAGGGATATGGACCTGGTACTCGATGCTGTGGGGCAGCAATGCTAACCACTGTGCCACCGTGCCACCCCAGAAGTAATGAGAGATAAGTCTGACAAGTTCTGGGCTCATTGCCACCTTGAAATCCAGGCCAAGGAATCGTAGAATGATACAACACAGAAAGAGGCCATTCAGCCAATCATGCCTGTGTTATCTCTTTGACAGAGCTATCCAAATAGGTATACATCTGATTCCCAGCTGCAAGAACAGTCCAAGCCAAGTAATGAAGCATAATTAAGCCCTCAGAACCAAAGGTATATTTTCTCACTCTTGGTTTGCGCCAGACTGTTCCTTTGTTGGACTAATTGAGTGAACCATTTCTTAAAATTGTCGAGCGTGAGGATGTAAAGGAGTGGAATTAATGCACAAAATGAGAATGACACAATTTTCAAGGTATTCTTAACAACTGCACCAAGCAACATTCTTTAGAAGCCATATACATTCTTTCTACAAGTATATGAATAGGATGGGAATAGAGGGACATGGTCCCTGGCAGGGTAGGGGGTTTTAGTTCGGATGCGCAATGTGGTCAGTGCAAGCTTGTGGGGGGGCTGAAGAACCTGTGCTGTAATTTTCTTTGTTCTCTGTTGTTCTTTGTTCTAAATAAAGATCATCAGTGGATGCATAATCAGCGGATTCAGTGACAATTATAAATCCAGTACTTAACATGAAGCAGCATAACTCCACAGCCTGGAAAACCCCCAGAAAGAAAACTTTAGTTATTATGGATCTGTGTCTGTCGGCATCTAAAGGTTCTGGTGGTGTCACTTCACCACGATGAGCTGGATTTAATGGAGGCTGTAGGAATGGGAAAGGTGTCAGAGGTCCACAAGAATCTGACGGGAGTATTAAATTCCGACGTTGGGAGAACTGCTCCTGATTAAGTTGGGATTGGGAATGGACAAATGCAAGAATTCCATCCACCTGCTCTAGAAAGGCAGTTAGTCTCATTAAACCAGCCACTTAAAGCCAATTATCCAGAAGCTCACTAGAATTTAATGGTGACACGGGATTTGAATGGAACTTGTGCGACTCTTCCATGCCTCCCGGGAGCTGCACAGAAATCCCTGGCGGGTTTGTCTTTGGCCTCGTGGGGTGAAGGGGTTCATTATTGTCAGGCAGTCACTGGGAACTATCATCGGGAAGACATGCCTCTGCTCTTCCCCCACGACTGCCTACCTGTCTCTACGGAGACCCCATTCCCACATCCCCATTTCACCCTCACTCACCTGTGCTCTGTGATTTAGTGTCAATCTTGGGGCTGGCCCTCGGTGCATTACCGGCAGCAGTCACAAGTCCTGGTGGCGCTGCTGAGAACGAAAAGCTTCCAGCGCCTACTTGTCCAGCAGCTCTTTGGGGTCTTGTTTAGAAGGCTCGATGCTTAATGGTCTCATCCTGTCATCACTAGAATTCAACCAGCAGTAGGCAGAGGCCATGTTGTGGAGACAAACCACTAGATCTTGAGACTTTGTGGTGGTGATGGTGAGGGTGGGGGGTCCATTCATCTTGGGCAAGCTGTGCCAAATGAGGGAATCTGACTCTGGCAATGGAGGGAGGAGATCAGAGGAAGTCATCACCCTCACTTCACAACAAATCTCTCCTACACCAATCTCCATCCTCACATCCACCTCCACACCACCCCCCCCCCACACCCCACCCACCCCCAGTCACCAGGACCTCCCTGCCAGGCCTAGAAGCCGGACATCCATCCCACTCCAGAAAGAGTGAGGGGAAAATCACTCCGGATGTAGCCAGGAAATCCCATAGGCTGGGGGTGGGCTGCCTGACTGGGATTTAATCCTGATGGAAATTGGGGAATATCATGTGGTGAAGTTGCTGCCAGCTGTACCAATGGATAAGCCCACTGCCATAAATGCCACTCCTTGTGCCAGCGCATCCTGCAAGCACTTTTGAAGAGGAGTTATTGACGCAGACTGATGATCATCACATTGGCATTCTGAATCCTGTCTGCCAGCTTACCAATGACTATTGTTAAATGAAGCAACCTTTCAACTTGACTGATCCGCACCTGCTGTCTGTTCAGCACTGCTGACTAACCCATCCTGTCGGGGATTGACAGGGAAATAATATGTAAGATGTGCTGGAGTTTGCTCTGCCTGAAATCCTTCTAATTACAACCTGAAATTGCGATGTTTCTGACTGCGGTCCCTCGGACAGGCTGACAAACCAGTCAACATTTGCTTACTCAGCTAAAATAATGGGTATTATTTTAACAAAATATTTTTAAAATACCTTTTTTACAGAATCCCCTTCCATTTAGATGGAAGTTTCAAATTTCCAGTTCAGTCACGAGCAAGACAAGTCATATGTCATTCTGTTAGCTTTTGCATCCTCTGTATGGCTATACACTTTGTAATATGGCACAGTGGGGGTTAGCATTGCTAGTACCAGGGACCTGGGTCTGATTCCTGGCTGGGTCACTGTCAGTGTGGAGTCTGTACATTCTCCCTGTGTCTGTGTGGGTTCCCTGTAGGTGCACGGGTTTTCTCCCACAATCCAAAAGACGTGCTGGTTAAGTTCATTGGCCGTTCAAAATTCTCCCTCAGCGTACCCGAACAGGTGTCCGAATGTGGCGACTAGGGGATTTTCACAGTAATTTCATTGCAGTGTTAAAGTAAGTCTACTTATGACACTAATAAATCAGATTTAAACTTTAGTGTGACTTTTATTGCAAGGAAAGTTGAGATAGACACAAACTTTTTCTGCAAGTTCTAACCTTGCTTTGTAGGTGATGGAAATTAATTGTAAACGATCCACTTCATAGATGCCAAAATTAGCCAGAGCTAGGAGTTTCTTTTCCTTCTGTCAGATTAATGCTTCAGAAATGCCTAGATGTCATAAGAACATAAGAACTAGGAGCAGGAGTAGGCTATCTGGCCCCTCGAGCCATGTTAAATAGTCAGATGGGTTGTCTAAGGTCATTGAGTCTCTGCAGCTTGGCACTGCATGAGTGGAAGGGTGACCAAGTGAATGGCAGGCTGGCACCACAAGAGTGGCATTGTGGCTTTTCAGCGTACCTTGTGCAAAGTGGTCAGCATCATGAGATGCAGAGATTTCATCCTCCAACATTGTAATCTTCAGAGTCACTGCCAGCATGAGTACAACTGAAAGTTAACCTCTTTAGAAAAAGATCTGAGCTATTACCTTGTTATGATTCCTGTGGCTGGTGAAAAACCTTCTCCAGCTCCCCTGGTTCTTATATCAATAGCCCTAGATCTGCGACCTTTGGTTATTGATCCTTTTACCACTGGAAAGAATTTTTTCTATCCACCTTCTCAAATTCATTTGAGACATTTGAACACCACGTTATAAGAACATAAGAACATAAGAAATAGGAGCAGGAGTAGGCCATCTAGCCCTTCGAGCCTGCCCCGCCATTCAATAAGATCATGGCTGATCTGTCGCTGCTCAGTTCCACTTTCCCGCCCTCTCCCCATAACCCTTAATCCCCTCTCTTATCAAAAACCCATCAACCCGCGTCTTAAAAATATTTAGCGAGGCAGCCTCCACCACTTCAACGGGCAGAGAATTCCAGAGATTCACCACCCTTTGAGTGAAGAAGTTCCTCCTCAACTCCGTTCTAAACCGCCCCCCTTTTATCTTGAGGCTGTGCCCCCTAGTCCTACTGTCTTTTTTGAGCGGGAAGAGTCTCTCCACCTCTATCCTATCCATCCCATTCATCATCTTATACGTCTCAATGAGATCTCCCCTCATTCTTCTAAACTCTAACGAGTACAAACCCAGTTTATTCAGCCTCTCCTCATAGCTCAACCCCCTCAACTCCAGTATCAGCCTAGTAAACCTCCTCTGCACTCCCTCCAAGGCCAAAATATCTTTGCACAGGTGCGGCACCCAAAACTGCACACAGTACTCCAGCTGCGGCCTCACCAATGCCCTATACAGCTGCAGCAAGACCTCCCTACTTTTATATTCAATCCCCCTCGCTATGAAGGCCAGCATCCCATTCGCCTTCCTGACCACCTGCTGCACCTGCAAGCTGGGTTTTTGCGACTCATGCACAAGGACCCCGAGGTCCCTCTGCACCGTCGCCTGCTGCAGTTTTTCGCCCCGTAAGTAATAGTCCTTCCTACCGTTCTTCCTACCAAAGTGGACCACCTCACACTTGCCAACATTAAATTCCATTTGCCATTTCCTGGCCCATTCGCCCAGCCTATCTAGATCCTTCTGCAGACTCTCCACACCCTCCGCACAATTTGCCGTTCCCCCAATCTTGGTGTCATCAGCAAATTTTGACGCCCTACACTCGGTTCCCTCCTCCAGATCATCTATATAAATGGTAAAAATCTGAGGCCCCAGCACCGACCCCTGGGGCACTCCACTGGTCACCATCTGCTCAATGGAAGAAATTCAAACTTCTCTGGCCCTTCCATGTAACTAAAGTTCCTCAACACTGGTATAATTGTTAGGAAATAATGCACAGCGTCACAATGGTTGGCACTGCTGCCTCACAGTGCCAGGGACCTGGGCCTGTCCTTGGGTGTCTGTCTGTGTGGAGTTTGCATGTTCTCGCGGTGTCTGTATAGGTTTCCTCCAGGTGCTGCAGTTTCCTCCCACAATCCAAAGATGTGATTGGCCAAGATAAGTTGCTCCTTCATGTCAGGTGGACTAGCAGGGTAAATATGTGCAATTAAGGGGATAGGGCCTGGGTGGGATTGTTGTCAGTGCAGGGACGATGGGCCGAATGGCCTTTTTCTGTACCATAGAGATTCTATCCTATGGGTGGAAATTTCCCGATGTGGGTATGCCGGCGTTGGACTGGCGTAAACACAGTAAAAAGTCTGACACCAGGTTTTAGTCCAACCGATTTATTTGACAATAGAGTCACAAGCTTTCGGGGTTAGTCCCTTCGTCAGGTCCTGACGAAGGGACTAACCCCGAAAGCTTGTGAGTCTATTATCAAATAAATCGGTTGGACTAAAACCTGGTGTTGTCAGACTTTTTAATGTGGAAATTTCCCACCCCACCAGCCACAGGAATCATAACGGGTGAGACACGGACCAGGCAAAAGTCTTTTGACTTTGGGCAGGGTTTTCCAGTCTTGGGTCGATGTGGCCGGAAAGTCCCATTCTATGACTGTACAATGCAAACAAGAGGAAATTTGTTATTGTAATTCAGTCAGTTTAGCATAATCAATTTACTGAGAATTACGGTCGATTTGCTTTCAATGATTCCTTCGCAGGGTGTGGACATCCCTGGGCGGGTCAGCATTTATTGCCCTTGAGAAGGTGGGTGGTGACCTGCCTTCTTGAACCGCTGCAGTCCACATAATGTTACACTCTGAAATCTTTCTATAGATGGCCAAACATATATTACTGAGATATCGTCATAAGACTTATAACTTCTGGGCGATACAAAGATCATTGGTTGCTAACTTCAAAGCCATTTGAGTGGAGAGGCAGTGGTGTAGTGGTATTATCGCTGGACTACTAACCTAGAGATCCAGCATGCTGCTCTGGAGACATTGGGTTCAAATCCCACCATGGCAAATGATGGAATTTGAATTTAATAAAAATCTGGAATGAAAAGTCTAGTGATGACTATAAAACTATTGTTGATGGTTGTAAAAACCCATCTGGTTCACACATGTCCTTTAGCAAATGAATACTGCTGTCCTGGTCTGCATGTAACTCCAGAGCCACAGTAATGTGGTTGACTCTCAGCTGTCCTCTGAAATGGAGAGCAGTTAGGGACAGGCAATTATTGCCCAGCCAGAGACTCCCACATCCCACAAATAAATTTTAAAAAAAGGCATCCACCAGAATTTGGGATTATTTCCTTCTGATTTGATTTATTATTGTCATATGTATTAATATGCAGTGAAAATTATTGTTTCCTGCATGCTATACAGACAAAACATTCCATTCATAGAGAAGGAAACGAGGGAGTGCAGAATGTAATCTTACAGTCATAGTTAGCGTGTAGAGAAAGATCAATTTAATGCAAGGTAAGTCCATTCAAAATTCTAACAGCAGCAGGGAAGAAGCTGTTCTTGAGTCGGTAGGTATGTGAGCTCAGACTTTAGTATCTTTTTCCCGAAGGATGAAGGTGGAAGAGAGAATGTGCGGGTTGTGTGCGTTCTTAATTATGCTGGCTGCTTTGCCGAGGCAGCGGTAAGTGTAGGCAGAGTCAATGGATGGGAGGTTGGTTTGCGTGATGGACTGGGATATATTCACGATCATCTGTAGTTCTTTGCAGTCTTCCACAGAGCAGGAGCCATACCAAGCTGTGATACAACCAGAAAGAATGCTTTCCCTCACACACTTAACAAGAATTTGCCCCTGTTTTTGGTATTTTATAGCATCCCGTTTCTCTTCATCAGTTTGAAAGCTGCTTCTATAAGCAGATCTTCCCTACAATCTGGAATCTCTTACCCCTTCCACTAATAAGCCAATGCCAGGCTGCATGATTTGAGGATTAACTGTGACCTGATTTACAGTAATCTTCTTACCAGATTAAGCACAGTCATGAAGAAAGTGTTGACTTTTGGACTGGCAGATATTAAATCCAGATTTTTTTTTGCTTCAAATTACAACTGCTCATGTCAATCTTACAGTATAATGAACACTCTCTTCTCGATGTTTGACTGAAGCAGGAGTGAGTTACTTAGTAGCAAAGGGAAGATCATAAATGAAGATTTAAACTGTATTACAGTTTAATAGATGCGAATTGTACAACATTAGGCACAGTTTGTACTTGCCGATGAAAGCAAACTACTACAGAATTCTGAAATGAAAGGTGAAACCGTCAGGAAGCAAGGCACTGTTTGTGACATTCATTATCCTATGCAAGATTTTTTCTTTAGCTCATGAGGAACTAAAGCTGAGAACTGGTAAGATGAATTGTGAGGGCTTCATCTTGTGTGGTGCTTCCATCAGTAAATCATGTTTAAAATGAGCTTTCTGACTGATCAATCAGCACCGAGGTGAATACACTGGTACAGCAGAAGTAGTTACTCTGAGATGGAGGATGAATACATTGTTGAATAGAATGAACAGAGCAGGTCGCATACCTGCATCTCAAAATACGTGTTAAAAGATGCATTTTCCATTTTGCTTCATCTGCTTATTAAGAGGTGTACATTGTGCATACACACACACACACACACACACACACACACACACACACACACACACACACACACACACACACACACACACACACGCAGTGACACAGTGGTTTAGTGCTGCAAGGCAGCAGTGCTGAGGCTGGGTTCATTTCCTGGCTTGGTCGCTGTCTGTGCAGAGTCTGCATGTTCTCCCAGTGTCTGTGTGGGTTTCCTCCCATAATCCAAGAGCATGCTGGTTAGGTGGATTGGCCATGCTAAATTCTCCCTCAGTGAACCTGAGCAGGTGCTGGAGTGTGGCAACTAGGGGATTTTCACAGTAAGTCCATTTCAGTGTACGGCTACTTGTGACACTAATATTTAAATTTAGACCAAGATTATGCCGTTCATGGTGGACTGCATGTAATTTGTTTCAATTTATTATTGTCACACATCTTGGAATATAATGAAAAATATTGTTTTTTGCACGCTATATAGACAAAACGTACCATTCATAGAGTATATAGGGGAGAAGGAGAGGTTGCAGAATATGTGCTAGTCATAACTACGGTACAGAGGAAAGTCAGTTTAGTATATGGTAGGTCCATTCAAAAGTCTGAGGGTAGCAGGGAGGAAGCAGCTGTTGAGTCGGTTGGTATGTGATCTCAGATTTTGTATCGTTTTTCCAATGGAAGAATGTAGAAGAGAGAATATTCGGAGTACATGGGGTCCTTAATTATGCTGGCTGCTTTGCTGAGACAGCGGGAAGTATAAACAGAGTCAATGGGTGGGAGGCTGGTTTATTATTTATCATTAGCACAAAAGCAGCAAACGGTGAAATGTTATTGTTATATATCCACATGGTTGTAGATTGCTATAAGATCACACGATTTGTTGCTGATGTCATTTGGGAGTTGTGCATGCTACTGCTTTTAGTTTCAGTTTATCCTCTGTACCGGCAACAGCTCCTTCAATAAATTTGTTGTTGTTATTATTTTGAATCCACGTATGTAAACCACATTCTTTCATTTTTGCTTAAAGACCCACAATCCCTAACATAGTTAAGATATTACAGTTATCAAGTGTCCACATATCATTAAAGGCCCTGCGAATTAATTACATCAGCGGGAAAGGTTTCCATCTTTCGAATGCACAGTTTGTGACTGATGAGGGTCACATTGCTCTGCGTGGGTAATCATGCTAGCCAGATGTTGCCATGGTACTTTGCGAGGCTTCACACTACAGAAGCTGCTGCTCGAGCTACCATCCTGCTTTTGAGCCAAATATTTAATCAAATGGACATCTGCACACACTGGTGACATTACAGAATGGCAGGATGATGGAAAACCAACCTTAATTATATAAAACACCTCCAGCGCTCTACCTTTCACACCATGTACTTAATAATGCAGCAACATACGTTGTTCCCATGTCATCCAGGACAAATGCAATTATTATCCTTTCAAGCAGGTATCATTCATTCTAACCACTTGCAGGCGCCGTTCTAACATTATGTCTATTCTATTCATATCCACCTGTCTCAGCTTAGTCCATGAGCAGAAATTAATTAAAACTAGAAAGAAGGACAAGAAGAATTGTAGGAATCAAAATCAGAAAGTGCAAAGAATCAATGGGGGATGGTGTGGTTAATTTTCCACACTTGTTCAAACTGGTCAATGCATGGGTAAAGTGGCTCCAGTTACTTACCCATCAACAAGTTGCCTAGATCCCATTGGAATCCTCTGGATAGGTGGCTCAGCTGTCTCCTCAATGCAAGTGGGGAGCTAATTGACATATGCTAATCGGGTGTTAAGCGATGTTATCACCGGCCCTTATAGCAGTTTTGGTTTGACCTGAATGGAGAAGTTGCTGTAGCTTTTCCGCTAGGTGAGGGCCATTGTGAAAATAACTGAGAGTCTCATGGGGCCCTTGAGGTAAGATTGTACTGGCCTTTGTTGAATGCAAAATTCCTCCCGGAGACTCCACAAGAGAAACTGAGGCTGGAATGGCAGAAAACTAACTGCAATCAGCAGTGTCCTGGCAATAAATCACCCACCACTCTAAAAGAAAATTGAAGTGAAAGCTACAACTAGTTAGTGTAATACTTCTTTAGAGAATGGTCTGAGACACACAATGTACAACATTGCAAATAATAAATGCTTTCCAGTTCAACAACTCAATGATATTAACTATCAATGCCAAAATTGTTGTGGTCTTTTTATCTTGGCACTGTCTTTATTTCTCAGTCATCATTAATACGCCCCACTTGCTTGGATGGGTGCAGCTCCAACTGCACTCAAGAAGCTTGACACCATCCAGGACAAAGCAGCCCACTTGATTGGCACCATATCCACAAATATCGACTCCCTCCACCAGTAGCAACAGTGGGTACTATTTACTAGATGCATTGCAGCAATTTACCAAAGATCCTTAGACAGCATCTTCCAAACTCATGACCATTTCCGTCCAGAAGAACAAGAGAAACAGATACAAAGAACAACACAGCACGGGAAACAGGCCCTTCGGCCCAACGAGCCCGCGCCACCGTCCCATTGTCTCAGTGACCTATTCATGATTTTAGTCTACGCCTAATGTGCGAGGATCAGGGAGGTCCAATATAGGGACAATTTGTTACCCAATCAATCAGCCTAAATGGGAAGACCGCCACCTACAAATTCCCCTCCAAGCCACTCACCATCCTGCTTTGGAAGTATATCAATGCCTCTTCGCAATTGCTGGGTCAAAATCCTGGAATTCCCTCCCTAACAACATCGTGGTGCAACTCACAGTACGTGCACTGCAGCAATTCAAGAAGGCAGCTCACTACCATCTTCCTAAGGTGAGCAGGAGTAGGCCATTTGGCCCCTCAGGCCTGCTCCGCCATTCAATAAAATCATGGTGATCTTTTTGTGGACTCAGCTCCACTTACCCGTCTACTCACCATAAGCCTTAATTCCTTTACTGTTCAAAAGTGTATCTATCCTTGCCTTAAAAACATTCAATGAGGTAGCCTCAACTGCTTCACTGGGCAGGGAATTCCACACATTCACAGCCCTTTGGGTGAAGTGGGATGGGCAACAAATGCTGGCCAGGCCTCTCAATTGAATTTAAAACAAGCAGAAATGAATATCTGCCAGGCCCCATTAGTACCTTTGATAAAAATGTCTCTTAAACATTCAGACCAAGAAAACTGAAACTCTATCTCCGGCATTTGGTACGCGAACACGTTTTAATTAGAACTCTGTACATGGCTTGACTACCCATCCTCCCCCAACCCTCACCCCCCTCACCCCATGCCTGCTAATCTCAAAGGGATATTTCTAACATTTTGTGTTCCTGATGGATATTCCCAGCCATCTCTGTCAGGCCATCTTGTGTGGACATTTTGTGGGGGCATAGTTGAGGTGTGATAGCTCATGTGATGGGCCAGCTTGCTACTAATTGTTGAGGAATGAATATGAATGGAGTGCTGGAGACTGACATACTCCCACAAAAACGTAGATGTGAATGCATACAGGGCAGAATGAACTGAGATATCTCTGAGGGAAGAAAGGAACAAGATAAAGGATTTTGTTTTATTTTCAGTAACCATCAACTGTCATTAAGATCAGTGAGATTTTGGCACTGGACTTCAAAGTTGACTTTGTAGATGTGAAACTTTAATTATTCCCAGCTCCCTCTGAATAAATCAGGAGTGTAAAATTATTCCTTCAGTTTGATCTGATCAGAATGCGTCATTTTGTGTTGCTAAAAATGGTACAATTTGAAAATTATTTGGGGATATGGTGGGTGCAATGTATTCAGCACGACCTTGGGTTCCAACTAGCCACAAATAACAGCATGAAATGTTTCTTTTGTCTATTGGTTAATAGTGTATGCTTGAAATGTTATGCTGGGAGTTACTATCAGCAAGAAATATAACTGGACCAGTCATGTAAAGACTGAGATAAACTGCTAACCCATAAAAAAGACGAATCTAATCTGGCAAATTACTGCCCAATTAACCCCTTCTCAATCATTAACAAAGTAATAGAAGATGTCATCAAAGGTGCGATCACCTAAATGGCAATAGCTTGCTCATTAATGCTAAATTTGCATTCAGCCAGGGCCATGCAGCTCCTGGTCTCGCTATAACCTTCATCCAAACGTGGACAAAAGAGCAGAAATCAAGAGATTAGTTGAGATTGATTGCCTTGGCTTCAAGGCTGCAGTTGACAGAGTCTGGCATCAAGGAACCTGAGCAAATCAATTGGAATCAGGGGGAAAACTCTCCCCTGATTGGAGTCACAACTGGCTCAAAGGAAGATGGTTGTGGTTGTTGGAGGTCAATCATCTCGGTCTCAGTTCCTCAAGGTAGAATCCTAGGCCGAACCATCTTCAACTGCTTCATCAATTACCTTCCTTCCATCTTTAGGTCAGAAGTGGGGATGTTTGCTGTTGATTGCACAGTGTTCAGCACTATTCATAACTCCTTAGATACTGATCCGTGTCCATGTACCCGACTCGGATCACTGTGTGTGTGGAGTTTGCTCATTCTCCTCATGTCTGCGTGGGTTTCCTCCGGGTACTGCGGTTTCCTCCCACAGTCCAAAGATGTGCAGGTTAGGTTGATTGGCCATGCTTAGAAATTGCCCCTTAGTGTTCAGGGATGTGTAAGTTAGAGGGATTCGTGGGTATAATATATGTGGGGATATGGGGGTAGGGCCTGGCTGGGATTGTGTTCGGTGCAGACTCGATGAGCCGAACGGCTTCTTTCTGCACTATAGGGTTCTATGATTCTATAATGTACAGCAAGACCTGTACAAAATCAGGCTTGGGTTAGTAAGTGACAAGTACCATTTATGCCCCACAGGTGAAAAGAAATGATCATCACCATCTCCCTTTAGCATCCAATGGCATTAACATTGCTGAATTCCACACTATCAACATCCTTGGAGTTACTATTGACCAAAAGCTAAAATGTGCCAGCCATAATTAAACTGTGGTTATAAGAGCAGGTCAGAGTTTGGGAATTCTGCAAAGAATATCTCTCCTCTTGAATCACCAAAGGCTGACTACCATCCATAAGGAAGAAGTCAGTTTGCGCTTTCCTGGATGGGTGCAGCTCCAATAACACTTAAGAAGCTTGACACTATCCAGGTCAGAGCAGCTGGCTTGATTGGCACCACATCCAACCCATAAAGCACACACTCCCTGGATTACCAATGCAGTGACAGCAATGTGTACCCTCTACAAAATGCATATAAGCAATGCGTGAAGGCATCTTCAACAGTATCTTCCAATCTTGCAATCTTTACCACCTAGAAGGATAGGAACATCAAATGCGTGGGAATATCACCACTTGCAAGCTCCCCCCAAGTCACATTTTGACTTGGAACTATATCGCCATTCCTTCAGTGTCACTGGGTCAGAATCTTTGAACTCAATCCCTCCCTAACAGCATTATAGGTCAAAAAATTGGCTCACCATTACCTTGTGAAGGACAGTTAATGATAGTCAACAAATGTGGATCTTACCAGCAATACACACATCCTGTGAAAGGATTAAAAAAAATCTACATCCCACCTTCAATATTAGGTCAGCAGTACACAAGGACCTCATGCTTGTGTTCACATTCACTTAAAGGTGGCATACACCTGTCGACTTTGGATGGTTGTATCTGAGGCCAAGGTATCTACTTGCTGGAGTCTGTGGCAGGGAGGAAAAGAATGGTGATATCGCTGCTTTTATCCTTTGGATGTCAGCCTTTGAAACCAGCTCAAAAATGTGACATTCTGAGTGGTATAATGTGGAGGCTTGCTAGGATGCCTTTGAATAAAGTTCATTGTATGAAGCCATTGGAACCAATAAATCAAATCTACTAATGCCTTGCCAGCGATATCTAACTTAAACTCAATACTTTATGTTAAAGCATACCACGTGGCAACATGATTCCTAAAACTTAACACATTTCTCCTCGAACACTAGCTTATCTCCTCAATTGTTCAGTTTTCCAATTGAATGGTCAGAGATCAGATAGTTACCACAGCATCAGACTTAGAGATTAGAGATATAGGCCACCACTAGGTGCATGGCTCCACTGTGGATAATGATCTAAGCACAGTAATGAGAGGCACACTCTCTCCTCTGGAATATCACTGGTGCAGTCTGTCCCTCACCAGTGGAACATTTGAGTTTGCAATCCAACCCTTTCATTAGACTGCCCACACATACACTTTCTAATTTATTTTTTAAGTTGTCTTTTTTACCTAGCGTTGCCTTGGCTCCCACTGTGTTCTTTGTTTCCACGTGACGATTGCTTAAGTTGTTGACTGAATTGGCAGATCAGCCAAACAGTAGCCTGAATCATGTGTTGTTCATATTGCTGCCACAACATTATAAATTTGAAATATGCTAAATTGACGTCACACACTACACCAGCAATATTAAGAACTTCTTGAAATTTAGCTCTCCTGACCTATAACATAATTTCATATTTGAAATACTGGGCAGAATTTTCATATCCCACCTGCCACGGGAATCGAAGCAGGTGGGGGGTGGGGGGAGGCAGACCATTCAAAGATCCGTTGACCTCAGATGGGCTTTTCCAGTCTTGGGGCAAGTGCGGTCGGGAGACCTTGCCCACTGGGTGGGATTTTACGGCCTCGCTCGGTGGAGATTGGAAATTCCTGCTTGAGGTCAACGGAGATTTCCGTTTTTGGACCCTCGCCTGCACCGATTCCGTGGTAGGCGAGGTGATGGAGTTCCGGCCTCTGGCTGTGTGTCACCAATGTGGCTTGTCATTTCAAAAAATTACACTTTTTAGTACTGTGGATCAAAGTTTTATAACTAGGAAACACCATCAAAATCAATCTGAGGATTTGGGCCTTCTTAGTAACTATTAATATTTAATATGTCACCAAACTTCATAAGAAGGTACAGCTTCTCAATCAAAAGAAAATGATAGACTAGCCTTTATAGATTTCCTTATCATGTCTCCCAAACACTTGACTGAGAATGAATGACTTTTGAAGTGTAAGAAAACCTTTGATAGGCAAAGACAGTAGCATTTTTGTACCCACCATGTCCTACAAATAGCAATGAATGGTTCATCTGCTTTTAACAGTGTTAATCAAAAGAGAATTGTTAAGCAGCAGACTTCTTTTTTCAGATATGACCGGGGGTCTTTAATAGCTGCATCACACGGCAAGCTGGGGATGCACTCAATTTAACATATCGTCTACTCTGCGCTCATGACATAGTTGCATTCTTTTTATAATGCAATCAAATAACTGACATTCAGATATCCACAGAAATGATTCAGATATCCACAGAAATGATTCAGAGCAGGACAGCACAGTAAGGCCATAGAGTGCAAACTGGTCCGGGCGTATTCCTAGAAGATTATTCAAAGTCAAAAACCCAAATGTAATGATTTCAATCAAGTTATCCCTTCACTTCTGCTCCTTGGTTCTGCTTTGGGAAGCAATCCTTCTCGATGTTGTTGTACTTCAGAAAATATACAGAATCTGCAATGCATTACGAAGTTTAATTAACTGTAAATATCTGAAAACATCAGATTATCGTTTCACTTCAGCAAAGCACCTATCAAGTTGCCATCGTCAATGATTTATCTGTTCCTATGATTTGGTTGAGTTATTTGATTTGTTTTTTTTTTATGCACTGGTTGAGATTATTTTGTTCCCCTCTGATGTTTCCTAAAGAAGAGCTGAATAAATATCTAGTTCCGGAACGGAATTTGGATTTACGAAAGTAAGTATTAATCAAGATGCAGACAGACCAAAACACACCATGGAACACACTGATCCAGTGCTGTTGCAGCCAGAGTTGATTATGGAGAAAAGGACACTGGGGTTGAGTGCTGCTTGATTGTCCCTTGGGATCACCATGTTTATGTGGGGAATTCAATGAAGAGGCATTGTCCAGGATGGAAGACTTGTTTACCTGTTAAGATTCGTATTCCAACCATTATCTTGTAATTGAGTCTGTGTCTACAAATGCCCTGTTTGTGAAATCAACTCTCCACTCACCTGATGAAGGAGCAGCGCCCCAAAAGTTCATGCTACCAAATAACCTGTTGGACTTTAACCTGGTGTTGTGAGACTTCTTACTATGCCCACCCCAGCCCAACGCCGGCATTTCCACATCATGATGAAAGGGAATGGAAAAAGTAATGACATGACTTATTCTACTTATGGGGCGAAAAACTGCAGCAGGCGACGGTGCAGAGGGACCTCGGGGTCCTTGTGCATGAGTCGCAAAAACCCAGCTTGCAAGTGCAGCAGGTGGTCAGGAAGGCGAATGGGATGCTGGCCTTCATAGCGAGGGGGATTGAATATAAAAGTAGGGAGGTCTTGCTGCAGCTGTATAGGGCATTGGTGAGGCCGCAGCTGGAGTACTGTGTGCAGTTTTGGGCGCCGCACCTGCGCAAAGATATTTTGGCCTTGGAGGGAGTGCAGAGGAGGTTTACTAGGCTGATACCGGAGTTGAGGGAGTTGAGCTATGAGGAGAGGCTGAATAAACTGGGCTTGTACTCGTTAGAGTTTAGAAGAATGAGGGGAGATCTCATTGAGACGTATAAGATGATGAATGGGATGGATAGGATAGAGGTGGAGAGACTCTTCCCGCTCAAAAAAGACAGTAGGACTAGGGGGCACAGCCTCAAGATAAAAGGGGGGCGGTTTAGAACGGAGTTGAGGAGGAACTTCTTCACTCAAAGGGTGGTGAATCTCTGGAATTCTCTGCCCGTTGAAGTGGTGGAGGCTGCCTCGCTAAATATTTTTAAGACGCGGGTTGATGGGTTTTTGATAAGAGAGGGGATTAAGGGTTATGGGGAGAGGGCGGGAAAGTGGAACTGAGCAGCGACAGTTCAGCCATGATCTTATTGAATGGCAGGGCAGGCTCGAAGGGCTAGATGACCTACTCCTGCTCCTATTTCTTATGTTCTTATGTTCTTATTACATCCCTGCTTTCTTTGGAAGCCAGAATTACACTGGACTAAGATTCTTTCTGCAGCAAGTGGTTAGGATCTGGATTGCACTGCCTGCTGAGACCATGGTGGATGCAAATTAATTTCATTGCTTTCAAAGGGAACTGGATTTTGGAACGCTATGGGGAGAAGGCAGGAGAGTGGGATTAGCTGAGATGATCTTGCTGGAAGACAGCACCCACGCATAATGGGCCAAATGGCCTCCTTCTGTGCTGTCACCATTCAATAATTCTTTGACTAAGAGCCTATTGTGATTTATCTTTTGCAATTCAAGAAATCTATATTGTGTGTATTTAAGGTTGACATGGATTTTTGATGAGTAAGAAATCAAGCGTTATAAGGAAAGGGACATGAGAAATGTCAGGTTAGCCATGATACTACTGAATGGTGGTGCAGGCTTGAGGGGCCAAATGGCCTATTCTTGCTCCTATTTCTTATGGTCTTGCATATAGCAGTTTACAACATAAATGCTTCAGAGTCTGGGAAGCTATGGGTGATTCAAGTGTAATAATTACAATGAGATGATTTTAATTCTAGCCAACCTGATTTCAGTTTGACGGATACAGTTAAATTCAAAGTGTTTAGAAATGGGGAGTTAACCCTATTTGAGGATTCAAGTTTGCAGAATGCATCGGTTAAAATATGGCAATTCTGAATTATTGCGCTTTCTAACTGAATTAATGCATTCAGCCAAAGGTTTTGACTTTCACTGAGGTTTGGTATTAAATAATAGATGGAGCAGGGAAAAGGATGACATTAACCTCTTAGCAGTGTTCAGTGAAGTGATGACATCTAAATGGGCATGATGGATCTGAAGTGCCTGAGATGGAGATGATGAAAATTGAGGATTTTTTTAAAATGTAGCTTGTGTTTTTTCTCTCCGAACACTGCTGTGTTCTGCAGCGTACAAATTATCTCTTGAAGAAAGGTCCTGTTGTAGGTGGCTACCGGGAAATTAGCTTTCCAGCTTTGCGCAACATATGAAAGACAAAAATGTCAGTCAGATCAATACAATCAATTACTAAGTGATGTGTAGATCTGGGTAACTAGTTACCAAGCTCCAAGGACTAAATGTAAATGGGCTATTTATCAACCATATAGATGCTACATGCAGCTGCTATTGATCTGCCAAAGCATGCTGTTCTAGACTATTTAATGCACTAGTGCACTAGGCCATGCTTCAGTTTGTACGTGATGTGAGTTTGGCCATGGTTGCTAGTTTTTGTATTAGCCACAAACGTATCACAGCTTGGTATGGCTCCTGCTTACTCTGACCAAGAATGCAGGAAACTACAAAGGATTGTGAACATAGCCCAGTCCATCACGCAAATCAGCCTCCCATCCATTGACTCTGTCTACACTTCCTGCTGCCTCGGAAAAGCAGCCAGCATAATTAAGGACCCAATGCACCCCAGACATTCTCTCTTCCGTCTTGTCCCATCAGAAAAAGAGACAAAAGTCTGAGGTCACGTACCGACCAACTCAAGAACAGCTTCTTCCCTGCTGTCATCAGACTTTTAAATGGTCTTGTCATATATTAAGCTGACCTTTCTCTACACTCTATCTGTAACTGCAACACCATATTCTGCTTTCCTTCTCCCCAGTGTACTCTATGAATGGTATGTTTTGTCTGTATAGCACACAAGTAACAATACTTTTCACTGCATCCCAATACATGTGACAATAATAAATCAAATCAGAAAGTATCTACAAGTCCCAAAATGTACTCAACTGGATTTAATGGATCAAAAATATTCAAAACCGCATGGCTTGTCAATAAAACAAAGCAGGAACAGTTAGTGTAGTTTCATGCCCTGCAGCCAGATGTCACTAGATAGTAAAATGTTTCATAATGATGATATCATCAATGAGAATGGAAGCACATTGGATTAAGCCTTTAACAAAGCATACTTCAGACAGAAAAGAGAATAGCATCATTGCTGTGTTAATATTTTGACTTCTGAGGGATATCAGGGATGCAACTACAATTGGACACTTACCTTTCATACGCCTTGCATGAAATTCCTTCCATTGGAGACAGTGGACAGGACCAATGAGTGAAAGTTTCACAGCTGGCTGAGCCAAAACTGCTGATAGTTCCAATCAGCCCAACCCTGGAATCCTGAAGATTATTGAAGACGGGAGTGGCACTGCCTCCGTTGCTTGAATTCCCATGTCTTGAGCAACTTAGAGCACCATTTCCAGAGCTTCCTCTGGTAATCTACAAAATTTTGGGAATTGACAGTGTTGCGAGCTCCAGGTTCCTTGAACTTAGAATGAATGGATCACTGTTTTCGGGATTCAGGGTGATAGGTTTCCAAAACCTGAATTTTAGGCACGCATGCAAACGCGATCGGTGGGCCCAAAAAATGAATGCTTTAACTGTGATCGCAACCAGACACAATTTCATATGGACTGGCCAATCAATGGCCAGGCAAAGTTAAATGTGCTCGGATATTGGCACAGCACTGCTGACAGTGGCGGAAGTGTAGTCACTGCTGAGTTTACTGGTGACTGACAGAGGGCTTCAAGAGCACAAGCACCCTGAAGGCTGCAAGGAGATGGTGAGGAGCCTTCAGGAGATGTTCATGAGAGAGTATAAGATTTCCTACTGGGCAACAGTTATGGCCCCAGCACCCAGGGATGGAAGTGGGGATTCCTGGGGCCAGGCTTGGATCTGATTTTTGATTTGATTTATTATTGTCACATGTTTTAGTAAACAGTGAAAAGTATTGTTTCTTGCGCGCTATATAGGAAAAACATACTGTTCATAGAGAAGGAAAGAGAGTGCAGAATGTGGTGTTACAGTCATAGCTAGGGTGTAGAGAAAGATCAATTTAGTGCAAGGCAGGTCCATTCAAAAGTCTGATGGCAGCAAGGAAGAAGCTCTTCTTGAGTAGGATAGTATGTGACCTCAAACTTTATCCTGACGGAAGAAGGTGGAAGAGAGAATGTCCGGGGTGCATTGGGTCCTCAATTATGCTGGTTGCTTTGCCGAGGCAGCTGGAAGTATAGACAGACTCAATGGATGGGAGGCTGATTTGCGTGATGGTTTGGGCTCCATTCACGATCTTTTGGAGTTTCTTGCGGTCTTGGGCAGATCAGGAGCCATGCCAAACTGTGATACAACCAGAAAGAATACTTCTATGGTACATTGGAAAAGTTGGTGAGAGTCGTAGTAGACATACCAAATTTTCTTTGTCTTCTGAGAAGGTAGAGGTGTTGGAAGGCTTTTTTAACTGTAGTGCTGGAATGCAAGTCCATAAACTGGCAGTACCCTCAGCAGGTCGCTGCCAGTGTGAGAAATGGGTGAAGCACTTTGTCTCTCTGCTGGGTGCCTGTCCATCAATGGTGAGCAGGGAAGTTCAAACCGACCTCTGTGCCACTGGCTCTTAAGGTAACAGTGACTCCAAGCTTTTAGGTCTCTGACTCTTTCCAAATGTCAGTAGGAGGTATATGTGATGCTTCCCAATCTGCTGCCCACTGCTATGTTAAGCTGGTCATTTATGCTCTGTACAGATGGATCATAAACTTCACTCATTTCCAGACAAGCAGAGCCAGCCAGGCAGAGTGCACCAAAGGCTTTTGCTGCAATTGCTGGCCTGTCTCATACCAGGGTGCCATAGATTGCAGCATGTGGCCACAAGGCACCAGCGGGTGAGCTGCTTGTCAACACAAAGGGCTTCCACTCCATGAGTATCCAGATTGCTTGTGACCACAAGACACAGGTTTTGCAGGTCTGTAATGGGCATGTTCTATGACACTTCGAATTGCCAGGGCTCTTGTTGTCGCCAGCATGGTGGGAATTATCCATGAAGAGAGACAGGTACGCAGAGTAACATTGCAATTCATAGAATCATAGAATCTGAATCATAGAATCCTTACTGTCCAGAAGGATGCCATTCAGCCCATCGGGCCTACACTGACTCCCTAACAGAGTCGTTTCCACGTAACCCCTTGCATTTCCCATGGTTAATTTATCTAACTGACACATCTTGGGACACTAACAGGCATTTAGTATAACCAATCCATCAAATCTGCACATCTTCGGACTGTGGGAGGAAACCAGAGCATCCAGAGGAAAGCCAGGCAGGCACAGGGAGAACACATAGAAACAGAGAAAATAGATGCAGGAGTAGGCCATTTGGCCCTTCGAGCCTGTTCCGCCATTCAATATGATCATGGTTGATCATGCACTTTTGTTATCCCACTCCTGCTTTCTCTCCACACCCCTTGATCCCTTTAGCCACAAGGACCACGTCCAGCTCCCTCTTGAACATATCTAGTGAACTGGCCCCCACGGTTTTCTCTGGTAGAGATTCATAATTCTCGTAATGAAAAGGTTCTTCCTCATCTCAGACCTGAATGGCTTACCCCTTATTCTTATGTTGTGACTCATAGTTCCGGACTTCCCCAACATCAGGAACATTCTTTGTGTATCTAACCCATCCAGTCCCATCTGGATTTTATGTTTCAATAAGATGCCATCGCATTCTTCTAAATTCCAAAAGCTTAACATTTGTTTTATTAGTGTCACAAGTAGGCTTACATTAATACTGCAATGAAGTTGCTGTGAAAACCCCCGAGTCATCACACTCCGGTACCTGTTCGGGTACACAGAGGGAGATTTTAGCATGGCCAATGCATCTAACCAGTACGTCATTTGGACTGTGGGAGGAAACCCGTGCAGACATGAGGAGAACATGCAGACTCCACTGAGACAGTGACCTAGGCCGGGAATTGAACCTGAGTCCCTGGCACCGTGAGGCAGCAGAGTTAACCACTGTGCCACTCTGCTGCCCAGTGAGTACAAACCCAGTCAATCCAGTTTCACATGTCAGTCCTGCCATTCTGGGAATGAGTCTGGTGAACCTTCACTGCGCTCCCTCAACAGCTAGAATGCCCAAAACTGCACACAAAACTCAAGGTGTGGCCTCACCAAGGCCCTGAATAACTAGAGAATGACATCCTTACTCCGATACTCAAATCCTCTTGCTATGAAGGCCACCAAGCTTTCCTCACTGCCTGCTGTACCTGAATAGAACGTAGAACACTACAGCACAAACAGGCCCTTCAGCCCACAAGTTGTGCCGATCATATCCCTACCTACCAGGCCTATCTATAACTCTCAATCCCATTATATCCCATATACTCATCCAGAAGTCTCTTAAAAGACCCCACTGAGTTCGCCTCCACCACCACCGACGGCAGCCGATTCCACTCCCTCACCACCCTCTGAGTGAAAAACTTACCCCTGACATTTCCTCTGTACCTGCTTCCCAGCACCTTAAACCTGTGTCCTCTCGTAGCGACCATTTCAGCCCTGGAATGTGCAAACTCCACACGGACAGTCTTCCCAAGGCTGGAATTAAACCCTGGTCCCTGGCACTGTGAGGCAGCAGCGCTAACCACTGTGCCACCATGCCAAAAAAACATTGGACTTTTAATCGAAGCCTGTGTAAAAGAGGGTCAGAAAGTAAAACCTTGTGCAAGTCATTTCTTTCAGCATCAATCAGAAACTAAACCACAAACCAACAAAAATAGTTTCTGAGGAAGTAATTTCACACCATTTCTCCCTCGCTAATTGTCTGTACAGGGGGACAAGTGTAGTTGATGCTGGAGTAAATACTCAACTTTCAAGTATTAATTTTGCTTTGCTCTCATGTGCTTAATTACACATTTAAAACTATTCACTGTGCTCAACTTCACCCAATTTAGAACTCTGCTTGAATTAACCATCAGAAAGTACCTAACGAAGGACATTTGCTTTCCTCTGTCACCTGTACCTACTGGGAAAATTAATGTGGGTTACTGCTGCACAAGACGGAAATAGACATGGATAATAAGTGTTTATATTAATGTTGGGTCTTCATTTTCTACCTCTTATTTTTGCTACTCTGATTTAAGCAATGCACGATGTTACCCTTACCTCGCCAACAATGTCACAAAAGAGCTTCCATTCCTAAAGCTACATTTTGCCCCTAAATTTTTCAGAGCCTCACTCAATTCTTAGGGGAGGGGGTCAGGCAAGTGGGGGTGTATGGGGGGGGAGGGGAGGGGAGGCGTGGGGGGGGGGGGTGAGGGTGTAATGTCTGTCCATGGCCCTCCCCAACCAGAATCGAAAGATTTTGTCCAGAATGTTACCACTGTTACACTGCCGGTGGAATTCTCCCATCCCACCGCAGTGAACGGAGATTTGGCTGGGCGCCAAATTCTCCAACTTCGCTGCAGCGGGAGTGTGGCGTGACCAGCCAGAAAGGTCTGAGAGGAGCAAAATGCTGGAAAGCTGGACTCCAACCTATATGGAATAATACTGTGAAATTTAATGCCCTACCCCATGGTAAGTTTGGTGGTTGGGGGAGTGTGAAGCAAGTAGGGGAGGGGGGGCAGTTTAATCAGGAATGAGGGAGGTGGGTGTGGACTCCACCACTGCTCTGATTAAATCTGTGGAGGCAAGGCTCATGGACAATCTACCTGAGTTAATTTGATTTGACTTCTTATTGTCACATATGTTAACATACGGTGAAAAGTATTGTTTCTTGCATGCTATGCAGGCAAAGCATACTGTTCATAGAGAAGGAAAAGAGAGAATGCAGGATGTAGAAGCATTGACCGAGAGTAAAAGACAGAATTAGAGGGAATGTTGGGCACAGCGTGCAAGGAGTGGCCTCACTCCAGCGCCATCTTGAGACAAAAGAAACCTGGCTCACTGCAAATTCAGGCCCTTAAGTGGGAAATTAATGCCACCTAAAGGCCTCATCCTGCCATCACTGCTCCCCCCCACGCCCCCCAGTGTCAGGTGGAGGAATCTCCACCCAGGAAGACCAGACAGCAAACCCTCCTGTGATTGCTTGTGGGATCCAAGGTGTGGGGGTTAGGGAGGGGGTGTGGGGCGATATGTTTAAATGCATTCTGTGTTTGAATGAGGGAACCGACATCAGGAAAGGGGATGCTTGCTGAGAGGCCAGCCCCTGCCCTTGCTGCTACCTCTCTCCCCTACTAACCCCACCCATCCTGTGACCCCTTTTCCCGCCATCATTCACCTCCACCTAGGTTCATTAGCCACTCGGGTGCTTGTAGTACAAGCCAGAGCCACTGACAGCCCAGTGGCGCTGATGAGCAATGAGAAGCTGCTGGCCTGTGATTGGCCAGCAACTCTTGGTGGCCTGAACTTCTGCCCCCCAGAGACCTTGATCCAGTTACTGCCCAGTTCAGTGCCTGATTAATCCTCCTGGAGATAGGAGACACGAAACTCTCATTAGTTCTCTAGCCAACAGGAAAGCTCCTGTCAACTCCATTAAATACAATAAGAAGTGTCACAACACCAGGTTAAAGTCCAACCAATTTATTTGATAGTAAACTCACAAGCTTTCGGGGTTTGCCCCTTCACTTGACGAAGGGGCAAACCCCGAAAGCTTGTGAGTTTACTATCAAATAAATTGGTTGGACTTTAACCTGGTGTTGTGACACTTCTTACTGTGTTTACCCCAGTCCAACATCAGCATCTCCAAATCATAACTCCATTAAATACCTCTCACAGAGTCATTAATGCACAGAAGGAGGCCATTCAGCCCATCAAGTTCATGCACGCTCTCTGTAGAGCAATCCAGTTAGTCCCAGGCTCCCTTCCTCCACAAAGAAATCCAACAGATGCCTTCATCCAATTCCTGGTACTTATGCTAAACTAAAGAAGGTTTTATGTCAGTCTTTCGTTTGGCCAGAATACTGCCACTTATGAAGATTTACACGAGGTAATGTTCCAGGACTCCCCCGGGAGCAATAGTTTTCAAAATTGAAGGGATTGGCCACTTGCCATGTTGCCATTGTTTGAGCATTCAACTGACCTGTCCAGCCGCTGCTGTATCCACTTTGTGGTGTGTACAGACCTTCCAGAGGTGGAATTCAGGATTCACTGCAAGGTGCGATTGCCGTGTCACTGTCTATTCCCTGGATGTGAACTGAAGCAGGTCACAAGAAATGTAAACCCTCAACACATCACTAAATTTGCCTCCATGTACGGGCTCTCTGGTACAGACTGGCATGTAACCCCTCATGCTGCTGGACTGCTTGTTATCTGTATCACTTTTTTGCAAGGCAGCAGGGCTTAAAGTCAAACTTCTGACGAAGGATTTCACCCTGAGAAACCCAATCCTCTGTGAACTGATTTCAATACTGCCCTCATTGCAAGCTCACACTTGAATAATGGCCACTCAGTCGAGAGGCTGCAGTTGCCAGAATGTTAGACACCATCTACTTTAGAGCGGAAAAGGGAAGAGAAAATGAATAAATATACATATCTTATTCTGCAAAAGGACACTCCTGCTTTCCCACTGAAAGCAATAATTATTGACTGCCTTGGACTCCGCAAAGTGCACTTCTTAATATCTATCACTGTATTCCATTGGCTTATCCCTCTGTTTTCCCACGAGATGTTGACCTTGGGTAAAAATTGTCCCATACGGGACATCTGCCCTGAAACCTATTTTACCGCACATTATGTCCAGTACTAGATATTAAGAAGCAAATTAAAAAATAGAAGAGGCAATCAAAAATATAAAAATGATGTAAGCCTATATCTTTCTGCAAGGGTCATTAGGGAAATACCCATACATTTACTGAGCTGTTTGGCCACTGTTACAGTAGAAGGGTCAGGTACGTAAAGGGTTAAAGTAGGACTGAATACAGTACCGCCCAGTGATGTCAGAAGATACCTGACCCAGACCTGGGCTTAGTCTGGAGATAGACACAGTTGGGTTAAGGCCCCAGAGTGGGGTCAGCCCCATCCCTGTACCTGCTGCTATAAATATGTACATTGTTGTAAGTTATTAACAAACACTTACCTGTTATATAGAAACATAGAAGATAGGAGAGGGAGGAGACCATTCAGCCCTTTGAGCCTGCTCCACCATTCATCACGATCATGGCTAATCATCCAACTCAATTGCCTAATCCTGCTTTCTCCCCGTAACCTTTGATCCCGTTCGCTCCAAGTGCTATATCCAGCCACCTCTAGAATACATTCAATGTTTTGGCATCAACGACTTCTTATGGTAATGAATTCCGCAGGCTCACCACTCTTTGGGTGAAGAAATGTCTCCTCATCTCTGTCCTGAATGGTCTACCCTGTATTCTCAAGCTGTGACCCCTGGTTCTGGACATCCCCACCATCAGGAACATCTTTCCTGCATCTACCCTATCTAGTCCTGTTAGAATTTTATAAGTTTCTATGAGATCCTCCCTCATTTGTCTGAACTCCAGCAAAAACAATCCTAACCTAGTCAATCTCTCTTTATATATCAGCCCTGCCATCCCCTGATGTATAAGGAGAGATTGTTAGCATACACCGAACTGGGAGCCTGCATCATGGGCAAAATGAAGCAGGATTCTTCAACTTAAAAGGTGCTGAAGTTAGATAGCTTGTACAAAATTCCTACATTCAAAGTTTTAGTGTAACTTGCTGCATGGATGATAAGTTTGCTGTTCGTTTCAAAGCCTTTAACACTGCATTTGTATTAAAAATATAAATATAGGCAGTTGTTTGTTGTGCAGCACTTGGGACTATTCTGTCTTTGACAATTATGGTAATAAGTCTTATTCAACTAGTGACAATGGAGAGCATCTTAATTCATCTATTGTGTTCCAAAACCCTTTTACTTCCTTTGTTAAAAAATGTATGAGGACTGCAATATTAATGATGTCAGGTTACAAGAAATTAATTATGATTACCTACAAATTCATTAGACAAATTTGAAAGAAATGCTTCTTGACAAAATAAAGGATTGTCACCCGAAAAATAATAATTACAACAATGCCATAAACTAGAATGTCGCTATTGATTCTCAAGAGACCCTCTGATGAATAATTTATGTTCTGCTGTGTTTTAGTAAGGAGCTTATTGTGCTGTGTTATTACTAGATTCAGCTTCTTAGAAGTAAATGTTGAAATTGGATAAAAGCTGAGGGATTTTTTTAATGCTTTTTGATTAACTGCTTATGGCTGTCAGTAAGAAATGTGACAGCAATCAATTTCAGCCATTGGTTGTCAGCCAAGGGTTAGCACTCACATTAGAATGCCCTCTTCATAGAATAATGCAGCTTAGAAAGGTGACCATTTCAGTGCATCGCACCCATCCTTTGAAAGAGCTATCCGATTAGTCCCACAGTGCTGCTCCATGGCTTCGCTCCACATCCCATTATATCCTGCCCTGGCAAAAAATGAGTGATCAATCTGCAATTTTTTCCCTTCCAAGTATTTATATTTCCACGTATGGGGCAGCACAGTGGCATCGCGTTTAGCACTGCTGCCTCCCACGCCAGGGACCCAGGTTCGATTCCCGGCTTGGGTCACTGTCTGTATGGATTCTGCACGTTGTCTGCATGGGTTTGCTCCGAGCACTCCTCTATCCTCCCAAAGTCTGAATGAAGTGCATTGGCCACTAAATTCTCCCTCAGTGTACCCGAACAGGTATTGGACTATGGCCACTAGGGGATTTTCACAGTAACTTCATTCAAGTGTTAATGTAAACCTACGTAATAAGTTCTCAGAGGGAGACATCCCTTCACCAAAATCCCTTTATTTACAAGACTGACAACAGCATACAGAGTGCTTTCCATTAGCAGTCAATTTGGCTCTTAATCAGGGGTTTCATAGTCTAACAGGTCCACCTCAATTGCCTGATTAAAGTCATTACAGCCTCCATGTGACAATAATAAAAAAACTTAACCTTAAAGCTGTTTATCCAGTTTCCTTTTAAATATTCTTGCAGCAACATAAACCAGTCAATTCCTAATCATCTTCTCTCCTTATTCCTCTTTTGTTCTTGAAGTCACTAACTCACAACGAGATGCAACTGGTGACCTTGGGTAGATTAACATTTAGCCATTCTTTATTTATGCCCTGACCTCATGTCACTTTCTTGGAGGGACACTAAATAATGAGCACGCATTTTCTACCCAGCTAACGATTCTACCCTTTCTTTTAATGGAAGTCAAGAATTAATGGCAGTGGGTATTAGCGCAGTGCTGAGAGACACAGTTCAGACCAGGGTTGGAATTAATAGAATCTCTACAATGTAGAAAGAGCCATCCAGCCCATCGAGTCTGCACCAACTCTCCAACTCACGCGCCCAGGTTTTCCCCACGCATTCACCATGGCCAATCCACTTAAGCCACACATCTTTGGAGTGTGGGAGGAAATCGGAGCACCTGGCAGAAACCCACGCAGACATGGGGAGAACATGCAAACTCCATACAGACAGTCACCCAAGACCGGAATCGAACCCAGGTCCTTAGTGCTGTGAGGCAGCAGTGCTAACCACTATGCCACCCTGAACTCTTCAGCTAAGAATTACACTGGGGGTTGAATTTGTTCATTAGACCATTAGGAAGGAATAGAATGATTTTATTACAAGTCACATTTTGGTTTTGACATATAATCCTTTTCAGTTAGATTTCCTTAAATTTAAAACTTTCGATATTTATCAGCAGATATGCATTTGCAAGACTTGATAATTTAATTTGGTAGAGATTAATGAGGCGACATCAAGTCAGATTTTATGCATTCAGATTAGCTTCCTCCTCCTTCAAGTACAGTGCCAGCTAATCTCACAGTTAAGGGCATTTTCATTTTATTTTAACACCATTGAGCGTTGGTACTTCTCATTTTCAAAATATGCAGAGTTTTCTTTTTAACCTATTTCCATCTTTAACTGAATCAACCTTTAAGCTGATTGCGAACTATTAAAAAGCAGAATGTTTTCCACAACTTAAACTTCAGCAACAAACTGGGTTCACGAAAAGGAGTGTGAGGTGATCAGACCAGGTAAATGCAGACGGGATAATTAAATTTGATTTCATTCGATTTATTATTGTCACATGTGTTAACATACAGTGAAAAGTATTGTTTCTTGCGCGCTATACTGACAAAACATACCGTACACAGGGAAGGAAAGGAGAGAATGCAGAATGTAGCGTTACAGTCAGAGCTAGGGTGTAAAAAAATGGATCAACTTAATGCAAGGTAGGTCCATTCAAAAGTCTGACAGCAGCAGGGAAGAAGGTGTTCTTGAATCGGTTGGTACGTGATCACACTTCTGTATCCGAAGGAAGAAATCAGATCAAAGTTGGTTTCTGAGGAACTCTGAGAAGGAAAGAATGATTGCTGAAGGATAGAAAGCTGAGGGATGTAACTTTCTAAGGAGGTGCTCACACTTCTTATTTTGGGAGCAGTAAAGCCTTAAATGCCTGAGCTCAGATTATTTCACATTGTCAGTCATCTGTCAGAATTTACCTATCAGCTGCAATGGATAAGGTACATTGGGCAATTACTATGCAAAATCGAGGATGAGTGGCACCCCACACTGTTCAGGGAGAAGGAGAGCATTTCAATCCTTCTATTATTATTCCTTATATCCACTCTGTGCCAAGTTGGGTTTCTCTGAATATTGATGATAAAGTGTTTCTTTTCAGTTTCTCACAAAGTGCACTGCATCGGAAGCTAACCAACAAAACCTATTCCCATTAACAGTAACCCTATTCCATCTCTCGCCAGCGTTTCTGAAGCTGCGAGTGATTTGTTAAACACAATTCAAAAGCAAAGCTCTCAGCTGGTCAACCTTTCACCGTGTCCGCTTTCTCAAGTGGCTTTCTGAAGCGACTGGCTATGAATCCTCACAGTTTCCAACTGCAATCCCTTTCATGCATTGCTGCATTATAGTTTGCCTGGGGCTCCCCCACTCCTTGAGCATGCAGATGAAGAAGTTCATGAGTTAAGCTTACCTGTCTACGCTATTGCAGGAACCTGCGTTAGTATCAACACCAAGGCAGTCAGCATTACTGGGCAGAACGGATAGCAACTTCTAACATTCACACATCCTACAGCTAAATGATGCAACCTAGACATTACTGCCAATGACCTTCTCTTCCTCAGGATGTGCTGTTGCAGTTTTCTCTAATGGAAGGACACCAGAATTATTGCTTTGATGTGAACTTGAACTAATTAACTCACTACTTCATCATAAAGATTGATTACAAAAAAAGCCACATTGTATCACAAACAATTGGGGCTCTAACAGCATACTTAGTTATAATTACTCTGGAATGATCTCTCTGGCCCTGAAGCATTAACATTAAAAGTGTGGAGTCTCATTCCCTCAAAAAAGATAACTGTTGTAGACATTTAAACACTTGAATATTACTTTCAAAATTTGTGTTTTCTTACTTAGATTTCCCCCTTAAAAGTTTATTTATTAGTGTCACAAGTAGACTTACATTCACACTGCGATGAAGTTACTATGAAAATCCCCCAGTCGCCACACTCAAATTCCTGTTCGAGTACACAGAGAGAATTTAGCATGCCAATTAACCAAACCTGCACATCTTTGGATTGTGGGAGGTAACCAGAGCACCCAGAGAAAACGCACACAGACACAGACACAGACACAGAGAAAACATGCAGACTCCACAGACAATGACCCGAGCTAAGAACTGAACCTAGGTCCCTGCGCTGTGAGGCAGCAGTGTTAATCACTGAACCACCATGCGCTCCAATCCCATGTGTATGTGGTCATGTATCAACCGACTCAAGAACGACTTCCCTGCTGCCATCAGGACTTTTGAATGGACCTACCTTGCACTAAGTTGATCTTTCTCTACACGCTAGCTATGACCATAACACTACATTCTGCACACTCTCCTTTTCTTCTCTATGAATGGTATGCTTTGCTGTATAGCGTGCAAGAAACAATGCTTTTCACTGTATATCAATACATGTGGCAATAATAAATCAAATCAGATCAAATCAAGTGTGCCCCAATTTCATTTCACTTGCTGCATAATGATTTCAATGTAATTTATAGCACCTGATTTTTGCTTCCTGCTTTACTGTCTATCAGAATTCTTCAGGTTGATTGGTTGGTTAGTCTCCATGCTCTCTGCCATGTAGAAGGCACCACACTCAAGTTGTAGATATTTAAACACATGAATATTACTTTCAAAATTTGTGTTTTCTTACTTAGGTTTCCCCCTTAAAAGTTTATTTATTCGTGTCACAAGTAGGCTTACATTCACACTGCAATGAAGTTACTATGAAAATCTCGAGAAGTGCCTGTTTGAGTACAGAGAGAGAATTTAACATGACCAATTAACAAACCTGCACATCTTTGGACTGTGGGAGGAAACCGGAGCACTCGGAGAAAACCCACGCAGACACAGGGAAAATATGCAGATTCCCTTGGGCTTTAGAACCTGCTAAATCTTTGTGGCAGAGCTTTTTAATTAAAATAGCGAGCTCTGTTTCTTTCGACTGTGGAATTCGGTATGATACAATTTACAGTGGAAATTGTGACCAACCGTTGAAATTTGGCCAAGAAAAAGTTCAGTTATTAATCATGGCAGCTTTTAATTCACATTCCTGTTACATTTTACTCCAACGCACTTTTGGGAAGCCCTATATTTGGTTAATTAATTTGTTTTCTTTGTTGCTTCTCAGAGTGCCGCTTAAAAAAATCAGTGAAATGTTGAGTTGATACCAGGCTGCGTATTATGGGATACTGCTTTGACAGATGCCCCACAGTGATTTAATGCTGAAAGCAATATTAATGGCATTAAGATCAGACTTCAGCCTCTCTGGCAGTAGGAAACTCCATCTTAGAGAGCTACTGGCTAATCAAATAGCTGGCAGTTTTGATGCCCCAGTGGTGCCACCGGGAGCAATGGCTGCTGTTGGTACCACAGGCCGTCCCACCACACCGAGGGTAAGTCCTGCATTAGGGGCCCCACCAAGGCCTGCCAACTTTGCATTCAGGCAGGAATTGGATTAATTTCTGAATAGGAGGATATGTTCAGAGCGACTGGGAAAAGGTGGAGCAGTTAGCAAGAGATGCACTACTCCCTTTAGAAAGCTGGTCATAGAATCATGGAATCTACAGTGCAGAAGGAGGCCATTTGGTCCATCGAGCCTGCACTGATAACAATCCCACCCAGGTCCTATCCCTGTAACACCACTTATTTACCCTCCTAATCCCACCTGACACTAAGGGGCAATTTCACATGGCCAATCCACCTAACCCACGCATCTTTGGACTGTGGGAGGAAACCAGAGCACCCAGAGGAAATTCATGCAGACACAGGTAGATCATGCAAACTCTACACACAGACAGTGACCCGAGGCCAGGGATTGAACCCAGGTCCTTGGCGCTGTGAGGCACCATGCCACCCATGGTGCGGACATGATGGGCTGGATGGCTTGTTACATAAGAACATAAGAAATAGGAGCAGGAGCAGGCCATCTAGCCCTTCAAGCCTGCCCTGCCATTCAATAAGATCATGGCTGATCTGAAGTGGATCAGTTCCACTTTCCCACTTTCTCCTCATAACCCTTAATTCCCTTGTCTATCAGAAATCTACCTATCCGTGACTTAAATTTATTCAATGAGGTAGCCTCCACCACTTCAATGGGCAGAGAATTCCAGAGATTCACCACCCTTTGAGTGAAGAAGTTCCTCCTCAACTCCGTTCTAAAGTGCCCCCTCCCCCCCTTATTTTGAGACTGTGCCCTCTAGTTCTGTTTTCCTTTCGAAGCGGGAAGAATCTCTCTACCTCTACCCTATTTAGCCCCTTCATTATCTTATATGTCTCTATAAGATCCCCCCTCAGCCTTCTAAACTCTAACAAGTACAGGCCCAGTCTATTCAATCTCTCCTCATAGGCTAACTCCCTCATCTCCGGTATCAGCCTGGTGAACCTTCTCTGTACTCCCTCCAAGGCCAATGTATCCTTTCACAAATAAGGGAATCAAAACTGCACACAGTACTCCAGTTGCGGCCTCACCAGTACCTTGTAGAATTGCAGCAAGACCTCCCTGCTTTTATATTCTACCCCCCTCGCTATAAAGGCCAGCATCCCATTCGCCTTCTTGATCACCTGCTGTACCTGCAGACTGGGTTTTTGCGGTTCATGCACAAGGACCCCCAGGTCCCTCTGCACTGCAGCATGCTGCAGCTTTTTGCCCTTTAAATAATAATCCCTCCTACTATTATTTCTACCAAAGTGGATAACCTCACATTTATTAACATTATACTCCATCTGCCAGGTCCTCACCCACTCACTCAGCCATGTTATTGTGCTGCAACATTTCTGTGATTCTAGGTGCAATGAAAACTTGGCTACTGATTTGCTTCGAGCTGATCTCACATTGTGACATAGATCAATCTTCGCCTGTTTATATGACCATTAATTTTTGACCGGGGAACGAATAATTGGAGAAAATAATGCTGTTAAATAATTTTGCTTTAACAGTCGTGGGTGAGATAAGGTGAAAGTGCTTTAATACAGAATGGCTTTACTTCCTTTGGATTTATTATGTAACGGAAAAGAATGTTCTATTCAGTTTCTGGAATAACATTGTACAATTCCACTTCACTGTAACAATGCCAAGAGAAGGGGAACCTAAGAAACACAGCCAGCAGGTCAAGAACTGCATTATAGGATGTTCACTGGGCCTTTCAGTTGAATTAATAGGTATTGATGTTCAATCCACTCATTCATGGCTTAAGGGTGGCACAGTGGCACAATGGTTAGCACTGCAGCCTCACAGCACCAGAGACAAAGGTTCAATTCCATCCTCAGGGACTGTCTATATGGAATTTGTACATTCCCCTCGTGTCTGTGTACGTTTCCTTCCTGTGCTCCAGTTTCCTCCCACAGTCCAAAGATGTGCAGTTTAGGTTGATTGGCCATGTAAAATTGACCCTAGTGTCAGGGGGATTAGTAGGGTAAATGTGTGGGGTTACAGGACAAGGGCTTGGGTGAGATTGTTAACGATACAGACTCAATGGGCCAAATGACCTACTCCTTCACTGTAGGAATTCTACAAAGTATGATTCTTTTCATTGTGAAGCATATCAAAGAGTCTTCATCAACTTGCACTGTTCAGAATTCCATCATTGAGTGAAGAACACGATGCTCACTCATTTTGCACAACATAACAACACTTGACAAAAATGCACCTTTGCGGTACCTGAGATTGTCTCTCTGCGATACAGAATGGCAGCAGCTGGCCTGCACACAACACGCCAAAGCCATCCAAATGCTTCTGATTCCATCCAACATGAAAGAGTTGAGTTGGCATTCTTCCTCACTCCAACAACTCATCACAGATTTGTTCCTATGGATACAGAAATTGCAGAGCCTCTCTGGAAGCCACTGTGCAAAGATGCATAATAGGGATGGACTATCACGCAGCCAGAGTAGACCATGTTAAAGGAAAAGATAGCATCTCTGCCAGTCATCATGCATTTCAACCTGCATGTGGAAATGTACCTCACAATAGGTGCATCACAAAATGTGACTGGGGCTGAAATCTCACAGTGCATTGAATACCATGTTGTGGAGATGCTGGCGTTGGACTGGTGTGGACACAATAAGAAGTCTCGCAACACCAGGTTAAAGTCAAACAGGTTTATTTGGAATCCTAAGTCCATCATCAACTGCTCCTTCATCAGGTGAATCCTGGTGAAGGAGCAGCGCTCCAAAAGGTCGTGATTCCAAATAAGCCTGTTGGACTTTAACCTGGAGTTGTGAGACTTCTTACTGCACGTTGAAGGAGATGAACAGCCAATTACTGATGCATCGCATGCATTGTCAGTAACTGAATGCAAATACTCTGCTGGAGAGGGGCAGCACAAGCCTGCATCTGTACTTCACAGAATCATAGAATCCCTACAGTGCTAAAGGAGGCCATTTGGTCCATTGAGACTGCGCTGGCAACAATCTCACCCCAGGCCCTATTCTCACACGTTTACCCCACTAATTCCTCTAACCTACATATCCCAGGCTACAATGGGCAATTTATCATGGCCAATCAATCTAACCTGCACGCCTTTGGACTATGGGAGGGAACCAGAGCAACCGGAGGAAACCCACGCAGACACAGGGAGAATGTGCAAATTCCACACATATAGTGACCCAAGCGGGAATCGATCCCTGGTGCCTGGAGCTGTGAGGCAGCAGTGCTAACCAGTGTGCTAACATGCTGCCCACTTGTGAACAACTCTGTGATAGAAAATTCACTCTCCGCTCTGGTCACCAAGTACCAAATACATTGTCTTGACTACATTGTTCATTGTCAAGATCTAGTCATCGACTGCTATGCATCTACAGATCAGATCGTTAGATTGTCTACATCAGTACAACTTTATGTCAAGTATCTCGCAGATTCACACAGCAATGTTGACTACGTAGAACCACAGCCACAAATTCCTAGACCTGAGCAGACTTAGCAGAGTCATGAGTGACATTCATATCTCAAAGGCTATTTCTGCACTTTGGGTTCAACTTGCCCATTTTCTCTCAAGTTTGCTACTAAGGATTATTTAATTTAAAGTAGGGTCTTTAGTTTTACAAGGGGGAAAAGATTTAGGGCAGGACTTTCCGGCCACCTTCACCCCAAGGCTGGAAAATCCCACCTGAGGTCAATCTGCATGGTCCTGTCCCAGCCTCTACGGTTCCCATGGCAGACGGGAAGGGAAAATTCTGACTTCAGTGTTCAATAATCTTGTATTTGATCATTGGGCGTCTGTTTGCTATTGATGCTCACTGTGCTCGATTGGCAAATTGTCCTGTGAGGTGAGATTGAGGAGCTCCAGTATGTACTCTCTAGGGTTTAGAAGAATGAGAGGTAGTCACGTTGAAACAGATTGGTGGGAATTTTCCAGCCATTCACATCGGCAGGATTCTCTGGTCCCGCTGCAGTGAATGGAGTTTTGGCTGAGCGCCAAAATCTTTGTCCTTGCTTATAGTAGCAGTAGGGTGTGAATGGCCAAAAAATTATAGCCAGAAACTTCTTACAGGGCTTAACAGGTAAGATGCAGGAAGGATGTTTCCACTAACTGGGAGTTCTAGAGCCTGGGGAAATGGTCTCAGAATAAAACTTTTAGGATTGAGATGAGGAAGAATTTTTTCACTTAGAGGCTGGCAAACCTTTGGAATTCTCTACCACGAAGGGCTATGAAGGCTGACTCATTGCGTGTGTTCAATTCAGAGATTGATAGATTTCTGTGAAGACATGAAGGGATATTAAGATAAAGCAGGAAAATTGCAATGAGGTAAAAGCCTCACACTACCAGAGACTCGGGTTCAATTCCTGACTTGGGACACTGTGGAATTTGCACATTCTCCCCATGTCTGCATGAATTTCCTCCAGGTGCTCCAGTTTCCTCCGACAGTTCCAAACAAGTGCAAGCTAGGTGGACTGGCGATGCTAAGTTGTCCCTTTGTGTCAGGGGACTAGCAGAGGAAATAAGTAGGGCTACGGGGCCTGGGTGGGACTGTTGTCAGTGCAGGCTTGATGGGTCAAATAGCCTCCTTCTGCACTATCATTTTATTCTATTCTATGAAGATCAGCCTACTGAATAGTGGAGCAGGCTTGACAGGCTGAATGGCCTACTCCTGCTCATATTTGCTCTATTCTTATGATTGGTTAAATTTAGTTGTGGACTCAGAGGAAAGTTAATTAACGAAAAAAGCTGGGGCCTGAGCTGAAGCATGGAGTAAACATTTTAAAACACTGAATGAAACCTGTTGCACACAGATATGGTCGGGAAGCCAGGAGGGGGTGGAGTTATCCTGTCACACCCGCCACGGGAATAGTAGTGGGAGACTGTGGAGTTTGCACGTTCTCCCCATGTCTGCAGCGGGGGGCGGTTGGGGGAGTAGACCATACAATGTTCCATTGACCCAGGATGGGATTTGGAATGGTTCTGGGGCAAGCATGGCTAGAAATCCTGCCCATCATCACTGCATAGCTGTGATATATATATATAGGACAATATGTACATCCTTATGATGTGGATACCTCTTATCAAGTTTCCTCTAAACCTCCCCGTCTCCAAAGAAAACATTCCCAACTTCTTTTATCCATGTACATAACTGAAGTTCCTCATCCCTGGAACTAGTCTTGAGAATCTCCACTTTCGCCAAAATCTTGCTGGTGTAAATGCTGGCAGGTTCTTACAATCCCACTGACAGTGCCATGCATTTCTCAATGGCAAAGAGTCCATCCAATGGGAAATACTGTTGACAATAGTAGGCATGATGTGGATGTGCCGGCGTTGGACTGGTGTTGTCAGACTTTTTACTGACAATAGTAGGAGCATAAGATCCTGTTGCCAACGAACGGAGCACTGTCTCCCGCCACTGCGGAACACACTGCAGAGAGGGGAGGAAAATCCTGGCTTCTCGCCAATGCCTTCACACCTTTTTTCAAAGTCTGGTGCCCAGAACTAGATGCAGTACTCTAACTGAGACTAAACTAGTGTTCTCTACAATTGTCTATCTGCTCCTATTTCCACTGAATTTCAGAGAGTGATAGCTCCAAATTCATGGGGCATGGGTGTCGCTGGCTGGCCAGCATTTATTGCCCATGCCTTGTTACCCGGGAGCAGGTGAGAGTCAACCACATTACTGTGGGTCTGGAGTCACTTGTAGGCCGGAGCAGGTAAGGATGGCAAATTTCCTTCCCCGAAGGACATTAGTGATCCAGATGGTTTTTCCACCAATCGAGAATGGTTTCATGGTCATTAGTAGACTCTTAATTCCAGACTTTTTATTGAATTCAAATTCTACCATTTGCCATTGTGGGATTCGAACTCAGGTCCCCAGAACCTTAGTTGAGTCTCTGGATTAATAGTCCAGTGATAATACCACTAAGCCATCACCTCCTTGTTTTGTACTGTCGCTTTCGCTTGCTTTGCAAGTAGAAAATCTTGGCAATCTGCAGCGATGGGAAATACAAACTGGCAGAGCAAAAAGTCAGGTGACAATTCGCTTACCAGCCTGTTCCACGCAGATGGCAGAGATTGATTTCCCCTCTCGTAATCTCCAGAAAGATCTTCAAAAGTAAAAAAAAATTGCATGGGTTTATGGAAGGGACCAGTAGTTTAAAACTAAGCTGTAAAAACAAACAGGGGAGCTAGGTCTGTCATTATTGTAAAATCGTTGCAGCAGTACTCATCCAAGTTACAATCCCCTCTTGCAACGAGCTGGAAGAGATGACTGCTAAAGCTTAAGACAACTTAAATAGTAACCCCTTGGGAGTTTCACTCTCTCTCCTGTAGTGCACTGGCTCTTGAAGTAATGTCAAATTTCTTTAAGTTTGCTCTTTCAATACTGGTGTTAACCTGATTATTGAGTTGCTCAGCTGTCTCTCTTGAAAATAAGTAGGTCAGTGTGTTTTCAATCCAAAATCTTTTTTCAACGGAATCTCACTTACAGGATGTGGGCGTTGCTGGTTGGCCAGCCTTTATTGCCCACCCCTAGTTGCCCTAGAAGGTGGTGGAAAGCTGCCTTCTTGACCCGCTGCAATTGCTGAGGTTGGTTGCACCCACAATGATGTGTAGTATCAGTGGGAGATGGGGAAGGACACCAAAAATTTGGAGCGGCACAGTGGCACACTGATTAGCACTGCTGCCTCCCAGCACCAGGGATCCAGGTTCGATTCCAGCCTCGGATGCCTGTCCGTGTGACGTTTGCATGGTCTCCCTATGGACTCATAGGCTGGAATATTTTGAGCCTTGCCCGAGTGAGTTTGTAAAATCCCACCTATAGAGTTGTAGAGATTTGCAGCATGCAAACAGGCCCTTTGGCCCAACTTGTCCATGTTGCCCTTTTCTTTTACCATTAAGCTAGTCCCAATTGCCCGTGTTTGGCCTATATCCCTCTGTACACATCTTACCCATGATAGAGTCATAGAGGTTTACAGCATGCCTGGGTGGGTTTCCTCCGGATGCTCTGGTTTCTTCCCACAGCCCAAACATGTGCGGCTTAGATGGTTTGGCCATGTTAAATTGACCCTTAGTGTCAGGGGAATTAGTAGGATAAATACTTGGAACAGTGGGGATAGGGTGTGGTTGGGATTGTTGTTGGTGCAGACCTGATGGGCCGAATGGTCTCCTTCTGCGCTGTAGGATTCTATGATTCTATGAAATAAGTAAACAACTGGGATGCATTAGTATGCAAACCAATTTTACTCACCGCTACAATCGAACAGGCGGACACCCACCTGCAGAACCATGCAGATTAATATTGGTGACGGGGCAAAGATGTGACCAAATGTTAGCCAGATGGAGGTGGAGTTAGGGGAGAGAGGTTTTGTGAGGTAAGGTTAGAATCAATGCCCATGTTCACTTTGATTCCGAGACTGTTTTATTCCACAGTAGACAAACCCATACACCAAGAAAACAATTTCTGCACATGCACTGCAGCAAACTGTAACAGGCCGGTGGCCAGTCAACACTGCAGAAGTGTTTTCTTATTTAAAAAAGGGTATTAGAGGATCTGATGACCAAAGTACTTCTCCTCACAGCCTGGTGCTGTCTGACTGACATTCTGGTGTCTCCATCTGATTTTTAAAAGCCACCCTCCCCCACACCCACCAACCCACAGAGAGCAAGTTTTCTCCTTGAATGACAAGACATTGTGAACAAGTTGGCCGCTGTTTGTCATCTGGGCCAAACAACCATATTTTACATAGCTGTTCATCTCTCTATGGACACACCATCCAGCTTGGGTATTGTCAGGGAGAACTAATTCTGTTCAGTCAAGCTCCTGCTCAAAAGACATACTAAACATAGCTGATGTCCAAGTCTTTTTCTCCGGGACAGTGGCCAGAAAGTCCCCCACTGTGATTGTCGCCTTCAGGGCAGAGGCAGGAGACAAGAAGCCAAGGAAATGTTTTGGAACATTACAGAATCTGATGGATAAATTATTACTTTTTCTCTAGCTGCCTCTCTGTCTCTCTCTGTCAGAAAAGATATAATAAGCAGGAAAACACCAAAGTTGCATTTCATAGAATCATAGAATCATACAGTGCAGGAAGAGGCCATTCAACCCATCAAGTCTGCACTGACCACAATCCCACCCAGGCCCTTTCCGCATAACCCCATGCATTTACCCTAGCTAATCCCCCTGATGCTAAGAGGCATGGCCAATCCACCTAATCCACACATCTTTGGACTATGGAAGGAAATCGGAGCACCCAGAGGAAACCCACGCAGACACAGAGAGAATGTGTAAACTCCACACAGACAGTGACCCAAGCCGAGAATTGAACCCGGGTCCCTGGCGATGTGAGGCAGCAGTGCTAACCACTGTGTTCACTTATTTTTCATTTGTTCATGGGTTGTGGATATCACTGGGGGTGGGGGGTGGTCAGCATTTATTGTCCATCCCTGACAGCATTTAAGAGCCAACCACACTGCTGTGGATATGGAGTCACATGTAGGCCAGAGCAGGTAACGTCAGCAGCTTTCCTTCCCTAACAGACATTAGTGAACCAGGTGGGTTTCTACAACAATCGACAATGGTTCGTCAGTAGATTCTTAATTCTAGTTTTTTTTTTGTTGAATTCAAATTCCACCATTTGCCATGGTGGGGATTCGAACCCGGGTCCCCAGAACATTACCCTGGGTCCCTGGATTACTAGTCAAGTGACAGTACCGTTACGCCACCACCTCCCCTTTAATCTGATGCCCTTGTCAGATAAAACATTGAGCTGAAGAACTTATGTAAAACGGTCAGTAAATGCCTCTCACTTTTGTAGAGAATCTGTAATAAGTCCTCGGAGGTGGAAGTCCCCTCACCGAAATTCCTTTATTTACAAGATCCAACAACACTATACAGAGTGTTCTCAGTATGCAGAGCACGGGACGCTGCTGGTCCTGATGAGGACATCAATTAGCCCTTACTCAGGGATATCTTTTTGTTGGCCCTTAATCAGGGACTTTGTATATAAGCGTGGCCAACCTCAATTGCCTGATTAAAGTTGGTACTGAATCACCTTTCAATAGCATCATAAAGGGCTACCAGCATTGAATGATGAAAGGATAACGCATTGAGAGAACAATAAAATTGAAAACAGCAGGATCTGCTGGGAATCCATCAGTCCCTGAAAGGGGAAAAGTGGATTCAACTTTTGGGTGTAGTTCCGTCGTTCACACCGATCTGATTTTGAACCTTGCAGAGCTTGAGGTAACACTGTTCCTGTACTGCTGGCTGTAAGGATCCTGTTCTTCAGGCATGTAACTGGAACACAAAACTACTGGTAATTTAGCAGTCCGTGGTGGCTTGCATCAGTGCTTTGCGTGGCTGCCCAATACAAGATATGGAAATGATGCATCAGAGAGTCATTTACAATGCTGGGATTGAAGCATTGTGTTTGAATGGAGTAAAGGGTACTTTAAGATACAGTGTAGTTGAAAGGTTTACCTTTATGGCTTGTATGAGATGCTCTTTTAATTTATAATTTAATTGATGATATTGCCATTAGGGGAGATTTAGTTCTGAAAAAGGTTAAATTCTGCAGGGCAGCATTTTCCTTCAGAAAACACTTAAAGCTGCATTAATCAGCTTCCCAAGGTGAAATGGTACAGCCGAGAGACTGTCAACTTCTGTATATTATTTTAGTTTTGAGACAATGAGAATGAGACAATTATGTAATTTTTAAAATTACTTCATGAGGTCTTGGTACTGCTGGCTAGGGCTGTGTTTAATGCCTTTCCCGAATTGCCCTTTGAGAAGATGGTGGTGAGCTGTTTGGTTCCTGGCTTGGGTCACCGTCTGTGTGGAGTTTGCATGTTCTCCCCATGTCTGTGTGGGTCTCCTCCTGGTGCTCCAGTTTTCTCCCATAGTCCAAAGATGTGTGGGTTATGTGGATTGGCTATGCTAAGTTGCCCCTTTAGTGTGAGGGGGACTAGGACGGTAAATGCATGGGGTTATGGGGAAAGGGCCTGAGTGGACTTGTGATTGGTGTAGACTGAATGGGCCAAATGGCCTCCTTCTGCATTGAAGGATTCTGTGATTCCAACCAATGGATTCCAAACTATGATCTCAAGCTATGGAATGAAGTTCCACCCAATGTTCTGTCAGAGATGGAATTCCATAATGAACCAGCGATGATGATGAATAGCAATATTTTTCCTGCTATGTGACTGGGAGGGAAATTTGTAGCTCAGAGTGTTTCCATGTGCCCATGGCTCCTGCATTTCTAAATGATACCAGTCTGCATTTGGAAGGTGTTATTAAAGAAGCCTTGGCAAGTTTCTGTCATGCATCATGTGGATGGTACACACTGCGGTCACAGTGTGTTGATTGTAGAGGGAGTCAATGTTTAAAGTGATGGATTGGGTGCCAATCAAGTGGGATGCTTTGTCTTGGATGCTGTTAAGTTCTTCAATGTTGGGGCTGTGCTTAAGGAGGGTGGAGATTATTCCATCACACTCCTGATTTGTTGATGACGGACAGGAGTAAGGAGGCCAGTTACTCATCATTGAATTTCCTGTTCTTGTAGCCACAGTATTTCTCTGGCTGCTCCAGTTATGTTTCTGGTCAATGGGAACTCCAACAGAAAATTGATGGTGGAGTATAATGGCAATGATAGATGACTCTCACCAACCTTTACAGATGCATCATAGAAAGCATTCTTTCTAGTTGTATCGCAGCTTTGTATGGCTCCTGCTCTGCCGAAGTCCAAAAGGAACTACAAAAATTCATGAATGTAGCCCAATCCATCACGCAAACCAGCCTCCCGTCCATTGACCGTGTCTACACTTCCCACTGCCTCGGAAAGCAGCCAGCATAATCAAGGACCCCATGCACCCTAGACATTCTCTCTTCCACCTTCTTCCATCGGAAAAAAGATTTTAAAAAAGTCAGAGGCCATGTATCAGCCGACTCAAGAACAATTTCTTCCCTGCTGCCATCAGACTTTTGAATGGACCTAACTCGCACTAAGTTGATCTTTTTCTACACCCTAGCTATGACTGTAACACTACATTCTGCACTCTCTCATTTCCTTCTCTATTAATGATATGTTTTGTCTGTATAGTGCCCAAGAAACAATACTTTTTACTATATACCAATACATGTGACAATAATAATATATCAAATCAAAAATCAATCAATTGAATGTCAGAAGAGATACTTAGACCATCTCTTATTGGAGATGATCAGTACTTGGCGCTTGTGTAACACAAGTGTTACTTGCCATTTACCACCCCAAGCCTGAATGTTGTCCAGGTCTTGCTGCTTGCGGAGCTGGAGTGCTTTGATATTTGAGGAGTTATGAATGGTACTGAGCACTGTGCCTTCATCAATGAACATCTTCACCTCTGATCTTATGATGGTGGAAAGGTAATTGGTGATGCATTTAAGGCTGATTGGGCCTAGGATACTCCCCTGAGGAACTCCTGCAGTGACGTTCTGGAACTGAGATTGAACCTCCAGCAGCCATAATCACCTTCTTGTCCTTTAATGTTTGCCAGGCAAAGGGCTGAGCCAAACAAACACATCAATAAGACCAGTTCTTATACCAAGGGGAAGACTTACTTAACTTTGACTGTCTATATGATGGGTAAATTGACTCACTACACCAGGAAAAAGTGTCACCTGCAAGCCATGTTTCACATTCCGTCCAAAGAGCTACAAAGAGTCTAGGCTGGGGAATGATCAAGTACAGCTTCAAATGGAGGACAGACTAGTTTGGAACAGTTACTTTGAAAGTGAGTCTCTGCCTCGAACAGAGAGTGAGGTTTGTCATTTGTGTTATTAAAAAAAGAGTGGTATGAAATGTCACTAGGGTCTTTTTATTCTGTAACCATATGTTGAAGATGTACGCCAGATCATAGGAAACATGGGCTGGATTTTACAGCCCCGCCACAAAGGGGGTAGCTAAAAATTGACTGGAAGATGTAGTAAGTCATTAGAAAGTCCATTGACTTCAGTGGGAGCAGTAAATTCCACCTCATGTTTTTCATTGAAGCCTTAATTCTCTGCTCATTTCTCCACATCTCATGGGTTTGCTCTTTCCTCTTCAGTTGTCCGGAAGAGTTTTCCATTTTCAACTTCAGTGAGCATTGAGCAATACGAGTAGGGGAAGGTTACATGAGGTCGTTTTGTCGTCCTCGTATGTACTTAAAAAAACACAAGCCCTCATCCCAAAGAATCATCTACTGATATCTCCAGAGTGTATGTTTTCCACCATCACCACCGTTTGATGGTGCTGTCTTTCATAATATGCCTTTAAGGGAATTCAGCATGACATCATCAGAACATAACGGCAGGCACAGTGGTTAGCACTGCTGCCACACATACCAGGGACCTGGGTTTGATTCCTAGCTTAGGTCACTGTCTGTGTGGAGTTTGTATGTTCTTCCTATGTCTATGTGGGTTTCCTGCAGGTCCTCCTATTTCCTCCCACAGTCTGAAAGATGTACCGGTTAGGTGCATTGGCTATGCTAAATTCTCCCTCAGTGTACCCAAACAGGCACCGGAGTGTAGCGACCAGGGGATTTTCACAATAACTTTATTGCAGTGTTAATGTAAGCCTACTTGTGATGCTAATAAATAAACTTTAAAAGAAAGCTTGTCATGCTATCCAATTCTAAATTTGCATTTGCTTTTAAGTAGAGATAGCTCTGTTGATGATGACTTCAAGCTTTCTGTCCACATATATCTGTTCTCATGTGCTGAGTCTTAATGAATGAACCCAGTACAAGTTTACACAATCTCTTGTGAGTGATCGGTATTTCTATATCATTATGAAAACATGACAATGGTCATGGCTGATCATGCTGAGTGTGGGATCCTTATCTGGGCTTGGGGTAAAGTCAGGAGCACCAACCCCTGAGCTCTCAAATGATTCTGTTACTCTCCTTACTGGAGTGACCTGTAACATAAACCCATAAAAATATTTAGTATAAAGTGGGCACTAAAGTTCACCCCCAAATATTCAGTTATCCAAATTAGATGCAAAATATACGAAAATGGTAAAAGTTACTGATATGAATCCGAGTAGCACATCCTTGCCAATAAGATTAAAGATGCATGAGGACTGAGCTTTAATATTCCTCCTTTTATTTCACTTTCATCCCCCCAATCTTAATATCGTACTACTAAAAACTGGACATGGAAGAGTGAAAACGACTATTAGATTTAGAATGCAACATTTAGCCATGTTGGCCACAGTGATCAAACCTAATGCGCGTAAGACATAGGAGCATAATTAGGCCACTCAGCCCATCAAGACTGCTCCATCACTCAATCATGGCTGATATTTTTCTCATCCCCATTTTTCTGCCTTTTCCCCATAACCCCTGATCCCCCTTATTAATCAAGAATTTATCTATGTCTGTCTTAAAGACAAACAATGACCTGGCTTCCACAGCCTTCTGCGGCAAAGAGTTCCACAGATTCACCACTCTCTCGTTGAAGAATCGTGTGAAAATGCTGGCGTTGGACTGGGGTAGGCACAATAAGAAGTCTCACAACTCCAGGTTAAAGTCCAACAGGTTTATTTGGAATCACGAGCTTTCGGAGCACTGCTCCTTCATCAGGTGAGGAAATGAGGTCCTTCACTCGCCTGAGGAAGGAACAGTGCTCTGAAAGCTCATGATTCCAAATAAACCTGTTGGACTTTAACCTGATGTTGTGAAACCTAATGGAGTTATTTCTCACTTTAGGACCTCAGCAGTGAGACTCACTCAGTGCTATGTAACAGGGATCTGGGTGCAATCATCTAACCACTTGAAATGAAATTGATGAAGATTATACATGAGGACACACTTGAATTTTCACCATGTCCTCGGGCTGGCCCCTCTTTCTAAGGCATAAGGTCTGAAAAATGGCCCATCTGGTTTCAGGTGTGATTGGTGACAGATAGAAAGAGCATCCCTATGTTGTACCAATGAGCATAGAATCATAGAATCCCTACAGTGCAGAAGGAGGCCATTTGGCCCATCAAGCCTGCACTGACAACAATCCCACCCAGGTCCTCTCCCTGTAATCCCATATATTTACTCTTCTAATCCCCCTGACACTAATGGACAATTTAGCATGGCCAATCCACCTGACCTGCACACCCTTGAACTATAGGAGGAAACCGGAGCACCTGGAGAAAACCCAAGCAGGCACAGGATCAACTTGCAAACTCCACACAGACAGTGACCCAAGCCAGCAATCGAACCCGGGTCCTTGACACTGTGAGGCTGCAGTGCTAACCACTATGTTACCATACCGCACTGGTGGTTTTTCATATAAACAGGCCATTCAGCCCCTTGAGCCTGCTCCACCATTCAATCAGATCGTGACTGATCTCGAAACATGGGAAATAGAAGCAGGCGGGTAGGCCATTTGGCCCTTCAATCCTGCTCTGCTGTCCATTTTGATCATGGATGATCATCAAATTAAATACCCCCCTCCCCATCCCTTGATCCCTTTAGCTCCAAGAGCTATAGAAACATAGAAAATAGGAGGAGGAAAAGGCCATTTGGCCCTAAAGAATAAACAACTTCAATCACAATCGCAGTGAGCAGGGTATGAAACTACGCAGGGAAAGCCCTTTGGATTTCAAGTCCAATACATTAACCACTCAACAATCACAGCAATAAAGTCCCTTCCAACACTGCAAATCTCAGTTTGCTTTGCATGGGAAAAAGAGGTTAAGGTGTTCCCTATGGGGACCTGGCAGACTCCAAGATCCAATTTGATGAAGGAGCCAATGGAGGGTCTTTTCCTGCTCATTATTCTTCAAACTGTTTCCTTTTTTTCCAATCCCACTTACTTTCTCTTTACATTTACTGTTCAGGAGAGATTTAATCTGAGCCTCTAGTCATGTTCCAGACACCAAGAGAATTAATGTCTTTTTCAGCAAAAGAAATTACAAGATGTGCTTTCTGTTTTCCTTGGAAGAATGTTAAAACATCGGTCCAGTAATGTTTTATATCCAAGCAAGGACAGCCTTCTGTAGAAATGAAATACAAAGGAAGAAAAATTGTTATTGTAGTTAATAAGCAATAGCATTGGGTAATTTCCAATTGATTAATTAGTTGCCACTGTATGTACTGGAGTAGTAGCTTGGCTCAAGAACATAGGAGCATGACTAGATAATTTGGTTCACTGAATCTTGTACTCACTTTCCTGTACTTTCTCAATAAGATTGTATCTCCATCTGTTATTCTTTCATTCCAATCTATTACCTCTCATTTTATTGTTTTAAGTGCATCAACCTTTTGTTCACTATTTCAGGAATCAGTATTTCCTTGCCTCCATTTGTTCTTCAAAATTTGCTGCATCTTGGATCTTAGTGTTAATTTGGTTGTCTTATGAGGCAGAGATTTCCACAGTCACACAAAGCTTCTGAGGAAAGAGAAAACTCGGCACAATGGTTAGCACTGCTGCCACACACCTCCAGGGACCTGGGTTCGATTCCTGGTTTTGGGTCACTGTCTGTGTGCAGTTTGCACATTCTCCCTGTGTCTGTGGGTTTCTGCTGGGTGCTCTGGTTTCCTCCCACAGTCCAAAGATGTGTGGGTTAGGTTGATTGGCCATTCTAAATTGCCCCTAGTTTTAGGGGAATTAGCAGGGTAAATGTGTGGGGTTACAGGGATAGGGCCTGAGTGGCATTGCGGTTGATACAGACTCGATGGGTCAAATGGCCGCTTTCTCTACTGTAGGGATTCTAGGGGCTAGATTGGAAAGGCGAGGTCTGTTTCCGGTAGAGTTTTGAAGAGTGAGGAGTGACCTAATTGAGTGCAAAAGATCCTGAACAGTGTTGACAAGGTGGATGTGGACAGGATGTTTGCTCTCGTGGGTGAGTCCACTGTTTTAAAATTTAGGGTCACCCTTATAGGACAGAGATAAGGAGAAGTTTTTTTTTGCTCTCAGAATGTTGTATGACTTTGGCAGTCTCTGCAGAAGGTGGTGGAAGCGGGGTCAGTGAACATTTTTAAGGCGGGAGTAGATTGATTCTTGTTGGGCAAGGGAACCGAAGGTTATGGAGAGTAGATGGGAATGTAAAACTCATTACAAACAGTTTAGCCATGTCCTTATTGAATAGTGGAGCAGGCTCAAGGGGTTGAATGGCCTACTTCTGCTTCTACTTCATATGTTATATGAAAACCAGGTATTCTCTACATCACCAAGTGGAAAGCTGAGGTGACCAAAACAGCTGGAAGAAGCCACAGTTTGCACATTCTCCCCGTGTCTGCATGGGTTTCCTCTGCGTGCTCTGGTTTCCTCCCACGGTGCAAAGATGTGCAAGTTAGACGGATTGGCCATGCTAAATTGCCCCTCAGTGTCAGGGGGACTAGCTGGGGTAAATGCATGGGGTTATGGGGATGGGGCCTGGGTGGACTTATAGTCGCTGCAGATTTGATGGGCCAAATGGCCTCTTTCTGCACTGTGGGATTCTATGATTGTATGAGTTCCATTTTGGTGCCTCTGCCAGTGTGTTCCTCACTGTATACAGAATGGTAATGGGTAAAGCTCAGAGAAATAAATCGTGGATGATCCACTGAAGCTCCCCTGCTGTGAATTTTAATTTAAGCGCCTCTGTGCTGCCAATGGAACTAATTTAGAGACCTTTTAAATATAGAACATAGAACACTACAGCACAAACACGCCCTTCGGCCCACGAGTTGCGCCGATCACATCAACACCTACCAATCCATAGCCCTATCTATAACCCCCAATCCCATTAAATCCCATATACTCATCCAGAAGTCTTTTAAAAGACCCCAGCGAGTTCGCCTCCACCACCACTGACGGCAGCCGATTCCATTCACTCACCACCCTCTGAGTGGAAAAACTTACCCCTAACATCACTTCTGTACTTGCCTCCCCGCACCTTAAATCTGTGTCCTCTCGTAGCGACCATTTCAACCCGGGGAAATAGCCTCTGAGAATCCACCCTATCTATTCCTCTCAACATTATGTAAACCTCTATCAGGTCGCCTCTCAACCTTCATCTCTCCAGGGAGAAGAGTCCCAGCTCCCTCAACCTATCTTCATAAGGCATGCCTCCCAATCCAGGCAACATCCTTGTAAATCTCCTCTGTACCCTTTCAATAGCTTCTACGTCCTTTCTATAGTGAGGCGACCAGAACTGCGCACAGTACTCCAAGTGAGGCCTGACAAGGGTCTTATAAAGTTGCAGCATTACCTCCCGATTCCTAAACTCAATCCCTCGATTAATGAAGGCCAGTACACCATACGCCTTCTTGACCACATCCCCCACCTGCAAGGCCGATTTAAGAGTCCTGTGGACCCGGACCCCAAGATCCTTCTGCTCTTCAATACTGCTAAGACTCCTGCCCTTGATAGTGTACTCGTTCATCCCATTGGTCCTGCCAAAATGGACGACTACACATTTATCCGCGTTGAAGTCCATCTGCCACTTCTCCGCCCAGTCCTGCATCCTATTTATGTCCTGCTGCAACTTCTGACATCCTTCCAGACCATCCACAACACCACCGACCTTCGTGTCATTGGCAAACTTACTAACCCATCCCTCCACTTCCTCATCGAGGTCATTTATGAAAATGACAAACAGCAAGGGTCCTAGAACAGATCCCTGGGGCACTCCACTGGTGACCGACCTCCATGCAGAAAAAGACCCATCCACAACCACTCTCTGCCTTCTACAGGCAAGCCAGTTCTGGATCCACAAGGCCAAAGCCCCTTGGATCCCATGCCCTCTCACCTTCTCAAGAAGTCTTGCATGGGGGACCTTATCAAACACCTTGCTGAAGTCCATGTACACCACGTCCACTGCACTTCCTTCGTCAATGCGTTCAGTCACATTTTCGAAGAACTCAACTAGGCTCATAAGGCACGGCCTGCCCTTGACAAAACCATGCTGACTATTTCTGATCATGCCAAACCTCTCCAAATGCTCGTAAATCTTGTCCCTCAGAAGCCTCTCCATCAGCTTACCAACCACTGAGGTCAGACTCACCGGTCGGTAATTTCCCGGGCTATCTCTGTTCCCTTTCTTAAATATATTGAGTATTGGATCCTATGCCATGTAAGAACAGGACCCTCTTTTATGTGGCTTAGTGTTTTCATTGCTGATTCTTGACTCCACCCACAGAAAAACATTCAGCAGCTCCAGCTTACACCAACATTAATGTTTAGCAGACATCTTGCTTGTATTTCCCACACATTTAGGTGCAGAATTGATGTTTTTTGTGTGTAGGAGGTCTAACCTTCAGGATACTTAAGTACATTGCTCTTCCTGAAATTTGGAATCCTATCCGGACAATTCCATTCCATCTAAAGCGAGAGGAACAGCAGCGGCAATTGGAAAGACCACATTAAGCTGCAGAGAGCAATGAAGAGGAGTATAGGTCATAGACAATCTTGCCGTGTGGGCCCAGTGATATATATACCTGCATCTCCAATTGACAGCACGCAAGGAAGCTGCACTTCTCCGCTGACACTCACTGCATCACAACCTGTGACCCATTGCTATCGCTGGCACTGCCTTACCTGGTTCAGTCTAAGCTACTGCAGTCTTCAACCTCTTTGCCTCTGGCTCCTGCCAGGCTCCAATAAGGGTTATCAGCATCATCATCAGTTTGCAGTTTAATTTTTCATTCAGAGTCAGTATGATGGCATGACTGCTAAAGAAAGCAGTTTTATCAAATTCACAACGGATAACCAGACAAGATGTTCACTCGATTGGTTCCAGAGATGAGGGGTTTATCTTCTGAAGAGAGATTGAGAAGTTTAGGCCAATAGCCTCTAGAATTTAGAAGAATGAGTGGAGATGTAGTTGAGGTATATAAGATGATAGAAGGTATTGATAGATAAGACTTTGAGCAGCTGTTTCCTTTTATAGGGTAATCTAGAACAAGAGGTCATCATTTTAGGATAAGGAGTAGCATGTTTAAAGCAAAGATGAAGAAAAATCACTTCTTTCAAAGGGTGGTGAATCTGTGGCGTGCAGTGGATGCTGGGACATTGAGTAAGTTTAAGGAGGAGATAGACAGATATTTAATTAATAGCAGGTTGAAGGGTTATGGAGAACAGACTGGAAAGTGGAATTCAGGCTGAGACGAGATTAGTCATGATTGTATTGACTGGTGGAGCAGGCTCAAGGAGCTAAATGGTCTACTCCTGTTCTTAGTTCTTAATGTTCTTATGAACTTTGGCTAAACAATCCCTGCCCTGCATTTGCAGCCACGTCTCAATCATTTAACCTCCCTTCCAATACTTTCGATGAAAATGCAACATAGAAATATGTGTCACCAAATGTCACATGATGAACCAAACAGTTTATAATGTTATGAACAAATGCTACTTCTAACTCAGGTATGCACCTTTCTTCAGTGATCTCTAACTAGTTATATCTACAAAGGTTTTTGTTGGAGGCTTCTTCAGATATTGAAGCAATCCGTACCCATATGCAATAAAACTTGGACAAGATTCAGGCTTGAGCTGATTAGTGTAACACTCATTCATCCAAGCATGAGATAATAACCATCTCCAACAAGAGAGAATCTAACCATTTCCCTTTGACGTTCAATTACATTCCCATTGCTGAATCCCCCACTATCAACATCTTGGTGATACCATTGACCAGAAACATTACAGGACTAGCCATTTTAATTACTGTGGCTACAAGAGCATGTCAGCGGTTGGGAAATCTGAGGAAAGTAATTCATCTCCTGATTCCCAAATCCTATCCACATCTACAAGGCACAAGTCAAGAGCACGAATGTGATGGAATATCCTACACTGCTCTGGATGAGTGTGGTTAAAAGAACATGCAAGAAAACCGACACAATCCAGGACAAAGCAGCCCACTTGGCTGACATCTGATCCACCACTTTAACCAACCTCTCCCTCCATCAGCAATGTGAATCTGCGGCAGTGTTTATCATATATAAGATGTATTGCAGCAAGTCACCAAAGCTCCTTTGACAGCACCTTCCAAACCTGCAAATGCAAGCCCCTAAAAGGACAAAGGCAGTGGACAGATGGGAACACAGCTACCTGCAAGCTCCAAGCCACACACCATCCTAACTCGGAATTAAATCACTGCTGGGTCAAAGTCCTGGAACTCCCTTCCTAACACCACTTTCTCAAAGGACAATTAGGAATGAGCCAACAAATGTTGGCTTTAACAGCAGTGCTCACATCACGTGAAAGAATAAAAAATAAGTGGAGACAGAAGGAAAATGCTTGTGTTTGACAGCTTCATGAACCTCAAGCTGAGAGGCCCGGCTCTTCACTGGACCATCTCAGCAGTGGGCTGGAAAGGTTAATCCGACTGCCATTTTTTTCAGATTTCTTTTAATTTTTGCACAAAAGGTGGACGTCACTGACAAGGCCCGCAATTTTATCATCCATTCCTAATAATTTGTTATTTGTTGAGAAGGTGGCAAGACATGCCTGGGCCCGATTTTAATTCCGTTTAAGAGATGGTCATGAGTGAATTAAAATCAGGCCCGCTACCATCCTTACAGAGGGCAATGTGTTCCACATGCACTGTACATCTTCCCATGAAACCATCATGATAGCATCATGAGCACCCCTGAGGGACACTGCCACTGGCCACACGGACTTCAGCTTCAAGCCCACTGAGATGACTGTATGCTCCAAGGTTGACCATGGAGTGATGTAGCCATGTACCAGAAATCAAAACAAGTTGGTAGCAATTTGTGCTACATTTTCGCCAAGGGTTCTAGCTCCCAATCTATCCATTACAATGCTTGGATAATTTCGACATGATTAATCAAAATTAATGAAATAAAGGGTGGGATTTTATGGCCTTGTTTGTCCTGTAAATTCCTACTTGGGGTCAATGAACCTTTCCATGGTCCACTCCTTGCCTGCTCCACTTCCCGTGACAGGCGGGATGCTAAAATTTTGGCCATAGAGTCATATGCTGGAATTTTACCGGCACACCCATCCCGATTCCAGGGCTGGCATGGAACGCAGAACGGTATTCTCCATTGGCCTCAGGCAGGATTTTACGAGCCTTACCCAAGCGAGGTTGTAAAATACCGGCCATAGAATCGTAGAGTTGTACAGAGCAGAAAAGACAGTTTGGACTATGGAGTCTGCGCTCACAATAATACGGTCCTGAACACCCAAGATTTTAAGGTAGAGGAGGGAAATTTATTTTCAATTTTCTTTACCAATGAGCACTCCTTCACCAAATTACAGAATGGGTTCGATGAATAGTAAAGGTCTTCTGGGCCCAAAAATATTTAATTTAAACCTAAAAAATCTCCCGGTTGCACACAAGAAGCAGTTCCAATTCTTATAACTTGTCATTTTATGGCCTCTCTGGGTGAGATCATTAATTCTATTTTGAATCCTGTCCTGTCCAACAAGGAACTGGATCGAGGCTGACAATATTTATTTCACACGGGTCACTCATATTAGAGACGTGAGACTTCAGTCTTCTCAGCCAACTTCAGCTAGATATGCTGAGTGAATGATTCATCTCTGCCTCCTCTGGAGGTTGCCAGCATCGCAGATGCCAGTCTTCAGCCAATTTGATTCACTCCATTGGAGACAAAGAAGCTGAAGGCACTGGATGCTGTAAAGGCTACAGACCCCTGACAATATTCCAGCAATAGTACTGAAGACCTATGCTCCAGAACTAGCTGTGCTCCTAGCCAAGCTGCTGCACTACAGCTGGCATCTACCTGACAATGTGGAAAAGTGCCCAGGTAAGTCTTGTCCACAAAAAGCAATACAAATTACTACCTGGCCAATTACCACCCAGTTAGTCTACTTTCAATCATCAGCTAAGTGATGGAAAGAGTGTTTGACAGTGCTATTAAGTGACACTTATCCAGCAATAACCCTGCTCATGGACACTCAACCTGGTTTAAGGTCAGGGCCACTGAGCTCCTAACCTCTTAACAACCTTGGTTTAAACAGGTACAAATAAGCTGAAACCAAGGCCTACGGTGACAGTGACTGTTCTTGACATTGAGGCAGCATTTGACTGCGTGTAGCATCAAGGAGCCGCAGCAAATTAAAAGTGTTAAATTAAAAGCGGATGCGTTTAGAGTAGCTAAGAGTAGTGGGCGAGAAGAGGATTGGGAGAGGTTTAAATGTCAACAAAGAATGACAAAGAAGTTGATAAAGAAGGGTAGGATAAACTATGAAGCTGGGCTAGCACTTAATATAAAAAAGGATAGCAAGAGTTTTTATAAGTACATAAAAAGGAAGAGGCTGGCTAGGGTGAACGTTGGACCCTTAGAGGATGAGAGGGGGGACTTAGTGGTAGGGGATGGGGAAATGGCTGAGGCCCTGAATAACTTTTTTGTTTCGGTCTTCACGGAGGAGGACGTGAATAATTTGCTGGGTGTTAGCGATGGAAAGATGGTGGGAGTGGACGGCCTGAATGATATTATTGTTACTAGAGAGGCGGTGCTCGACAGACTGGAGGGACTGTTTGTGGACAAGTCCCCAGGACCGGATGGAATGCATCCAAGGGTTCTGAAAGAAATGGCGGAGGTGATAGTGGATGCCTTGGTGATTATTTTCCAAACATCGCTGGATTCCGGGGAAGTGCTGGAAGATTGGAAAATGGCTAATGTTACACCGTTGTTTAAGAAGGGTGGCAGGAAAAAGGCGGGGAATTATAGGCCGGTTAGTTTAACATCTGTTGTAGGAAAAATGTTAGAATCCGTGATCAAGGAGAAAATAGCGAGGCATCTTGAGGAGAATTGTTTGGTAGAGCAGACGCAGCACGGTTTCGTTAAGGGGAAGTCGTGTCTGACGAATTTATTGGAGTTCTATGAGGATGTGTCTAGGGCGGTGGATAGAGGAGAGCTGGTGGATGTGGTGTTTCTTGATTTTCAGAAGGCGTTTGACAAGGTGCCTCACAAGAGGTTATTACAGAAGGTCAGGGAGCATGGAGTTGGAGGTAGGGTGTTAGCGTGGATAGAGGATTGGCTGTCAAATAGGAGGCAGAGAGTGGGTCAATGGGTGCTATTCGGATTGGCGGTTGGTGACTAGTGGAGTGCCCCAGGGGTCGGTGCTGGGGCCTCAGCTATTTACCATTTATATAAATGATCTGGAGGAGGGAACCGAGTGTATGGTGTCAAAATTTGCTGATGACACCAAGATTGGTGGAACGGCAAATTGCGCGGAGGGTGTGGAGAGTCTGCAGAAAGATCTAGATAGGCTGGGCAAATGGGCCAGGAACTGGCAAATGGAATTTAATGTTGGCAAGTGCGAGGTGGTCCACTTTGGTAGGAAGAATGGTAGGAAGGACTATTACTTACGTGGCGAAAAACTGCAGCAGGCGATGGTGCAGAGGGACCTCGGGGTCCTTGTGCATGAGTCGCAAAAACCCAGCTTGCAGGTGCAGCAGGTGGTCAGGAAGACGAATGGGATGCTGGCCTTCATAGCGAGGGGGATTGAATATAAAAGTAGGGAGGTCTTGCTGCAGCTGTATAGGGCATTGGTGAGGCCACAGCTGGAGGACTGTGTGCAGTTTTGGTCGCCGCACTTACGCAAGGATATTTTGGCCTTGGAGGGAGTGCAGAGGAGGTTTACTAGGCTGATTCCGGAGTTGAGGGGGTTGAACTATGAGGAGAGGCTGAATAAACTAGGCTTGTACTCGTTAGAGTTTAGAAGGATGTGGGGAGATCTCATTGAGACGTATAAGATGTTGAATGGGATGGATAGGATAGAGGTGGAGAGGCTCTTCCCGCTCAGAAAGGACAGTAGGACTAGGGGGCACAGCCTCAGGATAAAGGGGGGGGCGGTTTAGAACGGAGTTGAGGAGGAACTTCTTCACTCAAAGGGTGGTGAATCTCTGGAATTGTCTGCCAGTTGAAGTGGTGGAGGCTGCCTCGGTCAATATTTTTAAGACGCAGGTTAATAGGTTTTTGATAAGAGAGGGGATTAAGGGTTATGGGGAGAGGGCGGGAATGTGGAACTGAGCTACGACAGATCGGCCATGATCTTGTTGAATGGCGGGGCAGGCTCGAGGAGCTAGATGGCCTACTCCTGCTCCTATTTCTTATGTTCTTATGTTCTAAAACTGGAGTCAATGGAAATCACAGGGAAGACACTGCGCTGGTTGGAATCATGCTTAGCCAAAGGAACATGGTTGTGGTTGTTGGAGATCAATTATTTAAGGCCCAGGATATTAGTGCATGAATTCCTCAGAATAATGTCCTCAGCGAAAATATCTTTAGTTGCTTCATCGATGACTTCATCTCTGTCATAAGATCAGAAGTTTGACGATAACTGCACAATGTTTGGCACCATTCACGACTCCTCAAATACAGAAGCAGTCCATGTCTATATACAACAAGATCTGTAACATTCAATTGGGCTGATAAGCGGCAAGTAATAACTGTGCTACACAAGTGCCAGACAATGACCAACACCAACAAGAGAGAATATAATCATATCCTTTCGAAATGCGATCACACCAGCATCCCTAAGTTCCTCTTTATCAACATCTTAGGGTTACCATTAACCAGAAACTGAACTGGACCAGACATATAAATACTGTGTGCGTAAAAGCATGTCCTTGTTCACTGTCCCAGGGGATTATTCCATAAATTAACAATATTTAGTGTGTAAGTAGTCGCTCCCCTCATGAAACCCAGCTTCTGGATTCATGACAGAGTTGAGTGGTTGTCTGAGAAAGGTCCAAGGAACGGAAAGACATTAGGAGTCTTGGTACAAAGGAAATGTCAATAATATTTTTAAAATTCTTTTTGTATGTTCAGATCTTCTTATCTCTTCCCTCTGCAGATCCTTTTAATCATGTTATCATATTATTTAGATCTGATATTTTACTGAACATAAATCACACATGGCAAATTAGTCTGGCAAAAAAGAATTCCCACATAAATCGCACAGTGCGGGTGGTTTACATCATTTTGAATGTTTTCCTCTGCTTATATACAATATCCTGAATTCATTGATTTTGTTTAAGAATGCACTTTTACATATTTATGTTGGACGGTAAGTTCACATTGTGGATCTTACTCTTTGTACTTTGTAACCATTACAGTGAAAAATAAAGGGAAAAACTCTAGATGAGGTGCATGGACCTCAATATGTATGTACGTCATTGAAGATGGCATGGCATTTTGAGAGAGCAGTTAATAAAGCATTTAGTCTCTTCGGTTTTATTATTCGGGACGTTGAGTACAAGAGTAAAGAGGTCATATTGAACTTGTAAAATACATTAGTTAGGTCTCATCTGGTGTACGGCATCCAGTTCTGGGTGCCATAGTTGAGGGAGGATGTGAAGGCATTGGAGAGAGTACAGTGGAGATTCACAAGAATAATTCCAGAAATAAACAACTGTAGCAATGAAGATAGACTAGAGAAATTGGGACGGTTGTCCTTGAAGAAAAGAAGACTGAAAGCAGACATGAGAGAGGTATTTAAGATCCTGAGGGCTATGGACAGGGTAAATAGTGAGAGACTGTTCCCGAGAGGCACAGATTCAAAATAACAGGCAAAAGCAGTGAAAATGACATGAGGTTTTTTTTGTCACAAGTAGGCTTACATTAACACTGCAATGAAATTAAAGTGAAAATCCCCTTGTCGCCACACCCGGCGCCTGTTCGGGTACACTGAAGGAGAATTTAGCAAGACCAATGCACCTAACCAGCACGTCTTTCACGTTGTGGGAGGAAAGCAGAGCACCCAGAGGAAAGCCACTCAGACACGGGGAGAACGTGTAGACACCACACAGACAGTGACCCAAGCTGGAAATTAAACCTGGGTCCCTGGCGCTGTGAGGCAGCAGCGCTAAGCACCGTGCCACTGTGTCACTCTCTGACCTACCTGTGACCTGCTTAAAATAAGGGCATACTGCAAGTTGGAAGATGATGTCTCCTGTAGCAAAATCCAAGGAATGACTGATGACTTCTGATCTGTGCGCTAATAGGTAGAACAGAAAACATGAAGTGTAGGGTTAAAATTGATCTTTATCATCCAGGTACAGCGTAGGGACAAAACCATGAGGGAGATGTCAGACACACACAAGTACCTGAGTGTTGTTCCATTGAAACTAATGGGATGCAGTCAGGAAGATTCTGCATCAGTGTGTGGTTCACTGATTCTCTCTCTGTGCCAGCTCCAGGTAACTGAAGTGCTGAATTCTAGGTGACAAGAACCGTAAGTTGCTGTGGTAATCCAGTAATGAGATTAGCTAAAATAGACTATTTCCATTGTGCACAAATAACAAATTAGTCAGAAAACATTTTGAAATGTTGGCCTGCCTTCAAAAGGATGTTGATGGATCGGTGCAAATTCAAAGAACGGAGGCAATGATGTCTTTGGGACTCTAAGGGTCTCGGAGCTTTAGATACAGGAACAATTGGAAAGAAGAGAAATGAGAAAGATCATTATCTGGATCTTTATAAGGAAGCTGAGCATGAATAATTGAGACGTAAACATGTTATTTATAACTCAGAGAGATTTAAAATCAATGAGGCTCACATGAAACTAGCTGTCGGAAGATCTGTTTTATCCCAGAGTAATGAATATATGGCTTGCAGCAAAGATAATAGAAACTATGCTGATTAACTCTTGGAAAGAAAATATATTAACAGAATTACAGATTACTTTCATTTTCCATGTGGCTGGGATATGGAGACAGATAAGCAATTGAAAACAGAACATGCTGAAAATATGCAACTGGGTGGTCAGAGCCTGAGGATAAAAGACATGTTAATAGTTGCAGATCCTCCCTTAGAATTGTTGGTGAATCAGAACTTCAGCCATTTCTTCTTTCTGATCCTGGAAGACCTGCTATGTGTTTCTTTTGTACTTTATGCTTCTTTTCTTTCACTATTCCTCATTTCTTCTCAGGCCTCAATTTTAATCGGGAGGTGAGAGAGTGCGGAGCGATATTTGTGTCAATCACAAGGGGGCACAGGTTCAAAGTGAGAGGGCAGTAGCTTAAGGCAGATGTGCTGGGGAGGTTTTTCACACAGGGAGTGTTGGGTGCCTGGAACACACTGCTGGAGGAGGTAGGGGAAGCAGTCCCATTTAAGAGCCATCTGGATGGGTACATTGAGGGAATAGAGTGATACGGACCGAGTTAAGCAGGAGGTTTTTTTTTAGTTAGGGTATCATAATAGGCACGGGTTTGGAGGGCTGAGGGGTCTGTTCCTGTACTTTTCTTTGTTCTTTGACAAAGGTGTACAATTTTGTGATTGGGGAATGGGTTTCCTTCACGTTCTGATAAATTTAATTTAAGGACCAGATTTTCATTTTTGGACACCATGTCTTGCCCAACATCCAATTAGACTGAGAGGCTTTCTTGCACTTAGGCAGATAAGCCTGCAGCATCAGCCAGGTTGAATATAAGAACATAAGAACATAAGAAATAGGAGCAGGAGTAGGCCATCTAGCCCTTCGAGCCTGCCCCGCCATTCAATAAGATCATGGCTGATCTGTCGTGGCTCAGTTCCACATTCCCGCCCTCTCCCCATAACCCTTAATCCCCTTGCCTATCAAAAACCTATCAACCCGCGTCTTAAAAATATTGAGCGAGGCAGCCTCCACCACTTCAATGGGCAGAGAATTCCAGAGATTCACCACCCTTTGAGTGAAGAAGTTCCTCCTCAACTCCTTTCTAAACCGCCCTCCCCCCTTTATCCTGAGGCTGTGCCCTCTAGTCCTACTGTCCTTTCTGAGCGGGAAGAGCCTCTCCACCTCTATCCTATCCATCCCATTCAACATCTTATACGTCTCAATGAGATCTCCCCTCATTCGTCCAAACTCTAACGAGTACAAGCCTAGTTTATTCAGCCTCTCCTCATAGTTCAACCCCCTCAACTCCGGAATCAGTCTAGTAAACCTCCTCTGCACTCCCTCCACGGCCAAAATATCCTTGCGTAAGTGCGGCGACCAAAACTGCACACAGCACTCCAGCTGCGGCCTCACCAGTGCCCTATACAACTGCAGCAAGACCTCCCTACTTTTATATTCAATCCCCCTCGCTATGAAGGCCAGCATCCCATTCGTCTTCCTGACCACCTGCTGCACCTGCGGGCTGGGTTTTTGCGACTCATGCACAAGGACCCCAAGGTCCCTCTGCACCGTCGCATGCTGCAGTTTTTCGCCACATAAGTAATAGTCCTTCCTACCATTCTTCCTACCAAAGTGGACAACCTCACATTTGCCAACATTAAATTCCATTTGCCAGTTCCTGGCCCATTTGCCCAGCCTATCTAGATCCTTCTGCAGACTCTCCACACCCTCCGCACAATTTGCCGTTCCACCAATCTTGGTGTCATCAGCAAATTTTGACACCATACACTCGGTTCCCTCCTCCAGATCATCTATATAAATGGTGAATTGCTGAGGCCCCAGCACCGACCCCTGGGGCACTCCACTAGTCACCAACCGCCATCCGAATAGCACCCATTGACCCCCACTCTCTGCCTCCTATTTGACAACCAATCCTCTATCCATGCTAACACCCTACCCCCAACTCCATGCCCCCTGACCTTCTGCAATAACCTCTTGTGAGGCACCTTATGAAATCAGCAGAAAAAACCTCCTGCTTAACTCGGTCCGTATCACTCTGTTCCCTCGCTATTCATGTACCCATCCAGATGACTCTTAAATGGGACTGCTTCCCCTACCTCCTCTGGCAGCGTGTTCCAGGCACCCATCACTCCCTGTGTGAAAAACCTCCTCAGCACATCTGCCTTAAACTACTGCCCTCTCACTTTGAAACTGTGCCCCCTTGTGATTGACACAAATGTCGCTCCGCACTCTCTCACCTCCTGATTAAAATTGAGGAATAGTGAAAGAAAAGAAGCATAAAGTACAAAAAAAAACACATAGCAGGTCTTCCAGGATCAGAAAGAAGGAATGGCTGAAGTTCTGATTCATCAAAGTCAGCGGGGAAGAGATCAGGGATGGATTCGCAGGCTGGGGGAGGGTCAAAGCTCAAGGAGGCTTGCAGCGTGATGTCCAAAGACTTACTAGAAAAGCGTGGTACTGCCTTGCTTCATTGAGGCTCCGACTGTGCAGATTCTGACACTGTCAAAACACAACCACATCATTTCAATTCTGACTCTTACAGGCTCCCTTAAGATAGTGGAGCTGGAGCAGACTGATCATCACCCATTCACTATAATTTGAGCGGGCACTGCAGCAGTTTGGTTAAAAAGGCAATGATGATCACTCTACTAAAAACCCAAGTTCCTGGAATGTGACTGACCTTGTCCCACTGAGATCACATGAGTCTGAGATTATGTACCGACCAACTCAAGAACTGCTTCTTCTCTGGGGCCATCAGACCTTTGAATGGACCTACCATTACAAGAACTGATCTTTCTCTACACTCTAGCTATGACTGTAACATTATATTCTGCATGCTCCCCTTTCCTTCTCCCCTATGTTTTTTTCTGCTCATTCGTAGGACATGGACATCACTGGCTGGCCAGCATTTATCATCCTTCCCTGGTTGTCCTTGAATTGAATGGCATGTTAGATCATTTCAGAGGGCAGTTGAGAGTCAACCACATTGCTGTGGCTCGAAAGTCACAAGTAGGCCAGACCGGGTAAGGACTGCAGATTTCCTTCCCTAAAGGGAACCACATGGGTTTTCCTGACAATCGGTTTCATGGTCATCAATAGATTCTTAATTCCAGATATTTCTTATTGAATTAAAATTCCGTCAGCCGGCAGGATTTGAATCTGGATCCCCAGAACATTAGCTGAGTTTCTGGATTAAAAGTCTAGCAATAATATCACCAGGCCATTGCCTCCCCATGTACTCTGCGAACTGTATATGCTTTGCCCATATAGCACGCTAGAAACAATACTTCTCACTGTATCCAATGCATGTGACAATAATTAATCAATTTTCAATTCAATATTTTAAGTCAACTATATTCTGCACCCTTTCCTTTCCTCCTCCCCTATGTACTCTATGAACGGTATGTTTTTGTCTGTGTAGCACGCAAGAAACAACACTTTTCACTGTATCCCAATACATGTGATAATAATAAATCGACCAAATCAAGTCACTGCAAACTGGTATCAAAGTTAAAATAAAGCCCATTGTATTGGAATGAAACAGGAAGAAAGTGGGGTGTAATCAAAGGGGTTACCCCATATTCCCAAATAGTAGTAGAAAGCTTAGAAATGAGAGGACTAAATCTCACTGGCTGCATGTTAAGAAGGCTATGATCCAAGTATATCAACAGGTGAAAGGTTAACTAAAGTAGAAAGGGCAGCATTGTGCAAAGGTTTATCTTCAACTGTACTTCCAAGATATAAGCATTGGGCTCAGAGGCAGGTACCCGTCTGAATGATTAATTGAATTAGAGGTTTGTGATAAAGCCCTGTGATTCTTTCATCTCTTCCGTGTCCCAGCTGCCATTTCTTCCACAGATGAAAGGTTTCAAGCTCTCTTTCAAAAAAAAACTGAGGATTAGTCTCGATTGAATGGGCTGTGCATTGTTCATTCAGCACAATTCTGAAGGAGTGCCAAGGACGCTGGGGAACAGTACCAAGTTTTAACTAAAGTCACCTCTCATACCACTCTGTTGGATCGATATTAATTGGTTAAGTCCATTCATGAAAGCGCTACTGACAATTTATTGGAAACAGCCAGTCGATATGGAAGTGGTGCCAGCAAGTCAATTGATGGACTTGCTCTCAAGGACAATCAACTGTAGTTCAGAAAAGGGTATTTTAAACTGTGTAACTCATCGGTAAAACTACACCTGTATGTCCTATATTTAAAATGTCATGAGGCTTTGCAGAAAGAGGTGACGAGGATGATCCCTGGATTTCAAATTCTAAACATCTGGATTTATTGTAATCCTAAAAAGGCAGATTATGAGTGTCATATATTCCGGGAATTTGTCATGCTGACATATGGATAATGTAAAAGCGATCAGGTTAATTTAATTTAATCTAACTTTGGAAATAAAAATCATAGGAACATGGATAACAAGGCTGAACCAAGACAGGTTATTAAATGAATACAAGATGTAGCTATTAATCAAGCCAGCGTGATATGGTCATTAATTTTCTTAAGAAAATGATTCAAGGTTGTAAGGGTGAGTATCAAAATAAATAATGAAATGCCCTTTCTACTCCGCCATGAATTACCAATATCATGTTTGCAATGCCTGTGATTAGTCTGAATAATGTTATCTGAACAGTTAACTTGGAATTTCCCAGATTAATTTGGCAGAGTTTTAGCCTATTGCTAGCCACTTCATTCTTGTTAAATGAAATACAGGGCGCAAACTAATTTCCAGAGGGAATGGGCTGAGAATCATAGAATTCCTACAGTGCAGAAGGAGACCATTCAGCCCATCGGGTCTGCACTGACAACAATCCCACCCTGATTTCCAACAGAGCATTTTACCTACGCCCTGTCCACCGGCCTATCCCCATAACCCTACATATTTGCCCTACTAACCCCCTGACACTAAGAGGCAACTTATCATGGCCAATCAACCTAACCCGCACATCTTTGGAGTGTAGGAGGAAACCGGAGCACCCGGAGGAAACCCATGCAGACACAAGGAGAACATGTAAACTCCACACGGACAGTCCTCCAAGGCCAGAATTGAAATCAAGTCTCTGGTGCTGTGAGTCAGCAGCGCTAACCACTGTACCACCATGCTGCCCTAAAACTATTCAGCTGAATAGTTTTCTCAGGCCACATTAATTTAGGAGTAGTCAGGATATGGTGGGAGAAGGGGTCAAGGGTGGGCCTAAGCAATCTGCTCTGTCGGAGAGTCAGTATGAACTTGATGGGCTGAATGGCCTCCTTCTGCACTCTAGATATTCTATGGATTCTAAGATGGATCAAATGGCCTTTCTGATCTATCATCACGCTTGTGCTTGGGTGTCGATCATACATCCCTATCTCTCCTACTTAAACTCCAGTCAAGGATAACATTGTGAGTTAGATGGTGCTGTCGTCAAGGTGAGCTTCAGTTGGCTTGAGTGGCGTGTTTAAAATGGAAGATATTCCTACATGTTTTAATCAAACAATATTTTCTGGAGAGGTATAAAGAAAGGGGAGTTAAGGTTAGATTACCAAAGGATAAAATCTCAAGCCTCTTTAGCAGGCCTATCCTTAATGTATAATGGGACAGGTACATACCGCTGCAGTACTGATTGAAAAGACCTGCTGCTGCATTTAATAAAAAGATTGTTGAGGCAGGACTCCAACTCATTGCATACAAATAATTAAAGAAAAAGAATGTTAGGATTCCTAACAGAAACAGAAAATAGCTGGAAAAACGCAGCAGATCTGGCAGCATTTGTGAAAAGGAAAAATAAAGTTAGTGTTTCAAATTTGTATAACATTTCTTCAGTGTTCAAAATTAAGAAACTTCCTCAAAGTTCAAAGTTAAGAGACTTCTTCAGAGTTCAGAGACTTCAAGTTTTTATTAAAGTTTATTTAATAATGTCACAAGCAGGCTTACGTAACACTGGCATGGAGTTGCTGTGAAAATCCCCTAGTCGCCACACTCCACTTGTTCAGGTATATTGAGGGAGAATTTTGCATGGCCAATGCACCTAACCAGCATTTCTTTTGGACTGTGGGAGGAAACTGGAATACCCGGAAGAAATCCACGCAGACACAGGGAGAACATGCAGACTGCACACAGGCAGTGACCCAAGCTGAGAATCCAGCCCAGATCCCTGGCGCTGAGGCAGCAGTGCGAACCACTGTGCTGCTCTTCAAAGTTCAGAATTCAGAATAAGGATCTTATGGGTTCAAAACACTAACTCTGCTTCTCTCTGCACAGAGGCAATCAGACCTGCGGAAGTTTTCCAGCTTTTTCTGTTTTTGTTTCCAATTCCAGCATCCGCAGTATTTTACCATTATTTTAGAATTCCTAACTTTCTGTTCGCTGTATGAAAAATTGACGCAGTGGAAAATCACCAGAATGCACATCCCCAGTCATTGTTCACGGTGTATCGATAGAAGATTTTACCATTTAAAATGAAAGAGGGTTGGCAGCGAGCTTTAAATAATAGCTGCAGGCTTTTATATTTGGTAACTTCTTGTATAATAATCTGTGAAGCAGGCTTTCAAAAGCAGTGAACCTATTGATGAGCTCGAAGCAATGCAACCTTTGGGGAATTAAGTGATAGAGGATGCATTCAAAGAATAACTGAGAGAAGTTTAGATCAAAAATATGGTGCCTGGACATGACAAAATTAAATCATATCCTGACATAAAAGGCAAAGTGATAGTGTTGGAAATCTCAAATGAAAATAAAAAAATGTTGGAAGCTTTCAGTAGGTCAGGCAGTATCAGGATTCAAAATATGTACGGCAATGTCAGTATGTTTGTACTTTCTTAGAATCATAGAACCCTACAGTGCAGAAAGAGGCCCTTCGGCCCATCGAGTCTGCACCGAACACGATCCCACCCGGGCCCTATCCCCATATCGCTACATATTTTACCCACTAATCCCTCTAACCTACGCATCCCTGGACACTAAGGGGCAATTTCTTAGCATGGCCAATCAACCTAACCCGCACATTTTTGGACTGTGGGAGGAAACTGGAGTACCCGGAGGAAACCCACGCAGACACGAAGAGAATGTGCAAACTCCACACAGACAGTGATCCAAGCTGGGAATCAAACCCAGGACCCTGGAGCTGTGAAGCAGCAGTGCTAACCACTGTGCTACCGTGCCGCCCCTTGTTCTTATTGAACATCTGTTTGATTAAGCATTTTTCCCTTACCTTATTCCATCTTGTGTAAACCCACATTGATGCCTTTCGTCCCATTACCTTCTACAGCTCAAAAGTACGGAGTGGTAGTTTGCGCGCAGTGTAATTTAGAGGGAGTCATCTGATCTGGGAGAGGCTGACAATGAGATTGCACACCTCAGTCAGGGTGAGCTGATTGTGAGGGACATGGACAGAGTGGATGAGGAACAGCTGTTCCCCTTAGTTGATGGGTCAGTCACGAGGGGACATAGGTTCAATGTGAGGGGCAGAAGGTTTAAGGGACATGTGAGGAAAATCCTTTTTGTCCAGAGGGTGATGATGATTAGAATGTGCTTCCTTGGAGGGTACTGGAAGCGGGTTCCCTCACATCCTTTAAAAAGGATGGATCAGAACCAGGCACATCATAACATTCCAAAGCTATAGGCCATCACTGGTAGATGCGATCAGGTGAGAGTTCAGGTATTTCTTGCATGTCAGTGCAGACTAGATGGGCCGAAGGGCCTCTTCTGCATTGTATGATCCTATGATTGTAATGAGATGTTCCATCTCACAGGGCTGACCTCCTTCATGTTAATGAGCGCAACTTTATTTTTCCCACGGAAGTCCAGAGCTAGAGCTGGAAGTCAGCTTTGGACTCGAGCTGCTGGGCGGGAGTGAGGCACCAAACAGAATCAATGCTCACAACAACAATAATGAACACCAGTGGGAACTGGAAAGCTTTCTGAGACCATTATACATGTTCCGACTGTTTAAATAATTGATTTCAACAATTTTTACTTTGCAGCAGTCACTAAATAAGATATGTATGCTAATCACCTTACATTTCACAAGTCTTGTGGCTCAGCAGGTATCACCCCTGGCTCGGAGCCAGAACCTCAGAGTTAGGACTCACTCCAGGTCTTGTTAGCCTAGGTGGCAGGTGGAACATGACATGTTCTAAGGACTTGGTAATCAGCCTGTTAATCCTTCCAACACTTTCCGAGTATTTCCCTAAGGGGAAACGTGTTGTGTGAAGATATGAAATAAACAATTGATACAGACAGCCTGTGTGCTGGAAGCTCTGTGTGTGCATCAATAGGTCCCTTACCACTTGTCTTGGGAGGTGGTGCTGCTTAATGTGGACTTGAATTCTCCTCAGATTGGAAATTCGAACACTCAGGGCAGGATTTTTCCGGCTGCGCTCGCCCCGAGGTCAACAGACCTTGGCACGGTCCGTGTCCTGCCCGCTACAATTCCCGTGGCAGGCGGGACGGGAAGAGTCTGCCCACAATGTTTCAGTCAGGGAGGAGTATGAACAGAAAGGAGCCTTGATCAGTCCTTATGGTGTAGAGAGCAGGCTGGGCAGAGACAGAGAAGGTAAGAACAGTGCTCCTGTGAGGGTAAAGACAGTAAAAAGTCTGACAACACCAGGTTTTAGTCCAACCTATTTATTTGATAATATACTCACTAGCTTTCGGGGTTACCCCCTTCGTCAGGTGAATGGAGAGTTCTGGCCTCAGACAGAGCATATAAAGCACAGACAGTTTAGAGATTACTGATTAAAATGCGAATCCTTACACCTAACCTGCTGTTCAAGACCTGAAGTGGCTGATAATGTGAGTGGAAGGAGCACTGATCACAGTTTAAAGAGATGTGTATTGTCTCCAGACAGTACAGTAAGTGAGGTTTTGCAAACCCAGGCAAGTCACGGGGGTTACAGATAGTGCGACATGAACCCAAGATCCCTGTTGAGACCGTCCTCATGTGTGCGGAACTTGGCTATCAGTCTCTGCTCAGCGACTCTGCGCTGTCGTGTGTCGTGAAGGCCGCCTTGGAGAATGCTTACCCGAAGGTCAGAGGCTGAATGCCCGTGACCACTGAAGTGTTCGCCAACAGGAAGGGAACAGTCTTGCCTGGTGACTGTCGAGCGATGTTCATTCATCCGTTGTCGTAGCGTCTGCATGGTCTCCCCAGTGTACCATGCTTCGGGACATCCTTTCTTGCAACGTATCAGGTAGACAATGTTGGCCGAGTTGCAAGAGTATTTACCATGTACCTGGTGGATGGTATTCTCACGTGTGATGATGGTATCCATGTCGATGATCCGGCATGTCTTGCAGAGGTTGCTGTGACAGGGTTGTGTGGTATTGTGGTCACTGTTCTCCTGAAGGCTGGGTAGTTTGCTGCGAACAATGGTCTGTTTGAGGTTGTGTGGTTGTCTGAAAGCAAGAAGTGGGGGTGTGGGGATAGCCCTGGTGAGATGTTCGTCTTCATCAATGATATGTTGAAGACTCCGGAGAAGATGTCGTAGCTTCTCCGCTCCGGGGAAGTACTGGACGACGAAGGGTACTCTGTCCACTGTGTCCTGTGTTTGCCTTCTGAGGAGATCGGTGCGGTTTTTCGCTGTGGCGCATCGGAACTGCCGATTGTTCGCAGCAAACTACCCAGCCTTCAGGAGAACAGTGACCACAATACCACACAACCCTGTCACAGCAACCTCTGCAAGACATGCCGGATCATCGACATGGATACCATCATCACACGTGAGAATACCATCCACCAGGTACATGGTAAATACTCTTGCAACTCGGCCAACATTGTCTACCTGATACGTTGCAAGAAAGGATGTCCCGAAGCATGGTACACTGGGGAGACCATGCAGACGCTACGACAACGGATGAATGAACATCGCTCGACAGTCACCAGGCAAGACTGTTCCCTTCCTGTTGGCGAACACTTCAGTGGTCACGGGCATTCAGCCTCTGACCTTCGGGTAAGCATTCTCCAAGGCGGCCTTCACGACACACGACAGCGCAGAGTCGCTGAGCAGAGACTGATAGCCAAGTTCCGCACACATGAGGACGGTCTCAACAGGGATCTTGGGTTCATGTCGCACCATCTGTAACCCCCATGACTTGCCTGGGTTTGCAAAACCTCACTTACTGTACTGTCTGGAGACAATGCTGGAGCTGAGAGAGAGAGAGACAGAGCTAAGATTTTACCTGTTAAAAACCTGTTTAAAATAAGTTTAAAGCACTTTACTCTTTGTAGAACTGTTTAAAGCATTTATTTATTGTATTTACTGCTTTAAGAATTCTGAGGGTGTGGTGAAAAGGCATTTGTGGACCAGCCTGCTTTAAATCAGCGCCAGGTTTAAAAGGAGGCCTGGTGTAGACAGCGGGCAGCGGAGTGAGGGGGAAGCAGAGTGAGTTAATAGGGCTTAATATCAAAAAGGGCTTGAGGGAAAAAAGGCCAGGTGAGTTTGTTTAAAAAAAAACAAGGAAAAAAAATTTTTTCAAAACTACTACAGCAAGAAACAAGGAAAAAAAATTTTTTCCCATAAAAAATTACAGTGAATAATGGAGGGGCATGTGATGTGTGGTTTCTGTATGATGTGGGAACTGGCAGACCCCAGGGTCCTTCCCAGTGACCATGTCTGCAGTAAGTGCAGGTTGCTGGAGGAGCTCCAGCTCAAGGTGGATGAGCTGGCCTCTGAGCTACAGACACTGAGGCTCATCAGGGGGAGAGAGGGTGCCCCTAGACTGGCTAAATCTAAGGGTCAGGGACAAAAGGGGGCTGCTGGGAGGAGGAGGAAGGGGGGTGAGGAGCGGAGGCCTCAGCCTCTTAATCTGCATAACAGGTTTGAGGTTCTTGCTTCCAGTCTGGAAGAGGACGAGGCAGGTGAGGTTGGTGAGCAAACTGCACACGGTACAGTGATGCAGCAGGACATAGGCAAAGAGAAGGGGAAAAGGAACGTAGTAGTGATTGGAGATAGTGGGGTGAAGAGTATTGACACTGTCCTTTGTCACAATGACAAAGTGCACAGAAGGGTGTGTTGTCTGCCTGGTGCTCGGGTACAGGATGTCACAGCTGGGCTGCAGAGGAACCTGGAGTGGGAGGGTGAGAACCCGGTCGTTGTGGTACATGTGGGTGCCGGCGACGTAGGCAAAGTGCGGACTGAGGATCTGCGGAGGGAGTATGAGAAGCTGGGAATGGAATTAAAAAGTAGAACCGACAAGGTGGTCGTCTCTGGGCTACTGCCTGAACTGAGTGCAGACGGGCGTAGGGTTGACAGGATAAAGGAAGTGAATGGGTGGCTCAGGGATTGGTGTGGGAGGAATGGGTTCGAATTTATGGGGCATTGGCACCAGTATTGGGGTAGGTGGGACTTGTTCGGGCGGGATGGGGTTGGTCTGAATCGTGCTGGGACCAGAGTGTTGGCGAATCGAGTAAAGAGGACTGTAGACAGGGCTTTAAACTAATTAGGGGGGGGGAGGGTGCGAGGGTAGGTGACGCTACGAGGTCTAAAGTTAAGGATAGGGTACAGGTAAGGGAAGAGGCCGAGGATGTCCCAATTGGTGGCGTTACGGCAAATAGGGTCCAGGTGAAGGCTGGGATGAAAGCGCTTTATCTGAATGCACGAAGCATTCGGAATAAAGTGGATGAGCTGGTGGCGCAGATCGACACAAATGGATACGATCTGGTGGCCATTACAGAGACGTGGCTGCAAGGTGACAGGGACTGGGAGATGAATGTACAGGGCTATCAAGTGTTTAGGAAGGATAGGCAGGAGGAAAGAGGGGGTGGCGTAGCTCTGCTGATTAAGGATAGTATCAAGGTGGTAGCAAGGGATGATATCGGAGCCAAAGAGCAGAACGTGGAATCGTTGTGGGTGGAGATTAGGAACAGCAAAGGGAGGAAGACGCTGGTGGGTGTCGTCTATAGGCCCCCGAATAATGATCTGGAGGTGGGGCGGGCTGTTAACACGCAAATAAGTGCGGCGTGCAGGAATGGGACGGCAGTAGTTATGGGAGATTTCAATCTGCATATTGATTGGTCGACCCATGTTGGACGAGGTGGGCTCGAGGAGGAGTTCTTGGAATGCTGCCGGGATAATTTCCTTGAACAGTGTGTGTTGGAGCCGACGAGGGAGCAAGCTATCTTGGATCTGGTGCTATGTAATGAGGCGGGTAGAATTAGGGACCTTGCGGTGAAGGATCCTCTTGGAGAGAGTGATCATTGTATGGTGGAGTTTCTGGTGCAGATGGAGGAGGAGAAAGTGGGTTCCCGGACAAGCGTCCTTTGTTTGAATAGAGGGGAGTATGGTAGGATGAGAGAAGAATTGGCGAATGTGGACTGGGGGAATGTGTTGGAAGGTAGGTCTGCTGAGGAGCAGTGGAGGATCTTTAAGGAGATCTTTCTTGGTGCTCAGCAGAAATTTATTCCGATGGTTAAAAAGGACAGTAGGAAGAGAGGTAATAAGCCGTGGATAACGAAGGAGGTGAAGGAAAGTGTTAAATTAAAAGCGGAGGAATTTAGAGTAGCTAAGAGCAGTGGGCGAGAAGAGGATTGGGAAAGGTTTAAATGTCAACAAAGATTGACAAAGAAGTTGATAAAGGAGGGTAGGAGAAGCTATGAAGCTGGGCTAGCACTTAATATAAAAAAGGATAGCAAGAGTTTTTATAAATATATAAAAAGGAAGAGGCTGGCTAGGGTGAACGTTGGTCCTTTAGAGGATGAGAAAGGGGAGCTAGTGGTAGGGGATGGGGATATGGCGAAGGTCTTGAATAACTTTTTTGTTTCTGTCTTCACGGAGGAGGACGTGAATAATTTGCCGGGTGTTAGCGATGGAAAGGTGGTAGGAATGGAGGGTCTTAATGACATTACTGTTACTAGAGAGGTGGTGCTCGACAGACTGGAGGGGCTGATTGTGGACAAGTCCCCAGGACCGGATGGAATGCATCCGAGGGTTCTGAAAGAAATGGCGGAGGTGATAGTGGATGCCTTGGTGGTTATTTTCCAGACGTCGCTGGATTCCGGGGAAGTGCCGGAAGATTGGAAAACGGCTAATGTTACGCCGTTGTTTAAGAAGGGTGCCAGGCAAAAGGCGGGGAATTATAGGCCGGTTAGTTTAACGTCTGTGGTAGGTAAAATGTTAGAATCCATCATTAAGCAGGAAATTGCGAGGCATCTTGAAGGGAATTGCTTGATAGGGCGGACGCAACACGGTTTCATTAAAGGGAAGTCGTGTCTGACAAATTTACTGGAGTTCTATGAGGATGTGTCTAGGGCAGTGGATAGAGGAGAGCCGGTGGATGTGGTCTTTCTGGATTTTCAGAAGGCGTTTGACAAGGTACCTCACAAGAGGTTATTGCAGAAGGTCAGGGGACATGGAGTTGGGGGTAGGGTGTTAGCGTGGATAGAGGATTGGTTGTCAAATAGGAGGCAGAGAGTGGGGGTCAATGGGTGCTATTCGGATTGGCGGATGGTGACTAGTGGGGTGCCCCAGGGGTCGGTGCTGGGGCCTCAGCTATTTACCATTTATATAGATGATCTGGAGGAGGGAACCGAGTGCAGGGTGTCGAAATTTGCTGATGACACCAAGATTGGGGGAACGGCAAATTGTGCGGAGGGTGTGGAGAGTCTGCAGAAGGATCTAGATAGGCTGGGCGAATGGGCCAGGAAATGGCAAATGGAATTTAATGTTGGCAAGTGTGAGGTGGTCCACTTTGGTAGGAAGAATGGTAGGAAGGACTATTACTTACGTGGCGAAAAACTGCAGCAGGCGACGGTGCATGAATCGCAAAAACCCAGCTTGCAGGTGCAGCAGGTGGTCAGGAAGGCGAATGGGATGCTGGCCTTCATAGCGAGGGGGATTGAATATAAAAGTAGGGAGGTCTTGCTGCAGCTGTATAGGGCATTGGTGAGGCCGCAGCTGGAGTACTGTGTGCAGTTTTGGGCGCCGCACCTGCGCAAGGATATTTTGGCCCTGGAGGGAGTGCAGAGGAGGTTTACTAGGCTGATACCGGAGTTGAGGGGATTGAGCTATGAGGAGAGGCTGAATAAACTAGGCTTGTACTCGTTAGAGTTTAGAAGAATGAGGGGAGATCTCATTGAGACGTATAAGATGATGAATGGGATGGATAGGATAGAGGTGGAGAGACTCTTCCCGCTCAAAAAAGACAGTAGGACTAGGGGGCACAGCCTCAAGATAAAGGGGAGGCGGTTTAGAACGGAGTTGAGGAGGAACTTCTTCACTCAAAGGGTGGTGAATCTCTGGAATTCTCTGCCCGTTGAAGTGGTGGAGGCTGCCTCGCTAAATATTTTTAAGAAGCGGGTTGATGGGTTTTTGATAAGAGAAGGGATTAAGGGTTATGGGGAGAGGGCGGGAAAGTGGAACTGAGCCACGACAGATCAGCCATGATCTTATTGAATGGCGGGGCAGGCTCGAAGGGCTAGATGGCCTACTCCTGCTCCTATTTCTTATGTTCTTATGTTCTTATCTCTTTAAACTGTGATCAGTGCTCCTTCCACTCACATTATCAGCCACTTCAGGTCTTGAACAGCAGGTTAGGTGTAAGGATTCGCATTTTAATCAGTAATCTCTAAACTGTCTGTGCTTTATATGCTCTGTCTGAGGCCAGAACTCTCCATTCACCTGACGAAGGGGGTAACCCCGAAAGCTAGTGAGTATATTATCAAATAAATAGGTTGGACTAAAACCTGGTGTTGTCAGACTTTTTACTGTGTTTACGCCAGTCCAACGCCGGCATACCCACATCAGGGTAAAGACAGGCAGAGGGGATGCTCAGTATTTGAGGGTTAGGAAAAAGAAGTTGGGAGGGGAAGGGGTGGTGTTGAGTGGGGAGCGGCTGAGAGCACTGCTTGGTACTGGGGGGAAGAGGCTAAAGTTGAGCCCAGGTTTTTGTCACCGGGTGAGTTTCATTGGGTGGAAGGAATTTCCAGCACGGCAAACTCAACATTTAAACATTTGAACCTTCAGGTCAGATTTCCGGTTGTGGGGTGGGGAGAAGGGGGGGTGTGGGGAAAGGGAGCGGGAAGCTGAAACAGATATTGCAGGAGGGGATCCTGAAATGAATCAGCTAGCTGCTGGGTATAGTTGTGGGCTGGCATTTGTTTAAATAAATAAAAGTAGCACAAAAACATTCCTTTAACCCTCATATCCACCTCCCCCGCCAATCACTCACCTGTCCAAACTCCATTGCCCCATGCCCCCAAAACCGCATGTGAAGTGAGTGCTCCTCTATCCAGCCCTTACATCCCTGTAAACTATCCCAACCAAGAGCCCCTTTACCATCTCTCGTTGCTCTTATAACCCATGCCAACATAGTTCCAACACATACCAATGCATGGCCTCATCCTTTCCATCCATGCCAATTCACCTACTGTCTTTGGACAGCTTCTTGACAGCTTGGACATTTTCTGGAAATCTTTGATAGGTTTATAAGACCATGAGACCACACAAAATAGGATCAGAAGTAGGCCATTCAGCCCTTCAAGCCTGCTCCACCATTTAATGGTTGACATAACACTCACAAAGTCCACTTTCTAACTTCTCTCCGTAATCCTTAATTCCCTTACTGATTAGAAACATTTTAATCTCAGCCTTGAAAATATTTAAGGATTCAGCCTCCACAGCTTCCTGGGGTAAAGAATTCCAAAAATTCACCACACTTTGAGAGAATAAACTCTTCCTCAAATCCATCTTAAATGAACACTTGCTTATTCGATGACTATAACCTCTGGTCCTACATTCCTATATGGGAGGCATGGTCCTATGTGGGCGGCAGAGTGTCACAGTGGTTAGTACGGCTGCTTCACAGCTCCAGGGACCTGGGTTCAATTCCTGGCTTGTGTCACTGTCTGTGTGGAGTTTGCACATTCTCCTTGTGTCTGCATGTGTTTCCTCTGGTGGTCATGTTTCCTCCCACAGTCCAAAGATGTGCAGGTTAGGTTGATTGGCCATGGTAAAAATCGCCCTTAGTGTCCTGAGATGCGTAGGTTAGAGGGATTAATGGATAAATATGCAGGGATATGGAGGTAGGGCCTGGGTAGGATTGTGGTCGGTGCAGACTTGATGGGCTGAACGGCCTCTTTTTGTGCTGTAGGGTTTCTAAAAAAAACCTTACACATTCAGTGTCACAAGTAGGTTTACATTAAAACTGCAATGAAATCACTGAAAATTCCTTAGTTGCCACACTCCGGCGCATGTTCAGGTACACTGAGGGAGAATTTAGCATGGCCCAATGCACTTAACAGGCACGTTTTTCAGACTGTGGGAGGAAACCGGAGTACCCAGAGGAAATCCACACAGACACGGGGAGAACGTGCAAACTCCCCACAGACAGTGATCCGAGCCAGGAATTGAACCCTGGCACTGTGAGGCAGCAGTGCTAACCACCGTGCCAAGGAGGAGGTGCTTAAAGAGGGCTGTAGCGAAAACTTTATGTTTTGCCTCATACCCGCACTCATGCTAAGGTCAACAAGACTGCAGTGAATCCTCTATTTGTTGTAAGTTTTTATTTAGCGTCATCTACCATCTGCTACTGTGGGATGAAAGAAGTGTTTTGTAACTCAATGTTATTCGAAAAAAAGATCAAAATAGAAAATAACTTTTAATGAAAATGAGCATGGTAGACAGAGAGAAGCAAGGACACACACATGTTCATTGCAGGTATGTAGAGACCAGAAAACACAGCAAAAAATGTACCAACTAAATTAGTATTTGTAGCGGGGGGATGGGATCAGGTGCATAGCTCCGGAAAGTGGCATGTAAAATAAGATAATCGCTGGTGAAAGTGGAATGCTCCAGGGAAAGAGTGAAAACTAACGCTGAATAAATTGCCAGCTTGCTGAATGAAATTATCATTATCTCTGCCGGTGAGATAGCAAAAGGAATCTTACACTCAGAACTAATTAACCAGTCCAAATTTGTAAAAAGTTACAGGGCATAAGGGTTGTTTTCTCAAATACATATCCAGCAATTTGTTCCCAAGACATAAAGGCAGCCAGGCAAAAAAAAATGAAGCCAAAAAAAAGCAACAGCGGGACTTTTAGCAACAGAAAATTAAAGGTTACTTTCTCCCCCAAAGCTGTGGAAGCAAAATATTTGTACTACATGCAGTCATAATGGTTCCGAATTAGTATTAACAATGAACACTAAGTACTGAGGTAAATAGAGAACTCCTAAGTGTGGAAACTCTGAATAGGAATGAAATTGATTCTCTTCAATCCTCAATGCTATTTAAGTCTTATCAGTATGAAGTGCGAGTGTCTGCACTTCTTAGTTAACTCTTGTTATTTGTTCCAACTATCAGTCACTGCCAGAAGTTAACTCAAGCTCTGCTACATGTTAAAGCAAGTAGCAAACCTGGTGATCTAATTTAGGCCCCAGTGCCATTCTCATCTTTGTCCACCTGACTACTGCCGGTGCCCTGCCCCTACCCACCAACCATGGGAGTAGAAGGCAGGAGGTGGCTACCTTGGGCAACACAAGATCCTGGGGTAAAAGCGAAATACTGTGGATGTTGGAACCTTAAACAGAAACAGAAAATGCTGAAAAATCTCAGCAGGCCTGACAGCATCTGCGGAGAGAGAGAATAGAGCCAACGTTTCGAGTCAAGATGGCTCTTCATCAGGATCATCCTCGATTATTGTCAGGTAACGTCCCACACACAATTTTCAGGCAGTAAGATGCCCCAAATAAATGTTGGCCAGAGTATTTGAGTGGCGAAGTCGCAGCAATTTTCTGGGCTGTGGGCAGCATGATGGCACAATGGTTTGGCCTCAACTACATGCTATGATAATGAGTTTCACACATTCACCACGCTCTGGATGAAGAAATTTCTCCTCACCTCAGTTCTAAATGGGTGGCATGGTGGCACAGTGGTTAGCACTGCTGCATCACAGTGCCAGGGACTTGCGTTCAATTCCTGGCTTGGGTCACTGTCTGTGTGGATTTTGTACCTTCTCCCTATGTATGCGTGGATTTACTCTGGGTGCTCCAATTTCCTCCCACACTCCAAAAATGTGTAGGTTAGATGGATTAGCCATGGTAAATGTGTGTGGTTAACAGGGATAGGGCAGGGAGAGGGCTTGGGTAAAATAATCTGTCAGAGAGTTAGTGCAGACTCGATGGGCCAAATAGCCTCTTCTCCACTGTATCCCCACTGTCTTTACCTTTGGATTCTCTAACGGAGAATCCCATGGTAAAAATAATAGGATTTTCAGTGCCTCTTCCTGGATGGTGACTAATTAAGAGCACCCCAGCCAATTAGGGTGGTTGGACAGGATGATAGCCATTTTGTTGAAACGTCCAATGTAAATGTTAATGAATGAATGAATCAGTGGATGAATGAATGGCTAGGATGGTAGGGTGGACTGGGTGGGTGAGATAAGTGGGTAGGGTGAGTGAAGTGGTAGGTGGACAGGGTGGCAGGCTGGTGATGTGGCAGATGGATGAAATTAATCATAGAAGCCCTACAGTGCAGAAGGAAGCCATTCGGCCCATCAAATCTGCACCAACCCAAGCTCTATCCCTACAGTTCTACATATTTACCCTGCTAATCCCCCTGATATTAAGGGGCAATTTAGCATGGCCAATCAACCTAACCCACACATCTTTGGAGTGTGGGAGGAAACCAGAGCACCTGGAGGAAATCCACGCAGACACGGTGAGAATATGCAAACTCCACACAGACAGTGACCCAAGGCCAGAATTGACCTCAGGTCTCTGACACTGTGAAGTAGCAGTGCTAACCACTGTGCCACCATGGGGAGGTAGACTGGGAGGTGGGTTGCTTGGAAGATTGTGTGAAGTGTTAGGTGGGGGAGGTAGTAGGTGGGTAGGCTGGGTGATATGGTGAAGTAGTAGATGGGTAATGTAGGTGAGTGAGTTATTGGATGAGTCAGTTGAGAGGTGGGTGATGGGAGACGTGGGTGAGGTGGTAGGTGGTGGGTTGGGAGATAGTTCAGATGAGTCGGTAGTGGTAGTCATCTCGGAGGGTAGTCAGGTCTGCTTGAGGGGTAATCGGGTTAGTCCAGAGGGGTAGACGGGCAGTAGTCGGGTTGGAGGTAATGAAGGTGACAGGGTGAGTGGGTGGTTGAGGAATTGGAGGGTCAATGTGACTGATGATATAATTGCCCAGGGGTTTGACAAAGTCCTGCAGAAGTGTCCAAAGACTCCAACTCTCATTCAGACTCAGAGATATTTGTGAAGGGTCTGGGGAGCATGGAAGTTGAAACTTCCCAGGCAATTCCTGCGGAGGTCAGCACATCAGGACTTCTGTGGGCACATCTTTGGTTGCATATCTGGAAGATTTGGGCCAATGTGAAACAATCCATATGCAGTACTGGAGAAATGTTTAGTATGCCATAAGCTGGTGGGTTCATTAAAAATGCCAGTTCTCCATTGGAAGGTGTGGAGAAAGTCTTTGCCTGGCTAGGAGTTGATATCTTAAACATGACAGGTGACTATCTGTGTGAAGTTTGCACATTCTCCTCATGTCTGTGTGGGTTTCCTCCGGGTGCTCCGGTTTCCTGCCACAGTCCAAAGATGTGCGGGTTAGGGTGATTGGCCATGCTAAAATTGCCCTTAGTGTCCTGAGATGCGTAGGTTAGAGGGATTAGTGGGGTAAATATGTGGGGATATGGGGGTAGATCCTGGGTGGGATTGTGGTCAGTGCAGACTTGATGGGCCGAATGATCTCTCTCTCTACTCTAGGGATTCTATGATGACAGGAAGATTCCTCTCATTCTTATTCCTACTGAAATTGTAAATGTGTGTTTTCTTCCTCACAAATCTGGTAAGTACTTGGGTCATTTTCTACTTTAGAAGTGGTGTATGAATGACAATGGTTCTTGTTAATCCTCGATGAATTGACTAAACAATTGTCAGCATAGGAAATTTCACCTGCAGTTTGACAGTTACAGACTTATTCCAGAATCCGCAGCTCATAAGAATGTCTTTTGAGTACTGCTCAGAGAATGCTGCAATATATTACCATGCGCCTGTTGGAGGAGTGGCTGAAAGAGGTCGCAGTTATAAAAGCTTCTTTCTTGTTTATGGATTAACTGAATGCTGTGGACAAGGGAGAATTGCTTCACTTGGTGTGCAGTTTGCAGTGCTGAACTAACAAATGCAGAACCGCGTTCCTCTTTCCCAGCTAGGTTAGAGTTAGATAACTATTCAGAACAATATAGGGAAACCTGACCTTGTCTCCCACATGTACACCTTGATGAATAAGCTCCACAATAGGATGTAATTGCACATTAGTCATTCATGAGAAGCAAGTGTAAGATGAAATGCAATTTGTGTGTCATCATTTAGTGATTCCAGCTATTAACTATAATTTTTGTTACAATCTTTTCAAAATTGTCCTTTCACTTTCTGGCTCTAATGCAAAGGTTTAATTACTAATAAAGACTATCGATGAAAAGCCCAAGAATACAATGAATGCTTAGTTTTGAAGTTTCTGAATTCAATGGTAAAGTTCAGTATATGAAATAATTACAAATCCTCTACACTTTAGTGACTAGTTTTAACCCCACGCTAAACCCAATGGAAACTGATGCCCTTTCTTACAAAGAACAAAGAATAAAGAGCAAAAAGAAGTACAGCACAAGAACAGGCCCTTCAGCCCTCCAACCCTATGCCAATCATGATGCCTGCCTATACTAAAATTGTACGCACTTAGAGTCCATATCCTTCCATTCCTGTCTTATTCATGTATTCACCTAGTTGCCCTTTAAATGTTGCTGTCATACCTGCTCTCACAATCTCCCCAGGCTGCATGTTCCACACATTCACCACCTTTTGTGTAAAAACTTGCCTCGCACATCTTCTCTAAATTTTCCCCATGCACCTTAAACCTATGTCCCCTAGTACTTCCTATCCTGGGAAAGGGCATCTGACTATCCACTCTGTCCATGCCCCTCATAATCTTGTAACCCTCTATCAGGTCACCCTTCAATCTCCATCGTTCCAGTGAGAACAAACCGAGTTCATCCAACTTCTCCTCATAGCTAAGGATGAAATATCATACTCTTCAATATGTTACAGTATCCAAGGAATAATGTACTCAGTCAAAAGCAAATTTGTGATATGCGGCCAATGTCAGATTGCTGAAAACACACAGTGGCTACTAATCATAGAATCACTGAATCTCCACAGTGCAGAAGGAGTCCATTTGGTCCATTGAGTCTGCACCAACCTCTGGCAGAGTTTCTTACCCAGGCCCTCTCCCACACCCTGTCTTCATAACCCCTAACATTTGCCATGGCTAATCCACCTAACTTGCAAATCTTTGGACTATGGGAGAAAACTGGAGCACCCGGAACAAGCCCACACAAACACCTGGAAAATGTGCAAGCTCCAAACAGATAGTCACCCAAGGTCGGAATTGAACCCGGGTCCCAGGCACTGTGAGGTAACAGTGCTAACCATTGTGACACCGAGCTTCCCCTTTATTTGATGTTATCCAGGTGTGATGGGAATACTGCTTACTTGATGCATTCAAAGGCTACTGTTTAAAGTTCCCGGGAAATTCAGATCATTTCAACCACTTATTGAAATGTGACTTTTGCATCAAGTTAAGCTTACAATATAGGGAGGAAGAGAATAGGAACACAATTAGATGATCTGTATCTTAACTCCATCCACCTGCCTTGGTTCCGTAAACCTGAATATCCAGCACAAATCTACCAGTCTTATATTTGAAACTTACAATTGACCGAGCCTCATTACTATTTCCAGAGAAGAGATTTCCAGATTTAGATTAGTCTTCGAGGAAGAGGTGCTTTCTGATATCATCCCTGAAATATCTTGTGCTTTTTGGCAATGGTAAAACACAAGGGCGTCATCCACACAAACACCAAAGACCACTTGTTTCCAGGACAGTGCATCAACAAATCCTTCTTCCCAAGGTCAAACCCACAATGGACCAGGAAGCTGATTCAGCCTGAACACTTGAAATCTCAAGACATCCACTTTCAGATCATTTGCATTAATAAGTTTTCATTATCACAACAATGGCATCAGCAGATTGGGTCTGATTCACCAGCACCAAATGTTGGTGGAATACAGATGTAATCTTGGAATACAGTGTTCAATTCTGATTGCCACACTTCCAGAAGGATGTGAAGGCTTTGGAGAGGGTACAGTAAAGATTTACCAGGATGTTGCCTGGGCATTAGCCATGAGGAGAGGTTGGAGAAACTTGGTTTGTTCTCACTGGAGTCGATGGGTGACCTAATAGAAGATAGAAGATTGAGGGGCATGGATAGAGTGGATTGTCAGAAGCTTTTACCCAGGGTGGAAGAGACAATTATTAGGTTTAAGGTGCGAGGGATAAGGTTTAAAGGAGATATACAAGGCAAGGTTTTTACACAGAGAGTGCTGGGTGTCTGGAACTCACTGCTAGGAGAGATAATGGAAGTGGGTACGATAATGATTTTTAAGGGGCGTCTTGACAAATACATGAATAGGATGGGAATGGAGGGATATGGTCCCCGGCAGGGTAGGGGGTTTTAGTTCAGTTGGACAGCATGGTCAGTGCAGGCTTGGAGGGCCTGTGCTGTAATTTTCTTTGTTCTTTGTTAGTTTGTGATGCCAAAATAGTTAAAATCAGAGGCAGAAGAACTGTCTAGTTCTAATAGCTCTAATTCTAATGAGCTTCCCCCCTCATTCTTGAATCTCCAACAGAGTAAATAGATTTTCACATCTACCTCATTGATTTCTTTAATCATCGGAAACACCACAATTAGTTCACTATTTAACCTCCCAAGCCGAATCACCGAATCACAGATTCACAGAATAATACAATACAGAAGAGGCCCTTCGGCCCAACCAGTCTGCACCGAAGCATGAAAGGCCCTGACCTGCCCTCCTAATCCTGCTTGCCGGCACTTGGCCCATAGCCTTGAATGTTATGATGTGCCAAGTGCTATCCAGGTACTTTTTAAAGGATGTGAGGCACCCTGCCTCCACCACCTTCCCAGGCAATGCATTCCAGACGGTCACCACCCTTTGGGTAAAAAGGCTTTTCCTCAAATCCCTCCTAACCTTCCCACCCCTCACTTTCAACTTGTGTCCCCTCGTAACTGACCGCTCATCTAAGGGGACTAGCTGCCCCCTTTCCACCCTGTCCAAAACCCTCATAATCTTGAAATACCTCAACGCAAACCGTCCTTCCAAATCAACTCAAAGTGTTACGGAGGCCACCCCGTAACACTTTGAGTTGATTTGGAAGGACAGTGTAGCTGCCCCAGTGTAGCAGACTTCTCTTCAGGATCTGTTTTTCAGGTTACATGATAATTTTTAGATGATAATTCCAGGCTGGTTAGCCTAAAGTCATTAATAGGGAAATGCTAAAATCTAATATAAAGGATGCAACTGAGAAAACATCAATGGGATTATACAAAAATTAGCATGGACTCATGAATGGGAAAACATGTTTGACAAAGATACTGCAGTTTTCTGAACATGCAACTAGTAGAATAGATAAGGCTAAACTAGAGGATATGGTATATTTGGATTTTCAGAGAGCTTTTGACAAAATCCCACACGAGAGGTGAGTATGCAAAGTTAAAGTGCATGTGATAGAGGGGAGGGGTGGTGGAGGTCGGGGTGTGGGTGGGATTGAGAGTTGGTTAGCAGACAGGAAACAGAGTAGGAATAAGTAGTTCTTTTTCAAAGTGGGAGACAGTTACTAGTGGTGTTCCACAAGGATCAGTGCTTCAGCCCCAGCTATCACAGTATACAAAGAATGAAGAAAATTACAGCACAGGAACAGGCACTTCGGCCCTCCAAGTCTGCACTGTCCATGCCCAACTTAACTAAAACTCTCTATCCTTCTGGGGACCATTTCTCTATACCCCCATCCTATTCATGTATTTGTTAAGTCACCACCATATCCGCTTCCACTACCTCCCCCGGCCACGAGTTCCAGGCACCCACTACTCTCTGTGTAATAAATCTGCCTCGTGCGCCTCCTTTAAACTTTGCCCCTTGCACCTTAAATCTATGCCCCCTAGTAATTATACATCAGTGATCTGGATGAGGGAACCAAAAGTAATATTTTCAAGTTTGCTGATGACACAAAACATGGTGGGAATGGGAATGAGAGTGGTCAGGAGGATGTTAAGAGGTAATGTGTTCAAGTTGAATGAATGGGCAAATACATGCAGCAGGTGCAGCGGAATGTAAATAAAAATTAAGTTATCCACTTCAGATGGAGAAACGGAATGGCAGAAAGTGGTGACAGATTGGGAAATATTGATGTACAGGGGGACCTGGATGTCTTAGTATACCAGTCACTGAATGAAAGCATGTAAGCACAGCAAGCAGTTAGGAAGGCAAATGGTATGTTGGCCTTCATTGCAAGAGGACTTGGTGCATGGATGTGTTATTGCAGCTTATTACAGCGCCTTGGTGAGACCACACCTGGAGTATTGTGTACAGCTTCAGCCTCTTTACCTGAGAGGTTTAAGTTCAGTTACAAGTAGGCTTATATTAACTCTGCGCTAAAGTTACTGTGAAAGTCCTCTAGCTGCCGCACTCTGGTGCCTGTTTGGGTACACTGAGGGAGAATTTAGCATGGCCAATGCACCTAACCAACACGGCTTTAGAGTGTGAGAGGAAACCGGAGTGCCAGGAGGAAACCCACACAGACACGGGGAGACATGTAGACTCCATACAGACAATGACCCGAGGCCGGGAATCGAACTCGGGCCCCGGGTGCTGTGATACATCAACTGGATATAGAAAGGATAATCTCATCACAGGGGGAATGCAGCTAAGGTTCACCAGACTAATACCTGAGATGATACAATTGTCATATGAGGAGAGATCGGGTTGTATGGGCCTGTATTAACTGGAATGTGGAAGAATTAGAGGGGGATCGAATGGAAACGTATCATATTCTGGCAGAGCTGGACAGACTTGATGTAGGGATGTTGTACCTCTGGTTTAGAACAAGGGATCACATTCTCAGGAAACAGGGGAGGTCACTTAGGTCTGGGATGAAGAGAAACCTCTTCACTTAGAGGTTGGTAAACCCACAGAATTCTCTACCACAGAAGGCTGTGGAGGCCAAGCCACTGAATATATTTGAGAAGGAAATAGATTTCTAGAGGCATGGGAGATGTGGCATTGAGATAGAGGATCGGCCATGATCATATTGAATGGTGGGAGCAGGCTCCAAGGGCTGAATGGCCTACTCTTGCTCCTATTTTCTATGATTCTATAATACAGTCAAAACCAGGGCAGGCTTTTCATTTGGGAATGCCTTGGGGGCTAGGTATCTGGTAATCTGTGGGAATCGTGGAAGGAGTGCATTGCATCTGACAATGTCCTTTTCACACAGAACTACACGCGACTTCTGAGTTTCTCAACCAATTGGTTTCAGTGAGTGTGATGCTGGCTCGAGTATGTAAAGGAACACGGCAAACCTGCCATTTGCATGTTTGGAGTTGGGAAAACAAACAGAAGAAAGTGAGAGAATGAAGCTTGTAAGATGTAAGCCTGTACTTCAGTTCAGCAGTACCACTCTGGATGTGCTCTTGGGAACTGTGAGGATGAGGACGAGTCTACTTTTCATTGCGATGGAGGGGATGAAGTAGCCAGGGACACTAAAAAGCCATGTTCATGGACACAATATAGGTAGTGGTTAAGTTGATTTAACCTGATTTATTAATGTCACGTGTATTGGGATGAAGCGTAAAGTATTTTTTTGTGCACTGAATGAAGAAAACATACCATACACACATAAGGGAGAAGGAAAGGGGAAAGTATAGAATATTGCGTTACAATCACAGCTAGGATGCAGAAAAAGCATAGAATGAGAGTGAAAGATATAATGCTGGGGATAGCTTGCAAGAAGTCACCTTGCTCCAAAACGTTTTTGATGGACCTGCCTTAGTGATGGAAGTGACCTGAGCAGGGCAAGAAAGGTAAGAGTAACGACATACAGGTACAAATCATCCCTACCTCCACGTCTGTCATCATCTGACACTTGTTAAAAAATCTTTGATGGCATGTGGCTGTCACTGGCCAGGCCAGTATTTGTTGTCCATTCCTTGAACTGAGTGTTTTACTTGGTCACATGAGAGCAGCTAAATACCTCCCACTTTGCTGTAGATCTGGAAACATATATACACCAGACTGGTTGAGGCCGATAGCTTTTCTTCCCCAAAAGGCATTTGTGAACCAAATGGAGTTTTCATAGATCATAGATCATAGAACCCTACGGTGCAGAAAAACGCCTTTCGGCCCATCAAGTCTGCATCAAACACAATCCTACCCAGGCCCTAGCCCCATATCCCTACATATTATACCCACTAATCCCTCTACCCTATGCACCCCTGGACACTAAGGGGCAATTTCTTAGCATGGCCAATCAATCTAACCCGCACATCTTTGGACTGTGGGAGGAAACCGGATTATCCGGAGGAAACCCATTGTACGACAATCGGTGATAGTTCACTGAGTTTGGCTTTTAAATCTCCACTAGCTACTTTAGTGGGACTTAATCCCATGTCCCCAGAATATTAACCAAGGCCCTGGATTGTTTTCCACTTGGCTTGCTTTTAAATTATAGATAAAGATCGCAGACTGGCTCCTGCTGTCTGATTTCCAGTCGGTTAGTTTGGTTCTTGTGTGGTTAGAGCTTATACTATCTTGTTCAGACAGGATTCATTCTTACACTGCACTTTATCCCAGAAGTTTGATCCTCCCTCCCCTCCCCACTAGATTCAGAGCCCAATCTGTGGATCAAAGTTGAACTTGCAACGCAAACGTAAATTGGACAAAAGAGTGTGGTTGCAAGCAGCTGTGTAGAGTTTCGGAGGAATGGAATTACAATGCTGGCAGGCAAGACTTACCTCCATTCCAACACATGATTCAACATCCTCATGTTACAGCAGTGCCGGCTACATTTCTCACGATCGTATGATAGTCATCAATCCAAATGCTAGGCTATATATGGAAATATTCATTATTGTGGTGTTGCTAGAGCCTCAAGGTGCAGTTAGGCAGCAAAGCAAGCTACAACTGGCAAAGGAAGAGGCTGAAACAATGGCAGGGGACTATGCCAGTATACATTGAGCGCTCAGAACTGTTTTGTATTTGCTTTTGTTAAAGGATTTGCCCACAATACCAGCCCTGAGAGGTTACTTGACACACTTTCAAAGTGTCACTTTGAAGTTCAGAGATTGGTTCTGCACTTTAGAGCTCTGATCCACCATATCAGTATGGAGCTGCTAATATTCTGTTACTCTGGACCTCAGACAAGGACCAGGATGTCCACTAGCAGTGGCAGGAACAGCACCAGGGAATGTGTCAATGCCAGGGTATTGCTCATTGGCACGAAGCTGCAGGAGAGAGGGATTCAATAGAGGTGCAACTCATAAGAGGTCTGCCCGGCACACACTGTCTATAGGCAATAGATACATTCCACAGGGCAGGAGGCTCAATGTGTCATGCCAAGTGCCAGAGGCACTTGCAGCCTTTCGAGCAAGGCCTTCTTCTGCTAAGTGGTTGGTGGCTATGCTTTACTGGTGACTGTCAAGTCCACCACTGCCCTCACTATGTTGTTGTCTCTCAATCATTCAAGGGCTCATCCAGAGACATTGGCAGGATATCACAATTTGTGGCCTATGAACGCGTGAGACAGGTGATTTCTCATTTCTTTGCCAGGGCCAGTCAGAATGAGTGACAGCTCAGGCTTACGGCCTGACACTTAACTCCCCTCTGAAATGAGCTAGCAAACCTTCGCTTAAGGGTGAATTTTAGGTGGGCAATTAATTCCGATGCTGTGAATCAACATAAAAGTCACTTTGCGTCTCCCACATCATTGCCAATAATACAAAACAATCCTCCAAACCCTGCCCTTTCGCAGTATTCCCCCCCCACCCCAGCCCTCCTCCCATTTCTTGACATCAATACAAGTATTCCCATTCATCATCATCACAACTGAAAGGGCCACCCTACCAGCCAGCAGCCAAGACGTGAGAGTGCTGCGTAATGGAAATATTGGCCGGAATTTTACTGCCCCGCCTTCCACGGAGATCGGAGCGGGCAAGGGGTGAACCATGGAAAGGTCCGCTGACCTCGGGAGGGAATTTACGGTTTCAGGATGAGTGAGACCATAAAATCCAGCCCATGATGTGAGTCACAGGTCAAACAGGAACCTAACACTTTCTAAGCAAGTTGAGGACACAGTACGGCGAAAAATCTTTCGCCCTTCTTCCACACTTTGAATTTTGTGTTGGCAGCTGCACAGTCTTTACCCAAAGATTTGTAAAATTTGCATTCTAAATGGGAATATGACTCAAGTCCTTATAAAGCCTCTGTCTGAACTCAGACACTTTTGGAATTTATTAACACAGCCAAACCATGTGTGGGAAGCTCTAGACAAGAACTTGAATCTCTGGTGAACTTGACCATGTTTCAAGAGCTTTGATCATAGCCTGACAGCGAGCAATCTCCAGGTTGGAAGGCATTCCTCTATCAAGATAAAGTCTGTTTAAATCCTTCACTTTTAATTCCCTCAGTTTGTGATGTTCACCATAATCTATGTAACAGCTTGCTCATTATTTCCTCTTGAGACCTGCTTGCCAATTGAGAATGTAATCTAAGCATAACATAATAGCTGTACCCGTGCAGCATGCACATCCAAAAAGTTATAAGAACATAAGAATGTAAGAACTAGGAGCAGGACTAGGCCATCTAGTCCCTTGAGCCTGCTCCACTATTCAATAAGATCATAGCTGATCTTTTTATGGACTCAGCTCCACTTACCCGCCAACTCACCATAACCCTTAATTCCTTTACTGTTCAAAAATTTATCTATCCTTGCCTTAAAAACATTCAATGAGGTAGCCTCAACTGTTTCATTAGGCAAGGAATCCTACAGATTCACAAATCTTTTTGTGAAGACGTTTCTCCTCAACTCAATCATAAATCTGCTCCCCCTTATTTTGAGGCCATGCCCCCTAGTTCTACTTTCACAGTGGAAACAACTTCCCTGCTTCTATTTTATTTATTCCCTTCATAATCGTATATGTTTCTATAAGATCTCCCCTCATTCTTCTGAATTCCACTGATTATAGCCCAGTGTTCTCAGTCTCTCCTCATAAGCCTCTCAACTCCAAAACCAATCTAGTGAATCTCCTCTATACCCCCTCCAGTATATCCTTTCTCAAGTAAGGAGACCAAAACTGTACACAGTACTCCAGGTGTGGCCTCACCAACACCTTGTGTAGCTGCAGCATAACCTCACTGTTTTTAAACTCTATCCCTCTAGCAGTGAAGGACAAAATTCCATTTGCCTTCTGCTGCACCTGCAAACCAACTTTTTGTGATTCACACACAAAGACAGCCAGGCCCCTCTGTACAGCAGCATGCTGCAATTTTTTACCATTTAAATAAATACTCCATTTTGTTGTTATTCCTACCAAAATGGAAACAAGCAGGTTATAATAGTAGGGAGGGGAGAAGCCATGGAGGACGCTGGAAACAAGGATGAGAGTTTTAAAATCAGGTGTTATTTAACCAAGAATTGATGTAGATCAATGAAGAGAGGGTGAACACACCATGGTGCACATTAGGATAGCACGGTGGCACAGTGGTCAGAACTGCTGCTTCACAGTGCCAGAGACCCGGGTTCCATTCCTGCCTTCAGGGATTGTCTGCGAACAGTTTGCACATCCTCCCCGTGTCTGCATGGGTTTCCTCTGGATGTCCCCACAGTCCAAAGTTGTGTGGGTTCGGTTGATTGGCCATGTTAAATTGCCCCTTAGTGTTGGGGGATTAGCAGGGTAAATATGTCAGATTACGGAGACAGGGCCTGGATGGGCCAAATGGCCTCATTCTGCACTATAGAGATTGTATGATTCTAGGTTATGGGCAGCAGAGTTTTAGATTAGCTTAAGTTCATATGGAACTAATGGCACATACAAAGAAACGTCCACATGCAACCCCATTCCACTTTAATCAAAAGTAAGCCATAGATAAGGAGTCACATGTAAGGAGATCAAATAAAAATCTAAGGAGATCAAGTGAAAATGGCAGAATTCCTTCCCTAAAAGATATTTGTGAATCAGATTGGTGATAGCTTCATGTTCACCATCACTAGGTTTATATTCCAGATTTATTAATGGAATTCAAATTCCACCAACTGCCATGTCCCCCAAAACATTAGCCAGGGACTCTAGATTACTAGTCCGATGACAATATCACGACACACCCATCACCCCCTTACATGGTTTGGCATCAATCTTTGTACTATGGCACTCCAGTGAAGAAATTTTAGAAGTTAAAGGTTTTATAAATGCAAGTTGTTGTTGTTGTTTTTGATCCCTTTCATAAACAAAGGATACTAATTAGTTTTGTTTGACAAGAATGATCTGACAAACATAAGTCTTAAAGATGTGCAGTTTAGGAGGATTGACTATGCTAAAACTGCCTCTTAGAGTCTCAAGGTATGTAGGTTGGGGGATTAGCGGGGTATATATGTTGGGGTTGCTGGGATGGGCGGGGGAGGTGGGCCTTGGTTAGATGCTCTAACAGATAGTCGGTCCAGACCTGGTGAGCACTGTAGTGATTCTATAAGTCTATGAAATAGAACAAATTTATCCAGTGCATTGCTCCCATGGGTGATTTATATCTGTTGCGGGTATGCTCCTGTTATTTACTGTATGCTGGATACAATTTTTATCCCTCAACTCTGTTACTAAATAAGGTTGCTTCAAAAGTGCAACGATTAGGCCCGGGTTTTCATTCCTAGGTCATGTGTACTGAAACAGGGAATTCCTGCCTCTACCAATCTGATCAACAAAACTGGCTGTCCTGGTTGAGATTTCAATTTTGGGGTTGGCAGGGAAGTCTAGGTTGGAAGTCAGGCCCACCACCCCCAGAAAGAGTGCGAAGGCTGCCAGATGTGCAGGTGAGATGAGCGGAAGGTCTGCCTCTGTACCCGAGCATTTTGTTTAAGTTACTTTGAAAATGATTAAAACAAAAAATAGTCTTCCAACCCTCACCCTTCTCCTCCACTCACACCCCCATATGCTCCCCATGCCACATCCATTCCAACCTATGCCACTTCATAACCCTTTATCCACCTCACATGAACCATCATACACCTAATGCCCACCAGTCTCATAGTACTTTATAACTCCTATGCCAACTTATTGCCAACTCAAGTCAAACTTTGCTCCTTTCACATCTTTCCCTCTCAACCACTCCATGCCAATTCACTTTGTAGCCTTTGACAGTTTTGAAAGTTATTTAATTAGTTGACAGCGTTGACAGTTCCATGACAGCTATGACAGTTCCTTGACAGCATACAGTTCATTGGCAGGTTTCGCAGTTCCTTGACAGCTTTGACAGTTCTTTGACAGCTTGATAATTCTTTGACTGCTTGACAGTTCCTTGATAGTTTCTTGACTGCTTCAACAGCTCCAGTCGCATTTGTGCACTTTTTGCACATAATTGCACTTAATTTAGCAATTACATAGAGTGCTTTACCTCTCTACCCTTCACAATGGTGTCCTGGAACCATATGCAAAGATATGACTCTCCAAAGGGGTTGCCTTGGCTTCCCATAAATTCACTAAGTTCAAACCTCCTATTAACTGTTTGAAAGTGCATACTCTGGATCCCATGCACCTGGCCTTCCAAAATTCCACTTCAATGGCAGCTGGTGATTTAAATGGCCAGCTGCCTCAGAAAACTGCACAAGTGAACACCGGCCTATGTCCAGCTCTGCTCTCGTGAAAATAAGTTATGCTGTGCTCAGGGACAAGACTTGGAATTTCTGGTCATTTCCAGGATTTTCGCTATGTCTGGGACACTCTCTACCATAACGAAATTCTGAGCCTTAGCTTCCATATGGAGTATGGAGCTACTCTTTGTAATTATACCACAGCAATTTACATTTATACAGCACATTTAATGTAGGAAACATCGAGGGCTCTTCACAGATATGCGACCAGACAAAAATTGGCACCAACTATAGAAGGAGACATTTGGACAGGTGAGTAAAATCTTCAATATGCCGGATGTTGGCAGTGCTGAGGTAGCCTTTTGGACCTTCTGAACATTTTTAAAATTATTTTCTTTAGTGGTTTGAAACAGTACTATGAAAATCTTTAACCTTTACCACTTGTGTGTAAGTATGCAGACCCAGAGCTTTCCACCATTCCGAATGTAATTCAGAACGCCTGAGGTAATTTGGGTAATACTGATTGTGAATCACACTGTGCAGATACCGGTACCAGATCATGTGTACAACTGTGGCATCAGATTAACATCAGCATATTTCACTTTTCCCATCGCTTAGATGCAAGCCCTAAAATATATGTCAAGAGACACGTGACTTATCCATGATAAGTAGCTACAGAGCCACGATATGTTTAGAGCTATGAATTGTTTTGTGATATAAGGGATCTACATTTCTGCTGCAAATTTTAATTAAATGTGTTGGTGTTGCTTCCAAGACTACATGCACATTGTTTTGAGGTTATCACAATTCTAGAAATGTAAATGGACTGTAAATTGGCTTTGCACTTCCTGATGGATTGTCAAACAGCCTCTGGGTTATTGGTATTGCATTGCATTAACAAATTAACTTGATTACATAGTTAGAGAGCTCAAAAGATAACAGCAACCATTTGACCCATTCAGCACATCCTTTCACCCAAGCCTGCATTCCATCCACAAAATCATCTGAACTCATAGAATCTCTCCACTCAGCCCATTGAGTCTGTACCAACCACAATCCCACCCAGGTCCTATTCCTGTAACCCCATGCATTTAGTCTGCTAATCCCCCTGACACTAGGGTCAACTTAGCATGGCCAATCAACCTAACCCGCACATGTGGGAGGGAACAGGAGGGCCCGGAGGAAACCCACGCAGACTTAGGGAGAAAGTGCAAACTCCACACAGACCCGAGGTCAGAATTGAATCTGGGTCCCTGCTTTCTGGGGCAGCAGTGCTAACCACTCTGCCACTGTGCTGCCCATCCTCTTGAATGATTCCAGTGCCCTTTCCATCATTGCCCCAGTCAGGGTATTAATTATTGCCTGGGTGAAGCATTGCTTTATGACGGCTGTGCAGAGGTTGGTTTTTTTTACTACTTTGATCGCTTGTCCTGTTGTGAAGACGTAATTTGAATTAGTGCTCATTTTAGCCTCTTGTATTTGTAAGTATGTTCTGTAAGGCCCTCGCTCATCCATCTTCCTCCAAGGCTGAAGTTCTTCACTTTTAATTGAGTTATTACATACCAGGCATCATTATTGTGGCACCACTTAGCTTTTTCCCTTGGGCATTGGTATCCAGAACTAAATATAACGCTTAAGGTTGAATTTAAATTCAATTATTTAAAAAAAAACTGAGTTGCGAACTAATCTCAGTCATGGTGACCATAAAACTATCGATTGTTGTAAAAACCCATCTTTTAGGGAAGGAAATTTGTTTTCCTTACCTGGTCGGGCCTATATGTGACTCTAGACCCATTCTTGGCTCTTAACTGACACTCAGTTCAAGGGCAACTTGGGATGGACAACAAATGTTGGCCTTGCCAATGATGCCCACCTCCCATCAAAGACTTTTAAGAAGACTTCTTACGGTGCCCCATTAACGTTGCCCTGACCCACTCTTTCAGCTTCATTTGTGACACACTACCAGAGCAACTCCTAAAGTGGGATTGTACAGCCACGCTTACCCCAAGACCAGAAAATCCCACCCAAGGTCAATGGACCTTTGCATGGTTTCTCACCTTGAGCCCGTGACCCCTCGTGATCGTCACCTCCGACCTGGGAAAAACCTTTCCACTGATCACCCTAAAAGGGGCAGGTGTAGTCCATACATGTCGTTAAAAGGTGCCTGGATGAGCACCAGGAGTATTGTAACCTGCAAGGCTGGAAGTTGGGATGAGAATGGACAGCTAGTTTTTTTTTCAGCTGGTGCAGACATGATGGGCTATGATTATTCCAGGCTTCTGTATAGTCCATGGAGCCATTCATGATTCCTGTGGCGGGCAGGATGGGAAAATTCCATCTATGGTGTCGTTTGGGAGCCTGTATGTGCTAGGTTGGGGAATCCCAGGGATCTGAGAGGGGCTGAAAGACTACAAAACTAGGATTTAAGATTCCCATTGAAGGCTTCAACCGAGACCTCAGGACAAATGGAGGGAACAAGGCTGATGTAAGGTCATCTCCTAACAAAAGAACAAAGAACAATACAACACAAGAAACAGGGCCTTTGGCCCTCCAAGCCTGTACGGCTCATTTGTCCAACTAGACATTTGTTTGTATCCCTCCATTCCCAGTCTGCTCATGTGACTATCCAGGTAAGTCTTAAATGATGCCAGCATGTCTGCCTCCACCACCCTACTTGGCAGTGCATTCCAGGCCCCCACCAACCTCTGTGTAAAAAAACATCCCTCTGACATCTGAGTTATACCTCCCCCCTCTCACCTTGAGCCCATGACTCCTCGTGAGCGTCACCTGGGAAAAAGCTTCCCACTGTTCACCCTAAAAGAACGCAATAAAAAGGGGCAGGAGTAGTCCAGACATAGTATGTCGTTAAAAGGTGCCTGAATCAGCACCAGGAGTATTGTAACCTGCAAGGCTGGAAGTTGGGATGAGACTGGACAGTTAGTTCTTTTTCAGCTGGTGCAGACATGATGGGCCATGATTATTCCAGGCTTCTGTATAGTCCATGGAGCCATTCAGTGTGATTATTGCTAACCTTGGGCTTTGACTCCCCCTTCCTGTTCTCTCCACGTATTCCATGATTCTCTGAGAAACCGGAAATTGGACTCTCACGGCTTGAAACATATTCAACAATGGAGCATCCATGAACCTCTGGGGTAGAGAATTTCAAAGATTCACAAACTTTTGAATGGAGCAATTTTTCCTTATCACAGTCCTCAATGATCGCTCTCTGACCCGAAGATGGTGTCCACGTGTTTTAGAATCTCTGCCCAGCAGAAACAATCTCTCAACATCTACCTTATCAAACCCCCGCCCAATTTTGTATGTTTCAATGAGACCACCTCTCATTCTTGTAAACACATGACAAAATAAGCCTAAGTGACTCAGCCTCTCATCATAGGCAACACCCTCATCTCAAGGACTAGTTTTGTGAATTTTCACTTTACTACCTCCAATGCCAATACATATTTCTTCAAATGCGGACTAGCCAAGATAGAGACTTGAAGCTCTCTGCCAATGATTGTATGGGAGCAGTGCGAGGCAAGGACCTAGTGGTATTATCACTAGACTATCAAATCCAGAAGCTCAACTAATGTTCTGGGGACCCGGGTTTGCATCCTGCCACAGCAAATGGTGGACTTTGAATTCAGTGAAAATATCCAGAATTAAGAATTTACTGGTGACCATGAAACCGTTGTCAAATGTCGTAAAAACCCATCTGGTTCACAAATGCCCTTTAGGGAAGAAAATCTGCCATCCTTACCTGGTCTGGCTAGATGTGACTCCAGAGCCACAGCAATGTGGTTGACTCTCAACTGCCCTCTGAAATGGCCTAGCAAGTCACTCAGTTCAAGGGCAATTAGGGATGGGCAATAAATGCTGGCTGAGCCAGCAGTGTCCATGTCCCACGAGTGAATAAAAATTAAAGCCATTGGCAGAATTGTTCTGGCCTTGTTAGCCATATCTGTATGACAATGATGGTGGAGTAATAATGTCACAGGATTGGAGCATCTGACTGATGCTCTGAGGGCAGAGATTCGAATCCTTCCACAGTAGCTAGTGGAATTTGCATTAATAAATTCAATGAATTAATAAATCTGCAATATGAAGCTAATTTGAACAATGAAATTCTCATCAATCATCGTGAAAGTTCATCTGGTTCACTAATGCCCTTTAGAGGAGGAAATTTGCCATCCTTACCAAGTCAGGCCTACACATGCCCCCAGACCCACTGCTATGTGTTTGACACTCAATGCCATCAAACTGCTACAGAAAAGTCAAACCAGATGGCCTGCAGCAATTCAAGGCAGTGGCCCCACCACCTTATCTCCACCACTAATAGGGATGGACAATAAATGTTGGCCTTGCCTGCAAGATCCATATCCCAGGAATGGAATATGGGGGTCAGTTAACTCAGTTGGCTGGACAGCTGGTTTGTGATATGGAGTGATGCAAGCAATGTGGGTTCAATTCCCGTATCGGGTGAGGTTATTCATGCAGGCCTGCTTTCTCAACTTTGATTGGTGTCACATGGGACTTGGTCTGCTTATTTAAAATATTCACGTCGCTGTTCAAATTGGTTTTATGGGTGGCACAGTGGTTAGCATTGCTTCCTCACAGCACCGGTTCAATTCCGGCCTTGGGTCACTTCCTGGGAACATAGAACACTACAGCACAAACAGGCCCTTCGGCCCACAAGTTGTGCTAATCATATCCATACCTACCAGGCCATAGAACTATCTTTAACTCTCAATCCCATTAATAGAGTTTGCACATTCTCTCCGTGTCTGCTTGGGTTTCTTTTGGATGCTCCCGTTTCCTCCCACAGTCTAAAGATGTGCGGGTTAGGTTGATCAGTCATGCTAAATTGATCCTAATGTCAGGGAGACTAACAGGGTAAATGAGGTTTACAGGAATAGGGCCTGGCTGGGATTGTGGTCAGTACAGACTTGATGGGCCAAATGGCCTCCTTCAGTACTGTGAGGGTTCTATGACTCTATGAATGAGAAAATAGCTAAGGTGAACTAGAGATGATAAGCTGTGGAAGAGTATTATGTGCTGAACACTACATAAAAGTCAAGGAGAACTGGGAGAACTGAGGACTGAATGAAATATCTTGGGATTAGTCAGCAGTTGCAAGGACGCGTATGCTGTTGGGTTACAAGTGAATCCTTAAAACGTAACTGTAAGCCTTTGCTGTCGGCAGCTTGAGAAGGACTTCCATGTCAGGGCATCACCCATATGAAAGGACACAGAGACAGGAAGGCAGCTAATAATGACTTCAGCCTTTAGATCGAAAATACGGCAAGGAATTCTTCTTCTCAGAGGAGTGAAAAAGGTGGATTAAAAGGAATATGTTTCCAGTTTTATTTAAAATAACGAAGAAATCTATAACGTGCATCAAGAGAAGATTTTATAGAATATCTGAGGATGTGATTCTAAATTGGGTAAGCCAGAAATTAAACTTAGCCTGAGGAATATTGATTTATAGAAGGTGCTGTCAGCTGAAACAAGAAATATTGAATCAATAATGCATTCGAGTGGAAATTGGATAAATTCTTCATTCAGCAGTGTAAAATGACATGGGTGTCAGCAGTAAATGTTTTTTTTTCAAACACAAAAATGGTGCAGGTCCTGAAAGAGACCTGGATTTGAGTCCCCTGGATGGCTTTTTCTTCTTGGGGCAGCACAGTGGTTAGCATGAAGGAAACCTGCCATCCTTAGTCAGTCTGGCCTACATGTGACTCTAGAGCCACAGCAATGTAGTTGATGCTCAACTGCCCTCAGGTAACTAGGGATGGGCAATGAATGCTGGCTAGCCAGTGACACTCATGTCCCACAAGTGAATAAAATAAAACTGTTCAATGCAGCCATCTAATGCTAGACTGCACTGCTTCATAGAATCATAGTTTCATCTTAACCTGGATGCGCTTAATGGGCAAGATGGCATACAGATTATTGTAGATCTTTGGGGACAATTACTTGAATTCCACATGCATTGCAGTCACCATCAAACAATGTGAGGTCATTGCATAGTCTGTGGTACAACATCAGTTCTTCCTCTATTTTACAAAGCCACCCAGTTTTTAGGGACTGCTTACTTTCTGTAGTATGCTATCTGCTGCTAATTCTGCCTCCAGCTCCTCTCGAGATACGAGATTCACGGTTGCATCTAAAATCACCATGATCATGTAGTCTTCACTGTGACTTGTTGCTTTGCTTTCACTGATGCTGTCTGTAAAAGTTTTTGGGCTGAGCGTATCAGCTGCTTTGTCACATGAACCTGCAAGGTACTCGACCTCAAAGCTATACCAATGAAGACAATCTGACCCTCTGTAGATGCTCAGAGATCAATGACGTGGCTAACATGATTGCTGTTGCTTTTATTTTCATTCATGAGACATGGGCGTCGCTGGATGGGCCAGCATTTATTGCCCATCCCTAGTTGTCCTTGAACTGAGTGTAGTTTGCTAGATCATTTCAAGGGCAGCTGAGAGTCAACCACATTGTTGTGGCTCTGGAAGCACATGTTGGCCAGAGAGGGTAAGGTGGGCAGATTCCCCTCCTTAAAGGACAGATGGGTTTTTATAACAATCAACAATGGGTTCATGGTCATCAGTAGAGTTTCAATTCCAAATATTTTTAATTGAATTCAAATTCCACCACCTGCCGTGGTGGAATTCGAACCCGGATACCCAGAACATTAGTTGAGTTTCTGGATTAATAGCCTAGCGATAATACCATTAAGCCATCGCCTCTCCTGTGGGAACAACAATAGGAAATTTAGGTACCTCAATCTCCCACAATTGGCAACACAATAAAGACCAGATTATCAACTTTATGATGATGAATGTAGGATCAGTGTCTGCCAGACTATTGGGATTAACCTCCCTTGCTCTTCTTCACAATAGTGCAATGGGACCTTTTAGTCCATTTGAAAGGATAGACAGAGGCTCTTTTTTATGTTTCAGCCGATACACAGTGCCTTCAACACTGTAGCACTGCTTTCGTTCAGTTCTGCAGTCTCATGCAGCTTACGCTTTGTCCTCACATCTTTAGTGTGAAACTTAAACCCACAACCTGCCGTTTCAGAGATGGAAACGCAACCACAAAGCCAAAGATCACTCCGAATATCTGGCCCATAATAAAAATGATGTGACATAAAATGGTTAATCCATAGAGTCAAGCCAGCATTGGCTTTTGTGTCCAAAAGAGAAAATGCTGGAAAAGCTCAGCAGGTCTGGCAGTATTTGTGAGTAGCGAAAAGGGCTGACGTTTCGAGTCCAGATGACCCTTTGTCAAAGCGCTTTTGTGTGAATGAGAGAACGAAGGGGGTGAGAAGAGAATCAGTGAGAGAATCATGTATGATTCACATGAATATGAATGTAGTTCTGAGCTATTTGTGTGTACCTAATTAGTAGCGCTGTCATAGAACTGTCACCGGATAATTGATATTGCTTTGATGATTGCTGGTTACGGACGCCATGCTGTCCTGATTTGATTGTGTCGTGAAAATTGAAAAGCACCTCAATGTGACAGAAACCTGAAGTAGGGGATGCGCTTGAACCTTGTTATCAGGGTGTCAAGCAAGGCAGCCAAACTGTCTCTCTAGCAATTTAGTTGTGCTCAACTTACTACTCTCGTTTATTTTCCTTGCCCATACTCTCTTGCTACCTCTCCTACAAGGGGAAATCTGACAGTCACACTCACTGACAGTCTGTGCGGAAAAGGTACAAAGGCACTTCACAGCAAGCCAGTGAGTCCCTCCTGCTCAGAAGCCAACACAGCGGCCCTGGGAGACTTGACAGCCCCTCACATTCAACCTTTGTTAGACCTGGCTTGTCATAGAGGGTGACGGCTGCGGCATAAATTCAGAGAGAGCAAGGCATATAAGTAAGAGCATGTCTGCAGAGTCCAGTCAAACCCGGCGCCACAATCCGACTGGCTGAGAAAACACCTGCGGACGGACTTTGGGGACAAGAGATTTAACTGTTGAGGGAATTGGTCCTGGAAAGGATGATGTGGCACTGGGATGATTTTTCTTGTTTTCGTACTGCGGCTTTTGAATGAATTGCACACTGCACTCCAGAAGCAAGACCATGCTGTCAGAGAAGCTTCTCACACTTTGCATTAACCGTCTTTTAAGGTGATAAAAGGTGGCCATATTCTGCCGGCGCTGAAATGCTGGTGCCCAGTCTTTAATAGGATCAGAACTGTTTCATTCAGCCTGAATAATCTGGATCAGACACTGCAATAAATCTCGACAGTCTAAGAAGAAAGCTGAGATGGCTGCTGCAGGTGTGAATGGGCAAACTAAGGTAAGCAGATGGTGTTTACATACAACTGCGAATTAAAATAGTCTTGTTAGTGGGGAGCGAGGTTTAAGCTTTTGCAGTTGCTTTTTTGAGTGGAATTGACACCATGCTGACATGCAGAACTGCACAATGGTTATATTCTGCATTTCCAGCAGCTTACAGGCTGTGAAAGGGAGACTGAGGGGAGTCACCAGTGAGGAAAAGGCAGGAGAATGGCACAAAGTCATTCTGGTTTCCTCCAACACTCCACAGACTTGTGGGTTGTGTTGATTGGCCATGCAAAATCGACACTAGTTTCAGGGGGATTAGCAGGTTAAATGCGTGGGGTAATGGGAATAGGGCCTAGGTGGGACTGTGTTCAGTGCAAACACGATGGGCTGTATGGCCTCCTTTGGCACTGCAGAGATTCTATGAAAGTCATAATGCTCATTCGGAGAGCCGCACTGATATGATGGGCCGGAAGGCTTCCTGCTGCATTGTAACCATTCTGTGATTCTGCGGGCAGTGGATGACACAAGTCACTCACCCTGAAACACAGCAGGTAATAAATATGTCCAGCACTGTAACTCACACAAGCAGACAATTGTCAGAAAGCATCTGGTGGAGTATCGCAAAGGAGGCCTGTGAGAAAGTGGCCACGGGTGTGAAGTGAAGATCGCTTGATGAACAGGGAGCTGGAGCGGTCAATTTTAACATGACGGGAAATCCGGTTGGACAGCACACAGGACAGAATGGAAACCCCTCGAGAGAGTTTCTGCAAGAGATTCATTGCAGCACTACAATTACTACCCTGGCAGTTAATGGATAACTCAATACTGACCAGGGATTGATCTTGGGATCTTCCTGTGTCTGACTGGCTCAGTTACTGGTTAGCCAGGTCAGTCATCAGGGAAGTTGTCCTGACAATTTTGATAGAACCAGTAAAGTCAATGAGAAAAAGTCTGGAAAACTAAATCAAACCTGCTCAATCACCTCATCAATATAATGGAAGTAACTCAGCAACAAGCCTCTTTTGTACACACGGCTTTTGCAAATTTAGATGACAAATTAATATGTAGAACTTTGAGCTGCTTTTTTCCATCTGTCAGAAGTAACAGGCCTGTTAACATATGACACTCAATGTGAGAGTAACCTCCCTTTCCTTTAGGTTGATTTTTTTGGTATCATGCACATTACCGTCATGAAGATAACATAAAAATAACATAGACAGTGACCCAAGGAATCAAATCTGTGGGCTGGCCGTGAGTCAGCGGTTCCAACCACTGGGCCATCATGTCACTTTCTCCTTCAACTTATAGCTTCCATTCTTCCTGAAAAGTTGCTTTGTCTAATGTGTTCTTAAATTTACAATGCAGACGTTGAAATCAATGATGGAGTATGTATATGTAAACATGAAAGGCTGACATGTCCCTGAGGTATTATAGATGGAGTCTTCTGCTGCAATTAAACTAATTGCTTGTAATGCACGCTAGAGTGATGTAATTAAAATTACATTTGCATATGCACAAAAAAGTGACCAATTAGAGCCTATGGTTCTCTTTCACAGATGTATGAATCAACGAAGCTAAGAAATAGTTCACTGTTTGCACGGAGTCTGCACATTCTCCCCATGTCTGCGTGGGTTTCCTCTGGGTGCTCCGGTTTTCTCCCACAGTCCGAAAGATGTGTTGGTTAAGTGCATTGGCCATGCTAAATTGTCCCTCAGTGTACCCAAACAGGCGCCAGAGTGTGGCTTTTCACAATAATTTCATTGCATTGGAAATGTAAGCGTACTTGTGACGCTAATAAATAAACTTGAACTTAAAACTTAAACATTGCAATAATTCACAGCACAGCAATTTTGTGCTTTAGGTCAGTATGACCCCAAGCTATACAGAAATAAGAGCCTAACTCCATTGCATTATTCATCAGAGATATAACCTTGGGTTTATTTTAAGATGAATAGTGATTGTCATTGATAAATCATGTTCTTGAGGTTGGTTTCCATTATATTGATTCTAACATCTAAACTACAAATGACAGTGGGCCTTCGATCCTTATTTACATAAAATCCCTACAGTACACAAGGAGACCATTCAGCCCATTGACCACAATCCCACCCAGGTCCTATTGCCGTAACCTCACATATTTACACTGTTAATCCCCTAGGGTCAATTTAGTATGGCCAAACAACTTAACATGCACACCTTTGGACTGTGGGAGGAAACTGGAGCACCCAGAGGAAACCCATGCAGACATGGGGAGAACATGCAAGCTCCACACAGACAGTGACCCAAAACCGGAATTGAACCCCAGTCCCTGGCACTGTGAAGCAGCAGTGCTAACCGCTGTGCCACATAAGAATATAAGAAATAGGGGCAGGGGTAGGCTATTTGGTGTCTCGGGCCTCACTGTGGCCATGACTGTTTTGATTGTGGTCTTTAACTCCACTTTCCGTCTGACCCTCCGTCCTGTGACTACCTTGTCAACTAAATTCCTGACTAACTCAGCCTTAAATATATTCACTGACCCAGCCTCCACTGCTCCCTGTGGAAGAGAATGCTAAACACTAACCGTCCCCTCAAGAGAAAAACTTATCCCTGGTTTTAAGTGCCGATCCCTTCATTTGAAACCATGCCCCCTGTCTCTAGATACACCCCTCCTCCTCCTGCCTTGGAGAAACATCCACTCAACATCTTTCCTGTTGGATCCTTTCAGAAAATTATGTTCTTATAAGGTCCCCTGTGATTCTCCTCAGTTCCAATAAGCAGAGGCCCAAACTGTCCAACCTGTACTCATAGGACAATCCCTTCATCCTCAGAATGATCCTATTGAACTTCGTCCGAGTTGCTTCAGATGTAATTTCAGGCAATCCTCTAATATGTATGAGTTGGGATGAGCGACACCCACACCCTGTTTCGACTTTACGATGCCGGTTTCCACTTTATAATGCCACGCCAGACATCAATTGGTATTTACCAACTGTTATGTCCGTCTCTGTTCCATATTTCCCAACCGCAGGGAAGGAAACATGCATTTTGGCCAGAGAAATGTCTTTGAAAGTGCAGGCACTATTACGTTGTGGGGAATAAGACAACTTTACTGAAGCAAGTTCTCACAAACTATAATGTGACAAAAGCCTCAGTTTAAAACTAACTGACTCAGTGGGAACTGATGGGTTGGAGGCCTGTTTTACCATAAGTTTGAGTGCACTCGCCGCTGGAACAAATTTACAAAACACCGACTAAGGAGTGATTCGGTACCTCAGTTCATGGTGTCATGGCCATAAGTTGATGGAAAGGGAACAGCCACCTGAACTGAGTTAATTTTGTTGTTGACAAGTGCGTGATCTGGCCGTGATCTCACCAAATGTTCAAGTTCCAAGTCCTCCTGCATTTGGACACTAACTAATCAGGATGGTTTTGAATTCTCTCCCTACTCCACTTAAAATTTAATGTGGTACCTTTCCAGGCAGTGCCTTCAATGTGGACAATTAATAAGAACATAAGAAATAGGAGCAGGAGTAGGCCATCTAGCCCTTCGAGCCTGCCCCGCCATTCAATAAGATCATGGCTGATCTGAAATGGCTCAGTTCCACTTTCCCGCTTTCTCCCCATAACCCTTAATCCACTTGCCTACCAAAAACCTATCTACCCGCATCTTAAATATACTTAAGAAGTACACATAAAGGGAAGATCAGAGATATTGTGAAGGTGAAATGGGAAATCAGACTGCTAACATCAGTTTCTATTAGTTTCCCAATTAGCATTGCACTCAGTAAAATGCCTCCCAGGATACATACAAAGCGATTTGTAATTAACATGGATGATGGGGCTCTGGGCTTTAATTAATTGTGAAAAATTAAAAGTTAATAGTAGAGTCAATTCATTAATTTGAGCAGGATTTCAGGCCTGGAAAGCTTGTTGAGCTTTATTAAGTGCTTGCATTTGGAGAGATAGGGTTGTTGCATTTTTTTAGTGCTTTGGTTCAATTCAAACTTCTCTTAGCCGTTCTTTGTGGAGCACATAAATTGCAACAACATCAGTGTCAGACATTGCAAGTCAGCTGAGGAAGGTTGAGAGCGGTGGAGGTCATGCAAGTCACTTGTTTCCATTAGACAGAGTAATAGAGAGACAGAGGAAGGAAATCTGCCATCCTTGCCTGGTCTGGCCTACATGTGACTCCATATCCATAGCAAATTGGTTGACTCTTAATTGCCCTCTGAAATGGCCCAGCAAGCCAATCAGTTCAGTGGCATTTAAGGATGGGCAATGAATGCTGGCCCCACTAATGAATTCATATCCTGTGAAAGAATAAATAAAAAGTAGAAAGGTAGCTCTTGACTTTATGTGGTAGAGTGTAATTAGGAATTAACAATCCATTTTGCACTCGCCTGGTTTTTATCTCCATGGTGCCCAACGTTTAGTGTACACGATGATGCCTCATCACCACCCGCATCACATGACCAAGTGGTGACATCTTGAACCACTCAATCGTACCCTGTGCTCTCAACTCCAGACCAGCATAAGCTTGCAATTCAAGTCCTTGTGAGTTGCTGATCTGCGAGGGGCACCATTCGATGTGGACTTTAATATAAGGCAAGGGATTATGGTCACAACCCTGAGTCAGTGCCCCTTTCTAAGGGAAGCTTCAAGCTTGCCCAATGGCCCTGCCAAACCATAGCATTCATTGGATTTGGAAGTCTGCAGGAGAAGAATTAAATGTAGATCAGCAATTACTGGCACTCCCAGACATTGGTGTTGCCTTGGTGGGCATAGTTTCTTGACTAGCCTGACTCAAAGCATGTCAAAGCATGCTCAAGGTCGACATTCGGGTGGCATGATGGCACAGTGGTTAATACTGCTGTCTCACAGTGCCAGGGACCCAGGTTCAATTCCAGGCTCAGGTCACTGTCTTGCGTGGAGTCTGCACATTCTTCCCTTGGCTGCATGGGTTTCCTCCAGTTTCCTTTCACAATCCAAAGATGTGCGGGTTGGGTTGATTGTCCATGCTAAATCAACACTAGTGTCAGGGGGATTAGCAGGATAAATAAGTGGGGTTGCAGGAATAGGGCTGTGCGGGATTGTGGTCTGTGGAGACTCAATGGGCTGAATGGCCTCTTTCTGCACTGTAGGGATTCTATGATCTCAGTTGTGACACAGTGCTCATCTTTGACATTTATTTTTGCCTTTTCCTGGCCACTATCTGCATTCCCCCTTCCCTACCACCCCATCCATGAGATTGCCTGCACATTCATTCTGTGTGGCCTTGACTCCCCCATCCCATTATTCCCTGTGCCACAAGGTTCACTTGCCTCCCATCTCCTCCCCCCACTATTTACCATGCTCCAACATTCCCATGCCTCCCTTCTCCCCTGCAGAGTTCCCCGTGCCCCAGGGTTCCTTGCCTTCCTTTCCCCTTAGAGTCCCTTATGCCACGGCATCTCAAGGCAGTAAAGAAGAAGCTGCTGTGGAGACCTTACCTGTAACTTCCCCTCACCCCAGGAATACACAGAGCCACTTCTTTGAACTGGGATCTGTGAGTGGTGTGCTAGTTTGAGCGTACTCACCGCTGAGTTGCGCTCGGATTCAGCTCACTGGGTGCACCGAAACCAGCCGTACAATGCACCGTTCTGAGATAATGCCAACGTGGGATTTGAGTGTGCGACCGCTATAATGAGATGCAAATTTGTTATAATGACGTTCTCAACATCGATGGAAGGAAACTCAGCCCTCCATTAACGAGGGCAGGGAGGCGATGATTGCGTCCTGTATTCACACCACCAGGAAGCGGGTCAAGGGACTTCTGCTAACATATTCCAGTGGTGCCACCAAACGTGCCCAGCCTGTCTGAGCACAGAAAATCCCAGCCTGAGTTTCTCTCAACAATAAAACTTACTACTGCATTTTCTGCACACTATAATGTTGTCACAGACAGGTGGTTTGATACGTGCCTCATTGACTCATTGAGAGAATTTTCCCTTCCTGCCCACCATGGGAATCATAGTGGATGGGCGGAGCAGACCATGCAAAAATCTGTTGACCTTGGGCTGAATTTTCCAGTCTTTGGTGAGGCCGGTTGGAAAATCCCACCCAAAGACTCCCTACTGTGCAGAAGAGGCCATTCAGTCCATGGAGTCTGCACCAACTCTCTGACAGCATATCTTACCCAGGCCTTCACCCCCTACCCTATCTCTGTAACCCCACACATTTCCCATGGCCAATCCACCTAACCTGCACATCTTTGGATTGTGGGAGGAAACTGGAGCACTTGGAGAAACGCACACAGACATGGGGAGAACATGCAGGCTCCACACTAACAGTGAGCTGGGAATCGAACCTGGTCCCAGGTTCTGTGACGCAGCAGTGCTAAGCAGTGTGCTGACCCAGAACTGAAAATTAGGTACAGACAACTCATTGATTAGTAAAGGAAATTTTCACCTTGACTAGCAGCAAATGAGAAAAATCCTAAAGATTTAAGGGCAAAATCGGGAGCGAGTGGTTTAACTTACCTCCAGGTACAGTGAGCATTGTCACTTAAACCAAAACTTTGCAGAGCTATAGCCATTTCTTTCCTTCTGCTGAGATGCTATTTTATAAAGTTTTTCTGCAGATGTTTGTTCACTCAAAACAATTCGATTTTTTTAAAGTCAGAGCTGGCCTAATTTCCTTACAGTGTGTACCTGCAGCCTTGGTAGATTTCTGATTTGTTGAAGCTATCCAGGGAGTTGAGAAGGGGAGGGTTCAGGAGAACAGACAATGAGAAGAGACAGCAGTGATTAAATTTTCGCAGTAAATGTTGCTCGTTTGACTGCTGCAAGTCCCACAGGACTTCTACCTTTCTGTTAAGCGTGAACTGAGGAAGCTGCTGAGAACACAAGAAAGGCAATTAGTCAATTAATGCCCATATCATCACACAGTGCATTAATTACTTGTGAGGGACTCTCACAGGCAAAACCAACTGTGTTTTGGTAAATATTTACAACTGCCTTAAATTCACTGTCCTTTTGGAAGTATAATTAGATAGTCACGGTGAGGGAGTAGTGATTCTGGCTCAGTGTGGATATTCTTCACTTCAAGCTACAGTTCAGGGCAAATCTTGGCCTGATAATGAGAGTAGGGGTGGGGGCAGGATGCTGCACTGTCAGAGGGGTCGGTCTTTGGATAAAGCACTAAAACCAAGGTTTCATTTCCTACCCAGGAAAATGTAAAAGATCCCACTGCATCACTCAAAGATATTTCCTATTGTCCATAGGCCAACATTTAATCATCAGCCAACATCGCTCAACAGACCATCTTGTTGTGTACTTTGCACTGCACTTTGTGGGATCATGATGTAAGGGAGCATGATTACTAGCAATTTCCCCTCTAAGACACACATGATCCTGTCTTGTGACTCTATAACTTAAGCTGGGTCCAAATCTGAAACTCCCTTCCTACTGGCACAAGTGGGCGTACTTACACAAGACAGACTGCAGGGATTCCAGAAGGCCACTCACCACCACCTTCTCAAGAGCTGTTAGGAATAGGCAAGCAATGTTGGTTTTGGATCTATTCTGAACTTTCTTTCCCTAAAGGATGGTTTTATTGACATTTGTTGGTTAAGTTATCGAGGCGTTGGAGCTGAGGCAGGCCAAGTGGAGTCAGCCATCAATGGCACGAGTGGCTAAATAGCCTACTTCTCTTCCTAGGGTGGGTTTTCCAGTCCCACCTGCCCCAGATAAATGGATCTTTGGCTTGTCTGTCCCACCTGCAACAATTCTCACGGCAGGCGTGACTGGAGATTTAGGCCAAATGTTTTCTGGTGAAAAAGTTTGCGCTTTTATTCAGGGCATGGAGAAGCAATCCCTTGTCCTAGGGCTCAAAGAAGCTTTACAACAGTGACATTATTCTGACATGTTTAGTATCAGAATGACCCATCTGCTTTTAACAACTGAATTCTATTTAATGAATATCACACATTTGGTTATCCAAAGTGGCTCCTTTTTATAATTCTGTTTTTTTAAAAAGTTATATTAAATGCCTTTGAATTCCTGTAACCTCACGGTCCACTGACCAGGCAAGTAATATGATTAATAACAAATGAGAAATGAAATCTGACTCCAGGTATAATTAAAAATGTAATCAATACTCCCAGCTGTCTGTTACGACTCTGATAGCAGACGTATTGTCATAAACCATTTAGTCCAAGGATGTCTAACAAGATCGCTTCAACTCCTTTTTATTAATTAACTTTAAATGTATGATGGAGCAGCCACTCACTCAAAGGGAGAACCCAACGGTGAAGAGGCAAAGCTCTGAAAGAATTCTTCTACAAAACAGTGAGCAACTCAATCAAATCTGCTTAACTTTATTGCCATGTGTTGGGATTTCAATGACGGGCGGTGAATGAAGATCTTGCACAAAGAAGCAATCTAAACTAAACTGGAGTGGTAATTACCATTTTTACCCATTCATTCACTTAGGAACAATGACCAAAGGCACTGCAGGGCATGCTACTGTACAACCCAATATATTTAATGGAACTTAAAATATACTTAGTACTTAGAATGATTCTATTTTCCTGTCCCTGAGCGAACCACGGTGAGTGATTAGGAATTTGACAGTTGTGTCACTCAAGATCATTCCTGTGCCAGATATAGCATGATGAAGATGCAGTGAAACTGGGCAAAAGACATGTTGTTTGTTCCATTTTAGGAATACGCAGGGAAATGGGATAAAAAGCCAACTGCAGACCTAATTAGTGTAACTTAAAGTTTTAAGTTTATCCATTACTGTCACAAGTATGCTTACATTAACACTGCAATGAATTTACTGTGAAAATTCCATTGTCACCACAGTCCAGAGCCTGTTCGAGTTCACTGAGGGAGAATTTAGCATGGCCACTTAACCAGCATGTCTTTCAGACTGCGGGAGGAAACCAGAGTACCCGGAGAAAACCCACACAGACACAGGGAGCATCTACAGACTTCGCACAGACAATGACCCAAGCCAGGAATCGAACCTGTGTCCCTGGCATGGTGAGGCAGCAGTGATAACCACTGTGCATAGTGCTGGGGTGTCAGTGTGTGTGACTAAAGAACAAGAAGAGCCAGCAGTCAGACACTCCTACAAAAAGCTTATAGGGAGATCAATCACTCTGTTTGTTGCTGGAAGAAATCTCTGCAAAAGCCACAATCTTAAGGAAATCTGACTATTTCCCAGCTACCCTGCAGGATCCAGTGTCTCCAAAATAGCTGCGAACCTGCCAAAGTCAGATCTACTGGAATCACCCAACTTAACGGCCGCAACTACCACCATCGCAGCTGGTACATTGCCATGATGTAACATTTTATTACAGCAATTTCTAATACCCTTCTGCCATGATCGTGTTACTGGTAAATCAGCTCATGACCAAAATGCCATTTTTGGAAAGCAAAGGGGATCAGTTTACGTCATGCCTTAAAATTGCGAACAAATGAAAATCTTATTTGTTTTATGTAAAGCCTTTTACCTATTCCATTTTGGAATATAAACACAAAAATTAACTTCTCATTCACAGGAAATCCACAATAATATTGGTGATATGTATTTAATGATTGCCAATCATATCCAACTTCTTATGTTTTGGCACAACCTCATGTCAATGACATGTCAGTTACATGTCAAGCATTAACTTCTATTTAGATTGTCAGTTATTGAATGAATTAGGTGATTTTCTTGTGCAATTGGACACAGAGAGACTAGTATTCAAAAGATGAATCAGGTGCCTGCACAAAGGACGCGGGTTGATGGGTTTTTGATAAGAGAGGGGATTAAGGGTTATGGGGAGAAAGCGGGAAAGTGGAACTGAGCCACGACAGATCAGCCATGATCTTATTGAATGGCGGGGCAGGCTCGAAGGGCTAGATGGCCTACTTCTGCTCCTATTTCTTATGTTCTTATGTTCTTATGTTCAAACCTGATGCCAAGAGATGAGGATGGCAGGGTGGCACAGTGATTAGTGCTGCTGCCTCACAGCTTTTGTGGCCTCAGTTCAGTTCTCACCTTGGGTCACTGTCTGTGTGGAATCTGCACGTTCTCCCTCGTGTCTGTGTCGTTCCTCCGGGTGCTCCGGTTACTTCCCACAGTCTGTAGGTTAGGGCAGATTGGCCGTGCTAAATGTATGGAGTTACAGGAATAAGGTGGAGGAGCTTGAGTAAGATATGCTGTCAGAGATTCGGTGCGGGCTCGGTAGGCCAAATGATCTCTTCTGCACTATAAGGATTCTATGATTCTTCTATGATAAGATCATTATATAATTAATAATGCTATGTCTGAAATTCATACAGCTTTCCACCTCTCTAGCACTGTGCCTCTGCTTTGCCCGCCAGTTAAAGAACCATAAATGTGTGATTTCTCCAAGGCAAAATGGGTGCAAAATTAACTCCAGCATTTTAGGTGCAGAGGAGTTATTTTATTGATGTTTTGTAATTATTTTTTAAGTTTTAATTTCTGCTTGTTTAGAACTTCTCTGTAACTTTAGTCTCTTCAAATGCATTTTTTATGGCATCAGAATGAGTGATATTGAAAATGGAAAAGCTTCTGCTATTAAATGTGGGAGTAGAATTTCTGCTTTGGGCACCGCACTGGTGTAAAGTGCATCCAAACATTGTCCCTGCTTTGAAGCAGTTTCATTCCTCGTTTCTGCATATTGTCGTGAGCCAGTAGAATCGTGCACCATTTTAAAATGTCTTCTTTTTAAACAAAATCAAAATGGTAAAATAGGGCCTGATATAAATACAGTTCTTAAAAGCACAACATCATCACAAGAGTAACTATTTCCTCTGACTGGGGAGTCTAGGACACTTGGCCTAAAATTTAAAGCCAGGCCATTCAGTGGGAGATAAACACCCAGCAGATCAGGCAGTATCTGTGGAGAAAGAAGCAGAGTTAACATTTCAGGCTGTGACCTTTCATCAGAATTAGAACAAGTTGGAAAGTTAGTTGTTTTTCTATAGGTGAAATGAGTGGAGAGGGATGATAGGGCAGAATGCAGGAGACATTATTGCAACAAATAAAGATACAAAATATGAGTCATGAGGAGGTGTGAATGGCAAGATACTGAACAACTTTTAATATGGCCTTCCTTTTTCCTCACTCAAATCTAATCCCCCCACCTAGCTCGTCCCCGTCTGATCCATTTCCCACCATTCTACTTTCAATCATTTCCCTTACTTCTCAGAGCTCTTTGACCTTCCACCCCACCAGTCTCCATATTCATCAAACTATCCTCCGCCATATCCGCTCCTCCAGCATGATGTCAGCACCAAACAAACCTTACCAATTCCGTTCAGCATTCTAAAGTTACCGTTGCCTCCATGTGACCCTGCTCTACTCCCCGGTCATTCCCAAAATTGCACCCTCTTCCCAAAGCACCTTTCTGTATTAGCACAAAAGCTCCACCCGCCTGCTCTTTTTCCTCCTGTCTCGTTTTCTGACCAAGGCCCCAACTGTCCCTGAAATAGTGATTTATGCGTACTCATGATGATGTCTCCTCTCCACTGGGGAATCCAAGTGCAGATTGGGTGACAGCTTTGTGGAATAACTTTGTTGAGTCTGAAAGCATGATTCTGAGCTCACAGTAGAAGCTATTTTAATTCTTCACCTTGCTCTCATGCTGACACCCCTCTCCTCAGAGAATGGCAGTGTTCCAATAAAACTCATTGTAGGCTCAAAGAACAGCAGCTCATCTTGTGATTAGGCATTTTACAGCCTTCTGGACTTGACACCGAGTTTAACAATTTCAAACTGTAATCTCTGCCCCCCCCCCCCCCCCCCCCCCCCCCCCCCCCCCACTTACCCATTTTGTTTCCTGTTCTTCGCATGGGGAGATGATAGCATATTAGCAATCTCATTAGGCTGGTAATCTAAAGGCCCTGCATAATGAGTTGGGCATGGGTTCAAATCCCAACACGGCAGCCGGTGGAATTTTAATTTAATAAATCTGAATTGGAAGCTCATCTTAGTTACGGCAACCATGAAGCTATTATCAAAAAACCCTCCATCTGGTTTGCTAATGTCCTTTATGGGGGGAAATCTGCCATCCTTACCTGGTCTGGCCTATATGTGACTCCAGACCCATAGTTGTATGGCTGAATCTTAACTGCCCTCTATAATGACCTTGCAAACTACGCTCAGTTCAAGGACAATCTTTTTTATTTTAAGTTTTTATTTACTGGTGTCACAAATAGTTACTTATTAACACTGCAATGAAGTTACTTTGAAAAACCCCGAGTTGCCACACTCTGGTACCTGTTCGGGTACACTGAGGGAGAATTTAGCATGGCCAATACACCTAACCAGCACGTCTTCCATGGGCTAGCTAAGACGTCTGCTCATGGCATATTAGCATCCATAGAGTATAAATGGCATCCAATAACTTCTCATGTCATATTCTTTGTTTCTGTTTATTATGGTGGAAAACAGTGACAATCTCTGACAAACAGAAAGGAGCTCTGCTATTCGCACTGAATCACACGGCAACTCTGAATCAGCAAAACTGTTAGGAAGAGTGTGAACTCCTCAACTTCAAAAAAAGAATTAGTTTCACCGCCCACATTACAACAAACTGAGCATGTTTGTCAAATATTTAATTTTGCTCTGATCTGCAGTTTCTGAATTATAAACTGTAAAGGGATTTCTACTCCTTTCTGATTACTCTTGCATCCAATTTTAATTAATTTCATTGATATGATAATGAGATTCACTCATTTATGGAGCTTAAAATGCACTTTGTTATTATTGAATATCACCTCTGGAGTCTATCAAGATCATATTAACCTTTAAAATGTCTATCTTTTGAAAACATAACAGTCACTGTGGTGGTAGCTGTATAAAAGAGTCATTGTGCACTAATATTTGCAAATGAACATTGCGCTGATTGCTTTATCTGGGTAATGCCGCTATCTAAAGATAATGAGGAACAGATAGTATAGCCAGCATTAAACGATAGGGTTTTAGATTAGTGCAGCAGAGATGCCTGAGTAACGTCTTTCTGGAACTTGATCCTAACTTAATGGCACATTGCTTTATTTGTCATGAAGTACCTTTGGGCAGCACGGTAGCACAGTGGTAAGCACTGCTGCTTCACAGCTCCAGGGACCTGGATTCAATTCCTGGCTTGGGCCACTGTCTGTGTGGAGTTTGCACATTTTCCTCATGTCTGCGTGGGTTTCCACTGGTTTCCTCCCGTAGTCCAAAGATGTGCGGGTTAGGTTGATTGGCCATGCTAAAATTGCCTCTTAGTGTCCTGAGATGTGTAGGTTAGAAGGGTTAGCTGGTAAATATGTAGGGATGTGGAGGTGGGGCCTCGGTGGGATTGTGTTCGGTGTGGACTCAATGGGCCCAGTGGCCTCTTTCTGCACTGTAGGGTTTCTATGATTTTACCAGCGATATGTAACTTCGACCGAGTCTGTGGATTTTGAAACGAATATTACCAACAGCTGAAAGTGATGAAGCAAGACACATCTTGGTAATATAAAATCCCAAATCATTAAGATCAATGGACTGGAGGAAAATGACACACTTTGCACTAGATCTTCTACAAAATGGGGGAGAGGAATTGCAGAGAAATGATTCTGTGTGGAGACTTGTCACTGCACTTAGTGGTCATGGATCATAGAGATTTTTTTGAGTATGTGTGATATTTATGATTATATAATTTGATAATGTCCTCTCAAAGGAAACAGTTAGCTATTAATAGAAATGGTAATGTTCTGATAAGCTGTTTGCCAGATTCTGACATGAAATGCATACACCCAACTATAGAACCATAGAACCATAGAAAATTACAGCTCAGAAACAGGCCTTTTGGCCCTTCTTGTCTGTGCCGAACCATTTTTTGCCTAGTTCCACTGACCTGCACTTGAACCATATCCGTCCACACCCCTCTCATCCGTGAACCTGTCCGAGTTTTTCTTAAATGTTAAAAGTGACCCCGCATTTACTAATTTATCTGGCAGCTCATTCCACACTCCCACCACACTCTGCGTGAAGAAGTGCCCCCCCCCGCAACCAATATTCCCTTTAAACTTTTCTCCTTTCACCCTTAATCCATGCCTTCTGGTTTTTTTCTCCCCTAGCCTCCGTGGAAAAAACCTGCTTGCATTCACTCTATCTGTACCCATCAAAATCTTATACACCTCTATCAAATCTCCCCTCATTCTTCTACGCTCCAGGGAATAAAGTCCTAACCTATTCAGTCTCTCTCTGTAACTCAGCTTCTCAAGTCCTGGCAACATCCTTGTGAACCTTCACTGCACTCTTTCAATCTTATTTACATCCTTTCTGTAACTAGGTGACCAAAACTGTACACAATACTCTAAATTTGGCCTCACCAATGCCTTATATAACCTTACCATAACACTCCAACTTTTATACTCGATACTCCGATTTATAAAGGCCAATGTACCAAAAGCACTCTTTACAACCCTATCCACCTGTGACGCCACTTTTAGGGAATTCTGTACCTGTATTCCCAGATCCCTCTGTTCAACTGCACTCTTCAGAGTCCTACCATTTAGCCTGTACGTTCTACTTTGGTTTGTCCTTCCAAAGTACAATACCTCACACTTGTCTGCGTTAATTTTCATTTGCCATTTTTCAGCACATTTTTCTAGTTGGTCCAAGTCCCTCTGCAAGCTTTGAAAACCTTCCTCACTGTCCACTACACCTCCAGTCTTTGTATCATCAGCAAATTTGCTGATCCAATTTACCACATTATCATCCAGATCATTGATATAGATGACAAACAACAATGGACCCAACGCCGATCCCTGTGGCACACCACTAGTCACAGGCCTCCACTCAGAGAAGCAATCCTCCCCAACCACTCTCTGGAACCCTTGGAGTTCAGATTTTTCCGGATCTTTCTCCTGCTTTTCGGGTGGCCAGGTGGTAAGGGAAGCAAAGTTCTGACTCATTTTGCAGCCTAAGCTATTCCTGGTGGTTGGAATGCATGGCAGTAGATGGATACTGAAATGACTCCTCCGAGGCCGGTGTCCCTTCACCAAATTTAGATTTATTTATAAGTAAGCAACTCGCTGAAAGATACTTCACCTCTATGTTAATTCTGTGTCCACTCGTCCTACTTTCCTCCACAAGTAGAAATATCCTCCTTACCAAAGCCCCCTTTCAATGAGATAACTCACTTCTCTAAACTCCAAGGGATATAGGTCCAATTTATTAAGGCAATCTGGTAAGAAAGAGATAAGTTTTGAACTAATCAACAGTGAGAGTTACTGATCATTCCAGGGTCACGGGCTAGCCTTCTGGATAGCCATCGAGGTTAGGTTGCAGCTGAGACCGATTATGTAATCGGACTGAGCTCATTGAGAGCTAATTATCCGTAAGATGAGTCATGTACACTGGCAGGACTGAATATATTTTAGGTGCGTAGCAGATTGCCCAACAATTCCAGAAATTAATGCTCGGAAAAATTAAGAGTGAAGTTCTTCCTGCGAGAGAACTCGTTTATATAATACAAGACAAGATTAACTTGCTGATGGTGTATATATAATTTAAATACCCATTGCTTTTGTTTTTGCGCAAGTGCTATGGACTATTTGCCATGTTAAAGCAGGCTTACATTAACACTGAAATGAAGTTACTGTGAAAATCTCCTAGTTGCCACACTCTGGCGCCTGTTTGGATACACTGAGGGAGAGTTTAGTATGGCCAGTGCACTCAAACAGCACATCTTTCGGACTGTGGGAAGAAACTGGAGCACCTGAAGGAAACCCATGCAGACATGGGGAGAATGTGCAGTGACCCAAGCAGGGAATCAAACCAGGTCCCTGGCGCTGTGAGGCAACAGTGCTAATCACTGTGCCACCGTATAAGCAGCTGTAGTGCTTTGCCTCAGTAGTGGAATCAGAGAATCCCTACAGTTCAGAAGGAGGCCACTTGGTCCATTGAGTCTGCATCAGTAACAATCCTACCCAGGCCCTATCCCCATAGTCACGCATATTTACAATGCTAATCCCCCTGACACTAAGAAGTAATTTAGCATGGCCAATCAATCTAACCCACCCATCTTTTGACTGTGGGAGGAATCCAGAACACCCAGAGGAAGCCCACACAGACACGGGGAGTATGTGCAAACTCCATACCCGAGGCCGAGGAGTTGAACCCGTGTTCCTGGCACTGTGAGACAGTGAGTTAACCACTGTGTCACCATTCACTGACGGTCTCCAGAGTTGTGCCCATTTAAGCTGCCTCAGCAACAAATGTGCCCAGACCGTTACACTGAGATGTCATGAATATTGTTAGAAAAAAAATGTTAAAGATATTAGAACTGTTTTTACTGACATTGCTGAAGAATGGTCTTAATGGTGCAATTCCTTTCTAACTAGCTCCCGTATAAAAAAATGTAGGCTTATTCCGATTTCTTCACTTGCAAAGATATTAAAATATCTTGGTAAACAACTTGAAGCTTTAGAGACCTATTATGAGCATTACATTCATATCTTGCTTCCTCACATCTCAGATGTGTCAAAGCAGTTCATGCGAAGTGGAAATGGATCACAATTGCAGTTGGGACACAATGTCGTACAGATTTTATATTGTGACAGATATTAGCTGCTCAGAGAAAGATTTGGTATCGCATCAGAGAAATCTGCTTCATGAACAAGAAGAATGAAATGGCCACCTGGGGAATAGTCATTGCTTTATGTTCTTGGGCAGAATGCTGAGTTTGAGCAACAAAGACTGAGGTGCAACAAAACAAGGGAAAGCCAGAGTTGGAATATTGAAAATGACATTCTGGTGCCTTGACAGACTTGATGGAACACAGCAGTAACCTGTCCGGAGGCTGTCACACATTAGAGTGGCTTGTTGCACACTGCACATCCTGGTGATGCCAGGTTGAGAGTCCTGGGTGGTGAGGAGATGAAGGAGCTGCTGGTCTCCTTCAATGAAAAGGGTGTGGAAGGGAAGGAGGGTGATGAGGTCCTGGAAGCCCAAGACAAAGGTGATGAGACCATTGCTCTGGTCAGATGAGGACAGCCATGCTCACGAGGCCCCAATAGCACACTCCCTCACACTAATCCTCACATCTCTATCTGGCATCATCTCCTCTAGAGACTGCCTCCACAGCCCTCACCATCTTCAAGCCACTTGCATATAATCAACAGAAGTCTCCCTCCGACACGCTTCTCAGCACAGTTCTCCCCTGGCAGTTTCTACCTTTGCCTAAGGCCAATTCTCACCCTTATTTACGGAAGCCCTAGACCAGCAGTCACTGAAAAACCACCCCCCACCTTACTGCTGGTAGAGACCTGCCTGTGAGGCTCCCCAAAAGTGACATGTTGCCTTTGAAGCCTAAGGCTGCTGACCGTGAGAGGGCGGGAAAATGGTCCTCAAAATCCCAAGCTAAGTACAGCTTGTCAGGTGCACGTTGTTTCTATACAGTTGTGGAACACGTTAGTCTGATGAGCTAATGATCCAGCATGGGACTATGGGCAGGGCTTGTAATGAGATTCTAACACGTTCATAAGTTCATAAGATATCGGAGCAGAATTAGGCCATTTGGCCCATTGAATCCACTCCGCCATTCGATCATGGCTGATATGTTCCTCATCCCCATTTTCCTGCCTTCTCCCCTTTAACCCCTCACTGATTAAAAATCTGTCCAATTCCTCTTTACATTTACTAACTGTCCCAGCATCCACCACACTTTGGGGTAGCAAATTCCACAGATTCACAACCCTTTGGGAGAAGTAGTTTCTCCTCAACTCTGTTTTAAATTTGCTACCCTTTATCCTAAGAATATGACCTCTTGTCCCAGAATGCCCTACAAGGGGAAGCATCCGCTCCACATCTATTTTATCCACACCTTTCACCATCTTGTTTACCTCAACTTGATCTCCCCTCAATCGTCTAAATTCGAGAGAGTATAGGCCTAAACTGTTCAATCTCAATTTATATGACAAATCCCTCGTCTCTGGAATCAATCAAGTGAACTTCCTCTAACTGCCTCCACTTCATCTTTCCTCAAATAATGGGAGCAAAACTGTTTAAATTAGCTTCCTGATGTTCGATGGCACGCACCCATTGACGGATAGAAAGGACAATCACAAACTGGTTTTACAATGATGTGAAACTGATTTTTGCACTCCCTTGATATTCCCCTCTCATGACCGCCACAAACAGGAATGGAAAATCCCATCTATTCACACATTAAATCCTACAGACAAATAGGCACCAATCAAAGGAGAATGTTAAAAAAAACCCATAAAAATTCTACCCTGATGGAAGTGATTTTTAAAAATGATCATTTTAACAGGAGGCCACACTCACTTAATATCCAGGTAAGTATTGTAATGGCTGCGTTAGATAGATAGAAACAGTTTTGTAATGCAGGTTATAATCCTGCACTGGTCTGTAATTCTGTGCTGTTCCTGCTGTCCGTGATGTTAGAACACCACACAGTCAATATACCCATAAGATGTTTACCAGAAAGAAATTGCGTTCTATATCATACTATGTATAAGTGTCACCACACAAATAACATTTTGTTCATTCGCATAAATAGTTCATGCTGTACCATTTTCTCCTTCTGAGTCAGGCTGCGCTGCTCAGGCAAGAGTCTCTCTCGCTGTGCAGATCAGCCAAGCCATCCATTTGTACCTCAGTCTATCGTTTCCCATCATTACTTTTCTAAGTAGTCATTTGGATGATTTTGCTGAGCAGCAGTGGATAACTTGGACACTTGATTGAATGTGGCGCTCTGGGCATTTCCAGCCTCTGATCATATTTCAGGTTTAATACAAGTCAATATACTTGAGACAGCAGATGCAATTGAACTAGCATTTTGATGTGAAGGGTTGCACTTTATTCTCTTAGGGGGTGTGAGCCATGAGGGGAAGATGGCGGGAAGATAACTGACCATCTCTCTGGAGAAGGCAATTGGAGATTATTGCCCTGGCATAACAATTTTTTGCCTCTGAGTAAGATTTAGACCTTGCGTTCAGGCTTATTATGGGTTCAATGCATCATTGTGATGTGAGTTTTAAGAATTGTATTGATTTCTTAATCACCGTTCGTACAGCAGTGTAGAAAAAAATTATTGTTTCATAAGTTAAATATGTAATTATATGTACAATGAAGATCGAGCCTAACTTTTAGTGGTGTCTTTTGTTGAAAGTTCCGAGACATTTATGAATAATGTACTGATTGGATAAACTCAATTTGTTCTTACTGGAACGATAGAGGTTGAGGGGTGACCGGATAGAGGTTTACAAGATTATGAGTAGCATAGATAGATTAGATAGTCAAATGCTCTTTCTTAAGGTAGAAAAGTCAAGTGCTAGGTGACATAGGTTTAAGGTTCATGGGGAAAAGTTTAGAGGAGATGTGCGAGGCAAGGTTTTTACACAGAGGGTGGTGAATGTCTGGAATGACCTGCCTGGGGAGGTGGTGGGAGCAAGTAAATTAACAGCACTTAAGTGGCAACTAGACAAATACATGAAAAGGATGGGAATGGAGGATACAAACTCTGTAAGTGCATACAGTTTTAGTTTAGGCAAGCATCATGATCGGTGCAGACTTGGAGGGCCGAAGGGCCTGTTCTTGTGATATACTGTTCCTTGTTCTTCTTTTGTTCTTTGATTATGTGGTGAAATATTAAATCCCCAACATGTTGGGGATAGGGCCCGGATGGGATTGTTGTTGGTGCAGGCTCAGTGGGCTGAATGGCCTCCTTCTGCACTATAGTGATCCTATGATTCTATGATTCTGTGTTGAGATATTTACCAGGTCTAATGGAAATGTGTGTAAAGAATAGAAATTACAATATGTTTTCTATTCATATTCGCCTTCACTCATATACCCTAGACTTCTTGAAACCACCACTGAGTTTTCCCTCTCTCACTCCTATTTCATAATGCCTCCATATTTAATTTCTCTTTTTTTATTCATTTGTGGGACATGGGGCTTGCTAGCTGACCACCATTTATTATGACTAGGTCATTTCTGAGGGCAGTTGAGAGTCAACCACATTGCTGCGGCTCTGGAGTCACACGTAGGCCAAACCAGGGAGGGAGAGCAGATTTCCTTTCCTAAAGAACATGAGTGAATCAGATGGGTTTTTCCGACAATCAATGATGGTCATCAATCGATTCTTAATTCCAAATTTTTTTTATTGAATTCCACCATCTGCCGTGCATCAATTACCCTTCAGTGCAACTGAAAACATTCTCTATCCTTTTGAAATGTTCTTTCTCTTTCACCACTGTTGACCCATTTGTTCTTTCTCCAGGCCTATAGTGTCATCTCTCCATTTTGTTTCCCATTACTTTTTCTCCATCTCCTTTCTTTCACAGTCTCTCACTACTATTCACTCATTTTCCTTACTTCACTGTCTGCAGACAGCTCTCGACATACCCCATCCAATATGTTGTTATCTGCTGCCACCTCTATGCCTCACTCTCTTCAAGATATTGGCAGGAGACTTGGGTGGCATGGTGGTACAATGGTTAGCACTGCTGCCTCAGAGTGCCAGGGTCCCAGGTTCAACTTCCAGCTTGGGTCTATATCATAAAATCATACAGTGCAGAAGAGGCCCTTTGGCCTATCAAGTCCAAACTAACACATGAAAAACACCTGAACCCTCCCATCTGCCAGCATTTGGCCAATAGCCCTGAATGTTACGATGTGCCAAGTGCTCATCCAGATATTTTTTAAAGGATGTGAGGCAACCTGTGTCCACCATTCTCCCAGGCAGCGCATTCCAGGCCAACACCACTGTCTGGGTAAAAAGTCTTTCCTCACATCTCCCCTAATCCCCCTGCTGCTCAGCTTGAACCTATGTCCCCTTGTGACTGGCCCTTCAACTAAGGGGAACAGCTGTTCCTCATCCACTCTGTCCATATCTCTCATAATCTTGCACACCATTATCAGGTCACCCTCAGTCTTCTCTGCCCCGACATAAACAAGCTAAGCTATGCAACCCCCCCTTCACAATTTAAATGTTCCATCTCACACAGCAACTTGGTGAATCTCCTCTGCACTCCGTCTAATGCAAACATATCCTTCCGATAATGTGTCGACTAGAACTGCACACAACTCTAGTTGTGATCTCACCAAAATTCTATTCCAACTCCAACATGACTTCCCTGCTTTTGTAACCTATACCTCGACTGATAAAGGCAAGTGTCCCATATGTCTTTTTCACCACCCTACTAATATGCCCTTCCACATTTAGAGATCTGTGAACAAACATGCCAGGATCCCTTGGTTCCATAGAAATCCCTAGTGTCCTACCATTCATTAAATATTTCCTTGTCAAATTACTCATCCAAAGTGTATCACCTCACACTTTTCAGGGATAAATTCCATCTGCCCCTTATCTGCCCATTTGACCATTCTGTCTATATCTTAGCCCAAGACACTCTGCCTCACTATTAACCACAGTAAAAAGTCTGACAACACCAGGTTTTAGTCCAACCTATTTATTTGATAATATACTCGCAAGCTTTCGGGTTAGCCCCTTCGTCAGGTGAATGGAGAGTTCTGGCCAGAACTCTCCATTCACCTGACGAAGGGGCTAACCCAAAAGCTTGCGAGTATATTATCAAATAAATAGGTTGGACTAAAACCTGGTGTTGTCAGACTTTTTACTGTGTTTACGCCAGTCCAACGCCGGCATACCCACATCATCACTATTAACCACCCATCCAATCTTTGTGTCATCCTCAAACTTACCAATCCTACTCCCCACATAGTCACAAATGTCATTTATATAAATAACAAATAGTAGGGGGCCCAACACAGAGTCCTGTGGTACACCGCTGAACGCTAGCTTATAATCACTAAAGCAACCTTCTGTCATCACACTCTATCTCCTACAAGTGAGCCAATTTTGAATCGACTTTGTCAAATTATGCTGTATGTCATATGAATTTATCTTCTTTACAAGCTTCGCGTGTGAGACCTTGTCAAAGGCTTTCCTGAAATCCATATAAACTACATTTATCGCATTACCCTTGTCTATACACTTAGGTTCTCAAAAAAATCCATTGAATTTGTTAGGTATGACCTTCCTCTGACAAAGCCTTGCTGACTATTCCTGATCAAGCGTTGCCTCTCCAAATGGAGATAAATGTTCTTCTTCAGAAGTTACTCTAATAGTTTCACTCCCACTATGTGAGACTCATTGGTCTGTGGTTCCCTGGTTTATCTCTACAAACTTTCTTAAATAGCAGAACCACATTAGCTGTTCTCCAATTGTCTGGTACCTCCCCTGGAGTTAAGGTATTGGTTCCAATACCTTATCCTTCCCTATGTCAATTTGCTCAAGAACCTCATAGTCTTTCTCCCTGAATCCCAAACCATCGTCCTCATTTTCCTGGGTGAAGACAATTATGAAGTATTCATTCAACACTCTACCAATGCCCTCTGGTTCCACCCACAGATTGCCCACTTGGTTCTGAATGGGCCGTACTCTTTCCCTGATTATCTTCTTCCCATTGATATATTATAGGTTATTTTGGGACTGTCCCTACTTTTACCAGCCAGAGCTTTCTCATATCCCCTCTTTGCATTCCTAATTGATTTCTGAAGCTCCACCCTGCACTTTCTGTACCTCACTAATGCCTCCACTGATTTGCTTCCCTTGTACTTTTTAAAAGCCTTTCTTTTCCTTTTCATTGTATCCTGAGTATCTTGAGTCTCTGGGCTTGTTTTGCCTATATGCTGGGAACATGCTGGGCTTGCGCCCTCCCCTTCCATTTTTGAATGCGCCCCACTGCTCTTCTGTAGATTTTCCCATTTGTAGCAGTTCCCAATCTATCTTGGCCAGATCCTGTCTTATATTACTAAAATCCACTGTCCTTCAATCCAAAACTTATTTTTGCAGCTTTTCTACTTCCTTGTCCATAACAAGCTTATGTCTATGCGGAGTCTGCACATTCTCCCTGTGTCTGCATGGGTTTCGTCCAGGTGCACCGGTTTCCTCTCACAGTCTGAAATGTCATGCTGAATTCTTCCTCAGTGTACCCGAACAGGCGCCAGAGTGTGGCAACTACAGGATTTTCACAGTAACTTCACTGCAGTGTTAATGTAAGCCTACTTGTGAAACCCGTAAATAAAGTTAAAACTTAAACTTAATATTCTACTGGTGGTATTTTGCTCAGGGTTTATCTCCATATGTGGCACTAATAAATAAACTTGTGAAATAATTTCAATGGTTACATTGTAACTATTGTAACACCCTACGCGCCCCCCTTCATGTAATGGAAGTAGTCAGGATTGAGACCTAAAGTGAAGCAGTGATTGATTTAACACTTAGAATAGAACCATGGAATTCCTACAGTGCAGAAGGAGGCCAATCAGCCCATCGAGCCTGCACCAACATCAGTCCTACCCAGGTTCTATCCCCGTAACCCCACATATTTACCCTGTTACTCCCGCTGACTCTAAGGAGCAGTTTAGCATAGCTGATCCACCTAATCTGCACATCTTTGGACTGTGGGAGGAAATTGGAGCACCCGGAGGAAGACATAGGGAGAATGTGCAAACTCCACGCAGACAGTGACCCAAGCTGGGAATCGAACCCGGGTCCCTGGCGCTGTGAGGCAGCAGTGCTAACCACTGAGCCACTTCTAAAATGTGTGTTGCTCAACAGCAATAGCAATGCTGTGTATTGAAGCCTGAGGGAAATTTGTGTTCCATGAATAGATCCAATTCTCACATTAATCTTTAATAAAGATCGGGCCTTCTTGAACTTTTCCTATCATGGCATGAAGACAAGAGGCATATTTACAGTTGATTTTTCTCAGCTGCACAATGTGTTTGCATCTTCTTTGCAGTTGCATAGAAAGGACACTTCATGTCCTTTCGTTATGAAGTGACGCACAATATTTATGCCCTTCAAATTCTTCAACAGGCTTGAAGGAGCTAGTCCCTGATCACCTCATTTGACTTCCTGAGAACTTTGTTAAAGATTCAGAGCTTGAATTATTCTACCCTGGATTGTCATTGATAACTGGAATTGGGAAAATGTGTTGAATGGCAGAGCGAAGCATTTCTCATTTACACATTAAAAGCAGCTTTGTTTATTAAGGCGCCTCTTGAATGTTCCATCATTGACTGCGGGATGCTCAAGTGCTTGATGTGTGGGACAGATGAAATAAATCAAAGCCTATGCCGCTCATTCTTTACAATGTTCTCACACTCCTTCAAAGCAAGGAGGAGAGAGAACAGAAATTTCTTTCATAAGCTGTCACAGACACAGCCCGATATTACAGTTTTGCCTTCAGACTAGCCTTTGATTAGTAAGGATTGTGCTGATATGCTCAGTGCACTTCTCAACTAACTGTCTGAAAATGGTAATTCAGAAAAGTTCCATGAAAAATAAATTACCATTTGCTCCCGATTTGTATCTTGGTCGAGGTTCTCAGCATTGAAGCTTCCCTGAGGGGAGGGAGGGGCTGGTGTAGGGGGGTTGGGCGAGGGGTGGGGCAGAGGGGTGGGAATATACAACAGAGCTCCTCAGTCCTTGGTGATCAATGAGAGTCAAGGCCATAAGATATAGAAGCAGAATTACGCCAATCCGCCCACCGAGTCTGCTCTGCCATTCAATCACGGCTGATATGATTCTCATCCCCATTCTCCCGCCTTCTCCCCGTAATCCTTGACCCCCTTATGGATCAAGAACCTAGCCACTTCTGTCTTAAAGATATCAATGACCTGGCATCCAGTGCCCTCGGCGGAAACAACTTCCATTGATTCACCACCTTCTGGCTGAAGAAATTCCTCCTCATCTCGGTTTTAAAGGAATGTCCCTTCACTCCAAAACTCTGCTGGAGATATTTTTCTGGGACAATATGGGATGTGATACTTGGACTTGGCAGAAGGAAACCATTGTGCACTACTTTAATTCTTACAGCTTAAGTTCTTCCAGGTTACTCTAGGTGTTTGGAAAAGAGCAGTGTAACCTATGGGCAGAGTGGGCTGATGAATCTCCTATGAAGTACTGGATAACTATACTCATCTCTCTCACATTAAAACTCATTGTAATCAGGTCTGCTGAACTACTGGAAATCCTCAGTTTATTCTGACTCATTACCTTATTCCTCTTACTGTCCTTTACTTGGAGCAGTACGCTTTTCCATTCCATTGTTGAGAATTTGGATTCCAAATATGTCCTGTTAAAGTACTCCTGGAGTATTGGATTGCAGAGGTGAGAATATAGTGGCAAGATTCCTGAGGTGAGGAATTTGATTCCGAAGGAATAGCAGGGAAGTCATAGAGTCACAGAGGTTTACAGCATGGAAACAGGCCCTTCAGCCAAACTTGTCCATGCCATCTCTTTTTTTTAACCATTAAGCTAGTCCCAGTTGCCCACGTTTGGCCTATATCACTCTATATCTGACTTACCCATGTAACCGTCTAAATGCTTTTTAAAAGACAAAATTGTGCCTGCCTCTACTACTACCTCTGGCAGCTTGTTCAGACACTCAGCACTCCCTGTGTGAAAAAATTGCCCCTCTGGACCTTTTTGTGTCTCTGCCCTCTCACCTTAAACCTATACTCTCTAGTTTTAGTCTCCCCTACCTTTAGGAAAAAATGTTGACTATCCAGCTGATTTATGCCCTTGTTATTTTATAGACATCTGTAATATCATGCCAAAGCCTTCTACGCTCCAAGAAAAAAGGCCCCAGTGCCCATGCTAAATCCCAGATTAGATGGGCGGCAAAGTGGCATGGTGGTTAGCACTGCTGCCTCACATTGCCAGGGACCTGGCTTCAATTCCCCATGCTGAATCCCAGATTAGATGGGCGGCAAAGTGGCATGGTGGTTAGCACTGCTGCCTCACAGTGCCAGGGACCTGGCTTCAATTCCAGCCTTGGGTGACAGTCTGTATGGAGACTGCACATTCTCCCCATGTCTGCATGAGTATCCAAAGATGTACGGATTAGAAGGATTGGCCATGTTAAATTGCCCTTAATGTACAAGATGTGTAAACTACGGGGATTAGCCATGCTAAATTGCCCCTTAGTGTCCCAAAATAGGTAATGGGGATTAGTGGGATAAATATGTGGAGTTAGGGGGACAGGAGCTGAGTAAGATACTCTGTTAGAGAGTCGATGCAGCCTCAATGGGCAGAATGGCCTTGTTCTGTAATGGTTCTATAAGTTTGCTTAAGATTCGATGAAATGAAACTTGTGGTAATGTGCATTGTTCTGCTCTCCTTAGAATCATAAAATCATACAGTGCAGAAAAAAGCACAATCCCACTCAGGCCCTATCCCCATAACCCCATGCATTTACCCTAGCCAGTCTCCCTGACACAAAAGGGCAATTTAGCATGGCCAATCCACCTAACCCACACATCTTTGGACTATGGGAGGAAACTGGAGCACCCGGAGGAATGCTATGCAGACATAGGGAGAATGTATGAACTCTACCCAACAGTCATCCAAGCTAGGAATTGATCTGGGTCACTGGCTCTGTGAGGCAGTAGTGCTAACCACTGTGCCGCCGTGTCATCCCACAGATGAAGAGAAACATATTTGTGTTCAACATAAAATTAAATTAGTGAAAAGTAAATTGCAAGGGATTAACAATTGGCTGGAATTAACAGCAAGGCAGGACTTTATCCCTTTACTTCATGCCTGGTAGTCTCTTGATGTCCCAAAGTGCCTTGTGACTAATGGTTTTGATTCACTGCAGCCACAGTTATGCAGGTAAACACAGCTGGCAATTTTCAACAAGGCCCATCAATAGAAAGCTAATAAATAAACAACACATGTGGTTACAGTTCAAGATTTCCTGCTCCTCCTCGAATTCTGCCTTGTGATGTTTTGTATCTGCTTTGAACGGGTTTGAGTCACCTTCAAAAAGATGGTAACGTCAGCCTTGCAACTTTCTCTCAGTGTTACAGCCGAGATGAGGGACCATCGGTACAAGTTTAAATACCAGATGTTTGGAAACAGAGAACTTTGTGGTTATGGTGATTGGGGCAAAGCTGGATTAATACTGAGGATTAGACTGGATAGCAGGATGAGGAAAAGGAAATTGATTAAGGGATAAGAGAACTGGGGTGGGTAATGTAAATTAGAAGTATTTGCTGGCATGTAGGCTAAACACCGACACAGACGGACAAACAGGCTGTACAGTGCTGTAACTTTGGTAAATGCTTGAGCATTGATCTGGGTTATGTGCACATTCTGCACTCAGCCCTGAATCCACAACCTTCTAATCCAGGGAGAAGGTTGTTGCTGGACAAATGGGTTGAAATGCAATACTGATAACAAAGTATTAAAAATCTGTTTAATATTTTAATGAATCATAGAATCCCTACAGTGCAGAAAGAGGCCATTCGGCCCATCAAGCATGCACTGACAACCCACCCAGGCCCTATCCCTGTTACCCCACATATTTACCCCACTATGCCCTCTAACCTATGCATTTCGGGACATGAAGGGTCAATTTAGCATGACCAATGCACCTAATTCACACGTCTTTGGACTGTGGGAGGAAACCGGAACACGCCAAGGAAACCCATGCAGACACAGGGAGAATGTACAAACTCCAGACATATAGTGATCCGAGCCGGGAATTGAACCTGGCGCTGTGAAGCAACAGTGCTAACCGCTGTACCACTGTCCCACCCAGAAGGCATTTAAGCATGTAAAAGCCTAAGAACATCTGACATAGAAGCAGGAGTAAGCCATTTGGCCCCTTGAGTCTGCGCCACCCTTCAATAAGATCCTTTTATATAATAGAATTCCTACAGTGCAGAAGAGGCCATTCCGCCCATCAAGCCTGCACCGACTCTCTGACAGAGTATCTTATCCTGGCCTTCACCTCACCCTATCCCTGTAACCCCACACATTTACCATGGCTAATCCATCTAAACTAGACATCTTGGGACACTAAGGGATAATTTACCATGGCCAATCTACCTAACTGACACATCTCGGAAGACGAAGGTGCAATTTATCATAGGTATTGCACCTGCAAATCTCATGATTATGGGAGGAACCTGAGCACCTGGAAGAAACTCCACACAGACAGTGACCCGAGGCCAGAATTGAACTCGGATCCCTGGCGCTGTTGGACAGCAGTGCTAACCGCTGTGCCATCCTGGCTGATTTGACTGTAACCTTAACTCCACTTTCCTGTCTGCCCCTTATAATCCACCACTCCCTCGTCAATCAAAATCTAACTCCACCTTGAATACATTCAATGATGCAGCCTCCACTGCTCACTGGGAATGAGAATTGTAAATGATAATGACCTTCTGAGAGATGTGGAGAGGATGTTTCCACCAGAGGGAGAGACTAAAACTTGAGGGCACAACCTCAAAGTGAAGGGATGCCACTTTTAAAATGAGCAAAGGAGGAATTTCTTCAGCCAGAGGGTGGTGAAACAGTGGAACTCATTGCCACAGAGGACTGTAGAGGCCAGTGCATTGAGAGCCTTTAAGACAGAGATAAGTAGGTTTTTGATCAATAGGGGGATCAAGGGTTACGGGGCGAAGGCAGGAGAATGGGGATGAGAATCATGTCAGCCATGATTGAATGGAGCAAACTTGATGGGCCGAATGGCCTAATGCTGTTCCTATGCCTTATGGTCTTATGATCTCATCTCTATCTAAAATGGGAGGCCTCTTACTTCGAAACAAAGACCCCCCCCCTCCGAATTCTAGATACCTCCCTGTCAAGTGATTGAAAGTAAAGGGTTTGGCACATCTGGTATAAAGGATGTGAAGAAATATTATTTGATCATGTTAATACATTTGGCACTAATGTCAACCTTTTGGATTCAAGGCTAAATAAAATGACAGCTCAAACTACAGTCGGTTACTATAAGTCAAGAGTTCAACTTCTCGAGGGACAGACAATGGTAGATCAAATACGCTTTTCTTGTTGATTTTTCCTCTTATCTCCTCTGGCTTCATCACCTTATAAAAAAGTAATTTGCTTCTCTTTGAAACAAGTACATGAAATGTTTTATTGAACAGGTTTTGACTTTGTAAAATTAAATGGGTTGGCCAATTCCAGGGAAAGTAGTGGACAAAATTCAGTGCCGGCATTGTCAAATGGGCAGCACGGTGGCACAGTGGTTATCACTGCTGCCTCACAGCACCAGAGACCCCAGTTCAATTCTGGCCTTGGGTCACTATTTGTATGGAGTCTGCAAGTTCTCCTCGTGTCCACGTGGGCTTCCTTCGGGTACTCTAGTTTCCTCCCACAGTCCGAAAGATGTGCTGGTTAAGTGCATTGACTGTGCTAAATTCTCCCTCAGTGTACCCGAACAGGCACCGGAGTGTGGCGACTGGGGAATTTTCACAGTAACTTCATTGCAGTGTTAATGCAAGCCTACTTGTGACACAAATAAAACTAAACCTATAAAAAATGGCTGTGATTTATAACTCACTGGAGTCTTCTTCACAAATTGGTCGATGTTGAATGACAAATCAAAGCATCGACTTCCAGGTAACCTGATGTTTCCACTGACGAGGGAGTCTAGAACTAGGGCTTATAGTCTTAGGATACAGGGTAAAACATTCAAGACTGAGATGAGTAGAAGTCTCTTCACCCATGGAACGGTGAGCCGGTGGAATTCATGACTACAGAAAGCAGTTGAGACCAAAACATTGTATTTTGCAAGAAGGAAATAGATCTAGTTCTTGGGGCTAAAGGGATCAAAGGTAAGGTGGGAACAGTTTATGAGTTGGATAATTAACCATGGTTAAAATAAATGGCAGAGTAGGGTCAAAGGATTGAATGGCCTGTTCTTGCTCCTATTTAGTATGTTTCTAAGTAACAAATTTGATCACAAATTCAGTATATATTTCATGAACCTCTTGTAGGATCTTTTCACCATTTGAACTGTTCAGGATGGACTCATGCAACTTTCAGCTAATATAATAGAAATACATTCTTTAAGTTAACTTTTTGAGGGATAAACCTTGGCCAGAATCCTGGAGATAACTCCTCCATTCTTCAAAATATTGTCACGGGATATATTGCATCCAGTTTAACACCTTACCCAAGAGTAAGCATCACTGATAGTGCAGTGCTCTCCTGGTGCTGCATTAGAGTGTCAGCCTTGACTTTTCTGCTCAAGCCCTGGAGTGGAACATGAATCAAATCCTTTGTTACTCAGAGTCTCACAGCTCCAGGGTTCGATTCCCAGTTTGGGTCACTGACTGTGTGCACGTTCTCCCTGAGTCTGTGTGGGTTTCCTCTGGATGCTCCAGTTTCCTCTGGGACTCGCTAGGGTAAATGCATGGCGTTATGGGGGTGGGGCCTGGGTGGGATTGTGGCCAGTGCAGACTTGATGGGCTGAATGGCCTCCTTCTGTAATGTAGGGATTCTAGAAAGGAACCGTGTCACATAATCCAGTTCACTTGAACCTGTGAAGAAAATGCCCAGTGCTTTCAAGTTTTCTGTTCATGCATATCTGTTCTTATGTGCCTGAATCCACAACGTGGTTACCAATACTTTGTGAATGATTGGTGCATTTATAACACCTCTTTTGGTTTCCATTACAAAAACACAACACAGGGACTTGCCAAAACCATGTAAATATTCATTTGCAAGCGAATAGATATTCCCTTATCCACTTCCATCAAACACCCACGTGCTCCAAATAAACTTGCTGGGTTAATGGAAACTATGGTATAGTTTGGGCTTTTGCCAACTATTACTCTTGTGTTTTAAGTTAGATATTAGATTCTGTAATCAAACTGAATCTCTTACGATTTTACAACTTCACGTCTTTATCTGCCAGCCTGTAAAAGCTTTTTGGGTATAATGATTAACTTATAATAATAAAATGCTACTTAATGGAAAAAAATATGGACATCCCACTAATTCCACTTCAGATTGGAGGCAATCAGGTCATGGGACCAATCGGCACAAGCCAGAACTTCTGGTCTCATTTTTTTGGCGCAAATACATGAAACCGAAAAACACAACAAAAAATTTCATACAGCACAAATAATTAAACCTATATAGTAAGAACAGTCAGAAGCTTTTGCCTAGGGCAGAACAGTCAATTACTACAGGTTTAAGGTGCAAGGGACAACGTTTAAAGAAGATGTACGCGGCAAGTTTTTTAGACAGAGGGTGGTGGGTGCCTGGAACTCGTTGCTGGGGGAGTTAGTGGAAGCAGATACAATAGAGATTTTTGAGGGCTGTCTTGACAAATACATGAATAGGATGGGAATAGAGGGATATGGTCTCCAGAAGGGTAGGAGGTTTTAGTTCAGTTGGGAAGCATGGTCGGTGCAGGCTTGGAGGGCCGAAGGGCCTGTTCCTGTGCTGTAATTTTCTTTGTTCTTTGTTCTGTATTACAAATGGATTAATTAATGAGAGGGAGAGTTTGGAAGTCTTTACAGTATTTCTCAGGAAGCTATGGTGCCAGGCTCTGATTGCGAGTAAAATGGGAAAGAACCCTCACAGAACTCCAAGTGGGAGGGATTTAACTTGAAGCTTGCTTTACTGGAATATTTCAGCTGTGGCTCATTTGGTAACACTAGGAAAGACAATGGCCTTGTGGGATCATGACCAGACTATCAATCCAAAAATGAATTAATGTTCTGGGGACACTGGATTCGATTCCAGCCACGGTAGATGGTGGAATTTGAATTTAACTTGAAAATGTGGAATTAAGAATTTACTGATGAAAACCATTATCAATTGTCAGAAAAACCCAGCTGGTTTACAAATGTCCTTTAGGAAAGGAAATCTGCCATCCTAACCTGGTTTGGCCTACATGTGACTCCAGAACAGCAGCAAAGTGGTTGACTCACAACTTCCCTCTGAAATGACCTAGCAAGTCACTCAGTTATCAAGAAGGCAGCTCACCACCACCTTCTCAAAGGCAAAGAGGGATGGGCGATAAATGCTGGCCTACCAGTGAGGCCCATATTCCACAAATGAATAAAAAAGTTTCTGAGCAACAAAGAATCGGGTTCGTGTCCCACTCCAGGGCTTGAGCACAATAATCAAGGCTGACACTCTAGTGCAGTACCCAGGGAGTGCTGCACTGTCAGTCATGCTTTCTCTTGGCACTAAACTGCATGCAATATATCCCGTGATAATATTTTGAAGAATGGCAGAGATACCTCCAGTGTTCTGACCAATGTTTATCCCTCAATAGGCATCACAAGAAAATGGTTAGCTGATCATTGTCATTCACATTGCAATCCTGTTGCAGTGAAAACGGGCGGCACGGTGGCTCAGTGGTGAACACTGCTGCCTCACAGCGCTAGGGACTCGGGTTCAAATCTGGCCTTGGGTCTGTGTGAAGTCTGTGTGGAGTTCACACATTCTTCCTATGTCTGCATGAGTTTCCTCCGGGTGCTCCGGTTTCCTCCCACAGTCCAAAGATGTGCAGGTTAGGTTGATTAGCCATGCTAAATTGACCCTAGAGTTAGGGGGATTAGCCAGGTAAATATATGGGGTTACGGGAATGGAGTCAGGGTGGGATTGTGGTTGGTGCAGATGCAATGGGCCGAATGGCCTCTTTCTGCACTGCAGGGATTCTATGATTCTACTATTGTAACAAGAGTGAGCATCTGTTGCTAATTGGTGAAAGATTAGGACATTATTCTTAAGTGTATGAGCCTGTTTCTATCTGTGTTAGGGGAGGGAAAGGGAGTGCCTTCGTTCACTGGGCTATGTGAATAAACCTTTGTCCGGGAAAATCCAATTCCAGATTCCACCTTTGCACAGTGAATTGGAACAATTGTCACAGTATCTTTGTGGGAGCTTGCTGTGCGTAAAATGACAGCTCCATTTTAACAGTGATTACACAGCATCAAAGTAATTTGTTCCTTGTTAACTGCTTTAAGATGTCTGGTGGTCTTCAAAAGCATGCCATAAATGCACATCTTTCCTCTTTCTTCAAGAGTTATACAAATGCACAAAGCTGAACCACAAAGTTTATTTATTAGCGTCACAAGTAGGTTTACATTAGCACTGAAATTAAGTTACTGTGAAAATCCCCTAGTCGCCACATTCCAGCGCCTGTTTGGGTACACTGAGGGAGAATTTAGCATGGTCAATGCATCTAACCAGCATGTCTTTCAGACTGTGGGAGGAAACCGGAGCACCCATAAGAAACCCGTGCAGACATGGGGAGAATGTGCAGACTCCACAAAGACACTGACCCAAGCCGGGAATCCACCCGGGTCCCTGGCACTGTGAGACAGGAATGCTAACCACTGTGGCACCATGCCACCCCAAGATTATAAGGTGCCAATTGATGTAAGGCGGAAACCAATAAATCTGATAACATGTAGGCTGGCAGCAAGAAGAAAATGACCAGGATTTTCAAATTGCTATTAAAACCCAACTGGGCTCAGTGAGGGTAATTTACTAACAAATAACAAAACAGATAGGGAACTGAGAAGTTTTATGGATAATCAACAAAGCTTTTGGTGAATAAAGGACAGTTTCCAATGCAATGTGATTGAGTAAATGTAACATGTCAAGGAACTTTGTAATTGAATGGTTGGGATTGTAAATTAAAGGAATGGGATTTGCCAATAAGAAGTGGAGATCATTGAGTCTCATAATAAAAACTGCATTTGATTAATTCAATTATCATTAATTAATTATTGCCCTTGTTAGGTCAGATTTGCTGTGGTCGCATCATTTCATTGCAATCCTTAGCCAAGACTGTAGCACTTACCTTGACGAGGAGAGAATGGAAGATTCCTGACAGTTTGCGGCATCTACTTGTAATTGAAAATACAATCCAGTCTAGGTGGTTCAAATAGAATGCCTGCTTGCAGGAGAATAAAACCCTTCATGTGTCACATTACTCAGGCTCCAGAGAAATCACTTCTCTCTGCCCTCCAAACAAGAAGTCCTGAAACATTATCCCACATTGCCGAGAACATTGTCAAGATATCTTTTCAGATGAAGAGGGCTTTCTAAAGGACATGTTTTCACTCAAAGGGTGGTGAATCTCTGGAATTCTCTGCCCGTTGAAGTGGTGGAGGCTGCCTCGCTAAATATTTTTAAGAAGCGGGTTGATGGGTTTTTGATAAGAGAGGGGATTAAGGGTTATGGGGAGAGGGCGGGAAAGTGGAACTGAGCCACGACAGATCAGCCATGATCTTATTGAATGGCGGGGCAGGCTCGAAGGGCCAGATGGCCTACTCCTGCTCCTATTTCTTATGTTCTTATGTTCTTATGTTCTGCTTGAGGCTATCAACCCTTACATTTTATTTTTCTGTGGGTTCATGGTGTGTGCTATAGGCATTGGTTTGCATTATCCGCATTTACCTTTGTTTGCCAAGACAGCCTAGAGACAGTAGCTGAAAATGTCAGAACGATAAAAGCATCATGAAAAAGTAAATGGTCTGTAAAATGTTAATCCTGAACACTCTTTTAGTAGAATTGGACAAATGAAGCAAAGCTCGCGTTAATAAAAGGTAACCTTCGGACTTATCTCAGCCAGCAGCGCTTCACATAGGCTGATCAACAATGAAAATGGCTCTCGAGCAGTTAACTGGGAGGCAAAAAACTTGCAATGGAACAAGGAGAAATCTGGCAAAACAACGAAGGACTAAGGGGACCCCTGTGGTTGGATGAAGTAAGATGGGGCAGATAGGCTTCCTCATCCGTCAGTACAGCATGGGGAGGCAATTGCCTAATGGTATTATCGCTGAACTATTAATAAAGAAAATCAGCTATGTAATAATGGGACAGTATGGTGGCACAGCAGTTAGCACTGCTACCTCACAGTGCCAGGGACCCGGGTTCGATTCCTGGCTTGGGTCACTATCTGTGCGTTCTCCTCATGCCTGCGTGGGTTTCTTCCGGATGCTCCGGTTTCCTCCCACAGTCCAAAAGACATGCTGGTTAGGTGCATTCGCTGTGCTAAATTCTCCCTCAGTGTACTTGAACAGGTGCCGGAGTGTGGCAACTAGGGGATTTTCACAGTAACTTCATTGCAGTGTTAATGTTAGCCTACTTGTGACACTAATAAATAAACTGAAATACTGATGACCATGAAACCATTGTCGGTTGCCAGAAAAACCCATCTGGTTCACTAATGTCCTTTAGGGAAGAAAACCTGCCTTCCTTACCTGGTCTAGCCTACATGTGACTCCAGAACTGCAGCAATGTGGTTGACTGTGAACTGCCCTCCAAATGCAACTAGGAATGGACAATAAAGGCTGGCCAGTGACACCCATGTCCAATGAACGAATAAAAGGAAATGGACTAGCTCAGCCAAGTGGCTACTTCTGGTTTTTTATATCCCACACCATTCTCTGTACCTTCTGATTCAGCAGCCTTCTTTCTCTAAATGTATGACTGCTGTTGCACGAAAACAATCTCCACAACTTAAAAAGACTTCTCATCTAATACCCAAATGGTTCCACCTCCAGTTGGAATTATTTGAGATGTAGAAATTGATCACCATCTCCAATGTGCCAGCTTACTTTTAGACGACTGAGGAAAAGTGTATTCAAGGATAAGAGCAAAAAAGTGAGGCAAAGTCAGCAATGATCCCAGCATTCCTATATCGTCAGAAACTTGGGCAATCTGCAGGAGGCACTGCAAGGAGAATAACCACCAGCAAGATCTGCAAATTTCCACAAAATCCTTCAAATCCATTGGTACAATAGGTGGCTTAATGTCAACAAGTTCTCCAAAAACCAACAGTTTCAACAGTAAGACATTAATCACAAAATAGAATCACAAAATCCTGACAGTGCAGAAGAGGCCATTTGGTCCATCGAGTCTGCACCGACTTTCTGACAGAGTACCTTACCAGGGCCTCTCCCCTGTCCTATCCCTGTAACCCCATACATTTCCCATGGCCAACCCACCTAACCTGCACATCTTTGGACTGTGAGAGCAAACTGAAGCATCCGGAGGGAAACAGGCACTGACAACAAAGAAAACAGGCAAACTCCCGACAGTCACCCAAGGCCAGAATCAAACCTGGGTCCCTGGAGCTGTGAGGCAGCAGTGCTAACCATTCTGCCACCAGTGGGTCACAGCACTTGTGCTGACTCTCGACTCCCAACCCAACTGCTCAACTCTGAAGTTTGTCAAGAGAGAGAGAAAATATTTTCCAAAGGGAAGAGAGCAAACATATTTACTGCGGGATTCCTTGGTCTGCCAGCCCTGAAAGTGGAGAGGGAGCATCTGGAAAGGCCGCCAGGCACCTCGAGAGACGGTGACAGAAGCACCCAGAGGTCAGATCCAGGCAGAAGAAGGAGCACACAGCCCCCCTCAATAAACTAATTTCCTCAATCCTTCAAACATTAACTGCCCCACATGTAGCAAAGTCTATAGAAGGCACAGTGGACTCATCGGCCATCTCTGAACACATTGAATCAGCATGCAGGCAAGTCATCCTCGATCCCAAAGAACTGCTGACGTATTTGAACAATTAAATAGCCCTCTGGGGAAAAAAGCACTATAAGGATTGGGATGTTTTGCTGCACTTGTACAGGACATTAGTGAGGCCAAACCTGGAGGATTGTGTGCAGTTTTGATGTCCTTTTCTGAGGAAGGATATCCTTGCTGTAGAGGGAGTACACTGAAGGTTTATGAGGCTGATTCCTGGGATGGCAGGGCTGTCATATGAAGAGACACTAAGTCATAAGGGGCGGCCTGGTGGCACAGTGGTTAGTACTGCTGCCTCACAGTTCCAGGGGTGGGTTCAATTCCCAGCTTAGGTCACTATCTGTGTGGAGCTTGCACATTCTCCCCTTCAGGTGTTCAGGTTTCCTCCCACAGTCCAAAAATGTGCGGATTAGGTTGATTGGCAATGCTAAATTGCCCCTTAGTGTCACAGGGTGCTTAACCTAGAGGGATTAGTCAGGTAAATACGTAGGGATAAGGCCTGGGTGTGATTGTTGTTGGTGTAGACTCAATGGGCCGAATGGCCTTGTTGCACTGTAGGAATTCTATGATACGATGGCAAAATCAGTTAGGATTATATTCATTGCAGTTAGAAGGGGATCTCGTAGGAACTTATAAGATTCTAACAGGGTTAGACAGGGTAGAAAGAATGTTCCCAGTGGTGAGGGAGTCCAGAACTAGGGGTCATAGTTTGAGGATTGAGGTGAGGAGAATTTTTTTTACCCAGAGGATGATGAATGTGTGGAATTCACAACCACAGAATGTAGTTGAGGCTAAAACAATGTCTGATTTGAAGAAGAAACTAGATCTAGTTCCTGGGGCTAAAGGGATCAAGGGATATGGGAGTAAGGGAGGAAATCAGGATATTGAATTCGATGATCAGCCATAATTAAGGTGAATGGCAGAGCAGGCTCAAGGGGCCAAATGGCCTGGTGCTGCTTCTAGTTCCTATGTATCTATGTTTCGATGTAACATTTGCCAATTTACAAGCAATTGGAGTGGAAAACTTTCCGGATAGGATAGAGGTGGAGAGACTCTTCCCGCTCAGAAAGGACAGTAGGACTCGGGGGCACAGCCTCAAGATAAAGGGGGGGTGGTTTAGAACGGAGGTGAGGAGGAACTTCTTCACTCAAAGGGTGGTGAATCTCTGGAATTCTCTGCCCATTGAGGTGGTGGAGGCTGCCTCGCTAAATACTTTTAAGACGCGGGTTGATGGGTTTTTGATAAGCGAGGGGATTAAGGGTTATGGGGAGAGGGCGGGAATGTGGAACTGAGACACGACAGATCAGCCATGATCTTATTGAATGGCGGGGCAGGCTCGAAGGGCTGGATGGCCTACTCCTGCTCCTATTTCTTATGTTCTTATGTTAAAAGGAGGAGCAAAGTTCAATGGATGCCTTTAAGTATTGTTAATGAATAATATTTTGCAATAAATTGAATCGGTCCTCTTTAATGTTAAATGGTGAGGCTATGTGTCAGAAATATTGGGTAAGAAGTCTCACAATACTAGGTTCAAATCCAACAGGTTTATTTGGTAGCAAACGCCACCAGCTTTCGGAGCGCTGCTCCTTCATCAGATGAGTGGGAGTTCTATTCACAAACAGGGCATATGAAGACACAAACTCAATTTACAGAATAATGATTGGAATGTGAGTCTTTACAGCTCATCAAAATATCAAAGTTTATGTCTTTATATGCCCTGTTTGTGAATAGAACTCCCACTGACCTGACAAAGGAGCAGTGCTCCCAAAGCTGGTGGCGTTTGCTACCAAATAAACCTGTTGGACTTTAACCTGGTGTTGTGAGACTTCTTACTGTGTTTACTCCAGTCCAACGCCAGCATCTCCACGTCAGAAAAATTGGGACAGAGGGAATATTTGACAATCACAGAAGTTCACAAAGTGAGAGAAGAATTTTCCTTTGCCATTTGTAATTAAATCTCAAATGTTTATAAAGAATGTATTGCATTTCTTCCTATAAATTCCAAGAAGGGAATCTCTCCCTCCATCCTATGACCTCTCGTGTTGAGTAATCTCTTTAACAAAGGATCCAAAGAAATAACCGGTTGGAAACCACAAGAGAGTTAGATTATAGGGATGGAAATGGACTGAAATAATCAAATACTTCATGACCATGATACTTCTGGTGCCAATACTTAAACCTAGAGCCGTTGGGATTCAGGATAAGCCCTTAAAATGAACAAGAAGTTAGCTGAAGGACAAGGAACAATGAACATTTATTAAAGTTGTGGTACCAGTAGGAGGGAGAAACTGATTTTCTCCCTCCCCCTGATCAGTGTTCAGTGACAGAGCTACTACTCACTCTAATGTGGACAAATTGCCTGAATACAGAAACTCGATGCAAAGCAGTTAATCCTGGCACATCTCAGGCCACCCTTGGGATTCTCAGAAAGGTTATACTTGCTGTAGAGGGCATGGTGGTTAGCACTGCTGCCTCACAGTGTCAGAGACCCAGGTTCAATTCCGGCCTTTGGTCACTGTCTGTGCCGAGTTTGCAAGTTCTCCCCACGTCTGCATGGGTTTCCTCTGGGTGCTCCAGTTTCCTCCCACAGTCTGAAAGAAAGTGGTGGTGGGGGGCGGGAGGCGGTGAGTAGGTGGATAGGCCATGTCAAATGGCCCCTTAGTGTCAGAGGGACTGGCAGAGTAAATAAGTAGGGTTACAGAGATAGTCCCTGGATGAGATCATTGTCAGTGTAGGCTTCGATGCGCCGAGAGGTCTCCTTCTGCATTGTAGGAATTCGATGATTCTCTGACAAAGATTGATTCCTGCCATGGCAGGATTGTCGTCTGAGGAGAGATTGGGTGGACTAGTCGTGTATTTACTGGACTTTAGGAGAATGAGAGAGAGTCCCATTGAAACATATAAAATTCTGATAGAGCTGGACAGACTGGATGCAGTGATGATGGCTGGGGTGGGGCTGGAACAAGGGGTCACAGTCTCAGGATACAAAGTAGTCCACGTGGGACTGAGAGGAGAGAAATTTCTTTACTCGGAGGGTAGTGAATCTGTGGAATTCTCTCCCCCAGAAGGTTGTGGAGTTCAAGCTACTGAATATATTTGAGATAGATTTCTAGACAGTGAAGGCTTAAAGAGGTAAGGGGAAAGAGTGGAAGTGTGGCACTGAAATAGATGATCAGCCATGATCACATTGAATGGTGGAGCAGGCTCGAGGGGCCAAATGGCCATTTCCTGCTCTTATTTTCTATATTATGTGACTCCTTTAGGCAGTAAACTAGTATCCTGTTTTACCAGCAAAATCCAATGATATCTTTGATTTTGTAGATTTATTCCCTTTGAATATTAAAACCTTGGGCACTCAAACCTTGTGTTACCACCAGAGCTTAACCCTTTGAATCTGCAGCAGAGTGCACACCTGGATATCATGAGGTATCAATTACAGAGATCCAAAATCTCACTCGAGGGTGACATGGTGGCACAGTGGTTAGCACTGCTGCCTCACAGCTCTGGGTTCCCAGGTTTGATTCTGGCGTTGGGTGATTATCTGTATAGAGTTTGCACGTTCTCCCCATGTCTGCGTGCATTTCCTTCAGGTGCTCCGGTTTCCTCCCACACTCCAAAGATGTGTGGGTTAGGTTGATTGGCCATGTTAAATTGTCCCTTAGTGTCAGGGAACTTAGCAGGTTAAGTACATGGGGTTACAGGGAAAGAGCCTAGGTAGGCTTGTCATCGGTGCAGGCTTAATGAGCCAAATGGCCTCCTTCAGCACTGCAAGGATTCCATGATTCAATGATTTGTAGAGACAGCCCTGGCAGCATTGGCCTCCTTCGTAGGACACATGAAGACATGAGCTAGACTGAAAGATGAGCGAAGGAATGTAGCTGTGAGTTGAATAAAAACAAATGATTAATGTATACATTGTGATTTAGTAGCCTAGGTTAAAGTTTGTTACAGCAGTCGGGCTGATTTGAATAAAAGCTCTGGTACGAAGGCTCTGGTGCAGAAAATAAATTTTGACTGAAAACTATTTTAAAAGACTTTAGGTTAGTGTTTCTGAGTTATAATCCTGGCAGCACAATAAATAATACAATGTTTAATTTGCACTAACTCTTTATTTAAAATAAAATCAACTTCTTGACCCAATTCCCCAGAGAAACCAGCCACAGTCTGTATATGTAAGTGTGCAATCAGTCAGACTTATTGAACCGAGAAGGTGGTGGCACAATGGGTAGCACTGCTGCTTCACAGCGCCAGGGAACTGGGTTTGATTCCCGGCTTGGGTCTGCATCTTCTCCCTGTGTCTGCATGTGTTTCCTTCGGGTGCTCCGGTTTCCTCTCACAGTCCGAAGGACGTGCTGGTTCTGTGATTTGGCCATGCTAGATTCTCCCTCAGTGTACCCGAACAGGCACTGGAGTGTGGCAACTAGGAGAATTTTTATACTCATTTCATTGCAATGTCAATGTAAGCCTACTTATGACACTAACAAAAAAATGATCTTGTCAAACAGCAGAACAGGGTTTATGGGTCTACTTCTATTCCTAAATCACTTACTCGTATGATCATTTGCACTTAACCTTTGTAAGGATGTGTTTTCTAACTTCCTAATGAATTAAATTGTGATTATCTTCATTTCCCCTCATTATTACCTTACTGACTGGTAAAAACATGCTATTAATATTTACTTGATTACATTTCTTCATAACCTTGCAGACAACATTTGTCACCCTTTAACCTACTTGGGTCTCTAACTTTACAACATTTTCTTTGTAACTGTGACTCTCATCCATGGTAATATCCCAATGAATCAACATTGATCTTTGCTATGTTATTTATTGATTGTATGTTTTTCCTATATCAGAGTCCTCAAATCATACACAATAACTTTCTATTGAAGTCCTGTACCAATTCAATATTACTTTCTACCCCTCTAGATATCAATGATTTTGATCATCCCTGTGGCTTTATCTCGCCTTAACTTCCAAAGTGTTTCTCCTTCACATTTTTCTATATCTGGACAATCTTCCTACCATTTGGCTGTTCTCCATTTTGTTGCATTTTCCTTGACATCGACTGCATTTAAAACGTAGAGTCAGAAGGAGCATCATCTCTCTTTCTGACTCCACATTCAGGTATAATTAATGCAATTTTTACTTGCCCTTTCGTTGTTGGTTTCCATTGCGTTATTTTCTTAAGGTTGCTGCTCTGCTGCTGAGAGAACTAGCAGCATTGTGCATACCATATACCAGCTGGCTGCAGGAGGGACCAGAAGTGATCAGTAGGTTCTCTGGCTTCTGTAGGCCACGGGTCTAAAAGAGTCATATAGTCATTCAGTGCAGAAAAGACCCTTTGGCACATCAGGTCTGCACCGACAATAATTACCACTAAAGTCACACTAATCCCATTTTTCTGCACTTGTCCCATATCCTTGAATGTTGTGCTATTTCAAGTGTTCATCCAAATATTTGTTTAAAGGTTGTAAGATTTCCAGCCTTCACAACCTTCCCTGGCAGTGCATTTCAAATTCCACCATTCTCTGAGCGAAAAGGTTTCTTCTCAAATCCCCTCTGAATCTCCTCCCCTTACCCTTGTGGCCTAACGGGCCACCTAAGAATGCTGGGACAGTTGGCCAAATGGACAGGCTGCAGCCTTAAGTGAATATTGGATAGAGATACATAGGTTGCAGCTCCAGACTACAGAATACACAGGAAAGAGGCCATCTCGAAGACAAAAATCACTCTCTGGTCAAACATACTTGTTTACCAGATGAAGGGCTGCCCGAACTCCTTAGCTGAGAGCGTGGTATGTGACCTACATGCCTCCAGCACCTACAGGTATGGCCGTTGGGTATACCACACCCCAAAAACGGTGTGGCAGCACTCGATTGGACTCCATCGATCAGGGTGATTGAACCCCGATCGATTGATTGGTAATAATCAAGAGGCCGCCCAAAACAGCACGAAACCAGTGAGGGATAAAACGTTCTGCACAACCTAAGGAAGAGCACACACAATAGGAACAAAACAATGGTGACCACCACCAGCAACTGCCACCACCAAAAGAGCCACCAGACCATAAACAGAAAGAAGACAAGAGTCAGAGTATCAGGCCAGACCAAAGGATCAGACCACACCAAGGACTACAGAGACCTGCACACAGATAAAGGCCAATATCTGCCTGGGTACTTGCCAGTCACTCAAAAGTTAAGTCAAGGTCTAGTACTGAACTTTAGTATTCTGTAATAAAACTTATATTAATTGTGTGGTTGATTAACATTAATTGTTTGTATGAATAAATACTATTGTAGTAACAAGAAGTCGATTCACCGTTTGCCCACCACATAAGGGTTAAAACACACGGTGTGACAGGGCACAGAGACCCTAAAACTATGCCCCTGGACAATGGCACAACACCCTAATCAATATGCCATGTGCGCAAACCTAGTGTGGAATGAACAAGTGCACTTCACGCCATATACAATGTTGGTTCCTTCAGTGACTGTTCCTTACCTGAGAAACAGGCACTGCATGATGTGATTTCTTTGTTGCGTGTCTGTAACTTCCTCCTGCTGTATGTTTCCACCTGACCACTTTTCTCTGATTCCAGTCTTCCATCTCCATTCCCCTCTCCAACAATTTAAATGCATGTGTTGAGTATTTCAATTACCTTCCCTGCTTCCTTATACTCACTGAGATATGTTTCTTCATGTGGACGTCATTTAAATGCAAATAATCGTGGTGTGTTCAGTGAGAACTTTAAGTTTGAAGGAACGTCTGCACGCGGAGGTAATTGTGTATTTTTATCATCTGCTTTACACTAATCGAAAAGCAGAGCACTGTGTTGGGTACACTGCTCTACGCCATATTTCCCTTTATGGACATTGTAACCTTTATTTTGTAATTTGTCCTCAGCCAAGTATATTTCAAAATATATTGTGTATGCAGTGCTGCATTCTGAGAGTTAAAAAATCAATTGGATGGCATGGTGGCACAGTTGTTAGCACTGTTCCCTCGCAGTGACAAGGACTTGGGTTTGATTCCAGCCTTGGGTCACCGTTTGTGTGGAGTTTGCGTATTCCCCCCAAGTCTGTGTGAGTTTCTATGGGCAGCACGGTGGCACAGTAGTTAGCACTGCTGCCTCATAGCACCAGGGACAGGGGTTTGATTCCTGGATTGGGTCATCGTCTGTGTGGAGTTTGCATGTTCTTCCTGTGTTTACATGGATTTCCTCCGGGTGCTCCAGTTTCCTTCTTCAGTCCAAAGATGCAAAGGTTGGGTGGATTGGTCTTGCTAAACAGCCTTTTAGTGTCCAAAGATGTGTAGGTTAGGGAAATAAATGTATGGGGCTACAGGGATAGGGCAGGGTGTGAGTCTGGGCAAGATGCTCTTTCAGAGAGTGGTGCAGACTCAATGGGCTGAATGGCCTCCTTCTGCACTGTACATAAAATCTTAGAGACAAATGCAACCTCTCCTTATGGAGGTTACTCTTTGTGGAGTAATATCAGGTGGGGCATCAATTAAATTCCACCTGATCTTGTGAGTTTACCAACCTGTGAGTTAGGTTAAACTTTACCTCCTTAGTAAACTGAGAATAAACATCATGTACAAGTCTGCCTTAATTTTCTCACAGTAAGAAGTCACCGGAAGCCTGTGTAAGTCGCCTGAAGTCTCACTCAGGTGAGTCACCTGATGAAGGATCAGAGGCCCGAAAGCTAGTGGTTTTTGCTTTCAAATAAACCTGTTGGACTTTAACCTGGTGTTGTGAGACTTCTTACTGTGTTTGCCCCAGTCCAATGCTGGCATCTCCACATCATTAATTTTCTCAAGCATTGGGTTTCTTAGCTGTAAACCCTCACTTACGTTTCATTTCACGTACCAAACATGGGCTTTTCTGTCAAACAGGAGCTGAAAATCAAGCTGGATTACTGCCACCTCACAGTAAGACATGTCAGTAAGCTGCAGTTAGCATGCATCTTCACTGTAGCTGTTACACCTTCGAGCAGGATAGCAGCCTAAGGATATAACAGCATTAACATAGCAGTTCGCAAGCTCAGTTGGCTTCAGCTTTGATTCCAGATCGGCTGCTGTTTCACAAAATGCCGCCTGGAATCGTGTTGTGTTTTTTTCTAGCTGCTGTCAGTATGAACAACAAACTGAGGGATCCACATTTAAATCAGGGACATTGGCTGTAGGCAGAAAACTAGCCGTGATGAAGTTGATAAAAAGGGAAAGCGGCTAGGTGTGTGTTCACAGTTGTGTGATTCTTAGCCGAACCTGGCCAGGCTTGGTGCTACATTTGTTCTGCAGTCACCTTTCACAGATGCAGCATAGAAAGCATTCTTTCTGGTTGTATCACAGCTTGGTGTGTCTCCTGCTCTATCTAAGACTGCAAGGAACGACAAAAAGTCGTGAATGTAGCCCAATCTATCACGCAACCAGCCTCCCATCCATTGGAAAAGCAGTCAGTATAATTAAGGACACCACACACCCTGGACAGCCTCTCTTCCAACTTCTTTCGTTGGAAAAAGATACAAAAGTCTGAGGCCACGTACTGACCGACTCAAGAACAGCTTTTTCTTTGCTGCTGCCGGACTTCTGAATGGACTTACCTCGCACTAATTTGAACTTTCTCTAGATCCGAGCTATGACTGTAACACTACATTCCGCAGTCTCTTGCTTCCTTCTCTATGAACGGTATGCTTTGTCTGTATAGCACGCAAAAAACAATACTTTTCACTGTATGTTAATATATGTGACAATAATAAATCAAACCAAATCAAATCCTGAGATGGGGCCTGAATATTCATCCCAAGTTCCCACCCCTCATCATGGTGTGATAATCTATGTACACCATCAGTCTCAACAATGATGACACATGCAGTTGAACACCATAATCATGTTAAAAAGCATTTGGTTAATTGGATGAGGTGACACAAATCCCAATCTGCAGTTTTCCACCCGTGCCTCTGGTGAGAAATTCTCCGTAAGAAGTCTCGCAACACCAGGTTAAAGTTCAACAGATTTATTTGGCAGCACAAGCTTTCAAAGTCTCACTCCTTCATCAGGTGAGTGAGACGTATCACTCACCTGATGAAGGAGCAGCGCTCCGAAAGCTTGTGCTGCCAAATAAACCTGTTGGATTTTAACCTGGTGTTGTGAGATTTCTTAGTGTGCTTACCCCAGTCCAACACTGGCATCTCCACATCATGACAACTCCTCCCCCACTGCATTTCAAATAGGATTGGAATTCTATTTACGGAGCTGGATCGTCACCTGCTGAAAATGTTGGTCGCATGGGCTGATTGGCACAAAGCTGGTCAACAGAAGTAGCCTCTCTACTCGAACCTTAGCTTGTCAACAGGACGTGATTGGTCTTATTTTGTTAGAAGGACCCACCCGTAGAGTTAATCACTCTCCCACACACAATTGTCACATTGCTTCAAATTGCTAGGGCTTCTCTTTGATTAGAAAGTACACTTTATATAAGAAAGCACACCAACTCACGCTAGAGGCCATGAGTGTAAGTTAGGGGTACAATATCCACTCTGAGTGTAACAGCAATCCAGGTGGAAATAGCATTGGTTTTCAGGATCCATTTTCTTTGCCCAAGTTTCTGCTTAAACTTGTTTGCAAATGGCTGAATGTAGCAATCTTCTGTTAAACAGTGCAACCAGACCTTCCTTTAGAAATTAGTTGAAAACATAAGTTTTGTATTTAAAATAAGTTCCATAACATACTTAAGAATGGTAACTTGGTAGAGTATTATTAATACAGCTGAAAGGGAGTTTATTTGATTTGATTTGATTTAATATTGTCACATGTATTAACATACAGTGAAAAGTATTGTTTCTTGTGCTATACAGGCAAAACATACCATTCATAGAGAAGGAAATAAGAAAGTGCAGAATATAGTGTTACAGTCATAGCTAGGATGTAGAGAAAGATCAATTTAATGCAAAGTAGATCCATTCAAAAGTCTGCAAGCAGCAGGGAAGAAGCTCTTCTAAGAGTCAATTGGTTTGTGACTTCATACTTTTGTATCTTTTTCCCAGTGGAAGAAGATGGAAGAGAGAATGTCTGGGTGCATAGAGTCCTTAATTATGCTAGCTACTTTGATGAGGCAGTATAGACAGAGTCAATGGATGGGAAGCTGGTTTGCGTGATGGATTGGGCTAAATTCATGAACTTTTGTAGTTCCTTGTGGTCTTGGACAGAGCAGGAGCCATAACAAGCTGTGATGCAACCAGAAAGAATGCTTTCTATGCTGCATCTGTAAAGGTTGGTGAGAGTTGTAGCGGACATGCCAAATTTCCTTAGTCTTCTGAGAAAGTGGAGATATTGGTGGGCTTTCTTAACTATAGTGTCAGCATGGGGGGAACCAGGACAGATCGTTGGTGACCTAAAAACTTGAAGCTCATGACCCTTTCTACTTTGCCCCCATTGATGTAGACAGGGGCATGTTCCCCTTTACGCTTCATGAAGTTGATGACAATCTCCTTCATTTTGTCGACATTGAGGGACAGATTATTGTTGCTACACCAGTTCACCAGATTCTCTATCTCATTCCTGTATTCTATACTTACTGAAAATAGTATCGGATCCACTACCTGTGAATAACCTGATTTTAAATAACTAAATTTAAGAAAATTATGCAGTGTTAGGATTGGGATGGAAGGTGTATATGGTTTATCTAGCCCCGTACCAAAACAAAGGGACCTTAACATGTTTGTCCATAGATCTCTGAAGGCAGAAAGGCAGATAAATGGGATGGTGAAAAGGCATATGGCACACTCGCCTTTATCAATCAGGGCATCGATTACAAAAACAGAGAGGTCATGATGTAGTTGTATAGAACTTTGGTGAGGCCACAGTTGGAGTACTGTGTGCAGTTCTGGTCACCACATTATAGAAAGGACATTAATGCACTGGAGAGGATGCAGAGGAGATTTACCAGGATGCTGTCTGGCGTGGAACATTTAAGTTATGAAAAGAGGTTGGATCGGCTTGGGGTTGTTTTCGTTGGAGCAGAGAAGACTGAGGGGTGACCTGATTGAGGTGTTCAAGATTATGAGGGGCATGGACAGAGTGATAGGGAGCAGCTGTTCCCCTTACATGAAGGGCCAGTTATGAGGGGACATAAGTTAAAGCTGAGCGGTGGGAGGTTTAGAGGGGCTTTGAAGAAACACCTGAGGGTGGTGATGGATTGGAATGCACTACCTGGAGGATGGTGGAGGTGTGTTGCCTCACATCCGTTAAAAAGTACCTGGATGAGCACTTGGCACGCCATAACATTTAAGGCTATGGACTAAGTGCTGGCAAATGGGATTAAGTGGGCAAGTCAGGACATTTTATGTGTTGGTGCAGATGCGATCGGCCAAAGGGCGTGTTACGCATTGTAGTATTCTGTGATTCGGTGATACTCCACAGATCATTAGTGTAAAGTATATTCATTCGCAAAATTGGCTAATTTTTTTTTACCTTTGTTACTGTTGGACCCAGAATAAAAATGGAACGATAACTTTACTTCCTCCAATAAACTCAAAATGATTGATTATAAAGCAGAACTTACTTTTTGAAAGGAATTGCATTCCTTTTAAACAACCCTAGAATGTAGACACGTGCATGCACGCATGCACATATGCATGCACACGCAGCTCCAACACTGTTCAAGATGCTTGACATCATCCAGGGCAAAGCAGCCCCCTTGATTGGCACCCCAGACACCACCTTAAACATTCACCCTTTCCAGCACCGTCCAACAGTGGCAGCCATGAGTACCATCTACAAGATGCACTGCGGAAATTCACCAAAGTTCCTTGCGAAGCTTTTTCCATACCCTGGACTGCTACTGTCTAGAAAGACAAGAGCAGCAGATAACTCAGAATACCATCATCTGGAAATTCACCTCTGAGCCACTCGCCATCATAACTTGGAAATGTATTGCCATTTGTTCCATTTCGCTGGGTCAAAATCCTGGAGCTTCCTCCCAAACAGTAACTGGATGTACCTACATCTCAGGAACTGCAATGGTTCAAGAAAGCAGCTCACCACTGCCTTCTGAGGGGCAATTATGGATGGGCAACAAATGTTGGCCTAACCAATGACTCCCACGTCCCATAAATGATTAAAACAAAGAGGGATAGAAACTGCATATTGGCGCAGGCTTAGTGGGCCATGGAGCTGTTCCTGTCCTGTATAAATTGGAGTTGCTGGCATTGACTAGGATAGGCACAGTAAGTAGTCTCACAACACCAGGTTAAAGTCCAACAGGTTTATTTGGTAGCGCAAGCTTTTGGAGCGCTGCTCCTTCATCAGGTGAGTGCAGGATTTGTTTCACAAACAGGGCACATTTTTGTTTTGAATGACACATATAGACACAAACTCAATTACAAGATAATGGTTAGAATGTGATTCTTAACAGGTGATCAATTTTGTACACGTGCAGTGGAGAGAGGGTTAAGCACAGCTTAAAGAGGTGTGAATTGTCTCCAGCCAGGACATTAGTGAGATTTTGCAAGCCCAGGCAAGTCATGGGGGTTATGGATAGTGTGACATGATCTCAAATCTCACTAACTGTCCCAGCTGGAGACAATTCACACCTCTTTAACCTGCGCTTAACCCTGTCTCCGGTCACATTTTCTGCACCTGTAAAGACTTGATTACCTATTAATCTTCGCATTCCAACCATTATCTTGTAATTGAGCCTGTGTCTATCTGTGCCCTGTTTGTGAAACAAATTCCACACTCACCTGATGAAGAAGTGGCACTCCAAAAGTTTGTGCTACCAAATAAACCTGTTAGACTTTAACCTGGTGTTGTGAGGCTACTTACTGTGCCTGTCCTGTATTGTTCTTTGTTTTCTTTGTTCTTAAGATAGGGACAACGATTTTCCCAGTTGAAGTAAAAATGCTGCCACCAGTGAGAAAGTTGGAGAGTTCCCCGCTGGCACTGACATCACTGTTTTGATCCTATTCAGCCCTTGGGAATCACAGTGCACTGAACAGCCCAGGCATGTGTCCCTCTGGAATCAGGGATTAGCAGCTCTCCTGGCAGTGAAGAGCTTCCTCCTTTGATGTTGTCTTGTTGGCTGTGTGTCTCCTTCACATTATCTCTCACATCTTTCAGCACCATATTATAATGGACAGCTCTCGGACTCAGCCCATTCCAGCCATCTCCCACTACAGAAGTTATATTTCTTTCATTGCGCAAGCTGTAACACTTAATGGAACAAAAGACGTGTGTCATCATCCAACATCTACAAACTATAACGAATCACAAGTGGGAATAGCAAAATGATCATAGGTTTACAGCATGGAAACAGGCTCTTCAGCCTATCTTTTCCATGCCACCCTTTCTTTTACCATTAAGCTAGTCCCAATTGCTTGCATTTGGCCCATATCCCTGGATATCTATCCTACCCATGTAACTGTCTAAATGCTTTTTAAAAAACAAAATTGTACCCGTTTCTACTACTACCTCTGGCAGCTTGTTCCAGGTACTCACAACCCTCTGTGTGAAAAAAAGTTGCCCTTCTGGACACTTTTGTATCTCTCCCCTCTCACCTTAAACATACGCCCTCGGGTTTTAGATTCCCTCACCTTTGGGAAAAGATGTTGACTATCTAGCAGATCTATGCCCTCATTATTTTATAGACGTCTATAAGATCACCCCTAAGCCTCCTATGCTCCCAGGAAACAAGTTGCAGTCTATCCAGCCTCTCCTTATAACTAAAAACAATCAAGTTCCAAGTAAATCTTTTCTGCACTCTTTCTAGAGTAATAATATCCTTTCTATAATAGGGTGACCAGAACTATACCCAGTATTCCAAGTGTGGTCTTACAGATGTCTTGTGAAGCAGTATCCCAGTGAATGGGATTGTGAATCACGCTGGATTAAAATGAGAGAAAGAATGAAGGAGAGAGAGAGGGGAAAAGACTGAAGTATATTCAAGTTTCTCTAAACATCAATATTTACAAGCTTTGCATCTTTTAAAAGCCTATTGTTTTTCTATTCCTGTTACCAAAGTGAATAAACCCACACTTCTCCACATTTTACGCCACCTGCCATCTTGTTGCTCACTCACTTAACCTGTCCACATCACTTTGTGTCCTCCTCACGGCTTACATTGACACACCCATTGACTCTGTCTACACTTCCCACTGCCTCAGAAAAGCAGCCAGCATAAATAAGGATCCCATACACTTTGAACATTCTCTTCCACCTTCTTCTGGGGGGAAAGAAGAAACAAAGGTCTGAGGACATGCACCAACTGATTCAAGAACAGCTTCTTCCCTGCTGCCATCAGACTTTTAAATGGACCTTCCTTATATTAAGTTCCTCTTTCTCTATATCCTAGCTATGACTGTAACATTACATTCTGCACTCCCTTGTTTCCTTCTCTATGAATGGAGAATACTTTTCACTGTATACCAGTGCATGTGACAATAATAAATCAAACCAAATCAAATAATAAATCAAATCAAAATCAAATTTTCATCAGCAAATTTAGATACATAAAAAAATACCCTCATTACATCTTTGGCTCTTTTACCAATTGCCTTCAATCTGAGTCTTCTGGTTCCTTTTGTTTAATTCATTTATTAGTCACAAGTAGGTTGACATTAACTCTGTAATGAAGTGACTGTGAAAATCCCCTAGTTGCCACACGCCAGCACCTGTTTGGTTAACTGAGGGAGAATTTAACGCGGCCAATGCACCTAACCAGCACATCTTTGAACTGCAGGAGGAAACCGGAGCACCCTGAGGAAACCCACACAGAGATGGGGAGAACGTGCAAACTCCACACAGACAGTGACCTGAGCCGGAAATTGAATCCGGGTCCCTGGCGCTGTGAGACAACAGTGCTAACCACTGTGCCACTATGCCACCCTCCTGATCCTTCTGCCAGTGGAAACAGTTTCTGCTTATTTGCTCGATCAAAGCCATTCATGGATTTTTGAATTACATAAAATAACCTCTTAACCTTCTCTGCTCTAAGGAGAACAACTGCAGTCTTTCATCCCTGGTGCCATTCTGATAAATCACCTCTGCATCCTTTCCAAGGCCTTGGCATCCTGCGTGAAGTGCGGTGCCCAGAATTGGACACAGTGTAGCTGCTGAGGCTGAACCGGTGATTCATGGAAATTTAGCATAACATCCTTGCTTTTGTGCTCTGCTTCTCTCTATATAAAGTTGCCAGCATTTTTGGAGGCTGTTTTCAAGCAGTTGGTCAGCTGTTGCGAGTAATGAGTTGGCATGTAAGCTTCAGGAAGTCAGTGTGGGAAACTCAGCATGTGCAGTAATACTCTGTAGCACAACAGCTTGGGTTCTCTGAATCACTTGATGGATCACATAAAAGGACCAGACTGATTTAGTCCCTCTTTATTTCACTGCAATGCCACATGCTGCCCTATTTACATGCCAGCCGACGTTTTATCGTGGCAGTTGCTGTAAGCAGCCCCGAGTTTGTTATAACTCACTAGGAATGAGAGTGTTTTTTTATAGCATTGAACCCTTTTTTGTTTTTTTATGCATCATAAATAAAACTCCTGATCCACAATAACTCAGTGGTTTGTGAGAAAAAGACCCCAAGATACTTAAGAAAGGGGTCAATGTACGTTGGGTCACGAACAGCCATGAGGAGAGGTAGCTACAAAGCTTGGGTTTTAAGGAGCAACGTCAATGAGTGGTTAAGTTAGGAAGCAAAGGGATTTAGAGAAGGAATCAGAATGTGGATCCAAGGCAGTGAAATGCACGGCCATCAAAGCTGGGGCAATGAAATGGAATGTACAAAAACTGTTAGGAGAATTGAATTAATTGACTCCTTTGCAGATTTGGCTGAGTGCTGTGCCAAATTTCTACTTATCCACCATACTTAGCCAACACCATGTTGTTTTCTCAGCTACACAATCATTTGGAATAGTTTTTATCCTCCATCCTTAAGCATTTCCCATCTCTAGTTGCCTATTACCAGTAGATTTTTGGAGGAATTTGACAAAAAGAATCCTAAGTGCCAAACGTGTGAGAAAATGGGTAGTTTCAGACTTTTGTTTTGGCTGTTTGCAATCTTGTGGCGCTTATTTAAAAAAAAGTACCAGGATGCGATTCTTGCCAACAAAGTGGGTGGGGGAAGGGGGGGTGGAGCCTGAGGCCACCGTGAAGCCAGCTGCTGAGCTCTAGAGGGTGCCATTGCGCAGGCACCCCAATCTCTCACTGTACTGCGAGATCTCCTGCCACCCACCTCCACCTACCCCATGCATATCGAGGCACCCCCCAAGACATGAAAACCACACCTCCCACGGACATTGATAAGTGAGTCGAGACAGTAGTGTCCGGGACTCGCTAAGGACATGTAAACCATGTCATTAATATTTAAATCGGCGCTGTGCCCTTTCTGGATACAAAGCCAATTTCACTGGCAAAACAGGGCAGTTATGACTGGGCGACATGAAACACCAGGCACGTTTCTGATTTTTTGCCTCCTGCCCGATCTTGCCACCTCACCTCACCGAAAGTCGAGCGGGATAAATTCATTATGTTTCTGATTATTGTTTTCCTGATCACAATACCGAGAGGATAGGAAAGTCTTTCTCAAGTGCCATAGACTCTTCCCGTGTCTCCTCAGCTCCCACAACTGCATTTCATTCTCCTTTTGCACATATTGTTTGATTCCCTTTCACACCCAGCCCCATTAATGTGGGGTAGGATTTTACGGTCCCTCTTCTCATTCATGGATCTTCCAGTCCTGACTTTTGAATGGTGTACCTCATTTTCTGGCCGCGCTGTGATGAGACAGGAAAATTCCTCCCATGGGATTGTTTCTCAGGATAATTAATCAAATGTTTGAAGAACAAAGTTTTTCAATGGAGTATGGTGCCAAGCTAATACATTAGCCAGAGGCGTCACCCAATGGAGATCAGGAACTCATTGGAAGAAATGGAAGAAGAATTCAACAATAAGATTGAGAACATTGAAAGACTCAAAGTTTTGCAGTGCCAGGTGTCCTGAAGCATGTTGACTGTCTTGCCCCCTTTCCAGGGAATTGAAAGATATGAGAATGGGAAGATAATGTCCATAAAAAATAAAATTGAATTTCAAATATGCCTATGACAAAAGAGATAAGAGAAGTACCACAAATTATTGAACACAATCACTCACATCTAGTAAGCATGTCAGAGGCTGGAATTCTGTGGCAAGTAACACGCCTTTAGACTCCCCAAGGAGTGTGATGAAATGCTCTCCCTACCTACCTGGATGTGTGCAGCTCCAACAATACTTAAGAAACACGACCGTTGAAAACAAAGAACCCATCTGAACTGATCCCATCCACCAGTTTAAACATTCGCTCCCTCCAGCACTGGAGTAAAGCGGCAACAGTGCATACCAAGTACAAGTTGCACCGCAGCAACAAACCAGGGGTCCTTCAACAGCACCAGTCTCTACCACTTAGAAGCACAAGGACAGCAGAGCCACGGGAACATCACTACCTGAAAGTTTCACTCCAAGTTGCATCCCATCCTGACTTGGATCTTTATTGCCATTCCTTCATTGTCACTAGGTCAAAATCCTTGAACTCCCTTCTGAAAAATGCTGTGTGCGTACCTACACCAGATAGACTGCAATACAGCCACTTTCTCACAGGATTTTAGGAATTGCTGGCCTTGCCAATGATGCTCAAGTCCCATGAATGGATTAAAAAAAATGCTGAATCCCTCTCCCTCATTCCAATTAGTAATTAGTTACACTTAGTGCTCATGTTAAATTTGAACTGTAATCTCAAAGGTAGAATTTACAATATTCATAAGATTAATGAGCCCCATCAGATGGTCTTCATCTCATTATGCAGAGAAACACTTTGAAATATATTTTGATGGAAGTGTGTTGACCTGAACTATTAGCTGTTTCTGGAATTTTCAGCATTTCTTGTTTCTTTTAGATTTCCTGTACTTATTGGGTGGAATTTTATGAGTTTTTTTTCTGTGTCCAGCTAATCTGAAAATGGGAGAGTTTCAGATCTGTTTTTTGGGCGCGTTTTCATGCCCAATCTTATGCACTCTATCTCTGAAAAGATGGGGTAGTCACTTTCTAGCTAGAGAGGCTGTGGGTGGGGCTTAACTCACCAGACAGCCTGTAGAGGGAGATATTGCACATGTGTAGACTTCTGATGCTGCACATGCACAATAACAGTAGCAGGGAAGTCATAGACAGAGAGAGAGAGCTGTCCGGCCCCTGCTACTGCAGGCAGCCTCAAACAACAACAAGGGGCCAGGCTAATACTGTCAAGTTGCCAAGGTGGCACTGCCCAAGGACACCCCCACCTTGCATTGGCCTCCCTGGGGGAGTCTCAATGGCTTCCGGTTCAACTGGCAAGGCCAGTACTATTATTCCCCATTCATAGGGAGCAGGTGATTTCCTCGCCGGAAAGAATCTCTACCAGCGAGGCCACAAAGGGAAGTGCATTCAGATGATTGAGCGCTGGGCTCGCTGAACACATTGGAATTAATATTAGAGTAAATTTCAATAAATTAACTAAACTCTCACTCATTTCTGATGAGAGGCTGGCCATACCAGAAATCCAGGTGTTGTAAAATCGCGACAGGCATGAAAACCAGTGCCATTCGCACTCTCTGCTTTATGCCCTATTTTGTGCCACATTCCTGCTGCAAAATGGGTGTAAAGCAGCCATAACGTTCCGCCCATTGTATTTTGCTTTCAATGTACAGCTCCATCATAGTGCAGTCAGTTCTACACAATGACTTCCAGTAAAGAGCTTTCAACTTTAATTAAAATATCGGAATTGCAGACATTCCCCAGCACTTCCATTATATAAATTCATTTTTAAACAGAGGAACACTACTCTCAAGGTAATTGCAGAGCCCAGATTTCCATGTAGCCTGTGTAATATCCCCATGAAAAGAGGAAGGAATTAAGAAATTGAAAGTTTGCCATGTTAGCAATTCTCAACATAGAAACATAGGAGATAGGAGGAGGAGGAGGCCATTTGGCCCTTTGAGCCAGCTGCACCATTCATTGCGATCATGGCTGATTGTCCAACTCAATAGCCTAACCTGCATAACATTTGATCCCATTCTCCCCAAATACTATGTCCAGCTGCCTCCTGAATACATTCAATATTTTGGCATTCACTACTTCTTGTGGTAATCAATTCCTCAGGCTCATTACTCTTTGGGTGAAGAAATGTCTCCTCATTCTGTCCTAAATGGTCTACCCTGAACCCTCAGACAGTGGATCCTGGTTCTGGACTCTCCCACCATCGGGAACATCTTCCCTGCATCTATCCTGTCTAGACCTGTTAGAATTTTATAAGTCTCTATGAGAACCCCACTTATTCATCTGAACTCCAGCGAAAACAATCCTAACCACGTCCATCTCTCTTCATACATCAGTACTGCCATCCCCAGAATCAGCCTGGTAAACCTTTGCTGTATTCGCTTGAGAGAAAGAACATCCTTCCTCAGAAAAGGAGACCAGAACTGCCCTCAATACGCTACATGTGGCCTCACCAAGGCCCTGTATAATTGCAAAGATTCATCCCTGCTCTGTACTCGAAACCTCGTGCAACGAATTTTAATGTTTTTAATTAAACATTCACATCTCACCGGTCAGCTGAGATATTGCCCTTTCCACGATATAATTCTGTGCAGCATTACTGAGAAGTTGTGCAAAGAGGAATATAATTCAGCTCCTAATTATTTGCAGTAACCTAGGAACTGCATTCAGAGATATCCCCTGGTCAGTGTTCTTCAGGGTTTTCAATCTTCCATTGGGTGTGGACGCCACAGGAAATTCGTTGCCCACCTCTGATCGCCCTTGAGAAGGTGACGGTGTGTTTCAGGTCTGATAGTGAGACTAATATAGACCACGAAAGTCCGTGATAGTAAACTAACTGGAACCGCTTATTAACACACCTATACCCCAGCACTGTCAGCACAAGGCTGGCTAGGCAAGCTCCACCCAGGGTGGAACTTGGTTCCGAGATCACCTGACCCATTCTCTTAAAGGGGAATGCCCCAACGTACATAACAATGAGCCATCTTCCTGAACTGCTCAAGTCCTTGTGGTGTAGGTACACCCACAGTGCTGTTAGGAAGGGAGTCCCAGGGTTTTGAAACAGCAGCAGTGAAGGAATGGCATGAGACAGTTGGATTTCAGTGGAGCTGAGCAGAATGCGTAGATGTGTAAAAATGGCAGCCAGTGCCTGATTTCTGACCCACTCCTGGTGTCCCCAGTTTCCACAGGTGGGGGTTGAGGGTGGAGGCTGATGTGGACCATGAGCATGGGTCACTCCTGGCCTGGCTGGCTCCATTGCGGGGATAAACGTCCCCTTTCGTCCTTTGCAATTTTTAGGAAGTTGGGCCAGTCTTTAAAGGACTCACAGCTCACAGCGTCTCCGAGACGGCATGAACCCTGGTCAATGAATTGATTAGAAATAATGAATTGATTAGAAATAGTCAGCATGGTTTTGTAGCGGGTAGGTCGTGCCTTACTAACCTTATTGAGTTTTTTGAGAAGGTGACCAAAGAGGTGGATGGGGGTAAGGCAGTTGACGTGGTATACATGGATTTTAGTAAGGCGTTCGATAAGGTTCACCATGGTAGGCTTCTGCAGAAAATGCAGATGTATGGGATTGTGGGTAATCTAGGAAGTTGGATCAGGAATTGGCTATCAGATAGGAGACAGAGGGTGGTGGTGGATGGTAAATATTCATCATGGAGTGCAGTTACGAGTGGTGTGCCTCAGGGATCTGTTTTGGGGCCACTGTTGTTTGTAATTTTTATTAATGATCTGGATGAGGGTATAGTTGGGTGGATTAGTAAATTTGCTGATGACACCAAAGTTGGAGGTGTGGTAGATTGTGAGGAAGGGTGTCATAGTCTGCAGGGAGACTTAGATAGGTTGCAGAGCTGGGCCGAGAGGTGGCGGATGGAATTTAATGCGGAGAAGTGTGAGGTAATTCACTTTGGTAGGAGCAACAGATGTGTCGAGTATAGGGCTAACGGGAGGACTTTGAATAGTGTGGATGAACAGAGGGATCTAGGTGTGTGTGTACATAGATCCCTGAAAGTTGGGAATCAAGTAGATAAGGTTGTCAAGAAGGCGTACGGTGTCTTGGCGTTTATTGGTAGGGGGATTGAATTTAGGAGTCGCAGTGTAATGTTGCAACTGTACACTACTCTAGTGCGGCCGCACTTGGAGTACTGTGTGCAGTTCTGGTCCCCGCATTACAAGAAGGATGTGGAGGCGTTGGAGAGGGTGCAGAGGAGGTTTACTAGGATGTTGCCTGGTATGGTGGGGAGGTCCTATGAGGAGAGACTGAGGGATCTAGGGTTGTTTTCGTTGGAAAGAAGGCGGCTAAGAGGGGATCTTATTGAAACATATAAGATGATTAGAGGTTTAGATAGGGTGGATAGTGATAGCCTTTTTCCTCGGATGGAGAAAGCTAGCACGAGGGGGCATGGCTTTAAATTAAGGGGGGGTAGCTACAGGACGGATGTCAGGGGTAGGTTCTTTACCCAGCGGGTGGTGAGGGATTGGAATGCCCTGCCTGCTGCAGTTGTAAATGCGTCTAGTTTGGGGGCGTTTAAGAGATCTCTGGATAGGTTTATGGACGAAAAGGGATTGGTATAGGCTAGTGGGTCATTGTTTTTGTAACTGGTCGGCGCAACATCGTGGGCCGAAGGGCCTGTTCTGCGCTGTAATGTTCTATGTTCTATGTTCTATGTTCTAATACAAGGAAACTTGTTGAAAGGCAAGTGCAAAGAGTCTTACCCATGCCCCCATGCTCCTCTAATCACTGGCCCCCATGGCCCATTATACTCTCCATCCTCTATAACCCTTCATTTGCTCCATGCTAAGCTATAGCACTTCAATGCCCACTCGCCCACTGTACATACAAGTTTGTAATTACTCGTATACATAACTAATGAACCCAACAGAATCAACAAGTATTTGGAAAAACCTTTTAAAATAGTGATTCTATTATGCAGCACAAAACAAGGCCCATTATCGCTGTGCAGTACGGTTCGCTTAAACAGCTACATTTCCCTTGCTCTTTCCCCAAAGCCACACTCATTTTTTTTCTCCATTTTGAGTATCAATCCAATTCCTTTTGGAAAATTATGGTTGAATCTTCCTCCATCACCCATTCAGGCAATGCAATCTGGCTGTTAGAGAATCTGGCCGGGATTCTCTGATCTCATTCATCCTGTTGCTGCTGCCAAAACCTCATTCACTGTAATGGAACTGGGGAATCCTAGTCGTGGGTGAGGTCAGAGAATTCCGGTCCCTGGCCAGAATTTTACCATCATGTCCGCCACAAAATCGGGGCGGACACAACTCCCAGAACGGAATTCTCCATTGGCTTCGGACAGGATTTTACGATCCTCGCCTGAGCGAGGTCGTAAAATAATCAGCCCCTATGTCAATGCAATGCAAGTAGTTGTTATATAAACCATTTTTTCTCCCTTACATTGCTTTTAGGATTTCATTTTCCACATTCCTTTAATCTGTTTGTAATCACTCACCCTTCTGCCATTGAAAATCATTTCTCCCCATTTATTATATCAAAATGATCAGTGATTTTAAACACCTTCATTTAATTTTCACTGAGCCTTCTCTCTTCTGGGGAGAAGAGTATGTCTTGTCTCTCTGTGTGTAGCTCACGGGTAGAATTTTCTTGTCAAGGGAATCTGAGCAGGGAATCGGACACAGACCATGCAAAAGTCTGTTAACTTCAGATGGGATTTTCCAGCAGTGGGTGAGCGTGGCCAAAAATCCCACCCCACATCTTTCATTCCTGGTGCTATTCTCATAAATTGCCTCTGCATTCCCTCTATTATTCACCATCTTTTCTAAGCGTGGGGTCCAACCAGTATTTCGCAAAGTTTTATCCTATATTTGCGTTCCATTTATAAAGTCAAGTGTTTTATCTGCTTTTTTCTACTGAAACAGTCTTCTCATCTTGCCCTGACCTCTTCAAAGATTCTTGTGCATTCATCTCCAGGTCTCTCTGTTGCACCCCTTTAAGTTTGTGCCGTTTATTTTATGATTCCTGTCTTCATTTTGCCTTTGAAAATCTGTACCATCAGGTTGTATACTTCATACAGCTGTCACGAACAAGACACTTTCATCCCACCAACCTGGTTGAACTTAAACTAGGCTGCAGAGGCCGGAGAACAGTTTTACAACCTGCGGGGTGCTTAGTTCCGCACCGTGCTGACACTAAATGGTCACCTCTTCAGGGTGACTGATGTTGGAAAACAAGAATGTCACACTGGTGTGGTGATAAGGGTTCTTGTAATTTGGTGTTCGAGCATTTTGCTGGGAGCTGTGTCCAGTTAGCTTAGACTTGATTTAGGAAGCATTCAACACTGACATAGGTGGCACCGTGGCAAATTGGTTAGCACTGCTGCCTCATAACACCAGGGACCGGTTCAATTCCAATCTCTGGTCACTGTCTTTGCAGAGTTCACACATTCTCCCCATGTCACCGTGGGCTTCCTCAGTCCAAAGATGTGCAGGTTAGGTTGATTGGCCATGCTAAATTGATCCTAGTGCCAGGGGGATTAGCAGGGTAAATACATAGGTTATGGGATAGGGCCTGGGTAGGACTGCAGTCAGTGCAGACACAATGGGCCAAGTGGCCTCCTTCTGCACTGTAGGGATTCTATGATTCTATTCTATGAATGATACGATTTGGTAAAATTAGCCTGAACAAAGATTTCCCTGCATCTTTTTAATAAGAACAAACCATAACCTACCCAGGGGGAAAAAAAAATCAATGTAATAACTATTGCTCAATTTCCAAAAATCCCCAACGTTCTTTCATGACTGCAGTTACATTGAGGGGAACAACTCTTGCTACAAATCTCCAAGGCAGTTTAATTTAGTTTCTTGCATGCAATCTGAAGGCTTGATTATTACACTGGAGAATGTTCATCTCTCAAGCAATCCTAATGAAGAGAATCCAGGTGCTAATGGTAACCACCGCTGTTCGCACTTCCCCATCATGCTCTGGTAATATGATTTAAAAACCATTCAGTGCTTTGATTACTCCATCAACGATCTATCAGAGCTCAAGGCTGTTCAGTGTCAAATGTGAAAAAGGAATAGCAATATGGAATTATTCAAGCATCCTGCACTGTTTAAAGAGGCAAGGTATTTTAAGTGCCTTGAGATATCTGTACAGTTCCTGTCATCTCCCTGCTCACTCCTGTTATACCGTTGAGCTTCAGACTGACGAATGCCAGTCCCGGCAGCTTAGAGTTAGTGTGGAACTATCCTGCGAGTGAAGTCATGGATTCAGGCACACTGCAGCGCAAAGTTCATGATACCACAGCAACAGAATGTAATGATGTCAAAGAGCAAAGAAAATTGCAGCCCTTCAGCCCTCCAAGCCTGCACTGACCATGGTGCCTATCTGAACTAAAACCCCCTGCTCTTCCAGCAACCGTATCTCTCCATTCCCAACATGTTCATGTATTTGTCAAGATGCCCCTTAAAAGTCACTATCGTCTCTGCTTCCGCTATGTCCCTCAGCAGTGAGTTCCAGACACCCATCACTCTCTACAAAAAACCTGTCTCATAATATTCTTGCCCCTCACACCTTTCACCTATGCCCACTTGTAATTGACTCTTGTACCCTGGGAAAAAGCTTCTGACTATCGGCTCTGTCCATACCCCTCATAATCTTGTAGACTTCTACCAGGTCGCCCCTCAATATCTGCTAAAGAGAAGCTGAACAGTTTATTGTAGAAACTCACCAAGCCTGACGGACGTCATCTTTGATTTCAAGGGAATTGATTCCCGGCTTGGGCCACTGTCTGTGTGGAGTTTGGACATTCTCCTCATGTCATCGTGGGATTGCTCCGGGTGCTCTGGTTTCCTCCCACAGTCCAAAGATGTGCGGGTTAGGTTGATTGGCCATGCTAAAAATTGACCTTAGTGTCCTGAGATGCGTAGGTTAGAGGGATTAGCGGGTAAAGTATGTAGGGATGTGGGGGTAGGGCCTGGGTGGGATTGTGGTCAGTGCAGATTCGATTGGCCGAATGGCCTCTTTCTGTACTGTAGGGATTCTATGATTCTATGGAATGCCAACAATGATAGTTATGGAAATAGGGGATAGCTAGGAATAGCTAGGGCATTGGTATCTACCTTTTAGATTGCTCTATATTTCCTTTGGATCATTTTTAGATTTTCCTTTGGCTTTACAGGAGTGACAGGCATAGTTCATTTGTGAGCATTCTCATTGTTGAGTCTCAAGGTTTTATGTTCAAGTTTCCCCTTCATGACTTGAGCACAAAAGTAAAGGCTGACCCTCCAGTGCAGTGCTGCACTGTCAGACGTGCGGTCTTTTGGGATAAGATGTTAAACTGAGCTCCCATCCACCCTCCCAGGCAGATGTAAAGGATTCCATGACATTGTTTTGAAGAAGAAAGCTTTTTCTTTAGTAGAGGGTTCAATAACCTGGGGCATAGAAGTATGGTAAACAACAGGAAATTTAGAGGGGATTTGAGGGAAAATGTTTTCACCCAGAGTTGGTTGGGAATCTGGAACTCAGTGTCTGAAAGAGTGGTAGAGGTAGGGCCCCCTCACAAGATTTAAGAAACATTTAGATGAACACTTGAAGCATCATAGCATACAAGGCTATGGACCAAGTGCTGGAAAATGGGATGAGACGAGATAGATTATTGAAAGCCAGTACAGACATGATGGGCTGAAGGGTCTCTTTCTGTGCAGGAAAGCAGTTTGGATGGGATTTTCCAGCTGCACTCACTCCAAAACAGGAAAATCCAAGGTCAACGGACTTTTGCATGGTCCACCCCACCGCCCGCTACAATTCCCATGGTGAGCGGGACTGGAAAATTCCCCCCAATGATTGTAAGAGCAGGGGAGATGTCCCTCAATAGATTCCATCAAAATAGGTAATCTGGTTATTATCACACTGCTGTCTACAGAGCTTGCTATGTGCTATAAAGCACATTAAGATATCTGGTGGTGATGACAAACTCTATATAATTTTTTAAACTTAATTTGTGGGACATGGGCGTTGCTGGCTGGCCAGCATTTATTGCCCATCTCTAGTTGCTCTTGAGAAGGTGATGGTAAGTCACCTTCTTGATTTGCCGCAGTCCATGTTCTGTGGGTTGACCACAATGCTGTTAGGGAGGGAATTCCAGGATTTTGACCCAGCGACTGAGAAAGAACGGCAATATATTTCCGAGTCAGAAGGGTGAGCGGCTCGGAGGGGAACTTGCAGGTGGTTCCCATGTATCTGCTGCCCTTGTCCTTCTCGATGGAAGTGGTTGAGGGTTTGGAAGGTGCTGTCTAAGGATATTTGGTGAATTGCTGCAGTGCATTCCGTAGGTGGTACACGCCATCTATGCAAATGCAAATATTTCTTTATCTCCTCATATTCCACCTCCAAACTGAACAAAAGACTGAGGAGGTGGATGCAGGCATGGGTATGGGGAAATTCAGTAAAATATTCTTTATGTTTTGCAATTACTGGGAAAGTCTTCAGCTTGACAAAGATAACAGCTGGGATTGTCCCAAAAAAATTCTAAGTCCCCAATACATATGAAAATGGGAATAACTCCCACTGATTTTTTTAGTGTGATTTTTAGATTGAATCACCCTCACTCCATGCATCGCAGTGTCCGAGAAGGAATCCCTCTGAAACTCTGTGGGCAGAACCTATTCCCGCAGAGGAAGCTGGCAGCATAACACTAAGCGGCGCCAACATGTTAGTGCGGAGATCCATGCAGGCGCTGTGCCCCCCCTCCCCCCATTTGCCAGCCTTCTGATTGCTGGCCAGCTCTGCAATCTCCCATTGCTGGCCTTCTGACCTCTCCCCACCCCCGATCGCTGGCCTCTGGGATCTCCCCCCTGCAAGTACCAATCTTGCCCCCCCACAGCCAGCCCAGATGTCCCCAAGCCCCCCATCATCCAGTCAGCTCCAATCTCCCAATAACCCTCTTCCCACTGTAGACTTGACCTCCACCTCTCCTAGTAGCATTGACCGCTGGTAGTCCCGACAAACCCCCCTCCGCCACCCATAACCTGGATGGCCAGCCCCGATCGCCATCCTCCCTTTCACCCCCACTGATCGCCCCCAATTGGTCCTCCCTGTAATAGGTCCCATCCCTTCTGGCTCCACCCCATTGGCACTGCCCAATGACCTGTGGGCAGTGATATGGTGCCCCTTGAGAATTGCCAGTTTATTTCTTGGGCAGTCCCGGGCTCCAGGCTGCTACTGCCAGGTGGCATTGCCCAATGTTTAATAGCAGGTCAGTTAATTAAGTGAAGAGTGTAATCATATGTTTTATCACCGATATTTTTTGGCTCTGTGCTTTGCTATATAATTGTCAAGCTACCATTTTCTCCATGGGCTTCAACTGAAGTAGGACGTTGGTAATTCTCCCACATACAAATTGTGGCTAAAAATATCATTGCCCAATATGTTGGTGAGGTGAGTAACCTGACGCCCATTTTCAGCCTGACACCCTATACCAGGGCAGATTGGCCAAGTTCAGTATTGTGTCTGCCACTCTGGCCAAGTTGGTGAGATGATTTATTGAGTTGAAAATGTGCTTGCTCAACTATAAAGTACCAAAAAAATGACATTTTTGTCAAATATCCTTTGAGGAGTGGCAGCGGGACCCCCCCCCCCCCCACTCCCAACAATCACTCTACAATACCCCTACCCTCTCCATGCCAATTCACCTAGTATTCTTTGACAGTTCTTTGACAGCTTGATATTTCTTTGACATGTTTGTCCCTTTTGATTGTTCTTTGACAGCTTGTGAGTTCTTTGGCAGTTTTGAAAGCTTTGACAGCTTGATAGTTTTGACATTCCTTGACAGTTTGACACCTCTTTAACAGCTCTTTGACAGATTGACAGTTCTTTGACTGTTCAAATGTTTATATTCTTTTTAATGCACAAATATGTTTACTTTTAACAATCCCAAAAAGTGCCTTACTTCCCCTAAAAGTGTCCTGGGACCCAATCCAAAGGAATAACTTACCGCCTCAAGAGGGTAACCTGGCTATCCAAATAAATCCACAAAATTCAGAGTAGCTCTTCCAGACTCTAATCTACACATCTCCTATTTCAGTGGGTGGTGGAGATGTCAATGGCCAGCTGCCCCCATAAACTGCGCATGTGTGAACCGCAGCCCGGCTCCAGTCCTGCACCTGCAAAAACAGGAAATGCCATGTTAATGGTGGGACTTAGAATTCCTGGGCTTGTCTGCTATTTTTGCCACAATGGAAAGTCTCTCTCATGGGGAAAATCTGTGCCATATTCCCTAACTTCAGAGTATGGAATTATGGAAAGACACTAGAGAAACCTGAGAACTGTCATCGCTGAAAAAGTCATGATGTGGAGATGACGGCATTGGACTGGGGTAAACACAGTAAGAAATTTAACCTAGTGTTGTAAGACTTCTTACTATTGCTGAAAAAAGCAGCCAAATGGTTTTCCTAATCTATATCGATTCCTAGGTCAGCTGATCAGACCAAATTTATCTTGGCCTTCCTCCCATGATTTTCAGCCTTGGATATTTCCTGTTCTGTTGGTCTTAGCCCTTTTGTCTTCTTTTCTTATTTGAAAATACTCTTGTTAAATGTAATTAGAGTGTCTTTTGATGCCTGAGTAGGTGAGGTAAATTCAATCTGAACTGTTGACATTCATTTAGCTCATCTTAACTAACTGTAACAATGCTAGGATTAAAAGCAGACAAATCCTAAATCTCTTCTCCAAAGAATAATTTATGGTTTACCATCCAGCCTTGGCTCAAGCTTTCCTTCATCAACTAGTTTAGTTTATATTAATATTTTGTCTTTTTTTTTAGTTTTAGTTCTAGGCTTTATTTGTTAGTGTCACAAGTAGGCTTATGTTAACACTGCAATGAAATTAGTGTGAAAATCTCCACTCTCCAGTGCCTGTTTGGGTATACTGAGGGCAAATTTAGCATGGTCAGTGCACCTAATCAGCACGTCTTTTAGACATTGAGACGAAACCAGAGCACCCGGAGGAAACACATGCAGACACTACAAGAATGTGCAGACTCCACTCAGACAGTGACCCAAGCCAGGAATTGTTTGTAGTTTCTTGCGGTCTTGAACAGAGCAGGAGCCATACCAAGCTGTGATGCATCCGAAAAGGATGCTTTCTATGGTGCATCTGTAAACGTTGATGAGAGTTGTAGCGGACATGCCAAATTTCCTTAGCCTTCTGAGAAAGGAGAGGTGTTGGTGAGTGTCTTGCAGGGGAACTTCCAGGTGGTGGTGTTCCCATGTGTCTGCTGTCCTTGTTCTTCTGGGTGATAGTGGTCGTGGGCTTGGAAAGTGCTATTGGGAATTTGGCAGTGGATGGCGAAGGATACGGGGAAGAGGTTTTTGAGGTGGTGGCCAATTATGAGAGGGCTTCCAGGATCCTTGTTTAACTAAGGATGGCAGGCAGACTCCACAGCAGGGAGGGCTGAACAGAAGAGCCCAAGGCTCAATATAACTGATAGCTCCATTGGAGGAGGTGGTCACTGTTGCTGTAAGTGGGGGTGTCTGGAGGTACCCCAAGATGGAGGTACCCACTGAAGATTTCAGAAATTTTATAAATAAAAGCTGGCCACGTACAATGGTCAAGACACCATTGTGAAAGAGGAAATCCATTTTAAAAAGAAACATGAGGAAAGGCAATATAAACAAAACAGTACAATTTTATGAGACTCTTCCCGCTCAAAAAAGACAGTAGGACTAGGGGGCACAGCCTCAAGATAAAAGGGGGGCGGTTTAGAACGGAGTTGAGGAGGAACTTCTTCACTCAAAGGGTGGTGAATCTCTGGAATTCCCTGCCCGTTGAAGTGGTGGAGGCTGCCTCGCTAAATATTTTTAAGACGCGGGTTGATGGGTTTTTGATAAGAGAGAGGATTAAGGGTTATGGGGAGAAAGCGGGAAAGTGGAACTGAGTAGCGACAGATCAGCCATGATCTTATTGAACGGCGGGGCAGGCTCGAAGGGCTGGATGGCCTACTCCTGCTCCTATTTCTTATGTTCTTATTGAGGGGCACAAAAACAAAGAGACCTGGGAACATGCACACACAAATCTTTGAAGGAGGCAGAAATAATTAAGAAAAAAACAAAAAGATAAAGGATCCACTCACCTGGTGAAGGAGCAGCACTCCGGAAGATGGTGTTTCCAAATAAACCTGTTGGACTTTTAACCTGGAGTTGTGAGACTTCTTACTGTGCTCACCCCAGTCCAACACCATCATCTTCATTAACATATCATACAAAATTAAGGAAGTTATGCTAAACCTTTTTAAAACAGTGGCTAGGGCAGAATTGGAGCTTTGTGATCAATTCTCCATCCTACCCTTCAATAATTAAAGGTGTGCAAATCAGTTCCTGTACCATACTGTTTGATATGTATATGTAATATATATAGTTCAAGTTATTATGAAGAACCCTGTATTCATTGAATATTATTTGTGTGATTCCTACACCAGTCACATTCTAAAGGCGCGTATAAAAGAAAATTTCTTATTCCACCTGATGGTAAAGGACTGATCATTTCTCTGCTAGGAATTTACTTTCGTCTTATATTTCCACTCTTCCACGCCTCCTTCTGATTAGATGTGAGCTTACCTGTTCAATATAAAAATCATGTCACCGAAATTGCTTCCTGCAGTACATTTTGCCAGAGATTATCAGATAAAACTTCAAATTTACTGGCTATAACTATTTTACTAGGGGCAGAGATGAAAAATAAGACAACATTGCAATACTGAAAGGAGAATTCTTTATTGATGGTGATGTTCAGCCTGGTTGAATGGAGTTAAAAAATAATAAGGAATTTGTGACCATGTCAGGAGCTTCTTGTAGGCCAGAAATATTGAGATTTGTAAGCAATTTAAGGGAATATCCAGATGTAATTGATTTGTGATTATCGAGATTTCAATAATCATAGTGAAGACTGGGCTACTGTCGAGGTTTACGCCCTATTGGTGGCACCCTTGCCTCTGAGCTAGAGGATCTGGTGTGATAGAGTGGGTCCTTTGAGGGAACAATCCTCTGAGGTTCATATGATAGGACTGGACTCTGTGAAGTGTCAAAATGGGAAGCTGTGCCAGCCGATTTAAGCTTAAGTTTGTTTATTAGTCACATGTAAGCAATGAAGCAATGAAGTTACCGTGAAAATCCCTGGGTCATCACACTCCAGCGCCTATTCGGGTACACTGAAGGAGGATTTAGCATGGCCAATGCATCTAAACAGCACATCCAGGAGGAAACCGGGGGAAACCGGCGCAGACACAGGGAGAACGTGCCGCCTCCTCACAGACAAGTGACCCAAGCCGGAATTCCAACTCGGGTCCCTGGTGCTATGAGGCTGCAGTGCTAACCACTGTGCCACAGGGCCACCCCAGGGTACAAGGGCATTTGCCCCAGGCCATGGAGGATCCTCAGTTGAAAGTAGGGAGAATGGAGAATAGTTCCATATTTACTTGGGGGAAGCAATGGCCGAGTGGTATTATTACTAGATTATTTATCCAGAAACTCAGTTAATGTTCTGAAGACTCGGGTTCAATTCCCGCCATGGCAGATGGCAGAATTTGAATTCAATATAAAAAATCTGGCATTAAGAATCTACTGATGGCTATGAAACCATTGTCAGTTGTCGGAAAAACCCCATCAGATTCACTAATGCCCTTCACAGCTCCAGGGACCTGGGTTCGATTCCCGGCTTGGGTCATTGTCTGCGTGGAGTTTGCACATTCTCCTCATGTCTGCGTGGGTTTCCTCCCACAGTCCAAAGATGTACGGGTTAGGTTGATTGGCCATGCTAAAATTGCTTCTTAGTGTCCTGAGATGAGTAGGTTAGAGGGATTAATGGATATAATATGGACGGATATGGGGCTGGGGCTGGGTGGGATTGTGGTCGGTGCGGACTCGATAGGCTGAATGGCCTCTTTCTGTACTGTAGGGTTCCTATGATTTCTATGAAATCTGCTGTCCTTACCTGGTCTGGTCTACATGTGACCCCAGAGCCACAGCAATGTGATTGACTCTCATTTGCCCTTGGACAACTAGGGATGGGCAAAAAATCCTGGCCAGGCAGCAATGCCCATGTCCCATAAACAAATTAAAAAGAAAATCTGCCAGACCCTTGTTTGTGAATACTATTTATCATTGGTGAAAAAATCCCTTTAATACTTTGAGTCGCATTGAGTTGCCTTCAATCTATTAAATCTGGGTTCAAGTCGCAGTGTAGAATTTGATAGTCACGGAAAGCTTGTGTAAAATGTCATTGATTATCAACCTGGAAATCCTTCCAATGTACTTGACAGCGGGCCAGAGGATGTTGATGACATAATAGTCCTGATCTAATTAGCATCCAGATAAAGAAGAAAAGGAATCAAAGGTCAAGATGTTGAATTGAATATGATCTTATTTAACATCAGCTGACCCAATCAATTGATGGGAAACAGTACATGGGGTTTTTGAAAAGGAGTTGGATAGAGTGCAGATTAAACACATTACAACGAAGAGTCAAAGACTGGCATTCTCAAACAAACAGCAAAAATGAGGCTTTTCAAAAAAGCAGCAATATCAGAGAAAAACAAATTAAAATTGATACATAGAAAAATGTACCAAGTGACAGAGAATGGGATGCCAGGGAACTGTGATAAAATATAAAAACGTACCTCTGTTGTTCCATCGATGAAATGAATGTGGACATGAAAAAAATGGGATTGATCCTGATGTTCTGCATACTCCAAACTTGTGGGGTAAATGTTATTGCTATTTAAATAAAAGCAAATTACTGCAGATGCTGGAATCTGAAACCAAAAAAGAAAATGCTGGAAAATCTCAGCAGGTCTGGCAGCATCTGTAAGGAGAGAAAAGCATCAACTCCAGACGACCCTTTGTCAAAGCCTTTGTCATTATTGGTATTTATACCAGTTCATTAATTGGCTATTTGAGAGCTGTAAAAGGTCCATTAATACAAGCATATTGTGACTTGCGCTGGGTTTTCTCTTTGGAGATGTAAAACAGGAAGCGGGTTTATTGTATCAAACATCACCAAATCCCCCCTGCCCATGGGAAGCTGACTAGTTTTTGGATTTTCCTGGGAGTGACCAATTAATTGGCATGGAAACAGACTCCCTGCCCAATTAAAGTAAGTGTGAAGAAGATCCTGGTTCAACTGCTCTGTGGGTTTCTGTAAGAGGTCTGTCATGTAGCGACAGAAGCTGGGGGTTCCTTGAATGATGGGTTTCAGGACACCCTTGATGTGACCTGAGAGATTCTCAGACAGGGTCCCATCGCCTGAATCATTGGGACATCCGGGTGTGTTGGGTTTGTGTAGAAGTCTCCCATGCAGGGAGTACGTGGGATGACAGTGCATAGGAAGCTCTGGGTCTGGGTCGGCCTTCGAATAAATGTTCTCTAAGGTGACCTTCAAGATGCACAACAATGCAGAATCACCGAGCAAAAACTGATAGCCAAGTTCCACGCTCATGAGGGTGCCTTAACCAGAATCTCGGGTTCATGTTGTGCTACATGTAACCCCACTATACTGTTCTATGGGGAAAATCTCCCTGACTCCTGTTTTGACATCATGCACAAGTTGGTTACGGGTGCTCATCTCACATGTTGGCTACAGGTGCTCATCTCACATGTTGATTACGGGTGCTCATCTCACATGTTGGTTACGGGTGCTCACCTCTCTATCTGAATTAATTTGCATAGTGTTTCACACCGTCGCACTCTTTCATTGTCTGTATTATTTCTCTGCCTTAAATTATCAGTTCTTAGGTCATCCCTTCACTTGTTATACAGTCTATTGGCACTTTACACATATTGATTATACTGAACTGCTTGCATTTGTCGACTAGCGCTCAAGATTACTTGTAAAGACTTACACTGCACTACACTGTCTGTATTTATTCTTTGACACTTTTGATTATCTGTTAGTGTTGGACTATCGTCACTCCACCTATATATTCTGTACCTGCGCACCTCGCCCCACTTCACCTGACAAAGGAGCAGTGCTCCTAAAGTTTGTGATTTCAAATGAACCGATTGGACTATAACCTGGTGTCGTGTGACTTCTCATCTTGTCCACCTCAGTCCAATACCAGCATCGCCACATCATGGAGTGATTCAGAGAGCTGCTAAAACGCTGGTGGCCCTCAGGACAATTCTAAACGGCTGCAAAGTTAGCCCTCCCTCTATGAGGCTACATTTGCGGCCAGGTGTCCCTGGAGAAGGACCATGTGGTGAGGTCTTCCGTGCTCGATGGGCACCGCCAGGACTCGGAGTGTGCTACTGACCCTTTTGATTTGATGTTTTAAGTTTCATTTCATAGAAGAATCATAGTATCCCTCCAGCGCAGAAGGAGGCCATTTCGTTCATTGAGTCTTCCCTCCCAGGCCCTATGCCCAATACCCACTTATTTACCCTGCTAATCCCCTGCCACTAAGTGGCAACTTAGCAAAGCCAATCAACCTAACCCGCACATCTTTGGAGTGCAGCTACATTTGAGGCTGGGTGTCCCTGGAGAAGGACATAGAACATAGAACATAGAACACTACAGCACAAACAGGCCCTTCGGCCCACGAGTTGCGCCGATCACATCAACACCTACCAACCTACAGACCTATCTATAACCCTCAATCTCATTAAACCCCATATACTCATCCAGAAGTCTTTTAAAAGACCCCAGCGAGTTCTCCTCCACCACCACTGACGGCAGCCGATTCCATTCACTCACCACCCTCTGAGTGAAAAACTTACCCCTAACATCACTTCTGAACTTGCCTCCCCGCACCTTAAACCTGTGTCCTCTCGTAGCGACCATTTCAACCCGGGGAAATAGCCTCTGAGAGTCCACCCTATCTATTCCTCTCAACATTTTGTAAACTTCTATCAGGTCGCCTCTCAACCTTCGTCTCTCCAGGGAAAAGAGTCCCAGCTCCCTCAACCTAACTTCATAAGGCATGCCTCCCAGTCCAGGCAACATCCTTGTAAATCTCCTCTGTACCCTCTCAATAGCTTCTACACCTTTCCTATAGTGAGGCGACCAGAACTGCGCACAGACATGTGTGGCCTTCCAGGCTCGATGGGCACTGCAGAGACTGGAGTATGTTACTGACCCTGTTTGTACTTTGCTTTTGTATCGGTCCCTCAGTTTGTTTCATTTAGCTTAATTGATTCCTCAAAAGAATGGCAGGGTCAGGCTTTCAATAAGTCTCTAACAACTTGAGTTAGCATGCACAGGAACACAGGTGAGCTCAGGCCTGTGCTCTGCTCAATAGGAAAAAAAAAGCAATTTGGACCAGTATTCATAATTGCAAGTTCTTACTGATTTGTTTCATTCTGTGTGGGTGGCTTGGCAGCTATCTGATTTTCCCCTGCCTGTCTCCATTCTGGCCTGCTTCGCGAGGGCAAGATCCAGCCCCAGAATTTCCAATTCCACTTTGATATTATATTTCTTTTCAATCTCACCCACTGCTAACCACTCTGTCAGTCAAAAAGTGCCCCCACTGTCTCTGGGTGGAACAAAGCAAGGGCAGCCTCTTGTGTGCACATGGGAGTGTGCACATGTGCGTGTGTGTTTATGTCTGTGTGCATGCATGCGTGCGTACGTACGCGTGTATCAGCATGCGTTCATATGTGTCTGCTTGTGTGTGTGTGGGAGTGGGGGGGGGTCAGTGCAGGGATGCCGCCTGATACAAAATCAAAGCATAAAGGAAATTTAAAACATCAAATCAAAAGGGTGACTGAAAGGATCAATAACACGCTCCAACCCTGGTGGTGCCCACCGAGCACAGAAGGCCTCACCGCACGCTTCTACTCCAGGGACACGTGGCCGTAAATATAGCCGCACTAGAGTATTGCCTGATTCTGCAGCCATATGGAATTAAAAAGCTCACTTATTTATTAGTCACAAGTAAAGCTTACATTAACACTGCAATGAAGTTATTGTGGAATTCCCCAAGTTGCCACACTCTGGCGCCTGTTGGGGTCAAATGCACCTAACCAGCACGCCTTTCAAACTGTGGGAGAAAACCTGAGCAGCCAGAGAAAACCCATGCAGACACGTGGAGAATGTGCAAACTCTGCGCAGAGAGTGATGCAAGCCAGGAATCGAACCCAGGTCCCAGGCGCTGTGAGACTAAGCACTGTGCCACCGTGCCGCCAAATTGTCCTGAGCACTAGCAGAGTTTTAGCAGCTGTCTCCAGATTTTCAAATCGATTAAACGTTGAAGAAAAATATGAGAGGGAAAACAAAGCAACGTTGTTTGTTCACTGTCATTTCACCAGGGCTGCGTGCGGCCGGATACTGCTTTATCATTCCCGGACACTCCATTATAATCCATGGTGAGGCAGCCAGCTTTTTCATTCATTAACAACATGGCGTCGCATAGGACAGTCCATAGGACAGTCCATAGCACATCTGCACAGAGCAGATCTTGCCTCACTTGTTCCTTTAGATTGCTGTTAACCTTTGTTCAATGCAGACCCCAGTCATTCTTTTTATCAACATGGGACCTGGAAGTCTATTAGCTCAGTTATTTCTCCCTCAGGCTTTGCAGCCTTGTATTAAAAAGAAGCTTGTGTGAATTTTGTGTTGACATAAGTGGCTTGAGGAAATAATGAAAGCATGACCTGTATTACCCAGAAATATCCCTGGAGATTTTCTGGCTTCACATAGGAAGACTTAGCTCGCGCCGACTTGAAAAGCAGAGGTGTTCAAGCTCAGTTTTGAAAGAAACACCCTGGGGGGATCCAGTATTTGCGTTGTTGCTGCTTGGTTACCCTTGCTTATTTTCTGTCCAAGTAGTTTGTGCATGAGAAAACAAGTTCCACCTCATTCCAAAATGCTCTCTAGCGCAAAAGCCGACTGCTAATTCCAAGGTAACATTCCACTGCTTATGGTGCTAAATGTTTTCTGTATTCACGGTGGCACAGTGGTTAGCACTGCTGCCTCACAGCGTCAGGGTCCCGGGTTCCATTCCCAGCTTGGGTCACTGTCTGTATAGAGTCTATGCGTTCTCCCCATGTCTGTGTGGGTTTCCTCTAGGTTCTCTGGTTTCCTCCCACAGTCCTAAAGATATTAATGTAAACCTACTTGTGACACTGATAAATAAACTTTAAATGAAGCAAAGTTGGTTCCAGCTGTTGGCATCCTCGACTGAGCTCAAGGTTTCACTGGGCGGACTTCAGGAGACGCAGGAAAACCACGTGACTCCCAAGCAATCCTTGAGCCACCACTTAATTGTGGTGTGCATTGGGATGTCTGCAGTCAAGTGGCTCATTAAGGAGCCCAACTGACATTCTACCATCAGTAGGGTGAGTTTCCCACATCCTGACAACATTGCAGGGTTTCCTGCTGCCATGGGGCGGCACGGTGGCACAGTGGTTAGCGCTGCTGCCTCACAGTGCCAGGGACCCAGCTTTGATTTTGGACTTGGGTCACTTTCAGTATGGAGTTTGCACGCTCTCCCTGTGTCTGCATGGGTTTCTTCCAGGTGGTCCGGTTTCCGCTCACATTCCAAAGAAGGGCAGGTTAGGTGGATTGGCCATGCTAAATTGCCCCTTAGTGTCAGGAGGGTTATCAAGGGTAAATACATGGGGTTACGAGAATGGGGCCTGGGTGGATTGTGGCCACTGCAGACTCAATGGGCTGAGTGGCCTCCTCCTGCACTGCAGAGATTCTATGATTCTACGGGGCTGCCAAACGCGGGCTTTCCTGTGACTAAGTGGGCTGGGGCATCATGTTTTTTGCTGTGTTAAATTCCACCTGTAGTGTGTAGGTGTGAGGACTTGTCAGGAACATTGCTTCACATTCTTATATTCAAATTTGTAAAAATTGGCCAGCAAAATTGACAATCCCTCCTCCATAAAATATTGCCTCAGAATATGTTGTGTGCCTTGAGAAACATTACATATAACTGGAACGTGGCTCTAAATTCTCCTTTATCTGTCTGATACGACAAAAAGCAGAACAACATGTGTCAAAGCAATGAAAGGGGAAAGCATTGCTGTTTGAACTATTCAGTCGCGTGTCAGGTCTTGTTTATAATTGCTAGTTAACACCTTTTGGTTAACACTGGGACAGTGTGTATAAAATTGCAGCTAAATTTCAGTCATGCCTCTGTGTCTCTGAGACAAGATAGAAGGAAGAAGTAAAATAACATTTCAGACAAATCCATTCCAACCATCTCAATACCACAGAACAAAACGTCCCGATGTTGATTTGGTCGAAGAAAATTATATATCATCATTTTCCCTTTTCCCACCAACCATACCTCCCACCCACCACCACCCACCCCCCACCACCTCAACCCTAACACTGACCCCAACTTCATTTCATTTCATGGTCTGTGAAGTCATGAGGCAACAAGTCATCTTAGAGTCATAGAGTCATTGAGGTTTACAGCATGGAAACAAGCCCTTCGGCCCAACTTGTCCATGCTGCCCCTTTTTTAATCCCCTAAATTAGTCCCAATTGCCCGCATTTACCCTTATCCCTTTATACTCATCTAACCCATGTAACTGTCCAAACGCTTTTTAAAAGGCAACATTGGACCCGCCTCTACCACTACGTCTGGCAGTTTGTTCCAGACACTAAGCACCCTCTGTGTGAAAGAATTGCCCCTTGGACCCTTTTGTATCTCTTCCCTCTCACCTTAAACCTATGCCCTCTAGTTTTAGACTCCCCTCCCTTTGGGAAAAGATACTGACTATCTAGCTGATCTATGCCACTCTTTATTTTATAGACCTCGATGAAATTGCCCCTCAGCTTCCTACGCTCCAGAGAAAAGAATCCCAGTCTATCCAGCCTCTCCTTATAACTCAAACCATCAAGTCCCAGTAGCATCCTAGTAAATCCTTTTTGCACTCGTTTCTAGTTTAATAATATCCCTTCTATAAAAGGGCGACAAGAACTATACACAACATAATAGGGTGACCAGAGCTGTACACCCTATTTAGTTCCAAAAGTTGGTTTATGAGTAAGCAATGCTGTTGTCCAGAACAGACAAAAATTGCACAAAGCTACCGAACGAGGCATTGCATGGATGTTTGCAATGAACATCGCAAAGGCTTCACTGAATATGAAGTTCTGACAAAGAATGGCTTCAATTTAAATCGAATACAAATCAGGTCATTCTTGCTCATCTGAAATATTGATGTGAAGATGCCAGCTGGGGTGGACTGGGGTGGGCAAAGTAAGAAGTCTCGCAACACCAAGTTAAAATCCAACAGGTTTATTTGGAATCACAAGCTTTCGGAGTGCTGTCCCTTCATCAGGTGAGTCCTTCATTAAGTGACTCCATCTGAAATCTACACCACATCTTTTCTCACATCACACTACACCATTGTGATGTGAGAAAAGACTTTTTTGTGCTGTGGGAGAAATTTTCCAGCTGTGTCTGCTCCGAAACTGGAAAATTCACTCCTGTGGGTGGTTCAGGTCTGAAATTGTAGTGGAGGCAGTTTCAATCAAGGAATTCAAGGGGGCATTAGATGATTTTTGATTTGATTAATTATTGTCACATGTATTAACATATAGTGAAAAGGATTGATTCTTGCGTGCTATTAGACAAAGCATACCGTTCACAGAGAAGGAAATGAAAGAGTGCAGAATGTAATGTTACAGTCATAGCTCAGGTGTAGAGAAAGATCAACTTAATGCAAGGTATGACCATTCAAAGGTCTGACAGCAGCAGGGAAGAAGCTGTTCTTGAGTCGGTTGGTACGTGACCTCAGACCTTTGTATCTTTTTCCCGACAGAAGAAACTGGAAGAGAGAATGTCTGGGGTGCATAGGGTCCTTAATAATGCTGGCTGCATTGGCGAGGAAGCAGGAAGTGTAGACAGAGTCAATGGATGGGAGGCTGGTTTGTGTGATGGACTGGACTACATTCAAGGCCTTTTGTAGTTCCTTGAATAGAAACAATGTTCAGGGGTACAGGGGAAAAGGCAGAGGAATGGCACTAAGTCACAATGCTCATTTGGAGAGTCGGTGCAGACCAAGTGGTCTCCTTCTGCACTATAGCAATTTTGTATTGGCACTTTCTTACCAACCCACCACCCTACACAGTGGGCTGCATGCAAGTTAGTTTTTGCTTGGGTAATTTTTCTATTTGAAATGCTTGAAATTCCCTGCCTCACTGACAGTGGGTTTCATTTTTCATGATGGTGAAGCATATATCATTCTGAGCCATTTCATGCTGCCATCTCATTGAGCACCCTTGCCTCTGAGCTAGAGGATCTTGTGTGATAGAGTCGATCCTTTGAGGGAACAGTCCTCTGAGGTTCATATGATAGGACTGGACTCTATGAAGTGTCAAAGTGGGAAGCTGTGCCAATCGATTTAAGCTTAAGTTTGTTTATTATTCACATGTAGGCAATGAAGCAATGAAGTTACTGTGAAAATCCCTGGGTCGTCACACTCCAGCACCTATTCGGGTACACTGAAGGAGGATTTAGCATCGCCAATGCATCTAAACAGCACATCCAGGAGGAAACCGGCGCACACACAGGGAGAACATGCCGTCTCCTCACAGACAGTGACCCAAGCCGGAATTCCAACTCGGGTCCCTGGTGCTATGAGGCTGCAGTGCTAACCACTGTGCCACAGGGCCACCCCAGGGTACAAGGGCATTTGCCCCAGGCCATGGAGGATCCTCAGTTGAAAGTAGGGAGAATGGAGAATAGTTCCATATTTACTTGGGGGAAGCAATGGCCGAGTGGTATTATTACTAGATTATTTATCCAGAAACTCAGTTAATGTTCTGAAGACTCGGGTTCAATTCCCGCCATGGCAGATGGCAGAATTTGAATTCAATATAAAAAATCTGGCATTAAGAATCTACTGATGGCTATGAAACCATTGTCAGTTGTCGGAAAAACCCCATCAGATTCACTAATGCCCTTCACAGCTCCAGGGACCTGGGTTCGATTCCCCGCTTGGGTCATTGTCTGCGTGGAGTTTGCACATTCTCCTCATGTCTGCGTGGGTTTCCTCCCACAGTCCAAAGATGTACGGGTTAGGTTGATTGGCCATGCTAAAATTGCTTCTTAGTGTCCTGAGATGAGTAGGTTAGAGGGATTAATGGATATAATATGGACGGATATGGGGCTGGGGCTGGGTGGGATTGTGGTCGGTGCGGACTCGGTAGGCTGAATGGCCTCTTTCTGTACTGTAGGGTTTCTATGATTTCTATGAAATCTGCTGTCCTTACCTGGTCTGGTCTACATGTGACCCCAGAGCCACAGCAATGTGATTGACTCTCATTTGCCCTTGGACAACTAGGGATGGGCAAAAAATCCTGGCCAGGCAGCAATGCCCATGTCCCATAAACAAATTAAAAAGAAAATCTGCCAGACCCTTGTTTGTGAATACTGTTTATCATTGGTGAAAAAATCCCTTTAATACTTTGAGTCGCATTGAGTTGCCTTCAATCTATTAAATCTGGGTTCAAGTCGCAGTGTAGAATTTGATAGTCACGGAAAGCTTGGGTAAAATGCCATTGATTATCAACCTGGAAATCCTTCCAATATTCTTGACAGCGGGCCAGAGGATGTTGATGACATAATAGTCCTGATCTAATTAGCATCCAGATAAAGAAGAAAAGGAATCAAAGGTCAAGATGTTGAATTGAATATGATCTTATTTAACATCAGCTGACCCAATCAATTGATGGGAAACAGTACATGGGGTTTTTGAAAAGGAGTTGGATAGAGTGCAGATTAAACACATTACAACGAAGAGTCAAAGACTGGCATTCTCAAACAAACAGCAAAAATGAGGCTTTTCAAAAAAGCAGCAATATCAGAGAAAAACAAATTAAAATTGATACATAGAAAAATGTATCAAGTGACAGAGAATGGGATGCCAGGGAACTGTGATAAAATATAAAAATGTACCTCTGTTGTTCCATCGATGAAATGAATGTGGACATGAAAAAAATGGGATTGATCCTGATGTTCTGCATACTCCAAACTTGTGGGGTAAATGTTATTGCTATTTAAATAAAAGCAAATTACTGCAGATGCTGGAATCTGAAACCAAAAAAGAAAATGCTGGAAAATCTCAGCAGGTCTGGCAGCATCTGTAAGGAGAGAAAAGCATCAACTCCAGACGACCCTTTGTCAAAGCCTTTGTCATTATTGGTATTTATACCAGTTCATTAATTGGCTATTTGAGAGCTGTAAAAGGTCCATTAATACAAGCATATTGTGGCTCGCGCTGGGTTTTCTCTTTGGAGATGTAAAACAGGAAGCGGGTTTATTGTATCAAACATCACCAAATCCCCCCTGCCCGTGGGAAGCTGACTAGTTTTTGGATTTTCCTGGGAGTGACCAATTAATTGGCATGGAAACAGACTCCCTGCCCAATTAAAGTAAGTGTGAAGAAGATCCTGGTTCAACTGCTCTGTGGGTTTCTGTAAGAGGTCTGTCATGTAGCGACAGAAGCTGGGGGTTCCTTGAATGGTGGGTTTCAGGACACCCTTGATGTGACCTGAGAGATTCTCAGACAGGATCCCATCACCTGAATCATTGGGACATCCGGGTGTGTTGGGTTTGTGTAGAAGTCTCCCATGCAGGGAGTACGTGGGATGACAGTGCATAGGAAGCTCTGGGTCTGGGTCGGCCTTCGAATAAATGTTCTCTAAGGTGACCTTCAAGATGCACAACAATGCAGAATCACCGAGCAAAAACTGATAGCCAAGTTCCACACTCATGAGGGTGCCTTAACCAGAATCTCGGGTTCATGTTGTGCTACATGTAACCCCACTATACTGTTCTATGGGGAAAATCTCCCTGACTCCTGTTTTGACATCATGCACAAGTTGGTTACGGGTGCTCACCTCACATGTTGGCTACAGGTGCTCATCTCACATGTTGATTATGGGTGCTCATCTCACATGTTAGTTACGGGTGCTCACCTCTCTATCTGAATTAATTTGCATAGTGTTTCACACCGTCGCACTCTTTCATTGTCTGTATTATTTCTCTGCCTTAAATTATCAGTTCTTTGGTCATCCCTTCACTTGTTATACAGTCTATTGGCACTTTACACATATTGATTATACTGAACTGCTTGCATTTGTCGATTAGCGCTCATGATTACTTGTAAAGACTTACACTGCACTACACTGTCTGTATTTATTCTTTGACACTTTTGATTATCTGTTAGTGTTGGGCTATCGTCACTCCACCTATATATTCTGTACCTGCGCACCTCGCCCCACTTCACCTGACAAAGGAGCAGTGCTCCTAAAGTTTGTGATTTCAAATGAACCGATTGGACTATAACCTGGTGTCGTGTGACTTCTCATCTTGTCCACCTCAGTCCAATACCAGCATCGCCACATCATGGAGTGATTCAGAGAGCTGCTAAAACGCTGGTGGCCCTCAGGACAATTCTAAACGGCTGCAAAGTTAGGCCTCCCTCTATGAGGCTATATTTGCGGCCAGGTGTCCCTGGAGAAGGACCATGTGGTGAGGCCTTCCGTGCTCGATGGGCACCGCCAGGACTCGGAGTGTGCTACTGACCCTTTTGATTTGATGTTTTAAGTTTCATTTCATAGAAGAATCATAGTATCCCTCCAGCGCAGAAGGAGGCCATTTCGCTCATTGAGTCTTCCCTCCCAGGCCCTATGCCCAATACCCACTTATTTACCCTGCTAATCCCCTGCCACTAAGTGGCAACTTAGCAAAGCCAATCAACCTAACCCGCACATCTTTGGAGTGCAGCTACATTTGAGGCTGGGTGTCCCTGGAGAAGGACATGTGTGGCCTTCCAGGCTCGATGGGCACTGCAGAGACTGGAGTATGTTACTGACCCTGTTTGTACTTTGCTTTTGTATCGGTCCCTCAGTTTGTTTCATTTTGTTTAATTGATTCCTCAAAAGAATGGCAGGGTCAGGCTTTCAATAAGTCTCTAACAACTTGAGTTAGCATGCACGGGAACACAGGTGAGCTCAGAGGCCTGTGCTCTGCTCAATAGGAAAAAAAAAGCAATTTGGACCAGTATTCATAATTGCAAGTTCTTACTGATTTGTTTCATTCTGTGTGGGTGGCTTGGCAGCTATCTGATTTTCCCCTGCCTGCCTCCACTCTGGCCTGCTTCGCGAGGGCAAGATCCAGCCCCAGAATTTCCAATTCCACTTTGATATTATATTTCTTTTCAATCTCACCCACTGCCAACCACTCTGTCAGTCAAAAAGTGCCCCCACTGTCTCTGGGTGGAACAAAGCAAGGGCAGCCTCTTGTGTGCACATGGGAGTGTGCACATGTGCGTGTGTGTTTATGTCTGTGTGCATGCATGCGTGCGTACGTACGCGTGTATCAGCATGCGTTCATATGTGTCTGCTTGTGTGTGTGTGGGAGTGGGGGGGGGGTCAGTGCAGGGATGCCGCCTGATACAAAATTAAAGCATAAAGGAAATTTAAAACATCAAATCAAAAGGGTGACTGAAAGGATCAATAACACGCTCCAACCCTGGCGGTGCCCACCGAGCACAGAAGGCCTCACCGCACGGTTCTTCTCCAGGGACACGTGGCCGTAAATATAGCCGCACTAGAGTATTGCCTGATTCTGCAGCCATATGGAATTAAAAAGCTTACTTATTTATTAGTCACAAGTAAAGCTTACATTAACACTGCAATGAAGTTATTGTGGAATTCCCCAAGTTGCCACACTCCGGCGCCTGTTGGGGTCAAATGCACCTAACCAGCACGCCTTTCAAACTGTGGGAGAAAACCTGAGCAGCCAGAGAAAACCCATGCAGACACGTGGAGAATGTGCAAACTCTGCGCAGAGAGTGATGCAAGCCAGGAATCGAACCCAGGTCCCAGGCGCTGTGAGACTAAGCACTGTGCCACCGTGCCTCCAAATTGTCCTGAGCACTAGCAGAGTTTTAGCAGCTGTCTCCAGATTTTCAAATCGATTAAACGTTGAAGAAAAATATGAGAGGGAAAACAAAGCAACGTTGTTTGTTCACTGTCATTTCACCAGGGCTGCGTGCGGCCGGATACTGCTTTATCATTCCCGGACACTCCATTATAATCCATGGTGAGGCAGCCAGATTTTTCATTCATTAACAACATGGCGTCGCATAGGACAGTCCATAGCACATCTGCACAGAGCAGATCTTGCCTCACCTGTTCCTTTAGATTGCTGTTAACCTTTGTTCAATGCAGACCCCAGTCATTCTTTTTATCAACATGGGACCTGGAAGTCTATTAGCTCAGTTATTTCTCCCTCAGGCTTTGCAGCCTTGTATTAAAAAGAAGCTTGTGTGAATTTTGTGTTGACATAAGTGGCTTGAGGAGATAATGAAAGCATGACCTGTATTACCCAGAAATATCCCTGGAGATTTTCTGGCTTCACATAGGAAGACTTAGCTCGCGCCGACTTGAAAAGCAGAGGTGTTCAAGCTCAGTTTTGAAAGAAACACCCTGGGGGGATCCAGTATTTGCGTTGTTGCTGCTTGGTTACCCTTGCTTATTTTCTGTCCAAGTAGTTTGTGCATGAGAAAACAAGTTCCACCTCATTCCAAAATGCTCTCTAGCGCAAAAGCCGACTGCTAATTCCAAGGTAACATTCCACTGCTTATGGTGCTAAATGTTTTCTGTATTCACGGTGGCACAGTGGTTAGCACTGCTGCCTCACAGCGTCAGGGTCCCGGGTTCCATTCCCAGCTTGGGTCACTGTCTGTATAGAGTCTACGCGTTCTCCCCATGTCTGTGTGGGTTTCCTCTAGGTTCTCTGGTTTCCTCCCGCAGTCCTAAAGATATTAATGTAAACCTACTTGTGACACTGATAAATAAACTTTAAATGAAGCAAAGTTGGTTCCAGCTGTTGGCATCCTCGACTGAGCTCAAGGTTTCACTGGGCGGACTTCAGGAGACGCAGGAAAACCACGTGACTCCCAAGCAATCCTTGAGCCACCACTTAATTGTGGTGTGCATTGGGATGTCTGCAGTCAAGTGGCTCATTAAGGAGCCCAACTGACATTCTACCATCAGTAGGGTGAGTTTCCCACATCCTGACAACATTGCAGGGTTTCCTGCTGCCATGGGGCGGCACGGTGGCACAGTGGTTAGCGCTGCTGCCTCACAGTGCCAGGGACCCAGCTTTGATTTTGGACTTGGGTCACTTTCAGTATGGAGTTTGCACGCTCTCCCTGTGTCTGCATGGGTTTCTTCCAGGTGGTCCGGTTTCCGCTCACATTCCAAAGAAGGGCAGGTTAGGTGGATTGGCCATGCTAAATTGCCCCTTAGTGTCAGGAGGGTTATCAAGGTTAAATACATGGGGTTACGAGAATGGGGCCTGGGTGGATTGTGGCCACTGCAGACTCAATGGGCTGAGTGGCCTCCTCCTGCACATCAGAGATTCTATGATTCTACGGGGCTGCCAAACGCGGGCTTTCCTGTGACTAAGTGGGCTGGGGCATCATGTTTTTTGCTGTGTTAAATTCCACCTGTAGTGTGTAGGTGTGAGGACTTGTCAGGAACATTGCCTCACATTCTTATATTCAAATTTGTAAAAATTGGCCAGCAAAATTGACAATACCTCCTCCATAAAATATTGCCTCAGAATATGTTGTGTGCCTTGAGAAACATTACATATAACTGGAACGTGGCTCTAAATTCTCCTTTATCTGTCTGATACGACAAAAAGCAGAACAACATGTGTCAAAGCAGTGAAAGGGGAAAGCATTGCTGTTTGAACTATTCAGTCGCATGTCAGGTCTTGTTTATAATTGCTAGTTAACACCTTTTGGTTAACACTGGGACAGTGTGTATAAAATTGCAGCTAAATTTCAGTCACGCCTCTGTGTCTCTGAGACAAGATAGAAGGAAGAAGTAAAATAACATTTCAGACAAATCCATTCCAACCATCTCAATACCACAGAACAAAACGTCCCGATGTTGATTTGGTCGAAGAAAATTATATATCATCATTTTCCCTTTTCCCACCAACCATACCTCCCACCCACCACCACCCACCCCCCACCACCTCAACCCTAACACTGACCCCAACTTCATTTCATTTCATGGTCTGTGAAGTCATGAGGCAACAAGTCATCTTAGAGTCATAGAGTCATTGAGGTTTACAGCATGGAAACAAGCCCTTCGGCCCAACTTGTCCATGCTGCCCCTTTTTTAATCCCCTAAATTAGTCCCAATTGCCCGCATTTACCCTTATCCCTTTATACTCATCTAACCCATGTAACTGTCCAAACGCTTTTTAAAAGGCAACATTGGACCCGCCTCTACCACTACGTCTGGCAGTTTGTTCCAGACACTAAGCACCCTCTGTGTGAAAGAATTGCCCCTTGGACCCTTTTGTATCTCTTCCCTCTCACCTTAAACCTATGCCCTCTAGTTTTAGACTCCCCTCCCTTTGGGAAAAGATACTGACTATCTAGCTGATCTATGCCACTCTTTATTTTATAGACCTCGATGAAATTGCCCCTCAGCTTCCTACGCTCCAGAGAAAAGAACCCCAGTCTATCCAGCCTCTCCTTATAACTCAAACCATCAAGTCCCAGTAGCATCCTAGTAAATCCTTTTTGCACTCGTTTCTAGTTTAATAATATCCCTTCTATAAAAGGGCGACAAGAACTATACACAACATAATAGGGTGACCAGAGCTGTACACCCTATTTAGTTCCAAAAGTTGGTTTATGAGTAAGCAATGCTGTTGTCCAGAACAGACAAAAATTGCACAAAGCTACCGAACGAGGCATTGCATGGATGTTTGCAATGAACATCGCAAAGGCTTCACTGAATATGAAGTTCTGACAAAGAATGGCTTCAATTTAAATCGAATACAAATCAGGTCATTCTTGCTCATCTGAAATATTGATGTGAAGATGCCAGCTGGGGTGGACTGGGGTGGGCAAAGTAAGAAGTCTCGCAACACCAAGTTAAAATCCAACAGGTTTATTTGGAATCACAAGCTTTCGGAGTGCTGTCCCTTCATCAGGTGAGTCCTTCATTAAGTGACTCCATCTGAAATCTACACCACATCTTTTCTCACATCACACTACACCATTGTGATGTGAGAAAAGACTTTTTTGTGCTGTGGGAGAAATTTTCCAGCTGTGTCTGCTCCGAAACTGGAAAATTCACTCCTGTGGGTGGTTCAGGTCTGAAATTGTAGTGGAGGCAGTTTCAATCAAGGAATTCAAGGGGGCATTAGATGATTTTTGATTTGATTAATTATTGTCACATGTATTAACATATAGTGAAAAGGATTGATTCTTGCGTGCTATTAGACAAAGCATACCGTTCACAGAGAAGGAAATGAAAGAGTGCAGAATGTAATGTTACAGTCATAGCTCAGGTGTAGAGAAAGATCAACTTAATGCAAGGTATGGCCATTCAAAGGTCTGACAGCAGCAGGGAAGAAGCTGTTCTTGAGTCGGTTGGTACGTGACCTCAGACCTTTGTATCTTTTTCCCGACAGAAGAAACTGGAAGAGAGAATGTCTGGGGTGCATAGGGTCCTTAATAATGCTGGCTGCATTGGCGAGGAAGCAGGAAGTGTAGACAGAGTCAGTGGATGGGAGGCTGGTTTGTGTGATGGACTGGACTACATTCAAGACCTTTTGTAGTTCCTTGAATAGAAACAATGTTCAGGGGTACAGGGGAAAAGGCAGAGGAATGGCACTAAGTCACAATGCTCATTTGGAGAGTCGGTGCAGACCAAATGGTCTCCTTCTGCACTGTAGCAATTCTGTATTGGCACTTTCTTACCAACCTACCACCCTACACAGTGGGGTGCATGCAAGTTATTTTTTGCTTGGGTAGTTTTTCTATTTGAAATGCTTGAAATTCCCTGCCTCACTGACAGTCATTTTTCATGATGGTGAAGCATATATCATTCTGAGCCATTTCATGCTGCCATCTCATTGAGAGATAGGATATTACTGAGAAGGAGCAGTTAACATGGACATTAATGAATACCTGACAGTGATTAGATAGTGAAGATGTGATAGCTGGGTGTGTTTAGATCCAGTAAAACGAATATCAAGGAGTGTTACATTTGGAATCATGAGTCAGTGCGCAGAGAACATTAGCATACGAAAATACAAAAAGTGTTTAGATGATCTACTTCTCCACTTTCCACATCTCATTACCTCCTGGAAAAATAGACATGGGCCCAATTACATTTTGATTGCTTTCCGGTCAGTGTACACTACAACATGAAATGGCCAGTTTAATAAATTACTTGCACCAGATGGAAGAAAGTCATTGTTTATGCTAAGTTAGTTAGTGGCTTTATCAATTCACATTTTCTATGAATTTTTTTTTAGCCCAGGTGTTGTTCAGATTATCTTGCCCACATTTTTATTAATTTTCTTTATTGATAAAATTTTAATTCGAGAAAGGATTTGGATTCATATATCATCTTTCGTGACTTCCGAAAGCCCCAAAGCACTTCACCAGCAATGAAACTTTTAAAATATTGTCACTGTCATTATATAGGGCAACAGAGCAGGCATCATGTGCACAGCAGGATCTCATGAAACAGCAATGAAATAATGACTGGACAATCTGTTGGTTGAGAAATAAATGTGAAAGAATTGAAATGGCGCCAGGGCAACTCCCATGTTCATTTTCAGAAAGTGCCCTAGTATCTTTACATTCAATTGAGAGGGCAGGTGTATACTCTATTAGAAGAGAGTGCTGATTTGTTGGCACATAGACTGTGATTAGTTGAGCTATTGCCATGGAAAATGCACCAGTTGATGGTGACTGACAGTTAACTGCCAAACATTGTTTGTTTGGAAATCACGTCTGCACCGGCTCTCCAGACAGCTTGACTCCAATTGGTCAAGGCATTGTTCTGAGGAAGGAATCAGTGAATAGCTGCCTCTTATTTTGTTTAGTTGAAACAGATTCAATGTTCTTTCCGACTGCAAAGATCAAGGCCCTGTGTATTAACATACGTAGCTCCCAGTGCACATAAATGCTGTATACACTGTACACTGTGAGCCTGACTGACAACCTCAGATTGGTTGTCAGCATAATTCTTAGCACATTGAGGGTCATTTCGCAAATGTTGACCAATTGCGAAATCACATCTAATGTTGGACGCTGCGGCCAGAATTTTACTGGCCCGCCCATCATAGGAATCGGAGAGGGCAAGGGGCAGAGCACAGGAATGTCCGTTGACTTTGGGTGGGATTTTACGGTTTCCAGATGAGTGAGGCTGTAAAGTCCTGCCCTGTGTTTTGAATTTTGCAAGCATGGGTGTGGCCTACGTCTAGCCCATTTCACACAGTGGCTGGGGCATTGGCCAGGACTCTACCACCTCACCAGCCACAGAATTGGATTGGGTGAGGATCCGACAATGGAAAGCTCCATTGCCCTCGGGCAGGAATTTCCATTCTCGCTTGAGCGAGGCTGTAAAATCCCACCCAATCTGTTTGATATGATCTATTAGCCTTTGGGATGAATGGCCTTCATATCCAGCATCACATTGGTACTAAAATTCCAGAACCACGTTATTCATTCATAAAAGTGACGGAATGCCATTTTGGCTTGACCGCAGCATCCTGTTAGTGGTGAGTACCGCTCATGTTGCTCCTGCCCAGTAACAGCATGAAACCACTAGCTTCACCTGCTGCACAAATCTCTGAGATATTTTATACCCTGCTAGGATAGTCAGAGGTGGGCTGAAAGTGATGGCCTTCGGCCTGTTCACGAGTTTGCGTGATATGCAGCACAAAATGATCAGCTCAGAGTACCCATTATCCCGCAGGATGATTTTGATACGCCCTCTTCACTGTCAAACGCATGTGTTGAGCAAATGGCTCGGGCCCTACTTAAGAGATTGCTGATGGGGAGAACCTTATAACACATGGAACTATGAGAATCCCAAAGCAAGTATTGAACAGCAAAAGTAGACTCGTGATAGAAAACCAAGTTCTGCACTACTAAATGACCAGTTAATAAAAGTACTTCCAGCACTCTTTCAGTACTGTACTGGAATGTTACCTGGAGTGCGATTTGAATTTGTTATCTTCTGGCAGAGGTGAAAGTGGTGTGGTTAAAAGCTAGGTTGTTGCTGTGCTCTTCCTATTTAGGCTGCCTTATCTTTCTTCATAAGCAGCTTGTGCAACTTTATTGTTTTTCTCACTGCCTCCGTAGTGACATTTCCCAGTGTAGTGATTGTATCGGGACACACTGCTCTCTGTGAAATCCCATTAAAAAAAACTGTACTATCAGTAAAACAGCCTTGGACCGTACCGTGCATTCCCAGCTGGTGAAATGTTTTCCGAGAGACAGCCAGCCTGCCAACAGTGCTCAAGGTCACAAGCTCATTTCTTTAAGTATGGCTGTCGATAATGTCTCAGAGTCACTTGGTAGCTAGGAGCAAACACAATTTGATAGGCCTCCAGGATATATATATATAGGTTATGAAATCAATTGATTTTGGCAATATATTTTTTTCAGCATAAAGTAGGGAAACGTTAGAATAAAATGACTCCCAGATTTGATTTCCAATCTGTGTTGAGTTAGCAGAAGGAGCGGTACCATTGGCTTCCTGGCTTTGAGGATTTTGTGTTATTAATGCACTTACATGAAAACAAGTGAGGACAAGCTGATGAGATGACAAGGGCAGCCGAATAAGTTCATAAATTTCACTGTCAGGATCTACATATGAACATCTGTCACTTGGGAAAATACCTAATGTGATCAGGATATTTGGAACTGTACTCCATCAAGGAGGCGACAGAGGGCAGTTAAGTAAATTGGTGAGAACATTCACTCCAAGGATGTCTCACACTTAATGGACTCCTTGTGGTATTCCCCCAACCCTATTACATTATGACTTTTCAAACACTCTTTGATGGATTAAGTCACTGGCTGAGACTTAAATGTCTCTCCTATTTTACCAGTTTAAAGGAACAGAGACTTTCATTTTGCCCAGATAAGGTGTTAATAGTAGAATGCCAAATGGGATTTCACCACCTCGGTGTTAATAGTTAGATCTTTGTTAAAGCTTTATTTGTTTGTCTTTTGTGTGATTAGTAGGGTAAATATGTGGTGTTACGGGGATAGGGCCTGGTGGGATTGTTGTTGGTGCAGATTCAATGGGCTGAATGGCCTCTTTCTGCACTGTAAGAATACTATGAATTCTACTGAAATAAGAAAACTGATCCTTGAGGTAGGATTTTCCGGGCCGCACTCGCCCCGAAACCAGAAAGTCCCATCCGAGGTCAAATTTTGCACGTTCCTTGCCCCCACCCATTACGATTCCTATGGTGGGTGGAATGGGAAAATTTCCCTCCCTCTTCATGATTATTTAAAAACCCATTTCTGCTTTTCACTTTGCAAAGTTCCTCAGACAACAAACACAATGCGGAAAGGTTTATCCTCTTCTTTCTCAGTGACTTTGGTGTACGGTATTTCACTCCCTTGCCTCACGTCTATCACTAATATGCTACATTTTCACACTTTAGCCCCAAGCCTCTATCCTTTATTCAAACTTAAATATTCAAACTAAAAGAGGCATCGGTGTGTTCCTTTCCATTGCCTTTAATGTGATATCAAAAGGCTGTTGCTTCATCTTATTTGTGTTTTGCAGACTTATTATTTGACTTCTTTTATTATTGTCACATGTATTGGTATACAGTGAAAAGTATTGTTTCTTGCACAGTGTACAAACAAAGCATACCATACTAGAGAGAAGAGATGGAGACAGTGCAGAATGTAGCATTACTGTCATAGCTAGGGTGTAGAGAAAGATCAACTCAATACAAGGTAGGTCCTGATGGGACTAGGAAGAGGCTGTTCTTGAGTTGGTTCGATGTGTCTTCAGGTATTTTCATCTTTTTCTCGCTGGGAGAAGGTGGCAGGGAGAATATCCAGGGTGCATGGGGTCCTTGATTATATTGGTTGCTTTTCCAAGGCAACTGGAAGTGTAGACAGAGTCAGTGGATGGAAGACTGATTGGCGTGATGGAGTGGGCTTCGTTCACAACCTTTTTGTGGTCTTGGGCAGAGCAGGAGACATACAAAGCTGTAATACAACCAGAAAGAATGCTTTCTCTGGTGCATCTGAAAAAGGTGGTGAGAGTCGTAGCGGGCATGCCGAATTTCCTTAGCTTTGTGAGAAAATAGAGGCATTGGTGGGCTTTCTTAACTATAGTGTCAACATGTGGGGACCAGAACAGGTTGTTGGTGATCTGCCCACCTAGAAACTTGAAGCTCTCGACAATTTCCATTTTGTCCCCATTGATGTAAACAGGGGTGTGTCCTCCACTACACTTGATGAAGCAGATGACTATCTTCTTTGTTTTGTTGACATTGGGGGAGAGGTTATTGTCGCTGCGCCAGTTCACCAGATTCTCTATCTCATTCCTGTACGCTGTCTCATCATTGATCATCAGCTTATAATGACTTTTTTTCTGAATAAGTTGAATAGGAAATTGACCATCTATCACTTCTATTCTGTACCTGAAGCAAAGAATCTCTTTGTCCACCGATCACTACAGCTGAGAAGATAAATGTCTACTCCAATTTATTTCTATATCCACTATACAGAACTCATGGCAACTACTCAAAGATCAAATGTAAAGGGACAGTTGATTCCCATTATTTATCATTCAGATAAGAGAAAAGGACACTTACATGTAATAGATTCACTGTGCCTTCCTGCTTCCCTGGCTCCATTAGCGAGAGATGAGCAGATTCAATGTGAGCATGTTCTGTCCTGCTTAGTGAATGTTCTTTGCTGATTAGTGAAAGTTCTTTGCTGTCTCCGCCCAGTCAAATCTGATACTCCCACTCATTGGCAATTCACAGTCCTCAACTTGAAACCCATCCCAAGTTCAGGACATGGCACTGGGCTGTTAGGGGGATGGCTGCAGTGGCCAGCCTCCATTCGTTTGAATACCAGGTTGGGAGCAGCACCCCAGGAAATGTATTTAAAGCACTTTGCTTATTTGCTGTAGTATGCTATAATCCCATTAAGGGCTACCTGCTATGTGGAGCTGGTTCTCCTGCTTGCAAGCTGCTGCTGGTTGTCCAAAAGTGCATCATTACTATATTGGGAGGGTCTCAAACACATGTAAGGTCCTTGGCTTGTGTACACTCATAAAATCATAGATTCCTACCGTGCAAAAGGAGGCCATTCAGCCCATCAAGTCTGCACTGACCACAGGCCCTATCCCCATAACCTCATGCATTTACTCTAGCTAGTCCCCCTGACACTGGGAGCAATTTAGCACTTCCAATCCACTGAAGCCACACATCTTTGGACTGTTGGAGGAAACCAGAGCACCCGGAAGAAATCCACATAGACATGGGGAGAACGTGCACACCCCGCGCAGAGAGTAACCCAAGCCGGAAATTGCACCCCAGCATCCTGTGGTAACACCACAGTTCGTTTTTGCAAACATCACCTTCCTGGCCAAACAATCATGGTCGCTCCAAGACGTAATCAGCAGTCTGGAGAGACGCGACATCAAGGTTGGTCTCCCAATCCACTACCATCATCATCAGAGCATTGAGGACGTTGATTATTTCCCCTACTTTTAGGAAGTGATATCTCCAGGGAGAGTGATGTAGAGATTGATGTCCACACAAAAATCAGCAAAGCAATATTGATCTTCCAGAGGCTCTGTATGGTGTGGGCATCCAACACCATCAACATAGCTATGAAACAATGATTCAACATGTCTATAGTACTACCAACCACAATCTATGCCGGTGAAACATGCAAATGTCTGGGTGGGTTTCCTCCCACAGTCCAAAGATGTGTGGGTTAGGTGCAAGATGTGTGGGTTAGGCGCATTGGCCATGCTAAATTGCTCCACGTGTCGGTGGATTGCCAGGGTAAGTGTGTGGGTATGTGGGAATACAGCCTGTGTGGGATTGTGGTCGATGCAGATGCAAAGGGCTGAATGGCCTGCTCCTGCACTGTAAGGATCCTATGATTCCATGTTTCAAGTGGGTTGGATGTCTTTCACCAGTGTTGACTACATGAGAAATAAAAACAGAAAATGCTGGAAAATCTCAGCAGTTCTGGCGGCATCTGTGGAGAGAGAAGCAGACTTACTGGCTGGAATTCTCCGGCCATTCATGCCGCACTGCTACGGCAGCGGGTATGGAGAACTTGGCACTTAGCGAAACCTCTGCTCACTGTATTGGGATGGGCTGCAAATAAGGTCGGAGAATCCAGCCCAATGTTTTGTGTCCAAGAAGAGTCAGAAGACTCAGAACATTAATTCTGTTTCCCCCTCCATAGATGCTGCCTGACCTGCTGAGTTTTCCCAGTGTTGTCTGTTTTCACTCCAAATTTCCAGGATCTATATTATAGAATCATTGAATCATAGAATGCCTACGGTAGACCATTCGGCCCATCGAGTCTGCACTGACTGCAATACCACCCAGACCCTATTCCCCTAACTCCACATATTTACCCTGCTGATCCCCCTGACACTAGGGTCAATTTAGCATGGCCAATGAACCTAACTCACCCATCTTTGGACTGTGGGAGGAAACTGGAGCACCTGAAGGAAACCCATGCAGACACAGGGAGAATGTGCAAATACCACACAGACAAAGATCCGAGGCTGGAATCGAACCCGGTCCCTGATGCTGTGAGGCAGCATTGCTATACACTGTACCACCCTGTTGCTCAAAAAAATCAATGAAATTGATATTATTTTGCTTCATTGTCTACATTAAATACTGGACGTCAGAAGGAGAAACAACATCAACAGCAAACAAGTGCTACAGAGAACTGGTTAGAGGCGTCTGCAGAACATTGGGATGGAGAGATGACCAAAACTGACCAGTAACGTATTTTGCCTCCTGAATTCCTGTCCTGCCAGAATGGCAGTAGAATGGAGATGGAAAAAGAAGACAGAGACAGCCCAAGAAAACTTGCCCAAATATGTTTAAAGAGATATCTTTAAGGCTGGGACAGATCCTAGCTTGGAGCAAAAGATATTGTGATGGACTGGGGCCGGTGGCAAATTCTTGCTATCCATGCTCCTGCATGGGAACAGAGGAGGAACTAAGTAAATTCTTTGGCACCACCTCTAAGTTTAAAGGAAAGTGGAAAATTATGGCCAATACTTCTGCAATTCCCAATCTCACATCCATCAATATACTTGATTGCAGTCCATGTGGTCCTGGTGACTTATCTACTAAGCACAGACAGTATACCTAACAGCTCTTCCCTCTTCAGCTTTCTCAACTCCTTCTCCACCGTGACCTGCAGCATCTTCTTCATTGGTAAAGATAAATGCAAAATACTTAATCATTTAATACCTCAGCTATGCCCTCTGCCTCCAGATGCAAATCCCCCTTTTGATCCCTCATCAGTCCGACTCCTCTACTTAACCCCCTCCTACTACTTACATGTGTGGAGATGGCTTTTTGGATTCCCTTTTATGTTAACTGTCAGTTTCTTCTCTTACTCTTTCTTGCCTTCTCCTATTTGCTTTTTCAAGAACCCTCGGAATCGTCTATACTCAGCCTCTTTCCCAATTGTATTATCCATTTGACATCTGTCGTAAGCACTCTTTTCCTGTTTCATCTCAATCTCTATCTATTTTGTCATCCTGGAGTTCTAGGTTTGTTTTCCCTAACTTTCCCCTTTGTGGGAATATACCCTGACTGTATTTGAACTATCTCTAAAGGCAGCCCATTGTTCATTACACTTTTTTAAAGCCTATTTATTAGTGTCATGAGTAGGTTTACATTAACACTGCAATAGAGTTACTGTGAGAATCGTCTGGTTGCCACATTCTGGTGCCTGTTCCGGTACGCTGAGGGAGAATTTAGCATGGCCAATGCACATAACCAGCTCATCTTTCGGACTGAGAGAGGAAACCGGAGCAGACCCGAAGGAAACCCACACAGACACAGGGAGAATGTGCAGACTCTCCACAGACAGTGACCCAAGCTGCGAATCAAACCCGGGTCCCTGGTGCTGTGAGGCAGCAGTGCTAACCACTGTGCCACTGTGTCACCAGTCCTGTTACCTGCTGATCTTTGATTCCAAAGAATGGATCAGGGCCAGATCCATCCTCATCCTCCCTTTGAAGTTAGCTTTCCCCACAGTTAATCATTCTTACCAAGGATTGTTCCATGTACTTCTCTACAGCTAATTGAATTGCAAGGGATATTTGAAGCATGAGGGCTGACGTTGCAAAATATTCCAGAATAAATGAGTGTAATCGTTTCCAATTGGAAATTAAATTCATACGTAAAACAGCAAAGGAATTATCTTTCTATACTGCTGTATCTGGGGACGTTTTTAAAATGGGCTTTAAGTGTTTTCTGGATGTATACTGTAGTTCATCATTTTAATAGAGTAACACTGGAAATAGGAAAGCCATAATGCAGGTTGCCATTAAGACTTTCTAAAATTTTATCTTGTTATATTTCTGCAGTGTAAGCTAAGTGGTAATGAAAATGAGGAGAAATGATCATCTTGTGTGTATCAAAGTATTGCTGCAGTACAGTTACTAAGTGTCTGAAAGCATTTAGAGTGGGAGCTCTATGTGAATGCATTTACAGTGCCTCTTGAAGCTCTTGAAGACCACCAGTGATTGTTGGTATCATTCTGTTCCAACTGGAAACATTAATTTACAAAAGACAGTTTATGAGGTCGGAGCTAGAATTAAATACATCAACATAAGTGTCCCATCAAGAAGACAGGAAAGAAAACATATATATAATATTATTGTGAATCATTATAAAGATGTGCAAAATATCTACAAAGAATGTTTCTTCTCTTACTCTTTCTTGCCTTCTCCTATTTGCTTTTTCAAGAATCCTCGGAATCGTCTATACTCAGCCTCTTTCCCAATTGTATTATCCATTTGACATCTGTTGTAAGCACTCTTTTCCTGTTTCATCTCAATCTCTATCTATTTTGTCATCCTGGAGTTCTAGGTTTGTTTTCCCGAACTTTCCCCTTTGTGGGAATATACCCTGACTGTACTTGAACTATCCCTAAAGGCAGCCCATTGTTCATTACACTTTTTTAAAGTTTATTTATTAGTGTCACGAGTAGGTTTACATTAACACTGCAATAGAGTTACTGTGAGAATCGTCTGGTTGCCACATTCTGGTGCCTGTTCAGGTATACTGAGGGAGAATTTAGTATGGCCAATGCACCTAACCAGTGCATGGTCCCTTTAAAAGCTGGCTTTGTTCAATACTGAGATATTTAAAATGCAGAGTACACACAGACTCTAAGTTGCAACACTTGGTTCAGAGACCAAAAGCTTCAGGGTTGCCTTGGCAACTGGCTCTGCAGGTTTTTGCATTTTGTTAGCCAATGAGTTTAAAGAAAACACTCAGCTAAAAGGAACTTATCAGATTTGAACTTGTTGTTGTTGTCAACCTCGGGCCAATCCGAGTACAGGAACGTTGATAGGTCATAAGGATTATAAAAGAGGAGTTAACTGCCTTGAGTTCAGTTCCACCAGGGGCTGAGCCAGGAGTTCAATCAGAACCAGGGGCCAGACCACCTGAAGCAGTTGGGTCTGCTGGAGCAGTTAGTTCTTAACTCTGCCAGCTTCAGATAGGTCCTAAGATAAATCACCCTTTAAGCAGCAAAAGGTACAAAATCAGACAACGCTTACCGACAGCAAACAACTACCAAAGAATTCCAAATCTTTTCCAAGCTGTCAGACCTGATTGTGCATAGTTTTTGAGAGTGAGTAAGATTCTGTTACTACTGTCTTGGTAATGAACGGTCCTTGCTTTATTCGAACAGCATTTCAGTCAAACTGTACCGTAGTCCATATATTACTTGTTTAGTTAAAGTTCCTGGTTATTTAAATAAGATACCTTGTTAATTATTCATTTAAAGCAAGTATTGGGCCTTTATGTTAATGAAGCTCTAAACATTAATTAAACAATTAAAACTTCCCAAGTATTTTTATCGGATTATAATGTGAGGTAAAGGGGTTTAACTTCTGTGTCGGAACAATATATAACATATATATAAATATCTGTCAGTCCAGCTACGTTATAAAGCTTGTTCTAAAATTGACAAACAGCTGGAGTGATAAAATGGCTTCCACCGACCACATGACAGTAGTCCTGAGAGTTTTTAAGCAGTTTTAACATGGTCAAAGGATAAAACATAAGTTTAAATTTATTTATTTATTAGTGTCACAAGTAAGCTTACATTAACACTATAATAAGAACATAAGAACATAAGAAATAGAAGCAGGAGTAGGCCAACTAGCCCTTCGAGCCTGCCCCGCCATTTAATAAGATCATGGCTGATCTGTCGTGGCTCAGTTCCACATTCCCGCCCTCTCCCCATAACCCTTAATCCCCTCTCTTATCAAAAACCCATCAACCCGCGTCTTAAAAATATTTAGCGAGGCAGCCTCCACCACTTCAACGGGCAGAGAATTCCAGAGATTCACCACCCTTTGAGTGAAGAAGTTCCTCCTCAACTCCGTTCTAAACTGCCCCCCCCCCCCTTTATCTTGAGGCTGTGCCCCCTAGTCCTACTATCCTTTCTGAGCGGGAAGAGTCTCTCCACCCCTATCCTATCCATCCCATTCATCATCTTATACGTCTCAATGAGATCTCCCCTCATTCTTCTAAACTCTAACGAGTACAAGCCTAGTTTATTCAGCCTCTCCTCATATGAAAATTCTCTAGTCGCTACACTCCGGTGCCTGTTCGGGTATACTGAGGGAGAATTTAGCATGCCCAATGCACCTAACCAGCACAGCTTTCAGACTGTGGGAGCACCTGGAGGAAACCCACACAGAAACGCAGAGAACATGCAAACTCCACAAAGCCAGGAATCGAACCCAGGTCCCCAGCGCTGTGACGCAGCAGTGCTAACCACTGTGCCGCCATGTTGCCCATCAAATCCCTTGGAATGTAACAAGCCTTGCATTGTCCAATCGCTTCGGTCAAGCCTATACAATGGATTAGCACACACGGGCTGAAGGTTTCCGGCCCTTTTAGATGCTGCTGCCAGCCAATGGTGAGCCACCGTCCACAACTGGGAAATACACCATTGGGTGGGGGGTGGAAGGGGGCACAAAATCCCACTTGTGATGTCTGCACCAGCCAGCTATGGTCAAAGGCACGACTTCACGTCTTCAACATTATGATAATAGTTCCACAGTCACCTCTCAAAACACTGTAGAGTTTTAACAAGGGGCCTCATTAACTGAATACCTCGACCCAAAATCACCCTGCTGCATGACTAGAGACTAGAGTTGAATTTTATGGTCGGTTGTAGTTTAACTGGCGAAGAGAAGCAAGCTTTAGGCTAACGGCCTATACAATGACCTCCATCTCTCTCAACATCCCTCTTTTATTCTATAAATGAACAAAAAAGGCTGGATGTTGCATTATACCTTCCTGCATTTTGTGTATGTGGAAAGAAACAAACCCTCTTATTTTACCTCATCTCAAGTTTGCTGTGGGGTTAGCAACTGAGGATTGGATCATTCCAAAACCAAAGGGTTGGGGAAAATACACCACCACGTATATAGGGGGAATTCATAAGCCAGAAACATCTTTAAGTTTACCAACAGGTAGTGGAAAAATCAGGGCTGTTTAAATTAATCCCCCTCCTGACCGTAACAGTAGTTATAAGTACATTATTTTTTTTAAAGAATTCATTGGTGCGGGCATCACATTTATTGCCCTTGAGAAGATGATGATGAGCTGTCACCTTGGAATGCTGTAATTCATTGAGTGAATGTGGTCCCGTTGTGCTATTAGGGTGGGAGCTCCAGGATTCTAACACAGCAACAGTGAAGTGATAGCCATCACACAGTGATAGCCACCATAAATAGGCCAGACCAGGTAAGGACAGCAGATTTCCTTTCTTAAAGGACATTAATGAACTAAAGTTAAAACCTCATTTATTAGTCACAAGTAGGCTTACATTCACACTGCAATAAAGTTACTATGGAAACTCCCTAGTTGCCACACTGAGGGAGAATTTAGCATGGCCAATTCACCTACCCAACACATCTTTGGACTGTGGGAGGAATCCGGAGATCCCGGCGGAAACCCATGCAGACAAGGGGAGAACATGCAAACTTCACATACCATGACCCAAACTGGGAATTGAACAAAAGTCCCTGGCACTGTGGGCAGCTGTACTAACCACTGTGCTACCTTGCCATCCCTAGATAGGTCGGTCACCATTTTTGTTACTGTTATTGTTACTAACAGTTAATTCTAGATTAATTGGATTTAAGTTTCCCATCTACCATGGTGGGATTTAAACCGATACCTCTTGGTTATTAGTCCAACTTTCTAGATTGCCAAACTAATGACATATTATTCGACCATACCTGCAAAATCAGATGTGTCAAGATTTTTTGTTTATTTTTGTGTATTCCTTTCAAATATTTTCATTAACGTCCCATCTTCTGAGCCTTATTAGCTCTGCCTGTTCCCCAGCATACATAATTCAACAGTGAGAAATGTCTTCTACCTTTGGAGAAAATCATTATGGAGAACTTGCATATGTATCACGATCTCAGATTGAATGGAAGTGTTCAGCAAAGTGATCGCATTCAGCTTCCCAATATCATACAGTCCCAACAATGCAGAAGGAGGCTCATCAAAGTCTGTACCAACCACAATTCCATCCAGACCCTTTTCCTGTAACCCCACATATTTACCCTGCTAATCCCCCTGACACTAAGGGGCAATTTAGCATGGCCAGTCAACCTAACTCACGCATTTTTGGACGGTGGAAGGAAACCAGAGAAAACCCACACAGACATGGGGAGAATGTACAAACTCCACACAGACAGTGACCCGAGGTCAGAATTGAACCCGGGTCCCTGGCTCTGTGAGGCAGCAGTGCTAACCACTGTGCCAGCAATGCATATAGATAAATTGAACAGATATTTTGTATCAGTCTTCACTATAGCGGATGCAAGTAACATCCGAGAAGCAGCTAGAAACCAGGAAATGGAAAGGGAGGGATTTCCCCTCATCCTGACAAAGTGTCACTGAGCAGAAATGTCAAATTTGCTTCTCCCTCCCTGAGCTGCTGAGTATTTCCTGTACTTTTTATTTCAGATTTCCTACATCTACCAAGCCTTTTTTTGATATGTTTATATTCACAATGGCAGTCTGGAAGACGTATTTGAATGCTTGTACGTGTCTGCTTACATCCTTCCAAAACCAATTTGTTGGACATGCACAATGAAGAGTGCCATTTGGGTGAGAAACTGGAAGATTCCTGAAACCTAGAAAGGAGTCACTGTCTTCAAAAAATAAATAAGAAACTACAAAGAGTCATGAATGAAACCCATCCCTTCACTCTAACCAGCTTCCCATCCATTGACTCTGTCTACACTTCCTGCTGCCTCGGAAGAGCAGCCAGCATAATCAAGGACCCCATGCACTTTGGATATACTCTCTTCCACTTTCTTCCATTGGGGAAAAGATACAAAAGTCTGAGAACACATATCAACTGACTTAAGAACAGCTTCTTCCCTGCTGCCATCAGATTTTTGATGGACCTACCTCGCATTAGGTTAATTTTTCTCTCCACCCTAGCTACGACTGTAACATTACATTCTGCTCTTTCTCCTTTCCTTCTGTATGTACAGTATGCTTTGTTTGTATAGCGCGCAAGAAACAATACTTTTCACTGTATACAAAGACACATGACAATAATATATCAAATCTAATCAGATCAGTAGGAGGCTTGGGTGGCAAGATGACAAAGTTTAATCCTGACAAATGTAAGGTAATGCATTTTGGAAGGTCTAATACAGATAGGAAATATCCAGTAAATGGCAGGACCCTTAAGAGTATTGATAGGCAAAGGAATTTGGGTGTACACGTACTCAGTTCACTGAAAGTGGCAATGCAGGTAGAGAAGGTAGTCAAGAAGGCATATGGCATGTTTGCCTTCATCAGCCAGGACATTGAGTTTAAAAATTGGCAAGTCATGTTTATTGAACCTTAGTTAGGCCACACTTGGAATATAGTTTTCAATTCTGGTCGCCACACTACCAGAAGGATGTGGATGCTTTGGAGAGGGTACAGGAAAGTTTTACCAGGATGTTGCCTGGAGGATGTATGGAGGGCATTAGCTATGAGGAGAGATTGGAGAAACTTGGTTTGTTCTCACTGGAGCTACGGAGGTTGAGGAGAGACCTGATAGAAGTCTGCAAGATGATGAGAAGCATGGACAGAGTAGATAGTCAGAAGCTTTAACCCAGAGTGGAAGAGTCAATTACTAGGGGGACATAGGTTTAAGGTGTGAGGGGCAAGGTTTAAAGAAGACGTAAGAGGCAGATTTTTTTACATGGAGAGTAGTGGGTGCCTGGAACTCGTTGCCGGGAGAGGTAGTGGAAGCGGATACAGTGGTGACTTTTAAGGGGCATCTTGACAAGTACATGAATAGGATGGGAATAGAGGGATGTGGTCCCTGGAAGGGTAGGGGGTTTTAGTTAAGTTGGGCAGCATAGTCGGTGCAGGCTTGGAGGGCTGAAGGGCCTGTTCGTGTGCTGTAATTTTCTTTGTTCTTTGTTCTTTGTTTAAATTAGGTGGTTGAAAAAAATAGGTCAGAAGCAAAATGGAATTGTTTTTAATAGATTGACTGGGAGTTATTTTATTCCCTGAGACTTAGGTACTGGGTAACAGCTTTTGATTTACATTGATGAAAGTAAGAGGAGAGCATAAAATCATGTTAAACACTACAGACTCTCAATTGATTCTTAGCATAAACGAGTTTTCTGGTGAGGAGAGAGGCCTAGAAAAGAATAGGCCTACTAATCTATGAAGTTTATAAGAATGTAAGATGATTTTGTTCCTTGAGATCCTGAGAGGCCTTGTCAAGGTGAATACTAGGAGGTTGTTTCTGCTGGCTGGTGCATCTATAACCTTTTAAAAATTCACTTATGGGATGTCACTGGTTGGGCCATCATGTATTACCCATCCCTAGTTACCCTAGGTGGTGGTGAGCTGCCTTCTCAACTGCTGCAGTCCCTGAGGTTTCGGCGGGCACACCATATTGCTGTTAGGGAGGGTGTTTCAGGATTTTGACCCAGTGGCAGTGAAAGAATGACAAAATATTGCCAAGTCAGGATGGCAGGTGACTTGGAGGGGAACCTCCAGGTTATGGTGTTCTCAGGTGTCTGCTGCTCTTGTCCTTCTAGATGGTAATGGTTGCGAGTTTGGGAGGTGCAGTTTAAGGAGCCTTGGTGAGTTCCTGCAGTGCATCTTGTAAATGGTACACATGGCAGTGGGTGGTGGAGGGATTGAATAGTTTCTGAATATGGAGTTGGCTATTTCGGATTTAAAACAGGAGAAATTTCTTGACTGAGAGCATTATGAATTTGGAATTCTCTACCCCAGAGGGTTTGGTTACTAAGTCATTGAATAAGTGCAAGACAGAGAGATAGAATTTTGCACACTGAGAGAATTGAGGAATATGGAGATAGGTCAGGATTTTGGAGTTGAGATAGAAATCAACAACCAGCTGTTGAATGGTAAAGTAGGGGGAAGCTTGGGCTGCGTAATTAATTGAAGACATCTTTTCTTTGTTGAAAAAAAACTTATATATAACAAATTCTGACATCTGAAAAGTTTTAGACAAATAGCAGCTTTGAATATACAACTACACCTCTCCTGAGCTAGATCTATTTGTATGGAATTTATTGCCCTGCCCGAAGGTGCTTTGGTGGTGGGAGGCATTTAATTGGGAAGGAGGGTGCGAAGAGAGGACCTTGCCACCTTCTTGTCTTTGCCCAGAGGTTGGGGTATGAAAATTCATAGATGACCTTCCCACCCTATTCCTGCAACACCCCTCCTGTCATCACTCACTTGTGGCCTGGATCCCTAGGCCTCAGGTAGCTGCATTACCGGCAGCAGCCACTGCCTCCCTGTGTCACTGTGAGCAAGTTACCAGTCCCTGATTGGCTTTCAGTCTCAGGGGCAGGATTTCCAAACCAGGGTTCTGGATTCGAAGGCCTGGTACTGTCCCATTAAGAGTCTGATTGGACGTTCCAAAAATAGACAACATGGAGCTCTCACCACCCACCAACGAGCAGATGGGACTCCCACATTAAAATTGCACCCTACTTCTCTGCCTCTATAGAGGTGTACCCATCTTGCTTTCTCACTGGAGTCAAATCTATCTATCTCTCTCAAGGTAGATCTACCTGAAGAGAAATAAAGCTCTCTCCCTCTCTCTCTCTGCAGATAGATGTCACTCCTCTAATCTCTTCAGAGATTGAGAGAGGAGAGTGACTGATCTTCAGTGTCTAAACTTGTTTAAATGCATCCAATGTTCCGAGTGAATGCAAGTGGGAGATTGTAAATCAAGTTCGTCTGTCATGATCACTGACATTTTGATTTATCACTCAGATGTTGAGGATTGTTGCACAAAGGAAAACCTTGTGTTTCTGCATACATTTTGCAGCAATACTGAGCATACTCTACTGGCAATAGCCAAGACTTTCCAATATATCAACAATCCAAAAAAAGACATCATCAGACAAGACACTTAAATGGTAGAGACTGGGCTGAATTTTGCCATTGGCTTGGAGACCAGCTTGGTGATTTTACTGCAAATGGCCCCCTAACCAGCTATCATCAGGCACGGTAGCACAGTGGTTAGCACTGCTGCTTCACAGCTCCAGGGATCTGGGTTCAATTCCCGGCTGGGGTAACTGTGTGGAGTTTGCACATTCTCCTCGTGTCTGCATGGGTTTCCTCTGGATGCTCTGGTTTCCTCCCACAGCCCAAAGATGTGGTTGATTGGCCATGCTAAAACTTGCCCCTTAGTGTCCTGAGATGTGTAGGTTAGAGGGATTAGCAGGTAAATATGTAGGGATATGGGGGTAAGGCCTGGGTGGGATTGTGGTCGATGCAGACTCGATGGGCCAAATAGCCTCTTTCTGCACTGTAGGATTTCTATGATTCTACCGAGACACACTAACTGGACTTTAGTTGGTTAATGCCTAAATTAGGAGGAGAGGGAAACTTCACCCAGGTCTGGCTCACATAATGGACATATCTAATCTTGAAATTAAAAATAATAGAAAATAGTCTGCTGTCCAATTAAGGATGGTGGACATGTTCTTGATGCTGTTGGCCCAGCATATCTGAAGTTACAGCAGCACCACTGCAAGAGGTGATCCCTGCCGAGACAGACAAACAGGAGACCTTGGGGTGCCTCCAAGTAAGTTTTTTTTTATTCATTCATGGACATGCGCGATGCTAGCTGGCCAGGATTTATTGCCCATCCCTAGTTGCCCGAGGGCAGTTGAGAGTCAACCACATTTCCGTGGCTCTGGAGTTGCATGTAGGCCAAACCAGGTAAGGACAGCAGATTTCTTTCCCTAAAGGACATTAGTGAACCAGATGGATTTTTCCCACAATCGACAATGGTTTCATGGTCATCAGTAGCTTCTTAATTCCAGATATTTTTTATTGAATTCTAATTCCACCATCTGCCATGGTGGGATTTGAACCCGGGTCCCAAGAACGCTTGGTGAATTTCTGGATTAGTGGTCTAGCAATAATACCATGAGTCCATCACCTCACAATCAAACCTGAGAAATCCAGGGGGGCTAAGGGCTGTAGAGGGAAGCCTCTTGGGAGAGATAGTTGAGATCCTGAGTGCTGGTTCTGATGATTCCCTGGACTGTTGCAGGAACATTTGTCTCCATTAAGTTTTCAGCATCCCCACAAGATGGGAGTTGCCTGTCATTGGCAAACCTCCACAAAATGATCTTTCACTGGCTCTTTAATTGTGCTAGTTGATAGCCTGCCTCCATGGACCAAACAGCTGGTCTACATCTGGCCTCCCTCTGTTCCATTTGCAGGTCAGCAGTGGGGTCTCGTCCCCGCACAGATTCTTGCTGATTTACTGACCATGATGTGAAGATGCCAGCGTTGGACTGGGGTAAAACAGAAAGAAGTCCCACAACACCAGTTTAAAGTCCAAACAGGTTTATTTGTAGCGAAAGCCGCAAGCTTTTGGGACAGCTTGTCCCTTCGTCAAGGGCTGAGAACGCCCAGCAACGTGACAAAGGGACAAGCTGTCCCGAAAGCTTGCGGCCTTTGCTACAAATAAACCTGTTTAGACTTTAAACTGGTGTTGTGGGATTTCTTTCTGATTTACTGACCGCCCAGGGAGCAGTAGAAAACCTGCCCCAAGTTATCACAAATGCTGCAGATGCTGGAAATCTGAAATAAAAACAGAATATTCTGGAAGAATTCAGTGTGTCAGGCTGACCTGTTGACTATTTCCAGTATGTTTTGTTTTTCTGGTAATTTCTGTTCACTGGCATGATGCGATGTTTTTTAAAAAGAAACATTTTTTAACATTGATTGGAAGCTAAAACAGCATAAATAACTCCTGGTAAATGTGCAGATTAATACATTTCCCTGAGTATCTGATAGCCTGTTGTAATGGCACAAATAGAGAAAATCACCAATATTTAAAACAATTGAAGCAGATAGGGTGAAATCTCATTTTTGCTTTCCATATCTCCCCTTGACTTTAGAGCCCAGCGGGTGGGGGGAGGGAGGGAGGTGATCAGACTTGTCTTCAGTGATAGCAAATCTTCAGTTCATTTTTGTTCTTGACCTGTTTTCCATTGGCTTCAATGTAAAATGGAGGTAATCGGATGTAAGCTGGGCTGAAGATTCCCCAATCACTGATTTGTGCTCAGACAGTCATTGCTGTTGTGATATACAGCACAAAAAAGACCCTTTGGCCCATCGTATCTGTCAACCACCTAACCATTCTAATTCCATTTTCCAGCACTTGGCCCAGAGCCTTGTATGCCTGTTGGTCATTGGGTACAAATATGTTTATTTTCAACTATTTCTTAAAGGCTTTTTAACAAAGAACAACCCAGCACGGGAAACAGGCCCTTCGGCCCAACGAGCCCACGCCGCCGCATCACCCTACACCTATTCTACCCTGCATGTCTACGAATGGAACCCTACTCAGTCAGATTCAGGGAAGAAATAGTGTCAATTTGGTAAAAACCGATTAGCCTAAGAGCACATCTTTGGGGTGTGGGAGGAAACCGGATCGCCCGGAGGAAACCCACGCAACCACAGGGAGAATGCGCAAACTCCCACAGACACAGGCCCAAATCCATGTGTCTGCACAGCCAGCAGTGCTAGTCACTGAGCTGTTGCGGCGCCCGTCTACCGGTCCAGGATCAAGCACACACACCGACATGAAGTACTAGGCCACTCCTGGAACTTCCAAGAGCAGCCCACGCACGACCCGCCGTGTGCATGCCCCTCGTTTGACACGAGGTGGACCTCCACCTGTGGAATAAAGACAAAAATATTAATCTTACAGCCTGCCTTTCCGGTGTCTCCCGAGGTTTAACCCTATTTAATAGCCCCTACCATATCCCTCCATTCTCGTTTCACTCATGTGCCTATCTAACTGCATTTTAAACGAGTCCAACGTTCCTGCCTCCACCACCCTACTTGGTAGCGCGTTCCAGACCCCCACAACTCTCTGCGTAAAGAACCTTCTTCTCACCTCCAAATTATACCTCTCCCCCCTCACCCTTAAATGATGACCTCTCGTGTTCGTACCCAGTCTAGGGAGCAGTCTCTCACTATTAACTCTATCTATTCCCTTCAGTATCTTATATACTTCTATCATGTCCCCTCTCAATCTCCGTCTTTCCAAGGAGAATAGTCCCAGTTTCTTCAACCTCTCCTCGTAACCCAGTCCCCCCATGCCAGGCAACATCCTGGTAAACTTCCTCTGCACCCTTTCCAGAGACTCCACGTCCTTCCGGTAGTAAGGTGACCAGAACTGGACGCAGTACTCCAAATGCGGTCTAACCAACGTTCTGTACAACTGAAGCATTAGACGGCAGCTTTTATACTCTATGCCCCTTCCTATAAAGGCTAACATCCCATAAGCCTTCCTAACAACCTTCTCCACTTGTGACGCAACCTTCATGGATTTGTGAACCTGCACTCCCAGGTCCCTCTGTATGTCTATACTCCTAATCGGCCTACCTTTTATCACATAGCTCCTCTCTGCATTATTCCGTCCAAAATGCATCACCTCGCATTTGTCAGGATTAAATGCCATCTGCCACCTATCTGCCCACTGCACCAACCTATCTATATCCTGTTGTATCACCTGACAATCCAGTTCCGTACCCGCCAACCCTGCCGTCTTGGTGTCATCAGCAAACTTGCTGATCACACCACCTACGCCCTCTTCCAAGTCATTTATGTAGACTACAAAGAGGAGAGGTCCCAGTACTGAGCCCTGCGGCACACCACTGGTCACTGGCCTCCAGCCCGACAAGGTCTCCTCCACAACTACCCTCTGTCTCCTATTTCCCAGCCAGTTCTCAATCCACCTAGCTACCTGGCCTCGTATCCCATGCGCCTTAACCTTTTCTACCAGCCTACCGTGAGGGACTTTGTCAAACGCCTTACTGAAATCCATATAGATGACATCAACAGCTCTCCCATCATCAACCGTTTTTGTCACCTCCTCAAAGAATTCCACCAGATTCGTAAGGCAAGACCTCCCTCTAACAAAGCCATGTTGCGTATCCCTAATCAGATCGCAACGCTCCAAATGCTCATACATCCTACCCCTAAGTATTTTTTCCATTAACTTCCCTACCACCGACGTCAAACTCACTGGTCTATAATTCCCAGGGTTATCCCTACTACCTTTTTTGAACAACGGGACCACATTTGCTACCCTCCAGTCTTCTGGGACCTCACCTGTGTCCAAAGAAGAGACAAAGATTTGCGCCAGAGGCCCAGCAATTTCATCTTTCGCCTCCCTAAGCAGCCTGGGATAAATACCATCAGGCCCCGGAGCTTTATCCGTCCTTACGCTACCTACTTTTCTTTTCTATTTACTTGTATTTTTAATTTCAAGCTTAGATATATCCAAACCTCAGTGAGTTTTCCCCTCTCTTTCCTTTCCCTCTCCCTCTCTTTGTTTTCCCACTCCTTTTCTCCCTATCTTAGGCATTGACCAACTGAAGTTCCAGCTAATGTGCTTTCAACCTGAGATGCCTTAACAGGTCATTCCCATAAGCTTGATATTCTCCCAGCCGGCGCACATCCTTCTGTAAAGGCCAGAATATGGAATCAGTCAGAATCCCACCCACTGCTGCAGTCCACAAACATCAACTAGGTTAAAAAGTACCACTTTAATGTCCAGTTGCTGTTTATGCTTTCTCTTTGTTTCTGCTCCAGGTGGCACAGTGGAACAGGGATTAGCACTGCTGCCTCACAGTACCAGGGTTTGATTCTTGGCTTGGGTCACTGCCTGTGCAGAGTCTGCACATTCTCCCCGTGTCTGAGCGAGTTTACTTCAGGTGCTCTGGTTTCCTCCCACAGTCCAAAGATGTGCGGGTTAGGTTGATTAGCTGAGGTAAGTTGCCCCTTGGTGTCAGGAGGACAAGCTAGGGTAAATGCATGGGGTTATGGGGATAGGACCTGGGTGGGATTGTGGTTGGTGCCAAATGGTCTCCTTCTGCTCTGTAGGGTTCTATGATCTATGAACAGGCAAACACCAGGGGTACCTGAAACCTCCTTGGATAGCTATTTAACACAGAGACCACTTCCTTCTCCCTCTCCATACTGAAATGCAGCAATGCCACAGAATTAACGGTCTTTGTAATGGCTTATATCTTATGCACAGCTTTTCAGGTAGAGTGATGGGAACTTGGGACACTTCGTTCTCCCATTGAAACATCCTGCCCATTTCTCATGCATGTTTATCTTCAGCCATAAAACATAAATGTCATCTATCACATTTATCTCAGAGTAACTTGCTACATTAGTGCCTCTGGGATTATGTACCGTGTTATTACAACCATGAACAAAGGCGATCCCTCATTCGAGTTGTCACTGCATTTTTTCATTGTCCATCTTGCACAGTCTGATCCCAAACAGTTGCAGCATTTGCACGCAAGTTAAAGGGAAATAAAATAAGCAACGTCTGGTTAGAAATCTCATAGTGACAATAAACTAAGTACTGGCAGCTGCTGTTGACCACTAACAAGGTGCAAGATCATGAAGTGGGGAAGGAAATCTGTCAGCAACTCTCATTTCTCTCAAATGGAAATCCTTTCATCCATTGATATTAATAACACAACATCACATCTCAAATCCCTTCTTCTTCTGGGATGGCACAGTTTCATAGTTGTGAGCGCACAGCGCCAGAGACCCGGGTTCAATTCCCTTCTTGGGTCACTGTCTGTGTGGAGTCTGCACGTTCTCCCCATGACTGCGTTGGCTTCCTCCGGGTGCTCCAGTTTCCTCCCACAGTGCAAAAGACGTGCTGGTTAGATGTATTGGTCATGCTAAAGTCTCCCTCAATGTACCCAAACACGCACCAGAGTATGGCGACTAGGGTATTTTTACAGTAACTTCATTGCAGTGTTAATATAAGGCTACTTATAAATAAAACTTACAAAACTAATCTTTAATCTTCAGGGTCCAAAATTCTAGATATGTCACATCCACTGGAATACATATGGCATTAAAAACTTTTCTTCATGCACTAATTATCTCACTGACGCAGGTGAGATTATATATATAAAGCAGTAAAAGCTTCATCATATGAAAAGCCAGCATAAATACTGGATATAATAAGGCTATTACTGCGGTGGTGAGGTTTTGCTTAATATTTAATAACAGAAAGATTTATCTGTATGAATATCAGGCAGAATGGCTTTTATAATTAAATATACAACAAAAATATAGATATTAAAGTCTATATTTGCATTAATAAATAGCATTACTTCTATCTTATAAGAAGCTCATTTCAATAAATGTGTTTTTTAAATTCATTCGTGGGATGTGGGCATTGCTGTTTGGACCAGCATTTTATTGCCCGTCCCTAACTGCGCTCCATTTCAGAGCACTTAAGAATCAATCACATTGCTGTGGATCTGGAGTCACATGAAGGTAAGGATGGTAGATTTTCTTCCCTAAAGGTCATTAGCGTACCAGATGGGTTTTTACAACAATCAACAAAGGTTGGATCATTATTAGATTTTTAATTCCAGAATTTTTTATTTAAATCAAATTTCATCATCTGCCATGGTGGGATTTGAACCCAGGTACCTAGATCTTGCCCTTGGTTTCTGGATTACTAATCCACTGCCAGCCTCAATGTATGCTTATCCAGGTCCTTTTAGTTTCCCAAAAGCTTCGGTCATCTTTCACTTGTCGAACACTTCCCATGCCCTATTCCAGGCAGTTGGTGCAATGTGTTGCATTCAAAGTTTTCAAATGGTCACAGATTAAGCACAGTTGGATACTCTGGGCTAAAACACTCTGGAAGACTGAATGTGTCTGGGAAAATCTTATTTGATACAATGCTTGCTGCTTTAGGAGTGAAGGGAGACCATTAGCCTGAGCTAGAATTAAACCAAGGTTACAAAGATGGAAGCTTGTTGTCCCAACTGAATGTATCCTCATGGTAAGTATGACGGAACTTCCAGACACAAGGTAATGCAATCATGTGATCAGTTATCTATAGTGATTACTGAAACCAAAGTGACTTCAGCCAGATTGCAAATCCATATGCAAATTTAATTGCAAGAGGGAATCACTTCTGCACATGATTAAGCCTGAGCGCTTCTAGTAGACTTCCTAGGGTGCCTTGCCATTCAAAGAGAATCCCTGAAATACAAGCAGAATGAAAGGGAACAAGCACTGTCAAATTTATATTCATAGGTAATCACATTCTTTGATTTTTTTTAGTTAACTTCTATGAGTTCATGAAAAGATACCCTTTCCAGATAATCAGGATGTGGTTATTTTTTGTCAGAAATTTCATGTAGATACTGCAGGCGAAATTCAGTCCCAATTTAATTCACCAGGTCTGGATAAAGACGTTTCACTTACTTGGGAATTACAACACGTTATTAATTTTCTTTCAGGAGAAAATTTTGAATAGAAATGAAGTGATATGCAATAAGTTTCATTAGTTCAATAACTTTGTGAACGTTGGAAGCTTATTCCTGTTTACTTAAGTGGGCTATGAAAGTTTAAAGTTTATCATATCAGTGTCACAAGTAGGCTTACATTAACACTGCAATGAAGTTACTGTGAAAATTCCCTCTGGTGCCTGTTCAGGTACCCTGAGAGAGAACTTAGTATGGCCAGTACACTTAACCATCACGTCTTTCAGACTGTTGGAGGCATCTGGAGCACCCGGAGGAAACCCATGCAGACATGGGGAGAACATGCAGTCTCTGCACAGACAGTGACCCAAGACGGGAATTGAACCTGGCAGACGGAGAAGGTTAAAAATTGTGACTTTGATGGAATCCTCAGGTATCTGCCCCATTTTAAGTTAAGAGAATTATAGAATCCCTACAGTACAGAAGATGGCCATTTGGCCCATCGAGTCTGCACCAAAAACTATCTTACTCAGGCCCTTTCCCCATAATCCTATGTATTTGCCCTGCTAATCCCCCTGACACTAAAAGGCAATTTAGCATGGGCCAATCCACCTAACCCACACATCTTTGGATTGAGGGAGGAAATCGGAGCACCCGGAGGAAACCCACACAGATGTGGGGAGGACATGCAGATTCTACACTGACAGTAACCTGAGGCCAGAATTGAACCCCGGTAGCTGATGCTGTGAGGTAGCAGTGCTAACCAGTGTGGTACCATGCAATATTATGGCCAGTGTCAGCATTTTGATCACCTTATTGAAAACAAAAAGCAGTGTGATTTTGGGGCAGGATGTTTCTCTTATTCACTTGTCAGTCAATTGATCTGTGCGAGAAGAAATGTTTAGATCAATTTTTCAAATCCTTTCTCATGTGTGCCGACACATCATCTCATAATATCACTGTCACAGTAATGAAACATCTTTTCCCTCTAACTATCATTGTTGAGTCTTGTTGAGTGATATGGCTAAGTTACTCCTAGCTATGTGCAGTTTGGTACATTTAACTTCCAAACATTGGCAGGGATTTTCCCAACTCACTGTGCTGCTCAAGTAGTGTAACAGGGTGGGAGACATCAATGGGGGGCCTTTAGTGGGACTTGCAACTGACATCCAGTCAATCACAAGTATTCCAGGCTCTTTTTCTGACCTAATCAGCCCCTTGCTGGAAATCATGACTGATTACCATATGGAAATCTCTTTTTCCATATGATTAATGGGCCTGGCAACTACTGTCCCAGGCCCGCAAGTGTCTCACCCGGCATCGGGAGAAGCCCCCACCAATGGCTCCGGCCAGTGACAGTCTGGCACTATGGCACTGCCCACCAGGCACCCTGACACTGACCACTGGTCTCTCCACTAACAGGTCGGCACATGAGCAGTGTCCTGCTCAGCACAATGACGCCGGTCTCTCCAGCGGGATGAGCGTCCGTGCATCTCCCCACCCCCACTTTCCGGCATGAATCCGGAAATTCATTCAGGCAAGTATGCCCAAAAGACAGGCAGGAAAATCTCCTGTTTTCCTGCCCATTGGGCACCTTAGTTTTTTTTTTGGGAGAATCCCAGCCATCGAATTTGAATCAAGATTGTAAAACCTACTTTGTTAAAGGACTGAAAAATGCTTGGTAAAATCCATGTCTTTGGACAAGTTTTTGGCCAACTCTCATTTATTTCCTTATGCTGGTTCAGTGTCAAATTTTATTTGCTTTGGGATGTTTTACCAGGTTACAGGTGTTACGTTCTTCCCTTTGACATTAATGCACCAATCACACAACAAGGATTGGTGAAACAATAATCTGGGTAGTAGGAAGCTCAGTCATACATCTGACTTCTACCGCTGCAGCTTGTAGAGTGACTGCAAGTCATGTGATTATTACATTCACATCTTGCCTTGAGGTGGTAGAGATTGCCAGTCATTTAAGATCCACTCCCTTAAAAGTATATATACTTCACAACACTCCCCCTTTTCTCAATAAAGATTTACCCTTTGAGAATCAAATTATTACCCAAAAGCAATATATTTATAAGTGAGTTCTGCTTAAAGTTAATCTTTCAGGAGACAGCTGTTTAGTATCTGCCCCTGCTTATGCTTTATGGCAAGTAGTCTTATATTGATTAAGCTCTCCCAAATTCAAAAAATCTTACTGGGATCTAGTGCCTGCTGACTGGAACGAATAGTGACTCCAAAATAAAGTTACAGTATGTACTGATTTGTACAGGGCTGTAGAATTATGTTCGTTTCTGCTGCTCGTGAAGGATTGAGGTTTGTTTAGTTCTCAGTCAGATCTTCAAAACCGGGCTGCCACCATGTTAAGTTCTTCTTTTTGATATTAATGGGCCAGTCACAGAGCAGAAATTTGTAAAACAATCTGACTACTTTATTCCAAAAAGGGACTACCTACAGATAGAGTTAACTAGAAGGCGAAGTAGGACACCTGGCTCCTACTGCTGGCGTCTGTAGACTGATTACATATCATGGGATTACTACATTACATCCTGTTTTGCAGTAGGAGTGATTGACAGCAGTTTAAGATACACTCTGTAAAGATACAGACTCTCATATCACAATAATCGGCATTACATAAATGCAGGTTATTGCTTATGTAAGGTCTACTGCAACTGGCAGAGAAGAGTCTTTCACCCTATCAATCCGGGTTTGCAATAAGCCCAATATTGGTTTCAACTCACACATCCACCCAGTGTCCTGAAATGGTCTTACAGTTGTTTTTCTGTTATTTGCTTGAATATTGCACAATCACCTTACTGTTCTGAGGAGAAAAGTCTCTGGAAAGAAAATATGTTTGAAACTTGAATGTTTTTGAGAATAATGCTCGCATTTTGAGTCAATGTTAGTTAATGGAGCATGAATAAATGAATTGAAATTCCAATGTGATTGTGTAGAATCATAGAGTCCCACAGTGCAAAAGGAGGCCATGCGGCTCATCAAGTTTGCATCAACCACAATCCCATCCAGGCCCTATCCCCATAACCTCATGCATTTACCCTAGCTAGTTCCCCCTTAGATATATAGGTCTATAGAATCGATGAACTTCTTCAGCAAAAATATATACAAATAAATGATTCACCATTGTTCCTGTTTTTGATCATTCCACTGATTGAAAACTGAGTCCAGCACTCGCAGTTTTTGAGAAAGATTATGCAATTAATCAGGAAGTGGTAAAAACAACTTGTCCAGATATACACATGCCTGACAGTGGGGAGTGGAGTGAGGGCTGGATAGACGCTTCTCCAGCTCCAGACAGCAGACACAGAATTCCAGAATGAGCAATGCACTTCTGTCCACACCTAACATTGTTGACTACAAAGCAATCACCAGATACTGAAAGAAATGAAACATACTTATCTGAATGAGGGGGAGAGGAGGACGTCTCTCACCCTGCATGACAATCCTGAAGACCATTCTCAACCATTGTTTGCCATTTGCCACATCCCCTGCCCCCAACCCCCCCCCAACATCACCATCCCACCTCTTGCTTTCTCCCGGATATCCTGTGGCCAGTGCCAGGGAGCCAGCTAGCCCTGGTTCAGCATCATAGGACTGGCAAGCCACATTAGGGTGTCAGATACACTGTTAACAATATCCAATAGAACAGGGCATCAGATACTGGCAATATCCAATGAAACAGCGTGGCAGGTACACTGCTGGCACTATCTAATGGAACAGGGTGTCAGATACACTGCTGGCAATATCCGATGGTAAGAAGTCTCACAACACCAGGTTAAAGTCCAACAGGTTTATTTGGTAGCAAACGCCACTAGCTGCACATAAACCTGTTATGGAATAGGGTGTCAAATACACTGCTGGCAATATTCGACGGAGCAGGGTGTCAGATTTATTGCTGACAATATCCCATGAGGTTTGATTCTCTTTTTGCTTGATCCTTAGGCAGTGAGCTTTCAGGCCCAAACTCAATGGTCGGAATTTTCCGACCATTCATGCCGGTGGGATTTTCTCATCCCAGTCCAGTGAACAGAGAATTTGGCTTCCTGCCAAATTCTCTGTCTTCGCTGCAGTGGGAGCATGGCATGAACGGGTGGTAAGATTCTACCCAGTGCACCTGAAAGTGCTTCATTCGATGGATTATTTGTGGAATGCAGTAAATAAAATAAAAAAATTAATTCTTAGTTGCCATTTAGAGCCCATTTATATTATTTTCTTCTACGTCTTTTTCATTATTCAATGAAATGTTTATGCAAACAAAATGCCTGCCACTCCACACCCTCACTTTGTGATAAAAGTTTTAAAGTTTATTTATTAGCATCACAAGCAGGCTTATATTAACACTGCAATGAAGTTTCTGTAAAAATCCCCTAGTCGCCACACTCCTGTTTGGGTACACTGAGTGAGTATTTAGCAAGGCCAATGCACCTAACCAGCATGTCTTTGGACTGTGGGAGGAAACTGGAGCACCTGGAGGAAACCCACACAGACACGGGGAGAATATGCAAACTCCACACAGACAGTGACTTAGGCTGAGAATCAAACCCAGGACAAGGCGCTGTAAGGCAGCAGTGCTAACCACTGTACCACCGTGTCGTGATGACATGGGCTCGATCAATTTTTCTTACACCCACAATTAAGCATTTTGTGTCAACTGAAGAGTAATAATAGGCTAAATAATAAATTCCAGTGATCCATATCAACTGTAGAGGGTCGGGCTTTGAAGTAGGGTTAAGTTTAATCTCCGCCCACCAGGCAGTTGACTGGCAAGGGTTGAGCATCAGTTGTAAAAACCGTCGGAAAATCAATGAACATGGGGAGGCTCATGCAATGTGATGGCTCACATGGTCAGACTTTGACCCATGAACTGGTGATGAGAAATTCCACCTGTAACCTCTGGTAATAATTGCACTGAACATTGGCTTAGTTTCAACAAGTAACAAGTCTCACGTCTGCTCATTACAGGCTTTACTTTAACTTCAGTGTAATTCCGTAGATTTCCATAATGTGTTTCTCTTGCTAGGCTGCACTGTGATAATTGCTTTCACAGTTCCAAATCAGAAGCTGGTTCATTTCCACTCTGTGTTGGACCATGAGACTCTCTCTGCAGTTGTCTTCCTCTTTAATCAAATATGTAATAAGGATATTCAAGAGACGTTGGAGGACATCTGGAGACATCATTAAATTAGCTTCTTGGCTTTGATTAGTGTGGTGTGGGACTCAGCAGCAGACCAAACATACCTTTCTTCTCTAATACAGCATAGTTTTCACTTCTCTGAATTTTTTTTTCTGCAGTGCATACCTTTCGATAGGAGTATTGTGAAGCTATTTAGGAATGAGTCACGTCTGCTGCAAATTAACGTCCATTAATCGCCATGTCTCCTGAAGTCAATAACTGGTGCTGGAATGTAGTAGCATTATTATCAACAGCCCCATTATATCAGCTAGTCATTCAGCTTGCAAGAGTACAGCTTCTATTTGGTCATGGGGAAATATCACAGATAGTGATTGCTATTAGCCAGTGTTCCACACATACGTGTGCTCTCTAGAAGGATCCAGTGGATGGCGAGTAGGAACTGAATTTCACTTGCCCCTGTTGCACTCGTTTGTAGAGTGGGTGAGGTATTCAATAGGATGGATGCCCAATCCAACCCACTATGGAGCTCACCCTCCATAACATGGTAGGTGAGCAGGCACCAAAAGTGACAGCCAATTTGCCATTTATAAATGAATAATTAAGGGTCAATTGAACTTGTTAGCAAGCTAATTGACCCCAATTATGTAGAATTTCACAATTGGCTTCTGCTCTGCCCAAGACCACAAGGAACCACAAAAGGTCATGAATGTGGCCCAATCCATCACACAAACCAGCTTCCCATCCATTGACTCTGTCTACATTTCCCACTGCCTCTGCAAAGCAGCCAGCATAATTAAGTACCCCACACAGCCTGGATATTCTCTCTTCCACCTTCTTCCTTTGGGAAAAAGATACAAAAGTCTGAGATCACATACTAACCAACTCAAGAACAGCTGTTGCTGTCAGACTTTTGTGACTTTGCATTAAGATGATCTTTCTCTACACCCTAGCCATGACTGTAACACTACATTTTGCACTGTCTTGTTTCCTTCTCTATGAACAGTATGTTTTGTCTGTATAGCACACAAGAAGCAATACTTTTCACTATACATTAATGCATGGGACAATAATAAATGAAATCAAGTCAAAATCAATGATATACAGTCTATACTGTTGGCATATGCAGATGGGAGAGAGTAGGAAGTTCTCTTATTTAATGTTTTATAAAGGGTTGGAAGAAAGGCGGGTGTACTTGTTTGGGGCTGCCCTTTCCATATTTGAGGCAGCTCCCCAAAAATAGTCTACCCCTCTTGCTTCCAACCCATCTATGCTCCAAAACCTAGTGGGCTCCAAAGGTCTGCTGGGCAAACCTTGCCGATCAATATCTCAGACTTACCTCACTCCAGCGTTCATAAAAACATAGAAACAAGAAGCACAAGTGGGCCATTCAGCCCCTTGAGTCTGCTCTACTATTCATTATGATCATGGCTGATCATCAAATTCAATATCCTGATCCTGCCTTCCCCCTGTACCTCTTGATCCCTTTAACCCCAAGAGATATATAGAAACATAGAAGATAGGAGAAGGAGGAGGTTATTCAGCTGCTTCATTCATTACGATCATGTCTGATTGTCCAACTCAATAGCCTAATCCTGCTTTCTCCCCTTAACCTTTGATTCCATTCACCCCAAATGCTATGCCTAATTGCCTCTTAAATACATTAAATGTTTGGCATCAACTGCTTCCTGTGGTAAGGAATTCCACAGGCTCACCATTCCTTGGATGAAGAAATGTCTCTTCATCTTCGGCCTAAATGGTCTACCCAAATCTTCAGACTGCGACCCCTAGTTCTGAAGACACCACCCATCGGGAACATCCTCCCTGCATCTACTCTGTCTAGTCCTGTTAGAATTTTATTAATCTCTATGAAATCCCCCCCTCATTCATTTAAGTGCCAGCAAAAACAATTCTAATCCAGTTAATCTCTCCTCATTCATCAGTCCCGTCATCCCTGGAATCAGCCTGGTAAATCTTTGCTGCACTCCTTCCAGAGCAAGAACACCTTTCCTCAGAAAAGGAGACCAAAACTGTACACAGTATTCTAAATGTGCTCTCACCAAGGCCCTGTATAATTGCAACAACATATCCCTGCTCCTGCACTCATAATCTCTCGCATATCTAATTTCTTCTTGAAATCACACAATGTTTTGGCCCCAATCACTTTCTGTGGTAGTGAATTCCACACACTCGCCATTCTTCTCTTTGGGCCTTCTTTATGGGACTACTAACAGTCCCAGCAGAGTCCGCTACTGATCCCTTTGCATTGCCAGGGTTGCTAGCTAACTGAATTGGCTGGCAGCTCCCAAGGGCAGGACTTCCTTCCCAGTGAGGGATGGAAGGCCCTCTGTTAGCCTGCCTGCATTATACCATGGCTGCAGTGTGGGCATGCACCGAGTGTGTCACCTTCCTGCTGACTTTCCTCCCCGCTGTCGCCATCCCCGTGAAAACTGCAGCTCCAGGATGGAGTATTCTGGCTCATTCTCACCCTTTCTTTTCTGGGGCTAAAGCTAATTGCATTGCATTCTCGAATTGTGAGGTAGAACGATCCATCTTAAGGTGAATTTATTCATTCAATCAGGAGCATAGCTCTTGAAGAAAAACTTCTAGTATTGCATGATTAAACTTTTGAATGAGAGGATATGTTTCCCAAACCAGTATGACCTGGCATATATTGTATATATGTTAAACATGTATTCATGTTTCAGCAAGCAAAAGCTTCAACAGTGTAACAAAAGCAATAAGAACCAAAATGCAACTCTAACAGTCATGGCAGGTGTTCAGCACTCATCACCTCTGTCACTGCCCTTGTTGGAGTCACTGTGAAGTCATGTTGCTTGCATTGTTCCACCAAGTGCCTGCGTCACTCAGGGTCACATCTCCGTCACCAGTTTTTGTGTGGAGCTGATGTGGCCTTGTTTCCTCAGAACTTTTTCTGAAATGTCCTCCTAACCTCCTCTTTGTGGGATCCAGACTACAATCCTGGCCTAGACGCCTCTTCCCCACCCTTCCACCCTTGGAATCCACTGTTCACTGTCACTTTTCAGGAGGATGATTCACCTCTTATACAATAACTTCAGACCTCCAAAGGATGACTGGGTATGTTGGCTGACTGTAAGGTTGAAGAGCTTGGGACTATCAGTGTAGGGAGTTGCAGATTTTGGCCCCACTCTTTCTACATCCATGGTCTTTCTTGAGATGCTGTTGGCCCAGTCAAGTCTGCAGGAAATTCCAGTGCATCCACAGATCCTTGAAGGCATGTGGAACACTTGCTTTCATCAGTTGTGGTATACAGCATAGGACTAAGGAGGTAATATTGGTTAGGCCACAGCTAGAGTACTTGTCCTGGTTACCTCACTATAGGAAGGTATGGTAACACTAGAAGAGGTACAGAAGAGGTTCACCAGGATGTTGCCTGGGATGCAGCATTTGAGCCATAAGGAACTGGATAATCTTGGATTGTTTTCTTTAGGGCAGAGAAGGCTAAGAGAGGACATGATTGAGGTGTATAAGATTATGAGGGGTATGGGTTGGGTGAGAATGGATCAGCTGTTCTCCTTGGTTGAGGAGTCAGTCACGAGGGGACACAATTTTAGGATGAGGGGCAGGAGATTCAGAGGGGATTTGAGAAAAAAACCTTTTCACTCAGAGTGTGGTAGGAATCTGGAATGCACTGGAAGCCGGAAACCTTACAACTTCTAAAAAATATTTGGGTGAGCACTTGAAATATCATAATATTCAATGATGCGGAGCAAGTGCAAGAGAATGGGATTAGCCTGTAGCAGTAGTTATTGTTGGTGCAAACTCAATAGACCAAAGGCCCTTTTCCGTATTGTTTGACTCTGTGGGCAGAATGATTTTAAGTGTCCAGCTAGCACGAAAATGGGAGCGTTCCTGATCCATTTTTGAGTCAGTTTTCACACCCAACTCTATGTACTAAGTCATTGAAAAATGGTGTAGACTGTTTCTGATTGCTGCGGGCAAGTGGGCTGGACTTAATTCGCCAGCCAGCCTATAGAGGGAGCTCCCGTGCATGTGCAGACCTCTGATGCTGCACACGCACAATTTCAGCAGCAGGGATTCGATATACAGGGAGAGTGCTGTCAGGCCCCTGCTGCTGCAGCCAGTCTGAACCAACCCCATGGACCTGCGGCCGACTGTGAGCCCCAAATCGCACTGACATCGCACTGACCCCCCCCCCCCCGCCACTCTGACAAATTGCGATGCCCCTCCTCCCAATCTGATCACATCTGCAGAGTGGCAGTAGGCCCCAACCCCTAGTCCTGACTCCATATGCCCCGCCCCATGGCAGTGCCAGAGGCATAGTGCCAAGGTGACCGCTGGTTATTGCCCAGGTGCCAGGTTGCCTCCACTGTGGGCCTCAATGGCGTCTGGTTCCAATGGCTAGACCAATCATGACTGTTTCCCATTCATTGGGAGCAGGTGTTTTCCTCACCAGAGAGAACGTCTCCTGGTGAGGCCATAAAGGCAAGTGAGCCCGTATGATTGAGTGGCGGGCGCACTAAACACATGCAAATTCTCATTTAAATACATTTGAATAAATTACTCAGCCTCTTGCCCATATCGGTGAGGGGCCAACCTTGCCGGAAATCTGCCTTGTGAGACCACGAGAGCCGAGAAATCGAGTGTGGTCCTGATTTCTTGTCTCTCGCTCAATTGTACCAGCATCGATGGGTAGGGCGAGCTGGTAAAATCCCAGCCCATGACTCCAGTGGAGCCAGCTGAGTTTGCAGCCATTCTGGTGAAGGGTGAGGAATCTTGGTGCAGATGTTTTCAAGATCACCTGGGATATAACAAAACTGTGAGGCAGCGGTAGTGGGGCAGCATGGCAGCGCAGTGGTTAGCACAGCTGCTTCGCAGCACCAGAAGGACTGGTTCGATTCCTGGCTTGGGTCACCATATTCTGCGTAGGTTTCCTCTGGGTGCTCCAGTTTCCTCCCACATTCTGAAAGACGCACTGGTTAGGTGCATTGACCCAAACAGGTGCTAGACTGTGGCGACGAGGGGAATTTCACAGTAACCTTATTGCGGTGTTAATGTAAGCTTGTGACTAATAAATAAACTTTACAGTAAAACCAGCCAGTGCAATACATTATTTTTACTTCTTGTCCCTCAAGCACGTGGCATAAATGATTATTTTTCAGCATTCCAGCATCCAGTAACCAGCCTGTTACAGAAGTGTTGTCTGTAGCTGATGGACATGGCTTAGGCGTAATTATCTTTTGCAGATCAGGCTTAGAACCCAGATTCAATAGCACTGGGATACGGCCAGCCTGCAGCCTTTGCGCTGCCTCTCAGGTCTTGCCATGATTAAATTCAATTCTTCCAACTGTTTTGAAACAGTAGACACGAAGCCCTTCTCTGTACTCTTAATTTGGACCAGCATTTTAGCAAGATTAAAACCCAGCATTCTCAAGAGATGTTCTGGGCACCTCGAGATAGAGAGAGAGGAAGGGACCTGAACAGCTGCAGTTTCAACCCATTGTTTTCTTTGTAAATCATCAAGGATAGAATAATCTGGAAATAATGCTTAATGAATGCCAAGTACATCTCATGTTCCTTAATGTCAAATGAAATTGAAACAATTTTAAATAAAAGAAAGTCAAATGTACTAATCAATCTTTCAGACAGGAAATAAAAGATCGGTGAGAACAATACATTTTTACTTATGAAAACTGTGAGGGCACATTACAGTTTTAAATTACTTCTGATTACTCAATTCAACATAGATGATAGATAAAGCAAAACCCCGACAAAGCCTATGGAAATCTGTTGAGACATTTAATGGGAATAAAATGAAATGTGAATGTACACATTATAATAGAGACAGAGACCCAGAATCTACTGAAACATTATGTTTATTGTCCATTATGTCACATTTATAATTCAGATCTATTTGGACTTATCAAAAACAGAACTATTCTCATGATCTTGTAACTACTAGGGGCAACATAGTGGCACTGCTGCCTCATAGCGTCAGGGACACGGGTTCAATTCCCAGCTTGAGTCACCATCTATGTGGAGTTTGCACATTCTCCCTGTGTCTGTGTGGGTTTCCTTCGGAGCTCCAGTTTCCTCCCACACTTCAAAGCTGTGCTAGTTAGATGCATTGGCCATGCTAAAAACAAAACATTCCCCCTCAGTGCATCTGAACAGGTGCCGGAGGGAGTGTGGCGACTAAGGGATTTTCACAGTACATTCATCACAGTGTGAATATAAGCCTACTTGTGACTAATAAATAAACTTTAACTTTTTAATTTGAACTCTTCTTTCTAATCAAACAACTCTTCTCAATGTTACAATTTCAGTTCATCCCCTGCCTACAAGGTAAAACGCCTTTCTTTTCAACTGTAAGGGACCTTAGTATCCTTTCAGTGCTGTATCTCAACTTTTTCTGCTGTCATTGACTGAGCCAATCTAAGCCTAATTGCATTGTTGCGTCCATCCGACCGTTTTCTAAGGACCTAGAATTATTAATGGGGATGTCAGTGCTGATCCACAATCTTAAAAATCATTAGGGCAATTCTCCCGAGTGCAGAATGCCGGGAGACTCTACCCAAGGCTGTTGGGCACCACCAGAAATCGGCGCAGAGCTGCATAATTTATTTAAATAAGAATTTTAATATATTTGAATCTCATTAGCAGGCCTGGAGTTGAAGTCTCTGGGCTCTTTCCTCGCCACCACTACCATCCCCCTGGCCCCTCACAACCACACCCCCCCCCCCACACCCCCGCCAGTGGATTTGAGTATTGTTCTCCATTTGCGGGGAGCTGGTGGCCCGATCCAGTGAAGGAGGTGGGGGGGAGGGGGTAATTGAGGACCCCTCTCAGTGGGCCAGGTGCTGGTGGGGGTGCCACCTGGGCATTGCCAGTGTGGGACCTCCGGCACTGCCTAAGAGGCAAAATGTCAATGCCCAGGGTGCATAGGGTAGTACCAAGGGGACGTGACCTGATGGGGGTGAGACTGATGGGGCTGGGGCCTTTGAGGCACAATCAATGGAGGGTGGGGGAGTCCCGCTGGCAATCTGTATTGGCCTGGGTGACATAGGGAGGAGAGGCCAGCAATCAGGGCTGGCCATCGGGGTAAGGTGTGTGTGTGGTCCGCCTGCTGGGTTTTCGGGGCTGGGGAGTGGTGTCAGGGCTGTCAGGGGAGGTGGTGGGGGGGTGGGGGGGGGGGGTGAAATGAGGAGGTGGTGTCGGGCGATCAGGGTTGCGAGGGGAGGCGGGCTGGGCTGTGGGGGGGTGTTTTCGAGGCTAACTCGGACTTGTTCGGGAGGGCCAGCAATCAGCAGTGGGGAGGTCGGTAGGGCAGCAATGCGGGATTGCAGGCTGGCCAGTGATGGAGCTGGCCAGCAATTGGGAGGGGCCATTGCACGTGCACTGGTCTTGGTGTTGACAGATCAATGCATGCACAATGGCCTGCTTAGTGCTATGCTGCTGGCCTCTCCAGTGGAAATAGGGTCCACCTGTGATTTTTGTAGTGATTCCCGCTAGTGCACTCTGCAGTGTGTGGGAGATTCACTTTTAAACTCTCACTGAACAAAACAATGGGATTTACTCCAGTTTTCATGCAAATTCGACACTTAGAATTTTTTGGGAAGAATCGCACCCCCCTCCCCTTGTTTCTATGATCCTGTGTCATCTGTGGATAGTCTTGTGCACTCAAACATTATCCACTTTCTATATCATTCATGTAATATATTGAAAGCCACTCAAAGTGACCACCTTAATCTGATCACAACAATCGCTCAATAACATCAGCTGAAGTCACCTGCATTGCAGGAAAGGATTATTGCTACTGTTAACGATATACCTCACAATGGACAAATTAAGCAGCAGAGATAAATGTATTTGATTAATTCCACCTTTAGATTTATTGACGCACTCTTTAGCCTCATGGGCACAAGGCAGACAAAACCTAATTAACACAATAGGAAAAGCGTTGTTTTAAGAATATTGTTACGGCTCAGTTAAATGGTCAAGAGCTGATCACACATTACAAAGTCACGCATGTCCGTGAACGATAGGTTTTATTTAAGAATAGTACATTTGGAAATGATGATGTGAACTGAATGATTGATCACACATAGCAGCTCCCAGTGTCATCCAATTTCAATAATGATGTATCTGCATGCTAGGAAGATGCATAGCTTGTCTGCCAAGTTCCCAACTACCTTCCAATTCTCGCAGGTATCTTTCTGTTCAAACTGTTTCTGACCTCTATTTTAGAATGAAGCTACTGATACCACCATATTCTCCTGGGCGACTGAATTTACAATTGTCAAAAGGAATCTTGCCCACTGGTTAAAATCGCCTATACATTGATAGAAAATTTAGTAACAAGAATTTGCTTTGATTTTAAAAGTTTATTTATTAGTGTCACAAGTAGGTGTACATTAACACTGCAATGAAGTTACTGTGAAAATCCCCCAGTCACCACGCTCCAGCGCCTGTTCTGGTACAATGATGGAGAATTTAGTATGGTCAATGCACCTAATCAGGGCATCTTTCCAGAAAATCTGGAGGAAACCCACGCAGACACAGGAAAAACATGCAGACTCCACACAGACAGTGATCCAAGCCGGGTATCGAACCTGGGTCCCTGGTGCTGTGAGGTAGCAGTGCTAACCACTCTGCCACCATACAGCTCCAAATCTGATTTCATTTATTATTGTCACGTGTTAGCATACAGTAAAAAGTATTATTTCTTGCATGCTGTACAGACAAAGCATACCTTTCATAGAAAAGGAAAGCAGAGAGTGCAGAATGTAGTGTTACAGTCATAGTTAGGGTGTAGAGAAAGATTAACTTAATGCGAGGTAGGTCCATTCAAAAGCCTGACAGCAGCAGGGAAGTAACTGCCTTTGAGTTGGTTGGGACATGTCCTCAGACTTTTGTATCTTTTTCCCAACGGAGGAAGGTGGAAAAGGGTATGTCCGGGGTGCATGGGGTCCTTGATTATGCTGGCTGCTTTTCTTAGGCAGTGGGAAGTGTAAGAAGAGTCGGTGGACAGGAAGGTGGTTTGCATGATGGACTGGACTACATTCGGAACACTTTGTAGTTTTCTGCGGTCTTGGACAGAGCAGGACACATACCAAACTGTGAGACAACCAGAAAGAATGCTTTTTATGGTGCATCTGTATTTTTGTATCTTTTTTCCTGATGGGAGAAGGTGGAAGAGAGTATGTCCGGGGTGCAGGCAATGGGAAGTATAGACAGTGTCAATGGGTGGGAGGCTGGTTTGAGTGGTGGACTGGTCTTCATTCATGACCCTTTGTAGTTTTTTGCAGTCTTGCACAAAGCAGGAGCCATACCAAGCTGTGAAACAACCAGAGAGAATGTTTTCTATGGTGCATCTGTAAAAGTTGACATGAGTCGTAGAGGACATGCTAAACTTCCTTTGTCTCCTGGGAAAGCAGAGGCATTGAAGAGCTTTCTTAACTATAGTATAGGCATGGATGGACCAGGACAGGTTGCTGGTGATCAGAAACTTGAAGCTCTCAACCATTTCCACTTCGTCTCCATTGATGTAGATAGCAGCATGTCCTATATTACACTTCCTGAAGTCAAGGACAATCTCCTTTGTTTTGTTGACATTGAGGGAGAGATTATTGTCGTCGCACCAATTCATCAGATTCTCTATCTCTTTCAGTCCTTTCTCATCAAGGGAACCAAAAGCACCAAGAGTCCCCAAATGACCTGTCATTTTATTCATTGTGGTCGCTGGAATCTGTGATTGAACCTGAGGGTCACATTTTGAGCGAACGTGCTCATCCTGCAGCCCATATTGGTTGAGCTTAAAAAGAAACCTAGAACATACATCGAGCAAATAAAGCTCTCAATAGGACTGAGGGCACAGCTCCTTAATTCAAGTTGATGTCAGATCAGGGGAGCAACTAATTGAACTACTAACTGAATGCAACTAATTTATCATCTTTCTCTGCTGATATGCATTCAATATAACAGTAAACTCAGTTCATTGCTTACATTCGATGGCTACAAGGTAGAAGAGTCTTGGAGACCATGGGTGGGATTTTATGGCCTTGCTCGACCCTAGACTGGATAATGCTGCCCGAGGTCAATAGACATTTCCACTGTCTGCCTCTTGCCCACTCTGATTCCATGGCATGCGGGGCTGTAGAATTCCAGCATATGGGTGGAATTTTCCCATCCGCCCATGACAGGAATTGTAACAGGGCGGCACACACACCATGCAAAAGCCCTTTGACCTGAGGCAGGATCTTCTGGTCTTGGGGCAAGCACAGCCGGGAAATCCCACCCTATTTCCCTAAACAGGGTCATTTTGGTCCAAAAGATGGTTGTAATTCTGCAAAACCAAAACTGAAGGGGAAGGGGATTAAGGACATTTGACAGATACCAAACTAGACAGTGTGCAGAATCATGGCTTGAAATAGAGTATTTGCTTTGCTGGCGATGAAAATCATATTAAAACTTTTTATTTTAATCTTCAAAATGAATAGCTTTTCAATGAATTCCAGGAAAAGTGGACTGCTGTGGGGGCACTTTGGCCAAAAAAATTCCTCAGTGCCAAATTTGTGTAAAAAATAAATCCCTGTGTTCTTTTCAGTGGAGCTTTCTAAATTAATCTCCCACTCTCTGTGTGCGCTGCAGAGCGCACTAGTGTGAATTGGTTCACAAAGTTGGGGACAGCTCCTATTCCCACTGGAAAGGCCGGCCATACAGCACTAAGTGAGTTACTGCGCGTACATCTGTCAGCGCATGTTTGGTGCATACACAGTGTCCCCTCACTGCCTGCCTCCCAACTGCTGGCCAGCTCGATCGCTGGCCAACCCTGCGCATTACTGGATATGCATCCCCTCCATGCCCTGATTGCTGCCCCCCTCCAAAAATGCTCAAGCCAGCCTCGAATATACCCCTTTCCCATCCCCCGCAAGCCTGATCACCTGATACCACTACCCACCCCCCATTCCCCCTCTCCACAGGCAGCCCTGACCACCCCCTGTAGCCTCGACCACCCCCCTCCCCCGGAGCAGGCTGCAAACCCCACCCCGATGGCCAGCCCTGATCGCTGAACTCCCTCCCTTTGTCACTCAGCCCAAAGTGCGGTGTGACAGCGGGACCCCCCTCCCTTCGCCACACGGATTATCCCCAGAGGCCCCCAACCCCACCAGGTTCCACTGTCCCGTTCAGCCCTGCCCCCGTGGCACTGCCCGATGCCCAGTGGGCTGCCGGAGAAGCGCGGAGGCTGTGGCGCCCAGCAGGGAGCCTGGCGAAACGGCCTTCACTTGAGACTGCCGACCCGCTGCGCTACTGCTGGAAGAATCAGCCCCATTACGTTTAACGTTGGGTTTTGTGTTGCTGGGGTTCGCGCTGACTGAAGGCCAAAGGCTTCTCCACAGAAAGATGGGGGAAGTTTGCAGGACAAGGGGCCTTGACAGTTCCTGAGGCCCTTAGTTTCAGAGATATACTGGCAGAGACTGTGACATCGGGTCATCCCTCGGAGCTGTGTGCTGCAACCAATAAATGGCGTGGGAAAAATTGCAACGAAAGAGGTTAACCTAACCCCTGCAGAATCCAAACACATTACTTTCTGAGTCACTTTGGCACGGATGGGAGAACTCCATTCTCTGAGCCAGTGGGTTGTGAATTTATAAATCACTCAGTGGTTGCATGAGTAATCTAGGCTGACACTCAATATAGAATTGATAAAGTATTGTATTGACAAGAATGAGTTGCTCAGTCTGCATATTCTATTTGTTTAGATGATGTTAAAGGACACACAGCAATTTCAAAGAAGATGGGGGGGGTGGGGTGTGAGGGTGGTAGGGATGGGCGAGGAGGGAGGGGAGTCTCCTTGTCTCCTGATCATTAGCCTTCCCTCGAACACCTACCAACAGATAAAAGCAAAATATTGTAGATTGTGATGGAATCTGAAACAAAAACAGAAATTGCTGGAAAATCTCTGCAGTTCCGACAGCATCTGTGGAGAGAGAATAGGGGCAACTTCCTACCAATAAAGACTTATTAGTCACTGATCTCAGTATTGTGGGATTTTCCTTTGCAAAAATTGGCTTCTTGGCATTGCAGTAATGATTGCATTTTGATTTGATTTGATTTATTGTTGTCCCATGTTTTAGTAGACAATGAAAAGTATTGTTTCTTGCGTGCTATACAGATAAAGCATACCGTTCATAGAAAAGGAAATGAGAAGGTGCAAAATGTAGTGTTACAGTCATAGCTAGGGTGCAGACAAAGATCAACTTAATGCGAGGTAGGTCCATTCAAAAATCTGACAGCAGCAGGGAAGAAACTGTTCTTGAGTCGGTTGGTATGTGACCTCAGACTTTTGTATCTTTTTCCCAATGGAAGAAGATGGAAGAGAGTTTGTCCGTGGTGCAAGGGGTCCTTAATTATGCTGGCTGCTTTACCGAGGGAAGTGTTGACAGAATCAATGGATGGGAGGCTGGTTTGTCTGACAGATTGGGTTACATTTACGACCTTTCTTAGTTTCTTACAGTCTTGGCCAGAGCAGGGGCCATACCAAGCTGCGATACAACCAGAAAGAATGCTTTCTTTGGTACATCTGTAAAAGTTGGTGAGAGTCGTAGCTGACATGTCAAATTTTCTTAGTCTTCTGAGAAAGTAGAGGCATTGGTGGGCTTTCTTAACTATAGTGCTTGCATGGGGGGCACGAGGACAGATGACTGATGATCTGGACACCTAGAAATTTGAAGCTTTTGATGATTTCTACTTCGTCTCCATTGATGTAAAAAAGCACATGTTCTCCACTAAGCTTCCTGAAGTCCATTTGAAACCAATGATCTTCATGAGAGGTGGCTTTGAGTTATTTTTGTGAGGGATAGTAACATGTTATGTAAACAGAAGTCTCTTCAGTTTGCCCAAAATTATTTTATACTTAAAAGTGTATCCAGATACAACTAGTCTTTTTTCTTGATTGCCTCTAATATGAAACGAGGAAGCAGGCGTATGAAACCTGGAGTGTTTTTATTCATTCCTTGCCATTTAAAATAAAATGACCCCAGGTCACTTTGTGAAGAAGCAATCAGACTTCAGCAATTTAACTCAGACCAATATATGGTGAGGGGAAGAGCCATGTAAGGTTGTAGATGAAAGTATTCCATTCCCGAGGCAATTTGCTGCCATTAATGTTGAAGACAAGGGTTAATTAAAACTTTTGACAATAACATCTTCTTGCATTGACAATAAGTGGAAAATCTGCATCAAACCCTTCAAATTTACAGTTCAATCTGTTACCAACAATTAGCTTGGGTGTTGTCGTCACCAGGTTTTTGTCTCCACAGTCACACAACTCTAACCAAAGTAAGAATATGTTTCTGCTTCACACGAGATGTACTGTGTTCTATCTCCTTAACCTCAGCTTGAGGCAATGAGTCAAACAGTTATCCTTCAATATCTCTGTGCCACTGGCCCCCTCCAGGGAGCTGCATTTGCTGCCACTCATACCCATGTAATAATAAGTCAAGCATTGCAACCTGGGGCACTGCTTCATTTTCGTCCCTGCTGCCTCCTTGAAGGATACGCTTTTAGCCCCTCTTTCTACTCTTCACCTACATGCTGACTTTGGTGACAGAATTCATGGTTGTACAGCCTGCTTACAACTGCCAACTACACCCAGTTCTACCCCTTCACCATCACTTTCTGCTCTCCAATTCCTGTCTTGGTCAACTTGTCCTGCATGGACCTTTATTTCTTCCAATTAAACCTTGTGATGTGCAATAATTTTTGCCTTGCCACAAATTCTGTATTCACACCACTCATTTCCCCAGCCGCGTCTCCATCTTCACCACTGTCCCAGTCTCCATCATTGCCACTGTCCCAGTCTGTATCATCACCACTGTCCCAGTCTGTATCATCACTGACCCACAATGGTTCCTCATTCTTAGACTCCTTCAATCTTAAATTCTCATGTTTAAATCTCACTTTCTCCTTTCTTCCTCCTTATCTTTGTAATTTCTGGCTCCTCCACTTTTGTGGATTGTCCCTGCCTATAGCGCCTATACTTCCATTCCCTCCAGAACCTCCTCCCTAAACCTCAGCCTAACTTTATCATTCCTTACATTCCTCCTCATCAAAACAACCTCAAAGTCCCACTTTTTTGATGAAGCTTTTGTTCGTCCCTCCCCTTTCCTCTATTTTTGCTTTGTTACATCTTTTCATTGTACTGGCGAAATGCCTCGAGTATGTTTTTGTACATTAAAGGCACAGGTAAATACAAGTTCCTAATTCTTAAACAGTTTACACAACTCCATTATATAAACGTGCTGCACTTCTTAGATCTTTGGGCAATCGGACATCGGTTGTTCAAAGCCCGAGTGATCTTGCACAGAATATGTCCAAGTGCGTTGAGATACACTGCATAACAGAGAGAAAACATAGTTTGATTTCCCCAGCATGAAATGTTGTCCCAACATCAAATAAAAAAACTTCTGACCTGGACCTCGAAGTGATTAAATAGGTTGGACTTAATCTCGTGAAAGCAGTTTTGATTATCCAAGTGGAATGACATTTGCAGAAAATGATACTTCTCTTACTGAACCTGTGGAATAATGTGACAGTTCAGAATACTAAGCTCTATCTGTTCAACATTATTCAGCACATTATTACAGCTCAGGCAAACCAGTTATGAAAGAAGAGGTAGTTGATCTACGACTATTTCTTTTCCTTTTTGAAAGATTTGAATGCAGAAGCCGCACAATAATTTGGAATAGTTATTTCAGTCATCAACAGGTCTGTTAAGAACGACTAAAAGTTCATTCTCCCAGTTCCCACCCCTCAGCCTAATGGTGCACCAAGGCAGACTTTTGTCTGTTTCCATAGTTAATCATTTCCGGGACATGTTGCTAGTCTTTCACCAGAGGCTTGTAGCTTGGGGGTCACCACTCCTCATCAAGCATAGCTTACTATGACTCTCCCCTGCTCTTACTGCCAGCCATTCAGTTTAAGTGTATTTATTAATGTCACAAATAGGCTTACATTAACACTGCAATTAAGTGACTGTGAAAATCCCCTAGTTGCCACAGTCCGGCACCTGTTCGGGTACACTAAGAGAGAATTTAGCACGGCCAATGCACCAGTACATCTTTCAGACTGTGGGAGGAAACTGGGACACCCGGAGGAAACCCATGCAGACACGGGGAGAAGGTGCAAACTCCACACAGATAGTGCAAGCCGGGAATCGAACCCAGATCCTGGTACTGTGAGGCAGGAGGCAGGAGTGCTAAGCACTGTGCCACCATGCCACATTTGGAGGAATTTACAGGTTGACACACTCAATCTGTTTGCCTGCATTGTGGATGCACCTTCCTTGGCCATCAGCTGGATGAGACTCGGACCCAGAACTTCGGGCTCAGAAACAGGGTCGCTGTCCACTGCACCACAAGACTTCCATGATATTGATAATCCTTCTATGGGTGAGATAAGATCCAATAATGATCTGCTTACAGAAGAGAACGGAATGGGGATTTAAGAGCCAAGTTTGATTTCAGATAAGGAATACAAGGGAAATGATTATTGCTGAAACATAACTGAGATCAACATTTTTGCATCTGTACATTGGTACCAAGCAGTTGTGGCAGATGAAGAGTTGACAGAATTCCCTGTTTTAAGTGCTTCCTTGTATAAAAAGGACACCCTTTGATAATTCATGTAGACGTGTAGCTTTGGCACAAAGTTTGGAGTGGTAAGTGGAAGCATGCCACACTGGTGCAGCTGGTTAAAAGCAAAATCCTTCAGAAGCTGGAATCTGAAACAAAAACAGAAACTGCTGTAAAATCTCAGCCGATCTGACACCATCTGTGTGGAGAGAATAGAGACAATGTTTTGAGTCCAGATGACCCTTTCAGTGCAGCTAGTTCTTGGGTTTCAGCGCATGGCTGAAGGAGAATAGAAGGTGCTTCAGTCTCCATCTAACTGGACTGGAGTTGACCTAAGGATTGTCAATGGATGCTCAAAATGGAACATATCCCAGCACTGAGACCTCGCACTCTCATGAGTACAAAATACGTGCCCGAAATGATGGTGAAGGCATAAACCCTCAGCGCATTAAAAAATACATGCACGCGAGGTGCTTTAACCTACAAAACTATAGAGCAAGAGCTAGAAGGTGGGATTAGCCTGAATCACTCTTATTTTTGGTTAGTGCAGCTCTGATGGGCCAAATGACCTCCTTCTGTGACATAAACCTTTTCTGTGTTTCTATATAAATAAATATGTTATTTCCGAAGAGTAGCCATGATGACTAACATTTGAACATTCGCACAAATGGCTGATATCTGTTAAGTTTCCAAATCACTATGTTCTGACTCTTTTAAGTGATGACCTACAAAAATAACCTCGCAAATTTGATGCAGTCGCTGCCTGTCTCCTGAAGTCTGAAACATTCATTTAGCAATTACCTACAAAGCTTTGCAGGGTGTATGAAAGGTTTTCCATCAAGATCCATTTCGACTTCACTTGTAGGTCTTTTTGTAACTGTCACTCAGACAGAATGATCGTGATTATTGTCGGTGAGGGTCCCTTGACAAGCCGACTTCTCTCACTGGGACTCCTTGGATGATGAGAGCAAGCAGGCTCATCATGTGAAGGCTTTGAAAATAGCCCAGATCTCAGCGAATGAAGCTTACCTAGCAACACCCATAGCAACTCAAATCCATAAAACAAAATAAATCAGGGACATCCACAATGATTTTCTCACGCTCCCGAGAGAGAGAAAAAATACATTCATGCACCTTACCTAAAATCTTTCCAGGCTAAACCATGGCGAGAAAAGGAGGCATGAGGAGGAATTTATGCAGGCTGAGGGAGTTAGATAAGATAATAAGAACATAAGAACATAAGAACATAAGAAATAGGAGCAGGAGTAGGCCATCTAGCCCTTCGAGCCTGCCCCGCCATTCAATAAGATCATGGCTGATCTGTCGTGGCTCAGTTCCACTTTCCCGCCCTCTCCCCATAACCCTCAATCCCTTCTCTTATCAAAAACCCATCAACCCGCTTCTTAAAAATATTTAGCGAATAATTTCTTTGTGTAATCTGTGGTTTGTTATTTTTCTTCTAGACCCAGCTGAATAGATGTACTTGGGCAATCAGTTAAATGCTTGAAGAGCTGGATGCAGGTCAGTGCCAAATAAATATTAAGAAATGCAGTTTGTGATTGTGAACTTCCTTCAATATTCCAAGTGTAAGAAGCCCTCCCCAGAACTCAATGTGCCAATGAAATGGGAAGCGGAAGAACACTTCCAATTGACTGTTATTGATTGTGATATTCTTTGGGTTTTCTTGGAAGTGTATGGACACACCATTTTAAATTAATATAACTGATTTAAATGGGCCTCACAGCACTAGGGACCCGAGCTCAATTCCAGCCTCAAGTGGAGTTTTCATGTTCTCTCCATGCCTGCATGGGTTTCCTCCAGGTGCTCTGGTTTCCTCCCACAGTCCAAAGATGTGCGGGTTAGGTTAGGCTGATTGGCCACACTAAATTGCCCCTTAGTTTCTGGGGGACTAGCAGGGTAAATATATGGGGTTACAAGGATAAAGCCTGGGTGGGATTGTTGTTGGTGCAGGCTCAATGGGCCAACTAGACTCCATCTACGCTGTAAGAATTCTTTAATTTTATGAGCTTACATAATAAACTCAGGCCAAAATAGTGCAATTTATCCATTCACAACATTTTGTTGTATATATTTTACACATAAAGGTAGATTTTATGGATTATGGAGAAGGAATGAGCTTAAACAGTCAGTGCTATTTGTTTTGGTCATCTAAGCTTTTTCCTTTTTGCTAGGCAAACGTTCTGCCCAAAGTACTAGGCAACACTCAGGCACCTGTTGGGGTACACTGAGGGAATATTTAGCATAGCGAATGCTCTTAACCGGCGTGTTTTTCAGACTGTGGGAGGAAACTGGAGCCCCTGGAGGAAACCCAAACAGACACGGGGAGAACGTGTAGACTCTGCACAGACAGTGACTCATGCTGGGAATTGAATCTGAGTCCCTGGCGCTGTGAGACGGCAGTGCTGACCACTGGACAGTTGACCACTTGATTTTTTAAAAATTATGTTACAGGATGTGAGCATTTCTGGTCATGCCATCATTTTTTCACCATCCCTAGTTGCCCTTGAGAAGGTGGTGAGCTGTCTTCATGAACTGCTGTGGTCCCCGTGGTGAAGGTACACCCATAGTGCTATAAAGGCGCAATATCAAAGGTCACTGTGGAAAGTAAAAGCTCATGTTGCAGGTGGAAACATATCGGCACGGATAGACATTGGCTGACTAATGGGAATCAGCAAGTAGATATAAATGGATCATTTTTTGGTTGGCAAGATGTAACGAGTGATGACCCACAGGGATCAGTGCTGAGACCTCAGCTGTTTACAATTTATATAAATGACTTTGATTAAAGAACCAAGTAGGGATGCCAAATTTGCTGATGATGCAAAGCTGGGTAGAAAATTAAGTTGTGAAGAGGACATAAGAAGTTTAGATAGACAGAGAAATGGATAGGTTAAGTCAGTAAGCATAGCTCTGACAAGTGGAGTATAATGTGGGCAAATGTGTCCGTATTTGCCAGAAGATTAAAACAGAAGCATATTGTCTAAATGGTAAGAGATTGCAAAGCTCTGAGATGTAGAGGGGCCTGGGCATCCTAATGCATGAGTTGCAATTGGGTAGTGTGTAGATACAACAAGTAATTGGGAAAGCTCATGGAATGTTACCATTTGTTCCAAGGGGGATTGAATACTGAAATAGAGAGGTTATACAGCTGGAGTATTGTGTACAATATTGGTTTCCTTATTTAAGGAAATAAGTAAATAAATTGGAAAAGGTTCAGTGAAGGTTTACTGGGCTAATGAGTAGAATGAGTGGGTTGTCTTATAAGGAAAGGTTGGACAGGCTACATTTGTATCTGCTGGGATTTAGAATCATAGAATCCTACAGTGCAGAAGGAGGCCATTCGGCCCACCAAGTCAGTACTGAACACAATCCCACCCAAGCCCTAACCCCATGTATTTACCCTAGCTAGTCCCCCTGACACTAAAGGACAATTTATCATGGCCAATCCAGCTAACCCACACATCTTTGGACTATGGGAGAAAACCGGAGCACCCAGAAGAAACCCACGCAGACACAGGGAGGATGTGCAAACTCCACACAGACAGTGACCCAAGCGGGAATTGAACCCGGGTCCCTGGTGCTGTGAGGCAGCAGTGCTAAGCAGTGTATCACCGTGCTGCGAGAGAGAGATGACTCGATTTAGACATTTATGATCCCTCGATAGGGTGGATGTGGAATGTTTCCTTTGTGGGGGAATCTAGAACAATAAGGAATGTAAGGGATTAAGCGGGAAAAAGAGAGGGGGAATCTTCCACCCCTCCTCACCTGATCATAACCACGTGCACTTTATCATCAAGAGTTATTTTCACGTTTTCTAAGTATAAAATATAAGCATCGTAGCTTCATACCACAACAAACTTAGTTATTCAAGATTTAACCATTTGTATAAATTGATGTGTGTTCTAAATTTCATTAAAGGACCATTCAAGCAAACACAGGAAGCATATTCACATTTGAAGATAGTTGTGCTTTCCTCCTTAAGTGTCACATTTGGTTATGACAGCATTCACTCCTCCTCAGTCAGGAGGTCACTAGAAATCATTCAGTTGACAGAGACTTTTGCATTAAAGTGTTGGCAAGTCAACAGTGCTTCAACATGGGCAGCACGGTGGCACAGTAATTAACACTGCTGCCTCACAGCGCCAGGGTCCCGGGTTCGATTCCAGCCTTTAAAGTTTAAAAGTAAGAGATTACTCATTTAAGACAGAGATGAAGAGAGTTTTCTTTTCTCAGAAGGCCATGAATCTCTGTAAATTCACTCCCTGAAAAGGCAGTGGAAGGAGACTCTGATTATTTCTAAAGCAGAGCTAGGTAGATTCTTGCTAAGCAAGGTGGCGAAGGTTTGTCGGGGTAGGTGGGAATTTGGGGTCAAAGTTACAATTAGATGAGCCGTGATCTTATTGAATGGCAGATGAGGCTCGAGGGGCCCAGTGGTCAACTCCTGCTCCTAACTTTTATGTTCATATATGGCTAGCCTGCAGGATTTGCCCTTATATTGAACATTGCACTGCATTTATCAAACATTTCACCCAAGTAGGTTTTCCATTGAATTGTTCTCGCGGTTTGAGGTATGTTGCTAAATTTAATCCCATATCCGACTTTGCTCATGACTGTGCAGTCTCCAACTGTATCAATGCACGTTTCTTTTAATGCTTTATTTAATAGTGTTACAAGTAGGCTTACATTAACACTGCAATGATGTTACTGTGAGAATCCCCTAGTCGTCACACTCCGGCACCTGTTCAGGTACACTGATGGAGAATTTAGCCTGGCCAATGCACCTAATCAGCATGTCATAGAATCCCTACATTGCAGATGAAGGCCATTCGGTCCATCGAGTCTGCACCGACCACAATTCCACCCAGGCCCTATTCCTATAATCCCACATATTTGCCCTGCTAATCCCCTGACACTAGAGTCAATTTAGCATGGCCAGTCAACCCAAAATGCACATCTTTGGACTGCGGGAGAAAACCCATGCAGACATGGGAAGAACATGCAAATTCCACATGGACCATGACCCAAGGCCAGAATTGAGCCTGTGATCTTGGTGCTCTGAGGCAGCAGTATAACAACTGTGTCACCTTTCAGACTGTTGGGGGAATCCAGAGCGTACATGGGAAGGACGCACAAACTCCGCACAGACAGTGGCCCAAGCCAGGAATCAAACTTTGGACCCTGGCGCTGTGAGGCAGCAGTGCTAACCACTGTGCCATTGTGCCGCCCATGTTGAAGTACTGTTGACTTACCAACATCTTTATGCAAAAGTATCTGTCAACTGAGTAATTCCTAGAGACCTCCTGACTCAGGAGGAGAGAGTGCTGTCACTGAACCAAATCTGACACTCAAGGAGGAAGGCACAGTTATCTTTAAATGCGAATTTTGCTTCCTGTGTTTGCTTGAATGGTCCTTTAATGAAATCTACAACACACATCAATTTACACAAATGGTTAAGTCTTGAATAACTAAGGTGATTGTGGTGTGAAGCTACGATGTTTATAATTTCTCCTCCCAAAATGTGAAAATAACTCTTGATGATGAAGTTTGTGTGGTTATGATCAAGTGAGGAGGGGTGGAAGGTCTCCCCCTCTTTTTCCCACTTCTTGATTGATGATAACAGATTTTTAAACAATTTAAACGGATGAACGTGCCAATTCAAGGTTTACATGCTAATTACAAAGAATTCAGTCAGACAGCTTTCCTTGATTTTGAACATGGGGTGCAATCTTACCAGCCATTCATGCCAGGGTCCCTTCTGCAGCGAGGTCAGAGAATTTGGCAACCAGCCAAATCTCCGCTCATTGCAGTGGGATGGGAAAATACTGCTGGCATGAATGGCCATAATACCCCAGCTGAGAATCGACCTAAAAATTACCAAAAAAGGCAAACAAAGGTAAATCAAAGTTTCTCCATCAGTTGCAAACAGTTTGAGAAAAACAAACAGGTTCAACTTCTTTTTGTTCACTCAAGGGATGTTGGCTTTGCTGGCTAGGCCGCCATTTACTCCTCAACCCTAATTGCCCTTAAGATAGAGAGAGGATGAGAAAAGCAAGCAATTTTCTACTGCTGATGTCTTCTTGTTTCTGACGTCACCTCCAAATACTGCTGGAAAGTAAACAGAGTTTTGTATGAAAAGGATTTTCAAAATAGATGGCTTTGTTCATAGAATCTCTTTCTCTCTCTCTCTCCCCAAGATGGTACCTTCCACAAATGGTAATTGATTTGCTCACATCTGAACATTGTGTGATTAATTTTTCAGTGTCCAAACCATCGCATCTGAATGTTTCATTCTTCCATGTGATAGACTAGGAACAAAATATCAAAATTTCCATCATATCCATTGTCTCTGCAGAGCCTCTGGGGCAAATTTTCCCATTCTGCCCGCCACGGGAATCGTAGCAGACGAGGCATGGAAAGGTCTGTCGACCTTGAGCGGGATTTTCCCATGTCGGACCAAACATGGCTGGAAAATCACTCCCTCTGTCTCCATCCAGGTGAAATGGAAAGTGACCATTATAGTGATGCAAATTGCGATAGCCATTTTAGGTTTCAGTTGACATAATAGTTGATATTAGCAAGCGTGAAGGCCCACTGGAGGCATGTCTAGGCATGTTCCATTTGTAATCCATGTTGGAAGCTTTCAGAAGCTTGATTAACTTGCAACTGCAGACAGGTCAGGTGACCACTGGCGGCCATCTTAATTCAGTGTCTTTGTTTCAACAGTTGAAACTGTCTTTTTAAAAAAATGTCGTGAGTGGCTCCAGCAGATGAAACTGTAATTTAATATTTGACATCAACACATCTCTGTAACAGTGGCAAAATCAATTTTCTTATTAGGATGCATATGTTCAATTGAGGATGATTGATGCTTGTTAGAGATTTATCATGTTAAAAAAAATGCTTCTTAATGGAACGCATTGCTGGGTTGAAACCAAAAGAGAAAATGCTGGAAAATCTCAGCAGGTCTGGCATCATCTGTAAGGAGAGAAAAGTTTCAAAATGTCAGCTCTTTTCTCTCCTTACAGGTGCTGCCCGACCTGCTGAGATTTTCCAGCATTTTCTCTTTTGGTTTCAGATTCCAACATCCACAGTAATTTGCTTTTATCCTGTGTTGATCTTTGCTTTATCTCGGATTCCCTCGCATTGTAATTTTCTGCCCTTGGACACGCCATCAGCACAGCCACCCCATGGGCCCAGGAGGAGATAGAGAGAGAAATGTAAATGGACTTCCAAAAGGTGTCTGGTAAGGAGCCGCGTAACAGGCTTGTCAGCAAAGGTGAAACCCATGAAATAAAAAGGAAAGTGATAGCATGGGGCTGAAGTTGGCTGAGCTCCAGGAAACAGAGAACAGCAGTGAACAGTTGTTTTTCAGATCAGAGGAAGGTGAAAATGGAGTTTTGCAGGGGTCAATGTAAGGTCCACTAGTTTGCTTGATCTATATTCATGAAGTAGACTCGGCTGTGCAGGACACAGTTTCAAAATTGATAGACTTTATGGGGGATAAACATTGGAGGGGATGGTTTTATCACTGGGCTATTAATTCAGAAACTCAGCTATTGCTCTGCAGACCCATGATGATTTCAAGATTGAGCGATATCTGTTAGGGGTGGTTAGACTGGAGAAGCTGGGGCTGTTCTGCTTGGCAAAGAGATGGTGGAGAGGAGATTTGCCAGACACATTCTAAATCATGATGGGTCCAACAGATTTATTTATTTATTTTTAATTAATGTCACAACAAGGCTCATATTAACACTGCAATGAAGTTACTGTGAAAATCCCTTGGCCCTCACACCCCAGCGCCTGTTAGGATACACTGAGGGAGAATTTAGCATGGCCAATGCACCTAACCAGCATGTCTTTTTGATGTATGGGAGGAAATCGGAGCACCCGGAGGAAACCCGCCCAGACAGAGGGAGAACGTGCAAACCCCACACAGTCACCCAAGCCGGGAATTGAAACCAGGTCCATGTGAGGTAGCGGTGCTAACGAACGTGCCACCATGCTGAGGAGATAGGAATACACTATTTGTGGAAGCATGGAAAACAAGAGGGCATCAAATTTAGATAATTGGGAAAAGAACCAAAGTCAACATGAAGACAAGCGTTTTTACTCAGCAGGTGGTCAGTGTCGGAAATGCATTGTCTGAGTGTTGGTGGAGATAGATACAAATGGAGCTTTGAAAATGGAGTTGGATAAAAATCTGAAGAGAAAGAATTGCAGGCAGCAGAGAAGTGGGACTAGTTGAATTACACTTGAAGAGAGCTAGCATGGATAGGACAGGCTGAATGGTCTTCTGTAATCATTCTCTGAGTTAAGGGTAAATCAGCAGACTGGAAAAGTGTTGGGGACTGTGCTTCTGAGATCTAAGTAAGAAAAGAATGAAAATGCTTCATAACTAACAGAGAGAAAGGGCGAAAACAAGTTAATGGGTAGATTTTTATTTTCAACGGTGGCAGAAAGCAAGTGGGGAGCAGGTCAATTGCTTCCTGTAGCAATCCTTGCCCCCCCCTCCACTCCACTGACTCCACTAACTCCATTAACATACAGAGGGATCCAGGTGTGCAGGACCACAGTCCCATAAAAATGGCCTCATAGGTGATTAAGAAGGCATATGGCATGCTTGCCTTCATCAGCCAGGGCATTGAGTGCAAGAGTAGGCAAATCATGTTGCAGCTATATAAAACCTTGGCTAGGTCACATTTGGAGTATCGCATGCACACTACCAGAAGGGCTTGGAAGAGATAAGATTCACCAGGATGCTGCTTGTTCTCAAGGGTATTGACTGAGGAAAGATTGAATAAATTAGGATTGTTTTCAGTGGAAAGTCGGAGCTGAGGGGAGACCTGCTAGAGGTCTACAAAACGATGAGAGGCATAGACAGGGTGGATAATCAGAGGCTTTTTCCCAGGGTGGAAGTGTCAATTACAAGGGGGTACAGGTTCAAGATGAGAGAAGGAAAGTTTAAGATGCATGGGATAAGTTTTTCACACAGAGAGTGGTGGGTGCCTGGAGTGCGCTGCCAGAGGAGGTGATGGGAGCAGGCACAACAAAAACATTGAAGAGGCATCTGGATATGTACATGAATAGGGAGGGAACAGAGGGATATGGACCGAGTAAGGGAGAGTTTAGCTAGGGCATCGTGATCAGTATGGACTTGGAGGGCTGAAGGGCCTGTCCCTGTGCTGTACTTTTCTTTGTTCTTTGTGCCTTGAAGTTAAGGGGAAGAGAGATGGTGCAAACAGGTGGTCAGCCACCATTGACTTAATAAGAAAATCTATTCAAATCCAGAATGCTGCTCGAAGAAAACCGAGTTAAACTTAACTGGAAATTTCCTGCCCCATCGGCTTAACTCCCACAGAGGTTTGATGGAAAATCCTGATCATAAACATACACAAGGTAACACTAAACATCTGCCAAAGTTTCACTGGTGGAAGCAGGTGACATCAGGACATTTCCGCAGTATGTATTTCAACAGAAGAGTGTGATTAGTTAATGTTCTTGGACGGGATAATAATAAACCACCTATTGAAAGCATTCTTTTAGAAACACAATCATGGTTTAATCCCAATGAATTTTCTCCTCTTTGTCTCACATCCTGGTGGCAGTCAGTCTGCGCCATGAGACTTCGTAATTTGCCAACAGGGTATAATATCAAAGTGACCTTTCCGTGTCTGCCTAGAATCCTCTCAGCTCCTCCCCATGTCTGAGTTTAACAATTGGATGCATTGTGAACTGTATGCCAGAATTTGATTTGAGTTGATTTATTATTGTCACATGTATTAGCATGAAGTGAAAAGCATTGTTTCTTGCCTGCTGTACAAACAAAGCATACCGTTCATAGAGAAGGAAAGGAGAGAGGGTGGAATGTAAAGTTACAGTCATAGTTAGGTTGTAGGGAAAGATCAACTTTGTGCAAGGTCATTCAAAAGTCTGATGGCTGCAGGGAAAATGTTGTTCTTGAGTTGGTTGGTACGTGATCTCAGACTTTTGTATCTTTTTCCTAATGGAAGAAGGTGGAAGAGAGAATGTCTGGGGTGTGCAAGGTCCTTAATTATGCTGGCTGCTTTTCCGAGGCAGCAGGAAATGTAGACAGAGTCAATGGATAGAAGCTTGGTTTGCGTGATGGACTGGGCTTTGTTCATGACCTTTTGTAGTTCCTTGCGGTCTTGGACAGAGCAGGAGCCATACCAAGCTGTGATACATCCAGAAAGAATACTTTCTATGGCGAATCTGTTAAAGTTGGTGAGAGTCATAGCTGACATGCTAAATTTCTTTAGTCTCCTGAGAAATTCGAGGCGTTGGTGAGCTTTCTTAACTATAGAAAGTCTGTTAGTGACAAACTCACTTAGCCTCTGTCTAAAAATGATATGGCCAGGAAACTCCTTGGAGTTGCTTCTGATTGACTGTCAGTCCTTCATCAGGAATACATCTGCAAACCTGTCCACACATAAAGGAATGGCGAGGGAGGGAGGGGGGTGTTGAGATGAGTTGTACTTTCAGAGAGCCAGGATGGATACGACAGACCAAATTATCTCTTTCGTTGCTATAACTATTCTACAATATAATTGGTTCTATAATTCGCTAGCACTTCATTGGCAAGCATTTTTGGAATATCTTATTCTCCAGATGGAGAAGAAATGTATCTCGGGGAAGTACTGGGGGAATGGTGGTACTGATATTTTTTCTGACCTCTGAGGAATCAGTTTCTTAAAACTTTTCTAGCAATCTTGCAGAAACTTGAGGCTGGAATTGAACCTGGGTCCCTGGTGCTAATCATGTATAGATTCCATGATTAGCACAGTTGGCTGGATGACTAGGATGTGGTTCAGAATAGCACCAAAGTTCAATTCCAGTTCTGGCTGAATATGTCTTTGAGAGATGGCAGCATGCTATCTCTTGGTGAGGGAGCGGTGCCAACCGCTGTGCTGAGAAAATCATTGAGAATTTACATCTGGCTAATTCCCCTGAACTAGAGGTCTAAACTACAGGATGAGCGACAACACGGTGGCACAGTGGTTAGCACTGTAGCTTCACAGCGCCAGGGGCTTGGGTTCAATTCCGGCCTTGGGTCACTGTCTATGTGGAGATTGCACATTCTCCCTGTGTCTGCGTGGGTTTCCTCCAGGTGCTCTGGTTTCCTTCCGCAGTCCAGAGATGTGGGGGTTAGGTGGATTGGTCATGCTGAATTGCCCCTTGGTGTTCCAAGATATGTAGGGTAGATGGATTAGTGAGGGAAATGTATGGGGTTATTGGGATAGGGCCTAATAAGATGCTCTTTTGGAGAGTCAGTGCAGACACGATGGGCCAAATGGCCTTCTTCTGCACTGTATTGGAGAGTCAGTGCAGACATGATGGGCCAAATGGCCTTCTTCTGCACTGTATATAGATTTTACGATTGGCACTGTTGGCTGGATGACTAGGATGTGGTTCAGAATAGTACCAAAGTCATGGGTTCAATTCCAGCTCTGGCTGAGATATATATAGTTCTATGTCTTTAATAGATAGCAGCATGCTGTCACTTTAAGGGAAGTGTGTCATGCAATCCAGCCTCAGTTTCATGTCAGCCTGGAGCAGGACGCAGCATATACACACTCTGCTGTTACTTAGTTAGTGAAAAGAAGCACAATGCTGCTGCTAATGCTCACATTCTTTCTATCCGTGCATTTCCGTTCAGACATGCTAAGAATAAGTAAGTGAAGCCACAATGGGTTTACACAATCCCTTATGAGTGATTGGTGCTTTTATCTATCATTATTTCATTGGCAAGCACTTTTGCAACAGGTCACTCTCCAAGTACAGAGAAACGATCTTAAGGAAGACTTGGGATCTCCCCCTGATCCCTGTCCCTGAGAGAGGAAACAGTGGCAAACCACAACTTCCCAGGAAAAGTGCTCAGGTTGAGGCATCAGCAGACAATGAGGCAAGGATTTGTAGCAGCATGGTGGGCTGCACTGCTGCCTCACAGCACCAGGGACCTGGGTTCGATTTCCCGGCTTGGGTCACTGTCTGTGTGGAATCTGCAGTGTCTCTTTGTGTCTGCATGGGCTTCCTCTGGGTGTTCCAGTTTCACAGTCCAAAGATGTGTGGGTTAGCTGGATTGGCCATGCGAAATTGCCCCTTAGTGTCAGGCGGACTAGCTAGGTTTTGGGGATCGGGGCTGGGTGGGATTGTGGTCGGTGCAAACTTGATGGACCGAAGGGCCTCCTCCTGCACTGAAGGGATTCTATGATCTGCCTTTGAGCAGACCCTGCATGGAACGGAATTTCCCTGAGCTCCATCTCTCAAACTTAGACTGAATTGCTACAGAGGTGAAAACAAGATTCTCTCGTATGTCTAATGAATTTATTATGTTGAGGTTGTTCCCAGGAAATTCTTCACTCATCAGTTCTTGAACGTTCACAATGTGGGGCATTCCTTCCTTCTTTTGGCCCTGCCCCTCAGCCGTTCTGGTTCCTCCTAATCCAGTCATGCCATCCTTTACACCTGCACCACCCCCCCCACCAATTCTCGGATAACTTGCCCATGTCTGTGGTGACTGCAGTCAGTGAAGAGCAAAGGAACATTTCTGACTGCTGATTGGAAAATGTCAAGGCAAAACGTCACGGAGCAGTAAGATATATCACGCCTCCACTCATCTGTAAGCTCACACTGAGGCTCCCATTAAGTATAAGAATCCATTTGGTGTTTGCAAAGACACAAATCACAGTCAGCCTGTGAATCCGACCTTCGTATTTACTGCCATGTTCAATATGAAAATCTCGTCAGGTTTATATTATCAACCATCACCACATGATCAAGCAGTAGAGATGCAATTGCGACAAAAAATGAGGAGCAATTGTACGAGACAAAAAAGTCATTCCAGCCCCGTTAACTTGTGTTGTCCAGTTGGAACATGGACATCAGGTGAATGGACTTACAAAACATGCCATCCAAAATCCCAGTGGTTGTCAAGGGCACAGGCCCAGTGGGTCCGTTTGGCAGATAGAGAAGTGATTCTGATGGAATCCTTCAGTATTTCAGACCATCAAGTCTACGCTGACCACAATGCCACCAAGGTCTTAACCCCATAATAATATGCATTTACCCGAGCTAGTCCCCCTGACACTAAGGGCAATTTAGTATGGCCAATCCATCTAACCCACACATCTTTGAACTGTGGGAGGAAACCAGAGCACCTGGAGGAAACCCACGCAGACACGAGGAGAATCTACAAATTCCACACAGACAGTGACCCAACCCGGGAATCGAACCTGGGTTCCCGGTGCTGCAAGGCAGCAGTGCTAACCACTATGCCACCTACTGTGCCGACCCTAAAGCTGTGCTCTAAATTCTGCTCCACAATATGGAGACGTATCATAACAACAATCAGGATTTATTTACTAATAAGCCTCACGCCTGTACTTGAATTACAATAAGTCAGTCCACTGAGAGATCCAGGTCGCTGGGTGAGTCAAAGGGCATCTTCTAGTATGCTCCCAGTTTTTGTCCAATGGATTGTGATGCCTGTTTAGTTCTCTGCATTTTTTTGCTCCTGACAGTCCCAGAAGCGATCATTTCTCTCCCCTCTCCCGTCTCTCCCTGCACCCTGAGACAGAGGAACTTAGGCACGAAGGAGGACAAGGCAGGGTTCCAGGCAATTGATGAGAGCAAGCTGCGAGATAGAGTCATCAAAAAGATTGTCATTCATGACTGAATATACATTAGCTGCAAAAACAATTGTAACAACAAGAATGCTCCACATCATTTAGATCTGAGGCCCTTCTGAATGCTCCATTTGTGTTAAAAAGCGGAAGTTTCATGACAACCTAAAGTGCACAAACCTCTTTCCTTGTTTTAATGCAACTTAAAGATCCCAACAAAAAAACATGAACACCGTCAATGTAGCGTATCAACAAAAAGCATTAAAGGAATCTGTAAACTTAATGACCAACAAATTATTCTGTTTCAGCACTGTACATTTTAACTGAGTGGTCTTTAAACATTTCCTTTGTTCTACTGAAGGAAAGAAACATTCAAATTTCTGTAGCATGTTCCACGATCAAAGGATGTCCGAAAGTTTATTTATTATTGTCACAAGTAGTGAGTGTGAAAATACCCTCGTCACCACGCCCTGGCGCCTGTTTGGGTACAGTGAGGGAGAATTTAGCATGGCCAATGTACCTAACCAGTACACCTTTCAGATTGTGGGAGGAAACCAGAGCACCCGGAGGGAACTCACGCAGACATGGGGAGAATGTGCAGACTTCACACTGACAGTGACCCTAGCCAGGAATTGAATCCGGGTCCCTGGCATTATGAGGCAGCAGTGCTAACCACTGTGCCACCTTCCTTGTTTGGATTAGGCCATAAGACCAACAAATGTAACAAGCATAACTTCTACCCCATGTATTCTGGACTTCTATATATAAAGACCAGCATTTTATTAACCTTTTTGATTCTGTTTTGTACCTGTTCAAGGCATTTTAATGACCTTTGGATCAGTTGCTTCTAGTTTTCCCCCTTTTAACCGGTACTGTCCTTATTAAGTTCAAAGTGGATGTTCCACAGGTCAGACATAACATGAAACTCCTTTGAGTCAGTAATCACAAAGATCAGAAAGAGGAATTTGGTCCATCATGCTCTTTGAAAGGGTTAGCCAGTAAATCCCAATCACCTGTTCTTTCCTCATAGCCATACAGCACAATCCTACTGGCCATTTGCGCCAAACTCCTGTTGCAGCAAGGTCAGAGAATCTGGCAGCAGCCAAATCTCTGTTCATTGCTATGAGATGGGAAAATCCCACCGGCATGAATGGTATAAAGATTCCAGCTCTATATTTTTTCCCCTTCAAGTTTTCCAGATGACGATGCCTTCCGATTCCTCCTTACTGGGTGCTGGTGGTTGCAGATTCTTTGGGAATGACCGTACTCGGTGAAAACTCACAACAAATCCTTTCTGTCTATAAACACAAGACTGTCATTGATTAATTCTCCCAAACAGACTTGCTGCAACTCTTCCCTCTGCATCGATCTATTGCTCTCTTAAAATAGATGGGCATAGACCTCAAGAGAAATTCTATAAATTAGAATTAGAATCTGTAAATTAGAATATCAATAAAGCAAATCAATGAAACAGCATTTTAAAAGACTTGTGTAGTTCTAAGTGTGAGTACTTGCTTGTTCTACTGTCCTGATCTCAAGTTGCTGAACATTTTTCATTGTGTTTTGGTTTCCACCCAAATGTCCTGAGCTTCATTCAAGCTTTTCTTTTAATGCTCATACTCAGACCGTCAAATCCCCAGATCTATGTTCCACATGTGGCCATAACCTTGTCTGTGCCAGAACACACAATGGCACAGTGGTTAGCACTGCTGCCGCACAGTGCCAGGGACCTGGGTTCGATTCCTGGTTTGGGTCACCGACTGTGTGGAGTCTGCACATTCTCCCCAAGACTGTGTGTGTTTCCTCTGGGTGCTCCGGTTTCCTTCCACACTTCAAAGATGTGCAGGTTAGATGGATTGGCCTTGCTAAATTGCCCCTTTGTGTTCAAAGATTTCTAGGTTGGATGGTTTAGTCATGGCAATTGAGTGGGGTTAACAGGGATAGGGTAGGTGAAAGGGCCTGGGGTAAGAGTTGACGCAGACTTGATGGGCTGAATGGCCTCTTCTGCATTTAGGGATTCTATGATCCTATTTCATGGGGTATGGACGTCATTGGCAAGGCCAGCACTTTTTGCCCATTCTGAATCGTCTTTGAACTATGTGGCTTGCTAGAGCCGTTTCGAGGGCAGTTAAGAGTCAAGGACATTGCTGTAGGTCTGGAGTTACACGTAGGCCAAACCAGGTAAGGACAGCAGATTCCTTCCCTAAAAGGGCATCGGTGAACCAGATGGGTTTTTACAATAATTAATAGTTGTCATTACCAAGGCTGGCTTTTAATTCCAGAGTTTACTAATCAAATTTAAATTCCGCCACACCAGCCACAGTGTTTGGAGTTGGACTCATGGCCCAGAGCATGAGCCTGGGAATCTAGATTACTCATGCAGACATATTATCATTACATCACCACCCCCCTGTACTACCTGGTCTGGTTCACATAGTTTACTTAAAACAACTTAATTTGCACTATGGGCAGGATTTTCTGGCCTGCCCGTGGTATGTCTCATGATGGGAGTGGTGGGATTTTCAGATCCTACTCATGGCAATGGGAATTCCCATTGACACCACCCCACACTGCGGGGAAACCCATGATGTTGTACACCTTTAGGGGAACCAGAAGATCCAGCCTGAATGAACAGCCGGAAAGTCCTGGCCTATATTCATGTTATAGAATCAGGGAATCCCTAAAGTGCAGAAAGAGGCACATCAAGCCTGCACTGACAACAATGCCACCCATGCCTGTAAACCCACCCTGCTAGTCCCCTTGACGATAAGGGACAATTTAGTTTGGCCAATCCAACTAACCTGCACATCTTTGGACTACAGAAGGAAACCGGAACCCCCAAAAGGAAACCCATACAGACACAGAGACAATGTGCAAACTCCACACAGACAGTCACCCAAGGCCAGCATTGAACCTAGGTCTCTAGCACTGTGCAGCAGATGTGCTAACCACTGTGATGCCCTTTATATATGATGAGCCGCTAGATAGGTACATCTCCCTGCTCTACAGATTCTCTAACTGCTAATGTCCTTGTTACATTGTGATCCACAGAACTATTACCATAACTATTAACCCATTATATTACAATGCTTGAGCTGTACAAAACCCTGCTTAACCTCCACTTGGGGCCATTCAGGGCACCATGGATCAGGAAAGACATATTGACCTTGAAGGAGTGCAGCATTGGCTTTATAGAATGATACCTGGATTCCAAGAGTTAAGCTACAAGGAGAGATCAAACAAGCTGGGATTGTATTGCATGGATTTGGAAGGTTGAAGGGAGATTCCATCATATTCTTCAAGATTCTGTGATGACCGGATAAGAAGGAATGAGTTGGCTCCCCTTTCATTCAACTCTCACTGTAATGGTTTGTTTAAAGTTCTCTCCGCCCAGAGGTACCTTGTCCAGTCCAAATGTATTTACTTTTGTTTTAATCAAGGAGCCAATCAAATAAGGTTTTCTTGAGTCTAAGAAAGAGTAAGTCAATTAGTGACTAAAATGCCAGGAAAAGTAACAGAAAACACAATGCACACAGATCAGAATAGAAAATTAAGAGCTCAGAAAGTTAAAAATAATATACTAATAAGTCCTTGGCGTGTCCATGAGGCATAGGTGATGATACGTTGTGGCTGTTAGCTGGGTGATTTCAATGCAACTCTGGAGCTGACTTTGACAGTTTCACAGTCTGCTGAAAACACTTGTTGACTTGTCCCCAGAAAGAGAGATGAGTTGCTTGTCTCTGCAGGAGGGATGGAGGAGGCTCTCCTCTTTTCTTCCTTGCTCCCTGTCTCTGCTTAAACACATTTGCTTTCAGCAAGAGGAAGATCTGAATTTCCTCTCGCAGTATTCTGAGATGAGTGATGTTTCTTCTTGTTCCTCTCTGTCTTGCGAGCATTTCTTTTCAGTGAGAGAGAGAGAGAGAGCAATGGGGAAATACAGAGAATCCCTCTTGCTTCTGTCATTTTCTTCTGGTCTGCCCAACACTGATTTTTAGAGCCAGTTTTAAACTCATTTCTCCTAGGTGGGAAGTAGAATCACAGGACAGGATCTTTACAGCACAGAAGGAGGCCATTTGGCCCATTGAGTCTGCACCAATCATAATCTCACCCAGGCCCTATTCCCGTAACCCCACATATTTACTCTACTAATCCCCCTGACACCAGGGTCAATTTAGCATGGCCAATCAACTTAACCCTGCACATCTTTAGACTATGGGAGGAAACTGGAGCACCCGGGGGAAACCCACACAGACATGTGGAAAAGGTGCAAATTCCACACAGGCAGTGACCCGAGGCCAGAATTGAACCCAAATCCCTGGTGCTGTGAGGCAGCAGTGCTAGCCACTGTGCCGCCCAGGCAAGTCTTGCATCCAAAGTCCACTCTGCCTTCATCTCTGCAACTTTCTGAGATATAAATCAACAGGAGATGGTTCTTGGATGACTGATGGGATGTAGGTGGCTGAAGGAATGTTTCAGTAGTCTTCATAGAAACACAGTGATTTCTGTTGCATTTTATTCATTTTCCTTTCAAGTGTCTCTGTTTAAAGTGGGCCTTGACACCTCATAATGGGCAATATACAAAAAGCCCCATCTGCTAAAGGGCAGTGGTATAGTGGCATTGTCACTAGACGTGTCATCCTAAGACTCAGGATAATGCTCTGGGGACCTGGGTTCGAATCCCACCATCTCAATACAGTAGAAGAAACCTGGAATTAAAAATCTAATTAATTTAGACTTTGAAACAATTGTAAAAGGTAATCTGGTTCTCTAATGTTCCTAAGGGAAGGAAATCTGCCATCCTTACCTGGGTTGGCCTACATGTGACGCCAGACCTAGACCAATGTGGTTGACTCTTAACTGCCCTCTGAAATGGCCTCACAAAACTCTCAGTTCAAGAGCAATTAGGGATGGACAACAAATACTGGTCCAACCAGCAACACCCACATCACATGAAATAATTTTTTTAAGCTTTTGGAATCCATCCAGTGCCCCTATCATAAATGATAGAACATGATATCGAATCTTTTTGCAGTTTTAAATTATTAAACATATTTATTTATTAATGAATTTTGAAGAATGTTTTGTAAATACATACCTTCCATCATTTACACCCTCTCAGAGGAAAACCAAGAAGAGATTGAAATTTAAATGCGAAATTTGTGATTTTTAAGATATTTCCTGTCGCAAAACTCCTTTGATCTGATTTGTTGAATTCTTAGTTGTTCTCATTCCCTTTTCACTCCTGTGCGAAGACTGCTCCGGCCCTTCACAATGCATGAAGTTCCCCAGGCCAGGAAGACAGACGGATCTTGACCTGCTAGGCAGCAGCCTTTACCAGACCTGGCAGTCTTAAAGAGCTGGAACATTGGTTTTGATTCCCCGTTCTGCAAAGGCGTCAAAATGATCAGTCATCATCTGCAAAGTCTTTGACGGGCTCTCTATCTCCGCAGCAAGAGCAGTTTTGACCGTGGCAAAACTTGTCAGAAAAACTCTGATTTCAGCTAAAGTCAGTGACAGCAACACAAGCTGAGGATCTCTTGTGGCACAGGACAGATTGAGGTAGTGACAGCAGATCAGATCTTGCAACCTGGTTAAAGCAGCTGAAAATTTCAATTTTCGTTTTATTTCTAGTTTATTGTCATAGCTGTCATAGTATTGCTTTACCAACTTAGGATGTGAGCATGGTTACATTTATTGCCCAACCTTCGTGTCATAAAATCATTGAATTAATGAATCCCTACATCCAGGAGGAGGCCATTCGGCCCAACAGGTCTGCACTGACCACAATCCCACCCATCTCTATCCCTGTAGCCCCACCTATTTACCCTGCTAGTCCTCCTGACACGAAGGAGCAATTTAGCATGGCCAATCAATCTAATCTGCACACCTTTGGAGTGTGGAAGTAAATCGGAGCACCTGGAGACATGGGGAGAAAGCGCAAACGCCACAGAGACAGTGAACCGAGGCTGGAATTGAACCTGGGTCCCTGGCAGCAGTGCTAACCACTGTGCCAACATGAAGGTTACTATGGAAATACCAACCTTTCTTCTTTTACTATGCTATAGCTAAGACACTATAGTTAAGAAAACCCACCAGAGCCTCTACTTTCTCAGAAGACAAAGGAAATTTGGCATGTCAGCTATGCTTCTCACCAACTTTTACAGATGCACCATAGAAAACATTCTTTCTGGTTGTATCACAGCTTGGTATGGCTCCTGCTCTGCCCAAGACTGCAAGAAACTGCAAAAGGTTGTGAATGTAGCCCAATCCATCACACAAACCAGCCTCTCATCCGTTGACTCTGTTTACACTTCCCAATGCAAAGCAGCCAGCATAATTAAGGACCCCCCACACCCCGGACATACTTTCTTCCACTTTCTTCCATCGGGAAAAGGATATAGGAGTCTGAGGTCACACTCCAACTGACTCAAGAACAGCTTCTTTCCTGCTGTCATCAGACTTTTGAATGGATCCAGCTTGCATTACGTTGATCTTTCTCTACACCCTAGCGATGACTGTAATACTACATTCTTCACTCTCTCCTTTCCTTCTTTACGAATGGCAAGCTTTTTCAGTATGGCGCACAAGAAACAATACTTTTCGCTGTATACTAATACACGTGACAATAATAAATCAGATCAAGTCAAATCCTTGTTTCTCATTATATTACAGACTTGGCTCAACAGAAAATTATGGAGAAAAGAAAGATTTGTTTTAACATAACGATAAGTCTTCCTGCTATTAACCAATATGTGACCTGAACGATATTTACCTTACTGTAATAGAACCAGAAAATGCTGGAAATTCTTAGAATAATTCTGATGGAAGGTCATCAACCTGAAATGCAGACCAGGATTCTTCGGCCTCACTCGCAGAAGGAATTCTCCAGTCCTGCTGCAGTGAATGGATATTTGACCGAGCGCCAAAAAAATGTTAGGAATACTATTAGACCTGAAGGCTAACAAGTCCCCAGGACCAAAAAGCCTGCATCCCAGGGATTAGAGAAGTGATAAAAGTGGATAAAAGATTAATCTGCTAACAGGCAGCAGAGTAGAGATAAATGGGTCTTTTCCAGATTGGTAAGCTGTAACTAGTGCAATGCCACAGGGATCAGTATTGGGTCCTCCACATTTTATGATCAAAATTGAGCAACACGGTGGCACAGTGGTTAGTACTGCTGCCTCCCAGTGCCAGGGAACCGGGTTCGATTCCCAGCTTGGGTCACTGTCTGTGCGAAGTCTGCACATTCTCTCTGTGTCTGCGTGGGTTTCCTCGGGTGCTCTGGTTTCCTCCCACAACCAGAAAGACGTGCTGGTTCGGTGCATTGGCCATGCTAAATTCTTCCCTCGAACAGAAGCTGGTGTGTGGCGACTGGGGAGTTTTCATAGTCACTTCATTGCAGTGTTAATGTAAGCCTACTTGTGACAGCAGTCCTTAACTATATCATTGACTTGAAATGAAGGGATTTAGTGTGTGGTATTCTTGCTGGTTGCAGTGGCAGGGCGAAAGAGATTGGAGAATCCCAGCCGTTAACTCCATCTCTCTCTCGCCACAGATGCTGCCAAACCTGCCAAGTGTTTCCAGCCTTTGACATTTTAATTTCAGTTTTCCAAGACATACAGTATTTTGTTTCTGTAATACGGCAGAGTAAATCTAAAGTTGCACGCCATTGAACTGGAACGAATGTATATCCTATCAAGTGACAGGATAATTACTAGGGCTTTAGAAAAACATGGGAGATTCACTCTGTCACTTTCTGATTTTGAGCTTTGATATAAAATCAGTTCTTATTTTCAATCCCCACAAAAGATTTGCTTTAATATTTATCTGCATTTTACTTTGAATCACTTTTCCATTTCTCACTGACTTTTATTCCCCATTTTAACGCAGCATGTGGTGCTTATGTTGAGGGAAGATATTTTATTGTTCAAAATAAATCATTTCAGGTCAAGATTGGAGGGAGAGAGAAAAAAACCAATCACCTTGTATCAACTGGGATTCATTTAAATTAAAATAGCCAGTCTTGGAAAATTGATTTTTAGTAATAACAATTTAGCAGCAGGTTCAGATATTCTCCATAGCAACATGGCTATTGTATGTTATTGGCTGTCTCCACATCACCTCCAAACAAATGGTGATTTTTAAAATCAACATTTACATTTATATATTATATATAGATTAATCTCATTACCAGATCAAAATCCATTCAAGTCACCCTTGGAGTTGGCAAATTTATTTTAATTAATTACTTAGCAGTTGATTACAACAGAATGAATGCGCCCATTATAGGGAGATGTATCTCAATGAAATACAAAATAATGTCACAGCTATAAGCTGTTCACAATGTTGTACTGCAGACAAGCTGATTCAATTGAATACAAGATGTGCAATGTTCAATTATTAATATTGGAGACAATGGAAAGACAAGGCTCCTACATTCAACCCAGCAGAACAATTAGTCTATTATGACAGTAACACTCGAGCCCAATTTCTCAGGCAGCTCCCAATTACTTTGCGCACCAAAAGGTTTCTCACCCTTGGCTAGCAGAATGGCGCTGCAAGTTGCTCAGTGTGCTGATATCTCTGTGACCAGCACCTCAGCATCCTCGCCAAGGGCCCCATTCGCTAATGAGAATCTCATGCCCCACAACTGAAATGTTTGCCTTCTCCGAAGAATGTCACTTCTGTGCGGAAAGATGTGACAGGAAAGGAACAATGAAAAAGACAAAGGCATTGTGAATGCAAAGCAGCTTTAATTCAGCGCTGATGCAGTTGCAAAGTTGGCTGAGCGGGAGGACTGTGCTTTAGAACAATGCAACAGAAGCACTGAAGGTTCATTCATGATGATAGTTGTGGGGTACCCATGGGGTGCCTAGTTTTGATTTGATTTTGATTTGATTTGATTTATTACTGTCACATATATTAGTATAGAGTGAAAAGTAGTGTTTCTTGTCTGCTACAAAGACAAAGCATAGAGAAGGAAAGGAGAAAGTGCAAAATGTAGTGTTACAGTCATAGCTAGGGTGTAGAGAAAGAGTTTTGAGTACCAACCATTCCGATGCAAGAGTGCCACTGTGTGACCTTTGAAAACTCCTTGGCCACCCTAGTCAAGAGAACACACAGCAGTGAGGTACATAGGAACACAGGAACATAGGAATTAGGAGCAGAAATAGACAAATTCCACTCTTCTGGCGTGCTCGGCCTTTCAATCAGCTTATGCTGACCTCCCCCTGGTCTGAAATCACCTCCATCGCAAATCAGTTGGATTCCTTCTTCCATTGATCAAATCATGACTCAAATCATGAATCAAAGCACTTTACAGCCAACAAATAGCTAGTGTTTTAACAAACATTAAGTTACTGTACAGTAAGACCTCCACAAGCATCAAGGCGATAAATGACCAGGTAACGCATTTTGGTTGTTGTTTGAGAGCTTCATTCTGACTGATTAATATTATGGGCGGGATTTTCCAGCCATGTTCACCCCAAGACTGGAAAATCCCAACCGAAGTTAATAGACCTTTGCATGGTCCGTGTCCCACCTGCTAAGATTCGTGTGGTGGCGGGACAGGAAAATTCCATGCTATGGGTGTGAATTCCCACCCCACCCCTCACCATGGTGTGTTTTGCCACGGCGGAGGTGGTTTGTCATTGGCTGACAGCGAGATCTTCTTGCCTGGCTGCTGTCAATGGTGTTTCGTATTGTTCGCACCCTCTGTTGCCAGGTTGTCATTGGCTGGACTGGAAGATCCCGCTACTGGGAATGGTGAGAAAATCCCGTCCTATGTCTTTCATATTCTCAGTCTGCCTTAAAGCAATTTAAGCCAGTGAGTAGCAAACACTGAGTTACCGCATGGTAAGACCTCCACAAACCTCAAGGAATAAATAACCAGAGAACGTATTTCCATTGTTGGTTGAGTGCTTCATTCTGGCCTGGAAACTCAGACATTCCTCCAGGAGCACCATGGGATCTTTGTGGGCCATTGTGTCTTTGAATAACCAAAAAATATCACCTCCCTTCATTCTCCTTATGGAGGCAGCAGGAAGCGTAGATGGTCCTGGGTAGTTCCTGCATAACAGTACGTTGGGACATCAGAAGGATAGCCGTTTTGATTTGATTTGATTTATTATTGTCACATGTATTGGTATACAGTGAAAGTATTGTTTCTTGCGTGCTATAAAGAGAAAGCATACCATTCACAGAGAAGGAAAGGAGAGAGTGCAGAATATAGTGTCACAGTCATAGCTAAGGTGTAGAGAAAGATTGACTAAATACAAGGTAGGTCCATTCAAAGGTCTGACAGCAGCAGGGAAGAAGCTGTACTCCAACTCATTTTAGGAGTACCTCCAGGGTATGACCATCTGGAGATTGTAATTTTTGGTTTGTGATGTAACAAACAATTTTGGCTGTCGTCCTTCGCAAACAATTGTAGGAACCAACAGGTATGTCCCCAGCCATGGTTCACAACTCCTGATCAAGCCCTGCTGAAGCAGTTGCTATATATTTTTCATCATTTGTTTTCTCCAGGATTTGTCTTCTAAAGACAGTTACTGAACAATTCTTGGAGATTGAAAACCCAGTACTCTCTCTCTCTCTCATTGAGACATTCTTTGTTCCTGAAGCTTGAGGGTCAAGCCTAATCCCATCTTTAGTCAATCTCCACATGCGTGGAATGCATCCAGAGATTATGAATGATTTTCAAAGGAAATTATTTGGGCACATAAAGAAAATAAACTTACAGGGCTAAGGAGACAGAGCGGTGAGGGCGGGGGATGAGGGGGTGGTGGAAGATGAGACTGATTCGATTGCTCTATAGAGAGTCAGCATGAACAATGGGACAGGAATGCTGGTGCTTTAGCACACTGCCTCAATACGCCAGAGACCCAGGTTCAATTCCCTGCTTGGGTCACTCTCTGTATGGAGTTTGTACGTTCTCCCCATGCCTGCATGGATTTTGTCTAATTGATCCAGTTTCCATCCAAAGATATGCTGGATAGGTAGATTGCCAATGCTTAATTGTCCTTTATTGTCTCAAGAAGTGGCGGTTAGTGGCATAAATATGTGATGTTTTTGGGATAGGGCCTGGGTGGGAACCTCTGTTGGAGAGTGATGCAGACTCAAGGGACTGAATGCCCTCTTTCTTCACTGTTTGAATTCTATAATCAATTGGCTAAATAGCCTCCTTCTGTGCTGCAATGATTCAACAGGTAGAATTGGGTGTCAGCATCTTGCCTGCCATACAGAAAGCCAGCAAAAGTTAAGTGTCCATATTTTAATACATGTTCCATTACATAATGGGAGTAAATTAACTTTGGTCAGGGATCTGGCAGAGTTGATAATCAATCCTATCTGATTTTTGGTTCATTGTTCTCCACCAGTTTGCCTCCCAAAGGTGAAGTTAAACATGTTCCCAATTGTGCTTTGTGCTTCCCTAATGTTGTGGCACAGTGAGTAGTGTCACTGCCTCTGAGCCAGAAACTCTGGGTTCAAGTCCCACTCCAGTACTTGACGGCCAAGGAAGGCACGTTCGTAGCGCGGTCAAACAGGTTGAGTGTCTCAACCTGTAAATCCTGCCAAACAAGCCATTGGCTGACAGTAAACATAGAACATAGAACAGGCCCTTTGGCCCACAAGTTGCGCCGATCATATCCCTACCTACCAGGCCTATCTATAACCCTCAATCCCATTAAACCCCATGTACTCATCCAAAAGTCTCTTAAAAGACCCTAGCGAGTTCGCCTCTACCACCACCGAAGGCAGCTGATTCCACTCACTCACCACCCACTGAGTGAAAAACTTACCCCTGACATCTCCTCTGTACCTGCTCCCCAGTACCTTAAACATGTGTCCTCTCGTAGTGACCATTTCAGCCCTGGGAAATATCCTCCAAGAATCCACCCTATCTATATCTCTCAACATCTTATAAACCTCTATCAGGTCGCCTCTCAACCTTCGTCTCTCCAGGGAGAAGAGACCTAGCTCCCTCAACCTATCCTCATAAGGCATGCCACCTAATCCAGGCAACATCCTTGTAAATCTCCTCTGCACCCTTTCAATAGCTTCCACATCCTTCTTGTAAAGAGCAGGAGAGACTCCTTGTCAGCCACACTTGGTGTGAAGTGCTACCCCTCAAGCTATAAGCCCCCTGGCAACAGATGAGTGACCTGTTAAGGAATTACTAGCTATGGAAACAAATGGAAGTCTGCCTTAGTACATGACGAGATGCAGGAAGAAAATTGGAATTGGCTATAAGCCATGAAGTGCTAAGGAACATGAATGCAAATGCCCAAGATGTGAAGAGCGCCTGTTGACTTTGATCCTGTTTATCCTACAGCGTGCAGCTCACATCACTCTCAATCTGAAGTGTAGATTCCTGGAATAAAGAATGGCACCGAAGCTCTTTTAATCTTTTGATTTATCCACTACCTTTTGTTCTCTGCTCCATGTCACCAAGCAGGGCTGCCAATTGAGGTTTGCTGCAGAATGCTAAATCTGAAGTTTTGTTCCTTTGCTTTAAGCTGCATTTTCAGTCTAGTCATTTCAAACAGGTTCAGCAAGGTGCTTTTACCAAATTGGAGGAACCCCGTTCAGAATCCAATGGGCATGTTCTTAATTTGCCTTAAGCTTTTGTTTTCACAGAATCGGCACAGAAGCCCATTCAGATCATAGTGCCCATGGCTGGAATCTTCCCACCATTCACGCCGGCGGGATTTTCCATCCCGCTGCAGTGAACGGAGGTTTGGCTGGATGCCAAATTCTCCCACCTCACGGCAGCGAGAGCATGGCGCGAATAGCTGCAAAGATTGTATGTTGTGTCTGTCCAATTACTCTCACTGCCCTTTGGTCCCACAGTGTTTTTTTGTTTACATGTATATATTCAATGTCTTTGAGGTTTTTGACCTTTACATTAAATAATGATAGTAAATAATAATAACTCACGTTATGACAATTAAGTTGATAATACTGTCAAGTTCCAGCTCCTACAGAACATTTCTTTGTATTTTTAAAAATGATTCAAAGCATTTAAATTTAAGAGTCAACCACATTGCTCTGGGTCTGGAGTCACATGTAGACCAGATAAGGAAGACAGATTTCCTTCCCTGAACCTGATGGGTTTTTATGGCAATAAACAAGTCTTCGCAATCATCATTAGACTTCAATTCCAGACTTTTATTTAATTCAAATTTCACTATTTACCGTGGTGGGATTTGAACCCGGGTCCCCTGAGCATTACCCTGGGTGTTTGGATTACCAGTCTAGCAGCAGTACTGCTACACCACTGTCTCTTATGCAGAGAGCTGTTTATCATTCTTTCATGGGGCATTGCTGACTAGGCCAGCCCTTGAAAAGGTGGAGGTGGGCTGTCTTCTCAAACCATGATGTGGAGATGCCGACATTGGACTGGGGTAAACACAATAAGAAGTCCTACAACACCAGGTTCAAGTCCAACAGGTTTATTTGGTAGCAAAATCTACTAGCTCTTGGAGTGCTGCTCCTTCGTCAGGTAAATGGGAGTTTTGTTCACAAACAGGGCATGTAAAGACACTGACTCAATTTACAAAATAATGGTCGGAATGCGAGTCTTTACAGGTAATCAAGTCTTAAATGTGCAGACAATGTGAGTGGAGAGAGTGTTAAGCACAGGTTAGAGAGATGTGTATTGTCTCCAACCAGGACAGTTAGTGGATTTTGCAAGCCCAGGCAAGTCGTGGGGGTTATAGATAGTGTAACATGAACGCAAGATCCCATTTGAGGCCGTCCTCATGTGTGCGGAATTTGGCTCTCAGTCTCTGCTCAGTGACTCTGTGTTGTCATGTGTTGTGAAGGTTGCCTTGGAGAACACTTACCCGAAGATCAGAGGCCAAATGCCCATGACCGCTGAAGTGTTCGCCAACAGGAAGAGAACACTCTTGCCTGGTGATTGTCGAGCAGTGTTCTTGAACTATTACAGGCCACGTGGTGTACAGGTACACCCACAGTGCTATTGGGAAGAGCATGCCAGGAGTTAGACCCAGCGACATTAAAGACACTGCAATATAGTTCCAAGTCAGTGGATGAAAGTTTATGGCCTTGCTTGAACGAGATTGTAAATTCCTGCCCGAGGTGAACAGATATTTCCATTGTCCATCCCTCGTCCGCTCCAATTCCATGGCGTATGAGGCGGTAGAATTCTAGTGCATATATTGCATGTTTCAGAGGAGAAATTGCAGGTGGCGGCGCTCCCATGCATCTGTTACTCTTTCTCTTTGAGGTGGTGGAGGTCACGTGTTTGAATGGTGCTGCCGAAGGAGCCTTGGTGAGTTTCTGTCATGCATCTTGTAGATAGTACATGCGGCAGCCACTGTGTGTCAGTGGTGAAGAGATTGAATGTGTAAGGTAGTAGATGGGGTGCCAATCAAGTGGGCTGCTTTGTCCTGGGTGGTGTCTAGTGTTAGCGCGAGTGGGAGAAACGACCACTACGGACTCAGGGTGAAGTTCAATAATGGCACAGCTTTATTTTCTTTACGTCGACGGAGAAGCGCGGTCAGGACATACAATCGGACTGTCCTGAAAGTGCTCTAAAGACTCGCCCACAACGGGCTATAGTTATACCTAATGCGAATCCTTTATTTACAGTATTTGACTTCAGCCATCCTGTTTCAATGTTTTCGAGTGTTGGAGCAATTGTTTTAAGTGTGTGTTAATAACTTTTGTCTGGTTGGTTATCAATGGTCCAGAATCTCTGGGGTTTGAACCATAGGTGTGTTATTGATCTCAAGAGTTTTGAGGGGCCAGGGACGCTTCCTCAACTGTGTTAATTTTAGGTGTCTCCATGGGTTGTTTGACTGGTTTAGAAGTGCTGATTTTGATGGGGTGGGGATGTGTTCTTTAATTTAGTTCCTGTAGGTGCCATCCTGTCCAATTTCCCTTATGTGCGAGCCCTCATTTGCATTCTAAAAGCATGCTCTTGCCTACTGATCAGTGTCTGTTACTTTGTGATTTTAGTGGAGGGCTCTGAGGATAGCTTTAGTTTGCTTCCATTTTGTGTGCCCAATTTCATAAAATTTGTTGTCCGATAACACGAGCTTCTAGACTGTTGTTGGAGATGCATCCATCCAGGCAAGGTGAGAGTATTCCATCCCACTCCTTACTTGAAACTTGTAAATGATGGACAGGCTTTGGGGAATCAAGAAATAAATTACTCAGCACAAAATCACAACGTATGCACTGTTCTTGTAGCCATAGTATTTATATGGCTGCTCCAGTTCAGTTTCTGGTCAATGGTAACTCCCAGGATGTTCGTAGTGGAGGATTCAGCCATGCTAATGTCATTAAATGTCAAAGCAAGATGGTTAGATTCTCTATTGTTGGAGATGGTCACTGCCTGGCAGTTGTATGGTGGGGAGGTTATTTGCCACTTACCAGCCCAAGCCTTAAAAGTGGTCTGCCTCTTCCTGTATATAGGGACAGACTGCGTCAGTATCTGAAGAGCCATGAATGATACTGATCACTGTGCAATTATCAGTCGATATCCCTACTCCTGACTTTAGGATGGAGGGAAGTCATTGATGAAGATGGCTGGGCCTAGGACACGACTCCGAGGAGACTGGCTCAAGCCCAGTGCAAAAGCTTCATGCACCATCTTTCTCCTTGCTGTGCAGGTCGACTAGTGCAGTGGACCAGAAAGATCTCACATATCATCTACGTTATTATGGGTTAGAAGAACTGAGTCCAAAAGTGAGTAAATATAAATAGAAATTGATATGGATTAATCCTTGAGTTGTGAGGAGTAGATGATGAAGCATTGTGACTGCTATGAATTGAATCCAGTATAGTTGACTTCTTGTGAATAGTTGGTTCTGTAATTCGGGTGTTCCATGGTTTTGTAGAGATACTTCAATTCTCTTTTCCAGCTGCAACCCTTTTTGCTGGCTGGTTAAGTTCCACAGTCAGAGAGAGAGGTTTTTCCAGCTGCTTTTCCTCACAGTATACACACACATATAGACACTGGCAGGGTAGAGACATGATGTGGGTATGCCGGCGTTGGACTGGCGTAAACACAGTAAAAAGTCTGACAACACCAGGTTTTAGTCCAACCTATTTATTTGATAATATACTCGCAAGCTTTCGGGTTAGCCCCTTCGTCAGGTGAATGGAGAGTTCTCCATTCACCTGACGAAGGGGCTAACCCGAAAGCTTGCGAGTATATTATCAAATAAATAGGTTGGACTAAAACCTGGTGTTGTCAGACTTTTTACAGGGTAGAGACAGACACAGGCCAGCCCTGGGCAGCTCTCTCAGCAAGCTTTTAACCCCTTCTTTGTGTAATCTAACCAGAGTCCACTAGACAGCCTAGGGAGGCAATCATACAAGGGTTTGTTAGATAAGAGAGTTGTTGTCTTTACTGGGGATGATAATCAGTCTTTGGATGCTTTTTGGAAGTAACTTAATGGTCAAAAACAGGGAGGAATTCCATTGTCCCTTAAGGCGACTTAGTTATAAGGTGAGAGGGGAGAGGTGAAAAAGGGTCCAGAGAGACAATTTTTTCACACAGAAGGTGGTGAGTGTCTGAATGAGCTGCCAGAGGCAGTAGTAGAGACGGGTACAATTTTATCTTTTAAAAAGCATTTAGACAGTTCCGTGGATAAGATGGGTACAGAGGGATATGGGCCAAATGTGAGCAACTGGAACTAGCTTAGTGGTAAAAAAAAAGGGCAGCAGGGACAAGTTGGGCTGAGGGGCCTGTTTCCACGCCAATAGCCCCTATTACTCTATGAGAAACACTGCCAGTGGCTAACTATACATTCTCAGTAATCCTTTAGGATTTGTGCCTTTTTAAAATATAAAACTCAGGTTTTCTTCAAAGTCCAACATTTCTGTGCACAATTCTTTTTTCTCTATTATCATAACAAGATCAAATTCATAGAATCATAGAATCTCTACAGTGCACAAGGACGCCATTTGGCTCATTAAGTCTGCACTGACACATGCCCAGGCTTATCCTTTAACCCCATATATTTATCCCATTATTCCCCCTAAGCTATATATCTTGGGAAACTAAGGAGCAATTTAGCTTGGCCAATTTAAGCAGTAAGCCCGATTTCTCTTCTGGAAATGTGTCTGAAAGTATCATAAGAATAATTGTATGAAAGAGCATTTTGAGATGCATGAGATAATCTGGGACAGTCATCCTGGTTTCATCAGGTCAAGCTTGAATCATTTATTGCATCCCTGACATGAGATAACAGACTGAGTAGATGGAAAGAGACGGTGGGTGTTTGCCAGTTGAATTTCATAGACCATAGTACATAACAGCACAGTACAGGCCCTTCATCCCTCAATGTTGTGCCGAGCTATGTCCAATCCCAAGATCAAGCTATTCCCCCCCTTCAGAAAGGCATTTGACGTTTTTCCATATCCTAGAGTTATAGAATCCCTACAGCGCAGAAGGAGGCCATTCAGTCCAACAAGTCTGCACTGACCACAATCCCACTCAGGCCCTGTTCCCGTAACCCTCATTCACCCTGTTAATCCCCCTGACACGAGGGTCAATTTAGCGTGGCCAATCTACCTAACCTGCACATCTTTGGACTATGGGAAGAAACCGGAGCACCCAGAGGAAACCCACGCAGCCACAGGGAGAACATGCAAACTCCACACAGACAGTGACCCGAGGCCGGAATTGAACCCGGGTCCCTGGCGCTATGAGGCAGCAGTGCTAACCATTGTGCCACCGAGCTGCTCATAGATCGACAGTGATGAGCTGAAATTAATTTTGTCCTAATCAGTTCACCATCTATAATTTTTAAAACAGTTTCTTTATTTCTTGCATTAACAATGTCTGTTAATAACACAGTTAATTGTATTTTTTTTGTCTGTCCCATGCAAACTCTTCCCATTCTTTACATTTCTCTGATGTGTGCTCATTTCCTTCTCAAGCTCCTTGCTTCCTGTTTTTTTTCCCTTAGGGACTCTCCTTGCTTTGTCATTTTACTTCATAGGATCCCTGCAGAAGGAGGCCATTCAGCCCATTGAGACTGCACCGACTCTCTGACAGAGCATCCTACCAAGGCCTCCTCGCCCGCTCTACGCCTACTAGTCAACCTTTCAATTGTTTTCCTCTTTGTGCTGTTGGCTGGGCCCTCTCGCTTTGACCCGTTTTTGGAGGCCCTTGCTCCAACCCTTCCTCATTCAGTCTGATTTCCTGCCCTTGCTTTGCCAGAGAAAGTGGGATGGAATGGGAGTTTGCACTGTTGATTTATGGGCAGCTCGGTGGCACAGTGGTTAGCACTGCTGCCTCACAGCACCAGGGACCCAGGTTCAATTCCAGCCTTGGGTCACTTTTGTGTGGAGTTTGCACATTCTCCCTGTGTCTGCATGTATTTCCTTCCAGAGTCCAAAGATGTATGGGTTAGGTAGATTGGCCGTGCTAAATTAACCCTGGTATCAGGGCGATTAGCAGGATAAGTAAGTGGTGTTACGAGAATAGGGTCTACTGTAATAATTCCAGATTATTTTTTGTTGAATTCAAATTCCATCATCTACCGTGGTGGGATTCAAACCCAGATCACCAGAACATTAGCTGAGTTTCGGGATTAATAGTCTAGTGATAATACCACTAGTCCATTGCCTCCCCTGGAGCAAAGCACTGAAAATGTTTTATTATATTGTAGCAGATCACCCACATGTGTGGCTGGGATCTTCCACTCCTGATCACGTTGGGTGGGTTGATGATGGGAGTGGAAAATATCACGAGAACTGCAAAGTTGCATTTTACATTGGTATAAAGGCGTGACAAGATTGTCCTCCCCTCACCACTCCCATCTGTGATGGGGTATGGTTCCTGATGGTCAACATGGGGAACATTATTTGAAAACAATAATTTATCATTTTCAGGCCCTTATGCCTAAAAATCCACCCACATCAACATGACAGCAGAACAGCACGACACAAGACTGGTCTCCCAAGGTCTGCATCTGGCAAGTAGACCCCCCACCCCCGGGGAACTCAGATGTATGCACTGCTCAGGGGAAAGGGTGTCATGTCCATGCAGTGCCAAGGGGCAGCTCCAGGGGGCAATGCCAGGGGGTAGTGTCAGGGCCAGGGTGGTTCCATGGTGAGTTCCTGTGCTCACTCTGTGCTTGGGCGGTTTTTAGAAATGACACCCCCCAATCCTCACCTAACTAAGTTACCTCTGAATCCACTGCCCCATCAGTACATCATGGAATCTGGCTTTTGAAATATTTTTCAAAGTCCTGAGCTATACGGCAGAGAAAGCCACCATTACTATTGACGGCTCCCACACTGCTTTACCCGCCTGACATCGGCCTTTGCTGATTTCTCGGAAAAGCTTTCAAATTAACATAGAACATTACAGCACAGTACAGGCCCTTCAGCCCTTGATGTTGCACCAACCAGTGGAACGAATCTAATGACCTTCTAACCTGAACTATTCCAATGTTATCCATATGCCTATCCACTGACCATTTGAACGCCCTTAAAGTTGGCAAGTCCACAACTGCTGCAGGCAGGGCATTCCACACCTTTACCACCCTCTGAGTAAAGAACCTCCCCCTGACATCCGTCCTATAATTACCACCCCTCAATTTAAAGCTATGTCCCCTCGTGTAAGCTGTCACCATCCGAGGAAAAAGGCTCTCACTGTCCACCCTATCTAACCCTCTGATCATCTTGTATGCCTCAATTAGGTCACCTCTTAACCTTCTTCTCTCTAACAAATATAACCTCAAGTCCCTCAGCCTTTCCTCATAATATTCCTCATTTAATTACTGCTCAGTATCCTTTCTTGCTAAAGATGTTCAACACACATATGCAGAAAATCCAGAGAAGTGTTCAAAAGTGTAAAATTGTTTGTATTTTGTTTACATTCTGAATGTTCAGCTGAACTTTCCTGGTCAGCTTACAGTCCCAACATCAGCCTCAGTTCTGTGCTTGGGGCCTATAGAAGAATGTTGGCCAATTAAGACACTGCCTCCCGAAGCTCCATTCAGTTGAGGACGGTTACTGAGCTCCAGCCACCTACACTCGCATTGTGGGTGCTGCTGAGGAAACAGAGGCAGGAGTGGGAGTGATACGATGGAGTTCACCTTCAGTAGTGGGGCAGTGGTTGTCACTGCAACAAGATTGAATTGAATTGACTTATTATTGTCACATGTATAAGGATGCAGTGAAAAGTATTGTTTCTTGCACACTATGCAGACATTCATAGACTACATAGGGGAGAGGGAAAGGAAAGAGTGCAAAAGGTAGTGTTACACTCATAGCTAGGGTGTAGAGGAAGATCAGCTTAATGTGTGATAGGGTCATTCAAAAGTCTGTGGGCCCAGGGAAGAAGCTACTCTTGAGTCGATTGGTATGTGTTCTCAGACTTATGTATCTTTTTCCTGACGGAAGAAGGTGAAAGAGAGAATGTCCAGGGTGTGTGGGAGTCTTTGATTATGCTGGCTGCTTTCCCAAGGCAATGGGACGTGTAGGCAGGGTCAATGGATGGGAGGCTGCTTTGTATGATGGACTGGGTAACATTAGTGGGGATGAGTGGGTGCTTTGGCATACCTTCACCAGGAAACCTGAGCATTGTGATTTAATGCTGGTGACTTAATAAAAAGCCTTATATTATTCACAGCTAAAACCTGCCACAGCAAAGTCAACTCAGCACCTTTACCCAGCTTCTCTACGCCGTCAGGAAAATTTCACAGAATTGGGGTTAACTTGTAATATTATGTGCTCTAATTCTGTACTTGCTGCCACCAGACAGGCAGCTATCTCAAGTGGGAGCTGGCCTCCAGCAAAGCACACAAAGGTGGGTATATAACCCAGAATCCAGGTAGCACAGGTCGATTGAACGTTCCTCACCCCAGGCCCAGCCAGCCTCCATCAAGCTGGGAAATCTCAGCCCAGAAAAGCGCAGAAAACACACAACTAGCAGTGTAATTGAACATTTTACTTCAGATCACTAATACTTATGCTGTAAATTGCCAGAGATAGCAGTTAGCTCAGTGTTATTAATGGGGCATTTATGACCACTTAAACAACATAAGGAATGGTTTATCTCCAAAGAGAATAAACTAGAGAAGAAGAAATAGCAATTGGCAGAGACGGAAAGACAATAAGAGAAACAAGAGAAGAAAGGAGAGTGGATTAAGAGAGAGTGAGAAAAAAGGAACAAGGGAAAGTAGGAAGCAAATTAAAAAGAACAAGCAGAATTAGAAGGCATTGTAATGCATTTTGTGTTTTTGAATTGGGCTTTGAGAAGTTATTAGTGAGTGAGTGGCAGCATGGGTACACAAAATGTACTAACATTCTTACTCAGTGTGTTATAAAATATATTCTCTCTACAAGAACTGTACCTCATTTACATTTTTGAATGTCAAAACAACTTGACATCCTAAAAACCGTCGCCTTCCGACAAAGGCAGGTAAACAGATAACGTGACAAGCATTGAAGTGCTATAGAAACAGACATTTTAATATGCACTGGATCCATTCACCATCTGCAGGAGGAAGATTCCACATCTTAAATTGTTCCCTTTCCGGGCCTCCAACTCGAGTTGGATTTACACCTTCACACACTGCTATTTAAGGCTTATAATCAATGTCGTAAGGATCACAGTAATAACATGGTTTATGGCCCCGAGTTAAACTTGGAGGTTCTCTTTCTTAATCCATTCTTCTTTCTTCTCCTCTTGTTTTTCTAACTGTGTCTAATTTACTATCGTTCTATCTCCGCCAATTGCTGTTATTTCTATTCTAGTTTAATCCCTTTGGAGATTGCTTATGTTGTTTAGGTGGTCACAAATCATAGAAACCCTACAGTGCAAAAAGAGGCCATTCGGCCCATCAAGTCTGCACCAACCACAATCCCACTCAGGCCCTACTTCCATATCCCCACATATTTACCCACTAATCCCTCTAACCTACGCATCTCAGGACACTAAGGGACAATTTTAGCATGGTCAATCAACCTAACCCGCACATCTTTGGACTGTGGGAGGAAACCGGAGCACCTGGAGGAGACCCCAGCAGACATGAGGAGAATGTGCAAACTCCACACAGGCAGTGACCCAAGCTGGGAATCAAACCCACGTCCCTGGAGCTGTGAAGCAGCAGTGTTAACCACTGTGCTACCCTGTGCCGCCCTTCAAATGCCCCTTCAATATCATTGAAGCAATTGGTATCACCAGCAATTTACAGAACAAATATACAGTGATCTGAAGGATGAGGTAAAATGTTCCGTTCACGACACTGGTTGTGTGTTTTCTGAGCTTCTCTGAGCTGAGATTTCCAGGCCTCCAAGTTCAAGTCAAGGCCATAAGCCATGTCATTACCGTGGTCCTTACGACATCGATTATGAGCCTTAAATGGGTGTGGTGGTATGGTGTAAACCCAGCAGTTTCATGACATGAAATGAACTTCAATGGGAAGATTCCTGGTGTGGTTAGATTCAATGTTAACAGCAATGTTAATAATCCGGCAGTTTGTCGAGAATCAGAACCCATGACATATCTCTTGGCCGCAAATTGCTGGATTACTTTACAAGCTAATAATGGCAGGCGCCATTAATTCATTATTATTTTTCCAGCAATCCCTGTGCCAATATTCTTCATATCTCTGCAACAGATAACTTACTTTTGCATGTTTTTATTTCGAGATGCAAGCAGTTTAAATTTCAGTCTGGTTTTTATTAGGAACACAAAGTGCGAATATCTGGTTTTTAACATTTCCTGACATAATGAAGTATGCAATTGTTTCTGCTCTGACATTAGTTCATTGAAACCCAAGATGTTTAAGAAACTGTAAATGATTGCGGGGGGGGATGGGGGAGGTGGTGGGTGGGATTGGTGGTGGTGGTTCTCCTCTGCTCATTGTGGGGTCCTGAGAATGGAAGATTTCTTACACTTGTCACTTGTAATGAGACGGTAAAAGAACTGTAAAAGAATAAAGTTTATCATTTCACTGGAAATATCTCCCAAGGGATAACTTTGCCCACAATGAACCAATTCTAATTATGGAAAATGGCTGTTTGGGTAAAAGCTGATTACTTGTTACTTAGCAATGGGGATTTATGAAGCAGTTGATAATCTCAATTGGATAGAGTTTATAGAAATTCTAGTTCCTGAAAGCGTTGGGATCTTTGTGGCAGTTAGAATCATAGAATAGAGTCATAGAATGCCTACAGTACAGAAGGAGGTCTTTCGGCCAACGAGCCTACACCAACAACAATCCCACCCAGGCCCAACCCAAGTAACTCTGTGTATTTACCCCACTAAGCTCCCTGACACTGAGGGGCAATTTAACGTGGTCAATCAACCTAACCCGCACCTCTTTGGAGTGTGGGAGGAAACCAGAGTACCCGGAGGAAACGCACTCAGACATGGGAAGAATGTGCAAACGCCACAGAGACAGTCACCCAAGGCTGGAATTGAACCCAGGTCCTTGACGGTCTGAAGCAGCAGTGCCATCGTGCTGCCCTGTTCAGGTAGTTCTGTGTGCTGTTTATTAATTCTGAGTGAGTGTAGTAATTTAAGCTAGGGGGACTAGCTAGAGTAAATGTACGGGGTTATGGGGATCAAGCCTGTTTGAGATTATGGTCAGCACAACTCGATGTGCCAAATGGCCTCTTCCTGCACTATGGGATTCTATGTGAATCCAGAGCCACAGCAAGATGGTTGACTCTCAACTGCCCTCTGAAATGGCCTAGCTCAGTTCAAGGGTGACTAAGGATGGGCAATAAATGCTGGATAGCCAGTGACACCCATGTTCCATAAATGAATGAAAAGAAAGACTATGGACAAAGTTTTCCCATCCCGCCTACATGGGAATTGTGGCAGGCAGGGGTGGACCATGCAAATGTCCGTTGACCCTGGGTAGGAATTTCTGGCCTTGGGGCTCGTGAGGCCAGAAAACCCTGCCCAATACTGAATGACCAAACTGATTATTTGAACTACCCGACAGCTTCAGGTAACTCCCTTCTCAGCTGCGATCCCGCCCAGGGGGAAAACACACAAGTGGATGGGATGATCTCTAAGGAATTTCAGGCCATTTTGCTAGGCCACTGGTATTGTGCTGCCAGAGAGTGCTGCTCCACCCTAACTGACTGACTTGGCCACCGGCTTCTTTGAGGGAGCCTCTCTGGCCACCCATAGAAGCAGTAAAGCTGGAAGATTCATACCCTAAAGAGGGAGCCCAGAGGTAGGGAAGGCCAACTACTACCCCACCCCTGATCCCTCAACCCCCTACTGACTTGTGAGCAAAATTCTAGCTCATGGAATAAAAGGGAAAGTAGGCACTTGGATAAGAGATTGACTGAGTGACAGAAATGGAAAGTAGTGATAAATAGCTGTTTTTTTCAGATTGGAGGAGGGTTTGTAATGGAGATCCCCAGGGGTCAATGTCAGGATCCTTGCTCTTCCTGATATATATTAATGACCTAGGCTGAGGTGTGTAGGGTATGTTGGGCAGCGTGACAGGTGCAGGTTTGAAGGGCCGAAGAGCCAGTTCCTGTGCTGTAATTATCTTTGTTCTTAACACCACTGCCGAAAAGGAATCACACTGACTTCCAAAAGCCAACATCTGCCTTCCAGGAAGATCAAGACATTGATTCAACCATGCCACTTGTAAGGACGAGGTTGTATAAGCTCTAAATGTTGTTAATCACACGTGTTGGCTGAGGCTATTTGATGGATTGGTTATTTAAAGCTGTGATGCTGTGGGTTATCTGTGGAATTAATCTTAGCATCGCGCAGTTCAGAAGGAGACCATATTACCAGTGCTCCCTCTTGGAAAGAGCCATCCATTGTCTGATCTTTCCTTCTAACTCCTTTAAGTCTTTCCCTCTTCCAATTCGAGTAATTTCACCTATTTATAACTTCAGGCTGTGTTTGCTGTGATAGCAAATGCCCAGCATCCATTAGAACTGATCTCCACCATTAAAGGGAATTGCTTGTGTAACCTTTACTCGTTTTGTTAAGTAACTCTGTCCATCAATGATTTATTGCTCAACTGCTGGTGAATTCTGATTACAGTTATGCGCATCAATTAAGCGTTCATATACCCAACATAGAATCATAGGAACTAGAGGCAGGAGAAGGCCATTCGGCCCTTCAAGTCTGCTCCGCCATTCATTTTGATCATGGCTGATCATCAAATTCAATATTCGAACCCCGCCTTCCCCCCATACTCTTTAATCCCTCCAGCCCCAAGAGCAATATCTAATTTCTTCTTGAAATCACACAATGGTTTGGCCTCAACTAATTTCTGTGGTAGTGAATTCCACACTCCCTGGATAAAGAAATTTCTCCTCACCTCAGTCCTTCAAGATGTACCTCTCGTCCTCAAACTATGACCCATAGCTCTGGACTCTCCCACCATCGGGTACACTTTTTATGAATCTACTTTCCTCCCCGCTCCGGTCTCTACCTTAATACATTAACTTCAAGTTGGGGTACATCATCGATGAATTGTGTTTTTGTCCATGACTTGCAGTTTGAATCCCTCGACAATTTGACTAGAAAATGTTAAGCACCCCATTTATCAACTTGAGGGGAATCTAGCTGAGAGTTAGTAAATTAAGTTCATTTTAATCCGCAGTGGGTTAAAAGCAGGAATGTTTGGCATGTCAAGTATCATTCCACCCAGGACCTTAAAACCCCTTAAGGAGTGAGTGAAGAATCCATCTAGTTCTGTGACATGTTTGTCAGTCTCCCCAAAACCCAACGCTACAACTGTGGCCCGATCACAGCAAATCAATGGTCCTTGCTTTATTACCGAAAGCAATAGTGTTTTTTTCATTTTTTTATTTGTTTATTAGTCACAAGTAAGGCTTGCATTAACACTGCAATGAAGTTACTGTGAAATTCCCCTAGTCGTCACACCTTGGCACATGTTTGGTTCAATGCTCCTAACCAGCACATCTTTCAGAATGTGGGAGGAAACTGGAACACCCGGAGGAAACCCGTACAGACATAAGGAGAATATTCAAACTTCACACAGATAATGACCCAAGCCGGGAATCGAACCCGGGTCCCTGGCGCTGTGAGACAGCAGTACTAACAGTGTGTCACCGTGCCACCCACAGTGGAGTTCTATCATAGTAATCGTCAACTTCATTTACATTATCAGCAAAAATCAACGTGATGAGAATTGCCTCAATTATAACACTTTGACATCATTCTGTTTGTGAATTTTATTTCAAACAGCCCTTTTCAAATCAAATCAGGGAAGCTTCTTTTTAGAAAAGCAACTGAACTGATGAAGGGAGGTCTCAAAATATTAGGGAAAACAGAATTGCGCACATGCAGTTGGAAATTCCACACGCTTTAAAGCTAATAACCTTCCAAAGAAACCTTCCTTTTCCTTCTAAAATGAAACTTGTTTTCAGAAACCATGGTAATACTGATTTGCCTAAGTTAACACAGCAATTTTTGGCTGGCAAATATTTATCAACTTTCTGAGCTAGAGAGATCACCATCAGGAAGCTATAGTGTGCAACGGTACTGCTATTGTTAATTGCTGATGAACACAGATAACATGAATCAGGATGCACATTATCTTTCCTTTAACAGTGGATACATAAGCTGAATGGGCTCCAAGGGACGTGCCTCAAGGTAGAAATTGCTGGCGTGGTGTTATTGCTGATGACAAGCATCTTGTAGTACTTTTTTATCCACTTGGGAAAGTGGAAAAGTCCTTCTATATTGATAATTTCCAAAAGACATCTGCTGGCTGTGGGAATACAAAACAGCCGCTCGTTAACAGATGAAGATGTGAGTGCTTCTGCAGCGCCCTCACATTAGATCTCTTGCAGTTACGTGGCACAAGCCTGGTTCAATATGCAGGCGCCCTTACAGGGGAGTTGCAGGCTCACCAATCCCTCGCTTCTACTGCCTTTGCCCAGGTAAGCTGACATTGAAACTAATTGAGAGATTAGGAGCTCGGCAGTCAAGCTGGCTGCTTGAGGGGCAATGGAAGGGTGGGCCTCCTGACCAGAGGGCAGCCAGCTAGGGTGAAGATTGAGAGTGGATGAATGTTCTTTAATCTTGCTTTATTAGCTTTGACAGAGGCAAATGTTGCTTTCTGTGGTAAAGCTCTTAATTAAATTGATTGTAGATGGCCCATGAAAACACTGTGTGGGCTTGATTGCTTTGATGAGCTTTAATACTTTCTTGTGTAGAGATAAAGATTTTAGCTTCTGTTTTATTTGAAGAATGGAAAGTAATTATTACTCGCTGGAAAGATGCAGTGTATAATTCACATCTCTGAACATGTTTTTAGGACATAATTTTAAGGCTGCCATTGTCCGATATTTTCAACACTGCTCTTTGAGAACAATATTTATTATCTCAGGGTGAAGGGTGCCTACAGAACCAAACATCAGTACAAGTCTAATTCTTCAGAGGAATGGAGGGTGGTAAGAGAGTTGTGATGGGGATCCTAGGATTGACAAAAAGTGAAGTAGAAATAAATGGGTAATTTTCGGAAAGGCAATGCATAACTAGTGAAGTTTCGTATGGAGCAGTGCTTGGGCTTCAGCTATTGACAACCTGGGAGGAATTTGCCCGCCATGAGAATCATAGCAGGTGGGACATGGACCATGCAAAGATCCGTTGAGCTCGGGTAGGATTTTCCAGTCTTGGAGCGAGCGCGGCTGGAAAATCCCACTGCCTATATCAATGACTTAGATCAGGAACCAAATACAATGTTTGCTGACAACACAAAGTGTAGTTAGGAAAGACACATTAATGGCTTCAAAGCTGTAAAGGCCAGTAAAGTATGGGGCCAGAAAGTGGCAGATTTGAGGGTTATGTGGGGAAGTGGGAAATTATCCATTGTGGAATGAAGAATGGAAAAGCAGAATAAATCAGAAAAAGGCGATGACCGTTAAATGTTGGTATGCACAGGGGTTTGTGGGTCCTTGCAACAATCACAGCAAGTTAATAAGATAGGGAAGGCAAATTGTATTTTAGCCTGCAAGGATTTGATTTGATTTATTATTGTTACATTATTAACATCCAGTGAAAAGTATTGTTTCTTGCGTGCAATACAGACAAAGCATACTATTCATGGAGGAGGAAAGGAGAGAGTGCAGAATGTAGCGTTACAGTCATAACTAGGGCCTAGAGAAAGATCAACTTTAATGCATGGTAGGTCCATTCAAAAGTCTGACAGCAGCAGGGGACAAGCTGTTCTTGAGTCGGTTGGTACGTGACCTCAGAATTTTGTATCTTTTTTCTCAAAGGAAGTAGGTGAAAGAGAGAATTCCAGGATGCATGGGGTCCTTAATTACGCTGGCTGCTTTGCCAAGGCAACGAGAAATGTAGACAGAGTAAATAGATGGGAGGCTGGTTTGCGTAACAGATTGGGCTACATTGACAACCTTTCGTAGTTCCTTGGGGTCTTGGTCTTGTGGGTTTGGAGCATTAGAATAAGGAAGTCTTCAATACAGGGCCTTGGACGGGAACCCACTTGGATTATTGCTTTCCATTTTGGTCTGCTTACCTGAAGGATACAGAAAGAAGTCTCAGAACACCAGGTTAAAGTCCAACAGGTTTATTTGGAATCATAAGCTTTTGGAGATCTTCCTTTTTCAGGTGAGTCCTGAAATCTCATGATTCCAAATAAGCCTGTTGGACTTTAACCTGGTGTTGTGAGACTTCTTACTGTGCCAGCCGCAGTTCATTGCTGGCATCTGCATATCATGGTTACCTGAAGGATATACCAGCCTTGGAAGAGATGAAGCAAAGTTCACTATATTGATTCCTTGGATGAGGAACGATTGAGCAGATAGACCTATATTCTCTGGGGTTTCGAAGAGAGATTTCAGTGAAATGCATAATCCTTGACATGGAGCGGCTGTTTATTCAGGTTGCGCTGTCTAGAGCTGGGATGAACAGACTCATGATGAGACATTAGCCATTTAAGAGTGAAATGAAAAAATATTGTTGCCCCAGACAGTTGTAAATCTTTGGAATTCTCTCACCTGGAGGGCTACTAATGCTTTATCCATGAACATATTCAAGAGGGAGATTGATAGATCTTTCCGCACTAAGGGAATTGAAGGATATGGGAATGGGGCAGGAAAGTAGAGTTATTGTAAATGTTCAGCCATGATCTTACTGAATGGTAGAACAAAATTGATGGGCCAAGTAGCCTACTCCTGCTCTGATCCCTTATGAAAAGAACTATCTACTTCAGCATCTAATCATTGAAACCCGTCATTGCTGTTTACATTCTGAGTCTATAAAAGCCCTGTTTAAATAGACCTGGTCACATTTATATCATGTTCTCATTCTGCAGTCTGAGGAAATAGGTCATTAATTGCTGTGTTGACTTTCTAGTTCGATGACCAGTTTTCTTCCCTCCACATAAAATGCCTGGTAATGTAATTCAATATACTATAATGCACTGTTTTACAGAAAAAGAGATTAAACCTATTCCAATGTTTGAACAAGAGTGCAATGCCTGTTGCATTGCTTGAAGCATTATTTCTTAACACTTTTGGTGAATTATAACTAAAATAGCTCATTGTAGTCTGCAGAAAGGTTTGCAATAAGTAACTGTGCTTGGCACTTCACCAGAGATAGTCCACTAAGCTGCACGAAAGAGCTGGTTAGACCATACAATTCAATTGGGGACTTACTTTGCAATCAGATGGTGCACATTATTTAGGATTTTCTAAATGAAGGTGCCCTACTTCACAATACTTGATTAAAAAAGGAAATATCAGAAGTGCGGCACATTGAAATCAGGGCTAAAATACCTCTGCCGTTCCGATGGGATTCTCCAGTCCTGCCGGCAGCGCACCCCGACCCATGGGATTCCCGCCAGCATGGGGTGACCTCAATGGGAATTCCCATCTACTGCGACGGGACCAGAGAATCCCACCGCTAACAAACAGCACGCTACCTCCCGGCGGCGGGAAGCATGTGGCTGGGAGGCTGGAGAATCTCGCCCCAGGTCTTTGAAAGAAAGACTTGCATTTACATAGCACCTTTCACAATGTTCAAGAGTGCTTCACAGACAATGAAGTACTTCCTTGAGAAATAGTCACTTTTACAATATAGGATATACGACGGCCATTTTGCCCGTATTAACAGCAACGTGATGATAACCAGTTTTTGTGTTGTAGATTGAGGGATGAATGTTGGCCAGGACATCCGAGAGGGCATACTGGGCCTCTGTTAAACACTACATCCAAAGGGCAGCACTGCAGGGCCGGTCTCAATTTATGCGCTCAGGTGGGGCTTGAACCCAAAGCTTTCAGACACTGAGGCAGGACTGTTTGAACTACGGCTGACATATGCCTCGGGGTGGTGAAACCCTCTCTCCCGCATCAATTGCATTCATTTAGGCCTCAGCTCTTAGCAACAGTTGCACACTGAAAAGGGATGCTTGGAACGTGACGGCAATGGGCAACATTCGCTGCAACTCACTGAGCCGATGGTAACACACCAAACATGGGTTCAATTTCAGGTCACAAGCCGACCATGACGGAAAGCAGGAAGCCGAGTCAGAGAGAGAATTGTCCAAGTGATGGATCTGCTATTTTATGAGCCGGGAAAGGGGGCTGGAAGTGAGGCAGGTCAGTCAACAAACAAACCATGTTGTGACTTACTTAAGCAGTCACCACTATGGTTGCCATTTGTGCATTAATATCTTAGGATCAATGTTGGTAACTTAGTGATTTTTTTGATAATTGGGTGATGCCCTGCTGCCATGTTTAGAATTATAGAATCCTACAGTGTAGAAGGAGGCCATTTGTCCCATCAAGTCTGCACCAACCACAATCCCATCCAGACCCTATTCCCATAAACATATGCATTTACTCTAGCTAGTCCCCCTGACACTAAGGGGCAATTTAACGTGGCCAATCTACCTAACACGCACATCTTTGCACCATGGGAGCACCTGGAGGAAACCCACACAGGCATGGGGAGAATGTGCAAAGTCCACACTGGGAGTGACCCAAGCCAGGAATGAAACCTGGGTCCCTGGCATTGTGAGGCAGCTGTGCTAACTACTTTGCCACCATGTCACCCCTAAATGTGTCAATTCAATCTTATGTGCTCACATAAATTCACAGTCCTTGTTTTCATTGAGCTGGTCAGATTCCAATTAGCCCACTCCAAGGGAAAAGAACTCAGCAAAACATGGTGAAATAAATCAGTGGAGGCTGATATCCCTTCACCAAATTCCCTTTTATTTACAAGGCTCTGTTTATAGTTCACAGAGTGTTACAAGCTCTGTGTCAGCATCTGGAGTACCAGGAGACCTGACACTCCTGGTTATATACAGAGAAAAGGCTCCCTGATTGAGCAGGCAATAATAAGCTCAATCAGGGAGTTGATATTTTAAGAGGCCAACCTCAATGGTCTTGTTGAATTCATTACACCTGGAAATGAAGGGTTCCTGGAAAATTTGTCCAAATTAGTCTTGTGTAACATAATAACTCCAAGAGTCAGCTGTGATGGAACCGTGCTTTTATTGCATAAAAAGAAAATTAAGAATAACCATAAGCCTGTGGTGAACAGATTAAAAGGTTAATGCACCATCTCGGGATATTGCTTTGTACAGAGCTCAGTATATGATCTCCACCTGGTTGGCCAATTACCAATCCACAGAGAGCTCATATTCAATGAGCCCAATAGTGAGGTCAATTAGTGATCTCCCCAGGCAGATCATAAGGGTTATCACATACACCAATAAAGGGGACTCCAGTATTATTGGTGCCAGTATTGGTGATTTTCACTGAAATCTGAAAATTTTGAACAGGTTTTTCTTTCTATTTCATTGATAGGAACAAACCTGTTCCTGCTTTTTCCCTCTCCCTCAGCAAAAAGGTGAAGGGTGGAAATGGCATTGGGACTTGTGGGTTGCTTTTTACTGGCCACTCTTTCTAATTCTCTACCTCCAAACCCAACTCCTATGTATCCCCCTTATGTAATTCCTTATGTTTTGTTTGTTTGATCAGGCTCCTGTAATTCTCCTTTTATGGTGTTAAAGACATTTTATAAATGAAAACTATCCTTGTAGCAATTCAGAGGAAGGTTAAAAATGAGGGAGAAACAGGTTCAGAAGGAGATTGAGAGATTGGCTTGTGAAGAAGGCAGTAGCTAATACAGAAAGAAGTCTAAGGTGAGATTGAAGAGTGACTGTGACTTGTTTTAATTGCAGTCCTGGAGGTGGGACTAGGCGCAGTGGATGACCAGGACATCTTCTGTGTCTTGTCCTGCTCTTCACATTCCACGCGTTTGCAGAGACCACCTTCTTGACCTTTGGACCTTCCATTGGTCTCTTCCGCTCAATCCGCCGACTCTGTCTTCACGTGCTAGGATAGACATCTCCCTCTCTCACCAAGGGTTGAGACCATCGGCTACCCTCACCTGGTTTAGCCGGCTTGTCGAGGCCGTTGCCCAGGGTGTGGCCGCTGGTGTCGAGGTCCTCATCGATGACGATGGACGAACAACAATTGCAGTCCTGTATTTGACTTTGTCTAAAGGTGGTTTGATTTATATGAATCCCATTATTTATTGAACAACACAGCCATTAATGAAGTTGTTCATTTGTCCATCATTATGCCAGACTATTGTAAGATCCTGACATGCAGAAATGATGGCACAAAATCTCTCACATTTGGCCAGGATAAAAAATTGAATCATTGAAAATATGCCGCCTATCTCTGAATTAGAAAATGGTCATTGATATCTGCAAAAGCATGGTCTCACTTTTTCATTAGGTTTCACATCACAAATCCTGATAAGTTAGAAATTTTCTCCTAAAAAATAAATGGAAAAGTGAAGGCTTGGCTCAGCTCCCTTTTTGGTCAATTCCATTCTTTTAAAAGGTGTCAAACCAGAGGAAAATGTGATAATGGACCTTCTTTGCAGGTGTAAATGATATTTTGCAAGGCCGCATGCAACGCATTGGTTATTATGATCAGGTGAGGAGGGGTCGAAAGGATCCTTTCTTTGGCCACTCCACCTTTGACCACAATAGGTTATTTTGTTTGAAGAGGACAGTCTTGGTAATCCAGTGAATACTTAACTGTTATGCTCATTAAAGAATTAATCAGATAGGTTATCTTGAGTTTCACAAAGAAAGTGATTAGTTTTATTATACTTAAGCCAATCTAAGTAACATAATAAAATACTTTCTGAGTTTTACACACACACACGTGCACACACACACACATACACGTGCACACACATGCATGCATGCACACACAAACATGCATACACATACACATACAAACATGCATGTGCACACATGCACACACATGCACCTGCGTGTGTGTGCACACACACATAAACACACATGCATTTTGGGGTTAACCATCTTGGGCTTTGTGCTTATGTACTTTCGTGTCCGTATTTTTAAAATGTCTTGTTTTGAAACGTTCATTTCCAGCCAATGAATTAAAAATCATTATTCGACGCAAGGCACATTTTCACAACGCAGCAAATATTTCTCATATTGTTGGGTTCAGCTGCAATACTCATGTACTAATGGGCAGATGGGACCTGTTTGTGCTGCACTTGGGGGTCCCAGGCAATAATATACAGACAATAATACAAAATAAGACATTAGGATAGGTGACCAAAAGCTTAATCAAAGGAGTAGATTTAATAGGAAAGAATTAAATGATTACCTAAAGAGTTGGAGAGGTTAAGTGAGGAAATACCAGAACTTAGGCCCTAGGCAGCTGAAAGCATGTCATCAATGTTGGGGCAATGAATGTCAAGGAGGGAACCACTGGAGACGGCTCAGAAGAGACCCCAAAAGCTTTTTGCAGTCACTTTGACGAGGGCATGGAGAGCATAATTCTCCTGGAGGCTGACTTTCCCCTCACCTTTGGGGCCTGATTTTCAAGGATGAATCATCGATTTCCCTCCGCCCTACAAATTGCAAACATATGATTTTGATGGGATATCTCAGTGCTGGCAGCTCACCAAGGATATTCAGAGGAGGCCAGAATGTGAAATGGTTTTGGCCTCTTGCTTGAGGCATTCTAGTTAAAATTGCCTCCCTTAGCTAACCACACCATGAGGCAGCACGATGGGTTCGATTCCCAGCTTGGGTGTCTGAATGGAGTTTGCACATTCTCCCTGTATCTGTGTGGGTTTCCTCTGGGTGCTCCGGTTTCCTGTCACAGTACAAAGATATGCGTGTTAGGTGGATTGGCCATGCTAAATTGCCCCTTATTGTCAGGGGAACTAGCTAGGATAACTGGGGTTATGGGGATAGGGCCTGGGAAGGATTATGGTCAGTGCAGACGTGATGGGCCGAATGGCTCCTTTCTGCACTGTAGGATTCTATGATTCCAGCTTGAGTCACAGTCTAATCTGTGCCTTTTCTGCAATGTTCCTAGTTTAATCGTGGCCTCAGCTGGACTTGCACCAGCTATAATACTGATCCATGCTGGTAGCATCCACTTAGTTTGTTCTGGATGATCTCTATGGTTGTCTGCTTACAACTGTTCCTTGAGGACAACTGAGTGGGTGTCTTTTTTTAGTTAAAAAGGTTTGCAAATGTAAATAGGAAAAGAGTTACTTTCCAATGTAAAGGAGAAGAAAAATGGGCAGCTCCATTGCACAGTAGTTAGCACTGCTGTCTCATAGTGCCAGAGACCTAGGTTTGATTCCAGCCATGGGCAACAGTCTGCGCAGAGTTTGCATGTTCTCTCCATATCTGCCTGGGGTTCCTCTGGGAGCTCTGATCTCAAAGAACAAAGAACAATACAGCACAGGAAACAGGCCCTTCAGCCCTCCAAGCCTGTGCCCCTCATTGGTCCAACTAGACCATTCATTTGTATCCCTCCATTCCCAGTCTGCTCATGTGACTATCCAGGTAAGTCTTAAACGATCCCAGCGAGTCTGCCTCCACCACCCTACTTGTAGTGCATTCCAGGCCCCCATCACCCTCTGTGTAAAAAAACGTCCCTCTGATATGTGAGTTAAACCTAGCCCCTCTCACCTTGAGCCTGTGACCCCTCGTAATCGTCACCTCCGATCTGGGAAAAAGCTTCCCAATGTTCACCCTATCTATACCTTCATAATTTTGTACACCTCTATTAGGTCTCCCTTCATTCTCCGTCTTTTAAGGGAGAACAACCCCAATTTACCCGATCTTTCCTCATAGCTAAGACCCTCCTTACCAGGTAACATCCTGGTAAACCTCCTCTGCACTCTTTCCAAAGCCTCCACATCCTTCTGGTAGTGTGGTGACCAGAACTGGATGCAGTACTCCAAATGTGGCCTAACCAACGTTCTGTACAACTGCAACATCGGACTCCAGTTTTTATACGCTATACCCCGTCCTATAAAGGCAAGCATGCCATATGCCTTCTTCACCACCTTCTCCACCTGTGCTGCCACCTTCAAGCATTTATAGACTTGCACATCTAGGTCCCTCTGTGTTTCTATACTCTTGATGGTTCTGCCATTTATTGTATAACTCCTGCCTACATTAGTCATACCAAAATGCATCACTTCGCATTTATCTCCTCCTGCAGAACAAAGATTTGTAGGTTGGGAGGATTAACCATGGTAAACATGTGGGGTTTCTGGAATAGGGCCGAGGTTAGATGCTCTTTCGGAGAGTTGGAGCAGACTCGATGGACCAAATCATCTGCTTCTGCACTGTAGGAATTCTATGATTAATAACACCAGGATGTCTTTATAAATCACAATCTCTTTCTTTATTGATGATCTTATGGCATGGTAAGTGGTGTTTCTGCCTCAAAGTCAAAAGCTCTGGCTTTAAGTCTATTCTGAGAATTTGGTGGCCAGTGAAGGTGAATTCATAAAATGGCAAACAGTTCGAGTATCAATCTGCAAGCTTTTCCACCATGCGCCAATAACAGGTGAAATTCCTGGTCAGAGGTGTTATGGAAAGAGCATTGAAACCTCTACCGTCCAAAGCTTCAGACAGCACTTCAACAAAGAGTTGTGAACGCAGCCCAGTCCTTCACGCAAACCAGTGTCCCATCCATTGACTCCATCTACACCTCTCGCTGCCTCTGAAATGCAACCAGCATAGTAAAGGACCCCACCGACCCCAGACATACTCTCTTCCAACTTCTTCTATTGGGAAAAAGAAACAAAAATCTGAAAATACATTCAATTGACTCAAGAACAGTTTCTTCCCTGCTGCAATCAGACTTCTGAATGGACCTATCTCATATTCAGTTAATCTTTCTCTACGCCCTATCCATAACTCCAATATTATATTCTGCATCCTATCCTTTCCTTCTCCCCTATATACTCCATGAATGGTATGTTTTGTCTGCATAGCGTGCAAGAAACAATACTTTTCAGTATACATTAATACATGCGGCAATAATAAATCAAATCAAGTCAAATCAAATCAACAGGCATCTAAGAATGCATGTTGCAAGAACAACTTGGACTCCATGAATGTATGGAATCCACCATTTTCACTTTCTCTGAAGGCATTAATTGTACCTGAGAGTTTGAAGACCGAAATGTGGAGATTAAATTGGCGAGTTGCTTTTTTCAATTAAGAGGTAGGCTGATCTTTATTGAGCAACTAGTTGCTGTGCAAGTATCTTTGAGTAAAACACTTTCCTTATTGGGCATTCTAGAGCTATGTGTGTTATTGAAAATAGAAACACTTTTATTGGGAATGAACATATTGGGAGAGAAAGTCTGCAGATTGTAGGCCAGATTGTAACTGTTCCAAGATGATTATCTTCGGATACCCAACATTTGGAACTCTGCACTGTAGATAAAGGAAAAGTCTCACCATAAGGGCCCAATCTATATATAAAGCTAGTGTAAAGATGTCCAAAGAACATCAGCATTTGTTTGGATTTATTAATTTGCAAACAGCAGGCTGCTGACGTGGTCGGAACTGGTGGAAAGTACCTTTTTTTATTTAAAGGTGTTAAGTCATTCGGAAGCCAGATGGTGAAGTATAAAACCAGATGTCAGTCTTTTCCATAATATTGAATGTAATTACATAATAGAATCCTTACAGTGCAGAAGGAGACCATACAGCCCATTGAGTCTACACTGACAACAATCCCACCCAGGCCCTATGCCCATAATCCTACATAATTACCCTGCCAGTCCCCCTGACACTAATGAACAATTTAATGTGGCATTGAGGTAGACCCACCACTGTGAGTCTTGGAGCCATTTTCTCCAAACTAGATTGGAACCCATAGATCAGTGTTGACCTCTTGATGAACAATGATAGTTCTAGAATCAGGGAATCACACAATGCAGAAGAGGCCCTTTGGCCCATTGAGTCTGCTTCAACACATTAGAAGCTCCTGAACTCTCACCTAATTCCATTTCACAGCACTTGGCCTGTAGCCCTGAACATTGTGCTGTGCCAAGTTCTCACCCAGGTACTTTTTAAAGGATATGAGGCAGCCCACAGCCACCACCTTCCCAGGTAGCACATTCCAGACTGTCACCACCCTCTGGGTAAAAAAGATCTTCTTCACATCCTTCCCTGAACCTCCTGCTCTTCACCTTGAACCCTTGTCTCCTCATGGCTGACTCTTCAACTAAAGTGAACAGCTGCTCCTTGTCTACTCTGTCCGTATCCCTCATTATCTTGTACACCTCAATCAGGTAGCCCCGCTCCCCTCCCTCAGTCTTTTCTGCTCCAGCGAAAATAACCCAAGCCTACCCAACCTCTCCTTGTGACTTAACTGTTCCACCCCAGGCAGCATTCTGTTATATCTTCCAGTGCAGTCACATCCTTCCTATAATGTGGTGACCAGAACTGCACAAAGTACTGCACAAAGCTGGGGCCTCAGCAAAGTTCCATACAACTCCAACATGACTTCCCTGCTTTTGTAATCTATGCCTTGATTGATAACATGCTGTTCCGCCTTCAGTGATCTGTGGACAAATACGGCAAGGTCCCTTTGCTTTAGAGAACTTCCTAGTGCCCTACACGTGATGTCTCATTGTCTGTTGATGTGGCATGGACATCAATGATATCATAGATTATATAACATTGATACATTAGTTAGTGAGAATAAGTCAGTCAACACCTGAAAAAGAAGAGATAAGTCTAATGTTTCCAATAATGTTGAAGGATCTCGCTTGGAACTTTAGCCTGCCGCCCCTCTTTCAGAAGGTGGCTGCACACTTTCTGTGTATTTTGTTTTATCTCCATTGTCTACTGGTTCTCTTTATATCACGGCTATTTATAGCAATATGTTGAAAACTCATAGCTCAGTGTTTATACAGAATGTCGCTGCACTGCTTTAATGCACTTGGAAGGTAATACTATTCATTTCGGCTTTTGCTGCTCTCTCACGTTAGGCTCATTTACTGCAGTAATCAGGAGGACTTCTCCAGTCTGGCTCACTGCTCAGTTTATATTGGATTAGACTATTGCTAATGTTGCTGTTTATACCACACTGACTGACGGCTAATTAATTTCCAAACCACCAGCAAACGGGCTCAGGTCAAGTTTAGGGTCATTACCTTGATCAGTGTTATTAATTATAAGATGTTGTAATTTAATTTTGAACTACGTGAATGTGTGCTTTAAATAAAACTTGGGGTGCCACGAATGAGAACAAATTCAACTTGCAACCTCAGGGCAAAAGAGAATCGGTCACTTGTCACGGTCTTGGGATCTTCTGTGCATTTCCCACACATCCCAATGCATTCTGGAGTTTCAGAGTTACCTGGTGGTCTCCTCGATGCTACCAAGGGCGGTACGGTGGCACAGTGGTTAGCACCGTTACCTCACAGCGCCAGGGATCAGCTTCAATTCCCAACTTGAGTCACTGCCTGTGCGGAGTCTGCTCGTTCTCCCCATGTCAGTGTGGGTTTCCTCGGGGTTCTCCGGATTCCTCCCACATTGGCCATGCTAAATTCTCCGTCAGTGTGCCCGAACAGGCGCCGGAGTGTGGCGAGTAGGGGATTTTCACAGTAACTTCATTGCAATACTAATGTATGCCTACTTGTGACACTAGTGACTAAATATACTTAAACTTTAAAAACACAGGGGTGAGGAGAGGGCAATCATGTTTCTTCCACCAACCCCAGTACCCTACAACTTGATGGGTGCAGGGTTTGATATAACAAGAGATAGTGAAACTTTTATGCGTATCAATGATATACATTGGGAACAAGTGTCAGTATTTGTGCCTTTTGAGATTTCCTTGATTCAAGATTATTTGGGCCTGTGTGTCTGGAGATTCTTAGAGGACATTTCAACTCCTAAAACCCGCAAGTATGATGACCACATAAAAAAAACTCAAACCACACTTGGTTCAATTTCAAATGTGTTTGACAATAGCTTTAAGGGAGTGTTCTATCTTATGCAACAATTCGCATTCATATTATTGAATTTAACATAGAGAAAAATCTCCAGGCATTTCACAAACATAAACAGTCAAAGATTGCCAATGAACCAAAGAAGGAGATAATTACTGGGGCAAAGGCAGGGGACAGGTGCGGGGTAAAGGTGGTAGGAACTAAAAGCTTAATCAAAGAGGAAGGTTTATCAGAAAGGTGTCAAATAAAGAGAATGTGTCAGTGGAAAGGGTTTGTGAGGAAACTCTACAATGTAGGGACTAAAGGCTGTGCCACAAGTGATTGATTGAAGGGGACAATACGGTGGCAGGGTGGTTAGCGCTGCTGCCTCACAGCGCCAGGGACCTAGGTTTGATTCCTGGCTTGGGTCACTGTATGTGTTGGAATTTGCATCCTTCCCATGTCTGCATGGGTTTCCTCTGGATGCTCCAGTTTCTTCACCAGTCCAAGGATGTGGGGGTTAGGTGGACTAGCCACGCTAAATGACTCCTTAGTGTCGGAGGACTCGCTAGGGCAAGTGCATGATGCATGGGGTTATGTGAATAGGACCTAGATGTGATTGTGGTTTTTGCAGACTGTTTGGGCCAAATGGCCACCTTCCGCACCGTAGGATACTATGATTCAGTGAGTGTGGATGCACAAGATACCAGATTTGAAAGAATGGAGAGCTCACTGTAGATCATGGAACGAGACTTTGGAGATTGAGAGCGCTTGGGCCATGGAGAAGTTTGAACATGAAGATATGAGATTATCAAATTGGATACAACGCGAGACCATGAGCCAGCTGCCATTGGATTCCCATTCAATCTTCATCAAAAAATAGACTCACAATGGACCTTGCTTAAAATATAAAGCATCAAATGAATGTATTTGATGTTGATAAAATTAGTAAATAGTAATAGTAATGGATTGTTAATAGGTTTTGAGACAGAAACCAGAGAGTGGAATTGAAGACAGCGGGGAGTGATGTTCCATAGGGATCAGTGCTGGGACCACTGCTATTTGGACTTTGGAATGAAAACACAACTTCTATATTTGCACTAAATTAGGTTGGATCAGTGGTGGTATTTAGTACTAAAGAAGACAAGATTGCAACAAGAACGCCCCCAAAAGGGGCAACATGGTGGCACAGTGGTTAGCACTGCTGCCTTACAGCACTGGGTTCAATCCCAGCCTCGGGTGACTGTCTGTGTGGATTCTGCACATTCACCCCATGTCTGCATGAGTTTCTTCCAGGTGCTCTGGTTTCCACCCACAGTCCAAAGATGTGTAGGTTAGGTTGAGTGGTCATGCTAAACTTCCCCTGGCAGAGGGATTAGTGGGTATAACGCATCGACCACAATCCCACCTAGGCCCTATTCCTGTAACACCACATATAGAACAAAGAACAACCCAGCACGGGAAACAGGCCCTTCGGCCCATATGTTACCAACTAATCCCCTGACATTAGAGTTAGTTTAGCATGGCCAATCAACCTAAACTGCACATCTTTGGACTGTGGGAGGAAACTGGAGCACCCTGAGGAAACCCACGCAGACACGGAGAGAATGTGCAAACTCCACACAGACAGCGACCCAAGCCAGGAACTGAACCCAGGTCCTTGGCGCTGTGAGGCAGCAGTGCTAACCACTGTGCTACTGCGCCACTCTTCACCCAAAGAATAATGAGAATGTGGAATTTACTTGCACAGGGAGCGATTGAAGCCAATAGTTTTGATGCATTTAGGGAGAATGGAAATAGTGGTTATGGTGATCATGATAAGCAGGCTTGCATGGAGCATAAACAGCAGCAATGACTGGTTGAGCCTAATTACATGTTTTTGCGCCACAATGTTCATTCATTGGGATATGGGTGTCACCAGTTAGGTCAGCATTTATTGCCCATCTCTAATTGCTGTTGAGAAGGTGATGGTGAGCTGCCTTCTTAAACCACTGCAGTCCATGTGGTGTTGATGCACCCACAGTGCTGCCAGAAAGGGAATTCCAGGATTTTGAGTTGGCAACAGTGAAGCAACGGCGACACATTTCCAACTCACGATAACAGCTTGGAGAGGAACTAACAGGTTGTGGTGTTTCTTATTCTTAACACAGCGAGCAATTTAATGCAGAATTGCCACCAAACATATTGGAATGATATATAGCAAGCAACTCTTCAGCAGTCAATAAATTTTGTGCTTGACAAGATTTAGGTGGGTAGCATTCCGCGAGTTTCAGTGACCCTGGCAAAAAAAGGAGGTAAGTCTGTGGTTTGCAGGGATGTGGCGGGGTGGGGTGGGGGGGGGGGGGGTGTGGTGGGTCAGATTTCAGAACTGGAAGGGGACCTGGAGTAGCCTGAGTTGATTTTTAGAGTGTGAGGAAGCACATCTTCTCTTCCTACCCACACAAAGTAGAGCTAAATTTATCTTTAGGCTGCTCTTTGGGTCACCATCTCCTGGGTGGGAGGTGCCTTTTGCTCTGGCCCACAATACTGTCCTCAAATGGCAATTGCCATTCGACGTATATAGTAGGGCTCTGATGCCAAAATAGACACTGCCTGCTCACGGTAGGCCCTCAAGTCTTCCAGCAAATAGAAGGCTCGAGGAGAATGGCAGCCTCAGTCCTGGGCGGGGGGAATTGGCTGTGAGTCCTTCCCGGTATTTTTGGGGGGCTACTGATCCCTTATGACTGGACAGGTGACATCAAAATCCCTCCAAATTTATTACCAAAGGTCATATCCTTTGTAAATTGATGGCCTTTGGATAAGTACATGGACGGGAAATGATTAGAGGGATATAGGCCAAACACAGGCAACTGGGACTAGCTCGGAGAGCGCCATGATTGACATGGACCGAAGGGCCTGTCTCCGTGTTGTATTGCACCAAGACTCTATGGGCGGGATTTTACGGCCTCGCTCGTACGAGACTGGAAATTCCACCCGAGATTAACGGAGATTTCTATTGTCGGTTCTTGCCCGTACCAGTTCCATGGCAGATGAGGTAGTAGAGTTCCAGCACATGACTCTATAAATCTGTCAGGTCATCTTTACAAACCTTAGATTATTTTTTTCATTGGAACTGAGTTTTAAATTGATAGATAACAGGATAACTTCAGACAAGAAACATCTTTTTTTTCTCATGGCAAGCTGCACAAGACAGTCTTTTCAAACAACTCTGATTATTTTATGCTGACACACTTTGCATTATCTTATTCAGCCATCTGCTCCAGCTCCTGCCTGTAAAACCTAACTGATTGCATCCATCACAAGTCACAGAGTGGAATTGTACTTCAGGCAATGGAACAGGATAGAATATTTTTATCTACACATCAGTTTTATCTGAACTCTTATCCCAAGATGATGGACATGGCACACAACAAAAGAACAGCTTTGTGGATGTTTGCAGCCCCATATCAGTGATCGATCTCTTCAGAAGCCGGACCCATTTTCTGTGATGTTAGCTTTACTCAGCTGGGCTGAAGCTGGCACTGGGAAGTTCAAGGCTCCCTAGCTCTGCTGCCTTCAGCTTGCACACTTTGGCCAGGTTGGTGGGTAGAGAGGGAAGTGTTGGGGGAGTGAATTGGGGTGAGTGGGGATGGGGGTAGGAGGCAGTTCTCCAGCTAGACTTTGAGACCCTCCCCTCCTGCCTGGCCACACACCTTCACAATGGTGACCCAGCAGCTAAGTGCATTAAAAAAAGATGTAGGGGGCAATCTTACTGATTCATCACACCGGTCGATTGGTGTGGCGAGCCGTTAAGATCACAGGAGAGGTGAAAAACTGCATTTGCATCAGTCAGAAGGTAAATGAAGTGGGGGGGCGGTAGTGGGGGCAGGCGGATTGGCTGGGGGCGTGGTAATGGTGTGGTGATCGGCCAGGAGACGGAGGGATGAACGGAGGAGCAATCGTTGTGAGGGGTGGTGTGTGACTGGGGGGAGTGCAAATGTGGGGTCCACAATCTGAGGAATACCCGGGGAGTGGTGGTGGGAGTGCAATGGCTGTTGGGGGGAGCGAGATATCTTCGAGTACACGCTTGTACATAGTAGTACATTGGGAGATCAGTCGCATGTGCAATGGTGCATCTAGCAGTCATCAGCTGGTTTTCCACCATGAATAGACTCTGTCCACTCCCCCTACTGGCAAGAATCACACTTTGCCTCATTTCTTTCTCTCAGTGGCATTAGATTTTAATTTTTCTCTCGCCGAGAAAACATGTCTGAAACTCTTCCATTTTCACACTTGTTCCACATTCAGTTCGAATTATTTTTGGTAAGATGGCCCTTAATGTGTTTAAAAATATTGGAGAGATGGACCAACACCTGAAAAGGTAGCCTGCTGTTTGCCAAAAGCACCCCCCCCCCCCCCCCCCCCCCCCCCCCCCGCCACCCTCCAGCTTTGCGATCTCACTTGCATCCTCATTTGGACAGTGAGCCTGCTACCTGGCCATCATTTGGCCAATTTGGGGGAAATCCCTGCCGGGTAACTGTCCCCCACACAGTGCAGGGCCTTCACTCCTATTTGACCCTCCAAGTCAGGGTCCATACCCAAAGTTACTGCCATCTGAAGCTGGGGAGGTGATGGCCCAGTAGTATTATCTCTATACTATTTATTCAGAAACTCAGCTAATGCTCTGGGGACCTGGATTCAAATCCCATCACAGCAGATGTTGGAATTTAAACTCAATTAAAAAAAAATCTGGAATTAAGAATCTTCTGATGACCACAAAACCCTTGTCGGAAAAACCCATCTGGTTCATTAATGTCCTTTAGGGAAGGAAATCTGCCGTCCTTACATAAGGACATAAGAAATAGGAGCAGGAGTAGGCCATCTAGCCCTTCGAGCCTGCCCCGCCATTCAATAAGATCATGGCTAATCTGTCGTGGCTCAGTTCCACATTCCCGCCCTCTCCCCATAACCCTTAATCCCCTCTCTTATCAAAAACCCATCAACCCGCGTCTTAAAAATATTTAGCGAGGCAGCCTCCACCACTTCAACAGGCAGAGAATTCCAGAGATTCACCACCCTTTGAGTGAAGAAGTACTTCCTCAACTCCGTTCTAAACCGCCCCCCCTTTATCTTGAGGCTGTGCCCCCTAGTCCTACTGTCCTTTCTGAGCGGGAAGAGTCTCTCCACCTCTGGCTCACATCTGATTCCAGAGCCTCAGCAATGTGGTTGACTCTCAACTGCCCTCCAAGAGCAACTAGGAATGGGCAATAAATGCTGGCCAACTAGTGACACGCGTGTCCCACAGATGAATAAAAAGAAAAGAATCAAAGATTCAAAATGAAAACTAATCAAATTTTTTCGCAGCAATTCTACTTCTGTGACATCAGCCTCATAGAATTAAAGTGAACATTGATTACACAATCTTAAGATAATAAAATAATTGAAATTGGCCCTGTTTCCACACTGTATATCTCTATGACATTATGACTCTTGATCTGCCTTGATCTGAGAGGGTCAACTACAGGTCAAATTTGACTGCTCGGAGTTCTGCCTACTATCCTATCTACTACCTGAATGTGATCATTTATCTGGTCTTTCCACAAAAGGACAATATGTTGACTGGAGAAGGGAACACTTGGGTAATAATACTCGGTATTCATTCAAATTAGACTTGCCAACACCAATAAACAGAGCAAGATATAGTACTATGGGGAGTGAGCAGGGTAATGAGGTTGATTTTGGATTGAAAACAGAAAATGCAGGGAATGTCAGCATCATCTGTGGAGACAGAGAGGCCAAGATCGACTTTCCCGGCTTATTGCCCATTGAGGCCGTTAAGTGGCCAACTCATAATGGCCTCATCTCATCTCCACTGCTATTAACCCAGCTGCAAGTGGGTCTATTACCATGCAGCATTATAGTGGCTACAGCCAACTTGTCACTTCTGGGGTGGGGTGGGGGTGTGAGGGGGTGCATGGTTGGTAGGAGCAGCTGGGGCTTGGGAGTTGGGTTTATGTGGTCACTCAGACAAAGGCAACTAGAGCCTGATTGAGGAAGTCAACATTGGGAAGGGAAAGGCAACTAAATCCTGATTGAGGGATTCAACATTGCAAACAAACATCGCATTCCCCTGCCCATGACTTCACAAGCTGCAGCCCCATCCCTGGGCCACTCTGCAATCTCCCAATTCTGATAGGTGTTTTTCCTGTAGCAGCCACTGCCTTCCCTGTGGAGCTGTTGAGCACGAGAGTAGCTGGCCTCTAATTGTCCGGCAACTCTCAATAGACGAGATCCCCACTCCCTGGGGCCTTGATTCCTGGAGAAGGCCCAGCACTGGCCTCACCACTGCCTGCCTGGCACATGCTGTAGTGCCTCTTCTCATGAAAAGGTGGCATGGGCCTCTCACCAGCTCTCCAGTCGGTGGATAAGAACCTCCGCAATGCCCTAACGCAACCTCTCTTCACATCTTATGAGAGCATGGTGGTTAGCTTTGCACCAATAAATATTGAATTTTCTTGGAAAGAGCAAAGTCAAGAGAAAAAAGTCGTGGGTTCATCCATGCGTAGGGAAAAGCTCAAAATTATCTTGCAATCAGGAATGGGTGACTCAAAAGAAACTTTATTGACAGTGTGAACTTTATATTTTTAAATCTTTCTAGTTATTTTGAAAACTTTAACCACCAATTAAACAAGCAAGGACTCATCAATCAGTGGAGGGAAATGAGAACTAATTAGAATACAGTGCTGGCATGATGGAGGAGTATTAATAAAGATTTTAATAGGTTCTGAGCTCGAACATAATTAAAGAAGATTGCAACTGTTTGTACTTTTTTTGCTCCGCTGAGCATCATTCTGTGTCATTTGCATTTTTTTGAATCCATCTGGATAGAATTAATGAACGAATGCAGATAGACAGATCTCCTGGAGCAGAGAGTTTACAAAAAGTCATTTCTTTAGGTTTTCTGTAGGCTTTTAATCCCTCATTAAGCAAATGGTAGCACTGTTTTAGCTTTGAGAATGTGTTCAACGACATGGTAAGCAGTCTCACAATACCACGTTAAAGTCCAACAGGTTTATTTGGAATCACGAGCTTTCGGAGTGCTGCTCCTTCCTCAGGTGAGTCATCTGAGGAAGGTGCAGTGCTCCAAAGCTCGTGATTCCAAATAAGCCTGATGGGCTTTAACTTTGTGTTGTGAGACTTTCTGCTGTGCCCACCCCAGCCCTACACCGGTATCTCCATATCATGGCCACAACCAACATTTGAGTAGATACATTTTTGATAATTTTGTGCTATTTTCAACGGACTTGTGTGTGTTTCCAAATTAATACCATGATGTCCTAGTGTCGATAAATAATAGATTAAAGCACGGATGCATGTTGTATAAGGGTCTGACGTTGAAAGGGTTGATATGGGATTTGGTACAGTCCCACCCACAGTGTGGTGTAAAAGAAAATGTGACCTGAGTCCAAGTGATAGCCTTGCACTAGACAAAGACATGTGTAGAGGCAAGCATGGAGACAATTCCTAATTTGAGCCCTATACTATATAAATGTGTATATTTACAAGTATTCATTAACACTTCCTATTAAACCACACAAGACCCAGAAGCTCTGAATGAGGCTTACTGAACTACACATAACAATTCACCATCATTAATGGAACAACCCAGAACCACACACAAGCTGGAGGAGGAAAGCGACACCAGGAAAAGTAAAAATGCAGCATTCTGACCTGACGGAAAGCACCAGAAGTAAAGATGCAGAAGGTGATGTCCTGATGAAAAAGCAGTTTGGAAGCGAATGGCAGGAATAAAGCTCAACATTGCAGCAGAAGACTCCATCGAATCCCAGGAAAGTCCAGCTTCAAAAGCCAAAGGGCAGGATGTTCTGGCCGCGCCCACCCCGAGACTGGAAAATCCTGTCAGAGGTCAACGGACCTTTGCATAGCCCACCCCCACCCCCATCACCACCACCACCACCCCTTTCCCCCTGACCCTCACCGCTATGATTCCTGTGGCAGGCAGGATGGGAATATTCCACCTAAAGAGTGCAGAGTCAGAGCATCTAGTGGGTGTGAGTTAAGAAAAAAGGACTTACATCCTCAGTCAGAACAAGTTCCAAAAAGCTTTTGAGTCATCAACTCTCAGTATTACCATTTGAAATACATTGCAAACAACCCAAATCCCAAATCACCACCTGAACACATGGTGGCTGGCTCTCTTTCTCAAGACTGAGAAAATATATCATTAATATTCGTCTGCAATCAGAGACCAACCAAACTACACACATCTTACAACAATGCCCTCTTTAGAATTTATTCAGGTTTTGTACGTGAGAGATAATGGACTCCCAAAGGAAACTTTTTGAATCATTTGTGACCAATCCAATTAAGTAGCAACTCTCATGTACGCACTGATGAGTTATTAGAATTAAACTGACAAGAACAGAAAATGCTGGAAAATTTCAGAAGGTCTGACAGCATCTGTGGAGAGGGAATAGAGCCAACATTTTGAGTCTGGCTGACCCTTCGTCAGACCTTTACTTGTTATAATGTAACCACTAATAATATTGGATCTGTTATAATGTAATCAATGGTAACATGTTGTGAAGGTCAACTGACTGCGTAGACAATCTCACCAATGGCAAAATGATGTGGTGGTCAGCTGACATCAAGTTCCCTACCGATGGATGGGTGAGGATGTGGCGAAGTTATGTACAATAATGTGTGGAATAGTTGATGATGTGGAGATGCTGGCGTTGGACTGGGGTAAACACAGTAAGAAGTCTCACAACACCAGGTTAAAGTCCAACAGGTTTATTTGGTAAGCAAATGCCACTAGCTTTCAGGGCTTTGCCTCTTCGTCAGGAGCTAGTGGCATTTGCTACCAAATAAACCTGTTGGACTGTAACCTGGTGTTGTGAAAATTCTTAATGGAATAGGTGACGCAGTGGCCTTTGTAAAGAGTGCAGCTTATTTGCTTGGAAAATGGTCTGATCCCATATAACCTCAGATCAAGAGGTACAAATAAATACCACCCCACATTGCTGGTTTTCCAGAGGCTCTGTGATTCAGTTTACATATCCCGTTGCCTTGGAAAAGCAATCAGCATAATTAAGGACCCCATTCAGTTCTGACATTCTCTCTTCCACCTTTCATTGGGAAAAAGGTACAAAAGTCTATGATCATGTACCAACCGACTCAAGAACAATTTCTTTCCTGTTGCCATCAAACTTTTGGATGGACCTACCTTATCTTGAGTTGATCTTTCTCTACACTCTAGCTGTGACTGTCACACTATACTCTGCACCCTTTCCTTTCTTTGTCCCCTGTGTACTCTATGAATGGCATGCTTTGTCTGTATAGTGTGTAAAAAACAATATTTTTCATTGTACACCAATACATGTGGCAATAATAAATCAAATCAAAAAGTCATTGATAGTTTAACCTTTAGATGCATAACATTTGATTATCATGACTGTGGAGAAAGAATGGATGAATAGTTGATGGAGAAGAAACCATCATACAAAGTGAGTGTTTTGTGTGGCTTCTTTATCAAATCGTGGGGTAGCATTAGATTACCAGTATCATCAGATTATTCAAGAAAATGTGGAATATCCAATTCAATGGATGAAGATGAAGATGATTTGTTGAAAAGAGGGGATTCTGAAACAGAAAGAACCAGATCTGCTCCAGAGTGGGGTCATTATGATGTTGACTCTTCCCGCTCAAAAAAGACAGTAGGACTAGGGGGCACAGCCTCAAGATAAAGGGGGGGCGGTTTAGAACGGAGTTGAGGAGGAACTTCTTCACTCAAAGCGTGGTGAATCTCTGGAATTCTCTGCCCGTTGAAGTGGTGGAGGCTGCCTCGCTAAATATTTTTAAGACGCGGGTTGATGGGTTTTTGATAAGAGAGGGGATTAAGGGTTATGGGGAGAGGGCGGGAAGGTGGAACTGAGCCGCGACAGATCAGCCATGATCTTATTGAATGGCGGGGCAGGCTCGAAGGGCTAGATGGCCTACTCCTGCTCCTATTTCTTATGTTCTTATGTTCTTAAAGTGGCTCAGAATTAATTTGATGAACTCTTCTCTCCCCATTAAATGCTAAAGACAATGAATTTGACAGTATTAGACATTTTGATTGTGGTTAAAGGTGTTTTTGTATGATTAATTCATTCAATAGACCATGGCACATTCATTTAACGGTCTAGAACTTCCAATTTCTGTGAGGGGTGGGGATAAGGTCACATTCCAGAAGTAGCCCACATGACGTGCTGGGGGATCCATTGGAGGACCCCGTGCAAAAGCTGCACAAGAAATGCAGTTCAAACTGTTAATGGGCAATTAATCTGCCTTGGGCACTATCTGATACTCCGAAATAAATCAGAGACTTCGGATGATTCTGACTTTTCTGGCAGAGTAATTAGCAGGGAAAAGCTAGAAAAATTAAAACTGCTTCTAACTGAACAACAAAGAAACAAAGAAACAAAGAACAACCCAGCACGGGAAACAGGCCCTTCGGCCCAACGAGCCCGCACCGCCTTTTCAACAAAGCATTTTCCTACACCTACCCTGCCCTGTGTGTATGTGAATAGAACCCCTAATGTAGCCAGATTCAGGGGAGAATAGTGTAGGGTCAATTTGGTACATCAATCAGCCTAAGAGCACATCTTTGGGGTGTGGGAGGAAACCGGAGCACCCGGAGGAAACCCACGCAACCACAGGGAGAATGCACAAACTCCCACAGACACAGGCCCAAATCCATGTATCTGCACAGCTAGCAGTGATAGTCACTGAGCTGTTGTGGTGCCCGTCTGCTGGTCCAGGATTAAGCATACACAACGACCCGAAGTACTAGGCCACTCTCGAAACCTCCAAGAGCAGCCCACGCACGACCCACCGTGTGCATGCCCCTCGTTTGACAACAAGGTGGACCGACACCTGTGGATTAAAAGAGACAAAACATTAACATGTAATACTACACTTCCGGTGTCGTCCTGAGGGTCTGACCCTTTTTAATACCGTCTACTATAACCCACCATCCCTGTTTCACTCATGTGTCTATCTAAGTAAACCTTAAACAAGTCCAACGTGCCTGCCTCCACCACCTTACTTGGTAGCGCGTTCCATACCCCCACGACCCTCTGCGTGAAAAACCTTCCTCTAGTATCCAAATTACACTTCTGACCCCTCACCCTTAGATCGTGACCTCTCGTAATTGTCCCCAATCTAGGGAAAAGCCTACCACTGTTGACTCTATCTATTCCCTTCATTATATTATACACCTCTATCAGATCCCCCCTTAATCTCCATCTTTCTAAGGAGAAGAGCCCCAGTTTCTCCAACCTTTCCTCGTAACTCAATCCTTCCATGCCAGGCAACATCCTGGTAAACCTCCTCTGCACCCTCTCCAGGGTCTCCACATCTTTCCGGTAGTAAGGTGACCAGAACTGGACGCAGTACTCCAAATGCGGCCTAACCAACGTTCTGTACAACTGAAGCATTAGACAGCAGTTCTTATACTCTATACCCCTTCCTATAAAGGCTAGCATTCCGTAAGCTTTCTTCACAACCTTCTCTACCTGTGTTGACACCTTCAGAGACTTGTGCACCTGCACTCCCAGGTCCCTCTGTATTTCTATATTCTTAATCGGTCTACCTTTTATCATGTAACTCCTCCCTGCATAATTCCTTCCAAAATGCATCACCTCGCATTTGTCAGGATTAAATTCCATCTGCCATCTATCTGCTCAATATACCAACCTATCTATATCCTGCTGTGTCACCTGACAGTCCTCCTCAGTATCTGCCAATCCTGCCATCTTGGTGTGATCCGCAAACTTGCTGATCACACCACGTACGCCCTCTTCCAAGTCGTTTATATATACTACAAAGAGGAGAGGTCCCAGTACTGAGCCCTGCGGCACACCACTGGTGACTGACCTCCAGCCTGAAAAGGGCCCTTCCACTACTACTCTCTGTCTCCTATTGCCCAGCCAGTTTTCAATCCACCTAGCTACCTGTCCTTGTATTCCATGTGCCTTAACCTTTTCCACTAGCCTACCGTGAGGGACTTTGTCAAGAGCCTTACTGAAATCCATACAGATGACATCAACGGCTCGCCCATTGTCAACCGTTTTTGTCACCTCCTCAAAAAATTCTACCAGAATCGTAAGGCAAGACGTCCCCCGAACAAAGCCATGTTGCGTATCCCTAATCAGATCGCAACGCTCCAAATGCTCATACATCCTATCCCTAAGAATTTTTTCCAATAATTTTCCTACCACTGATGTCCAACTCACTGGTCTATAATTACCAGGGTTATCCCTACTACCCTTTTTAAACAGCGGTACCACATTAGCTACCCGCCAGTCCTCTGGGACCTCACCTGTGTCCAAGGAAGAGACAAAGATTTGCGTCAGAGGCCCAGCAATTTCATCTTTCACCTCCCTAAGCAGCCTGGGATAAATACCATGAGGCCCTGGAGCTTTATTCGTTTTTATGCTACCTAAAAACCTTAGCACTTCCTCCCTCGTAATGGATATTTCCTTCCACTGATCTACAGCTCCCTCCAAGACATTACACAGCACCAAACCCCTCTCCTTCATGAATACCGACGCAAAGTATTCATTCAGGATCTCCCCCCGTTCCCTCAGACTCGATGCATAGCTCCCCTCCTTTGTCCCTAAGAGGACCAATTTTCCCTCTAACCACTCTCTTGCTCCTAATATATGAGTAAAATGCCTTTGGATTTTCCTTAATCCTAACTGCTAGGTAACAAAGTACTGCTCTCCCCCTTCTCCACCGCTGGACACCCCAAATACCCCCATGATCTCTCCAACTAGCCCCCATCCCTCTGACTGCTCTTCCTATCTCCCACTACCCTTCACCCTCTCAACTATCCTCCATACCACCTCCCCCCACTACCCCCCAACTGCCTCAACACCACTCTCAATCAACCCCTCCCCCATCCTGCTGACTTACTTCTAAACATCTCACCCCGCCCCCTCTGTTACACCACTACCATCCCTGGCTACCCTCCAACCAGCTGAATACAATCCCAACCCCATTATTATCTCAACTAACCCTAACACCCCCAGTCCCCCACAAACCCCCCAACTACCCTCTATCTCGACTGACTGCGCAACCCCATAACTCGCCATCTTACCTTCACCCAAACTGACTACCTCTCCATCCTGACCCATCCTATCACTGACCCTGCCCCCCCGATGCATCCTGCCCAGTTAAATCACGCACTCACCTTTTCCCTGGCATCTACAAGTTGCTGTGCCCTTTAAACTGATCTGCTTTACAGCCATAAAAAGGGGATGTGGCTTCACTTGCCCCATCATTGTTGCCCTGTACTGATGAATCTCGGGAGCCAGTATGGTGCACATTTTTCACTAGGCTCCAGTCAGAAGGTCAGGCAAGGAAGGTGCAGCTCTTGACTGAGGTGGGGAGAAAAGATCAGACTGCAATCTGACTGTAATTGCCACTCCTTCCTCGCTCTGGCCCAACTTGAATTACTGGAGTTTTTTTTTTCACATACCTGCCCACCAAAGTTATTTACATTTTATACTCAATGCATAAATCGACCCCCATCTTTGGAAAGATATTGGAGACTTCAGCGGTCGTCCTATACACCACGACCTACAAAAAAGTGATGACAACTGGGCAATGTCTTGCAATTATCATCTTCTGCCCAGTAGAGTGTGGAGTTTGTAGAGCTATGTCATTTATATTACTTAAGGGAAGCTAATGAGTCAATCTGAACAGACTGTACAAGGGTACTGTATACAGATTGTATAGTAGAAACAATTGACCGTCCTTCAATAAATAACAGGCAACCGGTTAAGGGGATGTTTCAAGATATCTTTATTGATTTCTGCAATGAATTGAAACCAATTTTTCAAGGAATCTAATTTAACCCAGACGAGAGTGCACCCTGAATGAAATTGTTATGGTGTAGGTTTACAAAGACTATCAGAGGATTGAAATTGTATTTACAGCGTTAATAATTGATGCATTCTACTCAACTATATATATTTTTACTTTTTCAACATAGATGTTAACATGGAATACACATTAAAATGGATGACTGACAAAACATGTTCCTATCTTTATTGCTAGTATCACACAGTGTGAGTCCATTTGCAAAGACACAATGGACGAAAGTTACGCTTCCGAGGCGGGTAGCTCTGCCTCAATATAAAGGACCCTATCACGTACAATTATGACTCTGGGGAGGCGGGTTGGGTTGGAGACGATTTGAACCTGTTGTTTTAAAATCCCTCTCTTTACATTCCCATACCCACCTCTCCACCCCAAGTCAACACAGGCCACTACCCACCTGCATACAACCTCATAAACTCCGTGCCACCCCCATAGACACTCTCCCATTACCCATTTTGGGCAGACTTCAGAAGCCATGTAGAGATGAAATAAACTAACAATTTAATAGCACTCTTATACAATTGATAGGGAAAAGAAATGCTCATCAATGGAACACATTTTAAGATTTTAAATCCCTTGACTTGGTCAACCTGTTACAAGAATCACAGAATCACTAAATTGTCACAGCACAGGAGGCTATTCAGCCCATTGATGTGGTACCAGCCCTCCAAATGGGCACCATGACTTAGTGCCATGCTCCTGCTTTTTCATCATACCCTTGCAGTTTGTTTCTAGTCAGATGATCATCCAATTTCCTCTTGAATGCCTCAATTGAACTTACCTCCACCAGACTTGCAGGCAGTGCTATTCAGGCCCAAACCACTCGCTGTGTGAAAATAAACTTTGCTCACATCACATTTATTTCTTTTGCAAATCATTTTAAATCTGTGCCCTCTCATTCCCAATCCTTTTACAGATGGGGACAGTTCCTCCCTATCTACTCTGCCCACACATTCATGATTTTGAATATTGCTATCAAATCTCCTCATAGCTTTCTCCTCTCCAAGAACAACAGTTCCAACCTTACCAGTCCATCCTCAAAACTGAAGTTTCTCATCCCTGGAACCATTCTGACAAACCTCTTATGCACTCTCTCCAATCACATCCTTCCTCTAGTGTGGCATGAAGAACTGCACAAAAAAAAGGTCTAACTAGTGTCTTGTATAAGTCCAGCATAACTTCTGTTCCCTTGTACTTTATTATTAATAAAGTCCAATAAGCAAACTTTTATTCACTAACCATATCAAAACTATATCTTCAGTAACATATCAAACTATATCAAAAACCCTTTAATAGCCTAATGAAACTGTCAGTCAAAATTTGAAATCAGCTTGCTCCGCTGAGATAAGTTCTTTTGGAGCCTCTAAATCTCAGCCAAGCATTCAAAATGACCTCAGATGTAGGGTCAACCCTTGGGAAATGTCAACACTGAATCTCATTGAAAGCTTGGATCAGATGGTAATGGTATTTTTTAACCTATACCAGATGGCCTGTTTGACAAAATAGTGTTTTTTAAATTCTAACTGAGCGCTACAGCGTTTTCATGCTTAAAGGGCTGGGGTTTAAGTAAGTTCAAATCATAGCATTTAAACAGACCTCATTCATCTTTCCAGAACATATAGGCGTACACCATCATTTTTGTTCCTTCCAGACGTCTTACATGTTGAGGCCCTTGGAGCAGTGAAATTGTGGTTTGTTTGAAATCAGCACTAACTTCAGGTGACTTTGATACCTTTGGGTTTCATGATGTAGAAATGCCAGCGTTGGACTGGGGTAAACACAATGAGAAGTCTCACAACACCAGGTTAAAGTCCAACCAGTTGGTTCGATAGTAATCCCACAAGCTTTCGGAAACGTTGTTCCTTTGTCAGGTGTGTAGAAGGTTCTTCCACACACTTGACGAGGGAACAACATTTCGGTTTCATCAGAAACAGATACATGGCTTCCGCATCCGAGTCCCGATTTTCCAGATTCAGTCTTATTCCGCAAAAACCCAGTCCAACATCTCAAAATGCAATCTGCAACTCTGGGTATCGGTATATGGAGGGATTTGGTAAAATTATCATTTCACCCATCTCATCTGTAAAGTTCATTAATTAGTCCAAATAAGGCTTACATTAGCCCTGTGGTGAAGTTATTGTGAAATTCCCCTAGTCTCCACAGTCCAGCGCCCGTTCGCGTCAATGCACCTAACCAGTCCAAAGATGTGCGGGTTAGATTGATTGGCCATGCTAAAATTGCCACTTAGTGTCCAGAGATGTGTAGGTTAGAGGGATTAATGGGTAAATATGTAGGGATATGGGGTAGGGCCTGGGTGGGATTGTGGTTGGTGCAGACTTGATGGGCCAAATGGCCTGTTTCTGCACTTTAGGGTTTCTATGAATCTATGACTCTAACCAGCACACCTTTCAGAATGTAAGAAGATTCCAGAATTTCTGGAGGAAACCCAAACAGACACAGGGAGAATGTGCAAACTCCACACAGACAGTGACCCAAGCCAGGAATAAAACCTGGGTTCCTGATGCTATGAAGAAGCAGTGCTAACCACTATGCTACTGTGCCACCTCTGGCAGGACACTAAGAGGACCAGATGAAGAGCCCACTTTACACGCCCCCTGATTTCAACAGGGTAGATTCAGAAAGAATGTCCAGAACTAGGAGTCGTAGTTTGACGATAAGGGGTAAACCTTTTAGAACCGAGGTGAGGAGAAATTTCTTCATCCAGAGGGTGTGAATGTGTGGAATTCACTACCACAGAATGTAATTGAGGCCAAATCATTGTCTGATTCCAAGAAGAAATTAGATATAACTCTAAGGGCTAAAAGGATCAAAGGATATGGAGGGAAGGAGGGATCAGGACATTGAATTCGATGATCTGTCATGATCAAAATGAATGGTCGAGCAATCTCAAAGGGCCGAATGGCTTACTCCTGCTTCTAGTTTCTATGTTCCCATGTTTCTACTTCCTATAAATTGGGCAAAGTGTACAACTCTTCCAGGCAAGTAAGGTTCAGATTACTCCTGTTGTAACGAGCACACACAAGCCATACACGAAAGCTCTACTGATAGGTCAATGACTAATGTATTTCAATGGCTGTGGGGGCAGGGTTTTTCAATTTATCTGAGCTGCTTCCAAGTTATGACTAGCCTTAACTTCCACAGACAAATATCGCAATGGCATAGTTGACAGGCAGCAGTTGGTTGTCATGGTTTTAGAGTAATGGCCCAGCTACATATTCCAAGAACATGTTTTAACATTTGAGGCACCAGTTATGGTCACAGTTATCCACACATTATTCAAATAATTAAGGGGAAGAAAACAGTCAGCGCTTTTGTGGCTAATAATCTCTTTTATCTCTATTACTCATTCAATAACAAAATACATTAAGCAATCAAATCCACAGGTATAGAGCAGTTACTTATACACTACTGCTGGGGAAGGTTGGGTGAAAGGGCTATGATAGTATCATTTATCATGCCTTTTTACTTGAATATTCACTGGAACAGAGTCCAAAGTGAAAGGAAAATGAATCCATTGTCCTGTATCTATTAAAAATACCAAAAGGTATTTCAATGCAGCTCAGTCAATGAGATCTAAAGGGTTTCACTAAAGCAATATACTGACAAATCTGACAGCATTGTTATCACTGGATGTTTTTTAAATCAGTCATTATAGGAACATAGGAATTAGGAGCAGAAGGAGACATATTCAGCCCTTCGAGCCTGCTCCGCTATTCGATCAGATAATGTTTGATCCCTCCCTGGACTCAATTCCATCTTCCTATCCTGTTCCCCATATTCCTTTATCCCTTTTGCAAAATTAGGAACGTATCTATCTCCTTCTTGAAACCATTCAATGATTCAGACTCCACTGCACTGCAGGGAAGCGAGTTTCACAAGTTCACCACCCTCTGCAAGAAGTAGTTCCTTCTCATCTCGGCTTTAAATCCAACATCTCTCAACCTATAACTGTGACTTCTTGTTCAAAATTGCCTCATGAGAGGAAACATTTGGTCTACATTTACTTTGTCAATCCCTTTTGAAATTTTATATAGAACATAGAACATAGAACACTACAGCACAAACAGGCCCTTCGGCCTACTAGTTGTGCCGATCACATCAACTCCTATCTATAACCCCCAATCCCATAAAACCCCATATACTCATCCAGAAGTCTTTTAAAAGACCCCAGCGAGTTCGCCTCCACCACCACAGACGGCAGCCGATTCCATTCATTCACCACCCTCTGAGTGAAAAACTTACCCCTAACATCACTTCTGTACTTTCCTCCCCGCACCTTAAACCTGTGTCCTCTCGTAGCAACCATTTCAACCTGGGGAAATAGCCTCTGAGAATCCACCCTATTTATTCCTCTCAACATTTTATAAACCTCTATCAGGTCGCCTCTCAACCTACGTCTCTCCAGGGAAAAGAGACCCAGTTCCCTCAACCTAACTTCATAAGGCATGCCTCCCAGTCCAGGCAACATCCTTGTAAATCTCCTCTGTACCCTTTCAATTGCTTGTATGTCTTTCCTATAGTGAGGCGACCAGAACTGCGCACAGTACTTCAAATGAGGCCTGACAAGGGTCTTATAAAGTTGCAGCATTACCTCCCGACTCCTAAACTCAATCCCTCGATTTATGAAGGCCAGTACACCATACGCCTTCTTGACCACCTCTTCCACCTGCGAGGCCGATTTAAGAGGCCGATTTATATCTCGATCTGATCCCTCTCATCCTTCTAAACTCCAGCGAGTACAAGCCCAAACTGTTCAACCTCTCCTCATACGTCAACCACTTCATCCCTGGAGTCAATCTAGTGAATCTTCCCTGAGCTGTCTCCAATGCCACCACATCTTTCTCAAATAAGGAGGGCAAAACTGGACACAATAATCCAGATGTGAAGAGTCTGATGATTAGTTCTAAATATATGAAGAAGACACTCAGTAGAGCTCATACCTCCACCATGCTGTGTTAATTCAATGTTATTACAAAGATGTAACTCTTCTTTGAGGGTTTTCCCTGTCTAGTCAACGTCTACAAAAGTGAAAAAAAGCTATTTTTTCCCAAGGTGGCGCCAGACCAGCATACCTTCTAATTCTATCTCTTACTCTCATTCTATGCTTCTAAAACTTCATTCTAACTCTTTTAAGCACTCTAAAAATGTTTTAATTCAATACATTCTCATTCCCTTCTCTACAAATGGTGTGCTTTATCTGTATAGAATCATAGAACTCTACAGTACAGATAGAGGCCCTTCAGCCCATTGAGTCTGCACCGAACACAATCCCACCCAGGTCCTACCCCATATCCCTACATATTATACTCACTAATCCCTCTAACCTACGCATCCCTGGACACTAAGGGGCAATTTCTTAGCATGGCCAATCAAGCTAACCAGCACATCTTTGGACCATGGTAGAAAACCAGAGCACCAGGAGGAAACGCACGCAGACATGAGGAGAATGTGCAAACTCCACACAGATAGTGACCCAAGCCAGGAATCGAACCCAGGAGCTGTGAAGCAGCAGTGCTAACCATTGTGCTAACGTGCCTATAGCATGCCAGAAGCAATACTTTTCACTGTACTAATACATGTGACAATAGTAATTCAGTCAAATCAAACCAAAGGGAAACCAGCAGACACTGGGAGGGTCAGCGCTATGCTGTCGGCTTCTCCAGGGGAATAAGCCTCACCCACTGTTTGCTGGAGTGAATCACGCTAGTGCACAGGGTATGGGAGATTCATTTCAAAAATCCCATTGAAAAAACCAGCATGATTTTCTTCAGTTTTTATGCAAATTCGACACTTAGAATTTTTTTGGAAGAATCCCACCCCACATCTTTGCTAATAGTTAATCAGTTCGTCAGTGAGTGTATCCTAACTGTGTACTAAGTTTCACCAAAATCTATCCAATATTTTTTGAGCTATATTGTTTACAGACAAACAGACCAGCAATTGGGTGAAAACAGAACCTCTGTCCACCTCCAGTGATAGAGGTAATTAAACGTTTCGACAGGATATACTGGGATCTAATGAATTTGTCCATTCAACAATCAATTAGTTGATATTTACTAGAGTGCAAAGGTTACTTGTAATGCACTAATTAATCAGTTAACATCTACAAGCACACATTGATTACAATGCATTGATTAATTCAGTCAATCTGTAGAAAGATCTGATTGTTGATTATCTGTACCCTTCATATCTGCCAATATTTTCATGGCAGTCATGGCTTCCAGTCATTCACCAGTGCATGCTGGGACATTTAGCAGTTGAACATTTGAACCATTTCTTAGGTAATTGATCAGCAGAACTTGGGTAGTTGACCAACAGGGGTCATAGGTTCACATCGCTGACCGCAGATCAGGTTGTTGATCTACAAGAGGCACAGTGAGTCAATATTGGATAGAAGTTAAGAGCAACTCAATGCCTCACAGAAGGCTTCAGCTCATTGGCCAGCAGTCATCATCGCTTTGAAAAGTTGACGATTGAATGTTGGGACCTTGCGTAGTTGACTTGTGTGTTTAGGGACTTTGATCATGGACCAGCAGAGGTCAAGACTTCAGGTTGGCAAGTTGGAGTCAGGGCATTGGAGCAGTGAGTTGCAAAGGTAATCATTTCATTAACAGTGGGAGCCTGGACTTTGATTCATTGTGTAACAGCAGTCATAGTGTTGGTGCATTAATCAGTAAAAGTTCAGTTGTTAAAGCATTGAGCAAAAGGAGCCTGGCCTTCAGATTTCCTTTTTGTTTATTCATTCTTGGAGTCTGCATGTTGCTGACAAAGCCAGCATTTATCGATCAGCCATAACTGCTCTTAGAAAAGTGACACTGAGCTGCCTTCTTGAACCAGTGAGGTTCACATAGTGAAGCCATTCCCACAGTGCTATTTACTAGGGTGTACAAAGATATTGACACAGTGACAATGAATGAAAGCTGATATGTTTCCAGATCAGGATTGTGTATAGCTTTGAAGAGAAATTAGAAGGGTGATTTTCCCACACCACTTCTACCCTTGTCCATCTAGGTGATAGAGGTCTATGTTTGGAAAGGATTCTTTGTAACTTGCTAAATTGCATCTTGTCAATTGTACACACTGCAGCCAAAATGCAATAGTGGTGAAGGGAGTGAATGTTTCAGGTAGTGAATGGAGCAATCAATTGGGCTACTCTACCTTAGATGGTGCTAAGCTCCTTAAGTGCTATTGGAGCTGCACTCACCCAGGCATGTTAACTTGAGAATTGTAAGTAATGGAAACACTTTGGGGAGTCAAACTCTACAGAATTCCCAACGTCTGACCTGCCCTTGCAGCCACAGTGTCTGTGTGACTAGTTTTTGATCAATGGTCAACCTATGCTGTTGAAGGTAGGAAATTTGACAATGGCAACTCCGTTCAATGTCCAAGGAAGATGACTTGAGATTCCCTTGTTAGAGGTTGTAATTGTTTGGCACTTGTGTGGTATAAATCCTACTTACCTCAAATCAGCCCAAGTCAGAAGATTGTCCAGGTCTTGCAACGTATGGACATTATGTAGAATCCTTACAGTGCAGAAGGAGGCATTTGGCTCATCGAGTCTGCACAGATTCTTCAACTGAGCATCTTACCACCCCCTGCTCTATCCTCGTATTTACCCTGCTAATTTCCCCTAACATTCATGGGGGGAGCTCTGCATGCCACAGGAATTGTTGCGGGCAAGGGATGGCCCATGTAAAGGTCCACTGACCACAGGCAGGATCCTCTGGTTTTGAGGCAAGCGAGGCCGAAGAATCCTGTCCCATATTCTTGAACACTAATTTAGCATGGCCAATCCACCTAACCTGCACATCTTTAGAGTGTGAGAGGAAACCAGAGTAATCATGGGAATCCACACAGACACAGGGTGAAAGTGCAAACTCCACACAGACAGGGACCCAAGACTAGAAACGAACCCGTGTTCCTGGTACAGTGAGGAACTGTGCCACCGTGCCACCCTTGTCTGCTTCTTTATCTGAGATGCTGTGAATGGAATCATCATTGAACAACTGCACTTCTGGCCTTATGTTGGAAAGAAGATCATTAATAAACCAGCTGAAGATGATTGGCCAAATATACTACCCTAAGGGATTGCTGCAGTGATGGCCTGGTCTGTGATAATTAATCACCAACAGCCACAACCATCTTCCTTTTTGCTAAGCATAATTTCAATCTTACTTGGGGCATTTGATGCCACATTTGGACAAACAGTCGCCTTGATGTCAAGGCAAGTCACTCTCACCTCACATCTCATCTTCTGATAGATGTCAAGATTTCAGGCCATTGACTTCAGGGAACCAGGACTTTAAGTCATGGTCTGTTAAGAGTCAAGGCTTCAAGAATTGCTAAGTAGCAACCCAGCAAGTGTTGAAACTTGGTACAATTACCCAAAGGGACTTTATGTAATAAACTATTTGTGAAAGTTGAAATTTCAAAATATTGACCACCAAACCTGGAGACTGCTAGAATTTATTAAACACAACAAACTTTCACGTTAGAATGAAACATAGAAGCTCATAAGGATCATTTAAGATTTATGACTCTCAGGTACCGCTGCAGTTTAATTTTCCATATCTGATGACGGTGAGAGTCATTCCTGTTGCAATGGATAGGTTTCATAATTCGCAATAGAAATACCACAGCACAAATATATGGCTCATTCCTAAATGAGTAATAGCCTTAATAGATGAGGGAGGTGGCATGGTGGCACAGTGGTTAGCACTGCTGCCACACAGCGCCAGAGACCTAGGTTCAATTCCAATATTGAGTGACTGTTTGTGTGGAATGTGCACATACTCCCCATTTTTCCATGAGTTTCTTTCAGGTGCTCTGGTTTCCTCCCACAGTCTGAAAATGTGTGGATTAGGTTGATTGGCCATGCAACTTTGGCTTTAGTGTCCAGTGACACTAAATTTGCCATTAGCATCCGGGGGGGAGGGGGGAGGTGGGCGGGCGGGTGGTGGGGTTGTGGGGTGGTGTTAGCATGGTTACAGGGACAAGGCTTGGGCAGGATTGTTGTCCGTGCAGGCTCAATGGGCTAAAAGACCTCTTTCTGCGCTGGAGGGATTCTATGATTCTACGAACCCAAGTTCAATATTTAATTTGGACAGCATCAACAAGTCTCCAAGGGGATTAAGACACTGACCTCAGTACCTCGAGGTTCTTCTTCTGAACACTAACCTAAGACCTCGTCTCGAAAACGATTATCTGCAAATCTTAGGCAAGGATAAGATTAATCTCAGAAGTGCAAAAGCCCTGCTGCTCATACAGTTGGGAGGGATGCCAAGGGATGAGACAAGGGAAGGAGCTTATAAGGAAAAGAGATGGGAGATGAAATCTCTATTTCGGAAATGCGGGCCTGCTATGTCGGAGATTTTCACAGCAAATGACAAGTCCAAAATCCATAGGAACTCATTGCTATGAATCAAAATGAGAGTTGATCATTCAGGCATTAACAATCACAGTTTTCTGATCAATCATTTTATCCATTATATTTAATCTTTCCTCAGATCCTTGGGCAAGATTTTTAGAGCATTTTGATGACAAGATTTTTTTTTGATTATTTTATGGAATATCAGCATAGCTGGGATTTGTTGTCCCTCCCAATTGCCCTTGGGAGCAGTAAGGAGTCAACCACATTGCTCCGAGCATGGAGTCACACGTAGGCCGGAGCAGGTAAGAATGGAAGATTTTCTTCTGTAAAGGGCATTCGCGAGCCAGATAGGTTTTACGACAATTGGTAGTTTTAAAGTCATGGTTACTAAGATTAGCTTTCAATTCCAAATTTATTTTTGTATATCGAATTCGAATTCTATCAACTGTTTTGGTGAGATTTGAGCCTATGTTCCAATAAAATTAGCTTAGGCCTCAAGATCTAACGTCTGATGACATTTCCACTGCACTACCTCCATGTTTTGCTGCAGTGCTAAAGCAGTGGGAGGCAAAGTTCTTCCCATCGATATATTTAGGGAAAAGTTTAGGGAGCCACCAGAAATAAGGGAATTTTGCATAATTGTCATACTGGGAGCCTGAATTTCTTTGGGGATTTCCTCTCACACTCCAAAGATGTGTGGGTTAGGTGGATTGGCGATGCTAAGTTGACCCTAGTTTTGGGGGGGGGAATAGCAGGGAAAGTATGTGGGCTTACAGAAATAGGGTGGGATTATTGTCAGTGCAGACTCAATAGGCCAAATGGCCGCCTTCTATACTATAGGGATTCCATGATTCTATGAAATATTTGGGTTGATAACCAATTCATATTTTACTACTCATGTTCCTCCATGAGGAAAAGGAGGGTAAATGGACTTGATGTAGAGATCAGCCACACTCTAATAAAGTGACTAGAGGGCATGAATGGTCTACTCTTTCTCTACAACCCTCTTTTCAAAAAGCAGAGTGGGATCTCATATGTCTACCTTAAAACAAGTATCCCCATCTAAAAAACACCATCTCCGACAATACAGCATTCCTTCAATATTGCCCAGGTAGCTCAGTCGGGACTACACACTCAAGTCCTAAAGTAGGGCTTGAACCCATCGCTTTTTGACTCAGGTTAGAGTTCAGCGAAGTAGAGCCAAGAACACTCGGGAATAAGCAGCACAGTGGTTAGCACTGTTGCCTCACAGCGCCAGGGACCCGGGTTCAATTCCAGCCTCAGGTCACTGTCTGTGTGGAGTTTGCACATTCTCCCTGTGTCTACGTGGATTTCCTCTGGGTGCTCCAGTTTCCTCCCACACTCCAAAGATGTGCAGGTTAATTTGATTGGCCATGCTAAATTGACCCTAATGTCAGGAGATTGATAGAGTAAATACGTGAGCTGATGGGAATAAGGCCTGGGTGGGATTGTGGTCGGTGCAGACTCGAGGGGCCGAATGGCCTCCTTCGGCACTGAGGGGATTCTGTGATTCTATGAATATAGATAAAGTAAAACAATTACCAACTTTAATCATCGATGTGCGACTGGTTAAGATGCTAGCTCAGCACATGAGCCTGACCCTTGTGAGTCGAAATGATTTGATGAACTGGAATTTAACAGCCCCTCCTACCGGCGGGATTTTCTGGTCTTCCTGTTGCTGGCGAAGATTTGAACAACTTGCCTCATTTTCCAGCCCTGGGCTGGAAAATTCAACGCAATGAATTCCTTTTCAACCAGCTGTCCCTGACTGAGCGTAATCCGGACAGAGCTTGATTTTCAGCACATTTGTCTCATGCACTGTCTCACCACCATGTGGCAATTATAAATTACTGCATATTATGGGCTAATGTTTTTATTCCTTCTCTAATATACGCCAGAGAAGGGATCTGTCTCTGCATATTATTTAAACAGAAGAGCCACTATTAGCACAGTCGTAGGTCACAAATCACTGCCACCAGTTTTATCAGAGCTAGCGGAATGTGATTTCCACTTGACAGTCACAATGAAGTTGTGGTGTAAATCACAGGGCTCCAACGACCTGCAGTAAGAACCTAAGAAGTCGGAGCTGGACTAAGCCACATCGACCATCCAGCCAGCTCCACCACTCAGTATGATTGCACCTCATCTACTATTATAGTTGTACTTTTTTTGCACCTATGGTTTGCTTCCCGTGGTGTCCAGAAAACTTACCAATCTCAATCTCGGATATACTAAACAATGAAGCATCCGTGGACTCCAGGATAGAAAATCCTAGAGTCACAATCTTCTGAGTGAAGACATCTCTCCTTCTCTCAGTCCTAAATGGTGAACACATTATTCTGAGATTGTGAGCCCTGTTTCTAGACTCTTCAGCCTGGGGGAAGAGCCGCTCAGAATCCACTGCATTACAGTCATATTAACAGTCGAACGTAACAGTCATACCATCCCAAAGGTTTGGAAGGTTGAGAGATCTGATTGAAATGTATAAAATTCTAACAGTGCTTGACAGACTAGATCAGAAAAGATGTCCCCCCCTAGTTGAGGAATCTAGAATCAGGGGGCACAGTCTCAGGATATGGGATAGATCATTTAGGATTAAGATGAGGAAACATTTCTTCACTAGTGAACCTCTGCTACGGAAGGCTGTGGAGGCCAAGAACTTATGCACAATGGAAATAAATCAATTTTTAGATGTCAAGGGCATCAAGGGGTATTGGGAGAAAGTAGGAAAATGGCATTGAGATAGAGGATCAGCCATGATTAGATTGAATGGTGGAACAGGTTCGAAGTGCCAAATGGCCTCTTCCTGTTCTTAGTTTCTATGATTGGGGATCTTTTGGTCGCCCTGTAGGGTGTTTCTCATGGTGGGAGACACCATGCCATTTGCCAGAGTTGGGGTCTTCTGATCCCACCACTGTCAATGTGCTTTTCAATTGATTCCACACCATGCCGGCAGGGAACTCACAGCGGGGGTATGCCATCGGTGGAGCCAGAAGATCCTGCTGGCATGATCAGCCTGAGAATTCTAGCCTATAGCTCAATGTTTCTATTCCAATAACTCCACCACCTGTCATGTGTAAATGAATCATAGAAATGTAGAAAATAGAAGCAGGAGTGGGCCGTTCGGCCCTTCGAGCCCGCTCCACCATTCATTTTAACCATGGCTGAAGATCAAATTTAACATCCTGATCCTACCTTTCCCCCCATATCCCTTTCTCCCCAAGAACTATATCAAATTTCTTCTTGAAATCACACAACGTTTTGGCCTCAACTACTGGCTGTGGCGGTGAATTCCACAGATTCATGACAGAGCGTCTACCGTTCAGTGTCTTACCCACGCAGGATACGGCAGCTATCGCACATTCAGATTCTTTGGCCCTGATTCTACCTGGGCGCCCCAAAGTTGGGTGGGCGAGGCTCACAGAGCGGCATTCTCCATTGGCCTCGGGCACTATCTTAGGAGCCTCGGGCAGGCGTGCCGGTAAAATTTGTCTCTTTTTGCAACAGTGGTTTGTAAGATGTTGCTTTGATATCTGAAGAACAATGCTGATGTAATATTAGCAGATTCTCGATACCAAGGTCTGAAATCGTTAAATGGCATGTGGCCCAAGGAGGGAAATATTCTATTTAATTGTCAGCAGTTTACAGCTAAGGAAGATATTCAGGCAATATTAATACGGGAAATGTTAGTGGTTTTAATCATGGTCTTTCAATGTTGCTTATCCACTGCATTAATGCCCTCCAGCTTGGCTCCAGGGCATTGTTGTTATGTAAATGAGCATGTCTGGTCATATAAAGTACAACATTAGGTATTTTCTTCCCTGATCCTACAGACACAGTTCCCAGCGGGTTATAAAATGTGAACATGATATAAGAGAAGCAAATAACAAGTACGCAGCATCACTTTAGCTCATACATTTGGGCAATACTAGTTTACGATTACAATAGTAAAGTGAATTGGGACATTTTAAATCATATTTCCACTCGACATGCTTCACTAATAGTAATAGTGGGGCAGCAATTAAATGCCTTTAGATAAGCTATTAACAAAGCAGCAACCGCAGCTTTAAAGAGCAAAGCGAATAAGTGAATTGTGTGTGCGGCCGACACAATGATGCTCATGGGGCCTGATTTTAACCTGAAGTGAGCAGTGCGTGTAGAGCCAACAATCATTTCCATACTCGGCTACATTAACATAAGAACAACAAAGAACAAAGAACACCAAGATTGGTGGAAAGGCAAATTGTGCGGAGGGTGTGGAGAGTCTGCAGAAGGATCTAGATAGGCTGGGCGAATGGGCCAGGAACTGGCAAATGGAATTTAATGTTGGCAAGTGCGAGGTGGTCCACTTTGGTAGGAATAATGGTAGGAAGGACTATTACTTATGTGGAGAAAAACTGCAGCAGGCGACGGTGCAGAGGGACCTCGGGGTCCTTGTGCATGAGTCGCAAAAACCCAGCTTGCAGGTGCAGCAGGTGGTCAGGAAGGCGAATGGGATGCTGGCCTTCATAGCGAGGGGGATTGAATATAAAAGTAGGGAGGTCTTGCTGAGGCTATATAGGGCATTGGTGAGGCCGCAGCTGGAGTACTGTGTGCAGTTTTGGTCGCCGTACTTACGCAAGGATATTTTGGCCTTGGAGGGAGTGCAGAGGAGGTTTACTAGGCTGATGCCGGAGTTGAGGGGGTTGAGCTATGAAGAGAGGCTGAATAAACTAGGCTTGTACTCGTTAGAGTTTAGAAGAATGAGGGGAGATCTCATTGAGACGTATAAGATGATGAATGGGATGGATAGGATAGAGGTGGAGAGACTCTTCCCGCTCAGAAAGGACAGTAGGACTAGGGGGCACAGCCTCAAAATAAAGGGGGGACGGTTTAGAACGGAGTTGAGGAAGAACTTCTTCACTCAAAGGGTGGTGAATCTCTGGAATTCTCTGCCCGTTGAAGTGGTGGAGGCTACCTCACTAAATATTTTTAAGAAGCGGGTTGATGGGTTTTTGATAAGAGAGGGGATTAGGGGTTATGGGGAGAGGGCGGGAATGTGGAACCGAGCCACGATAGATCAGCCATGATCTTAATGAATGGCGGGGCAGGCTCGAAGGGCCAGATGGCCTACTCCTGCTCCTATTTCTTATGTTCTTATGTTCTAACAACACAGCACGGGAAACAGGCCCTTTGGCCCAACGAGCCCGCGCCACCATTTTAACAATGTGCTTTTTCTCCTCCACCCTTGACCCATGTCTATGCTTATGGTATCCCCATTGGAAACCAGATTAAGGGGAGAATAATTTAGGGACAATTTGTTACACCAGTCAGCCTAAGAGCCACCACTGCACCACCCCACACTGCACACCACCACCACCACCACCATCACCACACACCACCACCACCACCACCAACCCTGCCTGGGCGGTACAGTGACACAGTGCTTAGCACTGCTGCCTGATAGCACTAGGGATCTGGGTTCAATTCTCGTCTGTGCAAAGTCTGCCCGTTCTCCCCGTGTCTGTGTGGGTTTCCTCTGGGTGCTCCAGTTTCCTCTCACAGTCCGGAAGACGTGTTGGTTAGGTGCATTGGCCATGCTAATGGCCTCCCTCAGTGTACCCAAACATGTAGCAACTAGGGGATTTTCACAGTAACTTCATTGCAGTGATAATGTAAGCTGACTTGTCACATTCATAAATAAACTCAACTTGAAGCTTAAACTTAAATCTAAACATCAGCCCAGGTATCGAAATGATTGCTGGCTGTACATGCATCACTCACTTCAGCTTAAAATCAGGCCCCATGAGCATCATTACATAGGCTGCAAACACAATTCACTTATTCACTTTGCTCTTTAAATCTGCGGTTGCCGTTTTGTTAATAGCTTATCTAAACATCATACTGGGTGTGAGCGGCAGGTGGAGCCTGAAGGAACTGAAGGAAAGAATCCCCACCCAGATAAAGGAAGGAGGTTGCGAACTGAGGAGGAAAAGTGAAAGACAGGGCATGACTAAGGATCCCTCATAGATCCTTGGAAAGTCCTGCAAGAGTCCTCTTAGGCCTTGAACCTTGTGGTAGCCTCTTTGGCAGTAGTCAGCACTGTGGGTGACCCAATACTGCGGTTAAAATTGACTCATGGTCTGAATGACATCTATTTTGCCATCAAGTATTTTGTCTTTCAGTCAGAAATTCAAAATATTTATGTTTCACGATGTGAAGCTGTTCACATCAATGTGAACAATTTGTGTTTTAAAGCGAAAAGCTCTTCACAAATGAGATGGGCCAATTGACCTCCTTTGGCACAGTAGGGATTCTACAGTTCCCTGATTTAAGGCATGGTGGCACAGTGATTAACACTGCTGCCTCACAACACCAGAGACATGGGTTCAATTCCCCGGCTTGGGTCACTGTCTGTGTGGGGTCTGCACATTCTCCTCACGTCTGCATGTGCTTCCTCCAGGCGTCCCAGTTTCCTCCCACAGTCTGAAAGACGTGCTGGTTAGGTGCATTGGCCATGCTAAATTCTCCCCAATAACAAGGAGTGTGGTGACTAGGGGATTTTCACAGTAACTTCATTGCAGTGTTAATGTAAATCTACGTGTGACAACAATAAATAAACTTCAACCTTATTGCTGTAATATTGGGCTGTCTATTGTCTCTGGTTACTTCAAGGTCAGATCAGCAATCCTGTTTTCCCACTTTTCTTCGCATTCTCCCCTTTTAAGATGCTCGCTTAATTTGGTGAAGGGTTCCAATGGGTAGCTACTGTCCTCTGGCAATTTAACTCAAGTACACTTTTGTCATGTGGAATGCTGGTCGGCTAATCATAGTAAGAAGTCTCACAACACCAGGTTAAAGTCCATCCTGTTTATTTGATAGTAAACCCACAAGCTTTCGGAACGCTGTTCCTTCATCAGATGTGTGGAAAGTTCTGATCAGAGAAGGGCATATAAAGGCACACACAGTTTACAGAATACTGATTAGAATGCAAGTCTTTACAGCTAACCTGCTATTCAAGTCTTAAAGGTGCAGACAATGTGAGTGGAGATAGCATTAGGCATAGGTTAAAGAGATGTGTATTGTCTCCAGACAGGATAGTAAGTGAGATGTTGCAAGTTCAGGCAAGTCATGGGAGTTACAGATAGTGCAACATGAACCCAAGATCCCGGTTGAGACCGTCCTCATGTGTGCGGAACTTGGCTATCAGTCTCTGCTCCGCGACTGTGCACTGTTGTGTATCGTGAAGGCCGCCTTGGAGAACGCTTACCCGAAGATCAGAGGCCGAATGCCCGTGACCGCTGAAGTGTTCGCCAACAGGAAGGGAACAGTCTTGCCTGGTGATTGTTGAGCGATGTTCATTCATTCGTAGCTAACCAACCTATGGAATATCAATGTCTACATAGGCACTTAGTAGCAATGAAAATTGGAATTCATATGATGAGTAAAGTTGATCTTTTTTTTTCCCCTATCTTATTGGCCTCAATATTATATCTGATCATGACCTCTCATCACCCCAGCTGACATTGGCTGTTAAGCACAGAATAGAGATTAAAGGTTGGGACCTTTCCACTGAGTGCCATTCAAAATCACAGAATGCAGTGCGCTTATCCTTGGAATCAGGAGCTAAGTTTTAATAGTCCATAAAAAGTAGTAAACATGATATGTACCAGAGGAGTTAAACAGGAACCAGATGTGAGTTCTCGTGAGTGCATGTGTTGAATACAAATTAAATGCAATATTAATTAAAATGGATAGTCTTGTATTTAGAAAGTTAATTATACATGCAAATGTTTGGGTAATAACACATTATAACTTGCATTTGATAATGATCCTTACAATTCAAGTATCCTCTGAATGCAAAGATAATTTAGATAATTACCCATCTATTACCTTCCATGTGCCAGTGGAATCCTCACAGTGCACCAATTCCATTCCTTGTCATTTGCCATCATTATGTGTGCAGCCTGCTAACCATCAGATGAAAATGCAAATGTTATCTATTTGCTGCGAAGAACTACTTGTTCACCTTGCCTTATTTGTGAATTTGAGTATTCAGCCAGTTCATTTTTTTAGCACACAAACATTTAAGTGGTTCGGCTGGTTAAGGTTAGTGAGAAGCTGAGTTTCAAAGAGTGAGTGGGGATTTGCTTGCTGGTTTAATCTCAGTAGGATAGTGCGAGAGGAATCAACATTGGTCTCAGTGGCCCGAATGGGAAAAAGGGGAAAATTTGCCGACAATTGCACTGTTAACCTCCATCCACTTCTCCTAGAACACCGTGGACTGAACTATACACTCCCATGTTTGGCACACTGGCAGGTGAGGAGGAATTTCTTCACTCAAAGGGTGGTGAATCTCTGGAATTCTCTGCCCGTTGAAGTGGTGGAGGCTGCCTCGCTAAATATTTTTAAGATGCGGGTTGATGGGTTTTTGATAAGACAGGGGATTAAGGGTTATGGGGAGAGGGCGGGAATGTGGAGCTGAGCCACGACAGATCAGCCATGATCTTGTTGAGTGGCGGGGCAGGCTCGAAGGGCTGGTTGGCCTACTCCTGCTCCTATTTCTTATGTTCTTATGTTCTTTCTTATTAGGTTCTGTGGGTTGATTTGATGATTTGATTTATTATTGTCAAATGTATTAGTATACAGTGAAAAGTATTATTTTTTGAGAGTTATACAGACAAAGCATACCATTCATAGAGAAGGAAGGGAGCGAGTACAGAATGTAGTGTTACAGTCATAGCTAGGACATGGAGAAAGATCAACTTGATGCGAGGTAGGTCCTTTCAAAAGTCTGATGCAGCAGGGAAGAAGCTGTTCTTAAGTCGGTTGGTACATGTATTCAGACTTTTGTACCTTTTTCAAAATGGAAGAAGGTGAAAGAGCGTATGTCTGGGGTGCGTGGGGTCTATAATTATGCTGCATGCTTTGCCTAAGGCAACAGGAAGTGTAGACAGGTCAATAGATGGGAGGCTGGTTTGCCTGATGGATTGGGCTACATTCATGACCTTTTGTAGTTCCTTGTGGTCTTGGGCAGAGCAGGGGTCTTACCAAGTTGTGATACAACCAGAAAGAATGCTTTCTGTGGTGCATCTGTAAAAGTTGGTGAGAGTCGTATCTGACATGCCAAATTTCCTTAGCCTTTTGAGAAAGTAGAGACATCAGTGGGCTTTCTAACTATAGCTTCAGCATAGGGGGACCAGGACAGGTTGTTGGTGATCTGGACACCTAAACTTCAAGCTCTCAACCCAGTCTCAGTCATGATGAGCACCATTCCCAGCACCTACCTGGAAGACCCTGGCGCATTTTTACAAACCGCAGAGGAGACAATATGCAGGCCTGCGGGCCAATCATTGCTCTTAAGTAGTCAATTATTCCCTCCCCGCTGCAGTTTTTCCAGTAATGAGCCGAGGCCAGCACTCAACGTGAAGCCCAGCAGTTAGGGGTGGCATGGTGGCACACTGGTTAGCACTGCTGCCTCACAGCGCTTGGGTTTGATTCCTGGCTTGGGTCACTGTCTGTGTGAAGTCTGCACATTCTCCCCGTGTCTGCATGGCTTCCCTCCGGGGGCTCTGGTTTCCTCCCAAAGGCCAAAGATGTGCAGGTGAATTGGTCATGCTAAATTCTCCCACAGTGTATTCGAACAGGTGCCGGAGTGTGGTGACTAGGGGAATCTCACAGTACCTTCATTGCAGTGTTGATGTTAGCCTACTTGTGACTAATAAATGAACTTTCCTTTGTTGAAAAGGCAGGGGTAACTCCTTTATGTGGTTCATTGGCCCATTGGATGTCCTTGTGGCATGTTTCCCCGCCACCATCCTATCCACACCTATCCACATTTTTGTCTCACCAGATGATGGCAGCCTGGCCCTGGCATTAGCCCCTCTTTATCCCTCCCACTTAACTTTGCTTCCAGTTCCATTGTTGGGGAACGGATACAACCCTAGAGGTTGCCACCAGTTTGGCTGCTGGTCATTTGAATGTCCTGTGGCCCATGGCTCTCTCTGCCTCCTCTCACACTCACCATTCCATCCTACTGCACCTACCCTGAGTTAGCTCTTGAGGAGTCACTCATCAAATCCACAAACTCCTCCCTTACATATTCTCCTGGATATTCCATCCTTATACCTTCCTCCACCCCATATACCCCCTCCCGATATACCTTCCCCACTCCAAACTCCCTCACATCTTCCTCCTCTCATACCCAACTCTCAATGTGTACCATTCTCCCCATAACACCTTTAATCTCATCGAATTCCCTCCTCCCTACTCCCAGATTCACCCCCCACCCCGAAACCTTAGCCACCCACTTCCAGCTGTATCCCCTTCCCCAAAACCTTGCCCCAACCTCCCAAGACCTTCCTCTGAGGGGTCTGGAGGGGATGAATGTGGAAAGGATGTTTCCTCATGTGGAACAATGTAGGAACTGAAGGTTTCTGTTTTAAAAATAAAGGTCCATTTAACATAAAGATGAGGAGACATAACTTTGAACATATGCCAGTTGCCTTACCTTAGTGGTTTGAGGATTATGCCTATGACTAGGATTTGGATTCCTCTAGGCCCATAGCGTGGTCCATCTATTGCTCAGAGCAACAGGTCTCTCAGCCATGGGTCCTTATCCTAGAGCACCCTAACACTGGCCCCCATGTCCAATTTAAAGTTGGAGAGATTGCTGTTGACTGAGATACCACATTCCGAAGAGAGAATCCAGGATCCTTCACCTCACCAGTGAAGCACTTAGGCGTATTCCTGATGTGGTATCTCAATCTCATTGGTTGTCTTCTGATTTTGCATACATCAAGGCATTTTTGTGTAGTTTTCCAAAGTATCCCAGTTGAAACACTGCACTGAGAGTGCTGGACATTGTTCTGACCTGTCAGATAGCCATGATGCTGACATGGTTTCCCACCTTCTTGCGTCAGCTTGGGTATTTCCTTCCTTGGCCTGGAACCTCTCAGCTCCTTTGTTGCTTTACTAACTGAACAGTTGTCATGTTGTAGCATGGCCTGTTTTCAAAATTTATTTATTAGTGTCACAAGTAGACTTAGATTAACACTGCAATTAAGTTAGTGTGAAAATCCCCTACTCGTCACACTCCTGTTTGGGTACACTGAGGGAGGATTTAGCACAGCAATTGCACCTAACCAGCATGTCTTTCGCATTGTGGGAAGAAACCGGAGCACCCAGAGGAAACCCCACACAGACATGGGGAGAATGTGCAGACTCCGCACAGACAGTGACCCGAGCTGGGAGTTGAACCCAATCCCTGGCACTGTGAAGCAGCAGCGCCAACCACTGTGCCACCATGCCGCCAATGCTTTCACCACAAAAAATAAATCAGTGATGTTGGTGAATTTCAGACTTTCTTAAATGCAGATGTATGGGATTGGGGGTGATTTAGTTAATTGGATCAGGAATTGGCTAACAGATAGCCAGAGGGTGGTGGTTGATGGAAAGTATTCGTCATGGAGTTCAGTTACGAGTGGTGTGCCTCGGGGATCTGTTTTGGGGCCACTGCTGTTTGTAATTTTTATAAATGATCTGGATGAGGGTATAGTTGGGTGGATCAGTAAATTTGCTGATGACACCAAAGTCGGAGGAGTGGTAGATAGTGAAGAGGGGTGTCATAGTTTACAGAGAGACTTGGACAAGTTGCAGAGCTGGGCCGAGAGGTGGCAGATGGAGTTTAATGCGGAAAAGTGTGAGGTAATTCACTTTGGCAGGAATAACAGATGTGTAGAGTATAGGGCTAACGGTAGGACTCTGAATAGTGTTGATGAACAGAGGGATCTAGGTGTATGTGTACATAGATCCCTGAAAGTTGGGAATCAAGTAGATAAGGTAGTTAGGAAGGCATACGGTGTCTTGGCGTTTATTGGTAGGGGGATTGAATTTAGGAGCCGCAACGTCATGTTGCAACTGTACAAAACTCTGGTGCGTCCGCACTTGGAGTATTGTGTGCAGTTCTGGTCCCCACATTATAGGAAGGATGTGGAGGCATTGGAGAGGGTGCAGAGGAGGTTTACCAGGATGTTGCCTGGTATGGAGGGAAGGTCCTATGAGGAGAGACTGAGGGATTTGGGGTTGTTTTCATTAGAAAGAAGGCGGCTAAGAGGGGACCTTATTGAAACATACAAGATGATTAGAGGTTTAGATAGGGTGGACAGTGATAGCCTTTTTCCTCGGATGGAGAAAGCTAGCACAAGGGGGCATAGCTTTAAATTAAGGGGTGGTAGATATAGGATGGATGTCAGGGGTAGGTTCTTTACCCAGAGGGTGGTGAGGGATTGGAATGCCCTGCCTGCTGCAGTTGTAGATGCGCCTAGTTTGGGGGCATTTAAGAGATCCGTGGATAGGTTTATGGATGGAAAGGGATTGGTTTAGGTTAGAGGGTCATTGCTTTTTTAATTGGTCGGTGCAACATCGTGGGCTGAAGGGCCTGTTCTGCGCTGTAATGTTCTATGTTCTATGTAGATTCTTAATGCAGAGAGCGGTTGGGGTGTGGAATGCACTGCCTGCTGATAGTGGAGTCAGGCACTGTAGGAACTTTCAAGCGGTTATTGGATAGGCACATGGAACACACCAGAATGATAGGGAGTGAAATAGCTTGATCTTGGGTTCGGACATACCTTGGCACAACATCGAGGGCCGAAGGGCCTGTACTGTGCTGTACTGTTCTATGCTCTACGTTCCTGGCAACAGTTCTGTCCCTTATGAGTTCTACCTTAAGGTCAGTGTATCTGGCCTTCAGCCAATCTGAATAACTAATTTATAAAAGAGTCAATTAGTTCTTCAGGAAGTTGGACACATTTGTTGAATTCCACTCTATACTGTTGTTATCTTAGATTGAAATACATGTTGAAGGATGGGCACAGGGAGAACACAGACTATGACCCAAGCCAGGAATTGAACCCAGGGCCCTGGTACTGTGAGGCAGCAGTGCTAACCACTGTGCCACCGTGGTGATCAGGCAAAAATTGTGGAGCAGGATCACTGACCTCCAGTGTTTGCTTTCAAAGAGTTTTTTGTGGGGTCAGGAGGAATGCTTTGAGTCATCCTTCGAGTTTTGAGTTCTTTCCCTGGAGTGCACGAGGCTCAGGGGTGATCTTTTGGAGGTCTATAAAATAATAAGGGGCATAGATCAGCGAGATACTCAACACCTTTTCCCAAAGGTAAGGGAGTCTCAAACTAGAGGGCATAGATTTAAGATAAGAGGGGAAAGGTACAAAAAGGTCCAGAGGAGCAATTTTTTCACACAGAGTTACAAGCTGCCAGAGGTAATAGTAGAGGCAGATACAATTTTATCTTTTTAAAAAACATTTATATAGTTACATGGGTAAGATGGGTATAGAGAGATACGAGACAAACGCGGGCAATTGGGACTAGCTTCGCGGTTAAAAAAGGGCAGCATGGACAACTTGGGCTGAAGTGCCTGGTTCTATGCTGTAAATCTCTAAGGTCCTACAGAACAGAAAGAGGTCCTTCGGCCCATCGTGGCTGTGCCAGCCATCAAGCACCTAACAATTCTAATCCCATTTAGCCGCTGGCTTCTGAATTTCTGCGGCTGCAGCGGGAAATTCTCACAGTCCTAAAATTGAAAACGGTTAGGGCCTTGTACCGCCAACCACAGTGAGGGACACGCAGAAGACCGTGGAGGCCAGGTCATTGTATATCTTTAAGACAGAGATAGGTAGGTTCTTGATTAATAAGGGGGTCAGGGGTTATGGGGAAAAGTCAGGAGAATGGAGATGAGAAAAATATCTGTCATGATTGAATGATGAAGCAGACTCGATGGGCCGAGTGGCCTAATTCTGCTCCTATGATCTTACAGTCTTACAGGTGATTTTGAACCAGTTAGATGACCAAATAGAGTACTTCCCTCCCTCCCCCCATTCTTATTTATGGGAAATTAGGTCCTCTCCCTCAGAAAATTTCAGAATTCAATTTTCTGATTGATGTGAACTGGTACAGAGTACATGCTCACAGTTAGAAAGAGAGGCATGTCGCTAAAGGGTACATGAGGCCCAATCTCATATTCTCATACCTACTGCAAATACTGATTGGTGCCAAAGCACAAATACATTAATGGTAATTCAGTCAATATCTGAATCATTAAATTTGTTCTTGTGTCAATTTCTTTTCCGTAACGCTGATGTTTTACATTCGTATGGGTCTCGATAAATATTGCAAGCCAGCTGTTACTACCAGATTTAAATCGAGGGCAACATGCACACTCCAGGTTCTTCTTGTAAGATTTATTAAACAACAACTGAACTGGTGCGATATCAGCAACAATTAGATCTTATCATGACTCCACAATGGATGAATTCTTACTATTGCTCAACGTGAGCCATCGACATGCATTTTATATCTGGATTTGGCTGTTGCTCGTAGAATTTCCATCATCCGACTCTCAGTACGTGCTGTTCCACTGCGATGCCAGCATGGCTTCCAGAACTGCTTAACCAATGAAACATTTCCCAGATTATTGCGCTGCAGTTCTTTGTGAGTGGCCAGTTTGGTATGATTATCTATGTCTTTATTTGTGGAACTTATGAGACCCCCATGTCTCCTGTGCCCACAGATAACTACTCACAGCAAAATTTAATTGCCTGAGAACACGCTGTTAGTATTAATTAAAGTTTATTTATTAGTCACAAGTAAGGCTTGCATTAACACTGTAATCAAGTTACTGTGAAATTCCCCTAGTCACCACAGTCCGGCGCCTGTCCGGATTAATGAATCTAACCAGCATGTCTTTCAGACGGTGGGAGGAAATTGGAGCATCCAGAGGAAGCCCAAGCAGACATGGGGAGAATGTGCAAACTCCACACAGACAGTGACCCAAGCAGGGAATCAAACACGGATCCCTGGTGCTGTGAGGCAGCAGTGCCAACCACTGTGCCACCGTGCTGCCCACATTCAACCATGCATCCCATTGCCATCTTCTGCCTGTTGGTCAACAAGTAGTCGATGGCACTACGAGCTCAGTTTAAGGCTGATGTTCACTCTGAGTTATTTATGACTGCGGCTTCGCAGGATTGAAAATAATAAGGATGCTAACATGCTGCCTCATGGTGGCACAATTGTTAGCACTGCTGCCTCACAGCACCAGCTACCTGGGTTCAATTCCGGCCTTGGGTCACTGTCCGTATGGAGTTTACACAACCACCCCCCACCACCCCCCGCACCGTGCCTGCGTGGGTTTCCTCCAGGTGCTCTGGCTTCTTCCCACAATGTAAAGATGTGTGAGTTAGGTTCATTGGCCAAGCTAAAATTGCCTTTTAGTGTCAGGGAGATTAGCAGGGTAAATATGTGGGGTTATGGGGACAGGGTCTGGGTGACATTGTGGTTGGTGCAGACTTGATGGACCAAATGGCCTCCTTCTGCACTGTAGGGATTCAATGATTCTCATGGGGTTGGAACATACAATCCAGTCCCCAACAGCTTGAGGTCTCCGATCTTTGTAACTTTGGGGTAAATTCTAAAAGGGGTGCATAAGCAGAGGGACCTGAGTGTTTATGCACATAAATCATTGAAGGTGGCAGGGCAGGTTGAGAGTGTGATTAATAAAACATACAGCATCCTAATGCTTTATGAACAGGGATACAGAGTATAAAAGCAATTCGATTTGATTTATTGTTATCACATGCATTGGTATGTAGTGAAATGTATTGTTTCTTGCACACTATACAGACAAAGCGTACCATTTCACAGTGAAGGAAACGAGAAAGTGCAGAATGTAGTGCTACAGTCATAGCTAAGGTGTAGAGAATGATCAACTTAATGTACGGCAGGTCCATTCAAAAGTCTGACGGCAGCAGAGCGAAGAAACTGTCCTCATGTCGGTTGGTACATGAACTCAGGCTTTTATATCTTTTTCCCGAAGGAATAAGGTGGAAGAGAGAATGTCTGGGGTGCTTCAGGTCCTTAATTATGCTGTCTGCTTTGCCGAGGCAGCGGGGCATGTAGATAGTGTCAATGAATGGGAGGCTGGTTTACATGATGGACTGGGCTGCATTCACAACCCTTTGTAATTTCTTGCTGCCTTGGGCAGAGCAGGAGCCATACAGAACTGTGATACATCCGGAAAGGATGCTTTGAGAGTTATGCTAAGGTTGTGTCGAACACTGGTTCAGCCTCAACTAGAGTATTTTGTCCATTTCTGAGCAACACACTTTAGGGTGGACATGAACGTTTTAGGGAGAGTGCAGAAATGATTCCAGTTATGTGGTTAGATTGGAGAAGTTGGAACTATTTTCCTTTGAGTGGAGAAGGTTGAGAAGGGAATTTATAGAGGTCTTCAACCTCATGGGGGATTGGGACACAGAGTAAAGCAAAAAAAATTGTTACCAATGATGGAAGGATCAAGAACCAGAGGGCAATGATTTAAAGTAATTGGCAGAAGAAGCAATGGAGACATAAGGAAAATTTTCTTCATGCAATGAGTGATTAGGATTTGATTTACACCATCTGAGGATACAGTGGAGGCAGGTTTCGATTGAAGCAATCAAATGGGAATTGGATTATTATCTGAAAGGGGAGAATGTGCAAGGCTACAAGGAGAAGGTGGTGGAGTAGCAGTAGGTGAATTGCTCCTTTGGAGAGTTGACACAGACACAATGGGAGGAATAGCCTCCTCCAGAATGTAACCATTCTGTGAAGCTTGGGTCAGAAATATAGCAAGGTGAATAAGAGGAGAGGAGGAAAGTGGAGAAAACCTAGACAATGGGTGAACTGATGACTGTCTCTGCCACTTATCTCTAGTACACACTGATGTGAGCCCATGGACTGTGAATATAGGATGTTATAATAGCTCCAGGAGTCGGCTGTAAAGGAAATGCTTTTGCTGCACACAATAAAGTGAAGCAAAAACCACAAGCCTGCGGTGAACGCAACAGGTCCCAACCAGGACAGCGCAATAATGGACCCGCTCAGGTGCCTGCTTTATAAAGTGCTCAGTTACAAGCTCCACCTGGTTAATTAGTTACTAATCCCTAGGCAGGGAGCTCGTATTCAATGAGTCCAACAGGGAGGCCAATCAGTGATTTCCCCATGCAAGTCCAAAGGGTTATCACAGATGTAAAATAACATGAAGGAGAGACATGGCAAAAAAAAGGAAATGGCAGAATATGGTGTGGATAGGTAGCTGTCAGAAATTAGAAGTATTAATAACTCAACCCTGCGAACCACCAAGTGTTTACTCAGACTTGTGTCCATAACTGGTTAAAAGTAATAGAATTCTCTTTTAAAACTGCTTTGTTGAAACTAATTCATGATCTAGTGTCAAAGAATAGGTTCCTGTGGCACAACAACTGGGAGCTGAAACACTGGAATTGTCGCTGCCCCTACTGCACAGTTTGTTTTAACCCTTATACGTTGGACAAAGAATTGTGAGTAGACTTCTTGTTAGTACAATAATATTTATTCACGCACAATTATTAATCATCCACCCAATCAATGCTAAGTTATTAGACAGAATACTTAAGTTCAAATCCAACAATAGACCTTGACTTAACTTTTGCGTGACTGGCAATATCCAGGCAGTTATTGGCCATGACCTGCGCGGTTGTCTCCGTAGTCCTCTGCGTAGTCGGGTCCTTCGGTCTCATCTGATACTCTGGCTCTGGTCTTCCTTCCGTCTTTGGTGTGGTGGTTCTCCTCGTGCTGGTAGTTATTGGCGAAGGTCACCATTGTTGTGGTTCATTCACTGAGAGAGAGAGAGAGATTTTTCTGTTGTTTATCCCTCATTGGTTTATTGTCCTTTTGGGCGTTATCTTGATTATTGTCAATCACTCGACCTGGGCTTGATCACCCTGATCGATAGAATCCAATCAGGTGCTGCCACACTGATCTCTGAGTGTGTACCCATAGGCCATGCCTGTAGGTGCTGCAGGCATTTAGGTCACAAACCTCCCTCCCAAACAAGGGGTTAAGGCTCCCCTTGATGTAGTAAACAAGTATGTTTGACCAGAGAGCTTCCATTGTCTTTGTGATGGCCTATTTCCTGTTGACTCAGTCGGTTGAGCTGCAGCCTGTTTATCTCTATCTTTTAAACTGCAGCCTGTCTGTTTCTGTACTTGGCCAATTATCCCAACGTGCTTTGTAAATCACTGTTTTAGGTGGCCCATTTGGCCACAGTATCCAATACTTGGATAACTTTAACATCTGCAAACTGCTGGAAAATAACAGTAAAGGTTTGTGTCTGAAGCCATCCTGTGCAGGACATTTAAGGTAATCAGTCTGTGTAACTCAAAAAAAAAAGCAGCGTAGCCTCAGAAGTAAATTGGCCTGAATTTTCATTCATTAGGTTGCAGAACTGATCCTGATTTGAAATCTCAGTTATCCCATTCACTGGTTTACAGTCAATGGTGTTGCAAGATGCATTTAGGTCTTGAAATAAGAAAATAGGAAAATAACATACAAGTGAGGGCACTTTCTTTAAATGTAAATTTGACATCCAAATAAGAACAGACTGGAGCTTAAAAGTCGCTGCCAGTTGCGGACTGGTAAATCCGAGCTGAAGTGAGGGATTTTCTGGGATTTACCGGCCCCAACGGGATCATCCATTCTTGCCAAAGGTCAATGGGTTTTTGGCCAGCCCGCCTCATCTCCTGCGGATGGTTCCACCACCGCGGAGGTCAGAAAATCACTGCTTCTGTTTTCTTTACCCAAGTCTTAACCAACTCTTTCAGGTGACATTGCCAGTGGAGGTTATAGTTATTCCTATACAGAGAAGATTAAGAGGCTGCCTTATAGGCAGCACAGTGGTTAGCACTGCTGCCTTGCAGCACCGGGGATCTAGGTTCAATTCCAGCCTCGGGTCACTGTCTGTGTGGAGTTTGCACGTTCTCCCCACATCCCCCAGACAGTCTCTCTCCCTTCGGGAAAAAGACGCAAAAGTCTTGAGGTCACGTACCTATCGACTCAAAAACAGCTTCTTCCCTGCTGCTGTTAGACTTTTGAATGACCTTGCATTAAGTTGATCTTTCTCTACATCTTAGCCAAGGCTGTAACATTACATTCTGCACTCTCTCGTTTCCATCTCTGTGAACGGTATGTTTTGTCTGTATAGCGTGCAAGAAACAATACTATTCACTGTGTGCTAATACATATGACAATAATAAATCAAATCAAATAAAATCAAGTCTGCATGGATTTCCTCCGGGTTCTCCATTTTCCTTTCACTGTCCAAAAGACATGCTGGTTAGGTTGATTGGCCATACTAAATTAACCTTAGTATCAGAGGGATTACATAAGAACATAAGAACGTAAGAAATAGGAGCAGGAGTAGGCCATCTAGCCCTTCGAGCCTGCCCCGCCATTCAATAAGATCATGGCTGATCTGTCATGGCTCAGTTCCACATTCCCGCCCTCTCCCCATAACCCTTAATCCCCTCTCTTATCAAAAACAAGGATTAGCAGGATAAATATGTGGGGTTATGAGGTCAGGTCTGGGTGGGACTGTGGTTGGTGCAGACTCGATGGACTGAATGGCCTCCTTCTGCATTGTAGGGATTCTATAATTTCATGAATAATTGGTTTCTCAGGTAAGCCTCTGGAGAAATGTATCTGATGACCCTCTCACCAGTGCAAGACATAGCAAGAGGAAAGATTGAACTTAGTCGAAGTTAGACATCAAAGTGGATGGCTTGCTGACCTTTCACAGGCTCAGGAGATTGGTTAGATCAGGCAGGGTCTGTGGAAGGGGCAAATCTGATGTGCCATTCTTTTCTATAGTATATGATCCAAAGGCAAAAATACTCCACTTGTTGTAAACTTGACATGAAAGTAGAAAATGCTCTGCAAGACAGGTAGCACCTAGATTCAGAGAATCCTTACAGTGCAGAAGGAGGCCATTCAGACCATTGAGTCTGCGCCGACCACAACCCCAAACAGGCCCTATCCCTGTAGCCCCATATATTTACCCTGCTAATCCCTCTGACACTAAGGGGCAATTTAGCACGGCCAATCAACCTGACCCGTACATCTTTGGAACGTGGGAGGAAACCAGAGCACCCAGAGGAAACCCACACAGACACAGGGAGAACATGCAAACTCCACACAGACAGTGACCAGGCCAGGAATTGAACCCATGTCCCTGGCACTGTGAGGTAGCAGTGCTAACCATTGTGCCACCATGCCACCCTATAGAGTGGAAAACAGTTAATGTTTCTGGTCATCCTTTCTTATATCATCATCCTTTCTTATATTTGCTCTTCTGTCTTCCCCTGATATAGTGACTGCGAATGCATTCAGTTCAATGCCCTTCATTGTAAATCCAAACAGTTCATTATTTTTCCCTTCCTTTGCAATACAAATCCTTTCTCCCTGTCCAGGGTTAGGAAGACTAGCCATGTGTCATTTATGTGTTCGGTTTTGGCTATGTTAGCATAGAGTGAAATTCGTGGTTGCTATGAAACAGGAGCCAGAGATGTTTCATTTATCTTTTATGAAGCTGGATAGCCTAAAGGTTTGTGGATGTGATCAGACTCTCATTGCTGCTTAAATTTAATAGTCATTTCAAATATCCACTGCTGCCAGTATTTTTTTGAAGAAAAATTGGGTTTGGTTGCTCAAAATTGAGAGTTAAAAGGGGGCAGTTGTCATCTGCTGTCTGGTCTCTTTCCCGATGAGTGCAGTGGCAGTGGTGTAAAAATTGGTGAGACTCGCATTCCCTAGACTGAGATTTTATGACGTTTGACCATTCCCTGTCTCTCTCTCTTTTTTTGTCTCTTTCTTTCTATCTTTTTCTGTCTTCCTGTTTCTCTCTCTCTCCCCCTCTCCCTCTCTTTCCTTTCTCTCCCTCTGTCTGTCTCTCTCTCTCTCTGTCTTTCTGTCTTTCTTCTCCCGCTCTCCCTCCCTCTCCTTTTCTCTTTCTCTTTTTCTCTCTCTCTTTCTCTGTCTCTCCCTCTGTCTATTGCTCCCTCTGTCTCTGTCCATCTAACTCCCTGTCTGTCTGTCTGTCTCCCTCTCTCTCTTGGTCTCTGCCTTTCTCTCTCCCTCTGTCTCTCCACCTCTCTCTCTCTCTCTCTCTTTCAGGCTGTTCATCTCTCTCGCTCTCAATTTCTCCATCTCCCTCTCTCTGTCTCTCCATTCCTCTCTCTCTGCCTCTCCATCTCTCTCTCTCTATATCTCTCCATCTTTCTCTCTCTGTCTCTCTATTTCTCTCCCTCTGCCTCTCCATCTCTCTCTCTCTCTTTCTGCCTCTTCACCTCTCGCTCTTTGTCTCTCTATCTCTCTCTATTTCAGTCTTTCCATCTCCCTCTCTCTGTCTCTCCATCTCTCTCTGCGTCTCTTCATTTCTTTCTCTCTGTTTCTCCACCCCTCTCTTTGACCATCCTCAAAATAGGTGGCCAGAACTCCTGCGTGGAAATGGCTTGATATCACTATGGGAATGGAGGAAATGTAGAGCTGACAGGATTGTATACAGCATCGCTAATATGGACAAGGCATGCATGTACCCCCCATCCCCCCTACACCGAAAGGTAGACCAGAACTTCCGATGGTTTGGCATTTTGAATCTTTACCTCCAAATTAACTGCCTCATGTTGCTGCTTCATTCTGAATGTCAATCCCACTGATGATGTCTTTGCTTGAAGTTCACTCAAGCCATGGACTGAGTCAGCCTAACGAAGTCATTGAGAACAGTGAAAGAATTTTGTGACTAAAGCTGAGATTTAAGGAGTAGGTGTACAGAATTGAAATTCCAGCACGGAGTCTAAACCATCAAATGAATATGATAGGAGTCCAGACATGCTCCTGACAACTTTAGGTCTATTAAATCTTTTACAAAATCACGCTCTTGCCCTGAAGTGTCATCCTATCACTGTACATACACATCAGTAACTGTCAAACTGATCGTTTTTGTTAGATTAATGACAGTAAGAATGGTTTTGAGCATCAGAAAACCATTGCTATTCAAATCTCATCCTTTGCTTCCTTCCAGTTTGATTCAGTGTACAAGGTGTTTTTGACCAGGTTAATGTGCACCTCACAGTAATAGAGACCTCTACTTTGGGAAGGTGTGAAGGGAAGAAAAACCCTTTTATCCCTCAACCAACATCTTTAAAATTGATTCATCAAATCCTACAATGCAGAAGTAGGCCATTCAGCCCATTGAGTCTGCACTGACCACAATCCCACCCAGGCCCTATCCCCACAACCCCATGCATTTAACGTAGCTAGTCCCCCTGATACTAAGGGGCAATTTAGCATGGCCAATCAACATAACCCGCACATCTTTGGCCTGTGGGAGGAAACTGGAGCACCCGGAGGAAACCCAAGCAGATACAGGGAAAATGTGAAAAGTCCACATAGACAGTGGCCCAAGCCAGGAATCGAACCCAGGTCCCTGGCGCTGTGAGGCAGCAGTGCTAACCACTGTGCCACCCCATGATTATCCATTCAAGATCAAACTGCTATTTGGTGAGACCTTGCTGTGGGTAAATTGGTTGCTGTGTTTCTGATGTTACATTTCAAAATTCCTTCATTGCGTTGACAGTGAAAAACAAGATAGAAATTCCTCTTTTTAAAATCCCATTTTAGAAGCCTACCTATCCCTGGTCCATTGACACACAACGCCAATGGGTTTCAGCCCGTCAAAAATATCTATCCAGCTGAGGAGTAAATTAATGGATAAGTGTAGATAAGTAATTGTAAATGGATTGAAGAAAAATAATGACTGAACTCTAACTAATTTAAAATGAATGAAATAAATTGGCTTAGATTACTGTTTGCTGAAAGGAAATGACTCTGTGACATTTTCTTTCGGCGTAACGATGGGCGCCAGCTGTCCATTCTTACAAAGGATTACATAGATACGTGGCAGAGGAGCAGGCCATTCTGCCCCACCAGCCCATGCTGGTGATTTTGCTCCACATGTACCTCCTCGCATCTTTTCTCATCCAAATCCACCACCGTAACCAACAGTTAAAAGATTCTTCAAGAGGTTTTAGATTCTTGAAAAGATAATCACTGCTTCTCACTGATGAGAGTGCTGTCAATGGAATTGAAATATGAGAGGGTTATCATAAAAGAAAATAAACATTCCCAGCCAAGATTATCTCTCCCCCTCCTGCCCTTCCACATCAGGGACACATATTGGGAGGTCTGCCAAGCTCCTGATAACTTACATCTATCCAAGCGAGGCTAGGAATACTACAGCGAGTAACCCACCTCCTGACTCCCCAGGGCCTATCCACTATCTACAAGGCACAAGTCAGGAGTGTGATGGAATACTCCCCATTTGCCTGGATGACTGCAGCTCCAACAATGCTCAAGAAGCTTGACACCATCCAGGACCAAGCAGCCCACTTGATTGGCACCACATCACAAATATTCACTCCCGCCACCTCTGATGCTCAGTAGCAGCACTATGCACTATCCACAGGATGTACTGCAGCGATTCGCCAAAGATCCTGAGACAGCACCTCCCAAAACCACGACCACTTCCATTTTGAAGGACAAGGGCAACATGGGAGGACCACCACCTGCAATATCCCCTCCAAGTCACTCACCAGCCTGACTTGGAAATATATCACCGTTCATTCGCAGTCGCTTGGTCAAAATCCTGGAATTCCTACCTAATGGCATTGTGGGTCAACCCACAGCACATGGACTGCAGTGATTCAAGTAGGTGACTCACCACCGCCTTCTCAAGGGTAAATAGGGATGGGCAATAAATGCTGGCCTAGCCACAATGCCCATGTCCCACAAATACATTTTAAAAAATCTATCATTTTACAAAGTCCCTTTTTCTATTAGAAACTACAGACCAAGGGATTGAGTTAACTGTGACTAGCTGTCCTTCTCTACATTTCCTCTCTTCCCAGCCCACTGTCCTTCAACAGGGGAATGATTTAGAATTAACATTCGAGACCCTGCTATGTATTTTTAACATGTTTGGAAGTCACTGATAGTACTTTCAACAAACCTTTGCCACAAACCCTTTAGCTATGGCTATTTTTCTTAGCAACGTGTTGATTAACTATGCTTCCGCTGTGCTCCTTGCTCACAGCAATGTGTGAACTCAAATTGTTTTAATATCCCGGTCCCTGTGATATACCTACTTTTATACATCATTTTTAGTAATTGTGTGAATATTTCAGAATCCCTACAGGTATATCCCTACACCTGCATATCAAGATAAAATACACTTATGAATCTGTAAGATTAGTTGTCCAGGGAGTCTGTTCCATTGATTATTCCATTCCTTTCAAGAATCTATTCTGCTCGGAAGACAATTGGGTAGCAGCAGACAGCCAAAATAGAGTGAGCATTATTTTGTTTAGCAACTTATTTCCCCTCAGGAAAAAGTCAATTATAATTCCTTCTCTTCAAAAGATAAGGTTTAATCTGCTTAAATTCAGCCTGTTGGTTTCTTCTGTTACATACCATCCTTGTCTTCATAGGATCTATAATTTCCATGTAACTTAAGAGTTGTGTGCAGTTTTGGTCTCCTTACTTGAGAAAGGATATACTGGCACCGGAGGGGGCGCAGAGGAGATTCACTAGATTGATTCCAGAATTGAGAAGTTTGGCTTATAAGGAGGGACTGAGTAGACTGGGACCATATTCATTGGAATTCAGAAGAATGAGGGAAGATCTTATAAAAACATGTAAGATTATGAAGGGAATGGATAGGATAGAAGCAAGGAAGTTGTTTCCACTGGCTGGTGAAATTTGAACTAGGGGGCATGGTTAAGGGGAAGCAGATTTAGGACTGAGTTGAGGAGGAATTTCTTCCCACAAAGGGTTGTGAATCTGTGGGATTCCCTGCCCAGTGAAGCAGTTGAGGCTACCTCATTGAATGTTTTTAAGGTAAGGATAGATAAATTTTTGAACAGTAAAGGAATTAAGGGCTATGGTGAGTGGGTGGGTAAGTGGAGCTGAGTCCATGAAAAGGCCTGAAGGGCCAGATGGCCCACTCCTACTCGTAGTTCTTATGTTTTAACTCAAAATTGGCTTCTTTTGCCTTCGTTCTGGGAAACACCAACACAAAGTCTGTGTTTATCGACTTGACACCATTCACTGCTAAAGGAATTGTTGTGTTTTATGACTTTGGAGATACGCAGCAATATGTTACTCCAAATTGCATGTCTAAATAGTTTTACGCAGTGCTTTAATATGTCTGCTCTCACATTTCCAGCTGCTTAGCTACAGCTTAGTTTCCCTTTCTCAGTAACCACATCTGTTGTAATATCCCTTTAACGGATAGCAGCATGCCATTCACCAAGCCTACCTCTCACTGTTTGGCAGATTGGTCTGCACCAATTTACGTACCTGTGGGCACAGTTAACGCTGTTGCTTCACAGCGCCAGGGACCCGGGTTCAATTCCGGCCTCGGAATTCAACATCATTGAGCCCATTTTATGGGCCTTAAAGAGGCACAAGTAACCAAATTAGCTGGGCAGAGACTTGTGCCTGATCTGTGCTCGGGACCTGCGTCTGATTTCTGGCTTGGATCACTGTCTGTGTAAAGTTTTCATGTTTTCCCTGCTAGAATGTGACTGGTGACAACTTTGTATTGAATGTAATGTGACCAATGACAACAAGCTGTAAGGATCAGGTGACCCAGTAAACCATGGAACCAATTGCAGACTGATGTGATGGTCAGTTGACCAGCTGAATCAGTATAAATAAAAACTTGTTAGGAACTATGGGAAGCTTTGAATGGCCGAGGATGAGGCCCCAAGTTTGGAGTAATGAAGTTATTTATCAAACCTTGTCTTTGATTTATAAGTTGGAGTCAGTTTTGTTGTGTTTTTATTGTCTGCATTTGAAGAGTTCCTTCTGAAGAAACACTCCCCATGTCTGCGTGGGTTTCCTCTGGGTGCTCCGGTTTCCTCCCACACTCCAAAGATGTGACGTTAGGTGGATTGGTCATGTTAAATTGCCCCTTAGTGATTCAAGATGTGCAGTTTGGGGGATTAGTGGGTAATTACATGGGGTTACGGGGTAAGCCTGAGTATAAGTCTTGATGGGCAGAAGAACCTCCTTCGGCACTGTAGGGATTCTATGATTCTGCTCTTATCTTTTCTACTCTCTCAGAAACTAGAGAGCAATGTTTATAAATGCAAGAGGTGATCAATGTGCACAATAATATGTGTTCAGAACTGCCAAGTCTATATTTGGAACAAGAAATTTGCAACCATTATCCCATTGAAGGTAAGTGTCTGAGGTGACAAGGAGTTTAGTCAAGGTCCTATGAAACCATTACACACAAAGGTGCAATGGTGAAGCAAGAGTGAGGACAAATCAGATCCATTCTTGCTCCTCAATTTCCATGCAGTCCCATTGCATCAAGGATTTGATCCCAAATGCAACAGTATTTACACCCAAGAATGACAACCCCCTGATCACTGTGAGCAACCAAATATAACTCCAAGCAAAGTGATCATTACAGGATCTGAGTGTACCTGTAAATTACCTTTACATTTTAGCAACTCATAGTTTCACCAGTCCAATACATGGAACAAATACAGGTCACTAAACATGCACAAATATTGTAAATAGCTATACTTCTTTGGAAAGGGGGAAAACATCTTTCTAAAGAAAGGGGATGTAATGTGCCTTTAAGGGATAACAGCATTCCATTACTTTAGGGGAAGTCTGTCACATGATCCAGTCTCAGTTTCACTTTGGCCTGGAGCAGAACACAGCACACACAGCTCTGCTGTTGATATCGTCACTGTTTCTGTCCATTTGTATTTGTTCACATGGGCAAAAAATGGTTGTGGCTTGGTGGCACAGTGGTTTGCAGTGCTGCCTCACAGCATCAGGGACCCGGTCTCGATTCCCGGATTGGGTGATGTCTGTGTGGGGTTTGCACATTCCTCTCATGTCTGCATGGGTTTCCTTCAGGTGCTCCACTTTTCTCCCACAGTCTGAAACACGTGCTGGTTAGGTAAACTGGCCAAAATGTGGCAATGAGGGGAATTTCACAGTAACTTCATTGTAGTGTTAATGGAAGCCTTATTTGTGACTAATAAATAAACTTTAAATGTTTAACTTTAATAAGAGAGCCCACAACATGTTTGCAAAATCCCTTATGAGTGACTGGTGCCTTTATGTTATTACAGGACACACAATAACACCCAGGCTTGATCCATCACTGAGAACAAATACCAGACACACATAATGAAACATTGGACAACTGAACAATGCAGCACTGCAGGGATTCTGAATTTCAGTTTCAAAAATCAAAACTTGGAGCAGATCATTCAGGCGTTCAGACTTATTCTGCCCTAGATAAAGGGGGGGTGGTTTAGAACGGAGTTGAGGAGGAACTTCTTCACTCAAAGGGTGGTGAATCTCTGGAATTCTCTGCCCGTTGAAGTGGTGGAGGCTATCTCGCTAAATATTTTTAAGGCGCAGGTTGATGGGTTTTTGATAAGAGAGGGGATTAAGGGTTATGGGGAGAGGGCGGGAATGTGGAACTGAGCCACGACAGATCAGCCATGATCTTATTGAATGGCGGGGCAGGCTCGAGGGGCTAGATGGCCTACTCCTGCTCCTATTTCTTTTTTTTTTCTTATTTTTCTTATTTTCAATTGTCCCAGTAGACACAACCTGTTGTGGGAGAGAGTTCCAGATTTCTCCTTTTGTGTGAAAAAGCATTTCCTGCTTTGGTTCTTGGATTGCTGAACTATCATTTTAAGATGCACTAAACCAAACAAACTGAATGCCAGAAGTATCTGTGCCAAAATCTTAGGAATGTGGAGTGTGCCAGTAATCAGCTATAGTTAATTTAAAATATCAAATTGTTTTAAATCTAGTGGCACAGACCCCTAAATTAATTATTGCCTGGAGCTAAGCACGAACCCATGCCGCGTGCAAGGGCAAAATACAGAACAAGTATGCCCAGGAACTGAACTAAATTTATGTTTGGTCCTCATAGTAATAACTTACTCTGTCTGTGGATGTCAAACAGGCTCCCCATTTTAGCTTGCCACTCATTGCCTCACCAATGTCAAGACAGGGAGAGGTTCACTCAGCTCTTCCAACTCTGCAAGAACTTACATTCCTGTAAAATGTAAGGGTTCTTTCTGAACAGCCCCCCAGAAATCCCTTTAAGGATCTCAGACCATGTTGCTCAAGACCAGAAATACGAAATGCCACTTACATAGTGTAAAATTGGACAAGAGCAAACAAACTGAATCAACTGAAATGGACAGAGGGACTTCATGTCAAGTTGCCTTCAGGGCTGCCTGCATATAGTCCCAATAACATAGCAGTGGCCCGAGCACCCTTTTTTAATTGATTACTGTCACAAGTAGGCTTACATTAACACTGCAATGAAATCACTGCAAAAATCCCCTAGTTGCTATGCTCCTGCGCCTGTTCGGGTACACTGAGGTAGAGTATGGCCAATGCACCTAACCAGCACGTCTTTCAGATGGTGGGAGGAAACTGGAGCACCCAGAGGAAACCCATGCAGACACGGGGAGAAAGTGCAGATTCTGCACAGACAGTGATACAAGCCGGGAATCAAACCTGGGTCCCTTGCACAGAACAGACACAAGTTTCTGCCCTGCTACCTTGGTTATACGTGCCTCTTTTAGGCCCATAAAATGGGGTCAATGATTATGTTTTTTTTATTAGACTGCTTCTTAAAGATTGATATACCCCAGTTCAGCCTTGACAGAGACTTGATCAAGATCAAAATCATGTTGGTGCAATAATGATAACAATTATATAACATTTCTGCAGTGTGGGAGTATCTGGCAAAGCAAGGGTTAATGTGGGACTGGGAAATAAGTGATCTAAAGAAAGACATGACCTAAGACCAGGGTCAGTTGTGGACTGGAAAGGGACAAGTATGGAGTTAGCTCATAGCTGGGGCTATATCTTTACATGTACCCAGATATATTTATATGATGTGTTATCAATCATTGATTAATGTTCAATATAAGATTCAGAACATCTTCATGAGACCTACCTAACGTATAATATACAACAAACACATGAAATTCCACTGTCTCGCATCAGAACAAATGTCACCCCATTTAACCTAGCTGTTAGAGAAAAACCAGAGACCTGGGAATAAAATTGCATTCCATACAACTGCATGAAAACAATTGTTACAACTAACATTCAATGAGAGTAAATTTAAATGTTGGCAGAGGTAGGATAGGGAAGGTTTGGAAATGACAGCCGTCTGTAGCCCTTCCCTTTTAAGGCAGTCCGACAGCATGGAGGACCAAGTGGAGGGGACTGGAGTAATAGGGCAGCCAATGTGCCACAGCCTGCATACAGCTCCCGTCAAAAGGTAAAATTACCCTTGTGCAAATTGAGGCCCCTTCAAAATGGTTGTCTTCCTTCAGAAACGTTGTGAATCCTTTTGGATTGCAACAGCCAGATTTAACTAAACTCTCACGCCTGAGAAATCCTCTCGTTGGCATAAATCACAGTACTGTCTTTTGAGGTTTTATGTTCACAAAGATGTTGAACATCTTTGAAAGTGAAAAGCGCGGAGGTGTCCAGAAGATTAATTGGTTAGTTACAATGGCTCAGCTAACCCCTGACATCTGAAGAGCTTGAATAATAATAAATAAAAAGAAGGACCTTGACAGTATTGGTATAGAAGCTCAATGCTCCCATCTACTAAGTACTGGAATTCTTTGTTAGCCGCCATTACGGCAATGTGTTGAAGGTATTCTGACAATTTATGATTCGGCTATAGGTATGAAGTAGTTTTAAGCTGCTCCTTGCAAATATTGCATGCATACCTGTTTTAAGTTCACAGAGGGAGAAGCCCCTTCACCAGAATCCCTTCATTTACAATTCCAACAGCAACACACAGAGCGCTGTCATCCAGCAGTCCACCTTCGGGAGTGCCAGAGGAACTGACGCTCCTAGTTAAATATAAAGTAAATTCTCCCTGATTGACCCATCAATTGGCCCCTTAATCAGGGAGTTCATGTTCCAATTGGCCAACCTCAGTGGTTTTATTCAAATCATTACAATACCCCTATCAAACACTACCGCCGGTACTCCACCATCTCACCTGCCACGGACTTGGAGCGGGCGAAGGTCCGACAGGGAAAATCTCTGTTTGACCTCAGACAGAAATGTTCCGGTCTCACCTGAGCAAGGCCAAAAAATCCCACCCTATATAATGTAGATTAGGAATGCCTTGTTGTTTTTAATTTGATTTGAGTTATTATTGTTATGCGTATCGGGATAGAGTAAAAAATATTGTTTCTTGTGCACTACGCAGAAAAAACATACCCTTCATAGAGTACATGGGGAGAAAGAAAGGAGAGAGTGCAGAATGTGATGTACAATCATTCCTAGGATACAGAGAAAGATCAGCTTAATATATGGTAAATCCATTCAAACGTTTGATGGCAACGGGGAAGAAGCTGTTCTTGAATCTTGAGATGTTGCCGGGTATGGAGGGCAATAGCAATGAGGAGAGGTTTGAGAAACTTGGTTTGTTCTCACTGGAACGACAGAGGTTGAGGAATGACTGATAGAAGTCTGTAAGATTATGAGGGTCATGGACAGAACGGATAGTCAGAAGCTTTTTCCCAGGGTGGAAGAATCAATTACTTGTGGGCATTGGTTTAAGATGCGAGGGGCAAAGTTTAAAGGGGATGTACAAGGGAAGTTTATTACACAGAGGGTGGTGGGTGCCTAGAACTCTCTGCCAGGGAGGTAGTGGAAGCAGATACGGTAGTGAATTTTAAGGGGCGTTGGACAAATACATGAATAGGATGGGAATAGAGAGATATGATCCCCAGAAGGGTAGGGGATTTTAGTTCAGTCGGGCAGCATGGTTAGTGCAGGCTCAGAGGACAGAAGGGCCTATTCCTGTGCTGTAATTTTCATTGCTCTTTGTTTGAGTTGGTTGGTACGTGATCTTAGACTTTTGACGTGATGGGCATTCACTTCATTATGCTACCTACAACTGATATTTCAGAAATTATGCTGTTGACAACACGTTACACTCAGTGATACATGAGTTATATTCTTGCTAACTTGTAATAAAGAGATATTAACCCCCACGTGAATGAGGCATGATGGAAACACCAATAAAATTTGAGAAATGACTGACACTAGTCTTGTATAAGACAAAGGCAGAACTCCAATTTGGGCCAGCACGATTCATTTCCAAGTTTTACTGGTTCTTCCATAAATACCAGGAACACGGCATCTGTTCATGCCACACTTGCATACTGCGCTATTGTTGGCAGGTGCATTTTAAGCAACAAGCAAAACCTTCACTCCAGATAGTCGCATTGTCAATCGTGACCTCATTAACTGGCAGAACAAACTCGATGGGCCGAATGGCCTACTGCTGCTCCTATGTTTTATGGTCTTATAACCTTGCAGTCATTAACTTGCAAAAGTCATGGTAAAGTGACAGCATTCAGACCCTGACATTGGAGTCACACGGTGGCACAGTGGGTAGCACTGCTGCCTCAGTGACAAGGACCCAGGTTGAATTCCAGCCTTGGATAACTGTGTAGAACTTGCACGTTTTTTTAGTTTATTTATTAGTGTCAGAAATAGGCATACATTAACATTACAATGAAGTTACTGTGAAAATCCCCTAGTCGCCACACTCTGGCGCCTGTTCGGGTACACACAGGGAGAATTTAGCGTGGCTAATCCACCTAACCAGCACATTTTTCGGACTGTGGGAGCAAACCAGAGCATCTGGAGGAAGCCCACACAGACACGGGGAGAACTTGCAAACTCCACACAGGCAGTGACCCAAGCCAGGAATCGAACCCGAGTCCATGCGCTGTGAGGCAGCAGTGCTCATCACTGTGCCACCATGCCACCTCCATATTCTCCCCACGTCTGTGGGGTTTTCTCCGGGTGCTCCGATTTCCTCCCACAGTCCAAAGATGTGCAGGCTCGGTGGATTGGCCATGTTAAGTTACCCTTGTTGTCCCAAGGTATATACAGATTTGGGGATTAGTGGAATAAAATATGTGTGGCTACAGGGATAGGGCCTGGTTAAGAGTTGGTGCAGACTGGATGGGCCAAATAGCCTCCATCTGCACTGGAAGGATTCTCTGATTTTATCATTGGCTTTTCCTCAGGTCACATGGCTCACACACAATGTTAATCACACTAATGGAAGGTTGCTTGCATGATGTTGTCAAAGAATCATAAAAATTGGAATTGATGCTACTGCTTTCAGACAAAGGTCCCTTGCTACAGTAAGCTAGAGAATTCGATTCACACATTCTGCATTATCCCCTACCTTTAATCTCAGCTTATAAGTCAACCATTGAAGGCTCACAAAATCCCTACAAAAACGAGGGTTGATTTTTATGCTGAGTACATAATGTGAAGTGTCAGTGTTGCTGTGTGTGGTCGACATTTGGGAATGTGAAAGAAAGCATAACACTGATCATTGAATCTGAATCCATATGACACATTTTAATGAACGAATTAATTTTACCAAGATACCTTTAACCACCACCAAAACATTTTTTAAAAAACGAACAAATTCATCAGCATCCAACAGAAAGAATTCATCGAATCCATTCTGACTCACTGACATCATGATCCCTCCCTGGATCAGATTTGGTGTTTTCCATTTCAGAATCATTCCCTCCACAACAAATCATCTTCCTCTCCTTCCATTGAATTATGATGTGGAGATGCCAGCGTTGGACTGGGGTGGGCACAGTAAGAAATCTCACAACACCGGGTTAAAGTCCAACAGGTTTATTTGGAATCACGAGCTTTCGGAGCACTGTTCCTTCATCAGATGAAGGATGATGGAGTCTGATGAAGGAGCAGCGCTCCAAAAGCTCGTGATTCCAAATAAACCTGTTGGATTTTAATCTGGTGTTGTGAGACTTTTTACTGTGTCTATTGATTTAGATATTCCTCACTTTTTGAATGCGCTGTTGACACTTTGTGTATTAACAGCGCCCCTAAGATTTGAAACCATTTGGTTTGATTTGAATTGATTTATTATTGTCACATGTATTGAAATACAGTGAAAAATATTGTTTCTTGCATGCTATGCAGACTAAACATACTGTTCATAGAGTACATAGGAGAAAAGGAAAGGAGACTGTGCAGAATGTATTGTTACAGTCATAGCAAGGGCAGAGAGAAAGATCAATTTAATGCAAGGTAGATCCATTCAAAAGTCTGATGGCAGCAGGGAAGAAGCTGTTCTTGGGTCGGTTAGCTCGTGATCTCAGACTTTTGTATCTTTTTGCTGACAGAAGAAGGTGGAAGAGAGAATATCCAAGGTGTGTGGGGTCCTTGATTATGTTGGCTGCTTTTCCGAGGTAGCGGGAAGTGCAGTCGGAGTCAGTGGATGGGAGGCTGGTTTGCATGATGGACTGGGCTACATTCACAACCCTTTGTAGTTTCTTGCGGTCTTGATCAGAGCAGGAGCCATAAACTGCACACAACGTCAAGCGAGCAGCCTGAATATTTCCCTCCTTTTTCAAGACTTTTTCTCTGCCAACTATCTACCTATTCCATTCAATATGAACATGATCCTAAATGGCTTGCTGAGGCACACATCTGAAAGTTGAACTGCAGACACTGGACCCTTTGGTCTGTATTTTACGTGCTCCTGAAGGGTGAGGGGATGGTAAAGTAGAGTGGGTAGCTAACCGACCACCTTCCTGCTTACTGTCAAGTTCATCCCTATAATACGGGGGGAAATCGGCAGCCAGCCCACACTATTTCAATAAATAATCAAGTGTTAGTTGACTTGATAACATGTTTGCTATTTTGAACACACCAGCTCTACATTCCCACCCCATTCCCTAACCTGCCCAAACATTCCCTGCCCAAGACTCCAAATTGTCTGTCTCCAGAATCCATTGGGATGCCTGCTTCTTTCTGGTTGCAGTACCGGCAGTGGCCACTGATACATTTTGGGTGCTGCTGGGATTATTGCAGCATGATGTAGAGATGCTGGTGTTGGACTGGGGTGAACACAGTAAGAAGTCTCACAGCACCAGGTTGAAGTGGCGTTTGCTACCAAATAAACCTGTTGGACTTTAACCTGGTGTTGTGAGACTTCTTACTATTGGAGCAGCCAGCCAATTTGATTGGAGCATGGCACTTCCTCTGCAGTGAAGGGAGAAGTCAGACAGTACTCCAATTTAGCCCGTCGAAATTACTTGATGTGTGCAGGGTGGGCTGATGTACTGCTTCTGCGGGTTGGGGTTCAGGGTGAGTTGGCCATACCCCCATAATCTTCTCCTTTGTATAATTGCAATGTGGGTCTTATTTCTAGAAAGGTGCCTCTTGATCCCATTGGTTACGTAGGATCTCAACACGTCCGTATGACTTCAGTCCCTCTCCAGCCAACTACTGTCATGGACATATACAAAAACTCTTGAAGGAAGCTTGACTTTCAGCCTAGTTTTATGTTTGAAAATTGCCATTGATTTCAATTTTCTTCTGTCTGCCATGTAGGCTTTCGAATTCAGAGAAAAATCTCTGCACCTGCTCCTTTTCATTGATTGACAAACATTCTGCTTTAAAATGGAAATGGGACACCACTCTGTCAATTTCAAGCAATGTAACTGGAAGCGGTTGTTATGACAGCTGCAGCGATGAGGAATGTTTGGCTGTGTTTCAAAAGCTGTTAATGGTGTTAGCTCAGCAAGTAGCCTATTGATCCAAGAAAGATTGAAACTTGTAAGAGGCTGTAATGACAGAATGTGCCTTTGATGTGGTTTCTCACTTGTCTGCAAACCAAATAGTCATTTAAAGGATTAAATGTTTTTTTTGCACTATATAACTCCAGGCATCGGCTGTGAAGGAACTGTGCTTTTACTACACAAAATGAAAATAAACAGTAACCACAAGCCTGTGCTGAACACAAGGTCCCAACTGGGACTAAAAAGATAATAGACCTACCAGGGTCTTGCTTTATACAGGGCTGAGTTTACGAGCTTGGCTAATTATCAATCATAGAAAGCTCGTATTCAACAAGTCCAACTGGGAGCTCAATTAGTGATTCCCCATGCTGATCATGGGGGTTGCCACATGCTAAATTGGTTATTTTCCAAAATCATTGATGACGGACTCGATTTCACCATCAAGTTTCGCACATTTTCAGGCGTGGAAACTTGGGCAATTCAGGTGTGAGGAGAGTAACGTGATTTACGCCCACCTCCATGCCAATTCCCCCTTTATTAAGGCCCGAAATGGCCACAATTGTGACCACACCCGAAATGGGCGTGACAACCATTTAAATGCATTTGTGTGCATTTAAGTTGACATAATGGGCTGCACACACCCAACCTTACTGGCACTTACCCCTTTACCACCACGTTCACCCATCCAGAATCAGCGTGAAACAGACATGCTCCACAAAAGTCTGATTTGGGCTCTTCCAGTTAGTGAGGAGGTAAGTGCCGAGCGTCCGATGGCCCTCTGCTTGCGATCAGTGCAGGGAAGGGGGAATCTGCTGCCACTCTGCTTAAGATCAGTGAGGGGGAACATGGAGGTCCTTTGCCACTCTTTTAAGATCAGTCGGGAGGGAAGGGGGAACCCCACTGCCACTCTGCCTAAGATCAGTGAGGGGGAAGGGGATCTGCTGCCATTCTCCCTGAGGTCAGTGATGGAGAAGGAGGAGGGACCCACGATTGGTCAGGGTGGCAGAGAGGGCGGGGAGCTAAGGAGGTCAATAATGTCTGTGGGAGCCAGGGGAAGGCATTAGTCGGCCTGGGAGTGATGTGGTAGGGGTGCATCATTCTATAACATATTTTCTGTGCATGCGCAGTTGGAGACGCTGATCAGAGCTGCGGGGTTTTGGGTGTGTTAAACACAATCCCAGGCTTGTGCAGCGCGATTCAGACTTGCTGATATTTTTGCAGGCGGAGTGTGTTTGGGGGCGCCTGAGAACGGATCTAAAAGTCGGATCTGAAGCATTCCCAGTTTCAAGTCCGTCCAGCACTTAGAATCAAAATGGTTGAATAGGTTAGGACTTTATTCCCTGGAGCATAGAAAAATGAGGGGAGATTTGATAGAAGTGCGTACAATTATGATGGGTATAGATAAGGTGAATGCAGCAGGCTTTTTCCACTGAGGCTAGGGGAGGAGAAAAACTAGAGAGCATGGGTTAAGGGTGAAGGGGGAAAAGTTTAAAACGAATATTGGGGGGGAGCCTTCTTCACACAGAGAGTGGTGGGAGTGTGGAATAAGCTGTCAGATGAAGTGGTAAATGCGGGCTCACTTTTAACATTTAAGAAAAACTTGGACAGGTACATGGATGAGAGGGGTGTGGAGGGATATGGTCCAGGTGCAGGTCAGTGGGACTAGGCAGAAAAATGGTTCAGCACAGTCAAGAAGGGCCAAAAGGCCTGTTTCTGTGCTGTATGTTCTATGGCTCTATTGCAAAATAGAGGTTTTACTAGGATGTCAGAGGTTTAAATTTTTTCTAATGATTTTGAAATAATTCACATTGCTATTGCACAGCTCCTGAAGATTGTACTTTCTGGATTATTTGGTGGGTGGGGGGGGGTGCCATGAATGTGGCATTGTGGATCTGAGGGGGCATGGGGTGACATGGGGATGGGTAGGCAGGTGAGGGGACATCAGGTGGCCTAGCAGATTTGTGGAGATATGGGATGGCATGGGTGATTTGAGGGGGCATGGGCTGACATTCGGGGTGCGCAAGGGGGATGCAAGGGAGGGATGAGAAATTAGGTTAGGGGGCCTTTAGGGAGCTGGTTCACCTCCGCACCAACACTTATCATGAACTTTGATACGGCTTGCAGAATGCCCAATGAGTCTGATCCCTGTGCGAAAGTACAGAAACTCCTGGCATGTTCACACATGGGGGTCGAGACATTTGTGCATACTTTGGGTTTTCCCAAAGCCACAGGAAATCCAGTGCAGTGTATGTGTGTTGAAAATGAAAGTCTCGCTCCCCCGTACACTCTACCGTCACCTGACATTCAAAGACCTGTCCGTATTTACTCTAGGATCAAGGTGCTTCTTTTGCACACAAAGAGAGCTCATTGTTTGTTTAATACAGCGCCAGAGACCCTAGTTCAATTCCCGGCTTGGGTAACTGTCTTGCATAATCTGCACGTTCTCCCCGTGTCTGCGTGGGTTTCTGCCGGGTGCTCCTATTTCCTCCTCAAGTCTGAAAGACGTGCTGGTTAGGTGCATTGGCCATGCTAAATTCTCCCTCAGTGTACCCGAACAGGCGCCGGCATGTGACGACCAGTGGATTTTCACAGTAACTTCATTGCAATGTTAATGTAAGCCTACTTGTGACACTAATAAATAAACTTTAAACTTTAATAACTGCAAGTAGAAAAGAATAAAGATCAGTGACTTGTGCAGTGCATTATAGCGACATACACTGAACATTGAGTCAGGTGTGAGATTCACTGAACAACAAAACTGAAAGAGGAGAAACCTATTTGGGCGGTACAGTAGCACAGTGGTTAGCACTGCTGACTCACAGTGCCAGGGATCTGGACACAATCCCTGGCTTGGGTCACTGTCTGTGTGGAGTTTTCACTTTCTCCTCGTGTCTGCATGGGTTTCCTCCAGGTGCTCCAGTTTCCTCCCACAGTCCAAAGATGTGTCGGTTCGACAGATTGGCCATGCTAAATTGACTCTTCGTGTCTGGGGGACTAGGAGAGTAAATGCATGGCGACATGGGGATGGGGCCTGGGTGGAAATGTAGTTGGTGCAGACCCAATGGGCCAAATGGTCTTGTTCTGCACTACAAGATTCTATGGAATTTGAAAGCATAGTGATATTGTTGTATTCAATGAATTCAGCCAGAGATGTAATCTGCTCCTTCGTGTTCAACTTGAAGCTGAGATGAACTGATTGTTTACGCCCAATTATCAAACAAGTCTAATCAAGCAAAGGGGTGGAGAACCATTATGCCAGGTATCTGCTCATAGAAATACATAGGCATCATAACGGGGAAACACAGCCAACCACACTATTGTTTTCACTCCCTATGCAAGCATGTAGTTCTAATCACATCTACTGGATCATGTTTCCAAATCCCCCTTTCCCACCCTAACCCTTGTCCTCCAATCTAATCTTGAATGTTGCCATAGTGTCTGCCTCAGTCATTAGAGTGAAATCCATGGCCTCCCAACTCTCTGCATTTAACAGGTTTCTCTCTGCTCTAAATCTCTTGTATTTAATCTTTTAATACAGCTGCTCATTCTCGACGTCAATGGCTGGGAATAGCTTGTTTGTTTCATTTATTTATCAGTGTAGGCTTACATTAACACTGCAACGAAGTTATTGTGAAAATCCCCTAGTCACCACACTCCAGCACCTGTTTGGGTACACTAAGGGAGAATTTAACATGGCCCAATGCACCTAACCAACACGTCTTTCGGACTATGGGAGGAGACCTGGGCACCCAGAGGAAACCCACACAGATGTGGGGAGAATGTGCAGATTTCCGCACAGACAGTGACCCAAGCTGGGAATCGAACCCAGATCCCTGGTGCTGTGAGGCCCAAAACAGTCTGTTTCTATCTACACTGCACAATCCCTCTGTCAATGTAAGCAGTTTTCTTCTGTTGCCCAATAGTCTACAAAGTGCGAACGAAAAGAGAACCAATTTTTCTTGTCTTTCTTTGCATTTGTCATTTCTCAATTTCCTGGTAAACCACGTTGTACTCTCTTTAAGGCCGTCTTACCCTTCCTGTACTGTGGAGGTCTGTTGCTAAACACATTGCTCCAACTGAGATCTTATGTTAGCTTATCCTGAACTCTTTGCTTTTATATTCCACACGACTACACCTGTTGAGATAAAGCCTAGAATTGCATTGATTTAGTTTTAAATTTATCATCCCAGGGGGCTGAATGTGCTGTGAATCTGTATCCTCTTAATCACCCACCCCCAGCTCCACCACAAACTTGCTCAATCATATCACTCAGGCTACTTCCAAAATATGACTACAACTGCAATTATTTTGCAAAGTATCACCTCATGCTAACATACGCTGAATTCCTTCTTCAGCCTTTTAGCCTGAATCATTAGAGTGAAATCCATGGCCTCCCAACTCTCTGCATTGAACAGGTTTCTCTCTGCTGTAAACCTCTTGTATTTAATCTTTTGCTACAGCTGCTCATTCTCGACCTCAACGGCTGAGAATAGCTTGTTTGTTTTGTTTATTCATTAGTGTCACAAGTAGGCTCACATTAACACTGCAATGAAGTTACTGTAAAAATCCCCGAGTCGCCATGCTCCAGCGCCTGTTCAGGTACACCGAGGGAGAATTTAGCATGGCCCAGTGCACCTAATCTACACGTCTTTCTGCACTGTAGGGATGAGTCTATGGTGAGGGCCAAATAAAATCATCCTGTAGTTTTTGGGCCTTTGATCATTGTGGATGCCGGCCAGAGTATGTGAGTGAAGAGCCCTTCTTTAAGCAAATCAGCACAGCGGCCCAGTGGTTAGCACTGCTGCCTCACAGTTCCAAGGAGCCAGATTCAATTCCAGCCTCAGGTCACGTGTCTGCATGAGTTACCTCTGGGTGCTCCAGTTTCCTCCCACAGTCCAAAGATGTGTGGGTTAAGTGGACTGACCATTCAAAATTGCCCCTTAGCATCCTAAGATATGTTGATTAGGGGAATTAGCAGGGTAAACATATGGGGTTGAGGGAATAGAGCGGGGGGGATACTCTGTCAGAGAGTAAGTACAAACTAAATGGGCTGAATAGCCCCCTCGGCACTGTACAGAATCAATGATTCTCTGATATCGTCAATATCTCTGCAGCTTCCTTTAACCTCCTAGAAATGTCAACACTTCTTTCTCCAAGTCTCAGATACAAGTAACCCTTTATGAACCTGTATTGACTATTTCTAGGGCTGGCACAGTGGTTAGCACTGCTGCCTCACAGCGCCAGAGACCCAGCTTTAATTCCTGGCTTGGATCACAGTCTGTGTGGTGTCTGCATGTTCTCCCTGTGTCTGTGTGGGTTTCCTCCAGGCGCTCCTTTTCTCCTCACACAGTCCAAAAGACACGCTGGTTAGGTGCATTGGCCATGCTAAATTCTCCCTCAGTGTACCTGAACAGGCGCTGGAGTGTGGCAACTGGGGGATTTTCGCAGTAGCTTAATTGCAGTGTTAATGTAAGCCTACTTGTGACTAATAAACTAACTTTAGGGAGTTTTACTTAAGTGGGTAGGGTGTTTTAGTTAAGTCGGGCAGCATGGTCAGCGCAGACTTGGAGGGCCAAAGGGCCTGTTTCTGAGCTGTAATTTTCATTGTTCTTTATTCTTTGTTTATTTTCTCTTTATCAAAATATATTATTATTCCACCCTTAAAATGGTATTCCTCTAGCATTTTGCCAGCAAGGCCATTAAACAATGTGGCCAATAAGGACCCACAACAGCTACCGTCCTGCTGAAAGAAGGGCTCTTCACTCACCACTCTCGCATAGTCTGGCCAGCATCCACAATGATCGAAGGCCCGAAAAATATAGGATAATTTTACCTGGCCTTCATCATAGAGTCATACAATCCCTACAGTGCAGAAGGAGGCCATTTGGCCCATCGAGTTTGCATCAATAGCAATCCCATCCAGGCCCTCTCCCTGTAACCCCAAGTATTTACCCTGCTAGTCCCCCTGTGATTCAGGGTCAATTTAGCATGGCCAATTCACCTGACCCGCACATCTTTGGGCTGTGGAAGGAAACCAGAGTACCCAGAGGAAACCTATGAAGAACATGGGGAGAATCCCACACAGACAATCACCTGTGGCCAGAATTGAACCCGAGTCCCTGGCACTGTGAGGCAGTTGTGCTAACCTTCATATCCTATGTTTTGTCCCACGACTGACATTGAATTTCACCCTAAAGAATCACAATGATTCTCATGCTCAATAGACCTTCTTCACTTCTATGATCGCCAGAAGACATGTCTTTGCCAATTAGTCGCAGAATGATAGCAAACTGCCATGAGTTTTTACAACGGGCAGAACAAGGTGGCAGATCTCAGCACTACCTCAACTGGAACAGAGCAAAACCCCATATTGTTGGCATTAATCCAATCCAAACGCTAGCCGTCTAAGCCAACATTAATGTGTCCCTTTAAGTCTGCACCAACAATAATCCCACCCAGGCCCTATCCTCATAACCCCACATATTTATCCTGCTAATTCCCTCTGACACTAAGAGGCAATTTAGCAAGGCCAGACAACTCAACCCACACATCTTTGGAGTGTGGGTGGGAAAAGGAGCACCTGGAGGAAATCCACGCAGACACAGGGAGAACGTGCAAACTCCACGCAGACAGTAACCCAAGGTTGGAAGTGAACCCGGTTCCTTGGCGCTGTGAGGCAGCAGTGCTAACCACTGTGCTGCCCTAATTGGCAGCTGGAGGCAGGGAAAGGCTTCATTTCCACAATTTTACTGCTGCTAGTTTTGGTGATGGATGGAAATTAGAGTTCCTTGACATACATATGACCACAATGGAAATTCTTCTCTGAGCACAGTGCCCAACATGGCAAATGACAGACTGTCTCCACCTGAAACTATTGTGGAAGAAGTGCCACAATTATCCCGATAATGTTTAGTAATGGCCAGTAATGCAGGCAGTCTGTATTGGTGTGATAAAAGCATGCATCAGGATTAGTTTGGATTGAGTGAATGAAAGGGACATGAAAGCAGGTTGGCAGTTCAGCCTGTACCCTGCTACATAGTAGACATTCCTGGTGAACATGAAAGTTTATATATTTATTAGTGTCACAAGTAATGGCCTAGAATGTTATCACCAGTGAAATGTTATCAGGTTAAATTCTGAGGAAGAATTACACAAAACGAGGTTTGTAATTTCAGGAATATCCGAGGATGAAGTGTGATTGTCGAGGTGTTTAGAATTTTTAAAGGAATTGGGAGGGTAACTAGAGAGAAACCTGCTCTGCTGATGGGGAGTGTTGGACATTGGCTTAAAGCTTCATTAACACTGCAATGAAGTTACATTTTAGATAATATAAGAACATATTCGACCCCATAACTCCTTATTTTCTTCCATGTTTGGTGGGTACTGTGGGGGGGCTGGAGCGTTTTACTGATCCCTTTAGTCACAGTTGGGTTTGATGTCGCAAGTTTTTGAAATTTTCTTTCGTTTGATGTAGTATTCCTCTGACCTTTTAGTCATCCTTCAATTTTTAAATTCAGTTTAATTGGTTCACCTCAAAATACTATGAATGTTTATTGCACCAGGTTAACAGAAGGGACTGGCAAATGTTACCATGGGGAAGATAAGGGAGCTCAGCGCAGAGTCACTGGAATGTTGTCAGGTTAAATCCTGTGGAGAAGTTATACAAAGCGTGGTTTGTAATTTCGGGAATGTCCGAGGATGAAGTGTGATTTGTCGGGGTTTTTAGGGTTTTTAAAGGAATCAGTGGGTTGAGAGGAGAGAAATCTGCTCTGCTGGTGGGGATTCTTGGATCTTTATACAGGGAAGCAGCTGTTGGGAGCCCTTATAGGCCACATTGTTTAATAGCTGTTCTGGAGAAAATGCTCAAAGTTGGTTGGTGCAGACTCGATGGGCTGAATGGCCTCCTTCTGCACTGTAGGGATTCTATGATCACCATTTTAAGGATGAGATTATAATATGTTTAGATAAAGAGAATATAGAAAGAGTCAATATAGGTTACTTTAAACCCAGAGACAAGCCATTCAAGAAAGAGTTAGAAAATATTCCTTCACAGAAAATGTAGAAGTGTGGAACGCTCTTGGTAAAAAGTGGTAGATGCTAGCTCAATTAATAATTTTTAGATCTATGATCAATGCACTGTTGCTAGCTAAGGGATAAAGAACCAAGGTAGGTAGGTTAACTTGGGCACAGATCAGCCGTGATCTCAATGAATGGTTGAGATGGGTAGTGAAGGCAATGGCCAATCACTAGACTATTAATTCAGAAACTCAGCTAAGTTCTGGGGACCTGGGTTTGAATCCCGTCATGGCAGATAGAATTTGAATTCATTTTGTTTTGGTTTGGTTTATTATTGTCAGATATATTAGTGCGCAATATAAAGTATTGTTTCTTGCACACTACACAGGCAAAGCACACTGTTCATAGAGAAGGAAAGGAGAGAGTGCAGAATGAAGTGTTACAGTCATAGCTAGGGTCATTGGGAAAGATCAACTTTGTGCGAGATAGGTTCATTCAAAAGTCTGGTGGCAGCAGGAAAACAGCTATTCTTGAGTCAATTGGTACATGACATCAGACTTCTGTATCTTCTTCCTGACAGAAAATGGTGGAAGAGAGAATGTCCGGGAAGTATGGGGTCCTTAATTATGTTGGCTGCTTTTCTGAGGAAAGAATATGAATGAATGGGAGACTGGTTTGAGTGACGGACTGGGCTTCGATCACAATGCTTTGTAGTTTCTTGCGGTCTTGGACAGAGCAAGAGACATACCAAAGCTGTGATCCAACCAGAAAGATATGGTACATCTCTAAAAGTTGGTGAGGGTTGTAGCAGACATGCTAAATTTCCTCCATCTTTTGAGAAAATAGAGGGGTTGGTGGGCTTTCTTAACTGTAGTGTCATTAATATCAATAAAAGATATCCGGAATTAAAAACCTCCTGATGAGGTTTGTCGATTGTCGGAAAAATCTACCTAGTTCACGAATGTCCTTTACGGAAGGAAATCTGCCATCCTTACCTTGTCTGGCCTACATGTGACTCCAGAGCAACAGCAATGTGGTTGATTCTTAACTGCCCACTGAAATGGCCTAGCAAGCCATTCAGTTTCAAGGGCAACTAGGGATGGATAATAAACGCTGGCCAGCTAGCAATACCCATATCCCACAAATAATAAACAAAACAAGGGAGCTGAGTGAACTACTTCTGTTCCTATGTCTTCAAAGTTTTTGTATTTCTTCCCAGCATGCTATCTATTATTCCTGGCATTCACAGTGGTTGCTACCTGTTGTGACTTTCCATTAGTAGGCACCTGCGGTGTTCCATCTGGGTAAAGGTTATTCTTCTCTGTCCCCAGGAGAGTTTGCAAAAGCCCATCCAAGAATCAGGATTGCCAAGGTTATTATTACTCACAATAAAAGTATTCTTGGTAACTGAGTTGGAAAAATATCCATGCGCCCATGACATAATGTTTCTCTGATTGTAACATTCGAGCCAATTTTGAAGGTAAGATCATTCACCTTCCTTGGCTCACAATGGGGGCCTGAATTATAATAAGTTAGAATTATGCTCCAGCAATCACTTTTGGCAGTGAATTTAACATTCCAACCTCCACCAAATCAAAAATATTGATTAACTTTCCCTCTCGCTAGTGCAAACAAACCCTTTGCACAAGATGCAAAAATTCACTTCTATGCTGTGATATTTCCCATGACTTGTATGGGGAATCACTAATTGACCTCTCAGTAGGACTCGTTGATTATAAGCTTCCTGAGGATTGGTAATTAACCAATCCAGTGGAGCTCATGTACTGAGTCCTATATAAAACAGGACCGTGAGTGGCTCCATTATTTTTAGTTCCAGTTGGGACCTGTTATGTTCACCACAGGGTGTGATTTTTGTTTATTTTATTTTGTGCAATAAAAGCACAATTCCTCGACAGCCAACTCCTGGACTTATTATATATGCAGCGCTGTAAACTGATGGTTTTGTAGGAGGGTGAGAAGCAAAATTCCCACTGAGTTCCGTCCCTGACCACGCTGAAATTTTATGCTGGGGCAGGTGAGGCCCTTGAATGACCAATTCTCAACCACTTACAGACTGTTTCCCACCCAGCCTCAATTTTCTAGGCTGGTGGGAGGACTTTCCATGTCTCGGGGAATCTTGAACATAATCGGGTTGAGCCCCATGGGCAAAGCAGATTGGCCGACAGCTCCAAAGGGCAGGATTTTTGTGCTTTATGTTGCAGCATATCAGCTGCATGCCAACATGGTTTTCAGGGCAGGCTGCACCATCCACCCCCATTGTATTATTCCACCCAATATCACTGTAATCTACTTCAACTATGTAATCCTTAGAGAGCCGTGTTCTAATTATGACCTTTTTACATCTTTCTCCTTTCACTCCCATTCAGGATGGCATCTTCTTCCCTCGGGTTAAACCTTTGGAATTCCCTGCTCAAATCAGACCAACTTTCCTCCTCCCTCTCCTCCTTAAACCCAACTATTTGACTAAAGGTAAGATTGACCCTCCTCTTATCTCACTCCACGTCTCACCATTGCTCCATATGCAGTTACATTTCTACAAAACACCTTGACCTGTTTTCCCATGTTAACAAAACATTGCATATATAATAATTCCAGGAGTCATTTGTTGAGGAACAGTGCTTTTATTGCACAAAATAAAGTAAACAAAAACCACAACCTGTGGTGAATACAACAGATCTTAACTGGGACTAAAAATAATGGACCCACTTAGGGTCCTGTTTTATATAGGGCTCAGTACATGAGCTCCACTGGGTTGGTTAATTACCAATCCTCAGGGAGCTTGTAATCAATGAGTCCTACTGAGGGGTCAATTAGTGATTCCCTGTGCAAGTCATGGGGCTTATGACAGCATTGAAGTGAATTTTTGCATCTTGTGCAACCGGTTTATTTCCACAGGTTGGCGAGAGGGAAACTTAGTCAATATTTTTGATTTGGTGGAGGTTGGAATGTTAAAAGTGATTGCTGGAGCAGAATTCTTGTTTATTTTGAAAGGAACAGGGCAGTTACTTGAAAAACTATTATTGTGAGTTTGGGATGATGAGATTATTAGGCCAAATGACAAAAACACCAGTGTGATACCATTGGCCATTGGTGTTGTTCGTTTTTCCTTGAGTTCTTTAAGAATGTTTGATTCAATTCCAAGTGGTCTAAGTGTTTTATTTACTTGGATTTTATTCAAGTATCCGGCTGCTAGTTCAGTAGTAATGTTCGTCCTATTGCATTCCATAATCTGTTTTTCGCAATGTGCCCATTTTGCTGCTATCCCAACAGTATCTTCTTCACATATATGTACTGACCTGAGGAAATGTAAACTGGAGTTCCCTGGGATCCGAGATCAGGTCTTCAGCTAATGCACAGGTGTGGCCCATGGTTAGTTCAAGACGCCAGGCGAAATTCTCTGATGTCAGATGCCCCGCTATCGCTGCCAGCGAGAACAGAAAGTTTTGCACTCAGCCAAATCTCCATTCACAGCAGCAAGACTGGAGAATACAGCCACGGACAAGGTCGGGGGATCCTGGCTGCCACCTTGATAAGGAAGTCAGCACGAAGAACAGCTGCCCAAAGAATCATGAAGAAATTGATTGGCACATATATTAGCCACTTGTACTCTGGAAGGAGGCTGTACAACATGTTGACGGATTGCACTTGATTTAATGCCCCTTCAAACATCCACTAGATATCGGGAGTAAGCAAGACTTTGCTGAGGCTTTCAAACAGTTGTATACATACATTAGGAGATTTTCTGGGTGCTCGATCAGCATTTTTTTCTGACAGTTCACTCAAAGAGATTGAGTGCTCTGCTCCCCTACCATTTTGGACAGTTATCGGTGACATTAGGAGAAAGGGAATGCTTGGTGATGAACATTTTGTCCAGGGTTCACCTTGGTCTGTTGGGGAAGTTGGAGGAAGAGATGAAACCAGGCAGAGTAGCATCGAGAGAGAGAGAGAGACAGGAGGCTGACTGGGGGTGTGTGAATAGTAATTGAAGCAAGAGACATGGTGACTGTGAGAAGCTAACCTGTCAATAAGAAATGGGTTTGGTCTGGTAATGAATCCAGAAGGGACTTCAAACAGATGCTTACTGAAGGCAATAAACAGAATTAGATTTGAATGGGTTGTTATGGTTCAAAATAGACCATATACAGATGTCAATAGATAAAGCGAGGGCAGGGCAAATTTACTTTCCTTTTCAATCCAAAGAGGTTAATCAATTCTGGCAGAGTGCATTTCTCAAGAGATTGGGTGAGACAATGGGGAGATCAAATGGAAAGAATGTATTTAAGGAGGAACTGAAACCTATGGGGGTATCTGTTTTAGGTCTCAGTGGGAGTAGCTGATCAGTTCCCAGCAAGCAGCATGAACAAAGCCAAGCTTGAAGAACAAGTTGCTGTTTACACTGGAGGACACCTGAAGAGAAAATAAAGGCAGTATCTGGCAAAAATGGTTTGATTTTCATCAATTTTAACACACATAAGGAGTTGTTGGACATATACAGGGAAGGCTAAGCCTGAAGGTAGTTACATTAAGATTGTTTGGAACTGTTTTAAAGTTTTGTTCCATGTGAAGCCATTGTTTTGTTTAAATATGCTTCCTTTTTTTATCCTTTATTTCTTAACAAACATTTACTTGACAATAAAATCATTACAAGTAGTTGGAGACATCATTTCTGAATTTCAGAACCTCTCCTCATACTAAACAAATTGAAAAAGAAATGTGTTGACAGTCATTTCAAGTTTTTCTTCTGGGACTTGAGCCACTTGGCATTTACCACCAGCCATGTCAACACAAACAATCTTAACGTAACTACCTTCAGGCTTAGCCTTCCCTGTATATGTCCAACAACTCCTTATGGATGTTAAAATTGATGGAAATTGAACCATTTTTGCCAGACACTGCCTTTATTTTCTCTTCAGGTGTCCTCCAGTGTAAACAGCAACTGGTTCTTCAAGCTTGGTATGCTGCTTGCTGGGAACTCAGTAAAAAGTCTGACAACACCAGGTTTTAGTCCAACCTATTTATTTGATAATATACTCACAAGCTTTCGGGGTTAGTCCCTTCGTCAGGTGAATGGAGAGTTCTGGCCTCAGACAGAGCATATAAAGCACAGACAGTTTAGAGATTACTGATTAGAATGCGAATCCTTACACCTAACCTGCTGTTCAAGACCTGAAGTGGCTGATAATGTGAGTGGAAGGAGCACTGATCACAGTTTAAAGAGATGTGTATTGTCTCCAGACAGTACAGTAAGTGAGGTTTTGCAAGTCACCCCCGTGACTTGCCTGGGTTTGCAAAACCTCACTTACTGTACTGTCTGGAGACAATACACATCTCTTTAAACTGTGATCAGTGCTCCTTCCACTCACATTATCAGCCACTTCAGGTCTTGAACAGCAGATTAGGTGTAAGGATTCGCATTCTAATCAGTAATCTCTAAACTGTCTGTGCTTTATATGCTCTGTCTGAGGCCAGAACTCTCCATTCACCTGACGAAGGGACTAACCCCGAAAGCTTGTGAGTATATTATCAAATAAATAGGTTGGACTAAAACCTGGTGTTGTCAGGCTTTTTACTGTGTTTACGCCAGTCCAACGCCGGCATACCCACATCATGCTGGGAACTGACCAGCTATTCCTGCTGAGACCTAAAACAGATACCCCCATAGGTTTCAGTAGCTCTTTAAATACATTCTTTCCATTTGATCTCCCCATTGTCTCACCCAGTCTCTTGAGAAATGCACTCTGCCAGAATTGATTAACCTCTTTGGATTGAAAAGGAAAGTAAATTTGCCCTGCCCTCGCTTTATCTATTGACATCTGTATATAGTCTACTTTGAACTATAACAACCCATTCAAATCTAATCCTGTTTATTGCCTTCTGTAAGCATCTTTTTGAAGTCCCTTCCGGGTTCATTACCATTTCAAACCCATTTCTTATGACAGGTTAGCTTCTCACAATCACCCTGTCTCTTGCTTCAATTACTATTTACACATCCCCAACAGTTTAAAATTAAATATTACCAAAAATATTACCAACCAAATAATAATACAATTTCTTGGTTTTTCTGACACTGCTTTGTGGGGACAGGATATCCCTCTCTCACTGGGCCTCCTCTGCACCCATTTTCACCTGTTGGTCTAAATAACACCCAATATGTCTACTTTCTTTACTGATCTTGGTTCCTATATTTCACCATAATTCCTTTAGTTCCTTTCGCCTGATGAACCTGAACATTGGGGAAAATTGTAATTTTATTTTCTTAGTAGTTAAAATTACATACGCATGCTTTGTCTTTTTCACAATCCTTCTATAATCTGAGGTTTATTTCTTTCTGCTCTTCACTAGTCTCTAACCCGGCCGAATTAGCATATCCAAGTATCCCTCCTTTACCTCCGACACCTATTATTATCTTTGAGCTGGTGCTCTTTACTCTCTGTTTCCCGTGTGCGATACACATAGCATCACTGCCCACTTAATTACCCAGTTAGACACACATCTACTGCACTGTTAATTATCTGGAAATTGGCATTAGGATTGTCTGAAAGCCTGCACTCTCAATTTTTATTGGCCTAATATGGTTTCTATTATGTAGAATTATAGAACTTTCCGGAAGCAGAGGAGGCCGTTTGCCTCATTAAGTCAGTGTCCACTGTCATCCTCTATCCTTTCTTCATAACCTTTCGATTGTTGGTTTACAGATATTCATCTACCATCTCTTTCAAAGGAGATTATGGATTCAGCCTTCCTCCCAGCTTCTGATAGGCAGTCAATGCCCAGCAACACTCCGCATTCATGAAAATTCTTCTGACCTCTCCCTTCATTCTTCTGGTGACGCCGTGCTGCCAAGCCTTGCAGCTCAGTGAGAATACATTTTCCCTGTCTGATTTTGCAAAGCTGTTTGCAGTTTCCTTAAGCTGGTGATCATTATTTGCTGTCACCTCTATCCTGTCTATTAAACAGTGTTGGGCTGAGTCATTATTGTTCCCTTGCCTCCCTTCCCTTACGCACTGAATTCTTAACCATCCCTTACTATGTTCCTTACCCTGCTTACTTCTCGCACTAATTAAACTCCATTTTACATCTGAGTAGATAGGATCATGCATAATTAAAACATTACTATTTCTGGTTGCTTTGCATATTAGTCTGTATGATGCATGACGATTTGCAGTTCATAGAATCATAGAATCCCTACAGTGTAGAAGGAGGTCACTCGGCCCATTGAGTCTGCACCGGTAACAATCCTACCTAAGCCCTATCCCTGTCATCTTACACATTTACCCCACTAATCCTTTTTACCCATACATCCCAAGATACTATGGGGCAATGCACCTAACCCACACATCTTTGGACTGTGTGAAGAAACCAGAGCACCTGGAGGAAATCTTGTTTTCTCCTTCTCAACAATACTTTTCTTGGCTTTTCTCACCTAATTGTAAGCAGGTTGTTTTGATTTCCTTTGATTCTCTGTTGTCTTGTCCTTTCTGAAATTTTAATACTCCTTTGATTGACAGGAGCTGTCAGTTTTGTTGTAGAGGTCCATCCCCCTTTCAAGTCCCCTTTCTAGAATGAGCCACAGTTGCTTTCATACCTCTTTGAACTGCTTTGATTGACAGCTCCATGGCAGATCAAAGAGGGGATTAGCTGACGTCTGTTTACCCAAGGAACAAATCATCCATTAGCTGTTAAATGTTTTCTGACTGACATCTTCGGGCAGATCAAAGAGTTCATTGTTGATATAACCAGTGCACGGTCCATTAAGCCTGAATTGCTTCTTCTTTGCATCATACCTGTTCTGCCAAGCCTCATTTTTTAACACAGACGTTTTCTTTTCAAGTTTCTGAATCTTCCTAGAAAGGGGATATGCTTTCTCATCCCACTTTTATTTCACTATTGGCTTTGTCTCTTCCCTGAAAAGCTTCTCACTGAACCCATAAGTTTGATTTGAACATTGGCTCATTTGGTGTTTCATTGGCTCTTAGTAGTTTCACAAGTCTGACTTTTGTTATGACTACCGTGGATTTGAAATTCGCCTTAGTGCTAGACAATACCACACTTAGCAAACATGGCAGATCCTATACATGAAAACTGTTAATTAAAGCACCAGACTCAAAGAAGAGATCATAGAATCCCTACAGTACAGAAGGAGACCATTCAGCCCATCAAGTCTACACCAAGAACAATCCATGCAGGCCCTATACCTGTTATCCCATGTTAGCCCCCCCTGACACTAAGGTCTAATTTATCATGGCCAATCCACCAAACCTGCACATATTTGGAGTTTGGGAGGAAACTGGAGCATCCAGAAGAAATCCACGCAGACACGGGGAGAACGTGCAAACTCCATACAGACTGTCGCCCAAGGCCAGAATCGAACATGGCTCCCTGGCGCTATGAGACAGCAGTACTAACCAGTATGCTATTGCGCCACATTCCTACATTGCTTCTCCTCATCAATGTTGGCCTTCTTATGCACTGTTAGTAATATTTCAATATAATACATTGGCACTCTGGGACGTTGTGAGGCCAAGATAAGGTACTGTGCAAGAATGCAAGTCTTTTTCTGGTGGCTTTCTCATCAGTTTCAGGATCTACACATGAGATACTTGGCAGCTGGTCACTAGGAGATCTGCATGGGCTGGTATTGGAGTAACTCTCCCTACCTGTGTAGGGAGTGTTTGCTTTCCAATGATTAGACGGGATTGAAAACTCATAAGGCATATATCTGTTAATCTCTATCTCTCTGCTTTATTGTATACAAGCCCAAAGTCCTAGTGTCCTGTGTCATCCTGATATCCCTGCACTAGGTTCAATTTCAGAACTGCACCTCACTTTGTTATCATGGATATGTGTGAAAAGTAGAACCTTTGAGATGAAGCTGTCATGGGGAAATCTATAGGTTTAATTCAGTTATATCAAATATTTGAAATGGACATTGCATGGAACATCTAATTAATCTAGTGATGAGCAAAATATTTGGGGGTAGTTCAGCTACAGGCTTCAATTGTGTTTTTCTGGGTTCTTGCTGCAGCAGAGACTGTCAGAGGTAAGTCCATAGTTTTAATGTAAAAGGATTGGCCTCATAAAAGATCTAACATGAAATGTTTCCTGCACTAATGTAAGACTCTTCCTTCAGTTTTATGAAAGAAGAAAAAGCAGGAAGAGTTCTTGAATGTCAAAGTTTAATTTGAGTTTATTGATTAGTGTCACAAGAAGACTTACATTAATACTGCAGTGAAGTTACTGTGAAAATCCCCTAGTCGCCACAATCCGGTGCCTGTTTGGTGGAGTCTGCACCTAACCATCGCATCTTTTGGAATGTGGGAGAAAACCGGAGCACCCCGAAGGAAACCCACGCATATACAGGGATGCAGACTCCACACAGACAGTGACCTCAACTGGGAATTGAACCCAGATCCCTGGCGCTATAAGGCAGCAATGCTAACCACTGTGCCACCATGCCATCAGTTGAACAGCTGATCACCAATTCTGGAGCCTCACATGCCTGGTGGATTGAGCCTAGCCATATTCATGTGGGAGTAATTTGAGTCTTAAAGTGATTGAACCCTATCTCAGAAGTGCTGCCAGTGCCAGTGAGAAACACATCAATTTTCTTTGGAGTCAGTCAGGTAAAGGTAAAATCGCCCTAGTCACAGATGACCACAGGCTGTGACAAATGGTGATTTAATCCGAGGATCTCCACACCTCAGGTGAGGGGCAAGGTTGAGGAGGCGGGGCCTTCATGAATAACCTCAGCAGGTACGGGAATTGAACTCACGCTGTTGGTATCACTCTTTATCATGAAGCAACCGTCCAACTAACTGAGCTAAACCGACCTTGACTGTGTCAGGAACATGTGACTGCCCATGAATCCACTGCCATTCTCCTGGAGTCAAGTAGTTCTTTCCGGAAGTTGCTGGACCCGGCATTAAAAGTTCATCACCAAAGATGGCCAGGTTTTATCATCCCCCCGCCATGGGAATGGGAACAGGTGGGGGAGTGGACAATGGAAAGGTCATAAGAACATAAGAAATAGGAGCAGGAGCAGGCCATCTAGCCCTTCGAGCCTGCCCCGCCATTCAATAAGATCATGGCTGATCTGAAGTGGATCAGTTCCACTTTCCCACTCTCTCCCCATAACCCTTAATTCCCTTGTCTGTCAAAAACCTATCTACCCGTGACTTAAATATATTTAGCGAGGTAGCCTCCACCACTTCAACGGGCAGAAAATTCCAGAGATTCACCAACCTTTGAGTGAAGAAGTTCCTCCTCAACTCCGATCTAAACTGCCCCCTCCTTATCTTGAGGCTGTGCCCTCTAGTCCACTGACCTTGAGTTGGATTTTATGGTTTCAGGACGAGTGAGGCCATAAATCCCCGCCTTGAAAGAGAAATGTCTAAGAAGGGAAGGCGGGGGTGGTGTCAGGGATGGGTCATGTGAAGATGAGCCATGGATGGAAATAACAGAGGTATGTTTCCGACGTTGGAGCCAGAGCAAGAAATAACATCCAAGGAACTGTCAATGTAATGAAAGAAAGGGTTGGGGTTGTAGTGGCAAGCCTAAGCAAGACTGGAATCCAGAATGTTCAATGTGTTGTAAAAGAGGCTGTAACCCTTATGGGGTTCAAAGCAAAACATTTGGTCTGGAAGAACTGGATGATAAACAAAATGAGGGAACTCGTGGTGAGAACATGATCAAACAGAGTGATGTAATGGTGGCTCAATTAGCTGTCTAATTCACTCCATCTTTCCAGGTTGGTCCCTGAACCACTTAACATAATGTTTCATCAAGCAAATATTTGCCTCTGTTTTTAAAAGAATTTGCAGTCTCTGCTTCAAGATGGCTAATAGTACCCAAACACATCTCTTAGCGTAAAGCTTAAAATATATTTTGTGTCTGTGTGTGTTTGTACATATGGACATATGTGCTTGTATGTGTGTGAATATTTGTGTGTGCATGTGTCTGTGTGTGCACATACGCATGTATGTGCGTGTGTCTCTATATGTGTTCATGTGTGTGTGTCTGTGTGTGTTTGTGTATGCATGCATGGTTCTGTGTGTGTATGTGTGTCTGTGTGTGTGTGTGTGCTTCTGTGTGTACATATGTATATGTGTCCCTGTGTGTGTGCATGAGTGAGTGTGTTTGTGTGCCTCTGTGTGCATGCATATGTCTGCGTGTGTGTGTTTGTATGTCTACATGATGACTAAAAAAGGAAGATTTATTTCTGTTCGAATGTTTGTTCTTTTATGATGTGGTCTTTTTAAAAATTGGACAGCAAGCATCAAGAGTAATGGCAGAAATATTCAGTGACCATTTTGTGGGGTCTTCTGTTGAAACTCAGAATCTTAGATGTGAGCGTTAAAAATAATTGCAGCAACTAGTAAAAGAAAGACTAGCTACATCTGATTTCTACAAAAACAATTCAAAAGATGTAAACATGAATATAGGTCTGTATTTTACAACATGGTGACGGAACTGAGGAAAAGAGAACAAGCGGGGATTGGTGTGTGAAGGGACTCGAAATGAAAATGAAAATAAAGTGAAGATGTGTGCTGTCAGAAGTAAAATACACAATAACAGTTAAATATTTACACGAATAACGAACTATATTGGCTATATCAAATGGTTTCAAGGATCACATCTGACACCCTTCCCAGGTTCAAGGTAAACACTGGTCCATTTAAAGCCCAACACAGCTCACCAAAAAGTAGTGACTTTCAGGACTTGACTGATCAAATAAACCACTTAACATTATCCATCAACTATTGTGTTATACTCCCACCTGCACAAAGACTACTTGTGCAGCCTTTTCAATAAGCTCTTCATGGAAACATGTTTCCAAAAATTGCAGCAAGTTAATTTTTCATTTCTTTTTTGACAGAAGGGGCCTATATTTTACAATGAAGCACAAATCTTATATAATCCTGGAGCCTTTGATTGAAGTTTCCAGCCCCTTTTCCACTGCTGAATCACCTTCATAATCCCACACAGAGCCTTTACGATTAAGCCTATATTTAAGAACATAAGAACATAAGAAATAGGAGCAGGAGTAGGCCAACTAGCCCTTCGAGCCTGCCCCGCCATTCAATAAGATCATGGCTGATCTGTCGTGGCTCAGTTCCACATTCCCGCCCTCTCCCCATAACCCTTAATCCCCTCTCTTATCAAAAACCCATCAACCCGCGTCTTAAAAATATTTAGCGAGGCAGCCTCCACCACTTCAACGTGCAGAGAATTCCAGAGATTCACCACCCTTTGAGTGAAGAAGTTCCTCCTCAACTCCGTTCTAAACCACCCCCCCTTTATCTTGAGGCTGTGCCCCCTAGTCCTACTATCCTTTCTGAGCGGGAAGAGCCTCTCAACCTGGGTTTTTGCGACTCATGCACAAGGACCCCGAGGTCCCTCTGCACCGTCACCTGCTGCAGTTTTTCTCCACGTAAGTAATAATCCTTCCTACCATTATTCCTACCAAAGTGGACCACCTCGCACTTGCCAACATTAAATTCCATTTGCCATTTCCTGGCCCATTCGCCCAGCCTATCTAGATCCTTCTGTAGACTCTCCCCACCCTCCGCACAATTTGCCTTTCCACCAACCTTGGTGTCATCAGCAAATTTCGACACCCTACACTCGGTTCCCTCCTCCAGATCATCTATATAAATGGTAAATAGCTGAGGCCCCAGCACCGACCCCGGGGCACTCCACTAGTCACCATCCGCCAATCCGAATAGCACCCATTGACCCCCACTCTCTGCCTCCTATTTGACAACCAGTCCTCTATCCACGCTAACACCCTACCCCCAACTCCATGCCCCCTGACCTTCTGCAATAACCTCTTGTGAGGTACCTTGTCAAACGCCTTCTGAAAATCAAGAAAGACCACATCCACCGGCTCTCCTCTATCCACCGCCCTAGACACTTCCTCATAGAACTCCAGTAAATTTGTCAGACACGACTTCCCTTTAACGAAACCGTGCTGCGTCTGCTCTATCAAGCAATTCCCCTCAAGATGCCTCGCTATTTCCTCCTTGATGACAGATTCTAACATTTTACCTACAACAGACGTTAAACTAACCGGCCTATAATTCCCCGCCTTTTGCCTGGCACCCTTCTTAAACAACGGCGTAACATTAGCCGTTTTCCAATCTTCCGGCACTTCCCCGGAATCCAGCGACGTCTGGAAAATAACCACCAAGGCATCCACTATCACCTCCGCCATTTCTTTCAGGACCCTCGGATGCATTCCATCCGGTCCTGGGGACTTGTCCACAATCAGCCCCTCTAGTCTGTCGAGCACCGCCTCTCTAGTAACAGTAATGTCATCGAGACCCTCCAGTCCTACCACCTTTCCATCTCTAACATCCGGCAAATTATTCACGTCCTCCTCCGTGAAGACCAAAACAAAAAAGTTATTCAAGACCTCAGCCATATCCCCATCCCCTACCACTAAGAACTTTTAAAGTCATTTTTACCAGCATTTTTTAAAACCGCTTTTACCAAGTTTCTTTCTCAGTTTTTATTTTTTGTGTAAAAATGATAAAAAAAGGGGGAAAATATTCCTCGCCTTTCCTTGCTCCACGAAGGACACAGATGGAAGTGGATGAGCATACATTACTTTAAAGTTCCCCTCTAAGTCACACATGGCAGCACAGTGGTTAGTACTGCTGCCTCACAGTGTAAAGGTTCACTTCCATCTTTGGATGGTCGCCTGTGTCTGTGTGGTTTTCCTCCACGTGCTCTGGTTTCCTGCCACACTCCAAAGATGTGCAGATTAGGTGAATTGGCCATGCAAAATTGCCCCTTAGTGTCCCAAGATGTCCAGATTAGATGTATTAGCCATAGTAAATGTGTGTGGTTACTCAAATAAGATGGGGGAGGATCTGGATAAGACACTCCATTGGAGATTCGGTGCAGACTCTTCTGCATTATAGAGATTCTATGATTCAATGATATTCAATGACTGTCTGTGTGGAGTTTGCATGTTCTCCCTGTGTCTGTGTGAGTTTCCCCTGGGTGCTGTAGTTTTCTCCTACACTCCAAAGATGTGTGAATTAGGTTGATTGGCCATGCTAAATTGCCCCTTAGCATCAGGGGGATTAGCAGGGTAAATACGTGTGGTGACAGGACTTGGGTGGGATTGTTGTCAGTGCAGACTCGATGGGCCCAATGGCCTCTTTCTGCACTGGAAGGATTCTATCCCATGATTCTGTCACACGATTCTACCTCAGCTTGGATGTATGTTTGTTGGGTATAAATCCTGAAACACAGGGTTGCACAGAACTTCATGAGTGCCCTCACCATGGGGGGAGTTTTCTCATCCTGCTTGCCAATTCTGTCCAAACAGAGCAGAATTGGAAAAGTTTTGATGTAAAGATGAGACCAAGTTCTAATCAGGCAGCTGATATGCCTCCAATCAATGGGGCATGAATCCAGTGCGGCTCATTCTAAAAAATATTACGCTCCCTCTAACATAACAATGTGAAATTCCTGCATGTTGCACTCTGGCATCTTGGAGAAACTGTTGAACATCTGTCAGAGTTTAGGAGAGTGCAGTGCCATTCCTGGAGATACCTGATCCTGCTCTGTTCAATCCATGAGGTCTAACTTCCTAACTTCCTTCACCTGCAAAATCACTGAAGATAAGGAATTTGTTAGAAAACAGCTGTTTATACAGTAACCATCTGCTGCAGGGGAAACGTTCCCTTGACAACCAACCATCATCAGCGAACGTGCCATTCATTGGGTTCTAAACCAGTCAATTATCTCCAAAAGGTATAATTGACCTACGTTTGAGCTAATACCCAGCATAGAGGTTGTGTTGATTGTATTATATTTTATTCTTTATACGTTATTGCTGCCCTGTGATCTTGTTGTTGCTGAGTTTGTATGTTCTGCAAAGTTCACGATAAGCACATTGAAGTTAAGTTGTTGCTTGAGACAACTGCATGACAACCATTGCTGAAGCAGTAGATTGCCACAAGTTATGCTCATTTGGATGGCCTTCTATAGCTTCATGCTGTCACAATAAACAGCACTGCATCTCTGCCTACCCTGACTTTTACCATTCATTACCCATAAAACAAAATGTTTCCTGATGTCAGGGAACATAGGTAGTTTTAAGTGATTTATGTTTGTATTGTTTGATTTTGGAAATACTGAAAGATTCAAGTGAGTTTAATTTGGTGTTTCTGTGTAAGAAAGGGTTAAAATTTTAGTTAGATTCATGTTAAAGAAAGGTGCTTGCATGTATGGGGGTTTTGGTTTCATTTCAAACTGTCAGCCTTCTGTTTACGTGTTTATGACATGAGAAGAAAACAAGAGTTTAGAGAAGGACTTGGCTGTCGCTGAGCAATAAGGCGTCACCTTTAAGTTAGAAATACATTTTGCGTTTAGTTTTAGCTGGATCCAAGGCAGTTGGAACTAGATAGTGAGAGAGCAGGCATCTCTTACCGCTCTGTCAGAAGTAGAACAATGGAATAATGGCAAGAATGCAAGTCCCAGAAAGTAATGAATAGCTTGTTCTGGAGACCAGGGAATGAATAGAGAAGTTCCAGGAAGATTGAAATCAGAGGAACAAAATGAACTGAATGCTCCAGATAAATGCAAAGTGATGCATTTTGGTAAAACTAATGTAGGGGGGAGCTATACAATAAATGGCAGAACCATCAAAAGTATAAACACACAGAGGGACCTGGATGTGCAAGTCCACAGATCTTTGAAGGTGGTAGCACAGGTGGGGAAGGTGGTGAAGAAGGAATATGGCATGCTTGCCTTTATAGGATGGGGTATAGAGTATAAAAATTGGCGTCTGATGTTACAGCTGTATAGAATGTTGGTTAGGCCACATTTGGAATACTGCGTCCAGTTCTGGTCGCCGCACTACCAGAAGGACATGGAGGCTTTGGAGGGAGTACAGAGAAGGTTTACCAGGATTTTGCCCGGTATGGAGGGTATTAGCTATGAGAAGAGATTGGGTAAACTGGGGTTGTTCTCCCTGGAAAGATGGAGAATGAGGGGAGACCTAATAGGGGTGTATAAAATTATGAAGGGAAGAGATAGGGTGAACATTGGGAAGCTTTTTCCCAGATCGGAGGTGACGAACACGAGGGGTCACAGGTTCAAGGTGAGGGGCCGAGGTTTAACTCAGATACCAGAGGGACGTATTTTACACAGAGGGTGATGGGGGCCTGGAATGCACTGCCAAGCAGGGTGGTGGAGGCGGACACGCTGGGATCATTTAAGACTTACCTAGATAGTCACATGAGCAGACTGGGAATGGAGGGATACAAAAGAGTGGTCTAGTTGGACCAATGAGTGGCGCAGGCTTGGAGGGCCGAAGGGCCTGTTTCCTGTGCTGTTCTTTGAAATTTGAACAAGGTGCCGTTAATTGCAGTTAAAGACAAAGCTGCAAAGTGCAGACTTGGTGAAGTTGGCTAAAGAGAAACCAGGTATCTGAAGCAATCCTCAGGTTGTTGACCTTAGTACAGCCTGTGAAGTAATAATGTCCTACTGGGTTTGGCTACCTGAGAGATTGTGTGGAAGCTTGAATGCACATGTCATTTCAACACAGAGGAATACTGAAAGGAGTGGAAATCCTGACAGTGGATCCTTGTAAAAAAAAACCGGGAAAAAGTGTTGTTTGGAAAAAGATTCTAAAGCGGGTCTTTTAGAGAGTGGAATTTGGAAACATTTGTGCGATAATCAGCTGGGGGGATTCGAAGGGAAACCCACAGAAGTTTGATTGGATGGCATCTACCACAGGGTTTCAGAGTGGGTGTGTCTGAATACAATTGGCCTATTGGTTTATAAGGATTGTGTTATCCTTAAAATCTGCATATACTTGTGAAGATAAGTCGGAGTGAAAGAATAATATATTAGTCAAACTTTTCACATTTAATGAATGTTTTGTTTGTTAAAAGTTAATTGGCAGTCCTGTGACTCCACATTTTCTAAAGAAAAAGTAAACATTACAGTCTTTTGAGCCGGAGTACCATTCTGGGTCCTTCCTGTTCCAGTAGTGACTCTAACTGGGATCATAACACTGTTAATTTGGTATGCCAAATAGTGCAATAATTGCAGACTTAGGGTGTGATTTTAATGCATTCAAATCCCACCCATTCCCACAGACTTACAACTAACCTCTAACCTGTGCAAAATGTTCCCCAATGGGTCTGCAAACAATTTCATTGCCCCTGGTCCAGGAAAGGGAAGAATTTTCCAGGTGAAGGTCTAAGGACTCTACCGGAAATATAGGGGTGACACAGTGCTTAGCACTGCTGCCTCACGGCATCAGAGACATGGGTTCAATTCCCAGCTTGGGTCACTGTCTATGTGGAGTCTGCACCTTCTCCCCGTGTCTGTGTAGGTTTCCTCCAGGTGCTCTGGTTTCCTCCCACAATCCGAAGATGTGCTAGTTAGGTGCATTAGCCATGCTAAATTCCCCACAGTGTACCCAAACAGGCGCCAGAGTGTGGATTTTCACAGTAACTTCATAGCGGTGTTAATATAAGTCTACTTGTGACGCTAATAAACAAACTTAAAAATATACGTGGGGGCATCGTGAGAATTGGGTTGAGCCTGGCAGTGATGCCCCTTGCAGTTCAATATTCTGCTGACATTTTCTAGATTAGGCTGACACATAAGATATGCATGCTCACATGGGTGAAGTATGATAAGACTGTTGGAATCTATGGAACAATCTACTATGGAGTCAGGAACTTGAGGAGAGAAGAGAAATAAAGCAGATTTATAATGAGACAAGGCTGGTATGACGATAGATTCTTGTGTTTGATGCAGATCAGATCTTTGCAACAAGTCTAAACTTTTGCTAAATTCTGTTCAGCTAAAAGCGATTAAATTACAATGAGGAGTCACTTATACAGAACCAAAGCTGCACTTGGTGATATGAGCTAGTGATTTGTTTCATTGTCATCTCTATGTCCAACTGTTTCACCTGGGATATTAATCCATTGATTCTGTTATTTTTGATACCTCTATTAAAGCATAGAGGAACGTTAAACAAATGTTAAATGTTTGTTCTCTGGAACTACTCTTACTACTAAATTGAACTTTTCAAACTCATAGGTGACATCCACTATTACTGGTACCATAATAGTTTCCCTTCTTACCTTTCATGATCTGTGCCCAGATTTTAATGCAGCTGTTCTTATTCTTCCTCCTCTGTTAACCATATTAATTAGACCCATGCAATCTCATTCTCTCTGTCCAGTTTTAACTAGGGCTTCTCCAACAACGCCTTCCAGCCTCTGCACTGCTTTTCTGAAATCTCGCAAGAGTTATCCTTGCCGCCTCCACGATATTTGCTAAGCCATGGCCACTTCATTCACACTGTGGAGATGCTGGCGTTGGACTGGGGTAAACACAGTAAGAAGTCTCACAACACCAGGTTAAAGTTCAACAAGTTTATTTGATAGTAAACCCACAAGCTTTCAGGGTTTGCCCCTTCATCAGGTGAGTGGGACTCACCTCACCTGACAAAGGGCAAACCCCAAAAGCTTGTGAGTTTACTACCAAATAAACTTGTTGGACTTTAACCTGGTGTTGTGAGACTTCTTACCACATCATTCACAAACATGGGATACAGTTCAGTGCGAATGTTGATGGATATCCTGGTATTGGTGGAAAAGGAGCAGAAGAATTTTGGATGCACTGACCATCGTGGGGTGTAGGGAGCATTGGAATGGTTGAGTATGAAAGCAACAAAGCCTGATGGCAATAACCAATGGGCAGGAATAAGGGATGGAAATGGAAGAGGTGGAGAGGTTTTGAGGTTAGATGCTCAGTTCAGGATTGGATGGGTCCAGGAGAGCCCCCTTCACTGAGACAGCAAGGAGGCCCCCCAGGGTTAAATATCGCTAAGTGCACAGGATGAGGCCACTGACCTCAATTGGTCGGAGGGCAGGATGGCCATTTGCTACCTTGCCCATTGCTGGCAAAATGCTAGTGACAGGAAGAAGGTCGTGCCACCCACCATCATCCCCAAATGTTTATCTCTCCTCTGCTTCCTAGCATGCTCATGTGTGTGTGTGTGTGTGTGTGTGTCCGCGTGTGTGTTGGAGGGTGGAGTGGAGGGGAAGGATGGTAGGTGGTGAATTTCCAGTCGATGAGTGGAATGGTGAGAGTAATTTTTGAATTAGTGCTGTTTAAACTGTTCCGTATGTTACTGATACTCTGCACTCTGGAGATTAGATAGCATTTGTCTGAAAGTAAACATGTTTCAAACACTTTGGGCCATAGGAACTGATCCTTTTTACATTAATTCACCTACTGCAGAGTTAAGAAGACGACGGATTTATCTTTGTTTTCGATAAGGGAAACAGCTAACCAAGAGGTTGCCATAATATTGGCAGTTAGCACGAGTCCATCGCAATATGTTAATTCTGTCCAGCACTGAGATTTCTCAGAAGTTTATCAAGTAGGCATTTTCTATCACAGGGCTGAGATTTTTACACCCAGAAAGGATCTCCATCTCTGCAGAATTCATCACCTAAACACCCAAAAAATCTAATGTATGCCTTATAGTATTTCTCATGATGGAGTGTGGTGGGTTATATGCTTTGTTTTATTTAATTAAAGAATACTTTTTTTTTGCAAAGACTCGGTGCAGTTTTGTTGCTTCGTACCTTCAGGGAAATAAAACCACACACTTAATCAAAGAATCCCAATAGTGCAGAAGGAGGCCATTCAGCCCCTCAAGTCTGCACTGACAACAATCCCACACAGGCCCTATCCCTGTAACCCTATGTATTTACCCTGCTAAACCCCTGAGACAAAGGGGCAATTTATCGTGGCCAGCCCACCTAACCTGCACATCTTTGGATGGTGGGAGGAAATCCACACAGTCACCCGTGGCCAGAATCGAACCCAGGTCCCTGGTGCTGAGAGGCATCACTGCTAACCACTGTGACACCCATTATAATACCCATTATGTTAATAATATTCTGCAGTGCAGAACCCATCGTTCTTATTGCATAAGGTTAAAGGGAATGGGGATCACATGTCTTGGCGGGGACTGTCTGGGTGACTCTTAGATGAGTTAGGATGACATTTGGGATCTGGACTACACAAGGTTCTCACAAAGTTTTGTTACTTGGTGTTTTCGGGGCCAAGCCAAATGGAACTCGATGACAGCATCTGAGGGCATTCTAGGTTTTGAGTTACGATAATACTGCAAAATTTGCGAGTACTGAAAGTCTGAAATAAAACTGGAAAACATTGGAAACACTCAGCATGTGTGGAAAGAGAAACAGAGTTAACGTTTCAGGACTGTGACCTTTCATCTGAACTGAGAAAAGTTCAAAGGCGATGAGCAAATGCAACCAGGGACAGTGAGAAGAACAAAAGAGAAAGACTGTGATAAGGTGACCATAAGACGGAGGAGAAGTAGGCCATTCGGTACATCGAGTCTGCTTCGCTATTCAATGAGATCATGACTAACCTGATAAGGCTTTCTCGCCTTATCCCCATAACTCTTGATTCCCTTAGTGTTTAAAAATCTGTCTACCTGAGCCTTGAACATTAATGATCCAGCCTCTATTACACTCTTCAGTAAAGAATTGTCCAGATTCACCTGAATGGAGAAATTCCTCCTGATTTCTCTCTTAAATGGGTAACCTCTTACTTTGAGATTATGCTCTCTTGTGCTTGACTGTCCCCACAAGGAGAAACAACCTCTCAGCATCTATCTTGTCAAGCCCCCTGAGAATCCGATATATATCAATAAGGTCACTCCTCCAATGAGTGACTAAACTCCAATGAGTACAGGCCCAATCTATTTAACCTCACCTCATAGGAAAATCCCTCCATACCAGGGATCAGCCTAGTGAACCTTCTCTGGGCTGCCTCCAATGTCAGTATGGGGCGAGATTTCCTGTCTGGCTGTACACCGGAATCATGGTAGTTGGGAGAGGCAGAGAATGCAAAAGTCCATTGACATTGCATGGAATTTTCTAGTTTTGGGGCAAGTGCGGTTGGGAAATCCCACCCAGTATACCTTTCCTTAGATAAAGCGATCAAAACTGTTCACAGCATCCCAGTGTGGTCTAATTAGTATTTTGTATAGTTTTAGCAAGATTCCCCTATTTTTTATACTTCATTTCCTTTGAAATAAAAGCCAACGTCCTATTTGCCTTCCCTATTACCTTGTAAGTTCATAACTTCATAAGATATAGGAGCAGAATTAGGCCATTCGGCCCATTGGGTCTGTTCCGCCATTCGATCGTGGCTGATATGCTCCTCATCTCCATTTTCCTGCCTTCTCCCCATAACCCTTAAACCCATTACCAATTAAAAATCTATCTAATGCCTCCTTAAATTTACTCAATGTTCCAGCATCCACCACGCTTTGGGGTAACGCATCCCACAGATTCACAACCCTTTCCGAGAAGTAGTTTCTCCTCAACTCTATTTTAAATTAGCTGCTCTTTATCCTAAGACTATGGCATCTCATCCTAGAATGCATCCGCTCCATGTCTACTTTATCCATACCTTTTATCATTTTATACACCTCATTTTGATTTCCCCTCATTCTTCTAAATTCCAGAGATTATAGGTCTAAACTGTTCAATTTCTCTTCATATGACAAACGTCTCATCTCTGGAATCAATTTAGTGAACCTCCTCTGAACTGCCTCCAATGCCATTAAATCTTTCCTCAAATATGGGGACAAAACTGTGCACAATATTCCAGGTGTGGCCTCACCAGTCCCTTGTTTAGTTGCAACAATACTTTCTTACCTTTACATTCTATTCCTTTAGCTACAAATGCCAACATTCCATTCACTTTCTTTATTATCTGCTGTATCTGCATGCTAGTTTTTGTGATTTGTGCATGAGGACACCCCAAGTCCCTCTGTGTTGCAGCTTTCTGCAATCTTTCTTCATTTAAATAACATTCAGCTCCTTTATTCTCCCCACCAAAGTTATGAGCAAATAGAAGGTGGGAAGAAGTAAAGGGAGACTCTGTGGTAGAGTGAAGGACAGTGTAGATGACAATTTCTGGATTCAGTCCTGAGTTCAATAATTTTAGATTAACCTGTGCCTCCATTTTGTTTAGAGCTTTGTTTTTGCTGGTTTGGTTCATTTTTTCTCTTGTTTCTATGGTAATCCCAGTAAATTGCACTTGGACATTTGCTACGACGCCATTCACACCTCATCTCGACATATTTTGTTTCTTTAGTTGACCCATTACCGCTCCCTTTGACTTTTGTACTATGAACACTTTTGTCATTTAATCTCCCCTGTCCTCTGCCTTATCACAGATCTTCCCACTTCACTTGCACGATTCTGTGCTGTTCAGCTCATTACATGTGCCTTCCCAAAGAGCTAGCCAATTCTTAAGGCGTGGCAGGCAGGAAGTTGCCTTCCCTGCTGTTACCTCATGGGGTTGAAGGTTTGGGCACTGTGTGCAATGGGCACCCGGACAGCCTTACACTCTCCAGATTCTCTACATCACAGTGTGTCCCAGATGAACAACGTGTGGTCCTGTGCTTCAGCGGAATCTCTCTGCAGCACCTCCTCCAGGCTATTCAGAAAAGATGGGAGGTACTGTTTCCCAGGGATGGCAGTAGGAGGTCCTTCTTTCTGATCACATCTGACTGAATCTTGCAGGAGGTTAGCATCTATCAGATCTACAAAAGAACCTGCCACCATTGCAGGGAAAGGGTGAATGATCTTTTGCATGAGGATAAGTGGCACAGTGTATCCACCGTGAAGTGACACCTATAAGACAGTGTAACTATGAGAGTACACAGATGTCAGACAGGAGTTTGGGTTACAGGACTCAGTAGCAGATGGGACATGTGCACTGAATGTGTGGCAGTCACTTTATGAGTGTTCTATCAGTAGCAGGACATCCTGTTTGTTATCCTGTTTGTTAAGGGCAGTATGTTAAGGGTAGCACAGTGGTTAGCATTGTTACCTTACAGTGCCAGGGAACCAGGTTCAACTCCTGGCTTGGGTCACTGCCTGTGTGGCATCTTCACATTTTCCCCTTGTCTTACGTGGCTTTCCCCCCACAGTTCAAAAGATGGGCTGGCCATGCTAAATTCTACCTCAATGTACCCAAACAGGCGCCAGAGTGTGGCAACTAGGGGCATTTCACAGTAACTTCATTGCAGTGTTAATGTAAGCCTACTTGTGACAATAATAAATAAACATAAACATACTGGGGAGGGCTGGGATGCTGGCAAATGCGAGCATGTTCCTAAACTATCTGTTGGGGTGACAATCAATCCTTCGGTTTCTGCAGGACAAGAACACACACAGGAGGGAGCAGACCAACACTCAAGGAGGTATTCTGGACATTGGAACCCTCATTCCTTTCAAGGAGGAGGTTCCTGAGCTAGCCAGAGAGGAGCAGGACTGTGCCTGTACTGAAGGCAAGATTGGCCTTCCCCAGGAAGCCAGTCTGCAGTTGTCAGATACTCACACAGCGACACTGCTTTAATAAGGGAACCTACATTCATCCTGGTGAGCGCAGGTTCTAGAGTAGGCTCAATCTGGCAAGCACCACAAAGACATGGTCCAGAGCTGACGATAGCAGAAGTCATTGACACTCGGGGAGGACTGCTGGAAAGACCCCTGCTCAGTCCTGACAAGGGGGATTTGAGTGTAGGATTAAAGAAGGGTGTGTGCAGTTGACTTTGTGAGAGACTTCCATGGCCTGCTCGTCTCTTCATCAAGGGTTGCATTAGACTTTCCAACCAAAGTGCATCGAACTTCATTGAAGGAGCAGGGTCTTAGTCCATGAGGTGAGAGAGGGTAGAATGGATCTGTGGGCTGGACCATGCTGAGACTGTCAGGCTATCCACGTGAAGCATCAGCAGGGCTCTGTACGGAGGGGTAACCTCCAGGGGCCAAATGCTACTCTCATGCTGCTCCTCCCTGTGGAATCATCCATCAGATTCTGTCTGAACAAGCTCTCTGCAAGGTCTACTCACCCTTCCATTGGGAGTAGGTGTGAGGGTAACATGAGTGCATCGCTGCCAAAGTAAGATTTTTTATTTATTCCAAGTTGCTTTGCACATGGACTTTGTGAGAGCATGAAAAAGATTTCAATTCTCCTTACAAGTGCAGTAGACCATGGGAAAACAGATAAATATGCAGGTTCTAATGTGCACACTTAGTGCCAGGGCTCTATATATCAGTACCGTTTGGTGCATGCAAATAATCGAACCATCAGCTGTTAAGTTGTGCAATTTCAACTATCATAAATCAAGGCACATTAAAGCAAAATATAACGTCTATTACTAAAAAAAAGAGCTGGAGCATGCCAGCCAGCAGAGGAAAGATATCCGAATAGTAAGCTGTCTCAGTAGCTCACTCTGCTTGGAATCTGTTCGATATCAGATTGTCACAGGCTTCTCTGCTGTATTGTATCCTAGCAATGGTCTCTGCATGTGCCTCTGTGGCATTCTGTCCCTTGACTTGCCCCTTCACTACCCTCACTGTTGAAAAAGACATCTTTGGTCCTCCATATCTCCCTCAGCCAAGTCCTCAGCCCCTTTGTAGTGCAGGTTTGTGCAGGGTGCAGCAGGTAATGATGATATGGGACATTCTCTGTGATGAATATTGGAGAGCCCTGTCTTAAGAGGTCCAAACATCTGATTCCACCCCGAGTGAGCCTATCGTCTGCTCAGTTATGGAACATTGTGGAAGCGTGTGCAATATTGTACCTCTCCTCCACAGCAGTCTGCGGTTGGCAAACTGGTGCATCAGCCAGATTTTCTGGGAGTATCACTTGTCCCCAAGCAATTAACCCTACAATCGCGAGGTCTGTTAAAAACTTGTGGCACCTGGGAATGGTTCAGGTTATAGAAAGTCTGCTGGGAGTTAACCACTAACAGGATTTGTCTTCTGTGATGACCCTACACATTCAAAGAGTAAAAACCTTTCCTGTTGATGAATGCGACTGGTTGTTGTCAGGGACTCTTCAAGGCCACACATGTGTAGTCAATCGCCCCTTGGATTTGCGGGAAACACGTGATTGCTGTAAACCCCAACACTCTTGCAAGCCTGGCTTTCAGGAGCCAGGTAGAGTTGGACAAATTGGCATGCTGTCCTGAAGAGAGCATTGCCACCTGCCAGGTGTTGTTGTTGACTGGGAGATGCCACACAGCTCCCCAGTGGAGCCCTGGAAGGAGCCACTGGCAAAGAAGTTTAAGATGGTGGTGATTTTATGGGATTGCGTCCAAGTCCTGGTGGTCACAGATTTCTCGAGGAGAAGCTGGAAGATATGAGTAACCAGATTCTGGGACATCCGGAACTGCTTCCAGCATTGTCTTTCGCCCATTTGTAGATAATTGCACCCATTGTCGGGCAAATGTTCACTGGCCTCTGGCCAGCATCCTGATCTTCCTGAGGGCCCAACTGTAACTCCTTCAGGCCCTGTGCCCATCCCTCCTCATCTTCATCTGGACAAGAGCAAGGGTTGCCTGGAGCTTGTTTCCTCTGGGCTTCAATGTTGTGAATGAATTGCAACAATAAACCTAGTGAGTATATTCTTTGCAGATTTACCTCCCTCACTGAGTCACTATCTCGTTGCTAAGACCTGTGCCTAGTCTCCATCTAGACATGGCATCCCCAACCCCTATCCCCTACCTCCCAAGTGAAGGACATCCTGAGGACAAGAGATGGCCAATTTGCCCATTCATACATGACTGTGCATGGAAACACTGCCCTTTCCCTGGGGTCATGAGAGACCTGTGCAAGAAGCCTCCCTTGGACACTGTTCAGCTTATTTCAATTTTGGTCTTGGGCGACTGTATGGGGTTTGCACATTCTCCCTGCGTCGGCTTGCGTTTCCTTCGGGTGCTCTGGTTTCCTCCAACAATCTTAGCCTTCATTAATCAAGGGATTGAATTTAGGAGTTGGGAGATAATGCTGCAGCTTTATAAGACCCTAGTCAGACCCCACTTGGATTACTGTGCACAGTTCTGGTCGCCTCACTACAGGAAGGAAGCTGTTGAAAGGGTGCAGAGGAGAGTTACAAGGATGTTGCCTGGATTGGGTGGCATGCCTTATGAGGATAGGTTGAGGGAGCTAGGTCTTTTTTCCCTGGAGAGACGAAGGATGAGAGGTGACCTGATAGAGGTTTGTAAGATGTTGAGAGGTATAGATCGGGTGGATTCTCAGAGGCTTTTTCCCAGGATTGAAATGGTCACTACGAGAGGACACAGGTTTAAGGTGCTGGGAAGTAGGTACAGAGGAGATGTCAGGAGTAAGTTTTTCAGTCAGAAGGTGGTGGGTGAGTGGAATCGGCTGCCATCGGTGGTGGTGGAGGCGAACTTGTTGGGGTCTTTTAAGAGACTCCTGGATGAGTATATGGGATTGAGTGGGACTGAGGGTTATAGATAGGCCTCGTAGGTAGGGATATGAACAGCGCAACTTGTGGGCCAAAGGGCTTGTTTGTGCTGTAGTTTTCTATGTTCATAGAACACAACAGCGCTATACAGGCCCTTCGGCCCTCGATGTTGCGCCAAACAGTGGAAGCAGTCTAAACTATTCCAATGTTATCCATATGCCTATCCACTGACATTTGAATGCCCTTAAAGTTGGCAAGTCCACAACTGCTGCAGGCAGGGCATTCCACGCCCTTACTACCCTCCGAGTAAAGAGTTCTATGTTTCTAAGTTCTGAGTTCTATGTTCTAAACCAAAGATGTTCAGATTAAGAGGATTGGCCATGCTGAATTGCCCCTGACTGTCAAAAGACGTGTAAATTAGGAGGATTTGTGGGGTAAATGGGTGGCATTACAGGGATAGGGCAGGGAGCAGGCTTGCGTAAGATGCTCTGTGGGAGAGTTGGCACAGACATGATGGGCCAAATGGCTTCCTTCTGCACTGTCGGGATTCTATGATTTTTTATTAGCCACGTGGTGCCTAAATTGACTGCCATGTGGTATATTAGTCTTCCTCCCCTTCTCAGATTATCCCGCGACCCCCAACTCAACTGGGAGGCAACGAATGGGCAAATCGGCCATCTCTTGTCCTCAGGATGTCCTTCACTTGGGAGGTAGGGGATAGGGGTTGGGGATGCCATGTCTAGATGGAGACTAGGCACAGGTCTTAGCAACGAGATAGTGACTCAGTGAGGGAGGTAAAAGTAAAAGTATCTCTTGCACTCACTCGTTTCCTTGTGTCTGTCAAATGCAACATTTTTATTCAGCCACACAAGTCTGCTTCCTTTCAAGTCAAAAAAAAGGGCAAGTATTTCTCTCTTGGAAGATGCAGTCTGAGGAATGCTCGAATAGGGAGGACATAAGGCATGTCATAGCTCAAGGAGGCTTGGGTCGAATCTCTGCTGCACAATTAGATTTCATGTTAAAAGCAAATTAAAGCGGATGCTGGAATCTGAAACCAAAAGAACAAAAAAAGCTGGTAAATCTCAGCAGGTCTGACAGCATCTGTGAGGAGAGAAAAGAACTGACGTTTCCAGTCCAGACGACCCTCTGTCAAAGCTCATTTTAAATGTGATTCCCTTGTGAAGTTGCACAGAAATATTGATTTAAAGAGGAACTTTTCTGTATTGGGGGGAGAAGGGGCGGCGGAACAGGCATTTTCACTTTCTTTTTTAAATTTCACTAACCCGAAAAGTAGACGTAGTTACAGGAGGTTTTAAGCAAGAAAATTAATTGTCTGACCCTTGATGGTTGTGGACGTAGATTACCCACCCTCCCCACTCCCCCACCCCAAGCACTAAGAAAGCCCCACATATCGATTTCCTCCTCTGATGCTGAACGAGCCCTCTCGTGACTTTTGGCTGGGGAAGAAGGAAGTAAGGATTTACCAGTGCCGATCTGGATGTGAGACGAGGACGTGTTGCGTCTGGTTTGCGGTGTGTCTGTGAGCAAATGCCCTGGGCTCCTCAAACTTGCAGGATTACTATTTGCCAGCGCTAACTTGCCACACTCTCAGAAGAACGGATGAGCGAGGGAAATATCACGGCATTCTGGTTAAATGATCGCAATTAGTTTCAAGCTGTAATTCAGCCCTGGAGTACTGTTGACATTTAGAACCCGTTTAAAACGCCTGGATTGTAATTTCCATACAAAAAGCTCGCAATTAAATCTTCATCACTTTTTGAAAATACTTTTTTAAAAATGAAGCAAGTGATCTCCAAAGGGTTAATAAGAACTTTGCTGAATGATTTGCAGATGAGATGACTGAGGAATCGCTCGCTATTTAGGCTGTGACTGGGGACTCTCTGGCTAACCCCTGAGGCGGATACGCATAGAATCATGAAATTCTACAATGCAGCAGGAGGCCATTCGGCCCATCGACCACAATCCCACCGCAATCCCGCACATCCACCCCGCTAATCCCCTGACACTAGAGTTAATTTATTGCATTATAGAATTGCTACACTGCAGCACAAGTCCATTCAGCCCATCGAATCAGCACCGACCACATTCCCATCTGGGCCCCATTCACGCAATCCGGCACATCCACTCTGCTAATCCCTCCGCACTATGGCTAATTTATGAATTATAGAATCCCTTCAGTGCAGAAGGAGGCCATTCGGCCTACCGACCACAATCCCCATGACCTCACATACTTACCCTGTTAATCCTTTGATACCAAGGGGTAATTTAGCACTTAGTGTGCACATCTTTGGAGTGTGGGAGGAAACTGGAGCGCCCGGAGGAAATCTTCGCAGACACAGGAAAGAGTGTGCAAACTCCACACAGTCACCCGAGGTAGGAATTGAACCCAGATCGCTGGCAGTGTGAGGCAGCAATGTTAACCACTGTGTCACTGTGCTGCAATTTATTATGGCCGGTCAACCTAACCCACACACCTTTGGACTGTGGGAGGAAACCCTCACTTGGACGGGTTTTGTTTCAGAATTTTAATATGACCTCTGCATTAGGATTCTCTTCACCTGACTGGCTGCATTTAGAAGTTGGGACACCATTGTGAGGTTTAATTTTACAATGGCAATCGATTTCCCCCCTATTCTGACATTAGTGAATGGAGTAAGAAGTCGAAAGCTTGTGAGTTTACTACCAAATAAATCGGTTGGACTTAAACCTGGAGTTGTCAGACTTATTACTGTGGTTACCCCAGTCCAACGACGGCATCTCCACATCATTGGTGAATGGAACAGGAGGGCTAATTGAATTGATCACCCTCAGTGACATGACTATTGGGCACCTCAGTGATGACTTTATCCTCACTGCCTAAAAACAATTATACATTTTTTAAAGTTTATTTGTTAGTGTCACAAGTGGGGTTACAGTAACACTGCAATGAAGTTACTGTGAAAATCCCCTAGTCGCCTGTTTGGGAACACTAAGGGAGCACGTCTTTTGGACTGTGGGAGGAAACCAAGATGTGGAGATGCCGGCATTGGACTGGGGTAAACACAATAAGAAATCTCACAACACCAGGTTAAAGTCCAACACGTTTATTTGGTAAGGGACAAACCCCAAAAGCTAGTGGTGTTTACTACCAAATAAACCTGTTGGACTTTAACCTGGTGTCGGGAGGAAACCAACACAGACATGGGGAGAACATGCAGACTCTGCACAGACAGTGACCCAAGTTGGAAATCAAACCCGGATCCCTGGTGCTGTGAAGCAGCAGTGCTAACCACTGTGCCTCTCCTCATCTCATCATTAATTGTTGCTTAGATATATGGCAGCACCCATTGGAGACCATAAGACATAGGAACAGAATTAGACCACTTGGCCCATCGAGTCTGCTCTGCCATTCAATCATGGCTGATATTTATCTCATCCCCAGTCTCCTGCCTTTTCCCCAGAGTCCCTGATCCCCTTATTAATCAAGAACCTTTAATATAATTGGAACGTAATGTTTGGCAATACCAAGCAGAATGATGTAAAATGCTTGTGTGTGAAACTTGGGTTGTCATGATGTGGAGATGCCGGCGTTGGACTGGGGTAAACACAGTAAGACGTCTGACAACACCAGGTTTAAGTCCAACCAATTTATTCGATAGTAAAATAGTGAGTTTACTATCAAATAAATTGGTTGGACATAAACCTGGTGCTGTCAGACTTCTTTCTAAATTGGGTTGTGGCAACTTTTACTTCCTCCTATTAGCAATGTGTGTATTTGCAAACCTACATTGAATGACTTTAACATATAGTGATGTAACTCATATATAACAGCCGCCGGCAAATTGTAATACTTTTAAATTGAGCATGATTCGTGGAAAGCAGGCAGTTTCTTGGGTCAATTGCAGATGTTATCAGCCACCGCGGCATATTTTGAAAGCTGACTTGGAGTAGAAAGTGACCTTTGTCCACGAGAGGTGAGCAAAGCTGTGATCTTAGCCAGAGCAGCGCTGCTTTATGGCATATCAACATTCTCCATCTACCCTTCAACTCGCAGCGTGCATATAGATCGAGGAGGTGTGCCGGGCATGACATCAGCAGCACAGGCAACAAATCAGCCCGCCACATGGGCGGTAGCAATTCACAAGTGCCTGCAGGCATTCCAGAACTGGCCAGTTAAACAGAGGTTCGAAGCCAAAAAAGCAGCCGGTAGTATTGAGAGCTTTAAAACACACACACACAGGGACTAACTGAAAGGACAGTGGAGACGCCACAATGAGAGGGGCTCGTTAAGAGTTGGCCCGACTTTTGGTGGATTAATGTATACAATGGGGCAGACAAATCACCTATCACATCCAATTCACAAGTGCAGACCAGTGCAAAGGTAAGAGATGCTTTTTGTTTTCTTAGCTTGTTATTTGTAGCGACGTGGAACATGCACACACACACACAGGGCTATTATAATTGTAATGTGACGTTGATATTATTTACAAAATGTACTGCATTCTGTCAACTTAATCTTAGCTAAAGCACTTTAGAAAAGAACCAGGCGCCTGATCCTACTCAGCTTCTGCCTGCTGTACCATCCTGATAACGCGGTACTTTAACTGAAGTTTTGCTCCGAGCCCCGTTCCCGCTGTCATTTCAACCATGCTGCAGCTGCTGTCAAACGGGGGACAAGGCTTTTGTTCTCTATTAGTCAAGAGATTTTTGTCATCAGCATTTTGGAGATTTTTGACGAATGTTTAGAGGGACAAGGATGTATTGTTCTAGCTCTGATCAGTTGAACGGCAGTGTCACTGTATGAAGTTGGGCTGGAGTGATGCAGAAGTCCCTGTCCCCTTGAGCTCCTACTCTAGACAAAGCCATGCAGCCTTCACCAACTGAGACTTCTCCATTGAAATTGGCGCAATTCTGGCGCGCCGCGTTCTGCCGCTTTGGCATCGCCAAATATTACTTTCCAGTTATATCCAAGGCACTGCCACTTTCTGTTTGATGAAGGGAAAGGAACAAAATTTGAGTTCAGAACAATTGTCTGCTTCTGTCTTTAATCTTTCTTAAACAAAATACTGATTATGCGGTTCTGTGGGTCCCTCAGACAATTAAATTGACAGCCTATTTTCACAGGAACTTCATTGCAGTGTGTTAATGTAAGCCTACTTGTGACACCAATAAATAAACTTTAAACTTGGTAAGTGCTCAGCCTGGTCGGTGGTCGATGAATGCGGCACTTCCAAGGGTGAGTGTGGCGAGTTGCGTCAGTCGGGGAGGAGGGGGGGGGGGGGGGAATGCTTTTTTCACTTCCCCCGATGAAAAAAACCCTACATGAGTAACAACTGTGGTTAATTACTAGTTCCAACCACCCGGACAGTGTGTCCGAGTATCGCTGTTAACAGCCAGTCAAGAGTTCTTGTTCTTGACTTTGCTACTTAAACAGAAAGCACTTAATCCCCTTACCAGTGGGTGCCTGCTTCCCCTGACTGATGCTTCTCTCCACCACCGCCTCTCCTCCCTATTTAAACAATCCACACCTTGATAACAGAAAGCCAACTGGCTGCAGCCACTCATATATTGAGAGGTTTAAGCAAACAGATAGACTGGGTTTAAAACTGCTGGCACAGACGGTGTAAAAAAATAGTGAAATGGTCTCTTTGAACCGAGTAGCTGGAGGCTGATGGACTTTTTGAACCGCCTGTAGCAGGCTAGTGTGAAGTGCCTTGTCTCTGTCAGATTCTGGCTTGTGCAGTGTATTTGCAAGCATGGATCATTCAGTAATTATTATCCTAGACAAAAATAAGTAAATAAAAAGCAGCCTTTCAGCCCAAGCACCACCACAGATTCTAAAGCACAGATTGAATTTATACACTTAACATTTGTGACAATGTACTTTCAGGCAAGTAAGATGATGCCAAATAAACGATCAGCATCATGTATCGAATGGTTCTAAAAATCATGGATTGCTTTGAATATTGTTTCTTTAAATAAGACACGGTGAGATTTAGATACGAGGGAATGACCTGCCTTAGTGGTCAGATAGTTAACTGGATCTCTTTGGATGTCTGCAATGCAGTACCAGACTTTGAAGGGTTAAGTGACATCTGATAGTCCCAGGATTATTAAAGTTAGTGTGAAATAATAGATTGTGATTCTTCCGATGTATTGATTCAGAGTAACTGATACCTTTCTCTTGAACGTCATGACGCATCAAGGACAAATAACTTGCACATCAGCTGTCATCAATTAAACCAAAATCCAAAGGCATTCTTTCCTGTAAGTTAGAAGGGAGTTGCTTTGTGTGGTGTGCCAGGACGAATCCAAAGTTCAAGCCCTGCTATGCTCTGACCTAGCTCAACTCAGTTTGGCTGCAACAAGTGGCCCTGGTCTTGCAGGGCTAGGGAAGAAGGGGGGGAAGTCATCGGTGAATCCTGTGGCTGATTGCTGTCTGAGTATTTCGTGTGAGCAAAATGTTTCCAATGACATGTACAGGCTCGCTTGTGAGGCATTCTCTGTCACCTAGCTAGATGTGACTTGTCTATATTCACTGAACAAGACTTGCACAGTGGTTAGCGCTGCTGCCTCATAGCACCAGGGACCTGGGTTTGATTCCTGGTTTGGGTCACTGTGTGCATGGAGTTTGCACATTCTCCCCTGTGTCTGCGTGGGTTTCCTCTGGGTGCTCCGGTTTCCTCTTACAGTCCAAAGATATGCAGCTTAGGTGCATTGGCCGTGCTAAATTCTCCCTTGCTATACCCAAACAGGGGATTTTCACAGTAACTTCAGTAGTGTAATTGTAAGCCTACTTTTAAAAAAAGACTAGACGTATAATAATAAGCCAGAGAGAAATTCGTACGTCTGGAATTGTACCTCAATAACAGCCCACAGGAAAAAAAAGGGACTGCAAGCTTCTAACAAAAGAAACTATTAAAATACATCTTTTAAAACGTGACAATGTACTGTTATTTTCTTATTTTGGTCCAGTCAGGATAAATTGGCCAAATGTCTCTGTCTTTATGATGTGGTCTGAATTCCTTTAAGCTAAACCAATCTGGTTACTCACTATTGGGTCACAATTGTTTTCTATGTACTTATTCCTCCTGCAAAAGAGGAAAAAGATTTTTTAAAAAAAAATATTGTTCAATGACATTGTAATTTTTATGGGAATGACACTCCGAGATTACCCAGTGCAATGTTACCCAAGGTTCTTATCAGGAATATTCTGCAAAAGCACATAGCTGCTGGTTAAATGATACTGCCCGAAATGGCAACATAATCTTGGAAAACATATTCAAGGATCCCATAAAGTAATTGAGCCCAAATATAGGAACGTCTTTCTGTGGAGGAGACAATTTTTAAAGGAAAGGCAGAAATTTACCAAGTAACCATGTTTTATGAGTGTAGGATGGAGGGTGCATTGCTTTTCCTGAGCTGTCACGAATTCAGTGTAACCTTTTGCCCTTAGATTAGGCAACAGGTGAGAAAAGTGTACTTATTTATAGTGACTCCATTGAAAATGTTTTTACAGCTTGTTGGATTTGTCAACTGTTTGACAGTCACTCTCCGAACCAATTGACATCCAAAATATCCTTCTCAGGCGGAATGGCTGGATTGTCTATGTGGAACTCCAGAGCTGATTTGTCATACTTGACAATTGGATGGAAAAATTCTTTCCTCTTGTCTCCCTATACGCTTTCAACAAACGATGGCCTCTATTTTAATGGCACTTAAGGCCACTCATATATGACCTTCCCAGGTGAAAAAGCTTTAACCCTTTCACAGCACCGTGGTTAGCATGACCGCCTCTCAATGCAAGGGACCCAGGTTCGATTCCGGCCTTGGGCGACTGTCTGTGTGGAGTTTGCACGTCCTCCCCCTATCCACATGGGTTTCTGCTGGTGTTCCTCCCATAGTCACAAAGATGTGTAGGCTAGGTGGATTGGCCAGGCTAAATGAGTGGGGTTACAAGGATGGGGTACTGGCTAAGATAGTCTGTCAGAGAGTTGGTGCAGACTCAATGGGCTGAATGGCCTCCTTCTGCACTGTAGTGATTCTATGATGTTTGGCTTGATTTAAACCCAATCCCAACTCACTGTATCTCAACTCTCTTTATCTTAATTTCCACCTCCTGTCATCCATCTCCTCTTCACCCACCATTTATTTTATTCTAAGAAAGTTGTCGATTAATAAATGTTCCACAGTTCCAAATGCTTATTTAATTAGCAACAAGCAGAAGAAAAAGAATTACATTTTTCCTCTACTGTACTGCCTGCAATTGGGCTAAACAGCGATGCAAACAAAAGCACGCTTATAGAATCCTGAAAGTGCAAAAGGAGGCCATTTGGCCCATCAAGTCTGCACTGACCACAATCCAACCCAGGTCCTATCCCCACAATCCTATGTATTTACCCTAGCTAGTCCCCCTGACACTCAGGGGCAATTTAGCATGGCCAATCAACCTAAACTGCACATCATTGGAGAGTTGAGGAAACCAGAGCACCTGGAGGAAACCACGTAGATACGGGGAGAATGTGTAAACTCCATGCAGACAATGATCCAAGGTCGGAGTTGAACGCGGGTCCCTGGCATCGTGAGGCAGCAGTGCTAGCCACTGTGCCACCATGCAGCCCACAATGCTTGGGCATTAAGGCTTATTGCCAATTTTAAGCCGCAAGTTCAATTTCTGTCCCCCTGCCCTGTTGACAGCTCCACCAGCTTCTCTTTGCCCATCTGTTGCATGTGATTGTTTGTGCCAGTCCAACTGCCACCCCACCCTCCATTTCTCTTCACCAGAAAAAATGGCGACGGCAGGTCCATTAAAAATGGATGAGAAGGTAGACCCGAACAGCATCCTCAACCTTTTTAGGCCTTTGTGCCTCATTGTGTATATGGGCTTTGCTGAATCTCAGGAAACAGTAGTGGATGGATGTTTTTTCAGGCTGAAGGAAAGTTTGTAGTGGAATTCCCCAGGGATCAGTATTGGAAACCTTACTTTTCCTAATGTGTATTAATGACCTAAACCTTGGTGTACAGAGAACAATTGAATGATACAAATCGTGGACTTATTGTGAGTTGTGAGGAGGACAGTGTAGAACTTCAAAGGTGCATAGACATGATGTTCAATGCAGAGAGATGTGAAGTGATTAATTTTGGGAGGAAGAACATGAAGAAACAATATAACATGAAGGGTGTGACTCTAAAGGAGACATAGAAGCAGAAGGATCTGGATGGCACACTGCTGCTTCACAGCACCAGGCACCTGGGTTCGATTCTGGCCTTGGGTGACTGTGTGGATTTCGCAAGTTCTCCCTGTATCTCCATGTGTTTCCTCCGGGTGCTCCAGTTTCCTCCTACAGTCCAAACATGTAAAGTAGTGTTTATTTATTAGTCACAAGTAAGACATACGTTAACACTGCAATGAAGTTATTGTGAAATTCCTCTAGTCACCGCACTCCGGCACCTGTTCGGGTCAATGCACCTAACCAGCACGTCTTCCAGAGTGCGGAAGGAAACTGAAGCACCTGGAGGAAACCCATGCAGACACAGGGAGAATGTGCAAACTCCACACAGAGAGTGACTCAAGCCAGGAATCGAACGCGGCTCCCTGGCACTGTAAAGCAGCAGTGTTAACCACTGTGCTACTGTACCGTGCAGGTTAGGTGGATGTCTATGCTAAATTGCCTCTTAGTATCCCAAGATGTACACATTAGGTGGATTAGCCTTGATAAATGCGTGAGGTTATGAGGATGGCGGGGTGGGGGGGGGGTGCGTGGGGGCGGGTGGTGGGGGGGGAGCGGAATGGATGTGGGTAGGGTACTTTTCAGAGAGTCAGAGTAAATTCAATGGGCTGAATGACCTCCTTCTGCATATTAGGGATGCTATGGGTGCATACGTGCATAAATCATTGAAGTTGGCAGACAGGTTGAGAGAGCAGTTAATAAAGCATATACTGTTTCCTGGGTATTATTAATTGGGTCTAGTGTGCAAGAACAAGGAAGTTATTCTGAACTAGAGTCAGAAGTTTACAGCATGCAAACAGGCCCTTTGGCCCAACTTGTCTATGCTGCCCCTTTTTAACCACTAAGCTAGTCCCAATTGCCTGCAATTGGCCCATATCCCTCTATACCCATTGTACCCATGTAACTGTCTAAATGCTTTTTCGTAGAATCTCAACAGTGCAGAAGGAGACCATTTGGCCCATTGAGTCTGTCCTGATTATAATTCCACCCAGGCCTATAACTAGTTCGGCTTTAGCTGGAGTTTTATCCCGTCCTGGATGCTACACTTTCAGAAAGATGTGAAGACATTAGAGGGAGTGCAAAAAAGATTAAATGATTCCAGGTATGAGGAACTTCAGTTAAGAAGATAGATTGTAGAGTTAGAGTTATTTCCTTGGAGAAAAGAAACCTGAGAAGAGGTTTGACAGAGATTGGGGTTATCATGAGGTGTCAGTAGATAGGGAGAAACCATTTCCACTAACAAAAGGGTCAAGAAGGAGAGGATAAAGATTTAAAGTATTTAGTAAAATTAACAAAAGTGATATGAGGAGAAATATTTTTGTGCAGCGAGTGGTTAGGGTTTGGAATTCACTGTTTGAGAGTGTGGTGGAGGCATTCAAAAGGGAAGCAGACTGTTATCTGAAAAGGAAGAATGTGCAGAGTTAAGGGGAGAAGATGGGGGAATGGCAGATGGTGAGTTGCCCTTTTGACGACCCAGTACAGACATGATGGACCAGAATGGCTGCCTTCTGCACAGTAACAATTCTGCAATTTTTATTTTGATTGATTAATCATCTCTTCTGGTGTGGAAGCAGCTGTCAATAGGCAGTAGGGCCTGGGTTGTCCACTTCTTCAGTGGCAAGCACCCATTTGCTGATGGATATCCTCCAAGAAGTAGGCTAGGTGGGCTAGGAAATGGGCAGCACGGGGCGGCAGAATGGTTAGCACTACTGCCTCACAGTGCCAGGGACCCGGGTTCGATTGCCAGTTTGTGTCACTGTCCGTCCTTCCTGTGTCTGCATGCGTTTCCCCCGGGTACTCTGGTTTCCCTCCCACAGTCCGAAAGACATGTTAGTTAGATACATTGGCCATGCTAAATTTTCCCTCAAGTGTGCCTGAACAGATGCCAGAGTGTGGCGGCTAGTGAATTTACACAGTAACTTCACAGCAGTGTTAATGTAAGCCTACTTTTGGCACTAATCAAATAAACTTTAAAAAACTTAAGTTGACAATGAGGTCAACACAGCAGGTAGAACTCCAAAGAGAAGAACTGAACTCAAAGTAACTTGTGTTCCTTTCTAGCGACACAAATAATCTGCAGATATGGGGTCTCAAATCTGGCTTTTTAAAAACTAGAGTAGTCCAAGTTTTTAGAACATGCCATGCATCAATTTTAGTTGAGTAAAATAAAAAATCTAACTTCCCTGGACAGTTCTGCCAGTTGTTGAGATGGTTCAATGTGGCGCCAGACTAGTTATCCATTTCGCTGATTATTTGACGGTCTATTTCCAAGTGACATTTAGCCTGGGCCTGGCCCGAACCGCTTGACCAGAAACCACCCCACTAGAAATCCCAAGGTTGCCATCTCTGAGACATTGGACCTGCCGTAATAGCTCTGGGAGATGCAAAGTACTTTCTGATCAAAAGGCTGCTTTGTTATATCTTTTGGCTCTTGTGTACATTTCATAGCCTCAAATTGCAATCAACATTTTAGCTCTAGGAATTTTCCACAACACAAAGACCAAACTCTCTCACTTCCTTGAATAAAGATTAGTTTTCTGTACTTTGCTTAGGCAAGTTATAATACTTCTCTCAAATGCTGAAAGTGTTTATGTCATGTCAGTGCATGTTCACATAATGCAGGAATCAAAAAAGAGATCTCTGTAAATAATAAGAAATGCTCTAGAGTTCAATTTGCAAAATTTATGACCTATGCATGTGTATGATTTACATGAACATGAAGGTTTGTATTTCCGCAATTACAGATTCCCTGTCGAAGAGATGTTTGCATGTTACCCAACATGTGCTTTTAATTTCATGCCTTGATCTATCTTTGTTTGGTCCATTTCTTTACCCCCTCTACATGCTTTGCTTTGAGACCAGCAAGCACAGAGACAGATTTACTCACATATCTTTCTGCTACTGTTCATATTGCCTTCAACTGCCTCTGTGTTGCCTGTCCAATCTTGTGGATGAGCAATAATTGTCTCAGATTAAGTAGTGCAAAGAAAAAAGTCCTTATCTTCTATTCCTCCTGTAAACTCTGTACCTGCATTGCAACTTCCATCCTACAGTTATTTGCAGCAGAAGTGTCCTGTTTGACCCTGACCTAACCTGACTTGCTTATCTTCTTCTGTCTTGACCACCTTACTTCCACCCCTAAGCTTCTACTTATGTTCACAGTGGCACAGTGGTTAGCACTGCTGCCTCACAGCTCCAAGGCTTGGTGACTGTGTGGAGTTTGCATGTTCTCTCTGTGTCTGCGTGGGTTTCCTCTGGGTGCCATGGGTTTCCTCCCACAGTCCAAAGATGTGCAGGTTAGGTGAATTGGCCATGCTAAATTGCCCCTTATCATTCCAAGATGTGCAGGTTGGGTGGGGTTAACCATGGTAAATGTGTGGGATTACAGGGGTAGTATGGGAGAGAGAGCCTGGATAAAATACTCTTTTCCGAGAGTCAGTGCAGACTCAATGGGCCAAATGGCCTCTTCTGCACTGTAGGGATTCTATGATTCAAGTCATGCTTCCACCTCTGCATCTGCACCCATGTTGAACTCTCCACTCCTCTAACCCTGGCTTCTTCATGAATTCCCTGTTCCACACACCTCATCGTTAGAAGCTGTGTCTTCAGATGGTCTAGTCTTACACGCTGGGATTCCCGCTCTGGACAACTCTGCCTTCTGAAACCACTATCCAAACCCCCTCTGCTTCTTCAACCCCTCTACATCACAAAACTCCTCTTACCTTGTTCACATACTCTCTTTAGAAACTGCAGTTCTGGCCAACATTCGCATTGTTGCCTCTCTAGATATCCCCTCCTTGCGTAAAGTAAAGTTTATTTATTTATTAATAACAAGTAAGGCTTACATTAACACTGCAATGACGTTACTGTGAAATTCCCCCATCTGCCACACTCCGGCGCCTGTTCAGGTCAATGCACCCGAACCAGCATGCCCTCCGGACTGTGGGAGGAAACCGAAGCACCCGGAGAAAACCCGTGCAGACACAGGGAGAATGTGCAAACTCTACACAGACAGTGACCCAAGCTGGGAATGGAGCCCAGGTCCCTGGCGCTGTGAGGCAGCAGTGCTAACCACTTTTCCACCATGCCACCCGTGCACCATTTAAGTGTTCATTTTCCCTTCCTTAGGCACAAGGGGCTTAACTTTTAACATTAAAGGTTAAATACAATAAATGTAAATTTTTATCATGCTTAACAAAGTAAACAATCCACAACGCAGCGGCAAACATAACAGAATGCATCTGAACTCTTGCTGTTGCTTTGGGAGTTCAGTGGTTGTCACTTTTTTTGAGGATTTGATGTTGGAATATAGAATGATTCATCAGCTCGGTTTTGTGCTGCAGATGAGATCATGCACATTATCCTTTTCTCTTGCATGTGACCTCTAGTGGCAGCCCTGTTCACTGCTGTGAGTGTCCTTTCGATGAGAGAGAATGATCGGGCACCTTGTCACGGGCAGCAAGGGGGGTGGGTGGGGTGGTGGGGGCGGAGCAGCACCAGCAAAATCAACTCAAGGTGTGAGGTTTTGAGACAATGGCAGGGAAACAGTGGAAACATTCATCGGGTGAACTGGTATCTGAGGGGAGGAAAGGCAGACAGTCAACATTTTGCGTGCGTAAGAACAGAAAAATAAATTCCAAGTAGGCTCGTAAATAAATCAGATAAATGCAGAAGGGATCATCGGTGGAATGTTGCCCCTGTCAAGTTATAGAAGCAAGTCTTGAGACAGTAAAGAAATCTAATATGTGGAAAAGAGTTAAGGAAATGGGAGGTCTGAAGATGGAAAGCCTGAGGGCTTGATATTATAAAACATGTAGCTCTCCTTGACAAGAGAGAAGAGAGAGTTTACTCAGGATAAAACATTGTAGTGTTGGCATCGGGGGTGCACACAATCTTCGGTTATACAAAATATCTCATCAGTTTTAATAGCTGCCGCTGATAAGATGGTCCACCGTAAATAATATATCATTTGAAATGGATTCTTATGCTGAGATATCTTACTGCTGCATGAAAGGACAGGGGCGGCCCAGTGGCACAGTGGTTAGCACTGCTGCCTCACAGAGCCAGGGATCCAGGTTCAATTCCCGGCTCGGGTCACTGTCGGAGTGGAGTTTGCACATTCTCCCCATGTCTGCGTGGGTTTCCTCCGGGTGCTCTGGTTTCCTCCCACAATTCAAAGATGTACATTAGGCAGATTGGCCATGATAAGTCGTGCTTTGGTGTCGGGGGACTCACTAGGGTAAATGCATGAGGTTATAGGGATAGAGCATGGGTAAGATTATGGGCCGAATGACCTCCTTCTGCACTGTAGGATTCTATGATTCTAGGATATGTCATCAATGGCTGGGGTGGGGGAAAGTGGATGGACGAAGGTGGCCAGTTGAAAACTTCCCTACTAGCATGCATAATCCATCATTGCTACTGACGAATAAACATCAGTTGGAGTTTCTCACTAATTTAAGAAGGTACGGATATGGTAAATATGCCTCTCCCATGCTCCCTGGTCAAAATGTGTGTGTGTGTGTGTGTGTGCAATGCTGGAACACAAGGTGCAGGAACTGCTGTCTAGGCGCCACAGCACCCAGTGTTCAGAGGCAGCCTTATTGCTATGCCATGAACTCTGCATGTGGTCACACACAGGCCTTGCTGACAATCAGTGAAAGCTTTAAGATCACAAGCACTTCTCACTGCCTCTTCAAAGCAGCCAGCATAATTAAAGACCCCATGCACCCCAGACATTCTCTCTTCCACCTTCTGTTGGGAAAAAGATACAAAAGTCTGAGGTCACATACCAACCGACTCAAAAACAGTTTCTTCTCTGCTGCCATAGGACTTTTGATTGGTTTAAGTTGATCTTGCATTAAGTTGACCTTTCTGTACACCCTAGCTATGACTGTAACACTACATTCTGCACTCTATCTTTCCTTCTCTATGAAAGGTATGCTTTGTCTGTATAGCATACAAGAAACCATACTTCTCACTGTATGTTAATACCTGTGACAATAATAAATCAAATCAATTTCACACAGTACCTCGATCCAACTGACCTCTTTCTCCCATGGCATATGACCCCGGGGACTTGTCCAAATTGCCTTGGCCTCAGGCTGTCCTACTTCCCGATGGGAGGCTGGGAATTTACCTCACAAATATTAATAACTTAATGTTTACAGTTAAGACCAGATGTGAGGGGGAGGGCACCTTCAGTCAGGGTGCAAGTTTCACCTTTTTGGAAAACTGCCCCAGTTAAGGGAGAGAGGGAACAGAAAGCAGAGGCCACATTTCTCTCTCACTTTTGCACTCTGTCTCTCTCCCTCTCTTACACACACACACACACACATTTTGACCAGATTCATTTACTGATTATCAGTTCCATCGTGACCTGACAATATCTCATGGTGACAGTGTCCTATTAATGATGTTGAAATAGAATCAAGGATCAGGACTAATTTCCTGTTTGCGCCATTTTGCAATAAATCAAACCATGTAAAGAGGAAGCTTCACAATGTGTCATGAAGAAGTGAATTATTGGATGTTCTGAGTGATATGGCCTAGTTTCAGTCTTTGGCCAGTGCTGATTGATATGGCAGATAGATAATAGTTTCAACTGGCCAAAATGCTCTGGGTTACAGCAGAGAAAATATCCAAAGGGCTACTTGCCTTCTGCACCCCTCACCCTCCCCCAGCCCCTCACTTGGGAATCTTAGGAATTCTCTACCTCAGAGGGTTGTGGGGGCTCAATCATTGAGTACACACAGGACAGCTTTTTGCCATTTCTAGATATTGCAGATATGAAGGGATAAGAGGATAGTGCAGAAAGATGACATTGAATATATTAAAGAGGCGGAAGGATATAACGAATGGAATCAAAGGTTAGGGGGAGAAAGCAGGATTAGGCTATTGAGTTGGATGATCAGCCGTGATTGTGATGAATGGCGGAGCAAGCTCGAAGAACGGAATGACCTCCTCCTGCTCCTATTTTCTATGTTTCTATGTTTGAGGTAGAAGGTCAGTTGAATGGTAGAGGAAGCTGGAGAGGCTGATAGACCAACTGCTCCTCTCCTTTCCTATGTTCCCTTACTAAAAGCTCTTCAATGATTGATACATGGAGCAAATGTGTGTCTATCTGAGGAAGGTTCAGATAGGCTCACTATTCATAGACTTGTGTCTTTCATTGCTAGTGTGAATCTGTTTGCTTTTCCAAGTATTCTGAGCATTTGATGAAAACTTCAAAAAAAAGCACAAGAGGGCAAACAAGCATTTTTCTGATTTTGAAAAACACCAGAGAAATCATTTGACATTTTAAGATGGGCAATTGTCTTTCACCAAAATATAAATCATACAAATATATACCTGTAACCAAAAAATCAAGAGCTTGTCAACTTCCCTCCAGTTTTTTCTTAAGTTTAAAAGTTTTCATTTATTAGTCACAAGTAGGCTTACATTAACACTTCAATGAACTTACTGTGAAAATCTCCTAGTTGCCACACTCCGGTGGCTGTTCTGGTACACTGAGGGAGAATTTAGCATCGTCAATGCAACTAAGCAGCATGTCTTTCGGATTGTGCGAGGAAAATGGAGCACGTGGAGGAAACCCATGCTGACATGGGGACAACGTGCAAACTCTGCACAGTGGCCCAAGCCAGGAATCGAATCCAGGTCCCTGCTGCTGTGAGGCAGCAGTGCTAACCACTGTGCCACCGTGCCACCCTGTTAGCCATCTTAAAATATTAAAGGTAATTTTTGATTTACCGACCAGAAAACTAAGAAGATAATTTTAACATAACTTGCCCACAGCAAGGGGGTGGAGGTTGTTCAGGTCAGATGCCTGATTTACTGCCCGCCCCATGTGCCAGACCGAAAATCCACCCTGAAAGTAAGTAACCAGCAGAGATGGTGGGGGGAATAGTTAAGGAGTAAATAACAAGTCAAACAGCATCTTCCTAAAATTTCCTATACTGCATCACTGACTGCAGTTGTGAAATCCTATATGCTGATTACAAACTTGAACATGATCATGATGTAAGGTCAGTGCTTCCAGAGGAACTGGTAACGATATTCAGTTACACTGTGCCTATACTGCAATTATGTTACCTTGTGCGTAAGGTGGTGTTATAATGATATAAAGGCACCAAGCTTTCATAAGGGAATGAGTAAACATTTTGTGGGTTCATTTATTTGGATAGGCACGTGAGAACATCTATACAAAAGTAGAAAGCTTGACGACATAGCAGCAAAGCTATGTGCTTGGCTTAAAAACAAAAGTGAAAGTAAAACTGGATAACGTGACACATTTCCTTTTTGCTGATGTCAGGCTGCAATCCCTGACACACATATTACAATATCCCCCTTTTTAGAGGTATTTCCACTTCTTCCAAAGAAGCATAACTATTTACAATACATGTTTAGTTACTCTTACTTAAGTAACTGATGAATTTACCAGTCTCTGAAGCAAAGTGGTAATCTGCTAGTAGGTCTGGCCTGGCGGTATCTTTAACTGCTGACGGTGATCTGTGGGATTGTCATTCTTGGATGTTGCTCCTGGTTGCATTTGGGGTCTTGTCTTTGATGCAATAGGACTTTGGTGATTCAGTAGCTGGAATGGGTTTGATTTGTCCTCGGTTATGATTCACCACTGTGTACAACAAATTCAGATGACCTTGGATCCGAACAAATCTTTGTCACCTCAGCTGGTTGCCACATACCTTCTGTGGGATTCTGGATGCAAGCTTATTTTCTTAATTCTAGCAATTCTGAGCCTGCATTTTTATCCTACATGTTGGTCATTGTCTCCTACAGTTCTAAAAGTTGCTCTGTAGTTTCTGAGAGATTGGAATGGGTGAGAGTAGGTGAATTGGTATGTACTGATCTGCCAAGCATGTGTGGTGCTGGTTATGGAAGAGACATTGGGACTCAGAGGGTAATTGCAGTTTGAATCATAGAATCCCTACAGTGCAGAAGGAGGCCATTCGGCCCATCGAGCCTGCACTGACCACAATCCCATCCAGTAATTCCCGTAACCCCACATATTTACCCTGCTAATCCTCCTAATGCTAGGGTCAACTTAGCATGGCCAATCAACTTACCCTGTACATCTTTGGACTGTGGGAGGAAATCGAAGCACCCGGAGGAAACTTGCACAGACACGAGGAGAACATGCAAACTCCACACAGTCAGTGGCCCAAGGCCAGAATTGAACCCAGATCCCTGGCAGCATGGCGAGGCAGCAGTGCTAACCACTGTGCCTCTCCAGCATCTAATGGTATCTCTGTCAAATATATTATTACAATGTTTGGATCTTGCTTGATCCAACTACATTTGAGATTGAAGGATTTCACTGTGTTAATTATTCATTCAGCAAGGCCATTGGATCTAAAGTAATGAGGAGAAGAAGTAGTTTGATTGATATTCCACTTCTCATATACATCCTGAAATGAGTTACAATGAACTGCAGACCGTTATCCATAATGATCTCTCCTAGCACATCAAATAAACTAAAAATACTATTTGGAATGTTTGTGACAATTGTGCTAGATGTATTGTGTGGTTATCAAATAATGGAATAATTGGTAAAATAACTGAGAATGAGTGCCATCAACATGAACCAGATCAGAAATGATTTTGGATCAAGGATAGGTAGGAACTTCATGCAGATTCAATGGTCATTGTGCTAACTTGGTATGTGCTTTTGGCATGCCGCACATTCCTCCATTGTTCAATATCATTGTTCATACCCGGTCAATAGATTGTCTCCCTTGTGAGTTTTCTTGTCTGATCAGCGCCTATGTGTGCGTGATGAAGTTATTGAAGAATATCAGATCCAGCCTAAAGATTTGCTTGCCTTTAAAAATGATGTCCCAGGAGATGTTCATCCCAGGAAGACCAAAATGGTGTCTCACGCTGGTGGATATGTTGAAGTGAAGCAGGCCATCCTGCGATGGCTGTTTCTTACTGCTTCCGTGGCGTACGATCTTTTGCTGTTTTTTCTTGTAGCTGCTGGCATTTGCTTGGTGCGTGTAGAAGGCCACATGTCTTGCTGGGTTTGGATGTTCTAGCAAGTGCATCAACAATTGGGGTTGCACTTTAGGGATCTGTAAGTGTTGTCGACCTGATTACTTTGTACTTATGTACTCGAGTAGCTGTTCGATATTATAGGTTTTGGGCTTGTTCAGCACATCTTTCTGGAACACTTCCACGGGAGTGGAGATGATCACTAGTTCAACAATTCAGTCTGTTAGCTCTGCATCTACTGACAACGTGGCCTAGGGATTTTGTAGGCTGGTTTCGATGTGACATGAACTCTAATTAATGAGTATGAAAGTTTAACCTGATTTTGAGCAAGTCTTCTAATTTAGCCAGTATCTTTTGGGGACTCTTTAATGTTTCTGCTGCTAATCCTGAGGTGTTCAACCTGTGTAGATCTTCATTTCCAATTGCCACATAAATTTAATGGCTCGCTTGTCTGCTCCAGACACTCCTGAATCAAGAAACCAAAGCTTTGCACGCTGTGAATTTAACGAATAGGCCGGCTGCATCCCAATTCAATTTGGGGGAACTTTGTGAACATTTTGACAATGTCCTTTTGATTTGATTTGACTTATTATTGTCACATGTATTAGTATACAGGAAAAAGTATTTTTTCTTGCGCTCTGTACAGACAAAGCAAACCATTTGGAGAGGAAACGAGAGGGTGCAGAATGTAATGTTACAGTCATAGCTAGAGTGTAAAAAAAATCAACTTAGCTCGAGGTAGGTCCATCCAAAAGTCTGATGGCAGCAGGGAAGAAGCTATTCTTGAGTCGACTGGTAAGTGACCTCAGACTTTTGTATCTTTTCCCCAAAGGAGAAACGTGGAAGAGAGAATGTCCGGGGTACATGGGAGTCCTTAATTATGTTGGCTGCCTTTCTGAGGCAGCAGGAAGTGTAGACAGAATCAATGGATGGGAGGCTGGTTTGCACGATGGGCTGGGCTACATTCATGACCCTTTGTAATTTCTTGTGGTCTTGGACAAAGCAGGAACCATACCAAGCTGCGATACAACCAGAAAGACTGCTTTCTAGGTGCCTCTGTAAAAGTTGGTGAGTGCCTTAGCTGATATGCCAAATTTCCTTAGTCATCTGAGAAAGTAGAGCCTTGGGTGGGCATTCTTAACTATAGTGACGGCACTGGGGGGACCAAACAGGGTTGTTGGTGATCTGGGCACCTAAAGAAAGAGATATATTTCTAATAAAAAAGGGATATAGGGAACAAGTGGGAAGGCAGATTTGAGACCAGGGACAGATCAGCCATGATCTGATTGAATGCCGAAGCAGGCTTAAAGGGCTGAATTTGCCTACTTCTGCTCCTAATTCTTATGTTCCTGTGTACGTATTTAATCTTGCAGCCTGGCTGAGCATCATGTCAATTAGAGAAAACACTGCTGCACAACTTGTCATGTTGTTATAGTGATATAAATACACCAATCACCGTCAGGGTCTGGATCAAACATGTTGTGAACTTGATTATTTAGACAAGGCAGATGGAAGCATTTATAAAAAGGTGGAAAGTTTGAAGACATGTCAACAATAAAGCTGCATGTACTGCTTCAAAGTAAAAGTGGATCACATGGCAGACTTCCTTTCTAGTGATGTCATGCTGCAATCCGTTAAGGACATGTTACAAACAATGTAAGAGTAGAGAGGTGATTGAAGCCATGGTCAAATAAGTTGTTTAAGAGGCTTCCTCAGAAGAAAAGCGTGTAGTTATCTATCACCTTTAACAATGTCAGGGTGTCCCAAATCACTTTACAGCCATGATTTTTTTTTGCAGTGCAGTGACTATTTTATTATCAGATTACATTAATTTGTGCACAGCAACGTCCCAAGAACAGCAATGAGATAATGATCCGAGCAGCTGTTTTAGAAATGTTGTTTGTGGACTAAACAACTTGGAGGTTCCACTTGGAGATCTTCCCCAATCTTCATTGAAAAGTCTCGTGGGTATTTTTACATCCAGACCGGTTCAACATCTCATCTAAGAGGAGGCACCTCCGACAACACACCACTCCTCATTGAAATGCCAGTAATGAGAATTGTACCCATGACATTCTAGTTCTGAGGGGAGAGCACTACCACTGAACCAAGGTGGGGAGGTACAATAGAGTAAATCCATTTAAGGCATGGGTGCGCAAGACCAAATGGGCTGAAGACTTTTGCTGGAAACACATTATTTCAGTAAGGTATGACTGACCGCACTTGAAATTGATATCATGCACATTTTTCTTCTGAAAATGCTTCTACTCCATGTTTTAAGGTCAGATCTCCTTCCAATTTCATGAAATGGCACGTGTGGTTAGCACTGCTGCCTCACAGCTCCTGTGACCCTGATTCAATACCCAGCTTGGGTCACTGTGTGGAGTTTGCACATTCTCCCCATGTCTGTGTGGGTTTCCTCCTGGTGCTCCAGTTTCCTCCCACAGTCCAAAAGATGTGCTGGTTAGGTGCGTTGGCCATGCTAAATTGCCCCTCAGTGTACCCGAACAGGTACTGGAGTGTGGTGACTATGGGATTTTCACTAACCCCATTACAGTGTGACTATAAACCTACTGGTGACTTAATTAAATAAAAGAAGCTCTGACGAAGGGTCATCCAGACTCAAAACATTGACTCTATTGTCTCTCGACAGATGCTGAGATTTTCCAGCATTTTATGTTTATGTTTCATATTCCAGCATCTGCAGTATTCTGTTTAATCTTCTAAATTGTGTTGTGTCAATGGTTTGTATTTCTCCAAGTATTTTACTACTTAGATGACAGGCATACTCCCTGAGTTACAAATAGGTAACAAAAATGAGGATGCTTGCCTCATGTCAGAATGAGTTTCTTCCGGGGGTTCCGGTTTCTTCCCACAGTTTGAAGGACGTGCTGTTTGGGTGCATTTGCCATGTTAAATTTTCCTTAACAGATGTTGGAGTGTGGTGACTGGAGGATTTTCACAGTAACTTCAGTGCGGCGTTAATGTAAGCCTATATAAATAAATAATACATACATTTTATATCTCGGATCTAAGGAGAGAGTTTCTGTGATTCTAGCAGTCCTGTTCACAATGCTTTAGAATGTCCCTTCCATGCTTCTGGCTCTCCCTTTCTGCTCTTTGTTTGCTTTCCCCTGAGTCCACATCCAAGTTGAAGTGCAGTGAACATCAACATTAAACAGATTCATATAATTAAATACAGAACAACTGAACCACTGAATAAGTACAACTGTCATAACATAGGAAATGTGGCAGCCAATTTGCACAGAGCAGGTTTCTCTCCCAACAACAGTGTGATAATCACCAGATAATCAATTTCAGTGGTGTTGGTTGAATTTTGGCCAGAATACGAGCGGTAACTTTCCTGCTTGCCTTGTGAAATAGTGGTAAATCTGCATAACAATGTGTCTGGAAGTCAACACGTCCTAACAGTGCAGCAGTCTATCAGCTCTGCGCTGGGAGTGCCAGCCTGAACTATGTGCTTAAACCCCTGCAGAGGCTCTTGAACCCATCACCTTGTGACTCTGAGGCATGAGTGCTCCCCATTGACCAACGGTTGACATCTGATGTGGGGTGTTTGGGTGAACCGCTGAGCATTTTCCTCTTTGCTACCTGAGGCTACCTGATTGCGGAGATCGTCACAAACTTTCTTTCCATGAGCCGGTGAGAAGCTGGTAGCTACGCTGGAGGAGTAGAAATATCTCAATGAGCTTGAAATCGTTTCCCTTGCTCCCTCATCAAATTAGTCGAAAACCTGGAGTCAGCTTTGCTAAACGCTGGGGCGTGAGAGGACTGGGAAAAAAGGCCAGCCATTGTCTCGGTTTGCCACGTTTCTCCTTCAGCCAAGGACTTGAGCCTGAACACTGTAATCAGAACAAAGAGAAACAGATGACTCCATTCAGTGTAATCAATTTGCCATTTACATGTAATGCCCAGGGGTGACACAAAAACAATGACAGCAATCTTGTCGTTGCTGATAATGCAGAGTCCATGGCACTCAGCACCTCTACAGAGAAAGAACAAACTGGAGAGCTCCAGTACCTTGTCATTGCTGTTGTTTTTCAAGCACCTTCAGATTTAATTAACTGCAGTGAGTTACTGCACTGCTTAGCAGTGAGGCCAAGACACTCACTCATCGGATAATTCATTTTTTATTTAGACTGCAAAGTGTGGGCCCAGGACGTTACCAAAGACTTGCTTCAGTGTTATATTTTGGCTGTGTTTGCTGTGGTGTTTCAGATGTACTGATGATATGTAGCATACACATTTCATCACAGTGCTTCTTTCAAACTCCTACCTTCTTCCACATTTTGCCATGAGATTGCAATTATTGAATGTTCCTCACGCTGCTATTAATGTGGCTAAATTGATGCTGTTTGTACTCAGTGTATTGTCATTATATCCAATGTGAATCATATTATGAATCATCTCTCTTGCTTGTACTCCACCTATTTTATGAAGCTGTCACATGAGACAATGTCACAAGCTGTCATGACAGCAATATGTGAAGGCTTGTCTCCAAAGATATTACTTCTTGATAGGAATCCTTCTCAATTCTTTAATCGCGACATGTTTTGCCTTCCGTTTGCAAAATTGTGCTCAGTCCCACCTTCACTACCACAGAAAGGCATGTTGCACAGTGGATAACACCACTGCCTCACAGCGCCAGGGACCCGGGTTCAATTCTGGCCTTGGGTGACCCTTTATGAGGACTTTGCACATTCTCCCCGTGTCTGTGTGGGTTTCCTCCGGGTAATCTGGTTTCCTCCCACAATCTAAAGACGTGTGGGTTAGGTCGATTGACTATGCTAAATTGCCCCTTAGCGTTGGGAGGGGATTAGCAGGGTAAATATGTGGGATTACTGGGATAGGGCCTGGGTGGAATTGTCGTCAGTGCAGGCTTGATGGGCCGAATGGCCCCCTGCTGTAGGGATTCTATGGTTATTTTTTGGACCAAACAGAAAAGAGAAACTTTCACTTGTATATTGCCTTTCACAACGTTGGAAGATGCCAGTTTGCTTTATTGTCAATGAAGTATTTTGAAGCACAGCCATTGTTGTAATAAGGAAAACGCAACTGTCAATTTTCACACAACAATGTGATATGGACCAGATAAACAGTGCTACAATAGCAAAAATGCTGTGAATATGGAAAATCTGAAATAAATAAATCCGAATGTTCAGTGGTTCAGGCAGCATCTGAGAGAACCTTTTGGGTCAATGACTTTTTGTCTGTGTTCATTTGAGGGATAATTATTACCTAGGGCAGGAGGATGCACTGCCCTGTTCTTTGAAGTAGTGGAATCTTTTAAATCCCACTGAGCAGATTAAACAGAGCCTTGGTTTAGCATCTCATCCAAAAGGATGGCACCTCCAATAGTGCAGCACTCATCGGAACACAGAAGAAATAGAGGCATGAGTAGGCCATTCGCCCTTCGAACCTGCTCCGCCATTCATTTCGATCATGGTTGGTCATCAGATTCAATATCCTGATCCTGCTTTCTCCCTACATTCCTTAATCCCTTCAGCCCCAAGAGCTATACCTAATTTCTTTTCAAAATGGCAACACTTTGGCCTCAAATATTTTCTGTCGTAGTGATTTCCAAACAATCACCACTCTCTGGATGAAGAAACTTCTCCTCACCTCAGTCCTAAAAGGTTTATCCCCTATTCTCAAACAATGACCCCTAATTCTGGAGTCCCCCACCAATGGGAACATGCTTTCTAAATCTACCCCCTCTAATCCTGTTAGAATTTTATACGTTTCTACGAGATCCCCTCTCACTCTTCCTCTGTATTGTATCGGAGTGCCAGCCTAGGTTATGTGCTTAAATCTCTGCAGTGAACCCCATACTCATCTGACTCAGTGGGCTGAGTGCTATTGCAGAACAAGGGCAGTGCCACTCATCAAGGAGGAGTTGTAGCCCCCTCAAATTTTTCGAGTAGCCATCCTGTCAAATCTCATATTGGTGATTATCGAATGGTTGGCAGAAGAGATGAGGTTGCAGTAGGATGTGCAATGATGGGATGCACAGTACACTTTGTACAAGGATGACTTTGGGTAGCTCTGAGAAACAGCAACCCTGTCTGACCTTCCCCTTTTCTAACCCAAGTGCATCGGGTCGCAGCAGCCAATTGTCACCACAGAGATCACTAAACGTAACAAAGCCTTGGAAAAGGGATTGGGGCATATAGACCAAAATTAATAACCCTCAGCTCATCAAAGAGCAATCGAGCAGAGAAGAGTTTGGGCCTTAGTCCTTCATCAAAACAAGAGAATACATAGAAACATAGAAGATAGGAGCAGGAGGAGGCCATTTGGCCCTTTCAGCCTGCTCTGCCATTCATCAAGATCATGGCTGATCATCCAACTCAATAGGCTAATCCTGTTTTCTCCCCATAACCTGTGATCCTATGCACCCCGAGTGCTATATCTAACCGCATGTTAAATACTTCCAATGTTTTAGCATCTATTTCCTGTGGTAATGAATTCCACAAGCTCACCACTCTTTGGGTGAAGAAATGTCTTCTCATCTCCGTCCTAAATGGTCTACCCTGTGTCCTCGTTCTGGACTCTTCCACCACCCGAATATCCTTGCTGTGTTTGTGCTGTCTAATCCTGTTAGAATTTTATAAGTCTCAATGAGATCCCCCCACCCCCCATTCGTCTGAACTCCAGCGAAAACAATCCTAACCTAATCTCTTCTCAGTCCCCCACCCACAGAATCAGCCCGGTAAACCTTTGCTGCACTCCCTCGAGAGCAGCAAGAACATTCTTTCTCAGAAAAGGAGACCAAAGCTACAAAGATATTCTAGGTGTGGTACAATGAACAAGCAGCATATGTTTTTTAAAAGTTTATTTATCTGTCTCACCAGGAGGCGCACATTAACACAGCAATGAAGTTACTATGAGAATCCCCTAGTCGCTGCACTCCAGTGCCTGTTCGGTTATACTGAGGGAGAATTTAGCATGGCCAAATGCACCTACCCAGCATGTCTTTCGGATTGTGAGAAGAAGCCAGAATGCCCGGAGGAAACCCACACAGACATGGGGAGAATGTGCAGACTCTGGACACACAATGACCCAAGCTGGGAATCAAACCTGAGTCCCTGGCGCTGTGAGGCAGTAGTGTTAACCACTGGGCCACCGTGCTGCCCGCATTTGAAAGCAGAAGACAGAGGAAAGAAAGCTTGCGATAAATTGAATCAAGTAGAAAATAGAAGTTGGTTAAATGGCGGAAGTAATATCAAATAATGAAGGGATGTATTAGTGCTACATCAGACGCTGCTTCACTCGATTAATGGGAAAGTTTATAATGACTCTTTGAAGATAATGTGGAGATACAATCTTTTGCCCCCTGCTCTTTCTGTAATTGGATATTGCATGTCCTAACCTCTCAAAATGCACTCACCAAGAAGAGGAGGATCTGGAACTTCATTCTTTAATCTCCAGTCTCTTCTTGGTTTAAGATTTAGACATAATACCCATTAGACAGTGCATTTCAGTGATCCCTTACAAACCTCTGCAGAGCTAATGAGGAATGTCCTTCAATCTGATTTATAATCTATATTGTTAAATAAAGTGCAATGACTGGGCAGCAGTATAAAAAGGAAATTGCCTCATTGATGTTTGCATATAACTATATAAATCCTGAGAAAAAATTAGTTTAATTGCAACTGCTTGAAATACATCATACCAATGCATGGCAGTGTTTGTTAGCAACTATAACTATGTAGGGTGTTACATGGGAGCTTCTTTGTGTCAGGTAACTTGACTGGCATTGGTCGCTAATATGCTCCGTTCAGTGGTATCAAAAGCTATAACATGTATTGGAATATGCGTATGGTGGCACAATGGTTAGCACTACTGCCTCACAGCGCCAGAGACCCGGGATCACTTCCTGGCTTGGGTCACTGTCCGTGCAGAATCTGTGCATTCTCCCCATGTCTGTGTGGGTTTCCTTCCACAGTCCGAAAGACGTGGACCCAAACAGGTAACACAGTTTTTTTCACAGTAACTTCATTGCAATGTTAATGTAAACCTACTAGTGACACTAATAAATAAAATTTATGCTTCTTAGGGGTGTACAGGGCAGTGGATAAAGAGCAACATTTAACAAAGGGAGAAAGAAAGATTGAACGTAAGTCTCCTGTAAAGCGAAGGATATTTTAGGAGGCATTGGAAGATGAGGAAGGAAATGATGGAAATGATGGTGAAGGAGGGAGTTTCAGAGGATAGGGATCTCCTAGGTGGAAGAATAATGACAGCTAGTGGAACAGAATAAGTGGGGAGAAGAAAGAAGCGGGGACAGAAAGTTACATGCTAGGAGATTTGGTTGGAGGATGTCTCTGAGTCAGGATAGAGTGAGGCTTTGGAGAGGTGAGGACATTAATCCAGTGAAGGTAAAAGCAAAATACTGCTGATGCTGGAATCTGAAACAAAAACAGAAAATGCTGGAAAATTTCAGCAGGCCTGACAGCATCTGTGGGGAGAGAATAGAGCCAATGTAAAAGCAGAATAAGTCAGGTGGATGGTGAAGGTGTGGGTTGTGCGCTGCTTGGAGATGTGGTCATTGGTATTTTGGATGAGTTGTCGTTTCAAGTCAAGCAGAATTCATAGAATTATAGAGTCAACAGCACGGAGACAGGCCCTTCGGCCCAAATTGGTCCATGCCGACCAAAATGCTCATCTAAGCTAACCCCATTTGCCTGCATTTAGACCATATCTCTCTAAACTTTTCCTACTCATGTATCTGTCCTAATGCCTTTTAAATGCTGTCAATGTCCCTGCCTCAACCACTTCTTCCAGCAGCTCATTCCACATACTTACCATCCTCTGTGATCGATTCCCAACCCTGGGAAAAGACTTTGTGCATTGACCCTATCCATGCCTCTCATGATCTTATAATCTCTACAAGATCAGCCCTCAGTCTCTCATGCTCCAAGGAGAGAAGTCCTAACCTGTCCAGTCAAGTGAACAAGACCAGCCTAGAGAATGTTGGGGAATGAAACCTAATTGGATATTAGGTTTTTGGCTTGTGGGCCAGGAGGAGCAGTGCGCTTCCCGTTCCCAAGGAGCACACTGCTTGTGGGCCAGGAGGAGCAGTGTGCTTCCCATTCCCCAGGAGCACACTGCTTGTGGGCCAGGAGGAGCAGTGTGCTTCCCATTCCCCAGGAGCACACTGCTTGTGGGCCAGGAGGAGCAGTGTGCTTCCCATTCCCCAGCCCAGCAAGCTCACCTGCTTTCCTCCCTGGGCTGTTGGAAGCAACTGAGATTGACGCTTTGAGCAAACATGTACTGAGGATGATTTGAAGGAGGAAGAGGTAACTACAAAGTTGATTTTACTGCCACTTCCCAAGATAGTCCACAAGGCACGCCTCGGAAGTTGACAGTAACTGGGGCAGTTAGGTCCTTGGGAACTCAGATCACACCATACATTACCCAGTACCCCCAACTTCACCCCACCCTCTCTTCAACACCCTGCCCAACTCCTCCACCCTACCCTCTTTTTTTTATGTAGTTGGTGGGGAAGAACAGTTCATCGGGGGAAGAGAGATCCTGGTTAGGGCAGTGAGGCAACGGATACAAATTGGGCCCCATTGAATAATTATAGTGGCAGGTTTTACAAATGCAAAATGCTGGCAGGGAGCGTTCTCAGCAGCACATTGTGTGATTTCCAAGGACCGTGCTCATGATTTCTCAATGTGATACCTGGTTGTCAAGGATGTTTTTTAAAAAATTAATCCAAGATATGTGAGCTTTGCTGGCTAGGTCAGCATTTATTGCCCATCCCTAATTGCCTTGGAGTAGGTGGTGGTGAGCTGCCATCTTGTTCCTGTAAGTGGAAGAAAATTGGCACTTGTATTGTGTCTCTCATGACTTTGAGATCTCCCAAATCACTTACTTGAGATTATGAGAACAAAAGCAACAGCCTGCCATTCAGCCCCTCAAACTTCCTGCACCATTTGATAAATTAATGACTGCCTTGGTTGTAACCTCAGGCTCAGACTCCTGCCAGAACCAATCGCCCACGACTCCAACGTCGATCACAAATCTGACTCAATCTTGAATATATTCGATGCCTCCGCTGCTCTCTGGGGAAGAGGTTTACAGTTAATGAGGTATTTTTGAAGATAGTCCCTATTGTCATGCAGAAAATGCAGCAACCAATTTGTGCACTGCAGGATAAATGACCGGGCAATCTGTTTTAATGATGTTGGTTGAAGAATAAATATTGGTTAAGACACAGGGAAGAATTGGTCAGGCCTTGTTGTTGTGATGTAAGAAATGTGACAGCTCATTGCTAAAATGAAATTGCTGCTTTTTAAATCAATCTGTGAGGTGGAGATGCTGGCGTTGGACTGGGGTAGGTGCAGTAAGAAGTCTCACAACACCAGGTTGAAGTCCCAACAGATTTATTTGGAATCATGAGCTTTCGGAGTGCTGCTCCTTCATCTAGTGGGTAGAAGTTAGTTCCTCCACTCACCTGATGAAGGAGCAGCACTCTGAAAGCTTGTGATTCCAAATAAACCTATAGGATTTTAACCCGGTGTTGTAAGTGAATCTGATGTAACCAATTTTCCTGCTGGTTTGTTTCCTGCTGCCCATCTCTGCCTCTCATTTTATTCCCCCTCTCTGCTAGAAATCAGACAAAGATACAGTTCCACAAACGCATTCAGCCTTTTGGTACCTTACCTCCACGTGGCCATTCCTTGTGTGTCGGCCATAAATCTGTGCTGGGCTAGGCCAGTAGGGATCACCAGATCTTCCAGTCAGACTCGGGCCTAGTGCCTCAGCCGAGCACTAGGTCTGTCAATAAAGCATCTTAATCCGCATGTGTGCTCTGAGCTTAGCCAGAACTCTACTTACATTGCATGCATGCAGGGTTCCCAGTCTTGGGAATTCTGGCAGCTAGAAGGAGGCAGGAAGGGTTGGTTCTATCAGGTAGGATGACAGCACTGCTTGTGGGCCAGGAGGAACAGTGTGCTTCCCATTCCCCAGCCCAGCAAGTTTACCTGCTTTCCTCCCTGCTCAGAGGCCCCTCGCTGATGTTTTCTCAGATTCCTTTGAACTCATTTATGCGACCCTCTGCAATGTCCTCCTGCCCTCCACCCTTTGACCTCTGTAACCAGGGGCTGCAGACTTTCCTGCCAAGAGCTAGCCGGGCCCCTGTATCTGCCTGGCTGCTGACTGGAAAAGGGAGTCAAGGCTTTTATAAAAAGGAGCTGCTTAATGATGTTAGTGCTGGATATCTTTATTTTAGTTTTTACTCCTTCCTTTGTTGTGGTCACCATGAGGAGCTTGGCAACCCAGAATATTTGGTGATGTTTCAGAGTAATGCTTATCACTAGCATCAAATTTAAAATTTTTATCCTTGTATTTTAATCCTTTCATGGCTTTACCTCTCACTACCTCTGAAACCTCTTCCAGCCTCTTATTCCTTTCTAATTCACAATCTTCTGAATCTGGCATTTTCTGCATTTTAACTTGCCTATGCCCCATCCTTGTTGGCTACACCTTCAGCTGTTTGAGTACCACACTCTAAAATTCTACCACTCAACCTCTATCACTCCCCCAGCTCCATCTGTCCTCCAACACTACTCCTTCTTGAATCTACCTCTTTGACTGTAATACATCTTTAGTTTAAACACCTTCCTAGCATTCCAGTTTAATGAGACAAACAAGGCCAGTAATTCAACAATTTCTTTATTTAACACTTCTGGTACCAACTCAGACATAAATAGTTGCAAGTCATGAACTCTTTACTGAACTTTAACTCTGAACATTAACTTTCAACTGAACATTAACTCTTAAACTGTACTTTAACTTTAACTGAACATCAACTTTAATGATTTAACTGAAAATACATACTTCCGAGTTTAAGAAAACCTCAGTGTAGAATCTATCTTCTTATTCTCTGAAGCATCCTTCAGGGTACACTTCTTCTTGTGATGGTTGGTCTCTGAGTTATCGCTGCCAAGCAAACGCTAAACATATCCTTTTATCCATAATTTTCCATTCACTTATGGAAAATTCTCTGTCATCCAGCCAATGAGTTGATCAGAAACTCCAATTGCAACCTTTGATTAGGCCAATCAAATGCAGACAGAATAGTTTCATTGGTCACCTCAGGCCTCATCTCTAGGCCATTTAAGTACATATTGTTTACAATGCAATGCCCAGATAAGGAACACTGACTCCCAAAAGTCTGTTCAGAACTCAGTCCTGCCAAGGACAAGCTGCTGACCTTGACACCTTTGTCCTTTGACAAATTCCAGGCCACTGGCCACAAGAAAATCCCAGCATAGTGAAAAAAACAACTTTAACCAAAAAATCAGGTTTCCTTGATTAAAGATCTTTCAGCATATTAAAAATTAAAACTCCATTCAGCCAGATGACCAATTGTTCAACCATGCCCCCTAACAACCCTTTCTGAGGCCACATCTGTCCTTTCAGATGGATGGAACAGAATCCAGGCAATATTTTAAAGAGAGGGAGATATTTTGCTGGACTCCTGACCAATACTTGTCCCTCAACCAACATCCTCCACCTCCTACAGGTACTATGCCCCAAGAGAGTGCTGGTGACTATGGACTTCCACTAATTTGGTCCATGATCATGTTTGACAGTTGTTTGCAGTTGCCTTTTGCAATATGGCTGATCAGGAAACTCTCCCACTCTTCCTGCCAGCCAGCTTAGTTTTAATTCATTCATTAGTGTCACAAGTCAGCATACATTAAAACTGCAATGTGAAAATCCCCCAGTCATCACATTCCCGTGCCTGTTCCTGTACACTGAGGGAGAATTTAGCGCGGCTAATGCAGCTAACCAGCTTGTCGTTTGGATTGTGGGAGGAAACCCTAGCACCTGAATGACATCCACACAGATACGGGGAGGACGTGCAAACTCCACACAGACAGTAACCCAAGCCGGGATTCGAACCTGGGTCCCTGGCACTGTGAGGCAGCAGTGCTAACCACTGTGCCGCCAAGTGTCCTGGATTTTTTTTCCTCTGCACAATGTGATTGTAAGCTGTTGTTATTCACTGAGGATTTGATTTCAGGTCATGTTTTATATTCCAAAACACTGAAGATAATAACATTCAACCCAGCCAGGGGCCCAGAACAAATGGCCGTGGATAGGCTGCCTCTTGTATACCCTGTCTCATTTTCCTTCTGTGGGTTCAACAGAAGTTAATGGGGTTAGAACAAAGGTTTCATCCATTGCTGTTTATGTTGCGCCATCGTTCAAGTTGAATTTCTTCTCTAAGTAAGTGTTGTGTGAAAATGACTCAGAGTTATTGTTAAACCTTTCTGTGGGCAAAACCCGAAAGGGCAACCAGAGCTTCTGAATAAGTCAGTGTCAAGGAGCTGCAGTAAGTCTGCCAGCCAGCTTTTCACCAATTCTAATGAAGCTCTGAGTTGGGCGATAATGGCGTATCTGTGCATGGCAATTGCTATTGAGCTCAGCAGATACAGATATACGAGTGACTCACCTAATGAAGGAGCAGTTTTCTGAAACTCATGATTCCAAATAAATCTGTAGTACTTTAACCTGGTGTTGCAAGACTTCTTATTGTGCCCAACCCAGTCCAATGACAGTATCTCCACATCTTGGTTAAATCCAGATAATGAGTTTTAGAAAGTTAGCTAGCTTTGTGGGGAATTACAACCACATATAATTTTGTCCTCATGTCTGTCCAGCATTTAATTGGTCAGGAACTGATTTTTTTGTTGTTGCTTCAGAACACATAGAATAGAATCACTATTGTGCAGAAGGAAGCCAATTGGCCCATCACCAACAATAATCCCACCCAAGCCCTATCCCTGTAACTCTACATATTTACAGTTCTAATCCCCCCTGACACTAAGGGGTAATTTACCAGAGCCAATCAACCTAACCCGCATATCATTTGGAGAAAGCCATGCAGATATAGGAAGAATGTACCAACTCCTTGACGCCTTTATTGTGGGTTCCACTAGAGGTAGACAAAAACGTCGATGAGCGACGTAAGACTTGAATAAGGCACTCACTGAGGGTGTTAAAATGGGCGGCACGGGCTTGTAAGGCAGAAGGGCCTGTTTCCTGTGCTGTGCTGTTCTTTGTTCCACACAGACAGTGACCCGAGGCCAGAATTGAACCCAGGTTCTTCGCTCTGTGAGGCAGCAGCACTAACCACTGTGCCATACCTGCAGTCACTAGTGGCTTCTCCACTATTAGCGGAGCTAAAATCAGCCAACTCAGCATTTATCAAGCCTGAGGCTTCTTGACTTGGCAACTTTATATTGCTGTGTGCAATGCCTTTATCCACAAGGCGGCCTTCTCGACACACGACAGCGCAGAGTCGCTGAGCAGATATTGATAGCCAAGTTCCGCACACATGAGGACGGCCTCAACTGGGATCTTGGGTTCATGTATCTGTAACCCCTATGATTTGCTTGGGCTTGCAAAATCTTATTAACTGTCCTGTCTGGAGACAATATACATCTCTTTAACCTGTGTTTAACACTCTCTCCACTCACAATGTCTGTACCTTTAAGACTTGATTATCTGTAAAGACTCACATTTCAACCATTATTTTGTAAATTGAGTTTGTGACTTTATATGCCCTGTTTGTGAACAGAACTCTCACTTACATGACGAAGGGACAGCACTCTGAAAGCTAGTGGCTTTTGCTACCAAATAAATCTGTTGGACTTTAATCTGGTGCTGTGAGACTTCTTACTGTGTTTATCCAGAAATACATTGGTGAAGGATTACTTTTTTAACGCAATTATGGAGCTAGCTATATTGTTTCGATTATACTTCAGTCATACAGAGTCTTGGTCACATCCCATCAGGAGCACTTGTGTTCAGATTTGGGAGCTGCCCCTCATGAGGACATATTGACCTTGGAGGAAGTTCATCGCAGATTCACCCAAATGGTAGCAAAAGCTTTAAAGGGTTACATTATGAAGAGAGTCTGCAAGTATTTAGCTCAATTCCCTTGCGTTTGTAAGACTGACGGGTGATCTAATTGAGATGTTGAAAATGCTGACGGGATTCGATGGGGGAGATACAGAGGAACTATCTTTTCTGCTGGTCAAATTCAGAACAAAGAAGCGCAATTTTCAAATTAGCAATAAGCCATTTGTGATTTACATCATCTTTTTCACACAGCAAATGGAAGAAATCTGTAACTCTCACCCAAAAGACTGTGGATGCAATTGCAGTCCATTGCAATTTTCAAGTCAGAAGTGAAGATATTTTTATTTGGCAAGGGGATCAACAGGGATTGAGAAAGTTGAGATATAGATCAGCCACAATCTGACTGAACAACACATATATTTCCTTTAATGTAATAAGACTCTAAGTGCTTCATAGGAGCATTATGAAACGACACATGACACCAGGTAATAGGGTAGCACAATGGTTAGCACTGTAGCCTCAGAGCGCCAGGGACCCGGGTTCACTTCTCAGCTTGGGTCACTGTCTGTGTGGAGTTTGCACGTTCTCCCCGTGGCTGCATGGGTTTCATTTGGGTGCTCTGGTTTCCTCCCATACTTATGACACTAATAATAAATAAACTTTAAACATTTTAGAATTGAAGAATCATAGAATCGCTACAGTGCAGAAGGAGGCTGTTTGGCCCACTAAGCTACACTGACAACAATCCCACCCAGGCCTTATTCCTGTCACCCCGTGTCTTTACCCGAGTCCTGTTGACACTCAGCGGCAATATAGCGTGGCCAATTCATCTAACCCGCACATCTTTTGGAGTATGGGAGGAAATCGGAGCATCCGGAGGACACCCACGTAGCCACAGGGAGAACGTGCAAACTCCACACACACAGTGACCTGGGAATCGAACCCAAGTCCCTGGCACTGTGAGGCAGCAGTGCTAACCTCAGTGCCACCATGTCTCAAAAGAGGATAGAGCTGTGGGGAGAGTACTCCACAGTTTGGGGCAACTGAAAGTACAGAGCAATTAAAGTCAGGGATACACAGAATGCCAGAATTAGAAAAAGGCAGACATCTCGGTGGTTGAGAGGCTGGACAGAATAGCATGTCAGCTACGATTCTCACCAACTTTAACAGATGCACCATAGAAAGCACAGTTTGTATGGCTCCTGTCTGCACAAGACAGCAAGAAACTACAAAAAGGCCTTGAATGTAGCCCAATCCGTCACTCACACCAGCGTCCCATCCATTGACTCTGACTACACTTCCCGCTGCCTCGGCAAAACAGTCAGCATAATTAAGGACCCCACGCAACCCCGATATTCTCTCTTCCGCCTTCTTCTGTCGGGAAAAAGATACAAGAGTCTGAGGTCATGTACCAACCCACTCAAGAACAGCTTCTTCCCTGCTGCCATCAGACTTTTGAATGGACCTACCTTGCACTAAAAGTTGATCTTTCTCTACACCTTAGCTCTGACTGTAACACTACACTCTGCACTCTCTCCTTTCCTTCTCCATGAAGGTATGTTTTGTCTGTACAGCACACAAAAAAAATCCTTTTCACTGTGTGGTAGTACATGTGACAATCATTAACCAAATCAAGAAACTGTGAAACTTGCCAACAGAAAATGGGTAGCTGAGACAGCTAGCTGCATTTAAGAAGAAAGTAGACAGGCTCATGAGGGCGAAGGCAATTGAAGGATATGAGGATGGGGTTAAAAGAGAAAGAATGGGAGAAGGCCTGTGCAGTGCATGAAAATGAGCAAGAACCTACTGGGCTGTACATATAACTTAATAGCAAACTGCCATTGCTATGCTTCAGAGCGAAAGCACATAAAAAGGTGATTGTCACTGATTACAACAGTGCAGGAAAATGGGACACACGTGTTTTGTTGTGTTATGAGGTAATGTTTTGTAACAGCCAATTTTTTGCCCTGCCGAGCCTTCCAACTGGAGTCACGTCATTATTCTCACTTAATTGACAAGAGGTTATCACGCGATTAACTGAATAATTGCTGCCCAATCGCATGACAAAGTTTGTGGTTCAGGCTTGGTAAATCATTGACAGGCTGCCCGCTGGAACACCAGCCGGGCTCCAGGGCCTGTTCACTCAAGGGAGCTCAATCACTAGGTGTCAGAGCTCACACTTGGCTGAGGGTTAAACAGCCTCCATACAGTGCAATGTCCAATTGATATGTATCAAATAATTGGCTTTCAAATTAACTTGCCACTTAATGCCTATCAGATTACATATGCGGTTGATTAAGAGCTTTGCTACTGGCTCCACTTCTGTTGTGAAACCTGACAGAGTCATGGTATAATAATCATGTGTCTAAAATAAATCCTAGGAACAAACTTACAGTCAGGTTTCATCGCAGTGTGAATTGCCACAAGTAAGGGGGAGTGGGGGGTGGTATGTTAGGTTGGGGTGGGGAGAATGTATATAGGGCAGTACGATATTTATTTTCATAGAATCCTACGGTGCAGAAGGAGGCCATTCAGCACATTAAGTCTGCACTGACTACAAACCCACCCAGGCCCTAGCCTCATGCATTTACCCTGGCTAGACCCCCTGACCCTAAAGGGCAATTTAGCATGGCCAATCCACCTAACCTCGCACATCTTTGGAATGTGGGAGGAAACCGGAGCACCTGGAGGAAACCCGCACAGACACGGGGAGAACGTGCAAACTGCACACCAACAGTGACCCGAGCCGGGAATTGAACCCGAGAACCTGGTGCTGAGAGGCAGCAGTGCTAACCACTGTGCCATCATACCACCCTGACTATACTCCTTTTGTCTTGGTTTCCTGTTACAGTACCTATGATTAAGAGATTGTGCAGACGATCACTGCCAGTGACCTTTACCCTCATTGGGAACAATTAGTTTTCTGGGAAGGTCACCGCTTTCTCCCCATACTACCCCAGGCAATGGTCAGGTGCGAGCATCCACACAGAGTTAAGTCTGTTTGTTTCAATCTAGAGGTAAGTGGGGTGGTGTGACAGCAAATGTTTTTAAACTTCTGTATCCCCATACTGGGAACAGCAGGGTAGTGGTTATGTCACTGGATTAGTATTCCAGCAGCCTAGGTTAACAAGCTAGAGAGTTGATTTGATTTTTTTTATTATTGTTGCATGTATTAGTAGGCAGTGAAAAGTATTGTTTCTTGCATGCTATACAGACAAAGCATACCATTCATAAAGTACATAGGACAGAAGGAAAGGAGAGACAGAAGGAAAGGAGAGGCTGTAACAATGTTACAGTTACAGATAGGGTGTTGAGAAAGATCAGCTTAATTAATATATTGATAGGTGCATTCAAAAGTCTGACGGCAGCAGGGAAGAAGCTGTTCTTTAGCCAGTTGGTACGTATTCACATTCTTTTATACCTTTTTCCCCGATGGAAGAAGGTGGAAGAGAGTGTAGCCGGGGTGCAGGAGGGTCTTGATTATTCTGGCTGCTTTTCCGAGGCAGTGGGAAGTGTAGGCAGAGTCAATGGATGGGAGGCTGGTTTGTGTGATGGACTGGGTTGTGTTCACAACCCTTTGTAGTTTCTTGCAGTCTTGGTCAGAGTAGGAGCCATACTAAGCTGTGATACATCCAGAAAGGATGCTTTATATAGTGCAGCTACAAAATTGATGAGAGCCGTAGCGTACATGTCAAACTTCCTTAGCCTCCTGAGAAAGTAGAGGCATTGGTGGTCTTTCTTAGAACACAGAAAGAGAGAGAACTGATGGGTATGTGGGCACAAGTTGCTGAAGGTCACAGATAGGTGACGAAAGTGGTTTAAAAGACATCATGGGCTTTGTGAGTAAAATGCAAAGGGGAGTAAAGCAAGGAACATAAGAACATAAGAAATAGGAGCAGGAGTAGGCCATCTAGCCCTTCGAGCCTGCCCCGCCATTCAATAAGATCATGGCTGATCTGTCGTGGCTCAGTTCCACATTCCCGCCCTCTCCCCATAACCCTTAATCCCCTCTCTTATCAAAAACCCATCAACCCGCGTCTTAAAAATATTTAGCGAGGTAGCCTCCACCACTTCAATGGGCAGAGAATTCCAGAGGTTCACCACCCTTTGAGTGAAGAAGTTCCTCCTCAACTCCGTTCTAAACCGCCCCCCCTTTATCTTGAGGCTGTGCCCCCTAGTCCTACTATCCTTTCTGAGCGGGAAGAGTCTGTCCACCTCTATCCTATCCATCCCATTCATCATCTTATACGTCTCAATGAGATCTCCCCTCATTCTTCTAAACTCTAACGAGTACAAGCCTAGTTTATTCAGCCTCTCCTCATAGCTCAACCCCCTCAACTCCGGTATCAGCCTAGTAAACCTCCTCTGCACTCCCTCCAAGGCCAAAATATCCTTGCGTAAGTACGGCGCCCAAAACTGCACACAGTACTCCAGCTGCGGCCTCACCAATGCCCTATACAGCCGCAGCAAGACCTCCCTACTTTTATATTCAATCCCCCTTGCTATGAAGGCCAGCATCCCATTCGCCTTCCTGACCACCTGCTGCACCTGCAAGCTGGGTTTTTGCGACTCATGCACAAGGACCCCGAGGTCCCTCTGCACCGTCACCCGCTGCAGTTTTTCGCCACGTAAGTAATAATCCTTCCTACCATTATTCCTACCAAAGTGGACCACCTCGCACTTGCCAACATTAAATTCCATTTGCCATTTCCTGGCCCATTCGCCCAGCCTATCTAGATCCTTCTGTAGACTCTCCACACCCTCCGCACAATTTGCCGTTCCCCCAATCTTGGTGTCATCAGCAAATTTCGACACCCTACAGAACTGAATGAATCTCGATAAAGTATGGTTTAACCTTAACTGGATTGTGTCAAATTCTAAACAGTGTGCTGTAGGAAAGATGGGAAGGCTGTCGAGAGGGTTTAGAAAAATTTGAAGAGAAATAATTCCAGGGATAAGAATCTTCAGTTACGTAGCTGGATTGGAGGAGCTGCAGCTCTTTTCCTTAAGAGAAGAAAAGGTTAGGAAGAGATCACGAGTACTGGATAGAGAGAAATTGTTCCCATTGATAGAAGGGCCAGGAACCAAAAGATATACTGGCTTAAGATAATTAGCAAAAGAACCAGTGGCGACATAAAGGAAACTCTGTCTACGCAGCAATCTGGAATGCATTGGCTGAAAAGGTGATGGAGGCAGAATTAACTGTGTCTTTCAAAAGGATAGTCACCAGAAGGGAACAATATTGCGGGACTGTGGGGGAAGGATGGGGCAGCAGGACTCGCTCATTTGCTTTTGCAGTGTGCCAGTACAGACTAGATGGGCCAAATGGCCCCCTTTTAATCCTGTAACACTTCTACAATCATGGGAATTTAAATTTCGCTAATTAAATAAAAACCTGGAATGTAACGGTAGTGGCGACCATAAAATTACTGAGTTGTTGTAAAAAGCCATCTGGTACTCCAAGGTCCTTCAGGATGAAAGTCTGCCATCCTAACTTGTTTTGGCTTATTTATGACACCAAACTCAGCAATGTGGATGACTCTTCACAGACATTTTAAATGTCTGACAAACCGTTCAATTGTACCAACTGCTCAGTACAGGAACAATAAAACCAATCCAAGAACAATCCCAGTTTCTCCACTTTATCCACCGAACTCTCCTTCGACTTCTTTTTTCCTTTTTGGATTCAGGAAACTTTCTGGCTGCAATCTTATGGCCGTTCACACTGGCAGGATTTTCCCATCCTACTCCAGCAAACGGAGATTTGGCAGGGGACCAAATTCTCTGACTTTGTTCGGGAGTGTGGTGTGAGCGGCTGGTAGGATCGCACCCTACATCTCGAACACAGGGGAATAGGTCGCTTTGATACAGCAGTGGGGTTTTGCCGGGTAATCCTTCTGAATCAGAGAGTAATCATAGAAGAACATAGAAAACTACAGCACAAACAGGCCCTTCAGCCCACAAGTTGCGCTGATCGTATACCTACCTACTAGGCCTACCTATAACCCTCAATCCCATTAAATCCCATGTAACTCAAGAAATTATTTAAGGGGTTGGGTCAGTGATGGGATTGATTGGGCACGGACTATAGAAAGGCTGAGCTTGATGGGCCAAGCAGACTTTTCTTGGCCAATGCTCTCTTGCACTCTCCTGCCCACCTGCTTGTTGTGGCTGATATCAAGAAATGTGTGGAATTAGCAGGAAAGAAAGGACGGTATTTTACGGCCTCATTCGTCCTGAAACCGTAAAATCCCGCCTGAGGTCAATGGACCTTTCCATGGTCTGCCCCTACCTCACTCTGATTCCTGTGGCGGGCGGAACGGTAAATTTCAAGCCAAAGACTTGCATTTACACAATGTTCCCATGGCCACCAGATGTCACAAGGCACATTACAGCCAGTGAGATGCACTTCATGAAGTGTAACATTGGATTTTATACACATTTTATACACATCAAACTCCCAAAAACAACAAGGTGATCATGGTAAGATATCTCTTTATTTAATAAAATATTGATCAGGACTCTAAGGTTAGCTCCCCTGCTCATCTTCAAAGTAACGTGATGAGATCTTTCACATCCTCCAGAATAGGCAGATATCATAGAACATAGAACACTATAGCACAAACAGGCCCTTCGGCCCACAAGTTGCGCTGGTCATATCCAAACCTACCAGGCCTATCTATAACTCTCAATCCCATTAAATCCCATGTACTCATCCAGAAGTCTCTTAAAAGCCCCCAGCGAGTTTGCCTCTACCACTACTGACGGCAGCCGATTCCACTCACTCACCACCCTCTGAGTGAAAAACTTACTCCAGACATCTCCTCTGTACCTGCTCCCCAGCACCTTAAACCTGTGTCCTCTCATAGCGACCATTTCAGCCCTGGGAAATAGCCTCCGAGAATCCACCCTATCTATACCTCTCAACATTTTATAAACCTCTATCAGGTCGCCTCTCAATCTTTGTCTCTCCAGGGAGAAGAGACCTAGCTCCCTCAACTTATCTTCATAAGGCATTCCTCCCAATCCAGGCAACATCATCTTGGTTTAACATCTCATCTGAAAGTGTCACCTCCAACAATGCAGCACACCCTCTGTACGAGTTTGGATTGTTAATTCTGATTTTTGTACTCAAGTCTTGGAGGGAAACTTGAACCTTGTCATGTAGAAGCAAAAGTGCCCCCATTTGAGACCCAGGCGGGCATAAGAGGGAAGGAAGAATGGATTTGAGCTTGCGTCCTGTAACCATGTGGAACTACATCTGAGGCACGGTTGAGGATTCTGGGACTGTACTCATTGGAATTTAGAAGGAAGAGGGGAGATTTTATTAAAACTTACAGAATACTATGAGGTTTGGATAGAGTGGACGTGAAGAGAGTGTTTCCACCAGGAGGAAAATCTAGAACCAGAGGGCACAACCTCAAGCTAAAGGGACAATCCTTTAAAATGGAGATGAGGAGGAATTTCTTCAGCCAGAGAGTAGTGAATCTGTGGAAATCTTTGCCACAGAAGGCTGTGGAGGCCAGGTCATTGAGTGTATTTAAGATAGAGTTAGATAGATTCTTGATTAATAAGGGGACCGGGGGTTATGGGGAAATGACAGGAGAATGAGGATGAGAAAGAGATCAGCCATGATTGAATGGTGGAGCAGTCTCAATGGGCTGAGTGGCCTAATTCTGCTCCTATGTCTTATGGTCTTACATGTTATTGTTTCAATTATCAGTGTGCCTGAGCTTTCCAAGGGGTTAAAAACAGGCTGGTTCTACAACATTCCATTGTGCCAGACCATCACTGAAGTAGGGAAGTCCAAAGATGTGCAGGGCTAGGTTGATTGGCCATGCTAAGAAACTGCCCCTTAGTGTCCAGGGATATGCAGGTTAGAGGGATTAGTGGGTATATATGTAGGGGTATGGGGTTAGGGCCTGGGTGGGATTGTGTTCGGTGCAGACTCGATGGACCGAAGGGCCTCTTTCTGCACTGTAGGGTTCTATGATCTATAAGTTGAAAATTAAGCTCTTGTGAAAACCCAGTTCTGTAACTGTGGCGATTGTGCTCAGTGAGTGTCCCAATTAAGGACAGCACAGCAGAAAAGGGTCACCTGCCTTGGGGTACCAATTGGGACTGAGAGTGGATAATCACCCCAGGAGGTGGAGTCTTCTCCTGGACAGAAGACAGTCTGAAGACATGTAGGGACTGGGGCAGAAGGTGGGTTGCTCCAGGGTTGGAGGGGGGAGGGGGCGGAGGGATCTGCATAGTGCTTCCTTGTAAATAAATATCTTTTTGTGTTCCAGGCGAGGGTCTGTGAACATGCATCATTACAGAAACTTTCTCTAACTCTTACTCGCTCACACTCCCTGCTTCTTTGACCCTCAACAGGCATGAACGCCAACTAGGATGGCCAGCTGGATTCCCTTTGCATCTCCAGAAGTTGAAGGCTAGTCTCTGGGACACAGATCATAGAATCCCTAGTGCAGAAAGAGGCCATTCGGCCCATTGGGCCTGACAACAATCCCACCCAGGCCCTATCCCCATAACCCAACTTATTTACCCTTCTAACCCCCCTGACATTAAGAGGCAATTTAGCATGGCCAATCCACCTAACCAGCACATCTTGGAATCCATGAGCAAAGTCCTAGGTTAATAAGAAAACTAGTAGTTTTGGAAAGAAAAAGAGAAATTGAACCCTCTTGTTTACCAGTTAGTAAAATATTGAACATGGCTTTGAAAAGTTGCATCAGGTAAAGCCTTGGTTTAACCTCACTAGCTACCCTGGTCCTTAACTCTACCCAGCCTGGCCAAACCGCCATCGCAGGTGCGTCAGCACACCAGAGTGCAAGGGGCTTGTCTTGTCCCCTGCCTGATCATATTTTCACCCTGTTTGCTGCATCCAAGCCCAGGATAATCTCCCCTCTAATTGACAGATTGCTTAATGGCCTTCCACCATCCACATGGGCCATAATTAAACAGAATAATGCAGAACAATTGAGGTCCTATGTCACTCATAATTGCTTTTGTTATGTGTTCTTTTTAATGACAAAAAATGCCAATGCTGCTCGGGTATAATCCAACAAAAGCCATTTGAACCTGATGGATTGTGCAGTATTCTTTCTTTAAGGTCATTTGGAAAATACTGACAGACGCAGCACCTAGCTAATGGAGAGATTTAATTGTATTCCACTTGATGGTGTGAAGCCTTTCACAGAGCTGCTGACGAGGCTGTTCTGTGCTTAATCAGGGAGGAATTCGAGGGAGATCTTTGCAACCTCAGAAAGGTTAAGGGCAGCATGATTTGGTGTGCTGCACCATTCAGCTTGCTGATTAATTTGCTGAAAGCTTTAGTTAACTGCAGCATTACGCTTGTGTTTTCATCTCAGTGTTGTGTATTTGGCTAAATTATTCTTTTGATAGGAATAATAGGAGAGGCAATATAATCCAAATGGCAGTATTGTAACGGGGGTGCAAAACAGAGAGATCTGGGAGGCACACAAGACATTTAAGGTCAAGCTGTGAAGGGTGTTAAAAAGGCAATGGGTTTCTTAGATCTATTAATAGAATCAAAGAGTGCAAAAAAAAGTTATGTTTAACCTTTATAAAGCATTGGTTATAAGCACCAGCTGGAATATTGTGGCCCATTCTGGGCACTATACTTTAGGGAGGATGGCTACCCCACCTTGGGGGAGGTGATGTTTCTGTCTTCACGGAGGAGGACGTGAATAATTTGCCGGGTGTTAGCGATGGAAAGGTGGTAGGACTGGAGGGTCTTAATTACATTACTGTTACTAGAGAGGTGGTGCTCGACAGACTGGAGGGGCTGATTGTGGACAAGTCCCCAGGACCGGATGGAATGCATCCGAGGGTTCTGAAAGAAATGGCGGAGGTGATAGTGGATGCCTTGGTGGTTATTTTCCAGACGTCGCTGGATTCCGGGGAAGTGCCGGAAGATTGGAAAACGGCTAATGTTACGCCGTTGTTTAAGAAGGGTGCCAGGCAAAAGGCGGGGAATTATAGGCCGGTTAGTTTAACGTCTGTGGTAGGTAAAATGTTAGAATCCGTCATTAAGGAGGAAATTGCGAGGCATCTTGAAGGGAATTGCTTGATAGGGCGGACGCAACACGGTTTCATTAAAGGGAAGTCGTGTCTGACAAATTTACTGGAGTTCTATGAGGATGTGTCTAGGGCAGTGGATAGAGGAGAGCCGGTGGATGTGGTCTTTCTGGATTTTCAGAAGGCGTTTGACAAGGTACCTCACAAGAGGTTATTGCAGAAGGTCAGGGGACATGGAGTTGGGGGTAGGGTGTTAGCGTGGATAGAGGATTGGTTGTCAAATAGGAGGCAGAGAGTGGGGGTCAATGGGTGCTATTCGGATTGGCGGTTGGTGACTAGTGGGGTGCCCCAGGGGTCGGTGCTGGGGCCTCAGCTATTTACCATTTATATAGATGATCTGGAGGAGGGAACCGAGTGCAGGGTGTCGAAATTTGCTGATGACACCAAGATTGGGGGAAAGGCAAATTGTGCGGAGGGTGTGGAGAGTCTGCAGAAGGATCTAGATAGGCTGGGCGAATGGGCCAGGAAATGGCAAATGGAATTTAATGTTGGCAAGTGTGAGGTGGTCCACTTTTGTAGGAAGAATGGTAGGAAGGACTATTACTTACGTGGCGAAAAACTGCAGCAGGCGACGGTGCAGAGGGACCTCGGGGTCCTTGTGCATGAGTCGCAAAAACCCAGCTTGCAGGTGCAGCAGGTGGTCAGGAAGGCGAATGGGATGCTGGCCTTCATAGCGAGGGGGATTGAATATAAAAGTAGGGAGGTCTTGCTGCAGCTGTATAGGGCATTGGTGAGGCCGCAGCTGGAGTACTGTGTGCAGTTTTGGGCGCCGCACCTGCGCAAGGATATTTTGGCCTTGGAGGGAGTGCAGAGGAGGTTTACTAGGCTGATACCGGAGTTGAGGGGGTTGAGCTATGAGGAGAGGCTGAATAAACTAGGCTTGTACTCGTTAGAGTTTAGAAGAATGAGGGGAGATCTCATTGAGACGTATAAGATGATGAATGGGATGGATAGGATAGAGGTGGACAGACTCTTCCCGCTCAAAAAAGACAGTAGGACTAGGGGGCACAGCCTCAAGATAAAGGGGAGGCGGTTTAGAACGGAGTTGAGGAGGAACTTCTTCACTCAAAGGGTGGTGAATCTCTGGAATTCTCTGCCCGTTGAAGTGGTGGAGGCTGCCTCGCTAAATATTTTTAAGAAGCGGGTTGATGGGTTCTTGATAAGAGAGGGGATTAAGGGTTATGGGGAGAGGGCGGGAAAGTGGAACTGAGCCACGACAGATCAGCCATGATCTTATTGAATGGCGGGGCAGGCTCGAAGGGCTAGATGGCCTACTCCTGCTCCTATTTCTTATGTTCTTATGTATTGTGACTAGTAATCCAGAGACCCAGGATAATGCTCTGGGGACCCGGATTCGAATCCCACCATGGCAGATGGTGAAATTTGAATTCAATACAAAATTGAAATTAAAATCCTAATGATAATCATGTCACATGTTGTTAAACAAAACCCATCTGGTTCACTAATGCCTTTTAGGGAAGGAAATCTGCCGCTTTTACCCAGTCTGGCCTACATGTGACCCCTGAGCCACAGCATTGTAATTGACTCTTAAATACCCTCTGTTATCGGACAACAAATTTTATGAAATTGGGCACACAAAATGGAAGCAAACTAAAGCTATCCTCAGAGCCCTCCACTAAAATCACAAAGTAACAGACACTGATCAGTAGGCAAGAGCATGCTTTTAGAATGCAAATGAGGGCTAGCACATAAGGGAAATTGGACAGGATGGCACCTACAGGAACTAAATTAAAGAACACATCCCCACCCCATCAAAATCAGCACCTCTAAACCAGTCAAACAACCCATGGAGACACCTAAAATTAACACAGTTAAGGAAGCATCCCTGGCCCCTCAAAACTCTTGAGATCAATAACACACCTATGGTTCAAACCCCAGAGATTCTGGACCATTGATAACCAACCAGACAAAAACGATTAACACACACTTAAAACAATTGCTCCAACACTCGAAAACATCGAAACAGGATGGCTGAAGTCAAATACTGTAAATAAAGGATTAGCATTTGAAACACAAAGTTCAGGCATAACTATAGCCCGTTGTGGGGGAATCTTTAGAGCACTTTCAGGACAGTCCGATTGTATGTCCTGACTGCGTTTCTCCATCGACGTAAAGAAAATAAAGCTGTGCCGTTATTGAACTTCACCCTGAGTCCGTAGTGGTCGTTTTGCCCACTCGCGCTAACGCCCTCTGAAATGACCACTCAGCTCAAGAGCAATTAGGGATGGGCAATAAATGCTGGCCAAGCTAGCAATGCCCACACCCCATGGCTGAATTTTAAAAAAAACTTGGTGAAAGTGCAGAAGAGATTTACTAGAATGGTACCAAAATTGAAAAGCTGGGGGGGGGGGGGGAGTTGGGGCACTAAGGTTGTTCTCTTTGGAGAAGTGGACATTATGGGGCGGTTTGACCGAGGCCTTCAAATTCACAGGAGAATTTTGATGGACTAAATAAGGAGTAAACATTTCCACTGCCAGCAAGGGTCAGTAATCTGAGGGGACAGATTTAAGGTGATTGACAAAAAAGAATGAGAGGTGACACAGATTAAATAAATTGCTGCAAGTTATAACGCTCTGAAATGTCCTGCCTGAAAAGATGGAAGAAGCAAAGTTCAATAATAACTTTCAAAAGGGATTTGGATAATGCTTGAAGTAGAAAAATTTGCACAAGTTTGGGGCAAGAGCAGGGAAGTGGGAATCATTGGACGGCTCTTTCGAAGAGTTGACACAGGCACAATGGGCCAAATGGCCTCCTTCTGTGCTGCATCGGTCAATCGTTGTGTCAATATTTTCCTCATTCTTGATCAAAGAACAGTACAGCACAGGAGCAGACCTTCAGCCCACCAAGCCTGTGCTGATCATGCATTGTCCTAACAAGGCCAACTGCCTGTATCCCTCTATTCCCTGCCTTTTCATGTGCCTATCCAGATAAATCTTAAATATCACCAATTTATCTGCCTTAACCACCTCACTTGGCAGTGCATTCCAGGCTTCCACCACTCTCCATGTAAATAAAAACTCCCCCGCATATCTCTACTGAACTTTTCTCCCCTTGTTTTGAACTTGTGCTCCCTTGTAATTGTCATTTCTTCCCTGGGAAAAAGCTTCCAACTGTTCACTTTATCTATACCCGTTATAATTTTATGAACTTCTATCAGGTCATCCCTCAGCATCCGTCTTTCCAGGGAGAACAATCCCAGTTTATTCAGTCTCTCCTCATAGCTAATACCCTCCATTCCAGGCAACATCCTGGTAAACCTTTTCTGTACTCCCTCCAAAGCCACCACATACTTCTGGTAGTGTGGTGACCAGAATTGGACACAGTATTCCAAATGTGATACAACCAATGTTTCATATAACTAACATAATTTGCTAACTTTTATACTCTATTCCCTGGCCAGTGAAGGCAAACATGCAATATGAATCATAGAAACACTACAGTGTAGAAGGAGGCCATTTGGCCCATTGAGTCTGCTTAGGCCTTACCTCCACTACACCACACAGATCCCTCGAACCTACACATCCCAGGACACTAAAGTACAATTTGGCCCCTTGGCCAATCAACCTAATCAACACATCTTTGGACTGTGGGAGGAAACTGGAGCACCTGGGGGAAACCTAAGCACACAGAGGGAGAATGTGCACTCAGTCAGTAACCCAAGCCAAGAATCAAACCCAGGTCCTTGGAGCTGTGAGGCAGCAGTGCTAACTACTTGCCACCATTCACCACCTTTTCCACCTGTGCTGCCACTTTCCACCTAAACAGAGCGGAATTTTTCCATCCTGCCCGCCATGGGAATCGTAGCGGACAGGACACGGACCATGCAAATGCCCGTTGACCTCAGGCGGGATCTTCTGGCTTTTGGGGAGCACAACTGGAAAATCCCACCCTTGATATCGGAATCAAAGGACCACATTTCTATTTGACATTGTTGTAAACTATACATTCTTGGCATTATTAAATGGAACTAAAGTTTGCCGAAAGCTCTTCATTGCTGATTCCCAGCATGCAAGCCCACCATTTGATTGCCAATTCACAAGAGATTTCAAGATGTGACATATTGACCACACTGATTTTGTGCTTCGCTCCTGTGGAGAGCACAGAGCGATTTTTAATTCAGTGCACCAAAGCAGCCGACATCCACAAATCTATTTTGAAAATCAAGTAATTGCGAGATCCAACGATGGCCAAATTTAAAATCAGCGCTCGGAGGCATTAATACAATATTGTACCACCAATTATCATTTCAGAATTCTCGGGTTAGATAAATAGAGGAATCAGCGACTGCTTCAAGAGTAGGGAATCTATTGGACCCTGCTGGTTTTTGAATGGGTTAGTTCAGCAATGTCTTGAGTGGAAGGAAGTAGATGCTGGGATCTCCAATGGTGCAGAGGAAGGAGAATTGGAGCACAAATGAAGTGAATGCATGGGGTTGGGCATTGGGGATCAGGGAGCCATGGGTCGGGATGCAAGCAACCTCTATTTGCCAATTGTTGGCTAAATGGATTGGGGGAAAGGGGGATCAGAATATTGAATTTGACTATGAACAATAATCATAATGAATGGCAGGGCAGGCTTGAAGGGCCGAATGGCCTATTCCTGCTTCTGCAGGGTAGCATAGTGGCTAGCACTGTTGCCTCACAGTGTCAGGGACCCAGGTTCAATTCTCGGTTGGGCCACTGTCTTTGCTGAGTCTGTTCATTCTCCCTGTGTCTGTGTGGATTTCCTCCAGTTTTCTCCCACAGTCCGAAAGACGTGCTGGTTAGGTGCATTGGCCATGCTAAATTCTCCCTCGGTGTCGCCAAACAGGCAGTAGAGTATGGCAACTAGGGGATTTTCACAGTAACTTTATTGCAGTGTCGATGTAAGCCTGACATAAATAAATATATATTTTTTAAAAAGTTTCTATGTGAAATACAAAACATGAAAAAAAGCAAATAGGATTTGTTGTTATTTAGGAGCAATCACTGAGGGACATTTTTCTCACAAGAATGTTTGATTTGTTGACTTATCACTTCAGTTCACTTTTGGTCCTCTTTTTCAAACATTGTTGACACCAGCTTTGATTGCTTGCACATATCTTGACAAATTCATCTTTCATCACATCTTTGTCTTCTTCAGGGATGTGCTCAAACAGTTTGTAACAATCTGGCTATAATTATAAAGTATAATTGGTACTTTTTTTATTTGTTGATGGGATGTGGGTGTCGCTGGTTGTCCATCCCTGCGGGTATTTAAGAGTCAACCACGTTGCTGTGGATCTGGAGTCACACGTAGACCAGACTAAGTTCGAGTGCGAGGTTTCCTTCCTTAAATTATTGAACCAGAATAGTTTTATGGCCATCATTAGATATTTAATTCCAGATTGGTACTGTTAACCGAAAAATAAAATAATTTTTTTTTTCACTACAATATTGTTAACCAAAGATCATGGTGGAATTTGAACCTAGGTCCCCAGAGAATTGCCCTGGTCGCTAGATTACTAGTCCAGTGTCAATACCCCTCTGCCACAACTTCCCCATATGATTGTGCAATAAAGAATATAATAGTTATTAAAACCTCATGAAAATATTTTGGTGAAGTTCCATGTTTTTAGGTGCCATTTTCTTGATCTTCCCGTCCTGCCAACGTCTACAGTGTTTTGCTTGCCCCTCACCCTCTGCTGCTGGGAAACAAGTCAGTGTTTTCTCTTGTGTTGAAGAATAAGCAGGCCCTCTTTTAACAGTTCAATATATTTTTGGTTAGCTGGTGAAGATATAAGGAGACCTCAGTCAGTCAGAATTTCCCATCATCGTGAAGAAGTACAGTTTGAGTGCACAGAGATTATTAATGAAAAGCAATCGTTGATATAAATTTGAATTTACAGTTGGGTTACCAAACCTCAAATAACTCCGACTTCATTGTATTCAATGGGTGATGTTTGCTGGAGCTTTATCTGTGAGATAAATGTCAGTATAAAAACAAAGTAATCTCAAAGCAAAGTTCTCTACAGTTTAAATGCAAATACAATTCTAGTAAAGGTACAGCTAATGTTGGAGGATATAACCTTGTTTGCATTTCTAATGCAATAACGGACAGATTTGTGCTCCAGTCAAATGCAAAAATCGTTATTCAGTTTGTTGTATAAACAATACTGAACATTCATTCAAGTGTACAAACCTCTTCAGTCAAGGTTCAGGTTTCGAACCAATGCAATTATATCCATGTATTATAGGGGGAAGAAACTGTCAATTTGGTAACTTAAACTATTATTCCTGAACAGATACATTGATGTTAGCTTAGACAGCTATCGTTTGGATTGGATTAATGCCGACAATATGGTATTTGCTCTCTGTTCCAGTTGAGGTAGTGCTGAGGTCTGCCACCTTGTTCTGCCCGTTGTATAAACTCATGGCAGTTAGCCATCATTCTGCAAATAATTGGCATGAATCTGCCTTCAGGTGGGCATAGAAGTGAAAAAGATCTATTGATCATGAGAATCATTGTGATTCTTTAGGGTGAATTTAGGATTCTTTTGGGCGCCGTACTTACACAAGGATATTTTGGCCTTGGAGGGAGTGCAGAGGAGGTTTACTAGGCTGATGCCGGAGTTGAGGGGGTTGAGCTATGAGGAGAGGCTGGATAGACTAGGCTTGTACTCGTTAGTGTTTAGAAGAATGAGGGGAGATCTCATTGAGACGTATAAGATGATGAATGGGATGGATAGGATAGAGGTGGAGAGGCTCTTCCCACTCAGAAAGGACAGTAGGACTAGGGGGCACAGCCTCAAGATAAAGTGGAGGCGGTTTAGAACGGAGTTGAGGAGGAACTTCTTCACTCAAAGGGTGGTGAATCTCTGGAATTCTCTGCCCGTTGAAGTGGTGGAGGCTGCCTCGCTAAGTATTTTTAAGACGCGGGTTGATGGGTTTTTGATAAGCGAGGGGATTAAGGGTTATGGGGAGAGGGCAGGAATGTGGAACTGAGCCACGACAGATCAGCCATGATCTTATTGAATGGCGGGGCAGGCTCGAAGGGCTAGATGGCCTACTCCTGCTCCTATTTCTTATGTTCTTATGTGAACTTCAATGTTGGTGGGTGGCACAAAACATAGGATTGTGGGGCGGCACGGTGGCACAGTTAGCACTACTGCCTCACAGCACCAGAGACTCGTGTTCAGTTCTGGCCACGGGTGACTGTGTGGAGTTTGCATGTTCTCCCCGTGTCTGCATGAGTTTCCTCTGAGTGCTCTGGTTTTCTCCCACAGTCCAAAGATTGATCATGCTATATTGATTGTTTGTGTCAGGGGAATTAGCTGGGTAAATATTTGAGGTTACGGGATTAGGGTGCAGTTGTTGTTGGTGCAGCCTCAATGGTCCGAATGGCCTTCTTCTGCACTGTCGGGATACTGTGACTCAGCAACCGATCCTTCACTAGGCCTCATTTACCTTGTCATTGGAGCCAGTATTGTGCCGTGCTAAGTGTTCTGGAAAATAGTTAATTGAGACCCTTCATCAAAATTTCAGTCCCTTCTATGCTTTTCCTTTTCAGTTTTTTGGCTCGTTACCATAATAACATAGCTGATTGCGCAGTGATTAATTGGCATCCCATTACCGTGGAAGCATTAATTGGCCCTGTCTATTTTCAGTCCGGGGTTGAAGGTACTGCGTCACAACTTTCAGTAGCGTGTGTTGAGTTTTCCCAAAATTGTACCAGCTGGTACATCACGCTAATGTCGATGTAAGATTTCCTTTGACATGTACAGTTGTAGGCATCCATTCCAACCTTCAGCACAGACCAAATATTAAAAGCAGTGTGCCAAAGTGGAATGTAAAATTTACCTCAGGCTTTGTGACTCCAGGATCAGACTGAAAAGCAAGTCCCAAACGCACGTATTCTGGCAGCAGGTTTATTTTGGGGATTTTAGCTCCTTTAGCACCACTCTCCACATTTCGCACTCACCACTTCAAATGTGGATGGTGGCTGGGCTCTTGATGCTTCCAACCCAATCACTAGGCCATCTAAAGCCTCAGCATTGCCACCAGGAGAGGTGGGTGCTGCAGAGGCAGATTTGAGACCTAGAGGGCACATCAACATGGTGGCATACTCAAACAGGCAGGTAAAAGTTAAAATTCAGGATGGCCAGATGCAGTAGGCCCCTCGGATTGAAGGTCATTGGGATTATGGGTATTGCGTTTGTTGGCCTTGCACAACTCTGTAGGCCATGTAACTATTTCCTTCAGTGCCGCTTCTTAGGTTTAAATCATCTGCAAATTTAGCCAATGTGCATTATGTTTCAGAATTAAAAGCAGCTGTCATGAGTTATACCATTTCAGTATCTGCTCCACCTTGGTATTTTTCCTTCTAACCAGTGCCAGCAGTTTTCTACCATCCAGCCAGCTTTTAACCATGGAATCCCTACATTGCAGAAGGAGGCCACCTGGCCCATCGACCCTACACCAGTAACAATCCCACCCAGGCCTCAATCCCACAACCCCACCCATTTATCCTACTAATCCCCTGACACTAAGGGTCAACCTAACCCACACATCTGTGGAGTGTAGCAGGAAACTGGAGCGCCTGGAAGAAACATATGCAGACACAGGGAGAACATCTTGGCTTGAAAACTTAGACTTGTCCTCTATGTCCAGTAGCATTCTTCTAAAAAATGTTTCAGTCATCTTCGACTGAAATATTGATAAACATTCTCCTCCAATTCAATTGTTTTAATATTGCTCTAAGGGGCAGGAGATTCAGAAAGGATTTGAGTAAAAAACATTTTTACCCAGAAGGTGGTGGAAATCTGGAAGGCACTGCCTGGAAAGGTAGTCGGGAAGGCCAAGTGTGGATGGCATGGTAGCACAGTGGTTAGCACTGCTGCTTCACAGCACCAAGGATTCAGGTTCGATTCCCAGCTTAAGTCCCTGTCCATGTGGAGTTTGCACATTCTCCCCGTGTCTGCATGGGTTTCCTCCCACAATCTGAAAGACGTGCAGTGACCCAAACAGGTGCTTGACTGTGGCGACTAGGAGAATTTCACAGTAACTTCATTGCACTGTTAATATAAGCCTTATTTGTGACTAAAGTGGTATGATTGCTAGACTATTAATCCAGAAACTCAGCTAATGTCCTGGAGATCTGGGTTTGATGGCAGATGGTGGTGGAATATGAATTCAATAAAAAAATCTGGAGTTAAGAATCTACTGCTGAGCATGAAACCATTTTTGATTGTTAGAAAAACCCATCTGGTTCACTAATGTCTTTTAGGGAAGGAAATCTGCCGTCCTTTCGTGGTCTAACCTACATGTGACTTCAAAGCCACAGCAATGTGGTTGACTCTTAACTGCCTTCAAGCAACTAGAGATGGGCAATGAATGTTGGCCAGCCAGTGACGCCCATGTCCCACGAATGAATAATGGAGGCCAGAGATGTTACAACCTTTAAGAAGTATTTGGATGGGCACTTGAGAAGTCATAACATTCAAGGATATGGTGCAACTGCAGGAAAGTGGGATTAGCACGACTTTTCTATGCTGTACGACTGTAATACGTACTCCATGACACGGTGGTTAGTACTGCTGCCTCATATCACCAGGTTCAATTCCTGGCCTGGGTCACAGTCTGTGTGGAGTTTGCTCATTCTCCCCATGTCTGTGTGGGTTTCCTCTGGGTGCTCCAGTTTCTTCCCACACTCCAAAGATGTGCGGGTTAGGTTGATTGGCCATTGACCCTTAATGCCAGGGAGTTAGTACGATAAATGGGTGGGGTTGTGAGGGTGGGACCTGGGTGGGATTGTTGTCAGTGCAGATATGACGGGTCTCCTTCTGCACTGCAGGGATTCTATGATCTCAAGGAAATTCTAAAGCTAAAAAGTGTGTTAAAATTAGGTTGCACATGGTGTTAAATATAATCATTCTGTGCTTCCCATGATTTCCATTTCTGCCATTCTGTTATTTAAAAATAAGGTTAATCTCTTAAGAAGAGTGGTCCCTATGGAATGTTCCTAGAAATTGCTTTCTTGGTGGATGTTTATGAGAATAAGTCGGAATGTACGTAATTCAGTCTGCTTTCTAAGTCGTGATATATTTTCTGCAAGATAGGCATCAAAACCTATCTTGAAAAGACGATGAAGAGTAGAATGATTAAATATTCTTCACTCTGCCATATCTCAGAAGTTGCTGCAATCCTTTCTCTGTGTTGTGTAATGAGTCATTGTTAGTTACCGCAGCTGTAAAAACGATTGCTGTCTTTAAGTTCCAGACTATGCAGATATGGAGGAAAGAGATGTTGTTTATCTTTCTGATGTTCAATCTGTCATAATCCATTCGGGTCTGGCCTTGCGCTGTAGACCAGGGTTATTTTCCAGTGGCATTTCCTTTTGAAGTAATGACCACATTCTAGGGGAAGTGGCGCACAATTTATTTTCTATATGAAGGAATTGGAAACCAAAGCATAGTTTAATCTTTCCATCAACTCTTTCTTCCGAAGTCTGAAGTTTCTTTCGTGTAATTTACAGATCAGAATCTCTGCCAACTCTTCTCAATTCCCATCTGTAAATATATTTGATATTTTGCAGTCGCTATGTGCTCACCAAGTCTCTTCCACATTTGAGTGCCAGACAGCCACTGATGCTTAAAGTGTTTGGGATGCGCAGTAGTGATTTTGGCTCAATGCAGAAGGTAAAATACACGATACTTTCTCTTTCACTATTAATCAAGACCATATTAGAGTAGGTTTTCATAGAGTCCCTACAGTACAGGCCCACTGAGTCTGCACTGACTGTCTCTATCAGAGTATCGAGGCCCTTTCCTTCACCCTATCCCTGTAACCTCACGCATTTACCATGGCTAATCTGTCTAACCTACACATCATGGGACACTAAGGGACAATTTATAATTGCCTCACAGCGCCAGGGATTTTGCATGACTGTCTGTGTGGAGTTTGAAACCCATGTCTGCATGGGTTTCCTCCCATAGCTCCGGTTTCCTCCCACAGTCCAAAGATGTGCGGGTTAGGTAGATTGGCCATGCTAAGTTGCCTCTTATTGTCAAAGGGACTAACTAGGGGGTTAAATGCATGGGGTTAAGGGGATAGGGCCTCGGTGAGATTGTGGTTGGTGCAGACATGATGAGCCAAATGGTCTCTTTCTGCACTGTAGGACTCTGATTCAGCAGCAGAACCACAAAAGTAAGCTCTAGGAGGGGAGAGGAATTAGGAAACATGGCTGCTACTGACTGCAGATCAGCAATGGCCCACAATTACACTAAAAATTCAGGAGCGTGGGACACATTTAAGTTTTCTTTCATCTGGACCTTTATTGACCATTTGCTCACCCCCAAGCAAATCAGATGTGAGGCCTAGCATCCAGCTGAGGGAAAACCAACTTCCAGGATAGTCTCTAAAACAAGCATTAAGGTCCTTAGTAGCAATCGCTTCAGGCGGCTGCCATGGATGTTGGGGTAATGTAGGGGTTGTGATGCTGGACTACTATTCCAGTTGTTCAGACTAACATTCTGCAGAGCTGAATTCAAATCTCACCAAGGCAGGGTGGCACAATGGTTAGTGCTGCTGCCTCACAGTGCCAGGGACCTGGGTTCGATTCTGACCTTGGGTCACTGTCTATGTGGAGTCTGCATGTTCTCCCTGTGCCTGTGTGGGTTTCATAAACATACCATTCATACATCGGGAAGAAGGAAAGGAGAGGGTGCAGAATATAGCGTTGCAGTTACAGGTAGGGTGAAAGGACAGATCAGTTTAATATATATGATAGGTCCAGTCAAAAATCTGATAGTAGCAGGGAAGAAGCTGTTCTTGAGTCAGTTGGTATGTGTTTTCAAACTTCTGTATCTTTTTCCCAACAGAAGGAGGTGGAAGAGAGTGTGTCACGGTGCGGAGAGTCCTTGATTATGCTAGCTGCTTTCCCGAGGCAGCGGGAAGTGTAGACAGAGTCAATGGATGGGAGGCTGGTTTGCGTGATGGACTAGGCTATGTTTCTTGTGGGTCTTGGTCAAAGCATGAACCATATTAACATGAGGCTCACTCGAGAGTCAATTTCTCTTGTTCCTAGGGCTGGCCTCTCCCTGGCACCAAGTAGCCCTTTGCTCTGCATGCTAAAAATTAGACACAAATCAATTTTATCCCTCAGGCTTGTGTGTGCTGCTGCTGAGCGCACCTCGAGCGTACTCCAAATTACATTAGCCGAGTGGCTGTGGTACCCTAACAGCACTTTGATCAACTTAAGAGAGTGTAATTCTCTCTTTGATGTTCACATGCGGCTGTTAAGCTGTGAAGTACTAAAATAAGAACATAAGAACATAAGAAATAGGAGCAGGAGTAGGCCATCTACTCCTTCAAGCCTGCCCCGCCATTCAATAAGATCATGGCTGATCTGAAGTGGATCAGTTCCACTTTCCTGCTCTCTCCCCATAACCCTTAATTCCCCTGTCTGTCAAAAACCTATCTACCCGTGACTTAAATATATTTAGTGAGGTCGCCTCTACCACTTCAACAGGCAAAGAATTCCAGGGATTCACCACCCTTTGAGTGAAGAAGTTCCCCCTCAACTCCAATCTAAACCCTTATCTTGAGGCTGTGCCCTCTAGTCCTGCTATCCTTTCTAAGCTACTCTATCCATCCCCTTCATTATCTTATACATCTCTATAAGATCCCCCCTCATCCTTCTAAACTACAATGAGTACAGAGCCAGTCTATTTAGTCTCTCTTCATAGTCCAACCCCCTCATCTCTGGTATCAGCCTAATGAACCTCCTCTGCACTCCCTCCAAGGCCAAAATATCCTTGCGCAAGTGCGGCGACCAAAACTGCACACAGTACTCCAGCTGCGGCCTCACCAATACCCTATACGGTTGCAGCAAGACCTCCCTGCTTTTATATTCTATCCCCCTCGCTATAAAGGCCAGCATACCATTCGCCTTCTTGATCACCTGCTGCACCTGCAGACTGGGTTTTTGCGACTCATGCACAAGGACCCCCAGGTCCCTCTGCGCCATAGCATGCTGCAGCTTTTCGCCCTTCAAATAGTAATCCCTCCTACTATTATTTCTGTAGATAAAATATTATCTTCTGTCGATTTAATTTCAGTCAAGGAAGGTTTTCACTGGGAGCTGAGATGGAAGACTGTATTTTGGATATTTCATACATTCTGGCAGCCATTTTGACAACCCTTGGATGAGGTTGGGCAAGAATAGGACAGATGTTTGATTTTAATTGGCTTAAAGAACATGAGATAAGATAGGAGTAAGAATAAGAAAGTAAAAACAGAACAAAGGATGGAGATGAAAGAAAATATAAAGTAAATGGAAAGAAGAAGGAAAGCAAAACAAAGCCAGTATAGAATGGAAAGATGATAAAGCAAAATGACAAGGATTAAAGCACAAATGAAGGAAAACAAAATTAAAAGGTGTGATGATTGTCTCTTTAAGGGCAACACAGCAGAAGACGGTCACCTGGTTTGAGGAGCCAATTGGGAGTGGATAATCACCCCAGGGGCTGGAGTGCTCCCGTAGGGAGAAGACATTTAGAATACATGTAGGGACTGGGGCAGACAGGGTGGTTGCTAGCCTCTGTTTCTTTATTAATACATAAAATCATAGAATCCCTACAGTGCAGAAGGAGTCCATTCAGCCCATCAAGCCTGCACTGACAACAATCCCACCCAGGCCCTATCCCCTTAATCCCACGTATTTACCCTGCTAACCCCCCCTGACACTAAGGGGTAATTTAGCATGGTCAATCAACCTAACCTGCACATCTATGTGAGGGGGTAGAATTAGTAATTTTGCAGATGACACAAAGATTGGATGGGTGGTTAATGGTGAGGCGGAGTGTCTTGGTCTACAAGAAAATATAGACGGAATGGTCAAATGGGCAGATAAGTAGATGGCAGATGGAATTTAACCCTGAAAAGAGTGAGGTGATGCACTTTGGAAGGAGTAATTTGACAAGAAAGTAGTCAATGAATGGTAGAACACTCGGAATTTGTGTGGAACAAAGGGACATGGTTTGTCCATAGATCTCTGAAGGTGGAAAGGCATGTTAGTAAGGAGGTCAAAAAGCCATCTGGGACATTTGCCTTTAGCAATCAAGACATAGAATACAAAAGCAGGGAAGTCATGTTTAAGTTGTATAGAACTTTGGTGAGACCACAGCTGGAGTATTATGTGCAGTTCTGGTCGCTACATTATAGAAAGGATGTGATTGCACTGGAGTGGGTGCAGAGGAGCTTCACCAGGATGCTGCCTGGGATGGAGCATTTAAATTATGAAGAGGTTGGGTAGGCTTGGGTTATTTTCATTGGTGCAGAGAAGACTGAGGGTGACCTGACCGAGGTGTACAAGATTATGAGAGACAGGGACAGAGTGGATAAGGAGCAGCTGTTCCCCTTGGTTGAAGGGTCAGTCATGAGGGGACATAGGCTCAAGGTGAGAAGCAGGAGGTTTAAGGGAATGTGAGGAAAAACATTTTTACCCAGAGGGTGGTGACGGTTTCTCTGGCCTGGGAGGGTTGGTGGGTTGCCTCACATCCTTTAAAAAGTATCTGGATGAGCACTTGGCACATCATAAAATTCAGAGTTAGGGGCCAAGTGCTGGCAGATGGGATTAGGTGGGATTTAGATGTGGCGGTGCAGACTCAATGGGCCAAAGGGCCTCTCCTGAGCTGTATGGTTCTATGAGTCTACGGTCTTTGGAGTGTCGGAGGGAGCCGTTCCCTTTTGAGTTCTTGACAAAGTCTGTTAGTAGGCATCATTACAAAAGGGCTAAGTAATTAAAACATCTCATAATTGAACAATGTCAAAGGACATGTTATAACATGTGACTTTGATGAGGCAGGAGTTCTCCAAACATTCTGCAGATTTGACATCTTGTCCTCCATATCATTTTACTGATGCTCCTTGTAAGTGGTTTTTGGCATGAAAGAATTTCAAGTGCAGTCATTTTTAGCAAAAGAGCTTTAAATCATAGCTGAACTCTGCATTAAACAGTGAAAGCAGAAATTGCCGAGAGCGCATTCATAATGGTACGCACGTAGGAATGTACAGAATCTGGACTGTCGCACCACTGTGCTTGCTCCCAGTTTCTAGGGAATGTTACATCCCATGACACTTCCCGGACCACTCAATTAGGTTTCTCACCAGGTACTTAGGCAGCCCTGCCTGGGAAAACCTCCACGCTCGACCTTTCCACCGACATCTCCTAATGAAGTGACCTGTTCCTGGTGGATTTCAGAAAATAACTGCTCGGATGATGCCTGAGGCAACTCTCCCTAAATCTACTGCTTTTACAGTTGGGTAAGTGCAGGGACTCTCTTCAGCAGCTATCCTTCATGCCATGGAAAAGATTCTGAACTTAACATGTGGAGAATCATTGGGCGCCAATTCATATTCTCCCATTCTGTGGCACAATGGATCAGAGCTGATAGTCTGTGGTTTATTCCTGCTTGTAATATTTTGAAACCTTTATAGCATAGAATCATCGAATCCTTACAGTGCAGAAGGAGCCCATTCAGCCATCAAGCCTGCACCGACCCACCCAAACTCTATCCCCGTAACACCACATATTTACCCTGCTGATCCTCCTGACACGAAGGGGCAATTTAGCATGGCCAATCAACCTAACCCATCTTTGGAATGTGGGAAGAAACCAGAGCACCCAGAGGAAACCCAGGCAGACATGGGGAGAACGTGCACAGCCAACCAAGGCGGGAATTGAACCCGGGTCCCTGGTGCTGTGAGGCAGAAGCGCTAACCACTGTGCCACCATGCTGCTCATCATAGATACACGTGACTGCTTTCAGTAAAGCAGCTGTAGCATGAATTAAACGTAATCTGTTGTTAATTCTAAAACTGTGATTCTGTATCCTGCTCTTTCTTTGTGAACTTTTAAGCGTAACTATAAGGAAATGCGAATGAACAAGCGAGAATCAAAATGAGAAATTAGATGCAGGTCAAACTTCCTGTGAGAAAGGAACTCGAGAATGCTCGACACAGCCATTAATCATATAAAGGACAAATAATGTTCTTTGCACTTCCTAGTTACGTGAGGCCTGACCGAGCTATCAGCTGTTACACTTCATGTTGTGCCAAGATTGTGTCTTTGCAGCTACCTTGATTGACCGATCTGTGCTTGGTGCTGCAATAAACATCTGTGGTGGTCTGAGTGAACTCAGGCCATTGCTTTCGTTCACTCAGACTACCCTCTGTTTCCAAGCCCCTGCGGCAACAGACACAAGCCCTTGTACACAAGATTGTCAAAAGCTTTAGCTTAAAGTGAGAAAATTCACCAACTGATGGACATTTAGCCCTGAAAGTGTACCAGTGAACATGAAGTACTAATTTTACCAGCTGATTTAACTGGCTTCTGTGCACATTCCTCCTTTAAAATTTCTTTGTCCAGTATATAGTTCACCCTGGATGGCATTTTTCAACCGATCGGATAGACCAGGAACATACCATGGCTGTTCCATATCATTTCTGGTGTAAAGTAACAGTGAAAGAATAGATTCGTATCTCTGAGGCATGCTATTTATCCCATTCATTACATGTTACATTTTAGTTCATAAGACAAGTGTGTGTGTTTATGGAGACCGTTCTCTGTGAACAGGAGGAAAGACTTACAATGATAACCAGAGATGTAATTGTGCCCCCTTGCCTGCATAGCCTGTATTAAAGGACCATAAGTAAAGTTACTTATTATTCCTCATTTCACTCCTATTATAAGTTCTGTAAGAAGGTCTAGTGGCACAGTAGTAGCATCCCTCCCTTTGGACCAGAAGTTCCAGGTTCGAGTCCAACGCAGGACTTGTTGGCCACGAAAGGAGTAACCCGGTTCAACAAGCTGATGATCAGCCCAGGAATTTTTCCACCACTTCCCCACTACTCCCCAAAGGAGGAGAAATTGTATGAAGATGCATTTAAAAATAAGGTTTGTAAATCTTGAGATTTACAGTGAGATTATTCTGATTCAGAGGATACATTATATGTTTCATTATTACTGTTAAATGGTTTCAGGTTTGCAGTGACTACAGAATAACTTCTATTCTTAAAGCATCTTTCATGTCCTTATATAGGACATCCCAAATTGCCACAGAGGTATAGCCTCTCATCCGACTTCCCACTAACTAGACCGGAATATACTTGGTGGTTCTATCAGTCTCCCAAGGTAAGTTTAGTGGATGGCAAGGCAATCGATTGACGGAGCCCAAGAAAATAGCTGACATTTGTCTAACTGGTCTATCTTTACTTGCTTTATCCTTCAGTTGTGCTTGAGCAAATCTGTTTTATTAGGTACCCCTCATTTTTCCCCACACAATCCACCATTCTTTTCCTGTCCAGCGCTCTGATATTTGACTTTTATCTCTTTCTAATCTTGCATTGAGCCTGTGTTGTGATTGCTATTGTCTGTCTGCTCCCTCACATCATTCTTTAGAATTAAAGCATGTAATGTCTCATCCCTGATTCAATGAGTAGCATTCTAATTTTGGAAGCAGTTCTGGAATATTCTAAAAAGGTGTTTTCTCACTTTGATACATTTCGCTGATGTTATTTTGCCGACGTTATTATATTGTTGTCCTGTTGTTCTTATCAATCTGATTGACTTTGCAAAAACCAAGAAGATATTTCCCCTTGTAGTGGAATCCAAAACAAAGGAGAAGGCTTTTGAAATAAGGGCTGCTCATTTAAGATAAAAACAGGGAGGAATCTTTCTTTGATCTTTGGAATGATCTACTCCATACTACAGTGGAGGCTGATTTTATGAATAAATTCAAGGCTAGTTTAGATTGAACTATCGGGAGTCAAGGATTATGGGAAACTTACAGAAAATTTGCTTGAGAACAAAAATCTGATCAGCCAGGATTTTACTGAATGGAAGAATTAGCTCAAGGAGTCACCTGGCCTACTCCTTTTCTTGTTTCTTATATATTCTTATGTTCTGTCTGAATTGTCCACAGACCATCCTCATTGTTTAGTAATGCTTGACAAAAATGTTATAGTTTTTCTGCATTCTTGTTACTCCTGTGCCTTTGGTTTCTGCAACTTTCAAGTCATTCTAAAGTTCTAACACTTGACAGAATCCTTTCTTCACGTTACCAGCCAATGTTGCCATCCTCCCTCCCCACTCCCTGACTTTTCTTTCTCTCTCCTGCTTCAAGCTGGTGCTCCATATACACCCTCAAACTATATGATTGAATCCCTACAGCGCAGAAGAAGGCCATACGGCCCATCAAGTCTGCACCGACAACAATCCTACCCAAGCCCTATCCCCGTAACCCCACATATTTACCCCACTAATCCCTGTAACCTACCGGGACACTAAAGGTCAACTGCAATAATGCACCTAACCCACACATCTTTGGACTATGGGAGGAAACCTATACAGACACTGGGAGAATGTGCAAACTCCAAACAAGCAGTGACATAAGCCGGGAATCAAACCTGAGTCCCTGGTGCTGTGAGGCAGCAGTGCTAACCACTGTGCCATCATGCCGCCCAGGGATGAGAAAAGAATGGTAAGTTGGGGGGGGTGGGGGGCACCTAACATCCAACAGGGACTTACTTTCCAAACTCCCATTCAACAGTACTTCATTGGCTGTCAAGTGCTAAGAGTCATCCTGCAGTCATGAAAGGTGCTGTAGAAATGTGGGTCTTCTTCTTTCTTTCCATTATGTCCTCATTGCATTCCATTTCTCCATTCACTTTCATCCATTCTCCCCACTTCACTTCTACCTGAATTTGGCTTCCACTGCACTGGGTAGAATGGGAACCCCTCTTTCCTCAATGTTGCCAGTATCATTTATTCAGGTCACTAAAGATAGGAACTTCTCTTTTGGAAAGAGTTCAGAGAAGATTTACCAGGCTAGCACCAAGGATGAGTAGACTGTCTTAAGAGGAAAGGTTGGGCACACTAGGCTTATATCCACTGGAGTTTAGAAAAGTACAAGGCAACTTGATTGGAATGTATATGATCCTGAGGGGTCTTGACAGGGTGAATGTGGAGAGGATGTTTCCTCTTGTGGGAGAATATCGAACTTGGGCTCATTATGTAAAAATAAGGAGCCACCCTTATTATTATTATCAACAGAGATGAGAAGAATATTTTTCTTTCAAAAGGTTTTGAGTCTTTGGTGCTTTCCTCTAGAGAAGGCAGAGTCTTTGACTATTGTTAAGACAAGAGGTGCACAGATTCTTGGTTAAGCAAAGGAGTGATCTGTTATTGAGGATAGGTAGGATGAAGGTTTGCGGTCACTATCAGATCAGCCATGACCTTTTCAAATGGCGGAGCAGGCTTGAGGGGCCGAGTGGCCTACTTCTGCTCCTTGATTTGAAAGAGCTTCCCGCTATGTTTATACAGTGGTTGCAATCACTTCTATCTGCGGTGATGCGGAGGTGGGACCCTGTGCCAGTTAATTAATTTATAGCTGGATCCTGGTTAGAGAAGGTTGATGGGGACATAGAGAAGAGCGGCATTGAGAGCCTATCTCACTCGGATATTTTTTTCAGCGGCTACTGATGGTCTGACCGGATCCCTAAAATGGCTGCAAGCTGTCAGCACAAATTGGCATGAATGCAAACATTTACATTTTAAATTGATGCTGTAACTAAGCATGTAGTGAGCTTTACCTCTGGTCGGGAAATTACAGCATGAGCCAGCAGATATCAATAAGGCACTTCCTGACTGAAGCTGATAATATCCAGACAGGTATAAATTGAAGTGCTACTATGGCATATGGTTTCATCTTTTTGTTATTTTTAGTGAAGAAGTGGATATAAGCCTCAAGCCAAGATTCCCACTTTATCCTTGGTGCTACCTTTCCCAGTATATCCCTATATCTCACAGGCCTTGGCTACTAGACAGTGGCAATCTTTTTCTCCCCTGGATATATTCCGAAGCTAAAGTAGCAATCCTTTATGTTCATGGAAAGGCACCGCAGCAGTCAAGTACACACAAAATTACGAAGAGCTGAGCCCTGTAGCAGCTTAGATCCAGGGAGAGATGGATGGATGTGGAAGCCAGAAATGTAGAAACAGTGTCAGAACTGAAAAGGCAATTGCTCTTGCAGCTGTAACCAAATAATATCTAGCACTGGTTAGTGCTTCTGTGTTTAGGCTATTTTGTACATGAAACCATCTGTCAAGAGTGTTCCAGAAGCTAATTAGTGATGCAGTGTAATCTGTCCTGGGCTGCCCAAGGCTGAAGAGCCAATCTTCTGAGTTACAAGCTTAAAGTAAACTTTAGTGTATTGCAGACATGCCTAAGAACATAGTTCTTTTATTATGCCCTAACATCTTAACACAACATGACTACAAGTCAAAGGGTGGAAGAGAGATCCAAAGGCTCAGGCCTTTCTTAAGTACTTCTAGAATGTGATTAGCCTCATTTTGGGAAAAAGAAAGTAAGACTTAGCTTCTCATCTAGAAATAAAACATTAGGGAGAAGGAACAAACTTTTTTTAGCGTGACAATATTCTTAAGAACGTACAGTTGCAGATTTGAAAGGCCATTCAAGCTATATTCATCCTGGCCCAGGATTACATCCTTTGGGGAAGGAAATCTGCCTTCCTTGCCTGATCTGGCCTACGTGTGACTCCAGACTCTTCAGTAATGTGGCTGACTTTTAACAACCTTCTGAACTGGCCCAGCAAGCCACTCCGTTATATCAACCTGTTACTGATTTCAGGTGGACTGCAGTGTTGGGCAGCTCAAGGGAAATAAGGGTGGGCAACAAATGCTGGCCATGCCAGCAATGCCCACATCACAAAACAATCAGCTTGTGCCCTTAATACAATACTTTCCACTGTATCCCAATCCATGTGACAATAATAAATCAAATCATTAGTTCATCTCAGGCTGTTGAGGTTCGATAAATATTTTGTTACATTTGGAACACCAAAAGGCAAAGGAGCAATGTGATGGGAATGGCAATGAGGTGGGGGGAGTAAAGGACTGAAAGTACGGTGTCCAGTGTTTTCCTGATACAAAGTTTCCAATTTGAACTTGGTGTCATACAAAAACCAGCCATTCTGACACCCCAGCGCTAGCAAAAGTCCTCCAGAACAGGCAGGAATTAAACCAGATGTTGAACCCCAGAAAGAAAAGAGGCAAAATTATTTTGGAAAAATTAAGAAAAGCCCCCTTGCAGAGATAACTGGAGGAGCATCGAGCTATTGGTTCTGGAGGAGATGGCAGGCCACAATTTTCAGACCAACTTTGTAGTCTCCTCAGTGGTGTCCCTGCTGCACCCCAAAATCTCTGATCCCACAAGGAGAGAAAAGAGGATGAATTCTCAGACATGAGAGACGTTTGAAAATTCAATGTGTTCTCGACTAAATGTAAATAGATACCCTTGACTTTTGATGGTTTCCATTCGCACACAAAGACATTGGCTGATGTGATGTTTTAAAGTGTGAAAAACCGAGGATTCAGGCTATAATTAAAGTTATTTAGGAGCAGAAATAGGCCATTCAGCCCATTGATTCTGCTCTGCCATTCAATGAGATCATGACAGATCTGATATGCTGATCCTCAAGTCCACTTACCCTCCTTACCCCGTTAAGTTTAAAGTTTATTTATTAGTATCATAAATAGGCTTGCATTAACATGGCAATGAAGTTAGTGTGAAAATCCTCCAGTCACCAAACTCCAGCGCCTGTTCGGGTACACTGAGGGAGAATTTAGCACGGCCAGTTCACCTGGCACATTGTTCAGACAATGGGAGGAAACCGGAGCACCCAGAGGAAACCCACGCACACACGGGGAGAACACGTAAATCCACACAGGCAGTGACCCAAGCCAGGAATCGAAGCCAGGTCCCTGGCGCTGTGAGGCAGCAACGCTAACCATTGTGCCACTGTGATGCCCATAACCCTGAATTCCCTTACTAACTAAAAATCTGTCTATCTTAAGGATCCAACCGCTACAACCCACTGGAATAAAAAATTCCACAGATCACTACCCTCTGAGAGAAGAAATTATTTGGAAAAGGATTTGGTATTTGTTGCGGGTCACATGATACAGTGGCCAGCACTACTCCCTGTTAGAAACATTGCCAAGTGCTGCAGGCAGACAGAACTCCATTGTGGAACCTCATCACACACAGGAGCCAACATGCACAGCCGTTGAACTGCTGTACGGGCTAAACAAAGGCCACACTACAGTTCCTTGGGAGAGAAATAAGGAATATCCTCTCTCTCTCATTCCTGGTTCCAAACTGACTAGTGGAAACCAGTCTTCAGCAGATTGACTAACAAAGCCATTGAAATACCTCGAATTGCAAGGCCTCAACTTCGGACAACGTAGCATAAGAATTCTGAAATAACAGGCTGTGAAAAAACATAAACTGAAATCCATTCTATTTTTATGAGTTTTGTTTTTATTTGCATCTGTACCTATTTCACCTTTATATATGAGATATGTGCAAATTACTGCGGATGCTGGAATCTGAAACAACAACAGAAAATGATGGACAATCTCAGCAGGGCTGACAGCCTCTGTGGAGAAAGAGAATAGAACTGACATTCTCGTTCTAAAGGAAGGTTGGTCACTTGACTTCCATGCCCTTCACAATGGGTTCTGAGTTGGAGGGGAGAGCGCAAATTTGCATGAATGGGATTCCCTTCGGAATCCCCCCAGTCCCAACCCAGATGCAGGTTCCCAATAGGATGGACAGGGCCTCAGACCAGAAGCCCGCTCAAGTCCAACTTAAGGGTCTTTTCTTGCCCAGCCTCAGTTTTTAAGCTCATGGGTGCCAGTTGCATCAGGCTGCCAAAAAGAGAAAGTTCACAATCTCAGTGATGAGGAGCGGGAGGCCTTAGTCTGAAGGCCCCTTCAGATTTGGGGCATCCTCTCCTCCGGGACCTGGGAACCCCAGCTCACCCAGCCTGCCACTGATACTGAGGTCACTCCCTCTCCCGATTCACCCAGAGTATTCCCAGCCCCGGGACACCCAGTATTTACCTGGATTGGGTCCTGAGACTTTGACTCGGGCATGGCACTGCAGTACCACTCCTGGACTCTGCAACACTGTGCCTCGAGGAGCTGGACCGCTGTTGGCCAATCAGGTTGACTGACAGCTCTCCAAGTTGGGACTTCCATCCAAGGCCAGAAGGAAGTCCCTCGTGATGTCAATCCCCACTTACTTTGAGTGTGAAATGGCAGCAGACTGTTGGAGCACTTGCCAGCCTGAAAATTCAGGCTTGTGAGTCAGTCGACATAGGTCCCTTTAGTGACCTGCAGGGAAAGGGAGTGGAAACATAAACTAATTTGTTTCCCTTCTTAAATACAGAAGATTTGCTGCTGAGTAAGCAAAACTGACTCATTCACCCTGAGAGTAAGAAAACCCACACTCACGTACAAACAGGTGGCACAATGGTTAGCACTGTTGCTTCACAGCCCCAGGGACCCGAGTTCAATCCCCAGCTTGCATCACTGCCTATGCAGAGTTTGCATGTTCTCCCCATGTTGGTGTGGGTTTCCTCTGGATGCTCTGGTTTCCTCTCACAGTCCTGGTCAGGTGAATTGGCCATGCTAAATTCTCCCTCAGTGTACCCGAACAGGTGTGGCAACCAGGGGATTTTCACATTAACTTAGTTGCAGTGTTAACGTAAGCCTACTTGTGATATTAATAAATAAGCTTCAAATATAAATGATCGCTAATAATAAAAAATAATACCTTCAATAAAATGATCTCAGGCAATAAAAAATAACACCTGATAGTTGTCTAGTTCTATATATATATATTGTATGCTTTGGGAACATTTGTGCACCATTATATGTTTTCAAGGAGGAGTTAGATATAGCTGTTAGGGCAAAGGGGATCAAAGGGTAAGGGGGAAGTTAGGATCAGGTTACTGAGTTGGGTGATCAGCTATGATCATAATGAATGGTGGAGCAGGCTCCAAGGGCCGAATGACCTACTCCTATTTCTATTTTCGATGCTTCTATTACTATATCCTATCTGGCCAACATGCTAGGGGTAACAGATTACTGCACCTGATTACTTTAAGTTTGGGTTGGGGGCGGGGGGGGGGAGGAGGGGGGGGGGCGGGTGGCAGATCACCGGTTCTAACAGTGACTTTTCTTAGCACTTGCATGTCAAGATTGATGAGCTTTGACAATTTAAGCAGGCAAAAGGAAGTGCGGAGGACTGGATCGATATGGAAAGTGCATTTTTTGCACTGCTTGTGGAAGGGTAGGGATATTTTCCCAGATTAAAGAAATTTATCTTCACTGCGTCTAGCCACAGTAATAATCATAGAATCCCTACAGTGCACAAAAGGACTTCCAGCCCAACAAATCTGCACCGACTCTCTGACAGAGTGTCTTACCTAGGCCCTATCCCCTATCCTAACTCTATAACCCCAAAGATTTACCATGGCTAATCCATCTAACCTACACAAAGGGACATTAAGGGGCAATTTAGCATGGCCATTCCACGTAATCTGCACATCTTTGGATTGTGGGAGGAAACCAGAGCACCCAGAGGAAACCCACGCAGACATGGGGAGTACACGCAGACTCCGCACAGTCATCCAAAGCTGGAATTGAACCCGGATCCCTGCAGCTCTGAGGCAGCAGTGTTAACCAGTGTGTCATTGTGCCACCCAATTCCTCTGCAATGTCCAAATCAACCACCCTGCACTCTCTCCCCCCACCACCTCCCCCCTTTACCCTCATGCCCTGAAGATTACATCCACTCTCCAAATTCTTTCTTAGCTGATGGACAATTAGCCTATCAATCTGGCCGCAGAAACCTATCGAGAAAGAGTTAAAAGGTGACTTGCAATTAATTTTGTCTGGATGAGCACAAAACATCTAATTGACAATTTAGTATTAGTCAAGCAAATCACTTTGAATCTGCGGTAAACAATAGATATAAATGTTAGAAATGGACAAACATCTACATAAAAATAACACTGTTATAAATTTCAAATGGGTACATTAGTTATTCTGGCTCATGTCAGAATCACAGGTCACTCCTATAAGTGGATCTCCATTCTGAAGGGGAACTTTGCTGCCTGCTCTTCAATTAATGGCAGGCTAGACCAGTAAACACTACTTCTGTTACGCCTACTTGATACAATCATCTTCTATGTTTTGCCATTTCTGTTTTCCTGTCTTTAGAGTTGGTGGACTGAAATGTTCTAGACTGAGTTCTGGCACAATTATCAACCAACAAACTTGTTCATGTTCCATTGAATATGAAAGGAACAAAATAAAAATGTGCAACATTGTCAATATTTTAATCAACACTCAATTGCAAATTACTTGTTACTTGGTTAACTGGCTCTCATTCTTCAGTTAAAAGCTGTACACATTTGATTTTTTAAAATTTATTATTGTCACATGTATTAGAATGCAGTGAAAAGTATTGTTTCTTGCATGCTATACAGATAAAGCATGCTGTTCATAAAAAAGGAAAGGAGAGAGTGCAGAATGTAGTGTTACAGTCGTAGCTAGGGAATGTAATTTTACAATCATAGAGAAAGACCAAATTATAGGGAGGTAGGTCCAGTCAAAAGACTGATGGCAGCAGGGAAGAAGCTGTTTTTGAGTCGGTTGGTATGTGACCTCAGACTTTTGTACCTTTTTTCCGATGGAAGAAAGTGGAAGCGAGTATGTTCAGGGTGTATGGGGTCCTTAATTATGCCGGCTGCTTTTCTGAGGTGGCAGGAAGAGTAGACAGAGTCAATGGATGGGAAGCTGATTTGCATGATGGACTGGGTTTCATTCACAACCTTTTGTAGTTTCTTGCCGTCTTGGGCAGAGCAGGAGCCATACCAAGCTGCAATACAACCAGAAAGGCTGCTTTCTGTGGTCCATCTGTAAAAATTGGCAAGAGTCGTAGTGGATATGCCAAATTCCCTTCGCCTTAGCCTTCTGAGATAGTAGAGATGTTGGTGGGCTGACGCCATGTGTATATGGAGCCTTTCAATCTACGTGGCTAATTCGCACTGGCCCTTTCTGGGAGAAAAGGAGACAGTGAAAGTCTTATGGTCACTCGCTCTCTTTCTCTATGCAGAGGATTAATCTGCAGAGCTGTGAATCAACTGTGCCACCTTAAATTAAATACCATCCTTTTGATAGTAGATTTACTGCATCTGCATAGCAGGATTTGATTTATTATTTGATTTGATTTATTATTGTCACATGTATTAGCATACAGTGAAACGTATTGTTTCTTGTGCACTATACAAACAGAGCATACCGTTCATAAAGAAGGAAACGAGAGTGTGCAGAATGTAGTGTTACAGTCACAGCTAGGGTGTAGAGAAAGATAAACTTAATGGGAGGTAGTCCATTCAAATGGCAGCAGGGAAAAAGCTGTTCTTGAGTCGGTTGGTACGTGACCTCAGACTTTTGTATCATTTTCCTGACAGGAGAAGGTGGAAGAGACAATGTTTGGGGTACGTGGTCTTTAATTATGCTGGCTGCTTTATTGAGGCAGCAGGAAGTGTAGACAGAATCAATGGATGGAGGGTCTGGATAAGACACTCTGTCAGAGATTTGGTACAGACTCTTCTGCATTGTAGGGATTCAACGATATGCTAAAGAACCAGCAATCATCAGTTGCGTTATAGTAAGACGGCACTTAGACCTTAGGGGTGGCACGATGGCACAGTGGTTAGCACTGCTGCTTCACAGTACCAGGGACCTGGGTTCGATTCCTGGCTTGGATTACTATCTGTGTGGAGTTTGCACATTCTCCCTGTGACTGCTTGGTTTCCACCTAGTGCTCTAACTTCCTCCCACAGCTGAAGGATGTGTTGATTAGAACATAAGAACATAAAAAATAGGAGCAGGAGTAGGCCATCTAGCCCTTCGAGCCTGCCCCGCCATTCAATAAGATCATGGCTGATCTGTTGTGGCTCAGTTCCACATTCCCGCCCTCTCCCCATAAACCTTAATCCCCTCGCTTATCAAAAACCCATCAAACCGTGTCTTAAAAATATTTAGCGAGGCAGCCTCCACCACTTCAACGGGCAGAGAATTCCAGAGATTCACCACCCTTTGAGTGAAGAAGTTCCTCCTCAGCTCCGTTCTAAACCGCCCCCCCTTTATCTTGAGGCTGTGCCCCCTAGTCCTACTGTCTTTTTTGAGCGGGAAGAGTCTCTCCACCTCTATCCTATCCATCCCATTCATCATCTTATATGTCTCAATGAGATCTGCCCTCATTCTTCTAAACTCTAACGAGTACAAGCCTAGTTTATTCAGCCTCTCCTCATAGTTCAACCACCTCAACTCCGGTATCAGCCTAGTAAACCTCCTCTGCACTCCCTCCAAGGCCAAAATATCCTTGCGTAAGTGCGGCGACCAAAACTGCACACAGTACTCCAGCTGCGGCCTCACCAATGCCCTATACAGCTGCAGCAAGACCTCCCTACTTTTATATTCAATCCCCCTCACTATGAAGGCCAGCATCCCATTCGCCTTCCTGACCACCTGCTGCACCTGCAAGCTGGGTTTTTGCGACTCATGCACAAAGACCCCGAGGTCCCTCTGCACCGTCGCCTGCTGCAGTTTTTCGCCACGTAAGCAATAGTCCTTCCTACCATTATTCCTCCCAAAGTGGACCACCTCGCACTTGCCAACATTAAATTCCATTTGCCAGTTCCTGGCCCATTTGCCCAGCCTACCTAGATCCTTCTGCAGACTCTCCACACCCTCCGCGCAATTTGCCATTCCACCAATCTTGGTGTCATCAGCAAATTTCAACACCATACACTCGGTTCCCTCCTCCAGATCATCTATATAAATGGTAAATAGCTGAGGCCCCAGCACCGACCCCTGGGGCACTCCACTAGTCACCAACCGCCAATCTGAATAGCACCCATTGACCCCCACTCTCTGCCACCTATTTGACAACCAATCCTCTATCCACACTAACACCCTACCCCCAACTCCATGCCCCCTTACCTTCTGCAATAACCTCTTGTGAGGTACCTTGTCAAACAGGTACATTGACCTGAACGGCTGCTGGAATGTGGTAACTAGGAGAATTTCAGAGTAACTTCAATGCAGCATTAATGTAAGCCTTGAGACTAATAACTAAACTTTCACTTTAAAATCTTTAAGCAAACAACTTTACATCATATTTGTAATCACAAAGGTCACAAACTGAGGATAAAAAGCAATTGTTGGCTGGTCTTTAACCAGTCACCTTCTGCTAACTCATTTGCTGAAGTTAGCTTTAATAAATAATATTACATAGTAATTGTAAACTTAATTTTTCCCTGTATCCATCAATAGTTTTCAGTGTAAAGATCCTTTTATTATAATTGAAATACAGCATCCTACGACCTGCCCGATATCCTGCAAAATGTCCTGTAATGCTAGCTTGGTGCTAACATCGAGGACTAATTTCATCCTCAAGGAACTCTAATGCTGGTTTCGGACTCATCAATATGTTTTGTACGAACCACCACTCCTCGTTACTGACTTTGATTCTAATGTTTCCACAACAGCAGCTGACTGTGAAAATGCTCTGGGCAAGGCCTTCGAGAAAATGAGTAATGTAGCTGACATTTGCTTGATACACACTAGTTAGGTGAAAAATAGGAGCTTTCATGTCAGAATGCAAGTATTTAATTAGGTAAGAATTGGGAGAGTAATAGGGTGACCATTAATACTGCATGTTAGATATTAACACAGATGTAGACAAGCTGGTGGTCTAAATACATTTCATTGCTATTGGACTATCAATGTGTATTATCTCAGACAGTGGCTTGTATGGACCTATCACCAGTGGAGAAGAGGCGGTACAGTTGCACAGTGGTTAGCACTGCTGCCTCACAGCACCAGGGACCTGGGTTTGATTACTGGCTTGGGTCACTGACTGTGTGGAGTTTGCACATTCTCCCCGTATCTGCATGGATCCCCTCTGGGTGCTCTGGTTTCCTCCCACATTCTGAAAGATGGTTAGGTGCATTGATCCAAGCAGGTGCCAGACTGTGGCAACTGGGGGAATTTCACAGTAACTTCATTGCAGTGTTAATGTACTCCTGACTTGCGACTAACGAATAAACTAACTTTAAGAACTAGGAGCAGGAGTAGGCCCTCTGGCCCCTCGAGCCTGCTCTGCCATTCAGTAAGGTCATGGCTAGTCTTCTTGTGGACTCAGCTCCACTTGCCTGCCCACTCACCATAACCCTTAATTCCTTGACTGTTCAAAAGTTAGAGTTCCTTGGGGATGAAACTAGTCCTCAGTGTTAGCATTACTGGGCATTTTGCAGGATATTGGGCAGGTCGTAGGATGCTGCATTTCAATTATAATAAAATATCCTTGTCTTAAAAACATCCAATGAGGTAGATTCAACTGCTTCACTGGGCATGGAATTCCACAGATTCACAACCTTTTGGGTAACTCCAAGTAATAAACAGTATTAAAATAACAAAAACAGAAAATGCTGGAAAATCCCAGCATCTGTGGAGAGACAATAGAACCAACATTTTGAGTTTGGATGATCCTTCATCAGAACTAAGAGCAAAGAAAATAAGCAGAGATTTATACTATGAGGGTGAGGGGCAGGGGGATGGGTGGTGGCTGTAATGGGACAAAAAGAATGTAAATGAGGATGAAAAAGGCTGAGAAAGGTGCTAAATATGTCCATTAATTTGATTTATTATTGTCACACGTATTAGTATACAGTGAGAAGTATTGTTTCTTGCACGCTACACAGACAAAGCATACCATTCATAGAGAACAAAATGAGAGAGTGTAGAATGTAGTGTTACGCTTATAGCTAGGGTGTAGAGAAAGATCAACATAATGTAAGGTAAGTCCATTCAAAAGTCTGATGGCAGCAGGGAAGAAGCTGTTCTTGAGTCGGTTGGTATGTGACCTCAGACTTTTGTACCTTTTTCCCGCTGGAAGAAGGTGGAAGAAAGAATATGCTTGGGGTGCGTGGGGTCCTTAATTATGCTGGCTTCTTCGCCGAGGCAGCGGGAAGTGTAGACAGAATGTGTGAACAACAAAGGTTCATCCAGACTCAGTTCTCCCTCCACAGATGCTGTCAGACCTGCTGAGATTTTCCAGCATTTTCTGTTTTTTGTTTCAGATTCCAGCATCCACAGTATTTTGCTGTTGTCTTACAATTATGAAAAATGCTTTCTTACAAATTGCATCTATTGTATTTTATTTCTATTTTGCTCTTGTGATTTAATGTTGTATTCAAATGATTTCCATTTGGAGCCTTGTGTATACTTTTATGTATCATTTAGCAAACAGCATGATAGAGATACTGGAACAATGTTAATCTTATGAGGATCCCATTGGAGGTTATCTTTCATGACTGACCATAGGCTGCCTGTGTTTATTTTTGTCCATCAGAGTATTTGTGGCATATTGCGTCTCTACTGGTATCAATCTCATGGAATGAATGTGTTCCAAGGTTATCTACTTGTTTAATATCAAAGTGTTTTCATAGTGGCTCTGTGAACAAATAAGCAATCTGAAATACCACGGAATGCATTTCACTATCCTTCTCTCTGGGCAGAATTCTATCAAGGCTTTAATGTTGATTATCCCCTGTGTGCCTCAGGAACCTTTGCTTTGTATACATCAATTCAGCCAGTTCTTTCAAAGAAAGTGACACAGCTAAGGCAAGCAGGAATTTAACTCTTAAAACTTGGAAATCAAAATGCCACCTCAGGGAGCTGACTTTTATACAAAGAACAAAGAAAATTACAGCACAGGGACAGGCCCTTCTGCCCTCCAACTCTGCACTGACCATGCTGCCCAATTGAACTAAAACCCCTTCCCGTTCCAGGGATCATATCTTTCTATTCCCCTCCTATTCAAGACGCCCCTTAAAAGTCACTATCATATCTGCTTCCACTGCCTGCCCCGGCAGCGAGTTCCAGGCACCCACCACCCTCTGTGTAAAAAAACATCTTGCCTCAGACATCTCCTTTAAACTTTGCCCCTCGCATCTTAAACCTATGTCCCCTAGTAATTGACTCTTTCACTCTGGGAAAAAGATTCTGATTATCCACTCTTTGCATGTCCCTGATAATCTTTGTCCGTGCCCCTCATTATCTTATTGCTGTAGACCCTTCCAGAAATATAACACCTACAGCAAGGCAGTGAAACTGTCTTTACTATCAGTGGACAATGAGATTCACTCGTCATTCACTTCATTGATGTCAATAACATTTTGCATTGAGAAATGCCTGCAAGTACATGTTGGTCCAATTGGCATCACACGAGACTGCCTCTGACGTTAGATACATTAAAATGTGTGGCGTTTGAGTTGATTCCAATTTGCTGATGTGTTATTATTTCTATTGCACTGACTAATAAATAACTTTGAGAACTAAGCACAGTCCAACTGTTGCTTTAAAACAAACCCTGTGATGCAAACATTTGTTGGGATATGAGTGGTTACGTCAGGGTAATGGCTGGTGGCATAAAGCTGGCACCTGCGTGCCCTGTGTATTCAGAGGAACTGTGGTTTGCACAGATCCTCCTAAGCCAGACCCTGGTTCAATCGTTTCCCACCAACTTCACCACCACTACCACCACTACCTGCTCTCCCCGCCTCCACCTCCCCCCCCCCCGCCCCCGCCCCCCACCCAAACTGAATGCACATCCTTAAATAATGTTTCTCAAAACTCTAACAATCAAAACCATTCACTAAGTTTGGATGCCATTGATGGGTCTCACTTGTGGTAGTCAAGGCGCTGCACCTTAAAGGTCTCACCAGCCATCACCACAACACTGGGATCCCCTTTCAGACTGTACAGTGGAAATCCATAGCCAGTCCCTGTTCTTGGCTTCATTTATCGTCTGCTCTGTCATTTGCATTGCAAGGAGGAGAAACCAAAATTCTGCTGACAGCAAGTCAAAACAGAAGTGGATAGAAATGGTCGTTTCCCAATTGGGATGGGTCTCTCTGTCTGGAATCTTGGCTGATCTCACCTTAGAGCTGGGGTGCAGGAATCTCTGGGATCCCTGCGGAATTTAAGTCCTAGCTAAACTGTGCTTTTCTTCAAGATGGTTGTCTACTGGCACTGGGAACAACACCTGAAAGACCCTCTAAAATATATTAATTAATTATCCTGATACCAAAGAAAAGCCAAGCAGCATTCCTTAATGACTATTGTCTGTTGGATTTGACATCCATCATTAGAAAGTGCTTTGAAGGGGTGGTGTTGGCATGAATCAATTCCAGCTTCCTGGAGTGCCTGGATCCACTGCAGTTTGCCAACCGCTGCAACAGGTCCACAGCAGATGCCAACTCCCTGACTTTGCATTCAACCCTTGAACAACTAGGTAACAAGGACATCTCTGTCAGACTCCTTTTTATTGACTACAGTTCAGCCTTCAACACCATTATTCTTACAAAACCCATTTCCAAACTCCTAGTCCTCAGCTCCTCCCTCTGCAACTGGATCCTGAACTTCCTAACTCACAAACCACAATCAGTAAGGTTAGGCAACAACACCTCCTCCATGATCATCCTCAACACCAGTGCCCCACAAGGCTGTGTTCTCAGCCCCCTATTATATTCCTTATACACCTATGACTGTGTAGCCAAATTCCCCTCCAACTCAATTTTCAAGTTTGCTGATGACACCACTGCAGTGGGTTGAATCTTAGGCAATAACGAGACAGAGTGCGGGAATGAGATAGACAATCTGGTGAACTGGTGCAGTGACAATAATCTTTCCCTCAATGTCAACAAAACGAAGGAGATTGTCATCAACTTCAGGAAGCATAAAGGAGAACATGCTCCTGTCTACATCAATGGGGATGAAGTAGAAAGGGTCAAGAGCTTCAAGTTTTTAGGTGTCCAAATAGCCAACAACCTGTCCTGGTTCCCCCATGCTAACACTATAGTTAAGAAAGCCCACCAACGCCTCTACTTTCTCAGAAGACTAAGGAAATTTGGCATGTCAACTACACCTCTTACCAACTTTTACAGATGCATCATAGAAAGTATTCTTTCTGGTTACATCACAGGTTGGTATGTCTCCCGCTCTGCCCAAGACCACAAGAAACTACATAAGGCTATGAATGTAGCCCAATTCATCACACAAGCCAGCCTCCCATTCATTGACACTGTCTACGCTTCCCGCTGCTTTGGCAAAGCAGCCAGCATAATTAAGGACCCACGTACCCCAGACATTGTCCCTTCCATCTTCTTCCATTGGGAAAAAGATACTGGAGTCACGTACTAGCTGACTCAAGAACAACTTCTTCCATACTACCATCAGACTTTCGAATGACCTTGCATTAAATTGATCTTTCTCTACACCCTAGTTTTGACTGTAACACTACATTGAGTGGTATGCTTTGTCTGTATAGTGCACAAGAAATAATACTTTTCACTGTATATTAGTATACGTGACAATAAATCAAATCAAAATCAAATTACTTTGACCCCAGAACTTCAAATACATGCAGTTTATTTCCATTCTATGATTCAAATTTTCCATCTCTTCAAATTAAGTTGCACCAGGAGATAAGTTCTGCAGAAACTCCAAATCTTGGTCTCCAGCTGTCCAGGAAATTGATTATTCCTACATTAATAACAAGCTGTGAACTGAAGCCAGACCCTCCAGGGCTAGAAGGAGTTTCCAGTTTCTGAAAAATAACCAATTCTGCCATCACTCTGCGTTGCTTCAATTAATATTCTCGGTTGAATTTTACAAAATACAATGAAAGCAAAGTACACAACTCAGAGGATATTGTCTGATAAAAGTCCAACAAAATGGGAAAAATTAAATACATACCAATTTGGTGGACAAGTGATGCATGAAGCCTTAAAGGGTTAGTGTCCTACATGGCAATAATATTTCATGCTTGCCAGCCTAGATATTAAGGCAATCTTTTTGCACAGCAGTGGACATTTTGCTTTGTTTGAAAAGAAAACATTTTTAATTTGTGGCGTTACGTGCAATTGAGAAAAGCAAGCATTGTTAATTGTATAGAAGGTCGTTCTTAAACGGCAATAAACATTCATGCCTTTGAGACTAACAAGAGTCAGAACACGGTACCAAGGGAGATATAATTTTCTCTGATTAATATTCATCAGAGAGTCAAGGTTAAATTTAGAGAGTTCGAATGACAGGAAATGTTCATGTGCAAAGCTTTATCTGTGACAGTGTCTCAGGCCTTTTCATTTTTATTTGCTGTAACGACCAACACTGATTCTTTATTTCTGTGGCCTGTTTTCTTGTCAGTTTCATTCTTTTTCAGCTGCTCTGATTTCACTCTTGTGCTCCTTGAAGTGGGAAGATCTGGATTTTGGAATTTCTAATAGATGTTAGCCGTGTGGCTCTGTATTGGCAACAGTGAGGGTTATCTCTTATCTTGTGAATGAACCATAGGGGGCTGCAATCCCATGTTCTTTAAAAACAATAGTCAATGGGCAGAGCCATTTCCGGTCCCCACTTTACACTGGCAGTTAAGAAGTCACCTCCAGGTCTGCTGTTAATTGTGAACAGCAGTGGATCCCAGAGGCTGTAGGGCCAGTCAGAGGCAGTACCTCCACTTGCCTAGCACTCTTTGCCTTTTCTATCCTCATTTCCTCTTTTAGGATTCCTCCAAAGACCCACATCTTGGACCAAGCTTTCGGCCATGTGACCAAATATCTCCTTTTGTGGCCAGTGTAATGTATTGTGTTTTGAAAAGTGCAATGTTCATTTTGCTTCCTTGAAGCCATACGAAACAGGAGCAGGAAATAGGCTATTTGGTCCCTCAAGTCTGCTGCACCATTCAATAGGCTCATGGCTGATCCGACATACCTCATGTCCACTTTCCTGGCCTTTCCCTGTAATCCCTTGATCCCATTACTGATCAAAAATCTATCTATCTTAGCCTTAAATATACACAAGGACTCTGCCCCCACAACTCTCTGTGGCAAAGAGTGTCAAAGACCCTCACCTTCAGACAGAAGAAATTTCCCCTCACCTCAGTCTTAAATTGGTGCCACTTGGTTCTGAGACTATGCCCTCTGATTCTAGACTTTCTCATGAAGGGAAAGATCCTCTCAGCATTTAGTCTCTCGATCTCCTTAAGAATCCTATATGAGATCACTTTTATTCTTCTAAATTCCGACTTGACTAATCATTCATCAAAGATAGCCCTTCCATATTGGGAATCATCCTAGTGAATCCTCTCTGAACTGCCTCCAATGAAGTAACATATTTTCTTAAATATGGAAATCAAAACTGCTCACAGTATGCCAGATGTGGACTCATCAACACCTTGCACAGTTGCAGCAAGACTTCCCTACTCTTAAATTAAAACCCCCTAGAAATACAGGCCAACATTCACTTAGCCTTCCTGATTACTTACTGCATTTGTGTGCTAGCTTTCTCTGTTTTGTGCACAAGACCCTTTGTGTTGCAGCTTTCTGCAGTTTTTCTCCATTTAAATAATACACTATTAGAATCCTACAGTGCAGAAATAGGCCATTCAGCCCTGCAAGTCTGCACCGACCACAATCCCACCCAGGGCCTATCCCCACAACCCCATGCATTTATCCTAGCTTGTCCCTCTGACATTAAGGAACAATTTAGCATGGCCAGTCCACCTAACCCACACTTCTTTGGATTGTGGGAAGAAACCGGAGCACTCGGAGGAAACTCATGCAGACACAGGGAGAACATGCAAACTCTACACAGATGGTGACCCAAGCCAGGAATCGAATCCGGGTTGCTGGCGGTGTGAGGCGGCAGTGCTAACCACTGCGCCACCGTGCCACCTGCTCTTTTGGTTTCCTTTCCAAAATGGACAACTTCACATTTTCCTATATTATTCTCATTTTCCAACTTCTGCCCACTTACTTAACCTACCACTATCTCTTTGTAAACTGTTTGTATCCCTCTCATAACTTGCATTTCCACCTCGCTTTGTGTAGTTGTGTAATTTGGCAACAGTGCATTCACTTCCTTCACAGTATATATTGTAAATAATTGCAGTCACAGCACTGATCACTGTGGAACCCCACTGGTTACAGGTTGCCAACCGGAAAAAGATCCCCTTATCCCCACTTACTGTTTCCTGCCCATGAGCCAATTCTCTATCCATGCCAATATACTACCTCCAATACCATGAGCTCTTGCCTTACGACTTAACCTTTTGTGAGGTACCTTGTCAAATACCTTCTGGAAGTCCAAATACGACATCTACTGGTTCCCTTCGGTCTACTCTGGTTAAGACATCCTTGAAAACTCCAATAAGTTAGTCAGACACAATTTTTTTTTCCTGAAGCCACGCTGATCCTGCTTGATTAGACTGTGATTTTCCAAATGTCCTGCCATTACTTCCTTAACAATCGATTCTAACATTTTTCCAACATTACCACATTTGTAACAACAGGGGGAGCTTGCTAGAATCTGCAGAAGCTGTTTCATAAAGGAAGTCATTATTCATTCATGCAGTTTTTATTCTGGGTGTCTCAATGTCCCAGTAACTGCACAGTTAGGAGTCATGTTTTGATAATGCACTCCAGAATGTTCTTGGGACACTTAATTATGTTAAAGACATAATGCAAAAGTACATTTTTGTTATTATTGAAGCAACAAATTGTTTGCTCCATTTCACTGACTGCGGACATTTTGTACTTAATAGCTTAACTGTAGTCATCATCATATGAATTTGGACAAATTCTATTTCCATAGAGTTGGGATAATTTGCTGACTTCTTGTTATAAATGGTCAGGTCGTCGTAGAAACCCTAAGGTACAGAAGGAGACTATTTGGCCCATTGAGCCTGCACTGACAACAATCCCACCCAGGTCCTATCCCCTTAACCCCACACATTTATTCTTCTCGCCCCCTGACTCTAAGGGGCAATTTAGCATGGGCCAATGCACAAACCAGCATGTCTTTGGAGTGTGGGAGGCAACTAAAGCACCGAGAGGAAACCCACAAAGACACGGGGAGAACATGCAAACCCCATTCAAACAGTCACCCAAGGCTGGAATCAAACTTAGGTTCCCAGCGCTGTGAGGCAGCAGTGCTAAGCGCCATGCCACCAGGCCACCCCAACTGAGGTAAACTAATTGTACAAACCTCTGGGATCAAATCTTGGAATTTATTGATCTGTATGGCTCAACAATTCATTGGATACACTTCCTGAATCATCAGTTCCATGCTGTTAAAATGTCTTTTAAAGATTTGTGCGCACAGTGTGATCTATGGTTATGAAGCACCTATAGTTTATTTATATATATCTATTTTTGTCGCAAGTGGGCTTACATTAACATTGCAATAAAGTTAATATGAAAACCCCCTAGTTGCCACACTCCGGCATCTGTTTGGGTATATCGAGAGCGAACTTAGCATGACCCAATGCACCTAACCCAGCACATCTTTCGGAGTGTAGGAGGAAACCGGAACAGCCAAAGGAAACCCACGCAGACACAGGGAGAATGTGCAAACTCCACACAGACAGTGACCAGAATCAAACCCGGGTCCCTGGCGCTGTGAGGCAGCAGTGCTAGCCCCTGTGCCACCCACATACATGCAATTTCAATACATACATTTGCTCCCCCCTCCCTTCCCTCAACCAGAACATCTGTGGGATAGCTTTTTTCCAGCCCAAACTTCCCGTATTTCCAATGTCAAGTCTAAAATGGATCTTGATGATACTGTACTGGCAGCAGGAATTCAGCAGCACTGCCACTGAAACGATGGGCTGGATTCTGGATTGATTTCCTTATCATCCAGATCTGTGGAAATTTGCACTTGCACTCTAAAATGTTTCAGGCAGAACATTTCAGATCATAACAGCTTGCTAAGTATAATTAATTCCTTGTCCATCAATCACCTCAAAATTGCACCCAGTAGCTATACATTCCCCTGAGTGGAAAGACCATCCCCCATTTACTTGATCAAAACCCCTCATAAATTTTCTGTTAAATCTCCCCGTGACTTTTATGCTCTAAAAGATTTGATTTAATTTATTATTGTCACATGTACTAGTATACAGTGATAAGAATTGTTTCTTGCACAGTGTACAGACAAAACATACCATTCACAGAGTACACAGGGGAGAAAGAAGTAGAAAGAGTCATGAGCTTCAGGTTTTTAGGTGTCCAGATCACCAACAACCCGTCCTGATTCCCCCATGCTGACACTACAGTAAAGAAAGCCCACCAATGTCTCTAGTTTCTCAGAAGGCTAAGGAAATTTGACATGTCCACTACGACTCTCACCAACTTTTACAGATGCATCGTAGGTAAAATGTTAGAATCCATCATCAAGGAGGAAATAGCGAGGCATCTTGAGAGGAATTGCTTGATAGAGCAGACGCAGCACGGTTTCGTTAAAGGGAAGTCGTGTCTGACAAATTTACTCGAGTTCTATGAGGATGTGTCTAGGGCGGTGGATAGAGGAGAGCTGGTGGATGTGGTCTTTCTGGATTTTCAGAAGGCGTTTGACAAGGTACCTCACAGGAGGTTATTGCAGAAGGTCAGGGGACATGGAGTTGCGGGTAGGGTGTTAGCGTGGATAGAGGATTTGTTGTCAAATAGGAGGCAGAGAGTGGGGGTCAATGGGTGCTATTCGGATTGGCGGATGGTGACTAGTGGAGTGCCTCAGGGGTCAGTGCTGGGGCCTCAGCTATTTACCATTTATATAGATGATCTGGAGGAGGGAACCGAGTGTAGGGTATCGAAATTTGCTGATGACACCAAGATTGGAGGAAAGGCAAATTGTGCGGAGGGTGTGGAGAGTCTACAGAAGGATCTAGATAGGCTGGGCGAACGGGCCAAGAAATGGCAAATAGAATTTAATGTTGGCAAGTGCGAGGTGGTCCACTTTGGTAGGAATAATGGTAGGAAGGACTATTACTTACGTGGCGAAAAACTGCAGCAGGTGACGGTGCAGAGGGACCTTGGGGTCCTTGTGTATGAGTCGCAAAAACTCAGCTTGCAGGTGCAGCAGGTGGTCAGGAAGGCGAATGGGATGCTGGCCTTCATAGCGAGGGGGATTGAATATAAAAGTAGGGAGGTCTTGCTGCGGCTGTATAGGGCATTGGTGAGGCCGCAGCTGGAGTACTGTGTGCAGTTTTGGGCGCCGTACTTACACAAGGATATTTTGGCCTTGGAGGGAGTGCAGAGGAGGTTTACTAGGCTGATGCTGGAGTTGAGGGGGTTGAGCTATGAGGAGAGGCTGAATAAACTAGGCTTGTACTCGTTAGAGTTTAGAAGAATGAGGGGAGATCTCTTTGAGACGTATAAGATGATGAATGGGATGGATAGGATAGAGGTGGAGAGACTCTTCCCGCTCAGAAAGGATAGTAGGACTAGGGGGCACAGCCTCAAGATAAAGGGGGAGCGGTTTAGAACGGAGTTGAGGAGGAACTTCTTCACTCAAAGGGTGGTGAATCTCTGGAATTCTCTGCCCGTTGAAGTGGTGGAGGCTACCTCGCTAAATATTTTTAAGACACGGGTTGATGGGTTTTTGATAAGAGAGGGGATTAAGGGTTATGGGGAGAGGGTGGGAATGTGGAACTGAGCCACGACAGATCAGCCATGATCTTATTGAATGGCGGGGCAGGCTCGAGGGGCTGGATGGCCTACTCCTGCTCCTATTTCTTATGTTCTTATGTTCTTATGTATCACAGCTTGGTATGGCTCCCGCTCTGCCCAAGACCACAAGAAGCCACAAAATGTATGTAGCCCAATCTATCATGCAAGCTAACCTCCCATCCATTGACTCTGTCTACACTTCCCACTGTTTCGACAAAGTAGCCAGCATAATTAAGGACCCCACGTATGCCAGACATTTTCTCTTTCACCTTCTTCCATCAGGAAAACGGTACAAAAGTCTGAGATCACATACCAACCGACTCAAGAACATCTTCTTCCCTGCTGCCATCAGACTTTTGAATGGACCTGCCTTGCATTAGGTTGATTTTTCTCTACACCCTAGCTATGACTAACACTACATTCTACATTGTCTCGTTTCTTTCTCTATGAATGGTATGTTTTGTCTGTTTAGTACACAAGAAACAATATTTTTCACTGAATGCTAATTTATATGACAATAATGAATCAAATCAAGGAAAGGATAGAGTGCAGAATATAGTGTTATACTCATAGCTAGGGTGTGGAGACAGATCAACTTAATAGAACCTTAGTAGGCCCATTCAGAAGTCTGATGGCAGCAGGGAAGAAGCTGTTCTTGAGTCTGTTCATATGTGACTTCAGCCTTTTGTACCTTTTTCCAAGGACACAGCCTTGAGGGGCACTGGTGCTGAGGAGGATTGTGGAGGAGGTGTTGTTGCCAATCCTTACTGATTGCGGTCTGTTGGTTAGAAAGTCTCAGATCCAGTCGCATCTAATTGTAAACCCTGCAGAGTGATCTCTCTCGATTATTATTTCTTGGGACATTGTTGAGGTTTTGTTTTGAAAACATTTCTGAGTTTGCTAGCAAATGTGACCCTTTTAAAAACTTCCTGCCAGACTTATAACGTCTTCAACACAGAGCAGCCTGGAGATGCCTCCATCCGCCAAATCAGCAGGACTAAAATATTAGCAATTGGTATTGGCAAGAAGACATTAATAATCTTGCACATGGGGGTATAATTGGCAAATGAGTTTCAACAGAGCAGTCGGAGGTTTTACTGAGGGAAATAAAAAGGTCAGACTTCATTTAGTAGACAAGAACCCAAACAAGGAAGAGGAGTTACATGATTTGGAAATGCAAATACTCAAATTCGTAAAGTAGAAATCTAAATAAATAGGGCAATTGGGAGAAAGAAATAGACTATGCACCAAGGTTTATTTCAAAAGAAATTGAATTGATAAGTAGAGTTGTTAGGCTCTAATGGTGGCACAGTGACACAGTGATTAGCACTCACAGCACCAGAGACCCGGTTTCAATTCCAGCCTCAGGGGACTGTCTGTGTGAAATTTGCATGTTCTCCCCATGTCTGCATGGGTTTCCTCCGGATGCTCCAGTTTCCTCCCACAGGTCCAAGTGTGCGGCTAGGTTGATTGGCCATGCTAAATTGTCCCTTAGTGTCAGGAGGATTAGCAGGGCAAATACGTGGGGTTCCAGGATGGGGCCAGGATGAGATTGTTGTCAGTGCAGGTCTGATGGACCAAATGGCCTCCTTCTTCACTATGGGGATTCTATGATTCTATTCGATATTGTATCAAATCTTGGTTTGACCACACTAGAAATACCGCATGCAATTCTGGTCATCGTATTATAAAAAATATATAATGGTATTAGAGTGGGGTCAAAAATTATTTCTAAGGATGATACCAGAAATGTAGGAGTATACCAATCAGGAAAGGATGTGCATGTTGTACAGGTGAAGATCCATTTACCAAACTGGGCAGCAGAATACAACACCATGGTTCACAACTGTTTGTGATATTTATTTAATTTTATTTGTGTCACAAGTAGGCTTACGTTGGCATTGCAATGAAGTTACTTTGAAAATCCTTCGATCACCACACTCTGGCACTTGTTCGGGTACACTGAGGGAGAATTTAGCATGGCCAATGCACCTAACCAAAGGAGGAAACCAGAGCGCCCAAAGGAAACTTACGCAGACAGAGGGAGAAAGTGCAGATTCCACGTAGACAGTGACCCAAGCAGGGAATCGAACCTGAATCCTTGGAGCTGTGTGAAGCAACAGTGCTAATCACTGTGCCATCATGCCACTCAAAAAAAGTCTGATGCTCTCCTGACTGAACTATCCTTTGAACTTTCCCCCTCTTTCTATAAGTGCATGCTTATAAATAAGACATTTATTTCAACTTGGGGTGGTGGGGGTTGGGGGGATCTAATTCTTAGCTTCCCCCACTCCTGTGAAAACAACCCTAGTTTGTCCAGTTCCTCCGAATAGCTCATACCCTCTAATCCAGGCAGCAGTGCCAACCACTGTGCCATAATGCCGCCCTTACTTCTGGTGGAAGCTACAATGGAGGATGAGGCATTGGCCATCAGGCACAACATCATGGTTGGGTCCACAAATGCAGTCATGGAGTTGGCCACCATTCCATATTTGGAAGGGTGAGCGTGAAGACTTGCTCTTCCATGATTCTTGACAAAGACAGCAGGATTTCTGACAGGTCCGCCAGTACACCAAGTATTTCATTTTCATAGCTTTTGGTGTTCCTCTGTCCCATTCAAGTGTTCATCTGAGTCCCTTTCAGTGGAACCCATGAGTGACCTGAGCTTCTGACGATCTGGAACCTGCACCATCCTTGCTTGCTTCTCTAGCTGCATGCATGCTATCTCACCACATGTAGACAGACCTTTCCCCTGGTCTATCACTCTCTTTTTGGTGTTCCTCCATGGCTTGACTCAGTTTTATGTTTTAATCGGAGAGATGAAAGGGGTAGGGTTGTGGTGAGGGGGAGGAGGGAAAGGAGAATGCTTCAACCATCTGTAAATCAGGAAGGATTGTGGGATGAAGGAATATGAGGATATCAAAATCTTCAGATGGTTTGAGCATCACCACAGGCTATGGCCTCAACAATGACATCCCAATAATGGCCAACATCATGTCCTCCATGATGACTGGGAATTGCAGACATGGTTGCTACCTCAAAGCAGCAGGTTACACAGCTATCAGGAATGTGCCACAAAGGGGATAGGCAGTTGGCGTACAAGCAATGCTTCTCTAAGATGTGATCATCCAGCAATCTTAAAGGGACCATGCAGTGCAACAAGCAAACAGAAATTAGAGGGAGAATTGGCAGTTGCATCTGCCCTGTTAGTCACCTTCCTGTTGTGAATCATCTAGATATTCACAGGAAAGGGAAGCGTGTCAGTGAATGCTGTGCAATCTGGGTGATATAGCTATTAAGCCTGAATTGCTGTGGTATGTGCAAGCTGTGGCATTGGTGTATGAGACTTGCAGCAATGCTAAGTATGTGAGGGTGCAATGGATCATATGACTATCATGTTTGAAAAGTTTTAATTTATTTATTAGTGTCACAAGTAGGCATACATTAACACTGCAATGAAGTTACTGTGAAAATCCCCTAGCCGCTGCACTCCGACACCTGTTTGGGTAACACTGAGGGAGAATTTAGCGTGGCCAATGCACCTAACCAGCACGTCTTTCAGACTGTGGGAGGAAACCGGAGCACCTGGACGAAATCCATGCAGACATGAGGCGAACATGCAGAATCTGCACAGACAGTGACCAAGCTGAGAATTGAACCCAGGTCCCTGGCACTGTGAGGCAGCAGTGCTAACCAGTGTGCCACTGTGCTGCCCAGAAAGGTCTGATTGACGAGGATTGTTGGTGGCTGAGTGATGGGAGGATAATGAATTGGGATGGTGGTGCAATTGGTAGGATGTAGCATGCAAATGCACAATCATTGACCTTGAAGACTCATGTGAGATCATTGAACTTCTTCCAGGTCACCTGGACTAGACTCCTGGCAATGAGCTCCATGACTGTCCCCTCTCACCCTACAGGGCTTCTTGGCTCCCTATGGATGCAAGATATTACACTTCATTTTCACTTCATCCACCTCTCTCTTCAAGTGTCCAAAAATCTTGGAGCCCACTCTCTACCCTGTTGTGCCATTCTTCATTCTTTCCCAGGTCAGGTTGACTTCCTGCACTCCTGCCAGCACCTACTCCATTCAATGCATACTTTCCTTTTAGAGGATATTTTAATTAGTACTGAGAAATTACAAATTTGAGCCTGCTGCTGGAGTACCTAATTGATGAGCATTGTCCTTATCACTGTCTGGATGCAGATATCATGCTAATCAGCAGGCATATCAAGCCCAAGATGGGGTACAGTGCCTTATCTTATCAGCTTGGATCTTGTTTGCCTCTCTTGTGGGGATCATGTAATGGACTGTATTGGATTTTGAATTTGGTTTTTGGAGCAATCAAGGAATTGATTTGGCTTTACCTGGTTCATTCTGAGCATTGGCTTTGCAACTTTAAGGATGGAGTTAAAAAAAACAACAGAAGCAAAAAGTTACTGACACATTACAAATCGTTTGGGAGAAAGGTCATCGATGTGAAATGTTAACTCTGTTTCTCTCTCCACGGACACTACCAGGCTTGCTGACTACTACCAGCATTTTCTGTTTTCAATATCACAGTCCCTGCACTGCTTTTCAGGGGCTATTCAGTCGAACCCCAGTGTTTCCACTTATTCAGTGAGAAAGTGAAACAAGGGACCATCAATATAAAATAGTCACAAATAAATTAAGAAGGGAACTCCAAACAAACTCCTTTACCCAGAAGTGGCTGAGAATGTGAAACTTGCTTGCATGGGGAGTGGTTGGAATTCAGATTAAAGCTGTATTTAAGCGGAGGTCAGATAAAGATATGAAGGAGAAGTGAATGTTGTGCTGATGGAAGAAGGATTAGAGCAAGCATGAATGCAGCATAAACACTAGCATAGAGTGGTTGGGCTGAATGGCCTAGTTTTGTGCTGTATATTCTGTGTAATTTTATGCAATTGATGAGGTTTGGGGCATAGACCCTTCATGGGACAACATTTCTGTCACAAGATTTGCGTCTCTACTCTTGGCCTGGTTTGTATTTTCTCTTTTTGGGACACACATTTGTGTTTTGTCACCATTTTCTGTTCTCCCACCCCTGACCCTCCCTGATATCCCCCATTTTTATGCCATTTTTTGTGTTTCGTTGCAATCTCCTGTGAGACCAATTAACTTTTGAAGATGAGTTCAACCTTCCAGTTAATAGCTAAAAGGATCACATGACAAGAATTCGTGTTTCAAGACTTTTACTGTAACAAAAGATAAAAAAGCACTTTCCAATAAACACTACCTTAATAGGATACTTGTACTTTAAACTTTATTTTATACTTTGTGCTTTTTAGCATGACTGAATGCATTCTCCACTTTACACTGTCATATAACTTATGCCAGAATCAGTGGTTCTGAGCTCCCAAAAGTTGACTTCTGTTTTTTCCTTTCCTCAGCCTTGGAATTTTTAATCTCAGAACTGTCTTTCACAGTGAGGATTTCTTTCTCTCACAAATTCTGCCTCTAACACAAATTTGGCAAAACTTCTGCCTCGTTTTAATTCCTCAGGCATTTGTTCTTTCCAGTCCAAGTGTGAGTTCCCTTTCACGTTCTTGCGCAGTGAACCATAGACACTTTTGGCCTCCAGCTGTTCTCACTTTCCTAGACACTGGAAAGCTATCTTGTCTGTGAGACTTCAGGGATATCATGACCCTTCCCCTTTCAAAGCCTATCTCCATGGTGATTGGAATCACCTGGTCCTTGTATCCAGGTGGAAAAGCTGATCAGTTGTGGTCTTGAGAACTGAATTCTCTTTTTCCCTTGAAAGTAAACAGATAGTTTAAAGCACCACAAAGAGCAAAGAAAAGTAGAGCAGAAGAACAAGCTCTTCGGCCTTTTAAGTTCATGCTGATCATGATGCTCTAATTGAATTTAAAAAAAACTCTGCCCTTACTCCGTATCCCTCTATTCCCTCTCTATTCATGTCCTATCCAGATGTCTCTTAAATGTAACTTGTGCCTGCTTCTACCACCTCTTCTGACAGTACCTTCCAGGCACCTACCACCCTCTGTGCGAAAAACCTCCCCCGCACATTGCCCTTAAACATTTCCCCTCTCACCTTGAACCTGTGCTCCCTTGTATTTGACACTTCCACCCTAGGAAAAGGCCTCTGATGATCCACCCTGTCTATGCCTGTCATCATTTTATAGACCTCTCTCAGGTCTCGCCTCAGTCTCGGTCTGTTTACAACCTGACATTCTCAACACTTTTTTCTGGGAATTTGGAAACTGACTGTCTATTCACTGTTAGCACACGGGCTGCTGCCAGTGTCTCCAAGTTCTTTTAACCCCTCTCGTTACTTCCACAACAATGGTTTTTTCTTTATCATCCATAAAACCAGCGGTCACGGTCTGAGGATACAGGGTAGATCATTTAGGATGGAGATGAAGAGACAATTCTTCGCTCAAAGAGTGGTGAACCTATGGAATTCATTATCACAGGAAATAGTTGATGCCAAAACATTGAACGTATGCAAGAGGTGGCTAGACATTGCACTTGGGACAAACAGGATTAAAGATTATGGGGAGAAAGCAGAAGTAGGCTGTTGAGTTGGATAATCAGCCGCCATCATGATGAATGGCGGACCAGGCTCGAAGGGCTGAATGGCTTCCTACTGCTCCTATCTCCTAAGTGTTTATAATCTAGCATTAAACAGTTTGTGAGATGTCCTATCAAATAATTCTTGTTCTGTGCCTAATGCCCCACATATTCTTACTTTTTCAAAAATATCAGCCCTACTAAAATCTTCACCCAGCTCTCAAATATCAATTTTGAGAAAGGCAGTCCTAACTTTTTGCAGATGCTAAATGACTCTCTGTGCATTTGGACCTATTTTTAGGTCCCATTAATAATTGTTGATTATTTGAGATTTGTACAGTATTAATACGAACTGCTCTGTATTAACTGCTCAGTTCTGTAAGCCCTCAAGGGGACATGATGCCTGTCAAAAGGACAAACACAGGCAGTGTAGCCGGGGCACGTCAAGCCAGGGGGCATCTCATCCTAACAGACTAGAGACCGGACACATCTTCAAGCTAAAGAGGACCTAAACTGCCAAGATTTACATTGGGAGTGCCACGGCATCCGTTCAGTTGCATAGCACAGCTAGCTTTGTATGTACAAAGCAAAGCCAAACCGCTCAATCTTGTACTAACACAATTCATGGTCTCGACATGAACACTAGCTTTTTTTTGTACTGTTTACATGGCACAGAATTACATTAGCTGTATAGCACAGTGAGTTTAAACAGTAACTGAGCAATACCTTTTGGTACTGGCCTTTAATGGAATCTGTGGAAATGTTCCCTGATAACATCAATAAAGAAAGCTGGAGGAATATTCCGAGAACTGTCTTGAGGTTTTAATGGATCCTCTCCCAGTTCTATGCTAAAACTATCTTGTACAGCTGCTCTAATTATTGACAGTCACCCGTGCCACTAATCGCATCAACGTGCGGTGGTGGCGACATTCTGCATCTCAACAACAATTTAACTGACGCAGAGCAGTGAGTTTGACACCACCTTGTTGATGGTCTTTTTTGCCAGATACCTCCCCAGCGCTGATTACAGTGAATGCCAGGCAGCTTAAACAGAAAACCAGAACATATTGTTCCATTGTTTGACAAACGGGGTTAGCTGGTCGTGGTGTGCACAGCTCACCCTCTGTGGGTGGCATCTTTCGTTGCACATTTTCCCCGCTTCATTCGTGCTTTCCCCATTAATCTATGCACTGCTTCTCCTCAAAGGGGCAGCACATTTACAAAAAAGAGTTTCATGATTTATTTTCCCGTGTGAAGTTGGGGAGGGAAAAGAGCAAGTAGGGTCGTAAATCATTCTGTCCTGATGTGATTACGTGCAACAACAGCAACTCGTATTTATATGGCACCCTTGACATAATAAAACCATAGAATCTTAGAATCCCTACTGTACCATTCGGCCCATCAAGTCTACACCGACTCTTCAACAGGGCGTCTTACTTACCCAAGCCCATCCTCCACTGCATCCCCGTAACTTCCACACACTAACTCCCCTAACCTGTCCCTTAGTGTCCCAATGTCCCTTGGGACAATTTAACAAAGCTAATCCACCTAACTTCCACATGCCAAGCACTAACAATGGACACAAGGATATGGTAAGGTCCCAGGCCTGGGACAGCTCAGAAACACTTCCAGGAGACAGTGGCATGGTGGTGTTGTCCTGGACTAGCAATCCAGAGACCCAAGATTATGCTCCGGGGACCCAGGTTTGAATCCCACCACGATAGATGGTGAATTCTGAATTCAATAAATATCTGGAATTAAAAGTCTAATGGTGACCATTGTTGTAAAAGAAGAAACCTGGTTTACTCACCTGCCGTCCTTACCCAGTCTGACCTACATGTGACACCAGATCCACAGCGATGTGGTTGACTCTTAATTACCTCTCAGGGATGGGCAATAAAAGTTGGCCCAGCCAGCGATGCCTACATCCCAAGAATTATTTTTCTAAGAACGTAGAACATTACAGTGCAGTACAGGTCCTTCGGCTCTCAAAGTTGCACCAACCTATGAAACCAATCTAAAGCTCATCTAACCTACACTATTCCAATATCATCCATATGTTTATCCAATGAACATTTAACTGCCCTTAATGTTGGTGAGTCCACTACTGTTGCAGGCAGGGCATTCCACGCCCTTACTACTCTCTGAGTAAAGAACTTACCTCTGACATCTGTCCTATATCTATTACCCCTCAATTTAAAGCTGTGTCCCCTCGTGCTAGCCATCACCATCCGAAAAAAAAGGCTCTCACTGTCCACCCTATCTAATCCTCTGATCATCTTATATGCCCCGATTAAGTCACCTCTTAACCATCTTCTCTCTAACGAAAACAGCCTCAAGTCCCTCAGCCTTTCCTCATAAGATCTTCCCACCATACCAGGCAACATCCTGGTAAATCTCCTCTGCACCCTTTCCAATGCCTCCACATCCTTCCTATAATATGGTGACCAGAACTGTACGCAATACTCCAAGTGCAGCCACACCAGAGTTTTGTACAGCTGCAACCTGACCTCATGGCTCCAAAACTCAATCCCTCTACCAATAAAAGCTAACACACCATACGTCTTCTTAACAACCCTATCAACCTGGGTGCCAACTTTCAGGGATCTATGCACATGGACACAGAGATCTCTCTGCTTATCCACACAACCAAGTATATTACCATTAGCCCAGTACTCTATATTCCTGTTACTCCTTCCAAAGTGCATCACTTCACACGTTTCAGCATTAGACTCCATTTGCCACCTCTCAGCCCAGCTCTGCAGCTTATCTATGTCCCTCTGTAACCTGCAATATCCTTCTGCACTATCCACAACTCACTGACTTTAGTATCATCTGCAAATTTACTAACCATCCCTTCTATGCCCTCATCCAGGTCACTTATGAAAATGACAAACAGCAGTGGCCCCAAAACAGATCCTTGCGGTACACCACTAGCAACTGAACTCCAGGATGAACATTTCCATCAACCACCATCCTCTGTCTTCTTACAGCTAGTCAATTTCTGATCCAAACCGCTAAATCACCCCCAAGCCCATGCCTCCGTATCTTCTGCAATAGCTCAGCGTGGGGAACCTTATCAAACGCTTTACTGAAATCCATATACACCACGTCAACTGCTTTACCCTCATCCACCTCTTCGGTCACCTTCTCAAAGAACTCAGTAAGGTTTGTGAGGCACGACCTACCCTTCACAAAACCGTGTTGACTATCCCTAATCAAATTATTCCTTTCTAGATGATTATAAATCCTATCTGTTATAATCCTTTCCAAGACTTTGCCCACAACAGAGGTAAGGCTCACCAGTCTATAATTACCAGGGTTTGTCTCTACTCCCCTTCTTGAACAAGGGGACAACATTTGCTATCCCCCAGTCATATCCTACAACATAGTGGAGCATGCTGTGGAAGTTTCCTTACAAATTTCCTGTCAAAGGTGTGAGTGTGGGTGGAAAAATCCTCCGAGAATCAGCTTCAAATGAATGCCGGAAGCCTTACCTTGGACTTGCCACTTTGATCTTCCCACTGTGAGAAAAGCCAAGGAAACCAAACAAGTTACAGTTTGAACTGTTTAAAGAAAAACACTTGGAGGTTTTCATGTCCGTGTTAAAATGAAAGCCAGTGAACAGAAAGTGTTTCCTCCCTTCATTCTGGCCACCAATAATACAAAGGCCTTCCAGTAGCATGAGACTGCAAAGGTCAGGCTAAGTGACAAAAGTAATTCCCAATACAAATAAAGGGAGTTTGCACAATGCTGTATTAATGTTCATTAATTGCATAAACAATGAAAGAAGGTTTACATTGTATTCCCACAACCCTTTCTAAACATTATTTTGTTTCTCTGCCAGCGGCTCCTGTTTTCTGACACTATTTCATCAAACAATTGCCATCCAACTGCCTTGGGACCTCCACAATTTATGACCCATATCCAATGTGCCTATTGATAGATCTCCTGTTTTTAATCTCTCTCTCCCTGCTCTAACTTCTGTTGCAATCAAGCACTGAGGTGTCCGCCATGCCTTAGTTACTAGCCCTCTTGCTTCTGCGTTCGAAGGCTGTAGGTTCAAACCCCCTCCTTAACTTGAGCACCAGAATCAATGTTTAATTAACACTTCCGGTGCAGTGCTGAGGGACAGCTGCGCTGCTGGGGGTGCTGTCTGTCTTTGAGTGATTAAACAAAGGCCCCATCTGCCCTTTCAGGTGAATGTTTGAAAAGAAAATTGCATGGCACTGTTTCGAGAAGAAGCATGGGAATTATCACTCGTGTGTTGGCCAATATTTATCCCTCAAACAGCATCACAAAAATAATTGAAGTTATTGTTATGTAGTTGTTTGCAGAAGGTTGCTGTGCAACAATTGGCTGCTGTTTTTCATAAGGATGTAAGGAACAAGCGTAGGAGTAAACCACTCAGCCCATCTAAATTGCTCTGCCATTCAGTGTGATCATGGCTAACCTTTGGCTCCAATGCCACATTCCCGCCCACTCCCCATATCCCTTGATTCCCTGAGAGTCAAAAAATCTGTCTATCCCAGCTTTAAATATATTCCATGATGGAGCATCCACATTCCTCTCAGTAGGGCAATAAATTACAAAGGGTCATGAGCAAAGCCCAGTCCATCACTCAAACCAGCCTCCCACCCACTGACACTGTCTACACTTCCCAGTGCCACAGAAAATCAGCCAGCATAATTAAGGACCCCACTCACCCTGGACATACTCTCTTCCACCTTCTTCTGTCAAGAAAAAGATATAAAAGTCTGAGGACAAGTACCAACCAGCTGACTTTTGAACGAATATACTTTGCACGAAGTTGCTCTTTCTCTATGAATGGTGTGCATTTTCTGTATAGTGTGCAAGAAACAATACATTTCACTGTATACTAATACATGTGATAGTAATAAATCAAATCAAAATTCACAGATTCACGACCCTAATAAGTGAAGAAATGTTTCTTCATCTCGGTCCCAGATGATAGATCACTTATCCCCAGACTGTGCCCCCACGTTATAGATTCCCCAGCGTGGAAGAAGTGGAGAGCTCTCCGCCCATCCTGGTGGGTGATGGAGATGTAGATGAGTTGGACATCCATAGTGAAGAGGAGGCAGTCAGGGTCAGGGAAAGTGGAAATTGTTAAAACTACTGACATCAGAAGGGACATGACATAGGTGGGAACTGACTGGTCAAGGGGCTTTTAAAGATAGAGTTGAAATTGGGAGAAAGAAGTTCAGTGGGGCAGGAAATAGGCCAAAGTGATGACTCTACCAGGATAGCCCTGTTTGTGGATTTTGGGAAGGAGGTAAAAGCGGGCAGTTGGGGGTCTATGATGTAGGAAACGGTGGAAGGAAGATTTCCAAAGAAGCCCAGGTCAACCACAGCCTTGGAAGCAACAGTTTGACGTTTGGTGGTGGGGTTATGGTCCAGTGGGTGTTGTTGGAGCTGCAATTATCCAGGCATATGAAGAGTATTCCGTCACACTCCTGTCTCATGTCTTGGAGGTAGATGATGGACAGGCTTTGGGGAGTCTCAGCCTCTGATTCGGCAGGTCCGTTTAAGTCTCTGGTGACCTCCAGGACGTTTATAGTTATGGATTGAACAATGGAGATCGTTCAAGTAAGATTGTTCATGTAAGGAGATTGGGCCTGCAGTTAAACTATCACTTCTATCGAAACATTCATGGCCATTCAGTCCACCATGCCCACGTAAGTCAATAAAAATATCTATTCAGTTGCATCCTTCCTGCTCTTGGTAATTTTTAAATTCTTTCATGGGATGTGGGTGTCACTGGTACACAAGATTGGAAAATCCCAGAAGCAGCATCAGGTCAGGAGAATCTTCTCTTGGAGCTACAATTGCGGCAGCTCGGAAGATTCCGGCCATTACCTGCAGAGTACAAAAAGTTAAAGTTTATTTATTAGTCACAAGTAAGGCTTACATTAACACTGCAATGAAGTTACTGTGAAATTCCCCTAGTCACCACAATCTGGCGCCTGTTCGTTTCAATTCACCTAACCAGCATGTCTTTCAGACCGTGGGAGGAAACCAGAGGAAACCCACGCAGACACAGAGAGAATGTGCAAACTCCACACAGACAGTGACCCAAGTCAGAAATTGAACCTGTGTCCCTGGCGCTGTGAGGCAGCAGTGCTAACCACTGTGCCACCACAAACTGTGCCATGATCAGCGGACATATCCAATTCTGATGGAGGAAAGGTAATTGATGAAACAGCTGAAGGTGGTTGAGCCTAGGACACTACCCTGAGGAACTCCTGCAGAGATGTCCTGGGACTGAAATGGTTGACCTCCAACAACCACAGTCATCTCCCTTTGCACCAGGTGTGACTGCAACCAGTGGAGAGGTTTCCCCCGATTCACAATGACTCCAGTTTTACTATGTATTACCAAGCAGTACTTTGGTTATGTTGCCACAATACACCATCTTCAATTCTTGTTACTAAAATTATGCAATAATATTTGTCTGGCCACGCACGCACACATACACACACACAACCATCAAATAGAGCAAATTAATTGAATGACATTTGTATAGATCAAGCTTGGAGCTCCTATGCCACATCTGGCATTGTTTATTGCAGCAATCATTCCCTGCTTTTATCCTTCTATTTATGTATTTGATATGTAGTCAGGTGTGTTCAATGGGCGCACCTCAATGCAAATACAAGCTCAACAAAAACTCCACATGTTAATTATCCAGATGGCAATGAAACAGAAAACCTGATGGGAGAAAGAAAATGAGAAAGGGAATAGTTTAACTTGGGAAAAGAACAAGTGCTTGGGTTGAATAAACCTGCATTTAACAGGAACTAGGTTGTGGGGTAATTGAAAATAAATCCAGCTGATTGATAAAAGACATGGTGGCACAATAGTTAGCACTACTGCCTCACAGCACTAGGGACCAAGGTTCAATTCCAGCCTTGGGTCACAGTCTGTATGGACTTTGTATGTTCTCCCCATGTTTGCATGGGTTTCCTCCCATACTCCAAAGATGTGCAGGTTAGGTTTATTGGCCATGGTAAATTGTCCCTTAGTGTCAGGGGGACTAGGAGGGTAAATCTGTGGGGTTATGGGGATAGGACCTGGGTGGGATTGTTGTCAGTGCAGGCTCAATGGGCCAAAGGGCCTCCTTCTGCACTGTAGATTCTGTGATTAGAAAATTGTTTGGCTTGATCCCTGTCTTGGGTTTTTTTTTGCAAATGTAAATTCAGAGACAACATTCAGATTTTTAATACAATGCAAACAACATGGAGGCAGGGTCATTATAACAGTGACTGAGCCACTTGGCCAATTGTTTCTAAGCCAGCTCTATGTGGAGCAATCCAATCATAGAATCCTATAGTGCAGAAGAAGACTCTTTGGCCCATTAAGTCTGCACCAACCACAATCCCCCCCAGATCCTATTCCCATAACTCCATGCATTTACCTTAGTTAGTCCCCCTGAGATTAAGGAGCAAATCTACCATGGCCAATCCACCTAACCCGCACATTTTTGGACTGTGGGAGGAAACAGGTACACCCAGAGGAAACCCACACAGACACAGGGAGAATGTGCAAACTCCACACAGTGACCCAAGCTGTGAGGCAGCAGTGCTAACCACTGTGCCACCATGTGTAGCCTTGAAAGGGACAATCAATCCCTTTCCTCCCACTCAGTCCACAGTTCCACATTTTCCTTCAAGTGACTGTTCAATTTGCTTTTGAAAATGTTGATCATCACTGCTTCCAGCACCCTCGTGGACAGCAAGTTTCAGGTCATTACCACTCGCTGTGCTCAAAAACTCTTTCTCACAACCCCACAGTATCTCCTACCCAAAAACCTTATTCCGGTATCGATTAGTCTGGATGTCATCTGTCTTGCGAGAATGTTGGGTGGCACAGTGGCACAGTGGCTAGTACTGCTACCTCACAGCTCCAGAAACTTTTGTTCGATTCCTGACTTGGGTCACTGTCTGTGTGGAGTTTGCACATTTTCCCCATGTTTGCATGGGACATGGTTGATTGGACATGCTCAATTAACCCTTAGTGTCCCAGGATGTAATAGGTTAGAGGGATTAGCAGGGTAACTCAGCGGAAATAGGACCTGGGTAGGATTGTTGTCAGTGCAGACTCGATGGGCTGAATGGCCTCCTTTTGCACCATAGGGTTTCTATGATTCTGTGTGTAATTCCAGATCCACAACAATGTGGTTTGCTCTTAAAATGCACTCTGAAATTACTCTCTACTGCTGTTCTATTATATTCATAGAATCCCCACAGTGCAGAAGGAGGCCATTCAGCCCATCGAGTCTGCATCCACCCTGTGACAGAGTATCTTACCCAAACCTCCCACGCCACCCTATCCCTGTAAAACTACACATATACCAGGGCTAATGCCCTGACCTACACATCTTTGAACACTAAAGGGCAATTAAACATGGCCAATCCTCCTAACCCATTCAATTGCCCCTTAGTGTTCAAAGATGTGTAGGTCAGGACAATTAGCCCTGGTAAATGTGTGGTGTTACAGGGATAGAGAGGGGTGGTGGGTTTGAAATTAAAGTGTAAAGTTTAGCAAACCACTCCGTTTGGGGGCAATTTGGGATGGATGATAAGTCCTGGCCCAGCCAGTGATGCCCACATCCAGTGAATGAGAAAAGAAACTTCGCTTCTGTCATCCTGTCCGTTTGTGCCTCCAACAAATATAATTGCTCCACAATTGGTGACTATGTCTTCAGTTGCCTAGGTTGCAAATTTTAAAATTGAGGCATTGCCAGATGCAAGATGATGAAACTGTAGCTGTTGTGATGAGAAATAAAACAAATGTCAGGTCTAAATAAGGTGAAATCATGCAACACTATGTTAATATACAAACATTTCAATGTGTATTGATTTTATAAACAAAGGAACTGTACCTTGTCTCATGCCAATCCTTTCAGCTTCCAAAACAGTAGTGAAGTTTCACAAATAGCGCCTGATCTTCATAGTAGATGACAGCTCAGACCAAGATTCAAGACAGCTCAGACCAAGAGTAATGCATTAGCACTGTGAAGTTGCAATAGCATTTCACCTAACATCCCTCCATGGTAATTGTCATATTCCTTTTTATTCTGTCACTACTGATTACGCACACCATTGTCTTTTTGACGGCCAATACTTTAAGATATTGCTCCTTCAAAAACATTTCATCACCTCATAAATCGACTTGCTCTAATCTAGTAGGGCAGCTCGGTGGCACAGTGGTTAGCACTGCTGCCTCACAGCGCCAGGGACCCGGATTTGATTCCCAGCTTGGGTCACTGTCTGTGCAGAGTCTGCACGTTCTCCCCCGTGTCTGTGCAGGGTGCCTCCGGATGCTCCGATTTCCTCCCAAAGTTTAAAAGATGCACTGGCTAGGTCCAGTCAAATGAAGATGACGATAACTTCCTTCAAAAGAAGCATTAAGGATGTCCCTTCTCATCAAATTCCATGAAATCTCATTCGGTCCGTGCGTACCGCTTGCAGTTTTATGAGCGGGTCGTCAAGTTTAAAAAAAAACATAGATTTTCAGATGGGGGATAAACAAAGGTTTGTCAAGCGCGTTTTTATAATTAGCATGCCTTTTTTAAGTCACATAACTGACATTGCTCCAAGTCAAGTTGGTAGCACCATTTCCTTCTCAAATTTGTGGGCACGGTTAAAATAAGACTCAGTGTGAAAGAGTTCCACACTAAGGTTCACTCATACTTTGTGAAGAGATTGCTGGCCTTTAGATTAGTGGGGCATTAGAATGTTGGGGCATTAGAATTCTGGAGCATTGTATTGCTTAATCTGACATAAGCAACTTGGTGTTGTGAGACTTCTTACTGTAGGTACATTGGTAAATTCTCCCTCAGTGTATCCAAACAGGCGCCGGAGTGTGGCGACTAGGGGATTTTCACAGTAACTTAATTGCAGTGTTAATGTAAGCCTACTTGTGATACTAATAAATAATTAGATACACTTTAAACTTCAGTAGCCAGATTGATTGATTTCCCCTCTCATTTTAGTTCATTACCCCGATAACCTCAGTGTGCCCTTCATATCACTGCAATCTTCATGCAACAGTCCTTGGTATGATTACAGACTGCTCGCGGTATTAATCTACCAGAGCAGACACAATGAACTAAGTGGATTTTGCATTTGATAAGAGCGTTCAATAATTTGACGTGTGAAGAATAGGTATTTGCTTATTGCGGAGCTTGGGCCAAATGCGAAAATCAAATGGCCTAACGGTAACCCTAGAAACATATCACCAGACTGTCGAACTGGGCGTGACATCGGGCATCAACATCAGCAGATCTGTGCAATGTGACTGCAAGCATACATGCGTAAAAGGTTAGGCTGAGAGACCTGACGCAAGAGCAAGTGTACAATTTGTGAGTTTGCCTCTCCAGCAACAAAAAAGGAGTCCTGGCATATTACACAGTTAAATTCAACAAGTCGAGGATACTGAGAGCTGAGACTCTTGGCTGCCTGCACATTGAGGTGTGTGGAGCTCCTGCTGTTATAAAAGACTGTCTTTTATAAGCCATTGCTGCTGCTTTCTAGGGCAAGTCCACATATGTGGCACTTACTATCAAAGAAAAACAAATAGTCACTGCAGCCTCTCATTTACAGTGACTAAGTGAGTCAGAGTAAATTTTTATGACATATTGCAAGTTTTTCCGTGCATTTTTCAGGAAGAATTCTGTAAATCCGTTTCTCCATGAGCTACCATAATTCAATGATCTTAATAGTCCAGTCGAACAAAGATGATGATAACTTCCTTCAAAAGAAGCATCAAAGATGTCCCTTCTCATCAAATTCCATGAAATCCCGTTCGGTTCGTGCGTACCGCCTGCAGTTTTATGAGCGGGTCTTCGGGTTTAAAAAAAAAACAAAGATTTTCAGGTGGGGAATAAACAAAAGTTTGTCAAGTGCATTTTGATAATTGGCATGCTTTTTTAAACTGACATTGCTCCAAGTCAAAATGGCAGCACCATTTCCTTCTCAATTCATGGGCACAGTTAAAACGAGACTCAACGTACACTAAGGTTCACTCATACTTTGTGAAGAGATTGCTGGCCTTTAGATTAATGGGGCATTAGAATGCTGGGGCATTAGAATTCTGGGGCATTATGTTGCTGAATCTAACATAAGCAACATATGATTTAAGAACAAGAGTGGGCCATTCAGTCCCTTGAACTTGCTCGTCATTCAATAAGGTCAGGACTGATCTGACTTGGGGTCTATCTGGCAGTGGCCTTAACTGCACTCTCTGACCAATCGACAGCTCTCCAAGGTGAGACTTCTTCCTTGAAAGATTCACCTACGCCAAACAAAGTTCGTTAGAGCGTAAAACGGCAGAAGGTTTGTTGGAGTCGGCCGGGATGTGTTCCCATGTCGCTGTGGGTGGCACAGTGGTTATCACTGCTGCCTCATGCGTCAGGGACCTGGGTTCAATTCCGGCCTCGGGTCACTCTCTAAGTGGAGTTTGCACATTTTCCCTGTGTCTGCATGGATTTCCTCTTGGTGCTCCAGTTTCCTCCCACAGTCCAAAGATGTGCAGCTTCGTTTGATTGGCCATGCTAAATTGGCTCCATTGTCAGGGAGATTAGCAGGATAAATTTGTGGGTTTATGGGAATAGGGCCTGGATGGTTTTGTTGTTGGCGCAGACTTGATGGGCTGAATGGCTTTGTTCTACACTATAGGGTTTCTATGCTTCTATGATTCTCTAAAAGCAGTGGCCAAGCCCTCTCATCCAAAAAATTCAGGCCTTGGGTTCATAAGGAGTATCTGAAAGGAGAAAAGAGACATAAAGTGAAAGAGAATTTTCGGGAGGCCATTTCAGAGCTTGGGGCCTTGGCAGCTGGAAGCGCAAATCTGTTAGAATTTGAGAAGGACAGACATCCTGGATGGTCGTGATGTTGGAGGAGATGGCAGAGATTGGTGGGCGGTGGTTGCTGAGGCTGCGGAGGGATTTGAAAACAAGGATGATCATTTTACGATTAAAGCATTGCTTAAATCGGATCCAGTGCAAGTCAGTGAGCACAGGGGTAATGGGATCTGGAGCAAGTGAAGAAATGGGCAATAGAGTTTTGGCTTCAAGCTTACAGACGGTAAAATGTGGGAAGCCAGCCAGGAGTACACTGGAAGAGTCAAGTCTAAAGATAACAGAGGTGTGGATGAGAGTTTCAGCAGCAGATGTGCTGAAGAAGGGATGGAGACATGCAACATTTCGTAGATGGAAAAACAAAGTCTTAGTGATAACACTAGTCTTGGTGAAAGCTAATGTTGGAATCAGATATGATACCATATTTGCATAGAAACTAGTTCAGTCTTTGATATTTGCCAATACGGAGGGATAGAATCAGTGGTAGAGACCAAAGGCAAGAGCCTCCATCTTCTGGTACTTATTTGAAAGAAACTTCTGCCTGTCCTGATTTGGAAGTTGGATGAGCAGGAAGACAATTTTGAGACAGTGAAGGGTTGGAGTGGGGCGGTGGTGAGGTAGAGTGAGTTCTGTCAGTGTACTGTAAGTTCTGATGATGAGGCATTCTGCCAAATGACTCTGACAATCTGTTCAGGGAACCATCGGCATGATCCACCATCTCCTTTTCCCTCAGGGCCTCGAGGACATTACATGCTGACCATTGCTTGATCGCCTTGTGGTCAAAGGTATTTTTCAAATGTACTCTGGCTGCATCTTTTCCACCCTATTCCCACAGAGCCTTTGAACAGCAAGCATGAAGACTCCTACAGTAAATCAGTGACTTTCTCATGACACTTAATCATGACATTTCTACCTGCAAATGGAATATCGTGTTTTAACATGACAGCACCAAGGAGCAACAGGAAGCTGAGAACCAAGACAGGGCCAATGATTGATCAGAGGTAAAAGGTGCAGGAACAGAAAGAGGAGACATTGCTGGTGATTCTCTGGTTACAGTTAGTTGGACAAGAATGGATGGGTGTAGTCCTACTCATAGTGGAGAGATGTTAGAGGAGGATGATAAGGCACACAATAACAGGAAATGAATTAATTGAAATCTGCATTTTTCTAAGAATATTATATTCCATGAGAACAGTTAAGAAAGTTTTATGCAATACTTGTCTATTCAACAACAGAAACTGGAATCGATCCACATGTCATGACACATTTTGAGAAAACATCTGCTACCATTAGTTTGATCTGCCAATCCAGGACTGGGAACATGCCAACCAGTGCTAACACAATCATGACTTCTGGTTAATCTTACTGACTTCGAGTTGGTGTGGCATTCCACTTAAAATGTCTAAATGACCAGTTCATTTTATTCAAGGTACAATTTCCTTACATTAAGTTAAGTTAATTACATTAATGTAAGTTAACTTACATACAGTTAAGACATTACTTAGAGATGAAACGTGTTTATAATAACATTGATCAAGTTATTTAAATTAACTATTTGCAGGCAGAAAGGTCATGATTAAGTGTCATGAGAAAGTCACTGATTTACTGTAGGAGCCTTCACACTTGCTGTTCAAGGCCCTGTGGGAATAGGGTGGAAAAGACGCAGCCAAAGTACATTTGAAAAACACCTTTGACCACAAGGCAATCAAGCAATGGTCAGCATGTAATGTCTCGAGGCCCTGAGGGAAAAGGAGATGGTGGATCATGCCAATGGCTCCCTGAACAGACTGTCAGAGTTATTTGGCAGAATGCCTCATCACCAGAACTTACAAACAAGTACCAAGACCTAATTAGTTGGTGGTGAGAAAGGCCCATCCCATCAGACCCTTCATGAAATATCTACAGTTTGGGGGGTGGAAGAGATGGTCGCACACCTGTTTGTGGAATGTACCTTTGCAAAGCAGGTCAGGAGAGAGATGTAGTGGTATTTATCAAGATTCATCTTGAGCAGCTCTGTGGCACAGGACTCTGTGCTCTACGGACTGTTCCCAGGGATGCACACTGAGACAAATATCAACTGCTGCTGGAGGATCATCAACTCAGTGAAAGGCACTCTTTGGTCTGCCTGAAACCTGTCGATCTTCCAGTGCAAAGAATTGTCCTCAACTGAGTGTTGCAGACTTGCACATTCCAAGGTCCAGGACTCTGTGCTGAGGGTTGCACTCAAGCTTGGAGCAGCTGCCACCAAGGCAAAATGGGGAATAGCCACTATGTAAGACCTTTCAGCCAATGTACACTTCCTTTTATGGTAATGGTGTAAACCCCTCAGACTGCGTGCATCACCCTAATCATATGTATCTGTATTGAAGCAACATTTAATAAAGAAACTTCATTGCTACAACACTTGCAACCACATCCTGAGCCATTCCAAGCTTCCCCCTATTCCCAACAGGTTCTTATTTATACTGAGTCACTGATTCAGCTGATCATCACATCATTTTGTCATTGGCTAATGGGTCAGCTGATGCTTACAGCTTGTTACCATTGGTCACACTACAACAGATCTAGTGTTGCCATTGGTTACATTTTAACAGAGTGAGCCCTCATCTCTGGAAATACCATAGGTATCATTACACTTCAGTGTTCTAACAATTTGAAATGATTTTGTAATGTTTCTTTCAGAGATCTTTTGAATAAAGTTTTTTTTTGCAAAAAAGGAATTAATATTTTTGTGGGAGCAGGATTTAGCAGGAGTGCTCCACCAGACCCCACCAAAATAATGTAGCTACTCCTTTCCTGGTACAACCCCCTTTCCTCTGTGATCAATGTGCCCCCTCCCTGACTTTACTTGTTGTCAGCATGGTGACCGTATATGGGTAGGTCCTAATCTAGCAAGCTGCCAGGCACCAATTATAACCATGCATTTACCTACTTTACAATAGTGATTACACTTCATAAGTACTTCTTTGGCTATAGAAGACTTTGGCAAATCCCTTCTTGCCTTCTTTCTTTTGTCCCTTCTGTTATTCCTTCCTTCATTCTTTCCTCTTGATTCATGCATTCCCTAATCCTTCTGTAATGAACTGATATCGTTTTATCCTGCGAGCCAGCCAGTAATGAGCAACAATGGAAATGTTGGCTTTTAATGATGTAAAGATGTACATTGCATATGCATCTGTAAAAATTGTCTTTGTGTTTGAATGTTAAGCTGTGCATTTGAAGTTATGAACTCACATCCTGCCTGTGCCAAGAACACTCGGTGGGTACATCTGAAGGGGCATCAAATGCATCCCCACACAGCCCAGTAGCCTGTATGTCTCCTGTGTGTGTGATGATCTGGGCTGCAAGTAGTCATGAATCCCACGTTCGCATCGCAGTCAGTCAGTGTGTGCAGGGGGCCCGTGTCTTGCTGTGGTCAGGGGTGGCCTATAAATTAGAGATAGGGTGGGGAGATAGGCCGGTTGAGAAGACTCACTTGAACTTTTGTCCTTCCTTTTATATTTAGCATAAGTTATTCTGAGTTATGAATTGCATCAAATTCCTTGCTAAGCACTTTTAACAGTGATTTACTAACATCTTAAAATAAGCTGTGTGCTGGGGCAGTGAGCAATCAACTCATTGTGTCTATTAATCTTTTAGATATTTATTTGTTGTCAGTGACTACCTCTCAGGGTGAAGTCAACTTACCTCACATCTTGAGAGTTCAGCTATCCAGTTTAGTCCAGCAAATTTTTGTGGCAAATTACCATTCTGCTTGCAATATGCTTCAGTTTTAAAACAATAGCAGCTTCAAAAGTACGATATGCCAGAGGTGTTAAACAATTTAAAACTTCCTTTAAGAAGAGAAAATGGCTTAATTCAAATACAGCTGTAAATATACCCCAACAGACTAAGGGCACATAAAGAATCTCAAGGTAGGCTTCAAAGCTTGAATACTGGGAGCTTTTTATTGAAGGGGTGCATTCATTCACAATCAGGTCTAAGACTGTCTGACAGGGTCCCAAATTGGGAGGTGTTAATTGTCCAGGGGTCACCTGACCTGCACTCTTAAAGGGGCAGTCCACACCCCCAACCCCAAAATAGAATATATATACATGTATCACCGTAGCATTTTTTTTAGGTTTTTATGCTTTTGTCTCCCGAGCTTGGTTGTCTCCAGTAATTTCAGTGGTGTAAATACGCATTCCTGAGAAGAACAATTTGCACACACTGAGTGCATTACATTGCATATAAAGTTGAAAGTTTATTTATTAGTGTCACAAGTTGGCTTACATTGACACCGCAGTGAACTTACTGTGAAAATCCCCTAGTTGCCACTCTCCGGCACCTGTTCAGGTACACTGAGGGAGAATTTAGCATGGCCAATGCACCTAACCAGCACATCTTTCAGACTGTGAGGAGGAAACCAGAGCACCCAGAAGAAACCCATGCAGACACAGGGAGAATGTGCAGACTGCACACAGACAATGACCGAAGCTGGGAATCAAACCTGGGTCCCTAGCACTGTGAGACAACAGTGCCAACCACTGTGCCACCATGCACCCTGCGGTATAAACAGCACTTTAAAAATTCCTTGAGGAAGTGAAAATAGTTTCATTTGAATATAGCAAGCTTTTCCCTTTTAGTTTTGTCCCCCGAGCTTGGTTGTCTCCAGTACTTCCTATTGTGTAAACACACATTCCTGGGAAGCAAAGCTTGCATTTACTGAGTGGATTATGCTGCATATTGTCAGCAGCTACAAAGTTCTTGGCTTGTAATATGCCCTATCTACCCAAAGTTTGACAAAATGTATGGCAACTGGGTGCAAGCTCCACACAGACAGTGTTGTGTAGAGGATCCCAAAGCAATAGCATCTGAAAATGGGATGTTGGGGTCATGGTGCATGCATTGCAGACAACATATCAATTTCCCCAAACCCTTCCCCTACATCATAACTTTATCCCCATGCTTTTTGTTCTTTATCATTTCCCAACAGATACAACTGGTGAAGGCAGTGGAATGATAGCAAGAAGGCGACGCTGATAATACACAGTGATTTTACATTTGCAGCCACCACCTGAGACAATGGGCAGAATTTTAAGAGAATGATTCTAATAGTGGGATTTTACAGCCTCGCTCATCCCGAAACCATAAAATCTCACCCGAGGTCAACTGACCTTCCCATGCTCCTCCCTTCATTCGCTCCAATTCCAGTGGCAGTGGGCGTGGTGGTAAAGTTCAGGCATAAGTGTCCAGCTAGCCTGAAAATGGGAGAGTTCCTGATCCATTTTTTTGGGTGAGTTTTCACACCCAATATTATGCACTTAGTCATTGAAATATTGGTATAGACTGTTTCTAGCTGCTATAGAAAGTTGACTGGGTTTAATTCGCCAGCCAGCTTATAAAGGAAGGTAGTGTGTGTGCAAACCTCTGATTCTGCACACGCTCAATAGCAACGGCAGGGCTATAATAGACAGAGATCTGTCAGGCCCCTGCTACTGCAGACAGTCTGAACCAGCTCCCCGCCCTTGCAATCATGGGAGCCCACAGATGATCAGGAGCTCCGTAATGTATGGACATCTAGACCTCGCTGCCCCCACCCCCCACATGCCCAGACTGATTGTGCCCGCCCCCCACCCTCGATCCAATCCCATAGCAAAGTGGCAGTGCAACCCCCCGATCCAATCGCAGGCAGAGTGTACAGCGACCCCCTCTCCCCCCCAGGCTCTCTCCATCATGTGCCCCCTATTGGGCCCCACCCCAGCACTATCCAGTAAGCATTGCCCAGATGCCTGATGGGCACTGCCCAGGTGCCAGGCTGGCAGTGCCAAGGTGTAAGGGTGGCACTGCCAGGCTGGCACTGCCCAAGGGGTAGCCTCTTTGCTCTCGGGCTCCCTGGGGGAGGGCCTCAATGGCCCCAACATGACTGTTTCCCGTTTGTGGGGAGCAGGTGTTTTCTTCACCGGACAGAACCTCTCCTGGCAAGGCCACAAAGGCAAGTGAGCCCAGACAATTAAGTGCCAGCTCATTAAACAAATAGAACTTCAAATTTAAATACATTTAAATAATTTATTCAGCCTCTCGCCCATTTCCAGCGAGAAGCTGACCTCACCGAAAATCTGACTCTTATAAAATCACAACAGCCAAGAAATTGGGCATGATCCTGATTTCTCGGCTCTCGCGCAATTTTACTGACACGCTCTGTCCATCGATGGGCGGGGTGAGCCTGTAAAATTCCATCAACATCAACAGACCTTCTCATTGTCAGCCCCTCACCTGCCCTGATTCCCGTGACAGGCAGGCAGTATAATTCTGGCCAATGACACTGAACGGAACTTAGAGAATAACGTAGAGGTGGGATCTGCGCATGGAGAGATACCGGACCCAAGACGATATAGCCAGGGAAGGGGAGACAGGGAAGGCAGCTGCCAGCTCGACTGCAAAGAGTTCAGAGGAGCCTTTTGATGAGGCAGTCTACAGAAGAGCACAGCTGGGTCTGCACAATGGAAGACTTGATATTTTGGAAAATCTTCTGGAAAGCCTGCACTCAATGCCAAAGAGCAAGGTTGGAGTCATGCCTGGAACAAAGAAAGATGGTTCTAGTGGTTGAAAGTCAATCCTCTCAGTTCCAGGGCGTCACCATAAGAGTTCTTCAAGGTAGTCTCCTAGGTCCAACTATCTTCAGTTGCTTCACCAATGACCTTCCTTTCATCATAAGGTTAGAAATGGAGATGTTTGCTGATGATTGTATAATGTTCAGTACCATTCACATCTCCTCAGACACTGAAGCAGTTCAGTATCTGAGGAGTTGTGAATGGAACTGAAGCAGTTCAGTATCTGAGGAGTTGTGAATGGCACTGAACATTATACAACACAGCGAGACGTGAACAAAAGACAGGCTTGGCCTGACAAGTGGCAAGTAACATTTGTACCACACAAGTGCCAGGCAATGGCCATCTCCAACAAGATAGAATCTAGCCATCACCCCTTGACTTTCAATGGCATTGCCATCATTGAATCCCCCACTATCAACATCTTGGGGATTACCATGACCAGAAACTGAACTGGACTACCATTTCAATACTGTGGCAACAGTCATAGGTCAGAGGTTGGGGATCCAGTGACAAGTAACTCACTTCCTGATTTCTTGTCCACCATCTACAAGGCACAAGTGAGGAGTGTGTTGGAATACTCTCCCCTTAGCTGGATGAGCGCAGCTCCAACAACACTCAAGAAGTTTGACCGCATACAAGATAAAGCAACTCACTTAATTTGCATCCCTTTCACAAACATTTACTCCCTCCACCACTGACTAACAGTAGTAGCCATGTGTACCATCTAAAAGATGCACTGCAGGAACTTACCAAGGTTCCTCTTGCAGCACCTTACACATGACTGCTTCCATCTAGAAGGACAGGGGGCACAGAGACATGGGAAGATCACCACCAGGAGGTTCCCCTCCAAGCCACTCACCATCCTGCCTTGCAAATGTATTGCCACTCTTCATTCAGTCGCTGGGTCAAAATCCTGGTAGTCCCTCCCTAACAGCACTGTGGCTTAACACACAGCACAATATCAGACTTTTTCCATCATTGATAGGTGGAAATATGTCATCCCATCTGCCTAGGGCAGCATGGAAGGAGTGTGATTTTGGGGTTAGTACTGATTGTTTTGCTTCTCCTGAGTGCCTTTATCCCATGTTTAATGCACGCACCCAACAGAGGTAAAATCAAGAAAATCTGTTATTTCCATTGGCAGCTTCCTATTTAATAATTTTCCATAGAAAGAAAAAATATCCCCATTAATATTTAGAAGAGCTATGGCCGTCTAATAATTACAACATTATTTTTTTAAAGACCTGTGCAGTTATTATTTCCTTTTGTTGTTAATTATTGGTAGTAAATGTTACTCATATTTCAAAGCAAGTCTGAGGGACTTTGGATTTAAGAGGTAAAATAGTTCAAACCTTACAATAGAATCTTAGAACTGTGCAGCATAGTAGCTGTTGCTTTCACCTATCTGTGCTTGCCCTCTGTGCTTTTATATTTTATATTTACATGTATTATTTCTCATTTAATGTTATGCACCACTACTGTTTCTGGTGCATACATTATAACAACCCCATCATTAAAAAAATCTGCTAAACTTCCCCTTTGTCCTTTTGGTAATTATCTTAAATTTATGCCCCCGGTCACTGCCTCACTGGCCAGTGAAATCTTTTATGTAACAATCCTTTACCTAATCAACTGTCTTCCAAATTGTGAAAACTTCTCAACAGATTGATTCAGATTCTCTAATCTCATCAGTTCTGAGCATGTGAACTTTATAATAAAGTTCCTGTAACGTATGAAGATGTCAGATTCGCACTATTGAATCATAAGCTGTGTCCGTCAGGTTCAGCACTTTAAGGCCCCACAGTGGTGGAAGCTTTATAATTTTTTTATGCGCCTCATTCAGAAGCCAGAAAAATGCATTCGAAGAAGCACAAAATGCACAAAAGAAAATCACTGGTATTCCATACAGTTGGTCTAATCCTTTGGGCTTTGAGCAGAAATTTAGAAATGACAATCCTCTGACACATCTTCCACATGCAAGGATATTTGAAAGATTGTGACCATAACCTTTGCCATATCCTCTTCAACATTGAACATAAGAACATAAGAAATAGGAGCAGGAGTAGGCCATCCAGCCCTTCGAGCCTGCCCCGCCATTCAATAAGATCATGGCTGATCTGTCGTGGCTCAGTTCCACATTCCCGCCGTCTCCCCATAACCCTTAATCCCCTCTCTTATCAAAAACTCATCAACCCGCGTCTTAAAAATATTTAGCGAGGCAGCCTCCACCACTTCAACGGGCAGAGAATTCCAGAGATTCACCACCCTTTGAGTGAAGAAGTTCCTCCTCAACTCCGTTCTAAACCGCCCCCCCTTTATCTTGAGGCTGTGCCCCCTAGTCCTACTGTCTTTTTTGAGCGGGAAGAGTCTCTCCACCTCTATCCTATCCATCCCATTCATCATCTTATACGTCTCAATGAGATCTCCCCTCATTCTTCTAAACTCTAACGAGTACAAGCCTAGTTTATTCAGCCTCTCCTCATAGCTCAACCCCCTCAACTCCGGCATCAGCCTAGTAAACCTCCTCTGCACTCCCTCCAAGGCCAAAATATCTTTGCGCAGGTGCGGCGCCCAAAACTGCACACAGTACTCCAGCTGCGGCCTCACCAATGCCCTGTACAGCTGCAGCAAGACCTCCCTACTTTTATATTCAATCCCCCTCGCTATGAAGGCCAGCATCCCATTCGCCTTCCTGACCACCTGCTGCACCTGCAAGCTGGGTTTTTGCGACTCATGCACAAGGACCCCGAGGTCCCTCTGCACCGCCGCCTGCTGCAGTTTTTCGCCCCGTAAGTAATAGTCCTTCCTACCATTATTCCTACCAAAGTGGACCACCTCACACTTGCCAACATTAAATTCCATTTGCCATTTCCTGGCCCATTTGCCCAGCCTATCTAGGTCCTTCTGCAGACTCTCCACACCCTCCGCACACTTTGCCGTTCCCCCAATCTTGGTGTCATCAGCAAATTTCGACACCCTACACTCGGTTCCCTCCTCCAGATCATCTATATAAATGGTAAAAAGCTGAGGCCCCAGCACCGACCCCTGGGGCACTCCACTAGTCACCATCCGCCAATCCGAATAGCACCCATTGACCCCCACTCTCTGCCTCCTATTTGACAACCAATCCTCTATCCACGCTAACACCCTACCCCCAACTCCATGTCCCTCGACCTTCTGCAATAACCTCTTGTGAGGTACTTTGTCAAACGCCTTCTGAAAATCTAGGAAGACCACATCCACCGGCTCTCCTCTATCCACCACCCCAGACACATCCTCATAGAACTCCAGTAAATTTGTCAGACACGACTTCCCTTTAATGAAACCGTGCTAAGTCTGCTCTATCAAGCAATTCCCTTCAAGATGCCTCGCAATTTCCTCCTTAATGACAGATTCTAACATTTTACCTACTACAGACGTTAAACTAACCGGCCTATAATTCCCTGCCTTTTGCCTGGCACCCTTCTTAAACAACGGTGTAACATTAGCCGTTTTCCAATCATCCGGCACTTCCCCGGGATCCAGCGACGTCTGGAAAATAACCACCAAAGCATCCACTATCACCTCCGCCATTTCTTTCAGAACCCTCGGATGCATTCCATCCGGTCCTGGGGACTTGTCCACAATCAGCCCCTCCAGTCTGTCGAGCACCGCCTCTCTAGAAACAGTAATGTCATTAAGACCCTCCAGTCCTACCACCTTTCCATCGCTAACACCCGGCAAATTATTCACGTCCTCCTCCGTGAAGACAGAAACAAAAAAGTTATTCAATACGTTAGCCATATCCCCATCCCCTACCACTAGGTCCCCTTTCTCATCCTCTAAAGGACCAACGTTCACCCTAGCCAGCCTCTTCCTTTTTATATATTTATAAAAACTCTTGCTATCCTTTTTTATATTAAGCGCTAGCCCAGCTTCATAGTTTCTCCTACCCTTCTTTATCAACTTCTTTGTCAATCTTTGTTGACATTTAAACCTCTCCCAGTCCTCTTCTCGCCCACTACTCTTAGCTACTCTAAATTCCTCCGCTTTTAATTTAACACTTTCCTTCACCTCCTTCGTTATCCATGGCTTATTACCTCTCCTCCTACGGTCCTTTTTGACCATCGGAATAAATTTCCGCTGAGCACCAAGAAAGATCTCCTTAAAGATCCTCCACTGCTCCTCAACAGATCCTCCCTCCAATGCGCTCCCCCAGTCCACATTCGCCAATTCTTCTCTCATCCTACCGTACTCCCCTCTGTTCAAACAAAGTACACATGTCCGGGAACCCACTTTCTCCTCCTCCATCTGCACCAGAAACTCCACCATACAATGATCACTCTCCCCAAGACGATCCTTCACCGCAAGGTCCCTAATTCTACCCGCCTCATTACATAGCACCAGATTCAAGATAGCTCGCTCCCTCGTCGGCTCCAACACACACTGTTCGAGGAGACTATCCCGGCAGCATTCCAAGAACTCCTCCTCGAGCCCTCCGCGTCCAACATGGGTCGACCAATCAATATGCAGATTGAAATCCCCCATAACTACGGCCGTCCCATTCCTGCACGCCGCACTTATTTGCGCGAATGACTCCAGAACCCAGAGCCTTTCTCATTTGGACTGCCACCAGTTCTCTCAATGTGATTTCCTCATTTGCGATACCCTGCGTAATTTGTCCATCATAGCCTCTTGCACCTACCCACCACCCACCAAACACCCCTGCAATCATTGCCACTGCAGTATCAAACAGTGAACACTTCGGCAGCATTTGTCTTTGCTGTTCCATCATCTGCTCTACAACTTGAAGACTTTGCATCCCACATTGAAAGAGAAAAGCTAGACCAGGAATTCAGAGAGGAAATGTCACATGCATTGCAGATTCACGTTGAGTGTATATACATACGGAATATTTATAGAGTAGGATGTCCACATTTGGAAATATTTACAGAATAAGTTCCACAGAGGAAAATGTGCATATGGAAATATTTACAAAACAGAAACAGAGAAAAATCCATAGAAACATAAAAGCTTACAACACAGAAGGAGGTTGTACAGTCTGTCAGGTTGGTGCAGGCTGTTTGCTAGATTTATTCCAAAAGAATACCACTGCCTTGAGCTCAGCACAGCTCAGTCATCTTCTGCTTCAAATGTTTATCCACTTCACTCCTAAATGATGCAGTAGTCTCAATCTCAGTCATTCCTATGGCAAAGCATGAATGCTCAAACAATCCCCCCAACCCCCGAGTAACAATATATCTCTTTGTCCCTCTCTCAGTGTAACAGTTTTGAATTGTTGACTTGTTGTAAATGACTCCCCAACCAAAGGAAATAGCTATTCCTCATTCCCCCTACCAAAGCCATTGAAATCGAACACCTGTCCCTGGCACTGTGAGGGAGCAGTGCTAACCGCTGTGCCACCTTTAAGCTCCATCCGTGCAGTTTTCATTTTGTATTTGATATTTGAGTGCGGAGTTTCTTGTGGGAGCTTGGTTGGGAAATTGAACCAGAGAGCATTCATGTGCCTCTTTTCTTACCAAAATCTGTTTTCAGTTGAACATCCTAATCATCTAATCAACATACGACAATGTGAAACACAGCAGAAATCAGCTTATGTAGTCAGGGTCTAAGGAAGAAATGCAACTTTCACTATACCTTCTTCCTTTAAATATAAAAGTGAAAGTTGCCAGCTGTTTAACCATCAATAACTAACATTAAACTTAGCATTCCAAAGGCACCTAATCATGGAACAAAGAACAAAGAATGGTACAACACATGAATAGGCCCTTTGGCTCACCGAGCCTTCACCAATGCGTGATGCCTTTTTAAACTAAAGATCTTTTGCCTCCAGGTAGCCCGTATCCCTCTATTTCCGGCCTATTCATGTATCTGTCAAGATGCCTCTAAATGTTCCTATTGTATCTACTTCTACCACCTCCTCTGACAGCGCATTCCAGGCATTTACCACCACCTGTGTGTAGAAACTTGCCTCCTTAAAACTTTCCCTCTTTTACTTTAGACCGATGTCCCTGAGTAGTGGGCATTTCTACTGTGGGAAAAAGATTCCGACTATCCATTCTTTTCAATCTTTAATGCAATTCTTATCAAAGCTTTTTGGATGCACATAAATAAGGTGAAAAAAAAAGCATAAGGCAGGACTCTGAGGATAAGTTGAAAAATAATCACTCAAAGAGTAAGATATCAGAAAAATTATTTTCTTTCCTGAAACAGATACTGTAGGAAATTTGCACATACCTTACAACCGTGGGCCAGAGTCATTATCATCACAGAATCCCTACAGTGCTGAAGGAGGCCATTCAGTCCATCGAGCCTGCACTGACCAACAATCCTGCCCAGGCCCTAATCCTATAATCCCATGTATTTACCTTGCTAATTTCCTAGCACTAAAGGGGTAATTTTGCATAACCAATCCACGTAACCTACACATCTTTGGACAGTGGGAGGAACCTGGAGAAAACCCACGCAGACATGAGGAGAATGTGCAAACTCTACACAGACAGTGACCCAAGCCACGAATTGAACCCAAGTTTCTGGTGCTGTGAGACAGCACCGCTCACCACTGTGCCACCATACCACCCTAATTATAATGACCCAAGAATGCATTTGGTGAAAGGATTGATCAATCAGTGTAAAAGACCGAAGAAATCCAAAGATAGCATAGTTACATGCGGAACACACTTGCGGAACCTGAGTTGCTCAAGTCCTTCAAGATTTGCTTTTGCACCAAGTTACTTGTGCCTTTGGATGTAAATCCACAGAAAATCCACTCCATGGCATGTTATGCACCTGTAATTTACAAACGTTTTATTCTGTTTAGCTGTTAAACTACCGCCAATTATCTGGCAATGATGGCTCCTGTAATAAAAACACAGTATGTCAGAAATACTCAGCAGGTCAGGCAGCATCAGTGGAGGGAGATACAGAGTTAACACTGCTAGCTAATGACTTTGCATCAGAAAGGTCCTGGCTGCCTTATCTTTATTTTTTTTTCTTAACAGTTGTTCACAAATGGTATTTCTATTTGCCAAAGTAGCAGCATAATAGTTTTTGAAGTCCTGCTTTTTTAATAAAATCTGTATAAGCTTTAAAGTCCTAAAACATCAAAGTAGTGGTACCCATCTGTATTTCCCTTTGTAACTCATTAGTTCCAGAGACCAGAGCTTTATCAGCTTCCTGCATCTGGTTGGGCCATTTGCTCTCATTGACCCATCTCTCCAAACACTGGATCATTAGGAAACATGTATTTTCTGAACCAGCTCATCGTGCCTGAGTGAGCACTTTAAAAGCTATCCAATTTATTCATTACTCATCTACTCTTTCTCTGCAGCCCCGCATATGTTTCCTCTTTAAGTATATACCCACTTTAATCCCAACTCTACCATTTCAAATAAAGATGGAGCCTGTGTTGCTATTGCCCTCAGAATTCCAGGCTTGGGTTGGTCATGGACAGTTAAGTGCCCTGACAGATTTAATGCTCAGTCTCTTGTAAATTGGTCACTTCTGTCTCATTCAAATTATATCAGATCCTTAACCCGTTCCATCAGCTGCACTAGGACCTTGCTCCCCAAGATTTTGTTTTATTCATTTGTGGGACATGGATGTCACTGGCTAGCCAACCTTTATTGCCCATCCCTAGTTGCCCTTGAAAAGGTGGTGGTGAATTGAGTGGTAGACTATTTGAGAGGGCAATTAGATTCAACCACATTGCTCTGGAGTCACATGTAGGCCAGACCAGGTAAGGACAGCAGATTTCCTTCCCTAAAGAACATTAGTCAACCAGATGGGTTTTTCCGACAGTCTTTTTTATTTGATTTATTATTGTCACATGTATTAGTTTACAGTGATAAGTATTGTTTCTTGCACACTATGCAGACAAAGCATACTGTACATAGAGAAGGAAAGGAGAGAGTGGAGAATGTAATGTTGCAGTCATAGCTAAGGTGTAGAATAAAGTTTTAGAAGTGTAGAACGAGAGTAAAAGATAGAATTAGAAAGCGCGCTGGGCACAGCTTGCATGAAGTCGCCATGGTCCGACACCATCTTGGATAAGAAAAATCAACAATAGCTTCATGGTCATCAGCAGATTCTTAATTCCAATTTGTTTTATTGAATTCAAACTCCACCACCTGCCGTGGCAGGATTCGAATCCAGGTCCCCAGGACATTAGTTCGGTCTAATAGTCTAATGACTAGGCCAACACCTGCCCAAGCAGGTCCCAAGACCTCCAGCTTTTCCAAACTTGAAAGTCACTCAGAAAATCAATAAGTGAAGAGAGAGAAAAGGGCTACCAGTAATTTGTAAAAGCTAGATTTATGCCTCAGGGTCATCTTAGGGTCAAAGATGTTGGGGAAGCAGGCTGACAACAGAGATGATGTGGTGGTGGTGGGGGTGAAAGTGGTGGCGAATGAGTTAGAGCTATGGGTCATCAATGTACATCCCAGACCTCCTGCACCTCTGGTAAATATGCTCAAGTCAATAACAGTCTTTCTGAGAAATTATAAATCCACAGCTTTATACAGAAGCATCAGGGCAGACGTTCTTTTGTTAAACGGATTATGTTTAGGTTTCCTTTTAGCATTTACTTTTGCATTGGTGTGATCTTCCTCCCATTGTTTTTCTAATTAATGACCTGTTAGTTTCTTAAGGGCAAAGTCTAAACACCAGAAATAACTCAGACTCTAGAGGAAAGCTGGGGGGGGGGATGTGAGGGATGAGATTCAATATTTCCCTTCTTGTTTCCCAACATTGTGTTTTGTTTCATGCTCAATCCTCCCGGAAAGGTTCAGGCAGTGAAGATCAGCTTTGCTATTTCTGGACCCATGCAATGTCCTGCGCTAAGCTGGCAGCACCAGGCATGGTTATTGGTGAGCTGGCGCCTGTTTTCCTGTGTTTTCTTAAACACAATGAGAAGTGGCTCTGAGGCCTTTGCTGCCTTTGCTCAGCTCACAAGTGCCAGTGGCCTTGTCAAGGACAGAAAACGTTGAGCGCTTTGGATGTTTTTGGGGGCAGAACCTGAGGGATAGGCGGTGGAGAGCCCACGTTGATCAATGGGACAGCAACCACATTGTGACACTTTAAAGTATCCTGGCAAACATTGTGCACCTTGGACTATGCAGATTCAAATGGAAAAGGCCACTTTCCAGATATATTAAAGAACATGCTCATATTCAGAATTAGACTGAACTTCCCCTGAAATATATTACCAGTTCCCAAAGAAATTCAATATACTCTGTGATTGGATGTTCAGCTTAATCAGGGGAAAACTGTGATGCTTCAGGTTGTTTGGTTATTGCAAAAGCCTCTCAAGATATCAAGTAAACTGATTAACTTGTATGAGCAATTTCTCAAACAGCTCTTAACAAACTGGTCACAAAGGCGTACCCAGTGACTCATTTGCTACTGTCAACAGTTCAAAATTCTGCTTCTTACCCAATGTTTTCCTATCACTTCGATGTGTCAGGTGCTTTACTTACTCTTGGCTCCAAGATCTTTATTTCGAATATAGTCAAAAGTTGCAGACTGCCAGTAATTACAACTCATGTTCTTACTGAATGTTGTTCACTAGATTGATTCCAGAGATGAGAGGTTTGTCGTATGAAAAGACATTGAACAATTTAGGCCTTTACTCTCTGGAATTTAGAAGAATGAGGGGAGTCCAAATTGAGGTATACAAAATGGTAAAAGGTATGGATAAAGTAGACATGGAGCGGATGCATCCTTTTATGGGGCATTCTCAGGTAAGAGGTCACAGTCTTAGGATAAGGGGTAGCAAATTTAAAATAGAGTTGAGAAGAAACTACTTCTCCCGAAGGGTTGTGGATCTGTGGAATTCACTACCCGCAAGTGCAGTGGATGCTGGGACAGTGAATAAATTTAAAGAGGAGTTAAACAGATTTTTAATTGGTAATGGGTTGAATGTTAGGGGGAGAGGGCAGGAAAATGGGGATGCGGAGTGTATCAGCCATGATCGAATGGTGGAGCAGACTCGATGGGCCGACTGCTCCTGTATCTTATGAACTTATACAATCATCATTGTTATAACTCTGCGACAACGTGTGCAAGTAATTCCCTTACTGCTGCCTCTCAGCGCCAGGGACCCGGGTTCGATTCCAGGCTTCAATGACTCTCCATGTGGAGTTTTTATGTTCTTCCCCATGTCTACGTGGGTTTTCTCCGGGTGCCCCGGTTTATTCCACAATCCAAAGATGTGCAGGTTAAGTGGATTGGCTATTCTACATTGCCCCTTAGTATTCCAAGATGTATGTAGCTTTGGGCGGTTAGTGGTCTAAGTACATGGGGTTACGGGATTAGGGCCTGGGAAAGATGCTGTGTTGGAGACTTGGTGCACACTCAGCGAGCTGAGTGGTCCACTTATGCACTGTAAGATTTCTATGGTTACCCGCGTGAACAGGTTCGAATTAGAATTGTAGAATGACTATAGCACAGAAGAAGGCTGTTCAGTCCATCATATCTGTGATGCCACTCTGCAAGAGCAACTCAATTAGTTCCACACCCTTGCCATTCCCCCATAGCCCAGCACGGCGCCAACCTAGTTTCCTTTTGAAGTGTGTGACTTCACCATCCTCTCAGGCTATGCATTCTAGGTTCCAACCATTTGCTGGTAAAGCATTTTCCTTCCCTTGCCTTTAGTTCTTTTGCAGTTCACCTCACATTGGTGTCTTCTCAAGACCAATTCCTCCCTATGTACCCTCGCGAGATGCCCCCATGATTTTGTAGGAGCCGATCAAATCCAACCCTCTGTGTTCCAAGGAAAACAGTCCCAGCTTCTCCAATGCATCTCAAGTTCTTCATATCATCTTCATATCATGAATTGGTCGTGGATGTTATCCATGTTTCTGCATAGTCTGTGAGTAGGTGAAAGTGCAGAGGGATAAGATAACAGGTAAAGTTGCCATAGTCCCTGTGGGGGTGGGGGGGGGGGAGCAGAGCTGACTGGTGGTGGTTTAATCTGAGCATCACCACACCTGAAGCAAGGATCAAGGTTAAGAGAGGGTGGGGCCTTCATGAATAACCTCAGCTAGTATGGGAGCTGAACCCTTGCTATTGGCGTCACTCTGCATCATGAACCAGCCGTCCAGCCAATTAAGCTAACCCAACCAGGGTAAGAGGAATGGTGTACTCAGCTGTGTTAAGCTATCACAGAGAACACCACAGAGTGCCCTTTGTAACTGATTTTGACTGACTGTAGATGTTGACGCACTGAATGTATAAATGGCAGAACTCTTGCTGGGTTGCAATTGAAAGTGGTAATAACTTACTATTTAAATCCATTTGTATCCCTGTCATAAATAGCCATTAGGTTTTCTTCTTCCAGTGTAGATCTGAAAATGGTTCATAGTGTGTACAAAAGAAATTGCTAACTGAACATTGATCTGTGCACTGGTGCCATCTTCAGAGGATATAGGTCTGTGCAAATAAGCTGGTGAAAAGAGTGAATTATGTTAAAAGCAAAACATTGCATAATCACCAACAGATTTATATGTTTATATAGAATTTTTCATGTAATAAAAGCTATCCAAAGTGTTATCAGATCAAAGTCATCAGATAAAATCTGACGCTCAGCTGGTCAATCATTGGATCTAGGGTGCAGAGGGATCACAGAATCACTCACTTGATGAAGGAGCAGCACTCTGAAAGCTTGTGATCCCAAATAAACCTGTTGGAATTTAATCTGATGTTGTGAGACTTCTTACAACGCTGGCATCTCTACATCACAGAATCAAAGAATTGTTATTTCAGCCCATCCCAGCTGCACTGGCTCTCCAAATGAACATTTCATTGAGTGCCATTCCCCTGCCTTCTCTTTGTCATCTGCCATATCGTTCCTTTACACACAAGCTCCTTCTTGAATGCACCAATTGAATCTCTTTCCACCACACTCCTAGACTTTGCATTCTTGACCTTAACCACTCGTTGTACGAAAACAAAATTCTCTTTTCACTTTTGCTTCTATTGCCAATTACGTCTAATCTGTTCCCTTTCATTCTTGACCCCTTCATGAGTGGGAACTGTTTCTCCCTCATTATTCTATCCAGATCCGTCATGCTTTTGAACACCTCTATCAAATCTCCTCTTAACCTCTTCTTCAAAGAAAACCGTCCCAACTTCTCCAGTCAAGCTTCATAACTGAAGTTCTTCATTCCTGGAACCGTTCTTGCAAAGATCTTCTACACTCTCACTAATGCCTTCATATCACTCCTAATAACCTCCTTGCTCTTGTACTCTATGTCCCTATTAATAAAACCTGGAGCATTGTATGCTTTATTAACTGCTCGCTCAACCTCTCCTGTCACCTTCAATGACTTATGCACATATACACTCAGGTCCCTCTGCTCCTGCACTCCCTTTAGAGTTCTCCCCTTTACTTTGTATTGTCTTGCCATCTTCTTCCTAACAAAATGCACCACCTCACATTTCTCTGCATTGAGCTGCATTTGCCCATTCCATCTACTTGCCTTTGTTCTTTTGAAGTTCTGCAAAATTCTCCTCCTCACAGTTTACAACGCTTCCAAGTTTCAGGTTGTTTGCAAATTGTGGAATTGTGCCCTGTACGTCAAGTTCAAGGTCATTACTGTATGGCAGGAAAAACAAGGATCCCAGTACAGAGCCCTGGGTAACTCTGCTACAAACATCTGTTTCCTGTCACTCAGCCAATTTTGTATCTATGTTGCTACTGATCCTTTTATTCTATGAGCTATAACGTTCCTCATAAGTTTGTTGTGTTGCACTGTATCAAATGTCTCTCATGTCAACAGTGTTGCCTTCATCAGCCCTCTCTATTACTTCTTTGAAAAACTCCAGCAAGTTTGTTACACATGATTTTCCATTAAGAAATCCATGCTGGTTCTTCCTAATCAACTCACATTTTTCCATTAGTTCTATTCCAAATAATTGTTTCTAGAAGCTTCCCCGCCACCGAAGTTAAACTGACTGGTCTGTAGTTGCTGGGCATGTTCCTACAGCCCTTTTGGATCAAGGGTGGACCATTTGTAATTCTCCAGTCCTCTGGCTCCACCCCTGAATCTACAGAAGCTCAAAACATTTTGGTTAGTGCCATTTCCACTCTCACTTATCTCAGTATTCTTGGATGCATCACATTTGGTTCCAGTGCTCTGTCAATCTTAAGTACTCATACTTCATTCAATACCTCCTCCTTGTTAATTGTAAACCCTTCCAAAGGCCAGTATTACCTCTTCTTTAGATAATAGAATCCTACAGTACGGAAGGAGGCCATCTGGCCCTTTGAGTCTGCACTGACCACAAACCCACACATAACCCCTAGCATTTACCCTAGCTAGTCCCCCTGACAGTAAGGGGCAATTTAGCATGGCCAATCCACCTAATCCCTGCATCTCTGAACTGTGGGAGGGGACTAGAGCACCCGGAGGAAACCCATGCAGACCCGGGGAGAATGCACAAACTCCACACAAACAGTGACCTGGAATTGAACCCAGGCCCCTGAGGCAGCAGTGATAACCACTGTGCTACCATGTCACCACGGCCTGAATAGCATTTTTTTCCTTGGTAAGGACAAATGCAAAGTCTTTGTTTAATACCTCATCTATGTCCCCTACCTCCACGCATAAACCTCCATTTTGATCCCTAGTCAGTTCTACTCATTTTACCATCCTGTTACTATTTATATTTGGAAATTCTGGAAGGACCTTGACTGAGTGAGGGGCGGGCTAGTGTTTTTTAACTGTGTGCCCAAGGAGACCGTTTTGATCATTCAGGAGTTAGGTAAGTGCATGTATGGAAAGGTTCTGAAACATTTCTTCCAGAATATTTTCTATGGAGAACAGTCATTTGTATTTTTAAGTAGCCTTGTGCCTGCTGCAGATGGAATGCTCGGCCTTCTACTGGTGGAGGGATTATTCCCTGTGCCAGGTTTCTGCATCAATGTCCAATTCTAAGACCATGGGTGGAATTCTCCCATTCCACCTGTCACAGGAACCATAGCGGGCGGGACACAGACCATGGAAAAATCCATTGACCTCGGGTGGGATTTTCTGGCCTTGTTGCGAGCATGGCCGAAAAACCCTGCCCCATGGACACACTATCAAATGATTCTCCAATTTGGGCCTTCCTGCATAATCTTTGGACCAATTGGATGAACATAGAACATAGAACATAGAACATAGAACATTACAGCGCGGAACAGGCCCTTCGGCCCACAATGTTGCGCCGACCAGTCTTATTTTTAAAAAAAAACATTGACCCACTAATCTAAACCACTCCTTTTTCGTCCATAAACCTATCCACCAATCTCTTAAACGCCCCCAAACTAGGCGCATTTACAACTGCAGCAGGCAGGGCATTCCAGTCCCTCACCACCCTCTGGGTAAAGAACCTGCCCCTGACATCCGTCCTATAACTACCCCCCCTTAATTTAAAGCCATGCCCCCTCGTGCTAGATTTCTCCATCCGAGGAAACAGGCTATCACCATCCACCCTATCTAAACCTCTAATCATCTTATATGTTTCTATAAGATCCCCTCTTAGCCGCCTTCTTTCCAGTGAAAACAACCCCAAATCCCTCAGTCTCTCCTCATAGGACCTCCCCTGCATACCAGGCAACATCCTGGTAAACCTCCTCTGCACCCTCTCCAAAGCCTCCACATCCTTCCTGTAATGTGGGGACCAGAACTGCACACAGTACTCCAAGTGCGGCCGCACCAGAGTTGTGTACAGTTGCAACATGACGCTGCGACTCCTAAATTCAATCCCCCTACCAATAAACGCCAAGACACCGTATGCCTTCTTAACAACCTTATCTACTTGATTCCCAACTTTCAGGGATCTATGTACACATACACCTAGATCCCTCTGCTCCTCCACTCTATTCAAAGTCCTCCCGTTAGCCCTATACTCAACACATCTGTTATTCCTACCGAAATGGATTACCTCACACTTCTCCGCATTAAACTCCATCCGCCACCTCGCGGCCCAGCTCTGCAACCTGTCCAAGTCACCCTGCAAACTTCGACACCCTTCCTCACAATCTACCACACCTCCGACTTTGGTGTCATCAGCAAACTTACTAATCCACCCAACTATACCCTCATCCAGATCATTAATAAAGATTACGAACAGCAGTGGCCCCAAAACAGATCCCTGAGGCACACCACTCGTAACCGAACTCCATGATGAATAATTACCATCAACCACCACCCTCTGTCTCCTATCTGCTAACCAATTCCTGATCCAAGTACCTAAATTACCACCAATCCCATACATCTGCATTTTCTGCAGAAGCATACCATGGTTATTGAGATTATTGAGTTCCAGGGGTTCAATCTGTCTCTGGAAGGCAGTGGATGTATTTTGCTCATTATTTAATAGTACTGAGCATCTTTAGATTTGAATTACCAGATAACCTTTTTTCCTTTTTGGTTTATGTCGAGGTTGTTGTTACAAGGTCAGTGCTTAAGGACCTCAGTGAAGTGTTGATGTGAGGTTGGAATTATTGCGCCAGAAATGGCTAATTACCAAAAAGTGATTAAGGAGAGTACTGGGCATTTAATGCTTTTGAGTGTTTATTAGTTGGCAATCGGGTCTTTCTTTTGTTTGTTTTACAAAGCCTTCACAGATATTGGGCATTCAATTAGACCAGTATCCAGGATATGTGAGCACCGTGTGTGACCCACAGGTCGTACAAGCAATTACTTTATGCACATAGATATCAATATTGAATCAAGATACCTGAGTCCGTCCTTATTGAATTAGTGTGCTTCAGCCATCATTGGACTCCTGAAGGAGACTCGCAACCTGTTTTTCTATGTCAGATCTTATTTTGTATGTTTGTTTCCACATCTTTGTTGCCTTAGCCGTGTTAATGATGGCCCATCTTGTGTGAACAGTATGCCACTCGAGCTGGATTACAGTTTGATAGACAATGGTAGCCCTCGTCTCCTCATCTGTGTGACTACTCTTCATATGTGGCCTACTGTCACTAGACTATTAATCCAGAAACTCAGTGAATATTCTGGGGACCGAGGTTTGAATCCCGGCACAGCAAATAGTGAAATTTGAATTCAATAAAAAATATATGTAATTAAGAATCTAATGATGTCCATGAAACCATTGGTCGATTGTTGGAAAAAAGATATCTGATTCACTAATGTCCTTTAGGCACATAAATCTGCCATCCTTACCTGGTCTGGTCTAAATGTGACTACAGAGCCACAGCAACTGCCCTCTGAAATGGCCTAACAAGCCTCTCAGTTCGAAGGCAACTGGTGATGGGCAATAAATGCTGGCCATCCAGCAAAGCCCATATCCCATGAATGAATAAAAAAAACAATAAAACCAATGCTTGTACCAACTGAAGCAAGAACAGCCTCTTCCCTGATGCCATCAGACTTTTGAATGGATCTATCTTATATTAAGCTGATCTTTCTCCACACCCTAGCTAAACTGTAACATTACATTCCGCACCCTCTCCTTTCCTTACCCCGATGTATTTTATGAACAATGTGTTCTGTGTATATTGCATGCAAGAAACAATATTTTTCACTGTATCCCAATACATGTGACAATAATAAATGATCAAATCAATAAAATGTTTGGTGTATTGGGAAAGATTTCAGTCAATGTCAAAGAGCATGCAAGAGTCCAGCATCAATCTATTTGGAGTCTATCTTTTCCAGTGTGGAAATGGTGGCTGTCCCTATTTAGCCAGCTGTAGACCCAACCATGATGCACCATCTGATGGCCACTGTGCTAGCTTCAGTTGAAATCCCAGTTCAGTCCCTCAAGTCTGCTCCACAATTCAACAAGATCATCTTTGATCTGTTTGTGTTTTGAGCTCCACATTCCCATCTACCCCTGGTAATCTTTGGTTCCCTTGCTGAACAAGAATCCATCTCTGCCTTAATAATATTCAGTAACCCCACTTCCACTGCCTTCCGAGGCAGAGAGTTCCAAAGTCACAAAGCCCCCTGAGAGAAAAACAATCTCCTCATCTCTTTCCCAAAAGGGCAATCCCTAATTATAAACATAATAAGAACATAAGAAATAAGAAATAGGAGCAGGAGTAGGCCATCTAGCCCCTCGAGCCCGCCCCGCCATTCAATAAGATCATGGCTGATCTGTCGTGGCTCAGTTCCACATTCCTGCCCTCTCCCCATAACCCTTAATCCCCTTGCCTATCAAAAACCTATCAACCCATGTCTTAAAAATATTTAGCAAGGCAGCCTCCACCACTTCAACGGGCAGAGAATTCCAAAGATTCACCACCCTTTGAGTGAAGAAGTTCCTCCTCAACTCTGTTCTAAACCACCCCCCCTTTATCTTGAGGCTGTGCCCCCTAGTCCTACTGTCCTTTCTGAGCGGGAAGAGCCTCTCCACCTCTATCCTATCCATCCCATTCATCACCTTATATGCCTCAATGAGATCTCCCCTCATTCTTCTAAACTCTAACGAGTACAAGCCTAGTTTATTCAGCCTCTCCTCATAGTTCAACCCCCTCAACTCCAGTATCAGCCTAGTAAACCTCCTCTGCACTCCCTCCAAGGCCAAAATATCCTTGCGTAAGTGCGGCGCCCAAAACTGCACACAGTACTCCAGCTGCGGCCTCACCAGTGCCCTGTACAGCTGCAGTGTCCCCCAGTTCTGGACTCACCCACAACTGGAAACATCCTTTCCACCTTCAGCTTGTCAAGGCCAGTCAGGATCTTATATACTTTAATCAAAAGTCGGCCATCATTCTTCCAAACACCTCAGAAACCTCAGATTATTGCCGTGCAAAGTCAGCTTGCTATCCTGCCAGTGTGTAAATGGGCTCGTGGACTTTCACAATCCAGCAACCTGTCCTCCAGCAGATCATTCAGTTTGCACAGGTGTTGCTCCAGGGTGGTAGCAATGGTTTTATGGAGGGCGAACCTGCTGTCCTCTTGTAGGAAGATGGCATCCATCCTCTTGCTGCCCTTGTTGTCAGCCTTGTTAAGGGGCCAGAGCTGCTCGAGATCACGCTGCAAGACCATCATCATGCAGTCATAGAATCCTACAGCACAGAAGGAGGTCACTCATCCCACAACAATCCCACTCAGCACTGTAACTTTTACTCTGTTAATCCCTCTGACACTAAAGGCCCTATTTTACCATTTTAATTCCAAGTGCTGAGTGGACTTGAAACTGGGAGTGTTCCAGATCCGACTTTTAGACCTGTCCTCAGGTGCCCCCATACGCACTCTGCCTGCAAAAATATCAGCAATTCCGAATTGCGCTGCACAGGCCTGTGGGCGGGGCTTAATACATCCAAAATCCTGCACCTCCGATCAGCACCTCCAACTGCACATGCGCAAAAAAAAGGTAGAATGCCGCTCCGCCGCCACATCCCTCCCGGGCTGGATGATGCCTGCCCCTGGCTCCACAGGCATTGCCCCTACAATATTACTGACCCCCTTATGTCCCCACCCCTTCTGCCTCCCAGACCGATTGTGAGCCTTTCCCCCCTTCCCCCCACCCACCGACCGATCTCAAGCGGAGAGCCATCAGACATTTGGCACTTACCTCCTCACTAACTGGAGCACCTGAATCGGACTTTTGTGGAGCGTGCCTGTTTTGCGCCAAATCTGGATGGGCGAACGTGGTGGTAAAGGGGGGAGTGCCAGGGAGGTTGGGTGTGCAGCCCATTAAGTCAATTTCAATGTGTGCATTTCGGGGCAGTCCCAATCGTAGCCATTTTCAGGCCTTGGTAAAGGGGGAAGCCAGTGCAGAGCCGGGTACTATTCGCCTTTACCAAGTTTTCATGCCTGAAAACAGGCACAACACGATGGTAAAATCGGGCCCTAAGGGACAATTGAACATGGCGAATCCACCTAACCTGGGGAGAACAGTGGCCCAAGTCTGGAATTGAACCAGGGTCCTTGACGTTATGAGGCAGTAGTGCTAACCACTATGCCACCATGCTTTCTCAATCCCTTCCACTGAACATCAGCAGACATGATGCAGCTAGTGGAATAACCAGTGTGGAAGAGCAGGAGCTCTCCATGTACTGCTGGGCTTTATTAATGCTGGAGCCACAATGTCTGCATTCTAGTCTTTCAATAATAATCATAGCAATAATATTTCTTTTAAAGGGAAGGAAATCTGACACACAGCCTTAGGCTCAAATAATATTAAAAAGGATTCAGACTTTAATAGCAAAGCACACTTCTATTTACAATTTTTCCTGCTTTATAACGAGAAGTTAAATTCTGGCTGGAGTTGTAGATTTTGTGGCTTTAAAGGGAAAGCATAATAATGCATTGTATGGTTAGCATTGTCATCCTTACAAAATGATGGATCATCTGATTGGACTGACGCTATGGCAAAGAGGAGATGCTGGAAAATCTCAGTAGATCTGTAAGGTGAGAAAGAGCTCTCATTTTGAGTCCAGATGATTCTTTGTCAAAGCTAAAAGGCATAGAAAGTGGGAGATATTTATACTGCAGGGTGAGGGAATGATAGATGAGTCATAGCCACAAAAACAAGAACAAGGTGAAAGGCTGCTATTGGCAGTCCATCGAAAGAATAGAAGGTGTGAGTGGCCAAACGGCAGAGAAGCTGAAAACTGAGGGTAAGCTGTGACAGATGAAGATACGAGGGGGAGGAGGGATGATGGGTGAGAAAGAGGTAAAATTGAGATAATCGAGACTCGTTCCCACTATGACAAAGGGGTTGCATAAATGGTATAAATAAGGATGCAAGTGAACACAGTGTTCAAAGGTAACACAAGTTTATATTTAAGTATTAGCGTCAGAAGTAGGCTTACATTAACACCACAATGAAGTTATTGTGAAAATCCCCTAGTTGCCATACTCCAATGCCTGTTCAAGTACACTGAGGGAGAATTCGGCCAGCGCAGCCAATCAGCACATCTCTTGGAAAATGAGAAGAAACCGGAGCAGCTGGAGGAAACCCACATAGACATGGGGAGAACATGCAGACTGTGCACAGGCAGTGACCCAAGCTGTGAACTGACCCTAGATCCCTGGTGCTGTGAGGCAGCAGTGCTAACCACTGTACCACCGTGATGCCCAATATCTAATGTAATATGTATGGAATACGGTGGAAAGGCATTTGAACAGTAAGTTCCATTCAAGAGTCTTTAGTACTGTTGGTAGGTTTTTTGATTGGAAATGGACCATCTCATCCTGTGACATGAAACATGCAGCCAGCTCGGGACAATTGTGTCATTTCTTAAGGGCAGTGACCAAGTGAAATGTAAATACTTTTTAAATGTCCAATGTAGCGTTGAATTGTTCTGTGTTTGATTCTATGGGTCTGTTTGCTATTGATGCTCACTACATTTGATTGGTTAAGGCTGGTGCAAGGACTCTGACTAAAGTAAACTAAACTGTAGGAAGAACGGGAAGCTAGAAATGAAACATGAGATGGACATTTCGAAACACTGATTAAAACCTGTCAGACACAGTGTCATCACTGCATAGCTTTGAAAGATATACCATCCGTCAGCAGTTTGGTTTTCTCACTCTCTCCATTAGGCTATTTGTCTTCGAGAGCAGGTGCCTCCAGCACTTTGCTTCCGAACACTGAAAGTGCTACTTGTTCTTGTGTTTTGAAACCTGCCATTTGATATTTAAAACACAACTAAATGACAGTGGAGCCACAGCAGAGCCTCAGGGAACCACAGATCAATTCACTTCTCAACTTTTATTGCTTTTGAGCAATTTGATTGCCAATAATAAAATCCCAAGTGTGTGGACGATCACAACAAGAAACACAAAAGTGCTGGAAATACTCGGCAGGTCAGGCAGCATCTGGGGGCAAGAGAAACAGTGGATGGAATTTTACCGTCCTGCCCACCACTGGAATCGGAGAGGGCAAGGGGCGGACCATGGAAAAGTCCATACCTGAAACAGAATTTTATGGTTTTGGGGCCAATGACGCCATAAAACCCCAGCCAGTGTTAAGGTTTCAGGTTGGTGGCTTCCATCAGAATCTAATGAAAACCTAACTGACCTGAAACATTAACTCTGTTTCGCTCTCCACAGATACTGTCCAATTTGCTGAATATTTCCAACATTTTCAGTTCTTATTTCATGTATTGTTTCTGTTTTGTCTAAACCCTAGACTTTACTAAGTGTAAGTTAGATTCTTAAATACCAGGCATTCAACTCACTGGAGCTGTTTGATTTCATGTATTCAGCTTCACAGAATAAATTCATCTTGATTTCTACACAATTAACCTGGCATTAAAATCCAGATTTCAAGTAATGCCTAACTAGAATCAGATAGAACATTTCATAGAATCCCTACAATGTAGAAGGAATCCATTCTGCCCATTGGGCCTGCACCGACAACAATCCCACCCAGGCCCTATCCCCATAACCTCACGTATTCACCCTGCTAATCCCTCTGATACTAAAGGGGCAATTTAGTATGGCCAATCAACCTAAGCTGTACATTTTTGGAGTGTAGGAGGAAACCGAAGCACCAAGAGGAAACCCATGCAGACACGAGGAGAATGTGCAGTTTCCGCACATACAGTCATCCGAGGCCAGAATTGAACCTGAGTCCCTGCCGCTGTGAGGCTGCAGTGCTAACCACTGTGCCCCATTTCCATTGGTGTGGTATAATCTAGAAATACAGCACAGGGAAATTGATGAACGTTCATTGTTTCTTTGGTCAATGAGCCTGAAGATATTCAAGCGAAAAGGTTGGGTGGATTAGCCATGCTAAATTGCCACTTAGTGACCAAAGATGTGTAAGTTAGATGGATTACCCATAGTAAATTTAGGGGATTGCGGGGACAGAGTGGGGGGAGCGGGACTGGGTTAGATACCCTTTTGGAACATCAGTGCAGACTTGATGGACTGACTGGCCACATTCTGCAGTGTAGTGATCCTATGGAAAGATATGGCCATAGACAATGCATTGGCTATTGCGTAATGTACATTCGGCATACATGACTTCTACTAACGGACAGACAGTCTGTTGCACTATCAGCCCTGAATATATTCTGTTAATGAACAATTAACTGGAGTTCTGAACACAGGAACAAGAGGAGGCCACTCGGCCTATCAAACCTACTCTGCCATTCAATTAATTCATGGCTGATCATCGACCTCAATGATACTTTTCCATACTGTCTCCATATCTCTTTATGTTACTGGTATCCAGAAATGCATCAATTCCTATCTTGAAAGTGCTCAATTTTTGAGTGTCCCATAGATTCACCACCCTCTGAGTGAAGAAGTTCCTCCTTATCTCAATATAACGTGACCTACCTCTTAATCTGAGACTGTGACCCCTGATTCTAATCTCACCAGCCAGGGGAAAAGCCCTATCTGCATCTACCCTGTCATACTCTGTAAGAATTTTGTAACTTTCAATGAGATCACTTCTCATTCTTCAAAACTCTAAAGAAATCCAGGCCTAGTTTCCTCAATCTCACCATCCCAGGGTTTAATCTGGTGAACATCCATTGGACTTCACCTATGGAAAGTAAAGATCTGAAATATTAACTTTGCCCTGCTGAAATTGTTCTTTCACATAATGAACTCTAATCAATAGAATCCCTACAGTGCAGAAAGAGACCATTCAGCCCATTGAATCTCCATTGAAAATACTAGTAATACCAAAAAAGCCCACTCCCTGCCCTATCCCATATCCCCATGTATTTAACACAGCTAATCCACCTGAATTACATATCTTTGGATACTAAGGGGCAATTAATCATGTCTAATCCACCTAATCTACACATTTTTGGACACTAAGGCTCAATTTAACATGGCCAATCCACCAAACCTGCAAATCTTTGGACTGTGTGAGAAAGCCCATGTAGACATAGGAATAACGTGTAAGGCCAGAATCGAACGCAGGTCCCTGGCACCATGAGGCAACAGTGCTAACTACTGTGCTCAAAGAATCATGCTGAATCTTTATCCACATTAATAAATGTCATCGACTTCAGGAAGCGTAAAGGAGAACATGCCCCTATCTATATCAATGGGGACAAAGTAGAAAGCGTTGAGAGCTTCAAGTTTTTAGGTGTCTAGATCACCAACAACCTGTCCTGGTCCCCCCCACGCTGACACTATAGTTAAGAAAGCCCACCAACATCTCTACTTTCTCAGAAGACTGAGGAAATTTGGCATGTCAGCTATGATTCTCACGAGCTTTAACAGATGCACCATAGAAAGCATTCTTTCTGGTTGTGTCACAGTTTGATATGGCTCCTACTCTGCCGAAGGCTGCAAGAAAGTACAAAAGGTCATGAATGTAGCCCAATTTATCATGCAAACCAGCTTCCCATCCATTGACTCTGTCTGCACTTCCTGATGCCATGGAAAAGCAGCCAGCATAATTAAGGACCCCATAGACACAGTCTCTCTTCCACCTTCTTCCTTTGGGAAAAAGACACGAAAGTCTAAGGTCACGTACCAACTGACTCAAGAACAGCTTCTTCCCTGCTGCTGTCAGACTTTTGAACGGACCTACCTTGTATTAAGTTGATCTTTCTCTGCACCCTAGTTATGAATGTAACACTACATTGTGCACTTTCTCCTTCCCTTGTCTATGAACAGTATGTTTTGTCTGTATAGCACACAAGAAACAATACTTTTCACTGTATGTTCATACATGTGACAATAATAAATCAAATCAAAAATGATAGAGCATATTTATTTCATGAGCAGAGAAGTCAAAGTAAGAATTATGTAAAGTTACAAGATGAAGCTGTCAATTTAGAGCTTTTCTTTCTTTAATGGCAAGAGAACATGTTAATGCTTAATATTAAGTAGATTAGTGCCTCTGCTGGAATAATGAGCAAAGGACTTCCATGCTGTGTTGGTTTATTAATGTTGCTAGATGCCTTTGTTTATTTTCACCACAATAACCAGATGTACTATTTTGCCAATCTTTAGGTAAACGGAAATGTGGAAGGAGTAAGAAAATGCAATGATGCAAATACTTTGAACTTAGTTCTTCTATTGTGGCTGGACTGTGAAACTGCTACTGAATGACTTGCAAACAGTGGTGCGCAGCACAAAAAGCAGAGCCACAGGGCACATGTGAGTAGTCTTCATCTTACTAATTCAATATCTGTGGGGCTTCCAAAATTTTATCATGGCAACTCTTGCTAAAAAATAAGTGTAGAGGAAATGGCATAACAGGCAGATGATCAGCCATGATCTGTTTGAATAGACCAAAATAGCCAACTCCTTCTCCTTCATCCCTAGACCTATAACCTATATGCAAACAAAGCTTAAATAGAACAATAGAATAGGAAGAACTTGCAAGCAGCTTTCACAACCTCAGGACATGTTAAGCATTTTGCAGCCAATGAAGTACTTTTGAAGCATGGGCTGGAATTCTACGACCTCACCCGCGGCTAGGATTCTCCGGTCTCGCTGCGGTGAATGGAAATTTGGCTGAGCGCCAAATTCTCCGTTCTTGCTGGCAAGGAATCGGAGGATTCTGGCCATGATCTCTGTAGTAATACATCAAATTTAGTTTTTGTTTTAATGATAGTATTATGCTTATGCAACCAGGAATATTGCCCATATTCTAGAATTACTTCCTGCCTGTCCTTTTATATGCCTTTGTGTGCCTTCAACCATAAAAGGAGAAAGATTTGCATTTACATAGATTTGGACATCCCAAAGTGTTTTATTCTTGAACTTTAGCCACTGTTATAATGAAGAAAATGCATCAGCCAATTTGAATATAGAAAGCTCCCATGTGCATCCCCATTCTTTGTCAAATGATGGCAGCTGTAATGGAGCACCCAGGAACAGTTTAACATCTGATGTGTAAGGCGGCATCACTGACAGTGCAGCAGTCTCTCAGTACTGCATTTGCGAATCAGCCTAGATTTTTGTACTCAAGTCCCAGTCCAAACACTTGCGACCACTGACCACAGTTTGTTGTAATGTGCTTTAAGAGGATAGCGGCTTACTATCACTTTAAGGGAAGAGAGTCACGTGATCCAGCACTTTGCCCAGGAGCAGGACAGAGGAGGCACAGCCTTCTGCTGATGTCCTCAGTCTTTCTGTCCATTTATACCTGTATCATATGCAGAGAATTAATAAATTAATCCACAACATACTGGCCCCTTATGAACGATTGGTACCTTTATACCATTATAACACAGTGGTTAGCACTGTTGCCTCACAGAGCAAAGGACCCAGGTTCGATTCCAGCTTTGGGTGATTGTGTGGAGTTTGCATATTCTTCCTGTGTCTGCACGGGTTTCCTTCACATGCTCCGGTTTCCTCTCACAATCCAAAGATGTGCAGGATAGGTGGATTGGCCATGCTAAATTGCCCTTAGTAACTAAAGATGTGTAATTTAGAGGAAAGTGGGGTAAAGGTATGGGATTACATGAATAGGGCAGGGTTGGGCCTGGGAAAGATGCTCTGCCAGTTGGTTGGCACAGACTTGATGGGCTGAATGGCCTCCATCTGCTTCGTGGGGATTCTATGGACACACATGTCAGCTGGCACCCACAAACTGGGGTTTCCATTCAGCAAAACTATTTACAGATCACCAACAATTAATTTAATATCGTTAGTAACCAATAAAATGTTAACTTGAATAATAGTATGAATCAACCATTGTTTTAAAATAAGGCTAGCGCCCTGTATAAACCTACAATTCCCTGCAATTTTTCATCGATGTTATTATCAGCACTTCTTTAATAGAATTATTCAACAAGGAGTTTCCTGCCAAAGGTAACATATTTAAATGACTTCAACTTCCTTGTAGTGAACTAAAAAGTCAATATATTGTTGGATGAAACAAGGTTTCCTGATGAGACAAGATGTCAGGAAGCTCATTTCAACCCTGCGGATTTGCTGTTTGATACCGAGATCCATTATAGGCCAGTGTAACTGATGAATACGGCACTCCCTGAAATGCATTTCAGTGCCAGCTCAACCCGTCTTGGTCTTCATCCCATCTGAATAAATAGCACAGAACGGGGATGGCACAGTGGAAAAACTGCTGCCTCACAGCGCCAGAGACCTGAGTTCAATTCTCAGCTGGGTCACTGTCTGTGTGGAGTCTGCGTATTCTCCCCATGTCTACATGGGTTTCCTCCGGGTGCTCCTGTTTCTTCCCACAGTCCAAAAGACCTGCTCGTTAGGTGCATGGGCCATGCTAAATTCCCCCTCGGTGTACCCGAACAAGTGCCAGAATATGGCAACTAGGGGATTTTCACAGTAACTTCTTTGCGGTGTTAATGTAAGCCTAGAATAGAAGTAGACCCATAAATCCTATTCTGCTGTTTGACAATTTTTTTTGTTAGTGTCATAAGTAGGCTTACATTGACATTGCAATGAAATTAGTGTGAAAATTCCCCTAGTTGCCACACTCCGGCACCTGTTCGGGTACACTGAGGGAGAATTTAGCATGTCTTTCAGACTGTGGGAGGAAACCAGAGCACCCGGAGTAAACCCATGCAGACACAGGGTGAATGTGCAGACTCTGCACAGATAGTGACATGAGGCTGGAATTGAACCCAGGTCCCTGGCATTGTGAGGCAGCAATGCTAATCACTCTGCCACCGTGCCACCCCATTTCTTGCATTGAGCTTGAAGGTGCACTGTTTGTCCAGCATCCCAGGCAGTCGATGAATGATTGCCCTTCAAGAAACCTGTGTGGCAAAGCCTTGCTTTCCCAGGGAGTTTATCAGACTCCTTCAGAGCCTCGTTGTTCCATTAGAAGACGCAAAGCTAAACAAAGGTGAGCGGATTTGATTGCTGGGTACATTAAGCACACCAAGAATAGCAGCTCTAATTAACACATGCCTGGGTTTGCGTTTTCAATAAGATTTTACAAAACTATTGCTCAATAACAGCAGACTCACACACACACCACACACATACACGGTGGATTAGCTGAGTCACAAATTGTAATTTAAAAGGAATAAGTGCACTAAAGCTTTAATAATAATGGAACAATCCTGGCAATATTGTAACTGAAAGAAAGGCATGCTAATTAGAAGATTAGCTGAACAACAAAGGGAAAAAAAAATCCCAACCAGCTCTATGCCTCCCATGAGATACTTATTCTAAACAGTACAAGAGTCAAGATGTCATGTTGCAGTTTTCTACAACTTTAGTTAGGCCGTATTTAGAGTGTTGCATTCATTTCTGATTGCCACATTACGGGAAGGATGCGGGTGCTAAAGAGGTTTACCAAGATGCTGCCTGGATTAGAGGGCATGAACGTACAGAGGGACAGGATAAACTAGGGTAATTTTCTCTGGAGTGGCAGAGGCAATCTACCCTGCCACCCTCCCCACCTCCCCCACCCCCCCACCCTGAGTTGAAATGTCTAATACCAGGGGCCATGCACTTAAAGTGAGGGGGAAAGTTCAACGGAGTGCCCAGATTTTCAGTAGAGCTGGAATAGCTCACTCAGGAGAGCATCAGGAGAGCAGGACAGTGGCACAGTGGTTAGCACTGCTGTCTCACAGTGCCAAGGACCTGGGTTCAATTCCTGGTTTGGGTCACTATCTGTGTGGAGTTTGCATGTTCTCCCTGTATTTGCGTGGGTTTCTTCTGGGTACTCCCTTCCTCCCTAGATGACTAGGCCTTGCTAAATTTTCCCTCAGTGTACCCAAACAGGTGCTGGAGTTTGGCAACTGGGGGGATTTTCACAGTAAGTTCATTGCAGTGTTAATGTAAGCCTATTTGTGACCAATAAATTAATTTCAAGGGGCAAATTTTTTACACCAAGAGTAGTAGGTGTCTGAAACATGCTGCCAGGGGTGGTGGCGTAGGCAGATACGATAGGGGTATTTAAGAGGCTTTTAGATAGCACATGAATATGCAAGGAATGGAGAGATATGGATCAAGGGTAGGCAGAAGGGATTAGTTTAATTTGGTGTCATGTTCCACACGGCATCTTGAGCCGAAGGGCCTGTTCCTGTGTTGTATTGTTCTATGATCTGAAGGCATCCTTCGATTTCTCCCCTCAGCTCAGCAGTTTCATGGCTTCATGGTCAGAACTCATAAGTCTAAGATAGCCTTCAGATAAATGTTTGGAAGCAGCAAATTAACTGTTCTTACTCACGAGAGAAAAACTTAAAGATAACCACACAACACAGCAGTCAGCCTGGAGCACAGCAATTGCCTTAGGGCAGAATTTTGCTCAGACCTGATCTTAAAATATTTACGCTTCCCAGAATTGACTGCCTATAATTCAGCAGCCCAATAATGCTCCACCTTGTATTGGTTTCAATCTGTCAATGAACCACTGAGGGTTGAATGGAGTCAAATCTGTGCAAACATGTTGCAAAGATGGAAAGGCGCATCTGTGGAACTGAAGTGCAAATTTCAAGCATTGAGCATCATTGTTTTAATACCCATTCCATAACAAGTACAGAATTAAATCCTTTTAATAAATTTTCACTGCCAGATCTTGAGATGATTATTGTGTGGAACCTCAGAGCATGTTTATATTCTCTCAATATTGAACAATGATGTTAATCTTCGAGCAGGTTCGAGGCATTCTGTGCTAATCCGACAGTACGCTGCGATGTAAAATGACGGCTCTCAAGTGTGCATCCAGAATTTCACACACATTGAGATCCGGATCTGAACTCGGTTGGCGCAGTAGTTAGCACTGCTGCCAGAGACCTGGGTTCGATTCCTGGCTTGGGTCACTGTCTGTGTGGAGTTTGCACATTCTTTCCATATCTGTGTGGGTTTCCTCCCACAGTCTGAAAGACGTGCTGGTCAGGTGCATTGACCTGAACAGGTGCTGGAGTGTAGCGACTAGGGGAATTTCACAGTAACTTCATTGCAGTATTAATGTAAGCCCGACTTGTGACTAATAAATAAACTTTTTAGAAAGGTTTCCTTCACAGGGAGAAGCAGACAATGGTACATCCCATGCCACGCTTGCACATCCAAGTGCCAATTTATCCAAATGAAAAGTTCTGAGATAGGTCTGCTGCATGTTTTCTTGGGCAGAATGTAATGTGTGACACAAAACACCCTCAGAGGAGAGGAAGGAGGAAAAGATATTAAACAGGGAAAGAAGTTGGAATCTTGGTAGGTTTTCTTTATTATCTTAACAAGGAAATGACCATTCTGCAGCAAGTTATTTGGCACCTCAGCATTGTCCATCTGCCAAGTAGTGTCAAGAAAGGTAAAACCTTCCACACTTTATTTATCTGCAGAGAGCACATCGAGCCACTTTCTCAAAGACTCGAATGGGTCAACTGTTCTACTTTATAGAAACATCGAAAATAAAACAAAAGCTTATATTTCTGCCTTGTTTGGCAGTTTGACAATCCGAGACATTTCCTCTGTGTGAAAAGTCTCACTACTGTAAACTATAACCAGTTCCAGTCACAGCTCTCATTAGGGATTGGATAGAGGACAGAGAAGAGTGTTCCAACAGGCAACAAAGTGAAATGAGCAAGTAAGGACGAGTAGGTTGTAAAGTGCATCAATAAGTACACTGTTCTTTCACTTCTGCCTCTGTACATGTGGTTAGCACTGCTGCCTCATTGTGCCAGGGACCTGGGTTTAAAATCCTGGTTTGGATCACTATCTGTGCAGAGTTTGCATGTTCTCCCTGTATTTGCGTGGGTTTCTTCTGGGCGCTCCCTTCCTCCCTAGATGAATAGGCCTTGCTAAATTCTCCCTCATTGGGAGGGGTACATCGTTGTTTTGGGGATGGCCTCTGGAGGTTAGGGACGGTTCCCTGAGACACCCCCCCCAGGGGAGATTTTTCTCCCCCCACCAGCTGCTCATTGAGATTGTGACTGGGGCATTCTCTTAATTGGCATGAGGACAAGTTCCTTGAGCAATCTCTTGAAACTGGAGGGCCTATTGAAGGCCTCCTGGCTTGAGAGACACAGCAGGATGCAGCAGCAGCTAAATAACTTTGAGGACATTTCAGCATAAAGGCTGCCTCTCACCAGTTTTTAATAACATTTAATCAAAAAGTAGAAAAAAAATGACTATTTTGAAGAAAATTAGGGGAGTTAGCTGTGGCATCCTGGCCAATATTTATCCCTCAGTCAACAAAAACAGATTATTTGGTCGTTATCACATTGTTTGTGGGAGCTTGCTGTGCATAAATTGGCTGCCTTTCCTGTATTGCAACAGTGACTATACTTCAAAAGTACTCAATTAGCTGTAAAATGCTAGGACATCTTGTGGCTGTGTAAAGTGATATATAAATATCAAAGAATATATATATCAATTATATATATGAAAAAATATATATCACAAAATATATATATATATAAATATATAAAGTGGGTTTCCTCTGGGTGCTCCGGTTTCCTCCCACAGTCCAAAGATGTGCGGGTTAGGTTGACTGGCCATTCTAAAATTGCCCTTAGTCTCCTGAGATGTGTAGGTTAGAGGGATTAGTGGGTAAATATGTAGGGATATGGGGAAAGGGCCTGGGTGGGATTGTGGTTGGTGCAGGCTTGATGGGCTGAATGGCCTCTTTCTGTGCTTTAGGGATTCTATGATTTCTATGATAAATGCAGAATGCTCTTTTCTATTTCAGCCTTCGCGTATGCACGCACACACATACACATACACACATGCATACATGCACATGTGCACACACACACACACACATACACACACGTGAAAGGGTGTAGAATCATATCTTTATCCACATGCAATATAAGCAATACAATTGCTAACCCTTAAACTACATCAATGTAAAAGGCTCAATATGGTAGTACAGTCGGCATGGAGGCTACAGAGAGCAGGAAGATCTCAATGCATTCCCTGGCACTGCCAGGTTGACTAAATTCCGCTAAGGTGGACCCCCCGTGCTGCTGTTAACTTCAGCACCTCTGGGTTAGGTGCAGGAAAATCAGCCTGTCACGTAATTGTGACCATTGCCTACCTGCCTGTGAGTGCAGTGTGGATGTCAGATAGCCGGGCTCAGTTAAATTAACCACAACTACTTAGTAACAGCACTTGCAGATGAATAATGCTGACTTCAGCGAGATTCTTAAGGGCTACAACAAGTGCCTTCAGGAGGCATGGGAGAGAAAACTGCTGAGGGAAATTCGCAAAGCCCTCAAGCCTTTATTGTGCACCTGAAGCATTTGTTATGTGCCATTCAAAATCAATGGATGTTTTCCCGTGCAATGAAGCAGTTAATTATAATATTACTGGATGTTGATGGTTTCTCTGTGGAACTGTTTATCGTGGTATGAGCAACATTTGTTTCAGATGTATAAAAACACAGTGTCAAATAATTTGCCTTTGCATCTCTTTTGAAAATGGGCTTGGAGATGTGATTTAAAAATGATGGGTGTAATTCTCCCAAGTGCCCCCCAGCATGGTCGATGGCAGACGTGGGGTGAGAATGTGGCAGGAGGCCCAGAAATAGGTTTCACGTCAACGTGAATTTATAATGGGATCTTCCACTGGCGTCCATCATGGTGGGTCGGAAACCCCAGCAGTGCTTGGCGTGAGCCGCACTTACATCCCGTTAATGAAATGCCAATGTAGGCCTAGTTCTCCGGGATGCCGGTGGGAAGGCACGTTCGGAACAATGTGGCGTGCAGATGTCGGAACTCACCTGAACGATGCGCGGAACTGCCTCCAGAGTTCACAATGGAACCTGTCAGCAACCCAGAACCCTGGAATATCACAGCATTGGGTGAGCCTTCGACAGAGTGATGAAGGCTCTGACGAAGGGTGATCTAGACTCAAAATGTTGACACTATTCTCTCCCCACAGATGCTGTCAGACCTGCTGAGATTTTCCAATGTTTTCTGTTCAATGCCTTTATTATTGACAATAACATGGATGGGTCAATATGCTCCACTGATTTGTAGACATGTATATCTCATATAAATAAAGACCTCCTGACATCTTCCAGCTTGGACTGTATAATTGTACATCACAATAAATGTGCACACCCTGCTAATTCCTAAAAACCATGTGACCTCTTGAGAGGGGCAAAAAAACCCACAAGGCAAGCCAATTTGGACAAAAGATTCTGGGAAATCTCTCAGCTCAGTAGGGGCAAGACTGGATCACTTGAAAATTTTTTGGAGCGCTGCTCCTTCGTCAGGTGAGCCACTCACCTGACGAAGGAGCAATGCTCTGAAAGCTAGTGGCATTTGCTACCAAATAAACCTGTTGGATTTTAACCTGGTGTTGTGAGACTTCTTCCTGTGTTTACCCCAGTCCAACGCCAGCATCTCCACATCATCTGTTGGCCCAGGCAGGCTTTGCCCAACCACAAGATCCTCTGTACTCCCATTCCCCTTGGACCATCCTTTCTGCCAGCACCCATCTTATGATATAAGAACAGGAGATGCTGGAAAAACTCAGCAGGTCTGGCAGATCTGTTTTGAATCCTTTTGGCTCGTGATCAGAACTCAAGCGAGGGAGAATGTGTTTGATATTAAAGTGTAGCTGTGAGAGATGGCAACAAAATGTTGCAACTTTAATGGTGTGGGAGGGAGAGGGGAGCTTTGCACTGAGGCAGTATACGTATGAGATATTTTTTGAAGGGGGTTTAAGATGAAGAAGAAAGATTTCTCTGCCCCTTCTCTCCCACCGGTCTCCCTCTGAACTTGCTGCACTCTATTCTCTGAAGTCCAACCTTGGCCTTGTGATCAAACCTCTAGTCTTCTTACGATGTTGGCAGGGGAGGTCCAGGGCATCGAGTTTGCACAATCGGAGCTAGGCTGGGTCACTTGAGCTTCCTTTACCATTCAATGAGATCATGGCCAATCTTCTACCTCAACTCCGCCTTCCTGCACTATCTCCATATCCTTTAATTCTTTTAGTATTTTGAAATCTATTGACCTCTAACTGAATTATACTCAACATCTGAGCTTTCACTGCTGTCTGGAGTAGAGGCTACCAAAGATCCATAACCGTATCCCTCCCCGCAACCCAGTGAAGAAAATTCTCCTCATCTCAATCCTAAATAGCTGACCCCTTATTTGGAGGCCATGATCCCATGTTCTAGTTTTTTCAGCCTGGGAAAACATTTTCCTTTCATGCATCCTGCCAAGCCCCTGAAGGATTTTGTATGTTTTAATTAGATCACCTCCCATCCTTTTCCAAGGAACATATTCCAGTTGGCACTTTGTGCTGAGACAGAAAGCAAGCAGCAGACCGTGACGAGGTTCACATGAAGCTTAGGCTTTCAACAGCTGCACTATCAGCAGAAAAGTGCTCAAAATACTCAGCATCTTAGCCAGCATCTTGTGCAGCGATGACTCTTTGGAAAATGTTAAAAACACTAGGGTTTTAAACTTTGCAGTCCACTGGATTATCATTTTAAAAGAAGGGCAGAGGCAGAGAAAAGGGGGCGCAGAGGGCGGTGAGGGGAGAAAGAACAAACGGGAAGGCTTGTGAAGAGGTGGAAGTGATTAAATGAAAAGTGGTATGGACTTGATGGGCCCGGTGGCCTCCTGTGATAAACCCCAGGACTTAAATGGGGGATCCCTGATTGAGCCCCCAGGGGTACTCATAGAATATGTGTTCCCGGGCGATTGGTAATTACCTTACTAGGTGGAACTCGTATCTCTTTATAAAGTAGGCCCCTGAGCGGGTCCACTATTATAATGTCCTAGTTGGGACCTGTATGTGTTCACCACAGGCTTGTGGGTTTGCTTTTCTTTTACTCTGTGCAATAAAGCACTGTTCCTTTATAGCTGACTCCTGAGTTATTGCAACTCATTTTGCACTGTCAAGTTCTAAGAGCAGAATTGCTACCAGCGCGTGCTGCCACAGACAAAATGGGAGCGGTGGTTACGATCTGAAATTGCCAAAAACCACATTGTTTCCAGAAGATTCTAAACTGCCAAACCACAGTTAAAATCCGACAGCCCCCCAACTGTCTGCTCCCACCAACTTCTGAGCGGTTGAATGACCCGTGCTCTTTTAAAAGGGTGCAGTTGCTGCTGGTAACGATATTTGAACCATGGCAAGAAGGAACCTTGCTGTTGGAGTTCTCATAATAAATCCCTTCAGAAAGGCACCAGCTTTATCTGCGCAATGCACTGGAGCATTCAGTCGATGTGAAGGTACAAGAAACAAAATGCTTGTGGGAATATAAATTGTCCACGTCAGTAATGTTCTTGGACTATATTTTGCTACAAATTATTTTTGGGAATTGCGCACAGGTCCAGGAAGCAGGATTCAGCAAGTACTGTGAAGCATTGTTTTCCTTACGACTCCAGTGGGAGCGATCACTAACCCGTCTCTAAAGATTGAGAGAGCAGGGTTTTAAACCTGTCGTTTTAATTCGCAACTCTAGTCAAGAATTGTCTCCTTGGCCATTAAGCCTGAATTAGAAGGTTGTAAAACCAAAAAATTACAATTATAAAAGTGAAGAACATTGGTTGCAAAAGGTGATTTTGTCACCAAACTGCTGATGGCCAATAGGTGTCAGTGTCATGGGATCAGTGGAGCTGCGATCAGAGCCCTGTATGAATGTGCTCAGTGCACACGATCAAGAATATCCTGAAGACTGCAAGAGTGTAGTTGTGGCATTACAGTAAGAAGTCTCATAACACCAGGTTAAAGTCCAACAGGTTTATTTGGTAGCGCCAGCCACAAGCTTTCAGAGCACTGCTCCTTCGTCAGGTGAGTGGGAATTGTGTTCACAAACAGGGCATATAAAGACACAAACTCAATTTACAAAATAATGGTTGGAATGCGAGTCTTTACAGGAAATCAAGTCTCTAAGGTACAGACAATGTGAGTGGAGAGAGGTTTAAGCACAGGTTAAAGAGATGTGTATTGTCTCCAGCCAGGACAGTGAGTGAGATTTTGCAAGCCCAGGCAAGTCTTGGATGTTACACATAGTGTGACATGAGCTCAAGACCCCGGTTGTGGCCGTCCTCATATGTGCGGAACTTGGCTATCGGTTTCTGCTCAGCAATTCTGCGTTGTCGTGTGTCGTGAAGGTTGGCTTGGAGAACACTTACCCGATAAAGTGTTCCCCGACAGGAGGAGAACACTCCTGCCTGGTGATTGTCGAGCGGTGTTCATTCATCCATCGTCGTAACATCTGCATGGTCTTCCCAGTGTACCATGCCTCAGGAGATCCTTTCCTGCAGTGTATTAGGTAGATAACGTTGGCTGAGTTGCAAGAATATGTACCATGTACCTGGTAGATGGTGTTCTCATGTGAGATGATGGCATCTGTGTTAATGATACGATACGTCTTGCAGAGGTTGCTGTGGCAGGGTTGTGTGGTGTCGTTGTCACTGTTCTCCTGAAGGCTGGGTAGTTTGCTGAGGTAGTTTGCATCTCCACGTTGTGGCTTTAGGCAGGGGCCAACAGTAGAGAGTTGCTCAGATCACTTAGAGGAATGACAAAAATGCTTTCACCTTGCACTATATTGAAGGCAAGATGCTAAACATGTAAGACCTTACTTACCCTTTCTACTAGCCCCAAAAACAAAATGGTGCAGAGCAGCAAGGTGGGTGATCTTGTGGAAGGTAGAACATAGGAATTAGGAGTGAAGTAGGCATTTCAGCCCTTCAAGCCTGCTTCGCCATTCAGTCAGATCAGACCTGATCTCTTCCTGGTTTCAAACCCACCTCCCTACCTGTTCCCCGTATCCCTCTGACCCATTTTTAAAATCAGAAATATAGCTACCTCCTCCTTGAACCATTCAACAATTCAGACTCCACTGCACTATAGGGCAGCAAGTTCCACAAATTCACCATCCTCTACGAGGAGTAGTTCTTCCTCATCTCAGTGTTAAATCTACTGCCTCTCAACTGATACCTGTGACCTCTTGTTTGGGATTGCCCCATAAGGAGAAACATTTGGTCCATGTTTATGTTGCCAATCCCTTTTAAGATTTTATATCTCTCGATCAGATCCCCTCGCATCCTTCTCAACTCGAGTGAATATAAGCCCAAACTGATTAATCTCTCCAAGTACTCCAACCCTTTCATCCCAAGAATCAATCTGGTGGACTGCCTCCAACACCATCACACCTTTCCTCAAATAAGGAGGCCAAAACTGGACACAATACTCCAGATGTGGCCTCACCAACATGCTATACAATTACAACAACAAGTTGGAGAGCAGCTGGGAGGGAGATCTTGGAGAAGGTGGAGAGCAGCAGGATGGGTGAATCAGGAAGGAGTTGCCCATCACCCTTCTAGACGAGGGGCGGTCATTTTAATTTCTGTGTTGATGTGAAGACAAAAGTGCTAACATCAACCCAAAACTTGCAAGAGGCAATTGCTTGATTGCACACGTGTTCCTGGTGCAGATCCTAGTTCACCTGGAATTTTCATTTTCCAGATTCCCTAGGGTTTCAGGTTAATTAATAATCGGTCAATGCTTCCTTCATCGCTTTTCTTCATTCAAATAGAATACAGCAATATGCAAACTATATGCTAATAAGCCCAAAACTAATCCTGGAATGAAAAAAAATATACTTTCTATTTTGTTAAAGGGACCATTTAAACTTCTCCTCACATCTCAGGTTCATTCATTTTCAAGAGTATTTGTTGCAATTCAAAAGCCATCTGTGGGGGAGACAACTCACTAAAAAATATTATAGCCTAAAAATGATGCCGATATTATAAAATTAGTGCTGAATACATTCAAATCCTACCTCTTCTATATTTATGAAACTGATAAAATGGGACTATGGGAATTTGTGTAAAAGTGGTGTGATTTTTTATTCATATTCACTAAAATCTTCTATGTTCATATCCCGGTTATAATGCTTTGCCAAATTAAATTGTATATTTTCTTATTATTTTCCAGCTTACATGAGGAATATTATGCCTGAGAACTCAATACATAAGGAATATTCCAGAACCTGCTTATGTCACCGCAGCTTGATGTAGCACAACTTGTCAATCAAATTATTGGTAAGTCAACCTCGTGTATGTCCACAAAGAGGAACATTCTGAAGATGCTATAACATGTGTTTGTTTCCATTTTTTATTGACTTGATCATGCAACAAACTCAGCCTAAGCTGATGGGAAATGGGGCAAACTGAAATTAGCAAAGAATAAAAATTGAGTTGTGATGTTAAAGATACACATCTGCCCTGTTGTTCTGTCGCAGAAAGCAAGCTGGTGAAAGATAGGACTGGAACCATTCTTTATGCATTATCTGTAAACATTTGTTTGCAGCGTTCCGCATCACAAGCATATGTCTCCTAACCCAACAACCACCTTTTCACAATGTCCAACCACCTTCCGCAATTAATAGATGTGATGTGGAGATGCTGGCATTGGACTGGGGTGGGCACAGTAGGAAGTCTCACAACACCAGGTTAAAGTCCAACAGATTTATTTGGAATCACAAGCTTTTGGAGTGCTGCTGATGAAGGAGCAGCACTCTGAAAGCAAATTAATAGATGAATATCACCTACCTGAATTGCACCCAGTTAGTTAAATTAAAATCATCCCTCCTCTCTTTGGTAAGATAATGATGCCAAGTTATTGTGATCTGGATTGCATTGTCTAAAAGGGTGATGGTAGAAGATTTAATTGTCATTTTCAAAGGAGAATTGGATAAGTATTTAAAGGAGAAAGTTTGCAGGGCTTTAGGGAAAGAGCAGAAGACTGGTACTTATTGGATACTTATTTCAAATATACAGATCCAGGCTGAGGGGCTGAACAGCCTCATGCAGTGCTGTGCTATTCTATGATTCTAACTTGAATAAGTTAGGGACCAGATCAGAAACTCCACAGTAAATTATGAAGTTAGCCTACACCCTAACTTTTACTTTTGATATAGACATGAGAGTGAACATAAGGTATTTTGCTCCAGGTATGATTAAGTGACCCAGAAGGAAACTTCTATAAAAGCAAACTTTATTTAAGAACACAATTAGAATTTCACAAAAAGAATTAGCATAACTTTTGCCAATTTAAATATTTAAAGTGACAAAATATAATTCTTAATAGCTATCCATTTCTACAGTTCCAATATAAGCAGTATCCCCATAGACAAAATCCCTTCCTTAGAACCAGTTAACACCAAAAGCAGATATGCTTACATAGATGCTAGATTTCCAGCCTTTTAATACCTCTAGACAGAGATCCAGACAGACATCTGTCTCTTGACTCCTAAGTAGAGAAGAATATATTCTCAAGCATCAAAACCTCAGAAAAATAAACCTAGTCTCTGGCAGATTCCAATCTCCATACTTCAGAGAGGAACAGCGAGGTGCTGTCCTCTAACAACACCAAGCAGTATCTCAGCTTGAGTTCTCTGTACAGGCCTAGCTCCACCCAGGTGCCTGATGTTACTGTCAATTGACCTAATTAAGCCCTACCCTGCAAACCCCAGGGAAAATCACTACAAACAGCAGAACAGCATTAATTCAGATTAAAACAAACATTCTAACAACTAGGAACAATTATGCTACTGCAGTAACAATACAAGGTGTCGGTTACAGTCCTGGTGGCAGAGGTTAGAACAGACTGGTCAAACAGATTCTGCACAAAAGACACTCCTTAAAGGCACAGGACTGTCACAAAATGTTACAACAAACGTCAGTCAGTGAAAATTTAATGATATTCTGGTGCTTTACTTTGATCTCAGTATTTCAATAATTTGAATAAAATTTCATTGATGTTTGCCATGCTCATCAGCATCTTCATCACAAGTATTAACCCGAAGGTGGGAACTGAGAGGATGGAAGCTGACAGAGTCGGCAAACTGAGCTCAATGACACAAGGCCCAAACAATGTTAACTCCCAACCTTCAAGTGCTGTTGCTCCCATCTGAACCTGCTGACCTGGCCGACAGAGAGGAGTGCAATGTATGGTGGAAGAAGAGGGCCCTGTCTGTGCACAAAAGCAAAACCTTCTTTGATAGGGTTGCCAGTTAGCTGCGTTGCTATGGGTTATCACTTTGTGACCAACCACTGCTTCCTGGTCAAACAGACTTTTGTTCCAACCTTTAACAAATTGACAGAAGCATCGATAGAAAACAGAATCACAATTTTCTGTCAGCCACGGCTCAGTTGTTAGCACTCAAACTTCTGTGTCAGAACTTGTGAATTTAAATCTCACTCTGGAGACTTGAGCAGAAAAATCCAGGCTGGCACTCCAGTGTAATACTGAATGAATTGCTGTCTCTCAGAACCTGTCTGCTCTCTTGGGTAGGTGTAATAGATTCCATGGCACTACTTTGAAGTCATCCCTTGTGTCCTGATCAATATTTATCCCTTGATAGACATCCCAAACACATATTATCTAGTCATGGCACCGTGGTTAGCACTACTGCTTCACAGCGCCTGGGTTCGATTCCTGTCTTGGGGCACTGCCTGTGCGGAGTCTGCACATTCTCCCTGTGTCTGTGTGGTTTTCCTCCGGGTGCTCCGGTTTCCTCCCACAGTCTGAAAGGTGTGCTGGTTAGGTACATTGACCCAAACAGGATTCGGAGTGTGGCGACTAGGGGAATTTCATAGTAACTTCATTACAGTGTTAATGTAAGCTTTATTTGTGACACTAACAAATTAACTTTTCCTTTAACATTTTCACATTGGTGCTGGCGAGAACTCGCTGTGCACAAAGTAGCCGCTATGTTACCTACACTGCAGCAACGATGACACTCAAAAAGGCACATGTGATCACGAGAGGTGCTATATAAATGCAAGCCTTTGTTTTTATTTCATTTCCTTTCTCAGAACCCATGCGGTTCTTCTTTTGGGTTAATCTGCCATCGTGTTCAAGTGGTTAATCTTCAGGAGACTCTAGGAGGTTTGGCACCATACGGTCCCCGCTTTTTAGGTAAGTTGGATAGGTTTTGTCCGGAAGAGTGCCTTGAACCCATGACCTCCTGACTCGGAAATTTAAGTGCCACCAGTTGAGTGGGATTCTTTGTACAGCATCCCAAATTTTCATTCCCCTGGGAAGGTCAGATCGCAGACAGGTAAAGATACAATTTCCTGTTTCTGACTGGCCTGACGGAGTGAAGGCATGTTCCTGCCTCCAGGCCATTTTGGAACAGGTTGCTTCAGAGGCAGTTGGGGGAAGGGGGGTTGTGGTGTTAACAGCTGCACACCCGCCAGAGGCAGGTCACCATTCAATCCGGTCAAAGTGCCAATCTCCCATCTCAGTTTAAGGTCAATCTCCCATCTCTAACTGGAATGCTCCAGTTGGCACATGGGACTCCCACGGGAGGCCATTTCCCAGCCAATGCATGAAGGCAGCCTCCCAGTGATAGACCAGGGGTGCAGCACTGTGTCACCAAAGTTAAGCCTCCCTCAACAGTCATGAGATCCATTTGGGTTCTCAATGACAATCTGGTCGCCTGTGGTCACCTTTTATTTTAGAGCTTTGAAGCTTGAGGCCCTCCAGCCTGGGGAGTCCACTGCCTATACTTAATTGAATGATGAGTGTGCCCCCTGGTCATTAATTGGCCATCAGTGGCATCAAGCATCAGACACCAATGCAATGCAGATTGGGAGCCAGAATTGCTCCTGATGTGCGGGATCCCTGACCTGTTCCAGAACAAGAATTCAGCCCTCGCTGCTGTCTGCAGTGCAATCCCTTTACACTCAAATCCCCAGTTTCTGGGCATCCTGCACTCTTGGTTCATGCTCGATAAATGCAAGGCTGCGACTGTCTGAATTCATTTCACTCACGCTCCTTAGAGGCAGCAGAGTGAGCAGATTTTCACTCTGGGCTGGATTTGACATTTTACATGATTTGCATACTTAAGTTTGTTGGCTGCCTCCATCAGCTCGGAGGGTAGAAGACAGTGCACCATGGGCGTCTCCATACACACTATAATAAATGCTTTAAATTGACACACAGGCAGACAAATGGAAATCATTAGCACCCAGGGGCTGAATGAAAGTAAACCGTGTATGGAAATGGTGTCGTGCTAGTTTAGAGATGCAAGATTTTCTATTAATAAGAACTCGATTTATATTGTCCTATCAATCATCTGGACTGAGAAAGCCTTTGGCGAATGTATAATGTTAATCTTCATAACACAATGCAACAAATAAAAAATCCTGTGTAGTTACGTCAACCTGTCAGATAGGCTGCAGTAAATGGATGGTAATTATTTGTCCATTATTTTTGACTCTTTAATGAATGCAAAGCCATTTGTTGCTCTACCCAATGCTGAATGTAGAACAATGGAACAAAAGTCACCAGCAACATCCTCATTATTTTAATTCTTTTTGGCCATCTTATCTAATAGATCTGAAAAACCAACATCATTGCCTTGTTCTGATGCCCTGTTCATGTCAGTTATGGCGCCAGGCAGTCTCCCTCTGTTTGTTATGGTGATTCAAGTGAGCATTCAACATCTCATGGCACAGCCCGTAGAAGACTCAGTGTCCTTGCCAATGTTAATCCCTCAATCAACGCCACCAAACACCAGATCAAATTATCCTCATGAGTTGACATTGTTGACACACTGACTGGTGGATTGGCTGGCTCAGTAACTCAAATTCAAAAGTAAATTCACGATGTGAAACGCTTTCAGATACCCTGAGATGATGTGGCGCAGTGTGAATTAGATCATCATTTAGTTTAGCTTATACAAAGGTTCAAATGTTTCAATGATATATAGATAGTTTTGATTTATAACCAAGACTTTGTGGTGCATGCAGAAGAAAACACAGATCCAGCAAGGCTGCTGAGTTACTATTATAAATCAAATTAAATTCAAGCTCCCTTCTCTGATTCCCATAGTGCCATGTCTCTAACCTGTGCTTTAAGACTACCTTATTCATCAATGAGAGGGAGGGCAGCTACATCAAGGCACTGATGAGGCCGCACCTGGAGTATTGTGCACAGTTTTGGTCCCTTTATTTGAGAAAAGAGGTAGTGGCACTGGAAGCAGTTCAGAGCAGTTTCACTAGATGATTCCAGAGATGAGGAGTTTGTCATATGAAGAAAGATTGAACAGTTTAGGCCCAGGCTGTCTGGAATTAAGCGGAGATCAAATTGAGGGGCCCAATATTACTATTTTCATTCTAAGTACCCAATCTGGACGTAATGCAGATCCGACTTAGAAATCTGTTTCCAGGCGCTCCCACACGCTCTCATTCACCTCAATCCCATTCATGCTGTGGGTGGGGCTTAGCACACCCAAAACGATCGGAGCTCTGAACCGCGCATGTGCAGTTGGAAAAAAATTTGAAAAAGCGCAACTGTGTCAGGTCACTCACAGGCCACAGAAAGTGGAGAAAGCAGCCTGGGAATGAAAAGCAGGAGTGATGGTGCACCCACACATCACTGTCCCCCTTACTCACCTCCCCCGCTACCCACACACATGACTGTCCCCCTTATCCACACCCTCACCACCCACACACATCACTGTCCCCTTATCCACTCCCCCCCACTACCCACACACATCACGGTTCCCTTATCCAACCCCCCAACTACCTACACACTCACTACCCCCCACTACTCCCACACATCACTGTCCCCCTTATCCACTCCCCACTACCCACACACATCGATGTCCCCCTCACCCACCCACCTCACTATCCACACACATCATTGTCCCCTTTATCCACCGCACTCACCTACCCACACACATTACTGTCCCCCTTATCCTCCCCACAATCCACACATATCACTGTCCCCCTTATCCAATACCCCCCCACTACTCAGACAGATCGCCACCTCTGTCCCCCTCCCATCCTCATCGATCATCCGCAGAGTGGCAGCAGACCCCCCTGCTCCCCCACCGGAGGTCCATCTGCACCCCCCCCTCCACCAGTGAGCAATTGGGCTGAGATATATTTACCCGCCTCCCTCCCCCACCCCCCGCAGACAATGAACTGGCCTCACTCCAACCCCACACCCAGAGAATGGCCTGGCCTCACTCTCCCTCTCCTCCAGAGGAACATCTGACCCACCTCCTCCTCCCCCCGTCACCAGACAACGATCAGCCCTCCTTCCCACCACCAGACAACGGTCGGCCCTCTCGCCCCCCCTCTCCTCCCCCCACCACCACCAGAGATACATCTGACCCGTCTCCTCCCCCCAACATTAGACAACGATCTGACCTCATTCCCCTCCTCCCTCCCCAACCAGAGAATGATCGGACCCGCCTCCCTCCTTCCCCCCACCACTGATCTGAGTCAGAGAGCCTTTGGAAGCTCTGAACGTGCTCTTGAGAAGCTGGAGCGCCCGATTCAGACTTTTATTCAGCAGGTCCATTACGGCGCAGTTCCAGATTGGTAAATGTGGTGGTAAAGGGAGAAATGCTGATAAAGTTGGGCGGGCAGTTCATTAATTCAATTTAGATGCTTGCAAATGCATTTAAATCACCATTGCGCCTGCTTTGGATGCAAAACGGATCGCCGCCATTCCCAGGTTTTGGTAAAGTGGCAATCTGTGCAGATGCGGGTGGCATCGCAATAATGGCCTCTCACCCGACTTTACCAAGTTTTCGCACCCGAAAACGGCACAAGGCAAGAGTAAAATGGGGCCTGAGGTGTTCAAGATGATAAAAGGTATGGATAAAATTTGATTTGATTTGATTTGATCTGAGTTATTATTGTCACGTGTATTAACATACAGTGAAAAGTATTGTCTCTTGCGCTCTGTACAGACAAAGCATACCGTTCATAGACAAGGAAAGGAGAGAGTGCAGAATGTAGTGTCACATTCATAGCTAGGGTGTAGAGAAAGATCAACTTAATGCGAGGTAGGTCCATTCAAAAGTCTGACAGCAGCAGGGAAGAAACTGTTCTTGAGTCGGTTGGTAGGTGACCTCAGACTTTTGTGTCTTTTTCTCGATGGAAGAAGGTGGAAGAAAGAATGTCCGAAGTGCAGAAGGTCCTTAATTATGCTGGCTGCTTTGCCAAGATAGTGGGAAGTGTAGACAGAGTCAATGGATGGAGAGGTTGGTTTGCATGATAGATTGGGCTATTCACAACCTTTTGTAGTTTCTTGCAGTCTTGGGCAAAGCAGGAGCTATATCAAGCTGTGATACAACCAGAAAGAATGTATTCTATGGTGCATCTGTAGTAGTTGATAAGAATTGCTGGATCAACGTGCCCCCCAACTCAATTTTCAAGTTTGCTGATGATATCACCGTTGTGGGGCAGATCTCAAACAATGTTGAGACAGAGTACAGGGATGAGACAGAAAATCTGGTGAACTGGTGCAATGACAATAATCTCTCCCTCAATGTCAACAAAACAAAAGAGATTTCAGGAAATGTAGTGGAGAACATGCCTCTGTCTACATCAAAGGCGATGAAGTAAAAATGGTCAAAAGCTTCAAGTTTTTAGATGTCCAGATCACTAACAATCTGTTCTGGTCTTCCCCCAATTGCCTACACTATAGTTAAGCAAGCCCACCATTGCCTCTACGTTCTCAGAAGACTAAGGAAATTTGGCATGTCAGCTATGATTCTGCGGGGGGGGGGGTTCTTAAGTGGGGGCCACAATGCCAGGATGCCCCAGGACATCTGGATCTGTTCCTGAGTGCAAGGGAGGGAGGTGCATCCAGGATGCAAAAAACTTGATTCACATTTCTCCACTGAACATAGGACAAAACAAAGAAGATTATATCACAGGAACAGGCCTTCCAAGCCTGCAGCAACCAGGCTGCCTATCTGATTTGTAATCCCCTACCCTTCCAGGGACCATTTGCTTCTATTCCCACTCCATTCATGTAGCTGTAAAGATGTCCCTGAAAGGTCTGCGACCTCCATGACCTCCCCTAGCAGTGAGTTCCAGACACCCACCACCCTGTCTGTGCAATTAAGCATGCCTCTTACATCTCCTTTAAACCTTGCCCCTTGCACCCAAAACCCATGTCCCCTAGAAGTTGCTGCAAATTGAGTGGAGAATTGATAGGTGTTCATTTCTTGACTCAGAACCACCCATGCTGTCAATGATAGCCTGAATCTCCCCTTCGCTGGACAGCTCCAGTGCCCACTCCTCAAAGGGGGTGAGGACCTGGAGGTCTGGCTCCCCACCCCTTGTCTTCGGCCTCTGTCGGGCGTTTTTGGTTGATCTTCTCCTGTGGAGACAGAAGGAGCCATTGGAAGAAATGGTGGCGTGACTCCTGCAGAGTATCAGGTGGTGGTCCTTAGAGGGCAAGCGCAGTACTACTCTTGGGGGGAGGGGGGTAGGAAGGGGGTGCTTAGGTGTCGGGGCCGGAAGCATTCAGAGTGTGGGGGGTGGGAGGATCTGGGGCTGATTTGGGGGAAGATGCTAGATGGGGTTAAGCACTCTCCCTTGCTGCCTGGATGAGGTCATTGACCTTCTTGCAGCACTGCTTCTCTGTTCTGAGGGTCAGTGCCATGGCACTGACAGAAGGGGCCTTCCACGCCACATTGTCAACACCCTCCCTGGATCTGCGTCCTGTTGGGAGGAAGAGGGTATCCCGCCTCACCTCTGCAGCATCCAGCAGCCTCCCCAGGTCGCCCTCAGTAAATCTGGGGACTGAACGTGTGGTCATTTTATTCCTGCACTGCCTGCCTGCCTACCCACCCTTGGGGTGTTTATGGAGTTGCCCCTTGTTATGGCAGATCAGCTGCAGGCAGAGTATTCCAGCAAGTTACGTGCACTCTGCTTGTCAGCATTGAGGGGAAGACAAGTGAGCAGATGTACCGATGGGGGGGGAGGTGGTATATCAGCCCTTCTATGATTGGGGACAGGGGAGAGAGAGGGAGGTTTCACACCGCCATTGGGGTCAGGGGAAGATGGGTGCCTCGTGCAGGACGGTCCGGGGTGGAGGGGAGGGGAGACTGGGGATCACTCTGCCTGATATTGTTGCGGTGAGGGGTGGGGGCTCTGCTACTCTGCCTGAGATTGCTGGGGGAGAGGGGGGCTGTTGCAACTCTGCCTGAGATTGGTGTGGGGGGAGGGGGCGCTACCACTCTGTTTGCAATCAGTGGTGGGGAGGGGGAGGCCGGTGCCTGAGATCAGTGTGGGGGAAGAAGCCGCGACCAGTCTGGATGGTGGGACCATAGGGTGATAAGGAGATTAGTAATGTTTGGAGAGGGCAATATCTGTGGAGGTGAGGGGGAGGCATTATCCTGCCTGGGAGGGATGTGGCAGGCCAGCAGCATTCTTTTTTGCACATGTGCAGTTGGAGGCTGTGATTGGAGCTGCAGGATTTCAGACGTGTTAAGCCCCGCCCCCAGGCTTACGCAGCGCAATTCGGAATTGCTGACATTTTTGCAGGCAGGGTGCGTATGGGGGCGCCTGAGAACAAGTCTAAAAGTCGGATCTGAAACACTCCCAGTTTCAGCCCCGCCCAGTAGTTAGAACCAAAATGGTAAAATAGGGCTCTGAGAGTTATATGACTAGAGACAATTTTACAGTAAACAGCAAAAATTTCCCACAGACATTTGTCTGGGGAGGGGGAGGATTAGATTTTGTATTGGAACTTGCAGTCATCAGAAGTCTGTTCTGGTGCAGTGGCCTGTTTAGGAGATCTGGAACCTATGTGACGAGGTATCTGCTTATCAAATCGGATCAAAGGATAGTTAGTGAACTGTGCAGAATCTGGAAGGGAAGTATAAAATAGAACATTTAATTCAAAGGCAGAACAGAAAGTGTGAGAGCAAGAGGGAGCAAGAAATGGGATTAAAAGGGAGCGATGAAAAGGAGAGAAAGAAAAAGGAAGCTTTTAAAAATTTTGTCAAGTCTCCAACGATAATTAAAAGCTGAAGGATTGCGAATTCACACTTGTATAAGTGAATTTTCAGTGCAAAAGAGACTATTTAGCAATGACAAAGACTTAATACACCATTAAAAATTCACATAACAAGAATGTGCAGGTCCTTAATATTTTCTGGCACATTTCGGGGTTAAATATCACAAAGTATATTAACTTCACCCTGTTCCATGTACTTCAAAGCTGGCAGGATGCTGGTATAACACGGCTTCAAAAGGGATAAGGTAAATTGGACAACAATTCCTGATTTCTGTGTTAAACTGACCAGGTGCAATATCTTGGGCAGGATTTTCAGGCCTCATTTGCCTGAGGGCAACGGACCTTTCCACGGTCTGCCCCTCACCTGCTCCAATTCCCATGGCCAACAGGATGGTAAAATTCATCCCCTTGTCTGACTTACACTTGAATACCAGGGAGCACTATTAGCTCCACCATTATTTTTAAAGTTTATTTATTCATGTCATAAATATATAAAAAGGAAGAGGCTGGCTAGGGTGAACATTGGACCCTTAGAGGGTGAGAGGGGGGACTTAGTGGTGGGGGATGGGGAAATGGCTGAGGCCTTGAATAACTGTTTTGCATCGGTCTTCACGGAGGAGGATGTGAATAGTTTGCTGGGTGTTAGCGATGGAAAGATGGTAGGAGTGGAGGGCCTGAATGACATTATTGTTACTAGAGAGGCAGTACTCGACAGACTGGAGGGACTGACTGTGGACAAGTCCCCAGGACCGGATGGAATGCATCCAAGGGTTCTGAAAGAAATGGCGGAGGTGATAGTGGATACCTTGATGATTATTTTCTAAACCTCGCTGGATTCCGGGAAAGTGCCGGAAGATTGGAAAACGGCTAATGTTACGCCATTGTTTAAGAAGGGTAGCAGGCAAAAGGCAGGGAATTATAGGCCGGTTAGTTTAACGCCTGTTGTAGGTAAAATGCTTGAATCCGTAATCAAGGAGAAAATAGCAAGGCATCTTGAGGAGAATAGTTTGATAGAGCAGACGCAGCACGGTTTCGTTAAGGGGAAGTCGTGTCTGACGAATTTATTGGAATTCTGTGAGGATGTGTCTAGGGCGGTGGATAGAGGAGAACCCGTGGATGTGGTGTTTCTTGATTTTCAGAAGGCGTTTGATAAGGTGCCGCACAAGAGGTTATTACAGAAGGTCAGGGGGCATGGAGTTGGGGGTAGGGTGTTAGCGTGGATAGAGGATTGGCTGTCAAATAGGAGGCAGAGAGTGGGGGTCAATGGGTGCTATTCGGATTGGTGGTTGGTGACTAGTGGAGTGCCCCAGGGGTCAGTGCTGGGGCCTCAGCTATTCACCATTTATATAAATGATCTGGAGGAGGGAACCGAGTGTATGGTGTTGAAATTTGCTGATGACACCAAGATTGGTGGAACGGCAAATTGTGCAGAGGGTGTGGAGAGTCTGCAGAAGGATCTAGATAGGCTGGGCGAATGGGCGAGGAACTGGCAAATGGAATTTAATGTTGGCAAGTGTGAAGTTGTCCACTTTGGTAGGAATAATGGTAGGAAGGACTACTACTTTCATGGCAAAAAACTGCAGCATGCTACAGTGCAGAGGGACCTCAGGGTCCTTGTGCATGAGTCGCAAAAACCCAGCTTGCAGGTGCAGCAGGTGGTCAGGAAGGTGAATGGGATGCTGGCCTTCATAGCGAGGGGGATTGAATATAAAAGTAGGGAGGTCTTGCTGCAACTGTACAGGGCACTGGTGAGGCCGCAGCTGGAGTACTCTGTGAAGTTTTGGTCGCCGCACTTATGCAAGGATATTTTTGCCTTGGAGGGAGTGCAGAGGAGGTTCACTAGGCTGATACCGGAGTTGAGGGGGTTGAGCTATGAGGAGAGGCTGAATAAACTAGGCTTGTACTTGTTAGAGTTTAGAAGAATGAGGGGAGATCTCATTGAGACATATAAGATGATGAATGGGATGGATAGGATAGAGGTGGAGAGGCTCTTCCCACTCAGAAAGGACAGTAGGACTAGAGGGCACAGCCTCAAGATAAGGGGGGGGTGCAGTTTAGAACGGAGTTGAGGAGGAACTTCTTCACTCAAAGGGTGGTGAATCTCTGGAATTCTCTACCCGTTGAAGTGGTGGAGGCTGCCTCGCTAAATATTTTTAAGACGCGGGTTGATAGGTTTTTGATAGGCAAGGGGATTAATGGTTATGGGGAGAAGGTGGGAAAGTGGAACTGAGCCACGTCAGATCAGCCATGATCTTATTGAATGGCGGGGCAGGCTCGAAGGGCCAGATGGCCTACTCCTGCTCCTATTTCTTATGTTCTTATGTTCTTATAAGTAGGCTTACATTCACACTGCAATGAAGTTACTGTGAAAACCCCCTAGTCACCAGACTCCGGTGCCTGTTCGAGGGAGAATTTAGCATGGCCAATTCACCTAACCTGCACGTCATTGGGAGGAAACCCACACAGATACAGGGAGAATGTCTGTGTGGAGTTTGCACAATGATCCAAGCCGGGAATCAAACCCAGATCCCTGGCACTGTGAGTAAAGTTTTTGTTTAAAGTTTATTTATTAGTCACAACTAAGACTTACATTAGCACTACAATTAAGTTACTGCGAAATTCCCCGAGTCGCCACACTCCAGCACCTGTTCAGGTCACTGCACCTAACCAGCATGTCTTTCGGACTGTGGGAGGAAACCGGAGCACCCGGAGGAAACCCATGCAGATATGGGGAGAATGTGCAAACTCCACACAAACAGCGACCCAAGCCGGGAATCGAACCCGGGTCCCTGGCGCTGTGAGGCAGCAGTGCTAACCATTGTGCCACCATGCCGCAAAATCCTACCCAGTAACTTTTATTCCTTCTTCTTCAGGAACTGCCTGGTCTGTTGCATATTTCCAGCATTTTCTGTTTTAACCAGCATAAAAGTTGTGTGTGTTCAAATTCCAATTCTAAACAATTCAGCAGAGCAATTAGCAAATTGATTTATTATTCTACATATAAAGGCATCGTGATCAAAATATTGAGATAAGTGCACAATAAAGTACTCTAACTGACTCACCAGCTGGGAATGCTGATGCATTATAAATGAAACTGGATAGCAGTAAATTAGATACTAGTCTTACATCTCTGAGACCTGGGATGGAAGTCTCTCTTTGCTGACTATACGGTGCCTTAGTGCCTTAATGTTGGTCAGTGTCAACCCTATTCATTGTGGGCACGTTGCACAGTGGTTAGCACTGCTGCTTCACAGCACCAGGAACCCAGGTTCGATTCTTGGCTTGGGACGTTGTCTGTGTGGAACCTGAATGTTCTTCCCATACCTGTGTGGGTTTCCTCTGAGTGCTGCAGTTTCCTCCCATAGACTGAAAAATGTACTGGTTAGGTGCATTGGCCATGCTAAATTCTACCTCAGTGTACCCAAACAGGCGCCAGAGTGTGGCAACTAGGGGATTTTTGAGTAACTTCATTGCAGTGTTAATGTAAGCCGACTTGTGACACTAATAAATAAAACTAAGATGTACAGATTAGATGGATTAGCCATGTTAAATTGCCCCTTAGTATCCCAAAGTGGGTAGGATAGGGGGATTAGATGTATTACATATGTATGGTTGCAGGGATCGGGCGGGGGGTGGGGTTGGTGCTGGATAAGATACTCTGTCAGGAAGTCAGTGCAGGCTCAATGGGCCAAATGGCCTATTCTGCACTGTGGGGATTCTATGATCAAACTACAAAATTACATCCTTGTGCCAATTATTTACAAAACAATGCCAAAGCTTTGCAAACTTCTCGGAGCACCTTTTCAAACCAAGGACATTTTAACCAAATGGATGAAACAGAAACACAACCAAGCCGAGAAACGAACCTGAGTTCCTGGCGCTCAGGGGTTAGCAGTTGCAATATTAACCCAGCACTGACTATCACTTGTCCACATTTCAGCCTTTTCTTTTGCTCAAGGATAGTCCTGCAGCTGACAGCACTTAAGGTGCAGATACTGGTACCTTATAAAAGAGTTTAGGGTCTCTGCCACCACTACCAAATTGGGCAGCGAATTCCAGACACCCACTACCTTCTGCGTAAGAAGTTTTTCCTCATTTCCCTCTACGCCTTCTGCCATTTATCTTGAATCTATGTCCTCTGGTTCTAGAATTCACCGCCAAGGGAAAGAATTTTATCTTGTCTACCCTATCTGATTGTCATTCTGTTTGTTACTCTTTGAAGGCCCTCAGTTGGCTGGTGGGGAAGAAAAATCATCCACAAAGCTCTGGACTTAAATGGGGTGGAGATAGAAAAGTGGCCAGGTCCCCTCTGCTGCCCTCCCCCGCCTCCAATCCAATGACCCTGCCTCCAAACATAACCCGGGAGGTGGGGGGAGGACATTAAATTCCACCGACAAGAGATTTCAAGCTAGGTTCAACACGTGCAAGTGAAGGGTGACAGTGACTGTTTTAAAGGAACGTCACCTTTGTGGACCTTCGGTTGTGTGACTGCCAAGCAGTCCAAGTAATTAATGCACAAGCTGAGGACAGTGACAGCCACAGCTGTTAGCAGAGTGATGTTAATAGACTGGAGGGTCCCAGCAGCAGCTAATACGAATAGGAGCCTGCCACAGTCAAATGCCATTTTAACAATCACCCCACATGGATAATATGATATCTGTCATTCACTTAAATTAATCTGTTGTGGGCAGTGATCATTAATAACGTCTGCAGATTTGATAGCACAATTCCTTTTCAGCCTTTGGCTCGGGGAATCATGCCATCATTTTGTCCCCATGTTGAATTCGAACATATTTTTATTTCCAGCACCTGGTGACACAAAACTTGTCTGTTTCCGGAAATTGCTGCCTCCCTGAATCCCAAAGCACAGTTAACAATGGGTCAAGGTTGTATGATTCATTTACCGACAATCCTTCTGCTTATTGCTGCATAGATTCACATATTTCATTGATGCTTGTGATGTTCTCGGAGCCAATTAATTCTCTTTGGAATCGCTTGGCGTTCCAAATAAGTTTTGAGCCTGGAACATGCGTGCGAACGCTTGGCACGTTGCTAATTAAATCCCCCTCTCGGGTATTTTAATGAGGGGATTAACCCTTAATGATAAACAGGTTAAGATCTCTATAATCGTAAAGAGACAGGTTCATGGAAGTGCTTCTGTATCACATTAAGAAAACTTCTGCATTTTCTGACTCACATGAAATTATCGCTAGGTTGATGCATCAGAAGATAAGATGGGAGCTACATTAGTTGCTTTAAGCAAATTTCTTTCATGTGTTAGAATAGTACTGTGCAGAAGGAGGCCTTTCAGTCTATCAAGTCTGTGCTGTCTCTTTTGAATAGCAATCCAGTTAGTCCCAATCCTACCCCCGCCCCCCCAACTCCTTCCCCATATCCCGGAATTTAATTTTTCCCTTCAAGCATTTATTCATTTACTTTTCGAAGGTTAAAATTGACTCTGAATCCATCAGCCTAGCATTTATTGCATTTGAAATGCTAACCTTTTACTTCTGGCAGCTTTACTTCTTTTGCCACTCACTGGAATCTGTGCTTTATGGTTATATGGGGACCTGTGTGGCTAAACACACATGTTGCCTGGAGTTAACTGCTTCTGCTCCTATCCTGACCTCATACAGGCCCTGAACACGTCAAAGTTGTTTGGTAAATACCCCAAGCATGTGGAATGATGTAGAAACATACAAAATAGGATCAGGAGGAGGCCATTTGGCCCTTTGAGCCTGCTCTGCTCATTCATTATGATCATGGCTGATCATCTAAACTAGTAGGATGGCACGGTGGCACAGTAGTTAGCACTGCTGCCTCACAGCTCCAGGGACCTGTGTTCAATTCCCAGCTTGGGTCATTCCCTGTGTGGATTTTTCATGTTCTCCCAGTGTCTACATGGGTTTCCTCCGGGTGCTCCGGTTTCCTACCACAATCCTAAGATGTGTGGGTTAGGTACATTGGCTGCACTAAATTGCCCTTTAATGTCCCAGGATGCATAGGTTAGAGGGATTCGTGGGGCAAATGTGTGTTATTAGGGAGATAAGGCTTGAGTGGGATTGTTGTTGGTGCAGATTTGATGGACCAAAAGGCCTCCTCTGCACTGTAGGTTTTCTATGTTTCTATGCTATATCTAACTACTTCTTGAAAACGAACAATGTTCTGGGATCCATTACTTTCTGTGGTGGCGAATTCCACAATTCTGTATCCTAAACAGTCTATCACATATCCTCAGGCTGTGACCCCTTGTTCTGGACACCCCACCATCGGGAACATCCTTCTTGCATCTACCCTATCTAGTCCTGGTTGGCTCATGAGAAAATACCCAATTCTTCAGGGTCGATTTTGAGTGGGGCCAAGTAGTAATTAGTGGGTTTGATAGGTCATGTATCAAGCCATTCCTAGCTCACCAAAACCTGGATCATTTTAACACATATCTAGATAAAGCAAATCCAGAATTCGATTTCAAGGTAAGTCCAAACAGTAGGGAACCATAGGCCAGAAAATTTTATTAATTTAAAATGAATTTTAAGCAGATATTATGAAGAAATGTCTTTACTCGAAGGCTGGTAAACATTTGGAAGAATATAACAGCCAAAGTCGTGGAGTTAAAGACATCAGAGACATTTTTAAATTCAGGTGGCAATTAGGCAACGCTACCAACTATGAGCCTCAGTGGAACAAATGGCCTATTCTCGGATTTGTACTGAATCTGCTGGTGAAATATTAAATTAGCGCAGAATGGCTGGCACAGTGGCACAACGGTTAGCACTGCGGCTTCATAGCACCAGGGTCCCAGGTTCAATTCCAGCCTTGGGTCACTGTAGAGTTTGCACATTCTCCCCATGTCTGCATGGGTTTCCTCCAGGCACTCTAGTTTCCTCCCCCAGTCCAAAGATGTGCAAGTTAGTTGATTGGCCATGCTAAATTAACCTTAGTGTCAGGGGATTAGTGGGGTAAATGTGTGCGGTAATGGGAATATGGCCTTGGTGGGATTGTGGTTAGTACAGACTTGATGGGCCAAATGGCCTCCTTCTATACTGTGGGGATTCAATGAATGAGAACTTTGCAAAAATGTGTCTTTTCGAGATGATGAAAAGAATGTGAATATTGGAGTTCTGAAATAAAAGCAGAAATTTCTGGAATTACATTGCATTTGACAAGAGGAAGAGATGTTTCAGGTTGGCCCCCTTCATCACTATGAAGTAAATCCTACTTTAAAATAAACATGGAAAGTAAAATCTCCATGTTTAAAGTAGTTCATCTGTGTAGTGCTATACAAAAGCCTGTTAGTAAATTGCTTCTTGAGTTTTGGACCAGGACCAATGCTGAAAAAAAGAATTTTAACAGTTGTGGTGCCAAAGTTCCATTGTCTTTGGAACAATGTGAACATCATGTCGAAAAGTTGTGATTGACTCTGCAACGTCAAGATTTAATTGGAGCCTAGGTTTACAGAGAGCTTTGTTCTGCATCAGTGAAACATCCTAAAAGGTCATTGACCAGGAACATGAACTCTGCTCCTCCCTCCACAGATTCTGCCTCACCTGCTGCGTGCTTTCCAGCATGTGTTCATTTTCTTTATTCATTCATTGGACATGGGTGTCACTGGCTAGCCAGCATTTATTGCCCATCCCTAGTTACCCAAAGCACTTTAGAGTCAGCCACATTGATATGGCTGTGGAATCACATGTCGGCCAGATAAGGTAAGTACAGCAGATTTCCTTCCCTAAAGGACATTAGTGAACCAATGGGTTTTTCCGACAATCAACAATGGTTTCATGTCATCAGTAGATTCTTAATTCCAAATATTGTTTATTGAATTCAAATTCCACCATCTGCCTTGGTGGGATTCGAATCCGGGTCCCCAGAACATTAGCTGAGTTTCTGGATTAATTGTCTAGCGATAATACCCCTACGCCTTCACCTCCCCATAATCCATAAAGGAAGTAGAATTGGAAGATTGTGTTATATTTATATTAGACCATAAGGTATAGGAGCAGAATTAGGCCACTCGGCCCATCACGTCTGCTCTGCCATTCAATCATGGCTGGTATTTTCCTCATCCCCATTCTCCTGCCTTTTCCCCATAGTCCCAATTCCCTTATTAATTAGGAACCTATCTATCTCTGTCTTAAAGACACTCAATGACCTGGCCTCCACAGCCTTCTGCGGCAAAGAGTTCCACAGATTCACCACTCTCAAGCTGAAGAAATGCCTCCTCATCTCTGTTTTAAAGGATCGTCCCGTTAGCCTGAAATTGTGCCTTCTGGTTCTTGTTTTCCCTACTGTGGATACACCCTCTCTACATCCACTCTATCCAGGCATCACAGTATCCTGTAAGTTTCAATAAGTTCCTCCCTCATCTTTCTAAACTCCAAACGATTACAGATCCAGAGACCTCAACCGTTCCTCATATGACAATATTAGCACCAAAATTATTCATTTTCCACAAGTTGAAAGAATTTGATGATTCGCTCCCTTGTATCCATTATGAATATTTACTGGAAGAAACAAAATATAGATACACTCTGCTAGATAGATGATTTCTCTCCATTTATGTATAAAAAGAACCAGCAATGAACAACGTAGTCGCATAATTACATGGGGCTAATTATATTATTTTCATTTAATGCTGTTACATTCCTCTCTTCCTCCAATTATTTTCTTCCTCTTTTCAATTTGATTTGATTTGATTTCTTATTGTCACATGTATTGCAATACGGTGAAAAGTATTGTTTCTTGCACAAGTCCCCCCAAAGCCTACCCACTAAGTACAAGGCACAAGTCAGGAGAGTGATGGAATACTCCCCCCACTTGCCTGGATGAGTACAGCTTCAACAACACTCAAGAAGCTTGACACCATCCAGGACAAAACAGCCTGCTCGATCAGCATCCCATCCAACAATGACACGCAATGGCAGCAGTGTGTACCATCCACAAAATTGAGCAGGCGATGGCCTAGTGGTGCAATCGCTAGACTATTAACTCAGAAGCTCAGCTAATGTTCTGCGGACTGGGTTTGAATCCTGCCATGGCAGATGGTGGAATTTGTATTCAATAAAAATAGCTGGGATTAAGAATCTACTGTTGACTGTGAAACCATTGTCAATTGTCGGAAAAACCCAACTGGTTCACTAATGTCCTTTAGGGAAGGAAATCTGCCGCCCTTACCCAGTCTGGCCTACATGTGACTCCACAGTGGTTGACTCTCAACTGCCCTTGAGCACCTAGTGATGGACAATAAACGTCGGCCAGCCAGCAACACCCAGATCCCAAGATTGAATAAAAAACAGATGCACTGCAGGAACTCACCAAGGTTCTTTATGCAGCACCTTTCAAACCCATAATTACTACCATCCAGAAAGAAAAGGATAAGAAACAGAAGTGGATGGCATGATGGCACAGTGGTTAGCACTGCTGCCTCACAGCTCCAGGGACCTGGGTTCGATTCCCATCTTGGGTCACTGTCTGTGTGGAGTTTGCACGTTCTCCCCTTGTCTATGCGGGTTTCCTCCGGTTGCTCCAGTTTCCTCCCACAGTCTGAAGACATGCAGGTTAGATTGATTGGCCATACAAGATTGCCCCTTAATGTCCCAGAATGCGTAAGTTAGAGGGATTAACAGGGTCAATATGTAGGTTGAATGGGATAGGGCCTGGATGCAGACTCGATAGTCCGAATGGCCTCCTTCTGCACTGTAGGATTCTATGATTTCAATGATCTGTGATTTTGATGACAGTAGGTACATGTCAGTACCAGCTCTCCCAATTTGTGCTTTTCTCCAACCTTCTCCCCATAACCCTGCACATTCTTCCCTTTCAGCTAACAGACTAATTCCTTTTTGAGTGCCTCCACCAAACCCTCGGGCAGTGCATTCCAAACCCTGTACCACTGGCTATGTGAAAAAGCGTGGATTCATGGCCAGGAATTTCTTCAGATCTGCTCCTGTTACATTTCTATCACATAGAATTCCCACAGTGCAGAAGGAGCCATTCGGCATGTCGAGTCTGCACTGAGTCTTCAACAGAGCATCTTACCCAGGCCCTAGTCCCATAACCCCACACATTTACCACACCCCCCCCCCCGCCCCCAACCTCTCCCCAACCTACACGTCTTGGGACACTAAAGAACAATTTACCGTTGCCAATCTTTGGACTGTGGGAGGAAATCCGAGCACCCGGAGAAACCCACGCAGACACAGGGAGAACGTGCAAACTCTGCACAGTCCCCCAAGGCCGGAATTGAACCCGAGCTCTGTGAGTAGCAGTGCTAACCGCTGTGTCACCATGCCATCAGCAGTGAGGCAGAAGCTGAAAGCTATCTCTGTCCTCTCTCCATCGATGCTGTCAGAGTTGCTGAGATTTTCCAGCATTTTCTGCTTTTTCAGATTTCTACAGTAACTTGCTTTCTCCCTGAAGTTGCAATGTTGAAGTGGATCAGCTGCAAGGAACTTTTTTGTCCCGATGGAAATACTGACTTTACCTTCACAGACCTGGAAATTACAACCCACAATGCTAATGTCCTAATGCATTGTGTTTTATCTCAAATTTCCCTCTGCGCTAATTAGAATAAATGCATTATCACCCTCTCTGAAATAGCAGAGGAAGCGATTGTGGTGAGGTTTTTTTGGATAATGTCCCATGGCTTAATTAGCACAATTACCAGCTTTAGTGGTGTAGTGAAGACAGAAATAATGGGGAAGTTACACAGCAGCAACTGAGCGCCACATAATGTACTGCTAATGTGATGGATACAGACCCCAGGAGAGAACTCCCACACAACAGGAATGCTGCAAATGGCTGCTGACATGATTTTGATGTCCAGGCTATCTTTTAGCCTTTACACCAGAGGCTGGATTTTCTGCTGGTGGGGTGGGTGGCTTTCCCAGCACCTGATCCATGTAAAATACATCCAAACTCTACGAATGGTGTGCTTTGTCTGTATAGCATGCAAGAAACAATATTTTTCACTGTATGCTAATATATGTGACAATAATAAATCAAATCAAATTAAATCAAAGACATGCTGGTTAGATGCATTGGCAATGCTAAACCCTCCCTCAGTGTAGCCAAACAGGCGCTGGAATGTCGCGGCTCAGGGAGTTTCACAGTAACTTCTATGCAGGGTCACCTAGACTTGAAATGTTGACTCTATTCTCTCTCTATGGATGCTGTCAGACCTGCTGAGATTTTCCAGCATTTTCTGTTTTTGTTTGAGATTCCAGCATCCGCACTATTTTGCTTTGATCTTAATGTAACCCTTCTTGTGACGCTAATGAATAAATAAAATAAAACAATCGCAGCACTGTTGTGGCAACAGTCAGTGCAACCCTGACCAGATGCTGGTTGCAAAGTTACTTTAGTTTTTGATGATATTTGTGCAGTGGGTGGTGCAGACAGCCGGGCGCATGTGTTGGCAAGAGGTGAGCAGGAATCCATTCCTCTAAATCCAGCCAAACTTGATTTTTGGAAGCAGGAACTGAAATATACGATGACATTGCACTTTTCAATGCGAAATTTCCCAGAGCAATCGTGGTGCCCATTGTTCAAACTGAAAATATTTGCACATTAAAATATCCCCTCTGAATTTAAACCGGCCGACTTCTGTGTCTTAAGAATTGGATTTGCTGCACTGTGTTGACTTTTATTTAGAAATTAGGTGTGCCAGAAGATTACTTGGAGCTTGACTCAGTCTATCATGCGTTGCTAATGCATGAGAATAGACAAACATTGCTGAAGTCTTGGTTCAGTGTTTATTGCACCCATTCTAATTGGTGGCAAATCACAGTTTCAGGAGACATTGGGCAGAATTTTATTGGCACGTCTGCCTGAGATTTGTATGATCCACCTGAGGCCAACAGAAAATGTTCCCAGAATCAGAGGTGGGCGTGCCAGTAAATTAAGAACGTAAGAACATAAATTTCTGGCCATTGAATGCCCCAGGCCTATTTGGATCCAGATACATTATCATGTAAAGGCGGCAATCTAACAGGTTTCTAAGAATTGGAAATGTTAGTATGTGTGCCAGCGATGCTCCCCCCCAAGCATAGATGCAGCAGAGTGACGCATGTTGGAAGTTCTATACTTTGAGTGGAAGATTTTAAATTACTGATTAATCACACTGAAAGCAAAAAGCCTGTGAACATTCATAAAACTCGTCACAACGGATGGCCCAGTGGCACAGTGGTCAGCACTACTATCTCACAGCTCCATGAACCCGGGTTCAATTCCGGCCTTGGATGACTGTGTGGAGTTTGCATGTTCTCCCTGTGTCTGCATGGGTTTCCTCCGGGTGCTCCGGTTTCCTCCCACAGTCCAAAGATGTGCGGGTTAGGTGAATCGGCCATCCTAAATTGTCCCTTAGTGTCAGGAGGTTAGCAGGATAAATATATGGGATTACGGATATAGGGCCTGGGTGGGGTTGTTGTTGGTGCAGGCTCAATGGGCCAAATGGCCTCCTTCTCTCCTGTAGGGATTCAATGATTCTATGTAGCAATTAGTGATATGCATTAAAAAGGTGTTCAGTGAGGAAACTTTACAATCTTTAAAACATATTTGAATGAGTACTTGTGATATCATAATAATCAAGGATATGGGGCAAGTGCGGGAAATGGGATTGGTATTCTTCTTGTGGTAGTTATTGTAGGTGCAGATTCAATGGGCTGATGGGCCTTTTCTGCACTGTGTGTCTCTATGACTCTGCCCATCAGATTACATTGTTATCTATTCCCAATAAATAAGGTTTATATCAGCAACATAAATTTCTGACTTGATGAACCTTTGCTTGTTCCTTGTCTTTTGTGTGCTAGTTATGTGTCTGTAGCACAGGGAGGGGCATACATTACTACAAAAACAAACACGTAAGAGACACATTCACACAAGTGTGTGGAAGCTTTCATGTGGAGGGCAGCAAGGTAGGCAATCTATAATTCTTTACACAGTTATTTATAAAAGTGCTATCAATACTGATGGTGGGAATACTTTGATGGGTAAAGACAGTAAGACTGGAAACATTATTCTTGTACTTTTTGAGAACATGAATAGCAGCAAGTAAAGGAGAGATCACTGCAGGATTTCAGGATTCACCAGAAACTCTTGCACTGTCAGTGGCTCACATTTTTCATTTTATTTGTGAGGCAAGCATCCAAATGTGCACTGAGGACTTCTGCTTTCTTGGAGGAGCCGCGAGTGTTTCCTGAATTATTATGTACCAGACTCTGTAAGCAAAGACTCAATACTGGACACTGCTCTGGTTAATGTATTGGGTTAGCAGCATGAAGGTGGGAAAGATATTAGCAATGAAAAATGGTTCATCTCAGAATTAAACAGGCAAAGCATAAATAAGATCAAGAGAATGTTGTTTTGAGAGAAGAATGAGAGGAAATTGGATAAATTGAAGGATTAAAAACAGCGTCAAACCTCTTTAAATGTGAGATGGTGAATTCTAGCTAATGGGCAAAGATTATTAATTATCTTAATAATCTAATTATTAAGATTAGATTAATAATTAGATTACAGGCTCACTGGGGCGAGACCAGAAATACCCACCCAAGGTCAACGGAAATTTCCGTTGTTGGACCTTCGCCCATGCCAATTCCATGGCGGCAAGGTGGTAGGGTTCAGGCCCATGGATGAGATTTTCTCATCTGCTTTGGGAATGGTCGTGAGCAGGACAGAAAATTTGACGGATCAGCAAAAGGTCTGTTGATTGTGCACGAGCATATCTGGGGGCTTGTAGGCAATGGGGGGGAGGGGGGAGGGTGATGAGCATTGGAAAATCCCACCCTATGTTTGGGGTTGTTCTCTTTGGAGCAGAGGAGGCTGAGAGGGGATTTAATTGTGGTGCATAAAATTCTTAGTTGCTCAGATTGAGTGTTAAGGAAGGACATACTTCCCTCAGCAGAGCAGGTTACGCAGATTGAAAGGAGGTAAATCATAAAATAATTAGAGGCGAGTTGAGGGGAAACTTTGGCACTTAGAGGGTGTTGAAAGTCTGGAGCACTCTGACTCTAGAAGTGGTAGAGACAGGAATCCTCATCACATTAAAAAAGTACTTGAATATGCAAATTGTTTTATTTATTTGTGGGACATGGACATTGCTGGCTGGCCAGCATTTATTGCCCGTCCTTAGTTGCCTATGGGCAGATGAGAGTCAACCACATTGCTGTGGCTCCGAAGTAGTCGTGATGTGGATGTGCCGGCGTTGGACTGGGGTAAACACAGTAAAAAGTCTGACAACACCAGGTTTTAGTCCAACCGATTTATTTGACAGTAAACTCACAAGCTTTCGAGGGGACTCCCTCTTCGTCAGGTGAATGGAGAGTTCTGGCCTCGGACAGAGCATATAAAGCACAGACAGTTTAGAGATTACTGATTAGAATGCGAATCTTTACACCTAACCTGCTGTTCAAGTCCTAAAGTGGACATAAGAACATAAGAACGTAAGAAATAGGAGCAGGAGTAGGCCAACTAGCCCTTCGAGCCTGCCCCGCCATTCAATAAGATCATGGCTGATCTGTCGTGGCTCAGTTCCACATTCCCGCCCTCTCCCCATAACCCTTAATCCCCTCTCTCATCAAAAACCCATCAACCCGCGTCTTAAAAATATTTAGTGAGGCAGCCTCCACCACTTCAACGGGCAGAGAATTCCAGAGATTCACCACCCTTTGAGTGAAGAAGTTCCTCCTCAACTCTGTTCTAAACCGCCCCCCCTTTATCTTGAGGCTGTGCCCCCTAGTCCTACTATCCTTTCTGAGCGGGAAGAGCCTCTCCACCTCTTATCCATCCCATTCATCATCTTATACGTCTCAATGAGATCTCCCCTCATTCTTCTAAACTCTAACGAGTACAAGCCTAATCTATTCAGCCTCTCCTCATAGCTCAACCCCCTCAACTCCGGCATCAGCCTAGTAAACCTCCTCTGCACTCCCTCCAAGGCTAAAATATCCTTGCGTAAGTACGGCGCCCAAAACTGCACACAGTACTCCAGCTGCGGCCTCACCAATGCCCTATACAGCCGCAGCAAGACCTCCCTACTTTTATATTCAATCCCCCTCGCGATGAAGGCCAGCATCCCATTCGCCTTCCTGACCACCTGCTGCACCTGCAAGCTGGGTTTTTGTGACTCATGCACAAGGACCCCGAGGTCCTTCTGCACCGTCGCCTGCTGCAGTTTTTCTCCATGTAAGTAATAATCCTTCCTACCATTATTCCTACCAAAGTGGACCACCTCGCACTTGCCAACATTAAATTCCATTTGCCATTTCTTGGCCCATTCGCCCAGCCTATCTAGATCCTTCTGTAGACTCTCCCCACCCTCCACACAATTTGCCTTTCCACCAATTTTGGTGTCTTCAGCAAATTTCGACATCCTACACTCAGTTCCCTCCCCCAGATCATCTGTATAAATGGTAAATAGCTGAGGCCCCAGCACCGACCCCTGGGGCACTCCACTAGTCACCATCCGCCAATCCGAATAGCACCCATTGACCCCCACTCTCTGCCTCCTATTTGACAACCAGTCCTCTATCCACACTAACACCCTACCCCCAACTCCATGTCCCCTTCTGCAATAACCTCTTGTGAGGTACCTTGTCAAACGCCTTCTGAAAATCCAGAAAGACCACATCCACCGGCTCTCCTCTATCCACCGCCCTAGACACATCCTCATAGAACTCCAGTAAATTTGTCAGACATGACTTCCCTTTAAGGAAACCGTGCTGCGTCTGCTCTATCAAGCAGTTCCCCTCAAGATGCCTCGCTATTTCCTCCTTGATGATGGATTCTAACATTTTACCTACAACAGACGTTAAACTAACAGGCCTATAATTCCCCGCCTTTTGCCTGGCACCCTTCTTAAACAACGGCGTAACATTAGCCGTTGACAAGTGGCTGACAATGTGTGTAGAAGGAGCACTGATCACAGGCTAAAGAGATGTGTATTGTCTCCAGACAGCACAGTGAGTGAGGTTTTGCAAACCCACGCAAGTCGCGGGATGTTGGGTTCATGTCGCACTATCTGTAACCCCCGTGACTTGCCTGAGTTTGCAAAACCTCACTCACTGTGCTGTCTGGAGACAATACACATCTCTTTAACCTGTGATCGGTGCTCCTTCCACACACATTGTCAGCCACTTTAGGACTTGAACAGTAGGTTAGGTGTAAAGATTCGCATTCTAATCAGTAATCTCTAAACTGTCTGTGCTTTATATGCTCTGCCTGAGGCCAGAACTCTCCACTCACCTGACGAAGAGGGAATCCCCTCGAAAGCTTGTGAGTTTACTATCAAATAAATCGGTTGGACTAAAACCTGGTGTTGTCAGACTTTTTACTGTGGTTGCTCCGGAGTAGGTCAGACCAGGGAAGGACAGCAGACTTCCTTCCCTAGAGAACATGAGTGAACTAGATGGGTTTTTCTGACAATCGACAGTAGTTTCACGATTATCAGTAGATTCTTAATTCCAGATGTCTTTTATTGAACTCAGATTCCACCATCTGCCATGGTGGGATTTGAATCCAGGTCCCCAAAACATTAACTGAGTTTCTGAATTAATAGTCTAGTGATAATATCACTAGGCTATCGCCTTCCCCCTAAACTGCACCATTACAGCACATGAGCTGGAAAGTAGGATTAAGTGGGATTAAGCAGGTTAGACCTTTTCCATCACAGACGTTATGGCCTGAACGACCTCCTTCCTGCGGCATTAACTTTCCATGGGAAAGGTTTTCCGGTTTCGCCAGTGGTGGGCATCATCACAGGGCAGGACCAGAAAGTCTCAACCTGTGTTTACAAAACATTGTCCTGGAACATTCTAACAAGGGGAGAAAAGGGTCTTCTTCTGGACTCATAGTTCAGCAGGTGAGGAGTTCCATTAAGATGCAGATGCCAGCCCAAAAAACAAGACACTCAAGACAAAGGTACAAACCGCAACAGAAAAGTAGAGATAAAGCAAGCTAAGAAGGAGTATGGCAAACATGTGACCAATGTCAAAATGCAGATATCTATCAGCAAATCAGGACAGTGTGAATTATTAAGAATGAAGTTAGACCACTCTGAAATATGTGAAGTCATAATATCATCAATCAGAAGATGCCAAACTCCTTATAAATACTGTATTTATAGAAAGTGTTTTACACACAGCAAAATAGTTTTTAAGTCTAATCAGTGGAAGCTTATCCTGCCTAATTTCTTTCACCTCTCCTGCTTTCTCTCCTCCATTATCTCTCTTCTTTTTCATAGAATCCCTACAGCGCAGGAAGAGGCCATTTGGCCCATCGAGCCTGCACCGGCAACAATCTCATCCAGGTCCTGTCCCCTTAACCTTATGTACTTACCCTGCTGTTCCTCCTGACACTAAGGGGCAATTTAGCATGGCCAATCACCTAACCTGCACATCTTTGGAGGGTGGGAGGAAACCGGAGCACCCAGAGGAAACCCATGCTGACATGGAGAGAACATGCAAATTCCATACAGACAGTGACCTAATCTCACCCAGGTCCCTGACCCGGCCATTTGATTAAAATTTTGGTCGTCCAACCTAATATCTCCATTCTCCTTTGGAGCAGGTTGGGATTTTTCGATTGAAATATAAGGTACACAATAAAATGCTAATTGTTCTGGCTATCAAAGAGTCATCCTTACATCTGTAATAGGGATATTACTAACAACAGTAATTAGAGATGTATTGAACAAATTTCCGACGCATCATCAGCATTAGCTGATGATTGAAAGACAGTTGTTGAAGCAATTGGTCCGATTACATTTGTTCTGATTTTTCTTCATTGTCTGGTAGATGTCAGAGTTTTAACTGCACTAGAACAGCTGGGCGAGGGACATGACTAGCTCTGAGGAACAATTCTGTCTTTAGTACTATAGTCAATATATTGTCAAGGGCCCATAGCCTTTGCAGCATTTAGTGTCTTCAGCCAATTCTTGATATGTTGTGGGGTGATTTTTTTTTATTATTCATTTATGGGCCTCACTGGCTGGCCAGCATTTATTACCCACCCCGAGTTACCCCTGGACAGCAGCTGAGAGTCAACCACACATTGTCATGGCTCTGGAGTCACATGTAGGCCAGGCCGGGTAAGGATAGCAGATTTCCTTCCCTAAAGGACATTAGTGAACCAGATGGGTTTTTCTGACAAACAACAGTGGTTTTCATGGTCATCAGTAAATTCTTAATTCCAAGTATTTTTTATTGAATTCAAATTCTACCATCTGCCATGACAGGATTTGAGCCCAGATCCCCAGAATGTTAGCTGAGTTTCTGGATGAAAAGTCTAGCGGTAATACCACTAGACCATTACCTTCCCAAACTGGATTAAGACTGGCATCTGTGATACTGGGGACCTCAAAAGGTGGCCAAGATAGATCATCCACTCAGCACCTCTGGCTGAAGATGGTTGTGAATGCTTCAGCCTTGTTTTTCGCAATGATGTGTTGGGCACCATCATCATTGAGGACAGGATATTTGTGGAGCCTCCTCCTGTTAGTTATTTCATTGTCCGCCACCGTTAACAACTGAATGTGGTGAGACTGCAAAACCTTAATCTGATCCATTGGTTGTGGGAACGCTTAGCTCTGTCTATGGCATGCTATTTCTTTTGTTTAGTGAGCAAATAGTCCTATGTTGTAGCTTTACCGGGTTGTATATGAGGTCTTGTGACACAATGGGTCGCACCCCAATCTCTGGACCAGAAGTTCAAGACCAGCGTCAGGTCTTGTTGGTCACGGAAGGAGTGTTCATTATGCAGTTCAATGGGCTGCTGACTAGCTTGGGAATTCTCTCCCACTATTCCCTAAAGGGAAAAACACTGTGGATGTGTGAAAATGAGCTAAAAAATAACAGGCTGACACCTCATTTTGGTGCTGCTCCTAACATGTCCCCCTAAATACTTCATTGGAACAGGGTTGATTCCCCAACTTGATGCTGATGGTAAAGTGGGGGATATGCTGGTCCATGAGGTTATCAACCACATGGTGACACAGTGGTTAGCACTGCTGCCTTACAGCACCAGGGACCCAGGTTTGAGGATCTGGGGAGGGAGTATGAGAAGCTGGGAATGGAATTAAAAAGTAGAACCGACAAGGTGGTTATCTCTGGGCTACTGCCTGAACCGTGTGCAGACGGACGTAGGGTTGACAGGATTAAGGAAGTGAATGGGTGGCTCAGGGATTGGTGTGGGAGGAATGGGTTTGAATTTATGGGGCATTGGCACCAGTATTGGGGTAGGTGGGACCTGTTTTTGATAGGAGAGGGGATTAAGGGGTATGGGGAGAGGGCGGGAAAGTTGAACTGAGCAGCGACAGATCAGCCATGATCTTATTGAATGGCGGGGCAGGCTCGAAGGGCTGGTTGGCCTACTCCTGCTCCTATTTCTTATGTTCTTATGTTATGTTTGATTCCCAACTTGGGTCACTGTCTGTGTGGAGTCTGCACATTCTCCTCATGGTCTGCATGGATTTCCTCCGGGTGTTCCGGTTTCCTCCCACAGTTCAAAAGAAATGTCAGTGCATTGGCCATGCTAAATTCTTCCTCAGTGTACCCAAACAGGTGCCGGAATGTGACAACTAGGGGATTTTCACAGCAACTTCATTGCAGTGTTAATGTAAACCTACTTGTGACACTAATAAATCAACTTTTCTGCTGCTACCAATGGCCCAGAATGCCTCATGAATGCTGAGTTTTTGGCTGCTCGATCTGTTCTGCATCTATCCTATTCAGCATAGAGGTAATGACATACAACATAGTGCGGCGGCAGTATGCTCAGTCTGAAGACAGGACTTTCTCTTCACAAGGACTTGTGGTGCTCACTCTAGCCTATATTATCATGGACAAATGCAGCTGTAACAGGTAGATTGTTAAGGACGAGGCCTAGTAGGTTTTTCCCTCTAGTTGGTTCTCTCGCCATGCGCCACAGGCCCAGTCTGGCAGCTGTGTCCTCCAGGACTCAGCCAGCTCGGTAAGAAGGGATGTGACCTGTGATGGAATAAATAAAGATACGGTTGACAGAAAAAAAGTAAACGGTTGTGGTAAATTAACTTTTCTTGAACTGAGAGGCAGTGGTTAATAGGTTGTTAATATCATTTCCCATTGTAAATAAATCATTTGAATGTTATCATCAAAGCTGGATATCAAAGTTTCCTGTTGAATATAAATAGTAGCCAATATGATGGTATTTGATGCAAAAACTCTTTTAGGATCTCTTCCCAAGTCTCCTGAGCAACTTCCGGCAATTTCCATAGAAACGATAAATTGGCCACATCATAATGTTTGGCTGGCGATGCAGTCAAATTGCAACTGAATTATGCAATCCTTTCAACTTCCTAGCTCCACAATCCCAATGTTTCTTTCCAAAATAAACACTCTCCCTTCACCTCTTTGGCCTCTGGGTGACCACTAACAATGTGATGGGTGTCAAAGTCCATCCAAACTCTTCCCCTCTCTTCTGTTCTCTCTTCCCTCCATAGTGCACTCCAACTCAATTCTGCCAAAAAAAAACCCAATAAACTGACTCCTGAAAATTGGCTGGAGCCAGAGGAACAATCTTGTGGAAAACAGGTTTTTCTCCGTTGAAAGTGTGCCACATTCTGCCATTGCTAAATAATGCTAGCCAGAAACTCTGCTCACTATCGGGTCAAACAATCATACAGTGCAGCAAAGGCCCTTCAGCCAATTGATTTCCCATGTCATTGATACTCATTGAGGAGAAGGAAATCCATATCCTATACCCTCAATTCCTGGATAGGAGGCCATTCAGCCTATCAAGTCTGCACCAACTCTCTGAAGAGCATCTTACCTAGGCATCCCCCCTCTCCCTCACCCCATATAAACCATGGCTAATCAACCTAACCTTCATATCTTTGTTTACGTTTATTTGTTAATGTCACATTGAGGCTTACATTAATGCTGCAATGAAGTGACTGTAAAAATCTCCTAGTTGCCACACTCTGGGGCATGTTTGGTTAAACTAAAGGAGAATTTAGCATGGCCAATGCACCAAACCAGTATGTCTTTTAGACTGTGGGAGGAAACTGAAGGAAACACTGGCAGAAACGGGGAGAATGTGCCAACTCCGCACAGACAGTGACCCAAGCTGGGAATCGAGTCCGGGCCCTTGGCGCTGTGAGGCAGCAGTGCTAACCACCATACCATCGGGCCACCCTTTTGGACATTAAGGAGCAATTTAGCATGGCCATTCCACCTAACCTGCACATCTTTTGGACTGTGGGAAGAAACTGGAGCACAGAGAAAACCCAAGCAGACATGGGGAGAATGTGCAAACTCCACACATATAGTTAGTTACCTGAGGCTGGAATGGAAGCCAGGTCCCTGGCACTGTGAGGCAGCAGTGCCATCATGCTGGATAAGATTGTGCTCAAGTAGATGCTGCAGCCTTCACATTCTGATCTGAAATGCTCAATTTACCAATCATTGGGATGACCAACATACAAGATTGGGTTGACAACTCAACTGGTCCAAACCCCAGCACCATACTGACCTCCACACATATCTGACTGGTAATTTATCTTGCAAGCCGCTGTCCAGCATACCAATACAATTTTCACAACAATTCATGATCTAAAATAGAGATCGTTCACAAGAATTATGGGTTTTCTTGGATAGTAGATGTGCAGGGTGAAAAATTGAAGTCCTTTCCTCTAAAGCTGAGGAATAAAATGTGTTCAGTTATCATGAAGTTATGTCTTAAAGAGTTCAGTTTCTGCAATGATTTGTATTTATTCTGTTTATTGCAAACAACTGGCAGCAAATTGTTCTGCAGGCGATAAAGAAAAATGCATGTTACGGAGAAACATTCATTTCCCTGTAAACCTCCTAGAATTGTCTGTTTTAGATAAAAGGATTATAGTCCTGCGACAAAAATGTATGAAAATGATCCTTTCCTCTCTTACATGTAATTGGCATTTCTTAGCAACCAAAGGAATGTCAAGCGTTCAATACAAGTTTGAGAGCCATAAGTGGACAGCACATCACATTGTAATCTTTCAAATCCAGATTTTCTAATGGACAGCTTTTGATTTGACTCTTAGAACCATAGAACTCATTGAATCCCTACAGTGCAGAAGAAGGCCATTTGGCCAATCGAGTCTGCACCGACCACAATCCCACCCAGGCCCTATTCCCATAACTCCACATATTTACCCTGTTAATTTCCCTGACACTAGGGTCATTTCAGCATGGCCAGTCAACTAACCAGCACATTTTTGGACGATGGGAGGAAACCCACATAGACACAGGGAGGATGTGCAAACTCCAGTGCCCCGAGACCAGCATTGAACCCAGGTCCCTGGCGCTGTGAGGCAGCAGTGCTAACCACTGTGCTACTGTGCTGCCCTTTAGCTGGGTGTCTCACACACACACACACACACACACACACACTTCAGAGAAGGACCAATTGAAGTTGCTTTTAGATTCCAGGCTTCTGGAAATGATACAACTGTCAACAACTAGAGGATCCCACTTCATTACTGAATTCCATTAATTAGTAGATAAGGATTTTCAGCTCCCAGATGGTAAAACACAATAGATTTAATATCATTGTGACAGCATTTTCAAGTATGATGGGCAGTGTAGCCAAAACTTAGACCCCAGTTGTCTCAATCCAATAGAGACAACTTTGGAGACTGGTTTGTGTGGGGGTGGAGGGCATGGCATTGGGTGGTAGAAAACAGACTGAAGGACACATGTCTGCTTACTGACAGTTTTCACCCTCTGGACGAATTTCCCAGGAAAGGCTGAGAGTGGGATCGGCCGGCTGCCCATCTGCGGAAGGCAGGAGGCTGAACAAGACAGCTAATGCCTAAATTAATGACTGTTTTCATTGAGGGTGGCACGGTGGCACAGAGGTGAGCAATGCTGCCTCAGCTTCCTCCCACAGTCCAAAGATGTGTGGGTTAGGTTGATTGGCCATACTAAATTGTCCCTTAGTGTCAGGGGGATTAGCAGGGTAAATACCTGGGGTTGCAGGGATAGGGTCTGGGTAGAATTGTCGGTGCAGGCTCGATGGGTCAAATGGTCTCATAGAGATTCTATGATTCTATGATGTAAGTTCCCCAGAGTTGCGTGGATCAGGAGGCCAGCAGAGTATCTGAGGCCATTATACAGAGATTTGAGCTACATAACAATTGAGGGCTGTTAATTATTTTATGGCATAAATCCTAATGCTCATGTATCCTCAAGCAGCAAGTTCGTGAAGATTGATATCTCCCCTATTGCTGCCCCCTTTTCAGTGAGTGGGTAAGAGGTAAAAGTCTTTGCCCAGCAGGTTTGCACCCAGCAGGATTGAGGATTGGGAGGCTTGGGGGGGTGGGGGGGGTGGGGTGTGTGTGTGTAGCTGTAAGATTCACCAATGCACCTCACCTCAATTGAGGTCCTATTATTACTGGACCCTTCCTGCCCGGTGTCAATTTTGCAGCAGGAGGAGGAGCAGGAATAGCTATGGAACCCCGCCACCATGCTCATTTAGGGGCCCTCACCGCGACCAGCGTGGCAGGCCTGAGCAAAGAGACAGGTTAGAGACCTGGCAGCTCACCCTACTTGAGCCGTGGGTGTGAAAGGGGAGACAGCACTTCCCTCAATCACCACATTCCTGCTCCAGGACTGACCAAGATCTGTTCCCACAGATCTTCCCTCTTCCCCCTTTTGTCTCTTGATCAAGGCCCCGCTACCCTACTCCCCCCACCTGCCCCGGACCTCACAGCCCCCCTGCCCTCTGTGAGTCCTCGAGTGCTTGAGCTAATCTGGGATTTTGAACCTGCCAACTGCTCTCGTTCCAAACCTGGTCCATCCAGCCCACTGGCGCTATTGGGACTATAGAGCTGTGAGCCAAAGAATTAGCCAGTAGATCTCTGAGCTGGGACCTCCACCCAGTTCTCAGCCAACCAATGCTCCACAGAATCCATAGAACCCCTACAATGCAGAAAGAGGCCATTAAGCCCATTGTGTCTGCACCGACCCTCTGAAAGAGCATCTAACGCAGGCCTACCCCACCCTCTGTCCTATCCCCTAACCCCATGCCATGGTTAATCCACATAACCTGCACATCATTGGACTCTGGGATCATTAAATAGTTGATGGGCTGCGGTGATCGGTGGGCTTGCATTCCGCATCAGATGGTGGAGACGGAGGAAACCCCTCTATCTGGAAAATGCTGTCCAGTGGTAGCCACCACCCCATGCACTGGTGGTCCTTCTATAGAACCACTCTTGCTGTCGGTCCCTCGACAGCACCCACGCTGCAAGGGTGGCACAAGCCATTTTCAAAGCTGGGTATACCACCCGACTCTGGACGGGGCCCCCAGAGGAAGCCTGTTCATTGGTTACCTCCAGCAAGATCATGCTAAGGTGGGGAATTCAGACTCAAGCAGGAAATGGGTTTGACGCCTCGGAATTTTCAGTTTCAGGCCATTTAGCGCAAAGCTGATTTTCTGCAATTTGTTTTACAGCTTTTTACTTATTGTGTAGATTTATACAGGATATGTGGGCAAGATTAGTTCCTTTATGTCCATTGAATGAGTGTACTTTTAATATTATGGCCTCTATTCAGACAGTCGGGCAAGAATGGAATTAGTCAGTTTCCGGATGGTGGCAGGATTAGCCTCAAGGCTAATGGTTCATAGGATAGGTGGGCACAGGATGCTTAGGCCCAACGGAGAGTTATGCCAACAGCACCGAGACACTGTCCTGTTCTTTAAACTGACACCCCTTCTCCAAGCAACCCCCCCCTCTACTCAGGCCTGCCACACTGGTTGAGGTGAGGCCCGCTAACTTAGCTTGGTGGCAGGGTTCCATAGCTATTCCTGCTTCTCCTCCTGCTGCAGTATTGGCAAAACCCACACCTCCTGGTGGCCCTTCTGGTACTGAAGAGCTGCTAGCCCACGATTGGCCAGCAGCTCTCAGTAACAGGGCACCCTGCACAAACCGAAAGCCCTGGTGCTGACCAGACAGCTGCCCGATTGGCTTTTAATCATTTTGGGGCACACAAAATATAGTCAAGGCATGGTTAGGTAGGCCCCACCACTATCACCACTAAATCCAGCTCAATGTCTTCCCATCCTGGGAGAACGAGGCCATTCTGCCCATCCTGGGAGAACGAGGCCATTCTGCCCATCCTGGGAGAACGAGGCCATTCTGCCCATCCTGAGATAACGAGGCCATTCTACCCATCCTGGGAGAACGAGGCCATTCTGCCCATCTTGGGAGAACGAGACCATTCTGCTCATCCTGGAAGAATGAGGCCATTCTGTCCATTCTGGAAGAATAAGACTATTCTGCTACCCCATGCATATTCAGACAAGTAATCAGTTAGAGAGACATAAAACAGTCAGACAATACTATTTAAAGTTGTTTTTGCTCTAGTTGGGCCATTGTAAAGCACCTATTATTAAATCCATTCCCATTAAAGTCCGAAGCTGACAAGATCATTTCAGCTGAATTTATTAACTTACATTTAAGAATCTTGTCCAGATATTTCCTGTCACCGGTCCGCGCCCCCCCACCACCACCACCCCCTCCACCACTGTGGGAATCGTATCAAGCTGGACAGCAAGATTGGCTGACCACTTAAAGGTCTGTTGACCGCAGGCAGAAATTTCCCATCCTGGGGCACGTGCAGCTGGAAAATCCCACCCCTTGTGTTTCACATCCAGATCTTGCAATCGATACATTTTAATAGTATCCTGATTGCTGTACTTCATGTACGCAAACGTAATATTGGGTGAGGTGAAAATATTTATGTTTTCTGCATGTATCAGACTTTGCTACAGCATTGTGGCAGAGTGGTTAGCACTGCTGACTCACAGCACCAGGATGAACAAGAGATTTTCACAGAGGCACTAACCCAGTTAAATAAATAACACTTGGATTGAAATAATCTGCAGAGTAATTTTAGACATATCTTTGACAGTTTATCCAATACTTGAACAGTGAAATTGAGGGACAGAGCAGCACTGAATTTATTGATGAAATAGCCTATTGACAATCACAATTGAGGCTCAGTCGTGCAGAATAGGCAATTGAATATGATACCAGAATGTGATCAAGAGCCATGATCTCCAGCAGACAGGGGGAAGAAGAGGGAGGAAAATAGATAAGAAATAAAGTTGCGACATGTGGTGATGGTTTCCAGCCCTTCCATGGGAAATTAAATGTTGAAAGTTAAGCCAAAGCACTTGCTAAGTGGTTAGCACTGCTGCCTCACAACGCCAGGGACCCGGGTTCGATTCCTGGCCTGGATCTGGGTGGGTTTTCTCCGGGTGCTCCAGTTTCCTCCCACAGTCCGAAAGATGTGCTAGTTCGGTGCATTGGCCATGCTAAATTCCCCCTCGATATACTCGAACAGATGCCGGAGTGTGACGACTAGGGGATTTTCTCAGTAACCTCATAGCACTGATAATGCAAGCCTAGTTGTGACAATAATAAATAATAAAATAAAAATAAAATATTATCCCTTCCCACCAATATCCAGAACTTGGCCATTTCCTTGGGGTCTTTCCTATGTGTAGCATTGGTACCTACCAAAAAGTAGGCAACTGCTTTATTTGCTCAAGTATTTATGACCCCAGTTGATTATGGGCAAGCTGCAACAAGATAGTTTCAACAGGTGAGCAATGTCCGGCAGTGTAGAGGTGAAAGGATGCACTGATAAACACTAGAGACAAGACGCAGGAGATGATTGGCCATAGACCCCTAAAGGGCCTCCCTGTCATTCAATATTTATCACTGCTGACCTCTGACCTAAATTCCACCTCCCTGCAACATCCCCATCTCCTTTAATTCTCTTGATACCTAAAAAACTATCAATCCCATTGCTGAATATACTCAGTAACTGAACATGCATAGCTTGATGGGTAGAGAATATCCAGGACTGACAACCCAATTTCTCACTGAAGCTACATCAGTAGTGGGCAATCTGCAGTCCGGGGGTCACTTGTGGCCCATTAGGGTTCTGAGTGTAGCCCTTGAGACATGACTGTTGCCCATGTATAAAGTTGCCACATTGCACTGATTTTCATCCACGTAGCTTTTTTCCTACTGGTATGACCGAAGTGATACACACATAAAACAAGGGCAACTTTTTTTTTAAGTTCATTCATGGGAAATGGGCATCGCTGGCTAGACCAGCATTTATTGCCCACCCCTAGTTGCCCTTGATAAGGTGGCGGTGAGCTGCCTTCTTGAATCGTTGCAGTCCATATGCTGTGGGTTGACCCACAATAGCGTTAGGGAGAGAATTCCAGGATTTTGACCCAGCGACTGCGAAGGAATGGCGATATATTTCCAAGTCAGGATGGTGAGTGGCTTGGAGGGGAAATTACAGGTGGTGGTGTTCCCATATATCTGCTGCCCTTATCCTTCTAGATGGAAGTGGTCGTGGGTTTGAAAAGTGCTGTCTAAGGATATTTGGTGAATTGCTGCAGTGCATCTTGTAGATAGTACACACTGCTGCTACTGAGTGTTGGTGGTGGAGGAGATGGATGGTTGTAGATGTGATGCCAATCAAGGGGACTGCTTTGTCCTAGATGGTGTCAAGGTTGTAAGAGTGTTGTTGGTGCTGCACCCATCCAGGCAAATATTCCATCACACCCCTGACTTGTGCCTTGTAGATGATGGATTGGCTTTGGAGAGTCCGGAGGTGAGTTACTCATCGCAGTATTCCTAGCCTCTGATCTGCTCTTATAGCCACTGTGTTTATGTAAAGAGTCCAGCTGAGTTTCTGGTCAGTGGTGGAGTGTGGAGCTGATTGTACACAATATTGGCTGTGAGAGCTATGCACTGTCTGTGCATTCATACGTATTTTTTAATCAATTGAAGTTGATGACCATTCTATTTTGCTTGAATAAATAAGTTTAATAATCCAGTGTATCCATTATTTGTTTACCTTAAACAACCAGAACAGCAGTGACTCATATAGAAATGAACTCCTACAAACATACATCTTGTAGCTGGAAAGTTTCATCAGTTAAACTTCACATGACATTTTCCCTTTACAACACAGTCTTTTGAATCAACACCCACTAGCTTAAAAAATTCATAAGCTGCAAGTTTACGAGAATTGCACTTAATTATAAATTGTACGTGCCAGCACAATACAAAGCAGTCATGTTCTTATAAAGTCTCTATAGAGTCAGACCACCACCTGAAAAGGGAAAAAGTCCTACCCGAGTTGAAATGCATTCTTACGTTGTCCTACGAGCAGTTCTATTAATATATTAATACTGAGGCATTTTCTGTGACTTGTTTTGAAATATTTGGTGTTTATTAAACACATTGAATCTTATTCAAGGGTCATAATTAGTGAACAAGCCCGATTTCAATCTTGCAGCCTACTCTGATAAAGGAGGGGCACTCATGAGGCCCACTCACTGGTCTCAGTTGTCCATCACTGAGCCAGATGGTAACCCCTCCACCCCCTTCGGATAATTCATTTAATCATAGAGTCCCTACAGTGCAGAAGAGGCCATTCGGCCATCGAGTTTGCACCAATTCTCTGACAGAGTTTTTTTACCTCCCCTCCCTGCCCTATCCGACACATTTACCATCCCTCTAACCTACACGTTTTGGGACACCAAGGGGTAATTCAGCAAGGCCGATCTACCTAACCTGCACGTCTTTGGACTGTGGGAGAAAACCCACGCAGACACGGGGAGAACGTGCAGACTCCACACAGACTGTCACCTAAGGTTGGAATCAAACCTGGGTCCCTGGCGCTGTGAGGCCACCGTGTTAAACACTGTAGCACTGTGCCATTGTAATTGACCCTGATTAGTCAATGTGAGATCATTACTGTCTATAAAAAGTAGTGTGAATGAACTCTAAAAACCTGTACAATGATTTTTGTTCTGCTTCTTTCATACCAAATTTGCTTGTTGACTCTGTGTCAGCTGAAGGTAAATGTCCTTTATTGCAATACTTGGGGAAGATTCTTTACCTCTCCTGGGACTATGCACCTGTTAGGGCATTAAACACAAACACCTTCTTTACACAACTGTGTAATGTTGACAGAATTACTGTCAGATTGTTCCAGAACTCAAGAAATTGAAAACATGCCAAGATTGGTTGCAACATTTGGTGCTCCAACAGGAAAAAATAGTTCTCTTATGAGGTTTTATTGGGGTTAAATAAATGTATGAATATATCTAGTGTTGGTTACGGCTTATCTGCTTTTATTAAATTGTTTTTTCTCGTTCCCCCACTCTTCCATTTTCCTCCTGAAAGTAGTAAGTGATCATTAGATAGAGATATTTCAGTACAAGCAAGCTTTTGATCCTTCTTCCAGCAATATATTCTCATGATTGCGTCAGTGGCAAATATCAGCAGACAATTTTACAGCTAATTAGGAATGTGGGATTGTACAGGACCAGAAAGGGCTATATATCTGTCCTGACAGAGTGTCTAGGAAATATTGTATTCCATGATAATATAAATATATACGATTCAACTCTATAGAAATTTTCATGATGTACTTATCCATCACCACATTTGAATTTACTGAGACACCCACTTATTACAACCAGGTGAGGAGGCGTCAAATGATTGCTTTCTTTTCCTTCTCCGCATTTGGCCACAACAGGTTTTGTTTAAAAGGCTGTACTGGCCAATTGCATGAGTATTTTTGTGCTGTGATGTAAAAGGTATAATTGGACAGGTTTTCTTGAGTTTTAAGAAGAATAGAAGATAGCTTTTATTATACTTAACCTGGTCCAGGTAACACATAAGGACAGTCACACAAGCACGTACACACCACACAAACACATCTCATAAACACACATACACACACACACACATACACAGGCACACCATACAAACACACACACACACACACACACAAACATATCTCACAAGCACACATACACATGCACACACACCACATACGTATCTCAAAAGCACATATACACACATGGCATACATATGCACATGCACACAGACATACCACACAAACACACGCACCCACATCTCACAAGCACACATGAGCACACGCACCACACATGCATACAGACACACCACACAAACACGCACGCACAAACTCATCTCACAAGCACACACACACACAGACATGCTGCAGAGTGAGGAGGATGGAATTAACAATGGTAAAAGGTCATTTTGCTGACTCAGCTGCCTTGTGTCTGAACTCAGGTTTTGCCGTCTGCACTTTCTCCTTATGCTTTCAGTGTCGAGATGGTTTAAAGTTGCAAGTGGACGATTTATCTGCTGTTCTGGAGACAACAGAGCTTGATTGAGTATTTCTTGAAACCTCCGACTGTGCACCAGGACAATAAAAATCAGCAGTAAGAGTACAAAACATGCAAGTTGAATGGGGGAGGCGGGGGTGAAAGGAACCCTCTCAGGGTTTTCTTCCTTCAGTGTTTCAGTTGCTTGTGTAATTTTGCAGTGAAAACAAGTATTTAAATATGCAAGAGGGTTGACATTCTGTCATCAGCTGCCCAGTGACCCAAATATGGTCATATGATCACTATAGTGCACATGGAGCCATCAAGTCTGCACCTACTCTCTGAAAGAGCATTCTACACCTCCCCCCCACCTCCAAAAACCAGAGCACCTGGAGGGAACCCACACAGACACAGGGAGAACATGCCTACAGAGTGTCAGACAAGCTGGAATTGAACCTGGGTCCCTGTCGCTGTGAGGCAGCAATACTAACCACTGTACTATCATGTTATTCTAGTTACTTTGATAAGATCTTGGCTGGGAATTTTTCTCTCAGTCAGTGTCCTATTGTTCTAGTGATTCAGATAGTTCATCACCACCTAGTTGGGTACCTAGATGACTAGACATTTAACTGATGGAAAAGAAGATGACCCCCATTCATCGTCTCTCGAGAACAATGTTCTTGGTGTGGTTTTGCAGAACGGATTGCACCTATTTCAATAGTTTTGGAACGCAAAAGGTCCAGTGATGCCAACATGCAGCCATCTCTGACACTGATGCCAAGTCACTGGAATGTCTCATTTTAAAGAAAGATAAACAATGAGTTTTTAGCCAGTAATTTCAAAATTTTTTTTTGATAAAAGCACAATTTCACACCATAGTCATTGTTTTCTTCCCTGGCAGTCAAATCCATAAGGTCAGCTGCGTCTGTGTCAAGGAATTTGGAAAGACTTTGGTCCTATTTATGCCCCTTTCCTTGGATGAAATTAGAGTTGCAAGGATGATTTTGCAACTGTGGTCCCTCTGACCTCTTCTGAAAGTGCATTGGTTGCCATGTTGGTTTATTCTGCAATGCAGCTGTATTGTTTTATTGCATTTTAACCGACTAGCAAGGGAAACTCCACATATGCATTCACATGTTTTTGTATACCATCCAAATAACAAAGGGGATGTAGAAAATTGTTACTTCAGGTTTGCAGTGGCTTGGGTGGTGCAGTGGTTAACACCTCTGCCTCACAACGCCAGAGACCCAGGTTCGATTCCAACCTTGGGTGACTGTCTGTGTGGAGTTTGCACATTCTCCCCCATGACTGCATGGGTTTCCTCCAGGTGCTCCAGTTTCCTCCCACGGCCAACAATGTGCAGGTTAGGTGAATTGGTCATATTAAATTGCCCCTTAGTGTTTCAAGATGTGTAGGTTTGAGGGAATAGCCATGGTAAACGCATGGGGCTACGAGGATAGGGTGAAGGGGAGAGCCTGAGTGGGATGCACACTTGATGGGCCGAATGGCCTCCTTCTGCACTGTAGGAATTCCATGGTTCTATGTCAGTTCTCTGAGAGTAGTGCTGCTACTATATATTGTAAGTTCCAGAAATATTTTCACCAACGCTTCCAGCAGATGGACACATGTGTGATATGAAGGAAGCATGCAATATATGTTCCAAAAACGTGAATGGAATGTGCATGTATCTCTGAACTAAGCTTTTGGAAGGAACAGGCAACATTTGTTATTTTCCTTAAATGCAGTTGTTCTTTTTTAAAACCAACCCAGCACTCGGAAAGATAATTGGTAATTTTTGGCAGAAATCTGTAAAAGAAAAGTCATTATAATTATTGCTTACCATCATTTACATTACATTCACAGAGTATTATATCTCAGTAAGGGGCAGTGCATTTTAAAGGATATATATCACAGATCTATATTTCTAAAAAAGCAAATGGGGAGGATTTTCCACGCAACCCGTTACAAGTGTCATGGCGGCTGAGGTGAATCCCCATTAGCCAGTGGTGAGCTCTCGCAGTCTTGCCAATGTCATCGAGGTTTCCCATTGAATACACCCCTCACCACTAGGAAACTTGTGATGGGGGTATGCCGCCAATGGAAGCAGAAGATCCCATCACATGACCAGCTGGAAAGTTCCAGCTTTACTATAATTGTAGTAGGATTTGAGACTACTGCCTCACAACGTCAGTGACCCTGGTTCAGTTCTGGCCTTGGGTGAGTCTCTGCATGGAGTCTGCACATGTCTGTGTCTGTTTTCTCCACAGTAAGTCTCACAACACCAGGTTAAAGTCCAACATGTTTATTTGCAGCAAACGCCACTAGCCTTCGGAACTGGCTGTTCCTTTGTCAGCACCCACTTGACGAAGGAGCAGCGCTCCGGAAGCTAGTGGCGTTTGCTACAAATAAACATGTTGGACTTTAACCGGGTGTTGTGAGACTTCTTACTGTGTTTACCCCAGTCCAACACCGGCATCTCCACATCATGGGTTTCCTCCCACAGCCCAAAACTGCCCATGTTAGGTGGATTGGCCATGATAAATTGTCCCGCAGTATCAGCGGGAGTTTTGGGGATAGGGCCTGGGTGGGATATGTTGACAATGCAGCCTCGATGGGCTGAATGACCCCTTCCTGCACTGTAGGGATTCAGTGATTCTACAACTCCATGAGTTTAAATAAATCTCTGGTCCATTCCTAGTTTATCAATTCTAAAATGTGGTTTTTATTTTCAGGAATACTGGTAAATGCATTGAAGACATTTTTAAGTCTGTTGCTAGTTGTGACACAACTGTTTCTTCAACGCTTTCTCCAGTAATCCTGTGAGAAATGAGTCAAACCGTCAACACTAATTTAAAGCAGATACAATGACCTCAAAAGTAATGAGGTTGACTGACAAATAAAGCTGAGTCAATAACAACAGCCCTGGTTCTGTATTCTCCCACAAGGGCCACTAGGAGAGTTGTGATTGCAGCTTACTGGCAGTCGTGAAAAACCAGAAAACAGAAAAGCCTCACTCATTTAGGTAATAAACTTGAAGTCATTCATTGTGTGCATTAAAACTTTTCCCTGTACTGCTTCCGCGCATTTGCTTCAGACTTGACTGCAAATACCTGTTTCATCTTCCTCTGCGTCATCTCTCATGGTGATGGAATCAGAGCCTGATAATGGTACAAGAAATGTTACGAGTTCTGTAGAAACCAATAAATTTTATGAAGAGATTTGAACTTCCAGTTACTAGCTAAAAGAATGTCATGGCAGTGTTTCAGGCATGATTTTATCAGCCGTTCATGCCATGCTCCCGGTGCCATGAAGTCAGAATTCGGCCAGCCAAATTCCCGTTCGCTGCAACGGGATGGGAAAATCCTGCCAGCGTGAACGATGGTAAGATTCCAGCCTTCAAAACTTTTACCGTAACAAATGACTGAAAAAAATCTATTGAGAAAACATTACTCTCTTTTTTTAAGCAATTTTGGTTTTAAAAATCAGAGGAGAGATTCCCCATTTGCCTTTTAACACAATCACAAATCTCCTCTTACAATTATACATTACACTGAAACTTAAGTGGGCAATTCATCCTCCAGAAACCAGTCTAAAATTATTCTCTCAAAGGCTTGCTTTCTTTTTAACTTTCCCAGTGGAATAACTCCTGATCACAGAACTGACTTCCACTGTAAGGGGTACACTAGAGATTCCATCCTCTAGCCAAAGTGTGGTGAATCTTCCAGCCTCCTTTAAGTCCTCATGGATTTGGTCTCTTCAATCTGAGCACAAGCTTCCACCCATGTTTTGCATGGTGAACAATAGAGTCAGAATTTTCTCTGTTTCAGCTGTGGGCCTGGCTGCTTCTATACCTTGCTCTCTGCAACTCGGGTGGCTGCAGACCACACTCAACAAACTTCTGTCTATGATATTTATTGATTTGTAGGGAAGCCTGTAACCTAACCTCAAAAATCGTGTCCTCAGTCTTTTTTCCCATGGCAACAGGAAAAAGTATTAACCTTTTTTTAGGCAGAAATGCTGATTTGATCTCAACTCCTTTTCATCTTTGAAATAGGTGGATCTCTAACAGTCAAAACAACCAGAATTACTCTCAGGCAGAACTGGTCGTATGATCTCCTTCATTTGCCTTAAATTTAGAACTACTGTCCCAAAACATAATATATATTGTTTTAATTTTAAAGCCTCAGAGGTGTATTCAAGGCCACTATGGACTTTATTAGTTTAACCTTTTCCAGGCATTTGTATTATATTTAGGCATTGAGGCGCACTACGTATTATTTTGAAACGTTTCCTGGTAAATATTTGCCTGAGGATAAAAGATTATTCCATTTTGGGCATTTGTGTCGACTGATCTCTCTGGGTCTCAGCCAATTCAACATCCTGGTCAAACAATATGTCTTAATCCTAATATCAACAGAGTACTCATGTCATTTTATGGTGTCTCTTTGATTACCAACTGGTGTCATATGGTGGAAATTTCTGTGCTATATCCACTGACGGCTGTGTTGAGAGTATTCAAACCCATTTCATGTACAACCCTAATGCTTGGGCTATATTTCAATCCACCACCAAGAAGTGAAAACATATTAACCAAGCCTGGCACCCCAAACTTAACTTTGCATTGTTACTGTTCTTTGTAAAATTAGCTGTGTCATTAAATTATTCAGAATGAAACAGAGACATAGAAAATAGGTGCAGGAGAAGGCCATTTGGCCCTTCGAGCTTGCACCACCATTCAATATGATCATAGGTGATCATGCACTTTCGGTATCCCACTCACACTTTCTCTCCATATCTCTTGATCCATTTAGCTGCAAAGGCCACATCCAGCTCCCACTTGAACATATCTAACGAACTGGCCCAAACAGTTTAATTTGGTAGAAAATTCCACACGTTCACAACTCTCTGAGTGAAAAAGTTCTTCATCATAAGAACATAAGAACATAAGAAATAGGAGCAGGAGTAGGCCATCTAGCCCTTCGAGCCTGCCCCGCCATTCAATAAGATCATGGCTGATCTGTCGTGGCTCAGTTCCACTTCCCCGCCCTCTCCCCATAACCCTTAATCCCCTCTCTTATCAAAAACATGTCAGTCCTCAATGGCCTAACCCGTACTCTTAGACTGTGAGCCATAGTTCTGCACTTCCCCAACATCAGGAACATTCTTCCCACATCTAGCCTGCCCAGTCCCATCAGGATTTTATATGTTTCTATGAGATCCCCTCTCATTCTTCTAAATTCCAGCAAGTGCAAGCCCAGTTGATCCGCCTCTCTTCATACATCAGACCTGCCATTTCAGGAATCAGACTGGTGAACCTTTGTTAGACTCCCTCAACAGCAAGGATGTCCTTCCTCAGACTAGGGGAACAAAACTGCACACAATACTCGGAGTGTGGCCTCACCAAGGCCCTGTATACCTGCAGCAAAAGAAGTATTAATGTGATACTCCGAGCTGAATTTTTCCAATTCAATTACAATCCCCACATCAGTTTCTGAAGTAGAGATTCCTGGTCACAAATCTGGAAATGGCCTTGATGGGACATCAGTTGTGGCCAAGACATTGTGGGCGGAATTTTCCTGTCCCACCTGCTATAGGAATTGTAGCAAATGAGATAGGACCATGCAAAGGTCCATTGACCTTGGGTGGAATTTTCAGGTCTTGGGGCAAGTGCAGCTGGAAAGTCCTGTCCTGTATCTTTTCAAAGAGCAGTTATGTATAGCACTTGAAGAGATGGGGCTCAAAGGATATGGGGGAAAAGTGGGATCAGACTCTTGAGTTGAATGATCAGCCATGATCATAATGAATGGGCACAGCAGACTCATAGGGCCACATGGTCTCCTCCTGCTCCTATTTGTTTCCCTCAAATGACCAATTAAGAAGCTACCTCCAAGAGCCCCAATCAACTTAGGATGATGGGCCAACTCAGGAAGCAGGAGTCCCATAGAGATGTCTGGCCATAAGCCCCAGCAGGTGAGATGGGTGCAGCTGAACCAGGCAGGGTGACCATTTGGGCATTGCAAAATGGATGTGCTCTCTACAGTGCTGAGATGGGCTAAAAGAATACACATGGCCACAGCCATCCCATCATCAATGTGGCTGTGGCCTTTGCACCACAGAGAGTTCCTGTCAGGGTGATTGAAAGGATATATTGATGCCCCACCCTGTCCCTGGCCTGCCAATGGGAGGCCAATTGCAGTTGCACACCAAGATCCAACATCAGCAGGGACTCATCCACAGTCAGGAGGCAGTGACATAGTACTATTGTCGATTTGCTGGTAATCCAGAGACCCAGGGTAACGCTCTGGGGAACCAGTTCAATTTAGAAAAAGTTGGAATTAAAAATCTAATGCTGACCATGAAACCATTGTCATAAAAGCCCCATCTGGTTCACTAATGCCCTTTAGGGATGGAAACCTGCTGTCCTTACCTTATCTGGCCTACATGTCCCACAGCAATGCGGTCACCTCAAAAACACCTCTGAGTTGCCCTAGCCAACCAATCACTCAGTTGTGTCAAAGCACTCAAAACTATCAAAGGAATGGAACTGAACCAACTACCTGGCATCCTTCCCTAGAAGCCCTGTGGGTGCACCTACACCACATGGTGTGTAATAGTCAAAGAGTCATAGAGGTTTGCAGCATGGAAACAGGCCCATTGGCCCAACTTGTCCATGCCGCTCTTTTTTTTTGAAACCCCTAAGCTAATCCCTGTTGCCCAATTTGGCCCATATTTGTCTATACCCATCATACCCATGTAATTATCTAAATGCTTTTCAAAAGATAAAATTGTATCTGCCTCTACTGCTACCTCTGGCAGCTTGTTCCAGACATTCACCACCCTCTGTATGAAAAAACTGCCCCTCTGGATACTTTTGTACTTCTCCCCTCTCACCTTAACCTATGCCCTCTAGTTTTAGACTCCCCTACCTTGGGAAAAGATATTGACTTTAGACCTCTATAAGGTCACCCCTCAGCCTCCTACACTCCAGAGAAAAAAGTCCTAGTCTCTTCAGCCTCTCCTTATAACTCAATCCATCAAGTCCCGGTAATGTCCTGTAAATCTTTTCTGCACTCTTTCTAGTTTAATAATATCCTTTCTATAATAGGGTGACCAGAATTGCACACAGTATTCCAAGTGTGACCTCACCAATGTTTTGTACAACTTCAACAGGACATCCCAACTCCTGTATTCAATGTTCTGACTGACGAAACCAAGCATGCCGAATGCCTTCTTCACCATTCTGTCCATCTGTGACTCCACTTTCAAGGAGCTATGAACACATAACCCTAGACCTCTTTAATCTGTAACTCTCCCCAGTGCCCTACCATTAACTGAATAAGTCCTGCCCTGGTTCAGTCTACCAAAATGCATCACCTCACATTTGTCTAAATTAAACTCCATCTGCCATTTGTCAGCCCACTGGTCCAATTGGTCAAGGTCCCATTGCAATTGGAGATAACTTTCTTCACTGTCCACAATACCACCAATCTTGCTGTGGTTCAAGAAGACAGGTCACCACCACCATCCTCACAGGGGCAATTAGTGATGGGCAATAAATACTGGCACAGCCAGCCACAGCCAGCAAGGCTCACATCTCTCGCATGAATAAAAATAAGGAAGGTCCAGGTGGTATCATCAGCTTTCCCCTCAGAGGTGGGAATACCTCGGGTAGCTGACCCAACCTTCTATTTTCCAACCTCATACCCCGTCTGTGGACCTGAGAACATTCAGCCCTCTGTTTCAGAACCACTGAATAATATGGAGTTACATTTTGAAATGGGTAAGGTTGTTTAGTAGTACAGGACAAGCAAGCCAGAAGGTGACACTTCAAATTCTAGCATGGCACACTGCAGAACGGAACCAAATGTGTCAGCTAGAAACAAAAAAATGATTGTGCTGGATTGTTGTAAAAAATATCATTGATTTATTAATATCCTTCAGGTAAGGCTGCTGCACCCAATCTGACCTACACAGAGCTTCAATCCCACATTTTATGGTTAATTCTTAAAGCCATCAGTGCAACTAGGGGTAAACAGCAAACACAACCATGCCATTGTTACCCACCTGTCCAAAGATATGCAGGTTAGGTGGATCGGCCATGCTAAATTTACTCTACTGTCAGGGGATTAGCACAGTAAATATGTGGGATTACGGGAATAGAGCCTGTGTGGTATTGTGGTCAGTGCGGACTTGATGGGCTGAATGGCCTCCTTATACACTGAAGGATTCTATGACCTGTTAAGGTTAAAGGAAGAAGTATTTCCTCATGCTACAGATATTCACTTTGCTGAATGGATCTTCTCTTTCATGAACTTGATACATCTTTTATTTGTATTGAACAAAGCCCAATTCAGAATAATCTAACCACAGTAAACTGTACTCTAGAATCTATGTACATATCTCATTGTATCTTTAATCTATTTAGATATGGCTATAACATGCACCATAACGGTTGTGCAGACTGAAGTTGCTGTAACATATATTTTTTAAATATCTACTAAAGTTTATGTGTTGAACTGGACTTTAACTCAGATTTTTCTTTATTAGAACAAATCTTCCAAGATTCAAAACCAACAGCCTAATAGTTTTTAATACTGTCCACAGAAAATATAACACGAAAACAGGCCATTCGGCCCAGAGTCCAAATGCCCATCTGAATTCCGTCTTGGTATTGTACAAACCCTGTCAAAACCCGTCGTAAACTTTTTCTTTCCACAGATCTAAGTTGGGAAAAGAATTAGAAAACTGTAGTCAGAGTCCAACCTTGAGCCAAAATTCCCCCTCCACCCCCCGCTAAGTTGCAGAGCAAAGTCCACAGCCATAAAACAAGGCATATTCCCGCAAATTTGGAGAGAGTGCAAAGAAGGTTTACCAGGATGTTGCCTGGTCTTGGAGGGTTTTAGGTATGAGGAGAGGTTGAATAAACTCAGATCATTTCCACTGGGAAGACAGAGGCTGAGGGTTGACCTGATAGAAGCCTACAAAATTATGTGAGGCATTGATAGGATGGCTAGTCAGAGGCTTCTTTCCAAGATTGAAAGGCTGACTACAAGAAGACATACCTTTAAAATGAGAGTTAGTAAGTTTAGGGGAAATGTATGGGGAAAATTTTACACAGTAAGAAGTCTCACAACACCAGGTTAAAGTCTAACAAGTTTATTTGGTAGCAAACGCCACTAGCTTTCAGAGCTCTGCCCCTTCATCAGGTGAGTGGGGAGTTCTGATCACAAACAGGGCATATAAAGGCACACACTCAGTTTACAGAATACTGATTAGAATGCGAGTCTTCACAGCTAATCAATTCTTAAAGGTGCAGACAATGTGAGTGGAGATAGCATTAAGCATTGGTTAAAGAGATGTGTATTGTCTTCAGATAGGACAATAAGTGAGATGTTGCAAGCCCAGGCAAGCCACGGGAGTTACAAATAGTGTGACATGAACCCAAGATCCCGGGTGAGGCCGTCCTCTTGTGTGCTGAACTTGGCTATCAGTTTCTGCTCAGCGACTCTGCGCTGTCGTGTGTCGTGAAGGCCACCTTGAAGAACGTTTACCCGAAGATCAGAGGCCAAATGCCCGTGACCACTGAAGTGTTCACCAACAGGAAAACAGTCTTGCACACTGTTCATGTTACACTATTTGTAACCCCCATGGCTTGCCTGGGCTTGCAACATCTCATTTACTGTCCTGTCTGGAGACAATACACATCTCTTTAACCTATGCTTAATGCTATCTCCACTCACATTGTCTGCACCTTTAAGACTTGATTAGCTGTAAAGACTCGCATTCTAGTCAGTATTCTGTAATCCAAGTGTGTGCCTTTGTATGCCTTGTTTGTGACGAAGGAGCAGTGCTCCGAAAACAAGTGGCGTTTGCTACCAAATAAACCTGTTGGACTTTAGCTTGGTCTTGTGGGACTTCTTACTGTGTTTGCCCCAGTCCAATGCCGGCATCTCCACATCATGAAAGTTTTACACACAGAGGGTGGTGGATGCCTGGAACACACTGCCAGTAGAGATGGTGGACGTAGGCACATTAGCAATGTTCAACGTGTATCTTCATAGACACATGAGCGAGAGGTGAGCAGAGGGATAGCAACCGCATATCAGCGCAAGCTTTGTGGGCCAAAGGGCCTGTTCCTGTACTGTTCTTTCCTGTTTGTAACACAATATTGTGAAAGCTCTGCAGGAAGTGGGGTGCTAGAATATGCAGATGCAGCCAGCAACCTCGAGAGTCACTCAGTCACACTGATGACCTGTGTACAAAGAGACAGTACGTTCAGTGAACCCAGGGCTCATCTGCTGTCCAAGTCCCTAACCTTCCAACTTGCAATATAAGCCAACTGCCTCCAATTAATACGTCAGATCAAAGCGCAATTTATTTATGGAAATTGCCAGCAAACATTCTTGGCGGCACCAGCTGCTGTACAATAATGTGGAAACTCAGCAGAGCAGCTATTTAAGATGAAGAAGTTAACAATATAAATTCCTCGAGTATATCGTCACATGAATATGGGGGGAAGCATTATTTATCAAGTCATTTTAAACAAGTCTGAAGGAAAAAAAGACAATACCACTAAAATGTCACTCTTGGCTCATTCCCTGTGTGTCAGAAGGTTGTGTGTTCAAGTCCCTTGCCAGTGACTGGGACATATAAGTGTGAATGGGGTTGGGGGTATATTTCCCCACCCCTGGCCCATTCGAAAAGTCAGTCACAAATTGACCAACTTGAATAAAGGCTGAAACCAAGAGAGAAAATGCTGGAAAATCTGGAAAAGAGTCATCTGGACTCGAAACAGATGCTGCCAGACCTGCTGAGATTTTCCAGCATTTTCTCTTTTGGTTTCAGAGTCCAGCATTCACAGTAATTTGCCTGAAGAAAGGCTGTGTCGCAGTGATGTTAATTGCAGTAGACTTAACAAGCTAAAGAGTGGGACTTCTGTCCTTCAGTGAAATGAAGTCCTGTCCTCACGACCTGCCAGTCAATCAGATGGGGCTGCAGCTCTTGCAGTCTCAGCAGTGCCAGATCTCAGCAGTGGGCACAGCTAGGACGGCAAGTGCGTCCACTTAAGAAGAAAGGATGGGTCACAGACTGAGATAAGTCCTGGGCTTGATGGGCAGGGGGGCATCAGGCACATTAGGAAATGGGGTAATGTGGGGGTAGGTTTTCGAGGACAGGCAGGGAGGCACAAAGGAGGGAATGGATCTCAGAGGGGACGCCCTCAATGTGCACAGGGCACCTTTGGTGCAAAAACAGCCATCTGGCTCTCACCCATCTTCCATTGCCCAGCATATTATGCCAGTGCAGGCAGATTGAAGCACTTAATTGCCACTTGCTTGGATAGTTGAGGACCTCAGTAGGTCTAAGGGTAGGGCATCTAGTGGAAGCCTTATTCATCACCCCTCCCCGATATTACCAGGACCATGTCGAAGGTGGGTGAGGATGCAGTGGGCTGATAATCCAATCAATTTATGTGCCCCCCACATCTAAAGCACACCCACCAGGGGGCTTTAAACTCCCCCAACTCCACACCACCACCCGACCCAAGTCTAGGCTGGTATTTCAGAACAGAACAGAGAGCGCACTGTTATTAGAGATGCCATCTCTTCAATAAGATGTTAAACTAAGGCCATGTCATCACTCAGGTGGAAGTGAACTATCCCAGGCTGTTATTGGAAAAAGAACATGGGAGATATCTTGGCTCAAAAACATGATTAAAGCAGATGAACAATATTTATTTAATTACTGTTTGTGTGGGAGCTTTCTCTCTGTCACATTCCCATCCAGCTTCAGCAAAGACTACACTTCAAAAGTACTCAGTTGGCTGAGCAGGGCTTTAGGACATTCAGATTACATGAAAGGCATTGTATAGTACAAGTTCTCGCTTTCATAACAAGTGTGTATAGTGCCTGGCTTTAATGATATTTTCATCACCGAGTCTCTATCCTAAGGCAGATCGTGAAGTCATTTTCTTACCAATTGCAACTGGGGTTGACAGATGCAGTTAGATCCAAGTACGAGAAGGAAATATTTCACTCTTTGCACACCAGACCACATGCCATATCACATATCTCTCAAACGCCTCGGTTGCCCAGTATAAAGAATTAGCTTCTGCTTCTTTCCCCAGATTAATATTAATAAGCCATTTCACATATTCTTCTATAGTATGTAGAAGCTTATCAAAGTGTTTCACCCACCATCTCTTTGAAGTGCTGTTGCTGTCATTCTGCAGGCTCAGAAGTTTCTAAGCTTTGAATGTGATGTTGCAGGATAGTGTGACGCACAGATGCTGAAACCAGAATTATCGTGGCTGAAGGGCACGAAACAACCTAAACTTTATATTCAATTTAATGACTTCTCAATCCTGTCGCATCTGGAGCCCCTCATAATGCAGCGAGCTTGCTCAGTGATGTCTTTTGATTTGAATTGATTTATTGTTATCACCTGTATCGGCATACAGTGAAAAGTATTGTTTCTTACGCGCTATGCAGACAAAGCATACTGTTCTTAAAGGACAAGCAACCTCTGCCGGAATTTTACTGTCTCACCCACCCGTAAGATCCCGCCTGAGGCCAGTGGAGAATGCCATTCTGCGAGCCTCACTCACCCTGATTTTGGGGCAGGTGAGGTGGTAAAATTCTGGCACTGTGTTTGCGTGGGTTTCCTCCGGGTGCTCTGGTTTACTCCCACAGTCCAAAGTTGCGTGGATTAGATTGATTAGCCATGCTAAATTGACCCTAGTGTCAGGGGATTAATGGCGTAAATACGTGTGGTTATGGGAATGGGGGCTGGGTGGGATTGTGGCCAGTACAGAGTCAATGGGCCAAATGGCCTCCTTCTGCACTGTAGCGATTCTATGATACATGGGGGAGAAGGAGAGGGTGCTGAATGTAGTGTTACAGCAATGGCTTGGGTGTTGAGAACGATCAACTTTATATAAGGTAGGTCCATTCAAAAGTCTGATGGCAGCAGGGAAGAAACTGTTCTTAAGTCTTCAAGTCACTGACACTGATTGATGCATTTTGCTACTGTAAATAATGCATCACACTTACACTTTTATCCTGTAACATTACCATGCTCAAGGAGAGTAAAAGATTTTGGCAGAAAATCATTTAGAAAATAATGAATTACAACGTCTCGTGTGCCTTGGATCTTTGGCTGTACTAATTGTTAATTGTATAATAATTGTGGACAGGTGGTGGGTATTAACTAGGATTCAGCTTGAACCCATGTAAAGAGTATTGAAACTGTGGTGTATTTGAGTTAGGAGGTATACGCTTGTAATGTTTAACTCTGTAAACGAATGTAAAACTGGGTCAACGTTGGCTCCACTACCGGAAGAAACCGGAGCACCTGGAGGAAACCCACGCAAACACGGGTGTCAGAATTTTACCACCTTTCCTGCCCCAAAATCGGGGTGAGTGAGGCTCACAGAATGGCATTCTCCATTGGCCTTGGGCAGGATCTTATGGGTGGGTGAGGCAGTAAAATTCCGGCAGGGGTTTCTTGTTCTTTAAGGACGGTATGCTTTGTTTGCGTAGCACGTAAGAAACAATATTTTTCACTGTATGCCAATACATGTGACAACAATAAATCAATTCAAATCAAAAGACATCACTGAGCAAGCATCTTTCAGCAATCAGTTTCCTGGAATATAACACTAATGATTACTTTAGTATAGAGTCATAAAATCATAGAAAGGTTACAGCGCAAAGGAGGCCATTCAGCCCACCATGTCAATGCCAGCTCTCTTCTTGTGCAACTCACTCTCGACCCATTCCCTTGTCTTTTCCTGCTACTTCTTTTCTTTCAGGCAATTATCCAATCCTCCTTTGAAAATCACAATTGAATCTACCTCTACCATACTCTAAGCATTCCAGATCCTGACCATTCGCCGAGAGAAACAAAGATAGGAGCAGGAGGAGGCCGTTCGGCCCTTCAAGCCTGCTACTCCATTCATTATGATCATGGCTGATCATCTAACTTAATAGCCTGATTCTGCCTTTCCCCCATATCTTTTGATCTCCTTTGCCCAAGTGTTATATCTAATTGCTTCTTGAAAACATTCAATATTTTAGCCTCAGCTACTTTGTGGTATGAATTCCACAGGCTGGCCACTCTCTGGGTGAAAGAATTTCTCCTCTTCTCTGTCCTAAACGGTCTACCCTGTACCCTCAGACTGTGACCCCTGATCCTGGACACTCACACCATCAGGAACATCCATCAAACAAACCTCAACATGTGCTTTGTCTGCCTCACGTATCTATTGATGTGGGAAGTTTTCTAAGGGTTGACGGAATGAAAAAAAAGTATTGTGCACCCATTCCATCCAATAACCTCAGACTGTGACCCCTGGTTCTGGACACTCACACCATCAGGATCATCCTGAAAATGCTGGAAAATCTTAGCAGGTCTGACAGAATCCATGGAGAAAGAGAGCAGAGCCGATGTTCCGAGTCAGGTTGACCCATCGTCAGAGCTGAAGATAAGGAAAATTGGACAAGATTGTCTCAATCTTTTCGGGCAGAATTTTCTGACCGCACTCGCCTGAAAATCCCTCCCGAGGTCGCTGGACCTTTGCATGGTTCGCCCCTTCCTGTCTGCAACGATTCCCGTGGTGAGCCGGATGGAAAAATTCCCCCTCTTCGCCAACTTATATCCACGTGGTTGACATCCCTCATCCCTGGATCCATTCTATGAATCTTTTCTATATCGTCTCCAATCCCTTCACATTTATCCTGAAGTGTAATGGCCAGAAGTGGACACAATAGTCAGTGTGGTTGGGTGTGGGAGAAAAACTGAAACTATTCTGGTTAGAATTTCAGACACGACTTTGACTTCAATATTCTGATCAAACCTCATACATTATTCAGTGATCTGTATGTAAAATTCAATTACTGCTTTGAAGTGTTCACTCTTGGTAGAAAGTGTTGGAGAATTTTCCACCTCCATGCTCCACAGCCTGGTGTTTGACACGTAATTGGGTGGAAAGTAATGGACCTGTGAGCTTAGGAAAGGAAATTTTATTTCCAGAACAAAGAGATCTAGGGGTACAGATTCATAGCTTCTTGAAAGCGGAGTCACAGCTGGACAGAGTGGTGAAGAAGGCATTCTGCATACTTGGTTTCATTGGCCAGAACATTGAATACAGGAGTTGGGATGTCTCCTTGAAGTTGCACAAGACATTAGTAAGGCCACACTTGAAATACTGTGTACAGTTCTGGTCACCCTATTATACAGTTTGATTTGATTTGATTTATTATTGCCACATGTATTAGCACACAGTGAAAAGTATTGTTTCTTGCATGCTATACAGACAAAGCATACCATTCATAGAGAAGGAAATGAGAGAGTGCAGAATGTAGTGTTACAGTCATAGCTAGGATGTAGAGAAAGATCAGCTTAATGCAAGATAGGTCCCTTCAAAGTCTGATGGCAGCTGTTCTTGAGTCGGTTGGTGCGTGACCTCAGACTTTTGTATCTTTTACCTGATGGAAGAAAGTGCAAGAGAGAATGTCTGGGGTTTTTGGGATCCTTAATTAAGTTGGTTGCTTTGCTAGGCAGTGGGAAGTGTAAACAGAGTCAATGGATGGGAGGCTGGTTTACGTGATGGATTGGGTTACATACACCACCATTTGTAGATTCCTGCAGTCTTGGGCAGAACAGAAGCCATACCAAGCTGTGAAGCAGCCAGAAAGAATGTTTTCTATGGTACATCTATAAAAGTTGGTGAGAGCTGTAACTGACATGACAAGTTTCCTAATTTCCAAAGGATTAAACTAAAAAGAGTGCAGAAAAAATTTACTAGGATGCTACCGGGACTTGATGGTTTTGAGTTATAAGGAGAAGCTTGATAGACTGTGACTTTTTTCCCTGGAGCATAGGAGACTTAGGGGTAATCTTATAGAGATCTATAAAGTAATGAGGGGCATAGATAAGGTAGATAGTCAACATCTTTTCCCGAAGTTTGGGGAATCTAAAACTAGAGGGCATAGATTTAAGGTGAGAGGGGAGAGAAAAAGGGTCCATAGGGACAATTTTTTTCACACAGAGGGTGGTGAGTGTCTGGAACATGCTGCCAGAGGTAGTAGTAGAGGTGGGTACAATTTTATCTTTTAAAAGGCATTTGGACAGTTGTATGGGTAAGATGGGTATAGAGCGATCTGAGCCAAACGTGAGCGTGGGATTAGCTTAGTGATTAAAATAAAGGGCGGCGTGGATAAGTTGGGCTGAAGGGTCTGTTTTCATACTGTAAACTTCTATGACTCTATGACTCAAGTCAGTTTTTTGTTGCTGTGGACAGATATGGCTTTTTATGCCTGTGAACTATTCTCAGAGCAGCTGGAAGAGGAAGCAAGCTCAGAGATGAGTCACCACTTGGGCACTTTTAGGAGCACCATGTGACAAGGACTTCTTGTATCCTCCTCCATCTTGCTGTTAAAGATTTCACATTGTATTGATGATGAGGAGAGGAAGCACCACGCAGCACCAGGTCCAAATATCTTTACATTGGAAATTTAAAACCTTGGCTTCCAAGAACAGTATCTTTATGACTTCATAGACCTCCAGGCCTCAGGGCGATTGCATGTCCCTAACGTGCATTTTCAGTACACCTATAGCACAATCTTACACAGGGCAGCCAATGAAGAGGCCGCCTCCATGTTCACCATCTAATCCAAGGAAGGCATTGGCATAGTGGTATTGTCACTGGACTAGTAATCCAGAAACACAGGGTAATGTTTTGGGGACCTGGGTTCAAATCCCACCATGACAGATGGTGAAATTTGAATTCACGAAAAATCTGGAATTAAGAGTTTACTGATGACCATGAAACCATTGTCAATTTTCGGAAAAAAGCTCATCAGGTTCAAAAATGTTCTTTAGAAAAGGAAATCTGCCATCCTTACCTGGTCTGGCCTATATGTGACTCCAGACCCACAGCAAATGTGGTTGACCCTTAAAATGGCCTCAGGGACATGCAATAAATGCCAGCCCAGCCAACGATTCCCATGAACAAATGTTAAAAGGATCACGGGTGGGTTCTCAAGGTCCAATCAAAAGGTCTGCAGCACCGGATGGGTGACAACCCCACAAGGAGAAGTGGACTTTGTTAGGGTAGGTAGGAGGCCACGAGGGTGCCTTAAAAATGAAGGCGCACTTGGAAACCCACTGAAAATTTAGAAGTAGAAATAGTGCTGTTAGGGCCAGCAGTGTGGCAGGTAACACTGTGGCTGCCATTCTCTTATTTGTTCTGATTTGCATCGAGGACCTTGACAGGAGGCTCCAGTGCGCCCCCCCCCCCCCCCCCCAACATCCCCCCCCCCAATCCCCTCTTCCCGCACCCCACCATCCCCAGGCCTCTCGCCAGGCACAGCCCTCAGCAGGGGGCCCAATTGAAACCAGAAAAATTCCAGCAGCTTGTGAAAATCCTTCTTAAATGGAGCCTCAATTAGCTGCCTGTTTCCGAAGAGTGGGAATGCTGACTCCAGGTGAACTATCCAGTGGGCTATCTGATGAACAAAAGTGATATAGTTTGACTGGAAAATCTGGTACATGTCTCCTCCCAACCCACTGGAGCCACCAGTCTATCTTGATAACTATGCCAAAGAAACACTACATGTCCCAAGCATCATTATGTAACTAATGAGCTTTGGAAACCGAACAAGCAATGCATGAAATGATACACAATGATGTGAAGCATACAGCCAGATACCATTGCAAATTCTTTATTTGAAGCTGCTGTCAGTCTGCAGGGAATACAAGCTGATGTACATCTTCTCAAAGTGGTAGATGGGAACTGCCTGACAGGGGAAGAGAGTCTTCAAGCTATTACCCTGGGAGCTAAACAACCAACAGGTTTATCACCTGTCCCTGTCTTCATACTTACCTGCAAAGTGAGAGAATTGGCTCCTTTTAAAAGCACTTCTTTTAATCCCTTTAGTTTGAATCCTGTGTTGGCTGAAATTTTCCAGCCATTCCCGCTGTCGGGATCGTCCAGTCCCGCAGACGGAGACTTCCTGCTGCGGGTTACCCAGTGGCAGAGAGTGCGAACAATGGGAAGACCCATCGGCAGTGGTGGGGCCAGAAGAGAGCTCCGCCTCCTCAAAACATGGTGTGGGGAGGTTTGGTGGGTGTGGGGGGTGGGGGGGGGGTACCCCGCCTGCTTGCCCATAGTTTAATGTGGATTGTAAGGGTTATGGGGAGAGGGCGGGAAAGTGGAACTGAGCCACGACAGATCAGCCATGATCTTATTGAATGGCGGGGCAGGCTCGAAGGGCTAGATGGCCTACTCCTGCTCCTATTTCTTATGTTCTTATGTTCTTATGTAAGTGAAATTCTGAGCACCCAGAGCATTCTGACTTGGGTCACTGTGTGGTGTGGAGTTTGCATATTCTCCCCACGTCTGCGTGGGTTTCCCCATGGTGCTCCAGTTTCCTCCCACAATCCAAGGATGTTAGGTTGATTGGCCATGCTAAATTGACCCAAGTGTCAGTGCGCACTCGATGCGCCGAATGGCCACCTTCTGCACTATGTGGATTCTATGAGTTCTATTGTACAAGGGGACGTATGGGAAAGGGGTCTCCATCGATTTGCAAACTTACATGACCAGTTTGAGCTGCAGGAACAGGGAGAAAGGTAGAAGCTCCATTTCACATGTGTGAGGACTTAGTTGCCTGATGCTCCACAGTGGACGGACACGTTGAGAAATTGTCATGCTGTTCTTTCATCCTGGCTACTATCCATAGCATATTGCTTGCGATAGCCCTCAATCTGTGAATGAACGCATAAAGCAACGAGTGTTGTTCACTGATCCTCAGCTGGTGGGAAACCTACATACTAATGCCTGGCACTGGCAATGAATTTTGATCTCAGTATTATGTGGGAACATCTTTGGCTGAGGTTTTCCACTCAGGAACTGCAGGTGGATTCTGTGGTTTTCTGTTGATTGTAGAGAAAGAGAGAGAAAAACATTGCATTTAACAACCTCAGGAATTTTTAAGCACTTTACAACCAGTGAAGTACTTTTTGAAGTGTAGCCACTGTAGGTAATGCATGAGGGAATCTGTGCATCACTCGTACCCACAAACAGCGAAATGATCAGTTTTTTTTTGTTACGTTGACTAAGGGGCAAATGAATGACCAGGACACTAAGGCCAGCGTGGAGGCACAGTGGTGAGCACTACTGCCTCAGAGCGCCAAGTACCCTGATTCATATCTGGCCTCAGATGACTGTGTGGAGTATTGCACATTCTCCCCATGTTTGTGTGGGTTTTGTCCAGGTGCTCCAGTTTCCTCCCACACTTCAAAGTTGTGCCGCTCAGGTGGATTGACCGCGCTAAATTGCCCCTTACTGTGTAGGCTAGGTGGATTGACCATCGGAAATGCATGGGGTTACAGGGATGGGGATGATAAGAAACTCTGTAGGAGTATTGGTGCAGATTTCATAGAATCATAGAAACCCTACAGTGCAGAAAGAGGCCATCTGGCCCATCAAGTCTGCACCGACCACAATCCCACCCAGGCCCTACCCCCATATCCCTACACATTTACCTGCTAATCCCTCTAACCTACACACCTCAGGACACGAAGGGGCAATTTTAGCATGGCCAATCAACCTAACCCGCACATCTTTGGACTGTGGGAGGAAACTGGAGCATCCAAAAGAAACCCACGCAGACACGAGGAGAATGTGCAAACTCCACACAGACAGTGACCCAAGCCAGGAATCAAACCCAGGTCCCTGGAGCTGTGAAGCAGCAGTGCCAACCACTGTGCTAAAGTGCCGCTGTGATGGGCTGAATGGCTTCTTCTGCACTGTAGGGATTCTATGAAACAATCCTATTCCATGAAACTTCCCTGCTTTTCTTCAAAATAAGACCTTTTTGTCCAGATGAGGGGGCAGATAGGGCTCAGTTTAACATTTACTTTTATCTCTGACAGTGCAGCACTCCCTCAGTACTGCACTGCAGCATCACCCTCAATTTTTGTGCTTAGGTCATGGATTGGAAGTTGAGTCCACAACCATCTAATTTAGAATGGGCGCAAGTTCAAGCCGTTTAGGTTCCACAGCACATGTTCCTGGCACGAGCCAAGAGTGTTAGAAAATAAATTGTGACCTTTTTCTAGATTATCTTGTTTAGTAGATAATTCCATCTGTTTATATGTCTTCAAGTTCCTCACGGGTAGCTACTTTAAATTTACGTGTCAGTATTTTTGGTTTATATATTTTACTCTACATTAATATGTTGAGTTTGTGTTTTCTATTCCCTTTTAACACAATGCAAATCCCTCTTCGACAGATTCCTTTCTGGATTTAGAGTTTAAGCTTCTAAGCTTTCCCCACAGCTTTCTACTCTTCCTACACAGCTTTAATCTCATTGCTATTTTCTCTTCATTTTCTAATATATATATATCTCTTTTATATTTCCTCAAAACTGTGTGTGTGGTATCCTTAATGTAGTCTAAATACTGCTTTGTGAATTTCTGAAGAGTTTTATTTTACTCTTCTGGTTAAATCTATTAAATTTTTAAAATTACATTATTGCATTGGCTCCATTTTGAATGAGGAATGCAGACTTAAGTTTTTCTAGGTTGCTCTCCCAGGTTTATGTAAAGGATCTCAGAAAAGAGCAAGGGTTTTCCCTGTTATCTCGGTCAATATTTATCTCTTAACCTACATCACTAAAAAAAATCAAATGATCTGATCATTATTTCATCGAATCATAGAATACCTACAGTGCAGAAGAAGGCCATTCAGTCCATCCAGTCTGCACCAACTCTCCAACAGAGTAACTTAACCCCACCCGCCCCCAACCCAATCTCCTTAAACCCATTCACGCACCATGGTTAATCCATCTAACCTACACACTTGGGACATTAAGGGGTAATTTATCATGGCCAATCCACCTAAACCTGCACATCTTTGAAATGTGGGAGGAAATCGGGGCACCCAGAGAAAACCCTCATAGACACTGGGAGAGCATGCAAACCCCACACAGTCACCCGAGACCAGAATTGAATCCAGCTCCCCAGCGCTGTGACCCTTCAATGCTTCAATGCTACCCTTCAATGCTGTCTGTGGATCGTCAATGTGCACCAATGGCTGCCATGATTCCACCATTTACAATGGAGACTACACTCCAATACTTCAACATAAATAAATGGCTTTGGAATATCAGTAGGCTGTGAAAGCTACTGTACAGACTTTCTTTATTCCTTTACTATAATACATTTTGTCTCGACTGAGCACTCTTTGCTGTATGTCACAAATAAACTGCCATTTACCTTGCTGTTAAATTAATTATTGAGCCTTTTGTGACAACTGTCACTCGTCCCACTGCTGCTCCTGTATCATCGTACATCGATAAATAACATTACCCTTCATTAAACTATCTGACTGCTCAGAAAAGCAAACAAATCCTGAGGCTTATCCTGAGGCGTATTTGTTTACACATCAAGCTAAAGCTTTACTTCAGGTTAATTAATATTTGTAGCTGGTTCAGTTGTGCATCTATTAAAAATGTGATGTTATATTGTTGCTGAGTTATATCAATCCAACGCATTGCTTTTTCTAAAATAAAATAAATTAATGAATTTGAGGGTTTTAAAGGAAGATACTGCAATATATATTGCAGCATTTTAAAATGATTTCCCTTAAAGCTTTTATTTTACATTAATGTACTAATGCTACTTTATTCCTGATGGGTGACAACCAAATACGTCCAACACACACAAGCAACTGATGAAATGGAATTAAAATTGACAAACACATGGGGTGGCACAGTGGTTAGCACTGCAGGCTAACAGCGCCAGGGTCCCATGTTCAATTCCGGCCTCGGTTCACTGTCTGTGTGGAGTTTGCACATTCTCCCTGTGTCTGCATGGGTTTTCTTTGGGTGCTCCGGTTTCCTCCCACACCCCAAAGATGTGTGGAATGGTTGATTGGCCATACTAAATTGACCCTAGTGTGAGGGGGATTAGTGGGGTAAATATGTGGGGTTATGGGATAAGGGTCTGGATGGGATTGTGGTCAGTGCAGACTCAATAGGTTGAAGTGTCTCCTTCTTACTGTAAGAATTCTATGAAGCATAAAGGTGAGGGCCGCGATTCAGCTGTTTTGAATCCCAGTGCCCACGCCAACGAGAAAACTAGAGTGTTTCCCACTGGCATTAGCAGTGCCTGTGTGGTGGGATTCACCTAACCTGCCCATCTTTCGACAGTGGAAGGAAACCAGAGAACCCGGAAGAAACCCACATAGACACCGTGCAAACTCCACACAGACAGTGACCCAAGGCCGGAATTGAACCCGGGTCCCTGGCATTCTGAGGCAGCAGTGCTAACCACTGTGCCATCATGATTAATCCTTTATAATACGGTTGAGACTTGGCATGTTTGCAGTATTTATGTTCATGAAGCTTTTGAGGTTTTGTACTTAATTAAAGACCAGTTGGAGGGAATTCCAATCCTACAGCAATGAAGTGCAGATCTGTCCTATTGTATAACACTTCAGCTCTAAGAGAACCTGCTCATTAAAACCTGATAATAAATTATATACACAGTAATATTTTAGTTCAAAGAACAGCAGTGTAATAATGATGAGATAATTGATTTTTAATAAATGATGTAGTAGTGGTGGGATAAATATTGGCCAAGATATTAGGAGGACTTCTCATTTCTTCTTCCAATACCCACCGAGAGATATTTTTAGGAGTAAAGACTTCAGTTTACTTTCTCGCAGGAGGCAGTGGCATAATGGTATTGTTACTGGACGAGTGACCCAGAGATCCAGGGTAATGCTCTGGGGACCCAGGTTTGAATCCCTTCATGGCAAATTGGTAAGTTTGAATCTGGTAAAGCCTTGAATTAAAAGACCATGAAACCATTGTAGGCTATTGCAAAAATCCATCTGGTTCACTAATTTCTTTTTGGGAAGAAATAGAGTCATAGAGGTTTACAACTTGGAAACAGTCCCTTCGGTCCAACTTGTCCATGCTGCCCTTTTTTTTTGAACAACTAAGCTAGTCCAATTCCCCAAGTTTGGCCTATATCTCGCTGTACCCATCATACTCATGTAACTGCCTAAATGTTTTTAAAAGACAAAATTGTACCCGCCTCTACTACTACCTCTGGAAGCTCGTTCAGACACTCACCACCCTCTGTGTGAAGGAATTGCCTCTCTGGACCATTTTGTATCCCTCCCCTTTTACCTTAAACCTATGCCCTCTAGCTCTAGACTCTCCTATCTTTGGGAAAAGATGTTGACTATTTAGCTGATCTACTCCCCTCATTAATTTATAGACCTCTATAACATTACCCCTAAGCCTCCTACGCTCCAGGGAAAAAAGTTGCAGTCTATCAAGCCTCTCCTTATAACTCAAACCACCAAGTCCTGGTAATATCCTAGTAGATTTTTACTGCACTCTTCCTGGTTTAATAATACCCTTTCTATAATAGGGTGACCAGACTGTACATGGTATTCCAAGTGTGACCTTACCAATGTCTTGTACAACTTCAACAAGATGTCCCAGCTCTTGTGCTCAATGTTCAGATCAATGAAACCAAGCATACCGAATGCCTTCTTCACTACTCTATCCACCTGTGACTCCACTTTCAAGGAGCCCTGTACCCCTAGATCTCTTTGTTCTATAAGTCTCCCTAACACCCTACCGTTAACTGAAATCTGTCATCCTTACCAGCCTGGCCTACATGTGAACCCAGATCCACAGTAGTGTGGCTGACTCATGAATGCCCCAGGATGGGTAATAAATGCAGGCCCAGCCAGCAACACCTTCATCCCATGAACAAAAAAAACTACAAGATGGCACCTTTGATACATGGATGATATTGGAATAGTGTAGGTTAGATGGGCTATAGATTGGCTTCACAGGTTGGAGCAACATCGAGGGCCAAAGGATCTGTACTGCGCTGTAATGTTCTATGTTTGACAGCATGGCTCTCCCTCAGCACTGCGAGGTCAGTCTCTGCAGTAGGATTTGAATCCACCATCTTTTAATTCCAAGACAAGATGGTTACTATACTGAGATATGGTTCCACTGGTCGGCGCAACATCGAGGGCCGAAGGGCTTGTACAGCACTGTAATGTTCTATGTTCTATATCCAACCTTTCTGGATTTGAACTGATTTATTATTGTCACATGAATTCATACAGTGAAAAGTATTGTTTCTTCCGTGCTTTACAGACAAAACACACCATTCATAGAGTACATAGGGGAGAAGGAAAGTAGAAGTTGCAAAATTTAGTGTTGCAGTCCCAGCTAGGGTGTAGACAAGGAATAACTTAATGTAAGATAGATCCATTCAAAAGTCTGATGGCAGCAGGGAAGAAGCTGCTCTTGAGTTGGTTGATATGTGACCTCAGATTTTTGTTTACTTCACCTGATTGAAGAAGGTGGAAGAGAGAATGTCCGGGATGCTTGGGGCCCTTGATTGCTGGCTGCTTTTCCAAGGCAGCGGGAGGTGTAGATGGAGCCAATGGTTAGTAGGCTGGTTTTCATGAGGGACTGGGCTACGTTCATAATCCTTTGTAGTTTTTTGCGGCCTTCGTCACTACAGGAGCCGTACCAAGCAGTGATACAATGGAAAAGGATACTTTCTGTGGTGCACCAATAGAGGTTGATGAGAGTCATCGTAAACATGCCAAATTTCCTTAGCCTTCTGAGAAAGTTGAGGCATTCTTGATTGCAAGATGACCAGGCAACCTATCTGCAGGCTTCGTACAATGCTTTTGAGTTGCCTACGTGTGCACTTTAGTTGCCTCATCCTGCCATTCATTGATTACTCTGAGGGAAAACTGTGCAACATCGAACAAATATAAGTGTAATCTTGAACTGATCAGCTGATTATACTTACTGTTTGGGAGTCTTACCCTTTGATGTAGTGCACAGCCGTTAAGCTGACGTGAACATGATGACACATGCCCTCAGCGGTATATTAAATATTGATTTGTTGTTTATTTTGTAATAGAGGCTATTAATTTTTAAATACTTCAACGGAAGGTTTTGCTTTATGCTTCCATTGCTTGAAAATGTTTTCATTCTGCAAAAATTAATGATTCTTTTCAATTACAATGGGACATTTTAATAGGGGAAAGATGTTATGTATTCTGCTGATAATCTGCTATTGTGTATTTTGGATCAGAACTTAATGAGGACACAGGTGGGTGTGAGAGATCTGTACTTAGTTAAATCTTTGCCCGGTTTAGTTGCGAAACAGTGGGCATGAGATTGGCATGCCCAAATTCTCTGCCAGATTCAAAGCCTGGTTAATGGGTTGGCTCAAATACGAATGGAAAATGTTGGCAGCACAGTGGCACAGTGGTTAGCACTGCTGCCTCACAGCGTCAGGGACTGGGATTCGATGCCTGGCTTGTATCACTGCCTGTGTGGAGTCTACACGCTTGCCCCGTGTCTACATGAGTTCCTGCTCGGTGCTCTGGTTTCCTCCTTTTGGCACCATTATCAGCCCTTCTGCCTTAACTGTGAAGTTTTGTCAATGTTTTCTTAGCTCCAACCTATCACTGACTTTCCATTCTGCCCTAACCACCCACCTCCCTCTCCAAATATATAATTAATCACATTTCTATCCCTTTTCAGTTCTGTAGCAGGATTATAAGAACTCAACATATTAACTATGTTTCTCTCTACACAGATGTTGCCAGACCTGCTGAGTTTATCCAGCATTTTCTGTTCTTATTTCAGATTTCCAGCATCCACAGTATTCTGCTTTTAATTAAAAGATGAGTTGCTGTTCCTCTAGGTATAGGTTAACGATTGAGAATAAACCACCGAGCGACTCACTTTTACACAAAAACAGAAAATGCTGGAAAATCTCAGCAATCTGATGGCTTCTGTGGAGAGAGAATACAGTAAGAAGTCTGACAACACCAAGTTTAAGTCCAACCAATTTATTTGATAGTAAACTCGCAAGCTTTCGGGGTTTGACCCTTCGTCAGGAGAGAATACAGCCAACTGTTCTAAGTCAAGATGACCCCTCTTCAGATCTGCTGAGATCTCACTGAGTGAACAGCACAGTGGACAGTGGTCAGCGCTGCTGCCTCACAGCGCCAAGGACCTGGGTTTGATTCCTGGCTTGGGTCACCATCTGTGTGAAGTTTGCACATTCTCCCAATGTTTGTGTGGGTTTCTTCCAGGTGCTCCGAAAGATGTGCTGGTCAGGTGCATTGGCCATGCTAAATTCTCCCTCAGTGTACCCAAACAGGTGCCAGAGTGTGGAGACGCAGGGAATTTCACCGTAACTTCATTGCAGTGTTAATGTAAGCCTTCTTGTGACTAATAAATTAACTTTAATTTTCTGTTTGCATTTCAGTTCCTCCTAATTTCTTTTTAAAATAAGAGCAAGTTTCGAGTCAAGACGACCCTTCGTCAAACCTGTTGAGATTTTCCAGCATTTTCTGTTTTTGTTTCAGATGCCAGCATCTGCAGTTTCTTGCTTTCTTCTCTTTTTTTAAAACTTTGCTTCACCAGTTTTGGCTTTAGTGCAAATCGAGAGCTCCTGGAAGTATACTCACAATGCTGGCGATTGCAGCCACTTTACTCCTGGATTACACTTGGCTCTTTTTTTTTCACTGTTAGGAACAAGCCCAGACTGTTTGACGCAAACTGCAACTACCTGACCTGTTCATTTCTCATGGGGCTGCTTTGCCAGTTGTGTTGCCGGGAGTTAGTATTTCACTGTTGATACAATAATTTCCTAACTGGTTCAACGTTCAGACAGGTTGTAAGAGATAAGATGTGTCAGCTTGCTGCGACTGCTTTGTACCATTGTTTGCACGGTTTTAAACATCTTGTTGACAGAAGGACCATCTCTCTAATATATTGTGTGAACATAAAGCGAGTAATTTGTTTTCTGACCAGAAAACCTGCACTTAAACTAATGTGCATTCAATATTTATACGAATACAGGTAGCAAACGATTCTTGTAAATTGCAAGCCTTGGGGACTGGGGGAGGCAGGGGGAGCGGAGGGGAGGGGTGCAACAATGCAAATAACACACCCTATCACTGTCAGAAACAATTGCTTCTCTAAAAGAAATTCCAAGGTACTTGTTAGCTCATTCAGTTAAGCGGGCATGCCGCAATATTATAACACATCCTAAGTTGAAACTGAGTAACTGTGGGCTGGATTTTTTATGGTGTGCCTTACTCCACATCCCTCCCCCACCCCTTAACAGTCAAGAGGTGCTCACCTATGAACCTGATAGCTATCTGCAGCACCTTAAGGTGAGACTTCAGCCCCTTTAGAGTCATTTTGCAGCACAGTCAGAGGCTCTTTGGCCCATCATGTCTGCCAGCCATCAAACATCTATCTTTTCTCGTCCCATTTTTCAGCATTTGATCTGTAACCATGTACACTGTGACGTTTCAAGTGCTCATCGAAATGCTTCTTAAGTATTGTGAGGGTTCCAGCCTCTACCACCCTCTTTCCCAAAGCGTGTTCCTGATTCCCACCACCCTCTGGATGAAAACAATTTTCCTCAAATCTCCTCTAAATTTCCTGCCCTTTACCTTAAATCTATGCCCCCTCTACTAAGGAGAAAGGTTTCTTGCTATATATCCCATCGATGTCCCTCATAGTTTTGTACCCTCAATCTGCCCCCACCTCCTCCCCCAGCCTTCTCTGCTACAAGGAAAACAACCCCAGCCTAGCCAGCCTCTCTTCATAGTTGAAAAAGGGTAGCACGATGGCACAGTGGTTAGCACTGCTACCTCATAATGCTAGAGACCTGGGTTCAATTCCTGCCAAGGGTCACTGTTTGTGGGAAGTCTGCATGTTCTCCCTGTCTTTGTACAGGTATCCTCCCACAGTCCAAAAGACATGCTGATTAGGTGCAACGGCTGTGCTAAATTTTCCTTATTGTACCTGAACAGGTGCCAGAGTATAGTGACTCAGAGATTTTCACAGTAATTTCATTGCAACGTAAGCCTACTTGTGACACTAATAAATAAACATTACCTGAAATCTCAAACACTTTGGATGAGATGCCTCTCTTGAGTGAGCAGGCTGGGAAATATAAGACTTGATAGTTAAACCTGGCTTCCCAGAGTTCAAGGTGACCTCAGCTTCACACTTTCCAGTAAATATTGTTTTGCATAATAATAATGGGAAGTATAGTTGCCATGGGAACTAATTTGATGTGGTTACTATGATTTACAATGCAAGGATGGATGCTGCCACTGATCTGCAAAAATAGGATGCACTAAGCGGTGTATTTGTGAACTATCATTGACAGCTGTTTTATATAGTGAATGGTATACTATTGAGAGATTGGCAATTGATGCTTACAGCTTTGGGAAGGTGGCCTGTAAAGTCCAGCAGCTCCATGTTAAACTACAAGGAGGAGAATTACAACAGTTTTATTTGATCTGATGTATTATTGTCACCTGTATTTACATACAGTAAGAAGTATTGTTTCTCATATGCCATATGGATAAAACATACTGTTCATAGAATACATAGAGGAGAAGGAAAAGAGAGGCCACAGAATATAGTGTTGCAGTTACAGATAAGGGTGAAGAGAAAGATCAGTTTAATATATAACAAGGCCATTAAAAAATTTGATGGCAGCAGGGAAGAAGCTGTACTTGAGTTGATTGTGTATGTTTTCAGATTTTTGTATCTTTTACTTGATGGAAAAAGATGGAAGAGATGGTGCATGGGGTCCTTGATTGTACTGGCTGCTTTGTCGAGGCAGCGGGAAGAATAGACAGAGTCAGTGGATTGGAGGTTGGTTTGCACAATGGACTGAGCTACTTTCACAATCCTTTATTATTTATTGCGGTCTTGGTCAGAGCTGGTGCCATACCAAGCTGTGATAAATCCGGAAAGGATGCGTTCCATGGTGCCTGTGTAAAAATTGGTGAGAGTCGTAGTGGACATGCCAAATTTTATTAGCCTTCTGAGAAAGTAGAGGCATTGGCGGGCTTTCTTAATGACAGTGTCAGTGTAGAGGGAGCAGGACAGGTTGTTGGTGATCTGAACACCTAGAATGCAGTTCCATTGGTCATGAATTCTTTTTCACCCTTATTACATAGTTGCTGGCATTTTTGGTTCAGCCATGAACCATTTACCAATGTCTGAAGGCCTTGTGGCACATAGGTAACTTGCCTGTCTCCAAGCCATGAAATTCCAGGTTCAAGCCATACACTGGGGACCTGACAACCACAGAAGTTCATAATATAACCAAACTGATTGATTGCAAATCCTTTTGACACACCTACAGCAGAGGTAGCCTGGACAGCTAGGTTTGGTGAGCAGAATGGTGCCTCAAGCTATAGGATTGGCTTCAGGCCAGCAATTGTTCCCACGTATAACAAGCTGTTGAAAAATAGAAAATAGGAGCAGGAGGAGGCCATTTGGCCCTTTGAGCCTGCGCCACCATTCATATGATCATGGCTAATCATCCAGCTCAATAGCCTGATCCCACCTTCCTTTGATCACCTTTGCCCAAGTGCCAAATCTAACTGCTTCTTAACAACATTCAATATTTTAGCCTCAACTACTTTGTGGCACTGAATTCCACAGGCTGGCCACTCTCTGGGGAAAAGAATTTCTCCTCTTCTCTATCCTAAATGGTTTACCCTGAACCTTCAGACTGTGACCCTGGTCTGGACACTCACACAATCAGGAACATCCATCAAATTAACCTCTATATGTGCTTTGTCTGCCTCATGTATCTATTGATGTGGGAAGTCTTCTAAGTCTAAGGATTTCATGGAATTAAAAAAAATATGATGCACCCAATCCATCCGATAAAAAGGTTAGAAACACTCACTAGGTCAGGCAGCATACGGGGGCAAGGAAACTGGAACTAATGTTCCATCTGAGCCCGGGATACTGGGTTAATGGGCAGAGTTTTATGGCCTCACCCATCCCAAAACTGTAAAGTCCCACCCGAGGTCAACAGATATTTTGTGGACCGCCCCTCGCCCACTCTGGTTCCTATAGCGACGGTAAAATTTCAGCCAATATTTCCAGTCAAGCTCTGGAATGCTGATAAGGGCAAGATACTGTGGATGCAGGAATCTGAAACAAAACCAGAAAATGTTGGAAAATCTCAGCAGGTCTGACAGCATCTGTGGGGAGAGAATAGAGCCAATGTTTTGAGTGTAAATGACCCTTCATCATGATGAAGGATCATCTAGACTTGAAACGTTGGCTCTATTCTCTCCCCAAGGATGCTGTCAGACTTGCTGGGACTTTTCCAGCATCTTCTGTTTTTGTCTCTAAGTTGTTGTTTCCGTTTCCCTGGCACTGATGAAAGAGCATGAAATGCTAACTTTCCATGCTGCCTGACCAGCTGACTGCTTCGGGCATTTTCTGTTTTTACTTCAGATTTCCAGCATGCTCGGTATTCTGCATTACTTACTTAAACAACCACTTCAATTTGGTCACTGACGAGCTTTACTGACCAAGACAGAAGCCAGCCCTGGCCTGACTGAACGAGAATGGGACTGAAGGCAGGAGGCCCAAAGGGCCAATAAAGTTGAAGAAAGTGAGGGAATCAAAATGAATTTTGTAATTGAAAGATATGCACTCGGAGGTGATGGGCTGGTGGACTTATCACGAGATTATTAATCCTGAAACTCAGCTAATGTTCTGGGGACCAAAAGAGAAAATGCTAGAAAATCTCAGCAGGTCTGGCAGCACCTGTAAGGAGAGAAAAGAGCCGACGTTCCAAGTCCAGTTGACCCTTTGTCAAAGCTAAGAGGCATAGGAAGTGGAACGTATTTATCCTGAAGGGGAAGGGAATGAAAGATGAGTCATAGCCTCAAAAATAAGGGGGAAATCTGTTAATGGCAGTCGATAGAGAGAATAGAAGGTGTGAATGGCAAAACGGCAGAGAAACTGAAATCAGAGAGTAAGCTGTGACAGATGAAGATGTTGGGGGGGAGGGGGAGAGAGGTGCAATTGAGAAAAAGGGGGGAACAGGGAAGGAAACAGGGAAAATAGTAAGGGAATGGGGCATAAAATAGGGGGAAAGAGTCGGGGGTAAATAAAGAAAGCAAATAAAGAAATGAAAGGTAGAGAACAGTTAGTGGTCTGGGGACCCAGGTTCAAATCCAGATGGTGGAATTTGAAATCAATAAAAAAAATCTGCAATTAAGCATCTACCAATGTTGGAAAAACCCATCTGGTTCACTAATTTAGGGAAGGAAATCTGTTGCCCTTACCTGGTCTGCCCTACATGTGACTCCAGAGCCTCAGCAACGTGGTTGAATCTCAACAGCCTCCCAAGAGCAACTAGGGATGGGCAATAAATGCTGGCCAGCCAGCAACACCCATGTCCCATGAATGAATAACAAAATATAGCCTTTTGTAAATTTACAAATTAACGGCATGGTGCCTCACTGTGCCTGGGTTTGATTTCCGGCTTGGGTCACTGTCTGTGTGGAACTTATACATTCTGCCCGTGTCTGTGTGGGTTTCCTCTGGGAGCTCTGGTTTCCTCCCACAGTCCAAAGATGTGCGGGTTAGGTGGATTGGCCATGTTAAATTGCCCCTTAGTGTCAAGGAGACTAGCTAGGGTAAATACATGGGGTTATGGGGATTGTGATTGGTGCAGATTCAATGGGCCGAATGACCTTCTTCTGCATTGTAGGATTCTATGATTCTAGTTCGTGTGTCTGGACTGTATTATGAGCTGTTGAATCAAATCAGTCAGAGGATTGAAAGCGACTGATCATGTGGTGTTGGCTGGATCATTCATGTTATCTTGGGAAATGTATAATCACAGTCACAAGTCATCAATATTCATTAACAGAACATTTCAAAATTGCCATGTATAGACCAAGGATAAAATGCTGAACTCTGTTCAAAGTAAATTTTATTAAAATTCCCATGAGCTGCCATAAATTTTTTTCAAGTTCACCATGGTTGACCATGAGCCATTCAATGGGAGGTAATCCCTTCAATGTTTCAAAATTAGATTGAGCCAGTTTTTCCAAAAGGAACAATTAATATTTTGGAACCACCATTTATCCAGATAATTCTTATGAAAGGTGCCTCCAACAAACAATATATGTCCTGTATGCAGCATCAGGTAATCTCCTGCGCTATTGCTCATAGGTAGTTGAGGTATGCTGGCCAATTATGATAGCATGAACTTATTCCGATGGGGATGGTGACTACTTCAGTGCCTGCAAGGCACGCAATACATTCCAACCTCTCCCATAGATTCCCAGCTGGTTCTCCGACTGGTGGGCAGCACGGTAGCACAGCAGTTAGCTCTGCTGCCTCACGGCGCCAGGGACCTGGGTTCAATTCTCGGCTTGGGTCACAGCCTCCAAGGAGTTTGCACATTCTCACAACATTCAAGGAACATTTAGATGAAGACTTGAAAAGCTATAGGACACAAGGCTACAAACCAAGTGCCGGAAAACAGGGTTAAAATAGATCAGTGCTTGGTGGCTGGTGCAGACATGATGGGACAAAGGTCCTCTTTTTATGCTGTAAAACGATGAGCGGGAATTTCTGGTCACACTCGCCCCGAAACCGGAAGGTCATGCCCAGGGTCAATGGACCTTTGCATGGTCCGTCCCCAGCCGCTACGATTCCTGTGGAAAATTCCCCAGTATGTCTCTATGAATTCCATTTAAAAGCAAGAAATGTAAAATGATTTTGAAACCTTCCATCGATTTAATTAGTCTTATCACTTTGAACTATTTACAAGTGTTGAAACACACACTTTTTGGACAGAATTCCCCAGCACTTCTGTCTTTAAAGCTGCAGACTTTTGTTCTGATTTTCAGCATGACGGGTGAGCTAGTTAATTTGATCCTCTGTTCTCAAGATGCTGAGGAATCAGCAACCTCGGGCTACAAATCAAAACAAAGAACTCCAAATGAAAATGTTCATGAAGACATTCAAATGCACGAAAATCTGTTCCAGAGGTTGCAATGGTAACTTTGGGACATTGTTTTTTCGGAACTTTCATGGCATGGTGGTACAGCGATTAGCACTGCTGCCTTACAGTGCCAAGGTCCTGTGTCCAATTCCAGCTTCGGGAAACTGTGTGGAGTCTCCACGTTCTCCCCGTGTCTGCATGGGTTTCTTGAAGGTGCTCCGGTTTCCTCCCACACACCAAAGATGTGTGGGTTAGGTTGATTGGCCATGCTAAATTGTCAGGGAATTAGTAGGGTAAATATGTGGGGTTGCGGAAATAGGGCCTGGATGGGATTGTGGTCGGTACAGACTTGATGGGCTGAATGGCCGCCTTCTGCACTGTAGTGATTCTGTGAGTCTATGAAATAAACTTTGCCGTAAAATTCCTGGGTCTGAAGATGATCAGCAGCCATGTAAAGGAAATGTGCAGCCATGGACTCATTGTTGGACCGAATTCACATAAACCTTCATCTGGAATTCTACTCTGGTTGATTTTAACCCTGCATGGTCATTTTGGCTCCTCATCCTCCTGAAGTTTGGTGCCGCCATCCACAATGTTCTACTGCATTCACAATATTTTGCTTTCACATTCTTCCGATGCTGTTCACCTTGCCAGTATAACTTGCTTCACCTTTTATCTAGAATGCATTTCAAGTAATATCTTCCGTTCAGATCTGTACAACATTTGGAATTCCACAAAAACCAATAGAATCATAGAATCCCTACAGTGCAGAAGGAGACCATTTACCCCATCAAATCTGCATTGACTCTCTGACAGAGTATCTTACCCAGCCCTATCCCCATACATTTACCATGGCTGATCAATATAATCTAATGTTATATGTAACATTGTACATATGTACAATATAATCTAAGGGGCAATTTTACCATGGCCAATTCACCTAACTTTAACATCTTTGGAATGTGGGAGGAAACCAGAGCACCCAGAAGAAACCCATGCAGACATGGGGAGAACGTGCAAATTTTACACCATCACCCACTGTTATTCTTTCTGATTAAATCACATCTTGGTATGGCTCCTGCTGTGCCCAAGACTGCAAGGAACTACAAAAGGTGGTGAATGTAGCCCAATCCATCACTCAAACCAACCTCCCATCCACTGACTCTGTCTACACTTGCCACTGCCTCGGAAAAGCAGCCAGCATAATTAAGGACCCCAGTCACCCTAGGCATTCTTCCACCTTCTTCTTTCGGGAAAAACATGCAAAAGCCTGAGGTCATGTACCAACTGACTCAAGAACAACTTCTTCCCTGCTGCCGTCAGACTTTTGAATGGACTTTACCTTGCATTAAGTTGATCTTTCTCTACACCCTAGCTACGACTGTAACACTACATTCTGCACTGTCTCGTTTCCTTCTCTATGAACAGTATGCTTTGTCTGTACAGCGTGCAAGAAACAATGCTTGTCACTGTATGTTAATACATGTGACAATAATAAATCAAATCAAAAAAAAATTTTAAAAAGGCCGGAATTGAACCTGGGTCGCTGGCGCTGTGAGGCAATAGTGCTAATCACAGTGCCACTGTGTCCCTTTTTCTTCCTCAGTGCCATGCTGCCCACTGGCAACATCATCTGTAGACAGGAGAGACAGATGCCACATTATGCCAATGCTAACCAGTTCTCCTTTTGAACAGGCTTGTTCAACTGCTCCTTCCCCAGCCCCCCACTGCTTCAATACTGTCATGCCAACTGATCTAACCTTCCACCGTAATTAAAATTAACCCCTAATTAATTAACTATGTTCCTGGCAGGCCTTCCATCCATCTCCCTCAGATTCAAAACTCTGCTGCTCATCCTGCATCAAATCCAACTCACCCGTCTTTTCATTGGTTTTCAGCCTCCTGCCAACACCAACTTGTGGTTCTTTTGTGCTTAAATCCCTCCATAGGCTCACCCCTGCTAATTTTTCCAACTCCCACCAGGCAACAAGCACACTCCACAAGCTCTCTGTTCCTCGAACATGGGCCTCATATGTATTGGCATTCCTTTTACACCATTATTAATATCCATATCTTCAGCTACCTTGGCCCCAATGTCCGACATTCTCTCTCCATGTTCCCCCACTTTCCTCTCCACTTTTAAGATCTCCTTAAATCCCATTTCCTTTTCAAGCCTTTTTTTAACCACCTTAGTTTTAGTTTATTTATTAGTGTCTTAGTACAAGTAGGCTTACATTAACACTGCAATGAAGTTACTGTGAAAAGTCCCCTAGTTGCCACAGTCCAGCGCCTGTTCGGGTACACTGAGGGAAAATTTAGCATGGCCAGTGCACCTAACCAGCACATGTTTCGGACTGTGGGAGGAAACTGGAGCACCCAGAGGAAACCCACGCAGACATGGGGCAAATGTGTAGACTCCATGCAGACAGTGAACCAAGCCAGTAATCAAACCCATGTCTCTGGCGCGGTGAGGCAGCAGTGCTAACCACTGTGCCACCGTGCCACACTTAAGCTCTCCTTTTGTTCCATTCCTCCCACCCCCTTGTCCCCACACCCATCCCACAAGCACCATCCTCTCCACCCCACCTCCTCAGCTACTTTCACCAGCACCATCAGCACAAACCCCATCCCTGGTACCAGCTCTTGTGAAGCATATTGGGATATAATTATAATATATATTATATTGTAATTGGAAAGTAATTTGTTGTTGTTCTTTTTGAAATATTACGAGTGAAGTAATCACACTTGCTGTTTATCAGTTCGAGGAGAGGGGAGAATTAGCTACAAGTGAGTCAATGTGACTCAGGCTGAGAGGATTAGATGCAGAAAGATAAAGAACATAAAACACCAGCAGGGACCTGTTCAGACAAATGTGCTGACATTCGTCTTTATACTCTATGCAATTTTACATAATATATATGGAGAGGTGATGACCTAAGGGTATTATTGCTAAACTGCTAATCCAGAAACTCAGCTAATGTTCTGGGGACCTGGGCATGTGTCCCGTCACAGCAGATGGTGGAATTTGAATTCAATAAAAAAAGAATCTCAAATGAAGAATCTATTGATAACTGTGAAACCATTGTCGATTGTCAGAAAAACCCATCTGGTTCACTCATGTCCTTCAGGGAAGGAAATCTGCCATCCTTACGTGGTCTGGCTGACATGTGACTCCAGAGCCTCTCAAATGCCCTCTGAGCAAGGGCAATTGGGGATGGGCACTGAATGCTGGCCAGCCGCTGACACCCATGTTCCACAGATAAATATAAAACATAGTTTCAATTTTGGTATGGATGAATTGAAATGGGAGTCTGAGGCTGTATTTTACCTCATTCACATTATGTTTACACAACCCAGCCGTATTCAATCTCGGTTGCAAACTCACACCAGACACATGCACAGATGAACAAGGCTAAGTCATTTCAAACCTCATTATTAAAATCTGCTGTATCATGAGGCCAAACATTTGAACCTCTCCGTACTATCAGCACCCATTCATCTCCTTCTGTTCATTTCAAAGTGGTTATTTATCACAACAGAGAACCAATTCTGACATCTCACACATGTGCTGCAAGAGCTGATAGTTGTTTCTCCATCTCCAACCAACTATGTTGACAAAATGCCTGTTTATTGAGCGATGGGGCTGCGTAACCCTTAATGTGAAACACAGCGAAAATAATGTCAGCTCCCGTAGAAATGAAACAACTGTAAATCTTGACATTATGCAATGCACATTTCGTTCCTTCAGTCACTCAGTGGATGGCCTAATAGTGACCGATGCATTTCTGGCCTGTAATGTAAGTTAAAAGTTTGGAATCATGTTGAAGTAGATGAGAAAGGACAAACGTTTGGGACAGTGCTTGCGACACCATTTGATACATCATCAATTGTTATAAATGCTGAATGCTTTGCAGAGGTGAAACATATTGACTGGAATTTTCCTATCCCGTTACCATGGGAACCGTAGTAGGCGGGGAGGGCAGATCATGCAAAGGTCCCAGGAATTTCTGTTTTTGGGGTGATATTTACTTTGGCACTCCGAGCAGAATCCCCTTGACCGTTTCCTTTATAGCCTTCATAGGGAGGGGGATAGAATATAAAAGCAGGGAGGTCTTGCTGCAACTGTACAGGGAACTGGTGAGGTCGCAGCTGGAGTACTGTGTGCAGTTTTGGTCGCCGCACTTGCGCAAGGATATTTTGGCCTTGGAAGGAGTGCAGAGGAGGTTCACTAGGCTGATACCAGAGATGAGGAGGTTGGACTATGAAGAGAGACTAAATAGACTGGGTCTGTACTCGGAGTTTAGAAGGATGAGGAGGGATCTTATAGAGACATATAAGATAATGAAGGGGATGGATAGGGTAGAGGTAGAGAGATTCTTCCCGCTCAGAAAGGACAACAGGACTAGAGGGCACAGCCTCAAGATACGGGGGGGAAGCAGTTTAGAACGGAGTTGAGGAGGAACTTCTTCATTCAAAGGGTGGTGAATCTCTGGAATTCTCTGCCCGTTGAAGTGGTGGAGGCTACCTCGCTAAATATATTTAAGACACGGGTAGATAGGTTTTTGGTAGGCAAGGGAATTAAGGGTTATGGGGAGAAAGCGGGAAAGTGGAACTGAGCCACTTCAGGTCAGCCATGATCTTATTGAATGGCGGGGCAGGCTCGAAGGGCTAGATGGACTACTCCTGCTCCTATTTCTTATGTTCTTATGTTCCCATTTTCCTAAAGTTGTTTCATAGAAAATAGGAGCAGGAGGAGGCCATTTGTCTCATCAAGTCTGCTCACTGCTCATGATGATCATGGCTGACCATCCAATTCAATAGCCTGATGCTGTCTTTCTCTCATTTACCTCAGGTGCGATATCTAAATGCTTCTTCAAAACACTCAATGTCTTGGCCTCAACTACTTTCTGTGGCAGCAAATTCCACAGGCTGACCACTCTCAGGGAGAAGACATTTCTCCTCATTTCTGTCATAAGAACATAAGAAATAGGAGCAGGAGTAAGCCATCTAGTCCTCCGAGCCTGCCCTGCCATTCAATAAGATCATGGCTGATCTGAAGTGAATCAGTTCCACTTTCCCGCTTTCTCCCCATAACCCTTAATCCCCTTGTCTGTCAAAAACCTATCTACCGTGACTTAAATATATTCAACGAGGTAGCCTCCACCACTTCAAAGAGCAGAGAATTCCAGAGATTCACCACCCTTTGAGTGAAGAAGTTCCGCCTCAACTCTGTTCGAAACCGCACCCCCCCCCCACTTATTTTGAGGCTGTGCCCTCTAGTTCTGCTATCCTTTCTAAGCAGGAAGAATCTCTCTACCTGTACCCTATCTATCCCCTTCATTATCTTGTATGTCTCTATAAGATCCCCCCTCAGTCTTCTAAACTCTAACGAGTACAGACCCAGTCTATTCAATCTCTTTTCGTAAGCTAACCCCCTTATCTCCGGTATCAGCCTGGTGAACCTTCTCTGTACTCCCTCCAAGGCCAATATATCCTTTTGCAAATACGGGGACCAAAACTGCACACAGTACTCCAGCTGCGGCCTCACCAGTGCCTTGTACAGTTGCAGCAAGACCTCCCTGCTTTTATATTCTATCCCTCTCGCTATAAAGGCCAACATTCCATTCGCCTTCTTGATCACCTGCTGGGTTTTTGTGATTCGTGCACAAGGACCCCCAGGTCCCTCTGCACTGTAGCATGCTGCAGTTTTTCACCCTTTAAATAATAATCCCTCCTATTATTATTTCTACCAAAGTGGATAACCTCATATTTGTTAACGTTATACTCCATCTGCCAGGTCCTCGCCCACTCACTCAGCCTATCCAGATCTCTCTGCAGACTTTCCACGCCTTCCACACAATTTGCTTTTCCACTCATCTTCGTGTCATCAGCAAATTTCGTTACCCTACACTCAGCCCCCTCCTCCAGATCATCTATGTAAATGGTAAACAGTTGAGGCCCTTGCACCGATCCCTGTGGCAGTCCACTAGTCACCAACTGCCAACCAGAAAAGCACCCATTGATTCCAACTCTCTGCTTCCTGTTAGATAACCAATCCTCTATCCACACTAACACCTTACCCCCAACTCCATGCACCCTAATCTTCTGCAGCAACCTTATCGAACGCCTTCTGGAAATCTAAAAACACCACATCCACCGGTTCCCTTCTGTCTACCGCACTAGTCACATGCTCATAGAAATCCAATAATTTCGTTAACGATGACTTCCCCTTCATGAATCCGTGCTGCGTCTGCTTGATCAAACCGTTCTTTTCTAGGTGTCTTGTTATTTCCTCTTTGATGATGGATTCTAGCATTTTTTCAACTATGGATGTTAAGCTAACCAGCCTATAATTCCCTGCCTTTTGTGTGCTACCTTTTTTAAACAGCGGCGTAACATTAGCCGTTTTCCAATCTTCCAGCACTTCGCCAGAGTCCAGCGAGTTTTGATAAATAATTACTAAGGCATCTGCTATCAGCTCTGACATTTCTTTCAGAACCCTGGGATGCATTCTATCCAGTCGCGGGGACTTGTCTACCTTCAGTCCCATTAGTCTATCAAGTACTACCTCTCTAGTGACAGTAATTGCATTAAGGACCTCATCTCCTACCATCCTTGTATCTTTAATATTCGACAAGCTATTTGTGTCCTCCTCCGTGAAGACCGACACAAAAAACTTATTTAAAGCCTCAGCCATTTCCTCGTTACCCACTGCTAAATTCCCCCCTCTCGTCCTCCAAGGGTCCAACATGCACTCTAGCTAGTCTCTTCTTTATATACTTGTAAAAGCTTTTACTATCATTTTTTATATTTAGAGCTAGTTTAGCTTCATACTCTATCTTTCCTTTCTTTATCGCTTTCTTAGTCATTCTTTGTTGTTTTTTAAATTTTTCCCAATCTTCTAATTGCCCACTAGTTTTAGCCGCTCTGAACGCATCAGCTTTTAATTTAATACTCTCCTTTATTTCCTTCAATAATCACGTCTGGTTATCCCTTCTCTTACAGTCCTTCTTTACCATCAGAATATATTTCTGCTGAGTATCGAAAAAGATCTCCTTAAAAATCCTCCACTGTTCCTCAGCTGTCCTACCAACCAATCTGTGCCCCCAATCTACATAAGCCATCCTCACACTGAATCCTCAAACTGGAGCTCCCTGGTTCTGGATACCCCCAACATCAGGAATGCCCTTCTTACATTGATCCTGTCTAGTCCTTTCTAGAACTTTATAGATTTCTATGAGAGGGATATGGGTCAAATGTGGGCAATTGGGATTAGCTTAGGGGTTTTAAAACAAAGGGCGGCACGGCAAATTGGGCCGAAGGGCCTGTTTTCACGCTGTAAATTTCTATGAGTCTATCCCCTCCTCATTCTTCTGAACTCCAGCAATTGCAATCATAAATGACTCAATCTCTCCTCATTCATAGTCCTGCTATCCCAGAATTCAGTGGTAGGTGGGCTGGGGGTGTCTCTACATCTTTGGTTTTCTGTGCCCAATGGAAGTGCCCAGTATTGAGAAAGAAGTACCTGTTACCTGCAAGAATCCACCCCCATCCTGGCTTCTGGGACCCTTGTTTCCACCTCTCCCACCCCCAGTGCCACCCCTCGCTGGGAAACACGTCCTGTGACCCCTATCTTGCTCACACTCGCCTCTATCCAGAGTCCCATTGCCGTTCCCTCCTGCATTCTCCACTGTAATACCAACAATGGCCACGGCTGAGAGTGGCGCTGACAGTACTACAGCATGATGCTTGTCAAGCTGTTGTACAATTTCGAAATGCAGCTGACTTTTTTTTAACAGCTTTCTGTGCTGACTCATGCAGTGTGAATACCAATGGCATCTTTTATGCCCTGATTGTACTAACTTGGCTGCTACAAGTGAGACAATTTAAATGTCTTGGCAGACAGGTTAAACTTTTGCATTCTTTAAATGTCCTGACTTATCCAGACACAGAGCACAATTATACACATGTATCATTTACAACTGGTGTCATCTGCCATATATCAGAGTTTATTTCGTACCTCTCTGAGTTCAGGGAAGAGGAAAAACTCCAGCTATCAACTAGTATTTGCACATTATGCATACCTTGAACCAAGGATTCTGGCCCATCATTACAGGCACAAAAGCGTACCAATGTGCAATGTGGTAACGTGGGCCCTTTAAGGGCACAATCCTTTGAGAACTGTGTGATCGGGCATGACTCTGTGGAGAGGCTGCACAGCAAGCTGAGCCAGTGAGGAACAAAGGAGCGTGCCTGGGATGGGGAGGAGTTAGGAGAAACTTGTGTATTAATTCTGTCAGACCTTTATATAGAATCCCTACAGTGCAGAAGGAAGCCATTCAGCCCATCTACAACAATTCCACCCAGGCCCCATCCCTGTAACCCCACATGTTTACCCTGCCAATCCCCTTGACACTTAGGGACAATTTAGCAGGGCCAATCAATCTAACCCACACATCTTTGGAGTGTCAGAGAAAACCCACGCAGATACGGGGAGGACCTATGGACTCAGCACAGTGACCCAAGTCGGGAATGGAACCCGGCTCCCTGGTGTTGTGAGGCAGCAATGCCAACCATTGTGCCACTGTGCTGCCATCATCTTGTCAATATGTTATACTGACAATAAAGCATTCATTATTGAAGCCACAAAGTTGCCTTTGACTTTAGTACAATAGAGTGGGGGGACAGCGGGGGTTGGGGGGGGGTAGCGGGAAGGAAGAAAAAACCTTTGCATTACTTATATCGTGTCATTCACAAAGCAACTTTCTGCCAATGAAGCACTTCTGAATTGTAGCCAATTGTATTCCAATGTGGGAAAAAAGTGACAGCCAAATTACACAGCAAGGTCCCACGAACAATGAAGAAATTATGATCAGATAACATGTCATCAGGCAAGGTTGGTTCAGGGATAAATATTGATTTGGACCAAAATTGGAGGCATGGCATATTTGGACCACAATTTCTCCGTAAGTGTACATTGTTGGTTCAAGACATCTCTAGAGGCGAGGAGCAAATATCATGTAAGCTCTGGGCTCACGGTGTGTGAGAGCAGCCAAGGGTGAAATTATAATCCCTTATACATTGTTTCAAGTATGATGTCAAAATGTGATTGCAGTGCTCTGGGCTGTGACAGAAGGTTTTGTTAGATGTAAATTAGATTTGTGGATGTCAGCATCAGTTTGGAAAAAAAAAGAGGTGATCCTTCAACGCGTTTCCAAACCAGACTGTCAGTGTGGCTCAACAGATGTGAGAAAGCCAAGATTCAATTTTTGTGTGTGTTTCAAGTTAAATATTTACAGGAAAACCAGTTTAGACATGAAAATATGACCATCTAATTTATGCTGTCAAAGCGTCACAATTTACGGGCCAACTGAAGGACACGGCATGAGAAATTGTATGAAGCTTCAAATGAAAACTCCCTACTTATTTGCAAGGAGTGCGATGGGATATTACAGAGTTGGTGGGATGTGGGAGAGGAGATGGGTTTGAGGAGAATGGGTTTGCCGGTGGGGAGGGAAGGGATGCAGAATTTCGGATGGGGCTTCTCTTTCTCCTCTGACGAGACTTGAACAGAGGAACATCAGAAACTGCAGAAATGTCGTGTTTTTCCAGCATTTCTAAGGCTGTTTTGTTTACAGAGGACGGGCAGGCAAAGCCTTCGCTGCTATTCATCCTCATTGTATCAGAGTGCTTTACATAATTGATCTTGTTTCTAGAATGAGCACTTCATTAATTAGCAAAGCATATGGAAGCTGGATTATAAAATTTGTGTTCATTTATCTTACAACTATTAGTGCAAAAATGAGACTCCTGCAGATCTTATTGGACTCTGCAGGGAGTTGCATCCAGATGGGTGTCGGTTCATGAGCTCAGTTGACTAAATGGTGGTGTGCAGTGCAGAAAGACAACAGCAGCATAGGTTTAATCCCCAAACTGGCAAGTTCGTGAAGCCTGAGTCCTCTCATTGAAGAGCGGTACCCTGAAGCTACATAACCACTTGTTTTTCTCTCTCTCTTTCTAATGCAGTTACATGGAGTTAGGCTACAGATCAAATTTCAGGTGGCATGAATTTAAAGATGGGCGCAATACCTGTACAGCTTGTGCAGTTTGCCTCAGTCATGTCAGTAGTCAGTGTTCCTGTAGGTAAGGAACAAACAGACAGCACGGTGGCACAGTGGATAGCACTGCTACCTCACAGTACCAGGGACCTGGGTTCAATTCCCAACTTAAGCGAATGCCTGTGTGGAGTTTGTACATTCTTCCCATGTCTGTATGGGTTTCCTTTGGGTGCTCCAGTTTCCTCCCACAGTCCAAAGATGTGCGGGTTAGGTGGATTGGTCATGCTAAATTGTCCCTTAGTGTCAGGGGGACTGCTAAGGTTAATGCATGGGGTTACAGGGATTGGGCCTGGGTGGGATTGTGGTTGGTGCACACTCAATGGGCTGAATGGCCTCTTTCTGCACTGTAGGGATTCTATGAGATCAGCCATGATCTTATTGATTAGTGCAACAGGTTCGAAGGACTGAATGGTCTCATCCTGTTCCAATGTTATTATACCTGCAATCCTTCATGAAGTGTGGTTAAGTGCCTCACCCATGGTGGCACAGTGGGTAGTATTGCTCCTTCACAGTCCCAGGGACCCAGGTTCGATTCCCGACTTGGGTCACTGTCTGTGCAGAAGCTACACGTTCTCCCCGTGTCTGTGTGGGTGTCCTCTGGGTGCTCCAGTTTCCTCCCACAGTCCAAAAGAAGATCCCCCTTGCTTTCTCCATGCCAACATTTCTCCATGGCAACATTTCAGCAAATCAGAGTCAACTTACTAACTAATAAACGCCCTTTTCTCCTGTCATTGTGCTTGTCCTGTTGAGTGCAAGATGAAAAGCTTTGGCAACATGTCACTCTTCGCAGCAATGTTCAAGTCCTGTATTAGCGATTCCTTGGTTATCAAAGGTTGTGACAGATCACATTTTTCTGTTGAGTTATTATGCTAAACATACACAGAAAAGGATGTCAGCCTCAAATATACATTTGTTTTCAACAACAACATAGTAACCAGGATTCACCTAAAAAAAAACTAAGTGTCTAAATGTGGGAAAACGGGAGATTTTCCTACCCGTTTTGTGGGCGCACTCTGCTCCACAGTGACTCAGGCGGATTCACGCTGGTGAGTGGGGGGCAGGGAAGCCCTTCATCAGCCCTCATCTCACCCAAGAGGCCAGAATCAGCGGGCTGAGTGGGACCACTGCTCATGTGCTATTTTGTCAGTGGGGAGATCGGTGCACGCACACTGGCTCGCCTCATCACCGGCCTCCCGATTGCTGGCCTCCTTTTGATTGGTGGCCCTCTTCTCTCAACTACCAGCTTCCAAAACCACCACCCCCTCTGATTGCCGGTCTACCTGACTCCCCCACCTGATCGCTGGCCTACCCAACCACCCCCCACTCCCACCTCTCCAGCTCACCGGCCAGATCCTATTGCCTGCCCCATGGCCAGTCTCAATCTCTCCCTCTGCTATGGCTAGCCCTGATCTCCCCCCTCCTGCCCATGGCCAGCCCCGATCTTCCCCCTCCTGCCATGTGCAGCCTCAATCGCCTCCTCACTCTCTCTCCCACCAATCGTGTTGCACAGTGTTCATCTGGTTCCCCCTTCCCTACCACCACCACCAATTGCCCCCCAGAAGGCCCCGCTTCCTCTGGCTCCACTCATTTGGCACTGCCTGCTGCCTGCTGGGCAATGCCAGGTTGCCCAGTAGGCAGTGCCAGGGTGCTAGGGTACTGGTGAAACATCATAGTGCCCTTTTGCAAAGAATGGACTGGCTGTGAATTGCCATTTGCCTAAATCTTCACTGTTTAAGAAGTCCAAAAATGGGTGGTTTAGGTGGATTGACCGTGCTAAATTGCACCCTTAATGTCAAGGGGACTAGCTAGGGTAAATGCATGGTGTCATAAGGCCTGGGTAGGATTGTGGTCAATGCAGACTTGATGGGCTGAATGGCCTCCTTCTGCACAGTAGGATTCTATGATTGTTCATTGCATAATTCCACTTGTTATTGCAGAATTCAGGCCTTTTAATGATTTTACTTCTCCCGTTTGGGTCTCTTAAAATGACTAATTGCTTTGCAAATATTTGTTCATCAGCTCATCTTGTGTCCTATGGATTCATTTAGAAAATAGTTACGTGCTTCACATGTCCCATCACTTGCATATTTTAATCCTTCAGAATACATTTTGCAAAAAATGCCACATCATCCCACACATCAGCGACTGTAATAAAATACTGCATCAGAAACAAACATGTCAGGATGTAAGACCGCATTTAAAAGGCAATCAGGATTTTAATTGCTTGTATCACTGAACAGATGGGATTCTACCAGGTCTCTCTGCAAGTAATGACAAAGCACTGTGGGGTATGGCATCACAGCTTACAGTAAGAGGGCTCACATCCAGCTTGTGACAAGTTCAGGGGACTGAGGACTAGCTGTGGTGACGGTTCCACTGAATGTCGACTATAGACTACTCAAGGGCACCTTGTCTAAGGTTGGGCTCCTGATATGTGGCTGATTCTTCAGTAGGAAAATGCAAGCAGAGCCAAAGTTTTCAATGTTTCTTTTCCCAACACCCGTGAGAGTCAAAAGGCTTCTCGTGGAAGTACTTTGCAGCACTCAAGTGGGCGGCTGCCCTTCATCAGCATTACTGATGGTGGCTGCGGATTGCTCTCGTGAGATTATTCCAATACACATTTATCTTCCTCGCCACCTAGGCAAACGATCAGGTCAGCTCTGATGTGTTAGCTGCTATTAATTCCTCAGTGGAATGTACTGCAAGCCACAAAATGAAAACCTCGCATTGAATCATAGAGTCCCTACAGTGCAAAAGAAGGCCATTCAGCCCATTGAGTGTGCTCCGACTCTCCGACAGAGTATCTTACCCAGGCCCTATCCCTGTAACCCCACATATTTAACCCTGCTAATTTCCCTAAGCTACACATCTTTGGACACGAAGGGATGATTTAGTACAGCCAATCCACTTAACCTGCACATCTTTGGAGTGTGGGAGGAAACTGAAGAACCTGGAAGAAACACATGCAGACATGGGGAGAACTTGCAAACTCCACATAGTCACCCAAGGCCAGAATTGAACCTTATTACAGAAAGTCAGTATGCAAGTGCAGCATGTAATAAAAAAGACAGTGGAGTGTTGTCATTTATTGCAAAGGTGACTGGAGTATCAAAGTGTTTTTGCAATTGTATACAGTGCTGGTGAGACCGCATCTGAAATAATGTGCCCAGTTTTGGTCTCCTTATTTGAGGAGCGGATTTGATTGGGGTAAACAAAAATTTAAAAGTGATTGATAAAGTAAATGAAGACCAAGTGTTTCCTCTTATGGGGCAATCTCAAACAAGAGGTCACAGGTATAGGTTGAGAGGTGGTAGATTTAAAACTGAAATGAGGAGGGACCCCTTCTCGCAGAGGGTGGTGAATTTGTGGAGCTCACTGTCCCATAGCATGGTAGAGTCTGAATTGTTGAATTGTTTCAAGAGGGAGGTAGGTATATTTCTAATGAGAAAAAGGGATAAGAGATATGGGGAACAGGTTTGTGGGGGGGGGGGGGGGGTGGATTTGACACTAGGGAGAGGTCAGCCACGATCTGGTTGAATGGCGGGGCAGGCTTGGACGGCTGAATTTGCCAACTTCTGCTCCTGGTTCCTATGTTCCTATAACCCAGGTTCTTGGCACTGTGAGGCAACTGTGCTAACCACTGTGCCATCTGCTGCCCTTTTACAAGATGATTGATCAGTTGAGTTTGAGCGAGGATAGAACAGGAAAGTGCAACAAATGTAGACATGATTTTATTGAATCCCAGGGTAGTTTTGAAGGGCCCATTTGCCCTACATCTCACTCTGTTATGTTCTTATGGTGTTTGGAGAAATTTCAAATGTATTTCAAAATAGGAATTTAACAGAATTGGATTCCAAGACCAACATTTATTTTTTAAAAAGGTGACTCTAGTAGCAGAAACAAGCAAGAAATTCCTGAGTGACATTCGTAAAAAAAAATTAGGAGCAGCACTCATAGAGATTTACAGCATGGAAACAGGCCCAACTTAGCCATGCTGCCTTTTTTTTTGAACCACTAAGCTAGTCCCAATTGCCCACATTTGGACCATATCCCTCCATGCCCATCTTACCCATGTAACTGTCCAAAGGCTTCTTAAAAGATAAAATTGTACCTGCCTCTACTGCCACCTCTGGCAGCTTGTTCCAGACACTCACCACCCTCTGGGTGAAAACGTTGCCCCTCTGTATCTCTCCCCTCTCACCTTAAACCTGTGACCTCTAGTTTTAAACTCCTCTACCTTCGGGAAAAGAGGTTGACTGCCTAGCCGATCTTTGCCCCTCATTATTTTATGGACTGCTATAAGATCACCTCTAAGTCTCCTACGCTCCAGGGAAAAAAGAAATCACAGTCTATCCAGCCTCTCCTTATAACTCAAAACCCGGTAGCGTCCCAGTAAATCTTGTCTGGGCTCCTTCTAGTTTAATAATACTCTTTCTGTAGTAGGGTGACCAGAACTGTACACAGTCCAGGAGTAGGCCATTTGGCCCTTCGAACCTGCTGTGGCATTCAATAAGATGATGGCTCATCTGATTGTGGTCTCAGCTCCCAAATGTCTGCCTCATATAACCTTTGACTCCTTGTCTCACTCAGTCTTAAATATATTCAGTGAGCCAGTTTCCATTGCCTGGAGGCATTTTATAACAAAGGGAGATGCGAGAGAAACGTGTTGTGTTATAAAATGTTATTAGTGTTGCCTGCAATTCCTTCTAACTTGATGCTCAATTTGAAACCCATGAATTGGAAATTTTACCTTCAACTTTGTGAGAGAAAAATAAATACTTTTCAAATAAGCACATTTGTTCCGAATGGAGTTTTGCAGGAGGGGTTGTTATACCTTTCAGGTTTATATGATTGAATAAATGAGTGTACATTTGTACAGTCTATTCCACATAATTACAATTCTGACAGACACAGACACATATCAAATCTGATTATCTCCACGTTTCGTAAAAATGGTTTGATCACAGGAATTCCATAACATTACAGACAAACATCATCACAGTGTTCCTAAACCTGTGCTCATCAATCCACCATTATGCTCACTGTAAGCTATATATTGAAATCCCATTTGGAGGGAATGCAAATGCAAGTATCACACAATGACACATTATAATTTTTAATTAAATAAGTCAAAAGAAAACCTCTGGAGAGCTCAGTCAAGTGAGCTGTGTGTTCCCAATTTGCCCCGTTGCCCAACTGGGCTACATTTGCCCAACTGCCCAAAGATCAGCCATGATCTATTGAATGGCTGAGAAGGCTCAAGGGGCCAAATAGCGTACTCCGGCTCCTAGTTCTTACGTATTTGTCCACTGTCCTATAAACCACTGACTCCCATTGCGTACCTTGTCAACAATGTGCTTAAGCATTTTCTTGAAGGCTGAATGAGCACAATCGTTACATTCTGTGGGGAGCTACCATATTTGGAGATTGTTGCATGAGCTACACTATGGATTTCAAACACTACTTCAAGCATTAGTTGGCAGGTTGCCCCGCAGGACAGTATAAAAGGCTGCCATCAATGGGAATGTGCATACTGTGAAAATAAATCTAATGTCTCACGTGCTGTTAAGAGCCCAGTTTAGTTTACATGCATAGGCTTTAAATGTATTCATTATAATGTTTAATTATTGTTATGTGATACTTATTAGATAAGTGTTGTACCTGGTTTTCTCAGTTTTATCACAGATTTCATACAGGATTCGCAATGGGTATTTAAAAAATTATATAACCTACTTGAAGCAGTGCAGTGCCAGTGAACTGGAACTCCAAACTACACTGCCACAGGGTAGCTTATGGAGATGCAATCCTACATTTCCCTCCAAAGAATGAGCTCCAAATACTGTCAGAGCATCAACCCAATGCTTCATCACGCTGCCCAGAGTGTTTATAGAATGGTTACAGCACAGAAAGAGGCCATTCAGCTTGGCATGTCTACACTGGTTCTCTGTAAGAGCCCTCTCACTTGCTCACTTTTCCCCATAGCCCTCTATCTCCTCAGGTGCTTATCCAATTCCACTCAGAAAGTCACGATTGAACCTGCCTCTGCCACACTGTCAGGTACAGCGTTTCAGACCTTAACCCCTAACCGTTTGAGAAAACTTTAGTTCATGGTGCCTTTGTTTCTTTTACCAACCAAGTTAAATGATTCACCCTTCTGTCCATGGGAACAGTTTCTATCCACCCTGTACCTGTTATTGTATAAATACTGGATTTATACAATTAGAAGAATGCCAACGTTCTCATATTTGTAGTAAATTACACAGATTTATGTTGGTTCAGTGTGGTATAGGCCATTATCTGAATGTGGTATCAATGAAGATTCCTGCGTGGGCTTTACAGAAAGTGGCCCATGGTATTACTTGCCTCACAAGGAGTCAAAGTAATTCTACGCAGTCAAGGGGAGGTGATAGCCTAATGGTATTCTCGCTAGACTATTAATCCAGAAACTCAGCTAATGTTCTGAGGGCCTGGATTTGAATCCCGCCATGGCAGATGGCGGAATTTGAATTCAATAAAAAAAATCTGGAATTAAGAATCTACTGATGACCATGAAACCATTGTCAATTGTCGGGAAAACCCATCTGGTTTACTAATGTCCTTTAGGGGACGAAATCTGCTGTCCTTACTTGGTCTGGCCTACATGTGACTCCAGGGACACGGCAATGTAGTTGACTCTCAACTGCCCTCAGGCAACTGGGCATGGGCAATAAATGCTGGCCAGTCACTGTCACCCATATTCCATGAGTGAGTGAATAAATACTGTGCTACACGAGTGACCTCCTCTCCTATAGTATTCCTATATTTTCTGATACTCTATTTTGGCGATGTAATTCAGAAATGCGAATGTGGCACTTGAATTGTGACAGAGAGTGGTACCAGACAAGTGTGTATGGCAATGTGGGGTGGACATTTTACCACAGATACTTAACCATCAGGTCTTTCTGTACCTTTTTAGCCAAATTCTGTTTATTCCTTGCATAGAACCCACCTTTATTTGGCTTTTTTTTCGTTTTGTTTTGCAGAACATGCCAGAAAGTCACAATGATCCCTGACTACAACAACACAGCTGCCCCATTGTTCTTCAATTCTAGCTTCCCCTGGAGCGATGGCTCACAAGGCAGAGCGGCCCTTGGTGACAGATCTGTAGAGCAAAGTGCCAATGGCTTGTTCAGAGCAACCTCACTTTCTCCCAAAGCCTTGCTGGAATCGAATGGGTCCGTTTTAAGTAATAGTACAAGTGACCCTCTGGGAGGCCACACGGTTTGGCAAGTTGTTTTGATTGCCTTCTTCACAGGAATCCTCTCCTTGGTGACAATTATTGGAAACATTCTGGTCATGGTTGCATTCAAGGTGAACAAACAATTGAAAACAGTGAATAATTACTTTCTTCTAAGTCTCGCTTTTGCGGATGTGATAATTGGAGTGATTTCCATGAACCTGTACACGACATACATCATAATGGACAGATGGGTTTTAGGTAACTTGGCCTGTGACCTTTGGCTTGCTATTGACTATGTGGCCAGCAATGCCTCTGTCATGAATCTTCTTGTTATAAGCTTTGACAGATACTTATCAATTACACGACCACTTACTTACAGAGCTAAACGAACTCCCAAAAGAGCTGGAATAATGATTGGCCTGGCTTGGATAGTCTCATTTATACTCTGGGCCCCTGCCATTTTGTTCTGGCAATATTTCGTTGGCAAAAGGACTGTGCAACCCGGTGCATGTTCCATACAGTTTTTAACTGAACCAATAATCACTTTTGGTACTGCCATTGCTGCATTCTACTTGCCTGTCACCATCATGACCATCCTGTACTGGAGGATCTACAAGGAAACGCAGAAACGCACCAAAGAACTGGCAGCTCTTCAGGCTTCCACCACCGACATGGAAACCATACGCTTTGTTCATCAAACAAGCAGCTCCAGGAGCTGCAGCAGCAACGAGCTGCAGCGGGCAGGAGCAAAAGATAAAAGGAGGCTCAGGAGGTGCCACTTTTGGCCAAACTCAAAGACATGGAGGGCCAACGCTGAGGGCGAACAAGAGGCAAGCAGCAGCGACAGCTGGAATAACAATGACGGTGGTGGCTCTTTAGATCACTCAGCCTCATCCGATGAGGATGATGTGGTGTCGGAAACAAGAGCAATCTACTCGATTGTGTTGAACCTACCGGGGCTTAAGACGGCTGCCAACCTCTCTAGATCCACAAATACGGATAACATGGACCATTGCAACGATGAATTTGCCAAAGCTGACGGGAGCGAGAAGGAACAGACGTTTACAAAGCAGGAGTTCAAGGATTCTGATGAGCAAGGCAACAGCTTCCACCAGCGTTTTGCCAAACTTCCCGTCCAGTCAATGCCATCAATCCATCCTTCAAAGACTTCTGGAGGAATTGCGTCGTTGGCGAAATCATCCACGTCCATGTCTCTCCGAGATTCCACAGTTGCTAAAGCATTTGCCTCAAAAACGAGAACTCAGATCACAAAGCGTAAGAGGATGTCGCTGGTGAAAGAGAAGAAGGCTGCACAGACACTCAGTGCAATTTTGCTTGCCTTTATTATCACGTGGACACCTTACAACATAATGGTACTGGTCCACACATTTTGTAAATCGTGCATCCGCGACACACTGTGGCACCTAGGTTACTGGCTGTGCTACGTCAATAGCACTGTGAACCCCATGTGCTACGCACTGTGCAACAAAACCTTCAGAAACACTTTTAAAATGTTACTGCTTTGTCACTGGGAAAAGAGGAAAAAGCGTAGGCAACAGTATCAACCGAGACAAACTGTTATTTTCCACAAAAAAATTCCATGCGAGGCTTCCTGAAGCTACATTCATCAGATTGTGATTGTCTCTGTTTGGTACCAATTAACAGCTTTGGTCAAGAGCATACAGGCTATCAATGTTGTGAGCACATGGCTGAAGTATACGCTGCTTTGTATTATGTGTCGGATGGTGTTTACATGACGTAGACAGCAGTACAAGTATTTAAATTAGTGTTGGTGTATTTAAATTGTATAATTTTATCTTTATGTTCATATGAAGTTCATGTATGCTTTTGCTTAATATTTATTTAACATGAATATAACACTTTTGTCCAAATTGCTATTAATCTCATTACGGCAACGACAGATCCCGGATTTTGCATCTCAAACGTCGAGAGTATTGCCACAAACATTCAATTGGTTGCACATAACTTGAACATTTCTGAAAAGAGAGATATTTTGGTGAAATGTTTCGTCTTGCGCTCGTCAAGGAGAATGCAAAAATGCCAAATTTCAAAATTTATACCACATCAGAAAACGGTGCTTCTGGGTCGGCAAGTCAACTCTGATTGGCTGAGTTGTTGCCCTGGAGGAAGCAACTATCAGGTTGCCAAGCTCCAAATTATTTCACGGCTTGAACCTATTCCTTTTGCTTGCAAAGAATGAGACCATGCTTATGAATATAAGTTGCTTCAGGCACGTGGAAATGAGCCACAATATCATCTCAATTGATTATCTTAAATCAGTTGTTATTATAGCTATTAGCACACTCAGGACTGTTCAGGAGGTGCTGTCCAAATTATTGTGATCATTTCAAATTTGGCATTCTTGCATTTGTCCTGATGAGTGCAAGGACAAAAGATTTGGGCAACATGTCTCTCTTTTTCAGCAATATTCAAGTTTTGCCACACCTCAAGGTTCACAAATGGTTCCTCCCATTACCCCTCACTTCTCACGAAATTGCCTTTTCACTCTTCTACAGACCTCTAATTGCCGCACATCCCCCCTTCTTTTTAGACAGTAAAAGGGCTTGGAATGAAATGTCCATTTGCTTCTGCGATCAGCTCCAACTTGATGTAATTCAGTCGGACCGAACTGGTTCTGTTAAATAATAAAAAAAACTTCCACTTTCCCCTAACCCCCACAAAAGCCAAATTCTCCATTGACGAAATGTATTCTGCAGAGGACACTGACCACAAGCTCATGAAAATTCACCCAGTGTCAGTTGGAGTTGGGATCTGAACTCTCGTGAAGAAGTCCACAATTCGCTTTCACAACAGCTGGATGACTATTTGTTTGGTGTTGCAAATCTAGATAAGAAATACTACAATGGAAAAACGTTAATGTTAACAGCCTCGAACTTTGTGCAGTATCTGTATTCTCTGGCGTAATTCTTTCGAAAGGACAGTCAAAGGCCAAGAATTGTGAGAGAAGATTTTATATGATGTATATCTATTTTGTTTCACTTTATGTATTCCAAAAAAAAGAAAGTATTCTTGTTCTAAATTATTGTCAGTGCAAAAAAAATCCAAATGGACCATGCACTCTTAAGTACACAGTATATGTTTAACTCCCTTTTTAACTAACAGCCATCAATGTTAAGTGGTCCTGGGTTTAATTTTGGCTCCATCACAATAGCTCCAAATTTAAAGAGAAATTAGAAAAAAAAATATAGAATAGATTTTTTAGTGTTCATTCTTAGTGCCAGGCCCAAAGGATGGTATTGTAAAAATTATGAATTGCAATATAATTCAATGTCAATATAAAAGAACACTCCACTGTAATTTAACCATCTTTTTGTATGATGTTGTAAAATTTAGTAAATGAGATTGGTAGTTTAATTATGTTCTATAACTTGACGTGTCCATTTCAATATTGAATGTATTGTTCTATCAATTGGTTTTATAGCGGCAATAAAGTCATGCAAAATTTTATAAAAATCTTTGCACTATTATTCTTGTACATTAGGAGAGGAATTGTCCTGAATTAGTCCGTTTTACCACTAACATTAGAAGAATTTCCCCTTAAAATTTAGTTTATTCATTTATTATTAGTCACAAGTAAGGCTTGTGGCTAAAGTCCATGTACACAACATCTACTGCACTACACCGCAATGGAGTTGCTGTGAAATTCCCCCAGTTGCCACATTCCGGTGCCTGCTCGGGTCAACGCACCCTAACCAGCACACCTTTGAGCCTGTGGGACGAAACTGGAGCATCTGGAGGGAACCCACGCAGACACAGGAAGGACCTGCAAACTTTACACAGACAGTGACCCAAGCTGGGAATCGAATCTGGATCCTTGGTGCTATGAAGCAGCAGTGCTAACCATTGTGCCACCGTACTGCCCCACTTCTCTATCAGACCAGAAAAAGGAAACTCAAAAAGGCCTGTTTATTGTGAAATCTCTAATCTTTCAAAAAATTCACACCATGTAGATAACCTTGGCAAAACTATGTTTATTTCATAGAATCCCTACAGTGCAGAAGAAGGCCATTGAGCCCATCCAGTCTGCACTGACCATAATCCCAACTACACCCTAATTTTATAACCCCACACTTTTAAGCTGCTAATTCCACTGACATTAAGGAGCAGGTTAGAATGGCCAATCAGTGTAACCCACACATCTTTGGAGTATGGGAGGAAACCAGAGCACCCAGAGGAAACCCAAGTAGACATGGGAAGAATGTGGAACCTGCACACAGGCAGTTACCCAAGGCTGGAACTGAACCTGGGTCCCTGACACTGTAAGGCAGCTGTGCCACCGTACCATCCATTAATTGGAAAAAAAGAGCAAGCTTTGGCCCCTCAAGTGTATTCCACAATTCAATGAGCTCAGGGCTGATCTGCAATCTAACTTTGTCTCTTATCCCTTAGCACCTTCTTTATTTAAGAAAAATCTATCAATCTCAGATTGAAAGTTGTTTTTTATAAAGTTTATTTATTAGTCACAAGTAGGCTTACATTAACACTGCAACGAAGTTACTGTAAAAATCTCCTAGTCACCACACTCTGACGCCTGTTTGGGTACACTGAGGGGGAATTTAGCAAAGCCAATGCACCTCACTAGCAAGTCTTTCAGACTGAGAGAGGAAACCAGAGCACCCCAGAGGAAAGCCACACAGATAACAAGGAGATCATGCAGACTCCACACAGGCAGTGACCCAAGCCAGGAATCGAACCCAGGTCCCTGGAGCTGTGAGGCAGCAGTGCTAACCTTTGAGCCACTGGGCTGCCCATAACAAATTACCTTGCAGCAGTTGCTGCTTGCGAAAGAGAGTACCAACAATCTGCCACTTCTTGTGTGTGGAAATAGAACCATAGAAAAGTTATAGCACAGAAAGAGGCCGTTCAGCCCATCTTGTCCATGCCAGCCCAACAACACCCAAGTGCCCTTTCTAATCCCACCTTTCTGCCCCCCAGCCCATAGCCCTGAAGCTTACAGCATTTAAGGTGCAGATCCAGTACTTTTTAAAAGAGTTCGGGGTATCTTTCCCCCATCAGCTCTGGCAATAAATTTCAGACATCCAATGCCCTCTGCATAAAAAATCTTCTCCCTAATGTCCCCTCAACGCTTTCTGTTACTTGTCTTGAATCTAGTTCCCCTGGTTCTAGAATTGTCCGGTAAAGGAAACAATTTTATCCTGCCCACTCTCTCTCTTCATAGCGAGGGGGATTGAATATAAAAGTAGGGAGGTCTTGCTGCAGCTGTATAGGGCATTGGTGAGGCCGCAGCTGGAGTACTGTGTGCAGTTTTGGGCGCCGCACCTGCGCAAGGATATTTTGGCCCTGGAGGGAGTGCAGAGGAGGTTTACTAGGCTGATACCGGAGTTGAGGGGATTGAGCTATGAGGAGAGGCTGAATAAACTAGGCTTGTACTCGTTAGAGTTTAGAAGAATGAGGGGAGATCTCATTGAGACGTATAAGATGATGAATGGGATGGATAGGATAGAGGTGGAGAGACTCTTCCCGCTCAAAAAAGACAGTAGGACTAGGGGGCACAGCCTCAAGATAAAGGGGAGGCGGTTTAGAACGGAGTTGAGGAGGAACTTCTTCACTCAAAGGGTGGTGAATCTCTGGAATTCTCTGCCCGTTGAAGTGGTGGAGGCTGCCTCGCTAAATATTTTTAAGAAGCGGGTTGATGGGTTCTTGATAAGAGAGGGGATTAAGGGTTATGGGGAGAGGGCGGGAAAGTGGAACTGAGCTACAACAGATCAGCCATGATCTTATTGAATGGCGGGGCAGGCTCGAAGGGCTAGATGGCCTACTCCTGCTCCTATTTCTTATGTTCTTATGTTCTTATGTTCCTCTAATAGTTTTGTATGCCTCAATCAAGTCACCTCTCGACTTTCTTTGTTCCAAGGAAAATAACCCCAATTGCTTCATACTCTATACATCTCCCAATGAAGGACAGCATTCCATATACCTTCTTTACAACATTGTCTACTTGGACAGCTGCCTTTAGGGACCTGTGTGCTTATAAACCAAGATCTCTCACTTCATCTATCCCTTTTAGTATACTTCCATTTATTGTGTACTCTATACAACCACTTGACTCCCCACCCCATGCATGACCTCACACTTCTCTGGGTTAAAATACATTTGCCACTTTACCACTCACTTCACCAACCCATCTATATCATTCTGGAGATTATAGCTATACTGTACACAATCCTCTACTTCACCCATCATTGTGTTATCTGCAAATTTATCAACCACATATTCACATCCAAATTATTAGTATATAACACAAACAATAAGAGTCCTAAACACTGAGCCCTGTGGAACACCACTTGAAACAATTTTCCATTTACAAAGGCATCTATCGACAATTACCCTTTGTTTCCTCTTACTGGACCACCTTTTTATCCAGTTTGCCATATTACCCTATATCCCATGAGTTTTTACTTTTTTGACCAATCTACCAAGGGGGATCTTGTCAAACACCTCACTGAAGTCCATGTACACAACAACCACTGCACTACTTTCGTCAAATCTTCTTGTCACTTTCTCAAAGAGTTCAATCAAATTTGTGAGGCAAAATCTGAATTTAACAAATCCATGCTGACCATCCCTGACTAATCCAAGTCTTTTTCTGTGACAGTTAATCTAATCTCGCTGGATTGACTCTGTTGATTTGCCCGCAGCTGATAAAAAAGACTAATTGGCCTATAATTGCTTGGCATTTTCTTTTATCCCTTTTTAAACAATGGAACTACATTTGCACTTCTCCAGTTTTCTGGTACCTCCCTTCTGTCTAGTGAGGATTGGAAAATCATCCTCAGAGTATCTGCTATCTCCTTCCTGACTTCCCTCAGCAGCCTCAGAAACAATCTATCTGGCCCCGGTGATGTATCAACTTTCAAGGATTCCAACCAGTCAAGTTTCCTCTCTCTTTATGATTATTCTATTCAATATTTCAGGGCTCCTTCTGGACTATTAAATCTGCATCATCCCTTTCCTTTGTAAAGAGAGAGACAAAGTATTCATTTAAAACCCTTCCCACAGCTTGCACATTTACACACAGATTTCCTTTTTCATCTCTGATAGGTCCCACTTTTTCATAAACTAAATTTATCACCACTAATATATTGGTAACACGTCTTTGGGTTTTCTTTAACTTTACTTACTAATCTTTTTTCATGCCCACTCTTTGATTTCCTTACTTTCTTCTTTTATTTCATCCCTGCACTTTCTACATTCATTTCGGCTATATACAATGTTTAATTCTTGATGTCTATCGTACACTTTCTTTTTCTGTTTGATCTTCCCTTGTATTCTTCTAGACACAGTAAAAAGTCTGACAACACCAGGTTTTAGTCCAACCTATTTATTTGATAATATACTCACTAGCTTTCGGGTTAGCCCCTTCGTCAGGTGAATGGAGAGTTCTGGCCTCAGACAGAGCATATAAAGCACAGACAGTTTAGAGATTACTGATTAAAATGCGAATCCTTACACCTAGCCTGCTGTTCAAGACCTGAAGTGGCTGATAATGTGAGTGGAAGGAGCACTGATCACAGTTTAAAGAGATGTGTATTGTCTCCAGACAGTACAGTAAGTGAGGTTTTGCAAACCCAGGCAAGTCACGGGGGTTACAGATAGTGCGACATGAACCCAGGATCCAACCAGAGGGGGTCTAGATTTGGCAGTATTGCTCCTTGGAAGGGACGAGTCTACTTTGTACATGCAGGATCTTGCTTTTTACTGCTTCCTACTGGATTTCCACTGATCTTTCCCCAAGCAGTGCTGTCCAGTCCATCACAACCAAGTCCGTTTTCATTCCTGCAAAATTTGTTCTCCTCCGGTTCAAAACTCCTGCTTTATTTTTGATCTTTTCCATGGTAATGTTAAAGGTAACTAAATTGTAAGCACTATGCTAATATAGCTGCCAACTTCACCCACTTGCCCTTCTTCGTTCCCCAAGACTAGGTCTAGAATTACATCTCATCTCATTGGCTTTGTCACTTATTGATTGAAATGATTTTTGTGGACGCACTGTATGAATGTTTCTCCCTCAGTGTCCCTTATATTGTTTGAATCTCAGTTGATACTGGAATAGTTAAAGTCTCCTACTATTTTTGCCCTCTTGTTTTCACAAGTAGGAATTGACCCACATATTTGTTCTTCTATCTCCTGGTCATTATTTGAGGGTCTATAATATACTTCCAGTACTGTAACTGCCCCTTTTTATTTATAAGCTCAAACAACAAAGCCTTGTTTGTCGACCCATTTAGTATATTATTCATTCTCACAACTGGAATTGATTCTTTAACCATTAGTGCAAACTACAACTACAGTGCACAATGTAGTGTTACAGTCATAGCCAGGGTATAGAGAAAGATCAACTTAACATGAGGTAGATCCCATGAGGGCAGCAGGGAAGAAGCTGTTCTTGAGTCGCACCAAACTCTCACCAACTTTTACAGATGTACTGTAGCAACCCTTTTGGATGTATCACAGCTTGATATGGCTCCTGCTCTGACCAAGACCGCAAAAGACTGAAAAGGATCATGAATGTAGCCCAGTCCATCATGCAAACCAACATCCCATCCATTGATTCCTCTCCACTTCCCACTTCAAAAAAGTAGCCAGCACAATCAAGGACCCCCACAACCCAGACATACTCACTTCCATCTTCTTCCATTGGGAAAAAGATAAAAAGCCTGACATCATATACCAACCAACTCAAGAACAGCTTCTTCCCTGCTGCTGTCAGACTTTTGAATGGACCTCCCTCATATCAAGTTGATCTTTCTCTACGTCCTAGCTATGTCTGTAACTCTGCACTCTTTCCTTTCCTTCTCCATTAACAGTATGCTTTGTCTGTATAGCATGCAATAAACAATACTTTTCACTATATACTAATACATGTGACAATAATAAATCACATCAGATAATAGGGATGATATGTTCCTTGGTGTAGAACCTGGAGGTCACTGTGTTCCCACCAACTTGCTTCTCTTGTCTTCCTTGTTGATGGTCAAGATTCAGGATTTTTCACAGTGCATTTTATCAATTCAAGACATCCTGTTGATATCAAATAAATGGGTCATTTATCATGGGCCACTCTCTGTTACTTAACTAGTAATGTTCTCTGTCCTTTAAAAAAGTCAGTGCGTAATATTCTGTTCAATTCGATAACATTTTTATCCATGGTAACTCAAACCAAGTTCTCCATCTACCAGCCACACATCCACTGAACAATTCTGTCACTCAAAAGCACCATGGGTGTTGCCTGTTGTTTAAGTTAAGGTTATTTATTTATTAGTGTCACAAGTAGGCTTACACTGCAGTGAAGTTACTATGAAAATCCCATGGTCGCCAAACTCCAATGCCCGTTCGGGTACACTGAAGGAAAACTTCAACATGGCCAATGCATCTAACCAGCACATCTTTCAGACTGTGGGAGGAAACTAGTGCACGCGAAGGAAACCCAAGCAGACACGGGGAGAACGTACAGGTTCTGCATAGACAGTGACCCATGCTGGGAATCGAACCCAGGTCCCTGATGCTGTGAGGCAGCAGTGCTAACCACCACTCAATTCCTTCCTCCTGGGACCCGGGTTCAATTCCCGGCTCAGGTAATGTCTGTGGAGTTTGCACATTCTCTCCATGTCTGCGTGGGTTTCCTCTGGGCGCCCCGGTTTCCTCCCACATTCCAAAAGATGTGCGAGTCAAGTGGATTGGCTAAACTGCCTCTTAGTGTCAGGGATATTAGATAGGGTAAATGCATGGGGTTATGGGGATAGGGCCTGGGTGAGATTGCAGTCGGTACAGACTCGATGGGCCAGATGGCCTCCTTCTGCACTGTAGGATCCTATGATTCTATGATACTCACCAATATCTGCACTACTTATAAATCCACTAACATAAGTTGATTCTCCAGCTCATGTATCTATTTTGTGAATCGATTGTTCCTTTGTTAATGTATCAAAGGTTAGTCAGCAGAATATGAGAATAAATTACATTAATGCAAACAATTGGATCATCACATTGACAATACACAAGAAACAAATGATGACAAATTCAGATTTGGAATTTGAGATTCAGATACATACCTATCCTCAAAAGACAATAATCAATACTTTTCCATGTTGATAAGTACACATGGTGGGACATTCCCCATATACAGCATACTTTATATTTGCTTCTGAAAATAATAAGCATTATATATGTAGTTAAGAAGCTTTTAAATAATGGGACTTGGCATCAACATGCCCCTACGTTAGAAATTAGTCTGATATTTCTGTTCCTCAAGGATTAGTCCATGACATGGATGGAGACAAATTCATGTTTTAGAGATTTCAGCAAGCTTCCTAAATGCTAATCTCATTTCATAATCCGGAAAACAGTGTTAAGTGTTCCAGAAATAGAACAGACCTGATTTCTGTTTGAACTGAGTTTGTCCTCCACTAGTGAGCCAAATATTGAAATAATCTTAACTAGAACTCAGCATCTAAAGTGTGATATCTGGCTAAGGAGATGACTGAGTAGAATAGTGTCCTTTTCCTTGGTCTTTACCAAGAGAGAAGATGCAACTCAAGCCACACTGAAAGAGGTGGCAATTCAGACCTAGGAGGATTGAACATATTAAAGTGGAGGTATTGGATAGACTCATTGTACTTAAAGTTTATGTGGCACCAGGACCGGATGAGATGCTTCCAAGGTACTGAGGGAAATGAGTGTGGCACTTATTTGATTTGATTTATTATTCTCACATGTATTGGTATACAGTGAAAAGTATTGTTTCTAGCATACTGTACAGACAAAGCATACCATTCATAGAGAAGGCAAGGAAAGAGTGCAGAATGCAATGTTGCAGTCATAGCTAGGGTGCAAAGAAAGATCAATTTAGTGTGAGATAGGTCCATTCAAAGGTCTGATGGCAGCAGGAAGGTTTGCATGATGGACTGAACTTCATTTACAACCCTTTGTAGTTTCTTGCTGTCTTGGGCAGAGCAGGAGCCATACCAAGCTGTGGTACAACCAGAAAGAATGCTTTCTATGGTATATCTGTAAAAGTTGGTGAGAGCCATAGCTGACATACCAAATTTCCTTAGTCTTCTGAGAAAGTAGAGGCATTGGTGGGTTTTCTTAACTATAGTGTCAGCATGGGGGGACCAGGACAGATTGTTGGTGATTGGGCACCTAAAAGCTTGAAACTATAATTCTTCAGTCTTCCTTATACTCACAGATGGTGCCACAGGACTGGGCAATTGCAAATATTACACCATTGTTCAAAATGTTATAAGAGTTTCTGACTTAACCACCCTTTCAGGTAGTGAGCTCAAGACTCCCACCACCCTTTGGGTGCAAAAGTTCCATCTCTTCTGCCATTTACCTTTCTTTCAATAATACATTTTTTATTCTTCCTGCCAAAACGAACAACTTCACATTTTCCCACATTATACTCGACCTGCCAGGTTTTTATTTACTCACTCAAACACTATCTATCCATCTGCAACCTTCATATGTCCGCTTCGCAACATACTTTCCTACCTATCTTTGTGTCACCTACAAATTTACCTAACATGCCTGCATTCCTCTCCATCCCTTGACATTCAATGGCATTACCATTGCTGAATCCTCCAGTATTAACATTCTGGCAATCACCATTGACCAGAAACTGAACTGGTCAATATCCACTCCAAAAAAAAACAATGGCAGCAGCGCATATCATCTACAAAATCTACTGCAGCAGCTCATTAAGGCTCCTTCAACAAGTTTCCAAACCCAGGAACACTCCCAGCCAGAAGACCAAGGCATGCAAGGAACACCAGCACCTGAAAGTTTTCCTCCAAGCCTTTCACCATCTTGACTTGGGAATATATTGCCATCGTTCCTTCACTGTCATTGGGTCAAATACCTGGAACACCCACCCTGACAGCATATTGGGTGTACCTGCACCATAGGGACTGCAACGGCTCAAGAAGGTGAATCATTGCCACCTTTGGAGGAGCAATGAGCAATAATAATTCTGGCCCAGCCAGTGATATTATGAAAAAATAATTTAAACACAATCCATGTTGACTCTGCCCAATCATATCATTATTTTCTAAGTGCCTAGTTAATACATCCTTTATAATTGATTCAAACATTTTCCCTATTACAGACATCAAAGTAACAAGTATGTTGCTCTCCCTTTTCTCTCTCCCTCCCTTCTTAAATTGCTATTTTCCAGTTGGAACAAACCTTTCCAGAGCCTGTAGAATTTTGAAAGATAACCACTAGTACATCTATTATCTCTACAGCCATCTCTTTCCATACCCTGGGATGTAGCTCATCGGGTCAAGGGAATTTATCAATCTTTAATCTAATTAATTTTTCGATTACAACCTCTTTATTCATACTAATTTCTTTCAGTTCCTGATTTCCTCAAGCCCCTTGATTCCTGGTTATTTCTGGGTGATTTTCTGTATCTTCCTGTGTGAAGACAGGCACAAAATAATTGTTTAGTTTCTCTGCCATTTCCCTGTACACCATTGTAAGTCCTTCACTGCAGCGTGCTAAGTGCTCCTTGCACTTTGTTATCATTATAATGAGCAGGTAACACCAAGTTTGCATTCACCCTGCATCACACATTTTAATCCCCGAATCTGTTTTCCATTTTTCCCTGAAGTGGGAAAAATTAGGGATAGGCTGAAAGTGTTACATCAAGTGTACCTTAACTTCCTTGACTTCTACTAATTTCATTGCATGCCGTCGAGTTAACGCAATCAAGATTTTACATGTCATTTCTCTGTTAGTCTTCTAATAGTAAAAAGTCTGACAACACCAGGTTTTAGTCCAACCGATTTATTTGATAATAGACTCACAAGCTTTCGGGTTAGTCCCTTCGTCAGGTGAATGGAGAGTTCTGGCCTCAGACAGAGCATATAAGTCTGTGCTTTATATGCTCTGTCTGAGGCCAGAACTCTCCATTCACCTGACAAAGGGACTAACCCGAAAGCTTGTGAGTCTATTATCAAATAAATCGGTTGGACTAAAACCTGGTGTTGTCAGACTTTTCACTGTGTTTACGCCAGTCCAACGCCGGCATACCCACATCAAGTCTTCTAATACCCATTATAAACACTAGCAAAATCATATAATTCCATAACTACCCTTAAATCAATATCAATGGGTGGGATTTCTGGCCTTCCCATGCGGCATATCCGGGGAGAGATGGCCTAGTGATGTTATCACTAAACTATTAATCCAGAAACTCAGCTAATGTTCTGGGGACCCGGGTTGGAATACCACCACGGCAGATGGTGGAATTTGAATTCAATTAAAAAAAGCTGGAATTAAGAATCTACTGATGACCATAAAACCATTGCCGATTGTCAGAAAAACCCATCTGACTCACTAATGTCCTTTAGGAAAGGAAATCCACTGTCCTTACCTGGTCTGGCCTACATGTGGCTCCAGAGCCACAGCAATGTGGTTGACTCTCAAATGCCCTCCAAGGGCAACTAGGGATGGGCAACAAATGCTGAGCAGTCAGTGATGCCCATGCCCCGCGAATGAATAAAACAATATTTCACAGTGACAGGGATGCCCAGATCTTCAGGTCCCACTAATATCTGCAGAGCTTTCTGTGTCCTGCACCCTCTGGCACTGGAGAACATGCTGGGATAGGAGCGGGTTGCCATCAGTGAGACTAGAAGATCCTGTTGGCATGAAGGGCTAGAAGAGTTTGGCCTTTCAGTTTCCTTTAAGACAGAAGGGTCTACAAAGAGTCGTGAATGAAGCCCAATCCATCACTCAAACCAGCCTCCCATCCATTGATACAGTCTATACTTCCCGTCGCCTCAGAAAAGCAGCCAGCATAACAACGACTCACACACCCTGGACATACTCTCTTCCATCTTCTTCCACCAGGAAAGAAATGCAGAAGTCTGAGATCACTTACCAACCGACTCAAAAACAGCTTCTTCCCTGCTGCCATCAGACTTTTGAATGGACCTACCTCACATTAAGTTGATCTTTCTCTACACCCTAACGATGACTGTAACATTACATTCTGCACCCTCTCCTTTTTTTCTCTATGTACTGTACTCTTTGTCTGTATAGTGTGCAAGAAGCAATATTTTCACTGTATACCAATACATGTGACAATAATAAATCAAATCAAATCAAATCCAAAGAAGTTGAATTTTACCTGTTTATCCCATCCCCCCCAGATAGCCTTTGATTTCCATAAAGATTTAGTATTTACTTTCTATCTACATATATACCTGTGACAATTTATATTTATACAGTGAATGCTCCAAGCCATTTTGCAGATGCTTTAAAATACCTAAGAGATGATAAAAGTGTTGGGTTTGATGTCTATGTGATCCAGTTAAATAATTAAATGTCAAAGTTTAACTTACAGGGGAGGAGAGGTAGTAAAGCGATGGGATTTAGTGATAGAGTACTGGAATATTGGACTGGAACAGCAAAAAGTTTAGTAACAAAAATTAGAATGAAGGATATCATCAGGCAGCAGGAAATGTAGACTGAATCAATGGATGGAAGGTTGGTTTGCTTGATGGACTGGGATATGTTCACAAATGTTAGTTGTTTCTTGCGGCCTTGGACAAAGCAGGAGCCATACCAAGCTGTGATACATCCGGAAAGGATGCTTTCTATGGTTCATCTGTAAAAGTTGGTGAGAGTCGTAGCGATCATGCCCAATTTTCTTTGGCTCATGAGGAAGTAGAGGTGTTGCTGGGTTTTCTTAACTATAGTATTGGCATAGAGGGGTCAAGACAGATTGTTTATGGCTGATAGTGATTCTGTGTGGTGTCAATATTAAGGCAATATTAAGTTCTTCAGGGGTCAGTAGACAATTGCTCCTGACTGTCCTTATCTGGACAGTCTGGAAGAATGAAAGCATCAAGGAAACAATCAGCATCTGTGCAGATGATAAAAGGATAGGTGTGGATGTTGGGACATTAGATAAGAAAAATATACTATAGACATCTAGATACTAGATATTCATGTAAATATTTATCTTCATATTTCATGTACATTTTCACATGCAAGCATCTGAAAGGCAGCATTCCAAAGCACAGTTCCATGTTCAAAGCTACTGAGCAAGAGAAAGACCTAAGGATGTGAATCTTCAAAAGTCCCCAACCTGTGTCATAATGCAGAGACAAAGACAAATAGATCACTGGGATTCCAGGAGATTACATTTGCAGCTAGCCTTAGTTAGGTCTCATTTAGAATTCTGTATGTAGGTTTGGTGCCCTCATGTGGTAGATTAAGTATAACCATTAGAAAAGTTTTGAAGAAAGGCCAACAAATTTATGTTTAGTTTAAAGTCCTTTAGTTAGCACAATAAGTTTATAGTGCTGGGGCTTTTTTGTACTCTGTAGGCTTTAAGAAGCCTTGACTGAGATCTAACACAGATAGCCAATGAGCTATGGAACAAAGGCGCTGACATATGTAGTGAGTGCCAACTGACACAATCAAAAGAGAGCTTGATGAATTCCTGAGTGTTACCAACATTACCGAATAAATGTATGGGTACTGGGGCTTATGTCTCCTAGCTGACATGGTTTCTCAAGACATTTTCTTTCTTTGGGATTCGAAGATGAATTTTTAAGGTTTTTCTCTGATATTTCTACCTCTTGCATGGCTGATCAATGGGATAGGGGTTTTGGAGTTCACAACATGCTGACGCCTTGATGTCTGGATGGGACAACAGTTTGCCTTTTGTTTTCATATGCTCATTTTTAACTTTTTCATTGTCTTAACTACCTTTACGATCCCCATTTCTGGACAGTTCAGGTTTCTCCAATCTTTCCTCTTAAGTCAGGTCTTTGACATGTGGGATCAGCTTCATGGACCTTCTCCTGTGCATCACTTCCATTATTGGACATCTTTGTTCCTTGGTGATCAGATCAGGACACAATATTCAAGTTGTCAGAATAAGGCACTGTACAGTTTAACAATGACTTAATTCATCCTGTATTTGCTGTGCAGTTTAACATTCTTTTGCTGCCATTGTTTCTTGCTTTGCAATAGAACAGCATGTTATGTTGAGTCTACTAAGTCTCTTCCAACTTTTTCCACAGCTATCTTAAGAACATAAGAACATAAGAAATAGGAGCAGGAGTAGGCCATCTAGCCCTTCGAGCCTTCCCCGCCATTCAATAAGATCATGGCTGATCTGTCGTGGCTCAGTTCCACTTTCCCGCCCTCTCCCCATAACCCTTAATCCCCTTGCCTATCAAAAACCTATCAACCCACGTCTTAAATATATTTAGCGAGGCAGCCTCCACCACTTCAACGAGCAGAGAATTCCAGAGATTCACCACCCTTTGAGTGAAGACGTTCCTCCTCAACTCCGTTCTAAACTGCCCCCCCCCTTATCTTGAGGCTGTGCCCTCTAGTCCTACTGTCCTTTCTGAGCGGGAAGAGCCTCTCCACCTCTATCCTATCCATCCCATTCATCATCTTATACGTCTCAATGAGATCTCCCCTCATTCTTCTAAACTCTAACGAGTACAAGCCTAGTTTATTCAGCCTCTCCTCATAGTTCAACCCCCTCAACTCTGGTATCAGCCTAGTAAACCTCCTCTGCACTCCCTCCAAGGCCAAAATATCCTTGCGTAAGTGCAGCGACCAAAACTGCACACAGTACTCCAGCTGCGGCCTCACCAGTGCCCCGTACAGTTGCAGCAAGACCTCCCTACTTTTATATTCAATCCCCCTCGCTATAAAGGCCAACATTATTCTATGCATATATGTCACCTTCTAATGTGCAATTGTTTACATTTATCATGGTGGATTTTCATATCCTATTGTCCTATAAATTTATATACTTTATCCAACTCAATCTTAATTCAAAGCTGCCTCTTTCAACAACGCAGTTTTTGATTATATAATTTGCATTGAATTTCTGAATAAGTAGCACTCATCCCACACAAGTACCAAGCAATACCCATTTTCAACAACCGTATTCCCTTGATATATAATGGTAATGCCACTACTGAATCCCTCACCGTCACCATTGACAAGAAATTTAACTGGACAAGTCACATTAATTCTGTGGCTACAAGAGCAGGCCAGAGGCTGGGAATTCTGCGGAGACTGACTCACCATCTGACTCCTCAAAGACTGTCTACAATCTATAAAGAAAGGGCATGTGATGAAATATCCTTTTGCCTGAATGAAATGTCTCCAATAACACTGAAGAAGCTCCATACCATACAGGAGAGAGCAGCCCGCTTGATTGGCACACATCTAAGACTTTAAATATTCACTCCCTCCATCACTGATGCACAGTGGCAACAGTGTGTACCATCTGCGAGATGCACTGAAGAAATTCACCAAGCCTCCTTCAACAGCACCTTCATAACCCATGACCTCTACTATCTAGAGGTCTAGGGAAGCACATACATGGGGAGACCACCGCCTGCAAGTTCCCATCCAAATCACTCATCATCCTGACTTGGAATACATTCCTTCACTGTCACTGTGTCAAAACCTGGAATTCTGTTCGTAACAGCACTGTGGATCCCCGGCACTGTGAGGCAGCAGTGCTAACCAGTGTGCCATCATGCCGCCCATAATCTGGTGAACTGTCTCCTTGTATGTCCCTGTCACCACTACATGTGCCTGTTCACTGGCACCGGATAGATAATTGAAATTCACTATCTAACATGTACCCACAGTGCCAACCTCTGGGCTGCTGCTTGGGAGGGATGGAGCAGGCAATAGTGCACCTTTAGTGGGACAGTCTTTTTTCATGAAGAAGGCTTCTTCTTCAAATCCTGCTGCTGAGAACTACCTAGAGGAAAATAAAGGTGAGTAAAGTGGGTTCCGACTGACTGATTGGACATTAACATGCAGGTTAGGTGGATTGGTCATGGTAAATTACCCCTTCATATCCCGAGATGTGTAGGTTAGGGAGATTAGTGGGGTGAATTTATGGGGTATAAGGTTAGGGCCTGGGTGGGATGCTTTTTCAGAAAGTTCGTGCTGACCCAATGGGCTGAACAGCCTCCCTCTATACTATAGGAATTCTATGATTCTACGATCAACAAATAGCAGGCATTACAGTGTCACTTCAAGGAACTTTGTACGCGGTGTAAGTAATAGTCACAAACCTTGGTCACATCAGCCCCCACTCTCAAAATATCAAATTCGGTCAGCACTTGAGGATTTACAAATCTCAATAGTTCATTCACTGTTCCAGCCCGGGAAGGATCACATTCCTCCCCAGTCTTAAACGTGTTTTGTGCTGTCAGCCACTACCTGCTGCAGTAAAAGAGGGTGAAAGATTCCCTATTATAAATATGGAATGAAATTCCCAGACATCTACTGCTTTCTGAAGCTCTTATATTTTAATCTACAGAAAATACTTGTGTTGGTAGTATAAATAACATTGCAACCCCTGCAAAAACAATGTTAGAGCATCACCTAGAGTAGAAGTAGTGTAGTACACAGTGACTTCCCTATTCTTGTACATTTGGTTGCCTCATATTCGAATTGCATTTCTGTTTCCAAGCTAATACAGCACCTCAACACCCACTCCCATTAAAAATAGTGCACTGTTGTTGTATGCAACAAAGAAACAGATGACTTCCTTATCGCTGTGGCTCTTCTGACACTGGATTTGGGAATCTTGGACAAGCCATTGAAGAAAGATGCTTTTTCCCAGGATGCCAGGGAAGATAATATCTAAGAGAAAACACTGAGTGATTGAGGTGCTCCTTTGACCTCTGGACATCTGATTCCAAGATTGTTTGCAGAGCTTCTGAGAGCACATCACTGCAGCTCATCAAATAAGGCACTTGAGGAGGACACACAGGAGATAGGTAAATGGGAGTTCATTACAACAGATGGTGTTGTGAATCAAATCTTAAAGCTGTAAATGCATGGTTAAAGATATTCCTGTACTGTTTGACACCAAAGCAATGGTGGAGAAATGCTTCGCTTATGATTTACTCAGCTTACTCTCATTCAAAATGGTGGTGCAGGTGGCCTAGCAGTAACTATTTTTTCTTCATGTATATACTAGTGATAGCACAGTGGCACAGTGGTTAGTAGTGCTGCCTCAAAACACCAGGGATCAGGGTTCGCTTCCAGCCCCGGTTCACCATCTGTGTGGTATTTTCACATCCTCTTTGTTTCTGTGTGGGTTTCCTCCGGTGCTCCGATTTTCCTCCCACACTCCAAAGATGTGCAGGCCAGGTGGATTGGCTATGCTAAAATTAGTGTTACGGGATCTAGCAGGGTAATATGGGGTTACGGGGATAGGGCCTGGGTGTGATTGTTGTTGGCTGATGCAGGCTCAATGGGCTGAATGTCCTCCTTTTGCACTATGGGAATTCTATGATTCTACAATTTATCATAGTCAATTGCTAATATATAAAAACAATTTGAAAATGTGATTCTGGTCTTCGAAAACCAAGTTAGAATCTGGTGAGTCTCAGTTGCTCGGGCATTGATATATCATCCTGTATCTTATTTGACCAGTAAGACGTCTCACAGCACCAGGTTAAAGTCCAACAGGTTTATTTGGTAGCACAAGCTTTCGGAGTGTCGCTCCTTCTTCAGGTGAGTGAGGAGTTGTGTTCACAAACAGGGCACATAAAGACACAAACTCAATTTACAAGATAATGGTTGGAATGTGAGCCTTTACAGGTAATCAAGTCTTAAAGGTACAGACAATATGAGTGGAGAAGTTAAAGAGGTGTGTATTTTCTCCAGCCAGGACAGTTAGTGAGATTTTTACAGGCCCAGGCAAGTCATGGGGGTTACAGATAGTATGACATGAACCCAAGATCCCGGTTGAGGCCGTCCTCATGTGTGCAGAACTTGGCTATCAGTTTCTGCTCAGCAATTCTGCGTTGTCATACGTTGTGAAAGCCACTTTGGAGAACACTTACCCGAAGATCAGAGGCTAAATGCCTATGACTGCTGATCTATTCCCCAACAGGAAGAGAACACTCCTGCTTGGTGATTGTCGAGCGGTGTTCATTTATCCGTTGTCATTGCGTTTGCATGGTCATGATTATTTAGCCATCCAGAATGGCATTGCTTCATTCACATTTGGTCAGTATTGAGATAGCCACTCTCAATCAAGCTCAGCAGATGAATTGCAAGCTGACTCATTCAGGAGACCCATTGTCCAATGATCCCTGTTGGAATCTGTGTATTTTTGGACATTGGGTGACATTATCATCGAGCTGAGTTAGGGGATGGTGCATAACTGGGTTTCGGCCAGGCGAGTTCCCAAATCCTCATGATCAAGACAAAATGATCGAGACAAACTTTAGAAATTATGGCTGGAATTCTCCCACCCCGTCCACCACTGCAATTATAGCACGGCTGGAGAATTCCACCCATGAATGGCTTTTAGACATGTGCTGGCCTCATTAAAACATATTTTGAGGCTGAATTGACTGCACAAGTGTTGTTCATCAAACTTAAAATGAACTAGACATTATTTTTCAACTCAAATGGTAAATCCTACAATGACAAAGAAACGTGTATATTAATAGTGTCTGGGGAAGAGTGATTGGGTGGATAGAAACTAATTTGTAAGTTCTAATGGCATTTGGAAACAATTTTTTCCTTTCCCCTTGCAGTTGAACTGTGTGATTGGCTAACAGGCATCTGTTATACAGAAACTGTAGAAGTATTATCTACAGCACAGGAATTCTCATTTTCAATCTATTGTCTGCATTTTTCAAATTCACTGGAAGCTTTGCCAGATCTTTAGACTCAAATTGACAGAAAAATCATCTGTCTTTTTTTGACAGCTTTGTGAATCACAGCCATAATGAAGTGGACACAAACTCTTGGGCTGATATAGAGAAAGAAAACTGGTCAGAATTGAAAGAAAGTTATCAGTGGAATAAATAGAATTCATAGATATTTAATGGCAAACACGCTTTTTATAACATACTGTTGACAAGGACTAATTGTATTTGCAAACTGGAGATTATTTATCAGAAATCGATATGGGTGAAATTAGATCTTCTTAGATGAAGCTAAAATGGAAATGACTTGGCTGATTTATTGATCAAAAATAAATTGTAATGGTGTAGATGTAATGGCAAACCCAATACTATTGAGAGAAATACTGTTGTCTCCCTATACACTCATGGCTGATAAGACTATGCATGTTAGAGATGCAGATTAATGGTTGAAACAGTTGCTGCTGCACAATGATAAGAAGCTGATACTTAACATGTCTCTGTTAAAAGATAAGTTTTTAAATATTCAACATTCATTTATAACACCCTGTTACAAGCAGAATCACTTTTTTAATTTCAATTCTATCTAAGGCAGCTTCTCCAATAACCCTTTGAGCAGCTTCATTCCACTGCAGCCCCTCCTCTCAATAGTCCCACTCAGCATAGCCCCACCCCTACCAAAGATGCTACTTCTAACTAACCTTACCTCACTTCTCCCAGGCTCACTCTAGTGAAGCCTCATTGCTCAATAGGTTATGTTGTGATTATCTTTAATAGAAAGGGACACAAATCATTTCATGTTTAGTTGATAGGTTACGCAGGTTGAACAAATGTGTGGTGGCTAATATGTACAGGTAAGTATATTTTCAATCGCACATTTGTTTTTAACTGATACATTCAGTTTTAATATTCATGGATTATGAAATCCTAAATGTTTAAGAAAGCAATGAATTGTGATGAAGTAAAGCAATGTTCTGAAGCAACATGAAGTGTTCATGTTATGTCTTGTTTGTGAGAACGGCCATTGGTTTTATTTTGTGTCTTGTGGTAAGCTAATTTCCTGTAGCACATTACTTTCAACAATTTTGTTTCAAATGAAATTATGATTTCTGTCAGGTTCCATACATCATTACTCTTTTCCTTTCTGCTTGTTAAAGGCCACCCCTATTAACCAGAGTTGTGAAGCTGTGTGTCCTCCTTAATTGTACTAGTTCTCCAATAAATAAGTTCCAGGTGAGGTTACTCAAAGTGCTTCACTGACAAAACTAATTTCATGAGTCAATGTTATTTAGTGCATTAAGCCTGGAGGCAAGTGTTGAGAAAACTCACCATCGGCTACTCATGCTGAACCTACTAACTGTTACAGCAGAAGGTGAATGAATAAGGATATTTTACAGTGTGAACCTTACTCTGTTGTGGATTTTCTTTAAATGTGGTGATGAAACAAATTCAGGATATAAGTTTTGAAGGTATTTTTCCTGACCACCTGAAATTATCTACTAACTTTAGGATTCCATATATAACGTCACTGTAACTGTGCTGTTCTTTTTAACCCATCTTGGCTACCATCTGAACTGTGAGACAAAGGAGTAACTGTTTTCTAGGCATCTTTCAATTCACAGAAGAAGTATGCAACTATTAAGTAGCTCTTTGGGCTATAACATTTTGATATGGTTATTCAAATTATGCAAGTGAGTCAATTTTTGGAAGACATATCTACCTGTTATGTATACCACTTTTATGACTTGTGTTCATATACTGCTTCTCCAGTACAATGTGTGTATGGTTAACTCTTTAAAGTGAATGGGACATCTTGATTTTGTGGTGTACAAAATGGCTGGGTAGGGAAAAGTTCAGCTGATTCACCAGGATGAATACTTGTGGTTCAGATGAAAACCATGTAAAATTGTGTATGTTTTATTAATAAATTATTTTCAGAAAGGGGGACAGATGAAATATTGACCAAAAGCAAGGTTGAAGAGTTTTTTGATACCCAACAAAATATGGAGCAAAGCAGCATTTCGGAAACTACTTGCCTGGGTTTGATGGTGGAATCAATTGGGAAGGATGGACTGATAGTGTCGGAAGCCAAATTAGTACACCTAATAGCTTTTGGGCTACATGGGCAAGGAAAAGAAAAGTTTACAAACAATGGAGAAAGCTTTGCGCTTGTTTTCTAACTGAATAGCTTGTTCAACAAGTGGGCACAGTGGACTGAATAACCTCTCATACTATCAATTTTATTGGCAGAACTTAAGTTAATAACTCAGTGAGGATATTGTCAAATATACTGAGGTGGGTGAGGACAGAGTTAATAGGGGGCAGGTTAAAATATGTGGTGTTTTGAATGAGAAAGTTTACAAAGGATGAAACTTAGGACCTACATGGGACTTGCAGTTTAGGTGTTTGATACTGGAGGAACAATGTAGCTGACATTCAAAGTTGAGGCTACATTAGTGATAACATTAGTTGATAAGTGAAAATAAATAATGAATGAGATGTGGATTTGATGACTTAAACAGAACACTTACACTCATTATGCTCAACCTGAATGAGTGGCTCAAGTGATGAAGTGTGACATAGGCACATGGCTTCTCACAGAAGCCAGGTAGGATAGGTTTGTTCCCTTTTTTAATAATTAAATATTCTGGCTGATGGTCTGATTTTGGACAAGTGAAGTTTTAGAGTTGGGAGGGGGACAAACCTTGCAGATGTGGAACAGTTAATAGCATCGTTAGATGCCGAGTAGTTAGCCTGTGTTTAGAAGGGAGATTGAAATTAGCTCTTTGTGGAGGACAGGAGACGCAATAGGAACCAAAGCATTTAGAGGAGTGAAGGATGGGTGGAGGAGAGTAGTCAAAGAGCTTCCATTTTACTGCAACTGAAATCTATAGGTTCCTTTCACATCTTTAGGAGGGAAGGAGGCAAATTAGAGGGACTGGAAGGGGGAGGTTTGAGTGCAGAGTTGAGAAGTGTTGTGCTCTCTCTCTCTTTTTTTTTCCCCCCCCCGCCCCAAATGAAGAATCCCTTCACTACAGTTAAAACTTCATCAAGTGGATAAGCAAGTCAATAAATGCAATATATGTCCTCAACTCAGCAGATGTTTTGCCTGTTGAATTTGTCTAATGCAGGCTGAGTCTCTATAAATTAGGACATTGTACATTTTAATGTCAACTTTGTCTTGGCATAGTCTGACATTGCCATTATTTTGCTGGAGTTTTCCCCCCACATTTTATATAGAATTAATTTTAACTCCTTTGTCCCTTCCTGGGATCAAAGGGGTTTCTGCCACAAAAGAATGGCAACTAGTTTTATTCCCAACATGAAATTTCATTCATTGTAACAATATATGTCAGGACCTTTGCTCACCTTTTTTTTTAAGAATTGTGAATGCTCTAAGTTTCAGAGTGCAGTATAATGTTGGAAAAGGTTGATTATGATGAGGCCTAGTTGCTATGTCACTGATATCTTTGCATCTGCAATGTAATGAAAAATGCCTTTAGAGGAGATGTAATTTTGCTGCAAAATAAATGACCAAGAGCTGCTATAAAAGCATTTTCAAATATAGAAAACATTTTTTATAATTAGCTAGTATTTCTGTAGAAGATAGATTTATGAAAGATCCTCAAAATTCAAGGGTAAAGTGTTGCGAGACTAGGGATAGTCTACAACTTGTCACGGGTGAATTCTATAAATAGAACAAAATGAAGACTATAATATGTATGAATGATGAAATATTTTTGATTTTTAATGCTTTGTGCTGATGGTTTAAAATTTAATATAACTTGTAATAAATATTCAGGCTTGTTTACCCACGAGTTCTTTTAGTTCAAGATTAAGTTTTTGCCTATAATTATTTGATTGTAGACGTTTGAGTGCCTTTTATATAAATTGTATATGCTATGATGGAGGAAAAGGGGGGCTGAATAGATGAACTGACTTATTGTTAACTGCACCTTTTTGATTCAACTATTAGTAATTTAAGTTTGGTTTTGAAGAACTTGCCTGTTCAGATAGTGAAACTAGGGAATGCTTACAATCTGAGGCAATTCTGTGATAAAATGGTTGTAATGTAAGCAGCAGGACACTAGGTGTCACCCCAACTATTTGTATGCTTTGTCCAGCTACTTCACTGTCCTGTGTTGGGATGATTTTGTGTTCAAGTGTACTTTGAACTTTTTTAATCTATTCTTAAAATTCCAATGGTCCGGGCAAATCCATTCCTTGCTCCAGAAACTAAATGGATCTAATTCATGGTCCTCAAGGAAGTGATGATGTAGAGATGCTGGCGTTGGACTGGAGTAAATATAGTAAGAAGTCTCACAACACCAGGTTAGAGTCCAACCAGTTTTTGATAGTAATCCTACAAGTTTTCAGAAATGGTGTTCCATCGTTAGGTGTGTTCCGCACCTCACAAGGAAGACCTTACTGCCTCGCAAGGAAGACCAACAAGAGCCAAGCTGAGGAGATGAAACATTGCACCCCAACTTGGGTTTGATCTGCCATGTGATCCATTGAATTGTACTGCCAATGATGGTCTCAATTGTGTGACTTTGGGAATTATATTGTTGTATTAATGAAACACCTTCCAACACACAAGGCTGGTTCTCTCTCTCCTTTTGATCTATTCACCTTTTTTGGCATCTGAGTATGCAGGTATTGCAGCCTGGATATCCCTCAAATCGCCAACAGGAGGGACATTCCTTGGCTCACCCCTATTCCACCTCTGCTCTTGTGGTAGGGTAGCTTTGTTCAAGTGCCTAGTGGCTGAACTGGGCCAAGGAGACAAGGCTGTCTCTAAATTTCATGAATAAACTCAGTAGAGTGGATGATCGATGAGACAGACCTGTTGGCCCAGAAACGATGTCTTTCCACTCCAATCAGTGTTCATGTTGCATATTCAATGAATAAGTTATCAAGCGCATCTTGGCATGGGGCAGCTGCTAAACTCTTGTTACTCCCTTCTCCAAAGGGAAGGGCTCACTTAGGACCTGGGTGGTCAGGCTAATTGTGTATATTACAGTTCCCCACATAGCTTTGGTGTTCTGTTCTATCCATTTCTCTATAACCGGTAGTGGCTTAGTGAGATCAACAAAACATTACGTAAACGCTTTCTGATAAATTGATTAAACCTAGAAATCGTTGTAGGGCTGTTTCAGACACTAGTAGGGGTAATGGTTACATAACTTCAGGGATTTGACAAGCAGTGTAGCTGAGATGTTACTACTTCTTGGAGCTGAACCTTTCGAGCCTTAAGCTTTTTGCTGGAAAACTGAAATTAAAAACCAAAATATTCAACTGGTCAGCATCTATGGAGAGCAACAATTGACATTTTCAGTCAATGACCTTTCATCAAATCTAAGGAAGGATAGAAAGCTTTTGATGCAGGTAGTGATTGAATAAAAAGGAAGTCAGATGTAGGATGGAGAGATTAAATGAGTAAAAGAGTGGTAAGAGGCGTGACTGTAAGGCAACCATCTGTTTGTGTAGCAACCATCTGTGTGTAAAATGAAACAAATGGGAGCAGAAATTATGATCTAAAATTGTTTAATTCCTATATTGAATCCAGAAGGCTATAAAATGCCCAGTCAAAAGAGATGAGGTGCAGCTCCTTAAGTTTACATTGAGCTTCATTGGAGCAGGCCAAAAAGAGATCAGAGTGAGAGCAAAATGAAGAATTAAAATGACATATGTGACAGACTAACGTCAAGAATTTGTTCTCCCACCTCCCATACTTTGATTCAATTCATTTACTTGGCTGACAATATCTTTGATAGAGCTTAGTCAATGTTTAACCTCTTCCCTGAGAAGAAATGAATAAGTGATCTGTGAAGATGGGTATTGTGCTTTTATGTGCATGAACATGGAATTGTACTCCACAGCCACTTCCTTACAGTGCAAAGTGTTTTAAAAACCTGGTCCAATATCTTTTGCAGCAAAAGCCTATCATAGTTTTTTTTAGTAAGGTGCAGCCACTTGGGTGTGGTGCAGAACAAAAAACAGTGAAGCAACCTCCAATCATTGTGGCCACCACCATCAGTGCGGACCTTATAAAACAGTTCCTCTCACCAGCGCTATGGTCAGAAAGATTGTCCAACAATTGGAAAATGTGGTCAGTCTGAGGTTTTTTTTGTCTTGAACACTTTGCAAAACAGCCAACCGCTCCCTTTTGTTCTACAAGGGCTACAACACATAGGCAAAATGAAATGGGGCAATCTAGAGATGTGGGGCCAAATTTTATGGTTTTGGGAGAGGTCCTTGCAATGTTCTGGAAAGATGAAATAACCCCACCGTGCCCATTTGTAGGACTTGGGGCCAAATGCTTATATGAAGCAACTAAATAGCAGCCACTGGGGCTGCTGTCCTCAAAGGCTGATTACCCACCCCCAATAGGGCTAGCATTATCAGTCTTCAGCAGTGCTGACCAGTGTGGTGAATAATGCTGAGATTGTAATTGGAAGAAGAGGATACTGTGAAAACATGTTGCCCTCCTGCATGAGTAACCGTGGTTATTGAGATCAGTCAGACATTCCCCTCGTGATGGAGAAATAGTGGTTAGGGGGACTAGGTGGGGAAGAAGCAGTTGCCATGAGGGGATCACTCTGTGATCCATTGTATCTAAATAGGTTGCTCCACTCGTGAATCAGTGGAGACTCCACCAAGGTACAATGGGTGGTCTTTGCATGTGATGGTTTTTATTGTGTGCCGTGCCTTGTGCACCACTAAAGTGATTAGCACTGGTACCTCTCAGTACAGAGGCTTGAGTTTAATTTCAGCATTGGCTGACTGCATGGAGTTTGCACTTTCTCTGCATCTGTGCGTTTCCTTCAAGTACTCCAGTTTCCTTCCATTGTCCAGATATGTAGGTGGATTAGCCTTGGTAAATGTATGGGTTTACAGGGATTGGGGGGGCGGAATGGGTCTTGAGAGTTGGTGCAGACTAGAATGGCCTGCTCCTGCGCTGTAGGGATTGTATGCACTAAGTAGAATGAGACTAGAGCTTTTTGACTGTGTAGTTGTTGAAGTTATTACTGCTTTAATATCAGTTCCTCAAACATGCTTGTCTCTGTATATTTCATCTGGCAAATTAAACTCCCCTTTTCTTGTGGAGACTTTGGAATGCTTGTTGGATGGTAATCGTGCACATGATTACACGCTTAAGGTATTTCTCTACGTCCAGACTAAAATTCAAACATAAGGAGGTGGTGGCTGCTGTGTATTTTGAGAGAATACATTTGGAAACGCTGTTTAAAAACAAATAGAATCTTTGACCAGAATGTTATCACAGTTCACGCCAATAGGATTTTCCCACCCCACTGCAGTTGATGGAGGTTTGGTTGGCCACCAAATTCTCCAACCTTGCTGCAGTGGGAGTGTGGTTTGAATGGCAGGTAAGATTGCACCGTAGCCGTATTATCGCTGCCCGAGTAATCCAGGGACCCAGGCTAATGCTGTGTTTCAATCCCACTGTGTGGTGGAATTTAAATTTGGATAACAAAGTCTGGAATTCAGATTTTTGTTTGAAAAAGCCAACTGGCTCACTAGTGCATTGTAGTGAAGGAAATCTGCTGTCCTTACCTAGTCACACCCACATCTGGCTCCAGAAATGCAGTGGACTCTTTGCCCTTTAGGGCAGTACCAGTGTTACAGTGGTTAGCACTGCTGCCTCACAGCATCAGCGATCTAACTGAAATTCCCAGCTTGGGTCACTGTCTGTGCAGACCCTGCACATTCTCCTCCCATATCTGTGGGTTCCCTCTGGGGGCTCTGGTTTCCTCCTACAGTCCAGAAGATGTGCTAGTTAGGTATATTTGCCATGCTAAATTCTCCCTCTGTGTACCCAAACAGGCGCCGGAGCGTGGTGACTAAGGATTTTTATAGTAACTTCATCGCAGTGTTAATGTAAGCCTATCTGTAACACTAGCTTGCATAGGCCAGTGGTGCTCACAAATTCAAACAGCTACCAAAGGTTTTTCACTCTCCACCCTGATGAAATTGTTGTTGTGAAGCTGACTGCATACTTGTGACAAAAATTTAGCCATATCTGACATTTAATTGCAGACAGTTGTAATTGTTTTTCCTACTTGTTACTTCCTCCCATTGAAATTACTCTATCAAACTCATCATATAAGATGTATTAGATATCAAAAATTTACTTTTATGTCTGTTTGCTATCAAGCTCTGCTCCACCCCATCAGCTATTTGTTTAACAGGAAACTAATACCATAACAGCAGCATGCACGGTGCTGACTACAGGCTCTTTTTTGAAAGCATTTGACTGGATTTAAATTCCTGATCCTCCTCCTCCTCCTCCTCCTCCCATTTTGGAGAGAGAACTCTGCCTTTTTTATTTGGCTTTCATTGTCTTGTTGTAGTTCACTATCTATGACTCCAGTGTGCACTATATTGATGATGGGGATTCAAGCATGCGGGGAATGGAGAAAATAAGAGTCTGAGTGATATATAGCCGCACAATCTCATTGCCATAAATTCTTTAGTAACTGGTAGCAGTCCCTCTTTCCCTCTCCCATACCACAGATAGATGGTGGTAATTCCCAACGGGATGCACACTTGGACTCTGCCTATCAGAAAAGAATATAGACAAATGCACAGGGTTCAAGGAAAAAAAATGCCTTCTGTTTTATTACATCAAAGACATTTAAAGAGTAGAGTTACATTGGATTATAACCTTGTCACAGGTCTAGGGGCTGGAAAGTCTCAACTTCCCCAAGATTTGGACACCAGCTGGCTGGTGCATCACATTGAAAGCAACCATCCCACACAACTGCCTTCAACACCACTTTAATGAGGTGGAAAAAAAATGATCTCTTCGAATGCATGTGTTGCCTCCAACCAACTTTGGCAGCCCCACAACAAGAAAGGAAACGACCTTTGTATAGCAAGTTCAATTAATCACAAGTGATTAATATTGGTATCCAAGTTGTTTAAACGTTGTGTAAGTGCACTTCTCTGTCTAAATTCCTTTCCTAGGTCTCGTCCAGATTTCAACTGAAGACTAACTAGAACAGTAATGAATTGGTGTGACTATTTTTAAAATATCTCCTGGGTGGTGCGCATTTGTAGAGCAGATTTTCACACGACACAAATTTCTTTATCTAGTTCACTGTTCAGGTCATCTGCACATTTATGATTCAATCCTTTTTATTGTAGAGGACTAATCTCAGAATGAAATAATCTCTTCCCGAACATAACATAAGAACCAGGAGTAGGCCATCTAGCCCCTCGAGGCTGCCCCGCCATTCAATAAGATCATGGCTGATCTGTCGTGGCTCAGTTCCACTTTCCCGCCCTCTCCCCATAATCCTTAATCCCCTTGCCTATCAAAAACCTATCAACCCGCGTCTTAATTATATTTAGCAAGGCAGCCACCACCACTTCAACGGGCAGAGAATTCCAGAGATTCACTACCCTTTGAGTGAAGAAGTTCCTCCTCAACTCCGTTCTAAACCGCACCCCCCCCCCCCCCTTATCTTGAGGCTGTGCCCTCTAGTCCTACTGTCCTTTGAGTGGGAAGAGCCTCTCCACCTCTATCCTATCCATCCCATTCATCTTATATGTCTCAATGAGATCTCCCCTCATTCTTCTAAACTCTAACAAGTACAAGCCTAGTTTATTCAGCCTCTCCTCATAGTTCAACCCCCTCAACTCCGGTATCAGCCTAGTAAACCTCCTCTGCACTCCCTCCAAGGCCAAAATATCCTTGCGTAAGTGCGGCGACCAAAACTGCACACAGTACTCCAGCTGCGGCCTCACCAATGCCCTATACAGCTGCAGCAAGACCTCCCTACTTTTATATTCAATCCCCCTCACTATGAAGGCCAGCATCCCATTTGCCTTCCTGACCACCTGCAGGCTGGGTTTTTGTGACTCATGCACAAGGACCCCGAGGTCCCTCTGCACCGTTGCATGCTGCAGTTTTTCGCCATGTAAGTAAGAGTTGTCAATCCCTATAGGGATTATAACACTGCTAAAGTACCCAAGTACACTTGAATTTCCCAATTTTAAACTGTAAGGTTAATCTTTTACAATAATGCACTGCTACAGTATGGTGTGCAGAGTTCTCGAGCACATTTTACAAAGTATTGTAAACAGTTTTGCAGGAGAAGCCACAGCAGTTTACACTGGCTGTCATTTAAATGGATGTGGTGTTCATAAAATCCCTACCATGCAGGAGGAGGCCATTCAGCCCATCAAATCTGCACCAACAACAATTCACCTAGGTCCTATCCCTGTAACCCCACCTATTTACCCTGCTAATTCTCCTGTTATTAAGAGACAATTTAGCATGGCCTAACCTGCACATCTTTGGACTGTGGGAGGAAACCAGAGCACCTGAAGGAAACCAATGCAGACATGGAAAGAAATGTCTGGAGTTTGCGTGGTCACCCAAGGCCAGAATTGAACCTGGGTCCCTAGTGCAGTGCTAACCATTGTGCCACCATCTTGCCCTGTGGTTAATAGGGTGTTTGTCCTGTGCACCAATAGCTCCAACATATGGATCCTTGTTTGATAAATCTCTTTGGATCTTTTTAAATAAGGATTTGAGTTTACAGTCTCTTTTTTTAGCAGTGTTATAATCCCTATAGGGATTGACAACTTGAAGATCATAATTCTTTTCAAAAGCTGAAACAAATAACACATGACTAAAAATGCTGTTAACTAAGTATCTTTTGTAGGCTTCTTGTACCACAGATCTTTTATATTCTTCAAACCTACTGTTCCTTTCCAAAAGAGAGAGAGAGAGGGGTCTGCCTGAGGATTTGGGAGCATTTTAGAATTCTGCAAAGTGGGACCTAAAAAAAAAATGGAAAATAGAATGAGTAAACTAGTGAGAAACACTAAAATTAAGCTGTAAAAGCTCATAGGTTTGTGAGCCCATTACAAATAGGGCCAGAGAATTGGTAATGGGGAGTCTTCTGACACTGGACGTGCACGCAAAAAAAACGTTCTAAGTGTGCAACAAGTGGGAAAATGGGAGTGAATCATGTTGGGTTTTTTCAGTGAGCTGACTGTTGTAAACTGGTGGCACTTAATGCAAAAATAAGAGCCCATGTGGAAAGCAGAATTCTTTTGCCATTATTGAATCAACTGTTAACTTTCAGATCATATAGCTGCCAGTAAACTTTCTGACACGTTTTGAAATTAAGCAGCCTGTTCCTTTTTAATTAAAAAATAAAAAATATGGAAAACACTTTTGCAGATGGCACTATTGATTCATCACTGCAGGCTTGTAGCTTTTGTTTCTTTCTAACCCTCCCAGCCAAAGGATTTTGAAGGAAATCATTTACAGCATTTGTATGGTGTGAAATCCATAATAACTTTTTACTGTATTAACTCTACTCCCTCTGTATTCTCTCTCTTTTCCCCCTCCCTCCCTGGATTGAGAGAGAGAAACAACATCTGCCTTGCCTCATTTTGATGTGGAAATGCCAGCATTGGACTGGGGTAAGCACACTAAAGTCTTGTAACACCAGGTTGAAGTCCAACAGGTCTTGCCTCATTTCCACACGGGTTTGCCCAATTCCAATTTTTCTGGCCCATCTGCTTCATAACATAAATAGGAGCAGGAGAAGGCCATCTAGCCCTTCAAGCCTTGTGCCGCCATTCAATAAGATAAGGTTGATCTGAAGTGGCTCAGTTCCACTTTCCTGCTTTCTCCCCATAACCCTTAATTCCCCTGTCTATCAGAAACCTATCTACCGGTGACTTAAATATATTTAGCAAGGTAGCCTCCACTACTTCAACAGGCAGAGAACTCCAGAGATTCACCACCTTTTGAGTGAAGAAGTTCCTCCTCCATTCCGATCTAAACTGCACCCCCCCTTATCTTGAGGCTGTGCCCTCTAGTCCTGCTATCCTTTCTATGCAGGAAGAATCTCTCTACCTCTACCCTATCTAGCCCCTTCATTATCTTATGTCTCTATAAGATTCCCCCCTCAGCCTTCTAAACTCCAATGAGTACAGACCCAGTCTATTCAGTCTGTCTTCATAGGCTAGCCCCCTCATCTCCAGTATCAGCCTGGTGAACCTCCTCTGCACTCCCTCCAAGGCCAATATATCCTTCTGCAAGTGCAGCGACCAAAACTACACACAGTACTCCAGCTGCGGCCTCACCAGTACCCTGTACAGTTGCAGCAAGACCTCCCTGTTTTTATATTCTATCCCCCTCGCTACAAAGGCCAACATTCCATTCGCCTTCTTGATCACCTGCAGACTGGGTTTTTGTCATTTGTGCACAAGGAACCCCAGGTCCCTCTGCACCGTAGCATGCTGCAGCTTTTCGCCCGTTAAATAATCCATCCTATTATTTCTGCCAAGGTGGATAACCTCACACTTGCTAACATTATACTCCATCTGCCAGGTCCTCGCCCACTCGCTCAGCCTATCCAGATCCCTTTGCAGACTTTCCGCACCTTCCATGCAATTTGCTTTTCCACTCATCTTTGTGTCATCAGCAAATTTTGTCACCCTACACTCAGCCTCTTCCTCCAGATCATCTATGTAAATGGTAAACAGTTGAGGGCCTAGCACCAATTCCTGCGGCACTCCACTGGTCACCAACTGCCAACCAGAATAGCACCCATTGATTTCAACTCTCTGCTTCCTATTAGATAGCCAATCCTCTATCCATGCTAACACTTTACCCCCAACTCCGTGCACCCTAACCTTCTGTAGCAACCTTTTTGAGGCACCTTATCAAACGCCTTTTGGAAATCTAAAAACACCATATCCACCGGTTCCCCTCTGTCTACCGCACTAGTCACATCCTCATAGAAATCCAGTAAATTTGTTAAACACGACTTCCCCTTAACGAATCCATGCTGCATCTGCTCTATCAAACCATTCCTTTCTAGGTTCTTTGCTATTTCTTCTTTGACGGATTCTAGCATTTTTCCAACTACAGACGTTAAACTAACCGGCCTGTAATTCCCTGCCTTTTGTCTGCTACCTTTTTTGAACAGCGGCGTAACATTAGCCATTTTCCAATCTTCCAGCACTTCTCGGAGTCCAGCGAATTTTGATAAATAATTACTAAGGCATCCGTTATCACCCCTGCCATTTTTTTCAGAACCCTGGGATGCATTCCATCCGGTCCCAGGGACTTGTCTACCTTATTTTACATTTTTTTTTCTTGTGTCCTGCTTGCCATACAAGAATGGAGATCAGATCGGGAAAAGCTTTCTTGCCATCAGTAGATGTTGTTGTACTGACCCTCTCTCAGCCACACTCGAATAACTAAAAGGCAGTGCAAGACCCCTATACTTGCTAAAGTGTTCCATTTTCAAACTGGTTTACTGACCAATCCTGGAACGTGAATCGACTTTTCAAGATCAGCCTCCTTGTTGCTTTGTAATTTGCGGAAAAAACAAAGGTTGAATGGTTTGAAGCAGACTGCAGTATAATGGCTATTTTATGGACCATAAGGTCAATAATAACAATAGGGCAAGAATTGATATTATCCGCTCAGTGCCTTGTTTGCCAGTTGCCTGAGCTGAGCATTCCCCTCTTGCCTCAATGCTCAGTCAGTATGAATTTGATTTATTATTGGGATACAGTGAAAAGTATTGTTTCCTGTGCACTATACAGACAAAGCATACCATACATGGACAAGGAAAGGAGAGGGTGTGGAATGTTCTAGTCATAGCTAGGGCGTAGAGAAAGATCAACGTAATATATGGTCGGTCCATTCAAAAGTCTGGCAGCAGGGAAGAATCTGTTTTTGAGTCAGTTGGTATGTGATCTTAAATTTTTGTATTCCACCTCCCTGCACCCCTCCCCACTCTCTTTTCCCCCCCCCCCCCCCCCCCAACCTCTCCCGGCACACACACAATGGAACAGAATACATCCAGGGTGTGTGAGCTCCTTGATTGTGCTGGGTTGCTTTTCCAAGGCAGTGGAAAGTGTAGATGGAGTCAATGGATGGGTAGCTGGTTTGTGTGATGGACTGGGCTAAGTTCACAACCCTTTGTAAGTTTTTGTGGTCTTGGTTAGAGCTGGAGCCATGCCAAGCTGTGATAAATCTGGAGAGGATGCTTTCTATGGTGCATCTGTTTAAAAATTGGTGAGAGTTGTAGCGGACATGCTGAATTTCCTTAGCCTCCTGAGAAAGCAGTGGCCTTGATGGGCTTTCTTAACTAGACTGTCAGCGTGAAGGGACCAGGAAAGGTTGGTGACTCCCAGGACTTAACTCTAAAACTTGAATTGTGAATTTGCCTCTGCTTTCAAACCCAAATAACACAATGCTGCCATCTGTATTCTTGTTCCCTTGAGAGTCAATTAGATCTAATCCTTCTCCTGAAACATTACAACTGTTGTTGGCACTTCTGTCTTAAATAATGACTAGCTTGATTGTTTGACTATCACTGAGCTTTAACTGTTTCCTTCCTGACCTTTCAAAGGAACAAGGAAACTTGGATCATCCTGAATGCTTACTGTGATAAGACAGCTAGTCTGCATCTGCTTTCATTGTTGTAGCCCATCTGTTATTAACACTGCACGTGGAATGTTGCTGCCCCATCTGCTTGTTCATGCTTGTGGTGTTCTGACCATTCAATATCACGTCCTAATTGGTAAGATGATCCCACGATATGGTTAAATAACTTGGCAGTCTGTTTAAACAATACTGTATCATTTTTTAAATTCAGTTTGGCTGTGGGTGTCACTGGCTAAGCCAGCATTTATTGTCATCGAAGGTGATGATGAGCAGCTTTCTTGAACCATTATAGTCCATGGGGTGTAGGTACTTCCACAGCACTGTTAGGGAGGGAGTTTCAGGATTCTTGACCCAGCTACAGTGAAGGGGCAACAATTTATTTCCAAGTCAGGATGGTGAGTGTCTTGGAGGGGACCTTCCAGGTGGTGGTGTTCGCAGGTACTGCTGCCCTTGTCCTTCAGGTTGGTAGTAGTAATGGATTTGGAATGTGCTGTTTAAGGAGCCTTAGTAAGTTACTGCAGTACGTCTTGGTACACATTGCTGCTTGTGTGTCTGTGGCAGAGGCAGTGAGTGTTTGTGGAAAGGGTAGCAATCAGGTAAGGTTCTTTGTCCTGGACGCTGTCAAGCACCTTGATTGTTGTTGGAGTTGCACTCATCCACGTAGGCGAAGAGTATTCCATCACGTTCCTGACTTGTGCCTTGTAGATGGTGAACAGACTTTGGGGCTTCTGACCTGCAATTTTAGCTACGGTATTTATATCACTAACCAGTTCAATTTCTGGTCAATAGTAACCTCCAGGATGTTGGCAGTTGGAGATTCCACTGCATATGCAGCAGCAAATCTCTTGAAGGATGGTTATTAAACAGATGTTACTTGTTAGCCCAAACCTAGCTATAGTACAGGTCTTGCTGCATTTGGGCATGGACTGCTTCAGTGTCTGAGGAGCCGTGAATGGTGCTGAGAATTGATGAATATCCCTGCTCATTTTTGACAAAGTAAGAAATCTGACAACACCAGGTTTAAGTCCAACCAATTTTATTTGATAGTAAACTCGCAAGATTTTGGGGTTTGCCCCTTTGTCAGGTGAATGGAGAGTTCTGGCCTCAGACAGAGATGAAGGGGCAAACCCCAAAAGCTTGCAAGTTTACTATCAAATAAATTGGTTGGACTTCAACCTGGTGTTGTTAGACTCCTTGCTGTGTTTACCCCAGTCCAATGCTGACATCTCCACATCGTTTTTGACAAATCCATAGGGGTTGATCTTACCAAAAATATTGTGTCCAGGATGGGTGGGAAAATGGGAAAGTTTAAAGTTGCTTGCTCATGCACTTGAGTGTTTGGAAAAATCAGCAGAAATGATTCCTTGCCTCTAGGAGGAGGGGGTGTTGTGCTTAGGTTGCCTGAATACTGGCTGAGAGCATTAGAGGGCATCATTGTGCATGTACAGGTCTCCAGCAGCAGAGACCTGCACATCAGCCTCTGTTGCTTTTAGCTTCCATGGACTCTACAAAGCACCCAGCCTCAAACACAGCCACAGCCACCGTGGAGGCCCGCAGCCTATCTCAACAGGACCGAATTGTTATTTGCTCCTTGATGCTTTAACTGATCAAAGTTCTTCGTGAGGTGTTATCTCTCTCGGGGTGGGGGAGGTGTTTCATCTTTATTCCATGATGTACATTCAAAAGTTTGTCTCTAACTATGTATACAAAGTTACATCTTTTTGAAGATAAACTTCATTTAAGATAATCCAATTCTAAATATTCTCCCTGTCAGTCCTCTAACTTTGGCCTTGATTTATTGTAGCATAAGGTAGCACAGGAAGACAGTGGTTTATTGGACAATAGTTATAGTTATATACAGACAAGTTCAATACAAGTCTAGTCCACCAACTCTCACTGCAGGTTCCACGTACCCAGACCCATACCCTAACACTTAATAGACTGAGGTTCTGATAGGTCATGTGATTGAAGAACCCAGGGTTCACTGCAAGGTACCAGGGATATGATCTTCACTGCAAATCTAAGGAACACAGCATCAATTTCTGTATATGGCCATTTACGCCCCCCTCTCAAACCACTGATTCTGTTAACTGCATGGGCTCTTGGAATATCCATCACAAACTTGGCTGCCTTCCAAGATTTGTCACCTTCCTCCGTCTCCATGATGATATGGAAGCTGTGATCCTCACCAGTGGAACCACTACAATGCTAAATACCAGGGTAAAGTAAGGTTGTGTCATTGCACCAAATCTGTTTTCCTCACCTCCAGCAAATCACTTTGCTTGTGGTCAATCTGTGGAACAGATGGTTCAATCTCTCTAGTCTCAGTTGGTGTGAAAGTTGAGTTCCTGGTCCTGGAAAATGTTCACCATTTTCCATTTCTTAGAGAACCTCTTCTCTATGAAGACTGACATCTAAAGAACAAAATTCAACATTGCTTCCATCATACCAGATCTATTTTCACTCAACTGGAAGTGGCAGGGAGGTGGAAATACCTGATGATTAGGATTCTGAACCTATGATTTCATTGTCCTCACACTCTCAGGAACTTGGACAAGTTACACTAGCGACTCTAGGTGGACTTTAGAAATGCTTTGGAGATGGGCTCAAAGCCTCTCTGTAGAGGTCAAACATCAGTGCTGAGTGGGGAAGCTTGTGACTGACCCAAATAGAAAATACTCATTTGGGAAGGTAGCAAACACATTGAGATGTCAGAAACATGCAGAGGTGAAGATGAGGCATCAGTGAGGACAAACTTCCCAACAACCCACCTACCTGGCCCTTCCTGCACAAACTGTCTTGTGTGGCAGAATCTGCAAATTGTGCATTGAATTCCAAGGTAGCTTAAATGTCCATCAAACCTCACTGGGAACAAGGCAACCTCAATCCTAAGGAACTGCCTGAGATAAAAAGGAGAATTAGGGTATTGGCAATGGTGGTCATTTTCTAATGTCTATTATTCTATAACTGCTTGCCTGTGTTTGATCTCAGAAGTTAGTCATGTTGTATTTTGCTTTCTTGTAAATCACAAAATTAAATGGGAGTTGCAGCTATAAATTAATGGGAAATGTTTCTGTCAAGGGGAGGACTTGTACAATTTTTTAATTCTGCAGCAACCTGGATGGTGGGATCACCCAAGTTACTTGTCTGTCCTGAAGCCACTGCCAGGTGCTGTTTTTAATCTGTCCTGCTGGGATAGAATCATAGAATCCTGCAGTGCAGAAGGAGGCCATTCAGCCCATCAAATCTGCACTGACCACAATCTTACCCAGTCCCTATTCCCATAATCCCAGGTATTTACCCTAGCTAGTCCCCCTGATCCTAAGGGGCAATTTAGCTTGGCCAATCCACCTAACCCACACATCTTTGGACTGTGGGAGGAAACCTGAGCAGACTTGTGGAGAATGTACAAGCTCCTCTGACCCAAGACAGGAATTGAACTCTGGTTCCTGGTGCTGTGAGATAGCACTGTGCTGTCCTTGATGCAAGGGCGACCATCCTTAATAGTCAGAGCACTTGTACAATATAGCCATCAGAACCTAACAGCAACTTTACCCCCACATGATTTTGATTTTGTAATTGTCACATGTATTAACAGTGCGCAAGAAAGAATACTTTTCACTATACAGACAAAAACGTACTGTTCAGTGAGAAGGAAAACTTGCAGAATGCGTTAGTCATAGCTAGGATGTAGAGAAAGGTCAACTTAATGCAAGCTAAGTCCATTCAAAAGTCTAAGCAACAGGGAAGAAGCTGTTCTTGAGTCAGTTGGAACAGGATGTCAGACTTTTTTGTGTCTTTTTCCCAAAAGTGGGAGAGAGAATGTCTGGGGTGCTGGGGTCCTCAATTATGTTGATTGCTTTTCCAAGGTGGACGAAAGTGTAGGTAGTCAATGGATGGGAGGCTGGTTTGTGTGATGGATTGGGGTACATTCACTTGTGGAAAGCCATAAGTGACTTGAGATGAGGTGTAGACCAAACTAGTAGCCGACGACGACGACGACGACGACGACGACTTGTTAAACAAAATGGCATAGAGGCTACCACGAGGAGAGAAAAGCTAGCCAATTGCTCGTTCCTCCTAGGAGGGGAGGTACTGGATTATGAAAATTAATGAAGATGATACCACTCTGAAGTTCTACTATTATTGTGCTATTTTGTGTGCATGTCATTAATGGCCAAAGTAATTACTCATTTGACTCCATTTCTGGATGGTTGACCACACTTACCAAGACATTAACTGAACTCTGGTAGACTTCTGTTATCCAAAGACTTCCCCAAACACCCTTTTAAAGACAAGGAAGAAATGAATTTCTGTAGGAATGGTTTTTTATGTAATAAAAATGGTCTTGGCAAATAATGGACTTCCTCTTGCCTCAAGAGCTGATTTTCCTGGAGGTTGAAGAGTTCCAGTTTGCCATTAAGTACTTCTAATTTATACACTCAGATGATGAGCCTTGTTTGTTTTTCCTCATAAAACAAATGAAGTGGAAATATTGGCTTGAACTTTTCTCTCGGTTGAGTAGCTGTGATGTTTGACTGTACATCATAGACAAGGTTTCTGGGACACTGTTTATTTTTCCACTAGAGTTTAGAAGAGTGAGGGGTAACTTGATTGAAGTGTAAAAGCCCCTGAACAGTGTTGACAAGATGGATGTTTCCTCTTGTGGGTGAGTCCAGAACTAGGGGGCTCTGTTTTTAAAAGTTAGGGGTCATCCTTTTAACCACGAGAATTATTTTTCTCTCCGAGCATTGTCTGACTTTGAAACATTCTGCCTGTGGAGGCGGGGGTTGTTGAATATTTTTAAAGTGGAGGAAGATATTCTCTTGTTGGACAATGTAATCAAAGGGTAAATGGAAATGTAGAATTAGAAATATGAATGGAGCAGGCTTGAGGGGCCAAATGACCAACTGTTGCTATTTTGTATGTTTGTTGAAGGAAAGCATGTTTTATCTGGGCTCTTTGGCCCATAGCCTGTCAAATTCTGGATGAAGGTAAATGGCATCCATGTTAATGCTGCAACGTCCTGTTTATCCACCTTCGGTTTAGCCAGCAATTGACAGCTGGGCTGGTTCTGCACTTGGTTTGTTTTATTTTTATCTCTTTAAATGAAATCAACATTCAACAACATAAATGTACCAGATGCTATCTTTTCCCCCTAGTGGTGTTCCTTCACAGCCCCAAAGGGCATCAAGGCTTGTGTGTCTGCTGTGCTGACTGGTATTAATTAAATCTGCACAGATTAGGCTCTGAACCTGTGGCCTACTGGTGGGTAGGGTTAAGTTACTCTTTTGAACATGTGCGTTAACCAATAATTAAAGAGCTCCACCCTTTTTTTGCATATGAAGCTTTCTACTTTGGACCAATGCTCTAGTTATTAGGCAAAAGATTTTTTTTTGCTCTGGTTATTAACTTGTCTCCAGATGAGACCAGTTTCCTTTCCTGCAGTGTGGATCTAGGCTGCATTTCCAATTATACATTCTATTAATAAAGAAAATGCCTTAACTGCAGTTGTCATGTCAAATGCAGCAAAATTCTGATTAATTAACTTGGTATTATTTGCAATACCACATGTCATTTTTATATGAAGCCTTTTATGCCTGGTGTTTCAGTGTGACACTAATTTGTCTTTTGAACAATTTGTTTCCTCTTTTCTCCATTGTGGACCCCCCCCCCCCCCCCCCCCGCCAAACCATTGGCCCTCTCCTTTCCCTTGCCCTCAAGGGTGACTGTTAGCGAGCTGCCCCAGAAGTACATTGTCCAGAGTCAACTCTACATCAAAGCTCTTAAATTCTCAACACTTTTTTAACCTGGCCAGTGTGCTTGGATTACCTTTTTTAAGCTGAGCAAATGTTGCCAGGTCATTCTAAAAGTTAAAGTTTACTTATTAGTCACAAGTAAGGCTCACATGTAACACTGCAGTGAAGTTACTGTGAAATTCCCCTAGTTGCCACAGTCTGGCGACTGGGTCAATGCATCTAACCAGCATGCCTTTCAGAATGTAGGAGGAAATCGGAGGAAACACAGACGGAGAGAATGTGTAAACTCCACACAGACAGTGATCCAAGCCAAGAATTGAACCCAGGTCCCTGGTGCTGTGAAGCAGCAACGCTAACCACTGTGCTACCCTGATTGGATTTCACTTTTAATTAGTGGAAGACTGTGTGCAGTGTTGCAAATCTGGATTCTATTTGTGCTTGTAACAGTAATTCCAATACTTAATGTATTTCCTGTGGAATTCTTTAGATAGTCATGGTGAAAAGGCAACAGTGATCTTTTTGTTCCTTTTGCAAGTACCAACTTCAGATTTGATCGGTTGTGCACCACAATTGTAGACCTCTTGTATTGTTTGCATTGGGAGCCAGCTCCTAAGGCACAGTAAGATGCTCCTTGAAGGTTCAAGTAATATTTTTCATTATTTGCATACTAAATACTACTTCAGGGGAAAAAGTAATGTAACTGCAGAAACATTTTCTGCATAGTTACAAACGTTATCTACTGCCATCCATTTGGGGAAACATGAAATACTGAATAATAATACTGGGACATAAAAACATAAGAACGCCTTCGAGCCTGCTCCGCCATTCAATAAGATCATGGCTGTTCTGAAGTGGATCAGTTCCACTTTCCTGCTTTCTCCCCATAACCCTTGATTCCCTTGAAATAAAAAGCAAAGATCCATTTTTTTTTTGCCTTCAGCCATTCTGAAAGTCACACCATATCATGATGTATCAATGAGTCTCTCTCAATTAATTTGTAACAGACTCAGACTTGATACAAAGACCATGGAGTGCTGGAGAACTTTGAGAAACATATATAGGTTCAAAATCATTTCCTCCAAGCATGTTAATTTGCTGCACGTTGTCATGTTACTATATCCCAAAATTTCTTATGAAAGAAATCTTTGATTTGCATATAAATGAATTGCTGCTATTAGCTAATACCACCTAAGGACTCTATTCCAAAGATTGGCTGCTCACTTGTTGAATATTTCCTCTGTATTTAGTTTTTGCATTACTTCGCCTTTAAGCACAGGTAGTGCCCTCTAAAACAGAAGGAATAGATTGTCCTGTACAGCTATATTGTAAGCTGACTGGAAGTCTCATTGCATCTTAAGCCCTGTAGCAGTTGTTACTACTTTTTTAAATACATTTTACTGTTCAAAACCGCAGAATGTCATAATTTGCTGTTTAAAGATTTGGGTGATTAGAGCATGCTTTCTTTGCTCCTGCTGCTCCATTTAATTTATAATCAAGGCACTAATTAATAAATTGGTTGTGCTGGTTAGGTTGATTGGCCATGCTAATTTGATCCTAGTGTCAGGGGATTAGTAGGGTAAATATGTGGGGTTACAGGAATAGGGCTTGGGCGAGATTGTGTTCAGTGCAGACTCTGGGCCAAATGGCCACCTCCTGCCATGTAGGGATTCAATAATTCCATTTTCCTGACTTGAATGGTTAACCCAAATGGGAGCAATTTATAATCAACATTGTGCCTGTCACGCGCTCTCCTGCGTTAGGCCACCCCCTCCATCTGGTTATTTTTAGGAAATCATTGCCACTCACCTGTTGTCTCTCTTTGTATGCAAGATGCCTAAAACGAACAATTTGTGCCCAATGTTTAGCAAATAACATGGGCTATTAGCCTACTCAGCAAGGTTCCCAACTCTGGATATTTTCTTGCTTCACGCATCCTCACAACTCCAACAGCCCCATTCGGTCAAGTGGCCTTTCACTCGTCTGTAAAACTGTTCAAAGAAAATATGCATTTTCTTTGATCTAACTACTGTATGAGAGGTTTAAAGGTCCGGTTTGCATTTCAGTAATTGAGTTGCACAAATAAATTGTGTGGCTTGCAGAGTCTGAATGCCAGTTCTGTAGTTAACCAGGAATTAGTCACTTGGGTAACGATCCAGGTAAGTACCTGTGGAACTGTCTGAACTCTCGGACTCTTAACTCTGAATCAAAGGTGTGCACGCAGGGCGACATCCCATCGGAAGTTGAAGCGTCCGGAACAATTCCCACATAGGTCGGCTGATGTGGCCCTCCCTTAGGTCCCCAATGCATATCTCAATCGTGCGTCTGGTCTCCAACAATCCAGGGTTTGGGGCCGTGTGTTCTGCATTCGGGATGGGCAGACAGGGTGTGTCAGTGTTTTCTAAATATCCCTCAACTTTTTCTGCCGATTTCTAAATAAACCAGTTGGACTTTAACCTGGTGCTGAGACACTCCTTACTCTCCCCTGGATGATCACGTGCACTCAAACTTCCTTTCCACATAATCTCTAGATAGCCAACTGTGCCAGCCAGGCACCACTGCTTCACAGGCCATATTTAAAAAGGTGTCACCAACTAGTGGGTCACCTTAGATCTCTGGCTTCTCGCAAGCTGATGTCCCCAGGTTTGCACCTTGCAGCCCTGTCTTTTAGATGACCAAAAGCTTTGTCAACTTTAATAAAATATGCATTTTCTTTGATTCTCCAAAGATTTTTTTCATCAGTGCTGTGGAAATTACAGTTCCCCCTCATTTCCAGGCCACTCCTGGAGTTGGCAAACCTATGGTTGAAATTCACAGAAGTATGTGCTGGTTTATAGCACAAGTGCATTTTAAGTTAAGACTTTAGTACTGTAGTATATTCATCCAGTCACTAGAAGGGGAAATGATGATTTCTGATGGACTTTTAGAGACTGATTCTTTGCCCTGCAAATAATTCATTTTTCTAAAATCTAACATGAAATTTTAGCAATGAGATGTTCAAGAATACTCAGCATTTGCCAATAGTTTGGAAAGAATTGTGGCTTAGTTTTGAAGATGGTAAATATTGGTTTTGTCTGGGTTTCACTTTGCTCACACATCTCTGAAATGGAGTCAATCAAACTTTTGTGTATCCCATCACATTGACAACATTCTTGTCAATCTTCAAACATTCAGCATTGGGATTCCCAGGGCCACATCTGATCCATGAACTTTGCAAACCAAAAACAGGTCCTCCCTATTATGGAGGATCATAGGCCTCATTCTGGAATGGTACGCCCTAGAGGGAATGGTGACTGGACCAATCAGTTTTAACCACTTCATCCTGAGGTTTGTGAATGAGTGGGATGCATTGGCCAGGGAAGTGATGCCAACTGATAAGTAATTTTAAGTGTTGCTTAGGCATTTGCCATGAGAATGAATTGAACGATCCATTTAGTTCTGTTTATCCAAACCCTGGTACATTCCCAGTCACCTGAGCATTAGTAACAGTGTTAATATTATTATTTAATGTACACCCACAGTGAGACAGTTGTCCAAATTCCCACATCTGACATGTTTATTTTTATATAGCACCTCTAACAATGTCCCAAGGAATTTCAAGGGACATTATAAAACAGTGTGACACTGAATTACATCAGGTGATATTAGATTAAAATTTTGACAAAGCTTTTGGTCATCTAAAGACAGGGCTGCAAAGTGCAAACCTGGGGATATCAGTTGCAAGAAGCCAGAGATCTAAGGTGACCCACCAGTTGGTGACACCTTTTTAATATGGCCTGTGAAGCAGTGGTGCCTGGTTAGCACAGTTGGGTATCTAAAGATTATGTGGAAAGGAAGTTTGAGTGCACGTGGTCATCCAGGGGCGAGTAAGGAGTGTCTCAGCACCAGGTTAAAGTCCAACTGGTTTATTTAGAATCGGCAGAAAAAAAAGTTGAGGGTTATTTAGAAAACATTGACACACCCTGTCTGCCCATCCCGAATGCAGAACACACGGCCCCAAACCCTGGATTGTGGGAGACCAGACGCACGATTGAGACATGCATTGGGGACCCAGCGGAGAGCGACATCAGCCGACCTATGTGGGAATTGCCCCGGACGCTTCAACTTCCGATGGGATGTCGCCCTGCTCCCTGGAGCCCTTTGTGCACACCTTTTGATTCAGAGTTAAGAGTCCGAGAGTTCAGACAGTTCCATGGGTACTTACCTGGATCGTTACCCAAGTGACTAAAACTTAGTCTAATTCCTGGTTAACTACAGGACTGGCATTCAGACTCTGAAAGCCACACACATTATTTGTGCACCTCAAATTACTAAAAATGCAAACCGGACCTTTAAACCCCTCATACGGTAGTTCGATGCCATCGTGGAGGGGTTGTGGTGGGCGGGGGGGTGGGGGGGGGCGACAGGTCCTCTGACGATTGCTATTCCTCGGAAGATCTGCGCCAAGATTTGAAAGCAAAGAATTACTTATCCATTCTTTGTTTAGAATAGTTGAAACACAGATCAATAAAATTTTAAAGCTACTGTGAGCTTCTGAACTTGGCACCAGTTTTTGCATGGTGCATACCCACATAAAATTATAGCTGTAATGGAAAATTTGAAACCTAATTACAGCTACCAACCCAAACATTCCCCATCCTGCTGGTGACCCAGTTTCAATCCATAGAACAACTGGATGAAAAAAAAGAGGGGTACTGGACACATGATTCAGAGTCATGAACACACATGTTATCATGACAGTTGGAAAATTTAAATTCAATGAAGTCGATCTTGAATCTGTAATTGTGGACACTTAGTACCCAAATTGTTGCCAAAACCCATCTTGTTCGCCAAGGTCTTACTTGAAAGGAAGTCTGCTGTTCTTACTTGGCGTGGCGAACATATCGCTACAAATCCGAAATGGCCCAGGAAAGCCACTTGGCCGTGTCAAAAGGCAATAAAACCAGCACCGAACCCTAAGGCATTGCAGGGTTGGCTGGCTGGGTGTGCCAAGCCCTATATCCTCACCAAGCACTGAGGGGAGCAAGTGCAGAAAATCTACTCTAGAATAGAAGAAACTTCAATATCACCACCAGGAGTGGATTAGTAGTGGCCAGCGCCGCTCCTTCAGTCAGGGTGCGGGGAGTTATCCACTCACCTGACTGAAGGAGCGGCGCTGGCCACTACTAATCCACTCTTGGTGATATTGAAGTTTCTTCTATTCTAGAGTAGATTTTCTGCACTTGGTCCCCTCAGTGCTTGGTGAGGATATAGGGCTTGGCACACCCAGCCAGCCAACCCTGCAATGCCTTAGGGTTCGGTGCTGGTTTTATTGCCTTTTGACACGGCCAAGTGGCTTTCCTGGGCCATTTCGGATTTGCAGCGATATGTCCGCCACGCCAAGTAAGAACAGCAGACTTCCTTTCAAGTAAGACCTTGGCGAACAAGATGGGTTTTGGCAACAATTTGGGTACTAAGTGTCCACAATTACAGATTCAAGATCGACTTCATTGAATTTAAATTTTCCAACTGTCATGATAACATTTGTGCTCATGACTTTGAATCATGTGTCCAGTACCCCTCTTTTTTTTCATCCAGTTGTTGTTGTTCTATGGATTGAAACTGGGTCACCAGCAGGATGGGGAATGTTTGGGTTGGTAGCTGTAATTAGGTTTCAGTGCACTCTGTTTTGGTTTCAAATTTTCCATTACACTATAATTTTTTATGTGGGTATGCACCATGCAAAAACTGGTGCCAAGTTCAGAAGCTCACAGATTTTAATTTTATTGATCCGTGTTTCAACTATATTCTAAACGAAGAATGGATAAGTGTTTGCTTTCAAATCTTGGCGCAGATCTTCCGAGGAATAGCAATCGTCAGAGGACCTGTGCCCCCGCCCACCGCAACCCCTCCTCGATGGCATCGAACTACCGTATGAGAGGTTTAAAGGTCCGGTTTGCATTTTTAGTAATTTGAGTTGCACAAATAAATTGGGTGTGGTTTGCGGAGTCTGAATGCCAGTCCTGTAGTTAACCAGGAATTAGACTAAGTTTTAGTCACTTGGGTAACGATCCAGGTCAGTACCCGTGGAACTGTCTGAACTCTCGGACTCTTAACTCTGTGCACACCTTTTAATTCAAAGGGCTCCAGGGAGCAGGGCGTCATCCCATCCGAAGTTGAAGCGTCCGGGGCAATTCCCACACATCGGGATGGGCAGACAGGGTGTGTCAATGTTTTCTAAATAACCCTCAACTTTTCCGCTGAACTCACTGGCTGACGCCCGCAGCAGCTGGTATTTAATGCCATTAAGGAAATAAAATGACCTAAGCCACGTTATGAAGCTGAACCATGCAAGGGGATGGGTCGGTGAGCTAAAATCTTGGTTCTGCCCCCTGATACCTCCTGGAAAAAGCCACCTTTTTCAGACCTGGTTCCGACTATTCCGGGCATCATAGTCGAACCTACATTTAGGTCATTTAATGTAGATCTTGAAATGGCAGGTAGTCCTAACAATAACACAAACACGTGCTTCCGAGTCCGCTAATCACTTTTTGTTTCCTGCCATTCGGCCAATTTGGCATGCATGTTGTTCCTGTTCCTTTTTTTATTCCATGAACTCTAACTTTACTCAGTCGTCTTTGCGGCACTTTTTGGAAGTCTCTGTACACCCTATCAACCACACTGCCCTCATCAATCCTCTTTGCCACTTCGTCAAAAAAAAGCTCCAGGAAATTGAATATGATTTTCTCTTGTCAGATCCATACGGTGTCCCTCTAACCCACTTAAGTGCCTCTTAATTTTGTCCTGAACATTTCTAAATTTCCCACCACTCTGACTGTGTATCAGAGAAGAGAATTGTAGGTCAGGCGAAGACGAGTAAAGATGTTGTCATCCTTTTAAAATTGTGAACATTTTGGCCCCAAGTGAATGGGAAAGAAAATCTAGGGCATGTCTTTCTGAGCAATAACCAGGCCAGTGTGCTTGGCATACATGCACCCTATGATTTGATTCATTGTCACATGTATTGAGCTACAGTGAAAAGTATTGTTTCTTGCATGCTATGCAGAGAAAACACATCGTGCATAGGAGAGAAGGAAAGGGTGCAGAGCATTGTGTTACAGTCATAGCTATTGTTTGGAGAAAGATCAACTTAATGTATGGTCAGTCCATTTAAAAATCTGGCAGCAGGAAAAAGGCTGTTCTTGAGTCGGTTGGTATGTGACTCTTGTATCTTTTTCCCTATGAAAATCACTGGTCACAAATGTGGTTAATGTGTCAAATGAGTATCTTCTATTCAATTTTCTTTTTTTTACCATACTGATGAGGCTAAATGTTTTTATTTGTAATGACTTTATCACCTATCTTCTCATCTATCTTCTCCTGATCTACAATTATCTTGCCGATACCGTCACAAGAGGATCCAGGCTGCAGCAGTGTTTACCAGACTCATTCATTAGTTCCCTGCCTTCCCTCCCCCAGTCCTCTCAATGACTAGTGTAGGAGACAGAGAAACACATACACACATGTCATTGCTTGTCGTGTACACGAGAGGTCTGTCTCTATAGCTGCTTAAAGCTTTGTAATCCACCTTTTACCTCAGTAATGAATCTTGAACTAGAAGCTTTTTATATTCTGACTATCTTCCTGCACGATAAAACATGCTTTATCTTTTGGAAATTTTAAAAGGCAAGAGCATACGATTATTCTGGCAAGATAAAGTAATACCAAATTCTGTACCATTTCCTTTCCTTTCTATACATGTATGGTATGCTTTGTCTATATAGTACGCAAGAAATACATTTGATAAATCATGTCCCTAGATCAAGTGGGTTTGCTCTTTTTACAGTAGGAATCAATTGTAAAATCTCTTGTTATCCAACAGCAGTTTGGAAATGTATAGCGTCAGGACAGATGAAACATTTGTTTAAATGTTAGCTCTGCTGTCACCCAGTGTAAGCAAAGAAATACACACCAATCAGTCTTTCAAAATAGGCATTGGTTCGCAATAACAAGGATGCATCTAATCCATAGATTTTATTATCTTGGGCGGGTGGTGTGCCTAGCAGTCTGTTTAGATCTCCCCGGGGGGGTTTTGTTTCCTTGTGGGCTGTAAGCGGTTTCTATGGGAACAAAATGTAGATTTTAAATCTTTTTCTAATTTTGAAACTTAATTCTACGGTGTGTAATTAATCCATTATTTTCCCTATTTCTCCTTCCCCTCTCTCTCTCTCTCTCTGTCTTTTCCAGGAGAATAGAAACGTTGGTGTTAAATTTTTATCTCCTATTTGTAAACTATTTCTGCAGTGTGTAATTAATTCATCCTTTTCCCTCTTTTTCCACCTCTTTCACCCCCTCCCCCAAATTTCCAGGCAAATAGATGCTTTGAATGTTTTTATTTTTTTTGAAAACTAATTCTGCAGTGTGGAATTCTATTCCACCACCCACCCCCGGCTTCCAGAATAGAAACGTTTTGCGTTAGATATTTATATTTTCTATTTGTAAACTAATTCTGCGGTGTAATTAATCCATTCCTATCCCTACCCACCTCCCCCTTTCCTGAAGAATAGATTCTTTACATTTTGATTTTTTTTCTATTTGTAAATAATCTATTCTCCAGGAAAGGGGGGGGGGGAATGATAAGAATGGATGAATTTACACATTGCAGAATTAATTTACAAATAGGTGCTTTTACATTTTGATTTTTTTTCTATGCTGGGAGAGGGATAGAAATGGATTAATTACACCGCAGAATTACTTTACAAATAGAAAAAAATCAAGTGTAAAAGTAATTCTCCGATGCGTAATTAATACATTCCTATCCCTCTTCTCTTTCCCCCCCCTTCCAGCATAGGTGCTTTACATTTTTTTGATTTTTTTTTCTATTTGTAAAGTAATTCTGCGGTGTGTAATTAATCCATCTCTTTTCCCCTTTTTTTTCCTAGAGAAATAGATGCCTTGCATTTTGATCTTTTTTTTCTATTTTTAAACTAATTCTGCAGTGTGTAATTAATCCATTCTTTCTTTTTTTTTTCCTCCCCTCTCTCTCTCGCAGAACAATTGCAGTCTTTGAGGTGGTGGCTTTCAATCCTTTGACCCGCTGCCATGGATTTTCTCTTTGCTGACTGCAGGATGAAGGCTATTCACACCATTGAGAAGCTGACCGACAACATCAGTGAGAGGTGCTTCTTGCCCTGTGTGGAGAGGACAGCTGAGCTGCTGCTGCTGCCTCACAGACCGTGCAAGAGTGCGAGCTGCACTGAGCATGTCCCAGAGGAGGGGACCACATCATTATGCGGAGAGGCTGCAACAGCGGATGGGAGAATCTCCGGCACCCAGCGAGCGTCTCTCTCCCCTGCCTCGCCTGCAGGGGCTCGGAGCCGGGGGCATGGCCTGAGGGCGGGCAAGGGCAAGGGCTTCTGGCCGTTCGCTAGCATGGGCAACCAGGAGGGCAAGCTGAAGAGGGCCGGCGGGGAGGGGCAGGAGTGGCCGGAGGACGCCCGGCCCAAGGATGCTGAGGGCGCCAAGAGGGGGTCGGCGGGCAAGAGGAAGGAGGGCAAGGGGGGAGAGGGCAGGAGGAAGAAATCCGAGTCCTCGCGCTCCGTCTTCTCCATCAGGAAAAGGAAAGCGCCGTCGCGGGCTAAAAATGGCACCAGGGAGGATGTGCTGGAGAGCCGGGCCCTGCAGACGGGAGAATTGGACAGCGTGCAGTCCATCATCACAAAGACCCCGGACATCAGCATCTCGGCGGACGAGGGAGGGGGGCTGTCGGACACCGAGGCCGAGCCCCTGGACCTCACCAATGACAGCCTGCCGGCCCCCTCCGAGCTCCGGGATGGGCAGAGGCAGAGCTCCGGCTCCGACACCGACATCTACAGCTTCCACTCGGCGGCGGAGCACGAGGACCTGCTGTCGGACATCCAGCACGCTATCCAGCTGCAGCAGGGCTCCCTCAGGGCCGCCCCCGACCAGCCGCGACCCCCCCACCGGAGAAGCGACAGCCTCCTCCTCTTCCTCACCGAGCCACTGACTGGCACTGATGCCCGGGGAGGTCCTCCCGACGTGGCCGCCGCCTCCTCCCCCAAGACCAGCAAGGTAGGAAACCTTGAGCTGGGAGCTGAGGCGGAGGGAAGTCTTGCCCCCTTCCAGGGTCTGCAGGAGCTGGGAGCTAAGACTGAAGGAAATCTTGCCCCTCTCCAGGGTCTACAGGATTTGGGAGCTAACAATGAGGGAAGCCTTGACTCTCTCCCGGGTCGACAGGAGCTGGGAGCTAAGACTGAGGGAAGTCTGGGCTCTCTCCATGGTCTGCAGGAGCAAGGGGCTAAAATTGAAGGAACCTATAGTTCCTTACCCAATCACGATGCTGAGTATCTAACACAGGGGCATGTTTCCATAGAAACTGCTGCCCCAGTGCCAGGCTTTGCCCCAGACTCTGATTTCTCACTCACCCACAATGGATTTGACTTTTCTCCTGTTCATTCTGGAAAAGTCTGCCTCTGCGCCCGCGCGGGGGAGAAGGGCACTGACCTCGGTGAGGACCAAGTGCTGCCCTGTGACCACACTGGCTACGATTCCGAGGTGTTTCTCCCTGGCTCAGCAGTTAAGACCAGCAGCCCCCACGTTAAGTTGGAATCTCCTGCCGGCACCCTCCGACCACACCGGCCTTTCCCCGTGGCAGCGTCGACAGTCAGGCCGTATCCTCCAGTCAATGCCATCTTCGTCAGAACGACGACCAGGCAGCTGAGCTCTCCGAGCAACTCGCCCACTGTCTCGCCGTCACAGAGCCCCCTGTTTCAGAGGCGGCGCCGGGCAGCCGAGCACAAGCGGGGCAAAGCACAAGCCAGGCAGCAGAAGCTCTCCAGTGGCAAAGGTTCCCTCAGTCGCTCGGCCGACTGGACAGAGGAAGTGAAACGGCCAAAGGGAGGCAGTATCAGGAAAGCCGGATCTGTGGATACGCTGCAGCGGTCAGAATCTCCAGAAATTCTACCTCTGGGACCTATAAAAAGACCTTCACTAGCTGATAGCAACTACCCTGAGATTTTCACTGGTAAGTGCATCCATGCTTGGGTTGTAACTATTGCAAAGATACCATTTTGTCTTTTCAGTTATTCTGTTTTAAAGTTTATTTATTGTCACAATTAGGCTTACTTTAACACTGCTGTGACAATCCCCTGGTCGCCACGCTCCAGCACCTGTTCAAGTATACCTGAGGGAGAATTTTACCATGGCCACCGCACCTAACCAGCATACCTTTCTAGTTGTGGAAGGAAACCAGAGCGCCCGGAGCCAACTAACACAGACACGAGGAGTACGTGCAGACTTGGACAGACAGTCACCCATCTGGGAATTGAAACCAGTTCCCTTGCACTGAGGCAGCAGTGCTAACCACTGTCACCATGCTGCCCTTAGTACTCCTATTCAAGTCTGTTTCAAAGCCAACATTGATTTACTGTTAAATCTATTAGACGTGCATTTAGTACAGGAGTGGTAGACAGTGGTCTCTGGAATGGAAAGCTATGATAAGTACTGCCCATGAATATTAAATGTTTGCTATCTGACTAGGTTGAAGTGTTTGGGCTAATTTTGCAAAATGTCTCTGGTTCAACTAATGCACAGAATTGTGAATTAATTGAGACTGCACCATTCTGAATGTAATATGGTCAACATTGCAACTCTCCTCTGAACTCTCATTACTGAGTTTTAATTAATTAATTCATGCAACATGGGCATCTGGCTGGCCAGCACTTATTATCCATCCCTAATTGCCCTTGGCGAGGCAGTTGAGTCAACCACATTGCTGTGGCTCTGGAGTCGCATGTGGGCCAGACCAGATAAGGACAGCAGATTTCCTTCCCTAAAAGACAGTGAACCAGATAAGGTTTTTCTAGCAATCAACAATGGTTTCATGGTCGTCAGTAGATTCTTGATTCAAATTGCATCATCTGCTATGGCAGGATTTGAACCTGGGTCCCCAGAACTTTACCTGTGTTTCTGGATTAATAGTCTAGCGGTTTAATACCACTGGGCCATTGCTTCCTTTTTTTGGGACTGGGAAGGGTGATATCAGGTATTCGTAGCTGATTGAATCACAGATGGTTACAGCAGAGAAGGCCATTTGCCTCATTGTTCAAAGACCCAGAGATAATGTTGCTCACCACATCCATACACATTTTGTTCCTTTTCCGATGGTGATGATCCAACTTCCCCCTGAAAGTCTATATTTGAACTTTTCCTCCAGCATACTTTCAGGCAGTGCATTCCAAATCTTAACCATACTTCAAGATAATGTTTTTCATCCTTTAGCCAATGCTGCTTTGGACAGTTACCTAAGGGCACGATGGAGGGCCGCCTCCTCCTCCTCTCCCCTCCCACCATACCATGCCCTGCCAGATCAGCATCTGCCAAGATTCCCAACCAGAATAAATGATCTGGTTCAATGCGTTTGATTGAATTTGTCAAAAGGTGACTTTGGTGTGTCGAGGGCAGTGCAGTTGGTGTAGTCTGTGGACTTCAGTAAGGCTTTTGACAAGATCCTGGATGGAAGACTGATCAAAAAGTTAAGACTGCATGGGACCATGGCAAATTGAATCCAAAATTAGCTTGAAGGCAATGGGAAAAGGATGAAGGTCAAAGGATTTGTGATTGGAAGCCTGTATCTGGTGGCATACTGCAGGGATTGGTGCTAGGTCTGTTGCTGTTTCTAGCGTATATCTAGATGTGAAATATGGGAGTTAAGATCTAAGTTTGTAGATGATGCAAAAATTGGTGTGGTAAATAGCAAGGAGGAAAGCCTTGGATTCCAGGATAATATAGTTGGGCTGGTCAGAACAGTGGCAAATGGAAGTTAATCCTGAAAATTGAGATGGAGGGCTAACAATGCAAGGAACTACATGATGAATGGTCGGGCACTTAGGAGGTACAGAAGACCAAAGGGATATTGGCTGCGTTTCCAAAGATCCCTGAAGGCAGCAGAATAGGTAGGTGAGATGGTTAATAAGGAATGTGTGATACTTGCCTTTATTAGCTGCACTACTGAAACGTCATAGCATGCAAGGCTATGGATTGCTACGTGCTGAAAAATTTGGAATAGGATCTATGTGTCTGTGCCAGCCAACAAGCACCCAGTGGACCAAAGGGCCACTTGCTGTGTTGTAAGTCTCTGACTATCTGGGGTGTTGCTAGCTTCTTGGCCATCAGCTCTGATGCTGAATTCCTGACTCCCGAAGGCTGTGGCAGCGGATGGCCGAGAGGCTGACTATGCACCCCAAATTCACAAATTGATGAACTTAGGAGTTCAGCTTTCACCCAAGCCTGGCAAGTGGGATTTATATTCAAATTGGCACCAACTTTGTAGTTGTTTTGCCTCAGGAACAAAAACGTTGACTCTAGAGTTGTGTATCAAACTATATTGTAAACAACAAATTTGTTTTTAACTCTTTTTTTTATATAGGCCATACATGACCTCGTAAAATGCATTCAACCAATGAAGGATTGACCATTTTAAGAGTGTTTGCACTGCATTTAAGATGCCTTGCCACATTGGACTGCAGTAATTTTTGATCAGTAAGGCTGCTGACTTGCAGTCTTCACAGAAAATGATTAAATTGCACAAGGCAGTTCCTAAAACAACATCAAAGAAATCCAAGAAAATACTATTATCCAACCTTTCATGGGAACTGAATTAGGATGACAAGTGTGCTTGAAATAAAAATGGAGATTTGAAGCTTAACTTGCGTTATTGTGACAAGTTTATAACGTGATTAAATATTGAGGGAGAAATGTTGGGTCAGAATGCAAATGGATGCTCCTAGTTTCTTATGGAAGTTTCCATGGCAGTTCAGTGAGCAGGGAAGTCAGATTATGATTTAGCATCTCATCCAATGGATGCTGCTTTGTCAATGTGGCAAGCACTCTGTTAGACTGAAATGTCAGCATAGATTCTGTGGACTTGGACCTAATATTGACGTAAGATCGCCAACTGAATTCAATTCTGGCCCCTGTCACTGTGCAGAGCTTGTACGTTCCCTGTGTCTATATGGGTTTCCTCTGGATGCTCTGGTTTCCTCTTGCAGTCCAAAGATGTGCGAGTTAGGTTGATTGACCATGGTATTGGAGATTAGCAGAAGGCATGTGTGGATTACAATAATAATAGGGCCTGGGTGGGATTCTCATCAGTATGTATTTGATGGGCCGAATGGCCTCTTTCTGTTCTGTTGGCATTCTCTGATTCTGAATTATGATGCATGGTAGGTATTAAGTAATGATTTAGGCTATCTTGGCTTTGACCTGTAGGACATGGGGGCAAGATATTGTAAGATCATGCTGTGGCCACTGAACAACTACAAGTCCAGTTTGGGTTTGTGCAGTATTGTGAATTGGTGACCCCCTCCATGTAACTTTTGATCCCTTTACCAATCAAGATTATTGTCAGCGCTTCCCTTTTTACTTCCTGTGGAGTTAGGGATCCAAATCTCCTGATTACCATGTCATTTAATGACTTGTATGTTGATTTAAGGCATATGAGAAGCCATGGTATCCTGAAGGTGGTGGCTACAGAGAAGAGGTGACAAGGAGCCTGCATTTTGACAGTTCTAAAATCCAGTGCAAGCAGGCCTCTGGATCATGCTGCTGGAGTCCAGAGTTTGGATTGAGGTGCAACCGAGGAAATACAGAACCTGTCAGTTATTGAAAAGATACAAGTTGATTATGCCAAGCAGCTTGGCAGATCTGGTTCTGCTCACCCTTGTTGCAATTCCTGAAGCTACTGGTGAAAACTAGGCTGAGGACTAACCTGTCACTTGTACTTAGTACATCCCTCCACGGTCTCTAATGTTAAATGTTTTGGGACTGTGGCTGACCTCCTGGGATTGAGGGGAGAGTTTGGTCAGAGAGCTCTTGTCTGTATTCCCAGCTGCAGATTTTGGAGGGAGAGTCATTTCTGGAGTGACCTCCTGCTCTTGCTGTGGTGCTCACTGCAGCTCCCATAGAAACTTCCAAAGTTTGGGAGGCTGGGCTTTCCTTTCCTTCCTGGTTACGGATGTGGGAGTCATCACTGATATATATTTTTGACCATTTGCCCCCATGAAGTGTGGGACTTGCGCTTGTTTTAGGATTTGAATTGAATGCAGGTAGACCAGAAAGATGTGGATGTGTAGTTAAAAACCATTAGGCAGCATCTGTTGATTGAAAACAGTTAGCATTTCAGGTTAATAAAATTCCTAATCTTCCAGATGAAGGCCATTCGGCCCATTGGACCAGCACAGACGACAATCCCACCCAGGCTCCATCCCTATAACCCTATATTTACCCTGTTAATCCCCCTGACAACCAGCAACAAAGAAGCAAAATTGGGAATAGGACTCATGGCTTGAAATTGTTGGACTCTTTTGGCATATTGCTGCCTTCAAGATTTAATTGAAAGATGAGCTGTCCCTCTAGTTTGTATTCCTTGGAAATACTGAGTAGGACAGAAGATCAGTAGGAGCAAGTGGAGAATTAACATAAGCAACAGGAAATTCAGTCATGCTTGTGCACTGAATGGAGGTACGCCGCAAAGTGATCACCCTGACTGGGTTTTGGCATCCCCGTTGCAGACAGGACTGCATAGTGAGCAGCGAATGCAGTATATTAAATTGTAACAGGTACAAGTAAAGTTGCTGTGTTAGAGTTGGGGGCTTTGGAAGATGAAAAGGAAGAAGGTTAAAAAGTGTTGCAGTTCCTGTGCATGGATGTTTCTGTTAGAGGTGACTGAGGAGTGGACCAGGATGTTGCAGAGGGAATAGTCCTTTTTTTTAGCATGCTGAAAATGGAGGACAGGGAAAGATATGATTAGTGATAGCATCACATTAAAAGCTGGTGGAAATGGTGGCTGAATGAGTATAGAGGCTAGTGAGTTGGAAAGTGAGAACAGAGAATTGTATGAATCAACTATGATGGAGTGTCTGTCAATGGGAGGGTGGAATCCTGAACTGAGGTGAAAGGAAGACATATTAACAGCACTAGTGTGGAGTTTCATTGCCTGATCAGATGAGATTGAGAAACTGGGAAAATTGGAATGTTACTCCTTTATAGCAAGTGGGAGGTTGAGGCGGACATTGATAGGAGTTACAAGGAGATAGTCACTCCTAAAAATGAGTCTTGGGTAACTACTGGGAAGAGGGGTAAGAAACAATTGGGGAGACAATCCCCTAGGGCTGTTCCCCTCCAAAATAAGTTTTCTATCCTGGAGGCTACAGTTGAGGAGGAATCAACTGGAGATAGCCAAAGGGAGCAGGTCTCTGGAGGTGAGCCTGTTAAGGCTCAGGTGGATAGGGGAAGTAAAAGATTGGGCCTGGTGATTGGGGACTCCATAGTTAAGGGGACAGATAAGAGAGTCAGCAGTAATGGTAGGGACTCAGGGCTGGTGTGTTGCCTCCCAGGGGCTGGGTCTGGGATGTTTCAGAGGGTGTTCAGGACTCTTAGGGGAGAGGGGAGTCAGCCCCAAGTCATAGTTCATGTGGGGACGCATGGCATAGGGAGGATAAGGGAAGGGGATATTAAGCAGAAATTTATGGAATTGGGGTGGAAACTTAAGGCCAAGTCTGACAGAGTGGTTATCTCGGGACTCTTGCCTGTGCCACGGGATAGTTTAGAGTGGAACAGAGAGAGGAAAAGTTTGAACTTGTGGCTGAGGGGATGGTGCAGGAGGGAGGGGTTCAGGTTCTTGAACAATTGGGGCTCATTCTGGGGAAGGTGGGACGTCTACAAGAGTGATGGTCTACACCTGAATCAGAGGGGAACCAATATTTTGGGGTGGGGGGGGAATTTGCAAAGGCTACGTTCACCTTAGTGATGGAAAGGGATAGGCATGAACCTTGGGACAGTAGTTTTAGCTGGGGGAAGGGTAATTATGAGGCTATTAGGAGAGAATTAGGAAGCATAGGTTGGACTAGGAGAATACAGGGGCTGGGAATGTCCGAAATGTGGAGTTTTTTCAAGGAGCAGCTACTGCGAGTCCTTGATATGTATGTCCCTGTCAGGCAAGGAGGAAATGGTCGAGCAAGGGAACCATGGTGCACTAAAAAAGTTGATTTGCTGGTTAAAAGGAAAAAGGAGGCTTATGTCAGGATGAGACTTGAGGGCTCAGGTAGTGCACTGGAAAGCTTTAGATTGGCTAGGAGGGAGTTAAAGAGTGAGTTAAGAAGAGCTAAAAGAGGACACGAGAAGACTTTGGCTGATAGGATTAAGGAGAATCCTAAGGCGTTCTATAGATATGTTAAGAACAGAAGATTGGTTAGGGCAAGATTAGGGCCAGTTAGAGACAGCAGTGGGAAGTTATGTGTGGAACCAGAAGAGATTGGAGAGGCATTGAACCAATGTTTCTCTTCGGTATTCACGCAGGGAGACATAAATGTAGCTGTGGAGAACACTGGGTTACAGGGTTGTAAACTGGATAGTATTGCAGTTGATAAGGAGGATGTGCTAGATATTCTTGAGGGTTTGAAAATAGATAAGTCCCCTGGGCCGGACGGGATTTACCCTAGGATTCTCTGGGAGGCAAGAGAGGTGATTGCAGAGCCTCTGGCTCTGATCTTCAGGTCATCGTTGGTCACAGGTATGATGCCAGAGGATTGAGGATAGCGAATGTTGTCCCATTGTTTAAGAAGGGGAACAGAGACTTCCCCAGGAATTATAGACCGGTGAGTCTTCTGTTGTGGGCAAAGTTTTAGAAAAAATTATTAGGGATAGGATTTATGATTATTTAGAGAGTAATGAATTGATTGGAGATGGTCAGCACGGTTTTGTGAAGGGTAGGTCGTGCCTTACTAACCTTATTGAGTTTTTTGAGAAAGTGACCAAAGAGGTGGATGGGGGTAAGGCAGTTGACGTATATATGGACTTTAGTAAGGTGTTTGATAAGGTTCACCATGGAAGGCTTCTGCAGAAAATGCAGATATATGGGATTGAGGGTGATTTAGTTAATTGGATCAGGAATTGGCTGGCAGATAGGAGACAGAGGGTGGTGGTTGATGGTAAGTATTCGTCATGGAGTTCGGTTACAAGTGGTGTGCCTCAGGGATCTGTTTTGGGGCCACTGCTGTTTGTAATTTTTATAAATGATCTGGATGAGGGTATAGTTGGGTGGATCAGTAAATTTGCTGATGACACCAAAGTCGGAGGAGTGGTAGATAGTGAAGAGGGGTGTCATAGTTTACAGAGAGACTTGGACAAGTTGCAGGGCTGGGCCGAGAGGTGGGAGATGGAGTTTAATGCGGAAAAGTGTGAGGTAATTCACTTTGGCAGGAATAACAGATGTGTAGAGTATAGGGCTAACGGTAGGACTCTGAATAGTGTTGACGAACAGAGGGATCTAGGTGTATGTACATAGATCCCTGAAAGTTGGGAATCAAGTAGATAAGGTTGTTAGGAAGGCATACGGTGTCTTGGCGTTTATTGGTAGGGGGATTGAATTTAGGAGCCGCAACGTCATGTTGCAACTGTACAAAACTCTGGTGCGTCTGCACTTGGAGTATTGTGTGCAGTTCTGGTCCCACATTATAGGAAGGATGTGGAGGTGCTGGAGAGGGTGCAGAGGAGGTTTACCAGGATGTTGCCTGGTGTGGAGGGAAGGTCCTATGAGGAGAGACTGAGGGATTTGGGGTTGTTTTCGTTAGAAAGAAGGCGGCTAAGAGGGGACCTTATTGAAACATACAAGATGATTAGAGGTTTAGATAGGGTGGACAGTGATAACCTTTTTCCTCGGATGGAGAAAGCTAGCATGAGGGGGCATAGCTTTAAATTAAGGGGTGGTAGTTATAGGACGGATGTCAGAGGTAGATTCTTTACCCAGAGGGTGGTGTGGGATTGGAATGCCCTGCCTGCTGCAGTTGTAGATGCGCCTAGTTTGGGGGCGTTTGAGATCCGTGGATAGGTTTATGGATGGAAAGGGATTAGTTTAGGTTAGAGGGTCATTGCTTTTTTAATTGGTCGGCGCAACATCGTGGGCCAAAGGGCCTGTTCTGCGCTGTAATGTTCTATGGGAGGGTATGGGAATCATGGGTTTATGGGAAATATTAGTTAGCCTATTTCTAGGAGAGGGGATGAGAAGGGAAGAATCAGATGGAGGTGCAGTCGGATTGGACATCCATCATGAGATGTTTAGGGCCAGAAAAATGGGAACTGTTGAAGTGATGAGACACTGTGGGCAGGTGACCGGACAAGGGGAGGAAAGGATAAAAGTTGCGATAGGAAGAAGGAGCAGGAACAGATGAGTCGGCCAAGGCAGTCCTGTTTATGGATTTTGAAAAGAAGATGGAAGCAGGCTTATTTCTAATACATTCTCTCCCTCTTTAATTCTGACAAAGAGCCAAAAGGACTTGCAATGTTAACTCTCTGCTTTCTCTCCTTTTACAGGCCTATTGACATTTTCCACCATCCTGTGTTCTTATTTCTGAATGAAACAGCAGTTTGTTTCTCTCCACGTGCCCCCCCCCCCACCAATCACAATGAGGTGGGGGGGTGGAGACAGTATCTCCAGCGATAAGCCCAGTGAGTTGTCCTAGATAAAATGGCATGATGCTCAATAGTGGGATCATTGGTCCAGGGGAAGCAAGGAGGAGGTGTCAGAGAATTGACATTTTGCTTTAGGCAGAAAGGGTGGCAAAGTGGTTTGCGCTGCTGTTTCACATCACCAAGAAGCCAGGTTCAATTCCGGCCTTGGGTGACCGCAAATATCTGCGTGGATTTCCTTTGCGTGCTCTGATTCTTTTTTTCCTCGCGGTCCAAAGATGTGCAGTTAGATGGATTGACCATGTTAAATGGTCCTTTTGATGTTCAAAGCTGTATAGGTTAGGGGGAATTAGCTAAGGTAAATGTGTGGGTAGGCTTGGGTAAAATGCGATTCGGTGCAGAATCGATGGGCCAAATGGCCGCCTTCTGCATGGAAGGGATTCTATGGCTCTGCTGAATAAAAATCAGTACGCCAGAGGTCAGTGTGTGCATTGTAATGATTTTACACTGGGATGGTTGTGTGTAAACTGTAAAAGCTTTTATAAGTATATAAAGAGTAGTGAAAACAAGTGCAAATTCCTTACAATCTACAAATGAAAGAATTGATCATGGAGAACAAGGAAATTGCACAGCAATAGAACTAATTTAATTTTGTCATCTTGGAGAAAGGTGCACAACTTCCCAAAAATACTAAGGAATCAAGGATCTGGTGAGAAGGAGGAATCAAAGTAGTGTTACTAGAAAAATAATACTGGAGAAATTGATGGGACTGAAAGCCGATGAACGCCCAGGGCCTGATTATTTACATCTGTGTACTAAAGATGGCCATGGAAATAGTGGATATGTTGGTTGTCATTTTCCAATTCGTGGAACAGTGACAACAGACTGGAGGGTGGCAAATGTAACCCTGCTGTTTAATAGGGGAGGGTGAAATGGGGAATTGCAGATTAGTTAGTCTAACACCAGTAGTAGGGAAAATGCTAGAGCCTATTATAAAGGATGTGATAAGAGGACACTTTTTAAAAAAAAAACCAATGGGATTAGACAAAGACAACATGGATTTATGAAAGGGAAATGATGTTTGACAAACCTACTGGAAATTTTTGAGGATGTAGCTAATGGAATAGAAGGTGACCCAGCCCCAGTGAATGCAGTGTGTTTGGATTTTCAGACTTTTTTGATAAAAATCCTGTGTGAGGGCTACTTGTGCAAAACTAAAACGTGGGTTTGGGGGTAAAAGAATGGATTGAAAATTGATTGATTTAGCAGACAGAGTAGGAATAAATGGCCTTTTTAGAAATGGCAGGCAGTGACAAGTGGAGTCCCACACAATATACATCAATGGTTTGAATGAGGGAACCAAAACTACTCCTCCTCAATTTTGATATGAAACGTAGTGGGAATGAGTGGTGAGGAGGATATTAAGGGGCTTCAAGGTGATGTGGGCAAAAACATGGCAGATGCAGCATAATGTGGAGAAATATTGTTTCTTTAGATGGTGAAACAGAATGACTGACTAAGTATTAAATTGGGAAATCTTGACATGCAAGAGGCCTGGGTGTCCTTGTACACAAATATGGAGGTACAACAAGCAGTTAAGAAGCCAAATGCTATGTGGGCCTTCATTGCAAGAGGATTTGAGTACAAAGCAAGGATGTCTTACTGTAGCTTACAAGGCCTTGCATGTTGTGTGCAGTTTTGGTCTCCTTGTCAAGGCAAGGATATAGACTACAAGCAAGCCATTGACTAAAGTGAAGGTTCACCAGACTGAATCCAGGGATGACAGAATTATCACATGAGGTGAGATTGGGTCAAATGGGCCTGTATTCACTGCAATTTAGAATGAGGGATTTAATTGAAATGTATAAAATTCTGACGGCTGGATGTAGGGATGTTGTTTCTTCTGGCTGGAGGATGGCGAACAAGAGGTCACAGTCTAGGGATACGGGGTTGGCCCTTTTAAAACTGAAATGAGGAGAAACCTCCACCCAAGATTGGAAAGCCTTTGGAATTCTCTCTTACAGAAGGCTAAGGAGGCCAAGTCTCTGAATATATTTAAGGAAACAGATTTCTAAACTCCAAAGGTATTAAGGGGCATGGGGCGAACATGAGTATGGTGTTTGAACAGAGGATGGACTATCATAATGAATTCATGAAAATGCGACTTTTGGTTCCCTCATTCAAATCATTGATTTTTATTGTTTGGGACTCCACTAGTCACTGCCTGCCACTGCTAAACGAGCCATTTATTCCTACTCTGCTAATCAATTTTCAATCCCTTTTACCCTCAAGCCCATGTGCTTTAATTTTGCACACTCGCCTGTCACATGGGACTTTATCAAAAGCTTTCTGAAAAATCCAAATGAAGCAGGCATGAAGGGCTGAATGGCCTACTCCAGCTCCTAGTATCTATGTTTTTTACCTCAACAGCACCACTGCTTGTCAATAGGATTGACTGTGTTCAGGTTGATTGAGAACTTGAATTGCTACTGATTCAGATGGAGATGGATTTGAGTGAGAGGAGAAGAGAAATTGAGATGTTGCCATTTCCAGTAGTGAGATGGGAGATACTTTTTTTTTCTTTTAATCAGATGGAAAATTGGACATCGGTTCTCTTAGGTATTCGAAGCTGATCTCCATTGAGAACAGTGAGCTGACTGATTTTTTTTTTGGAGTGATTGGGCATTGGATTTGTCTTGGGCATTGGCACACAAATCTTGCTGCTGTTTACACTGGTGACATCTTATAGTCCAACCAATGCGCACCCCCCCGCCCCGCCACAGGTTTCCCAGAGGCTACGGGGTGTGTTCAAGGGGAAACCCCATTTGACAACAACAAGGACACAAGTTCCTGTCACTGAGTGGCATGCTGCTATCGTGAAACACCGGAGGGAGAAGGAAAACCCCACCCTGGGAGTTTGTAGCCTGAGACAGCTGAAGCCTCTGGTAGGCTGGAAGGTACAGTAAAAAGTCTGACAACGCCAGGTTTTAGTCCAACCGATTTATTTGATAGTAAACTCACCAAGCTTTCGGGTTAGCCCCTTCGTCAGGTGAATGGGGAGTTCTGGCCTCAGACAGAGCATATAAAGCACAGACAGGACTGGGGTAAACACAGTAAAAAGTCTGACAACACCAGGTTTTAGTCCAACCGATTTATTTGATAGTAAACTCACAAGCTTTCGGGTTAGCCCCTTCGTCAGGTGAATGGGGAGTTCTGGCCTCAGACAAAGCACAGACAGTTTACAGATTACTGTCTGTGCTTTATATGCTCTGTCTGAGGCCAGAACACTCCATTCACCTGACAAAGGGGCTAACCCGAAAGCTTGTGAGTTTACTATCAAATAAATCAGTTGGACTAAAACCTGGTGTTGTCAGACTTTTTACTGTGCTTACCCCAGTCCAATGCCAGCATATCCGCATCAGGCTGGAAGGTAAGAGTTGGCAGCAGGCATAGTGCCACTTTGTAGATACTAATCATAGAATTCCCTGCAATGCAGAAGGAAGCCATTGGGCCCATCAACTCTGCATTGAACATGATCCCACCTAGGCTTTATTCCCGTAATTGCACATATTTATTCTGCTAATCCCCAACACTAGGGTCAATCTAGCATGGCCAATCAACCTAACCTGCACATCTTTGGACTGTGGGAGGAAATTGGAGCACCTGAAGGAAACCCACGCAGACACAGAACATGCAAATTCCAGGCAGACAGTCACCTGAGCCTGGAATTGAACCCTAGGTCCCTGATGCTGAGGCAGCAGTGCTAACCCACTGTGCCAGTGTGCCACAGTGATATTCTGTGCTTCGTTCCACATCCGTGAGAGGGGGCTCCATGAACAAGTGGAACAAGAAGCCTGGCTGTTTGTTTGAGTTCAGGAGATGTAGTCATTTGTGTGCATGTGAGGAGGGGGGATAAAAGTGGAGGTTTTTGTCCACATTATCACCTTTTACCCTACAGACCATTTATTGAAACTGAGAATTGTGTTTTCAGTTATAGCTCCAGAGATCACTCATCTGGCTTGATCAGGGTTGAATATACAATTTGGCCTGGAAGCCAGATGTTTGGCAGTGTTTCCCTGCAGCTAAAGGTTAGACTGGGAACTGTAAGTTGCATAGGCTCTGTTGTCATTGATTTTGTGAATTAGCAAATGTGACAGAATTCTGGTACTTACAGGGGGGAAAAATAGCTTTGTGACTTGGCTTTAATGCATCAGGGAGGATTTTAAAAATACTATTCAAAGTATGAATTGCAATGTGTAAAATGCAGGAAAATTGTGTATGAAACTTCAATTTAAATACTTTGAATATTAAGTAAACCATCAACATTAAAGGAATGAGAAATGAATTTTCTACCTTGGTAAAACATTCAAATAAATGGAATTGTATTTGAATAGGGATTGGAGGAGGAGAATGCCATAGCTTTCCTGATGGCTAATTCCATCCAGCGATTAATTGGCTAATGCACATGAACGGTGTTTCCTGATTCCATCTTGAGTCTGGACTGAATTAGTGGGAGGTAATGGCCTAGTGGTATTATCACTAGATTATTAATCCAGAAATTAGCTAATGTTCTGGGGACCCAGTTTCGAATCCAGCCACAGAGGATGATGAATTTTGAATTCAGTAAGAAATATCTGGAATCAAGAACCTACTGATGACCATGAAATCATTGTTGTTTGTCAGAAAAACCCATCTGGTCACTAATGTCCTTTAGGAAAGGAACTGCCCTCCTTACCTTGTCTGGTTTGCATTTGACTCCAGATCCATAGCAATGTCTTTGACTCTCAACTACCCTCTTAAAAAGATCTAACAAGCCACTCAGTTCGAGGGATAGGCAATAAATGCTGGCTGACCGGCCAGCCAGCCAGCCCATGAATGAATGAATAAAAGTTAACCTTGTTGTGGGAAAATTACCACTTCGGAGTCAGACTGGGGGAGCAACAATACAGTTTTACACTCTGCAGAGCTGGGCACCTACCTTCTCTCAATGATACAATAGGAGCAGTCCATCTTTATACCTTTTTACACAATAGATGGACCAGACATCATTAACACATCATTGTAATCAAATAGGTGAACATTTAATACATCGTTACGGACAGGTACAGACATGAGCATTTCAATATCGCATTGTTCCACGAATGGATACGTTTCTTCTTTATCAATGACTTAGTTTCGGTCTAATCAGTCATTGGATTTCCAGCATTTATGTATTCCTGTTGCTATTTGTGGCTAATCTCCTCCTTATCAGACCCCATTGTCCCAGGACTATCTTATCTCTTAAGGTGCCTGGCTTCCTGCAGTATTTGTTCCCTGTATGTTTAATTCAAATAACTATCTGTCCTGTGGTTTAAATTTCAAGTAGTTGTCTGCATTGAAAGTCAGTGTCTACTTAATGTCTTTTAATCTTTCATGTGCCAGGCAGCTATTTTTATGCCAGGTATCCATCTTTATGGTTTTTTTCTCAATACATCCTTGAATGAGAGCAGTTGGAACCTGCATTGCTTTTGGGTTGGAGGGGAAAATTTGCTGTGGTCTCTGGCTGTGTTAGTGGAGTTCAGAATCTCAATCTTTACAGAGCAGAAGGAGGCTGTTTGGTCCATCAAGCATTGGCTCACTGAAAGAGCATTATACCTAATCCCACCTCCTGCCTTATCGGTAGCACAGTGGTTAGCACTGCCGCTTCATAGTGCGAGGGACCTGGCTGGGTTCGTTTCTCAGCTTGGGTCACTGTCTGTGGAGTTTGCATATTCTCCCTGTGTCTGTGTGGGTTTCCTCTGGGTGCTCCAGTTTCCTCCCACATTCTGAAAGACATGCTGGTTAGTGCATTAAGAACTAGGAGCAGGAGTAGGCCATCTGGCCCCTTGAGCCTCCCCTGCCACACAATAAGATTGTGGCTGATCTTTATGTGGACTCAGCTCCATTTATCTGCCCGCTCACCATAACCCTCAATTCCTTTACTGTTCAAAAATTTATCTATCCTTGCCTTAAAAAAACATTCAATGAGGTAGCCTCAACTGTTCACTAGGCAGTGAATTCCACAGATTCACAATCCTTTGTGTGAAGAATTCCTCATCAACTTAGTCCTAAAACTGCTTCCCCTTATTTTGAGGCTATGCCCCCTAACTCTATTTTCATCTGCCAGTGGAAACAACTTCCCTGCTTCTATCTTTGTCTATTTCTTTCATAATCTTTATATGTTTGTATAAGATCTCCCTCATTGTCCTGAATTCCAATAAGTATAGCCCCAGTCTACTCAGCCTCTCATAAACCGATCTTCAACTCCAGAATCAACCTAATGCATCTCCTCTGCTGTTCCTCTAGTGCCAGTATATCCTTCCTCAAGTAAGGAGACCAAAACTACACAGTACTCCAGGTGTGGCCTCACCAGCATCTGATACAACTGCAACATAATCTCGCTGTTTTTAAACTCCATCCCTCTAGCAATAAAGGAGACAATTCCATTTGCTGCCTTAATTAGCTGCTGCACCTGCAAACCAACTTATTGTGATTCCTGCACAAGGATGCCTAGGTCCCTCTGCACAGCAGTATGCTGCAATTTTTTTACCATTTAAATAATCCACTTTGCTGTTGTTCCTACCAAAATTGATGACCTCACATTTACCAACATTGTATTCCATCTGCCAGACCCTCGCCCACTTAGATTATCATATCCCTTTGCAGACTTTCAGCATTCTGTCACTCATCTTAGTGTCATCTGCAAATTTTGACGCACTACACTTGGCCCCCAACTCCAAATTATCTGTGTAAATTGTAAACCATTGCAGTCCTAACACTAATCCCTGAGGCACACCCCTAATCAACCAGAAAAACGCCCATTTACCCCCACTCTTTGCTTTCTGTTAGTTAACCAATCTTCTAGCCATACTAATACATTACCTGTAAAAACGTGCACATTTTATCTTGTGTAGCAGTCTTTGGTGTGGCATCTTGTCAAATGCCTTCTGGAAATCCAGATAGACCATATCCACAGGTTCCTTATTGTCCACTGCATATGTAACGTCAAAGAATTCTACCAAATTAGTCAAACATGACCTTCCCTTCATGAACCCATGCTGCGTCTTACTGACGGGACAATTGACATCCAGATGTCTCGTTAGTTCTTCCTTGATGATGAATTCGAGCATTTTCCCTACTAGAGAAGTTAAGCTAACTGACCTATAGTTATCAACTTTTTGTCAACCACCTTTTTTTTACAAACAGTGGCATCACATTTTGCTGTTTTCCAATCTGCGGAAACCACCCCAGAGTCCAGCGAATTTTGACCTGAACAGATGCCAGACTCTGGCAACTGGGGAATTTCACAGTAACTTCACTGTGGTGTTAATGTAAGCCTTACTTGTGACTAATAAATAAACTTTAAAAACTTTAACTGTAACCTTTGCATGTTCTTTCTCTTCAGATAGCAATCCAAATTGCTTTTGAATACCTTGATTGAAGTGCCTCTGCCACTTGGTCAGGAAGTTTCTTCCAGATTGCAGTCACCCTTTGGGTGAAAAACAAATATTCCTCACCTCATTACTCCTTTTGCTGACTATTTTGAACCTGTACCCTGTAGGGCTTGATGCTTTCGAGTAGGAAGTGTTTTTCACTATTTATCCTGTCCCTACTGTTCAGAATCATTATTACCTCCTATGAAGTCTCCTCTGTTTCCTTTCCTCCAAGGAAAACCGTTCCATTCTATCTTCCTACTTCCAGTTCTATCCCTCAAATCATTTCTCTGAATTTCCTTTTGTACTCTCTCTCCAATGTCTTCAGGTCTACCCTCAAATATGGCAATGGAAAATGGATATATTCTGCGTGAAGAATAACTACTGTCTTATACATGTTCAACATAACCTTCTTGCTCTTGTACTCAATGCACCTACTAATAAAGCCCCGAGATACAATATGCTTTAACTGCTCTCTCTCTCCATGTCCTGTCATCCTCAAAGATGCATTGTCACACACCCCACAGATATTATCTGTGAGGGCATCTCAACTTAAAACTCCGGTTTGTGGTGGCATATAGTTTCATTTTGGTGAGGAGTCATATGAAACCTTCAGTTAGAATAACCAGCCCAATCGTTGTGTAACAACTAAAGACTATTTAACTAAAAAAAATGCATGACTAGGGCTTAACACTTATTAAATGCACACCTGATTATATAGCAATTACCCCTGCCAAAATATATGTATGATCCTTAAGACTTTCCCATTCCGCAATCCAAATTAAATAAATCTGTAAGCCTAGCGACAGTGTAGGAACAGCAATATATTTAAGTCTGGTGATTTTGGCTCGAACGGGAGCTCCCAAATAATGGGGTTCCCATGCATCTGCTGCCCTTATCCTTTTAGATGGTAGTCGACAAGGGCTTGGTAGGACAACACAATCTCCCAGCTTGTCTGGCTGAAGGTGTAGCCAAAGGTTGATTATGTAGAGGGATTCCTCTCTCTGCAGGCCCCAACCAACAGTGGTGTGCCTGATTTTTCTATTTTTAAACAATAGCCAATAGGCCTCCTAATGTTGGTTAGATTAATTACCATTTACTGCCATTCTCAAAATTGGAAAGTCTCTGATCCTCCAGCTCTGAGACCAGTGCCTGCACTGAGTTGAAGGAACAGTTTTTGATGCTAATTAAGGAGGGAGTGATAGTCAAAACCCTATAATTCCCTATCCACACCTGCACCCTCACCACCCCATCAGTCACAGGCACGGGTTTGATGCCCAGAAACAGCCTGGATGTAATTTCCTGTTGATCCTGCTTATGGCCTGATGGTTTGCAGGGAGAAAAGGCCCAATCGCCAGCCATTATTCATTGCCCATGCTCCCAGGTACACATAGGGCCACTTGGCTGCCTCGTACTCATAGCCAGCGGGTAAAGTGTAAAGTTAGTTTATTAGTATTGAATAACTAATTGTTTCCCTCTCCTGAAAAGACTGCCTCATTTCGGAGTGCTAATTGTCCTCTGATGCATTGCCCAAATAACCAATCTTAAGATTAGAAATCTATTCAACTCTGTGGGTATCAGTGTTTGTTAATGTCACAAGTAGGTTTATGTTAACACTGCAATGATGTTACAGTGAAAATCCCCTAGTCGCCACACACCGGCACCTTTTTGGGTACACTGAGGGAGAATTTAGCATGGCCAATGCACCTAACCAGAACATAAGAACATAAGAAATAGGAGCAGGAGTAGGCCATCCAGCCCTTTGAGCCTGCCCTGCCATTCAGTAAGATCATGGCTGATCTGTCGTGGCTCAGTTCCACATTCCCGCCCTCTCCCCATAACCCTTAATCCCCTCGCTTATCAAAAACCCATCAACCCGCGTCTTAAAAATATTTAGCGAGGCATCCTCCACTTCAACGGGCAGAGAATTCCAGAGATTCACCACCCTTTGAGTGAAGAAGTTCCTCCTCAACTCTGTTCTAAACCGCCCCCCTTTATCTTGAGGCTATGCCCTCTAGTCCTACTGTCCTTTCTGAGCGGGAAGAGTCTCTCCACCTCTATCCTATCCATCCCATTCATCATCATATATGTCTCAATGAGATCTCCCCTCATTCTTCTAAACTCTAACGAGTACAAGCCTAGTTTATTCAGCCTCTCCTCATAGCTCAACCCCCTCAACTCCGGCATCAGCCTAGTAAACCTCCTCTGCACTCCCTCCAAGGCCAAGATATCCTTGCGTAAGTGCGGCGACCAAAACTGCACACAGTACTCCAGCTGCGGCCTCACCAATGCCCTATACAGCTGCAGCAAGACCTCCCTACTTTTATATTCAATCCCCCTCGCTATGAAGCCAGCATCCCATTCGCCTTCCTGACCACCTGCTGCACCTGCAGGCTGGGTTTTTGCGACTCGTGCACAAGGACCCCGAAGTCCCTCTGCACCGTTGCCTGCTACAGTTTTTTTGCCACGTAAGTAATAGTCCTTCCTACCATTATTCCTACCAAAGTGGACCACCTCGCACTTGCCAACGTTAAATTCCATTTGCCAGTTCCTGGCCCATTCGCCTAGCCTATCTAGATCCTTCTGCAGACTCTCCACACCCTCCGTGCAATTTGCAGTTCTACTGATCTTGGTGTCATCAGCAAATTTTGACACCATACACTCGGTTCCCTCCTCCTGATCATCTATATAAATGGTAAATAGCTGAGGCCCCAGAACCGACCCCTGGGGCACTCCACTAGTCACCAACCGCCAATCCGAATAGCACCCATTGACCCCCCACTCTCTGCCTCCTATTAGACAGCCAATCCTCTATCCACGCTAACACCCTACCCCCAACTCGATGCCCCCTTACCTTCTGCAATAACCTCTTGTGAGGTACCTTGTCAAACGCCTTCTGAAAATCAAGAAAGACCACATCCACCGGCTCTCCTCTATCCACCGCCCTAGACACATCCTCATAGAACTCCAATAAATTCGTCCGACACGATTTCCCCTTAACGAAACCGTGCTGCGTCTGCTCTATCAAGCAATTCCCCTCAAGATGCCTCGCTATTTCCTCCTTAATGACGGATTCTAACATTTTACCTACAACAGACGTTAAACTAACCGGCCTATAATTCCCTGCCTTTTGCCTGCCACCCTTCTTAAACAACGGCGTAACATTAGTCGTTTTCCAATCTTCCGGCACTTCCCCAGAATCCAGCGACGTTTGGAAAATAACCACCAAGGCATCCACTATCACCTCCGCCATTTCTTTCAGAACCCTTGGATGCATTCCATCCGGTCCTGGGGACTTGTCCACAATCAGTCCCTCCAGTCTGTTGAGCACCACCTCTCTAGTAACAATAATGTCATTGAGACCCTCCAATCTTACCACCTTTCCATCGCTAACACCCGGCAAATTATTCACGTCCTCCTCTGTGAAGACCGAAACAAATAAGTTATTCAAGGCCTCAGCCATTTCCCCATCCCCTACCACTAAGTCCCCCCCCCCTCATCCTCGAAGGGTCCAAGTCTTTGGGACTGAGGGAGGAAACCAGAGCAGACACTGGGAGAACGTGCAGACTCTGCACAGACGGTGACCCAAGCTGGGAATTGAACCCAGGTTCCTTGTGCTATGAGGCAGCAATGCTAACCACTGTGCCACCAACCTTCAGAAGAGATTATTGTAAAGCAAGTGGTGATACACCAAAAATAGATCATACTTTCTTCAGGTTTTCTTCCGCGTTTTGAATCCAGAATGAAGTCTAAATCTGAGGTCTGACAGATTCTAGTCCCTGTCATGAATGTCAAATTACTCCGCTGATCTGAACTTTTCCTCCCATTCTTGCCTCGATTTGTTAGTTTTTTTTCACCCAGGTTAAGTTAGTCCATGCAGGGAAAGATATCAGAGCAGAATGACTTCATTTTGTCACTGCCTGTCAGCTTAAATCTAACGTGAAAGTGGTACTCGAATTTACATTACTCTTTTTTTAGACATTATCAAGGAGTGAATGAAAAGAAACAAAATAGTTCCGCATGGTGCTCCATTACAAACAGAGAAAACCCTTTGTATTTTAACTGCCTTTTTTTTTTAAAAGAAGCAATGTTAGCTCTGTAATGACTAAGAATAATTAATTTACTCATCGGTTTGGGCTGAGGTAGTGGTTTGCCTCGGTTCTCAGAAGTGAACACCTGACGGTGAGTTATGAGACTGCATTTGTGATCTTTGCAGCAAGTAGTATTGTGGGCCTGTATTCTTGCTTGGTTTTGGCACCCCATTTAATTCTAAAGTCCATCAACGCTCAATACTTGAATATAAATAATATTTTCTTAATGTGAGATTCCAGAGGCTTGTCGTGGGAATGGGCTGAAATGGCAACAAATAAAAAGAGGGATGTATAAAGTTTGCCCAAGTGAAAAGCTTAAAATATACTACTTCAACTCAAACACTGAAAAATCATGTGATATTTTTCATCCTCTGCTCCAGTACAGAATCATGCTTAAATACTGTTACAGGATTGTGTAGCATTCAACATGCTAATCTTGTTTGGAAGGGACCACAGTGAATATTAATCAATCCCATTTTCATATAACAGTACGGCAAGAGCCCAGAATGGAACCCTGGTTGAAAAGGCCAGTGGAATCAGAGTCACAGGACTGTTGATTAGTTTTAACAAAATTAATAAACCTAGAAACGGATTATAATACTCCAATTATATACTCTTAAGTAATACGCGCATTAACATGGATGACAAAGTCCATTTGAAACTACAGTGGTCTCATCAGCACACTTTCTCCTCCTAATTCCCCCAGATGTTTGTCGTGTGTGTTTTCCAACTCCACTTCCAATATACACTTGAGCAATACATTCACTTAGCAATCTGCATTTCAAAATCCTAGTCAAGTTTTCAAAAAGATCCATTTGACCAGAGCTTCCACTTCACTTTTTTTAGCAGTACATCTGTCGGGATTTCTGATTAACATTTCAGAATTTTACACTTCAATTCTGATATCAGTTAAAATTCCATTAATTGTTTATAGATAGTATGACATTTCAAACATTAAGATTATTTTTAGAAAACCCTTTCTCTAGTATTCTCACCAATTTTCTTTTTTTTTGTCTCTGCACTGTTTGGTGTCCCTGAGCGGAATCCTGTTCTACTTTCCAATTTCTTCCTTGTTTCTTTTAACTCCAGGCCTTTGGAAACTTTTTGTAATTTCTCTAGCTTCCTCACTGGTTGTTCTTCAGACCTTTGGCACAGGCTGTCTGAATATTACTGAATATTGTAGCATTAGTTTTTACAGCAAAGCTAAAAGAGCTGGCTAACTTTTAGCTTTCTCTTGGTAGAGCAGAGAGAGAGAGTTATGTACTGCTTTATGATCTACCTCCAACTGCTTTCAGTTGAAACTAACAAACAAAAGGAGCTACCTGCCACCCCAGAGTGCCTCTAGCTGCCAAACAATGGTATTTACCTTTCACACCAAAGTGCTCTCACAATAGCATCAGAACTGAAACCAACCCCCACTCAGACAGACAATTTAGCACAAAGTACAATTACAGGTTTCTTTCCCAAAATAAATATTAAATTAAACCTCCCTAAAACTATACCTTATTTTTAATGGTTACCCAGTCAGACATAAATTGTTTAACCCTCTGGTTTCCGAATAGGCATTCGCTGACATCCACAAACTTATGTTTAGCAAGATTCTTTGATTTTACTGTCACATGTATTCCTACACAGTGAACAGTATTGCTTCTTGTGTGCTATACAAAGCAGACTTTTGAATCTTTTCCCTGACGAAAGAAGGTGGAGAATATATATTAATTGCGTAGGCTCCTTAATGATGCAGGTTTTTTTCTCCAAGCAGCGGTAAGCGTAGACAGTGTCAGTGGATGGGAGGCTTGTTTGAGTGATAGACTGGGCTTCATTCATGACCTTTTATTTCTTGCAGTCTTGGACTGAGTGGGAGCCATACCAAGCTGTAATAGAACTGGAAAGAATGCTTTCTATGATTCACTATCAGAAGCTTGAAGTCTTGCACTGTAAATTAATTCATCACACATTCTGTACATTTTATTTGATTTAAGGTACAGATGTATGACTTAGGAGGATAAAATGCCCAGAGTAAAGTCATACATCAAGAATTAATCCATATTTGCAGACCATGTAGATGTTTCATTGTTGAATACATTTGAGGCTGGGATAGAAAGATTGTTGCTATCCCCAGGAAATAAGGGATATGAGGAACAGGCAGAAGAACGGAGTAGATACCCACGATCAGTTCGTGGTTTTACTGGATGGTGGAGGAGGCTTGACCGGCCACGTGGTCTACTCCTGCTCCTTGTCATCTTGTCAATGTACGTTTTCCATTTCCAGGGCACGAAATGTGAAAGGATATGTTTTCCAAATGACTAACTATTTACGTCAGTGTGCTTGTAAAGAGTCGGGGGAAAAAAGCCCTAAAATTGTAATGTTTCTCAAGTTGCTTGGGTCAGGGAGTTTGGCAAAATTGAACTTGTAGCAAAATTTGAGGTGGTTGCAATATTATCATGGAAAAGATTGCTTCTGTTGTGAAAAAGCTGCTTTGGAGTGGACTTCAGTTGAAAACTGCAATGGATAGCACAAAACAACTTTACCAAGAAGGAATGCATCAGTAAAAATGGACTGGAAGAGATTGCATCTCGTAATTAATGCAATGTTTCCAGGTGCTGGAGGAAGCCGTGTTGTCGTTTATCATTCTTTGCACACACTCTCTTCTGTGTGTGCTTACAGTTAAAATTTGGCTGCTTATTAACTTGCTGCACATTTTCCATTCCTGTAGCATTTACTTGTATTTGATCTCTAAGCTGGTACAGATGCTTGGATGGATTCTATCCATAATCTGCAACCTTCATGCCAAGTAACAATATATGCACTCAATCATTGTCATTTAGTTTATGTTGTGTGTTATTTGATGAATTCCAGATTGTGGAGTGAGATAGTTAAAATCTGTGAAACTGTGGCGAGGAAGAGGTTTATTTAATTGCATCTATGTCAATGGTCAACTGAGCAGGAATGTGCTCATATTGTGAATATTATAGCATAAGCTAATGATAGTGGCCCTGAAATTCCAGAGGGTCCACAACTTTTGGAAGAGGGAGAACAGAACTGGCACGATTTCAGCATTTTCGTGGTGCCACCAGAAATCTTGGCAGTTTGTGTTGGAACCAAATGGGCCTAACCATCTAGTTGCCAAATTTAGATGGGCTGGAGGGGATGCACTGTAAAATACAACTTCAGTTACGCTTTTAGTGATGTTAGAGGTCAGACATGGTGAGGAATTTCTAAACTCCAGCGTAGCGGCTTTGGGGATGGGAAGGAGGTGAAGTATTCACTGACAATCTTGCTTTTTTTTTCCCGTAAGCATTTTCAGATTCTCAAAGACACCCACTTTGGCAAAATACACAAGTTAAATCTTGTTTCTTTGCCCATTTTCCCCAACTGAACCCTAGAACTCAAACTATAGAGTCTTGAGCACCCACATCTAATAGTTCGATGTTCTATTTCACATTGGTCAGGAAGACATCAATGTGTGAGTAAATCATAGTCATACAGTGCAGAAAAAGGACCTTTGGCCCATCAAATCTGAACTGACAACTACGACTAAAGATGAGCTATTGCCATTTTCCTGCACTTCTCCCATATCCTTGAATGTTACGATATTTCGATAGCTCACCCAAATGTTTTTAAAGGTTGTAAAGTTCCTGGCCTTTGGTACAGGGCATCCCAGATTCTCAACACCCTCTGAGTGAAAAGCTTATCTCTCAAATTCCCTCTGAATCTGAATCCCAATCCCCTTACCCTAAAACTATGTCCCCTCATGATTGGCCCCTCAACCATGGAGAGCGGGCATTTTGTTACCTCAACACTAGTATATGAGGGGTTGGGAGGATTTGCAGTGAACTGGTCAGCCAGTATGAGACGTGCACACACAGTCTGCCTTTCTTTATGTTATACTTGACTGTGGGATGTTGATGGCACTGAATCCCAACATCAGTTATTTTGCTGCAGTATACATGGAAAGTAATTGAAGAGCAGTGTTATGCTGTGCCAATATCTGAAAGACTTCTCGTTCTAATGAGAGTGATAATTTTGTTAGAATTATCATTTAAGGTTGTTTAGCTTCCATGCAGCAGTTACCCAGGAAAGTTCGTTTGAGCTGGATGGGTTTGCCACCGTACGTAGCAAATTATCATATATTATTCTGTGTTGTGGCACTTTGTGTGCATTTGAGTGACCCTTGAGTAAGATGATCTTTGGGATTGTGGAACTGGACAGCCACTGAAAGACATGACCAATGCTCAAAATGGGGGGAGAAAAATTAAAGATTCTTGAAGACTTTGAAGGAGCTAAGGTGAATCTAATATTTTTCTAATCGCACTGTGATTCTGACGGTGGCAAAAGTTTTTGATTTTATTACCATGTGTATTAGCATAAAATGAAAAGTATTGTTTCTTGTGTGCTATACAGACAGAGCATACTGTTCATAGGGAAGGAAATGTGAGCATGCAGGATATAGTGTTGCAGTCATAGCTAGGGTGTAGAGAAAGGTCAGCTTTATGCGAGGTAGGTACATTTAAAAGTCTGGCAGCAGGGAAGAAGCTGTTCTTGAGTCAGTTGGTATGTGACCTCAGACTTTTGTATCTTCCCCTGGTGGAAGGGGGAATGTCCGGGGTGCACGGGGTCCTTAATAATGCTGGCTGCTTTGCCGAGGCAGCGGGAAATGTAGACAGAGTGAAAGGATGGGAGGCTGATTTGCGTGATAGATTGACTTTTTGCTTCAAAGGCTACCAGGCAATTGAGGGAGCTAATTGCAAATTACTTGGTTTAGAGACCATTTCAGTCAAGAAGCAAGTGTTTCAAAGTTAGAAATTGCTCCATAATAATGAACATGAGGTTAATATGGTCTCAATTTTCCAAACTGTAGATTTCCTATAAATTTATACAAATAATTTGAAAATGTCTCATGTTTAGGAAAAACTATTTATGGGATGTGGCCATGCCAGGCTAGCCCATCCCATAAATAGTTCCCATCCCTAATTGCTCTTACGAAGGTGGCAAGCTACTACCTTGAATTGCTAGATGCAAACACAGTGCTGTTGGAGAGGTGAGTTCCATGATTTTGGAACTGCGATATATTTTCACGTCAGAATGGTAAGTGATTTAGAGAGGAACCTCTAGGTGGTGGTGTTCCCAGGTATCTGCTGCTCTTGTCCTTCTCAATGGTAGTGATCATGTGTTCAGAAGGTACACATCAGGAATCTTGAAGTCCTGCAGTACATCTTGTAGATCGTACAAGACTGCCACTGCCAATAAAGAGAGGCTTGTGACTTTGAGAAGGTGACATGCCACATGTTGGTGTTGCTTTAGATCTTGTGATGTCTTGAAGTCCTGTGAAAGAGCTAAGTTGTCTTGCCTTGTGGTTTTAATGGCAGACATTTGCCTTTAATTGGTTGTTTTAGGTTTCCTGTTTTGGCTGCCTAGTTACAAGATGATCATGTAGTGCAGCCTGGTATGTCAAATGTTGGTGAAAGGGGTGCAGCTGCTTGTTTTGTATGCGGTTGAGGAGAGAAGAGTCTTGTGTAAATGGTGTCTCCCTGAGGTTTGAACAATGCTTTGTGTAATACTGCCCTGTAATTCTCAGTATTGTTAACTGTGTATACCCAATCTAAATTCATTGTAAACTGGTCCAATGTACAACAACAGGGGCGGTATGTTATTGGCTGTGCTCGTCCCAAAACCATAAGATCCTACCCGAGATCAACAGACCTTTCCGTGGTCTGTCCTTTGCCCATTCCCATTCCTGTGGCAAGCTGGATGTACAATTTTTGCCCCTAAGGGACAATCTCATTTTTTTTTCTTTAAAAACTATGACCATTGTGTCCCATTTTTACACGGCTTAAAGATCTTTTAAATGCTTTGCAATATTCCAGATTATCTTTGACAGCAGATTGAGTGAAAATTTGGCAAAGGAAAAAGGTTTATATTTTAAGACAGCTTTGGGCATTTTTTTTGGGGGGGGGGAGGGAGAAACCAGGTTTCTGTAATGCAGCAGAGGGTGGCAAAGAAACTAATTCATAATTGGTTTCAAATTAGCATAATGCTGCATGGCAGTTTGTGCAACTTGAGCACCTGAAATTTGAATTTAAAGCGACAAAAATCTACATTTTCTACCCCTTTACCCATTACCACACAAGTCATTCTTCCCATTAACATATCTCCCCATTACAATAGTACTGCATTACTTCCTTGCTTGTGCTTTTTTTCAACCTGAGTCTTTTTTTATCACTTTCAGTTTTGATGGAAGATTTGCACCCAAAACTGTTATCGCTTTACAATGTAGATGTGCTTTCTATTTATTTCCAGTGTTCACTTTTTCTGTTAGACTCCTAACACCTGCACCTACTTCATTACATAAAGTAGCTAAAGGACTATTTTTAAAAAAAATCAAATCAAACCAAACACTAGGCTTGCTTAGAGTTAAAATTGAAAACTAGGTAAGTTTGTTAAACCTGTATCAAACCTGGGCTAGACCACTGCTAGAGCACTCTGTGGTAGCCATATTACAAAATGGTGTTAACAACCCCGCCCCGCTGCCCCCCGCCACCAAAAAAACTTGTTCGCAAAGTTTTGTTTAAAGTTCTATACCTTTCCTAGTCAAATGTATTGACCTTTTTTATAGGGAGCCAATTCGGTCAGGATTTCTTGAGTTAAAATGCATCTATTGCTTACTAAAAATCTCAGTTGGGGACTCCATGAATTGTGGACAGTTTGTCCTTGAATTGTAGATGGTGGCGTGTTGTGGCTGTTGGGTGATTTCAGTCAAATGCGAATTGACTTTGGCAATTCTGCAATCTGGTGACATTTGTTGGCTTGTTCCCAGAGGGAGAGAATAACCTGCTTGTCTCTACTGACGTGACTAAGAAGACTGTCTTATCCCTTATAGCTTGTTGAATGTCTCTGCTAAAATGCACCACTTTCCAGCTCCAGTGAGAGAGATCCTTTTTGTTCTTGTTCTCCACAGCTGAACACTGGTCAGAGCCAGTTTTAAATTTGTGTATTCCTGGGAGGGGAAAGAGACAGGTCTTGCACTTTTTCTTCATTCATTTTGCTTTCATCTTGGAGACATTTTGACATTGAGGCATAAATCAATGGGAAATGGGCTTTTGGACGTTTGATGGGATGTAGCTGCCTGGGAAAACAGTCCTCGTTGCTTTCACAAACATGGAATTAAAGTTCAGCCTTTTACATTTTCTCCATGCTTTTCTTTCAAGTGGGTCTTGATATCTTTTTCAGGCCATTTTTCTCAGGACAGGTCTGTCAGTATAATCTTCATCGGGACTTTCCAGAACATGATCACTTTTTTGTATCAGCCATTGTCTAATCTTGTATTTCTTTAAACTTGGGTCTTATGAGTTCAGTAGGCCTATGGTTAGATGAAGTTGTTGTTCATTTCCTTGAAGCAGGATATTGGTACCGGAGAGGGTGGAGAAAATTTACAAGCATTATGCCAGAAATGGGTAGCTAAACAGTTTAGGAAAACATTGGCAGACTAGGTCTCTGTTCACTTGGAAAAGTAAGGTAGGGGCTGACTCACAATCATTGAATCCCTACAGTGCAAAAGGAAGCCATTCGGCCCATCAAGTCTGAACTGACCACAATCCCACCCAGGCTCTATTCCCAGAACCCCACATATTGACCCTGCTAATCCCCCTGACACCAGGGTCAATTTAGCATGGCTAATCAACTTAACTTGCACTTAATAGAGGCCTTTTTAAAATTTGAAAAGGTTTTGATAAGAGTAGATACAGAGATAATGACCCAAACTTGCAGGTTCCCCAGCATCGTATTTGGGGGTACCCCAAGGTGTGCTGGGGAATCCCTCCAGGGAGTTTCCATGGAAGAATTTACCTGGAATTATCCAGAGTGCTAACTTCCCCTGGGTGATTTACACTAGGCTGAGGACCATCTCCAGAAGCAATTTAAATTGCTAACTTTGGTTCTGCCAGATTTACTCTGAAAAAGTTAGGGGGAAAAGTCCAAAGTACCTATCTAAACATGCAGATCCAGCCTTGCAGCGGACCCACTGGAGTCAGACAGAGATTGCAACTCTTGTAGAAGTTATGGGCTATAATATTTCTTTGTGCAGGGAACAGCGTAGCTAGAAAGCATGAATATAAGATGGCCACAAGAAATTCAGAAGAAACCAAGGGTGGTGAAAATTGAAGGAAGGATATATTTTCATTGGAGGTGATGTAACAAAGAATAATTTATAGAAATCCCTCAAACCAGGGATCAATTTAATGAGAGATTTGGAATGAAGTGATCTCGCTGAAATTTTCTGAAGGACTTGACAGGGTCAACACAGATGGTTTGTGCTGGCTGGGGAGTCTAGAACACACAAGAAAGAGGAGGAAGAGAAGACCACTAGGCCCTTCAAACCTACCCCTCTATTCAATATGATCATGGCTACTGTATGTTGGCCTCCAGACTCATCCTTCCATGTCATTTCTTCATAGCCCTGTCTTCCTTGATCTATCATGTTTATCTGCCTCCACATTAATTATATCTGATGGTCCAGCCTTTTGGGGCAGAGGATTCCAGAGATGCACCACCCTTTTTAAGAAGAAATTTCTACACAAGTTTAAATGACTGGCCCTTTTTATCTTGTGACTATGTCCCCTTGTTCAAGACTCGCTCACAAGTGAAAACATCTCACTGTCTAACCTGTCGCACTCCCTCAGGGTTTGTGTGTTTGAATAAGGTCTCTCCCACTCTCCTGAGCTCCAAGGAGTACAGACCCAGACTACTTAGTCTCTTGATAGGCCAACTCTTTCATTCCAAAGGGCTCATCCTTTAAGTTTGAAAGAGTTTTTTTGTTTCAGTCAAAGAACCTTTGCAATTCCCTACCGTAGAGGGTTGTAGATGCTCCATTTAGGGCTGGGATGGATGGAATGTTCTGTCTCACAGATATGTGGAGCAGGTGGGAAAGTAGTGCTGGAGCTCAAGATCAGCCATCATGTTAAATGGAGTGCAAGCTTGATGAGTAATATGGTCTCCTGTTTCTTGTGAATTATACTTTGCTGTGATGGGGAATGATTGAAGTGAACAGCAGAGATGCATTTAAGGAGGGGCTAGACCAAAGTACGAGAGAAGGGAATAGAGAGTTACGATTATAGGTTTAGACCAGGAAAGAAGGGAGAAGGCTGGAATGGAGCAGAACTGGTGTGGCTGAATGGTCTGTTTCTGTACCATACATCCAACGTAACTCTAACAATTGGTGCTCTTCCAATTCGGTACACTTGTTGGGGTCACTGTTTTTAATGGCTCCCTTTTTGGCAAAGAATTCTTAGCTGACCCTCAGATTTTATGTTGGATCCTGAGAGAAGGTGAATGCGCCCTCATGTTCCAGGTGGGAGGTTCAAGCCAGGCTTTTATGATGGGTGATGTTGAGGTATACAGGTGTTGCTTGGTTTAATCAGTGACATCAGGTAGCAGCAGCTCGGGAGGGAAAAGCAGCCAAATTTTGCGTTTACTTTTTGTGGGACCAGATGAAGTCCATTGCTAGCTGTTGCAAGATCTTTACCTGCTGTAATTGCTGGCCAATCCCACTGCTCTGACAGCCACTTCAGGATAGAGGCCAATCTGATTACCCACTTTCCCTCCCTAATTCATGGATTGCCTATTTGGTGTCTGCACATTGCCAGCTACTTGTGAAATAAGAATGCAAGCACTCTCTGGGCTGGTGGTAGATGAGTGCCATCTGCCAGTCCCTCCTGTTAAAATTGGGTCCGGTGTGCTGCAGAGCCCTTGGATTAACACACAAGTTTTCAATGCAGTTGAAAGGGTGTCATTATTCTTGTAAAGATTGTGTGTGTCTTGATTGTTAGATTATAAGAGTAGTGCAGCACTGAAGGAGGTCATTCAGCCCATTGTGTGCCAACTCTTTGAAATAGGGATCCATCTCCTGTTTTTCCTTCCTTCCAATTTTTTTCTCTAAGTGTCTTGAGCATCATTATGTAATGCTTCCATCACCATATCAGGCAAATGGTGAGAATTTGGAGTGTACTGCATTTTTCCTCTCCTGTTACCTGTGCTTATTTTACTAATTTGCAATCAAATCTCCCCACTTCCATCACTGGTGGATTAATGTAGAGCAGTTTTTTTTAAAATTTACTGTCTTAAACCCTTCCTTGTCGTAAACACTTCTCAAAGCCAATCCCACCTTGTCCAGCCGATTCACATAACAATAATCCTTGGTACCATTCTAATAAATCTCTTCTGTGCTCGCTGAAAATCAGTGACAGCATGATGGCCAGAATTGGACACAGTTCAGCCAGATCTGGCTGAAATAATATTTCCCTGAAGCTTGTATTACATAATATAAATGGTTGAGTTTAATGGATCTCAAAGTCCATGTTTTCCAGTAGCCTGCCCCAAGGCTATAAATTATTGAGCTTCCTGTTGCAATTAAGTTTAAATGGGCCTGTCTTGGTTCTGAAAAACTGTTAAGTGCTTTTAAGCTGTAGTCTATATTGACACCATTACCTCCCACATGTCTGCTTATATACTGGGTGATGGGCTAGTGGTATTGCTACACTGTTAATCTTGAAACTCAGCTAATGTTCTGGGGACCTGGGTTTGAATCCCACCACAGTGGATGGTGGAATCAAATTCAGTGAAAAATATCTGGAACTAAGAATCTACTGATGACCATGAAACCATTGTCGATTGTCAGAAAAACCCATCTGGTTCACTAACGTCCTTTTAAGGGAAGGAAATCTGAGTCCTGTCCTGGCCTGGCCTACATGTGACTGCAGAGCCACAGCAATGTGATTGATTCTTTACTGCCCTCAGGCAATCAGGGATGGGCAATAAATGCTGGCCAGCCATGACGCCCATGTCTGACAATGAATAAAAGCAATCCCGCTCCTGGAGTATTGCATTTTGTTCCTCTATTTCAAAAAGAATGTTGAGTAATTGGAAGGGATGTATTGAAGGGCTACATTAGAAGAGATTGATGGGCCACCCTGATCCTCTTGAAAACAGGTTGAAGAGCATTTGATGTTTTAATATTATGAAAGATTTGGGCAAATTGTTCCAATATAGCACCTATTGCAATAAAACATTTTGGAGTTGGAAAACAAATATTAAAACAGGCAATTAAAGCACCACAGAAAAGTACAACAAGGAGGTTGCCATTCAGCCTATCTTGTCCATGCCAGCCTAAGGACGTCTAGGTGCCCCTTCCAATCCCACCTTCCTGCACCTGGCCCACGGTTAGGACAGATGCACCAAAGTTTTGTTTGTGCCCAGAAGGAATTAGTGAAATTTGCAGTGTTCCAGAGCTTGGGTTTAAGAAGTTCCTGTTCAGCATAATGAAAAATGTAGTGTTTCCAAACTAGGGGTGACAAAGAAATGTTGAAGGAATCTTCTTTACTAAAGACTTTCTAAGTATGTGGAACTGATTACCAACAGGGAAGGATAGAATAAAAATGTTTCTGGTCTTCCAACTGGAATTGGACAACCTCTCATCAGCAAATGGGGTACAGGATGTCAGAAATTTGATTTATTATTGTCTTGAGTGTTAGTATTCAGTGAAAATATTTCTTGCATGCTATACAGACAAAATGTACCGTACATAGAGAAGGAAATGAGTGCAGAATGTGGTGCGGCAGCCATAGCTAGGATGTAGAGAAAGATCAACTTCGTGATGGCAGCAGGGAAGAAACTGTTCTCGAGTCTGTTGGTATGTGACCTCAGGCTTTTGTATCCTTTTTCCTGACAGAAAAAGGTGGAAGAGAGAATGTCTGGGGTGCATGGGGTCCTTGATTATGCTGGCGGCTTTTGAGGCAGCGGGAAGTGTAGACAGTCAGTGGATGGGAGGCTGATTTGAGTGATGGACTGGGCTTCATTTGTAGTTTATTGCTGTCTTGGGCAGAGCAGAAGCCACACCAAGCTGTGATACAATCAGAAAGAATGCTTTCTATGATGCAACTGTAAAAGTTGGTGAGAGTTGTAATGGACATGCCAAATTTCCTTAGTCTTCTGAGAAAGTAGGTGTTGATGGGCTTTCTTAACTATAGTGTCGGCATGGGGGGCCCAAGACAGGTGGTTGGTGATCTGGACTCCTAAAAACTTGAAGCTCTCGCACATTTCTACTTCGTCCCTATTGATGTACACAGGGGCATGTTCTCCTTTACGCTCACTGAAGTCTGACAGTCACTTACATTTTTGTTGACATTGAGGGAGAGATTATTGTTGCATCAGTTCACCAGATTTTCTCACTCATTCCTGTACTCTGTCTCCTCATTGTTTGAGATCCAATCCACTCATTTGTCGTCCGCAAACTTGAAAATTTCAGTTGGAGGGAAATTTGGCCCCAGGGCCCTAGGAGTATAGTAAGGGGCTGAGCACAGTACATTATCCACAGAATATTATGTACCCTTTCACATCCTTTTATAAACAAGATCATTCCAGCTCATGGTTCAGGACCTTGGCTAGGTCCCTATTTTTAATTTCCAACCAAAACATGGGACTTCCAACATTGAGGATGTAAAATGGATGAGGCTGAATCATCTGTTCATTGTACACTCCACCCTAGTTTCCATTCCAGAGAGGAGTTAGTCAGGTGGGTTGCATAATGGGTCACCAATCCGACATCTGCCATTTTGCCCCCTTGCTGAAGTTGAAATACCAACAATGAGCACTGTTTTTCTGAGTGAACTGGAAATTAGTCCAGTGTGGGTGACTAACTGTCATTTGGGAGTGGCTTTCCCAAAGAGCAGTGGTGACTGGCTTATTTAAATATATTTAAGACTGATTTGGGCAGATTTATGACCTACAAGAGCATTGGGGTTTGGGGATAGGTAAGAAGATTGAGTTGAGGCTGCAGTTAAGTCAGCCATAATCTTATTGAATGTCAGAGCAGGCTCAAGAGGCCAAACGGCCTACTCTTTACACTTGTGTGTAAAACTGTTTAAATAGACTTGGTCAAAGTTGAGCACATCCACTAGCTCTCGGACACAAAAGATAATGCCTGCTTAAAAAGATGGAGCAAACTATGTATCAATTAAGGTAGTGAATATATTCATGCTAGCTATTTGTAATGTATTAGTTCCAAGCCAAAAACGCGCAGTTTAGAATGTTTTTTACGTGACTAGTAAAATGGTTTCCGGAAGGATTATTTATTTATTTTTTGTTTCACTTTGCAGTTTTGATTTTGGTAATGCGGAAGCTCTTATCAAATGACTTGTAAGTGTTGATGATTTACAGTTTTCTGTCTCATCAGTGTACAGGATAGGTAGAAAATGGAAGAAATTCAGATTCCCAAAGTGATTAAATTATGGATAATCAGACCTGAGATCAGATCTTTAAGGCTATAATAACATTATCCCTGATTGGATTTCTTTCTCCATAGATAAACATCCTTCCTTTTAAAATGTAATTTCCATTTTTACTTTGAGAGGACAGTCAACACTAACCTCCTGACAAAACAATGCTTCTCTTTGCATTAGCTCCAGTTCATGAGGGTGGCTCAAATTAAGTGTGTTTGGCATTTCCTCCTGTGAGTGAGCTATTAACTTTTCTTCCTTTGGAGCATCCATCTCCAACTCCTTTAAAAAGTGACATTGGAGTCGATTTATCTGTCTTTTAGACCTTGAATGAAAAGGGCTGTAGTAATGCAAGAATTTGATGAACCTAAATCTTTACTTGGAGATGTGGATGATTTGCCCTATTTGATTATGCTACATGACCTGTGGGGACAACTTCAATAATCCTAATGGTAATTTATTTAACTAAGATATCCATGGAATATTGAACTGGTATTAATTTTATTGGGCCTATAACATGTCTGAGCACTTGAAAATCATGAACACGATTTCAGAGTTGAATGAAGTACTTGGCTTCATGCTTAATGTAAGTAAAAATTGCAGTATCAAATGTTTCTGTTAATAGATTGAATATAAAAAGTTAGAACCTGTTATACATCAAAATGGTAGAACAGTTTAGATGATTGATTCTTCAATAACTGGCAGATGATGAGGGCAGCACGGTGGCACAGTGGTTAGCACTGCTGCTTCATAGCTCCAGGGACCTGGGTCTGATTCCCAGCTTGGGTCGCTGTCTGTGCGGAGTTTGCATGTTCTCCTCATGTTTGCATGGGTTTCCTCCTGATGCTGTGCTTTCCTCCCATCATCTGAAAGATGTACTGGCTAGGTGCAATGTCTATGCTAAAATGTCCCTCAATGTACCTGAACAGGTGCCAGAATGTGGTGACTAGAAGATTTTCCAGTAAATTCATTGCAGTGTTAATGTAAGCCTATTTGTGACATTTTTAAAAAAATCTTTCCAAAGGTTAATCTTTTGTAAAGTTTGTTTTATTTCGTATAAGCTTAAAGCATAAAGGTAGATAAAATAGGCTACAGTCATCAAAGTTGTGCTTGGCAATTTGTAATTTTGGAACTTAAATGTTTTAAATTCATTTGTGGGACATCGGCATCGCTGGCTGGCCAACATTTATTGCCCATTCCGAGTTGCCCAAGGGCAGTTGAGAGTCAGCAGCATTGCTGTTGCTCTGGAGTCACAGGTAGGCAAGATCAAGTAAGGAGGGAACATTTCCTTTCCTAAAAGGGACATTAGTGAGCCAGGTGGAACAAAATCAAGGGCTATTGAAAAATCTCCTCAGATCTGACAGCATCTGTGGAGAGAAAATAAAGCCAATGTTTTGATTAGCTCTATTAGCTCTCCACAGATGCTGATAGACCCACTGAGATTTTCCAGCATTTAGTTTTTTGTTTCAGATTCCAGCATCTGCAGCACTTCACTTTTTATCTTAAGTGAACCAGATGGATTTTTTCGACCATAGTTTTGTGGTCATCAGTAGATTCTTAATTCCAGATGTTTTTTATTGATTTCAAATTCCACCATCTACTGTGGTGAGATTCAAACCTGAGTCCCTCGAACGTTTGCTGAGTTTCTGGATTAAAGGTTTATATCTTTTTATTCCATCAAAACTGCTGGCAATCATTTCAACTCCCTTGATGGAAATGACCCCTTTACTCAACCCTGCCCTTCAAATAATTCTCTCACTCTTTTTTGATTTCAGGATGACTTTCCCTCCTGGACTTTAAGTCTTTGAAGTAATACTTTGCTCTCCTGTTTTAGAAATAACTACTCATGTGGGACCTTGTCACTGGGCTTATAATTCAGTAATTCAGGTTAATCTTCTGGGGGTACTGCCTCCAATCCAATCATGGCAGTTAGTGAATGTTTAACTAAATAACATCTGGGATTGAAAGCTAGCCTCAGTAATAGTGGCTGCAGAACTGTTTGTTTGTCATTAAAAACCCATCTGGTTTGCTAATATCCTTTTGGGAAGGCAGTCTGGCTGATGTGTGATTTCAGACCCTAGTAATGTGGTTAAATCTCCTTTTTTGAACTGGCCTTGTGTAAGGGCAATTGAGGATGAGCAGCAAGTATTGGCCTTGCCAGTTACGTCCACATCCCCATCAATGAATGGAAAAAAAAACTAGGAAAAATTGACCCATGAAGACCAACAACAGCCTTGGGTTGTCCTAATATTATTTATCTTCCACACACCGCCCCCCCCCCCCCCCCCCCCCCCCCCGCCGCCGCCGCCGCCCCATCCCTGCTTTGATAACCAGTTGCTGCACTTCACTGGAATGTTGTGGAGTTGCTGGTGTTGGACTAGGATAAACTCCCACTCACCTGACGAAGAGGCACCGCTCCGAAAGCTAGTGATGTTTGCTACCAAATAAACGTGTTGGACTTTAACCTGGTGTTGTGAGACTTCCTACTGTCGTCATCACTTGAATGCCAGGGATTGGGATGATTTGTCCTTTGTATGGTTACTGCATTACTGAGATTGTGGCTTATTCTACACTGATCAGTTTGAGTCCAAAATTATGTACTTTTGTCTGACCTAACATATGAACATCAGGTAAAAAAGATCAATGGTTTCATCTCATCATGTTACACACCTCTGTCTCTCTGTCTCTCTGTCTCTCTGTCTCTCTGTCTCTCTGTCTCTCTGTCTCTCTGTCTCTCTGTCTCTCTGTCTCTCTGTCTCTCTGTCTCTCTGTCTCTCTGTCTCTCTGTCTCTCTGTCTCTCTGTCTCTCTGTCTCTCTGTCTCTCTGTCTCTCTGTCTCTCTGTCTCTCTGTCTCTCTGTCTCTCTGTCTCTCTGTCTCTCTGTCTCTCTGTCTCTCTGTCTCTCTGTCTCTCTGTCTCTCTGTCTCTCTGTCTCTCTGTCTCTCTCCCTATTTACGAGTGAAAGTTAGCTTGGTAGATCTTAACTTTTCTCTTTTGGAAATTTGCTGAAGACAATACCTAAAAATATGATATTGCACAGACAACAAGTAGAAACAGAAAATGCTGCAAAGTCTCCTCATCTGTGAAGAGAGAGTAGAGTCAACATTTGAGACTAGTTGACCCTTTGTCTGAGCTGAGGGGAAAGAGTCAACAGAGATTTGAGGGTAGGAAGGGATGATGGAACAGGACTAAGGAAATGTAAATGAGCATGCAGAAGGCTGAGGAAGTGTTGAAAGTGTCCATTTAAGTGATCAGAATGTGTGAATGGCAAAACAAAAGTACAGCTTGGTAAAGGACTGCCTGAGGAATGTGGCAGTTGGTCTGAAGAGGGTGGGGATAGAGTGGAAAGGAGGAGAGCAGTTTAAATGAAATTAGATAAATGGTGTGGAGGGGAGAGTTCATGCTCAGAAGTGGTTGAGGTCAATACTGTCAGGAAGGCTGTAATCATAATGTTCCTCCGGTTTGCGTTGGGGTTCACTAGAACATTGCAAAAGGCTAAGATCGGACATGTGGGCAGGAGAGCAGGGTGGTGTGTTGAAGTAGCAAGCGAAAGGAAGATCTTGTGGACAGACCGAAGGTATTCAGCAAAGCGGTCACCCAGTCTGCGTTTGGTCTCCGATATAGAGTAGACTGCATCGGGAGCAGTGCTTACAATAGACCAGATTACAAAGAACAACCCAGCACGGGAAACAGGCCCTTCGGCCCAACGAGCCCGCGCCGCCGCATCACCCTACACCTATTCTACCCTGTGTGTCTACGAATGGAACCCCTAACTTAGCCAGATTCAGGGGAGAATAGTGTCAATTTGGTAAACCAATCAGCCTAAGAGCACATCTTTGGGGTGTGGGAGGAAACCGGAGCGCCCGGAGGAAACCCACGCAACCACAGGGAGAATGCACAAACTCCCACAGACACAGGCCCAAATCCATGTATCTGCACAGCTAGCAGTGCTAGTCACCGAGCTGTTGCGGTGCCCGTCTACCGGTCCACGATCAAGCGCACACACCGACACGAAGTACTAGGCCACTCCCGGAACCTCCAAGAGCAGCCCACGCACGACCCACCGTGTGCATGCCCCTCGTTTGACAACAAGGTGGACCTCCACCTGCGGAATAAAAAGACAAAAACGTTAACTTACAAGTCTGCATTTCCGGTGTCTCCCGAGGATCTGACCTTATTTAATAGCCCCTACTATAACCCTCCATCCTCGTTTCACTCGTGTCTGTCTAACTGAACCTTAAACGAGTCCAACGTTCCTGCCTCCACCACCCTACTCGGTAGCGCGTTCCATACCCCCACAACTCTCTGCGTAAAGAACCTTCCTCTCACATCCAAATTATACCTCTTCCCCCCTCGCCCTTAAATCATGACCTCTCGTATTTGTACCCAGTCTAGGGAGCAGTCTCTCACTATTGACTCTCTCTATTCCCTTCAGTATCTTATATACCTCTATCATGTCCCCCCTCGACCTCCGTCTTTCCAAGGAGAAAAGTCCCAGTTTCTTCAACCTTTCCTCGTAACCCAGCCCTTCCATGCCAGGCAACATCCTGGTAAACCACCTCTGAACCCTCTCCAGAGCCTCCACATCCTTCCGGTAGTAAGGTGACCAGAACTGGACGCAGTACTCCAAATGCGGTCTAACCAATGTTCTATACAACTGAAGCATTAGACGGCAGCTTTTATACTCTATACCCCTTCCTATAAAGGCTAGCATTCCATAAGCCTTCCTAACAACCTTCTCCACTTGGGCCGCAACCTTCATGGATTTGCGAACCTGCATTCCCAGGTCCCTCTGTATGTCTATACTCCTAATCGGTCTACCTTTTATCACATAGCTCCTCTCTGCATTATTCCTTCCAAAATGCATCAGCTCGCATTTGTCAGGATTAAATTCCATCTGCCACCTATCTGCCCAATGCACCAACCTATCTATATCCTGTTGTATCACCTGACATTCCACTTCAATACCCGCCAACCCTGCCATCTTGGTGTCATCTGCAAACTTGCTGATCACACCACCTACGCTCTCTTCCAAGTCATTTATGTATACTACAAAGAGGAGAGGTCCCAATACTGAGCCCTGCGGCACACCACTGGTCACTGGCCTCCAGCCCGAAAAGGTCCCCTCCACAACTACCCTCTGTCTCCTATTGCCCAGCCAGTTCTCAATCCACCTAGCTACCTGACCTCGTATCCCATGCGCCTTAACCTTTTCTACCAGCCTACCATGAGGGACTTTGTCAAACGCCTTACTGAAATCCATATAGATGACATCAACGGCTCTCCCATCGTCAACCGTTTTTGTCACCTCCTCAAAGAATTCCACCAGATTCATAAGGCAAGACCTCCCTCTAACAAAGCCATGTTGCGTATCCCTAATCAGATCGCAATGCTCCAAATGCTCATGCATCCTACCCCTAAGTATTTTTTCCATTAATTTCCCTACCACCGATGTCAAACTCACCAGTCTATAATTTCTAGGGTTATCCCTACTACCTTTTTTAAACAGCGGTACCACATTTGCTACCCTCCAGTCTTCTGGGACCTCACCTGTGTCCAAAGAAGAGACAAAGATTTGCGCCAGAGGCCCAGCTATTTCATCTTTCACCTCCCTAAGCAGCCTGGGATAAATACCATCAGGCCCCGGAGCTTTATCCGTCCTTACGCTACCTAAAAGCCCTAGCACTTCCTCCCTCGTAATAGATATTTCCTGCAACTGATCCTCAGCTCCCTCCAAGAGACCGCACGATTCCGAACCCCTCTCCTTTGTGAATACCGACGCAAAGTATTCATTCAGGAGCTCCCCCATTCCCTCCGACTCAATACATAACTCTCCACTTTTGTCCCTAAGAGGACCAATTTTCCCTCTAACTACTCTCTTGCTCCTAATATAGGAATAAAATGCCTTTGGATTTTCCTTAATCCTACCAGCCAAAGCCATTTCATGCCCTCTCTTCGCCCTTCTAATTCCCCTTTTTAGCTCCCTCCTACTCTCTCTATATTCCTCCAGCGCACTCTCCGTACCCAGTTGTTTCGATCTAACATACGCCTCCCTCTTCTTCCTGACCAAGTCTTCAATACCCCCTGTAATCCACGGCTCTCTAATCCTACCTTTCCCATCCTTCCGCTTAACCGGAACATACCTCCCCTGCAACCATTTCATTTTGCCCTTAAAAGCCTCCCACTTGCCAACCGTGGACTTTCCAGCTAACAGTCCCTCCCAATCAGTGTCCTGCAGCTCCCTCCTAATCCTGCTATAGCTCGCCTTTCCCTAGTTCAGCACACTCCCATTCGGCCGGCACTCATCCCTTTCCGTTTTTATCCTAAAGTAGACGGACTTGTGGTCACTGTTAGCCACATGTTCGCCTACCTCTACCTCAACCACCTGCCCCGGCTCATTACCCAACACTAAATCCCGTATAGCCCCTCCCCTAGTCGGGCTAGTTACACACTGCTCTAGAGACCCTTCCAAAACACATTTCACAAACTCCTCTCCCTCTGTACCCCCAGCTCTAGGCCCCCTCCAATTCACTCCAGGTAGATTAAAGTCACCCAGTACAACCACCCTATTCTTCCCGCACCTATTCAAAATGCCCCTGCAAATGCCTTCCTCCACTGACCTCGGGCTGTTGGGTGGCCTATAGTACACCCCTAGCAACGTAATCTCTCCCTTTTTATTTCTCAACTCCACCCACAGTGACTCAATCCCTATCTCTTCCATCTTGTCGTCCCTCTGCACTACTGTGATGTTCTCCTTTACTAACAGTGCCACCCCTCCACCTCTCTTCAACCCTCCTCTGTCACACCTAAAACACTTGTACCCAGGAACATTCAGCTGCCAGTCCTGCCCTTCCCGTAACCACGTCTCCGTTACAGCCACCACATCTAACTTCCTCACAAACATCAAGGCCCTAAGCTCATCCGTTTTCCCTGTCACACTCCTAGCATTGAAGCAGACACAGTTCAACGCACGAGTGTCCCTCAGAACCTCCTCCTCCCTGATAATTTTCCTTTCACCCGACTCTCTCCCACACAGATTGAGGAGGTAACACAATTAAAATTATCTTGTCACAAGCAGGAGAAGATGCTTCAAATTCCCACTATCCCTTTACCCTAGCAATGTCATTACAGCTGCTAACGAGTGAAGAGGTACTGCTAGTTTGCTAGTACATAAACCAATGAGAAGTTACCACTAGCTTGACGTAGAAAGGCTGCTTGTTTGGAACAGCAATAATTGCGAATAGTTTTCTTGCTGTGAACTCCTGAGCATTCACTCTTCCCTTTTTCACTAATACTTGTCCCCAAGGTATCCAAAAGCAGCACTTTCAGCATGGTCTTCCAGTAGCACTTCTGCTAAACTGATTACTTTTCTGAGTTCTATAACTGACTATGCAGCCTGTCATTGTCCTAATAGCTTTGTGATGTTTGTTCCTGAGAGCTGAAAATCTTTGTCCTCATTCTGACACACACTGAAATCTGTCTTTTCTCTATCTCTGCCCTTGGGACCATGGTAAGGTTTTTTAACTTGAGTTTTCCACCCCACAATCACTGCATTTTTAATCCACCTCTTTGACTTCAAGGGTTGTAAAACTTCAATTAAAAACTTGCAAATACAAATAAACCAGAAAGACCTCTGTCACAAGCTGGGTTATGGGGATAGGGACTGGGTGGCATTGCGTTGGTACAAACTTGATGGGCCGAATGGCACTAAGGATTCCATGACTCCCCAGCATCAAGGCTCAAACAACCTAAATGAAGCCTTTTTAACACCCAAATACACACAAATTATATATTGTCCATTCCACAGTAATTTTTCTTCACCAAATAAGAAGATTAGGCATTATGTTTAGTGAAAAAATGTGAGATGCAGAACACAATTTATTATAATTTATGAGCAGAATTCTGAAGTTTTAAGTTTGACTCCTTTTTAGGTGTTGTGTGTGCAAGTATGGGTATGTTATCTTGTCCCATATCTGCATGAGTCAGGCTGATGTTGTTATCTTTGCCAATTGGAGCAAGGGATGAAAAGATCATCTGACAAATATAAAGGCAAATTGTGCACAAAATAAGTGCTCTATTTAATACAATATTCTGTATAATATTCTGCATCATCTTCACTTGGCTAACAGTATTAGTTATGTCACTCTACAATTGATTCCTGTCAGTGTTCATTGCATACCCATTGCTGGTGCATAGACATGGATTAGTTAATACATATGATATGAAAAATCAGATCGAACAGATAGGATTCTGTAATCCACAGAGCTTCTGAAGGAATAGTGTTCAGTTAATTCTATTCTATTTGTAGCCGTCTAAACACTTTATATAAATAATTTATAACTCCCATTAAGTATGGAAATCAGAATCTTGTCTGCTAAATTGCTTTTAGGAAAAGTAATTTTTTATCCTACTCTCATAAAATTCTTTACTGAAGGTGCTGTAACATGCTTGCTAACAACCCTTCAATGCTAGTGGAGATTCACTTTTGTAACCAAGCGCTCATATTATTTGTCAGAATCTGATTACAAATTAGATAATGTTCAGTGCCATTGCTTATTGTGTTGGAACTTAACTCTGAAGTAGCCCGTTGGGTGTAGTTGCCTTAAAGGCCTAAACAAATTTGACAACTACATGTGATCATTTGTCATTAAAAGATACTTGTTTATATTGCTGAGTACCAACTCAGAGTTTTGGTACTGAGTTTTATTCAAGTTTAATGTATATGTATAGCAAGTTCTATTAACAGCGAGGTTGAATGTACCATGTTTGTTCAAGACCAGCATAAATCAACCAATAAGTTTATGGCAATACATAACTCGGCATATCCCATTTCGTCCTTACCCTTGTCTATGGGAAAGCAGTGACCTAGTGGTATTATCGTAAAAAGATTAATCCAGAAACTCAGTTAATATTCTGGGAACCCATTGCTGCAGATAGTGGAATTTGAATTCAATAAAAAAAATCTGGAATTAAAAATCGAATGCCCATGAAACTGTGACTTCAGAGCCACAGCAATGTGGCTGAGTCTCAACTGCCTTCTGACAACTAGGGATGGGCAATAAATGCTGGTCAGCCAGCAATACCCATGTCCCACGAATTTGGGGGGGGGCGGGAAAGAAAAATTGCCCATTCATGGTAACATGAACTCGCTAATTTTTCCAGCAAAGTCTGGGCAAGATTATTCACTAGGGATGAGTCTTGGATTATTTTGAGATTTTAAAAACCAGCGAATGATTAGCTGATTTCAGGTTTATGATCTGCTTAATAGGTAATAAATTAACCTGTAGGCTTGTGACCTTTCCCGTTTCATTGCAAGTAATAGCATCTTAGTCACTATTTAAACAGTCTGAGGGATCCTGATTAATATATAAAAAAATTAACATAACCATTTTTAAAAATAAAGCAAACTATACCTTCCTGCTTCAATTAGTTTTGTTATTGATCTTTTTGAAAAAGGAACAAAGTTGATGTCAGTCCCTAAAAGTTCATTATTTGCATGTGTCACTGTTATGGTCATATTAGTCAGTTATTACCTGTCCAGCCTTGGTGGTACAAACTGGTTTCTTCTCCTCTGAATCTAACACATCTTATGCTACTATCAACATTGATCTGGAGTAAGATCTCCGGTCAGGATGTGTGCACGTTTTGCAACCTCATTTCAAATGTGGGAGTTTAATTTTCACAATACATTATGTAGCTTGAATCAATGCGAGCGGCACTTGACAAGATTGTTGTAGCACGGTTGTTGGGGATGGGGGTTGAGAATTATAGAACTGTTTATTGGGGTTAATCCTGAAGCCCTATTCATGAGCATGCACCTCAAACTAATTGGTGTGGATATTCAGAAACAAATGAATTTAACGTGGCTAATTTTGAATTGAGTCATCACCAAACCATAACGGAGATAATATTCTGGCATTTCCTATTGGGTTGCATGCATGTCCATCCACAAATAACAAAAGATGTGATTTTTATTCCTAATGATGCTGATCTTTGACTGTTTTTGTTCTCCTCACTTGAGTTTCTGTTCATGAAATTAATCCAAACCGTACCTGCTGCCTTTCCAAGTGCTTTTAAGATCTAGCTAGTCAGTGAAAAGCTCCATGATCTAAGATTGGATCTGAGGGTTGGACTTTAACCTGGTGTTGTGAGACTTCGTAATAAGATTGGATGAACAGGTATCTTCAAGTGCAGATCCAACTGTGTATGGCCTTGGATCTGTCATACCAGATGCAACTTGAGCAGCGTTCACCCAACCTTTTTATTTGCATCATTTGCCCAGGTCTCTTCTAGCCAACAACAATTTCCCATTTGTAATGTAAACAAAAGGCAAAAAGTGGCATTGACTAGGTGAAGTGGCCAGAGTCCCTTGTGAATGTATGCTGCTCTCCGCTTTTTGATACAGAGAGCTGTCTGGTGATTTTAACCTGAGGTGAGGGGGCAAGGTGCTTTTTATTCATCTACGATCTCTGACACCTCACTTAACCCAGTCATCCACAAGGATGAATCATAGAAAACCTGAGGGATTATCAGTGATATGAAAAGATCCAGTAGTTGAGAAATAATTGTTAGACAGTAGTAGAAAGGCCACCAAAAATTCTGTAACATGTAAGTGACTCTCAGGAGTCACTTTTTTTTAAAAAGGCATTTTAAACATAAAACCAGTTATTTCTTACTGCTTTAGTCTGATTTCCAGTTGACCTTATTTGACCTATTTCTCCTTGGATTATAGCAGTTAAGAGGCACACTTATTTCAACAGTTCTCCCCTCTATCGGAATACCTTGTATTGTCTTACTCCAGCAGTGTAAAGTGAAATGTAAGCAAGATTATGTCATGCAAGAATATGCCCTGAATCATGTTAAATATTTAGACAACCTCTTCACCAGTTCCCAGTGTAAACCCATGTAATATGCTGAATTAATTTGTAACAGTTTGCTATTCACAACAATCAAAACCCACTGGCTCATAACTTCCTGACTGCCTCATCTTGGCTTTCTGGAGTGGGGGGGTGGGGGGGGGAACACTCTTGAGAGAGATGCCCCAGCACATCTCACAGGTCAGGGTTTATGTAATCGACCAGAAGTGCCAACTTCCTCTGGATGATTTGCACTGTGCTGGGAACCAACCGTCTAAGTGACTTAAATTCTTGGAATGCTGCCAGGATAGTCTCCTCGAACAGTGTGTGTTGGAGCCGACGAGGGAGCGAGCTATCTTGGATCTGGTGTTATGTAATGAGGCAGGTAGAATTAGGGACCTTGTGGTGAAGGATCCTCTTGGGAAAAGTGATCATTGTATGGTGGAGTTTCTGATGCAGATGGAGGAGGAGAAAGTGGGTTCCCGGACCTGTGTCCTTTGTTTGAACAGAGGGGCGTACGATAGGATGAGAGAGGAATTGGCGAATGTCGATTGGGGGAGCACGTTGGGAGGTAGGTCTACTGAGGAACAGTGGAGGATCTTTAAGGAGATCTTTCTTGGTGCTCAACAGAAATTTATTCCGATGGTTAAAAAGGATCGTAGGAGGAGAGATGGTCAGCCGTGGATAACGAAGGAGGTAAAGGAGAGTATTAAATTAAAAGCTGATGCGTTTAGAGTGGCTAAGAGTAGTGGGCGAGAAGAGGATTGGGAGAGGTTTAAATATCAACAAAGAATGACGAAGAAGTTGATAAAGGAAGGATAAACTATGAAGCTGGGCTAGCGCTAAATATAAAAAAGGATAGTAAGAGTTTTTATAAATATATAAAAAAGAAAAGGCTGGCTAGGGTGAATGTTGGACCCTTAGAGGATGAGGGGGGGTACTTAGTGGTGGGGGATGAGGAAATGGCTGAGGCCTTGAATAACTTTTTTGCTTCAGTCTTCACAGAGGAGGACGTGAATAGTTTGCCAGATGTTAGCAATGGAAAGATGGTAGGAGTGGAGGGCCTGAATGACATTATTGTTACTAGAGAGGCAGTGCTAGACAGACTAGAGGGACTGACTGTGGACAAGTCCCCAGGACCGGATGGAATGCATCCAAGGGTTCTGAAAGAAATGGTGGAGGTGATAGTGGATGCCTTGCTGATTATTTTCCAAACCTCACTGGATTCCGGGGAAGTGCTGGAAGATTGGAAAATGGCTAATGTTACGCCGTTGTTTAAAAAGGGTAGCAGGCAAAAGGCAGGGAATTATAGGCTGGTTAGTTTAACGTCTGTTGTAGGTAAAATGCTTGAATCCGTCATCAAGGAGAAAATAGCAAGGCATCTTGAGAATTGTTTGAGAGAGCAGAGGCAGCACGGTTTCATTAAGGGGAAGTTGTGTCTGATGAATTTATTGGAATTCTATGAGGATATGTCTAGTGCGGTGGATAGAGGAGAACCGGTGGATGTGGTGTTGATTTTCAGAAGGTGTTTGATAAGGTGCCGCACGAGGTTGTTACAGAAGGTTAGGGGGCATGGAGTTGGGGGTAGGGTGTCAGCGTGGATAGGGGATTGGCTGTCAAATAGGCAGAGAGTGGGGGTCAATGGGTGCTATTCGGATTGGCGGATGGTGACTAGTGGAGTGCCCCAGGGATCGTGCTGGGGCCTCAGCTATTTACCATTTATGTAGATGATCTGGAGGAGGGAACTGAGTGTATGGTGTCGAAATTTGCTGATGACACCAAGATTGGTGGAACGGCAAATTGTGTGGAGGGTGTGGAAAGCCTGCAGAGGGATCTAGATAGGCTGGGCGAATGGGCGAGGAACTAGCAAATGGAATTTAATGTTGGCAAGTGTGAAGTTGTCCACTTTGGTAGGAAGGACTACTACTTACATGGCAAAAAACTGCAGCATGCAACGGTGCAGAGGGACCTTGGGATCCTTGTGCATGAGTTGCAAAAACCCAGTCTGCAGGTGCAGCAGGTGGTCAGGAAGGCAAATGGGTTGCTGGCCTTCATAGTGAGGGGGATTGAATATAAAAGCAGGGAGGTCTTGCTGCAACTGTACAGGGCACTGGTGAGGCCGCAGCTGGAGTACTGTGTGCAGTTTTGGTCGCCACACTTACGCAAGGATATTTTGGCCTTGGAGGGAGTGCAGAGGAGGTTTACTAGGCTGATACCGGAGTTGAGGGGGTCGAGCTATGAGGAGAGGCTGAATAAACTAGGCTTGTCCTTGTCAGAGTTTAGAAGGATGAGGGGAGATCTCATTGAGACGTACAAGATGATGAATGGGATGGATAGGATAGAGGCGGAGAGGCTCTTCCCGCTCAAAGGACAGTAGGACTAGAGGGCACAGCCTCAAGATAAGGGGGGGACAGTTTAGAACAGAGTTGAGGGGGAACTTCTTCACTCAAAGGGTGGTGAATCTCTGGAATTCTCTGCCCGTTGAAGTGGTGGAGGCTGCCTCGCTAAATATATTTAAGATGCGGGTAGATAGGTTTTTGATAGGCAAGGGGATTAAGGGTTATGGGGAGAAAGCGGGAAAGTGGAGCTGAGCCACTTCAGATCAGCCATGATCTTATTGAATGGTGGGGCAGGCTCAAGGGGCAAGATGGCCTACTCCTGCTCCTATTTCTTATGTTCTTAAATCATAAGCTTCAGATGATTCCAACAGGGTTATGCTAATAGCTAAAGGACAGAGAAATAAAACCACTTCTGCGTAACTGTTTTAAGTACCCAGATCTATTTCCCCCACCTGGAACTCTCCCTGATTCTTGACCTGACCCTCCTGATCACTCTCATCCTATTGACTCTTTTTTGTTTCCCTGGCCTGTTAAGTTCATTGGACACTTTAAACGTCATTGCTCTCCAGCAACCACTGCAGTATAAAATGGGCCTTGGTCTCTGAATCTGATGCTGGCCTGCGGGAACTCTTTTGATGCAGGCCCCCAGTAGCTCTAACCATTGGGAGAAACCCAGGCAGATATGATGAGAATGTGCATGCTCCACATAGACAGTGACCCAAGCTGGGAATCAAACCTGGACCCTGGCACTAAGGCAGCAAGGTTAACCATTGTGCCACTGTGCTGCCTGTAATTCCAGTAGGCTACCACTTTCTGATGCTAGTAGGTATTTCTGGCCCTTTTAATCCAACGTTCTAATGCAGAGTCCTGGTATTAATAGGCCAGCTAGGATCTGCAGTCGTGTTTTCCTCTATACAAGCTGTGTTCACCACTTGAATCAAATTTAAATAGGTGGTATAAAGTTATTTTTGAAGGAGTCCTACCTCTGTTCAGCCTCAGTCACTTTGTGGCCCAGCGTGAAACTTGGATAAAAGGTTAGACTTAATTGGCTCCTAATAATTGAAACATAATTGAATATGTGATGGTTTTAGTGTATAAAGAAGATATTTACAAAAGTGAGAGCCTATAAATAATCAGAAAATGTCCTTTTCGTATATCTGTGGTATGTTAAATGAACTATGATAAGACCGCTTCCCCTTTTCTTCCTCAAAGAAAATGACCCATTTGTGCTAAGTTCTCCCTAGTGCCACACGCAGTGGTTAGCACTGTTGCCTCACAGTTCCAGGAAACTGGGTTCAATTCTAACCTCGTGTGATTGTCTGTGTGAGTTTCCTCCCACGCTCCAAAGATATGTGAATTAGATGGATTGGCCATGCTAAATTGCCCCTTAGTGTCCCAAGATATGTCGGTTAGGTGGATTAGCTGTTGGAAATACGTGGGGTTATAGGGATTGGGCAGGGGGAGAGGGCCTGGGTAAGTCACTCTGACAGTTGGTGCAGACTGGGTGGGCCAAATGGCCTCTTCTGCTCTGTAGGGATTCTGTGATTATTTATGAAAGCTATTCCATGTTCGACAGCAATGAAATAGTTCACTGAATGAAGGTATCCTTTGGTAGGTTAGATGGTCATTCGTGTTAAATTGCGAATGATTATCTAACCTACTGAAGACTACCTTTCATGTGCCTTGTGCTTTTCTGCAACTAAGGAAGCATGTGCATTACTATCCAGTCTCCCTCTACCATTTTGTTTTGTTCACCAGTCTAACGAGCACTTCAAATCTACCTTGCAGGGAGAACCTTGCTGGAGAAACTTTTTGGGCAACAGGAAAAGACACAGTTGACGGGCGAACATGAGGAAGCTGAGAAACTTTGCTCTCGTATTCTGGCCATGGGTTTGCTCCTACCCTTTGGGGACTGCTTCAGAGAACAATTTTGTGGAGAAGTTCCACAAGCCACCACCACAAAGTTTGATGTAAGTTTATTTTCACTCTGTCAGATGTGAGCTGCTCTGAATTGAAGTTGACTGGAAATTGATTTACTTGCTACTTGTTAGGAGGAAATTTAGATTCGATGTGTGAAATATGCAGTAGGAGTGGTTGGAGGTGGGGAGTGTGGTGGTTGTAGATGCATTTGTGTGCGTATTACAGTGCATCAAAGTGCATGAACTTGGATCTCGAATGTGTGGTAGTGATCTGCAAATTAGCTGTTTCTCATTGTGTGCATTTCCAAGTACCTGCAGAATGCAGGTGTGGACACATCTTGAATGTCTTGGCATCTCCAATAACTAAGTATTGAATTCCTGCAGTCAACCCCAGGAGGAAATTTATAGGGATATTAAAAAGAATTGCCTTGTTTTTGTTTGTCGTTGAACACTTTGGGGTCTGGAATGCACTGCCCGGTAGTGTGCTGGAGGCAGGTTCAATCAAGGCATTCTAGAGGGCGCTGTGTGCAAGGGAGAGAGGCAAAGGCAGCAGAATGGCACTTGAGTCATGATGCTAATTTGGAGAGACAGTGCTGACGTAACAGGCTGAATGGCTCCCCTTTGCTGTAATGATTGTATGATTTGATTATAAGACTATTGGGAGAGAATGGTGATGAGTGTTATAAGGGCAGTTTGACTGGGGCATTTCCAGTTGAGGCCATCCAGGAATAACTTCAACTAAAATGTCAGTGATGTAAGAATTAGTTCCCTTCAATTGGTAAATTGGGTGTTAGATGGGAGATTGAAAGACTTTTTAAAATTTGTAAATCATGCCTCTCGGCTTTTTTTTGATGTGGGCAAGGAATGGACTTGACTGTTGTAAACAAAGGAGGAGTACTCACTCCAATAATTAAACTAATGGTTGATTCATTGAGTTGGAATGTGAACTGCTTTAGTGTTTGTTAGCCAAGCCCTGGTATCCCATAACATCACTCAGATGGGAGTAATAGTTTGTAGTGGAAAATTTCTTCTCAACTGCAATTTGTCAGAAATTTCTCCCCTCGCAATTTGCTGGATATATAAACGAAGGAAATGATGTGAAGTCTTACAACCACCTTTTTATGTAAAGCTGAAATATACTTATCAAAAGTCCCTCATCTTTCTTTGTGAAATCAGTCAGTGGGATCAGGTAGTATAAATGTCACAGACCTTGGGTATCGCCATGCACTGTGTGCTCAGCCTGTTCACCAGCTCATTTGAAGTGATTGTTTTGTTAAAGAGTTGACTTAATCAGCTGAAACTCTAGTAGGTCACTGGTGGTAGCATAAGTTTCACACTATAGCCTGTGTATCTCTTGCACTAGTACAAGACTTGCATGTTGCTTTGGGTCTAAGGGAAAACTATAATCGCATGGGTGCTTAGTGAGTGGCTCAAAAGAAGGAGAAAGCATTGATTATAGACTTGAGGTAATAGCAATTGTCAGTATACAAATTGAGCAAGCCCTTTTGAAAGTTAAATCTTCTCTTTACCCTTTCTTAAATACTAACAGAATAAGGCTGCTGAAGTCTACAGGAGAAGCAGGGGCAGCCTGTATGGGTAAAGAATTTGAGGCTCCTCTTAGACTAAATACTAACTTCCTATGACAAAGTGGAAAGTACTGTATATGGCTTCTAAAACAACCAGAAGTCTTAACAACTCTTCCCAGAATAGCTTCAACCTGTCATGGTCAAGAGCTCCCAAATAAGAAGGGACCTGCACTCGAACTGTTCTTGACTACTCATCTGGGAATCTACGATGAAGGTACTTATTATGCAGGACAGCGCAGCTGGACCCTTGTTGATGCAGTCAAGCTTTGCGCACAAATTCTCTTCACCCTTTGATTCCGAAAGAATTTCGGAGAAAGCATTTTGTCCGGGATTAGACCTCCTGTTGGCAGCTGCTGCTTTTGAAAAAACTAATACTCTGTTCCGGAAGCCAAAGGTTACATTTGGAGGTTGTATTGGTCCAGGTGTAATGTAAAGTTTAACCCTTTTTTCCCTTTAATTTGTTATAGGATCAAGATTTATTTTTTACTCTTGCAATGCAAAAGATTTCGGCTTTGAGTGCAGATCAACCCTTTAGAGTTTGTAGAACAGGATTTATTGGTGCAAATGGTGGTCTCAATGTGGCATAGTGATTAAAAGCTTCTAAATGAGAGCTGTTTTTTAACGATAAAGAGCCTTTGTTGCTGGCCTGAAGCTGTGTGACTAATAATGCAATCCTTCAAAAAGCTGACTTTATAAGCAATCTTAAGTGGGAAATGTTTTTCGAGGAGTAATGTGATCACAATGACAGTGGATCTGTTAGTACCTGTAGAGAGGGAGAAACCAGTTAAGACCATAAGACATAGGAACAGAATTAGGCCATTTGGTCCATCGAGTCAGCTCTGCCATTCAATCATGTCTGGTTTTTTTTTTTCCCCTCTCTCATCCACATTCTCCTGCCTTTTTCCCCATAATCCTTATTAATCAAAAACCTATCTATCGCTGTCTTAAAGATACTCAATGACCTGGCTTCCACATCCTTCTGCAGCAAAGAGTTCCACAGATTCACCACACTCTGGCTGAAGAAATTCCTCCATCTCTGTTTTAAAGGATCATCCCTTCTAGCCTGAGGTTGTGCCCTCTGGTTCTAATTTTTCCTACTAGTGAAAACATCCTCTCCATGTCCATTCTATCCAGGCAAAACCTGGATAGAGCGGACATGGATATCCAGTATACTTTAAGTTTCAATAAGATCTCCACCGCCCCACCCCCCGCCAAACTCCGAGTACAGACCCAGAGTCCTCGACTGTTCCTCATATGACAGGCTCTTCATTCCAGGGACATTCTTGTGAACCTCCTTTGGCCCCTTTCCGAGGCCTTCGTTCAATCCTTCCTTCAGTATGAGGCCCAAAACTGCTCTCAGTACTCCAAATGGAGTCTGACCAGAGCCTTATCCAGCCTCAGAAGTACATCCCGCTCTTGTATTCTAGCCCTCGTGACATGAATGCTAACATTACATTTGCCTTCCTAACTGCAGACTGAACCTGTCTTTTAACCTTAAGAGAATCTTGAATAATGACTCCCAAGTCCCTTTGTATCCCATAATGACTGAACTTTTCCAGCTGTTCTCATCGAGGGGATCTTGCAGTCCTGTCGACAGCAAACCAGAAAATCCCACAGCCAGCCAATGGTGAGCTGCCTCAGCAAACTGCACCATGGGGGCACGGAACAAAATCATACTAGATGTTCCAAAACCAATGAAGAGTCATATTGGAAGAAAAATGTCAACTCTCTGGATGGAATTCATGGCAGGATTGGGGCAAAATATGGCGGGAGACCCAGAAGTTCATGTTGGTGTGAATCATCTAACAGGGAGTTCTTCTTGTGCCCAAGTTGGATCAGAACACCCACCAGAGGCTGGTGTGTGCCCCCCTGCCAGATTTTTTGCCCCCTCCCCCCCGGAGGTCCATCTTCCAGCCTCGGAATATTCTCAGACATCTGTCTATTTCTTTCGGGCAGTTTGCTTTTCTTTCTTCAATTGCAGGTCAGTGATATTGGGCACCTTTTCAACATGGCTCCTGGATGCAACGGCAGACTGTGCTGCCACAGAATATGGCACAAAACACCCAGGTGTATAATTGATAAGGCCAGGGCCAGAGTATATTTTGTTTTTCTGCTGGCCTGTGCAGTGGGAAACACTCCATGTTCCCACCTTGCCATGGGACTGAGTTTGAAGTTGTTTCTCCCTCTCCGCAGTGCTGCCAGACCTGTTGAGTTCCAACACTTTGTTTTTTTTTCTGTTTCTATTATTGTAATTTGTTACTTGTACTTGTGGCATTAGTGTGAACTAGCTGTACTGCCTGCAGGAGGAAGTCTCACTTGGCTTTCCTTTGGAGTTAAGCCAAGTGGCAAAGCACCTTTTGAATTTCCAGATGCCAAGCATATGCTCCCTATCCTGTTGTATCCTTAGAACTATGCAGCAAACTCACATTAGCCATAAATTGTCATTTGAGCAGCTAATGACCTAGACTGGATGATGCAGACATTTCTGGTGTGGTAAATAGCAAGGAGGAAAGCTTTAGATTACAGGACGATGTACAAGGGCTGGTCAGGTTTAAATCTGAAAAGTATGAGGTGGTGCATTTTGGGAGAACTGACAAGACGAGGGAAGACAGTGAATGGCAGGCTGCTAAGCAATACAGAGGATCAGAGGGAGCTTGGGCTGCATGTACAAAAATCCCTGAAGGCAGCAGGATGGGTAGACAAGGTTGTTATGAAAGCATTTAGGATAATTTCGTACTCAAAGTATAGAATAAGAGCAGGGAGGTTATGATGGAACTGTATAAAACATTCATTAGTCCACAGCTGAAGTACTGTGTGCAGTCCTGGCCACCACTCTGGAGGAAGGATGTGATTGCATTAGAAAGGATGCAAAGCTGATTTACTGGGCTGCAGCATTTTAGCTGTGAAAAGAGCTTGGGTTTGTTTTCCCTGCAGCAGAGAAGGCTGAGTGGGTAACCTGATTGTGGTGTACAAAATTGAGGGACGTTGTTAAACCTTTTTCCCCTTAGAGCGGTCAATAACAAGGTGGTGGATTGAAGGTAAAGGTCGGGAGGGGATTTGAGGGAAAAGTTTTTCAGCTAGAGGAAAGTGGGAATCTGGAACTCTCTGCTGAAAAGGATGATAGAGGTGGGAAGCATTTAGATGAGCACTTGGAACATGGTAGCACACAATGCTATGCACCAAGTACTGGGAAACGGGATTAGAATAGAGATAGATGCTTGATGGTCGGTGCACCATGAAGGGTCAAAGACCCTTCTGCTCTGCTGTAATAGTCTGACTCTGACCAGTGTAGCTATTGCATTAGAACATAGAACATTACAGCGCAGAACAGGCCCTTTGGCCCACGATGTTGCGCCGACCAGTTAAAAAGCAATGACCCTCTAACCTAAACCAAACCCTTTCCATCCATAAACCTATCCATGGATCTCTTAAACGCCCCCAAACTAGGCGCATTTACAACTGCAGCAGGCAGGGCATTCCAATCCCTCACCACCCTCTGGGTAAAGAACCTACCCCTGACATCTGTCCTATAACTACCACCCCTTAATTTAAAGCTATGCCCCCTCGTGCTAGCTTTCTCCATCCGAGGAAAAAGGCTATCACTGTCCACCCTATCTAAACCTCTAATCATCTTTTATATGTTTCAATAAGGTCCCCTCTTAGCCGCCGCCTTTCTAACAAAAACAACCTCAAATCCCTCAGTCTCTCCTCCATAGGACCTCCCCTCCATACCAGGCAACATCCTGGTAAACCTCCTCTGCACCCTCTCCAAAGCCTCCACATCCTTCCTATAATGTGGGGACCAAAACTGCACACAATACTCCAAGTGCGGCCGCACCAGAGTCTTGTACAGTTGCAACATGACGCTGCGGCTCCTAAATTCAATCCCCCTACCAATAAACGCCAAGACACCGTATGCCTTCCTAACAACCCTATCTACTTGATTCCCAACTTTCAGGGATCTATGTACACATACACCTAGATCCCTCTGTTCATCCACACTATTCAGGGTCCTACCGTTAGCCCTATACTCTACACATCTGTTATTCCTGCCAAAGTGAATTACCTCACACTTTTCCACATTAAACTCCATCTGCCACCTCTCGGCCCAGCTCTGCAACTTGTCCAAGTCCCCATGTAAACTAAGACACCCTTCCTCACTATCTACCACACCTCCGACTTTGGTGTCATCAGCATTACTGGCATAACTAATAACATAATATGGTTCCTACAGGAATTTTGGACAGAACTGAGTTTGAGCTTTAGCTGCTCAATATTGAATGCTTTAAACTTTATTTATTAGTGTCACAAGTAGGTTTACATTAACACTGCAATGAAGTTACTGTGAAAATCACCAAGTCACCACACTCCAGAACCTGTTTAGCTACATTGAGGGAGAATGTAGCATGGCCAACGCAATTAACCATGTCTTTCAGACTGTGGGAGGAAACCAGAGCACCCGGACATGGGGAGAATGTGCAGAGTCTGCACAGACAGTGACCCAAGCTGGAATTGAACCCTGGTGGTGCTGTGAGGCAGCAGTGCTAACTAGCCATGCAAGGGTGCTTTCTCTCGTCCACGAGTATGGTAAGATAAGTCATCAGGGTTGTGCAGGAGAGGGCAGGGATGGAAATTTTGCATATCAGTCCCCAAAATAGGCCTCTAGTCAATCACCAGAAGGACCCATCTCAAAATGCAGGACTTGCCATTGAGCAGCTGTTCCAGAAAATTAGGCAACAGAATGAGTGTGTGAACAAAAGCTGCAATTCTGAAGGGAGATGCTTTGTTTTTTTGGCCACAGGTTTTAAATTGTATCCCATCTGTCTGGCCAAGAATAAAATGATGAATATGGGCTGTATAGATAGATAGATTTTTAGTTGAACTAGGATTTGTGATGCCTTATTAAGGCAGCCATTGAATAAATTTACATAGATTAACACACATTAATGCATTTGCAAGGAATTCAGTAACCAGTGCCGATCGATTTAAAGCCACTTTTGGACCATTCACAAGCCCTGCTGATTAAAACTGGAACTGATGTTTGTTAATATTGTTTTGTAATGGGGACAGTTTATAGTGCAATGTATGAAATGCCGTGTAGCTTGTTTTAAATCCTGCACTAATATTACCTCGAGGGCTACAAATTTTGGGTTAATTTGGAATGGGCTTGGGATTAGCTTGAGGTAAAGGGTAGGTTTCCTGGGTTTTAAAGTCTGAAATGTGAGCCTCACTTTTCAACTTTAATTCATGTCACCAAATTTTCAGTGTCAGGTCAGCAGTTTCTTTTGAGGTGAGGATTTAATGGATTTTGAGGGCAGGTGCCTTCACACTTGTGCCTGCCTATGGAGCCTCCACAATTGGGCACCCACTAATCAACATTCCCCTTGCCCTACCCCCACCCCCTGGATCTCTGATCCCACCACAGGGCCTCTGACATCCCCTCCAGTCCCCACCCACCATGACCTCCCATATCCCTTGCAAGCCAGCTCCTCCCCTCCAATCCCTGGCATGGACCTACCAGCGGTGTTCACTGACTGGTTGCTTCACTGCCTGAGTGACGATCAAGCTGGTCAGTGATTATATGGACATCAGGGAGGGGTGGACCAATTGGGATTGCAGTGCATGGAGAAGGTCAAAATTGAGATTTTGCCATGATTTTCTAACTCTTTCACTCCTCTTCCCCACCCCACTCCTCCTCCTCTGGGCTGTTGTGCTGTTATGATATAGATATCAATCGCTCGTGAGGAGTTGTGTAAACATGTGGGTACATCTATTTAAGAATAGGCAAAAGGAAACATTTTGTATGAAGACATCAGAACTATGCTGTGTTCTGCTCACAGAAGTGACACAAAGACTAGGTTGCATGACAGACTTCCCTTCAATTGATGTCAAGCTACAATCCCTTAGACTTATTACAAAATGGGCTATGGCTACTTCTTGTTTGTAAAAGCAACATTTTATCCAATAATTACTTTCATTTGCAGTTTGCACAGCTTTACTTGAGTGTGGTTTAAATACAAATGTATTAGAAATAATTAAGGCATCTATCAGAATGGTCTCAAACCATTTTAACTGCTGGTCATACACTTTAAGATCACACTGGCAAAGTTTGCTACATGTATGTATTTTTGTTTTTTGACCCCATAGAGTAAGAGGTAAATAAGTTTAGGAGTGTTTGTTATCTTCAAGTGGCTCAGCCTCAGATAATGAGGAGAAAACAGTTAACCTGTTGCCTGAATCATTAAGCAAGCCATAAATCTTTCACAGTTGAAGATGACTGACACATGATAGGCAATTGAATGAGTGATTGGAGGGAGCGTGACTTTCTAACAGCCATTGCAGGTGTGGTGGGCTGAATGGCCACCTCCTGTGCTGAACAATTCCTTAATGCAGTCCTAATGAGATGGATGGAAATGTTATCCTTGATTTATTATTGTCACATGTATTGTATACAGTGAAAAGTATTATTTCTTGCACACTACACAGTTAAAACATTCATTATAGAGAAAGAAAGGAGTGAGTGCAGAATACAGTGTTACGGTCATAGCTAGGATGCAGAGAAAGATCAACTTTAATGTGAGGTAGGTCCATTTAAAAAGTCTTTACTCGTGCATTTAAAAATAAAAGACAACAAAATGCAAAGTAAAATTGTAAATGCTACAAATCTGAAATAAAACTTTCTTCCAGACATACAGCACAGGACTGTCCACATCTGAAATGTGTTATATATTTTAAAGGATTGCAAGTTGCTTCAAGAGTTGTTCTGATTTGCTGGTGATGTTGTAAAGCTGTTGCCACAGGCTGCTGTTTTTACTTTAAGTTTGAACTCTACAGGAAAGAGTTACTAAAATAAATCTCTCGTTTAGTTTGAATCCAAGTGTGCAAACTGCTTTTTGTTTTTGTGTAAAATCCATAGCTCCCAATAGAGTTAGGACATTACAAAATACAAATGACCTTTCTTCCTTTCAAATGCTGAAGCCTTTCTCTCTCTCTAATCTGGCAGTTGTAGCCATTTTTATTACAAATTAATTATGCCTGTCTTTTATTGGAAGTGTTCTCATAAGCTTGAGTACATGTGTGATAATTGTGTACTTGGTGCTATTAAGTGCTTTAACTGATAGGAAAGCATTGAAGCATGCAAATAGCCTTTAACTGAGCACAGCTGTAGACAGTCCTGTGCTCTTCAAAATTAGTCCTTTTTTTAAAAAATAGAACAGATTTGGTCTCGAGGTATTTTCTTTAAGTCTCAAATTTTAATGCCTCCATCATCAGTAAAAGTCTGCTCTGATTGCGTCATGTAAAGACTTTCAAATGCAGTACGTGAGTCAGAATCCAGAATCTCTGCTTGTCACTGCCTTCAAGCTAAAGGGCCTTGGTGCTAATGAATTACGGTAATTCTGATTGGAATAACGTACTCAATTAGAATTCCTGCTATTACTTTAGCTTGGGCATTGGAAGCATCGCAAGCTACACCTTGTTTTGTGCTGACTGATTAACCCAAATGTTGGACACCTGAAGCAAAGCTGCGATATTAGGAGTTTACAGCATGCGCGTGCTAATTTGTAATGCACAAAATCTTGAAATGAAACAATGTGGAGTAGAATTTCACTGGGAATATATGCGCCATCTGGTGCAGCATTCACAGGACTATACCAGCATTTAGGAATCCAATCTCCGTAACTAAAGATCACGCTGTTTCACTTGACGTAAAACCTGAATTCCTTTTAAGATGTCTCCCTCAGTCCGGTGATCTTTGGGTTCAGGTAGCAGAGAAGCTTTCTGTTTATGTTGGGTTAGATCACATCAGGACCTCCATTGCAAATGTAAACTATTCAGCAGATTAGCTGGCAATAACACTTTGTTGGCAGATGGTGTATAGTGACATCTGTCCCAGCAACTTCAGATAAAATGCCACTTTATTTGTAGATCAATGTGTGGCAGGACTTTAAAAATCTAACGGATGCAATTGGCTAATGCCAGCGCAGCAAAATGGGCTTATCGCCAATGTATAAAAAAATTCACTGTTTTCCCATTTGAATTGGAAAATATGACCAAGATTTAAGTTTAATTTTTTTCTGGCCACAAGTAGGCTCATACTAACAGTGCAATGAAGATACTGTGAAAATCCTCTAATCGTCACACTTGGGTATCTGTTCGGCTACACCTGAGGGAGAATTTGATATGGACAATGTACCTGACCAGCACATCTCTCAGACGGTGGAGGAAGCCTATGCAGACTCCGTGCACAGTGACACATGCTGGGAATTTAACCTGGGTCCCTGGCACTGAGGCAGCAGTTCTAAGCACTGTGCTGCCATAATTCTAAACCAAGTGTGGCAGTGGAACTATGGGATGACCCCCAAAAAGAGTTTGTACTTTGATTTTTTTTTCACCGTTCCCAATCTTGCTACTGAAATTCATCCAATCAAATGAGATGACTTGGACTTTTGTAATTTTGAGCATGTGTACAAATCTTGTGCAAATGAGTAGGTTTGTTGGCTGCTGCGGGGTGCAAGATTTCACACTGCTGATAATGGCCTAGTGGTATTATCACGAGGCTATTATTCAAGAAGCTCAGCTCATGTTTGGGTGGGGAGGGGGGGGGGGGGGGTGCAAGGGTGCAAATCCCATAGATCATAAGATATAAGAGCAGAGTTGGGCCATTTGGCCCATTGAGTCTACTTTGCTATACAATCATGGCAGATAAGTTTCTCAACCCAATTCCTTTTGCCTTTTCCCTTTTCCCTGTAACCTTTTGATCCCCTTGTCAGTCAAGAACTTATCAATTTGTCGTAAGTAAAATGTGACTGAGCCTCCACGGTCTTCTGTGGCAATGAATCCCATGAGTTCACCACTCTCTGACTGAAGAAATGCCACCTGCCACAGCAGATGGTGGAATTTGAGTTCAGAAAGTATTTAGAATTAAGAATTTACTGATGACCATGAAACTATTGTTAATTATCAGGAAAAGTCCATCTGATCCACTAATGTCCTTTTGAAAAGGAAATCTGTCATCCTTACTGGTCTGGCTTAGATGTGACTCCAGAGCCGCACAACGTAGTTGGCTCTCAGCTGCCCTCTGGAATGGTTGAGCAAGCCACTCCTGTTTTGAGGAAAACCAGGGATGGGCAATAAATGCTGATCAGCCAATGATGCACGCGGCCCACAAATGAATTTTTTAATAATTCTCTCCACTAGAAAGTTAATGAAGCTTGGATGAGGCATGACGGCTCTTTGTTTAAAAAAAAAGTAGTAAACCATGACTAGTATATTTGAGGAGAATCCAGATCCAAGTACTTGACTTTTTAACCTTGGGCTGTTGCTTGTACGTTTTTATGCATGAAAAGTAAAGCAACGTAAAACTTTACAGTCTGACACCATGCCAATCGGTTAAATGCCAGCAAGTATTGTAAATGTCAGCTAATCTTGCTGGTAATGTGCTGATCCCTGAGCACATAATCCCAATGCAAAGTTCATGTTTTTAACAATGTTGTCCTTTTAGGCTTGAGCCTTCGCTCCAGAAGTATGGATACACTGTTCATTATTACAGTGGCATAGCTGGCCTTGTTTTAGGTGGTAGCATGTTTCCCAGCTTTCCACGTGGGCCTGTGACAAGATGTCAGTGCCACTTGGGGATTTTGGTGCATTCCCCTTGCCGTCCTTTTGTGTCGGTTTGGTCACTGCCCTGCTCGTCTCTGTACATGCCGCCGCTGCCGCCGCCTCCTTTTTGTTCCACTGCAGCACAGGCTCCGACTGGATTAAAGAAAACTGTAGGAATTTGGAGTGCAGCCCTTGCTGGTTGCTGTTTAATGCCACAGCAACAATCAATCGATGCAGAGCAAGGAGTATCAACATGACTCAGCTTTTGCTAATGTTTCCCTCATTGCTCCTGAGAATTAACACGCCCGTTAATGCAGCAAAATAAACCTTTCTGCATAATTAGTGCTTTCAAATGGAATTAACCCTCTTATAGTTCACAGCTGCTATCCTTAAATATCAATTCATTGGGAGAATCTTGATCATGCTGTTATGCAGTGAGTTGATCTCCATTTGTCTTCTGCACAACATGTTCATACAATTTGTAAGTGGCCACATCTCTTTTCAAAGCTTAGTTTGTCTAGCCACGTCCTGCTGTGAGATTGTAACTGTGTAAATGTACTTTTTTTACATAGCAACTTATTTGATTAAGACATCTCATTGCTTCATATAATATGTTACTTTATTAAATGCTGACTTGTGGTGAACATGGAAGCCATCTTGCATACAAAATACAAGGATGGCACAGTGGTTAGCACTGCTGCCTCACAGCACCAGGGACCCAAGTTTGATTCCCGGCTCGGGTAACTGTGGAGTTTGCACATTTTCCCCCATGTCTGCATGGGTTTCTGGCGGGCAGCCCAGTTTTCTCCCGCAGTCCAAAGATGTGCGGGTAGGTGGGTTGGCCATGCTAAATTCTCCTTCAGTTACCTGAACTGGCACTAGTGTGACAACTAGGGGATTTTCACAATAAGTTCATTGCAGTATTAATGCAAGTCTAATTGTGACACTAATAAATAAACTTTAATTCACCATCTTGGGGAGATTTTAATTTTTTTTCTTGAGGGAGCGTAATGTTCATTGAAGAAGCAGATTTTAATCAAGACACCAGGGGACCATTTCTCAAGAAGTATGATTCTTTTAGGGCCAAGCACCTTGGGTACTTCCTTTTTAAGGAACAAAATCCACTGACAATCCAGCATACTCTTTCAGCATTATTTTCAAATATCCTCTTGCATGCTGAGCTCAGATCCTTATTTTACCTGACATTAATGTTTTCTGGGGGCTTACGTAGTCTGAAGATGTTGGATTTTGAGGGTTTTACTTTTCCTCGAGTGACTATGCAAATATGGGTAAAGGCAAACTACTGTGGAAGCTGGAATCTGAAACAAAAAACGGAAGGTGCAGCTCTGATGAAGGGTCATCCAGTTGCTCAACATTGGCTCTATCCTCTCTCCATAAACACTCAGACCTGCTGAGATTTTCCAACACTTTCTGCTCATGAAAAAGTGGGATCCGTTTGTCTCATTCTGCACATGAAGTAGTGACGTGCACCCTTTACTACAGTGTGATGTGCAGATTTACAGATTGAAATGTACTTCCTCCTCGTTGCTGAAATAACTCCTCTGTGGCCAGTGTCCCATCAACAAACTTAAATTTATTTACTTAGCAAGCGCCATTCAGATAGGTACTTCCTTGTAAAGAGCATAAACCCAGAGTGCCAGTAACCCTGATGCTGCACATTATGTTCATGTGCAGGGCTCACTGATTGGGGAAGCCATTACCACCTTAATCTGGGAGCTCATATTCTGAGGTCCACATCTTGGGCCTCGTTTAAAATCATTATAATTGCTTTGTTCATTTTATTTAAGGAGATGTGCTGATGCAGTGGATCATTTGGTCTGAGTATTTAGTCTCTTCTTAAAACATTGTTCCTCTTTGTTCATGTTGCAGAATATTATTTCTGAATCTATTCCCCAATTTGTGTAAGGCTTGTGCAGGAAAAAAACTACAGTATGCAAGTTACAGATGTGGATTGTCTTGTATCAATCTTCTCTATGGCGAAACTGAGACTCCATGTGCACATGGGTTTCCAACAGCCTTCTCGGTCATTACTACTGCTGAATATCCTCTCTGACCCTGAAAGCTTGACATTGATCTATTATTGGGATACAGTGAAAACCATTGTTTCCTGTGTGCTATACAGACAAAGCATACTGTATATAGAGTACATAAGGGAGAAGGAAAGGAGAGGGTGCGGGTACTGTTAGTCATAGCTAGGGTATAGAGAGAGATCAACCTTAATATAAGGTAGGTCCATTCAAAAGTCTGGCAGCAGGGAAGAAGCAGTTCTTACATTTGCACAAGCGCTAAATTCTTTCCACACCGTTATTTCATGGCTTTGAAATATTAGATCAATATTAAAAAATAATTATCCCAATTATTACTTCATTCTCAAGTTTTTTTTAAAAAAGGCTGATTAGTGTTTAATTTCCTAGCTTGTTGCCAGTGAGCGTACTTTATGATTTATTTTTTAAAACCTGCAGTACAATTGGATGCCTAAGGATCCTTCTAATTTAGTGTTGGATTCAAATTGACATTGGAAAAGATGAAATCACACCATCATGATTTGTAGATCTTTGAGGGAAGCTGGCTATGCTGATTGCAAAGTCTAGGCCAGAGTATTTCTAAAACTTACTCTGAATCAACAAATTGGTCAAGCAGTTCTTTAAAAGTTACCATTTCCAGTAAAATAAAAGTTTTTCGTTTTTGGTGCACCACTTCACTGATCTGTTTCTGTAGTATACAGCCTAGTGTTGGGCTGTTCTTCGCTCACAATTGTACTGCAGTTTACATCCCAGTGTTTGTACTGTGACTCTTAAAGCAGGTTAACGGCGTGTGCTAGCAGAGGGTCTGTTGTTTGTTGTAACAGTTTCAAGTATCCAGCTGGTTGGGTTATAGCATGAGAAATAAAAATTAGAATGTTAATGTTCCAGCCACATTGTTGAGCCAGGCACTGCATCCTGATCAAGTTTATGCAAATCGATTGTTCTAACTGATCTGCTGCTGGCTTTGCATCTGACATGCAATAACTCTGCAGTGCCCTTGACTGTGCGTGTATAGAACAAATGAACAGTGTGAATGTGGTTAGTTGTATGGTGAGTGTTGATGCTGGTGTTAACCTGAGGAGGATAATTTGCAACTGGTATGTCGATGTACCTGGCTGTTTAATGATTTAGAGCAGCCTTGCTCCTCGTCTTGTGATACTGGATCAGTTACATTGGAAGTTGATCTCTTGGGTCTGGGTGCAACATTTCTCAGAGCCCTGCAGATATCGTAGACGTGGCACAGGGAGCCTTGCAATGCAATAAGATGTGTGGGGAAATCTTCTGGTCATGGGCGTGCAGAGAAATGTGAAGATTAATGAGAATTACTTTAAATCTTCAAAGGACTATTCTGCTACTGTTGAACTATGGAAACATGAGACGGCAGAATATTTGATCACGGGGGATGAAAGTTGAAGGATGTGCGGCGAAACTCTGCAGGTCCGGACAAAATTGTGGATGCCCGCGCATGATACGGGAGCAATAGATGCTTGTGATAAAAGGATAGGCCTGACTCCTCCGTTCCCCTGTGAGATGGCGAGCCACAACCTGGGCTTGGATAGTATCCTGAGCACAACCCTGGAAACAGCAGAAAGTACTGCTTTGAGCCCTTGCTTAGCTGAGTCCAAGGACCGAGCCCCTTCAAAAACTACTGATTTTCAGTGGGAGGGTAAATGTGCTGAGGTAACTGTATTGCAACATTTGCTTTCTATACAGTGGTTAAAAGAACTGGGACTGAACAACAATGAAGGTGACGGAATAAATGAGCTGACGGGCAGTTGGGTAAATGGAAATGTTTTGATTATCAGAGACAGCAACATGAAGGGAGAGAGAATGGGACAGCCACCACCCAGTTTGAACTGCAGATGCAGCGCTGGGAGTACTTCTGAATCTGCGTCAACAATCAATCCTTGTGATCAAGTTTTATCTGAAGCCAGAGTGGATTTTGCTGATGTGGCACCCATAAGCAATGAGTTTCTTGACAACTGCAATAATAATTGGTCCAATGCTACCCCCTTCACTGGTACAGAAGGCAAAGTGCCAGTCATTTTCACAAGCTTGCTGGTAGTGAGAAAGGACACCGGAGGGGAAGATGGGGAGACGTTCTGCAAACTGAAAGCAGCAGATGCTGAGTTAGCTTTGCTGAGATTGAAGCAGACAGTCCAAAGAAAACTTAGTGAGGGCGTAAGTGCCCATGGTGGTAGACAGACCAAGGAGAGGCCAGCATTGGATGGTGATTTTGGGCAGGTAAAACCTTAACTTAATTTTAATGCTGCACAGGAAATATATCCCAAAAGATAGGAATCCAGCTTGCAATTTAACCTTTTGTATGGGGTCGCAGCTGTAAAAACGCGATCCGTTAGAGATTAGCATTGTTAGAAGCAATAAGCTTTGAATAAAGTTTCTCTCAAACTTGTTACTATGCGGTTTGCAGTTTTGAAAATGTTTTGTAAGTAACAATGCCTGTTTTCTAGTTCACTCGAAGGCAAGTGGTTTTGTCCCGTCAGGATTTCTCTGCCAATTAATGCTTGCTTGCTTTTTTGTTTTTGTCTCTTTCTTGACTAAAGCAAGACAAGCTGTACACGTGGGCAGCGGTCAGCCAACCAACCCAGTCACGTGACCACGTGGAAGGTCGTATCCCTGGGAGAATTCAGACGGTGTGGCCACCGGCCAAGCTCTGGACAGAAGGAAAGCCGAAGCCTGTGGAATCGGGTGAGCAAATGTGGTGGAAGGTTGGGGGGGAGGGAAACATTATTGTAGCTTGCGTTGAAAAGTTGTTTGTTTTTCCTTTTTTTGCTGGTTGTGACAAGTTTGTCGCGATTCCCTTCGCAAATTAACTTCCTAGTCTGTTCTGTGCTGATTTTTAAGGCAGACAAGTGGACACTTGTTCCTGCAAGAGGGCAGGATGTACCAAAGTCAGCTTGGCCTCTGCAACATCTGTGGTCTAGTGCAGATGTTGACATCCTAACTATTAAAGTCCAGTGGTATACTTCACAGAAATATTCACTGATACAAGTCATTTAGGTCCAGCACAGGCCTCGGCCTTTTGCAGGTTAGCCCAATTTTTATTGCTATTTTGATTTTTCTTGTCCAGAGCAATGGACTAATTGTTGTTGAATATATATCCAGGTGCCACATTCCACAGCTACACTGCAGTCATGTGCCAGATAATAAAGCATTAGTCCACCAACCACATCAGTGTGTGTCAAGAAGTACATTTGATGAAGTTCTGGCATTTTGAATCTTTAAAAGTGTGATTGTTTCTAATTTTATTGGAACCAGCACTATTCCCTCATGGTGCCAGGGACCCAGGTTCAATTCCGGCCTCTGGTGTCTGCATGGCTTTTGCAAATTCTCCCCATGTCTGTGTGGGTTTCTTCTCACTCCAAAGGTGTGCAGGTTAGGTTGATTGTCCATGTTAAATTGCCCCTTAGTGTCAGAGGGGCTAGTAGGGTGAATCAAGGGGTTGTGGGAATAGGGCTTGGGTGGGAATGTTGGTGCAGACTCAAAGGGCTGAATGGCCTTCTGCCCCACTGTAGGGATTCTATGGAAGACGTTGGCCGGAATCTTTATGACCTTCACGCCAGCGGGATTTTCCCATCCTGCTGCAGTGAACGGAGATTTGGCTTGTCGCCAAATTCTCCATCTTTGCTGCACTGAGGGAGTGGTGTGGAGTGGTGGTGAGATTGCACCCATCATTTCAGTAATGTGATTTTTTTTCTTCGCCTGCTACCAGTGGAGTTTTCCCCACCACCTGCTCCAATGGCGCAGGACCTTTTTGGTAGATGATGTTAAAAGTTGTATTTGTTGTGAAATTCAAATTGCCTTCCAAGGGACCTCCTTGAGACGTACTCCCACTGTTTACCCAGAGTGGTGTCGAGCCTGTAGCCGACTAATCGAAAATGAGCAAGCCAAATACCTCTGATGCTGGAAATCTGAAATTTAAAAAGGAAAGAGTGCTGGAAATACTCAGGCAATATCTGTGGGGAGAACAATAGTTTACTTTTTCAGATCTGTGACCTCATCAGGGCTCCATTTTTTAAAAAAAACACACCTGGAAAGTTTCCTCTAGTTTTTCTCTCCATGCAGATGCTAAGTGTTTCTGACATTTTCTTTTTCTTTGTCTTTAATAAAATCAGTGCAATAGACCATTACCCAACCATAGCTAGTGTCACTGAAGACCATCACCATAAAAGTTCGTGCAGGAAGAAAAGATGAAGGCAGAGGAGTATTTCTGCAATTGAGAAATACTATTTCAGATTCATGGCCACTCCTATTTCAAGTCCAAAGATATGTTAGGTGGATTGGCCATGCTAAATTGCTCCTTTAGTGTCAGGATGACTAGCTAGGGTAAATGCTTGGGGTTATGGAGATAGAGTCTGGGTGGGATTGTGATCGGTGCAGACTTGATGGACCAAATGGCCACCTTTCTACACTGGAGGATTCTATGAATGTTAAATTGAAGTCTGAGCTTTCTCTCAACCTACTTGTTTCAATCCTTTTACATTTCTTTTGATCCTTAACTAAGATTTTGGCAAAATCATGTTGGGGCCAATAACATTTTGCTTCAATGAGATGAAGTTTGAGATTTAAGAAGCTTGCTAAGGGACTAAAAGCACAGGATTCACTGGATTGGAAAAACATTTTTTACTATGCAAAATCAAAAGAATAAATTGTAATATTCATTTTCTACTCTATTGTTTAGATTTAGTTTGAGTTACATATGGATTAACAGGCAAACTAAAGTTCAACGTTCCACACAGCACAACAATCAGCAAATGCAACAAAGATGGAACCCACTGAATTCTCAGCAACCCACCCAGGCACCCCTAAACAATGGATCAACAAATTTCCTTGAAACTCTGGGTGGCATTTTCTGGTCACTCATGCCCCAAAACAGGAAAATTCTGCCTGAGGTCAATGGATCTTTGCATGATCCAGCCCCTGTCTGCTATGATAGCCCGTGGCAGTGAGATGGCAAAACTACCCTCTCCCAATCTCCACCATGATGGACTCCAAACTTTTCACTTTCAAAGATCAAGCATCTGAGTTCCTTCTAAGCTGCTCCAACTTCTGACTCCCTGAATAACTGCACACCTCCCAGGATTTCAGTTTCATCTCCCCAGCCTTTGTTTCCCTGGATTTTGGATTCTGTACTTGAGATTCTACTGGCACAAGTTCAGCTCGTTAATAGTCGGGTAGCTTCACTGGGCGAGCAGTGTCCCTGGATTTCACCAAACTTCAATCTTCCCAGCTACATCATGCTACATAAATGGTTCCCAAGGCTGCTTCTGAGCCTTATCCCTTTTACAATATGGAGCCAGTGACACTCTCCCCACCTTCTCCATTCCCCAGAATTTCCCTAACTGCACAAAGCTATCAAATTGCTCTTGTACCTTCACCTGGATTCCCGAGGCTTTCTCTGAGCCCTAATCCTTTCCAGTACAGAACTAATGAATGTCTGCCACCTTCTCAACTCCTCAGGATTTCTCCTAGCCCCTAACTGGACATCAAATGGTCCTTGGGACTTCTCCTAAACCCAAATGACACAGCGGCAGCTAAAAACAATGCTTTTCTGTCTGGAGCCTGCAACCTTTTGGAATGGCCTTTTTCCCCTGTTGCAGAGCACTTATTTCCCCCATTCAATTTATCTGGAAATTTGAGCCCTGAAATTTCCTTAATTTCTGCCCATCTCCACGATGTACTCTTCTAGGACTCGCAGCTGCTAAATTAATTGTTGCTCTAACCCCAATACAAAGTGACCTCCTCTGGCTGCATTCATTTGTAAGCAGTGTAGCCCCCTTCACCACCAAAAACGTGCAACCTCGTCCGCAGCTGGGATTCTGCGATACCGCTTCAGTGAATGGCTGAGTGTCAAATTCTCCATTCTTGGTTACAGTAAGATGGGAGCAATTGAGATTGGAGAATCCTACCCCATGTCTCCAGTTCTCCAGCTAAGCAAGCCAACGGGCTGTTTTTATGATCTTGACTTAATAGTTGTTAATCCCTTAATGTGCCCCCAGCCTTTTAAGTGTACTAGTCTTCAAGCAGCTTTAGTTGCCCATTTTTCATGTTACCTTTCACCCTCCCAGAACTAAATATTACTTCTAAAACATCACTGAGCCATGGACTAGATATTTACAATACATTGTAGCACTTGAAGATGATGCATTGCAAACTTGCTGCTTATAACCCAGTGCAATGTCCACCTGGCCCAGTTTGCACCTCCCTGAGTAGTAGGTCTGACGGGAGTTTGAGGCCTGAATGCAGGAGAACGGCGTTATAGTATCTGCAGAGATGGGTAACATTTAAAAAGAAATTTGAACCTCTGGTTAGAAGCAGAAAGATTGACATGATGACAAGATTTCACATCTTAGAACCTTTTACTGTAGCAAATGACTAAAAGCACTTTGACTAAATCATTTCTCTTCTTGTGGGGTGACTTGTACTAGGAGAGAGCATTCGTCTTCTATACCTGTTGCCCATCATACACCTGACAGAATGACCGATCTTTCAGCAAAGAGCCCACAGTTTGTCTTCAAGTTCCCAGTGGGTTCCTGATCCCTTTTTCACCAAGCAGTAGTCTCAAGTTAAAAGCAAAATACTGCAGATGTTGGAATCTGAAACAAAAACAGAAAATGCTAGAAAATCTCCTCGGGTCTGACAGCATCTGTGGAGAGAGAATAGAGTCAACATCCCAAGTGGATGACCCTTCGTCAGAGCTGAATTTCAAGTAAACATCTCTAGGTGCTCCCCTTTCCAGAGTTCCTTGAATACACCGTGCAAGTCACATTCCAATGATTCATTTTCATTTCTGGGACAAATCTCCTGGGATCTTTTTAGATGGCCACAGGATATATCTGTCGGACTAGAGATCATATACTCCTTATTTCCAGCTGTGATAGCTCACAAAGTCAAGCAGCCTCTTCTCCTTGCTGTCTGCACAAAACTGCTGCGTGTCTGATATTTATTGATTTGGTAGGGCAGTGTGTAACCTGATCTCAAAAATTATTTCCCCTACTCGTTCCCATTGCAACATGAAACACATTAACCTTGAATGTTGGTCAAACTCCTGATCAGCTGCTCTTGATCCCGATCTCAATCCCCTTTTATCTGAGAAGCAAATGCAGCCCAATGATTTGCACCCTGTACCTTCACCTTCTCTGGGACTTTAGGAGACTGTTCCCTCCTTACTGCCATTGTTTTCGCATATAAATAACTTGCACCTTAAAATAATGTAAATCTTCCTTTGATCTCTTAGAATCAAACCTCCCGGGCTTACTGTCAAGCAGATTGGAAAATAAGTCACATGACCCCTTCATTTACCCTGAATTTAAAGCTACAGTCCCAAAATTAATCCAATTGTGACACTCTTGCGAATGATCTCTATACCAGTCAATGAATTTGTATCTTTAGTGAAGACAGTTCTAATGGTTTCTCTCAGCCTATGAGTAGAAATTATACACATACTGTTCAGACAACTGTACATGATGCAATCAGAATCCCTACAATGCAGAATGAGGCTATTTGGCCCATCAAGCCTGTACCACCACCAATTCCACCTAGGTCCTACCCCTGTAACCCCACACACTTACCCTCCTAGTCCCCCTGACACAAATGGACAATTGAGCATGGCCAATCCATCTAACCCACACATCTTTGGAGTGTGGGAGGAAACTGGAACACCTGGAGGAAACCCATGCAGACACTGGGAGAATGTGCACACTCCACACAGTCAGTCAGTCACCCACAGCTGGGATTGAACTCTGGTCCCTGGCGCTGTGAAGCAGTAGATAAAAGAATGTAATGCTGAGCAAACGCAGTTTGATACCAACCTAAGAATGTGATTTGCTTTAAAGTCAGTTTTAATTAGTTTAGTAATACAAAATCTGACTGACCTACCATGAGCTAAACTGTACAGTGCAAACTGTATTGTGATTTATACATTCCCATCTTAAAGAATTGGTTCAGATCCAACATTGTGCATTTCAATATTGTGATAAAGGCATTTCTTTGCTGCAGAAGGATATTGCATGTTGGCTGATTAGAGCGTAATTATTTTGGGGAGAAAATGTCAATTATGATTGTTGTAACAAATTAAATGAAACAGGGCAAGGGAAGGGCTCACTTAATTTTAATAAGACTTGTGGTCCGCAAAATATCTATTTAAAAGTGGTCTTTACAGCATAGTTTAAATTTCAATGTTTTACATGATGGTTGAAGATGGGAATTTTAAATGTACTGTTCCATAGTTTCATTACTGATTTTGGGAATTTAAATTATGGTACAAGTCTCCATATTTAATAAGAAATTATCAGCAAAAAACTGCTATCTTGACACACATCCCTTTTCTTCAACAACCTGTTTTTGTGTTGGCAAGGTCTGTGCTGAATCCCAGTAGTGCAACCCATGGCCCCACAACCCTCTGTTTAAAAAAAAACTGCTGCCAAATGACCCAAGTCTTTCACTTAACCTTGTATCTCTGTATCCAGGTTCCACATCCCTCAACCAATAAACAGAAAGTCTGTTTCTGCATACCTGTACCACTGCATTTAAAAAAAACTATTCAATCAAATTACTTGGTGGTCTTGCCTGTTTCCATTGCAATGTTCCTTGTTTTGGTTCAGCTGCTTTAGTCTACCTTACTAATTCTAGCATTGCTTTCATTTTAAAATCTCTCTTCCACTGTCTGAAATAACGTAGCTATTTTTATTCACTCAATGCATTCATGCCTGTAGAGGAAATCAAAGGTAAGGTATTAAAAGAAACTTGGTGCAAGTTATTTTCATTGCACTGCTTTCCGCCCACTGCCTAAAGGGGATAAAATGTGTTTTTTGTGGGGAGAAATTATTCTTGCTTCATGTTTTTATGTAAAAGCTGCAATTACTTCATAAACCTGATTGTTTATTCAAAAGCTGATTAATTAACTGTGACCCAGCAGGAGCCTTGCTTATGATAATTGAAGATACAAATGATCTACATGAATTGCTGGGATCCCAATTTAGGATCCAGATATTGGAAATTCTCTTGACTGGTATATCCTTTAAAACTTAGTTGTCGTGCTTGATCATTTTATTTTGCCCAGTAGGTGGTCCCTTTTACATTATGTGGCAACACCATAAATTTATCGTATTTATCACCCGAGTGAGACCTGTGTGGTACCTTCCAGACTGCTCCCAAGCTTGGGAACTTGTACAACTTCATGAGATCAATGCCACTCTAATGAATTCTGGGTTCTCCTTTCACTCCTGCTCCATAACCTTAATTTATACCATATTCCCTCCTCAATCTCTCTAGTCTGAACACGACTCTCTTCTGAACGTTTGAGTGTTTAAAATAGGAGTTTTTATTGGAAAATACTTCTCTTATCAAAACTGTTGCCGTTTAGCGTACGTGTTCTCCCACTATTGTTTCTTCTATCATTCCCTCCATTGAAATGCATTTGACACCCGTTTGTCCAAAGTACTAACCAATGTCACTCGAATATGTTTGCAGTCTGTTTTACATTAAATCATTCTCTTTATTTCATCTGCACATTTTAGCATTTGTAAACTATATGTCCACAGCTAGATTCCTATTTATGTGGTGGGGTGGGGGGAGAAAACACTAAGAGCAGGCACAGGATTCAAGACCCATTTCACTTGTTTATGCTATTTGTTAAATTCTTGGATTAACTCTTTCTTTTCTCATACCATCACTGATCCTTTGAGTCCCATAGTACCCACAAATCTATCAATCCCAGTCCAGAATATACCCTCAAGGGTAGAGAATTCCAAAGTTTCACAGTGCTGCCCACCTGAGGCTCATAGGATCGTGCGCATGGTCAATGGAGAATGCTGTTCTGTGAGCCTCGTCCACCCTGGAATCAGGTGGCCATGCTGGTAAAATGCTGGCCGTTGTCTCATTTCAGTCCTATATGGCCAAGTCTTTATTCTGAGGGTCTAACCCTAGATCTGAGGAATGCCTCTCAATATGTTATCCTTCGAGCTGTCTTAAAAATAATATTCAAAGGGATCACCACTCACTTTTTTTTATCCAAAGGGTATATATAATATGTGTGCATGTTCGAAAACATATATGGTGAAGTTAGAGGGTTGGGAATCTAGGATATATGGTCCCAAGACGACAATTTATGTTTTTACTCTTGATCTCTTGCCCTGGCTCAGGGCACCTGTTCGTGGCTGTCTCCCACCCCCAGCCCACTTGCTGAGGTCTTCCTGATCAGATCAGGTGAAACTGACCCACTTACCTCTTTGGTGGGGTGGGCTTTTTGTTTTTGGCGGGGGCCGGGGGTGGAGGAGGAGGAACTGCCTGTATTGCTAGCATTGGCCGCTGTTCCTGGTGGCATTGCTGAGACTTTGAGCAGCTCGCTGTCTGATTTTGGCCAGTAGCTCTGAGATTGGCCTCCTATCAGGTTAAGAATGAAACCACCATCTGAACCGACAGCTGTAAAATCAGGTCGGCGCTTTCTGCTCATGTAGTGGTAAGCTTCCCGCCCCCCACCTTTGCCAAAACCCCACAACGCTTTTCAGTCAGTGTGTGGGATCACCACCTCGACATAAAGATGTGTGCGAATTGAATGGAGTTTCTTCTTAAAGCCATTGTGTTTAGATCAATTGCTCAACAAGTCGTTTTTTTTTTACTGAAGCATAGTGGCCGATTACCTCAGAATTGTGCAAGCTGACCCTGATCTGTGCTGCTTTGACCCACCCTGTATCTTGGTGCTCTTGGAATTTCCATCTATAAAAGCAAACATTTATGGGGATTCCAAATTCAGTCAACAGCTTGCAATTTGATTGGGTGTCTCTAAAATGCAGTGTTCATAGACTGGATAGGGCCTGGGAGGGATTGTGATTGGGCTAAATGGCCTCTTTCTGCACCGTAGGGATTCTATAATATGTTTGACTCATTATTTGCTGTTGAAGCTTTTGTCTCAAAGTGGCATTGACCCTTGCATGCAAAGCTCATCACAGCTTTTCCAGTAAAAGAACTGGAAAGCCCTCTTACCTCCTTTCCAAGGCACTTTCTCCACATAACTGGGCTATTGTAACAGTGAACTTCTCTACTGTCTCACATCATTGTGTATGGGCCAAATGTACTTCAGCTATGAGTCAGCAATTCACTTGATCCAAACTAATTAGTACTTATGGTGCAGTCTCTTCTGTAATGGATGGTTTGAGCAAACTGAATATCTACTCACCCCCCCCCCCCCCCCCCACTTCCCAAAAACATGATTCAGACTCCATGTGACCCTTCCCAGTTCAATATCTATTATTAAACACTAATTCCAAACAAATGATTGTTTTTTTTTAGAAACCCAGGACTTGGAATTTCTGCAGTAGACTTTTTCCTGCCAGTTGCTCTGACTTTACTTCAGATTTCTTTTCCTATTCCATTTCACTCCTTCCTGTTTTTCAACTACATTTACTTATCTCTCCTTTTATTTCTAACGCCCTTTCAGACTTCAGTGATTTAGTCCTTTGTGTATCATTCAGCGCCTTTTAATCCCTTTGCAATTTAAGGCAACAGATACTGCAGAAACTAACAGTTGCTACTTAATAGAAGTCTTTGATGGAAGGGTCACAGCTTTTCACCTGTTGGGAATGCATAAGCGGGTGAGCACTGCAAAAAAAATCCAGGATTTTATGGATTCGGGAATGATGTTGGGAATATGTAGACTTTCATAGCAAACATGGAAACATAACGGCAGGCGGAGGCCATTCAGCTCTGAGTCTTCTCTGCCATTCATTATGATCATGGCTGATCATGCAAATCAGTAATCTGTTCCTGCTTTCTTGCCTCCATATCCTTTTGATTCCTTTTACCCCAAGAGCTATATCTAACTCCTTGAAAACATGCAATGTTTTTGGCCTCAACTGCCTCCTGTGATAGAGAATTTCACAGGTTCAGTACTCTTTGGGTGAAGAATGCCTCCATATTTCAGTTCTAAATTGTCTACCCTATATCCTCAGACTGTGACCCCTGGTTCTGGACTTCCTCACCATCTACCCTGTCTTAGTGATAGTATTTTATAGGTTTCTGAGAACCTTGCACTGCATCCTGCCCCCTCCCCCTCCCCAATTCATTATTCTGAACTCCACAAATATAATCTTAACCAACTTGATCTCTCCTCCTGTTATCCCAGGAATAAGTCTGGTAAAATGTCTATGGTCTCTATAGCAAGAACATCCTTCCTTGGATAAGGAGACCAAAACTGCATGCATATTCCAGATGTATCCCTGCTCCTGTATTCCAGTCCTCTTGCTATGAAGGCCTTTTTAATTCATTTTATGGGACGTGGGCGTCACTTGCCATCATTTAGAGGCCCATCCCTCTTTGCCCAAGGGTTAAGAGTCAACCACATTGCTGTGGCTCTGGAGTCACATGTAGGCCAGACCAGATAAGGATGGCAGATTTCCTTCCCTAAAGGACATGAATGAAACAGATGGGTTTTTCTGACAAACAGCAATGGTTTCATGGTCATCAGTAAGTTCTTAATTCCGGTTTTTCTTTTATTGAATTCAAATTCCATGGTCTGCCGTGGTGAGATTCGAACCCGGGTCCCCAGAATGTTAGCTGAATTTCTGGATTAATTGTCTTGCAATAATACACTAGGCCATCACTGTCTGCATGCTTGCTTTAAGCGACTGGTGTACAAAGACACCCATTTTTCATTGCACGTTCTTCTGCCCTCAATCTACAGTCATTCAGATAATCTGCCATCCTGTTTTTACTCCCAAAGTGGATAATCTTGCATTTATTTATGTCAATGGGCATCTACCATGCATTTGTCCACTCACACAACTTGTCCAAATTGCACTGAAGCATCTCTGCATCCTCTTCACAGCTCACCCTCCCACCTAGCTTTGCCTGCAAATTTGGAGAATTTGGTTCCCTTAAGTATATATCGTAAGGGGAATTGGCTGGGGTAGCCCTCTTGGGGAGGGGGGAAGGGGTGGGGTCTCGTATTCAGCTGATCTCAGCAAACACTGACTTTGCTAAAGACAGTGTGCAGATAAGGACATTCTTTATTTAACCAGTACGTTTGGGGGAGAGAGAGTCAAGAGGATTCCAACTTCTCTCTGACTTGACTTCACACAAGCACAGCAGATATACATATCTGACGATTTGATCCTCCTGCCCAGTTACCATCCAAGCTGGATGGTCCAATTACATTAATTGGCCAACAGCATTCTACCTTCCAGCAGAATTAGGAATTCGTTGGTTAACTGAGCCCAGAGATTCCTGCCCCCCACCCCCCAACCACCTTTGCCTTATCTTAATCTTAACAGAAGGGAGTCATCTTTCTTATGTTTTCTGTCCCCTTTAGCAGTGGAAGCTGAATATGTCTATTCATTGCAACCTAAAGCCGAAGCTTTCCATTCATTTCAAAAGCCTTGGTGGTTGCCTGGCCTGCCCCTGATAATGGGGAATATCCTGTAAGCTTCATTCCAAAAAAAATGCGGCCTGTCTAATTAAACTCATTTTCCTTTTATGCCAAGAGGTAAATTGCTTGTTGGCTAAAGCTCACAAGAAAATAGAAAAATACAGTTTCTATAATACTTATTCAAAAATGATTATATATGTGCTTGTACAGACAATACCCCCTCCCCCATCAACTCTGAGTTACATCCTTGAAGGACTCCAATAGATTTGTCAAGCATGATTTCCATTCTGTAAATCTGTGCTGACTGTGTCCAATGCTGCCGCTGTTATCCAAGTACTCTGCTATTGGATCTTTTACTCTGGATTCTAGTATAATCGTGTCAGGCTGACTGGTCTGTAATTCTGTTTTCTCTCTTTTTAAATAGTGGGGCTACGTTAACTACCCTTCAACCTATAGGAATTGTTCATGTCCATAGAATCTTGGAGGCTGACCACCAATGCATCCACTAGGGCTACTTGGTTAAGTATAGGAGTTGGGACATCTTGTTGAAGTTGTACAAGACATTGGCAAAGACACATTTGGAATACTGTGTACAATTTCGGTCACCTTGTTATAGGAAGGATATTATCAAACTAGAAAGAGTGCAGAAAAGATTTACTAGGATGCTACCGGGACTCGATGGATTGAGTTGTAAGGAGAGGCTGAATAGACTGGGACCTTCTTCCTCTGGAGCGTAGGAGGCTGAGGGATGACCTTAGAGGTCTGTAAAATACTGAGGGGCATAAACAAAATAGGTAGTCAATCCCTTTTCCCAAAGGTAGGGAAGTCTAAAACTAGAGGGCACGGGTTTAAGCTGAGAGGGAAGAGATACAAAAGCGTCCAGAGGGGCATTTTTGTCTCACAGGGTGGTGAGTGTCTGAAACAAACTGCCAGAGGTAATAGTAGAGGCGGGTACAATTTTGTCTTTTTAAAAAGTATTTATATACTTACTTGGGTACGATGGGCATAGAAGGATATGGGCTAAACGCAGGCAATTGGGATTAGCTTAGCGGTTTTAAAATAATAGGGGGGCATGGACAAGTTGGGCCCAAGGGTCTGTTTCCATGCTGCAAACCTCTATGACCCAATGAAGTACTCCGGGATGTAGATTATCAATTGCCCCCCACCCCCAGCAACATTTCCCTACTAATACTGATTTACTTAAGTTCCTCCCTCTCGCTAAACTCTTCTCCAACATTTCTAATATGTTATTCCTGTCTTCCTTTTGAGGGTGGAACCAACTAGTGTGTTTGTGGGCAGCCATTTTTGTTCCCCATTATAAATTTCCCTATTTCTGACTAAGGGACCCACATTTGTCTTCAATTATGTAAAGAGAAAAAGATTGAAGGAGCTTTTACAGTCAGTTTCATGTGTCCCACAAGCTTACTCTTTTATTTTCCTCCTCTTAAACAATTTTCTTGTCCTTGTTTTCTGAATTCCAAACTGCTCCCAATCCCCAGATCTTTTTTCTTTTCTGGCCAATTTGTGTACATCTTAATTAAAATTATCTCAAGTTTTCCTTAAACCATGGTTTGGCCACTTTTCCCATTTTTTTATTTTTGTGCCAGACAGGAATGAATAATTATTGCAGTTCATCCATGTGTTCTTTAAACGTTTACCATTGCCCATCCATCATCGTTGTTCTTAAGTAACATTCCCCAATCCATCATTGTCAACCCAATCCATTGCCTGCATGCAATTTGAATTTGGTTGAAACAGTTTATCTGAATTAATCAAACCCATGTTTATCAGCATGCAAAATCATTTATTTGCTCGAGGTTAATCCAACATTGGCATACTGGCCCAAGTGACAAAAAGGCATTGTCTAATCCATTCATGCTGCTGTAGCTCATCACCGACTTGTTTGTGCTTTGTTTAGAATAACATCTACATTTGTTAACCAGTCCTGAAGTAGACCCATTGTTAAACAAATGTTTTTGGAGATTTTTTTCCTTGCACTAGTTCCACCAGTAAAGGCTGACACTGCGTTCATGCAATGGGTCAGTCGCTGAGTCTGGGACAGAGTCGAAACATCAGCCAGGGTTACTGTACCAGTTCACCATCTGAGTGGATCAGAGAAGCGACATTGCTGTGCTACAGCATCAGGGACCTCTGTTCAATTAATTCCTGGCTTGGGTAACTGTGTGGAGTTTGCACGTTCTCCATGTTTCCTGTGTGCTCTGGTTTCCTCCCATAGGCTAAAGCTGTGTGGGTTAGGTGGATTGATCATGCTAAAGTGCCCTTTAATGTTAGAAGGACTAACTAGGGTAAACACAAGGAGTTCTGGGGATAAAGCCTGGATGGGTGGTGGTCAGTGCAGACTTGATGGGACGAATGGCCTCCTCCTGCATTGTAGGATTCTATGAATCAGCTGTTGGGCCTTAAGATAAGAATGGCCTTTGAGCCTCAATGTGGATTACAAGCACCTTGAATGATTCAAGGGTGCAGGGCATGTCAGAAAGCAGGTAGGAGCTGGTTGGATAGTGAACAAAGATGGGAGAAGAATGAAAGAGTCAATCTAGCCCTACCCTTTGTTTACTCATTCTGTTTCCTGCCCTGTTTCATGTGTTGGCTGGTTCTGTTAATTATTCCCTCTGATGGAACTGGTCAAAGTTTGACTTAGCAGAGGAATTAAGTTATTAATTTGCTGTGTGCATCTCTGTTACTTTCATTAGGAAAAGATTTACATTTCTTGGTCTTTGCTATGTAATTTTCAACTTGGACAATGAGGTTTAAACTTGTAGTACAGTAATGTTGACGGTGATACATTTAAATTGAGTTAATATTGGCGTGGAGTTGAAGAATTTAGACCTAAATTTATTTATCTTTGGTCGTGAACTTAAAACCAAGGATCCAATTTATGAACTGTTAGTCCTCAGCAGGCTCAAACTATCATACTGGAGGTCTGAAGATTGTGTGAAGACTTGGAGAAAATGGCAAGTAACTGGGGTCAGTGATGAGTTGGCATGGAAAGTTGACAATGGAAATTAAAGCAATGGATCAGCTCTCGTTGGAAGAAGTGCAGTGGAGGGTTATTACTGAAAGTCAAAAGACAATCCATATCTCATTTGTGAGACCAGTCTTGGGTAGTGCAGTGGCACCATCATGCAGAGGAGGAGGAGGAGGACAATGAATACTAATGAACTAAGAAGGGACAAAATTAGGAAGCGGCAAGCAAGGGGTGTTGGTGAAGATTGTGGGGTCATGAAAGAGAGCCAAGAAATGATTGATGTGATACAGTCAGACATTTACAGCATGGAAATAGGCCCTTTGGCCCAACTTGTTCATGCTACCCTTTTAACCACTAATCTAATCCCAATTATCTGTGTTAGGCTCATATCCGTCTATCCATCTTATCCATGTAACTGTTAAAATGCGTTTTAAAAGACACAGTTGCACCTGCCTCTACTACTACTTGCACCTCATTCCAGGCCACACTCTACCCTCGGTGAAAAACTTGCCACTCTGGACATTATTGTATCTCTCCCCTCTCACCATAAACCTATGCCCTCTAGTTTTAGACTCCCCAATCTTTGGGAAAAGAAATTGACTATCTACTTTATGTATGCTCCTCGTTATTTTATAGACCTCTATAAAATCACTCCTAAGCCTTCTACATTCCATGGAAAGAAAATCCCAGTCTGTCCAGCCTCTCCTCATAACTCAAACCATCAAGTCATGGTAGCATCCTAGTAAATCTTTTCTGCACTCTTTCTAGTTTAATAATATCCTTTTGAGGCAGAGAGGGGAAATATGATGGGAAGAGTAATGGGACATGGGACAGCCAGGAAGAAGAGGAGGAACGTCTATGACCAAATGGTGAGATGTGACGGCAAAAGAATTAAATGCAATGGAACTAGAAGGAAGTGGGCGTCTGACTGGAGGGGGGGTGATCAACCAGTATTGTGGCGACTTCCAAGTAAAATGGGGGGGGAAAAAAAAGAAGGGAAGCAAGCTGAGAGCCAGAGTTGTTTTCTGAAATGACTCCAACTGCGAGCTGTTCATGATTTTAGAATTGGTTTGACTGCAGCTTTGTAAGCCCCATGCTTGGTGTCTAGTCGGCAGCTAATTTGGCCAATCAAGTGCCAGACAAGAAGTTCCCAATTTAAATCCCCACTAAAATGTGTAGTAGCTCGGAGGCAGAGAGCCAGCATCAGTGTTTGAAAGAACTGAACAGTTCAGTCTGAGCTGCCAGCTCTAGCTGCTATGGTTACATCATTTTTATGGACTAACGAGAAAGAAACGTCAAGCTAGATTCTTCAGAAGAGGGCTTAAAAACCTGAGGGACTGTTCCATTCTGGAATTTGAAAGGGTGAGAGTCTACCGAACTGGGTGGGAGATTGGCAAAGCTGGGTTTTAGCAAAAGAAAGTGAAAGTTTATATTTTGTTTGGACTTTGTTTGTGTGAGATGTAGGATTTTCCTGCTTTCAGTTTGCCTAGATAGCATTTTCTGATTTAAGTACACAGTAATAACACTAAGTGCAGTCGTGGCCTTCATACTTGACCTTTGTCGTGTTAATAATTTCAAGTTACCATTAACTTGTTAATCTTGAGTAAACTTTGGAAATTCTAAAATTCAAAAGCAAAAATAGTAATAGGTATTCAGGAAGGTGTACTCATGTAAGGAAAGGTATCATCTGCAAAATATGACCTTCCTCCAGATGGCTTGAGTTGATGTTGAATTGCTGTGTTAAGTGGAATCTTTTTTTTTGCTCGTTTTTACTTTGCCGGTTATTTGGAAATGACATCTGCAAAATGTCCATCAAAGCTTAGTGCTTTTGTGATAGCTCAGCTTAATCAGCCGGAAACTGTCTACTGTTGTGTTTTTCTTCTGGCATTTCCACTTGTTGGAGTGCTAGAGCATGAATGTTGATGAACTTGCTGAAAGTAAATGAGTGTACCTACTTGACTGGGAGAGTCCTGCCTTTCCTCCCCTTTGGTACCGCTTGCCATTTGCGTTAAGAACATTTTGAGCTGGGGAAGGAAAGGAACCCGAACAAACTTTCATTGAATGACTGTAAATGTTTTTTTCTCTACCCCACCCCCCCCACACAATTGTGGTGACTGAGGCCGACTGCTGTCTTGTTACAGAGAACCGCGATGCCGTTCTGAGTTTGAAGAGGATACAGAAAGAGGAGCTACAAACGTTACAAGTAAGTTACAATTCTGAAGTGATTTCTATTGAGTTACTAATGCATGGGAAACAATGGTACTATGTGGATGGGTTTAAAAAATGGATTAAGAATGAAAAATCAGAATTGAGAGAAGTCATGCTTTTGGACTGAAAATTATGACAAAAAATATCAGATCCCCAACCTTAAATGTTTTTTTGTGTTCATCTGCTGCTAGTAAACAATTTCTTATTTTCACTCAAAACTTTTTATTTTTTGACTTTGTCAAACCACAGATCAAATGTTCTGGAATTGCTTCATGTTTTCCAAAACTTTGTAAAAACTTTTTTTTGTGGCAGTGTGAAGAAAGCTCAAATTGGAGATTTAATTTCTCTGCCCTCGCCCCTTTCCTCTTTCAGGGGAAGTAAAATCTCAGCAATAACAGACTGGGGGAGGAGCACAACTTGGGTCGCAAATTAAACTTCCTGCGCCAGTGAGAGTCACAGGCAACATCGATCCTTTCTTAAGCTTTGAAGTGTAATAATTAACCAGCTATAAGGAGGGTTAAACCTGTAATTACTGCTGCAAAGCCAATGGGCAGACAATGGAATCGTTTTACTTAATAGATACGTATTCATAAATGCAGCAAGAAGGCTTTGCTTTTCTTGTACTACACCTTGCATTGGAAAATGAACAACAATGCAAAAAAAAAAGTCATTTATATATCCTCTGTCAAAGCCTCTAGATGTTCCAACATGCTTTAAAACCACAGGGGTGATTTTGAGCCTGTACGCGCCCTCCATAGTAAGGGTAGCATGCGCTCAAAATCCGGAGAGCGTGATTTTGTTGCGGCAAGATCTTGAGTTCTGATCTTGGCTCCTTATTGGTGGAGTGGCGTGAAACACGTTGTGGGATCAGAAAAGCTCAGCTCATTTTAATTCATTAACGAGCACACTCTCTCCACGACTCTTCCCCCTCCCCCTCCCATGGTGTCACACTGGCACTATTTACAACAGGTCTACAGACCATGGTGCCTTCACCTGCGAGGGGGATTTCAGAGATGAGCACTCGGGGAGCCAGCATCCTCCCACGGTGCACCATTGCTCGGGGCACCAGAGAGTTGTTGGGCAGGTAAGTTAATGCGGAGTGGGTGTCCCAGAGTCACCGCTCTGGGCAGAGTCGTCGCCCACAGGCCTCGCCTTCCCTTCATGTCAGGACGCCCCTTGCTTTTTAAAGGGGGTTATGAAGGCTGGTCTGCAGGCAGCGCTTGCTTGTCCTCCTTCCTGGGTTCCTGTCCATAACACAGCTGAGTGAGTGCCCTCCCTTAGTGGGGGAGTGGTGACTTAACACTGCCATTCTCACACTGTAAGAAGTCTCTCAACACCAGGTTAGAGCCCAACCAGTTTATTTGATAGTAAACCCACAAGCTTTTGGAAACGCTGTTCCTTCGTCAGGTGTGTGGAAAGTCCTAACCTGGTGTTGAGACTTCTTACTGTGTTTACCCCAGTCCAATGCCAGCATCTCCACATCATTCTCTCACTGCACAGGGATCAGGTACGAGGTGAGCTTGATGGTTTTCCCCCAGCTTGGTGGGATGAACAGACAGGGTGGCGGCTCTGTTGGGTGAACAAGCTGAAATTTAGTGCCATGACAAAATGATGACCTATCTACATTACTGCCTATGTTAACCCGTGCCCACTAAGTGCCTACAGTTTCTTAATCTGCCTGGGTCCAGGCCTGCTTTCAGGCAGCGTGGATGTTTGACTGCTTCCCTACTCAATGTCAGGAGCTGGAGATGTGTTATTCACAGAGGGGGTGACAGATGGGTTGGAGGTGCCCATGGTCTCCTGGCTGGAGGGCCCTGGGTTGTACTCTTGCCCATGCTCTTGTCTTGAAGGAGCACAGAGGTTCCCAGAAACTCCATGGAATGGAGGGGCAGCTAGAGCGAGGTCCAGAAGTTCTGGCATTTATGGTTACGGATTCCTACCAGTGCCTGCACCATGGTGTGGACATCTCTTGCCATGGAGTGCACATCCTGCACCAAGGTCTCCACTACAGATGCCACCCTCGCAGTGATGAACTCATTGCATCTCGCTGACGGCATCATCTCCTCGGATCAAAGGCAGTGGGATTTTGAGGAGGGCTGATGTCATCCCTTCTTGATACTCGCGACTCTACCTTTTGCAGCTCCAGCAGCTGTGGGACGACCAGGCCCAGGGACACATCATTGGTGTGGGGTTCAGCAAAGTCCTGGGTTCTGGTATCCTTCGGACTGCCGGTTCCTTGGAACACCCATGCCTCCGGGTGCTGTGTGAGGTGTTCACCAGTGAGTGATCCAGAAGCCTGCCTATGTATTGGACCCACTGAGGCGAGAGTTTCTGTGCTAGTGCTGGGTACAGGTGACAGCTGTGATACCTCTTCCATGATGGGGTTGAATAAGTCCCCCTCTGAGCTGCTGGAGTACAGTGGTTCCGGGGGCACGAGGATGGTCCAGTGGCTGGCCTTTCAAGAGAAAGCACCAGTGCATTTTGCAGATACTGAGGGAGCATTGACTCACTTAAGGAATGTGTTAAGGATTCTCTCATTTCTCTGCTGCCCTTAGTTCACCAGCAGTGCAGTGACGCTCTCCCTCCCCAGCCAGCTCAAGGGCTCGCTTCTCGAAGTGTGTGAGAGTTAGCAACTCCGATGTGAATCCAGCTGGCTCTGCCTGTTGTGGTTACGTTTGTCAGATGGAGAGAGTGTAAGTGGGAGTGTGGACATTTCAGATGATGTGGTGTGGCAGACATGGGGTTGGGTGGGAGCTGGAGTGTGGTGAACATAGCAGCTACTGCGGGAAGCATGGTGATGATGAGAGGGAGGGGGGGAAAACCTAGTGGCTGAGTGAGAAAGGGTTGGGGGTGGGAAGGAAGTCGTATGGGAGACTGGGAGAGGTTCATTTACCCTGGCTGAGTGAAGATAATTGTCCATCTTCTGACACTGCTGCCCAGTCCTCTTGTGAAGTGTGCTTGCACTGACCAGGGCTGGCACTGCATCCCAGGCAGGGGTGGTCACCCTGCTAGACAGCTGTTGCCTATCTCTGCTCCACTCCAAGCATCCTGGTGAAATGTGTTGCTAGCTTCTTGACTGCCATCCCCTGTAGTCATTGTGGAACAAATCTCCACATTTATGTGGAGATCCTAAGCTTGCAGCAGCTAAGTCGTTATGCGGCAGGTGAATCAGAGGGAACATGCCACAGGAAACACTTGGGGCAAGCATGGCCCAAAAATCCTGCTCAAAGACTGGAATTTCCCTCCTGTAGTCGATCGATCTTTGCACTGTCCACTCTTGCCCACTACCATTCCCGTGGCAGGCAGGATGGGAAAAGTCTGTCCCCTCTTTTTGCACCAGAACCAACACTCCGCCATTTTCGGCTAAGATTTCACCCCACAAGTGTAGTTGCTGTTCTGATGTAGGAAGTTATCAAGAGGGTGGCAGGAACTGTAGGGAAACTGAAGGTTTATAGCCGAGAAGTTTTTTTTTTCTCGAACGGGAATAATAGTTTGACGCTCTTCCAAAGAGTGACGCAATTCAACATCCAAAGTTAAACTAATAAATGGTTGGGGAAAAAGGATGGTGTGGCCAACAAGTGATGGCTCAGTATGAATGGAGTAGTTGCTGAACTATAATTATGAAGTTAATAATTATTGTCACCTTGCACATGATGAAACCCTGGAGTGATTTAAAAATGGGGACCTGGGAGCCCATGTTCCAAGGGAAAGGGCAGTGAACTATTTGGTTGAAAGTGCCAATATGGAGGTTGATCAAGCTGGCAACGTGGGCATACGGTGTGACATTCATTGCTATAAAGAAGATTTAAGGATGTTATTTGAGAGGAATGTCTAAAATTAGGGCAGTATTGGACAGGGCAAATAGAAAAAATCATTTCCTAGTGGTTTGGGCTTCTAACACAAGGGAACACGAATGTAAAAAAAAAATTAAGACAGCAAACATAGCAGGACTCTTTTTATTGTCTCTGTACTCCTTGCAGAGAAAAACATCTGTTTGGTCGAGGTGTCTTATTCAAAAACTTGAGCTGATGAATCTGGATCAGAGCTGAAAAGAGGAATTGTTAGGGAGGTGGGCTGAAATTCGTAAGTAGTTACTAAATTAAAATGTTGGATAGTAATGAAGTAATTATTCATAATGTTTACTCAGTGACTGGGTAAGATGCTCTTTGAGTGTCAGTGCAGACTTGATGGGCCGAATGGCCTCTTTGGCACTGTAGGGATTCTACAAGCAAGCTTTTGGGCACCTGCCATAATATCTTAGAATAGTTACAGCACGGCAAGAGGACATTGTCTGTCATGTTTGTCTGGCCCACCAGAAGGCAATTTACCTAGTGCCGCACCCAATTTTTGTACCGGTAGCAGCTTTTACTCGAGATCAATCAATTTTGCGCAGATTGTGAATTTAACCTGAGACAGTCCTAATCCAAATGGCTCAGCTAATCACAGGATAATTTTGTGGTACTGCAGAATAGCTATTAAGGTTACGCAATGTTTTAAAAAGTATTACCGTCAATTATATAGCCAAAATTCACATTATCTGACAGAAAGGAGATGAAATTTAATGATCAAATTCTTAGCCTCAGTTGACCCTGCTGCCGCCTCCTCCTCAGGCATTTTTCACATTCTAAGCCCTTCTAGCATGAAAAAGTTTTTCTTCATGTTGCCACTGTCACTTTTGTGGTTTGGTGCAGTGTTGTACTTTTTTTTGTTAAAGGTAAAGCCACCATAGTTCCAGGTGACCATCTGTGGCCCTTCCCTTTTTGAGGCAGGGGGGCAGTGGAGAAAGAGAAGAGCTAACTGGTGGTGATTTAACCTAAGGATCACTTTGGGCGAGGGACAAGTTTGAGAAACAGGGCCTTCACGAGTAACCTCACTCCGTATGGGAATTGAACCCGTGCTGCTGGCGTCACTCTGCATCATGAATGAACCAGATGAGCTAACCTATCATTTTTTTGTAATGCTCCTCTGAAGCACCTTGGGATATTTCATTAGAGTAAAGGCATTATGCAAATATGTTTTTGTTGCTCCAAGACAATGTTTCATGTCATAACTTAATGAAATAACTTACTGCGCTACAAAAGTGGAGAAACATTTTCTTTACAAATGTGTCTCCACGGTTTAAAAATATCACAGCAATGTTGGTCTCTTTACAAAACTCAATGTGAAATAATTTACCATTGTAAGGGGGATTGACAGGGTAAATACATGGGGCTATGGGGATAGGGCCCAGATGGGATTGTTGTCAGTGTTGGGCCGAACAGCCTCACTCTATGCTGCTGGGATTCTATGATACCTCCCTTCCCCCTCATTCTCTCTCTCTCACCCACGATTTTAAATATTGGGCAGAATAAACAGTAGGTGGCAGTGAAGTGATGTAGAAAATTCTAGCAATTATCAAGCTGCTGTGAGATGTCATATGGGAGAATCATTTTCTGTAAAGTGGCATTGCATGCAGGATATTTAAATCAGTTTTGAAACATTTTAAAATGCACAGTTTGATCTGGAAAACAACTGCACACAGTGACATAGATTTTAATCGGATTCCTTTGAATTTGGGTATGCAGTGTGAAGTGATGTAAATATAGAAAGTTAAGTGAATAAATAAGTTGACAGTTGTGTTAAAATGATAGCTTAGATCAAGCTAGGTGCAAAAGCAGCAATCTTCAAGTGTCAGTTTTTAGACGTGGGATCATTATCTATATCTGTGCTGCTGAAGCTTATGAATTGTTCTGTTAGAGCAGGTGGAGGGAGGATGGGGAATTGATGTTTACATTATTTCCCTATCTCGCATGGAAAGGGAGGGGGTGTCTCATTCTGAAGGCCAACTCTCTTCTTGCCTGAGACCCATGGGGATCCCCTACCCTCCTACCCCTGGAACTTGTCTTTTTTCAAAGGTCGGAGTTCTAATAGAATCCCTAGAGTGCAGGAGAAGGCCATTCGGCCCATTTTAGTCTGCATCGACTCTGACGGAGCTACTTAAGCAGGCCCTCTCGTCTGCCCTATCCCTGTAACCCCACACATTTCCCATGGCTGATCCTACTAACTACATATCTTGGGCACTAAGAGGCAATCCAGCCTGGCCAATCTACCTAACCTGCATGTTTTCGGAGTATGGGAGGAAACCGGAGCACTTGAATGAAACCCATGCAAATTTGGGGACAGCCTGCAAACTCTGTGCAGGCAATGACCCAAGCTGGGAATCGAACCCTGGTCCCTACCGCTGCAAGGCAGCAGTGCTAACCACACTTGGTCCTGGACAGAGTACTGCTTCTGGCCCCTCCGGTGCTATGCCTATCCAGTTTGAAAAGCTGCCAGCCAATCTGAAAGCAGTGGGCAGCACAGTGGTTAGCACTGCTGCCTCTCAGCGCCAGGGACTTGGGTGCAATTTCAGCCTTGGGTCACTGTTTTAAGGTTGTACATTGTCCCTATGTCTGCATGGGTTTCCTCCGGATGCTGTAGTTTCCAACAACGGTCCAAAGATGTGTAGATTGATTGGCCATGCTAAATTGACCGTAGTATTGGAGGTTGAGCAGGGTAAATATGTGGTGTTACAGGAATAGGGCCTTGGTGGGATTGTTGTTGGTGTAGACTCGATGGACCAAATGGCCGCCTCCTGTTCTGTGACCTCCCATCTTAAACACTGCAGTCAATGCTGAAAGTGCTCCCGTAATGCTGTTAGACAGGGAGCTCCAGGAATTTGACCTCATGGCCATGAAGGATCGGTGATGCACTTAATGGTGTGTGACTTGGGAGGGAATTTTTTGAGATCATGGTGCTTGCATGAGCCTGTTGCCTTTGTCCTTCTGGGTGATAGATATTAAGGGTTGGGGATGTGTTTTCAAAGGAACCTTTTGTGACATGCTACAATGATGCTGTGAATGGTAGACTGTGTACCCACAGTATTCCGGTGGTGCAGGGCTATTTCATAAGAACATAAGAAATAGGAGCAGGAGTAGGCCATCTAGCCCTTTGAGCCTGCCCCGCCATTCAGTAAGATCATGGCTGATCTGTCGTGGCTCAGTTCCATGTTCCCGCCCTCTCCCCATAACCCTTAACCCCCTCGCTTATCAAAAACCCATCAACCCGCATCTTAAAAATATTTAGCGAGGCAGCCTCCACCACCTCAACGGGCAGAGAATTCCAGAGATTCACCACCCTTTGAGTGAAGAAGTTCCCCCTCAACTCCGTTCTAAACCCCCCCCCCCCCCCCCCCCCCCCCTTATCTTGAGGCTGTGCCCCCTAGTCCTACTGTCCTTTCTGAGCAGGAAGAGTCTCTCCACCTCTATCCTATCCATCCCATTCTTCATCATATATGTCTCAATGAGATCTCCCCTCATTCTTCTAAACTCTAACAAGTACAAGCCTAGTTTATTCAGCCTCTCCTCAACTCCAGCATCAGCCTAGTAAACCTCCTCTGCACTCCCTCCAAGGCCAAAATATCCTTGCGTAAATATGGCGACCAAAACTGCACACACTACTCCAGCTGCGGCCTCACCAATGCCCTATACAGCCACAGCAAGACCTCCCTACTTTTATATTCAATCCACCTCGCTATGAAGGCCAGCATCCCATTCGCCTTCCTGACCACCTGCTGCACCTGCAGGCTGGGTTTTTGCGACTCATGCACAAGGACCCTAAGGTCCCTCTGTACCGTCGCCTGCTGCAGCTGATAGATGGGCTGCCCATTTAGATGGACCTTACTTTGATATGGATGCTTTTGAATTTCTTCAGTATTGTTAGAACCGCACTCATCTAAGCAAGTAAGAGAGTGTTCCATTATACTGTTGACCTTTGTAGGTGGTCGAGAGGCTTTGGAGAATCAGGAGGTGAGAATTCCCAGGCCCTGACCAAATTTTAATGGTTATTTTTAGGAAAACAAACATGGTTTTGTGCACAATAACACTTCACAAACCATTACTTACAGCTTTGACTTGACAGCAGATTTCTGGGAATGCTACTGGGTGGCAGGATTTTTCTCAATTTGATTGCGGTTTGAAATTGCTTTCTGCTGTCAGATTAAAGTAGTCTGTTTTCGTATGGTGGACCCTCCCGCACTCCTGTCCCCCTGAGTCTAGCTATAAGAGCAGATGTGAGTACATGCTTGAAGGAGACCAAGTGGAAATGCATTTCTGCTCTACCTTTTTTAGTGTTGCGATTTCAAGTACTCGAGCACAGATAAAATATTAACATTTGATGGTGAGGGAGAGGTACTTGTAACGTGCAAGTTATATTGCGAAATGCTGTGTCAAAATTAGCTGGAAATAATAGACACATGACTGAAAACAGCATGTGATGGTTGCCATAGTAATGGTTATGCGTAGATGTATTGAAGTATATTGTGTAATGCTTCCCTCTACTGGTAGACCCAGCAATCTTGTCAAGTTGTATTGTTAATTGATGCATGTAGCTCACATAAGATGACCACTCAATTCATCACTGCAATTGCTATCACAAAACAGTCTACCTTAACCTTATTTCCACTTTTTTATTTGGACAGCTTTGCCATTAATGAAAGATGTGCTGGGATTAATTTTTTTTTATAACTGAACAAGTTTAGCTTGCATGTAAGCCAGCTTTGAGCCTGCATATATAATGATGACTGCTTTTCTGGCAATTTACACCTAATTACGAACTAGTGGAACTGGATTAGCAATCATTGCTAAATTATATTGATGTCAGTTCTTCAATCTTTATGTATAATGCCATTTTCAGTTTGAAGTGGTCTGAAGTATTTCTGTTTTGCTACAGATCATAGAGTGCTATAATATTCTGGCCCTTCCAATGCAGTGATGTTGCCATTTTGTGATAAGATGTGAACATGCTTCTATGTCACAAAAGCAATACCTTTCACTATCAACACTGATCATAATAAGATGCAAAATTAACTAATGCCACCTAACTGAAGAGGCCAGGACCATCCTAGGATCTTTGCTGTACGTTGTGCGCCATTGCATCTTATTTAAAATAGCCAGAATTGTACTGCAGTTTGTTTCCAGATGCATCAACTTCAGACAACTTCAAAATTAATTAGTACAGAGTTAATGGTTTCAAGTATGTATGACTCTTCGGAGCTCTGAAGAAGAATCACGTAGATCCAAAATGACTCTTTTTCACTCTGCAGATACTGCCAGATCAGCTGAGTTTTTTTCCAGCATTTTTCTGTATTTTTTTTTGTTTCCAGCATCTGCAGTATTTCACTTTGCGGCGGCACGGTAACACAGTGGCTAGCACTGCTGCCTCACAGCTCCAGGGGCCTGGGTTCGATTCCCGGCTAGGGTGACTATCTGTGTGGAATTTGCAAATCCTCCCCGTGTCTGCATGGGTTTTGTCTGGGTGATCTAGTTTCCTCCCACAGCCCGAAGATCTGCATGTTAGGTTAATTGACCATGCTAAATTGACCCTTAGTGTCCCGGGATGTGTATGTTAGGGGGATTAGCAGGGTAGATATGCAGGGCTTCAGGGAGAGGGCCTGCGTAAGACTATTGTCATTGCAGCCTTGAGGGGCTGTATGGTCTCCTTCTGCACTGTAGGGTTGCTATGATTCTATGATTTTTATCAAAGTTAATCATTGCTTGGAACAAAATGGGTTGATGAATGACAACCAGCACAGAGTTATTAGAGGCATATCAAATTTGATTAATGTGATTGAGTTCTGTTGATGAAGTAACAGTGAGGGTTGATTCATGCTCATGCAGTTGTTTTATGTAAAACTTGCAAATGGCTTTGGATAATGTGCACACAGGACCATAATGGTTAAACAGTGATCCTGGCTTTCTGTAGGAGCAATTCATCTAGTCCTATGCCATTATCCTTTCCCTGCAGCTCTACATTTTTTGTCTCTTCGGGTGCTTATTCAACTGCTTTCAGAAAGACATGCTTGCACTGTCTAAAAGATGGTTGAGGCGGATTCATTACAGGTCCCAACCACTTGCTGCATTTAAAGAAAACTCTTGTGCTGTTTTTGTTTTTTATTTGCTAATCGTTTTGCATTTGTGCCCTCTGTCTCTCACTCTGCCAGCAAAGGGAACATTTTCACTCTCTGCCTCAACCCCTCATGGTTTTGAACACCCTGTCAAATCTCCCCTTGTAAAGTCCTAACCATGTTAGAGGTTGGAGGTTTTAACTAAACAAAAAAGCTGTGGTTTGCACACGTAGATTCAGACTACCAACAGATTTATTCTAGGAGCACATGCCTGTACAGAGAACAAACAAAAGTAAAACAGCAGCCTGTGCCACACTCATGATGTCACCAAATCATGTGATCAGGCCTCATGTCAACCTACAACCACAAATATATAACGTCAATTACCTTCTCTTTGGGGATACTCCATCTGTCCACTTAACTCATAGAATCCTACAATGCCGAACAAAGCTATTTGGCCCGTCAAATTTGCACTGGCTATAATCCCACCCAAGCCCAATCCCCGTTACCCCATGTATTTACCCTGGCTAGTCTCCCTGACACTAAGGAACAATTTAGCATGGCCAATCCACCTAATGTGCACATCTTTGGACTGTGGGAAGAAACTGGAGCACCCTGAGGAAACCCGTGCAGACATGGGGAGAATGTGCAAGCGCCACACACAGTGACCCAAGCTGGGAATTGAACCCAGGTCCCTGGTGCTATGAAGCAGCAGCACTAACCATTTGCCACCATGCTGCCCAAACTGTAATCCCTTGCATCTAGAACTAGTCTCAAAGTTTTTCTGCATCTTTTCTAAAGCCTTGATGTTCTCCCTAAAGTCCAGAATTAGGTGCAGTGTTCTACTTGAATCTGAAACAATGTGCTATGAAGTTTCTTCATAACTTCCTTCCTTTGTTTTGATTAATGTGCCTTATCACAAGAGACATTTGGCGTTCCACAAATATAAAATTTGTTGTTTAGGGGCCAGTGAAGTTGCTCAGCAGGAATTATCTTGATATTCTGATTTGTTTGATGTTTACTGCACATTGTAATTTGTGAGGACCACTCCCATTTCCTCAACCAAGGCCACTAATGCTGCATTGGTGCAATATGTGCCAGGAGTGCAGCCGTTGAATTTGTGACAAGTGCACTGTTTAAAAACACAGCTGCATCTCGTTCAACAACGTGACAGATTTCAAGGGCTCTTCAAGCAAGTCTAACAGCATGAAGTGTAAATTGCTGTCTTTCACTGGCGTGTGGATTGTAGTCTTAGTGACAGAACAGCACACCCTCTGGAGGAGCACAAGATCTCGGATAGCAAATTCTGAATTTCCTTATTCTGCACGTATTCTTCGGCTATCAGGTTGACTGGAATAATGATGAACACTGATACTTAAGGTATCATTGCCATCACACAACCTGAGTCAGAAATAATAGAGAACCAAAGGGACTAGCGGCAATGGGGAACTGAAGGGCATGGATATTAGCAAAAAAAAAGTGCTGTAGAAATAAATCGGTTTGAAAGTTAATCAACCCCCCTGGGGGATCTTGGTATATTGAAGGAGGTGGTTGCTTTGGTGGCCATCTTTCAAAATTCTGGAATGGTGCCTGCAGATTGGAATGTAACCAATTAGGCTATTGGACGATCAGCCATGATTGTAATGAATGGCAGAGCAGGCTCAAGGGCCAAATGGTCTCCTCCTACTACTAGCTTCTATGTCAAACCTGTTGAATAGATAAGGGAGGAACCAAGGATTGGTGTTTTTTGATTTATATAGAAGTCTTTTATCAAGGTTTGCACACGGGGTTAGTAAACAAAATTAGACCACATGGGTTGATTGGTTAACTGACAGAAAACCAGAGTAGGAACAAATGGGTCATTTTCAGGTGGGTTGGTTTACCACAATGACCAGTGGACTCCAACAGTTCATAATCTATATTTAATGATTAGGGTATGGAGTCTGATATGTCTGCATGCATTATAATGTAAGATACTTAGCAGAGCAATGTTTAACATAAGACTGGAAAGTGGCATCATCCACAATGTGATGCATATAGTCACATGGTCAGAGAACAGTCTAGAAGAACACTAAGCAGTTAGCCTGCATGGTGGGAACAATGGTATGCAAGACCATACTAGGAGCTGTGAACAGTTAAAACCTACCAATGAAGGAATTTGCATTTAAACTCTTAAGCCTGAAGATCTCATCCATGAGTCACCATCACAACAGCATAAAGAACTTGGATGATTTGAGTTTACAGGTGACCCATATTGGGTGAAAGGGAGTTGAGGGGAGAGGATTTTGACAGGCTTAATGGGCTATAATGTGGATAGATGTGAGGTATCCATCTTGGTAGGAGGATTTGAGGTGCAGAGTGGCTCTTAAATAGTGAGTTTGGAAAGTGTTGTCAAAAGGGACTTTGGGTATCCTTGACAACATCCTTGAAATCTGGCATGCAAGAACAGCAAGCAATAAGGATTTGAGTGCAGGAATAATGATTTCTTGCTTCAGTTGTGTACAACTCTGGCTAGACTGCACCAGGAGTATTGTATACAATTTTAGCCTCCTTACCCAAGTGGCATAATGGTTAGCACTGCTGCCCCACCCCACCAGGAACCAAGTTTGATTCTGGCCTTGGGTCACTGTGCGAAGTCTGCACACTGTCCGTGTCTACCTGGGTTTCCTCTGGATGCTCCAGTTTCCCCCCTCAATGCAAAGATATGCAGTTTAAGGGGCCATTTAGCATGACCAATCAACCTAATGTCCCAAGATGTGTAGGTTAGGAGTTACTTGGTGTTGTGGGGATAGGGCCTGGGTAAGATGCTCTGGAGAGTCAGTGTGGGCTAGATGGGCTGAATGGCCTTATTCTGTATTGTAGAGATTCTATTCTAATGAAAGGTATACTTGCTATAGAGAGCATGCAGTGCCATTCCCCTGCTTCTCCACTCTAACCTCTTTGTACATCGTATATAGTCATGTGAATCATCTAACGGCCTTTTGAATATCTAATATGCGATGGGAGTATGGGACTGAGATGACGATAGATTTCTTCACCCAGTGTATGCACTACTACAATGATTTGAACATAAGAACATAAATAGGAGCAGGAGTAGGCCATCTAGCCCTTCGAGCCTGCCCCGCCATTCAATAAGATCATGGCTGATCTGTCGTGGCTCAGTTTTACTTTCCCGCCCCCTCCCCATAACCCTTAATCCCCTCTCTTATCAAAAACCCATCAACCCGCGTCTTAAAAATATTTAGCGAGGCAGCCTCCACCACTTCAACGGGCAGAGAATTCCAGAGATTCACCACCCTTTGAGTGAAGAAGTTCCTCCTCAACTCCATTCTAAACCGCCCCCCCTTTATCTTGAGGCTGTGCCCCCTAGTCCTCCTGTCTTTTTTGAGCGGGAAGAGTCTCTCCACCTCTATCCTATCCATCCCATTCATCATCTTATACGTCTCAATGAGATCTCCCCTCATTCTTCTAAACTCTAACGAGTACAAGCCTAGTTTATTCAGCCTCTCCTCATAGCTCAACCCCCTCAACTCCGGTATCAGCCTAGTAAACCTCCTCTGCACTCCCTCCAAGGCCAAAATATCTTTGCGCAAGTGCGGCGCCCAAAACTGCACACAGTACTTCCGCTGCGGCCTCACCAATGCCCTATACAGCTGCAGCAAGACCTCCTACTTTTATATTCAATCCCCCTCGCTATGAAGGCCAGCATCCCATTCGCCTTCCTGACCACCTGCAAGCTGGGTTTTTGCGACTCATGCACAAGGACCCCGAGGTCCCTCTGCACCGTCGCCTGTTGCAGTTTTTCGCCACGTAAGTAATAGTTTGTTCTTGGGGTGAAGCGGGTCAAAGGAAATGGGGAGGGAGGGTTGATGGGGAGAAGTGGGATCAGGCTGTTATGTTGGATGATCTACCATGATCACTATGAGATCCTTATCTGAAAAGGAAGAATGCACGGTTATGTGGTGAAGATGGGGGAACGACATGAGGGGCACTGCTCATTAAGAGAGCTGGTACAGATGCGGCAGGCTGAATGATCATCCCCTGGGCTATACATTGATCAAGTTGTAGGGCAGAAGAGTGGGAATTATTGGATAACAGAGTCATCACGAGCATGATGGAATCATGGAATGGTCGCCTCCTGTTGTTTCATTTTATGATTCTACCACAATATGTGCATAAGGTGTGTTGCATAGGATGTTGTAAACTTGCTACCATTTTCAGTGCAAGTCTCCTCCACCGTTCATTATGGCTGATGATTCGCACCCCATTCTCCTGCCTTCTTCCTGTAACCCTTGATTTGCTTATTGATCAAGAACCTATCTATATCTTTGTCTTAACAACACTCGATGACTTGCCCTCCACAGCCCTCTGGCAATGAGTTCCACAGATTCACCATCATCTGGCTGAAGAAATTCATCCACATCTCAGTTTTAAAGGAGTGTCCCTTCACTCAGATTGTGCCCTTGAGTTCTAGTCTTTCGCACAAGTGGAAACATCCTCTCCACGTCCACTATTTCTAGGCCTCTTAGTATTCTGTGAGTTTTCAATTAGATTCCCTCTCACCTTCTAACCTCCAAGTAGAGACCCAGATTTCGCAACCACTCCTTGTATGACAAAATCTTAATTCTTGGGATCATTCTTGTGAACTTCCTCTGGACCCCCTCAAGGCCAGTACATCTTTCCTTGGGTATGGGGCCGAAAACTGTTCACAATATTCCAAATGGGGTCTGACCAGAGCCTTATAAAGCCTCAGCAGTATATTCCTGCAATTGTATTCTAATCCTCTAGAAATGAACACTAACATTGAATTTGCCTTCCAAACTGCCAGCTGAACCTGCATGTTAACCTTGAAAGCCCTGAATCAGGACTCCCAAGTCTCTTGTGCTTCAAATTTCCAAAGCCTTCCCCATTTCAAAAATAGTCTATGCCTCTTCTTCCTACTAAAGTGCATAGCCTCACACTTTCCCACATGGTATTCCATCTGCCACTTCTTCACCCATTCTCGTAGCTTGTCCAAGTCATTCTGCAACCCTGCTCACTTCCTCAATACTACCTGTCCCTCTACATATCTTTGTAACATCTGTAAATTTAGTAACCATTCCTTCAGTCCCATCTAGATCACTAATACATATAGTGAAAAGTTGCTGTCCCAACACCAATCCCTGTCACCAGTTGCCATCCTGAAAAGGACCCCTAACCCCATACTCTTCTATCTGTCAGTCAATCTTCTATCCTTGCCTCCAACACCATTAGTTCTTAGGTTATTTAGCAGCCTCCTGTAAGACACCTTGTCAGAGGTTTTCGGGAAATCCAAATAAATCATGTCCACTGACCTTCCTTTGTTTACTTCTTCGCAACCTCAAAGAATTCTAACAGATTTGTCAGACATGACCTCCCTTTGACAAAACCATGCTGACTCAGCTCTATTTAACCGGGCATTTCCAAGTACTGCACAATTTCACCCTTAATAGTGGACTCTAAGATCTTACCTGTGACCGAGGTCAGGCTAACTGGCCTATAATTTCCCATCTTCTGCCTCCCTCCCTCCTTAAATAGGGTGTTACATTAGCCTTTTTCCAGTCCTGAGACCTTCCCTGACTCCAATGATTGATTGATCTCTGTTCCTTCACAAAACAACCAAATTGTGATGACCAGTTTTGCATTTATATCTGGCCACTTGTGTACGAATTGAGTTTTGGAGGATGTTTATATAATTATTGGTACCTGAGGGGAAACTTGCTGTCACTTTAAATCTGACCGCAGACCAAAAGAGGGAGCCAGAGTAAGGCAGATGAACAACCATAAACGGGGTTTGGGATTTCTGTTTCAGGACCAGTGCAATTTGGGGGAAAAATGATTTTTTTTTAAATAAGTAGTTTGAGTTCTGTGCAAGGCTGAGGGGATATCATATTGCATTTGTGTAAGATCAGTGTTTACTGGCACAAATGTCTGCAAATGAAAGCCATTTGGATTCCTGTGTACAACCACATCAATGTGATTTCACAAAGTTGATGCAGATTTTTTTCAATATTCGTACCATTGGATTGTGTCCAGAAGGTTCCTGCTTTGATGAGTTTTTCATTCTTGAGAAAAGAAAATGGCAACAGTGTTTGCCACCCAAGTCTTTTTGAGTCTCAGATTTGCCCGTCTTATCGTAGAATCCCTACAATGCAGAAGGGGACCATTCGACCCATTGAGTCTGCACCGACCACAATCCCGCTCAGGCCCTATTCCTGTAACCCCACACATTTATGCTGCTAGGGTCAATTTAGCATGGCCATTCAGACTAACCCGCGCATCTTTGGACTTAACAAATAAAGCAAGGCTGTTCAAGCCTGGTCTCATAGCTGATGAAATTTTCGACATGTGGGACCTGTGCATTAATATAAAAATTTGAGCAAGCAATTCCCTAGTCGGATTCTCAGTGTTGAGGTTGTGTGCTTTATGGTCAGGGAGCCCCATTTTCAAATGTTCCACTGGATTTCCTTTAATGTAACAAACACAAGCTTTATATAAGCTTTATATGTTTACAAGCTTTATATGTTCTTAACTTTTTTAAAAAAGTGCAGTGATGGAACAATGCACCTTCTCAGTCTTTAACCATAGTCACCTCAGGAGGGGAATTGTCCAAGAATGCTCTCCCTGTTGAGTCCATTGCAACCCATAAGGGGATGCAGTGAATTTGGTGGCTGTGTAATACCATATCCAGATACTGGTCTGAGACCAATGTCTCCGATATAATGCTAACTTCAGGTTAAAGATCAACTTGCGTACTGGCTGCTTTTCCACTGCACGTACCATATTTCAGGAAAGGATGACTTTTTTCTTTTGTATGAAATGCAGTCTTTTGGTTAAAGAAGGAAACTGAGTTATAGCGTGACGATAAAATAATACATTCTTACATCTGCCAGCCAAAGTGAAGACAGATTTTATTGCATTTGTAACAGTACACCAGGGGTCCTTACACTGAACCTGTGCCACTACATTCATTCCTTATTCTCTTTGAAGATTGTGATGCTTAATCATTATGGCTTAATACTTTAGGGGAATCTTGGTTTCTCGAAGAGGAGCCAAATCTTTCACCCAGGAGTCTAGACTCTTGACTTTTCCCCCTTGCTCTGTAATTTAATAGCACTCTTTGGTATGCTAAGTATATAGAATACTTGTAGTGTAAAAGTGAGTTAAAAGCTATTGTTTCTGCTCTGACATTTCATGAAAGAAAAAGTGTTATATAACACCTTGGATTACTGCCTGACATACGATTGGCCAAAGAGGGTACAGTGATTGATTTGTACATTACGCTGTCCACATATGTGGTATAATGACTGAGAGGGAATAGGAGTAAGCTATTGGATGACTTGGGTGGGGGAAAGAAGAGAGAAATGAGACTCAGCTTGTCAAAAGCAATTTCCATCACTAAACTGGGAAAATGCCTGGGTGGTGCACATGGGGTACAGAGCTCCATTATGTGGGTGGCACCTAATAGGGTGGGTGAAAATGGTCCACGTGAGTCGAGGAGCTTTCCTGTAAGGATTGAGAAACGTGAGTTTTGAATGAGGCGTCCCTTCGGTCACAGGCAACTTGAGCTCCATTTTAAAAACATTAACGGCATTATAACAATACCAATAAAATGCTTGGCCAGCTCTGTTAATGTGTGATTGGTTCCAGGCACACAACTGAGACTGCATGTGAAGGTTTAGGGAATTGAAAACGCAGCTAGCTGTCATTCAAGGTAGTCTGGTGTGCCAGATACAGCTTAGATGTTTCTATATGCAAGCCATTGAAAGCGTTCATGTGAACTGAGGTAGACCTGAATGGATGGAAGCTCCCAATCATGACTATACACCAACTGGACAAACAAAATAATTCACCATTTCACAGATGTGTAAATGAGAGAGAAATGCATGGTGATTAATAAAAGGTGAGACAAACATGAAGCCATTCAAGAAATGTGTTATCAGCCATGCTCTGGATTGCAATGCAATTGACTGTCTCTGAAGAGTTCATGTCATACTAATGATGAGGAATTTATTGAGCCTGCACAATGACTAAGACTTCAAGCTGCATTTTGCTATCATTGGCTCTGGTAGCCAAGTGCAAGATGATGGGACAGAATATCTAGTTATAACTTTTGTTTTTACTCACTTTTATGGGGTGTGGGTGTCACTGACTGGAGTCATAAAGGTTTACAGAATGGAAACAGGGCCTTGGGCCCAATTTGTCAATTTTTTTAAACCCCTAAGCTAACCCCATTTGGCCCATATCCCGCTATACCCAGCTTATCCATGTAACTGTCTAAATGCTTTTCAAAAGACGAAATTGTACCCACCTCTTCTACTACCTCTGGCAGCTTGTTCCAGACACTCACCGCCCTCTGTGTGAAAAAATTGCCCCTCTGGACACATCTGTATCGCTCCCCTCTCGCCTTAAACCTATGCTGTCTAGTTTTAGGCTCCCCTACCTTTGGGAAAAGATATTGATTATCTAGCTGATTTGTGCTTCTCATTATTTTATAGACTTCTATAAGGTCACCCCTCAGCATCCTATGTTCCAGAGGGAAAAGCCTCAGCCTCTCCTTATAACTCAAACCATCAAGCCCTATTAGCACCCTAGTAAATCTTTTCTGCCCTCTTTCTAGTTTAATAATATCCTTTCTATAATAGGGTGACCAGAACTATACATAACATTCCAAGTGTGGCCTTACCAAAGCCTTGTACACTTCATCAAGAAGTCCCAATTCCTGTATTCAATGTTCTGGCCACTGAAACTAAGCATGCTGCTCTGTCCATCCGTGACTCCACTTTCAAGGAGCTACGGACATGTACCCCTAGATCTCTGTTCTGTTACTGTCGCCAAAGCCCTACCATTAACTGAGCAAGTCCTGTCCTGGTTCAGTCTACTAAAATGCATCACCTCACGTTTGTCTAAATTAAACTCCATCTATCATTCGTCAGCCTACTGGCCCAATTGACTAAGATCTTGTTGCAATTGGAACTAACTTCCTTCACTGTCCACCATGCCACCAATCTTGGTGTCATCTGCAAACTTTCTAACTGTGCCTCCTGTAATCTCATCCAAATCATTAATATAAATGACAAATAAGTGGACCCAACGCCAATCCCTGAGGCACACTGCTGGTCACAGGCCTCCAGTTTGAAAAACATCTCTCTACAACCACCCTCTGGCTTCTGTCAAGAAGTCAATTTTATACCCATTTAGATAGCTCACCCTGGATCCCAAGGTGAGATTTAACCTCGTGCAACAACCTACTATGCAATAACTTGCCAAAGGCCTTGCTACAGTCCATGTAGACAACATCAACTGTACTACCCTCATCTACCTTCTTGGTTATCCCTTCAAAAAACTCAATTAAATTTGTGAGAGATGATTTTCCACTCTCAAAGCCATGCTGACTGTCCTTAATCAGTCCTTGCGTCTCTCAATGCCTGTAGATCCAGTTTCTCAAAATACCTTCCAACAACTCACCCACCACAGATGTGAGGGTCACTGACCTGTAGTTCCTACGCTTTTCCCTGCAGCCCTCCTTAAACACAGGCACAGCATTTGCCACACTCCAACCTTCAGGCACCTCGCCCGTAACTATTGGCGAATCAAATATCTCGGCTAGGGGACCCGCGATTTCCTCCCTAGCCTCTCGTGTCCTGAGATACATGCCCATCGGATCCTGGGGATGGCCAGCATTTATTGCCTATCCCTAGTTGCCCTCGAGAAGGTGGTGATGAGCCACCTTCTTAAATAGCTACAGTCCCTCTGCACCCACAGTGCTGTTAGGGAAGGAGACTCAAAATGCCCAAATTGTCAATTGTATCTCCTGAGTATGTAAAGCATGGTCTGTGCTTTCTCTTTTAAATGTAAAACACTCTTCTCCTGGCGCGGATCACTCATAATAGTATACTCCAGACTTTATTCTGTCAATATGAGACAGGGCTATATTGAACTTTTGGAAAGTCATCCAACTTGCATTATTTTTGTCATTCAATTGAGTTTCTCTAAAAGATGCAGGGAGAAAGCAAGGTTTGGATCAAAAAGAAAATACAATCCCAAGCATCATGCCAAACCATCAAAATAAGAGGAAAATGTTGGAAGGAGGAGGACTTGGGGATATTTCAGAATGTTTGATGTCCAGAAAAAATATAAAGCAGAATTGGCTGGTCAGACGTTCTGCAATTACGTAAGGGTATGGAGGAAGAATCCTTCAAGCCATTGAACAAACCTACGTTAGCGCAATGTTTTTGATCACTTCAGCTACTGAATATTTTTCAGATACAGCAAGTTCTGCTGCAGTTCTTATCTAAAAATAACATGTTGCATTTGTTAAAATGAAAGCCAGTATAGTAACTATGGTTACTGGATGAAAATATGAAAGTTGGAAAATTGGAAAGGTTAATTTTAAAAATGTCAATTTGTTTCCGAGCTACCATAGAAAGTACTTTAATACCCATTAGTTTCCTGTTGTGCTCTGGTGAATCCATTCATTACATCCTTCCTTTTTAGGGAAGGAAATTTGCCATCTATACCTGGTCTGGTTAATATGACTCCAGATCCACAGCTCTTAACTGCCCTCTGAAATGGCCCAGCAAGCCACTCAGTTCAAGGGCGATTATGGTTGGGCAACAAATGCTGCCCTTGTCAGTGACACCCACGTTCCATGAAAGAATAAGGAAGAAAATCATCACTGTGGCCAAACAATCCTGCTTCAATTTTTTTTGAAAAGTAATGCCTAGGGCCAAACAATAAATGCAGCGTAACCAATGTCATCCACATTGCAAGGATACTTTTAATGAAAGGTTAGATACATAACTGACGCACGGACAAGTTTGTTATTATGGAAGATTTTAATTTTCTCTGAGTAAGAGAAAAGCAGCTTGAGTACTAAAAAGCAAGGTGTCTATAATGTACTCGGAATAGTTATCCAGAGCTTCATATCTTAGCATTGGTGAGAGAAAGAGCCATGATGTACTTAGTGATGAATAGTGAGCCTGAGTTATGTAACATGATGGGAAGGAAGCATTATGCAAATAGTAACTATTGTGGAAGCTCATATTCAAGAGCGAGAAAAGCAAGTCCTAAACTAAAGTTTTAATTTAAACAAGGCAAAAGCTTTGGTTGAGAAATGAATTGGCCACAATAAACTGGGTAAACCTCCAGACAAATAGTGGGTGCAATGCAAAGCAATTTTATATACACCAAGAAGTACAAGCTCTTGTCTGTACAGTTAACAGATAAGATGTAGTACAAGTTTAAAAATTGCACAAATCCAATAGAAAACCAAAATTGAATGGACTGGGAATGGAGAAAGTGGCTGAGGGATGGAATGGGACTAGAGATGGGAAAGTAGTAAAATAAATCTTGTGCGGGATATCAAATGTAGAAGGATTTATAGAGATGATGCTCAAGGAGAATATGGGCCCATTGGAAGCTAATGGAGGCAGCACTGTTCTGGACTACAATGAAATGGAAAACTTCATAGAATTGTAGCATTGGTGCAGTGCAGAAGAGGCCATTCCATCCATCAAGTTGCACCTGCTTTCTGACAGTGCGGCAGGGGTGTGTATGGCACCATCTCCATAATTCTACACGTATTTACTCTGCTAATCTCCCTAACCTACACACTTTGGGACATTAAGGTGCAATTTAGCATGACCAGTCCACCTAACCTGCACGTCATTGGACTGTGGGAGGAAACCCATGTAGACAGTAGGGTAATGTGCAAACTCCACACAGATGGTCACCAATACTGGCATCGAGCCCAGGTCCCTGACACTGAACAAGACTGTCAGCCACTGTGCCACCCTGAACTTGTTAAATGAGTTTTCATAATTTAAGGAAGGGGTTAAAATAGCAAGAAGATGGAAAACTGCAAATATGTCAAGGGATGGACCTTACTGGATTTATCGTAAAGATGATGGAGAAAATAATTATGTTTAAGATAAGCAATGACCAACATTTAGCTAAGAAGGGAGAAATCCATTTGAACAATCCATGAATTTTTGGTAGTTATTGTAATCTGTCATTGGAGATGGTGACAAAAGCACCCTGACATATGAGTTAATCATAGACAAAGTCTATCCAAGTGGTGGCTTCTAAGTCACTTGAGAACTATCTAAATTACTTTTAAAGTAATTGTGAGCATGGTATCTATATGGACTTCAGAAGGTGTATGCAAAGTTCTACATGAGATTGAAAACTAAGTAACATGCACAGAATTGGGGATAGCTTTGACCTGGGTTGGCAATGGATTGGGAGGTAAACATTGGAGTGTAGGAATGAAGTAACTCCTCTCAGGCAGGCTGTGATCAGTCATGTTTCATAAGAACATAAGAAATAGGAGCAGGAGTAGGCCATCTAGCCCTTCGAGCCTGCCCCGCCATTCAATAAGATCATGGCTGATCTGTCGTGGCTCAGTTCCACTTTCCCGCCCTCTCCCCATAACCCTTAATCCCCTCTCTTATCAAAAACCCATCAACCCGCGTCTTAAAAATATTTAGCGAGGCAGCCTCCACCACTTCAATGGGCAGAGAATTCCAGAGATTCACCACCCTTTGAGTGAAGAAGTTTCTCCTCAACTCCGTTCTAAACCACCCCCCCTTTATCTTGAGGCTGTGCCCTCTAGTCCTCCTGTCGTTTTTGAGCGGGAAGAGTCTCTCCACCTCTATCCTATCCATCCCATTCATCATCTTATACGTCTCAATGAGATCTCCCCTCATTCTTCTAAACTCTAACGAGTACAAGCCTAGTTTATCCAGCCTCTCCTCATAGCTCAACCCCCTCAACTCCGGTATCAGCCTAGTAAACCTCCTCTGCACTCCCTCCAAGGCCAAAATATCTTTGCGCAAGTGCGGCGCCCAAAACTGCACACAGTACTCCAGCTGCGGCCTCACCAATGCCCTATACAGCTGCAGCAAGACCTCCCTACTTTTATATTCAATCCCCCTCGCTATGAAGGCCAGCATCCCATTCGCCTTCCTGACCACCTGCTGCACCTGCAAGCTGGGTTTTTGCGACTCATGCACAAGGACCCCGAGGTCCCTCTGCACCGTCGCCTGCTGCAGTTTTTCGCCACGTAAGTAATAGTCCTTCCTACCATTCTTCCTACCAAAGTGGACCACCTCACACTTGCCAACATTAAATTCCATTTGCCATTTCCTGGCCCATTCGCCCAGCCTATCTAGATCCTTCTGCAGACTCTCCACACCCTCCGCACAATTTGCCATTCCACCAATTTTGGTGTCATCAGCAAATTTCGACACCCTACACTCGGTTCCCTCCTCCAGATCATCTATATAAATGGTAAATAGCTGAGGCCCCAGCACCGACCCCTGGGGCACTCCACTAGTCACCATCCGCCAATCCGAATAGCACCCGTTGACCCCCACTCTCTGCCTCCTATTTGACAACCAATCCTCTATTCACGCTAACACCCTACCCCCAACTCCATGTCCCTCGACCTTCTGTAATAACCTCTTGTGAGGTACTTTGTCAAACGCCTTCTGAAAATCCAGAAAGACCACATCCACCGGCTCTCCTCTATCCACCGCCCTAGACACATCCTCATAGAACTCCAGTAAATTTGTCAGACACGACTTCCCTTTAATGAAACCGTGCTGCGTCTGCTCTATCAAGCAATTCCCTTCAAGATGCCTCGCAATTTCCTCCTTAATGACGGATTCTAACATTTTACCTACCACAGACGTTAAACTAACCGGCCTATAATTCCCCGCCTTTTGCCTGGCACCCTTCTTAAACAAGGGCGTAACATTAGCCGTTTTCCAATCTTCCGGCACTTCCCCGGAATCCAGCGACGTCTGGAAAATAACCACCAAGGCATCCACTATCACCTCCGCCATTTCTTTCAGCACCCTCGGATGCAATCCATCCGGTCCTGGGGACTTGTCCACAATCAGCCCCTCCAGTCTGTCAGTCTTGTTTCCCAAGAATCTCTTTGGGAGCCTCAAGTTGTCACAGGTATCTATTAATAACTTGGATGAAGAAACAGAGTTGTATATCCATGCTTGCAAATAACATTAAATTGGGAGATGGAATGTGTTCTATAAATTCTGGTAGGAAGTTACAAAAGGGAAGACTTTAAATGAGTGGATTAAGCTAGCGTTTCAGATCATTGTGGGGAAAATATAAATTCCAAAAGGTGAATCAAAACAATTCTGAATGGCGAGACCCCAGGAACTATGGAGGAAGCAAGAAATGTGATCGACCTGCATGTGATTGTTTGCTGGAGCAGACGAGTGAAGGAACAGAGAGAGAGATAAGAATTTACCTGTTAAAAAACCTGTTTAAATAAGTTTAAAGCACTTTGTTCCTTGTAGAACTGTTTAAATCATTTAAAAGCATTTTTGCGGGCTTTTTGTATTTACCGCTTTAAGAATTCTGAGGGAGTGGTTAGAAGGGAGTTGAGGACCAGCAAGCTTTAAATCAGCACCAGGTTTAAAAGGAGGCCTGGTATAGATAGCAGGCAACGTTGGAGCGGGCAGCGGAGTGAGGGGGAAGCAGAGTGAGCTATTAGGGCTTAATATCAAAAGGGCTGGGGAGAAAAAGGGCCAGGTGAGTTCGTGTGGAAATTTTCAATACTACTACAGTGAATAATGGAGGGGCATGTGATGTGTTGTTTCTGTATGATGTGGGAACTCGTGGACACCAGGGTCCTTCCCAGTGACCATGTCTGCAGTAAGTGCAGGTTGCTGGAGGAGCTCCAGCTCAAGGTAGATGAGCTGGCCTCTGAGCTACAGACACTGAGGATCATCAGGGGGAGAGAGGGTGCCATTGTCAATGGGATGCAAGTGACATCCATCCACCACCACCACCTCCTCTCTTTCCCCCCCGACTGGCTAACTCTACGGGTCGGGAACAAGGGGGGCTGATGAGAGGAAGAAGGGGGGTGGGGAGAGGAGGCCTCAGCCTCTCAATCTGCATAACAGGTTTGAGGTTCTTGCTTCCAGTCTGGACGAGGACGAGGGAGGTGAGGTCGGTGAGCAAACTGCACACGGTACAGTGATGCAGCAGGACATAGGCAAGGAGAAGGTGAAAAGGAACGTAGTAGTGATTTGGGGTGAAGGGTATTGACACTGTCCTTTGTCACAATGACAAAGTGCGCAGAAGGGTGTGTTGTCTGCCTGGTGCTCGGGTCCGGGATGTCGCATCTGGGCTGCAGAGGAACCTGGAGTGGGAGGGTGAGAATCCGGTCGTCGTGGTACATGTGGGTGCCAACGACATAGGCAAAATGCAAACTGAGGATCTGGGGAGGGAGTATGAGAAGCTGGGAATGGAATTAAAAAGTAGAACCGACAAGGTGGTTGTCTCTGGGCTACTGCCTGAACCCAGTGCAGACGGGCGTAGGGTTGATAGGATTAAGGAAGTGAATGGGTGGCTCAGGGATTGGTGTGGGAGGAATGGGTTTGAATTTATGGGGCATTGGCAACAGTATTGGGGTAGGTGGGACCTGTTCGGGCGGGATGGGGTTGGTCTGAACCGTGCTGGGACCAGAGTGCTGGCAAATAGAGTAAAGAGGACTATAGATAGGGCTTTAAACTAATTGGGGGGGGGGGGGGGGGGGCGGAGGGTGCAAGGGTAGGTGACATTACAGGGCCTAAGGTTAAGGAGAGGGTACAGGTAAGGGAAGAGGCCGAGGATGTCCCAATAATAGAGGGAGTAGGGGGCGTGAGTATGGTTGGTGGCGTTACGGCAAATAGGGTCCAGGTGAAGGCTGAGATGAAGGCACTTTATCTGAATGCACGAAGCATTCGGAATAAAGTGGATGAGCTGGTGGCGCAGATCGGCACAAATGGATATGATCTGGTGGCCATTACAGAGACGTGGCTGCAAGGTGACAGGGACTGGGAGCTGAATGTCCAGGGGTATCAAGTGTTTAGGAAGGATAGGCGGGAGGAAAAACTGGGGGGGGGGGCGTAGCTCTGCTGATTAAGGATAGCATCAGGGTGGTAGCAAGGGATGATATTGGAGCCAAGGAGCAGAAAGTGGAATCGTTGTGGGTAGAGATTAGGAACAGCAAAGGGAGGAAGACGCTGGTGGGTGTCGTCTATAGGCCCCCGGATAATGATCTGGAGATGGGGCGGGCTGTTAACGCGCAAATAAGTGCAGCGTGCAGGAATGGGACAGCCGTAGTTATAAGAACATAAGAAATAAGAACATAAGAAATAGGAGCAGGAGTAGGCCATCTGGCCCTTCGAGCCTGCCCCGCCATTCAATAAGATCATGGCTGATCTGTCGTGGCTCAGTTCCACTTTCCCGCCCTCTCCCCATAACCCTTAATCCCCTCTCTTATCAAAAACCCATCAACCCGCTTCTTAAAAATATTTAGCGAGGCAGCCTCCACCACTTCAACGGGCAGAGAATTCCAGATATTCACCACCCTTTGAGTGAAGAAGTTCCTCCTCAACTCCGTTCTAAACCGCCCCCCTTTATCTTGAGGCTGTGCCCCCTAGTCCTACTGTCTTTTTTGAGCGGGAAGAGTCTCTCCACCTCTATCCTGTCCATCCCATTCATCATCTTATACGTCTCAATGAGATCTCCCCTCATTCTTCTAAACTCTAACGAGTACAAACCAAGTTTATTCAGCCTCTCCTCATAGCTCAACCCCTCAACTCCGGTATCAGCCTAGTAAACCTCCTCTGCACTCCCTCCAAGGCCAAAATATCTTTGCGCAGGTGCGGCGCCCAAAACTGTACACAGTACTCCAGTTGCGGCCTCACCAATGCCCTATACAGCTGCAGCAAGACCTCCCTACTTTTATATTCAATCCCCCTCGCGATGAAGGCCAGCATCCCATTCGCCTTCCTGACCACCTGCTGCACCTGCAGGCTGGGTTTTTGCGACTCATGCACAAGGACCCCGAGGTCCCTCTGCACCGTCGCCTGCTGCAGTTTTTCGCCACGTAAGTTTTTTATGGGGGATTTCAATCTACATATAGATTGGTCGACCCATGTTGGACGCGGTGGGCTCGAGGAGGAGTTCTTGGAATGCTGCTGGGATAGTTTCCTGGAACAGTGTGTGTTGGAGCCGACGAGGGAGCGAGCTATCTTGGATCTAGTGTTATGAAATGAGGCGGGTAGAATTAGGGACCTTGCGGTGAAGGATCCTCTTGGGGAGAGTGATCATCGTATGGTGGAGTTTCTGGTGCAGATGGAGGAGGAGAAAGTGGGTTCCCGGACGTGCGTCCTTTGTTTGAACAGAGGGGAGTACGGTAGGATGAGAGAAGAATTGGCGAATGTGGACTGGGGGAGCGCGTTGGAGGGAGGGTCTGCTGAGGAGCAGTGGAGGATCTTTAAGGAGATCTTTCTTGGTGCTCAGCAGAAATTTATTCCGATGGTCAAAAAGGACCGTAGGAGGAGAGGTAATAAGCAGTGGATAACGAAGGAGGTGAAGGAAAGTGTTAAATTAAAAGCGGAGGCGTTTAGAGTAGCTAAGAGTAGTGGGCGAGAAGAGGATTGGGAGAGGTTTAAATGTCAACAAAGATTGACAAAGAAGTTGATAAAGAAGGGTAGGAGAGACTATGAAGCTGGGCTAGCGCTTAATATAAAAAAGGATAGCAAGAGTTTTTATAAATATATAAAAAGGAAGAGGCTGGCTAGGGTGAACGTTGGACCCTTAGAGGATGAGAAGGGGGACTTAGTGGTAGGGATGGGGATATGGCTAAGGTCTTGAATAACTTTTTTGTTTCTGTCTTCACGGAGGAGAACGTGAATAATTTGCCGGGTGTTAGAGATGGAAAGGTGGTAGGACTGGAGGGTCTAAATGACATTACTGTTACTAGAGAGGCGGTGCTTGACAGACTGGAGGGGCTGATTGTGGACAAGTCGCCAGGACCGGATGGAATGCATCCGAGGGTCCTGAAAGAAATGGCGGAGGTGATAGTGGATGCCTTGGTGGTTAAAGATATTTTGGCCTTAGAGGGAGTGCAGAGGAGGTTTACTAGGCTGATACCAGAGTTGAGGGGTTGAGCTATGAGGAGAGGCTGAATAAACTGGGCTTGTACTCGTTAGAGTTTAGAAGAATGAGAGGAGATCTCATTGGGACGTATAAGATGATGAATGGATGGATAGGATAGAGGTGGAGAGACTCTTCCCGCTCAAAAAAGACAATAGGACTAGGGGGCACAGCCTCAAGATAAAAGGGGGGCGGTTTAGAACGGAGTTGAGGAGGAACTTCTTCACTCAAAGGGTGGTGAATATCTGGAATTCTCTGCCCGTTGAAGTGGTGGAGGCTGCCTCGCTAAATATTTTTAAGAAGCGGGTTGATGGGTTTTTGATAAGAGAGGGGATTAAGGGTTATGGGGAGAGGGCGGGAAAGTGGAACTGAGCAGCAACAGATCAGCCATGATCTTATTGAATGGCGGGGCAGGCTCGAAGGGCTGGATGGCCTACTCCTGCTCCTATTCCTATTTCTTATGTTCTTATGATTGGAAAACGGCTAATGTTACACCGTTGTTTAAGAAGGGTGGCAGGCAAAAGGCAGGGAATTATAGGCCGGTTAGTTTAACGTCTGTTGTAGGTAAAATGTTAGAATCCGTCATCAAGGAGGAAATAGCGAGGCATCTTGAGAGGAATTGCTTGATAGAGCAGACGCAGCACGGTTTCGTTAAAGGGAAGTCGTGTCTGACAAATTTACTGGAGTTCTATGAGGATGTGTCTAGGGCGGTGGATAGAGGAGAGCCAGTGGATGTGGTCTTTCTGGATTTTCAGAAGGCGTTTGACAAGGTACCTCACAAGAGGTTATTGCAGAAGGTCAGGGGACATGGAGTTGGGGGTAGGGTGTTAGCGTGGATAGAGGATTGGTTGTCAAATAGGAAGCAGAGAGTGGGGGTCAATGGGTGCTATTTGGATTGGCGGATGGTGAATAGTGGAGTGCCCCAGGGGTCGGTGCTGGGGCCTCAGCTATTTACCATTTATATAGATGATCTGGAGGAGGGAACCGAGTGTAGGGTGTCGAAATTTGCTGATGACACCAAAATTGGTGGAACGGCAAATTGTGCGGAGGGTGTGGAGAGTCTGCAGAAGGATCTAGATAGGCTGGGCGAATGGGCCAGGAAATGGCAAATGGAATTTAATGTTGGCAAGTGCGAGGTGGTCCACTTTGGTAGGAATAATGGTAGGAAGGATTATTACTTACGTGGAGAAAAACTGCAGCATGCGACAGTGCAGAGGGACCTCGGGGTCCTTGTGCATGAGTCGCAAAAACCCAGCTTGCAGGTGCAGCAGGTGGTCAGGAAGGCGAATGGGATGCTGGCCTTCATAGCGAGGGGGATTGAATATAAAAGTAGGGAGGTCTTGCTGCAGCTGTATAGGGCATTGGTGAGGCCGCAGCTGGAGTACTGCGTGCAGTTTTGGGCGCCGTACTTACGCAAGGATATTTTGGCCTTGGAGGGAGTGCAGAGGAGGTTTACTAGGCTGATGCTGGAGTTGAGGGGGTTGAGCTATGAGGAGAGGCTGAATAAATTAGACTTGTACTCGTTGGAGTTTAGAAGAATGAGGGGAGATCTCATTGAGACGTATAAGATGATGAATGGGATGGATAGGATAGAGGTGGAGAGACTCTTCCCGCTCAGAAAGGATAGTAGGACTAGGGGGCACAGCCTCAAGATAAAGGGGGGGCGGTTTAGAACGGAGTTGAGGAGGAACTTCTTCACTCAAAGGGTGGTGAATCTCTGGAATTCTCTGCCCGTTGAAGTGGTGGAGGCTGCCTCGCTAAATATTTTTAAGACACAGGTTGATGGGTTTTTGATAAGTGAGGGGATTAAGGGTTATGGGGAGAGGGCGGGAATGTGGAACTGAGCCACGACAGATCAGCCATGATCTTATTGAATGGCGGGGCAGGCTCGAAGGGCTAGATGGCCTACTCCTGCTCCTATTTCTTACGTTCTTACGTTAGTAAAAGCTTTCTTCCTGGAATGTTCGCTTTTACATCAAGGAATCGGTGCTTAATGAGCAAGCAATGTTTGTTGTCTAGAGCTTCAGTATTCTAGGTGGGGCTTGACTGTATTCAATTACGGAGCTGACACCTCAAAGGATATGTTGACCTTGAGCAGGTTATTACTTTGACTCAGAATTATACCAAAGCTAAAAGGGTTGAACTAAAAGTTTGCATAAACTTGGCTTGTGTAGTCCCTTGAATTTTTGACAATGGAGGGGTAATCACTTCGGGTAGTTTGAAATGGTGAAGGGATTTGATCAGGTACAGTTAGAGCAACATTTTTAACTAAGCTGTTTGGGGGGAAAGACTTGAAGTATTTTTCAAAGACGGGGTACTGATGTCTGGAACTTGTTTTCCCAAGTGGCAGTGGATGATAACTTTGACGTTTTTGAAGACTTGTATTGATAGATCTTATGGCTGAAGGTCATCATGGGGTCAAAGGTGGGTAAATGGCTTTGAGATGCAGATAAGCCATGATCTAAAGTTGCAAGACAGGCTCAAAGGGCTGAATGGTCTCAATTTTGCATACTCTGTTTTGATGTACAATTTGAAAGTTGTGTGATGTAAATTAAATCTAATGTTGGCAATACACTTTCCTTTTCAGAAAGATACGGAAGAGAAGCCACCAGAGTTGAAGGAAGAGCAGGTTGCTGTTATCCAGAAACTTGAACAAACAATTGAACAGTTGAGGACCAAAATAGCTGAACTGGAGAAGCACTCTGTCCTGTTAGACCAAGAGAGGACTGTAAGGGACCACGGATCCGGTAGTGACGATGTAGTCTCAGAAGCTTCTTCAGACATTCACCTTCAGACAGACAGACAAACCTTTCTTTGCAGTTTACAGACTTCTTGTATAGATGCTAAATCTGTACAGACTTCCCCTACACAAGAATATACAACTGACCAAGTGCCTTTATTTGATAGACAATCGTCACAAACTTCACTTCTAAATTGCAGGGTTTCTTCATCTCAGGATCAGTCCCTTTCTGTAGCTTCATCACAGCCAAAAACTCCAACAGACCCATGTAGTACTTTGTCACAAAGGTTGACACCTCACCCAAGTGAAATACCCCTTTCTGTGTCTACGACATCAGATCAAAACGTACAGCAATTTTTATCCAGCCGAGGCTCTTTGCCCGTGGCTGACGGTGAAGCCCCCCCTCTACCCTCTGCTGACCCCTCGCATCTGCCTACGTTGTCGAGTTGTGAGCTACCGCTACCGCCTCCTTTGCCTGGTACTCTGCTCCCACCTCCCCCACCCCCTCCTCCACTGCCTGGCTCTGCATTCCCAACGCCACTGCCGCCTCCGCCTCCTCCTCCTCCACCTCCACCCCCTTTGCCTGGCTCTGCTTTTGCCCCCCCTCCCCCACCCCCTCTGCCTGGTTCCTCGCTCCCCCCTCCCCCACCCCCTCTGCCTGGTTCCTCGCTCCCTGCTCCCCCATCCCCTCCTCCACTGCCTGGCTCTGCATTCCTGACGCCGCTGCCACCTCCCCCTCCCCCGCCCCCTCTGCCTGGTTCTGCGCTCCCCCCTCCCCGCCCCCTCTGCCTGACTTCTTGCGTCCCCTTCCCCCTCCCCCTCCCCCTCCCCCTCTGCCTGGCTCTGTGCTGCCCCCTCCCCCACCCCCTCTGCCTGGCTCAGTGCTCCCCCTTCCTCCTCCCCCACCCCCTCTGCCTGGCTCAGCGCTCCCCCTTCCTCCTCCCCCACCCCCTCTGCCTGGCTCAGCGCTCCCCCTTCCTCCTCCCCCACCCCCTCTGCCTGGCTCAGCGCTCCCCCCTCCTCCTCCCCCACCCCCACTGCCTGGCTCTGCGCTACCTCCTCCCCCACCCCCACTGCCTGGCTCTGCGCTACCACCTCCCCACCCCCTCTGCCTGGCTCTGTGCTCCCCTCTCCCCCTCCCCCGCCCCTCTACCTGGCTCTGCACTTCCCCCTCCTGCCCCCCTCTGCCTGGCCCTGCGCTCCCCCCTCCCCCGCCCCCTTTGCCTGGTACTGTACTGCCTCCCCCTCCTCTGCCTGGAGCAGGGCTCCCTGGAATAGAAGCCCCTCCAGCAGTGGGCCAAGGTGTGTCAGCGCCACCCTTTCCTCCACCAGGCTGTGGTTTTCTCCCGCCACCTCTCCCGTCAGGAATCTTCGCGTTTGGAATGACGAAAGACAAATTACCCAGGAAAGTTCCAATTGATCCATCCCGACCAATGAAGCCTCTCTATTGGTCAAGAATTCAGCTGAGTAACAAAAGGTAAATGGATAATGATCCTGTCTACAAATTTGACTGAAATTCTAAGGCGTTTGCAGTAATTAGAAAGTTGGTAAATTTTCAAAAATCCAGTTGCATAATTCAATGACATAACTTTTCAAATGTTATTGAAACAAGTTAGACCGTATTAGAGTTGAAATTCCCATTAATTCTATAAGGGAAGACCATTGGGTAGGTAGTGGGAGACAAGATGGAAAGTGAGATTTTAAGGAAAGAGAAATGATGAAGGAATGAAATTAATATAATATAAATGGAAATGGGGTGAAGGTGGAGGAAAGAGTTAACGGTCTGAAGTTGTTGAACTCCATGTTAAGTCTTGAGTCTGTAAAGTGCCTAATCAGAGGGGCTGCTGCTCCAGTTGAGGTTGGGTTTCACTGGAACATTGCAACAGGCCAAGAACGGACATGTGGACAGGAGATCAGGATGGGGTTTGAAATGGCCAGCAACAGGAAGGCTTGGGTCCTGCTTGTGGACAGACCAAAAGCATTCTGCGTTTGGCCTCTGCTATGAAAGGTCAATCACATTGGGAGAACCAAATGCAACAGACCACAAGATGTATCAGCAGTGCCAGTCTGGAAACTGGCATCATCAGAACAGGTGCGGCAGTGGTGAAGGAATGGAGAATGGGATGGAGTTCTTGCAGGATGTGGGGTGTGGAGAGCTATAGTCAAGATAGTTGTTGGAGTTGATAGGTTTGTAACAGATACTAGTGGACAGTCTAACACCATAAATGGAGCCAGAGAGGTCAAGGAAGAGAAGTGTCAAAGGTGGACCATGTGAAGATGATGGAAAAAAGTTGATCAATTTGGCTTCCAATTTCCATCCCTCCAAGTCCAGCAATGACCATGACTGCTGACCAACAACCCCCCAAAAAGCATTATCACTGCAAACTCCAGGCCCAAATTTCTTTTGGCACTCGATTTAAAAGCTTTTCACAGCAAATCTGTAGCACAATTGTAAAGAGGACAATTGATCCTAAATGGAAAGTCGCAACATGGAAATGGATTTACAGAGTGCTGTTAAACATTGTCACGTGTGCGAAAGCACTGGGAAGCAAGGTCCGGTTGTGATCTAGATTGATTTTGTTTACTTGTAGGCCTCAAAGGCAATCCTATTGTTTATGTAAAATTGGCTTTTGTTCTGTGAATACTAACAGCAGGGAGATTGTCTCTCTTTCCAGGATCATTGCCAGGCAGTCTTTTTCCAAAGAGAAATGTGCTCACGTTGATATTGCATCATTGGTTCGGCGCTGTCTCCTCCTGCTTTTTTGGAAGAATAACAAAGGCAGAGAGAAATTAAATCATCTTGAAGTATATGGCCACTGATGTGATATAAATTGGTTTCAGCAGTCACTGTCAGTTTCAGCGGCAGACAGTTCCAGATCTGGCCCTGCTTACAGACTAACGTGTGTGGTGACAGTCCCCTCCTCCCTTGTATTTTGCGGGTTCATTGTGATAGAGTCCCTACAGTGCAACTGGAGGTCATTTGATCCATCAAGGCTGCAGTGACTACAATCCCATCCAGGTCCTATCCCTGTAACCCCATGTATTTATCCTGCTAATGCTCCTGACACCAAGGGGTAATTTGCTGTGGCGAATCCACCTAACACACCTTTAGAGCTTGGGAGGAAACTGGAGTACCCTGAGGAAACCCATGCATGGGAGAACGTACAGACTCTGCACAGCGTAGAGCATCTGCAAGCTTAACCTTGCTTGCTTGTGTTTACTTTTGATCTGTGACACATTTCTAATGAAAAGGTTGGTTTACGAAAATGAAACAAAAGTGCTAGAAATATTAGTATTAAATATTGAGCAGGCAGTGTCTTTGGCAAAAGAAGCAGAGTTGATAAGCATGATCTTACTGACTGTTCACGCCCCGTTACTGCTGCAAGCACGGGTGGAGAATATGGTGCTCAGCCAAATCTCTGATTGCTGTGGAACGGGAGAATCCCACCAGTATGAACGGATGGGAAATTTAGCCCATTATTTCAGGTTGTGACCTTTCATCAGAACAGGGAAAAATTAGAAGTATAATAGCTTTTAAGTAGGTAAAGTGGGGTAGGATGGAAAGGAAGACCTGGGATAGGGTGGGTTGGAGCCAAAGAGATTGGCAATGGGAACAGTGAAGATGGGTCCAGAGAAGGTGTCATGGCAGCATAATGAACAGCATAGAATCATAGAATCCCACCGTGCAGGAGGCGGTCATTGAGCCCATGGAGTCTGCAGCAATCACAGTCTCAGCGAGCCTGCTCACACTAAGGGGCAATTTATCATGGCCAGTTCACCTAATCTGCATATCTTTGGATTGTGTGGGAGGAGACGTGGGGAGAATGTGCAAACTCCACACAGTGAACCAAGCTGGGAATCGAATGCAGGTCCCTGGCGCAGTGAGGCAGCAGTGCTAACCACTGTGCCGCCCAGAGGTGTGAATGGTATTATAATAAACAACTGCCATCTGAAGGCATGGATGAGAAAAGCAGGATCAAAACCTGCAAAGGAAAAGAAACAAAATGGGGAAGCAGAGAGAGGTTGTTGAACTCGAGATTAAAATTCATAATATGAAGATGAGATGCTGCTCCTCGAGATTGCAATGAGCTTTTTATTGGAATGGAGGTTTCAGTTGACCCATTGGCTTACAAAAATGAGTGCAAAGTTAGTTCTTTGCCACTGCTGCTTTTTTTGGCCTGGTTAAGCATTTATTTATTACTGTCATGAGTAGGCTTACATGAACACTGCAGTGAAGTTACTGTGAAAATCGCCCAGTTGCCACGCTCCAGTGCCTACACTGAGGGAGAATTTAGCATGGTCAGTGCACCTAACCAGCACATCTTTCGGATGTGATTTTGTTCCCCCGATATCTTTCTTGTGAATATAGATACAAGAGCTATTTAACTGGTTAGTGTTTTGTTGTCGATTATGTATTTAATTCAGGAAGTTGTAAATACCGGCAATGTGAAATTTTTCTGGATCAATGTTTTATTTCTGGATTGCTATGATCAATAACTAGTGAATAACATTTGGGTGGCACAGTGGTTAACATTGTTGCCTCACAGCCTTCGGGACCTGGATTCAACTCCCAGCTTAGGTCGCTGTCTGTATAGAGCCTGCATGGTCTCCCCATGTCTACGTGAGTTTCATCCAGGTGCTGTGGTTTCTTCCCACGGTCTGAAAGATATGTTGGTTAGGTGCATTGGCCATGCTAAATTCTCCCTTGATGAGAGGGCGGGAATGTGGAACTGAGCCACGACAGATCAGCCATGATCTTATTGAATGGCGGGGCAGGCTCGAAGGGCTAGATGGCCTACTCCTGCTCCTATTTCTTATGTTCTTATCCAAACAGGCACTAGAGTGTGGCGACTACAGGATTTTCACAGTAACTTCATTGCAGTGTTAATCTAAGCCTACTTGTGACACTAATAAACAAAATGAAGATAATGTCAGTCAACAAAATGTTTTGAATTATTTTAAAGGTAAGGACACCGTAGTCCAAAATGGCCATTGGCTGCTCTTCCCTTTTGAGGGGGAGAGCCGATTGTTGGTGATTTAACCTGAGGATCACCTCCAGACAAGGGATAAGGTTGAGAAGGTTGGGCCTTCAGGAATAACCTCCAGCCATTAATGAAATTAAACTTGTGCTGTTGGCCTTGCTCTGCATCATTAACTAGCTGTTCAGCCAACTGAACTAAACCAATTTGTGACTTGCCAAAGATCCATCAAGGGTCCCATCACTTCAATGTTTTTCTTGAGCAGAAAAGGGAAATAAGTGCTTCACATTGGGTTGTTGCAGTTCGGATATAAACGTTGAATGCTTTTATACATTTTTGTGGGACTTCATCTCTTGTTCCATCATATCCATTATCTTGCATGCTTGCAAGTGAATCCAGCTTAATATAGTGTGACAAAAACAGCTCATGCTGGGCAAACTCAGGCCTAGCAGCATCTGTGGAGAGAGAAACGGTTAATATTTCGAGTCCTAATGACTTTTCTTTTCAGAGCCTTGAAGTATTTCCTCACTGACCAGTAACAATAAAGGTCACTGTGACAATTTCTTCTCCCAGTCTCACCAGGGCATATCGTACATTACGAAGGATGATGAGTCTCTTTGACCAAAGATAGGCCTTTCTCCCACTGAGGACTAGCAGTCATCCCCTCGTTTCTGACCACACCAGCTGCTGTTTCCGTTTTTTTTTGGTCCCTATGTGACCTCGCGTGCTCTCTTGAGACCAAAAGCCTGTCAACAGTTAGCCCGGCTGTGTTGTCTTTGTTTTCAGTTATGGACTTTTGAACCTTGCTCCTGACCTGTTGCTTCCCGAACTGCTCCCTCCCACCCCGTCCCAACTTCCATGGTAACCAAGCCACCCAAACTTGTTCTTGGACTGAGACAGATTACTTGACCATCTAATAGTCTCCATTTTACCTCAAGCCAGAGCAAGTTCAGACATGATTATCGTCTAACATAATGCAGTTGTAACACCGAGGCAGTGGTGTTGGCATCAAGGCTTTAGTTGATTTGCTAAACAACCAAAGTTAACATAAGGAAATTTATTTTACACCCATTATGATCTGTAAGGGTGATTGAAGCAGATTCAATATTAACATTCAAAAGATAATTGATTTTGGGTGGGGGAGAGGAGGGTGGAAGAAGTACAGCTATGGGGAGAGAGCAGGGATTTGGAATTAGCTGGATGGCTGCACTCGCACAAATCTAATATGCCAAATGACAGCCTTTTGTATTTTATTCTCTCCATTATGATTTCTGCACAATCTATTTTTTTAAAAAAAGCTGTACTATTAAATCGTGCACTACTGGAGTTTGAGTAGGGTGTCCTAAAATGGAATGCTATTCTGACCCACAATGTTTTAAAAGTCACTAGTTAGCAGCTCAAACGTGGCCATTTCAGCATCCAGCAATCTCGCCATAAAATCTCCTATAATGCAGTAGGAGGCCACCTGGCCCATTGAATCTACATCCGCTCTCAAAGTGTATTTTATCTAGGCCCAACTCCTGACCCTAACCCCGTAACCCTGCACATATACCATGGACAATCCAGAACACCTAACCCGCACATCTTTGGATTGGAGAGGAAACCCATGCAGAAGCAGGGACTATGTGCAAGCTCCGCACAGTCACCCAAGGCTGGAATCGAACCGGGTCCCTGATGCTGAGAGAGATCAGTGCTCGCCACTGTGCCAAAAGAAATCAATTAGACCATAAGAGATGGGAACAGAATTAGATCATTCAGCCCATCGAGTCTGCTCCGCCGTCCAATCATGGCTAAGTTTCTCAACCTCATTGTCCCATCTTTTCCCCATCAGCTTTGATCGCCAATCGAGAAACTATCCGTCTCTGTCTTCAGTACACTCAGTGATCTGGCCACTACAGCCTTCTGTGGCAATTGTTATTTCTACCTCCCACTTGTCTGTAAGACTGTATGTAGAGCAATGTATTGACCTCTTTTTGAGAGGTATTGGCAACAGTGGAATAGACATAGGACTATGAGTAACAAAAATTGGCTGGACCAAAATTAATTTGAGAAATTATGTCGCAGTGAATGCATATGACGTGTTGAATTGAAATGGTTAGTTGATGGGTTAAATGTTAAGAGGTTTGCCTGAACTTCTGAGTTTGTTGTGCTTAATTCTATACAAAAGAAACAAGTAAAATGTTTAATAACTAATTATTTTGTGGCTGAAGATATGTCCCAATTGCTGCTGTTTTGGAAGGCATTCTGTTTTGGTGATGGGTATCATGTTGAACATCTGTGACCTATTCAGTTAAGGCATGATGCAATGGCTGGAAGATTACCAGAGTTTAATCTACAGACAGCCGCAGGAAACTCTTCCTTAGAAAAGAAAGTATTTAACCTAAAGAGCTTTTTAATTGTATAGTAAATTTGTAATTGCAGATTCTCCACTGTATTGTGCATTTTAAGGGTTCCTTGTCCAGTTTGCATTTGAGCTATTAAAAGGAAACATTCCCCTCAGTGTCCAATGTAATTATTCCCTAAGTAATTTGCTAGACTATTAATCCAGAAACTCCAGTTGAAATTCTGGGGACTGGGGTTCAAATTCCACCATGGCAAATGGTGGTATTTGAATTTGATGTTTTTAAAAAACCTGGAATTAAGAATGTACTAATCACTAGGTAACCATTGTTGGAAAAACCTATCTGGTTCACCAACATCCTTTAGGGAAGGAAATCTGCTGTCCTTACCTAGTCTGACCTATGTGTGACCCAGAGCCACAGCAACGTGATTGACTTTCAACTGCCTTCCAATGGAAATTAGGGATGAGCAATAAATGCCAGCCAGCCAGTGATGTCTATTTCCTGTGAATGAATAACACAATCACAAGTTAGCACTTAACATTAATTTAGTTACATTTGTGACCTAAAATAACTATTTTCTTTTTATATATAGGGAAACAGAAATATTGCCCATTTGGGCAGCACTGGAAGAACCCTCCATTAATGTCCAGGAGCTGGAAAATTACTTCTCAAAATCAGCTGTCAAGGAGAGGAAAAAACCAATTTTAGACACGTACAGCAAAACAAAAACTAAACAGGTAAATGATCTTGGCTTGTGGAGAAATCTTAGCAGAATCTTGTACGATGAAATAGCAAGTGTTGCCTTTAGACATGCACAGAAGGCCGTACAATAAGTTCTAAAGAATGGGCATTGTCACAATGTTAAACCATCTCTCTCTTTCACCTATTAGCTGGCTGGGTATGCATTTCACACATTTTCAGATTTTCTGCATTTAGTGCAGGTTGTACCTGGAGTAATCCAACTGGTTTAAACCAAAGCAAATTTGAATGTCTATACAGGGAAGAGAAATATAGTAAAAATGTCCTGTGTCCATAGCTCAAGTATTGAGTGAAGAAAAGCTGAATAATCATCAATGGTCATTTGATTTGATTTATTATCATCACGTATTGGTATGCAGTGACAAGTATTGTTTCTTGTGTAATATACAGACAAAGTACGCAGTTCATAGAGTACAGAGGGGAGAAGGAAAGGAGAGGGGGATAAGAGAATAGAGTTTTAAAAACATAGAACAAGAATAAAAGGTGAAATTAAAGTAGCTACACTTCAGCGTTATCTTGAGGACATTTAACTACAGATTTCTCTAATCCCCAAAGGGATGGAGTATGCACTTCACTCTGGATGACTGGTCAAACTGTTTATGGGGCATTGATGATATTAACAGTAACAACACTTCCTTAGTAATGATGACTGTGAAGCACTTGGTATATCCAGAAAACATGAATTGGTGCTACATAAATGCAAGTTTTGTCCATTTTCCTTCTGTGGCTAATTGAAATTGTGGTGGAAATATTTGAAGTTGTGAAACCCTACAGTTGTACTTAGCAATTTTACATTCTTCCAATAGTTGTGTTAAAAGATGGTAATGTAAAGATTAAGAATGCTAAAGGACGCTGCAGTATCTAAATTGTATAGTCTTAGTTTGGATTAAAATTAAATCAACACATCATTAATGTGAATGACAAGGGCATATCGATGATTTGGATGAGAATTTGAGGCATGGTTAGTGAGTTGGCAGATGACACCAAGTTTGGTGGCATAGTGGACAGTGAATATGGTTATCGAGGATTGCAAAAGGATCTTGATCAGTTGGGCCAGTGGCTGACGAATGGTAGATGGAGTTTAATTTAGATAAATGCGAGGTGATGCATTTTGGTAGATTGAACTAGGGCAGGACTTAATCAGTTAATGATAGGATGTTGGGGAGAGTTATAGAATAAAAGACATCTAGGGATACAGGTTCATAGCTCCTTGAAAGTGGAGTCAAGGGTCGACAGAATGGTTAAGGAGGCATTTGGCATACTTGATTTCGTTGGTCAGAACATTGAATACAGGAGTTGGGATGTCTTGTTGAAATTGTACAAGACGTTGGTAAGGCCACTGTTGGAATTCTGAGTGTGGTTCTGGTCACCTTATTAGAAACAATATTATTTAATTAGAGTGCAGAAAAGACTTACTAGGATGCGACTGGGACTAAATGGTTTGAGTTATAAGGAGAGGTATGATAGACTGGGACATTTTTCCTCTGGAGCGTAGTAGGCTGAGGGGTGATCTTATAGAAGTCCATAAAATGGGCATAGGTCAGTTACATAGTTCAACATCTTTTCCCAAAGGTAGGGAAGCCTAAAACTAGAGGGCATAGGTTTAAAATAAGAGGGGAGAGATACTAAAGGGCCCAGAGGGGCAACTTTTTCAGAAGGTGGTGAATGTCTACAATAGGCTGCCAGAGGTGGGTAAAATTTTGTCTTAAAAAGTATTTAGACAATTACATGGGTAGGTTGGGTATAGAGGGATATGGACCAAACGTGGGCAATTGGGACTAGCTTAGTGGTTTTAAAAAAAGAAGGGCCTGTTTCCATGCTCTAAGCCTCCTGTGGCTCTAAATGATCAACTTTGGTGCTCTGCTGTTTCATTTTGTCCTGTTTGCGTATTTACGTTAAAGATGTGGTATTACCCTGACACCACTGGTAACGCCAGTATTGTTCCCATCATTAATCCAGATGCATGCTCCCCCTCAGTTATAAAATAACATTATTTGCTCCCATCATTCATTTCGAACTATGGTCTGGATTTTGTAGTAATAAGGGGTAACTGTCTGTGTTCTTCTTTATTACTCCCCTGGCATCTGACAAAACTTGCAGTCCGCACGTGCTCGGCTAAGCGTAGAAATCCAGAAATTGCTGTTGCTTATTCTGCGCTTTCCAATGGGTCATGTTACTGAAGATCCCTATTACCTCTTCCCCCTACCCACGTACCTGTAATCAAGTAGAAATCACTGAACTGATGAAACCGTGTCTTTTTCCCTATTAGTCTCACTTTGGAAACCTTTACAAAGATTAAACTGGGTTCATAATGCCATACTCTGTAGTTAATTACTTACAAATGTTTTCATGGGCCCAGAAAAAGCATTTGCTATTTTTATGGGATGTCATTTCTTCACCATAACAAATGCACATTTTAAAAATAAATTTTAAAAGTTTGATTTTTTTTTTAAGTTTCAACTGGTGTTCGTTATAGTCACTTATTTTGCCCTGTTATTTTAAAAAAGTGAAAAGTTCTGTGACTTTCACTGGTTTGCTGTCTACGAATACCTCGATGTTGTTAATCTGTTTAATGTCAAGACTGTTGCTGCGCTTTTGGAGATGCCATTGGGAAAAGACCAACACCACTGGATATTTATGGGCAGTTTTATCTCCATTAAATCGATGTAAATGGGCCAGCAGGAGTTTGAGATGTGGCCTTGCTTCATTGCTTTATCCCTGCTTGTCAGAGCTCCGCCCTTGTCACCCCCTCCTTGGCGTTACTCGTACTGTTTATTTTAATAAATAAACTGTTTATTTATAATGTGAAGATGCTGGCGTTGGACTGGGGTTGGCACAGTAAGAAGCCTCCCAAAACCAGATTAAAGTCCCAACAGGTTTATTTGCAATCAGGAGCTCGTGATTCCAAATAAACCCGTTGAACTTCAGCCTGGTGTTGTGAGACTTCTTATTGTATTTAATTATAAATCACAAGTAGGTTACATTCGCACTGCAATGAAGTTACTGTGAAAAATTCCCTAGTCGTCATACTCTGGCACCTGTTCGGGTACATTGAGGGGGAATTTAGCATGGCCGATGCACGTAACCAGCACATCTTTGGACTCTGGGAGGAACCAGAGTACCAGGAGGAAACCCATGCAGATATGGGGAGAATGTGCAAACTCCAGACAGTAACCCAAGCCAGGAATTGAACCCAGGTCCCTGGCGCTGTGAGGAAGCAGTGCTAACCATTGTGCCACTGTGAACCATTTTCCTTGACTGTGTAGTTCAACATGTTCCTAATGGTGACATTAGTGTATCTCACTTGTAGCTGGCAAATGGACCAGCATATATTCTAAGAATTTGCTTCATAATTAGCTGTCAATGGCATTATATGGCAAGCTATTAGGGTTTCTTTGCTCCACACTTTGAGAGGGTAGCTGAGTTAGGTGAGGTGCTAATGAGCTGCAGAAGAACAGATACAATTTCAAATTCAAAATTCACCAAGATCACCTGGAAGAAAAATGTACCAAATAGTGAATGGTGAATTAGAACCTTTTAGGGGGAGATGTTGGTACAAAGGCAATGCTACTAATCCAGTGATCCAAGTGAATGCCCTGGAGACATGGGTTCAAACCCCAATGTGGCAGCTGGTGGAATTTAAACTCGTATTTTTAAAATAAATCTGGAATTGCAAACTAATCTCTAACGGTGACCATAAAACTATCATTGAGGTAAAAACCCATCTGGTTCACTAATATCTTTTCAGGAAGAAAATGTGCCATACTGGTCCAATATGGTTTGGCAAATTATTTCCCCTCCAGTTAGTTCTATGAACTTTTATCCAAGTGTGACCCCATTTTAATTCCTCAAACTTCATGTAACCCCAACAACTGAAAGTGGGAGGAAAACTTTAAGCCCGTGAGTATGTGGGGAAGGGTTTAGTTCCCACTGTTTGGGAAATCTTGCTATAATAATTGCAGTATCCCACTGAGTTTAACTATATAACTTGTGCAGTTATCTAGTTTTACTGTTCATGTGCCAAGTTAAGCATGTTCATTCATTGTTGTATGTGATGTCAAGATTGCCATTAACTGGTACAAATTGCCTGAAGACAGGGATAAAGGGATAATAGCCAAATGCAGCAATTGGGACTAGCTTAGGCGTTTTTAAAAAAAAAAGGCAGCATGGGCAAGTTGGGCTGAAGGGCTTGTTTCCATGCTATAAACCTCTGACAATATATGAAGCAAAATGTACAACTGGTTTTGTAATTATGTTTGGCTAGTTCATTGGGCTACTGAATGTGACTTTGGACAGCGCGCAACCTGTCTCGGTCAGCAAGGTAAAATCCCTCTTGTGTGTTGACCTAAATTGGGTCTCATTTGTTGGATCGGTCGAATTCCACGTGTAACCATTCGATGCACCTTTCTCGTAACACTTAATACAAAGATCCTATTTACATCATCTTTATATTGTATGTACGGACACTCTACTCATTATCATGTAGTTAATTTAGCTTTGCTTGATTTTCGCTTCCATTGGGGGGTCAATTTAATGAATCCAGATGTCCTTTGGGATCAACTAATAGTGTTGGACATGAAAGGGTTGTCATCGTAGCTTTCCTTGTTCTCTTGTGACTGCTCTATAATTGGAAGTGTTGCGGGAGTTTCACAAGTATTGCACTGTACCATACCTCATTCCTCAAATGAACCTGGGTTCCTGGTGCACTGAGTTCAAGTGCAAATTCTTTATTCAAGCTATAGCCTGTTTCCTGCCATGTTGTTTGCCATTTCCCTGAAATAAGGATTACAGTGGCAATTATACCTTCAGGTTCAGTTGCAAGTGATTCATGTACACAAATCAAAAACTAACATTTACTATTACCTATAACCTATTACAAACAATTTCCCTACTTGTGACACTCAACATATGTGAGTTCAGTTAACTAGTTATTAGCATCAGTGTGCTTGCCTAATTACAATATCCAAATGCTAATAAGGCCCATCTACGTAATATACCATCCAATTGTTAATGAAGCATGTACTTGAAGTCCTTGATGATCTTTAGCTGTTATCTGGAGCAGTGGTTTGAGACTCCCTTGTGGCTACCGAAGTTACCATATTTGTCCACGTACTGTCACAGGTGCTTCACAGAAATTCTTCCCATGTGTGTTTGATTTTAACCCATTCAGGAAGTTTGAGAAAATGAGTCAAGAGTACAAGAATGATGTGAAGAAAATTGGCAAGAACTCATGACTGGTTTGAAGGGGTGAAATCCTGGGTGGGAGAAGTAATGCAGATAAACTGGTTGGAAGAAATTGCTAATTGGTTTAATGGGGGATTTTTTTTTAAAAAAAGCAATTAATGGAAAAGAATAATATGAAGGTGGAAGCTATTTTTCAGGTACCTATCTTTCATGACCAGTGCTCCTTCACACACTGATGCAAATTTGAAAAAGTTGGAATAATGGGGAGCAACTGACAGGGTGGTTGAGATGGCCAAAAAAAATGAAATGCCAGATTCAGGAAACTGTAAAGCCAATAAAGGTAAAGTTCCAAAAATACTACAAGATTAGACAGGATGTGGCGAAGGATGATCTGAAACAAGTTTAAAGAAGGGAGTTCAGAAATTGGCAGTAATTTCATAAATTAAGCACCAGAATTTCAGAGAGGTTCCTCTGTTTAGTATGTTGGGAAGAGGTATTTTCTAGAATGAGGAAGTTCACGGGTAGCTTTGGTTAGCACTGCTGCCTCTCAGTGCCAGTGAACTGGGTTCAATTCCTGGCTTGGTTCAGTGTGCAGACTCTGCACATTCTCCCCATGTCCGTGTAGGTTTTCTCTCTGGGTGCTCCGGTATCCCCCTCAGTCCAAAAAATGTTTTGGATATGTGCATTGGCCACGTTAAATTCTCTTGATGTATCCGAATGTGGCAGCTAGGGGATTTTCAGTGATTTCGTTACTGTATTAATGTAAGCCTACTTGTGACACTAATAAATAAACTTACAAACATTTCAGGACTTTCATTCGAATTGTTACTGGTTGACAAGGTTGAAGGAAATTATATTATCAAAATGTGATACATTTGTCTCTTGGAGTTCTCTACCGTGCAGGAGACAATGGAGCAATCTAATTCAACCCATTTGTGAAGTGGCTGCTTGTGTGTGGCAAACATTTTGAATTTGCAGGGATATGCCATGACATGCTTTAATTTTAGCAATGCTAATCGCGGATGTTGCTCAGTGAGGTGATAGTCAGTCAGTATAACTTTGGGCCTTTCCCTGGGTATTTTCATCGCATGAGCTTTGACCTCCATCCACCCTACCGTCTTGCTATTCCTAAGTATCCAGTATGTCTACCCTTGTAGTCCACTGCCATCTGATGACTAATGGAAGTTCAGCAGATGTTTTGTTACCTTGACTGGGTAATAACCGCTGAAGAATTATTTTCCCCATCTGCAACATTTCTGGAACTGAAAAACTGAAATGTTCAAGGAAAGTACGTAATACCTGATTTGTCATACACATGGGTTACTTGCAGCAGAGTTTTGGAAATTGATATCTGGGACGACCTGTAGGATGACTAACCCTAACACTCTCCTCCATTTAAATCGTAGTGCTTCCACTTGGAAAAACATTTTTTTATTGCAACCTGTTGCTTTACAACTCAACGTATTTTGCAATTCATTCTAGATTTGTCAATGTCAACATTGTCTTTAAAGTACTGGAAGAAAAACGGAATAGGATCTAAACTTTTAAGAAATAACGCTTTGTTTTACTGGGTCAAAAACGCATCGAAGGTGATCACTTTTAACCTTGTTCTTGATTAATTGACTTGAGCAGGGTACTGCTTGAAGTGAAGAGTTTGAAGAAATCTGTTACCACATCAGTTTGCTGGAGTATGATTTAAGACGAGTTGCCTGCTGGTCGGTGATGTCTCTATCAATGGGGAAAACATTGGTGTTTGGAATACCTTTCTGTTCTCTTGAAACCGGTTTAACAAGAAGTGCTACCCATATATGGCCTTTGCTTGACTGGCTCCTGCCGCAGCTGTTTACTGGATTGCTGTTGAGGAATGCAGAATTCACTCAGTAAAGTATTGTCACTAAACTGCACTCGTCTCTTTATTAGTACAACTCTGCATTCCATGGTGGCGATCTGGTAAGTATCTACTTGATCAGCCACAATAGAGAGCGGTTGATACCTTTCGCAACTCAGCATCGTAAAGTGTGAAAATAAGTGCATTCTTGTATTGAATATTGTATTTAGACAGAGAAAGGTAATGAGCTTTCTGATACACTGATAAACACCCCAAAGATAAATGTTCACTGTGCACAGGAGCATAGTGTTCAGAGACTGATCCTGTGCCAACATGTTCATGTTGCATTCCAGGTCACAATGCATAACAGTTATTGATGTGTGTATATATAGATTATTTAGAAAAGGTGCCATAGAAGCTCCAGAGATAAGGAGTCACTAATTTTCCTTTGACCGATTTTAGAATAAACTGCATTGGTTGGATATTTGGATTTCAATTGTTTTAATGTGCTTTTATGAAAATTACCTAATTGAACCAAACTTTCAGAAAATGATGATTATGACTGGAGAAACAGCTGGTTTTAACCACAGTTGAAGCATTATCCTGTAAAGCTCACAGCAGTTTGTACTCATTGCACAAGTGAATGAGTCCATACCGCTTTAGTTGACAGAGCTATGACATTTGGAACCCTGTCCAGTTTGGTTTTTAAACTGAAAAAGATTCTTCAGAAATAGATTGTACATATAAAGTAAAGTTTGTTTATTAGTCACAAGTAAGGCTCACATTAACACTGCAATGAAGTTACTGTGAAATTTTCCTATTTCTGTGAATGGTGTCCAATCCACATTTTATAATGGGATATTCCCAGTGTCAAAAGCATGGCAATGAGCCAGGAAGGTTCCATGAGTGTAACTGGAAGTATTGGAGATGGTTGTCTTTGCAGATTCCATGACTGTTGCTGCTTGTGCTACTCCTAAAAGTTACAGTGATCCTCTGAACATGGACTGGTCACTTCTGTTAATCAGTCTCCTTGTAGCAGTCTCAAAGTGGTGAAGCATTAAGGGAAAGTGAAGTCAAAATAAATGTGCCCAACAATGCAAATATTCAACCACAAATGTAAGACTCCTTGGAATAAAAATACATCCAGGTTAAAATGGAAAGAGTCAGAGAACAGTGAGTCAACCAATCTCATTGAAACTGTGTCTCCCTCACAAGGTCCTTTTTTTCACTTTCAAAGATCAAGTCTCCTTATTTCCTCGAAAGCCTCTCTGGCATGGGCTGCCTCAATGACAGCACATCTTTGTGTTTCAGCCTTGTTGCCTGTAACTCCATTCTCTCTGTGTCTGCACTCCTGCCTCTACTTGTGAAGTTTTGGCTCTTTTAATAGCCTGTTAGTTTCACTGGGTTGGACACTGTCCCTGGCTTTCACTAAGTTCCAATTTTCTCAGCTGCACCAAGCTATAAATGGCTCCTGGTATGACTTGTGAACCTTACCCCTTTCCAGTACAAAGTCAGTGACCACCTGTCATCATCCTGGCTCCCCAGGACTGAGCCCTTGCCGCACAGAGCTATCAAACTGCTCCTGAGAATTCTTCTCAGTCACACAGGGCCAGCAAACAACAGCATTTTTCTTCTGCATGGAGCCTGCTATCAGCAGCAGCTTTTTGGTGTCACCAGATAGATGAATTGAAACCCTGGCACTTCCGGGGGCTGCACTTATCTCCATGCTAACATGGCATTTCAGGGCTCGCTTTTTTTTAATGAATTGTAACTCTAACTCAAAGCAAAGCCCCCTGGGCTGCATTGTTTTGCCAACTGTGTAGATACCCTTTGGGCAGGATTTTCCATCTCTGCACCATTGACTGCTGATGGGACTTACTCTGCCCCTGCTGATGTCTGCAGTGTTTTATATTGCTCACCTGCCCTGCTACCGGGGAACACAGCATGGGAGCTCACCTTTTGGTGAGACTGAGAGATCCCAAATGCAGGAAAGGATGGGAAATCCCATCCTGATCTCCAATTCTCCAGCTAAGTAAACTCACCTGCTGTTTTATATATTTCTAGTTCTTAACCCCTTAAGGCAACATGGCCCCAACCTTTTGTATTAATCTTCAAGTTGGCCTTTATCCCTTTTTCTGCAGTCAAACTTAAAATTTTTCTAGTTCTGAAAATTGTCTCAAATATTTTTGTGGATCATGAGCTTGGTATTTATGGCCATATGTCTATAGCAGGCATGCTAAGAAAAGTTGCCTCTAACTGCATCTACTGATGCTGGACAAGCCAAGGGTGAGCCATCCATTAAAGCTTCTAACACTTTCCAATTGTGGGTCCCTGTCAAACAAATGAGGGATGGCACATTCTACTTGTGTTCTCAATGCAACAGTGAGTTGTAGATCTACCTTGTATTCAGCAGGAAATCCTAGTGGGAGGAGGGAGTTCTCGGCATAAACCTAGTGAGAGACTGCGTATTGAGAGCCATTGTAATATTCGAGCAAAATAAACAAAAAAGAATCTAATTTCATTGCACCATACAAATGAAGTTTGCTAATGTCAACTGCACATTCAAGCAAGACTTGTATTTTTGAGCCAAACATGGAATTGGAAGATACAAAGGGGTGCATGTTGCATGTGCTGCATCTGGCTAAATTCGACAGAAGAACAAATTTGAGATTGGTGTTTGAGTAATGCATAAGCTCATCAAACTTAGCACCTTCTGTCTTCGGACCAAGCTATTGTTGAGGTTGCAGATGCAAAGCTTGTGCTGTAGTTTCAAATTTCAGTCTTGACCCATCGCGTTTAAACTCCTCCTTGATGTAATTTGTTGTATAGTTTGAAATAATGAACATATCATAACACAGTGCTACTCTGAAGTGATGCCTGGCATAAATGATTTGGGCATAATTTTGAACCAAGTCAAATAGTTTAACATTTGCTTGGCATTGCCATTGTCTGTAGTTCTACATTTTGCAGGATCCAAGGTTGTGGAGAAGAAGTGGGAGAATGGGGTTGAGGAACTTATCATCCATGATTTAATGGCAAAATAGTCTTGATGGGCCGAATGGCCTAATTCTGCTGCTGTATCTTGAGTAGAAGGTCAATGGGAGTGGATGATTGGGGACATCGCCACCTGAAAGTTCTCCAAGTCGCACACCATCCTAAATTGGAAGTAATATCACTAATCCTGTCGCTGGGCCAAAATTCTGGAATTTCCGCCTCTTCATTCGTGGGTCGTGGTCGTTGACAGCTAACCAGCATTTATTGCCCATCCCCAGTTGCCCGAGGGCATTTTAGTCAACCAAATTGACTAAAATGGCTCTGGAGTCAGATATAGGCCAGATCAGGTAAGGACGGCAGATTTCCTTCTGTAAAGGACATTAGTGAACCAGAAGGAGTTTTCTGACAGTAGTTTCGTGGTCATCAGTGGATTCTTAACTCCAGATTTTTAAAATTGAATTTAAATTCCACCATCTGCTGTGGTGGGATTAGCTGAGTTTCTGGATTAATAGTCCAGTGATAATGCCACTACGCCATCACCACCTCCTAATGGCACTGTGGGCATAGAATGCATGGACTTGATTGAGTCTGAAAAGGCTACAGGCCATCACCTTCTTGAAAATAGTTTGGGATGGGGAATAAATGTTGGCCTAGCCAGCAGCACACCTCATCCCATGAAAACTGCTTTTTAAAAGTGCTTACTTGTTCACTTCTCTAAGTGCTTCAGAATTCCTAGCAGCTGCTTGTGCATGGCTGAGGAGATTTGTTTCTTGACATTGTCGGTTGGAGAAGTGTGAAACCACAAGGTTGGGAAGATGATGGATTAAGTGGCTAAGTTTGACTTGTAGTGTATACATTAGGTTAGTGTATGGATAAGGTGAGTTATAGCTAAAGATGTACAGCAGTCCAAGATATGAATGGACTCAGCAAAAGAAGAGTGTGACCACAGAATGTACCTCGAGTGGAGAGAGACCATATGATATGATATATATTTTGAAAATATGAAAGACAGGCTCATATTTTATGCCTTTTTATCCAATTATTTTGTGGAAACTCTGGAATCTTATAGGTCTGTGCAGAAGATGTAGGCAAGATGTTTAAATTATCCTTTGAACTTTTGGTTGATTCTTTTAACATTTCAATATGCTGAATGAAGTACAATGATAAGGTTGAAGACGACTAGACTATATATTGCACTGACATTGTGTAATTTACTTGCGATTTTAAAATCTCAACACTTTTGGGGATCTTCTGACACTTGTATCTGCAATTTAAAATTTAATTCACTGATGTGTTTATCTTTGGAGTGGCACAGTGGTTAGCGCTGCTGTGCCTCAATGGCAGCGTCCTAGGTTCAATTCTGGCCTTGGGTCACTGTCTGTGTGGAGTTTGCATGTTCTCCCCATGTCTGTGTGGGTTTCCTCCAGGTGCTCTGGTTTCTTCCCACAGTCCAAAGATGTGCAAGTTAAGTTGATTGGCCATGGTATATCGAACCTAGTGTGAGGGAATGAGCAGCGTAAATATTTGAGAATAGGGATTGTGGTTGGTACAGAGTCGATGGGTCAAGTGGCCCCCTTCTGCACTGTAGAGATTCTATGAAGATTAGGCATGATGTTTGCCATTTCCTTACAGTAGGGTATGAATAAAAGTGGTGTAAATTAAATATATAAACTTAAAGTATCATTGGTGTTGTGATGTTGTCAGTAGACATTGCTGGATTGGTCAGCCAAAGCTGAAACATTTAAACTTAAATGTAATCTTTAATGAGTTATACTTCCATGATCAGGTTTGGTGTTGATAGGAAGATTATGGTAAATTCTTTAGCTGTCACGGACTTATTTTTAAGCTCACCTCCCAAGTCCATTCCTTAGCTACTCCATTCTGCTTCGGTATAGCAGTCCAAAATTAAACCAGTCTTTTTGCAACCATGGTGTCACATTTGATCCTGAGAAGAGCTTTCAACCGCATACATGGGCCATCAGTAAGACTGGTCATTTCCACTTGACATATGTGCCCATCTTTGTGATCCTCAGCTCATTTGATCTATGTTACCTCCAGGCACAACTATTCCAGTGAAGTCCTGGCTGGTTTTCCAAACCTTACCCTCTGTAGACTTGGTCACCCAGAAGTCTCTTCACTGCATCTTAGCTACCAGCAAGTCGCATTCACCTCTCACTGCTGTAATTACTGACCTAAATTGGTTCCTGGTCAGGCAATGCCTTAATCTTCAAATTCTCATCCTTGTTTTCGAATAGCTCCATGGCCTTGTCCGTCCCCATCTCTCTCTGTAACCTCCTCTGGCCCCACAACTCCCCAACATAATTATACCCCTCTAATTCTGTAATTTTGGACATCCCTGGTTTTTGACCACTCCACCATTGATTGCCATGCTTTTAGTTGCTTAGGCTCTAAGCTCTTCCTATTCGTCATTCTTCCTCTCTATCTCCTCTTTCTAGACACTTAAGACGTGACCAAGCATCTGGCTTATACTCCCTTGTGTGTTCTGGTTCCCAAATTTGTTTTTGAACATTTTCTATGAAGCATGTGTTTAAGTTTATTTATTAGTGTCACAAGTAGGTTCACTAACACTGCAATTAAGTTACTGCGAAAATCCCCTAATCGGTACACTGAGGGAGAAATTAGCATAGCCAGTCACCTAACCAGTGTGTCTTTCAGACTGTGGGAGGAAACTGGAGGGAACCCACATACAAGAACATGCAAACACCGCACAGACAGTGACCCAAGCCAGGAATCAAACCCAGGTCCCTGGCACTGAGGCAGCAATGCTAACCACTGTGCTACCTTTTTGAAGGTGCTATGTTTTAAAAAAAAATTATTTGGGTGAAGCCTCTTTAATCAGAAAAAATGTAGAACTTTGTGTCATGGGGAGTTGAGGCAAAATGCGTGGGTGCATTAAAAGGGAATCTAGATAAGGATGTAAGTGAGAAATGAACAGAAGGTTACGCAGGTAGCAGGAGAAGGTTTGATTAGAGCGTAAACATTGGCATTTGGGGCAAATGTCTTTATTCTGTGGTATAATATGTCATTCTTTATGATGATCAAGCATCATTGCCATACAAATTCCCTAAAATGTGTTTCTTAGCTTTGCTGAAATTTAGATTTTTGGTTCATTAAGCTTACTAAAGGGGCAGCATGTCACTGATCGGAGGAGTATGCATGCCTTTACGCATACCTCAGCTTTTCATTTTGATTATATGTGGGGTTTGCATCCTAGAATCGGATTTCTTTAAATACATGTCAATTCAGCATGTCCAGACCATTTGTCAAAGAATGCTTAACATTTCCACAAGCAAGACTTTTTTGCTACTACAAAAGTTGTTTGAACATCACTTTGATGGCGTATTTGAACTTTTTTTTCAAACATACTGAACCCTTTGGCTAAGGAGATGTGTTGAAAAGCAAAACTGTTCCAGGTGGTAGCAATGAAATAAAGTACGCTGCAAACCATTGCTGTATAAACTTCAGGCTATAGGTAATCTGAAATGTTATTTGGATTTTTCTGGTTTCCTTTTGTGTATTTTTATAATCACTCTAGTACAATAACGTTGCTTGCCTGCGTGGAAATTAATTCAATCCTGTTGATTTATTCTGATGATTTGTGCTGTTTAGTAGTTTACAGTAATATTACCAAAGGGCAGTTAAGGGTGCACAGTGCTATTCCTTATCAGGAAAGGCAAACAACTGGCTCCAAGACTTTTGGTGTTAGAACAAAGAACAACCCAGCACGGGAAACAGGCCCTTCGGCCCAACGAGCCCGCGCCGCCGCATCACCCTACATCTATTCTACCCTGCATGTCTACAACCTACGTATTTTCAACCTACGTATGACATCAAGCTCTAGAGTAGATCAGAGCACCTAGTTTAATTTTCCCCCTTTCGAGCCATCTCAATATGTAGAAGCTCCTATCCTCTCCTGAGTACATCTTCTAAATTTGGCTTTAAACAGGTCCTGACTCAATTGCACAAGTGAACTTAGTCAATGACTGTGAATTGGCTAACCAGTCACTTGCATGAGTGCTGCTTTTGTGTATGGGCCAGTCCTTTAAATATTAGACACTGGCTTTTTAGCATGGACAGAAGCTTTCAACTCTATTTATGAGATGACAATGTGGAATAGTATGGTCGATTCATAATCGTATTGCTAAATGAACATGAGTCTGTATGAAATTCTTCATCATTTTGAGGATACTTGATAACAATGATGACAATGACTGGGTATGCAAATTGTATTCTAATGGGGAAGATCTTTGGACAGTAACGCTTGAACTAGTTGAGTATCAAATTAAGTCAGAGACATCCTATTTTTTATCTTATTCATTATTCTCTTAATATGTGGATTAGTGTTCATTTAACTATATTTCATGAGATCAAAATTCACATGATGGATAATATATCTGACTTGCCTGGGGTGAGCACAGTAAGAAGTCTCAACACCAGGTTAAAGTTCAACAGGCTTGTTTGGTGTCACAAGATTTCAGAAGAGGTTGACACCTGAGGCAGGAGCAGCACTCTGAAAGCTCGTGATGCCAAAGAAACCTGTTGGATTTTAACCTGATGTTGTGAGACTAATAACTGTTATCTGATTTGATATAGTGATTGTTGTTATTAAGGATCCTTCATAAAATTCTAGCTAAGTTGATACTCTTTAACACTGCCACTTGGAAGTTAAGAATTGAGAAAATATGCGCAGAACAGAGGTGGATAATCAACGTCAGCCTGGAGAGGAGTGGAGAACAAGGAACAACACTTGTATCGTGGGCTATATACATTTGTGATTTTAGATAAAGGTGTTTCAGAACTGGATAAGGGATGGGAGCCTGATCAAGCAGCAAGATTTCAGGAGAGATGGGTATAGATTTTGGAGGAAGCAAAAGAGAAGGAAGAGGTTCAAGTGCAGCAACATGCACGGACAGCAGTGGGAGGGTGGAGTTTTTAAGTGAATTGAATGGGGAAAAGGGCAATGGCTTATGTGGGAGAATAATTAATGTCAAAATATTTAGTTGGAGGTCAAATGAGTTTGACAATACTTCTGCATTTCTTGATCTACTATAAAAGTCCATGTCCCAAGAAAGATGGGCAAAAAAACATAAACAGCTTCTCCTCAATATAATTTGTCAAAATTTGTTAGTGTGGGATGTAAAGGAAGTCGGCAATACAGGGCATTTGATTCTTGGAAGAAAAATGGCAGAAAACACTCAACCTGCTATGAAGCCAGCTCTTAATGTCTTTACACATTGACTCACTGGCATGTGGTGGTACTCTCTTGACAGTCCAACATTCCCCTTGCAGCAACCATTTTTTTGGAGCATGCAATTTGGTAATCACTGCCAAGGCCAGCATTCACTGCCCACCTCCTCACTGTCCTTGTGAAGATGGTGGGGAACTGTTGCCTTGAACCTTTGTAGTCCCTGTGCTGTTGTAGTGTGATGTGGAAGAGCACTGCTCCTTTGTCAGGTGAGTGGGAGTTCTGTTCACAAACAGGGCATATAAAGGCACAAACTCAATTTACAAAATAATGGTTGGAATGTGAGTCTTTACGGGTAATCAAATCTTAAAAGCACAGACAATGCGAGTTGACTTGTGTGTGGTCTCCACTCACGTCTGCATTTTAAGACTTGATTACCTGTAAAGACTCGCATTCAACCATTATTTTGTAAATTTTGTGTCTTTATATGCCCTGTTTGTGAACAGAACTCCCACTCACCTGATGAAAAGGGCAGTGCTCCAAAAGCTAGTGGCTTGTGCTACCAAATAAGCCTTTTGGACTTCAAACCTGGTAGTGTGAGAGTTCTTAGACTAGTGTCTGCTAGGTTGGGAGACTGGTCGGTTGTGTCTCTGTCATAATCAGCTTACACTGGTGTGGTTTGTTTTTTTTTGTGGAATAATTTTTTGGCAATTGCCTTCATAGCTCTTTGCTGGCAGACGAATACTTATTCTAAACATGGCTCAAATGCACAACAAGTTTGTCACATTTCTGAATCATTGCTCTGGGGGCAGGGGGGAGGGGGTGTGATGCGGTGGTGGTATGAGTACTAATTGCTTTGAGGTGGCCAAAGATTACTCTTCCATCTTTTTGCGTTCACTGACTTCCACGTGTTTCCCCCTCAAATGATGAGCATACAGGTGGGGTTCATTCTGTATTTTGCTCTGCAGAGATTTGATATTACTGAGTGGCTTTCTAAACCATTTGATGAACTGAGAGTCTCCATGAGGAAAAATGTAGGAAATCTGAACATTATAATTATTTTGCACCTTAGCTCACCATTTTAAAAAAAACACTGGAGCCTGCAACTTGAATGAAATTTACTGCACTTGGTCAGAGACCGATACTGGGATTTATTGTAGCAGTGGCTTTGGGAACTTGCTTGATCATTACCAACTTGACCAATGAGCTATTTTTTCAAGATTTGGTTTAGTTGTTCTTCTGAATTTGAAACATTCCTGAATCCCAGGCTTTTGTTTGCTAATTAGTCACCACAGCTTTGATAAACAAATAGAGATTATTGTATGCAGGGTGCAAACCCTTAAATGCTGCAGTTTGCTTCTTCCCATTGTTGCCCAGCCAAATGAAATCCATAAATCTGGACACAAACTGCATTCATAGTGGTGTATAATGAACATTTCACAGCTTAACAAAACAACTAAAGAAATGGTTGGGATTGCTTTGTTCTTTGGGGTGGCACAGTGGTTAGCACTGCTGCCTCTCTGCTGCAGGGACCCAGGTTCAATTGTAGCCTTGGGTGATTGTGCAAACTCCACACAGACATTCTTCCTGTGGGTTTCTTCCAGGTGATCCGGTTTCCCCCCTCCGTCCAAAGATGTGTAGATCAGGTGGATTGGTTATGCTAAATTGCCCTTTTAGTGTGCAAAAATGTGTAGGTTAGATGGATTAATGATAAATGCACGAAGATTGCAGGGGCGAGGCCTGAGTGGGATGCTCCTTTGGAGAGCTTTAACGGGCTGGATGGCCTCGCTTCTGCACTGTTGGGATTCTATGATTTTGAATTATTATTGTCACGTGTATTGGTATACACCGAAAAGTTTTGTTTCTTGGCACACTATACAGACAAAACATACTGATTATAGGGAAAGGAGAGAGTGCAGAATGTAGTGTTACATTCATAGCTAGGGTGTAGAGAAAGATCAACTTAAGTGCGAGGTAGATCCATTCAAAAGCCCGATAGCAGGGGAGAAGCTGTTCTTGAGCCGGCTGAATGGTGACCTCAGGCTTTTGTATCTTTTTCCCAACGGATGAAGATGGAAGAGAGTATGTCCAGGGTGCGTGGAATCCTTTATTATGATGGCTGTTTTGCCAGGGCAATCGCAAGTGTAGACAGAATCAATGGATGGAAGGCTGGTTTGGATTGGGCTACATTCACAATCTTTTGTAGCTGCTTGGCCTCCTTAGAGAAGGAGCCATACCAAGCTGTGATGCAACCAGAAAGAATGCTTTCTATGGTGCATCTGTAAATGTTGAGAGTTGTAGCAGACACGCCAAATTTCCTTAGTTTTCTGAGAAAGTAGAGGTGTTGATGAAAAGAAAGTTTCCAATGGATGAAGGAAACAAGCTATCAATATTTACTCTGACGACTGAAGTGGACAATTGCTTTTGGATAGATAGCTTTATGCACGTCCAAATAAGGATACTCCAACTTCAAAGCTGGCTGTACCACGTTAGTGTTCGTGCTGAGCGTAATTGCCTGATTTGACTTGGATGCAAGAATAATGCAATGTCTCAATTGCATTAGCCCAACCCTTAACAAAAAGACACACATTAAGCATACACGTACTTGGCTACAAGAGACCAGCTTACTTTGTGATATGCCAACATATGGTTTAAAGTATAAATGTGTAGAGGCATGTGTTTTCCATTTGGTTTTCTTTTTGTTGTCCTGTCTATATCTTTGCAAGTCTTTAAGCAGGCATTTGTTGGGGAAAACCAAATCGGTGTGATGCTTGGGCTCCCAAAGCAAATTCATCTTTCAGCTTCTGAGCCATTGCTCCTGGTGTGGGGGAGGGAAGGTAGTGGTAATTTGCTTTTGAGATGGCCCAAAGATCACAGTTTGATCGCTGGCTTCAACACGTTTCCTCCCAAAATGATGACCTACACTGAATCCTGTTGTGCGTTTGAGTCATATCAAGATTGGGGATTTGTCTGCAACTGTTCTTATGCCATTGCGCCCCCCCCCCCCCGTTTGGTTCAACAACTCAGCAAAGATCTATGAAGGTAATTGCCAAAAAGAAAAGTCTCCAACGTTTGCTTCAGAAAAATAAAATTGCCCTCCTGCTTCTAAAATAGCAGAACATAATTGTGTAAAGCTTGCACTTTTTTTGTTGTACGTAGCACCTCTGGAAAATTTAAACTGTCAAATGCTCTTAATGGTTTCGGCTGTGCTTTAGGGTTCCAAGTCAGGTAAATTTAAAGGAATATGGAGATCTAATGGATTTGGAAAGCATTATTTCTGGTCTTGGCAAAGTCTTTCTGGCAGCTACCAGTGAATGTAATGAGATATACTATGCAACATATTTTCTGTCTTCCGGCCAGGCGCTTGTAACACTTTTTTATCTCGAGTCTTCAATTTCACTGGATGCTCAACATTTTTTTGTCTCTAACTCCTGGTTTACCATCCTAGTGTACATTGTTACAATTCTTTTTGTGTGGCCAATGGGTTTGAATCCAAACTGCTGTTGTTAAATGGAAGTGTATTCTGCCTCAACAATAACCCACAAATCTTAACATTGTAGAGATTGTATATCTTGTTGAATTTGAATGTTTGTGTTTTGTTTAAATTCTTGAGGTGTTCAGTGAGTGTTGATCTGGAAGTTTGGGGCTACAGATTAGTTCAGCGTTACTTAAACTTTTTTTTATTTTCAGGGTTTTTAGTGGTGCAAGGCTATTGTGATTTTTTTTTTTCCCTGCCAATAGGAACAACCCTAGTCTGTGCAGAATTGAAGAAAACTGTACTTGGTTAGGTGCATTGGCCATGCTAAATTCTCCCTCCGTGAACCCAAACAGATGCCACAGCTAGGGGATTTTCATGGTAACTTCACTGCAGTATTAATGTAAGCCTACTTCTGACACAAACTTTCAATACTCAGTGCAAATCAGACCACAAAGGTTGCATGGTGGAATATGAATTTGATGATGCACAGCATAAGCTCAAGTTTGTTTTTCTGAACTACAAACTGGACAAGCAAGGAATCGTGAATGCAGGCTTTTGATCAGTTTGTGGCTGGCCTAAACAAGGTTTTAGAAAAAGTAGATCTTCACAAGCAAGAACAATGGCCCAATTGGGAAGAGGAGGATTTTTAAGGGTATTCTTTTCAACAGGTCCAAATTGTACCATACGCATATAAAATTTACCTTTTGAGGGAAAGTAAACCACAGATACAAATGTCCACAAAAATCAGCTCAATGACCCTTGTATTAGGTGGGAACTTAAACTAACCAGACCAAATGACATTTTACAGATCCAACAGAACCTGATTCAAACTGTCCTAATGTAATTTTGATATTTGTAAATTCGAGATGCATCAGGTGTCTCAACTTAGACAGTATGAGCTGACTTTCATGGTAGCCTCTCCTTTCCGTTTACTACTGTTTTGCCTCATCTACCATGTATACTTAACCATCCATTTTGCTGATTACTTTGTTGCATTTTCCTATAGTCCCACGTAAGTTTATTTTAACTGGCACGTCTTTCGGATTATGGGAGAGAACCGGAGCACCCGGGGGAAACCCGGGCAGACAAAGGGAGAACATGCAGACTCTGCACAGACAGTGACCCAGGCTGGAAATCGAACCCAGGCCCCTGGTGCTGTGAGGCAGCAGTGCTAACCATTGTATTATGTTCAGCTTGTTAAATCAACAACCCAGCCCCTGGAAAAGCACAAAGACTGAACTCTGCAAAGAAGATGAGGCACGAGCAGGGCTACTCTTGTAATAACTGAAAGTCAAATTCTGTTTTGTATGGGGCTCTATGCTACTGCTTAGAATTCCATTCACCACATCCCACTCATTACGTGTATATAACTCCAGTTCCATTGTATGGGTTCAATCAACTGAGATTTTTCATCATTTGGGATTGCGTTCTGTGATATTAGTTGTTTTTCCTCTTTTTTTAAAAGCTCTTTGGTTCTTTTAAACATGCTAGCCTCTTGTAATGAAGGATAGCATTCCATCAGCCTTGATTACATACTGCACCTACATACTAACTTTTTGTGATTCATGCACAAGAACACCAACGTCTCTCTGGACCCCAGCATTCTGCAGTTATTTTCCATTTAAGTAATACTCTGCTTTTTTTTAAAGTTCTTTCTGCGGAAGTGAACAACTTTGCCCATTCCCACATTATACTCAATCTGCCAGATTTTTACCTGCTCATTCAACCTGTCTACATCCACCTGTAATCTCCAAATGTCCTCCATTACAATGTACTTTCCTACCGATCTTTTATGTCACCTGCAAATGTAATATCATGCCTTCACTTGCCTTGTCTAATTCATTGGTATAGATTGTAAAAGATTGAGGTCCCAGCACAGACACCTGTCACATTCTACTCATCAATAAGAAAAATACCCATTTGTGCATACTTTGCTTTCTCTGAGCCAGCCAAACTGCCACTCTCTTTGCACAGTTATTTTTCACCAAGTTTGATGCTTTCCTTGACTTAGTTAACCATGGATGGTGGTTCCTTCATTTTAGAATGTTCTTCTACAGCAGAAATCTACTTATTCTGAAATATCTCCTTTTAAATGTCTGGAGATGAGGATAATCCCCGAATAAAGGGTCCCAGTTCACTTCACCTAGCAGCATACCTAGAATTTTACAGCACCACTAGAGGTTCTTTGGCCCATCACTTGTGCTGGCCATCAACTCCCAGCCTAATCCCATTTTCCAGTATTTGGGTCAGTAGCCTTGTATGCTGTGGCATTTCAAGTGCTAATCTAAATGCTTCATAAATGTTGAGAGTTCCCACTTTTTGCATCCTTTCAGTCAGTAAGTTCCAGATTCCCATCACCCTCGAGTTGAAAATGCCCTTTCTCAATTCCCTTCAAAATCACCTGCCGCTTACCTTAAGTCTATGCCCCTGGTGACTGATCCCTCTGCTAAAGAGAAAGGTTTCTTCCTATCAACATCCCTCATAATTTAGTACATTTCAATCATCCCCCCCCCCACTTAGCTGCCTTTGCTCTAAAGAAAACAACTCCAGCCTAACCAGCCTCTCTTCACAACTAAAATACTCCAGCCCAGGCAGGTGAATTCTAGTGAATCTACTCTGCAGTCTTTCCAGTGTGATCAATCCTGCCCATAGTGTGGCAACCAGAACTACACACAGTATTCTAGCTGTGACCTAATGAGTGTTTTATGTATGTTTATCATAATCTCCCTGCTCTTATTTTCTATGCCTTCACTAATAATGGCAAGTATCCCACATGCCTATTTAACTACTCTATCTACCTGTCCTGCTGCCTTCAGGTTTCTTTGAACATATACAAAAATGTCTCTGGTCCTCTGTACTTTCTATTACGTACTTGGGTGCCTTGTTAATCCTCCGAAAAATGCATCACCTCTCTCTGTTCAGGATTAAATTCCATTTGTCACTGTTCTGCCCATCGGACTCGTGTTCCTTTTTGCTCCCCTGCTTGAATGGCTTCCAGTACTATGGCTTCCAGCCTCTGTTCTCATCCAAAGAGACAATTTCAAGCCTATTGGACAATTGCAAATATTGACAGTCTTGCATCCCTGCTTTCTGGGGTTCCCTTAGTTGCCTCACTCACAGTCACACTCTCTTGTCCCTGGATAGAGTGAACGTGGGGCAGATGCTCCCATTAGTGGGAGAGACTAGCATCTGAGGGCATAACCTCAGAGTACTGAGATGAGCAGGAATTTCTTCAGCCAGAAGGTGGTGAATCTGTGGAATTCATTGCCACAGATAGCTGTGGAGGCCAGTTCACTGCATATATTTAAGACAGATGGAAAGTTCTTGATTGGTAAGGGGATCAGAGATTATGGTGAAAAGATGGGCGATTGAGGTTGAGAAACTTATCGGCCATGATTGAATGACGGAACAGACTTGATGGGCCTAATTCTGCTCCTATGTCTTATTGTCTAAGTACAAGTGAATGACCAAATAATACTAGTGCAAACGTAGGCACATATACACACAATTCACAAAGTTGTCCCTTTGCTGTAGTCAGCTTGTTAGGAAGATGGGTTGTTGTTTTGTATCAGAGGTTTCTGTCCCCACCAGTGAAAATGGAACAACAACAGTTACCCTAACAGTAAGCATCATGGGAATGATACTCCCCAGAAAGGAAACATCATCCAGACAAAAAGCCGATGACAATGAGCATGCATACCATAATAAATCTGCACAGGTCAAAGACCATGAATACAACTGACTCATAAAATGATCACAAGAGTAGTGGGTGTATACTATGGAACTTGGATGACACACAGTTACAATTGACCATGCGTGCAAATATGTCTTATATCGGTAAGAAAAAGGGGATGTTTGGATCTTTTGCTCATTAGGAAAAGGGGGATGGTTTGGTTTCGTATCGCAACTTTACTACATCTGATCTGGCTTGCTGTGACCTTGTGGTCTCTGCCATGAGGCACACTCTGCTTGCAGACATATTGCAGTGGATTTCATGAAGACCTCACACGATCTTTGTGCTCAAACACCTGGTGTCGTGGCCACTGTTTATCCCTCACTCAACAACATTCAAATCAATTTATCTGGTCATTGCAATTTCTGGAACATTGCTGTCTGCTGAATTTACTGCTGTGTTTCCCTCAGCTCATGATAACACTTCAAAAAGTACTTCAATAGCTATAAAACTCTTGGGAATGGTCTGAATTTTTGAAAGACACTACACACCTGGAGGCTACCATACAACTAACACCATTGTGATTTATTGTCACATGTATTAGTATACAGTAAAAGTATTGTTTCTTGTGTACTGTGCAGACAAAGCATACCACTTATAGAGGAGGAAAGGAGAGGGTGCAGAATGTAGTGTTACAGTCATAGCTAGGGTGCTGGAAAAAATCAGCTTAATGAAGCAAGTCCATTCCAAAGTCTGATGGCAGCAGGGAAGAAGCTGTTCTTGAGTCAGTTGGTACGTGACTTCTGACTTTTGTATCTTTTTCCTGACAGAAGGAGCTGGGTCTGGGGTGCATGGGTACGTTGATTACGTTAGCTACTTTCTGAGGCAGCAGGAAGTGTGGGCAGAGCCGATGGACGGGAGGCTGATTTGCACAATGGACTGGGCTTCATTCACAACCCTTTGTAGTTTTTTGTGGTCTTGGACAGAGCGGGAGCCACACCAAAGCTGTGATACAACCAGAAAGGATGCTTTCTATGGTACAGCTGTAGAAATTGGTGAGAGTAGTAACGGACATGTCAAATTTCCTTAGCTTCCTGAGAAGGTAAAGATGTTGGTGGGCTTTCTTAACTATAGCATGGAGGGACCAAGACAGGTTGTTGGTGACTTAGAAATATATTGCCATTCCTTCAGGTCAAAATCCCGGAGCTCCCTCACTAACAGCACTGTGGGTGCACCTACAGGACATGGAATGCAGTAGTGCAAGATGGCAGCTTGCCAGCACTTTCTCCTGAACAATTAAGGCAATAAATGTTGGGCCAGCCAGCAGTACTTGCATCCTGCGAACCAATAAAAATGCCTTTTTTGTTGTAATAGGGAAGAATTATATTAAAAGAGCCTTCAACCTCTTGGGCATTGTTCATATAACCAATTATTTTCCCCTTGCCCTGTGTATCTTCCACTGTTCTCATTTTAAGCTTGTATTTCTTTAATTTGCTACTTCCGCAATTTAGTTTTGAATTGATTTCCTAAAATGTGTTGCATCTTTGTCTGTAAACTAGTATAAACTGGGCGTAACATTTCCTAAGCAAAATTCTGTTTTATCTGTGAAATGGAGTGGAAAGGCAGTTTCCCCTTTTTCACCCCCTCTGGCTGTGTGACAGAATGCTTAATTTCTATTCTGCGTAATCATAAATTAACTGAGAGCACTAGTAAAACTCCATCCTGAGAGACCAAGTGGATGTGAACATCCTTTTCGATGGTCAGACTTGAACTCATGACCTCAGTGAAGTTTGAGCTACGTTTTTCATAGGACAAGATTTTATCCTTAATTGAAGGCTTGCACTTCAAGCACTGATTCCTGTTGGAATTCCACCCCTTCCAAGAAATAAGCACATTGGCAACAAACTTAATTCCCTGTCTAGTTTTGTTTTTGGGTTGCAATAACCCAATGCCTTGTACTCTCAATGTTGCATTGCAAACTATTCACAATTTGAAAATAACTAGAAGAAAAGCTTCATAATCTAATTGAATGTGACTAATTTCAAACAGACCATATATATGTATTTATATTTTTTGAATTGTGCATTTGTCTGCATTTCTTTGGTCATGGTTGCTAGGAAATAGTCTTTAGCCAAATTAATTTCCTACCTTGCTTCCCCCATTTCAGCAAAGGTCATTGTTGTGTATAGATTAAGATTTTGAAGTAATTTGCAGAAGATGACATCTGTGTGCTATCCGTAACAACAATCGTGAGCCTTGCCCATTGTAAATAGCTTTTAAGAATTTGTTGCACCTATATATTATTGTTGTTCATTGGATTGTTTTACTATATTGGTGTGTGGTGCATGAGCTTGAAGTGAAAAGGGCAGTCAATTCTAAAATTATTGGTTTTCAACTTGCAACTTAAGGTTTTTATTTAAAATGATGGGAATAGTTCACTCAGCGTTGGGTGAATGGGAACTGGAAAGGTTCTTTGCAATCTCATATAGAAGCAGAAGTAGGCTATTCAGCCCTTCAAGCCTGCTCCGCAATTCATTTTTGATCATGGCTGATTGTCAAATTCAATGTCCTGATGATTTCCCGCCCCCCCCCCCCGCCCACCGCCCGTTCCCGTCCATATCCCTTTGATACCTTTAGCCCAAAGAGCTATATCCAATTTCTTGAAATTGCACAACTTTCTATAGTCATTTCCACAGGTTCACCACTCTCTGCATGAAGAAATATCTCCTCACCTCAGTCCTAAAAGGTTTACCCATTGTCCTCAGACTGTGACACCCCCCCGCCTTTTAATTGGGAACATTCTTTCTGAATCTAACCTGTCAGAATTTTAGGAGTTTCTGAGATTCCCTCTCACTCTTCTAAAGTCAAATGAATATAATCCTAAATGACTTTGTGTTTCTTCACATGACGCACCTACCACGCTAGGAACTGGCCTGCTAAATCTTGGCTGCCCTCCCTGTATTGCAATCCCAGCCTAACCAGCCTCTTCATAGCTGAACTATTCCAGCCCAGGCAACATACGAGTGAATCTCTTCCACTGCAGTCTTTCAGTGCAATCGCATCCTTCCTGGAGCATGGTGACCAGAACAGCGCACACTCCTCCAGATACGGCTTCATCAATGTCCTGTACAATTGCAGTAAAACATCCCTATTCCTATTCTCAAATCCTCAATAAGATCCTGCTCATAATAGTCTCCATTTGATTTTAGCCACATGCATCCTTAGCTCTAACACAATGAGTTGTTCTGAATTCTCTATGGGTTTTTTCCCAGCAAATTATTCAATTTACCTGTGCAAATTTGTTGTTTACAGTGGTACCAAATACTGCTTGATAGTTCTCCAAAGCTATTTTTCAAAATGTTGACTTTTATAAATTTTTAGCAAAGTACCCATCACAAAATTTGTAGTGGGGGAAAAAAAAATCCATCCCAGGGATGTCCAAAGATACCATGTCAATTGATAGAACTAGCACTTCCATTATCCAGAATTTGAGACAACAGTCACTGCTGAAGGTGCATAGTGCTGAAGGTCATTTGACATTGGTGTTTATTCTGCAGCCCTTCCTTTTTACAATGACTTGTAATTTTGCTATACGATAGAAGTGCGACTAAGTTTTAAGTGAAAGGGTTTGAAGAGATGAAGAAGAGTAATGATCTCTGATGGAGCACATGTATTTAGGTGGATGTTTACATTGCGACCCTGCTGAATAACATGACCTTGGCAACTTTCCTCCAATCTGCTTTATGCACTTGCCAACAGGTCTGAGTGTTGCAGAGTCCTCTGGTTATTTAAATATTGCTCAGCTGTTCAATTCTGTATGCCTCACCACCTGCATCAGCACCTCGAGTACCATTGCTTTTTTTGAAAGCTTATGACTGAGAATCAGTCTGAACCTTTAAATGTTCTCCCTTCCCTTGAAATGAAGTGGAAGTTTAATTTGGGAAATTTATTAGTCTGCATTACAAAATGATTCTTGCATTTTTTTTCTGCATTGCATAATGTACTATATTTAGCTCTGGGAGTGGCAAAACATTAACCTCTGCAGGATTGTCCCTATAGTTGCAAACTATGGAGTTTGCTCTGTAAACCATGTCAACTTTGTTATCGCGTCAGATGCTATGTTTTGATCCAGAGTATAAGTAACTCATTCATGTATGTCAAGGACATCTGATCACTTGGCATCATGATAGTGGAAGGCATGTTACTCTGTATTCGCACTGTACTGAAATTTCTACGTTTGTTTGAACAAAGTGGCTTTCCAACATCCTGTTGGGTCTTTTTTCACACGCTTGCGTAAGGTGGGCTTTGGCCGTAATTTGGGTTTGAATGATTCCGTCTGTTTAAATGTCAAAAAAATGCCACATGCTCAAGTTGCGTTGTGGTAGGAAAATGGCTCAACTTTAGTGTCACATGGAGAACAAGCCTTGGCTCAGTTGGTGGCACTCTCGCCTCTGAGGCAGAAGGTTTTCGGTCCTAGCCCCACTCTAGAAATCTAGCACACATCCAGATTTGATGCTTCAATGCAGTGTTGAGGAAGTGTTGGTCTTTCCCAGTGCGTGGCTGAGATGTTACAGCGAAGTTGTTTCTGTTCTCTTGGCTTGACAGAAACGGCTTCATGGCATTATTTTTGTGGAGGTGTGTTATCTCAGTATGCTGGTCAATATTTCATCCCTTAAACAGCAAGACAAAAACAGATTATTTGACTATTAGCACATTGCTATTTTGCGAGGACTTGCTCTGTGCAACTTGATAGTCATGTTTCCTAACAATCCAACAGTAACTACACTGTACTTTGAGTGCCTCATTGGTTGTAAAGTGTTTTGGGTTGCCCAAATGTTGTGAAAAGTGCTATAGAAATGCAGGCCCATCTGTCCTCATCTCGAAGAGAAGTTAGAACTTTTCTGTCTGCCTACTTCAATATTCGTTGAATCCATTCCTTCTATTTGAATGCACAAGCTGTGCTAACAAGGTCCAAATATTACCTGCACTGAAAGTATTCATAGAATCCCTGCAGTGCAGAAGAGGCCATTTGGCCCATCAAGTCTGCACTGACTCTCTGACAGAGCAGCTTACCCAGGCCTTCTCCCCTGCCCTATCCCTTTAACTCCACTCACATTTCCCATAGCTAATACATATAACCTGCACATCTTTGGACATTGAGGGGCAATTTAGTAAGATCAATTCACCTAACCACATCTTTGGAGATGCTGTCTCTTCACCAATTCTAAAGTCAAAACTCAGGTTGCACAAATCTATTTAATGTTTTTATTGAATGTGGATAGAATCAATCTTGTTTGTTGAACCATAGGCATTGTATTAAGACTTTGAATACTTTTACACAATATAGCCTCTAAAGCATGTGGTTTTCTTTAATGGCTTGCCATATGATGGAAGGACAGCAATTTAACTGAGGAAAAATAATTTTAAAAGAACATTAAGTTTATTATTTATTCGTGTCATACGTAGGCTCCCGTTAACACTGCACTGAGGTTACTGTGAAAATCCCCTAGTCGCCACACTGTGGCGCCTGTTCAGGTGCCCCGAGGGACAATTTAGCATGGCCAATGCATCTAAGCAGCATGTCTGGGTGCTCTGATTTTCTCCCACACTCCAAAGATGTGTTGGCTTTCTTTGTTTATAAAGGAAATTTGGAATATGTTGCAGTGTTGACATGAGCTTCTTTCAATATTACAGTGATATGTACAATATATTTTGTTACAGAAGTAAAATATTTTTTCAAGTCTGTGTAGTTGATGCTAAGCAATGTGCATTTTTCTTTGTTATGCCTTACTGATGGAATCCTCTTTTTGGGCTTCAGGGTTAAATTTTATAAGAAAAGGACTTTGATTGCAATATGCTGAGAGAATTCATTTGTCCAGTTCAAACAAATTAGCTCTGGGGCAGAAGTAGTTTTTGTAAATATCTGTCTGCTTCCTCCCCTTCAGGTCTACATAAATCGCTGGACAAAAATGGTTTATTACCGGTTTGCGTAAGATTTACCGTATAAGCTTCAGTAATAATGTAGCTCATCGTTCGAGGATTCTGTATGGAAGTTGTACGTATCTGCAGGATTCCTTACATTTGGTGTTTACTGCTGTTAGAAAAGTTTCAACTACAAACTTCAGTTTTGAGATGGTAAATTGTACATTGCTTTAGCAATTCTCTTCACCCATCAGTTTTGTCAAGAAATTTGAAGTGGATAATTTTAATTCCACTGTGTGGATTTACATTACAAGTTTATAAAGGGATTCAGCTTAGAATCCTGCTTTTGAAAAGAATCTCAGGGAGTCTCATACAGGCTGGATCATTAGTTCTAGATTTGCACTGTTTTGCGCGCAATTGTAGTATCTGAGTGGTGTAAAACTGCAGCTGTAGAGTAAATGCACCCCCAAAAGATGTCGGATAGAAATCCATTTGGCCTCCTGGTAAGTGTCTCTGGAATTTTGATACAGATGATATTCTTGAACCTTCTGCATGTGGAGGTTGAAACTAAAGGTATTCTTCTGGTGAAGTGGGGCTTGAGGGTAGAAATATTTGGTTAGAGCATGTAGACTTAATGAAATCCCTTATGTTCCATTCATTTTTCTGTTTCCATTACAAATACCTTTATCCAGAATTAGAACTGTTCACTTAAACTCTCAGGGTGGGACTTTCTGGCTGCGCTCACTCAAACTGGAAAATTCCATCTAAGGTCAGTGGATCCTTCTGGTCCATCCCTCATCTGCTCTGATTCCCATGGCAGGTAGAATGGGAAAATAACAGGAGATGACACATCGTAGGTACTGCTATAGTCACTGGAGGAAGGATTTAATTGTAACATGGCAACTATAGAGAAGATTCATTAGAAGAAGGGTAGCATGACGGTTAGCACTGTTGCTTCACAATGCCAAAGACCCAGCTTCAATTCTGGCCTTGGTTTAATGTCCTGTGTTTCTCCTGTCTGTCAGCACTGGTTTTACCTGGGTGCTCTGAAGATGTGTAGGTTAGGTGAGCCGGCGATGATAAATTGCCCTTTGGTGTTCAGAGATGTGTAGATTGGATGGATTGGCCTTCATAAGTGCACAGGGTTACAGGAAATGGGTGGGGGAGAGAGTCTGGGTAAGATACTTTGTCAGAGAGATGTGCAGACATAATGGGCCAAATGGCCTCCCGCACTGTAAGAATTCTGTGGTTCTAACTACAAATGTGGAGATGCATGATTTTTCATGTTGTAGATCAATTATCTCTTTTCATGTGCAGGTTAGCTGGATTAGCCATGGTAAATGGCCCTTTCTGTTCCAAGATGTGCACTTTGGATGGATTAGCCATGTTAAATATGTGGGGTTATGGGGATAGAGCAGGAGAGAAGGCGTAAGGGAGATATTTTGTCAAGTTGGTGTAGATTCGATGGGCTGAATGACAATCTTCTGCATTGTAGGGATTCTATGATAAGGGAGCTGTTAAGTGAATATCCAGAGTCATTCACTTTTTGCATGGGACCTCAATTGCTCCTATAGGAATTGGTGTTGACTTCAAAGTTGGCTTCTCCACTTTAAGAGAACCATTTTAGAACATGAACTTAATTGTTGCAAAGTTTGATATCTTAACCTCCAGTAAGGTCACAAACTCAAAATTTTGTTTAAGTGAATTGTCCAATTAATCATAGTAAATATGGAAGGTTTTCAAAACTAGCAGCTAATGTAAAGTTGATTTTATTGTTGACTAGGTTATGTCGAGAGCAGTGACAACCTGGGAATGGTTATTAAGCAATAATCTAATTGAGAGCTTTAGATGTCACAAGAGTAAAGCTCAAGCAGTTTATCATCTGAACTAAGATTAGATTACTGGCTATGAGCAAGCCTCAAGCAATATTGCAGAAAAGAATGTTTTTTCTCCCCACAGAGTTGTGAATGTCTTGGCAATCGAAAGCAGAAGGTTGTGATAACTGGGAAAGGCAATGAGGGACAACGATTATCATTGTCTTTTACTCTATTGTCCCATTGAAATAATATGGGGAATCCGGTGTCACAAAATAGCTCCCAATATGTTTGCTTTTGATTTATTATTGTTACATGTATTAGTGTACAATGAAAAGTAGTATTTCTTGCATGCTATACAGTGAAAGCATAACCTTCAATAGAGAAGGAAAGGAGAGAGTGCAGACTGTAGTGTTACAGTCATAGCTAGGGTGTAGAGAAAGATCAACTTGTGCTTAAATAATAAGGGTGATTGAACTTTGATTATTTCCTGAACTGAGGGAGAAATATGAGTTATTCCACAGTGGACAATTGTCTGTGGTTCCCTCCCCATTAACAAATTGAATAGAGACTATGAGCAAGAAAGGATACCCTTGGTCCATATAGGTAATGAGCCTGATAGCTGAATGGGGCTTCTCTTCTAATTCATTTCTGCTTTGAGGAGTGGAAGTTGGGTGAATTAGAAGAGAAGGGTTTAGAATTTGACTTGGGGACCTGTAACGCATCACTAAGTAGACAAAGGGATTAAAAGTGGGGAAGAAAACAAAACGGGGTCCTGTGGCAAAAACTATTGAATGTAGAGCTTCAGATTTAATATGTAAAATCTTCGGCCATATTTGAAGTACTTATGGATTGAATGGAAAAGGGGAGATACTGAGCCAAAAGAAAGGCATAGCACAGATTGACAAGGATACTGTGTGATTAACAAACTTGATTAGAACAGAGACTGTTGGAGGTTGACCAGATAAAGATTTTCAAAATTTTAAAGGAGTGGAGGGGATGAAAATAGACCGTTCCTAACGATTCATTGGCCGAGAATGAGTGGGAATGGCTGGAAGATTAGTTGTAGTATATTTTGGATGGAGAGCAGGAGAATGTATTGTTGCTACACCTGCCACACTGTTTTAACCCTTATACAGTGGACAGAAAATTGCAAGTAGAGTTCCTGTTAGTACAATAATATTTATTAGTGCACAAAATTGATATTAATCACCCACACAATCAATATTAAGTTACCTTGCAGAAAACTAAAGTTCGAGTCTGTTATCGGACAACAAATTTTATGAAATTGGGCACACAAAATGGAAGCAGACGAAAGTTGCCCTCAGAGCCTCTCCACTAAAAATCACAAAGTAACAGACACCGATCAGTAGGCAAGAGCATGCTTTTAGAATGCAAATGAGGGCTAGCGCATAAGGGAAGCTGGACAGGATGGCACCTACAGGAACTAAATCTCCACCCCATCAAAATCTGCACTTTTAGAACAGTCAAACAACCCATGGAGATACCTAAAATTAGCATAGTTAAGGAAACATTCCTGGCCCTTCAAAACCTCTTTTGAGATCAATGACACACCTGTGGTTAAAACCCCGGAGATTCTAGACTATTAAGTAACCAATCACACAAAACAATTAACACCCACCTAAAACAATTTCCTCAACACTTGGAAACATCGAGACAGGATGGCTAAGGTCAAATACTGTAAATAAAGTATTAGCATTTGAATCGCATGCTGCACTGAAGTTCAGGTATAACTATAGCCTGCTGCGAGGGACGGGCAGAGCGCTTTGGGACAGTCCGATTGTATGTCCTGACTGTGCTTGTCCGTCAACGTAAAAGAAAATAAAGCTGTGCCGTAATTGAACTTCACCCTGAGTTCGTAGTGGTTGTTTCGCCCACTCGCGCTAACAGAGTCCAATACTAGACCTTGACTGGCAAGCACCCAGGAAGATATTGGCCTTTACCTGCATGTTGGTCTGCATAGTCTGGCCTGATACTCTGGCTCTGGTCTTCCTTTGGTGTGGTGGCTCTACTCGTGCTGGTGATGGTCACCATTGTCATTTGTTCGTTGGAGAGAGTGAGATTCTTCCATTTTGCCGTACCTTTATACCTCATTGGTTTAGTGCCCTTTTTGATGATTGCCTGCCAATCAATCCATCAGGGTTTGATTGCCCTGTTTGAAAGAGTCCAATCAGGTGCTGCTACACCGATTTCTTGGTGTGTGCCCAGTGGCCACACCCGTAGGTTCTGGAGGCACGTAGGTCATGTACCACCCTCCCAAATAAGAGTTTAAGGTTCTGGTAAACAACTTAGTTTGACCAGAAAGTGTCTATTGTCCTTGGGATGGTTTATATCCTGTGTACTCTAATTGCTGCAGCCTGTTATACCTCTGTCCAATTTCTTCTAAGGCTGCAGCCTGTCTGTTTCTATACTTAGCCAATTATCCCAGCATGCTCTTGTAAAACACCATCTTAGCTGGCCCATTTGGCCACAGTATCTCCTTTTTACGTGTGGATGGAATATATTACCAAAGTTGGTAACTGAAGCAGAGACTGAGTATTTAAAAATAAGTTGGATCGATGGTTGAAGACATGGAGGAATAAAGAAATATGGAAATGGGGTAGGGTTTGAAAGTGGCTGAATGCTGAAAAGATTAAGTTTATTACTTTCCAAGGCCCAGGGCACTTTTTTATTTGTTGCAACATTTTGGAAGCGACTTTAAATTTCCCTTTTGAACCAAAAATAATTTTTCCTTGGGTCTTGTTCCATTCGTAGAGTATTGAAACCCATTAACTTCAGAATGGAAACCTTTGGAACTCATGCCCACAATGATTCTGATTGGCAGCGAACATTCTACATTTGTGCTATTGCATCCATCTCTTTTCCAATGTTACCAGAAGCAGACAGGCAAATTATGTGGGTTGAGCATATTCTGGTTTAAGTATTATATCGTATGATGCTTTAGAGGAAAAAGTGAAGGGTTCTACTTGGCTTGTTTCGCCTCTGTTAGATGACTGATTTCTACTTCAAAATAAATTTGCAATACGGTTAAAACTTAGCAACTACAGTAATCTCTAGTCTGTCAGAAACCACCTCTACGTATTTGTATGAAGGTGCTGAGCTATCATTCAAAATGGAGTGATCTGGTCCAAAGGTGGTGTGGCATAGTGTTTAGCATTGCTGTCTCGCTGCACCAGGGAATTGGGTTCAAATCTAGCTTTGGGTGACTGCATGGGTTTCCTTTGGGTTCTCTGGTTTCCTCCTATACTCCAAAGATGTGCATGTTAGTTTGATTAGTCATACTAAATTGCCCCTTCGTGTTAGGGGGGCTAGCAGGGTAAAAATAGGTAGGATTATGGCGATAGGGCCTGAGTGGGATTGTTGTTGGTGAAGGCTCAATAGGCTGAATGGCCTCTTTCTGCACTGTAGGGGTGAAAAGCCTTATTTTCTATAAGAAAGATAATACATTGCATTTATTTGATTTTAAGTACTTTTAGGAGAGCATGGTTTGCAGAAGCAGATGGTGAAGAAGAAAGGCTCAGGTATATTCAACTGACTTCCATGCGGAGTTGACAACCCGTTATCACACATTGTTCCTCCTAAATATTGGCTGCTCAGATATGAATGGTGCGGCCGTCTCCCCTGTTACTGCACGTGACAAAGGAACGACTGCCATGTGCACACGAAGAAACCAAAATGCCTCTTCCTAAATTGCAGAATGGAACTGTGTGTGGAATCTGTGGCTTATGTGATTAGAACTTGCAAGTAAAGTTTCATGTTTTTAATGTTGCATGAGGCATTTTGTAACCCCCACTCCCCTTACAGTTTCCATTGGCAGTAAATTCACGAGTAGAGGGTAGAGTTCAAATAGAACCGGAGAATGCATTTATGTGAGGCTGCATTTTCCAATTGGCCCCAGTTTGAATTATTGTGCTCAATTCCAAGAGCCACGCTTGAAGAACAGCATAAGACATCGGAGGATTTACACTCGTGGATAAATTGAAGTTATTCTCATTGGTGCAGGCAGAGAAGGCTAAAAGTAGATTTGATAGAGATGTTTTGGAACCATAATGAGTTTAGTTAATAACATCTGTTTCCAGTGACTGAAGGATTGGTAAACACGGGGTTCAGAAGATTAAACGTGATTGGCAAAAAAACCCAGGGCGATGTGAGGGAAAGAAAAAAAAAATGCAATAAGTGATTAGGATTTGGAATGCACCGTGCAATAGTAGTGAATGCAATTCAGTAGCTGGTCAAAAAGGGATTTGCTAAATGTTGAAGGAGAAAATCGGGGCTGGGGGGAAAGCAGGGGGCATGGGCTTTGAGTGAGCTAGTGAAACCTTGTAGGTTGAATGACTCCCTTCTGTGCTTTCCTGTTATGTTAAGGTTCTGTCATCTTGACGAGGTGTCGGCAGCCTGTATCGAGGAAACTGAAATTCTGCAACAGTTGATGCCAAGCTTGTCCCAAGCAATTACTTTTGGAAATTGTTTGACACTCTTGAGTAAACTTTGACTCTCTGAAACCATCAGTTTATCTTGCAACTCTCTCTCTGTCTTGTTCACTTGCAGGCAAAAAGTGAAAGAACAACAGTTCTGTTTCTGGCATAATCCATCCGACTATGCTGTCTGGTCAAATTTTTCTCCTGCCTGTTTATCCATTTCTACTTTTCCTTTATTCACTTTTTTATTCTTTATTCATTCGTGGGACATGAGCATCGCTGGCTGGCCAGCATTTATTGCTTAGGGAAGATAGAATGGGGAGTGGAGGGGGAGGAAGAAAGAGTGGTGAGTCTCATTTAACCAAATCCTTAAGTATCTCCAACCTAAGATGGTGGTGTCGTTTTGTTCTGGTTACTGGATTTAAGGTCACAGGTCGGGTGATTTGTGTCTGCTTTTTAAAATCTTGACTGTTTGTGAGATGGTGTGCTTTTTTAAAATCATCATTCTGGCTGTTTCTGTTTGATACACTCGTCCAGTATTAAAAAGCAAAATGCAGATGGTGCAATACTCAGGCGAGAGGGAAAGGTTGCTGCAAATTCTTGTTAGCTTCTGCCGAGTGGAAATATTTTGGGCATGGAATCCAGAAAAATATGGATCAACTGGGGATTTTTTTCCCCAAATGCCCCTGATCTGCACTTGTGTAACTTGTTTCTTTTTGTTTTAAATTCTTCAGATCCTGCTTTGAGTTTGTTTTGGCCCTGATCCAATTGTTTCTCCCTTTATTTAAAAAAAAAAGGCAGTGAATTTTCTAGTTGTAGACATCTTGGAATATTTCAGCTGTTTCTTTTTCTGAGAGGAATTTTTAACAATTGCATTTTGAAGGTTAGGAAGAACTGAAGATGGATGGACTTCCCAAAACAAAGATGTGCAGGTTAGCTTGATTGACCATGTTTGAATTGCTCCTTAGTGGCAGAGGGATTGGCAGGGTGAATGCATGGAGTTGTGGGGATAGGGCCCGAGTAGGATTGTTATTGGTGTGGCTCGATAGGCTGAATGGCCGCCTTCTGCACTACAGGGATTCTGTGATTCTAGCAACATGCCTGTGCAGTTGGAAATTAACATCAAGAAGTTCTAAATTAAAATGTAAATCCCTTTGCAAAAAACCTCATGTGAGTTATGAAAACCATGATGTGGAGATACTGGCATTGGACTGGGGTAAGCACAGTAAGAAGTCTCAATACCAGGTTAAAGGCCCACAGGTTTATTTGGTAGCACAAGCCACAAGCTTTCAGAGCACTGCTCCTTCATCAGGTGAGTGGGAGTTCTGTTCACAAACAGAGCATATAAAGACAAAATCTCAATTTTAAACGTAATGGTTGGAATGCGGGTCTTTAACCTAATGCTCAACCCTCTCTACACTCTCATTGTCAGTACCTATTTAAGACTTGATTAAAGAGACGTGTATTGTCTCCAGCCTGGACAGTTAGTGAGATTTTGCAAGCCTAGGCAAGTCTTGGGGGTTACAGATAGTGTGACATGAACCCAAGATCCCGGTTGAGGCTGTCCTATTGTGTGGAACTTGGCTATCCTTAACCTTAACTCTAATGCTTGGCTATCAGTATAACCTGTGCTTAACCCTCTCTCCACTTACATTGTCTGTACCTTTTGAAGACTTGATTACCTGTAAAGACTCACATTCCAACCATTATTTTGTTAGTTGAGTTTGTGTCTTTATGTGCCCTGTTTGTGAACAGAACTCCCACTCACCTGATGAAGGAGCAGCATTCTGAAAGTTTGTAGCTTGTGCTACTAAATAAACCTGTTGGACTTTAACCTGGTGTTGTGAGACATCTTTCTTAGCTATGAAAGCACCAGTTTATAGCGCTGTCAGCATCACAGGAATCGCAATTCAGTCTTGCTCCAGCCTCAAGTATGTGGCTTGAAAACAGCAATAATTTTAGAATAATCATAATTTGAATTTATATAGCAAATGTAGAGAAGCGTCCCAGAGCACCTCAAAATTAATCAGACGATGATGCCTGAAGCTTAGAAGGTTTGGGGGGTTGATCAGAAGCTTATTGGCAATGGATTTTAGGGGAATGATTGTGTTTTGAAACAGTCAGTACCAGGTGTTTTGCTTGGCTTGGCTTGACTTAGGCATCTGGAGGCAGCCATGTGTATTCAGTTCAGCAGGCACGCACTTGTAATCTTTTGTGCTCATAACGGAGGGGATCTTGAAGAGTAAGAACAGTTTCTGTTCATGTATTCAAGCTACCAGGTGCACACAAGATATGATGCACACTGAAATGCTAAGTACGTCCTTTAAAGCTACATTCCTAGCACAGTGACCACCTTAGCTTCTCCAGCAATTCTAAAATCTTACTCCATTAACGCTCTGCAATGTCAACCAACAGCCTTTCAACTCTTAATTATTCTCCTGGAAAATAAACGTCAGCTGACCATCTCTGGAGCTTGTTGGAACCATTAAAATCAGTTAAAAGGGGTTGGGGGGGCAGATGTTGCTGCTGTTCATTTACCTAAACAAATAACTAGTGTGCGTCATTTTGCTTTGTGGAAGATTTGAGCCATGGACATGTTAGATCCAAACCCATTCCCCTTCAAATTCTCGGCCTCCATTACCTAGACGGGTAAAGGCAGCAGATACGCAGGGATACCACCATCTGCAAGTTCCCCTTCAAGCCGCGGACAACCATGACTTGGAATTATGTTGCCATTCCTTCACTTTTGCTGGGTTGAAATCCTGGAACACTCTCTGTAGCAGCACCACGGGGGGCCCCCACATAACATGGGCTGCTGTGTGGATACCCCACCATATTATGGGGACCGGGTCAGTTGTGGGCGGGAGAGATACTCACCTGACAGTCATGAGAATCACAACCATGCACAAAATGTCAAGTCCATTTTTTAATTGTTTTTATCAAATTAATAGATTTCTTTGAAATGGTCAGTTGATGGAAGGAATGACACTCCCAAATTTTAGTAGTAGGCCCTAGAAATTCACAATTTGTCCACCAAACGTTGGATTTTTTTATTCATTCATGGAACTTGGGTGTCAATGCTGGCCAGCATTTATTGCCCAACCCTAGTTGCCCAAAGGCAGTTGAGACCCAACTACATTGCTGCAGCTCTGGAGTCACATGCAGGCTAGACCAGGGAAGGATTGCAGATCTCCTTCCCTAATGACATTAGTGAGCCAGATGTTTTTTTTTCTCCGACAATTGACAATGATTTCATGGTCATCAGTAGATTCTTTAATTCCACATTTTTTTTTTACTATTGCATTCAAATTCCACCATCTGCCACTGTGGGATTTAAACCTGTGTCCCCAGAATATTAGCTGAGTTTCTGAATTAATTGTATAGTAATTGTAATGACTTCAATCAGGCCATTGAGGTTGGCCCATTGGAATATTAACAACCCGATTAAGGATTGCATCGCAGGGACTGGGGTGTATTATTGACACTGTTAACCACGTTTTAATTTGATGTTTTCAGTTTCCATTTCGTTTTGCCTTTTGTTTAAGGCAGTTCCCCTCCTTTTAGGGAGGTGCCCCTTTTGAGTTGTCCTAAGTTAATTTGAGTTTGTTTATTTGGTTAGACACAAAAAGGTGTCCCTGGTTAAGGATCAAATTGATGAGCCAGACAGGGAGTTTTTGGCTTGTACTTAACTGGGAATGTCAGTTCCTCTGACACTCCTAGAGATAGACTGCTAACTGCTAGCACACTGTGTACTGTTAGAGTTTGTAAATAAAGCGATTTTGGTGTAGGGACTTCTGCCTCCAAAGATTATCACAGCAATGATACCACTAGGCCATCACCTTCCCTGTAAAACTATCATGAGATGGTTTGTGTGGCATGTAGTTTGTATCATGGTATAGGTCAATCTATGGGCCTGATTTTTAGCAACAAAAACAGACGAAGTCTGGAATGATAGTCTGTGCACAATATTCTTCCTACTAAAGAAAATGTCAACCTTTCGCTTGCTCCTCGAGATACAGCAAGGACCAATCAATAGTTAGTTCATTGGCCAATCCCTGAGGATTGAAGTGATTAATTACAAGGTCCACATTGGTTGGATACCAAGGCACTGTGCGCCAAAAACAGGGTTACGACTTGTCTGTGTGTAACCACTAGCAATTTTTATTGCCCCACCAGCCATACCACAATTAGGTTTTTAAAAATAAATAACTAGGCTTGTCTCTGTCTTAACTGAGAATCTGATGCTGAGCCACATAAAAGTGGAGCCTGTGAATTGTGCACATAATTGTGGGTTGTCATGTAGCTTGACTCCAAGTCCTCATCTTGTTTTTCTTGAAATAGATGTTTGTTTTGAAACTGATTTTAGCTCGGAATTCACGTGTGCTTCACAGAACCACAGAATTGTTACAGTGCAGGATGCTATTTGGCCCATCGTATCTGCACTGGTAGTCCAAACGAGCATCCTGACTTGGTGTCATCATTCCCCTGCCTTTTCCTGGTACCCCTAAATATTATTTTGATTCAAATAATCATCGATGCCCTCTTGATTATCTCAATTGAACCTGCCTCCACTACATTTCCAGGTAATGCATTCCAGACCTGAAGAACTTGAGTGAAAGTTTTTTTCCCCACATCGCATTTACTTATTTTGCAAATCACGCTTAAAACTGTGCCCATTGATCATTATATAAGTGGGAACAGCTTCTCCCCGTCTAATCTATCCATCCCACTCTCTTGATTTTGAACATCTCTATCAGATCTCCCTTTTAACTATCTTCTCTCTGAGGAGAACAGTCCCAACTTCATAGAATCATAAAATCCTTAAAGTGCAGAAGGAGGCCACTTGGCCTATTGAGTTTGCACCGATTACAATCGATCGCAGGCCCTATGCCTGTAGCCCCACATATTTGCCCTGCCAATCCCCCCTGACATTACGGTCAATTTAGCATGGCCAGTCGACCTAACCAGCACATCTTTGGACCCCTCGTAACTGAAGTTTCCCCTCGCTGGACCAATTCCTGTAAACCTTTCCTGCACTCTCCATTGCATTCCCATCTTTCTCATAGTGTTGCACTCAGAAGTGTATGCAATATTCCAGCTGAGGTCTAACTGATGTCATGTATAACTTCAGCATAATGTCCAATAAAAGTAAAATATTGTAGATGCTGGAAATCTGAAATAAAATCAGAAAATGCTAGATAAAGTCAGGTCTGGCGGCATCTGTGGTTTTGTAGAAGGGTCCTTTTAGAAATGTTAATACTGGTTGGGATGTACCATCTAACCTGCCATGTGCTTTGTGGCAGTGACGTAGCCCCACCATTAGCCAGTGGCTAGATGTTCTGGTCCTACCATTGTCACCAGTGTTTTCTGTTGAACACATCCCTTGCCACCGTGAAACCTGTGGTGGAAATATGCTGTTAGTGGGACCCTAGCGAATCCAGTCACGGTCAACAGCCAGAAAACTTTGGACTCTGTTTCTCTCCACAGGTGCAGCCCAACCTGCTGAGTTTATCCAGTACTTTGTTTTTATTTTAACACCGTCTGCTTGCTCTTGTACTCTCTGTCTCTATTAATAAAGCCCAGAATACCATATGCTTTAACTGCTCTCTCCACCTTTTCTGCCACTTTCAATGATCAGTGCACATGGACACCTCCTCCTATTCCTACACCCCCCAGAAAAGTCTCACCTTTTATTTTATATTGTCTCTTCACATTTCTCCAACAAAAATTCATCACCTCACACTTCTCTACATTGAACATCAGCTGCCATCTATCTGCCCACTCCACCAACTTGTCCATGTTCTTTTGAAATTCTCGTGTTCTCTTCGTACTTTACAATGCCTCTAAGATTTGTGTTATTTGCAAACTTGAAATTGTCTCCACACCAAGATCTAGATCACTAATACATCACAGGAAAAGCAATGATCCCAATGCTGACCACCCAGGGAACTGCACTACAAAGCTTTCTCCAGCCCACAAAATCTCTACTGACCGTTACTTTCTGCTTTTTATAACTGTTGAGGAGAGAGTTTTATTTTTAGCCACTGATGTGCCTCTGATTTAAGAGGGCTGGTAAAGTGAGCAGCGATGTGGATATTGGGATATGTTTCTCCATTGTCTCCCTTCAACTGAAAAGTCTGGTATTGGGATGGTCTGAAACGGAAGCAAGAATTTGATCTCATTTTGTTATCTTACCTTTGGCTTGGCTTCAGAGTTACAGTCTATTACAGTCCAACACTTGGGTTTTTAAGTTGGGGCGGCACAGTGGTTAGCACTGCTGCCTCTCACCACCAGGGACCTGGGTTCAATTCCTAGCTTGGGTGACAGCCTGTGTGGAGTTTGCACATTCTCCCCGTGTCTGCGTGATTTTCCTCCAGGTGCTCCAGTTTCCTCCCACAGTCCAAAGATGTGCAAGTTGGGTGGATTGGCCATGCTAAGCTGCCCCTTTATGTCAGGGACTAGCAGATTAAATTTATGGGGTTACAGGAATAGGGCCGGGGTGGGATTGTTGTTGGTGTAGGTTCGATGGGCTGAATAGCCTCCTGCACTAAGGATTCTATGGTTTCCACTCATGCATGATCTTTTCTAGTGCTTTTAGGGATCATTTCAGGGACACCCTTATCCAACACACGATGTGTGAATTGGGCTCCCAGTCTGTGCAGGAGTAGAACTTTATTTTCCCTCAAGCCTGCCTTTGAATTGGCCAGTACTGAGCAGACTGCATCCATTGGCTTTTTTGCATTCCCCTCCAAGGTGAGGCTTAGCTACTACCTTGAGCCACTGCAATCCTTGTGAAGTAACTCCCACAATGCTATCAAGGCTTTGACCCCTTTGATGAAGGAGATGGTGTTTAAAGAAAGCTAGGTGAGTTGCTGTGTGTATGATGTAGAAATGCATACTGTAGCTCAGTGTGTTGGTGGGTGAGATTGATAGCTTGTCTCTGGGTATGTTTGAACTTCAAATATTCAAGTAGACTGCTATACTATGCCATAAATTCTGACAGCCCAAAGTTGAAGTTAATCTAGCTATAAAAATTTGTACTTTTTCATAGAATCCCTACAATGCAGGAGGAGTCTGTTTGGCCCAAGGAGTCTGCACTGACCACAATACCACCTAGGCTCTATCCCCATAACCCCACATTTACTCTACTAATCCGCCTGATGGTCAGGGGCAATTTAGAACATTACAGTGCAGTACAGGCCCTTTGGCCCTAGCATGGCTAATCACCTTAACCCGCACATCTTTGGAGTTGGGAGGAAACCCACGCAGACACGGGCAGAATGTGCAAACTCTGCGCAGACGGTGACCCAAGCCAGGAATCAAACGCAGGTCCCTGGTACTGAGATAGCAGTATTAACCATTATGCCACCCCCTCTGTATCCAAGGCACAAATGTTGGCAGTATGGTGAAACTTGTCTTCCAGGCTGGCAAAATTATTTATTTTTTATGGAGCAATAATTGCAATGATGTACAGCAGTTCGAGGCTCACGTGGAGCGTAAATACAAGACACGATGGGCAGAATAGCCTATTTCTATGCTCTAATTACAGAGGCTAATTCTACAACTGGAATGGCTGGAAGATTCAAAAATGCTTTGAGAAATTGGCAGGGAAGATTTTCACACAAGCACAATGTGTTTAAAAACTGTTGACCACACTCCAGTAAGCTTTTGGACTGCCAAATTACCTAACTTAGGCCTTGGCTTTCCTACAGTGAAGTGCATCATTGTCTGATTATTTTGAAGTTTGAAAAGCTTTGATCATAGTTGCTTTATTTTGTTTAAAGGAATGCATTCAGTAAATTTGAGTGTGGTCTGTTGTTTTTCTTTTAAATTGGGGCGGAGTTTGTGTACGTTCTAACAATGGGGAGGTCACAGAAAAACAGGTATGGTTCTGTGAACTCTCCTTCAAAAAACTCAAAGTAGTGCAGCCCATCCTTCACTTGAGCAGCCATCACTTTGCTGGAAGGTTGACCCAAGTCTGGCCTGGGATTATCAGGACCATGGGTTGTGAGCGTAAGGTGAAGGCTGATTGAGTGACTCAATGTGCTACAATGCAATCACTGAGAAGGTGCTTTTCCTTGGAAGGGAATGCCTGTAGCATCCTGCCAGGATTTGTGTGAAGGAGGGATTGTTCAGCCCTCTACAAGGTCATCGAAAGCCCCATCAGTGTTACCCCAATGGGAAGTTGGATGAACTGAGATCTGCCATTGTAGGGAGCATGAGGGTGTTAATATTGCCAAGCAGAAGAGAAAGAACAAAGCCATTGGAAATCTTTGAGGAAGAAGGGGAGGCAATGACCTAGTGATATTATCGCTAGTTTATGAATCCAGAACCTCCGCTAATGTTCTGGGGACCCAGGTTCGAATCCCACCATGGTGGATGGTGGCATTTGAATTCAGAATCTGGAATTAAGAATCTCCTGATGACTATGAAACCATTGTCACAAAAACCTATCTGGTCCACTAATGTCCTTTGAGGGAAGGAAATCTGCAGTCTTCACCTGGTCTAGCCTACATGGGACTTGACATCAATGCTGTTGACTGCCCTCTGAACAACGGCAACTAGGGATGGATAATAAATGCTGGCGAACTAGCGACACCCGTATCCCACGAATAAATAATAAAAAAGTGATGAGACAAATTAGTCCAGCATAAAATATAAAGCAATTTATATTGACTTTGGAGAGAAGGATGGAGTGGTGCTGAGACAAGATTTGCTTTCCTACCTGTCACATTTGTTGTGTGCTGGAATTGGAGTGATTGGAAAAATTATTGTTCTAAGAAGAATCACATTTCCCCCGAGTTGTTTATCGCTCCAATCTGCCTGGATATCTGACTGTACATCGCTGGTGAGGTTGTTTTAAATTTGCAGAGTGCCAAATATGAATGAGATTAAGGAACGCTATCTGCATCCTCTCACCCACCCACACGCACACCCAAGCGATGGGTTGATGCCTAAAGGTGCTGGAGGTAAATTGGTTTCCCATTGTAATGGAATGTTACTTGTGAGCGGTGTTTATAACTCGAGCAGCTAAATTTGATCTCCCAGTGGGTTACTCTCTGAGCAGGAGCCCAGTAGTCTCCAAACACATTCCGCCCAGAGCTTCAGATAATAGTTACATCTTCAACATGTTTTGAGGAATGCCCTTGTTTGAACATCACATCCAGATGGTTCTAGTTACCTTCATGATGATGTGCCATCAAGAAAACAGCCTCACAATATTGCGAAACTCAACACTTGAGCTCTGTACTTGTTTTGGTGTACAGGGAATCATGATTGCCTTGAAGAGCAAAGGTTTTACTTTAAAACAATTGCCCCCATTTTGAAATGGATTTTTAAAAAAATTTGGCATGAAGAATCCCTGGGATATTTTGCACACATTAATATGGCTTACATTCCAATCATGGAGCTGTTTGGTTAGTGGTTGCAGAGTTGTTACACTTTTGCTGTTATAATGTTGCACGTAAGATCTAACCTAGATTCTCCTGTGAGGTTAGCAGCGAGCATCAGGGAACACAGATCTTAATTCAGAATACTCACTCCACACTCCAAACACTGACAACCTACTCAGAACGGTTCCCAGCCAGCTCACCTCTCATTCCAGGTCACATGACCCATCCTCTTAAAGGAGCTGCACCCCAACATAACACATGGCACTCGCTATTACTTGTACATGTAAGGCAACTTGAGGCAAGGAGCAGATGTGTGATTAAACTGAAATCCAAATGAAGCTATATAATCATTAGCCATTGGCTGAGTGAAAGCAGCATCTTATTCTTTGCCTCAGCATTGAGATGCATTGAACAGTGTGAAAATGTGCCATCAGTACAAACCAAACTTACCATAATGTTTCTTGCCCATCTTAGTCTATTACAAAAGCACCAGGAGGGAAATATAGACTTTCTGCTTCTGACCACTAATGACAAACTATTGCCGAAGTGTATGTGCAAATGTGATTTAGGCACACCTGCTCTGCTGTGGAATTGAATAACCTGCCAGCATTTCCAGGTTAAGGTTGTGAAGGAACCGCTTGTGAGGAGCCACTTGTTGAAAGCACCCCAGTGTGAGACCAGAACTTGTCTGGCTTTCATGGGACACACCCCAGTGCAAGTTGGTATTTCTGCAAGAGCACGGCAGAGGAATAACAAAAATAACTTGTGTTTTAGAACATAGAACATTACAGCGCAGTACAGGCCCTTCGGCCCTCGATGTTGCGCCGACCAGTGGAACCAATCTAATGATCCTCTAACCTAAACTATTCCAATGTTATCCATATGCCTATCCACTGACCATTTGAACGCCCTTAAAATTGGCGAGTCCACAACTGCTGCAGGCAGAGCATTCCACGACCTTACTACCCTCTGGGTAAAGAATCTACCTCTGACATCCGTCCTATAACTACCACCCCTTAATTTAAAGCTATGTCCCCTCATGTTAGCCATCACCATCTGAGGAAAAAGGCTCTCACTGTCCACCCTATCCAATCCTTTGATCATCTTGTATGCCTCAATTAGGTCACCTCGTAACCACCTTCTCTCATGAAAATAATCTCAAGTCCCTCAGCCTTTCCTCAAAAGAACTTCCCATCATACCAGGCAACATCCTGGTAAACCTCCTCTGCACCCTTTCCAATGCCTCCACATCTTTCTTATAATGCGGCGACCAGAACTGCATGCAATACTCCAAGTGCGGCCGCACCAGAGTTTTGTACAGTTGTAACATGACTTCACGGCTCTGAAATTCAATCCCTCTACCAATAAAAGCTAACACACCGTACGCCGCCTTAACAACCTTATCAACCTGGGTGCCAACTTTCAGGGAGCTATGCATGTGTACCCCAAGATCTCTCTGCTTGTCAACACTACTAAGAGTCCTTCCATTAGCCCTATATTCTGCACTCCTGTTACTCTTACCAAATCGAATCACCTCACACTTTTCCGTATTAAACTCCATTTGCCACCTCTCGGCCCAGCTCTGCAGCTTATCTATGTCCTGCAAACTGTAACATCCATCCTCATTGTCTATAACTCCTCCGACTTTGGTGTCATCAGCAAATTTACTAATCCATCCTTCTACACCCTCATCTAGGTCATTTATAAAAATGACAAAAAACAGTGGTCCCAAAACAGATCCTTGAGGTACACCACTTGTAACCGAACTCCAGGTTGAATATTTCCCATCAACCACCACCCTCTGTCTTCTATCAGCTAGCCAATTCCTGATCCAAACTGCTAAATCACCCTCAATCCCATGTATCTGCATTTTCTGCAGTAGGATGAGGGATAGGTGCAGGGAAAGAATTGTCCCATTTACCACCTACTGCTGAACTGACAGCTGCTCTTTTTATAAATCAACCCACTTTGCTCTGAGAAGGGGCAGGCCTTCCATTAAGTTGCCTTTATCGTGGAGTGATTTGTTTTTAGGGATTTATTAGCGCTTGGAGCATCTGTAATGCATTATCCTCCTAGAACGTTTGTTGACTTAGCTAATCAAGAATAAATTGAGCTTGTGTGTGTACTGATGAGTATTGGTGTTCGATGATTAAACAGATTGTTCTGGCATGTGAATTAGCAATTTATTTTGATTTCTGGTGGAAATTAGGGGTATCCTGCAGGGATCAGTTTTGGCTCGAGTCATCTCAGCAGCAGGGAGAGACATGAAGTGAAACTGCGATTGTGTGAAGTGGCTTTTGAAGTGTAACTACACGCTCAAAGTGCAAAAGAAAATCCCTTTTAAAGTGGGAAAGCACAACGGGAAGTACCTTTGGCTTAACCAGAAGGATAAAACAACTTGGACTAGTATCCTTCTTTCCCTGTTTTACTGTTGTTTTCTTTGGGTGGGGCAGGGACACAGACATTTTCTGTACTCCAGTTATTATCTATTTGGGAGGAATAATCATGGCTGATCATCTGCTTCTTATGCCACTTTCCCTACTATCCCCATATCCCTTGATGTCATTAGTAGTCTAAAATCTATCAATCTTTGTCTTGAATATGATCAATGAGTGGACTTCCACAGGCCTCTGGAGTAGAGAATTCCAAACATTCTTAACCCTCCCAAGTGAAGAAATTCCTCCTCATCTCTGTCTTGAAAGGCCGATCTCTTATTCTGAAACTTGGGTGATGAAAGATGCTTCTCAAAGTGAAATTAGTAAGCTGCAGGCTGGTGTCTGTTACTGACTAAGTGAGAAGGATTAATCCTTGCTGCCTGCTTGGTTACCCCACCCCACAGCATGTGAGGCACTACAAGCTGTACGCAGGGAAGAATCAGCGAGTGCTTGTGACCCTAACTAGTATCCTATGATTCCTGGCTGAGAACTGTATGTTGGGGATAAGGACTGCATCAGACCCAATACCTATGCCTTCCAAGGTCCAATGTTTTATGCACTTTCTGGCAGTATCTTCATACGAAAGCACAGAACCTCAATTTGTGCTCTAGAACTGAATGTTGAAACTGGAATCTTGTCACCTTCGTAATTTCGCCAGTACAGTGAAAACCTGAAGTGTACACAGTCATAAATTGGCTATAGAATCATGGAATAGAAGATGAGAGATTTTTCTATCAGTGAGCTCTCCTATTTGTTACAACAGCACCGAAGTCACAGATGAGAATTACTGATGTTTTGGGTTGTTTGAGTCATTGGGACTCCCATACAAAACTAATATGTTTTTATTGGAATGGATGGGGCAAAATATTTGTCTCTTTGTGTGGACCCAAATAATGAGGAGAAACGCTTGATTGTTCATGATTCTTGTCTTTGAAGCAGTAGATTTTAGATTTTGCTGACTTTCCAGGTGGCTTCACCTTGCTGTGTGATAACTTCACTCCTTAATACAGTCATGAAAACGTTCCTACTGATTTGTTGTGGTTCGGGCATTTCCATTAAAATGATGCTTTGTGATTTGTGTCTTCTACAAGATGTGAAGGATCAAATGTCTGGAATAGCAAGTATTAGATTTTATGCCTTTGAAATGGCCTGGAATTGGTTTGAAAAGCTAACCCAAGGGCTCAGTTGTGTCACTGAGCAGTCAGGGTGAGGTGCAGTGAAAGATGGAGAGGGAAAGAAACAGATTTGTATCTATTCAGATTTATTAGTGCCACAAGTATGCTTACCCTAACACTGCAATGAAGTTACTGTGAAAATCCCCTAATGATCATACTCAGGTGCCTGTTTGGCTGCACTGCAGGAGAATTTAATATAGACGATGCACCTAACCAGCCTGTCTTTCGGATTGTGGGAGGAAACCAGAGCACTCGGAGGAAACCCACGCAGACATGGGGAGAATGTGTCGACTTCACACAGACAGTGACCCAAGCTGGGAACCAATCCTGGTGCTGTGAGGCAGCAGTGCTACCCACTGTGCTGTCCTTGATTTCTTCTTTGTGACATTTAATAGGACTAACCCCAGTGTGCGATAAGTTGGAGTGAGAACATTGCTTGTTGGATTTTGTGGGCATTTCATATTCTTGTGCAGCGTTTTCAGAAGCTTTTGGAGAGTGTTCTTCTGCCCAAAGTGGAATTCTGTACTTGAGGAGCCAAGCCTTCTCACAGATAAGAGAAACAAATTCATAGCCAGGGAAATAAGCGATATATTGATGGCTGTGAATTAATACTGAAAGTATTGATTTGACCAGAGTCGATACTAACAAGTTTCTGATTTGGAAGTTTGAGTTGGCATTTCATAAAACTTTGGAGCCTTAAGTAGGATTAAGCAACCTAGAATTTGTAGAATAATTAGCTAATCTAAAATTCCAGGAGAATATGGAAAATTGGCACAAGGAGTAGGAGGCATGTCTGGAGATATTAATTGCAGGGCTATGCATGAACTACTTCTAAATTATTATTTTTTTTAGACTGTGTTCAAAGGAAATAAAGAATTAATATATACTCACCAATTATATCAACATATATTCAACAATCATATCCACATGATGGCACAATGGTTAGTACTGTTACTTCACAGCACAAGGGACCTGGGGGGTTCATTTCCGGCCATGGGTAATTGCACGTTCTCCTCTCCCTTACCCCCCCCATATGTCTGGGTGGGTTTCCTCAGTGTGCTCCAGTTTCCTCCCATAGTAAAAGATGTGCTGGTTAGATGCATTAGCCATGATAAATTGCCACTTAGAATAAATACGTGGGATTGTGGAGATGGGTAAGGGTGGGATTGTTGCCGGTGCAGTCTCGATGGGCCGAATGATCCCTTTTCTGCATTGTAGGGATTCTATGATTCAACAATTTTATGCCTGCGTATACCCCATAATTGATAGCAAACTGTGTGACATGACGAAATAGATATATTAAGAATTATGAACTAAGAAAACGTGGAATAATTTTATTGGTTAAGGAATGACTATTTTAATTTGCTGAGATTGATTTGCATTAGAACAGGAAGTATTTAAATAGGTGTACTAAGTAAATGATTGACCACTGCAAAAGATGCCGAAATTGGAGTCAGAAAATTGTTTTAATGTATTTAAAGTTAAATTTTTTTATTAGTCACAAGTAAGGCTTATATTAACACTGCAATGAAGTTACCGTAAAATTCTCTTGGTCGCCAAGTCTGGCGCCTGTTGGGGTCAGTGCACCTAACCAGCACATCTTTCAGGATGTGGGAGTAAACCGGAGCACCCAGAGGAAACCCATGCAGACACAGGGAGAATGTGCAAACTCCACACGGACGGTGACCCAAGCTCGGAATTGAACCCAGGTCCCTGGCGCTGTGAAGCAGCAGTGCTAACAACTACGCTGCCCTTTATTGATCATTCACTGCCATGTACAATCCAGGCTGTATTGAGAGAGCAAAGGTGTGGAACCAGATCAGAGACTGTTACTTCTTAGTAAGTTTACCTTGAACTCAAGACTCCTGCCACCAACACTGGGAGCATTGTCTTGCAGTTCCTGGATTTATTATTCCTTATCTGAGCCATGTTTGTTTGTCATTGGAAACATCAGAACAGCAGCTTGAGCTGGATGTAAAATAAGAATTGGGACTTAGGTTCTCAGCTGCACCGAAAGTTTATGGTTAGCATCTTGTGATGATGACAAAATTTAGAAAACTCTAATGTATTGTAATGTGGATACAAGCTATTTATTACGTTGAAATGTAACCTCGGAAGTGGAGGGCGTGAGATCAAGACCAGCAAGAATCCTTTCTCTCCTCAGCCTGTCACTGATGCAGACTGAGCCAATGCCCTACATCTGCTCCTATATCTTATTAGCTAATACTTTGTCAGAACAAGTGCATTAATTGATTCAGATAAAAGAAGCTAGCTGAATGAGGAACACGGCTGAGGATTGGAGACATGCTTCAATTTATCATGTTAGAGTATGATTTCACTAAACTATAAAAACAGAAAATGCTGGATAAACTCAGCAGGTCTGACAGCATCTGTGGAGAGAAACTGAACTAGTGTTTCAAGTCCATATGACACTCTTGCAGGACTGAAATGGGATACAAATGTAATGAATTCCCTACTTGGACAGGGGAGTGGGGTAGAATGAGAAGTCAGTGATAGGTCAGAGCTAAGGAGAGATTGTCTCTTGTCTGTGACACCTTTGTCAAAGGGGCTGTTAATGGTGCTGTAGGAACGGAACAGCATTAATAGCAGAATGTGTTAACGGGAGAACAGAGGTTAGTGCTCAATGGGGCAAAACAAGAAAAAAGGGCCAATGGACCGTTGGTTTTGCTCGAATAAAACGAGTTAAGTCTCACCCCAAAAAAAAAGCAAATAACTTGAGGGCAAAAAATCCCAAGATAAAACTTCCTTGTGAAATTTCTCACCACACCCTTCAGGTAATGAAAGAAAGGCTCCAGAATATCATCAACATTATGAACAATACCAGACAAATTTTATTTCTCAAAACAAATTTGCCATTCTCATACAAGGGACAGTGGGCATTGGGCAGGGGGGGGGGGGGGTGGGGCGGGGGTGGCATTGGACAAACCAAGGGAACCAAATAACAAAAGTAAAAGGGGAGTCCAGGTGGAGAAGAAACTTCAGTCTAATGTTGTTCAATACCATGTTGAATCCGAAAAGCTGCAGTGTGCCAAATTGGAAGATGAGGTGGTGTTCTTACAGTTTGCATTGGGCAGTGCTCTCACCTATCACTGGCTTTCTGTTCTGCCCCACCACCCTTTCTCCAAGTATATAATCCATCACGTTTCTACTCTTTCCAGTTCTTAGAAGGGTCATATGGACTCCTAACATTAATCCTGTTTCTGCCTCCACAGAGGCTGCCAGACCAGCTGAGTTCATCCAGCATATTCGATTTTCTTTTAGCATGCGCAGTATTTTGTTTTTTTTTGTACGATTTCATTCATAAGATGTTAAATTTGTCTTCAGGAATAAAATTTGTCTGGTATTGTTCGTAATGTTGGTGATATTCTGGAGTGTTTGCTTGTTTACCTCAAGACTGTGGTGAGAAAGGTCACAAGGAAGTTTAAGTTTTATTTTGGGTTATTTACCCTGAAAGTATTTGCTTTCCTTGGGGTGAGAACCAACAGTCTGAATATTGTTGTCTTGTTTTGTGTATTGTATCTTAATATGCTGATCTGATCAGAATGCAACACTTGGGAAATAAAAATTAGAATAAGCATTTCCATGGAGTAAAAAGATATCGGCTGGAACTCTACCCCCCCCCCCGCCCCAGCTCGCACGCCATGGAATCAGTGCAAACGAGTGTCTGACATTGGAAATCTCTGACAGGTGGGAATTTTCGGTCTCACCTGAGCAAGTCCATACAACCCCGCCCATATTTTATACAGTCATGTTGCATGGTGCCATATTATTTCCGGAACACTTCTAATGGGGGCTTCACAGCCACAGGGATCTGAGTTCAATTCTGGCCTCGGGTCATTGCCTGTGTAGAGTTTGCATGCTCTCCCCATGTCTGCATGGGTTTCCTCCAGGCACTCGGGTTTACTCCCACAGTCCAAAGATGTGCAGGTTAGATGGATTGGTCATGCTAAATTGATCCTAGGGGGATTAGCAGCGTAAATATGTGGGGTAACGGACCTGGGGCCTGGCTGTGATTGTCGTGGGTGCAGACTTGATGGGCCAAATGGCCACCTCCTGCACTTGGGGATTGTATGAATTTTAAAACTTGTGATGGATATTTTGGTGATGTAGCATGTCAAAATCTGATTTGGTTCTCCCTCCCAAGTTACATTTAGCCGATGCCTTTAAGTAGCATTGCTGGAACGGTATTCAATTTTTTCTTGCCTGTACTGAAGTGCAAGGAAAACATGAGTGTTCTGAGGTTATGTTAGTGAAGGATCATAAACCCATTAATTAAGCAGTGTCTGGCAAGTTGACTGATTCTTGGTTGATATTGTACAAATTTAAAAGAATGTTGAAAGTGCGAAACATTGCTTACATTTCTTTTCGTAAAACTAAAATATCTCTTACCGAGGTGGAATCTGCTTTTTTTTTTAAACGTTTCTGGTAAACGTCCAATGGAATGGCAAAAGTCAGTTGAGCCTTTTTAGATTGTTTAACAAAATGGGTGTATCAAAGGAATGACATTATTGCAATTAAGGGAAAGCTTGGCCTGCAAGCTTTTGTATGAACATTCATAAAAAGTCTTAAGCTTTGGACTGCCTGTCAATAATCTCTTGCATTTGGTGGCTAATATTTCAGTTCTTAATGCCTGATGGTTGTCGCAGATTTTTATCAGCTGTGAGGTAATTTGACTCAAATCATGGCCATTAGAACAAATTTGATGAAAGGCTTTATTTAGTGTGGTAAAGGAAATTAATTGCTAGACCTGTCAGTTAATAAAACATGTCACCTTGCTTTCTAAGTATCAGTCCATTAAAGGCACATGTTTCAAGGTTGTAATGCATCAGTCCTCACTAGAATTCATTTTGTACCAGGAAAATATAATTTTGTTTCAAGTTGTAACAGCATAGGTTCGATTTATAAATGCAAACTGAGACGTTAGACTCTCATGATTACTGAAGTAAGCTTGGGTCTTCTGGTGGAATTGGATGTCTTCAAACAGTAGCAGAATTTACCTTCTGTTTAAAGAGCAAAAGCAGAATTTGCAATGTCCAGTGAATTCCTATCTGTGCGCAGTAACCTCATAAGATTGTATGGTTTTGCCAGTTTAGTTGCATGTTTCACTTTATAAGACCCTTGTCAGACCCCACTTGGAGTACTGTGTGCAGTTCTGGCCGCCTCACTACAGGAAGGATGTGGAAGCTATTGAGAGGGTGCAAAGGAGAGTTACAAGGATGTTGCCTGGATTGGGAGGCATGCCTTAGGTTGAGGGAGCTAGGTCTCCTCTCCTTGGAGAGACGAAGGTTGAGAGGCGACCCGATAGAGGTTTATAAAATGTTGAGAGGTATAGATAGGGTGGATTCTCGGAGGCTATTTCCCAGGGCTGAAATGGTTGCTATGAGAGGACACAGGTTTCAGGTGCTGGGGAGCAGGTACAGAGGAGATGTCAGCGGTAAGTTTTTCACTCGGAGGGTGGTGAGTGAGTGGAATCGGCTGCCGTCGTGGTGGTAAAGGCAAACTCGCCTTTTAAAACACTTCTGGATGAGTATATGGGATTGGGAGTTATAGATAGTTCTATGGCCTGGTAGGTATGATTGGTGCAACTTGTGGACCGAAGAGCCTGTTTGTGCTGTAGTGTTCTATGTTTCACTGAAAATGTGCATGCAGTTTTTAAAACAAAAATACTTGGGTTTAAAATTAAGGATGTATAACGAATGAGCAAAGTTACAGCACATGGAATAAAAGGAATAGAAGCAATTATGGGTATGAAATTGGCTGAGTGGCAGGAAACAGTGTGGTGATTAATGATGGGTTTTTTCCGGACAGGAGGAAGATTTATAGTGGGTCTCCCCAGGGGTTGCTGTTGGAACCTCTTGCTGTTTCTGTTAATTAATGATCTTGACCCTAGTTCACAGGACACAATTGTGATAATACAAAATGTGGAAGTGTCGTGTATTGAGGAGGATGATGTTGACTTCAAAGCGCATAGGTGGTAGAATAGGTGGAAAAGAGGCAGATGAAATTTAATGCATGGAAGTGTGAAGTGATTTGTTTTGGTGGGAAGAATGCAGAGAGACAATATAAAATAGTGCAAATCGAAAGGGGGTTGTAGGAGAAAAGGGATCTGGATGTATCTGTGCATAAATCATTTGAAGATGACAGAACAAACCTGAGAAAGCAGTTAATAAAAGTATGCAGCACGCTTGGCTCCGGACATGTGTACAAAAGTAAGGAAATTGTTAAATTTTGTGTGAAATGCTGGTCCAACCTTAACTGGAGTATTGAGTCTAGTTCATGGGTGCTGTACACGAGTAAGGGTGTGAGAAGATGCAGGAAAGATTACTCAATGACTTGTGGCATGAGGAATTTATGTTGATAAGTTGGGGCTATTCTCTTTAGCAAAGAAGATTTGAGAGAAGATTTAATAAGAAGTATTCAAAATCACAAGAGTCTGCACAAAATAGATGGGCAGAAACTGTTTCCATTGATGGATAGATAGTGAACCAGCGGGCACAAATTTTAGGGTAATTGGCAAAGAGAAGCAATGGTATGAGAGGAAAGTCTTTTTTACACGATTGGGGATCTGGAAAGCAATTGCTGAGTGTGATGGTGGGAACTTGAATTGGGACAAGAAATTGGGTTATTGTCTAAAAAGGGGGAATGTGCGGCACTACAATGAGAAGATGGAAAAGCGATACTGGGTGAATTAGTTCCTCAAGGAGTCAGCACTGACACACTGGGCCAGATGGTTGCCTCCTATGTTTTAACCATTCTGTGATTCTGAGCAAGGAATGAAAGGTCTCCATGATGTATAGTTGTTGATGGAACTTCATTTAGATCCAGGTAACTGACCTGGTGACTCCAATGGGGATGTTCTTTAGAAGCAGCAATTGGCTAAAATGACATTCGCTGTCAATTCAACTATGCTAATTCTGAAAAAAATAGTTTGCTAATGCAAGATGAAGATATTTAAATTTCCTTCATTTTGAGGTGGGTGCGAAGAAGGAGCTCTGCTTATTGTGTTCCGTCATCGCATAACCCTCGATGCTATTGCCAGTCGCTGCTGTGAAATTGCACGGCCATTTTGTACCCATCTTGACAGAAAAATTCAATTTCATCAGATCAGCTGTTTGTGTTTCAATCTCAAATGCCTAACCATGAGCTACAAAAATAGCTTTGATATTGGATCAGTTTTGTGCAATATACTAGATTCAATTTTGAAATATAATCTAGGCAAGATTACCATATTATTCAGGGATCTGTTGCTGACCAAGTTGCAAAACAAATTGTCTTCAAGACTGTATCTGCACTTGAAACTAAACATCAAACAGGATCTTTCACCTTTTTTTTTCCCCAAGCTAGAGGCCCCCGTCATGTCTATATTGTTCCTTGGAAATATTTTTTAAAAAGCAATGTTTTTAAATCCCCTCTTAAGCTGCCTTTGCACCAATGGAAATTGTCCCAGTATCTCGGGTGTCTCCTCTTAAAAGTAAATCCCCATTCCTGGCATCCTACTGGTGAATCCACCCTGTAGGGTGAATGGTTTTAATGTTCTTTCCACAAACATGTCCAAAACTGCACATGATACTCTGACTGGCTACCCACTGCCTTGTACAACTTTCGTCATTATTAGTTTGCTTTTTGACTATTGTAGAAACCCTAATGTTCTATTGCCTTATTCATTGGCTTTATAAAGTCATTCATACAGTACAGAAGGGATTCTTTGTCCATCGAGCCTGGACTGAAAAGAACTACACTAAATCTACATTAATCCCACTTTCCAGTACGTAACCCATAGCCTTGAATGTTATGACATTTCGAGTCTTCCTCCATGTATTTTTTTAAAGTTTGAAGTTTCCCACCTCCTACTATCCTTCCAGGCAGTTCATTCCAGACTCCCACCACCCTGTGTGGGGAGAAAAAAAAATGTTTCCTATCCACCTGTCCATGGTTCTCATAATCTTGTGTACCTCAATCAGGTTCCCCCTCAGCCTTCTCTGTTCTAAAGAAAACAAGCTGAGTTTATCCAGTCTCTCTCTCCATAGTTCAAATGCTCCACCCCAGGAATTATCCTGGAGAATCTCCTTTGTACCCTTCCAGTGCAATCACATCCTTCCTGTAGTATGGCAACCAGAACTGTGCACTGCATTCCAGCTGTGGCCTCACCAAAGGCCATGACTGATGAACCCAAATGTCCTGGATGTCTTAACTAACCTATTAACATGTTCTGCTGCCTTCAGGGATCTGTGGCCAGGCATCTCACGATCCTTATGAGTTTCTTGGTATCCAATAGATTACTCATCTTGTTACTCTCAGTTTTTGGGGTTAAATTCCATATGCTACAGATCTGCCCTTCTGACCAACCCATCTGTATCTTACTACAACCCAAGACCACCTTCCTCACTATTAATTACCCTGCCAATCTTGGTCATCCCCAAATTTAGTTATCATTCTTCTGCACGTTGTTGTCTATATCATTTGTCTATATCAAGGACAATAAGGGACCTAGCACCAATCCCTATGATATGCTGTTGGCCTCCAGTCACACACACAGCCTTAAGGAAACATTCTATCTCCTATCACTCATGTGGACATGCCGGCATTGGACTAGAGTAAACACCAGGTTAAAGTCCAACGTGTGCTTTTATCTTATTTATCAGCCTCCCTTGTCAGACGCTTTGCTGAAATCCATATAAACTGCATCTTCACATCCGATCACCACCCCCTCAATGTAACCAAATATTTATCTCTCTAACAAACCTATATTAACTATCCCTGATCAGACCGTACCTCCAAGTGGAAATTAATTCCTCCATCAGAACTTTCTCCAATAGTTTCCCTACCACTGGTATGCGATTCACTGGTCTGTATTTCCCTAGTTTATCTCTACTATCCTTCTTGAAAAGTGGAATTGTGTTAGCTGTCCTCTAGCACCTCATCTGACGCAGGAGCAGTGCTCCAAAAGCTAATGGCATTTGCTACCAAATTAACCTGGTGTTGTGAGATGAATTACAGTGTTTGCCCCAGTCCGATGCTGGCACCTCCACATCATGACCACACCTGTGGCCAGGAAGGAATTGAAAAATGTAGGTCAGAGCCCCTATGATTTTTCTCCTTGTCTCCCACAGCACCCTGGGATACAATTCATCTGGAATTGGGGATTTTTCCACTTTTAAACTCGGCGTACCCCCTCGCTCCCTATGTCAAAGCATTGAAGAACCTTAGTCCTTCTCCCCAAATTCTGTACCTACGTCGTCCTTCTGAGCAAAGACAGATGTTTTTTCGCTGAGGCTAGGGGAGAAAGAAACCGGAGGGCATGGGTTAAGGGTGAAAGGAGAAAAGTTTAAAGGGAATATTAGGGCGTGGGGGCAGGGGGAGATTCTTCACATAGAGTGGTGAGAGTGTGGAATGAGCTGCCAGATGAAGTGGTAAAAGCGGGGTTACTTTTAACATTTAAGAAAAATTTGGACGGGTTTGTGGATGAGAGGTGTGTGGAGGGATATGGTCCAAGTGCAGGTCAGTGGGACTAGACAAAAAATGGTTTGGCACAGACATGAAGGGCCAAGAGGCCTGTTTCTGAGCAGTAATTTTCTATGGTTCTATGTGAAGTACTTGCTTAAGATCCTGCCAATATCGTCCGGCTCCATGCTCAGATTGCTCCCTTGGTCCTTAATGGGCTCTACTCTTTCCTTGATTAGCGTTTTCCATTTAATATACTTGTAGAATATTTTAGGGTTTATAAGATGATGAGGGGATAGGTAGAGTGGAAGTGCAGAGACTATTTCCTTGGGTGAATGTAGCTGTTACTAGGCGGCATAACTATAAGGTTCATGGTGGGGCATGTAGGAGGGTTGTCTGATGTAGATTCTTTATTCAGGGATGGTTAGGGTGTAGAATGCACTGCCTGCTGTGATAGTGGAGTCGGACACTGTAGGAACTTTCAAGCGGTTATTGGATAGGCACATGGAGCACACCAAAATGATAGGGAGTGGAATAGCTTGATCTTGGATTTTGACATAGCTCAGCACAACATTGAGGGCTGAAGGGCCTATACTGTGCTGTACTGTTCTATGTTCTATATTCATTTTACCTGCCAATGCTTTTTCATGCCCCCTCTTTTCTCTCCTAGTTACTTTCTTACATCTCCCATCCCCACACACTTTCTATTCCCCACTAAGTTCTACACTGAAAAGTTTTTTTTTCTCTCTCCCCATAGTTGCACTTTTGGGAGAATTGTGTGACAATATTAGAAAGGACAGTCCCATTAAGAGTAAACCAACTTTAATATTGGAAAGGATGCAGAGTAGATTTACCTGGATGTTGTCTGGCATGGTGGGAAGGTTTTACGAGGAAAGGCTGAGGGACTTGAGGCTGTTTTCATTAGAGACAAGAAGGTTAAGAGGTGACTTAATAGAGGCATATAAGATGATCAGAGGATTAGATAAGGTGGACAGTGTGAACCTTCCTCGGATGGAGATGGCTAGCACGAGAGGGCACAACTTTAAATTGAGGGGTGATAGATATTGGATGCCTGTCAGAGATAGGTTCTTTACTCAGAGTAGTAAGAGCATGGCGTGCCCTGTCTGCAACAGTAGTGGATTCGCCAACATTAAGGACATTTAAATGGTCATTGGATAAACATACGGATGATGTTGGAATAGTGTAGGTTAGATGGGCTTTAGATTTGGTTTCACAGGCCAGCGCAACATTGAGGCCTGAAGGGCCTGTACTGTGCTGTTATATTCTATTGCTTCAGAGTAAATTGAGTGCACCTCATTGAAGCCTGTCCTTACACTGAGTATTTATGCCAGTCACTGCTAGATATGTAATAAACCTTCAAAAGGCAGCTTCTGCACATATGCAATGTCTAGGTCATTGACATTTTGGGGCTGGGTGAGAAAGTAAGTCAACTGTGTGATATTGGTTTGAAGTTGAAGACAAACTGCATTAGAAAAATGGAGCTGGGATTTTCCCAAGTTGGGGGTGGCTTTTAGACAGGGAAAGGATCTGGAAAGATGGAGTGGAAGCAATGTTAGTGCTGAATTGCAGTATCACAAAAACATTTGTGAACCATCGGAATGTCTTCTGCTGCCTAGTACGGTGAATGGATGTTCACCTGTTTAACATTATGCATCTAAAAACTTGGAGGTCATCCATGCACTCGTCTTTCCCCGGTGTTTCAGTTTTCCCCTCAAACTGTGCTGCCTCTCTTGGCTAACTTATGCACCATTCCCTGCTGTAAAATTAGATATGACTGACCATATATAATTCACTAAGGAACCTCAGTCAATCCACTGAATGTCATCATTAATCTGGTCTAGATTGGAATGGGTCTGAAAAGTTGAAAGGTCCGTTTGCTAAGCTGTTGTACTACCCCGTTCCCTGTGCCCTTCTGTTTACTGGTTTGCATCAAAGATGGAAGAAGACCAATCTTATTTTGTTCATTTTATGGCAAAGTTATTTGGTTTGCTCACATCCATGTTGCATTCAGAACTAATCTCAGCTTGTTTCTCGGTTCAAATTAATGCCCAAAAGGGTGCTCAACTTCTCATTTAATGAACTTTTTCCTCTTGGTTGGCTCTCAAGATGAAAGTATTTTGTGTTGATTTGTACTGGGTTTGCTAGACTCCAACATCACTATGGGGCTAATGAAAGGCACTTTCAAAAACAAACCCTTTGTTTACCTGAAAATGACATTCTTTTTATTACATTCTTTTGTATAAAATGGGATGTGTTTGTGATCTGCTTCCCAACAATTGGATTCATTCTTTCTTTTTCTTTCTTTCTTGCCGCAGGTTGTGAAACTTCTGAACAATAAGAGGTCTCAAGCTGTTGGAATTTTAATGTCAAGTCTTCACTTGGAGATGAAAGATATCCAGCATGGTAAGCCTGTTCAGCCGTTGTTGGTAAATTCCCCGTAAAATTATTTGTCACGATTTTCCAGAACCTGTTCACAGCTGTCCGCAATGTGCCATGACTCGAGCTGTTATCAGTAATGTTACTTTGAAGGTAGGTGGATATGCAATATGTGGGAATGGAATAAATGTCGGCTTGCATTAAAGTGATGAATGCGCACACACGATCAACCTCAACAGTAGTAACTTGAATTGATACTTCTGTCATTCATAATTCACTGTCTGAACAGTAAGCATGTAACATGGCTTGTACTGTAAATCCTAAATGAAAGGGTTGAGTTTCAGTGCTTAAAATGAATTGCATGTGGATTCAAAATTGCACTTTGAGGGTTGGTTTATGTCTGGAGAAAACGGTGGTACAGATGTACCGAGCGTGAGCTTGAATGTATTTCGTAAGGTTTTCATCACTTGTGAATAGGTCGGCTGCTCTTTGATGTGTGTTTGGGCAAATCTTCACGAGAGGAGCAAACTGCTACCTTGACTTAGTAATCGCAATATTTTCAGAATCCCAGTACAAAGGTTTACAGCAGCTGCACCTCACAATGATTTCATGTCTCAATCTTTCCCCATAGAAACACTGACTGGGGTGGGGAAATCCTTGGGGTGGTACTCTCAACCATAGGATTTGAAGTAACTGCAGCAAAAATATGCAGATTGGATGGATTGGCGATGCCAAATTGCCCCTGGTGTCGGGGACGAGCAGGATAAGTACATGCGGTTACAGGGGTAGGACCTGGACGGGATTGTTGTTGGCACAAGCTCGATGGGCCAAATGGCCTACTTATGCACTGTAGAGAACCTATGAATTACTGTGGTCTACAAAATAACTATCCCTTCAGGTGGAGAGTACTATGTGTAGAGAGAAGTTAAATATGCAAATAAAGAGAATAATCCATTCTAGTCAAGTTATGGAACATGAACATACCATTGAGAGCTTAACAGTTATGCATTATAAATGTCATGTATGAGGTCTCAAAATTGGAAGCTATATTGACCTAATAACTTGATCATTATAATTCCTGTAAAATATCAATAGAGGAAGCTGTCTTGTATATCAGGTTAACAAGTAGTCTTTGTGAAGTTCTTAGAAGAAACAGCATGATTCGTTCAGAATCAGAACTCCACATGCTGTTAAAACATGGATTCCTTTATTCTTGTCTTAGACTCCCTTTGCTGATACATGTGTATGGAAGCTTTAATTGGACAAGATGCACAATGCAGTTCCCCATGTATTGCATCTTTTACTTTTAAAGTTTGCTTGGCTAAGCTGATGCTTTCTGTGAAAGATAATATTCCTTGGAGGGCCCAATGTGAGCAGTAAAACACCTGACACTAGTCCAATGCAATTGACCCTTACCCGAGTGATGCGCAATTTCCACCTTCGCTTTTTTTCTGGGTGTCAATGTGAAGTAAAGTGTAGTTATTAGAAGAAACAGCAATAGTAAAATTGTCTTTTATGTTTTTGGGGGTGGGCCTGGAAGTGGCAATGCTCCCCAAAAAATATTGCTTGTAGATTTATTAAATTTGAGCATCTTTGTACAAGTGTCAATAATATTAAAGCTTTGTTTTTGATTTATTATTGTCACATGTATTAATATACAGTGAAAGGTATTGTTCCTTGCATGCGATACAGGCAAATCATACTGTATGTAGAGAAGGAGAGGGTGCAGAATGTAGTGTTGGCCTTAGCTAGGGTGTAGAGAAAGATCAACTTAATATAAGGTAGGTCCATTCAAAAGTCTGATGGCAGCAGGGAAGAAGCTGCGATTGAGTCAAGTTGCGTGATGAAAATAACCCCAGTAGCGGGAAAATTTCCCAGTTAGCCACTCAAGTATGACTGGGGAAGGTTTTGGGGTTGTGAAGTGGAGATTGTTCCACTGTTTAGACGGTTAAATGCCGTTAGTCTGCTTCCCAATAATGCCCCTCAAGTTGGATGCTGATTTGTGTGAATATTTTGCAATAAATTTTAAGAATTTAAAAAGAATTAATAGTGATGTTTGTGAATCACATTTAGTCACAGTCTGAGTTCTGTGAAATAGATTTCTGGGGGTTACTAAACTTCTTAAATCAAAAAAATCCCGAGTGCTAGTCATATATTACGGCGCCAGCCCTGGCGCCAAGAGGCACTTGGTATTTCTTGTACTGGCAGATGTATTTCAGTTAAGTCATAGACTGAAGTCTGAAAACAATGATATGGTCGTTTTCCTCAGTCAAGTACTCGAGTCAGTTTGAGTCAATAATGAGAACCAAATGAATAAAGGAGTCAAGCTAACATCTGTGGGTCTGCTACATATGACACACGTTCACTTGTGAGGCTTGCATGATGTGCAATTATATTAACAATGACTTGACATGAAAATCTGTAACTTTGTTTCAAAATGTACTGCGCATTATTTTTGCAGCGGCCCGCGTAATCCTCAGAGACTTTTATGCAGCCTATGTATTAAGATTTTCCAGCCATTTGAGTCCTGATGAGCAAGTGAATGGATGAATTTTGTGTCCGTCCCTACCCCACTTCGGCTGCCGCTGCCACCACACTGCACCCCCCCCCCCCCGCCACACCGCTAGTGTTCTCGCTGGAGTGAATCTCCTCCAGTTGAGCAACGCTGGAGCGGGTAGTCAAACTCGAGGTCAAGTACCTCGAGTAGTCAGGTATGTGGAACAGGAGCAAAAATGGTCAACGTTTGTTACATAGAACTTGGGAATCGGTCTTTTGCACCTCACCTCACCCGCCCTGTCAAAAGCCCATTTGTTGGATCGAGGCTGATTGCTGTCCCATACAGCACAACGTTGGCAATTTGTATTATAATACCAGCAACTCCTGAATACTCTTGTGGGATGAATAAAGAGAGCCTGACCTTAATGAATACTTGTTTATCAATGTGCCTGTCTCAGCATAATATTTTGTTCCATTCTTTCCTACTCATTTTTCAATTGTGTATCAACTGGAATTGGATCAAGGAAATTTTAATGGCACAAAGTGCATCTTGAGCGTGCCAGAACGATTATAGCTTAAGTACTTTGTTATAACAAGGCTAACATTCATTGTAAATGGTGCTATGGGAGCTGCCAAAACCTTTTCTCATCATCCTCCCTCCTTTTATATATGAAAAAAAGTAGGGACAAATTATCTTGTCTCCATTATGGTCGCAATCCATTATCTCTCTTAGTGTTCTAAACTTCAGTTAATTAGATAGAAATTCATTGCTTCTTGATGCCCATTTACAAATCCAAGTTGCCATTTTATTAGCTTCATAATTAGTGTTACATTAATTGTTTAAGTTTTAAGTTCATTTCTTAGTGTCACAAGTAGGCTTGCATTAACACCACAATGAAGTTACTGTGAAAATCCCCTAGTCGCCACATTCTGCCTGTTTGGGCACACCTGAGGTGCATCAGCCACGCTAAATTCTCCCAACTAACCACATCTGTCAGACTGTAGGAGGAAAGTGGAGCACCTGAAGGAAACCCATGCAAGCACAGGGCGAACGTGTAGACTCTGCAGAGACAGTGACCCAAGTCAGGAATTGAACCCGGTTGAATTGTTGCTGCCAATCAGCATATAGTCCCTTTCAGGACCTTGGAATGTTCAAGGTAGTTCAGCCAATTAATGGCTTCTGTAATTGTGGCATTTTGTAAGTGTGTGCTTACAGTTGTAGTGTAAGTAAACACTACAGATTTACACATAACAAGTTCCCACAAATAGTAATGAGGTGAATTACCAATTTAACAGTTTTGCAGAAACATTGGACAGGACGTTTTTAAAAAAAACTCTCCTGCTCTTTGGTGTTCCAAGTAGAACTATTCAATGAAATCTGTCTAAAGATCATCTGAGGGACAACATCTTCAATAGTGCAGCACTCCCTCAGTGGATTGTGTGCTCAGATCTTTGGAGTGGTTCGAATCCAGAATCTTTTTGATTCGGCGGCAAGTGTGCAACCACGTAGCTAGCATCTGAAAGGGAAATTGAATAAAAATTGCTAAATAAAACCAGTGCCAATAATAACTGATACTTTGGGATAGCAGTTCAAATATAGCAATCCAATATTGAAAGTTCAGATGCCTGTTGTAATTGTTAGATGTACTCTGAACCCTTTCCATAAGTTTGCTGTCTTTGAGTAAGTACCAGATATCTGTTCACTCTTTTAACAAGTTCTGCTGATCTTGACCAGATATATCTTCCTTAAAAATATAAGGAATTAACTCCCAATTAGTTTGTTCAAGTGTACAGACTCCTAACTTGATTAGATCCAAGTATAATCAATGAACTGCACAATGTTGTCCAATGGATCACAGTTCTATAGCAATAGATTAAGAGTTTCATACATACAGCCTATGTATCCCAGTATGTGACAAATATGTGTTCAGAAACTGGAATTTATATTGGATATATTATTGAACATGATTTTTAAATTTGTTGGAGTTCAGACGTGAATAATAGCCTGACAATACCGAAAGGTTGCAGTGTATTAACTAATATGGGAGGAAAAGACCAGCAATCTGCAAACAGCCATTCCTAATCCTTCTCAAACACAGACTGTCATGGAGCAATCCTTGCTCTCACGGGGGAATTCTAGTTGGATATAATAATGAAAAACACATTTGCATTCAACTTCCAAGTTAACCACACAGACGTATTTTAATTGTGTATATATTGGAAGGACTTTGTAAGGCGGCATGAAGGGCTTGAAGTGAATTATTTTAACCCTCTCTAAGTCTGTTTATTCGGAACCAGATTCCTGATTCACTTAATGCGTTTATTCATCCAATCCTTGTGACTGTCCAACTACAGGAATAACATTTCAGCACCAGTGTGTTTATTTTCTTTTGCTCTACTTGTGTGTACGGCATGGATAGGATTACGGTTTGGTTAATTGATTTCTGGAGCTGCTTGTACCACGTTTTGGCTGGTAGAGACAGCTTTCTGTGCTTTCATTCACTCTTCCTCATGCTGTAGTCTTCAGCTGCCATTTGGTCACCAAGATGGTGCGTTCAAATGTTAAGTGACCAAGTTTTTAACTTGCAGCTGGGTCATGAGAACTTTTATTTATATGTGTAGTGTGTGTATATATGTTAAGGAAGAGAAAATTCTAGATGAAATACTTAAAACCCCAAATTTATGAAAAACACACAAAATGAGAAGAGAACCTCACTGTACTGAGGTCCGTCTGCTAGAACAAAGTACTGGAACAGGCCCTTTGCTTAATCAAGCCTGTGCTGATACAACACCTTTCTAAACTAGAGGCCTTTTGCCTCTACACCATTCACATCCCTCTATTCCCTACCTCTTCATGTACCTTCCAAGGTTAGTTTGTAATCCTGCTGGAGTGGCATTGCAAAGTGGGGCTCTGTTCAGAGCAAAGACTTCACCTTCCCAGTGAATCACCTGCTCCACAAATCTCTCGTGTGGCTCAGTATCAAATTTTATTTGATTGCTACTCTGAAGTCCTTTGGGGTTATGTCAAAGGCGCTGCAAGTTTTTTAAAATTTCTGGACATTGAATTATTTCTGGAATATGACGGTGGCTATTTGATATTCTCTGGCTGATCAGAATTTTAACCCCATTTCTTGCAGTGGAGCTGCTCTGGGTCACTCCCTGCTGCGGCAGTTGGAGATGAATGGATTGACAGTTTCTGTGGAAGTATAATTTAAAAAAAAACTATCTGTGTGACTGGGAAACATGTAGTTTTAGGCTTGTGTGCGGTTTTTATCCTTTTATCTCCTGGATGTGGGGAAAGATATTTCCATAATCGGAGAGTCTGCATCTGAGGGCTCAGCCTTTAGGATAGAGATGTGGAGGAATTTCTTCAGCTAGTGTGTGCTAAATCTGTGGAATTTACTGCCAAAGGAGGCTGTGGAAGCCAGGTTATTGAGTGCATTTAAGGATCTTATTGGTAAGGAGATCGAATGTTATGGGAAAAAGGCAATAGATTGGAGTTGAGAAACTTATCAGCCATGATTGAGTCTGCTCTGCCATTCAATGAACCGAATAGTTTAATTCTGCTCCTATATTTTAGGATAAGTTGTCCCTTTTGAGACTTCATATGTACACTAATTCTAATAAGGAAAATGATTCACTCACATATTCAGTCAAGCCTCTTCTGATTGGATGGCTACTATCACCAAGTTACATTGGAATGAATGTCTAGTGCAGTGCAAGAAAAAAATTAAGACGAAGGTCATTTATGACTATTGGTATTATTCTTCTGTTTCAAACAACAGAACATTCTTTCCATCTTCCGTCACCTCCATCACCAAATTCTCTACAACTGCCTCCCATTGTGAAGACGCTATTGGCCAGAAAATGAACTGGATCACCCATGTCAACGCAAACCATTGCAAGAGCAGGAAGTGGTACGCAGCCCAAAGAAAAATGGTTCATCACCTGAATCCAATGAAGATTCTTCACGACCGAGACGCAAGTCAAACGGGATGAACTACTCATTGCGAATCTGGGCAGGCATAACTGCACGAAGACTTGAAGCGAAACACCCTCTCGGACAGGAGGACTTACTTGATTGGCACCCATACTGTCCTGGATTTGTCGTCAGCTCCTCCCAGCACTGGGGCTGTAATGTTTGTACACACTGCAACAACTCGAGGGTCAACAGCATCTGCCTGTATCTTACCATCATCCTGATGTGGACATGTACGGCTATTCTTTTAACTTTTACTGTGCCCTGAAAACCTAAATCATTGCGAGCACGACAACAGCAGGCCTTGCCAGTGTCATCCACATCTAGCAAACAATTTTTTTTCCACAGTTAAAGGGGCTGTCATTAAGCTTGCAAATCTACGGGAACTTGTAGCATTGACTGGCATGGAACAGCTTAAAATGCTTTGACTTTCTGAAGAAGGAAATGCTTGAAACCCAGCTTGACATTGAAGTGGGGGAGGGGGTGTGGAGAAATCCTTTGCTTACACCCAATGGTGCAAGTTGCATTTCACGGGATCTACACAACCTGGCCAGATGTATGTCCAGTTAATATTAAGTCCCAAAGGCTGAAATCTCAAAGCTTTATTTTTCAAAACCTAAGCAAGTACATATTATGGCAGAAATAGCAGTGCTTCATTAAGAGGGTCTGGAGAATATGTTTGAGCTCTTTGCACCCACTGCTTCCTGCTGCAAAGCTGTTCAAAAGCACACATATATTGTAAAAAGAAACAGACCTGTATAATGTACCACAAACAAACCCCATTATAGAGTACAGTTTAAAAATGAAGCTGGTCTGGAGGTTTATAACATTTCTCTTCATCGTGCTGAGTTTTACTGTCTGGCCCCATATTTAGATGTGCCCCCAGTAGGCCCATGTATTAATCCGCCCCTGGTAAAAAGAATGCTGGATGTTGCATCTAGCCAATGTGGTATTTAATCTATTCTCTGTCATTGTCTCTGTTTTAATTTTGATGGACAGTTTCTCTCTCCACTGGCACTGTGGGCTGGAGATAAAACTGACAGCTGCTGGCAATTACCTCCATAGCCTCACAATGAGATGAGACTCCATGAAACTTCAAGCAAGATTTATGTAATTCTAAAACACTGTTGGAAGACTTCTCTGATGAATCTTGAAATGGCTCCTTATGTTGGATTCAAATCCTATTTTTTTTGAGTTGAAGTACAAATGGAAAACAGTGCTATCTTTTTTATTGTGCTGATCTGAACTTGCTTCTGTATAGCACTTAATCAGCCTAATTTGTCTCCCTCAGCTTGAGCCCTTTCATCTGTAAGCACGTTGTTTCTATAACAAATCCTAGATTTCCAAATCATACCTCAATAACATGATGTTTGTTAACCCTGTGGTCAGCTAACTCAGATATCTAGTAAATGTCAACTTTCACTTTATAGCAGGTTGTAGCACAGAAACATGCCATCAGCTCTGCGGTAATGGTTTTTCTCGAGGCAGTCAATGCGATCTCACTTTTTCTTTTTAACCCCTGAGTTGTCAATGTCCCTCTTTTCCCATGTAGCTACTCTCCTATTACAACATTGGCAGTATGGGGTAGATAATTTCTCGTGCTAACTACCCTCTTGAGTCAGTTTCTTAACATTCTTTTTCAATTCTTGTTACCTTTTAATTCAGGCTCTACAATCTATCACTATAGTAACCCCTGATGATCTTCAAAATTTCAGTTGAGTCACTTCTTAATCATCTCGGTTCTAATGAAAAAGTTCTAACTTAAATCTCTACTCTTCATTAACCTACAGTTAACCCTCTTCGTTTGTATCCTGTGCGACATGCGTAAAGATTCCACGTGACTCTTTTTATCAATGTCTTTAATGACCTGGGACTCTGTGCACAAAGTCCTTCAGCAACACCACTCCATTTACAATCTTGCCATCAAAATGTACAACAAAATCTTTGTTATCGAGCATGTTCAGGGAATTAATGGATGGTACAGCTTAATCAAAAATGCGAGTTAAGAGTTGCTCTGGACACAAGACAAGGTGCTGCACTGTATTGAGGGGTTGGGGGGAGAGTGGGAGTAGCCGAGCAGTCACACGTTGAACAAAGCAGGGCAATGCAGTAAAACCACCACATCCGAAGACTGACCTGACACCATAGGTTTCGGACTGGATTTGGGAGAAATATTGAGCTATCAATTTTGCTGATGTTCCCTCTGAATGTTCAGGCAAACTGACCCAACAATTTCAATGCAGTGCCTAAAAGTAACTTCTGCTAATTTGCGATTTTTTTTTGGAAGAATGCGTTATCTGAACATGGAAAATGGCTGGCCCTTGTCTTGATCCCTGTCATCATATACCCACCCACCATTTCCTGTGCACTAATTTGATGTCATTAGCCAATCTTCTGAAATCTCTACATTAAGTTATAGTAAACAAAAGCAGCACTAACACTGGTTCCTATGAAATATCTCTAGCCTCTTCGTTCTAATGAGAAAATCATAAAATTCCTGCAATACGGAAGAAGGCCATTCAGTCCATTGAGTCTATACTGAGCTCAATCCCACTCGAGCCTTATTCCTGTAACCCTCATTTTACTGTGCTAATCCCCCTGACACTAGGGTTAATTTAGCATGGCCAGTCAACCTAACCTGCACATCTTTACACTGAGGGGGGGAAACCAGAGCACTTGGAGGCAACCGATACAGACTCGGGATATTCAAACCCTCCCTGAGGCTGAATTGAACCTGGGTCCCTGGCACTGTGACGCAGCAATGCTAACAGTGCTGCCCTAATGTTGTCTTTTGCTTTCTAACCTCCAAAGCTCTTGCTCTCGAGCAGTGTATTTTCCAAATGCTCCTTACAGTACCACTTTGAAAATGTGTGCTACGTAAATGCAGTGCCTTTCCTTGGTCTATTTTCAGATAATGCCATGGATTGGTTAGGCAAACCATGCCAAATAGAAGTCTATGCTGACCTTGGGAATTTAAGAGCAGAGTCGGAACAGGTTTTGGTCCAGCATTATTGACTTTCTGACCATCGGGAACCAATTGACCTGTGATATTGTGGTATTTCTCAGTGTCCTTTCCTTGTACAGAAAAGATTTTGACACTTTTTCAATTCTCTAATGTGGCTTTCCTCTCCATGACATTGTTGAAAACCAGGAATGCAAGAACTTTTGCTTTTCCTTTGTTAGGTTGTCATTAATTTGGATTATTGGATATAATCATTCAAATGATTTGTCCTTTTAAGATCAAGCAACTCTTAATTCCATTTGAGTTCTCCTTGCCACCTGGTTCCATTGTATCTCTTTTTATTCATTCATGGGACACAGGTGTCACTGGCTGGCCTAATATTGCCTATCCCTCGTTGCCCAAGGGCAGTTGAGAGTCAACCATATTGCTGTGGCTCTGGAGTCGCATGTAGGCCAGACCAGGTAAGGACAACAGATTTCTTTCCCTAAAGGACATTTTTTTCCGACAATTGACAATGGTTTCATGAGAATCAGTAGATTCTTAATTCCAGATATTTTTAATGGAATTCAAATTCCACCATCTGCCGTGCAAACCCGTGTACCCAGAACATTAGCTGAGTTTCTGGATTAATGAGAATACCACTAGGTCATTGCCTCCCGAGCCATGCTCTCATTGCACGCTACCTTGCCATCATCTGTTGTTTAAGCGCTCCCATTTTGGAGCAAACTGATTTGGCTCTCCTTGTTAAATCAAAATCTAGAGTCTCTTCTCCTCTAGCCTACTCTAGAGCAATTCAAACAACTGTTTGAAGTGGATTAGGTCAGGTTTATTGAGGATCGGCAGGTTTGAAAATCCATTAAGATTTTATCACTTTCACCTGCTTTTTGGACAGGGGGAGGGTGAGGGAAGATGAATGTCAAACTAATTGTTGAAAGAACATCTAGATACACTTATTGAAGAAGCAGAAGGGATCTATTGCATTTCTGCTAAATTTAAAAAAAAATGCGGAGTGAGTGATCTATCCAGCCCCACAGAATAGTTTCATACTTGTAGTGATGGTGGACTGTCTGTTAAAACTTGATACCTTAACTGATGTTAGTATCTGTTGTCAACAAATGAGCTTTTAGCCATAGCTGTTGTAATGATGTACATTGACAGACTTTGTCAGGGACTCAAAATATTTATTAATTAGGAAAAACTATATACAGGCCGTCAGCAGCTGTACCCCCCCACCCACCAACCCCACATATCTTATAGATGTCCTCCTCTTAAGAAAGGACTCCACCCCTTGGATGATTGCCCACTCTGACCAATTGGCCCTTCAAGTCAGGTAACTTGTGCTGTTTCCAATCACTACATCCCTCCCCCTTTAACTCCTTTTATATGTGAAGTCAAAGTTTGTTCATTAGCCACAACAAGCCTTACATTAACACTGAAATGAAGTTAGTGTGAAAATCCCCGAGTCCCACAATCCGTCACCTGTTCGGGTCAATGCACTTAACCAGCACGTCTTTCAGAATGTGCGAGGAAACCAGGGCACCCAGAGGAAACCCATGCAGACACAGGGCAAATGTGCAAGCTCCACGGAGACAGTGACCCAAGCCGGGAATCGAACCTAGGTCACTGGCAATGTGAAGCAGCAGTACTAACCACTGCTACAGTGCCACCCCTGTGTTTTAAAGTAACCAAATTACTCGAGCCCAAATTCTAACTCAACTCATTGGACAATTATAAATTGAGTCTTTGAAGGGTTATTCTGTTTCTTGTTGAATAGTATAGTTCTGCAGTCTGAGATGCTGCTACAGGATTGACATTAATGGGCACCTCTGCTGGCATGCACAGTCCTTTATTACTTGCTTCCACAGAGACATCAGTTGTGTCTATAAAAGGCCGATAGGTACTTTGGTGCTTACAGGTTCAAAACATTTCTTGAAGGCAACACTGACTGCTGGAGCATCTGTCTCTGCTTGAGTGATCCACATGTTTACAAATGATACATTCCTCCACGGCTACTGGAGTCTGGTCACAGACAATAATTTCGGGGATCTGACTTGATCCGCTATCAAAGTTTCGTTATGACTGCATGTCATTTTGTAATTAATATGATTTTTTAATATATTGTTGCAGTGGTGATGGCTCATTTGAGATCTTGAGGCTTCTGTATCCAAACTTAAACAGTTTTATTGGTAGGATTAACGATGTATAATTCCAAATACAATCCTGCATAGAACTTTTCCATGCAGGCTTGCTGCTTTTCCATTCACATGGCCATTTCAGCAAACTTGTTCTGGCACATAATCTCAGTTTCTTTCTCTGGCTGAATTGTTGATTGTTGTACTGTCAATTTCAATGCTTTAACCTCTTCAGTTAGTTTTTCATTGTCAAACTTCCTTTCTTCAAGCTCTTATTCTCCTGATTCAGTTTTTCACTGGACTTGTTCCTTATTTTCCAGTTGTGTTTTATGATCAGCTTATTCTGTGTTTTTATTGCGTTCTCAATTTCATTTTGCAAATGTTTGCAACTTTTTCTCCAAGTTTTATCTTTTATTTTAATGTCTTCTCTAGCATTTTAATTCTTTATGCTGATTCTTCATGTTCAACAGTCCCTAGATTCTTTAGAAGTCTTTAATTTCTGTTTTCTCCGAGGGGAATCCATCATGTTACATTTCATAAATGAAATCTTTGGTTCTACACATCTTAACTTCAGCTGAACCTTTTTTTTTGCTTCATTGTTGGTTTGATCTGTCTCCAACAAAGTGTTGACTTACATGCTGCAATTCTCTTGCCCTTCGTTTGATCATTTAGTGTCTTTTGGGTGCCCTCCTTCTGAGGTCCCTGGGTACCATCCTTCTGGGGCCCCCTCCAATTTTCATGTCCATTACCACTTGTTTTGTATGGGTGGTGCTTTATGATACATTTCCACATTAAATTATTACATTTAGAAACTTAAGCAAGGAGTAAGGAGGAGTTATGAAAAAGCATTGGCTTGCAGGATTAAGGAAAATCCCAAGGCTTTTTTATATAAAGAGCAAGAGGGTTGGCCCACTCAAGGTCAAGGGAGGGAATCTATGTGTGGAGCCAGAGGAAATGGACGAGGTATTAATGACTATTTTGCGTCAGTATTCACCAAAGAGAAGGACTTGGTGGTTGAAGAGTCTGGGAAAGAGTGTGTAGGTAGTTTGCATCATGTTGGGATCAAAAAACAGGCATTATTGGGGTTCTTAAGAAACATTTTAAGGTAGATAAGTCCCCAGGGCCTGATGGGATATACCCCAGAATACTGAGAGGGTCAAGGGTGGAAATTACTGGGGCCTTGAGAGAAATCTTTATATTCTCACTGGCTACAGGGGAGGTCCCAGAGGATTTGGAGAATAGCCAATGTTGTTCCTTTGTTTTAAGAAGGGTAGCTAGAATAATCCAAGTAATTACAGGTAGGTGAGCCTTGCATCAATGGTAGGGAAATTTATTGGAGAGGATTCTTTGAGATAGACAGGATTTATTTTCTCTTGGAAATAAGTAATAGTAATAGTGTAATAGTGAGAGGCAATGTGGTTTTGTGATGGGAAGGTTGTGTCTCTCAAACTTGATCAAGTTTTTTTTGAGGAAGTGACAAAGATTGAGTGTAGGCTGTGGACATTGTCTACATGGACTTCAGTAAGGCCTTTGACAAGGTCACTTATGGCAGACTGGTGCAGAAGGTAAAGTCACATGGGATTAAAGGTGAACTGGCAAGGTGGATACAAAATTGGCTCGGTCAAAGACGACAGGTTAGCAGCGGAAGGGTGCATTTCTGAATGGAGGGCTGTGACAAGTGGTGTTCCTCAGGGATCAATGCTGGAACCTTTGCTGTTTGTAATAAATATAAATGATTTGGAGGAAAATGTAATTGGTTTGATTAGTAAGTTTGCAGATGACACAAAAGTTGGTGGATTTGGGGATGGTGCTGAGGACCATCAGGGGATACAACAGAATACAGACTGGTTGGAGACTTGGACGGAGAGATGGCAGATGGAGTTTAGTCCAGACAAATGTGAGGTAATGCATTTTGGAAAGCCTAATAAAAATAGGAAATATATAGTAAATAGCAGGACCCTGAAGATATCGATGGGCAAAGGGGTCTGGATATGCAGGTACACAGATCACTGAAAATGGCAATGCAGGTGTAGAAGGTAGTCAAGAAGGCATACAGCATGCTTGCCTTCAGCAACCTGGACATTGAGTTTAAAAATTAGCAAATCATGTTGCAGCTTTGTAGAACCTTAGTTAGGCTAAACTTGGAATATAGTGTTCAATTCTGGTCTCCAAAGCCTCTGGTGTGTCGAGGGTACAGAAAAGATTTACCAGGATGTTGCCTGGTATGAGGGCTTTAGCTATGAGGAGAGGTTGGAGAAACTTGATTTGTTCTCATTGGAACAACAAAGGTTGAGGGGTGACCTGATAGAAGTCTGCAAGATTGTGAGGTATGGACAGAGTGGATAGTCAGAAGCTTTTTTCCAACGTCGAAGAGTCAATTACTAGGGGGCATAGGTTTAAGATTCAAGGAACTAGTTTTAAAGGAGATGTATGAGGCAGTTTTTTTACAGAGGATGGTGGGTGCCTGGAACTCTGCCAGGGGAGGTAGTGGAAGCGGATACAGTAGTGACTTTTAAGGGGCGTCTTGACAAATATATGAATAGGATGGGAATAGAGGGATATGGCATCTGGAAGGGTAGTGGGTTTTAGTTTAGTTGGGTATCATGGTCGGTGCATGCTTGGCGGGCAGAAGGGTCTGTCCCTGTGCTGTAATTCTCTTTTTTTTAAATGCCTTACCACTTTCAAACTATGTAGTAATCTTGATTCCCCTGACAGGCTGTTGTTCCCCTTTGTAGATGTATTTTGCAACGAATGTATGTGCAGTGTCGATACAGTGTCTCGCTCAGGCTATTTCTATTATTTTTGTTTCAGGCTTTGAACTTGTTCAACTGCAGCAATTCTTTAAAAAAAATCTTTGCCTTCTATCCAAATTCCTTTCTCTAAATTTGAAACTGCAGCTCTTGTAGCTGACAGCTCCCAAGGCATTTTTTTAATTTTTATTTTCCTTTAAAGTCACAGTTCTCACTTCTGTGAGTTATTTTCTCCCTATTTTGTTGTATACGTTTTCAAACTTCTGACTGCATCAGCCAATTTAAGTTTGCTCTGCATCCACCACCAAATCTGGCAAATGGGTCTATTTGCCCAAAGACACGCATTCAGGTGAGTGTTTCGTTTCTTCAGACTTGGATTAAAATAAATGTTCGCAGGTGTCGGGCCACAGGCAGTGTCATCAGTAATCCATTTTATCCTTGTTGCCAATGTAGTTATGCACATTCATAAACTTCAGGGACTCGAGGTATTTTTTAATTATGAAAAACTGTCTAAGGGCCACAGGCCCTACATGTCTTTTGCCTAAAAAAGGATTCTACTCCTTGGGATGACTACCCACTCAGTCTCAATTGTTCCACCAAGCCAGGTGACCCTCTCCTGCTGTTTTGCCCTTAAAGATAATCACAAGTTTGGCTTGCTAGATGTGTTCCCATCATGGGGTGCAAATCTGAAATGAGTCCCTCCTTGAAAACATACACAATTCATCCAATCGTCAGAAATGTATTAAAGGCAATCATAAAGAAATACAAAATCCAGAGCAAAGACAAGAAGTGTGAAGACCAGAGTGGGGAAAGCAAGAGCCATTTCCTACCATGAAAAGGAATGCTGTGCAAAGATGGGTAAGGGACTCTACTTCAAGGCAAATTTATGAAGTGATAGAAAACTGGGAGTCCCATTAGAAGTTGTACATTAATGGCTTTGTTGCCCAGCAACCTGTGGATAGCTATGCTTGATGTGAAGAGGTGGAATGTCCTAAGAACATACAAGGATGCCGGGTGTAGAAATATGCTGAGTAACTTGCTGGCATTCAGTTGCTTGGTGCCCCTGCTTTGATATCACACGGAGTTGGATGTTATGCTGTTGCAAGGAACACTCTCATTCACACTTGGGGACAGGAATCAGCTGTTGGCCTGATCTCTGTGGGATTAACCTTCTGTTCCAGGTATGATATTAAACTGACAAAATGGCAAATCTATGTTTTATCTTGCATGTAAATGCATTAAGTGCCCAAGTTATTTTATAACAACTTCTCCTTTGATTTCAATCACTCCCTCTAATAAAAGATGTTGCTGAATCCTATCTATGCCCATCTTTTCTGGGATGTGTGGAACATTCTTTTCCTTCAAGTCTGATACATTTGCTTATTCCAGTTTTTCCAAGAACTTAATGTCTCTATTGGCGCCATATCGTCCTTTTCACCTTGAGCTGGAGAGTGTCATTAATTTTGCTGTCCCTTTACTTCACAGGCCACCCCTTGACAGGTAGCACAGTGGTTAGCAGAGGGACCCAGGTTCGATTCCCAGCCTGGGTCACCTGTCTGTTTGGATTTTGCACGCTCTCTCTGCATCTGCATGGGTTTCTTCCAGATGCTCTGGTTTCTTCCCACTGTCCAAAAGATGTGTGGGTTAGGGTGCATTGGCTATGCTGTATTCTCCCTCGGCATATCTGAACAGGTGCTGGCGTGTGTTGCAACTGGGGATTTTTGCAGTAACTTTATTGCAGTGTTAATGTAAGGCTACTTGTAACAATAATAAACAAAAACTTTCTCTTCCTTTGTTCAACTTTCCAGTCTCCAGTCCTGAAGATGAGCGATTTGACTATTCACTCTAAGCCCACTGACCTTCTAATTGTAGGTTGGCTACGCTTCCTCAAGCCCTACTTCCAGTTAGGAGTCTTTTGTTTTCTTCAAGATTTACCGTCCCTGGTGCTTCTGTTCTCACTCAGTGCCCCACTGTTTCCGATAATCTTGCTTTTTCCTCAGCTGAGGATCCTTCTCCATCATCATGATAGGACTCTTGAAAGTGTCATCCCATTTCCGGAACCTCTGTTCTCACTCCTTCCTTCCACGCATCCCTTCCGCCCCCCACTTTCCGGAAACTTGGATAGGTTGTGTTTGTCTTCAACTTCCACCCCACTGGCCTTCATATTTAACAGATTATCCTCCTCATATCTGGCCCTGCACTTGGCACCATCACCAAATGCATCTGTTTTTTTTTAATTCTCCACCTTCTTTCTTTGATCTTCCTGTCCTGAGCCTCCAGCACCATTACAATGAAGCTTAACAAGTCAGAGTCATGAAGTCGTACGGCACTTCGATCCATCGAGTCTGCACCGAAGATAGCTACCACTAAAGTCGCACTGATCTCATTTTCCAGCACTCGAGGAGAAAGTGCATCTTTTTTTGATTAGGCACTTTACTGCCCTCTGGGCCCAACAAAGCATTCAATAATTTCAAAACACAACCTCCTTCCCGGATGTATCACAGCTTGGTATGACTTCTGTTCAGTCCATGACTGCAAGAAATTGCAAAGGGTCATGAATGAAGCCCAGTCCATCATGCAAACCAGCTTCCCATCCGCTGACTCCATCCACATTTATCGCTGCCTTGGAAAAGCAGCCAGCGCCCTGGTGCACTCTTCCACCTTCTGTCAGCAAAAAGATACAGAAGTCTGAGGTCATGTTCCAACCAACTCAAGAACAGCTTCTTCCTTTCTGCATCAGACTTTTGAAGGGCCCTACCTTGTATTAAGTTGATCATTCTCAATACCTAGCTATGACTGTGGCTTTTTGTATAGCACACAAGAACAATACTTTTCACTGTGTCTCGATACATGTGACAATAATAAATCAAATCACATCCTTTCAAATGGCAGCTGAAGGTAATCCTTCTGCCATTGCTGTTTGCACCTTCTATAGCTCTCTTTTGTTTTTTTACTTTCCCGTTACCATCACTTCATCTCTCTTGCCTTCCATCCTATCTCAGATCATCACTTCTGTTTTTTCTGCCCCTTTCCTCAAACCTGCTACATCTCTGACTTCTCCCAAAATACATTGACCTGGTTTTTCTTTGCACAGGCACTGTCTTATCTATCATTTGTTTGCCTTTTGTTTGGTTAATAATGCAAGTTTTGTCTTTTAACCTTACTGATCAAAGAAAATTACAGCACAGGAACAGGCCCTTCAGCCCTCCAAGCCTGCACCAACCATGCTGCCTGACTTAATTAAAGCCCTCAACCTTCTGGGGACCATATCCCTCTTCCCATCCTATTCACATATTTGTTAAGACTTCCCTTAGAACTCATTATCGTATCCACTTCCACTACCTCCCCCGATAACAAGTTCCAGGCACCCAATCTCCTTTAAATCTTGTCCCTCGCACCTTAAACATATGCCTCCTCGTAACTGACTCTTCCACCCTGGGAAAAAGCTCCTGACTGTCCACTCTGTCCATGCCTGTCATAATCTTGTAGACTTCTATCAGGTCTCCCCTCAACCTCTGTCGCTCCACTGAGAACAAATCAAGTTTCTCCATCCTGTCCTCCTAGCTAATGCTCTCCATTCCAAGCAACATCCTGGTAAATCTTTTCTGTACCCTCTCCAAAGTCCCCACGTCCTTCTGGTTGTGTGGCGACCAGAATTGAACACTATATTCCAAGTGCGGCCTCACTAAAGTTCTATAAAGCTGCAACATGCCAATTATTAAACTCAGTGCCCCGGCCGATGAAGGCAAGCACGCCATATGCTGCCTTGACTACCTTCTCCACCTGCATCCTTTTCGTACCTTCTGGAAATATAAAATGCAGAAAAATAATAGTTCACCATTTCTTTTTTAACAAATTCTCAATCCTGGTGAGTAAACAGGCCAGCTTCACCATTAGTTTAGTGTGCACATCGATCCCTAAACATTAAAATCAAAAATTTGCAAGGGAATAAAATGAGTATGATTTGCATCCGTTGTTCTAGGCAAAATGCTTTACGAAACCTTCAATTAATTAAACGTGTTTTAGATTCAGATCATTATTTGTAATTTTCCTGGAAACCAAGAGTAGCAGCATTAATCTTTCAATTGGAGCTCTGAATGCAACTTCTAGCTTCTTGAAAGATACATGGGGGTGAGATTGGGATTCTCTGCTGCAGTGAACAGAGATTTGCTGAGTTTCACATTCTCTGCCCTTGCTGGCACCAAGGTGTGAACGGCTGAAAAATTCTGGTGCTGTTAGCAAAATTTCAATTGTAAATGTTACTTTTTAAAATGAATTCTTGATTGTTGGCAAGATCAACATTTATCGCCCAACCCTAATTACTCTTAAACTGAGTGGTTTCCTGGGCACTTTCATAGGGGTAGTGTTTCAGTGGGTCAGAATTCACCTACAGGCCAGACAGTGTGAGGACAGCAGACTTCAGTCCCTGAAGGACAATGAACCTGATGACTGTGAATGACAATCTAGGAGTTCTGTTATGATTAATATGCTTGCAATTTATTCCCAGTTTATTAATTGAATTTCTATTTCCCCAGCGACCATGGTGGGATTTGAATGATCTCCGGCGTTTTAGTTTAGGCCTCTGCACTGACACTTCAGTTGAATCATCACTGTGCTATCAACCCCACTGTAAATGTAAATTATCTTAGTTATAAGAATCATTAAAATTTCAATATTCCTATGATTGCACTTAAGTTTTGTTTGTGGTGTGCTGTCAATGTCAGTTGTGGAGTCTTCAAGTGGAAATGAAACAATTTGGAGAGAATGCAGTTTTTTTGTACACATTTGCCTATGACTGAACGATGTTGACATGAATCACAGAAATACAAAATGCATGCATGTGTTATGAAGAGCTTTGCCATGTCATTGTTCAGAATGCGCTGGAGGCCATGGGCTAGATCTTGTTGTCAGCAGCAATGGTCCTTGTGCATCCCATGAAAATTGAACGCTTTCTCTCCGTGGTATGGCTTCTTGTTTTCCTGATTAATGCTGGAATTAAACTGCCAATCAAGGGGGATCTCCAGGTATCCTGCAGCAATGATGCCAGCAAGCAGGGTTAAGGAGCCAATCACGATGAAGCATTCTTAGAGTGCAAACCGGGAAAGTAAAGACGTTTCATCGTGTTTTTTTTACCTTAAATTTTGAAAGAGCTAAAAGAATTAAACAGAAGTTTAAAATATCAATTTGGGCACACTATCGTTGGTCAAAAATGTGAAACCTTTGCATCATGAAGAAATTCTGCATACCACAAATTTTTTTGAAGAAAAGTACTTGGCCAGTGAGGATGATTTTGACGCCTATACCCTGTTTAAAAATCTAGTTAAGGTCATTCAGCATCGTACAACGTTTTCAGGGGCTTTTACCACGAGACTGAGTGGAAGTTCTTGTCGCTTCATTGTTTCCATTGATGACTATCTGTAGGTTACTCTATAGTACATTATCTGTGAAGTGATGGCGCAAGCAGATAGTTTCGCTGTCATTACCACAGCAGGACGTAGACCTGTGATTTCTTCTGAGACCATTCTGCCATACGGTATACTGCACTAGCAGTGCTATTAGTTTTTGCTGATTGGGGGAAAAAAAACCAAATTCTATTTTGTTATATTTTGAGGAATCTTAATGGTACTCTGGGGAAACCAAATTTCTACTTCATACCCCAGTTGAAATTTAACCCTTGCATTTTTTTTTAAATCCAAGTGTAGACAGTGTGTTGAGTGTAGAAAGGGCATTTAGTGGCACAGGGAGAGTATTTTCTGAGGTTCAAGAGCTGTGATTTATCAGCAATTGGCTGGAAACACAAGCATTTACGAGCTTGGAAAGAAGTCCTACAATTTGGTACCACTGTAGGAGGATAATCTAAGTTTCAGCCCCCTGATGGATCGTAGGGTCGTCAGCATTCTGAGATGATTGTGGGCCCAGTGTGCAGAGATTGAATTATGTATTTTCTGACCGTTTCTGGCAAAAGAAAAGCCTTGGGTTAAGTAGCACAGTTACAATAAGCTGGAAGGCGCTCGAGTGTAGACAAATGAGTGGAAGGGACAGGAAGCGCTTGTCTGTTATATAATCGGCTCATCCCCAATGTGGTGTTAATTAGGGACAGAGTTTAAAATGTATACTGTAGCCAAAGTCTGCATCATAAGAGGTGCTAGCTTTCCGATGAGACATTAAGTAGGCACCAGTTTGTCTGGGACGTGGAGATTTTTTTATTTTGTTTATATAGGTACTGTTGGGCCTTTTAAAAAGGAATATCTATTCCTTGAGTTTCTTGGCTAACATGCGTTGTTTGCTCAACCAACAAGGAAGCAGTTAACGGAACACTAATACATTTTGTAGGACCCTGTTGTGCATAAATTGCTTCTGCAGTACAACATCTTGTTTGATCAGGTGATTGTGACAAATGGGAATCATAGAATCCTACAGTACAGAAGGAGAACATTCGGTTCATCGGGTCTGCACTGACCATCAATCCCAGCAATGACCTAGTCCTGTAATCCCGTATAGTTACCCTAGCTCGATCCCCTGACACTCAGGCAATTTAGCATGGCCATTCCACCTAACCCGCACACCATTGGACTACATATAATAGATATAAATTCTTCAAAATAAACAATTCTCAGGGATTTCTAATAGGTGGATAATGGAGTTATATCCTTTTCTGGGATTTTAGTCTGAAAATTCAAGATGGGGTTCCAAATTTCCCACGAGTTTTTTGTGATTGGGTGGATGGATATTTCTCTGCAGCCTTTCAATTTGGATTTGTAGCTTTTTATATATATTAAAAAAAGGAATTTGTTCATTTATCTTTTTGATCGCTACTTCAAAACAAAGATGAACTACTTTTGGTTTGTTTGTATACTCGGATGCTTGTTTGGAAGTCAGTTCCCCTTTTAGCTAATGACTAATATTTGCATACAGATGTGACTTTTCTAAGGCTGAGATTGTGGGGAACTCAGTGAATGGGTTGAGTATGGCTAAGAGAAATAAAACACAGGGAGCGTGTACAAAACATGACCGGACAGATGGTCTGGGAAAGCAGGGCAGAGAGCAAGGGAAGTTGAGATTAAACTGCATTTATTTCAATGCAAGAGGCTTGATGAGCAAGGCCGACGAACTCAGCGTGTTGGATGGGTATGTGGGACTGCGATATTATAGCTGTTACTGAAGCATGGCTAAGGGAGGGGAAGTTGCTTTAGGAAAGATGGAACAGGAGGCAAGATAGGAGGAGGAGTTCCGTTTTTGATTAGGGAGAACATCATGACAGTACAAAAAAGGGTTCGCTCACTGAGTCTAGAACTGAAAAATGAGAGAGATCACTTTGATAAGATTGTAATACCGGCCCCCAAATAGTCAGCAGGAAAATAAGCAATTATGTACAGAGATTATGGATAGTTCCAAGAAAAATAGCGTGGTAATAGTAGGGGATTTTAACTTTCCCAACATTGACTGACTGGGACAGCCATAGCATTAGGGGCTTGGATGGAGAGAAATTTGTGTATTCAGGAGGAATTTCTCATTTGGCATGTGGATGGCCCGACTACAGAGGCAGCAAAACTTGACTTCCTGTCACTTGCCCTTCCTTATTTCCCAAGGGTAGTGTTAGTGAAGGATCACTTTGGTACCAGTGACCATAATTCCATTAGTTTTATGACAGCTATGATAAATGATAGGTCGGGCCCAAAAGTTAAAATTCTAAATTGGGGCAAGGCCACTTTTGATGGTATTAGACAGAAACTTTGAAAAGTTGGTTGGTGGAGTCTGTTGACAGGCAAAGAGATGACTGGTAAGGGGAGAATTCAAAAGTGTTAACCAGGTTCAGGGTAAGCATATGCCTTTTATAGTGAAGGGCAAGGCTTGTAGAAGTAGGGAATGCTGGATGACTTGGGATATTGAGGCCCTGGTTAAAAAGGAGGCACATGACATGCATAAGCGGCTGGGATTAAATGAATCCCTTGAAGAGTATAGAGGTCAGAATGGAATTAAGAGAAATCAGGAGGGCAAAAAGGGGACACACGATTGCTTTGGAGATAAGGCAAAGGAGAATCTGAAGAGATTTTACAAATACATAAAGGCCAAAAGAGTAACTAGGGAGAGAATAGGGCCTCTTAAAGATCAACAAGGTCATCTATGTCCAGATCCACAAGAGATGGCTAAGACACTAAATGACTATTTCTCATTGGTATTTACTGTTGAGAAAAGGCATGGATGTTAGGGAACTTGGAATAAATAGTGATGCCTTGAGGAGAGTACATTTTACAGAAAATGAGGTGCTGGAAGTCTTAAAGCACATTAAGGTAGATAAATTCCCGAGATCTGATGAAATGTATCCCAGGAAATTGTGGGTCTCCTAGTGGAGATACTTGAATCATAGACAGCCACAGGTGAGGTGCCTAAAGATTGGAGGGTGGCAAATGTTGTGCTTTTAAGGAGGGCTGCAGGGAAAAGCCTGGGAATTACAGACCAGTGAGCCTAATGTCTATAGTGGGTAAATTATTTGGGGGTATCCTGAGAGACACAATCTGCAGGTATTTAGAGATGCAAGGACTGATTAGGGACAGTCAGCATGGCTTTGTGAATGGAAAATCATTTCTTGCAAATTTGATTTGAGTTTTTTGAAGGGGTAACCAAGTACGCAGACAAGGGCAGTGCAGTCGATGTTATTTACGTAGACTTCAGCAAGGCCTTTGACAAGGTACACATGGTAGGTGGTTGCATGAGGTTAAATCTCAATGGGCTCAGGGTGAGGTGGCCAATTGGATACAAAATTGGCTTGACGACAATGCGGCGATGCCAGCATTGGACTGGGGTAAACACAGTAAGAAGTCTCAACACCAGGTTAAAGCCCAATAGGTTTACTTGTTAGCACAAGCCACTAGCTTTCGGAGCACTGCCCCTTCATCAGGTGAGTGGGAGTTCTGTTCACAAACAGGGCTTATATAAAGACACAAACTCAATTTACAAAATAATAGTTGGAATACAAATCTTTACAGGCAATCAAGCCTTAAAGGTACAGGCAATCAAGCCTTAAAGGTACAGGCAATCAAGCCTTAAAGGTACAGGCAATCAAGCCTTAAAGGTACAGGCAATCAAGCCTTAAAGGTACAGGCAATCAAGCCTTAAAGGTACAGGCAATGTGATTGGAGAGAGGGTTAAGCACAGATTATACTGATAGCCAAGTTCCACATGCATGAGGACAGCCTCAGCTGGGATCTTGGGTTCACGTCACACTATCTGTAACCTTTTTATGACTTGCCTGGGCTTGCAAAATCTCACTAACTGTCCTAGCTGGAGACATTACACATCTCTAACCTGTGCTTAACCCTCTCTCCATTCGCGTTGCCTGTACCTTTTGAAGACTTGATTATCTGTAAAGACTCGCATTCTAACCATTATTTTGTAAATTGAGTTTGTGTCTTTATATGCCCTCGTTGTGAACAGAACTCCCATTCACGTGATGAAGGAGCAGCGCTCCGAAAGCTAGTGACTTGTGCTACCAAATAAACCTGTTGGAATTTAACTTGGTATTGTGAGATGATTTCTGTCGTCAACACAGTAAGACAGAAGGTGGTTGTAGAGGGTTGTTTTTCCAAACTGGAGGACTATAGCCAGAGATGTGCCTCAGGAATCAGTGTTAGGTCCACTGTTACTTGTCATTTATATTCATGATTTGGATGAGAATTTAGGAGATCTTGTGCACTGAAGCTTCCCTGTCAATAATAATTACTCACTTCAAGGGGGAGAATTCCAATTTATCTCCATGAAAGCAAGTTACAAATTTATGATCAAATGTTTTGAAAGCTCGCGTTCAATAACAGAAGTGCGAGTTCGTTTTTAAAGGCTGAATAGATTTGTTAACATCACACGAAGTAAAATAGCTTTACCGTGGAAATAAGATTTTTATGTCGATACCTTTAAGATCACAGAAGTGTAAGGCAACTGATTTCGGAGTTCCAAAGCAGTAAATCATCTTGACAGTTGGACTTGTATCTGCTATAATAATAATTCAGTGATTTATGAGCATCAGTATAACTTCAGAATTGAGTTGGATTGCTGCCTGAAGCTCGCAGCCAACTATAGTTCCGTTACCTTGCACTTGCTCCGACAGGCAGGTAATTTTGTCAGTTTTCGATGAAGGATCGAAGAAATTCAAGTGTGGGTGCATTGCCCTATTATTTCGCTGCACCAGAATTCAGCAAAACTTCTGCTGAAACAATTTTTTTCTTGAGTGTAGCTTGTTGCCGCCAGCTTTTAAGCGTGTATTAATAAAACAGGCAGGAAATGTTGGTGCAGACACTTGGTAATATGGTAAGAAAAACAGGCCAATATCTCAATATAGTTTGCTGTTTGGAGAAGTTCGAAGTCTGTTTATTCTGCAGTAAGAAGTCTCTCACTGCCAGGTTAAAGCTCAACAGGTTTATTTGGTACCACAAGCTTTCAGAGCACTGCTCCTTCATCAGGTGAGTCTCGGGTGATATCAAATAAACCTGATCGACGTTAAACTGGTGCTGTGAGACCTCATATAGTGCCCACCCCAATCCAATGCTGGCATCTCCACTTCATATTTATTCTACAGTTATTTGATTGCCCATTATCTTTTGAGATTTTCCAATGTCTACACAATTTGGAAGATATCTCCACATCCAGGTATCGCAGACAGGTGAACAAGAGCATGAGAATTTCAAGGTATTGCACAACTCTTGGAACTGTCATGTGACAGTTGACTAATGGATTGAAGGGAAACAAACTATTTGCGCATAACGAACCAATTTGTTTCCTCATCACTGAACATCTGGAGCCTGTAACCCTGATGGTATTCCACCTGAAGTCTTTGAAGCTTTTGATCATGTCAGGACTCTGATGTATTTGTGCAGAGAGAGAACCTGACGCAAGCCATCTTCATGATGACATAACTGCACTGCCTGAGTGGGAGATCTGATACAGATGACTTCAAGATCCAGACCCAGGTTAAGGAGGGTGGTGATAGCCCCTGCACTTAATTACAATCTAACTGATGGCTATTCACCTCATCAAAGATGTCCGTATTAAATACTGTCTAGTTGGAGAACTACAACCTCCATCACCTCTGCCAAAGCTAACCTGAGCACCATAGACATGATCTACCATTTGCAGATGTCAATCATGATGTTTTTCATTCTGATTTGCAAGCCTCTCAAATTCTGCACACAAGGAACTTGATCTATCCTTAAATGTTATGAAAGTAAATCTAATATAAACTGCACCTGTTCACCTGAATGTTCCACCTCCAATACCTGTTGCATAAAATCATAGAAGATAGGAACAGGAGGAGACGATTTAGCCCTTTGAGCCTGCTCTGCCATTCATTAAGATCATGGCTGGTCATCCAACTCAAAAGCCGAATCCTACTTTTTCCCCTTAACCTTTGATCCCATTCACCCTAAGTGCTATATCCAGCCGCCTCTTGAATATATTCAATGTTTTGGCATCAACAGCTACTTGTGGTAATGAATTCCACAGGCTCAGCACTCTTTGGTTGATGAAGTTTCTCCTCACCTATCCTGAATCCTCAGACTGTGACCCCTGGTTCTGGACTCCTCCCCAACGTTGGGATTACCCTCCCTGCATCTACCCTGACTAGTCCTGTTAGAATTTTATAAATCTGAGATCCCTCCCCCCCCACCCCGCCTCATTTGTCTGAACTTGAATGAAAACAATTCTAGGACAGGCTCTGGAACGTGTTGAGCGCTATCCATGTCTTGGCAACCACCTCTCAAAAGGCCACCATTGACTCAGTCCAACATCTGGTCAGTTGTGACTACTTGGCCTTGTAGAAATTGAGAGAGTGAAAGACCTCCAAAGTCAACAGAAGTCCTTCTGTACAGAGGAGTTGTTGTGATTGCACCCCTTGACTGCAGTGAGTCCTGGACTATGTATTAACAGCATGAGCACCAGAGAAATTCCATCAGCGATACCTTCACTACACCCTTTCGTCAACTGGGGGATCAACTATCAAGTGCCCTCCATGTAGTTACCTCCACAAGCATTCAGGCAAAGCTCTTTGCAAAATCAATATATGGACAGGATGCTGTCTAGATGCTCCCTCATTGGTAATGTTTTGCCATCTCTTAAAAGGGCAACACTCCAAGGAAGGACAGAGAAAACACTTAAGACACTTGAGCTTCACTTGAAGTGTGACAGCAATGATATTAATTACCTGGAGGAGCTTTCTACTAATCGTTCAAAATGGCAACAACTTGTCCATCAAGCTAAATCATGTCTTAGTGATGAGGCAGAGCAGTGGCAAAGAAAGAGAAAATCCTGCAATCCAAATCTCTCTATCAAATGGTGCCCAAAGATCTGTGGATCGAGAATTGGGTGATTCAGTCACATGATGACCCATGACAAAAACTTGTAATCCTGAGTGGATGTCTTCTGTTATGATGTGGAATTATTTAATATGGTGCCTCATTCCTGAGGTGTCCTATTTAAGAGGTTTTGAGATTCGTAAGTTTAAACATGACACTTTTATTGGTAGCCTTTCAACTATTTATAGTTCCAAGATATGCTTGTGCATGGAGCGGTTCCATGTCAGTTGCCTGCTTCCAGAATTCTGTTTCTAGATTGTGTTCTAAGAGTCTATTACCATGTGACTGTATATGTCATACTGTGGGTGGTGCTGTTCTCCAGTCCCATGTTAACACTTGCTCTGTGAGCATCTTTTACATTACAATGCATGCAGGTATGAGGAGGCAATGACTGTCCTCAACATCTTGTGGGTGTGTGGGGTTTGTGTGTGGGATGTCGGGTAGGTATGTGTGTGTGATTACCTTTTGTATTACATCCTGACTTCAATTAAGTGTAATCTGCTTCAGCTAACTCTTCATATTCCACTTGCCTCGTCACAGTGTTATTCTAGTTTTCTCTTACATTTTTATCCCTTTTATCATTTAGTCAACTATCACTCCACAGTTGCATGAAGCCTATTGCGTCTTCAGCTTTTTCCAGTTCTAATGAAATGGCATCAGCCTGTTATGTTCACTGTTTCTCTCCCTGCAATTGCTCCCGACCTACAGAATATTTATAGCATTGTCTTTTGCTACTTTATGCATGAGAATGACACTAGGATATATTAACAACAGTGGCCATTATTCTCCAGCTGTTCATACCCTGCTGCCACTGCCAAAGAGGAAGGAGAACTTGGCGCTCAGCTAAATTTTTGCTCACTGCAGCGAGGTGGGAGAATTCCGCCGGCATGAGCAGCTGGAGAATCCGCCCCATGTCTCAAATTGGGCACTCTGGCTCTGTCAGCTGGGCCAGGTTGGGCGAGCAAGACACTTGTTGTGTCAAACTGCTACAAAGCCTACAAAAAAATTAAACCGTACTGTGTTTAACTTGATACCAGTGTTCTAACCTGAAACTCCGGGGCTAGTTGCTCAAATCCTGATGTGATGCAGGATAATGGATAAAGATTCAGCCGTATTGAACTTGTGTGCTAAAGACTATACTTTTTTTCTCATTGCTGTATTGTGTTCGTCATTAAATCAAACCTGATTAAGCAGGGCGCTGTACATTTCAACATCGCTGGCAATGCAGTTTTGGTGAATAAGAAAATAATCTATTTTGGGGTAGAGCCATTAGACCCTGATATGTTTTGCGTCATGATTGTTTTCTTAGGGTAAAACTGTTTTCCTTCCCTTTTTCTTGCTATTTCAATTTCATGGAGGCAAGATTTGTGTTTAATAACTTGCATTTTTGAAATTTACTGTGGTTTTAATTGTCGCTTTGAATTATTCCATTTAATACAAATTTGGGTGCACCAAATGCCTCCAGATGGATGAGATGGCCTGTTGCTGTTGTACCGTCTCAACAAAACAGAAGATTGAATTGTACTTCCCCTTTTCAACTTTGTGTATCCCTGTGGGCACTAATGTATATCAGAACTATCTTTGTCTTTTTCAGTGTTATTGCCAAGTCTGTACTGGGGTATTAGATTTTGTCTGAGAGCGTTCCTGTGATACAGCTTTGGACACTTCATTATGTTCAAGGTGCTACATAATTGCAAGCTGCTGTTGTTCAATGGGTATGTCCCAGAAAAGAAATGTAAGCTTGTATTGATATAACTCCTTTGGAATGCCCCGAAGTTACGAGAGTGCTTTTTAAAGATTTATTCTTTCACGGGATGTGGGAGCTGTAGGCTAGGCCAGCATTTATTGCTCCCCCGATTCATAGAATCCCTACAGTGCAGAAGAAGGCCATTCAGCCCACCAAGTCTGCACTGACCGCAATCCCACCCAGGCCCTATTCCCGTAACCTGTAAAGAGCAAAACAGGCCCTTCAGCCCTCCAAGTCTGCACCAACCATGCTGCCTGACTGAACGAAACCCCTACCCTTCTGGGGACCATCCCTCTATTCCCATCCTATTCATGTATTTGTCCAGGCGCCCCTTTAAAACACACTATTGTATCTGCTTCCACTATCTTCCACAATTCTTTTTTTTTAATCCTTATTTATCTTGCTAATCCCCCTGACACTAGGGTTAATTTAGCATAGCCAATCAACTTAACCCGCACATCTTTGGACTGCGAAAGGAAACTGGAGCATTCGGAGGAAACCCACGCAGACAAGGGGAAAATGTGCAAAGTCCATACAGATGGTGACCCTAGGCTGGAATTGAACCCAGCTGCTTGACAATGAGGCAGCAGTGCTAAGCACTGTGCCACTATGCTGCTGTAATTGCCCTTGAGAAGGTGGTGGTGAGCTGCCTTGTGGTGTAGGTCAACCACTGTGCTAATGGTAACAAGTCTCTTAACACCGGGTTAAAGTCCTGTAGGTTTATTTGGTAGCACGAGCTTTCAAAGCGCTGCCACTTCTTCAGGTGAGTGGAGACTTGGGTTGACAAACAGGGCATATATAGACACAGACTCAATAGCAAGGTAATAGTTGAAATGCAAGTCTTAACAAGACACATGACAACACAGAAGTGCTGAGCAGAAACTGATAGCCAAGTTCCCCACACATGAGGACAGTCTGAACTGGGATCTTGGGTTCATGTCACGCTGTCTGTGACCCCTCATGACTAGCTTGCAAAATTTCACTATCTATCTTGACTTGAGACAATTCACACCTCTAACTTGTGTTCAACCCTCTCTCCACTTGCATTGTTTGTACCTGTAAAGACTTGATTACCTGTTAAGACTCACGTTCCAAGCATTATCTTGCTCTTGAGTCTAAATATGCCCTGTTTGTGAACCCAACTCTCCACTCACCTGATGAAGGGACAGCACTCCAAAAGCTTTGCTATCAAATAACCTGTTGGACTTTAACCTGGTGTTGAGACTTCTTACTGTGTCCACCCCAGTCCAACGCTGGTATCGCCACAACTGTGCTGATAGGAAGATTAATGACCTCTTTTACAGTAAAAAAAATCTCATCCCATTTTCTTTTGTCTTCAGCTCCAACAAAGGATCATTCAGAATTGAAATGTTAGCTCTCTTTGCACAGAAGCTGTCAGATCTGCTGAAATTTTCCAGCAGTTTTTGCTTGAGTCCAGCGTCCTGCAGTATTTTGCTTGTAACTAAACTAGTGTACTTGTCTTGGGCATAGATGATTTCTTGTGTTTGTCTCAAGCTGGTATGTCTCTTTTCAAAGCAGGCTACTGCTCTGGCTCACCGTTGTGGGTCAAAAACTAAACTGTTGTGTGTGGGAAAACCTTTCATGGGATCACAATGAGCTTCCAGGTCAAAGAAACTTTGCATTAAGTGGCTGCTGCTTGAATGTACTGTTGGCACTTTGAGATGTGAGAATTGAGATTGCATAAACAAGAAGGCAGATTAATACCTGAATGGCTGTAAATTGGGAGAGGGCAGTGTGCAGCAGGACCTGGGTGACCTTGTGCACCAGTCGCTGAAGGTAAGCATGCAGTTGCAGCAGGTGGTAAAGAAGGCAAATGGCATATTGGCCTTCATATCAAGAGGCTTCGAGTACAGGAGCAGGGATGTGTTATTGCAATTATACAGGCCTTGGTGAGGTCACACCTAGAGTATTGTGTTCTGTTTTGGTCTCCTTTTTGCTCTCGAGGGAGTGCAATGAAGGTTTACCAGGCTGATGGCAGGGATGGTTGTACTGATATATGAGGAGAGATTGATTAGGTCAGGATTCTTTTTGCTGGAGTTCAGATGAATAATGGGGAATTCTGTAGAGAGTTATAAAATTCTAACAGGATAAGACAAGGTAGATGCAGGGAGGATGTTCCCGATGGTGGGGGAGTCCAGAAACAGGGGTTACAATCTGAGGATTCAAGGTAGACCACTTAGGACGGAGGTGAGGAGACATTTTTTCACCCAATGAGTGGTAAGCCTGGGGAATTCACTACCACAGGAAGTAGTTGATGCCAACACATTGAATGTATTCAAGAGGCGGCTGGATATTGCACTTGGGCGAATGGGATCAAACGTTATGGGGGAAAAAGCAGGATTATGTTAGAGTTGAATGACCAGCCATGATTGCAATCCATGGCGGAGCAGGCTCGAAGGCCAAATGGCCGCCTCCTGCTCCTATCTTCTATGTTTCTTTTCAAGCTTTAACAGATTGATTTGCATTGTGGAGTTTGTATCACTTTGTATCACTTTGTATAACATGTACAATATTAAAATAGCTTTTGATGGGATGGCAGAGTGGTTGGCGCTGCTGTCTTGCAGCTCCAGGGACCCAGGTTTGATGCCTGGCTTGGGTCACTGTGTGAAGTTTACACGTTCTTCTTCACCCCCCACCTCCGCCTGTGTGGTCCAGTTTCCTGTCATGGTCCAAAGATGTGCGGGTTAGGTTGATTAGCCATGTTAAATTTCCCCTTCATATTGGGGGGACTAGCTAGGGAAAATGCATGAGGTTATGGGGATAGGGCCTGGGTGGGATTGTGGTCGGTGCAGACTTGATGGGTCAAATGGCCTTCCTCTGCACTGTCGGGATTCAATGAATGGTAAAACCACACATTTGTAGAGATGACAATCAAAGTCTGGTCCATGAAGGAGTGACTTTAATATTTTGTATTTAACAAGTAGTGTTCCTACGTGAAATGCAAGGACGTGTAACACAGCAAGTGTGCAAAGTTGAAAATGTAGTTTGGAGCTCTTGATACTTAAGTGGAAGCATGTGAAATAAAGCACAAAGGCTGCAGAAGTTTGGAAACTTAAAAATAAAAAACAGAACATAGTTCCCTGCTGTGTGGCAGAACTTTATCTGGTAACCTGTTAATAAAAATTTCGAAAGATGTTCCGAAGATCAGGGAGTGCGTGTGCGCCAGCTGAGGTATAGAATAACCGGAGAACTTGCAAACTACGGAGCAAAGGAATTGCCAAATGTAGTTAGGTCTTGCTAACCTTGAGACATGTTCCTACTGTTACAGTGCAAGGCTGCAAGTACAGCAAGTGTTTATGAAGGCAAGTAGTATCGTTCAGCCTATGTTGCAAGGAAGTTGCAGTATGCATTGCAAGGTGACTGCAATTGTAGAGGACGTTGGTATAGCACCTAGAGTATTAGCCAGAGGGGGAGATACTTACCTAGGAGGGAGTGCAATCAAGGTCCCATGGCTGATTCCCGAGAGGACTACCTTGTGAGGTGCGATTCAGTAGAATGGACAAATTCTGTGGCGTTTAGAAGAATGAAAAATGATCTCCTTGAAACGTATACAATTCTTAGAGTACTTGCATAGTTGCTAAGATTTTTGAACACTCGAGGTTGAGGAATATGGGAATGTGGCAGGAAAGTGTATGTTCTGTCATGATCTCCCTGAATGATGGAACAGACTGACTGGACTGTGTGGCCTAAGTTTGTCCCTATTTCTCACGTACTTAAGGGTAATGAAGAAATTGTGTGCAGGATGTTTCTGTTTGGGCCGTTCCCCCTCCTTTTGGGGAGCTGCCCCCTTTTTCTTTGTCTGAACATAATTTAAGTTTGTTTACTTGGTTTGACCCGAAAGATCAGGGGGAGGGGAGCGAGAAAAACCTTAAACCATAATTGGACCAAGAGAATGTAAAAGAAGCTGATGTGAGTCTCTGCTCAAAGAGGAAAAGGCAAATGCTTTGGGTAGAGGGGGGAATGTGGAACTAAATTGCAGTAAGCTTTAAGGAGAGTCCCAATATGTCAATCATATGCGTCTGTCAGTGTTTTATCAAATAAATAGGTTGGACTAAAACCTGGTGTTGTCAGACTTTTTACAGTGTTTTGCAATGCAGAAGAATGCCATAAGCGTGATGAATTTTCATAGCATCCGATCGTAAGAGTCTCTATAGTGCAGGTGGAGGATATACAACCTTCGACCCTGCACTGACAATAATCGCACCGGGCCTTATCCCTATAACCTCACGTATTTACCCTGCTAATTCTCCCTGACACTAAGGGGCAATTTAGCATGGCCAGTCCACCTAACCTGCACATCTTTGGACTGTGGGAACAAACGGGGGCAATCAAAGGAAACCCACATAGGCACTGGGAGAATGTACAAACTCTACATAGCGACCCAAGGCTGGAATCGATCCCCGGTCCCTGGTGCTGAGAGTCAGCAGTTGGTTAACCATTGTGCCGCCGTGCCATCTAAAGTACCCACAAATACCTGCTCTGGAAATGACCTGCATGGTTAAAGGTGTCATGACTGTCCTTGAGAATGCTGAAGCCTTGGGCGTTGAGGGAGAGCTTGTGCATGTGGCAATGGCACCAAGCCTTTGAAAATATTTGAAAATTCTGTGTGCCCTGAAGCTTTTCAAACAAATATTCTGAACATTACTTGACTTGCTTCCCATTGTAATGACCCATAGAGACTACAAAGCTCAGCAGAGTTTAGGGCAAGGAGAGTATAAGATGGAAGACCATGAAGGACACCATTAGCATCATAAAGTGAAAATAAAATGGTGGAAAAGCTCAAGTTGGCCAAGATTGTGGAGAGAGAAACCAAGTTAATGTTTTGAGTCCAATATCATGACTCTTCAAAACTGAAGTCAATAAGAAATGTGATGGGATTAAGTAACAGATGTAAAGGAACAAAAGGCAGAAGAATGATGATATATGTGGTAAAGAAACAAAGCATTGGTCAAGAGGAATATGTTAATGGCAGAATAAAAGACCACTCTGGTAGAAAGCAAAAACATGGAAAAGATTCAGATTGGCACTTGGCAAATAATCAAAATGGAGGACAGAGTTCATTGTCTAAAGTTGTTGAAGGCTGTGAAGTGCCTAATTGGAAGGTGAGACATGGTTCCATAAGCTTGCATTAGGATTCACTGGAACATTGGATGTGCTGCAATGTAGAAATGTGACCATGAGAGCAAGCTGATATGATTTAACCTTTCCAGTCCCCCTAACCTCTTTCTGGCCTTCCCTATTAATCCATCGGACTGACCCCCAACTCTTCTTTCAACGGCATAAAATCCATCGCATTTCTATCTTAGTTCTGAAGGGAATAATATTGGACTAAAAACACTAACTTTGTCTTTCCCTCCACTGAGGCCAGATGTGCTGAGTTTTTCCAGCGTAACAGCAAATTATTCCTCCTAAAGGGTCATCCAGACTTGAAACACCTTTTTTGGAGCGAGAAGTCCTTTCTCTCTCTGTGGATGCTGTCAGACCAGATTCTCCAGCACTTACTGAGATTCTCCAGCATTTTGGCTTTGATTTCAGATCTCCAGCATCTGCTGTATTTTGCTTTCATTCCAGAGTCATGAAGTCTAGAGTTGACAAAGGAATACATGAGTTTCAGAAATGTCTGATTCAGCCTCAAAGGCGTCAAGGCAATGGATTAAGTTAAGGGAGTGGAATTAGTGGTATTAAGCCAAAGATGACAACTTCAGTCTTGCTGCTGTTGAGCCAGAGGATGTTGTGACTCATGTAAGTTAGTCTCCTGTGCATAATGCTACAGGGGATTGTCTTCAGCCTGGCTCCTACCAGCAATTCTGTGACTGGTTGGCTGAGCCAGGAGTTGTGTTCCTGCCAGCAGATCTTATTAGGATGAGGCGAGCATGCAAACCTTCCCACCATGCAGTGGTGTAGTTTCTAGATTGTGTTGGACAAGCTCAGTTAAGGACCCTAGCAAGATAGAGCTGTCTGCCACTGCAGTGCACACAAGTTAATGCCATGCCTATGGATGATACTGCTGACGGCTTGCATGTTAATGAGGAAGAGATCATAAAATCCTGACAGTACAGGAGGAGGCCGTTTGGTCCATCAAGTCGCACCGACCACACTTCCACCTGGGCCCTATTCCTGTAACCCCACATATTTACCCTGCTAATTCTCCTAACATGAAGGTCAATTTATCATGACCAATCCACCTACCCGTTCCTCTTTAGACCATGAGAAGAAACTGGAACACCTGGAGGAAACCCAATCAGACACTGAAAGAAAGCGCAAACTCCACATAGACAGTGACCCAAGGCCGGTTGAACCTGGGTCCCTGGCACTGTAGGGCAGCAGTGCTAACCACTGTACCACCCCGTGTTTGAAGGACTCTGGCTGTGATGGTAGAAGGAATGAGAAATCATTGCTTGAATTAATATGGTGGCATAATGGTTAGCACTCCCACTCAGCGCCAGGGACCCGGGTTCAATTCCAACCTCAGGTCACTGTCTGGAGTTTGCACATTCTCCCTGTATCTGTTTGAGTTTCCTCCGGGTGGACCGGTTTCCTTTCACAGTCCAAATATGTGCAGGTTAGGTTGATTGGCCATGCCAAATTGACCAGAGTGTCAAGGGATTAGCAGGGTAAATACGTTGGGTTGCAAGAATAGGGTCTGGATGTGGGTCGATGCAGACTTGATGGGCCAAATGGCCTCCTTTTGCACTGCAGGGATTCTGAGAGAAGTTGAAATGGGACATTGGAGGGCAGTCCTGTGACACTGGGTGGCTGAGGAGACATTGAAGGAAGATAATGTGACCAACTGCAACAGATTTTTGGAAAGCTCAAGAAGCATGAAGGATGAAGCACCATGGTCGATGTGTAAAGGGAACCATTCTGGAGGGATGCAAATGGCCAGTGCTCATGGACAGTGATTAGTGTGGAATTTGGAAGAGCAGTAAAAAATAGAATGTGAGGGGGAAACTCAGCAGGTCTGGCAGTGTCTGAAACAGAGTTATTGTTCAAATTGCGGATGGTCTTTCATCAAACTGCTACTGATATGCAAGTGCCATGCAATAGCAACATGAATGGCATTCATCACTAACCGGATGCTGCCATTAAGGAAGAAGAAGTTATGCTCCAACGTAGAGATGAGAACCATCGAGCCATTTTGGTAGCGTGGCATTTTCGGCATTGGGCCAAGAAAGTTCCTTACTGGAAGCATTGAAGTCAGAGAATTAAACCTAATGACAAAAAAAATAGATAAGTCATTATCCATACATAAAATGATTACATCCAGATACTGGACTTCGCTTAAATGAAAAGTACAAGTTCATATCCCAGCTTTATTTAATTTCCTTTACTACAGCTGAAAGATTTACAATTAAGGAAAAATAATCAGTGACCTCTGACAATGAAATTAAATAACAGGCATGCAATAAAATACAGAAGATCAGGTCAGTATTTCGGGGCTGGTGCATGGAGGTAATTTTACTTTCTGTTGTCCAATCTGAAGAAGAATTTTGTCACTGCTACTTTCAAAAGAACATTGCTTAGTCTTGAGGTAATGTGAACTCGATGTGTGATATTTCAAGTGCATTACACACTGGTGCACACCTTAGCTTTTGGTGCTGATGACCATGCTTTCATTAGAATTCCTACAGTACAGAAGGAGGCCGTTTCGCCCATTGAGCCTGCACTGACAGCGATTCCACCCAGGCCCTATCCCCTCAACACCTGCATTTACCCTGCTAATCCCCCTGATACTAAGGATCAATTTAGCATGGCCAGTCAACCTAACCCCGCACACCTTTTGGATGTTAGTTTCCTAACCTGCACCCCAGTTTCTAACTTTGGAAGACAGTCTTGAACACAGTGCCCTTCCCTTCCTCTCATGCAGCAGATTATAAATTTAATATTAATCCATTTCTTTCATGGAATGGAGATTATTCAGCCCATCATGTCTGTGCTGGCTTCCTGTCCTTTGAGTAGCCCTGAAAATTTTATTCAATCTCTTCGGGCGCATTACAAATTCCATTTTGTAAGCCTCGGCTGTACCTACCTCTGTCACACACTCAGTGTACATTCTAGACCCTGAAGAAGAGCAGCCCAGGCATTTCCGATCTATCCACGCAACTGATCCTTTAGTTCTGGAACTGTTTTCATCAACCTTTCTGAGCATCCCCCTGAAAGCTTTCACAAATTATGGAGCGCAATTTCCATTTGAGGCCAAACTGGAGTTGTTTTTAATATAAAAATTCATCAAAGTTTCCTTTTTTTTTAAAACCCCACATCTCTATAAAGCCAGGTATTCTATAAGCCTGTTTAACACAGTGGCATAGTGATTAGCACTGCTGCCTCATAGCGCCGTGGATCCGGGTTCAATTCCGGCTTTGGATGACGGTCTGCGTGGAGTCTGCACGTTCTCCCCGTGTCTGTGTGGATCACCTCCGGGTACCCTGGCTTCCCCTCACACCCCAAAGGTGTGCAGGTTAGGTTGGTTGGCCATGTTAGATTACTGCTTAGTGTCAGGGCAATTTCAGGAAGATCAGCAGGGTAAATGTGAAGTTACAGGGAGAAGGCTTGGGTGGGATTGGTGCAGGCTCGAGTAGCCCCCTTCTGCACTGTAAGATTCTATTCTAATCAAATTTTCAACTCGTCTTGTTTCCTTCAATGGTTTGTGCATACCCACTCCCAGGTCTCTTTGAAAATAGAGACTAATGGGCACAACTAGAAAGAGACGTGCATTCATTCTGCTGATCAGAATGTACCAGCTAAGACTACTTGGCATTCAGTTTTATCTGTTATGTGCCTGCACATTCCATCAGTCTGTCCATGCCCTCTTGATCAGTGCTTTCCAAGCCTTCTCCCAGCTCCCAGATGTGCATTGTCCCAGCTCCCACAGCAATCTGGAGGAGAGTTCTCGATTTCTCTAATCAATTGAAAAAACTACTTTCTGATTTAGTCCACGAAGAGCCTAGCTCTAATTTTAAGATTGTCATCTTGTTCTTGATTGCCCTCATCCGAGGAAATAGTTTCACTTTATCTACCATATCAAATCTCTTCAACCTTTTAAACACCTCAATTGGATCATTTCCCTCCCCCTCCAAAATCCTCGCCCAAGGGAAAATAACCCAAACTTACGTAACCTGTCCTCATGACACTGAAGGCCCAGTTTAATTCTGGTGAATTTGAACTGCACTTCTTCCTAAGGTTTAGTTCTCAAAACTGAAAGTAGCACTCTAAGTGGGATTTAAGTATCCTGGGATACAATAATTTGTGTATTTTCAAATCCCTTTGCTCCCCTACAGGTCCTTGTCTCAACTTTTAGAAAATATTCTGATTTATCTTTATTGGAACTTAGGAGCAGGAGTGGGCCATTCAGCCCTTCAAGCCTGCTCTGCCATTCAATAAGATCATGGCTGATCTGGTTGGGAGCTCAACTCCAATTATCCACCTGTCTCCCCATAATTTTGGACTTCATTGTGGTTAAAGTTAGCAATCCATTAGCATCTTCTCGAGGGCATTACAGGATGGGTAATAAATGTTGGCCTATCCAGCGATGCCCATGCCCTGTGAATACTTTTTTTATGGTCGTCCTATGTTTTAGCACTGCACTCTATTGCCAAATCCATGTGCGTCTCTTGTGGCTCAAGAGCCCATAGAAAGCTTTATGTTCAGATTTGTACAAGGTGACTGGCCAAAGCTGATCAATGTTCTTCACCCTGTTTCGTGAGTCACATGTGACCAGTTGAGATTTTATAAGGTGCATGTGTGGCACAGTGATTAGCACTGCTGCCTCTCAGTGCCAGGGATCCAAGTTCAATTCCTGGCTTGGGTCACTGTCTGTGTAGAGGTGCTCTGGTTTCCATCCACAGTCCAAAGATGTGCAGGTTAGGTGCATAGGCTATGCTAAACTCTCTGTGTACCTGAACGTGTGCCGGAATGTGGTGACTTGGGGATTTTCACAGTAGCTTCATTGCAGTGTTAATGTAAGCCTACTTGTGACCAATGAATAAACTTTAACTTCAGTGTTTCAATCATCACATTCTGATGTTGACCTCTGTGGCACCCTTCCTCTGATTTCACCTGTCCCTTTTATGAAGTGAGGGATGGCTACAGATTTGTGTTCACGGCAGCACGGTAGCAGTGGTTAGCACTGTTGCTTCACAGCTCCAGGGACCTGGGTTCGATTCCTGGCTTGGGTCACTGTGTGTGGAGTTTGCACGTTCTCCTTGTGTCTGCATGGGTTTCCTCTGGGTTCTCCTGTTTCCTCCCACAGTCCAAAGATGTGCAGGTTAGGTTGATTGGCCATGCTAAAATTGCCCTTAGTGTTCTGCGATGCATAGGTTAGAGGGATTAGTGGGTAAATATGTAGGGATATGGAGGTAGGGCCTGGGTGGGATTGTGATTGGTGCAGTCTCGATGGGCCAAATGGCCCCTCTCCGTACTGTGGGGTTTCTATGATTTCTATGAATTAATTCAAATCCCCTTGGTGAAAGACTAACTCTGATTTTAAAAAGCTGTTAATAGCTGCAACAAGGAACCCAAAGACATCATAGAATAGAAAGCAAAATCATAGGGCCTACGTGCTGTCATCTTCAGGCACTGATTGATCCCACGAAGTTTTCACAGCCAGTGGCTAAACACGTTAATCCAATAACATTTTGCATCTTGTGTGGAGCAATATCAGCTTTATTTCTTCAAGTATTGAAACTACCACAAGGCTAAAGGCCTCAATATCTTTTGTATGCTTCAGTACCTTCAGTACTACGGACACTTGCCTGTCATATCCCCACCTAATACACATCTCAGATCTTCATGTTCAATAATGCAAGTTACCTGTCCCCACTGCATGTCAGTTTAACAGGGCTAAATATCCTGTGATTGGCTCTTGTTTACAGTTTTAGTTACACAATTCTAGAAGCTACAGCACAGAAGGAAACTATTTGGGATTCTAGCTCTTCACTTGACAGCTCTCTGCTTCATCCAGTCCTTGGTCACGACTTTGCTGGCTTTTGTTTCTTGAAATAAAAATAACCCGTGGCGTTATTTTAAAGGAGTAAGTTAGCAGCTTTGGTGTTTGTTAAATATTTCGGTTACTATTGATTGAAACCATCCTTTCCCTCAAGATGTTTATAAAAATCTGCACCTGTTTTGCTTGAGTACTGAATTCATCATTGCCTTCATAATGTTGAATGTGATTGAGACATCCTTGAAATCTCCATGTTTATCTGGTGAAGAACAGATCAGGAAGGTTCCACTTTTGGTCTTCAATGGCTAATGTGTTGACTCTGTTATAATTTCCCTGTATACTAATAGGCTATGAATGGGAAAATGATTCTGGGTTTGTATTTGACCTTACTATCTATTAAAATTGAATGTATCTGGCTGTTCAATAATGACTTGCTGAATACTCTAGTTGACAATGTTCCCTCAGTCCTTCTCTGAAATACCTGCTGAGATTATATTATAGAATCATATAAAGCACAGAAACAGGCCCTTTAGCGCAACTCATCCATGCTAACCAGATTTTCTAAACTGAACTAATCCCACTTGCCTGTGTTTTGACCCATATCTCTCAACCTTTCCTATCAGTGTATCTGTCCAAATGTGTTTTACATGTTGTAACTATATCTGCTTCTACCACCACCTCTGGCAGCTCATTCCATACACACACCCACTCTGTAAAAGTTGTCTCTGAGATCATAGAATCCTTACAATGCAGGAGGAGGCCATTCAGTCCATCAAGCCTGCATTAACAACAGTCCCATTCAGGCCCTATCCTTGTAACCCCATGGATTTACCCCTCTGATCCCCCGACACGGAGGGGGCAATTTAGCATAGCCAGCCCTGCATATCTTTGGACTGTGGGAGGAAACCGAAGCACTTGGAAGAAACTTGCGTTTCTGGAGTGGAACTTGAACCCAATGTTTTCTAGCTCAGAGATGAGCATGCTGACACAGTCAAGTTTAACACCTTCAATTGTGTCCTGAATGAGTCTAAGCTTCTCGTTCCACTCAGTGGAGAGCGTTCCAAGTGCTGGTCAAACTTTATGTAAGCAAATTACTTTTCACCGTCTCTTCCAAATAGTCCTTTCAACGGCTGTAGGTGATTCAAATTAGCTATCAAAGCTGGCATTGGTGCCAATGGGTAAGCTAGCAGAACATTGACAGCTTCAAAAAGGTAGCAATGGAAGAATGACCATTTGTAAATATTCTGTTGGTATTACACATGGGTACATTTTCACCAATGTTAGAAAAATGTCCCCTCTAGTGATAATCAAAGGGATTGCATTGTTATAAAATCACTAAACAAGTTGAGGCATTAAGAAGCTGATTTTCATTTTTTTTTTATTTGCGCGAGAACTCTCCAGCTCTTCCTGTAAAAGATTTTTGGAATGCTTGTTTTTGCGAGTTTTACACATTTTCTGCTGAAGAAACTTGCTTCTTTGAGCTTGGACATTGGAGAATGAGAGAGGAACGTTCTTGATGTATGAGACTTTAAGGTAGCGCAGCTGAGGTAAGACTAAGAAAATGCAATAGACTGGTGGGAAAAGAGGCCAAAACTGGTGAGAAGACAATTTGAGGCCTAATATGACAATGTCTGGCCAACGTTTGGAAAGCTCTTCTGCTTGGAGTAATGGAAATGGGAAAACTTGGATTCATTCTGAGTACAGCTAAATATGCAGGCCTCGGCTTAGTGGACTCTTGCCTCTTAGTCAGAAGGTTTTGGGTATGAGCTCCATAATATAAATCTGAGCATCTAGCCCAGGTGGAAGTTTCAGTGCTATACTGAACGAGTGTTGTTTGAAGTTTCCAACATTGAGCTAAGATGTTAAACTAAAGTTTCATTTATTGGTCTTCATAATCAGCAACCATCATGTAATAGTACTTCGGCAGCTCAAAAGTGTGAAATGTTGTGTCATAATTGGATCTCTTTCACATGCTTAATTTCTACTACATGAAAATTATCCACGATATTCTTCAAAGGTCTACAAAATGGTCATGTGATCTCTATGCTCTGTGATGCAATAGGATCATTGGTGGTGTTGATAAACTAAACCAAAATGCAGCAGATGTTGGAAACCTGAAATGTTAGCAGAAAATGCTGGAAGGTGCTGAGTAGGTTTGGCTGCAACAGTGGAAGAAGGAAGAGTTTATTTGAAATGATGACAGTAGGTGGCACAGTGGTTAGTACCACTGCCTCACAGCGTCGGGGATCTGTGTTCAATTCCAACCTCGGGTGACTGTCTGTGTCGAGTCTTCACGTTCTCCCCATGTCTGCATGGGTTTTCTCTGGGTGCTCCGGCTTCCTTTCGCAGCCCAAAAAGGAGCAGGTCAGGTTAATTGGCCATGCTAAATTGCATACTATTGTCAGGGGGCTCGCAGGGTAAATATGTGGGATTTTGGGCATAGGGCCTGGTTGGGATTGTTGTTGGTGCAGACTCAGTGGGCCTAATGGTCTTCTGCACTGCAGGGATTCTATCCTATGATGAATTTCTGTGCTTGGTTTGGGTAGGTGAATCCCTTAGCCAATTTAGCATCGGTGCTGAGGATTGATGCAGGTTGTTTCTTGCGTTTGGGACAAGGGAATGGCTTTTGCCTTTCTAACTGATTTTGAATAGAATGCTTTACATAAGCCACAAAAATCCATAAACTTTGTATAACTCTTCACCCTTACCACCTGTTCAAAGAGGAAAGTCATTCTTCAATGTAGATGTTTACAGAAATTTTTAAAGTAATATTCTTTCTAGTTTCTGCTTTATTTCAGCACAGTGTCCAAGGTGATTAAATATCAAATTTCCATCATTGATATGCCAGTAGTTTGTCTGTGCTATCAAAAAGGATGTGATTTTTGAGCATCTTGTACCCATCACTTGCACATAGACTTAATAGATTGAGTGGTTATGATCCTACGTGTGATCTCATCACTAAGCAGAAGATTCTGTCAGGAGCTTAAAATAGTGAATGTCTAAACTTATTTTAAAAATGGCATTGTTTAGCTATCAATTGGTACATGTAGATTCTTGGGTTCATCTTGGTGACTTCATTGGGTGACTGAGTGAAAACCTGGCCAATGGAGTTTAATGTGGAGAAGTGTGAGGCCATGCATTTCAGTCGGAGGAATCAAAAGGCAGATCATTAACTAAATGTAGAGAGACAGATTGATCTAGGTGTTCTAGTGCATAGATCACAAAAAGCTAGCAGGCAGGTTCAACAAGCAAATGACACTTTGGCCTTTATTGCAAAGGGGTTGGAGTTTAAAAACAAGAGAGGTTTTGTTGCAATTGTACAGGATGCTGATGAGGCATCGCCTGGAATGCTGTGTACAATTTTAGTCGTCTTAAAAATAGGATATCGCAACATTGGAGATAATCTGAAGGCGATAGATGCACCAAGCTAATTGCCTGGATGAGAATTGCCCTATTGAGACTAAATAGTCTGGATTTGTATTCCTTGGAGATTAGAAGAATGAGGGATGACTTTATTCAAACATATAGAATCCTGAGGGATCTTGACAGGGTAGATGGTGAGATATTTTCACGAGTGGGAGAGTCTCTGAACAAGGGGGCATAACTACAAGATTAAGGGCCGGTCATTTGAAACTGAGATGCATAGAAATTTCTTCTTGCAGAATGTGGTGAATCTCTGGAATTCACTGCCCAAAAGATGCTGGAGACTGGATCATGAGAAGTATTCAAACTGGAGGTGGATGAATATTTGACAGGTCAAGGAATAGAGGACAATGGGAAATGACACAGAAAAGGAGTTGAGGCCGTAATAGATTGATTGAAGGGCGGGGCAGGCTTGAAGGGCTTATTCGTCCTCCTTTTTCTTGTGTGCAGAGTAAAAACTGAATTGAATCAGTAGGAATCTAACCAGACATGCATTAGATGTAAAGGAATTAGTGGCATGGGTTTGGGGTCTCTAGTGTTATTGCAGCCAGAAGATCTCTGTATGGGATGCACTGCCTGTCTGCTTCTACTGCATTGCCCATATTGAGAAAGGTGGGTGTGACATGTAGGTATATGTCAAAAGCTTCCCAACTTGTCAAATCATAAAAAGCAGCTGTGCCAAATTTGTCAACTTGGACAAGTCCATATGCAAAAATATTTGCCTGTGACTGAACAAAGGGCATGTGTATAGTTGCAAGAGGACGCCCACTCCACCACTTGTATTGTTCAAAGATCTGGGCAACCAACTGTAACTAAGCTGATTTAGTTCTTGGAAGTACAGTGGAGCATTTTATTTTTGAAGGGGTTGTGGTGAGTAATTGGATTAGGCAAAGAGTGTTGCTGCATTTTTGCAGGGTTGGGGCAGTCAGAGGATTTGGTGACCCGTCCACAGTAAGACCCCATCGCACCTGTCCTCTGTGACCCCTCTCTCTGTGTCGGCACAGAAGGAATTTTTTCACCTTGGCCTGACTGCAGCCTAATTGTGCCTGGAGACTCACCACATGTTGATCCCAATCTTGTACTGTACTAGCCCCCAAGTATGTGCAGTGTCAGCAGCTGAGCGGGTGGCTGAGTGTGAAGCAAATGACTGGGTCTCTTTAGTGATACATAAAAACTAGGAGGAATAGGCCATTCAGCATCCACAGGCCCTATCCCCATGCATTTACTCTAGCTAGTCCCCTGACACCAAAGGGCAATTTAGCATAGGCAATCAACCTAACCTGCACATCTTTGGACTGGGAGGAAACCAGAGAACCTGGAGGAAACACATGCAGTCACAGGGAGAACGTGCAGATTTCAGACAGATAGACAATGACCCAAGTCGGGAATTGAACTCGGGTTCTGGCGCTGTGTGGCAGCATTGCTAACCACTGTGCACATCCAGTTCAGGCATCCTTCCTGCCCATCGGTTCTGCTCTGCTCTGAGGAGCGGCTTGCAACCTTGGCATAGAAGGTAGAATGTCAATGATTGAGTAGCACTGTGCCTGCCATAGCTGAATAGTTAGAGATATATAGTGGCCATGGGCATAAGGCTGGCTGTAATGTTAGGTGTCAAGGTGAGGTAGAGTATCTGGATGCTGAGTGAGACCCCTGACTGCCAGGAATTGTTACTGGATGAGTGCTAGCAATGTGATGCATTAAGAAAGGTGCTGCGGTGGGTGTGGAGTCTACCAAAAATGCCTTTGCTAAACCTGTAGCACCTTTTCTTGAAACATGACTGCTTAAACCTTTGTTAAAATCTCTTCAATTCTGTGAAGTTCACATCCACTTCCCTCTCCCTCAGCACGCCTCACTGCCAACCCACTTCATTTCCTCCTGTCTACTTTTTTCTGCCTTGCCAAGCACTCAGTATATTTTCTTTTTATGAGGAGCACAATACAAAAGCAAGGTGTAGGTGTTGAAGTGAATGATTCTGTAATCCTATACTTGGCTTTTTGGCAGCGCTTATTTTTGTAACAGTTGAGCAAATGTACTGTTTCTTCCCCCTCCTCCTCCCCAGAAAAACTGAGTGGGATTCTTGCTTTTCTTTTTCATTTCAAGACCTCATTGAACCATTTCAGGTCTATTTTGTCTCTGTCATTGTCCAGTGCCAATCTTGCATGTATTTCTTTGCGATGACTATGATACACAGCTGAAAGCCTATGGTGCCTTTTTATCAATGAAGCTCATTGAACATGTTGCAGCACTAACATGATTCAGTCCACAGCTCCTCCTTTGCTGCAACAACCCAGGAGCTGCTGAGACTTTGTACAGTTTGCTGTGTTCTTGAAAATACGAATCGTCAATCTAATGATACTGAAGAATGTACTTTTAATAAAAGCCACACAGCAGTAGATTTCATTGTGCTTCAACGCATCGAATATTACATATGATTTTGACATGTGTTTTCCCCCCCGCCCGGCCACTGCCAGCAGACGGAGAATTGAGTTCTCAGCCAAATCTCTGTTTGCTGCAGCAAGACCGGAAAATCCCATCTGTGGGACGAAAACAGAAAATCCTATCCATTTTAAAAAAAAAAGTAAGACAAAATACTGCAGTTGCTGTGCACCTAAAACACTGGATGCACACTTCAGAGATGGAAGAACCCAGCCTGCCCCCACTTTGTTACAATCCCAGCTAATGTTGCAACTGGACAAGTTTTTGATGGAATCCAACTTGACGGGCCCTAACTTGTTTTATGTTCTGTTTAGAGACCTGGATGAATAGATTTACAGGACTGTCAATGAACTCGTAACAAAAGAATGAAAATTTATTAATTAAGATGAGGTTAACTCCAGTACAGTACTCCTTTGCCCTAGCTATACCTTAACAGATATATGTAAATTTGTAAAGATGACATCAGTTATTAAAATCTATCAGAATTGTTCTCTAAGTACACAGTCTGCAGTATTTGGCTTTGTACAAATGCTTCCATATTTTGGTGCATCTCAAATCCTCTCTTGGCCGTGAGTGAGGGAATAGGAGAGACATCAGTGGCCCCAAAACAGCACAAAAGCATTATGCAGTGGCAGGAAATGTAAAATGAAAGCACAAACCCCTGGGGCTCACGAATAGATCAGACAGTATCTGGTGAGTAGAATGCTAGAGTTAACTTGGACCAGTGACCTTTGAGAACTGATCTCACCGCCATGAGTGGAGTGGGCTGTGGTAGTGAGGGGTAAAGAAAATCTCAAAATTGACAGGGGCCAAAAGATCCCCCAAAAGAACTGAGGAACGTTTTAAGGATGGGGTGGAGTCGGGTAGGATAGGATTTTTAAAAATTAATTTCTGTAGTAAGTGGTGCTGTTGGCCAGGCCAGCTGTTGGATTGTCCATCTCTCGTTGCCCTTGGAGGTGGTGGTGAGCTGTCATCTTGAGGTGCCACAGTCCATGTGGTGTAGGTCCACCCACAGTGCTGTTAGGCAGGAAGTTCTGGGATTTTGACCCAGCAACAAAAGTACTGTACAACTATATATATTTTCAAGTTAACATGGTGAGTGACTTGGAAGGGAACTTCCATGGGGTGGCGTTCTTGTGGTCTGCTGACCTCTTCCTACTTGGTAGTAGTTCTGGGTTTGGAAGGTGCTGCCTAAGGAGCCTTGGTGACTTCCTTCAGTGCATCTTGTAGGTGGTGCCACTCTTTGTCAGTGATGGAGGAAGCAAATGTTTGTGGGCAGGGTGCCAGTGGAGTGTTGCTGGAGCTAGGTGCTTGTGGAAAGTCCAGGGCAACAATAGCGCAACACTCCTGTTCCTACTGGCTCGCAAGAAATGCTTTGGAGTTCAGTTTTGTGAAACCTTGCGTACATGCATCTCCTATAGTCAGGAACTGAGCAACTGCCAGTTGTAATGGTGAATCGGGGGCCATACAGGCCTAGTTAAGCCAATAGTTAAAATGGTGTCATTGGAATGCAGTACGGCCATTGAAATTACACTCATTCCTCTGGGCTGGGATGGCCTCCATAAAGCCAGACTCTTTGCAATGATTGCATTGGGTAGAGAGCATAGTATTATAGTGGAAATGCTTCAATGTTGCAATGCAAACCCACTGCCTGCTGTTGAGTGAACGATGTTAAAAGCAACCCTTTTGTGTTTAGGTTTCGGGTATGAATATTAATCCAGTAACTACAAACTTAATACTAAAGGACTTAGTTTTATTATATAGTATATGATTTATGCATTGGGTTTTAAGTATTAAACTGCTAATTTTAAAACTAAAAATAGAAGCTTATAATAGGAATTTCAAAGCTTCTGATCAAGGTCTGAAAATGTTCTCTATATTGCAATTTATTAAATGACGTGTTGTGTATTAATGTCTTAACATTTTTGTTTGTAAAACTACTGCTAAGGAACTTTGGCAATGTCTGAGGTAAAGTAAACATGCATTAAAACTTTATCATGAAGCCTAATATTTGAAGAATATATCTTTCCATTTGAAATGTTTTTGGGGATCTCTGCATAATCCTATGACTCCCCCCTCCCACAAAGAGCAATCTCTTTCTAAACATTAGTGACATTTTTATTTAAGACCCTGGTCTGCTTGAGGTTCTGCTGAGTTGAGTTATGCTTCTAACGAACGCCTGCACTTATAGAACCTTATACCAAGGCACTGCAGTACTGGTAAAGTGTACTCCAGGTGGCAGCAGTCCACTTCATAGGGCAACGTGCAAGTGATTTCTCCTGCACTTTGGTCTTCCATGTAGTATCCACTGTCCTATTAGTATTCACAGCATGGGTTGTTTTGTCAGGTTGTAGCTCCATTCTCTATCATCCATCGTAGCATTGGTGACAAATATGCTGCTTCCGCTTTCGAAAGCCATCCTGGAAAGTGGAAAGCGAACCATACATGATAACGTTGGCAATGTGGACGAGGTCAGCTTTTAACCTGAGATTGCTGCCTGAGGTCTGGTGTGGTGACACAGCCTAGAGTAATGTTTAAATTGCAGGATATTTTTTGTCCATCTGCAAGCAGGACCTAGACATTCCTGTCGCTTGCCATTCCAACACACCACCTCTCTCATGCTCACATGTCTGTCCTTGGCCTGCTGCAATGTTCCAGTCAAGCCCAATGCAGAAGCAACACTAATTAGGCACTTTACAGCCTCTCAAACTTAAAAATGGAGTTCAACAAATTTGGACTGTGAACTCTCCCCCACCTTCACCCTGTTTTTTTTATCAACTTATTTTCATTTCTTTCCTTTTGATTTAATTTTTCTATCCTTTTTTTATCCTGCTTTCGATTTTTTTTTTCCCCCCTTACCACCATCTCCCCCTCTCCACACCCCACTCCACTAGAGCCCTCTGTTACCTATTTCAGGTTGTCCATTGACACACTGCTTGCTTTTGTTCTACTATTAACACATTCTGATCTCTTAATATGGCACTATCAGCACCCTTCTTGGCCATGATCACCATTTACATTCCCTTCTCCCTTTTGTCCATGACATCTTTGTCAATCTCTCCCTAGCCTCCACCTATTGCTGGCCTGCTATCTAGCCCCCAGAGCTACCACAGCCATTCCCCACCCCATAGCAGCATAAATCTGATCCTATTTCCAGATCCCTTCAGTTCTGATGAAGAGTTATCCGGACCCAAAACATTGGTTCTATTCCCTCCCTCTCTCTCTCTCTCTCTCTCTCTCTCTCTTCTCTCTCTCTCTTCTCTCTCTCTCTCTCTCTCTCCTCTCTCTCTCTCCTCTCTCTCTCTCCTCTCTCTCTCTCCTCTCTCTCTCTCTCTCCTCTCTCTCTCTCTCCTCTCTCCCCCACAGATGCAGACCTGCTGAGATTTTTCAACATTTTCTGTTTCAGATTCCAGCATCTGTAGTAATTTGCTTTTATCTTGATGTTAAAATCTTACTCACTACATGAACAGACATATCCTGATCTCCTCAGCATTGTTCAGATCAAATTCCACTGACTTATTGACTAAGTACCCATAGTGGGTGCCGGCATAATGTTAGAATGCACAAATAATGTCTTATATGCAAATTGGTGGATGTTCTCCTACTCTCTTTGAGGCTATCTGAACACTGCTGTGAATCCTGCTGAGAGAACCTGACCGTACATCTCGGCAATGTCTCCTGAATGTCAATAGCCTCTGTGCCGTGCTTTCATCTTGTTTGTGATCCTCACCCAAGCGTATTGGTTTCTAGGTGGTGCAGTGTTTCTGTGGACTCTGATGTGCAGCAGTCATCCCGTCTGTGTGAAGTCATGCGGTATGAACAGCCCGTCCTAGGAATGGGTCGGGCTGTAAAAATGTAGGAAAAATATCTGTTTGTATTAAATGCCCCAATAAAGTGGACATTCCACTTTTTCATGACCAGTGGAGATGAGTTGGTTTCTATAATTCTGCACTTTTCTCTATTGAATCAATGATGAATTTAAAGTTAGTAAACTAGTCTTTAAACTAGCCAGTATAAACCACTGTATTTGCTTCTAATTGCCTTTTTTCCATCCTTTATTGTAAATGGTATGTGGCATCACATTTATTTAATAACCTTGTTTTGGTTGTGCGAGGAGCACCATTTAAATGTTTTTAAGTAACAATGATTTAGGTGTGTCTTAATTTTAAATTAATGGTTGGCCACAGTGGGCAGGATTTTACTGCTTCGCTCATCCCAAAACCATAAAATCCCATCCAAGGTCAATGGATCTTTCCATGGTCTGCCCCTTGCCTGCTCCGATTGTCATGGCAGGTGGGACAGTAAAGTTCCGGCCAATGGATCATATAAGCCAAGCTGTGCAACGTATATACACACACCAATGTTTCCAATTGCTGTTTTGAATAATCTGAGAATAGAGTCCCAAGTGTCAACCTAAGGCAAGTGAATCTCTGCTTTCTCTATGCCTTATGTTTTCAGGATATAATAAGCTACTTAATGTGAACAGTTACTATTTGGAAACATGACAGTGAGGGAGGAGATTAGTAAATTGATATTTCACCACTAAGTTGATGTTCACAATTCTAACCAATATTCAAGTGCAATCAAGTGGATAGCATTTTAAAAATATGTTTTTGGAGGATTAAAAGTTGGTTGGTTTGTAGTGTATCTGCTCATTAAGCTAGAGGGAATGAACTGGCGATGGCCCAGTGGTATTATCGCATGAATATTAATCCAGAAACACAGCTGATGTTCTGGGGACCTGGGTTCAAATCCCATCACAACAAATGGTGGAATTTGAATTCAATAAAAAATATGTGGAATTAAGAATCTATTGATGACCATGAAAGCATTGTCGATTGTCAGACAAACCCATCTGGTTCACTGATGCCCTTTAGGGAAGGAAATCTGCCATCCTTACCTGGCCTAAATGTGACTCCAGAATCATAGCAATGTGGTTGAATCTCAACTACACTCCAAAGACAACTAGGGGTGGGCATTACACGCTGGCCAGCCAGAGGTGCCAGTGTCCCATGAACTAATTTTAAAAACTGTGATTACTGAATGGGTTTGGTTTCAGTTAAAATTCTTACTTTATAGTTCACTTCTGACAACATTCCCTGTACTTGAGCATCAATGTGAATCATGATAAAAGTGCAAACTAGCTCAATGACTTTTAAGCTTCAAGTAACACAACTTTTCCCTGTTTGCTCTTGTAAAAGCTGCATGTAAGTTGGTTGTGGTGAGTGTGATAATCTCACCAGGGCCAGCCTTTCAGTATCATGCTGCTTTATTTAACAAAGGAAAAGTTGCGACCATGGCTTAGAGCAACTCCACTTCTAAGCTCTGGACCTACAATAGCCAGTCCAGGCTGAGTGTGTGGTTTTAAACTCCCGCTGCTCATTTCTCACTGGCGGAACTCCCGCTCACTTAATAGGGGAACTCTTTCTTCACAAAGCTCATGGGGTGACCTATTAATGATCCCCCATGTTCTTCATGGCCACTACAACAGCAAGCAATCTGAAGCCTGGTCTGTGTTTAATTAGCTGACCTTGGTCACGATGACAGTACAGTTGTTATCATTCGATACTGTACCCATGCTGAAGGAGTGGGAATATCAATCAGTATTCAACACCTGGTAGCTATCTAATGAGAATTGCTGAACATTGGACCAGGAGAGAAATGAGCGGTTTTGAGCGTTCTGAGTTCCTCTAAGCTCATGCATGAAGAATTTTGATTTTGGCAAGTTAATCAAGTCTATAGAACAATGCCAAAGATGTGCAAGTTAAGTTGAATGGCCACGCTAAATTGCTGCTTAGTGTCAGGGGGATCAGAGTTATAGAGGTTTACAGCATGGAAACAAGATCTTCGGCCCAACTTGTCCATGCTGCCCAGATTTTATCATTTTAAGCTAGTCCCAATTGCTTGCATTTGGCCCATAGCACTCTGTACCCATCTTATCAATATAATTGTCTAAATGCTTTCTAAAAGGCATAATTGTACCCACCACTACTACTGCCTCTGGCTGCTCGTTCCAGATACTTATCAGCCTCTGTGAAAAAATTTTCCCTCTGGACACTTTTGTACCTTTGCTTTCGAGTTTTAGATCCCACTTCCTTTGGGAAAAGATGTTGGCCATCAAGCTGATCTTCACTATTTTGTAGACTTCTGTAAGATCACCCCCAAACCACCTCCACTCCAGGGAAAAAGTCTCAGTCTGTCCAGTTTCTCCTTATAGCTCAAATCATCAAATCCCTGTAGCATCCTAGTAAATCTTTTCTGCACTGTTTCTGGTTTCATAATATCCTTTCTATAATAGGGTGACCAGAACTGAACAGAGTATTCCAAGTGTGGCCTTACTCATGTCTTGTACGCCTCAACTCCAGCATTCAATGTTCTGATCAATGAATCCAAGCATTCCGAATGCTGCCTTCACCACCTTGCCCACCTGTGACTCCACATTCAAGGAGCTATGAACCTGTACTTTTAAATTTCTTCTATTCTATAAAGCTCCACAGCACCCACCATTAACTGAGTAGGTCCGGTCCTGATTCGGTCTACCAAAATGCATACCTCACTTGTCCACATTGAGCTCCATCTGCCATTCGTCAGCCCCCCTGGCCCAATTGATCAAGATCCTGTTGCAATCCTAGGTAACCTTCACTGTTGACTATGCCACCAGTCTTGGTGTCATCTGAAAACTTTCTAACCATGCCTCCTAAATTCTCAACCAAATCATTAATATAAGTAACAAATAATGGGGGGGTAAACGTGGGGTTATGGGGATGGGGCCTCAGTGGGATTGTTGTCGGTGTAGACTTGATAGGCCGAATGGCTGCTTTCTGCACTATGGGGATCCTCTGACCAACATGCCTTTTTGATGTGGATATGCTGGCATTGGACTGGGGTAAACACAGTAAAAAGTCTGACAACACCAGGTTTTAGTCCAACCAATTTATTTAGTTATTCTAATCCGTAATCTGTAAACTGTCTGTGCTGTATATGCTCTGTCTGAGGCCAGAACTCTCCATTCACCTGAAGAGGGAAACCCCTCAAAAGCTAGTGAGTTTACTATAAAATAAATCGGTTGGACTAAAACCTGGTGTTGTCAGACTTTCAACATGCCTTTTGACAGAGTTGAAAGTGGGGCAAGAGGGAGAAAAGCTGGCCATTTTTTATCAAACATTCTAGCTGCAACCGTTTAGTCAGAATTGTGTGATGGGGGGATTAATACACCATGGCAATCTGTGTTCTCAACATTCTTGGGGGAAATGGTATGTATTGATACAAGTACTGGATGAGTAATCCAGAGGCCCAGCCTAATGCGATGGAGACCTGAGTTTAAATCCCACCATGCCAGCTGGTGGAATTACAATTAATAAATCTGGAATTGAAAACTTATCTCAGTAATGATAGCCATGAAAGCATTATAGTTTAAAAACCCACCAGTTCACGAATGTGCTTTTGGGGAAGGAAATGTGCTGTCCTTACCTGGTGTGGCCTATGTGTGACTGCAGACCCATAGCAACGCGGTTGACTCTTAAATACCCTCTGAAATGGCCTAGCAAGGCCATCAGTTCAAGGGCAATTGGCGAGAGACAGTAAAAATGTTGGCCCAGTCAGAGATGCTGACACCTCATTCACGAATAATAGAGGTGGCATAATGGTTAGTACTGATGCCTCACAGCGCTATGGTCTTGGGTCACTGTCTGTGTGGAGTTTGCAAATTCTCCTCCTATCTGTGTGGGTTTCCTCCGGGTGCTCCTGTTTCTTCCCATAATTCAAAGATGTGCAGGTTTGTTTGGCCGTGCTAAAATTGCCATTTAGTGTCAGGGGGACTAGCAGGGTAAAGATGTGGGGTAACGGGGATAGGGCTTGGGTAGGATTGTTGTTGGTTCAGACTCGATGGGCCAAATGGCAGCCTCTACACTAGGGATTCTATGAATGCATTTTTTTTTAAAAGTTCCAGGCTTTTCATGACCCTGTGAAAGCTAATCACAGCGGTGATGCTGATTCTTCAGTTGCCTCATAAACTGTTGTAACTTCTGCATTGAAGGCTTGACTGGAGTTCGGCTGTAAGCAAAATGAGTAGGAGCAGACCCTTCAGAATGACAGGCCATGTGCTGCATTTTATACGATTTGATATGTTGCTCCCTGGAAAAGTGTATATACAAAAACATCATCTCCAAAGTATTGTAAATACAGGTCATGGGTAGATACTGTCAGTTCCCTATATAACACACACAAAATGCATTGAGTTTATGTTGCCATTAATCACACGACCATTTCAAACATATGCACTGCAGTGATCTTGCTGTCAAGAAGCAAATTGAATTAATTGAAAGTCTGTTACCAATTTCCACAGACGCGCAGCGCAATCGGATTAATAATGAGCGATTCCGTGAGAAGTGCGGACCTCCCATAGTGTCTTGCATAGAAATTTGTGGGAATGGGTTAAGAAAATATTCCAAATCTCCACCAAGGCTGTCAGATTTTACGCGCGGAGGATTTGACCCTTGTCGAGGTCTTAAAAGTGAACTGGCGAATTCGGTGCTGGATTAGTCATTGCGGGGTTTGACACCTAAGCAGAGCTGAGAATGTGTCCGTTTTTGTTATGGTGTTGCTTTTCTAATTCTCTCTGTCAGGCGGGAAGCCTCGTGTTGAAGCATCCCTCTGATCTCTGGCTTTGGCTGTGATAATGGAGCCTGTGTACACTGGGTGGAATTCTGTGGCTGTTGACACCTGGCTCTGTCAGTGTTGCTAGTTTTGTAATTCCTGGCAGGTCACAATTCCAAGTATTAGCGCAGCCAAAGCCCATAAGCCAATCTGACTAGCAGGTCACCTCTGCAGCCATTGAGCACTCTTGTGCTTTATTAACCTTTCACAACTGACCTGTCATCATTCTGACAACTATTTCTTTTGTCCCTTTTGACAGCTGTTCTGAACTTGGACAATTCCGTGGTTGACCTGGAGACCCTCCAAGCCTTGTATGAGAATGTGAGTATTGGGACTAAAGACACACAAAAAAAAAAGAAAACCCAGCAGCAACCAAAGCACTAAGCTTTCGGAACTAAGCAGTCAGGAACAGGGCAGTTAACCCCCAGCACTCAAAGCCACATGTTAGCTTGTGTAGTAATGCAATGATGCTACACATTTGGCCTTGTAGCTCAGCTACTGTTTCATTCCAAAACAATCCTTTATTTAGCGTAATCTGATTCTCTGCCTATTCTTCATGCTATAGCAGTAGGAAATTCAAAGCAATAATATTTTGCCATCTTATACCTCTGCATTTATCTTCCACCTGGTGGCAAAATCCCCAATGCAAGGCTTTCATTGAGTCCAGTTATGTAAGGTTAACACGGGGTTGTACAAAATAAGTCACAGTTTAAAAAGTGTATGCTCAGCTTTATGGAATGTAAGAAGGTTAATGTTTTGTAGCCTGTGGAAATGAGCAAAAGGTTTAGATTTGACTCGCCTCATTTAAGGGGCACTATGAGCATTTATTGTGTCCTGACCTATTTTTATACAGATTTTTCCAGTTTAATTCATGGCAGACCAAATTGGGAGCATTTATTCCTGACCTCCGTGCACAAAAAAGTGCCTGAACTCGGAGCACATTCCTTTTGCAGTAGCAGCGTTCACAATTGAACGTTACAATATTGAGTTACATTGCAAATGTCATGTATTGGGTTCCAATAAAACGCCACTATACACACAGTTTTAAAAACTTAAGCTGTGTCGACCCTTGTTCAGAAACCAAGGAAAATGCTACAGAGAATCAGAGTATCGAGAATTCTCCACCTTTTAACTCTCTCTAGAATAAACCACTTCCTATTGCTGGTTCGTGGAAGTGTTTTCTACGTGGCCTTCTACCAGTCACCAGTTTAGAACACAAGAACTAGGAGCAGGAATAGGCCATCAGGCCCCTCGAGCCTGCTCCGTCATTCAACAAGATCACGGCTGATCTTTTCGTGGATTCAGCTCCACTTGCCTGCCTGCTCATCATAACCCTTAATTCCTTTACTGTTCAAAAATTTATCTGTTTACCTGGCATGGTGGAACAATGGTTAGCACTACTGCCCCTCAGTGCCAGGGACCCAGGTTCGATTGCTGGCTTGGGTCACTGTCTGTGTCTGCATGGAATACCTATGGGTGCTCTTGTTTCCTCCCACAGTCCAAAAGATATGCATAGCCATGCTAAATTCTCCGTTAGTGTACATGAACAGGCATCGGGTATGGTGACTAGGGGATTTTCACAGTAACTTCATTGCAGTGTTAATGCAAGCCTACTTGTGACATGAATAAATAAACTATTAGTCGCTCACTTAAGGAAGCATCAAATTTGTTGCACGTTTTTTGCGTTTTCACTTTCCAAAGCACAAACCAGTCTTCTCTCTGAAGTAATGGAAAGCCATACTATTTCTGTGGCCAAAAATTTGGAGGGGGGAGGGGGGGGAACCTTTGCTACCCTACAAGGTAACCAAGTTTGACATTTAAAGTTTGTGGTTGCAAAGTATTTTTTTTAATAGACTGTCATCCCCTCAGCCAACCTTCTGAGAGAAGGTTGGAACCCTTCAATTAGCAATTAAGGAGGGATCCTCTACCTGTACCCAAAATACGCAATGTTATTGGGTTGGGGGGGGTGAAATAGGTAAATTTGGAACACTATCTCGAGATGCATCATAAATGCAGAATGCAGAGCACAGTGCAAATTGGTGATGAGCAGATTTATGACAAGCCCTTCATGCAGAGTAGTTAACACTTGTAAAGCACTTCTGGGCAAAGTGGCGGAGACACAAACTTTGATGCGTTTAAGAGACAATTAAAGGGGGTTTATAATTTTCTTTAGGCAACTGAACTAAAATATGCCAAATGAGCTTTCCCATCAATATTCGGGGTCCTTTGCCTGCACTGTGCAAGAACAACTCAATTCCAGGATCTAGAACAATGTATAAACATGGTCTCAGTTAAAAGGAAGGAGGTGCCTTGGCAATGGTAATCATGAAGACAGCGATAGTCTTAAAAGCACCATTTAAAGGGGCAAGCTTAGGAAAAGCCCTATGAGAGAGCAAGGGTTTGCTTTGCCGAAATGAATAAATATATTGATTTAGGAGCTTGTATGATGAATCAGTCAGTTCTTGTGTATGAATTTCAAATCGGTGATCTTTTTGTTTAAAGCTTCAGTCCCTTAAGTGCGTGTGCTGCTGTACCAAGTATAGCGTGGTATCCACTGTCCACCTTAGAAGGAACTGGTAGATGGGCACCATGGTGCCAAGTTATGGGAGAGAATTAAGGAAAGGAAGTGTGGGCATAGAGAATGATAGTGCAGGATAAAGAGGATCATGCTGGTATGACTGAAAGACGTCTCTCTCTGTCCCAGGCAAGATGAAGTAGTTGGAATGACAGGGAGCCAGGAAGCATTCCCCTCAGAACCCATAATTTGTGGCTCAGCAAAGGGCATAGCAAGTGAAGTCAGCAGTCATCACGTGGGTGTGGGGTCATTTCTGTAACCAAAGTGGTTAAACAGCGCTAGGGTCCTGGATTCAATTCCCGGTGGAGTTTGCACATTCTCTCCATGTCTGTGTGGGTTTCCTCCAAGTTCTCTGGTTTCCCCCCTCATTTGGGAAAAACATGCTGGTTAGGTGCGTTGGCTTTGCTACGTTCTCCCTCAGTGTACCTGAACAGGCACCAGAGTGTGGTGACTAGGAGATTTTCACAGTAACTTCATTGCAGTGTTAATGTAATCCTATTTGTGACTAATAAATAAACTTTGCCTGCTGTATCTTACAAAAAAGAGTTAATCGGGGGAGGAAGTGGCGTAGTACTGAACACAGTCCACCAAATGCAAAAAAAAGACTCGATTATGCAACAAATGTCTGAGATAGCTAAGTCACTTTTTAATTTATAAGGCCACAAATCAAGGTTTCCTTGACTCGATTATTCTGCCCCTTGAGGCAGATGGCATGTAAAGGACAACCTTGAGTACCGGGTATCTCTGGGAACAGTTTGTGCTGAAGTGCAACAGGAGCTAAAGGAACAACTTCTTTACTGCGAGTGATACCTTATCCCTGGCGTTATTTCCTTGTTGCATGCTATTTCAGAGCTCGGGATAAGCAAGATATCTGGATCATTGTTGCTTTGGAGTTGGTCCTTGTAAGGAACAAATAACACCAGGTTTTAGTCCAACCGATTTATTTGATAGTAAACTCACAAGCTTTTGAGGGGAAGAGGGAGTCCCCTCGAAAGCTTGAGTTTACTATCAAATAAATCGGTTGGACTAAAACCTGGTGTTGTCAGACTTTTTACTGTGTTTACCCCAGTCCAACGCCGGCACATCCACATCAGGAAAAAATAACACAGCTGAGGTGAACACTTATTGCTGGGACATCAATATGTTGCACTGTCCTGCAGTCATCTGAATCCTGCTGTATTCTCTACACAGTAGTAATGGGGTACAAAAATGGCTGTGCAGTTTGACTTGGTTACAAGATTTTGTAACTCTGCCCTTCATCACTTCCAATTTATTTAGAAGTCTAGTCATGGCTGTGATGTTCATAGAATCCCAACAGTGCAGAAGGAGGCCATTCGGCCCATCGAGTCTGCACTGACCACAATCCCACCCAGGCCCTACCCCTCATATTTACCGTAAATAGTCTCCCTGACACTAAGGGTCAATTTAGCATGGCCAATCCACCTAAACAGCACATCTTTGGACTGTGGGAGGAAACCAGAGCAACCGGAGGAAACCCATGCAGACACGGGGAAGGACGTGCAAACTCCATACAGACAGTAACCCAAAGCTGGAATTGAACCTGGGCTCCCTGGCACTGTGAGCTAGCAATGCAAGCCACAATGCCCGCCCAAGTTGTTGTGCAGAGTTTCATGTTGTCATAATTTTAAAAAAGAAAGGAGAAGCCTACAATTAGTTCTCTGCAAATTTTGAAGCCAAACGATAATGGACCAATGATTAAATATCCATCACATCCAGATCACAAGCAAATGATGCTAGAGGTGCAGCAACTATATTTATATCGCAGATTGTATGCACTGTACATATTGGCTGCATGTACATTGATACTCTGTCTCATGTCCCCTTTCTTCCCGAACCCAACCCAGGTTGGCTAACACTTGGTAGAAAGCTCCAGGTTCTAATGGAGATAGTGAGGTTGATCCAGCTTCTTGGATGCTCTGCTCTGGCTTTTTCATTTGGCTGTCATTAAATTGTCCAACCGAGGGCTTAATTTACTCCTAATTTCTATTCCAAATTTGTTACCTCTGAGCTGCTCCAAAGGACTGAGGATGCAGTAAACCGCTCCTCTCTTAAAGACAGCCACCACTGATGCGTGGAAAGTAAGGTCCTTCTCAGAGAAAGATGGACTTCTGAGACTGTCACCCGGGCAGATAGTTTACATTTCTTAGTTTAATGTTTGTACCTCAAGTGATCCAGAAAACAAACCATCAAATGATAGTAGAAAGTTCCTTTTGACATTCAAGTCTGCAATTGATTGAGCACTAACCAGAATGTGAGTTGTCTACCTTCCACCAGTATGTGATTTTTAATACTGTTAGCAGTGTTGAATGTTTTTACATTCTCCTCAACTTCAATGAAAGCTTAATTCCAAGAGTTTATTCACTAGACTTTTGAAGATTCTTCCACAACCCCCGCCTCACTTTAAATTGATAACCCTGATTAGCTTTTGTCATGCATCTGCTGCCATGTTTCTGCATTTCAGATGGTATTTCTTTAAAGGCTGGTTGGAAGAACCACTGGAGCCATTGTTACACACAGTGTAAATGTTTCTGACCATAGCGATCGTAAAGAATAATTTTCTCTCCCCGCTTTAGGTTTAAGTTTATTTATTAGTGTCACATGTAGGCTTACATTAACACCATAATGAAGTTGCAGTGAAAATCCCCTAGGAACCACCCAGCGACTGGGTACACAGAGGGAGAATGGCCAATGCATCTAATCAGCATGTCTTTGGACTGTGGGAAGAAACTGGAGCACCGGGAGGAAACCCACGCAGAACATGGGGAGAGCACACAGACAGTGACCCAAGCCGGGAATCAAACCCAGGTCCCTGGTGCTGTGAGGCAGCAGTGCTAACCATTGTGCCACTGAGTCACCGTAACCACTGTGTCAACATACGGCTGTAGAATGTGTTTTAGGATTGATTAAAACAAATGCTTGAATACATAAATAACAGCTACTTCGAATCCCTAAAATATTACACATTTGAAAATGTTTCAAAATCCTTTATTGAAAGGGAACAGCATGTCAAATGCACCAACAGGAGTAGAAAGAGTGAATACTGTAGTCTAAGCTAAGGGTTTTTAATGAAGTAGCAATTTGGTTAGAGCTACAGTCTAGGGGTTAAAGAAGGTCGCAAAGGTAATGTTGATAAAGACATGCCTTCAACCAATATGACCACAACGTTTTCTTGCTCTGCTCTCCTCGCTTCAAGATGTGTGAATCTGAGAGGTCAAGGTTGAAGCGGTACAGATGGTAATTGAATTAACTGTGGCAGCTTTGCAGTAAAGTCTTTCTTAAAAAAAAGGATTCAGAAGTGGGACCTTAACTGTTGAATGAATGTGCCATGCCACATTGAGTGCAGGACAATTTGTTGAACATTATATGCACACACACATATCAAAAATTAGGAACTGTTATCAGCTGCATTTCCCAGGAAATCCTTGGACTTGCAATACAATGGTTCCTGAAAAATGTGCTGAGAAGTCAAAACATTGCAAGTCCAAACCAATTTTCCTGGTTCAATGACTCTTTCAGGCAGACAGTTCCAGACTCCCTTACCCTCTGGATGAACATGTTTCTCTTCAATTCTCCTCTTAGCCTTCAATCTCTTGCCTTAAATGTATGTTCCCTGTTTATTGATTCCTGTTTTTAAAAAAAAAAGTACCTTCCTATCCGCCCTAACTTTGCCCCTCACAATCTTGCACACCTCCATCAGATCCCCTCTCAACCTTTGCTGTTCCAAGGAGCACAGCTTATCCAATCTTTCCTCATAGGTCAGTTCCTCCAGCTCAGACAGCATCCTGTTAAATCATCTTGTCACCCTCTCCATTGCAACCACATCCTTACTATACTGTGGTGACCAGAACTGCGCACAGTATCCCAGTCATGGCATAACAAGAGTTTTGACCAGTTCCAGCATGGTTTTCCTGCTTTTGTATTCTATGCCTTCTCTAATAAAGGCAAGTATTGCACATGCCTTCATAATCAACTCATATACCTGCGCTGCCACCTTTTGAAGACTGTGGACATATACTCAAGATCCTTCTGATGTTCAGGATGTCACATTAGCACAGTGGTTAGCACTGCTGTGTCTCAGCGCTGGGGACCTTGGTGCAATTCCGGTCTCAGGTCACTGCCTGTGTGGAGTTTGTACGTTCTCCCCTTGTCCGCATGGGTTTCCTGCAGGTGCTCCAGTTTCCTCCCACAGTCCAAAGATGTACAGGTTAGAGGGATTGGCCATGCTAAATGGCCCCCTTAGTGTCAGAGGGACTAGCCGGATAAACGTGTGACGTTATGGAGTAAGGACCTGTGTAGGATTGTTGTTGGTGCAAGCTCGATGGGCTAAATGGCCTCTTCTGCACAGTAGGGATTTTATGATTCAGTTTTATCCAAGGTTCTGTCATTCATAGTGTAATCCTTTGCCGGTTGTCTTCCCAAGTGCATCATCTCTCTCCACGTCAGGTTAAAGTCCAATAGGTTTATTTGGAACCATGACCTTTCAGAGTGTTGCTCCATCATTCAACTGAGAAGGAGCAGCACTCCGAAAGCTCATGATTCCAAATAAACCTTTTGGCCTAACCTGGTGTTGTGAGACTTCTTACTATGCCGACCTCCACATCATGTCTCTCGTGTGCGTGTGTGTGTGTATGTGTTCGTTTTTAAAGTAAAACGATAAGTAGTCTAGTGCACACATTTGTGATTATGTGAAATGTTTTGGGAGGTAGCTGAAATATTGCCTGGGTTAAGGTTATCAAAAGGAGCAATGCACGCCTGTAGCTGGGAAGCTAGGCATTAAGATTTAATTCTGCTGGAATCTGAGCGATTTTTCCCTTTTTATTCCAAGCATTCAGGATGTTTTTTCTAATCTGAGCCACTTTGTGGCATCAAGGGAAGTGCAAAATCGATATTTAACTGTTAGAAATGTATGTTGACATTTTCTGTCAGAAGATAATCAAAGATGTCAATTTAATTTGACTTGCTATTTAGAAATAATTGATTGGTTTGCATTCTGATCCAGAAGCTGCTATATTGTGGCAAAATCCTGCTTGTCACTATGATTCCTCTTCTCGCTCTGGCTCATGATATTCCTGCTGTCTCTCCAGTGCCTGAACTGAAAATATGATTTACTGGTTTATAAATGTCTCGGAGCTTGTTTTGCAAGCACTGGCCATATGAAAGGAATAACACAAGGTTACAACTCCATTTCGAATAGTGCTCCAACACCCACTCCTTCCCCGAGCACAATTAAGTCCTATTGGTAAAGCGATCAGAGGATCCATTGCCACACTAGTGGAGAGATGCAGCTTGTACTAATGTTCCCTTGCCCTTCTGTAACACTACAGTGCACGGTTCACATCACTTGACTGAAGATTCTGTTTGTGACTAAATTGTTTGAAATGGATCACAAAGTTGCATTCTTCTTCAAAAAGTCTTTTTCTTTAATCTTTTCTGTGTTGGCTCAAAGCTGATGGCAGTCATGCTATTTTTGATAAGTTTGAAACTTTTTGAAGGATTTTTGAAAAAACATTCTCACGAAAATGCAGTGTGCTTCACTTGTCATTGGGTAATAACAAATGCATGCTTTGGAGGCAGAGATGAAAGCAATTGCCCCCTCTAGTTTTGTAAGCTTGTGTAGATTACTGCAGACGGTGGTTGTGTCGAAATAGTTGACCTAAAAAAAAAATCAGTGCCAGTGTATACATTTCCCATGCCTGATTTATTCAGTTTTATTGTACAGTACGACGTGTGTGTTCTGAGGCTCATTTAGAATTTCTGGTTGTCTGTCCAAGCCCCAACTTTCATCCTGCACCCTATCTCTTTCATACTGGCCACTTTTTGCTCAATGATCCTCGGATTCTTCTGTGTTTCTACTATAGAAAATCATAGAAGCCTTTCAGTGCAGGAGGAGGCCATTCAGCTCATCAAGCCTGCACCGACAACCATCCCATCCAGATCCAACCCATAACACCACTTATTTACCCTACTAATCCCCATGGTACTAAGGGACAATTTAGCATGGCCAGTCAACCTAACCTGCATGTCTTTGGACGTTGGAATCTCAGAATCCTGCAGACACAATTGGGTGAAATTTTTGCATCCTGCCCACCATGGGAATTGTGGCAAGCAAGGAAGTGGACCATGCAAACGCCCGTTGACCTTAGGTGGGATTTTCCGATCTTGGGGTGAGCATGGCCTGAAAATCCTGCCCATGGTTTCGTGTGGTAATATCCTGCAAGACATGTTGACGCTCAGGAGTACTTGTCGTTCTGTTTGCCACCTTTTTTTCATACAGGTTGTAGTTCAGTGGGTAATGCAGTTCCCCCCCACTGCCCCCGAGGTTCTGGATTCAAGTTGCATTCCAGGGCTTGAATGCAAAAGCCAAAGCTAACCCAAGTGCAGTACTGAGGGAGTGCTGCCCTGTCGGAGGTGTTGTCCCTTTTGGGTGAAGCATTTAAATCAAGATTTTTCTCTCCATCCCAATGCTGCCTTCTTGGGTGCATGTAAAAAGATTCCTTGTCATCATATTGAAGAAGACTAGGGGACTTATCCATGGTCCCCTGACCATTGTTTTTGCCTTGAGCACCATCACGATAAACAGGTTTCCTGGACATTAGCACATTGCTGGTTGTGGAAGCTTACTGTGGTACTGCATTTCCTACTTGAAGTGACTACACTCCACTTCATTGGCTGTCAATGCTTAGAAACATCTGGTGGCAGTGAAAAGCACCATATAAATACATCTTTTTTCTTGCATTGCACTGCACCTTCATATTTTTGAACTGGATTGGTTTCATTGGCTGAGCTAAGCCTGTTCTTAGTCATTGCAACGTGGGCTACAGTTTACCAAAACAGGATTTTACTTTCGAGAGATCAGTTCTAATTTGTAAGGTAACAGTCTAATCTTAAACCTTAAAGACTAGAAGCACTTGGGTATGATTCGTAGTTAATGTTGCTTTTTCTCTCTGCTGTTGTAGCAGTTGAGGTACACGTGTTGTCCCTGGTACTTTTGAACCACAAAATAAGTGCCTTTTTGCAATTTGGTGATGCCCTCTGAGAAATATTTGTGACTTCCTTGGGCAAGAACAGTTCTGTGTTCACATGCGGAATCTATTGCCCTGTTTACACAGGCTGTCCGAATTCACACTTGCTTGAGGTACCAAACAGTTGTTGACATCTTGCCTCAGTAGGACATACCTTCAAGGAAATTGTAAAAGGCCCTGAGGAGTGGGGTGGCACGTTGGTGCTAAAGGCTGTTACCTGAATGTCCCGGTGATACTCCAACCTGCTATGTTACAAATATGAACAAGACTGAGTCAAGAACGAACTTGAATTTCTGTAGCACCTTTCATAACCTCGATGTTCTGGAGCAATTCAAATTACTGAAGCATCTTTAGGTGTAGTCATTGCAGCAGCCAAGTTCTACACAGCAAACTTCCCCAAACAGTGATGAAATAAATGACACGTCATTGTCTTATTTTAGGTGCCAGTTAAGGGGAAAATGTTGGCTGGAATACCATGGGGAGAACTCCCCTGCAATTGTGCAAATAGTGTTGGGGAATTGTATGCGAGAGGGAAGACAGGAACATGACTATTTAAAAAATATTTAATGCGAAATATAGCATCTCTGACACTTGGTTTAATGTCTCTAAATAAAGTGGGGGTGAAATAATACGGGGCCTAGTCTTGAAGGGGGACTCGTGCCTTCAGGTAACTAACCTTAGGATTGAAAATGAGCTTGCCTGTCTCATTCAGCCCACCAGCTTGACTGGGACAAGTGACCTTGGAAACGAAGTTGAGACAAAATGGTGAGAAAAGTCATTTCCTCAGTTGGTTAATGACTGAGTGAGGTCACGAAATCTGTGGGCCAGACTGAAGGGAAGCAGTCTGTTTTGTGGTAATGGGCAATGATGGGAGATCTAAAATTGGGGACGAGTACCACTTGAAATAAAAGGCAAACCCACAATGGGATTAACTCTTACAGCAGCCCAAAAAACAAATTTGATAATTCAGTTATTTAACTGTGACCAAGTTGCCTCCCCCCCGCCACTAGTTCCAATGAACATGACGGTGGGATTTTCTGGCCCTGGCCATGTTTGGCCCAATTCCGGAGAAAGCCCGCCCAGATCAATGGACCTTTGCATGATCCATTCCCTCGCCCACTACAATTCCCGTGGTGAGCAGGATGGTAAACTTGCGCCTGACAGTTCCAAGTGAAAATTTCAGCCAAGAGTTAATCACTTCTGTCAGTTTGCAAACAGTTATTTTGACACATCCAAACACCGTTCTTATGTGTCAGGGTTTAAACCGTACATCATTCTAAGATGGCATTGTCTTGTTTACTTTTTCCATGAAACTAAACCAGATGACCATGCCTCTGGCAAAGGGGGGGAAAAAATTGCTGGGATGTATCATGTCTGCATAAAAATCCTAGACCATATGGGTGTAATAAAAGTGGAAAGGGTAAATTATTCAGAAGATGAAATGCTTCCTAAATATTCAGACAGTGGCTATAAATCATAAATAATTATGAAGTAATGCATTCTTTTATAATAAGTGTGTGCTGTGATCATAGCAAACTTTCCTCGTGAGATTTCCTTGTATTTACGCAGAGGGTTTTATAGGGGCTTGAGTAAATAGGACATCATTAGTGGGTGGCTTTTGGCCGTACAAGTGTGTTTTTCCATCTTTCAGTTGCAATGTTAAACTGCCTACTGAAGTGGCTGTTAAACATCCCATGGCACGCTTTTTACAAAAAAAAAGTAGGGGAGTTTTCCCGGTCTCTTGGCCAATATATTGCACAATCCCCCGCCTGTAAGACTGGATTATCTGGTCATTATCATACTGCTGTTTGTTGGGCATTTGCTGAGCTCAAATTGGCTGCCACAATTCCTGGATGGTATTAGAAACTGCACTTCCAAAGAACACATTCGTGGCTGTAAAGTAACCGTGACGAGCACTATTTAAAAACAAAAGCCTTTTACTAAAATTGGGTATAGTAAAATAAAATAATTGCAAATCCAAGTTCTGTCTTCCACTTCACTTGTCACTGATCTGACATAGAGGAGTGAGATAACCTGAAATGATACTGCCACAAATATGTAGCTTCAATGAAAGATGTTTTTTGGAAACCGGTATAGGCTCTTTTGTTTAGAGGAGTTGGTTCAGGTTGAGAGTAGATTTTAGTCCAGTCACAATATACCCTTTACTAGGGACTGACTGACTGACTGAGCTGCTACACACTGACAATAGGGATGAATGAGTGATAAGGGCAGCTGCCTCTCTGTAGCAAAGGAAAACTGGAGTTGACTGTCACTGAATTTGACAATGGAAGTGAAACAATGAGTGATCTAGGAAATCACGTGTCCTTTCAACTGAAAGTCATTCTCTTCCTCCCCCCTTTTTCTCCCCACTTTTTCACATTTCCCTCCTCTTTCTCCCTCCTTTCTTTTTCTTTCGTTCTCTTTCTTTCTCTCTGTCACACTCTCTTTCTCTTGTTTTGCTCTCTCGCTTTTTCACGCTCTCTCGCTCCCCCAGCCCCATCTCTTCTCCCCCTCTCCACACACCATTCCAGCCACTTCTACCTCTGCCTTAATACCCATTGTCCCCTATCTTGGCAGTTTGTTTGTTCGTCCCATGGACACCTGTTGTCCTTTATTTCTAGGACAGCTTTAAGAGAGACAGCCTGGGAACCTTGTTGCCTACGTTTTTTTTTATTATTGTACTTTTTGGTACTTTATTTCTAATCAAAAAAAAGCAGATTCAAATTGGGTCCATTCATGGTCCCTACATAAGGGACAAACGATGCAAGCTGATAAGACTTTGCATCCCATCTTGATCTTGATGAAACAAGATCCAGGATGAGGCATTGCACCCACTCCTAGGCTTGATATAACACTTCAGCTTAGCTGAAGGCTGGGATGGCTTTGAAGAATTGCATCAGGTGAAGACTCAGTTTTACCTCATTTGACTACCCTGATCCTTTACTCAACTCTGGCTTTGGAAAATTATGATCACAGACATCAGCACATCCCCAGTATAATGAGCTAACCTCATCTCCTGCTTCATCAAGGTTTCAGCCCTGAACACACACTTGCCCCTGCCCTGTGTTACTCTGATGGAAGTGCTGTCTTTTAATTGAAACAGTTAATCTGCGCAACCACCTATCTGTTCAAGTGGGTGAAGAAGAGATTTTTGACCATGTTGAAAGAATAGTTCTTCCAGTTCCTAGGCAATCTATGTTCCTGAAGCACTGGACAAACACATCTATTTGATTAGCTTTCCTCATTAACCATTTGTGGGACTTTGTCTGGAAGCTGATTGCTGCAAAGAAACACTATGCTTTAGATGTTACTTGTTAACTCTGACATAATGTCAGGTAAAGTAAGAAGCTACAACATACAAAATAAAGCGAGGAGCCATTCTACTATCCTATTCTACTGTAACAACAAAGAAAGAGTAAGGGAAAGAAAGAACTGAAAGAGCGAGAAATGCAACAATCTTGAACAGTTAACTGCCTACAGGAATTGGATTCCACAGCTTAAAGACTTAATTTCTGGACACCATAAGATTGAGTGGCATGTCAGGGTGAGAAAGTACGTTGTTAAATTTCAACCTTGGATGTCTGAGGACGGTTTACTTTTGGTGCGAATCCAGCAATTCTGTATGTACTGATAACGGTGAATACTGTGAACTACCAGCAGTTTCTGGCCCGTATTTCATTGTTGCATGGACCAAATTGCAGTTCATTTTGTAAGGTTAAAGGTTGGTAAGAATTGTTTTTGTTTTAAAAGATATGGCTCTTCAGGTTTTGAAACAGTCACTTGGTAGTACAGGACTTGAACATTGCTGAAAAGCAGGACTTGTCGTTGAAGCTTTTCGTCTTGCACTCGGGTCACTGTCTGTGTGGAGTTTGTACGTTCTCCCCATGTCTGTCTGGGTTTCTACCGGGTGCTCCGGTTTCCTCCCACAGTCCGAAGATGTGCTGGTGAGGTAGATCGGCCATGCTAAATTGCCCCTTTAGTGTCAGAGGGATTAGCTGGGTAAATGCATGGGGTTATAGGGATAGAGCCTGGATGGGATTATGGTCAGTGTAGGTGTGATGGGCCGAATGGCCTCTTTCTGTACTATAGGATTCTATAACAATTCAGTCTTGGCTGAGGGTGTTGCGTTAAAGTAGCAATGGGGTGTATAGGCTCCCTAAATTCCCAGGTAATTCAAAAACCGTGCAAGGCATATTAATATGTCACTTGCACCGATTGTAGAGGAGTCAAGCTAGACTGGTTTTCTAAAACTGTTTGCTAGTGTAGCTACTGGCGCATTCAACAAGTGCTGCCCAGCTGTAGAATCACATTCAGCAGCAGACATTTTTGTTTTTCATTTTGTAAGCACAGGACACGGTCTGTACTCTGGCTTATTACAAACATCCAGAGGTGCATGTTGTTTGATTAGCAATCATTGGGACGTACGGCCTCTGTATCTAGAATCCCACTGACACTGAAATTCATACATGATGTTGCTCAGTTGTGTGGTAGACAGAATGTTCTTTTATTTTGAGTGGACAGCGGCAGCACCCTCTTGGTGGAAAGTAATGGTGCAAAACAGATTATTTAACCGGCTCAAATTTTTGAGATGCTTCATTTTTTTCGGTGTTGTTGGAGATAAATTGTGATGATTGGAATTTGATGTTTGTGCATTTGTTCCGATGAGTCCAAGATGAAAAGCTTAAACAACCTAGCTTCTCAGTGGTGTTCTTTAAGGTTTTGTATTCTTTAAGGTCGTGTTTGGGCAGCATGCTGGCAAGCGGTTAGCACTGCTGCCTCTCAGCACCAGGGACCTGGGTTCAATCCCGGGTAACTGTGCGGAGTCTGTACATCCTTCCCATGTCTGTGTGGGTTTCCTCCTGGTGCTTCGGTTTCCTCCCATAGTCCAAAGACGCGCATGCTGAATTCTCCTTCAGTGTGCCCAAATAGGTGCCAGAGTGTGGCGACGAGGGGATTTTCACAGTAATTTCATTGCGGTGTTAATGTAAGTCTACTTGTGACACTAATAAATTTAAATTTAAGCTTTAGTAAGAAACACAGTTTCTATCTTAAGTTATATTCTTAATACTTTGGCTCATTTTCCGTTTTCTTAAAAGGTTTTGTATAACTTGGATGGGGCGATAGGAGGGTTGCAGTGTTGAATTATTTTAAAAGTTAGTCCAGCTCCTTCGTACAGTAGAATTATTAACTGTTCTCTAGCTGCGGCTCAATGTCAAAAAGAAAAGGAAGTATAGAATTTTACAATTTAAAGCAAAGATGGAATTGTGGTGATGCTACATGGTAACTTGAAAAGCAAAGCATAGAAGAAAGGAGCAGGAGGAGGTCATCTGGCCCTTCGAGCTTGGTCCGCCATTCATCATCATCGCTGATCGTCCAACTCAATAGCCTAATCCTGCTTTCTCCTCAAAACCTTCGATCTTATTTGCCCCAAGTGCTATGTCCAGCCATCTTTTTGAATACATTCAATGTTTTGGCATTTGTGGTAATGAATTCCACAGGCTCACCAGTCTTTGGGTGAAGATATGTCTCCTCACCTCGATCTTAAATGGTCTATCCCAAATCCTCAAACAGTGACCCCTGTTTCTGGACAACCCCCTGCCCCACCAAAGGGAATATCCTTCCTCCATCTACTCCGCCTAGTCCTGTTAGAATTTTATAAGTCTCTGAGATCCCCCTCATTTGCCTGAACTCCAGCGAAAACAGCCCTAACCGCTCAACTCACTAAAGCGATTGAGTAGAAGATTTTACAGATCAGAAATGGTGTTCCCTTCAGTCTTTTACACAGCAGAAACTTCTCTCTCACTCTGGCATGCTTTTGACCTTTTTCCATTATTGCCTCAGTATCATGCTTTTCCAAGATGCCTCTTCTAGGGTGGGCTACATGCAGAATGTAAACTGATACGCTGGATGCAGACTCAAACGTTGGATCCGTTCTCTCTCCGCATATGCTGTCAGACCTGCTGACATTTTCCAGCATTTTCTGTTTTGGTTTCAGATTCCGCAGCAATTTGTTTTGACCCCAGTGCCTCAGGCTTTTCATATCCTCAGTTTCCGCTTGTTGCACAATGATTTTCTTAGCTCCCTGGCACTAATGAAAATATTTGACTTGCGTGTTTGGAATTTTCATGCTGTGACTTTCCCTGGAAGCTGGTGCTGGAAGCATGCAGGATATGGTGGGTCAGACATGCTTGAAGTGGTTCCACAACTCCAGAGATGCTGCCAGCTAGTCTCCCCTGCAGAGCCGCAGCATTCTGGGTTTGTTTGTAACTTGATCACCAAGAAATCCACATCAAAGTGAGACAGTGCAATCTGACTGGTGGCATGTGGGATCCTCAAATTATGCAAGGGGGGTGGTGGATGCAGGAAGGAATTCTATGATAAAATAGGAATCTCTAATTGCTAAACAGTTTGCCTTTCCCAAAAACAAACTCTTTTCCTGGATTTTTCCTTTCCGCTGACTGTACCATCAGGGAAATGACAAAAGTTGACCTATTGGACCCTTTAATTTGTAAATTACCCTCAGCTTGGCTTAGCTGGTAACATGCTCAATTCCAGGCTAGAAGGTGACTGAAAGCCCACAACAATCATGTTTGTTCCTTTTTAAACAGCTAACAGTCTGAATTAGAAAAAAAACACAAGAATAAAGAACTAGGATCAGGAATTTACTATTCAATCCTCAAGCCTGCTGTACCATTCAATATGATTATAGCTGATCGCATCTCAGTCTCAGCTCTACCAACCGATCCATTCTCCATAACCCTTCAGCCCGTTACTAATTAAAAACCTGTCCATCTTCACTTTAAATTTGTTCCATGTCTCAGCATCTGCTGCACTCTGGAGCAGTGAATTCCACAGATTCACAATCTTTTGCGAGAAATAATTTCTTATCTTTCTTTTAAATCCACTTATCCTAAAACTATGACCTCTTGTCCTAGATTGCTCCACAAGAGGAAACATTCTCTCTGTCTACCCTGTCAATACTCTTTAGCATTTTGTTATTTAATTAGATTACCCCTCCTCCTTCTGGCCTCAAGAGTGTGGGCCTAAATTGCTCGATTTCTCTGAGACAAACCCTCCATCTCTAGAACCAATTTGGTGACCATCCTCTGAACTGCCTCCAATGCAATTACATCCCTCGTAAAGTAAGGAGACCAAAACTCTGCACAATACTCCAGATGCGATCTCATTAATGCCGTGTACTGTTGTGTCTATATGTGCCCTGTTTTGTGAACTGAACTCTTCACTCACCTGATGAAGTGGCAGCGCTTCGAAAAGCTCGTGCTACCAAATAAACCTGTTGGACTTCAACCTGGTATTGTGAGAATACTTACTGTACTGTTTCAGCAACATTTCCGTACTTTTATATTCTACCCCTTCAGCACAAAAGTGGAAACCCAAAGGTAAAAGATGTTTGACTTACCCAGATTGTTGAATGGGATCCCCTTCTATCTCCCCCCTCTCAATTCTCTCAGAATAATTATACTCCATCTGAAATAGAAATGCCCTCATTTTTCACTGAAGCCATCATGTGCTTGTGTTTGGATTTGTAGATAGTGAAGATATATAATACAGGAACATATTGGTATTTTAAGATAGTCCTTATGAACTTTGTTCTAAGAAAAGTCCTGAGCTAAGTTTTGATTTCAACTGTATTGCGATGAAGATCCCAGTAATTTGGCTTCCTTTTGATACTACTTGCAAGCTGTGCCCAGCATGCCTTCTAATTTTATCTTTACCACTCTTCTATGCTTTTAAAACTTCGTTCTAACTATTTTAAACTCTTTAATAATGCTCACTACATTCTGCTACAGTCCTTCTTAATGACGGTATGCTTTGTAGAGCACGCAAGAAACAATACTTTTCACTGTATACTTGTATGTGACAAATCAAATCAAAATACTATTCCAAAAGAAAACTTGATTCACCTTATTTTGTAACCTCCATATTCTGAATCTTTTTATTCATTCATGAAACATGGGCTGGCCAATTTTAATTGCCCATCCCTAATTGCCCTTGAACTGAGTGGCTTGCTACACTATTTCAGAGGGTAGTTGAGAGTCAACCACATTGCTGTGGCTCTGGAGTCGTATGCAAGCCAGACCAGGTAAGGACGGCCGATCTCCTTCCCTAAAGGACATGAGTGAACCAGGAAGGGTTTTCCAATAATCGACAATAGTTTCATGATCGTCAGTAGATTCTTAATTCCAGATTATTTTTATTGAATTCAAAGTCCACCATTTGCTCTGGCAGGATTCAAACCAGGGTCCCTAGAACATTTAGCCGACTTTCTGGATTAACAGTCTAGCAATAATATCACTAGGCCATTGCCTCCCCGTAATTCACCAGAGAAAATCTCCACAGCACATCCAGCCCAGCAGTCATTCCCTATTTGTGAGTTGTCATTACAAGTATCCATTTTCATTAGTGAACTAGGATTGTTCCATTTTTGTAAAACACTCTATTTTTTAAAAGGCCAGGTCTCCATTTTGTCTCTCTTGCTTCAAATCAATGACTCCAGTATTGCTAGTTAGAGTTAACCATGTCAGTCAAATTTATTGTATGTAATATAAAGTAATACTTTTGGCTCCTTAGGCAGCAGCCATATATTGAAACTATTAAATGTTTCAGCCTTCATAAATAAAACAGTTGACTCAAATGGCTTCAGAGATGTGCTAATGGAAAATATTATAAATTCCTATGCTTGTGCACATTGTACATTCTTGCAAATGTCTCAGCATTCTTTGCCTTTAAAACATGACTTTTGTGGTGATGTGCTCATTAAAAGGATATAATGAAATGTTTGTTTTCCTGTGTTGCAGACAGTCTTGTATTATATCGATGAACGATATCTGCATCACACTTTTTCTGGAATGTAATACTTCAGTTGGAACTGTTTTCAATTAGAAAACGCTTAACTTTCAACTCTTTTTATTTGAACAGATCTGTAATAAACACGTCTCAGCAATCCTTTGTACTGCAATCAGTCTGGCCACCATTTGCCGGCAAAAGTCATTCCCTGGGGGTAATCTCCTTTAACCTCCCTGTCTCTTTATCCTATTCACCGGATTTTCGAGCCCATACTTCTGGTCTTTGAGCTAGTGGCCCACTTCATCACCTTGCAGATTGTTCATTCCCCTGAGACCGGGGTCACTCCTCTCCCACATCCTTATTTTGAATGAATGTATCAACATCCTGTGAGTAATCAAATCCCGGTTCCTGACTTATCCTTCTCCACCAACTGATCCAGCTGCTCACTTCCTGAAACCCAAATAGTTTGGAGAGATAAAAATAACTGCAAATTCCTCTAATCGATGAACAACTGTAATATTTAACACTGCTGCCTCACAGCGCCAAGGAATCCAAGTGCGATCCCTAGCAGGGGTCGCTGCCTGTATAAAGTCTGCACATTCTCCCAGTGCTCTGGTTTTCTCCCACAGTCCAAAAGACATGTTGGTCAGGTACATTGGCCATGCTAAATTCTCCCTTAGTGTACCCAAATAGGCGCCAGAGTGTGATGACCAAGAGATTTTCACAGTAACTTCATTGTATGTTAATGTAAGCCTACTTGTGACACAAAAACTTAGTTTCACTGCTAATGCAGAATGCATACAATTCGTGAAAATCTTCAGAGCCAAGATTGGAATTGTCTGCTTCTTCTATCTTCTCAATCGTTGTCTCCACCCCTTGCTTTCCCTTACCTCAGCATATCTATTTTTGACTGTTCTTGCACATTCTGTTCTGCCATGTTCTTTTAGCCAGGGTTATTTTCTTGCCTCCCGTCACCTTGACCTCTCCCACTGGTGTGGCTGATTATACAATGATTCCTTCGAACCCCGTGTGACTTGATGCTTGGTTATATTATCAACGACTCATTCCATGCGTATTTTTTTACTTTTATTCTTTCATTGGATGTGAGCATCACTGGCTAGGCCAGCATTTGTTGTCCATCTCTAATTGCCCTTGAAGATGATGGACGAGTGCTTTGAACTGCTGCAGTTATTTTTCCCTAGGTAAGCCCACTGTGCTGTTAGGAAAGGAGTGGTCGGATTTTGAATCAACAACAGTGAAGAAACAATGTTATATTTCCAAGTTAGGATACTGAGTGGCTTGGAGGGGAACTTGCAGTTGGTGGTGTTCCCAGGTATCTGCTGCCCTTGTCCTTCTAGATGGTAGAAGTCATGGGTTTGGAAAATGCTACAGAAGGAACCTTGGTGAGTTTCTGCAGTGCATCTTGTATATAGTGTGCGCTGCTGCCATCATGCGTTGGTGGTGGAAGGAGTAATGTTTAGTTATGATCTTGCAGATATTACCAAGTGGTCTGCTTTGTCTTGAATGTTGTCAAGCTGTTCGAATGTTGTTAGAGCTGCATTCATCCATAGGGAAAGTATTCAGTCACTCCAAACCCAAGTCTGCTTCCATCCAGAAGGACAAGGGCAGCAGCTACATGGGAACATCACCGCCTGCAAGTTCCCCTCCAAACCACCCCCCATCCTGACCTAGAATTATATTGCCGTTCCTTTGCAGTCAGTGGGTCAAAATCCTAAAATGCCGTCCCTAACGGCATTGTGGATCAATCGACAGCATGTGGCCTGCAGTGTTTCAAGAAGGGAGCTCGCCACCAGCTTTTTAAGGGCAGCTAGGGATGGGCAGTAAATGCTGGCCCACAACTGAATAAAGAAAAACCACATTCCTGATTTGTGCCTTGTAGACGGTGGGCAAGTTTTGGGCAGTCAGAAGTTGAGTTGATTGTCACAGAAATTCCAATCTCCTGTTGTAGTTACAGTATTGGTATGGCTGGTCCAGTTCAGTTTCTGGTCAATGCTAACCCCTAGAATGTGGATAGTGGGGAATTCAGCAATGGCAATGCTGTTGAATGTCACAAGGGGAGATGGTTAGATTCTCTTTTATTGGAGATGGTCGTTAGCTGGCACTTATCAGCCTAAGCCTGAATATTGTCCAGGTCTTGTTGCATATGAATATGAACTGTTTCAGTATCTGAGGAGACATGAATAGTGCTGAATGCTGCGCCGTCATCATCAAGCATCTTCCTACCTTTATGATGGAGGGAAGGTTTTTGATGAAGCAACTCAAGATGGTGGGTTATTCTGAGGAATACCTGCTGTGATGTCTTGGACTGTGATTGCCCTTCAAAAACAACAACCTGGGCGGCATAATGGTTAGCACTGTTGCCTCACGGCCAAGGACCCAGATTTGATTCGAATCTCGAGTAACTGTGAGGAGTTTCCACATTCTCTCCATGTCTGTATGGGTTTCCTCTGGATTCTCTGGTTTCTTCCAACAGTCCAAAGATGTGCAGGTTAAGTTGATTGGCCATGATAAATTGCCCCATAGTGGCAGGGAGTTTAACAGGGTAATTAAAATTTGTTACTGGGATAGGGCCTGTGTGGAATTGTTGTTGGTGCATGCTCGATGGGCCAAATTGCCTCCTGCACTGTCGGGATTCTATGAATCAACTTCCTTTGTGTTAGGTGTGACGTGAATCAGTGGAGATTTATCCCGATTCCCATTGACTTCAATCTTGCCTGGGATCCTTGATGCTACACTCACTAAAATGCCGCCTTGGTGTCAAAGGCAGTAAGGCTCACCTCACCCATTGCATTCAGATCCTTTATTCCTATTTGGACCAAGGCTGTAGTGAGGTTAGGAGCCGAGTTTCCCTGGTGAAACCCAAACTGTTACTGCTGAATATGTGCTGTTTGCTAGCACATTTCATCACTTTGCTGATGATTGAGGGTGGACTAGGTGACAGTTGGCCGAATTGGATTTGTCCTGTTTTGTGTGTGCAGGACATGCCTGGGCAATTGTCCAAATTGTTGGACAGATGCCCTTGTTACAGCTGTATTAGAGCAAGTTGGCTAGTGGTGTGGCTGGTTTTGGATCATAGGTGTTTAGTGCAAGTGCTGGGATCTAATCAGGCCCCTTTGTCTTTGTGGATGCATGGTTATTATTTCTCTTCCTCCTGCTGCCATTAATGTCTCTTCTCAATAAGCCTTTAAAAGGATGTTTGTGTCAGAAACTTGAAATGCATGCAGTAATGTGAATAGCTGAAGTGGATTATGTTAGCCTAACTCGCCATCCAAGAACGTTTTTATTGCCCAGGCAATGTGCCTGGCCCAGTACTTATCCCCCATCCCTAACTGCCTTGGAACTGAGTGGTTTTGCTAAGTCATTTTTGAAGGGTATTTAAGACACTGAAATTGCATGTAGGCCAGACCAGGTAAGGGTGGCAGATTTCCTTCCCTAGTGAACCATGAATCTATGTATTGTGGGACTGGATCAGCAGGTCACAACAATATCTTAATTCGTGCATTTTGCATTTGATTGGCTGATGCCAAGCAGAGTGACAGTAAGAACACTGCAAAATCTCAAAATTAGCCAGGCCTTGGAACTCTAAGAGCATGGACAGCATCTCTACTTCATATTGCTCCCAATGGTACTGGCTGAGAATGACTTTGCCCAGAATCAACTTCTTTGCTATCCTTTGCAGTCAGATAACTTGCTGATTTTTTTTAAATTATTCATTCATGAGAAGTGGGTGTCGTTGGTTGGGCCAGCACATGTTGCCCATCTCTGAGGGCACCTAAGAGTCAACCACTTTGCTGTGGCTCTGGAGGCACATGTAGCCCAGACCGGATAGGGATGGCAGATTTCCTTAAAACCAAATGGGTTTTTAATGGCAATCAACAATGGTTTCACAGTCATCATTAGACTTTTAATTCCAGACTTTTATTGAATTCAAATCTCGCCATTTGCCATGGTGGGATTCGAACTCAGGTCTTCAGAGTATTACCCTGGGTTGCTTGTCCAGTGACAATATCACCATGCCACTGTCTCCCCAAAATGCTCACTGTTTCAGCATTAATGGTATATAATGGCCACACCAACAGAGCAGTGTAACCCACTGAGAAGTTAATACCTTGAGAGAAAGAGAAAATTGGCATTTTTAATATAAAATTATTTATTTAAAAAGGAAGTGAAGGCTTCGGTTAAGGGTGAGGTATGACTCAGGCAAACTTGTGCAGCTCTGAAGCCGGAAGAGTTGGAATATTAAATGAAACCAATAGCGTTGAGAAAAAGCCATTGAAGCAGCAAAGATCAGGCTTGTTGCAAGACGCAGGGCATGATTAGATGCAAATCACATATCCCTAATAAATGCTCATCAAGTAGGATTTAATTGATGAACTTTTCTTTTCTGTAGAGAGCGCAGCAAGAGGAGTTGGAAAAAATTGAAAAGCAGATGCAAAAGTCATCCAAAGACAATGCCAAGCCACTGGACAAGCCTGAGCAGTAAGTGTTCTTCCAGCAGCATTTAATCCTTTTTGAGATCTGTTGTCTCTCAACTGCCAACATCACACGTTGGTTCAGATGTTTTATTACTTGTTGGCATTCACAGGGGGAGACCAGAGCTGTCCAATTTTGGAAGCAAATTATGACGGACTATTCTTTTCCCATCAGGTTCCTCTATGAGTTGGCTCAAATTGTCAATTTCTCCGAACGGGTTTTTTGCATCCTTTTCCAGTCCACTTTCTTAGAAAATATTGCTGCTATCAACCGTAAGCTAGAAATAATGGACAAGTTGTGCAAGGTAGGTCTCTCTGCATGGAAGAGAATATACAGCCCAGTCTCGTCGTAAACCTCCAAGGCTGCTGAGTCTTCACTCAGTCTTTTTAACGTTGCCTTTTATGGTTTGTTGAAGGAGTTTATATAAAACATTCACTTCCTAACGTACACAGTTCTGCACTGTCTTTAAGACCATTGTATTGATGCTGAGGGGAAATGTGTGGACCAAACCATTTGAAGACTTTTACGGGTAAAAAATGCAAATACATAGGTTAGGAGGTTGGGGGAAGGGTGTGGTATTTGAAACTTTTTATGTGAAACTCCCAAAAGAAGGAGGTGGAGAAAAAAAAAATCAACTTTTAAGATGTTTGGGAATAGTTTGCCATAATAAATGGTGAGTGTTACTTAATAGGTCTTTGTGTAAACAGTGTCACTGACTGTTAAAACAGGCTTGACATTTCGGACAAGGTATAAATGCAGTATTACATGAGCGTTCAATTCCTGAGGGAAGCATGTGGGTTCTCTTGCAAAGCCATCTTTACCTATGTTTTTCCTAGTACATTTATATAATTAGGTGGTATATCTGTCTGATCATCATTTTGGTTTTAGTAAGTACAAACTTTAAAACCCTTGTATGCTGTTCACTGCCATTTAGTGAGTAGCTATGGAGTCTGGCTGGCATCTTTATCTGGCCCAGACACTAGTTTCAGCAAGATGAGAGCTGGTGGTAGACCAAGATTTGTGAGATGGTGCCACCAATTTACACACTTAAATTTACTTATGTCTCAACCACCTCACAGAAAGAAAGGCATACTTGTACGAATTTGATTCCACATCCATTGATGTCTAATAGCTGTAAAAAGCCTAAATCAGACAGTCCTGTGCTCCAAGAAGCAAAATGCTTGTTATTATATAGTATACTTGGAACAACGACATATGGGTCTGAGGTAAAATGATGGTAAAATAATTGGACAATGATTAGGCAAAGGTCTTTAAATTTCATAACCTCTTTTTTAACCCAAATAAAGGCTTCTTTTGAGGAATGTTTGATTTGGAAGTACTTGATTTGGATACCATTCCAAAAATAGTGGGAACGTTTATATGTCAAAAATTGTGTTTCATCCTGTATTGGTTGGTACTTCCTAATTCAGTTTTTTCTTCTGATCAACTTGCAAATAATACCTTTAGTGCAGGCACTTGTATGGTGTTATAACCAATACTATGAGTGCTAAAGGTCAGCTGTTGGAGCCTTTGGATAGATACAGAAGTAAGTGAGGGACAATGGTGGTGAGGAATGTAAGGAAGTGTTCACAAGTGTCCTGTCAGTGATCAAAATATGGGATAGAGTGGACCAGAAGATAAAACAGTCAAGGGCATGATCCTATACATAGAATTTTTTTTGAGGGGGTAGCATCAGGAGGACCATGAATTTACATGAAGTTTGAGGGGCAGTAATCATATTATTACAACATTTAGGTTGGCTGTGGAATGCAGCCATCCAAATTTAAAAGAAATATGTAAATAATTGCCAAAGGGAAGGCCAATTTCAATGGAGTGAGAAGGACTGGTGTCAGGTAAATTAGAATCAAAGATTGACAGGCAAAACGATGATGGAATAATTTAACTCCGCCCCGTTCCCCGATGGAAATGTAAGTTAAATATAATCGGAGCTCTGTGGAGTAGGCTGAAACTGAGAAAGGGTCCATACAACTGATGGAAGGTGGATAATGGAATTAATAAGCAGGCTGAGTTTGGAAATTTTGCTGGAATTAAAGAAAAGAAATAAGTATAGAGTGTATGGGAAGAGATTGACAACTAATATAAAAAGGAAATCTAAAATTATTTAGAGGCTTGTAGCGAAAAAGGGTGATAAAAGGAGTAGTGTCAATTAATGCATAAGAGGATTCTGCTTGAAGCCAGAGAGCGTGGATGAGGCAGTAAATGAGGACTCTGCCTATACCAAGGAAGAAGATGGTACCAAAATCATAGTGAAAGAGAAGGTAATTAAGATACTGGGTAAGCTAATCATTATTAAGGAGGAGATGTTAGAAAGGCTGGCTACACTTAGAGCTGACGAGTTTCTAAGGCTGGGTCAGATGCATTCAAGGATACTGAAAGAAGTAAGGGTGGAAATTGCAGAGGCACAGGCCATAAATTTCCAGTCCTCCTTGGATACCAGGGAACTGGAGAATTGAAAATATTTCATCCTTGTTCAGAAAAAGGGCTCAAGGATAATTGCGACAACTACAGGCCAATCAGTTTAACTTTTAAAGGTGGGAACTGGGACAAAATTAACAAGTCACTTGTGTTGACTAAAGAAAATCAGGACAGCCTTTTGTCCAAGGGTAAATTGTGTTTAATTAATTTACTTGATATTTTTATGAACCAGGCGAAGCATAAAAGAAAGGATACAATGCGGAATTTGCACATTCTCCCTGTGCGTGTTCGGGTTTCGTCCGGGTGCTCTGGATTCTTCCCACAGTCCAAAGATGTGTAGGTTAGGTGGATTGGCCATGCTAAATTACCCCTTAGTGCCCCAAGATGTGTAGGTTAGGGGGATTAGCAGGGTAAACAAGTAGTGTTAAGGGACTGGGGCAGAGGGTGGGTTTGGGTAAGGTGTTCTGTCGGAGAATTGATGCAGACTCAGTGGGCTGAATGGTGGCATCCTGCACTATAGGGATTCTATAAAGGGGATGATGAGTAGAGGACCTTCTGGATATATATGCAAAAATAGTTGAAGGTGAAAGTTAGGTTGAGAAAGCAGTTAATGAGAAATATGGGGTACTGTGCTTTATGAATAGAGTCAGACGGCATTATAAAAGCTCTGGTTTGACCTCAGACTGGACTATTGTGATAAATTCTGCTCACCGCACTTTAGACAGGGCATGTAGACATTAGAGAGGATACAGAAAAGACTTAGAATGTTCTCAAGAATGAGGGACTTCAGCTACAGAAACTGGCAAATGCTGAGGTTGCTCTTTTTGGAGAGGTGACGGTTTGAGAGGAGATTTGATAAGAGATGTTCAAATTCATGATGAGTCTGGGGACAGACCACATCTTCCCGTTGCCCGAAGAATTAAAAAAACCAGAGAACAGCAAATTAAGGTGATTGATTAAAGAACCAGGAAAAGGTTAAGATCCAGAATGCACGGCCCAAGTGTACGGTGGAGGCAGATTCAATTGTTGCTTTCCAAAGGGAATTAGACAATTACGTGAAGAGGGAAAAAAAACATGCAGGACTGCAGGGGCAGAGGAGGAGGAGTGGGCCAAGCTGAGCTGCTCTTGCAGAGAGCAACATGTACACAATGGGCTCAATGGCCTTTTTTAAATGCTTGCAATTATTCTGTGAAATCATTTGAGGAGGAAAAGTGAAGAGGCTGAGATGGGGAAACAGGGCGGAGAGACGAGCATCTTGGGGTGGTGCTGGTGGGAGAGGAGTGGATGGTGAGGTAAGCTGGAATGAGACTTGGGACAATGAAGAAAAATTAGGTGGGTGGGACACGACGAGGTGCTCCAAGGATGAAGAATTCCAAGGAGTCGTGGGACCAAAAAGTGCAGACGGCCTTTCTGCAGGTGGTTTGGGCAGGGTCAGATCGTGCATATGGCATTGTGAGGTGAAGGAGGCCTTTGATAAACATGAGATATCACCACAGTGCAGCAAATGTTGGCCAAAGCTAGAGCATCAATGTAATTGGCCTCAGTAAGATTATAGGTGACAAAACGGGCTTATAGATGGTCAAGTCATAGGTTACTAGGTAATTTACTTTTGGTAAGTTTTATTTAAAGCATCATGTTTAACTTATTGATGCAACAAAGAACATTGTTATTAATAGAGAATGGTAGTGGGATTCTGGTCTTGTAACATCACTAAGTACTGCATGAATTCAAAAGGTGACGTTATCAGAAGAATTAAGGACTGGGACAACCTTCCACAAACCTTGGCCCTCTAAAGACCAGTTTAAGGAAAATTGGTTGAACTTTTTGAATTAATGCTACCATCAACTGCACTTGTACACCACCTGTGAAAAATCTCCTCAGAGGATTATGGAAGAAACCTTGCCAAGTATCAAGTGTTGCCTCGTTTATTGCTTGACATTTTGTAATTTAGGAAAAATGACTTGCATGAGAACTAAAACTCTTGTGTGATTCGGAGTTCAGAAGGGTCAACTTCACGTTAGACTGGTATCAGTGCATCATTATAAGGCCAGAGTATGGAGGAAATTGACAGCTAAAATAAAAACGGAATCTAAAATCTTTGAGACTTGTAGCAAAAAAGATTATAATAGGAGTAGCGTTGATTACTGCATAAGAAGAGTTTTGCTTGAAGCCGAAGAGCATGGATGTAGCAGTACATGAGAACTCTGCCTATACCAAATTGTAGTGAAAGAGAAGGTAGTTGAGATACTGGGTAAGCTCATTGTTGCTAAAGAGGAGATATTAGAAATACTAACTAAATAGCTGACGGATCACTAGGGCTGGATCAGATGCATTCAAGGATGGGTGGAAATGACTGAGCAACAAAGTCAAAGTTTTTTTAAACTGAAACCTTTTTCTGCTCTTGCCTCAGACACTCCAAATAAGCGCCAGCGTAAAACAAGTGCTGGGTCTGATCCTTGCTTTTGGAAACTACATGAATGGTGGGAACAGAAGTCGTGGCCAGGCAGACGGCTTTGGTCTAGAGATCCTTCCCAAGCTCCGGGATGTGAAGAGCAGTGTAAGTATATGATAGGTGCACTAATTATGACCATTCGGCTGCTTTCAAACAAAGCTGAATTGACATTCATTAGTAATCTTCCGACGGTCTGCTTTTGCTGTCGTATACTGTTGTGATCGAGCAACATGAGGCAGTGTCTGCAGCTAAATTAGGGGAACATGGTGATAATTATCTGCAGGAAAATGCAGTAATCTGGACATCTAGGTATCTTAAACATTTATACAGTGCACGTAGATGTTGACTTACCCCTGCTGAGGCACTAGTCAGAATTGTAATCCGGCATCTCTTGCAATGGTTATCACCGTCATTTGAGAAAGTGGACACCGAGAAAATGATGCCTTCATTCCAGGAACAGATGATTTTGATTCTAAAGGCTGAAGTGGGTTCCACTTGTCTTTGGTTCTCAAACACACAAGCAGAAGTGTAAGGGGACAGCCATCAGCATTAACTCTTATGTAGTTACAAAAGAGGCACTCGTTGAGATGTGCTGCATCCATGTGACATTTCATTGGTCAAAGAGCACGTTCGGGAAAAGGTACTTTGTGGTCTATGTAAGCCTGCTATATCGAGTGCACGTCAGAAAGAGGAAAGGTTCTTTAAAAGACAGTGTGCAGGAGAACTAGCTTCGCAGGCTAATGGATGGTTTTGTCGGTAAAGATTTTCTGCTAACTTAATGTATGCAAAGCAATTTTGGAACACAATTTGTAATTTTGAGCAAATGCCAGTTACTCAAATACTGGTCAGAATTATTTTTGGCAAATTGCGAATGGTCTTTTCAGAAAACTTGACCAGTTTAAGAGCTGTAAGCACTACAGTTCCCAGTTTGGAGATCAGTAAATCCTGAACAAGATGAATATTTCATTTCATTTTGAGATAATTTGGTGTAAAGAAAGGACTCCAAACATTGGTGTCCCCTGAAATAGAAGGGAATGAGAACAGAGAGGGACGTTGTTGAATCTTTTCACTGAAACAAGTACGGTTGGGGACAAACTTTGGGATGTGAGTTGCAAGAAGCTGTTGAGTCCAACAGCGAAGGAAATAAGCACATTTATCAAAAATAACACCGTGAGATGAACATGACTTCATTTCCTTCAGTAGCACAGGACAGACTCAATTTGTTTCCAATTACTGAATCTGAAGACTATAAATATAGCTTTGGGTTATTTTTAATATGTGCTGAATCACTTCGCAGCAAATTGGCCTGGAGATGTGCAAGTGTGTGTAAGCCTTTAGAGTCATTAGCAGTAATGTGAATTTCTGAATTGCGCCACATCAACTTGAGCCACCTTAGTGCCAGTATTGCCTGTAAAATATCAGTTACAAAGTCGTCCGGTTAAAATACAGGGATGTGCAAAAGTAGCAGGACTAAACCTAGGGTTGTTACCAAAGTATTCACTCATCTATATCTTAAGCTTTGGTTCAAACCTTAACCAAATACCTAACTTTGATGTTTATTTATTAATGTCACAAGTAGGCTTACATTAAATAAGAAATGACTTTCTGACCCAACAGACCATATCCAGTTGGCACCATTGTCGATTCACTTCAACCTTATTGATTGATTTTAACTGTGAAGTAAATACCCTTCTGGTTGCTCACCTGTCTTCAGAATGCAATTCCAACCAACAAGAGGCAGACTTGATGAGCCAGTTGGTCATCTGCTCAGCAATTTTCCTAGTTCCGCAGGCTTTTATTTTCCAGCAGTACTGAACCCAGGAATATTCGCTCATCTATATCCTAAACTTTGGTTCAAACCTGAACCAGATACCTAATCATAAGTTTTCTTATGTTGTATGAAAAAATAATTCCCTATATTTATAAATACACACGTATTTTCTAATTCTGCTTTTGATAATTAGCTTCATACTTGCACGGTCCTATGTCGCGACCGCCGTGTTTAAAAACCTGGTTGCCTGTTATTGATGTATTTCTGCTTGTTTGAGGTCTACGCAGTGTCTGGATCCTAATTAAATGTGAACAAGTTCAGCTTTTTTGAACTTGTTATCATAGCTTAAAGCATGAGGCTGGAAATTAACTTTGAAATAAAGATTTTGTTTTCTTTAAGCAGAGAGTTCCAGTGACCTAACAAAACGATTAGAGGAGTTAATAATCCTTGAAAGTGTGGGAGCTGAAATAACGAATAGTTGCAATGACAATATCACTGAAGCACTACTGGGTTAATGACTACCAATATTGGTCATTTCCCACCTCCGCACCATCAGTAACCTCTCCGTTCTTTCAGTTTACTTAGTTTAATTGGTTATTTCATTCCTCCAAAATAGGAGCAACCTCACTCAGTCATAACATGGATGTCAGGAATAGTTAAAAATGAACAGAAAAATCACTTTAAAAAAAGTGAAGTCGTTTATCACAAATTTATGTATCTTTTCTGTCGCAGATTACTTACAATGGCACCCAGTCCCAGGGGGTCAGCTATCTTTTTTCACCTAAAGAGCTTTTTTTATTAAAAAAAAGTCTGAAGCAAAAGTTGTTGGGAAGTACTAGTTTCATTTAAAGTTTATTTATTAGTGTCACTTAGGCTTGTATTAACACTGCAATGAAGTTAGTGTAAAAATCCCCTAGTTGCCACACTCTGGCGCCTGTTCGGGTACGCTGAGGGAGAATTTAACATGGCCAATGCACCTAACCAGCATGTTATCGGACTGTGGGAGGCACCCGGAGAAAATCCACGCAGATGCGGGTAGAATGTGTAAACTCTGCATGCACAGTCAGTGACCCAAACTAAGAATGGAACCTGGGACCCTGGCAATGTGAGGCAGCAGTGCTAACCACTGTGCTGCCCAAGGTGGAAAATCACTATTTATATGTCAAATAACTGGCAATTAGCCACGTGCCTCTGGTAGAATACATAAATTTCATAAAAATAAAATGTTTTGAATTTAAATATCAACATTAAAATAAGGCAATTCTAATTCTGAATTAGTGGGTTTTTACTTTTTTTCCTAGCATCTGAAGTATCATGCATGCTAAAGTTTTGCTCCCACAAAAAAAGCACAGCCCTTAACTGTTCTTGACTTTTTGTTTAATGCATTTTTACGACTGATAAAGATGTCTAAAGCAAAGATGCCTTCATCTGGCAACTATCGTATGTATTTTTGATCCGTCTGAGCATTTTTGCAGGTTGCAGGAGAGTAGCAGGTTTCCAGGATTTTGGGACTTTCACCAGTGTCTGTATCTGCCACGGTTGTCATTGTGGGAGGTAATAAAGATTCCACTATATTGCCTTGTGTCAAATTACTTTTTATCTCTTTTCAGGATAACAGCATTAACCTCCTGTTCTATCTGGTTTCCTATTATTTGCGTAATTTTGACAAGGTATGCTTTTAATATTTCTGACAAATTATATATTGGGAATCTTTATAAAGTTTTTATGTGCAAGCTGTGATTTACTTTAGTTTTGCTAAAATGAAATTGTGCATGTGTAAGTTAGTAGATAGAGGTGCAGGGAAAATGTTCTGGTTCATAAGTTCCAAATGTCTTGTCTCAGGATGCAGGTACAGAACAAAGTGTCTTCCCCATGCCAGAACCACAGGACTTATTTCAAGCTTCCCAGATGAAGTTTGAGGATTTTGAGAAGGACCTGCGTAAATTGAAAAAGGACTTGAAAGGTAAAAAGTTTTCCCTCTATTGTTGCCTCATGGGCAGAGCACACATCATCTCATTTTATTGGGCTGACGGGAGGTCCTAACAGAAGGATTATCAATTCACTGATTACCCATTCCAGAGGACTATTAGTCCTTTTGAAAATAAGCTTGGCTTTTGTGTGTACTACACTTGTATAAAATGTAATACAAACACAGTCTCAAAGTCAGCAACTATAGGACTGAGGCCATGTTGTATTTTGGATTGAGTGGTTCAGGTCAAGTGGGGTAGGGACAAGAGTGTCTCAGCGCAAAAATAAACCAGTACGTAAGTTGTAAGGTGGCTAACTAGTCAGGAGCTAAACCATGTTAATGGAACACCTATCTGAATTGCCCATACAAGTTGTTTTTTTTTGTAAACTTTGCTCGATTTGAAATTGAAGCATGACATCTTCTAAAAGTGCCCAATTTCTGGACAATATGGCAGAGGAAACATTACAGTGGTGAAATTTTAGTGTTAGTTATTAGTGTCACACGCAGGCTTACAATAGCACTACAATGAAGATACTGAAAATCCCCTAGTCGCCACACTCCGGTGCTTGCTCAGGTACACTGAGAGAATTCAACATGGCCAGTGGACCTAACCAGCATGTCTTTTGGACTGTGGGAAGAAACTGGAGCACCTGGAGGAAATCCATGCAGATACATGCAGACTCCACACAGATAGCGACCCAAACCAGGATTCGAACCTGAGTCCCTGGCGCTGAGCGGCAACAGTTCTACACACTGCCACCATGCCATTATGCATGAAAAAGAACTCTGCATTTTGCCAGGAAGTTTATTATTTTTAAAGTTTATTTTTTGTTAGTGTCACAAGTAGGCTTACTTCAACACTGCAACAAAGTTACTGTGAAAATCTCCCAAGTTGCCACACTCAGTTTGGGTGCGCTGAGGGAGAATTTAGCATGGCCAATGCACTTAACCAGCACGTCTTTTGGACTGTGGGAGGAAACTGGAACATGCAGAGGAAACCCATTCAGACACAGGGAGAACATGCAGACTCTGCACAGATAGTGACCCAAGCCAGGAAGCGAACCCAGCCCCCGGCATTGAGGGGTAACAGTGCTAACAACTATGCCACCTGCTGATGATACTGCAGCTACAAGTAGGCTATAAAAGAACCTCCTGGTTTAACACTGTATAACAGCTACAACTTGCTAATCCAATTCCATTGCCACTAACATATGGTGTAAAGTGAAAGTAAGAATGACAGAGCAGAAGGTGGCACAGGTGTTTTTCAAATTTAAATTTCACTCACATGATGTCGGTTATGGGTGGCACAGTGGTTAGCACTGCTGCCTCACAGCGTCAGGGACCCAGGTTCGAATCCCACGAGGGCAGATGATGAAATTTGAATTCAGTAAAATCCCTGGTATTAAAAGGCTAATGATCGTGAAAACATTGTCGATTTGTTGTAAAAAGCGATCTGGTTCACTAATGTCCTTTTAGGGAAGGAAATCCGTACCTGCTCTGGCCGACATGAGACTCAAGATCCACAGCAATCAGGTTGACTCTTAAATGTCCTGGGATAGGTAATAAATGTTGGTCCAGCCAGCAACGACCGCATCCCATGAATGAATCAAAATTAAATTAAACAGACTGGTGTATGCTACTTTTTTGCAATGTGAACCAGGTGCGGAGAGATTCTTGTGTGCTGTTGACTTTATCTTAAGTTAGGAATTGAGTTTACAGCTAATCTGCAAATCCACCAGTACCACCAATTTCTTCAGTTTGCAAGCCTAACCCCAAGTTTCTGGTAGCGTGTCATTGTAATTCTCAGTTAGAGGTCCAACAGGTTTAATTGGTAGCACAAACTTTCGGAGCACTGCCCCTTCATCAGGTGAGTGCCTTGTAAGAGCGAATTGTAATTCTCCACTTTGCTCTCATTTTGACAGTTCTTGTCCTTACTCTGTTGGTCACTAATCTCCTGTGCAGAAAGCCTCCCAAAAATCCAAATATGCCACATCCACAGGTTCCCCCCATTTATCTGTGCTGTTGATTGCATCCTCTGAATTTTTAACAGGTTTGCCAAATGTAATTTTCCTTTCATAAATCCATGTTGACTCTGCCCATTCCTACCATTATTTTCTAAATATCCTGTTATCAATGCTTTAGTAACAGATTCTGGCATGCTGATATCAAGTTAATTCGTCTGTAGTTCCCTATTTTTCTCTCCTCCCTCCTTTTTTTAAATAATGGGGTTATATGTGTTACCTGCCAATCTGCAGGAAGCGTTCCAAAATCTATATGATAATCAATGCACTCATGATCTCTATAGCCATCCCTTTCAATGCTCTGTTGATGGAATCCATCTGCTCAATGAGATTTAGCAACGTTCAATCGTGTTAATTTCTCCAGTCCTACTTTTTTTTTACTGGTACTAATTTCTTTCAGTTCTTCGTTCTTTCTAGTCCCTTAGTTCTGAAGTATTTCTGGGAGATTTTTTGTTTGTATCCTCCTCCATAAAGACTCAACGTTGGTTCTATTCTCTCGCCACACATGCTCTCAGACTTGCTGAGATTTTCCAAACAATTTCTGTTTTTGCTTGATGCTATTTGTTTAGTTTCTCTGCCATTTCCTTGTTCCCCAATATAAATTATCCTACATTTGCCTGTAATATATCCACGTTTGTCTTTGCTAATCTTTTCTTTCTTGCATACCTGGAGAAAATGTGCTTCTCATTAATATACTTTCATATTCCATTTTTTCCTTTTGACAGTTTCTTGGTCCTCCTTTTGCTGAATTCTAAAATGTTGCCAATCTGTGGATTTACTAAGTTTATAGGCCCCTTCCTTGGACATAATTCAGTCTTTACCACCTTGTTGGTTGGATTATCCTTCCTGCCAAGTAGTGCTTGTGCCTTTCAGGAATGTAAATTTGTTGTAAACCATGTATTAATTATTTAAATTCTAGCAATTGCCTGCCTATTGTCATATCTTTTTAATGTAGGTCCCCAATTTACCACAGCCAATTTGCCCCTGTTTTTTTTTTTGTTTTGATTTAAGATCCAAATTTCAGGTTGAACGACATCTCTTACAAATTTTAATATAAATCTCCTCCGCATTATGATCACACTTCTCTAAAGGCTTCTTTATGTGATTATTAATTAGTCCTGTCACATTGGACTTTATTAGATCTAAAATAGCCCATTCTGTAATGTGCTCCTCAACATATTGTTCTGGAAAACCATTTTGTATTAATCCTCTGCAGTATTAATGTTAATCAGGTTTATCCAATCTGTATGTAGATTGATGTTTCCTATAACTTTCTTATTTATAACCTGCTCTGCATCACCCATGATTTCCTATAAGTTGCTTCTACAAATGTTTGCTTCCTCGTGCTGTTTCTGAGCTCCACCCAAAATGATTCTACATTTTGAACTTCTGATCTAAAATACTCTCTCACCAATGTATTAATCTTACCCTTTATCAAAAGTGCTATCCCACCTCATTTTCTTTTTAGCTTATCCTCCTTGATTGCTGAATATTTTTGAACATTCAGTTGCCAGCCTCGGTCACTCTGAAGCCATGTCTCCATTAATGGCAATTAGATCATATCTGTTTGTTTCCAATTGTGCTGTCAGTTCACCTACTTTGTTGTAAATGTCTGCATTAGGACAGAGTGCCTTTAATTCTGATGTTTATATTTTTGCAGCCTCGAAACTTTGTAAAGCTTGTATACTTTGTCCCTTCCTGCCATACTCAGATTGTGATTTCCCTTTCTGCTACCATGTTCTCTTGTCTTGTCCTCTCTAATTTATCACATCTCCCCTCATTTGATTCCTCAGCCCCATTATTTAGTTTAAAGCCCTTTCTACCTTCCTAGTTACGTGACTCACTGGAACACTCCTCCCAACAAGGTTTTAAGTGTCTGCTTCTCTGACTGTACAGCTCCCGTTTTCCCTAGTACTGGTGCCAGTGCCCCATGAATCAATACATTTTTCCCACACTAGTCTTTGAATCACACATTTAACTCTTTTATTTATCATACTCTGACTTAGTCATGGAGTCATTGAGCCGATAGTTGCTCAATTTGCTCGAGGTTCAGGCTATTAATTTAGGTTACCTTTGAGGTTGTACATTTTGGCATAGCCTCTGGTTCCTAATACTCTCTCTAAACTAAACTACTTCTCAAGTCCTGCCTATGTCTTTCATCCTCCCCCTCCTGCTGTAGCACAGAGCAGATGTCCTGAGCCCCACCAATGGACATACAACATAACTTTCCAGATTCCTCATTCTTGGCTATAGAAATATGTCTGTCTCCCTGACTGTACTGTCCCATGCTGCCACTACGTCCCTATCAACTTGTTAAAATGCGCCTTCATTTTAATATCATTTATTCACTGATCAATATGTACAATAATTATCTATGTTGCAGTGAGGTTTTTTCCATGCATTATGGCACAGTGGATAGCACTGTTACCTCACAGTGCCAGGGGCCGGGTTCGATTCCTGGCTTGGATCACTGGCTGTGTGGAGACTGCATGTTCTTCCCGTATCTGGTGGGTTTCTTCCCACAGCCCAGAAAGGCATGCTGGTTAGGTGCATTGGCCATGCTAAATTCTCCCTCAGTGTACCTGAACAGGCGCCAGAATGTGGCAACTGGAGGATTTTCACAGTGACATCATTCTAGTGTTGCTGTAAGCCTACATGTGACATTAATTAATAAACTTTAAACTACTATTTCCAGTTGCACTGAAACATGTGTGTATTTTGGATATGTATTAAATGCAGTAAATGTATTAAACAAATATTCTGATCAATTGCAGTGATGCCAGTAACACATGAAGGTCAACGCGTTTCAGAAATATTTGACGATTAGCTTTTGAGGGGGGGGAAACAGTTTGTAATTCTAGGAGATAGTGGAGAAAAATAAATCCTGGCAGTTGAATGAAGATTCCTGACAGATGTTACTTTGCCTCCATTAGCCTGATCTTTGTAAAAGAAATGAAAATGTAGTTTGTTTATTAAAGTTAAAATTGAACATGGGGCATTGTTGAAAATGAGCACATTTTAGCTTCTAAAATAATGGTAAAAAATTAAGATGTTGTTTGTTTTTATTGTGCAATAATTTAGATGCAGATTTAACAATCCAAAGGGGAAATATATTTACTATACCACAAATATTTTTGGTCACAAATGTTTTTTTTCTCTGAATCACCACAAATTAGATATTTGGAAACAATTAAACATAACATATACCAAAATCAGATTAGGAGATTATAACTGGCTGTTTATTATTTTTTAGGACAACTGTGTTTGAAATGGTACAAAAGTTTTGTATGCGTCTTTTATGTTTAGCGAAGAAGTTCTTTTTATTGCAAAAATAGCTTTTGAGTTGACTGCTCTTCCTCTGTGTCAGAAATGCTGTTCCCTTAGGGGCATGGGGGGGGAGTGGTGGGGTGGCGGTAAGTAGTGATAAATTGGTTGACTGTAATTGGGGGAAGGAATAGCACTGAACTACTGTATGCATTTTGAATTGAGCTCTGTGACTGTTTTCGCCTCCACAAGCTACAGCTCCGTGGAAGCCCAATCTTGCCTTTCTTTGAGGCAAGTGACATGTCGTTTGTGTAGCAACCTGATCTGCTTATGATCGTCCGTAGCTGTCAGCATCCATCCTCGGCAGTCATGGCGAGTTACGGCTGTTTGCTCCGGTTCTATTCTATGCTGGAAATTCCAGCATACGCCACATGACTTAAATCAACTCAACCCGCAGAGAGATGTTTTTAGATCACCAATCTTTTGAAGAGAACCAACATACCTTTTAGAAAATCAGCCTTGCAAATTTTACAGCTTTGACATCTCCCTCCTCCTCCCGCCCCCCCAATGTTTTTAGCCCCAATCCCAAAACAAAATACAGACAATTAAATTATTTCACAGATTTGTTGTGAAATACATTCCACAGTATTGTTTAAGTTCTAACAGTTTTGAGGCACCATTGATTAAAATATCCTGGATTTGTTTCAACGTGGCATGCTATACTCAAACTATACTCTAGGAAAGGGCATCCATAAGTAATAGATTATTTCACTGCACACTGAACATCCACCACATGAATCAATAGAATTGCTAGTTTTTTTTTGTCCATGAACTTGTGCACAATACTCAGAGTAGGTAGTTTTTAAAAAGTTGAAACCTAAACTGTACAGTCACTAGATATTGCAAATTAGTCTCCAATTCCACCTTAATGATTGCTGTTAAGTTAAGGACTTGCTAATTTGTGGTAACGAAAACCATTCCTAATATTTCCAATTGGTCGGGCTAAGGATATAGTTGATTTTGCTAGCCCCTTTTAAGTACCTTAATGTACTGGCTGAAGAGTAAGACATGCTGTCAAAATTGGTCTTGCACTCATCAGGGCAAATGATAGAATGCCAAATTTCAATTGAACAGCAATTTATAATGCTTGAGAAAAGGGTGCTGATTGGTTGGCACTGATTGCAAAGAGGGCACCAGGGAAATATGGTCCCTCATGCATTCGTTTAATTCAATAATGGTTTTTTTTAAATTAGCTCATGGGATGTCAATGTGTGTCAACATTTTGTTCCCATCCCTGATGGAAATTAAAACTACATTGCTGTGGATCTGGAATCGCATGTAGGTCAGACCAGGTAAGGATGACAGTTTTCCAAAGGGACCTTGGTGAACCATATGGGGTTTTATGACTATTGACAAAGGTTTCACAACCATTATTAGACTTTTAATCCCAGATTTTTATTGAATTCAAATTTCACCATATGCCATGGTGGAATTGGAGCCTGAGTCCCCAGAGTGTTATCCTGGGTTTCTGGATTGCTAGTCTAGTGATAATATCACAAGAACATAAGAAATCGGAGCAGGAGTACGCCATCTAGCCCCTCAAGCCTGCCCCGCCATTCAATAAGATCATGGCTGATCTGTCGTGGCTCAGTTCCACATTCCCGCCCTCTCCCCATAACCCTTAATCCCCTTGCCTATCAAAAACCTATCAACCCACGTCTTAAAAATATTTAGCGAGGCAGCCTCTACCACTTCAACGGGCAGAGAATTTCAGAGATTCACCACCCTTTGCGTGAAGAAGTTCCTCCTCAACTCCATTCTAAACCGCCCCCCCCTTTATCCTGAGGCTGTGCCCTCTAGTCCTACTGTCCTTTGAGCGGGAAGAGCCTCTCCACCTCTATCCTATCCATCCCATTCAACATCTTATACGTCTCAATGAGATCTCCCCTCATTCTTCTAAACTCCAACGAGTACAAGCCTAGTTTATTCAGCCTCTCCTCATAGTTCAACCCCCTCAACTCCGGAATCAGCCTAGTAAACCTTCTCTGCACTCCCTCCAAGGCCAAAATATCCTTGCATAAGTGCGGCGACCAAAACTGCACACAGTACTCCAGCTGCGGCCTCACCAGTGCCCTATACAGCTGCAGCAAGACCTCCCTACTTTTATATTCAATCCCCCTCGCTATGAAGGCCAGCATCCCATTCGCCTTCCTGACCACCTGCTGCACCTGCAGGCTGGGTTTTTGCGACTCGTGCACAAGGACCCCGAGGTCCCTCTGCACTGTCCCATGCTGCAGTTTTTCACCAAGTAACTAATAGTCCTTCCTACCATTATTCCTACCAAAGTGGACAATCTCACATTTGCCAACATTAAATTCCATTTGCCAGTTCTTGGCCCATTCGTCCAGCCTATCTAGATTCTTCTGCAGACTCTCACCACCCTCCGCACAATTTGCCGTTCCACCAATCTTGGTGTCATCAGCAAATTTCAACACCATTCACTCGGTTCCCTCCTCCAGATCATCTATATAAATGGTGAATAGCTGAGGCCCCAGCACCGACCCCTGGGGCACTCCACTAGTCACCAACCGCCAATCCGAATAGCACCCATTGACCCCCACTCTCTGCCTCCTATTTGACAGCCAATCCTCTATCCACGCTAACACCCTACCCCCAACTCCATGCCCCCTGACCTTCTGCAATAACCTGTTGTGAGGCACCTTGTCAAACGCCTTCTGAAAATCAAGAAAGACCACGTCCACCGGCTCTCCTCTATCCACCGCCCTAGACACATCCTCATAGAACTCCAATAAATTTGTCAGACACGACTTCCCCTTAACGAAACCGTGCTGCGTCTGTTCTACCGAACAATTCTCCTCAAGATGCCTCGCTATTTTCTCCTTGATCACGGATTCTAACATTTTTCCTACAACAGACGTTAAACTAACCGGCCTATAATTCCCCGCCTTTTGCCTGCCACCCTTCTTAAACAACGGCGTAACATTAGCCGTTTTCCAATCTTCTGGCACTTCCCCGGAATCCAGTGACGTTTGGAAAATAATCACTGTGCCACAGTTTCCCCTAATAGACAAAGACATGTTCTTTGTACCTGCAGAGGAGAGGTCCTAATATATGAATATACATGGCTTCTAGCAAACATAAGTAAGCTACATGGCAAACCAGACAGATGATCCTCAATTGCTTTTTAGTGTAATCCTTGGCATGCGTAGGATTGTTCAGCAAGTGCTATCCAATTACAGAATCACATCTCATGTTATGTTCTTTGTATGATGCAAAGCCCAAACAGATGTGAGCATTGACAAAATCTAAATTTGAAGCATCCTTTCCTTTTAAGGAAAGTGTGCAGTTTTAATTTCTATCAATTTGAGTGATTTTGTTACTTGGCTGCAATCACTGGGAGTACCTGACTGGGAGTAGTTCTCTCACGCTTTGCTTCTGGTAATTTTGGTAGACTCTGCTTGTCACCCATTCCCAACTTCAGATGAACTTCCAAGAACAAAGTCAAATTTGTGGCAAGGTGCATATATTTGCATATTGACATGGAAAGCGACATTGCAGAAGAGATTTATCCCCCATGCTGAAGTTTATCTGGCAAACTAGATGACTTGCTAGGGAACTGCTATTGCATGCTACTCGATTTAAGTGACTCTGTGTTCAACAAAGCTAGACAATACAACTGAAAAAATACATTTAAGTATTCTTGCCATTATACACCTTGAAAGCTGTTGAAAGGCATTATAAATGAGTTCATGAGGTGACTGTGTGTTTAGCAAAAAGGATGTGCTCATCTGGTGAGAAGATGCAGACCAAAAAGATTCCTGCCCTTTCTCAGCCTCCATTTACTCTAACACTGCCTTTGCCAGGCTCACATCTTTCAACCAGTTGTGACCTTCTGCTCCTTCAAAACTTTCCATTTAGCCTTGTTTGTGCTGAGTGTTGCTTTTAAAGCACTCTGTCCCTCCCTGTTTCGGTAACATCCTCCAGCCATACAAGAATGTGGTGTTCCTCCAACTCTGGCCCCTTGCACCTCCCAGCTGCTTTTGTCCTACCATTGTTTGCTGTTCACTCTCTCAAAATAGTTGAGGCTAAATTGTGTGATTTCAAGAAGAGATTCGGTAGATATCTTGGAGCTGAAGGGATCAAGGGACATAGGTGGAAAGCTGGAATCAGGACATTAAATTTGATGATCAGCCATGATCAAAATGAATGGTGGAGCAGACTCAAAAGGGCTTCTCCTGTTTCTAGTTTCTATATTTCTGTTTAGTCACTAGCCCTGTGCTTTTGAATTCCTTGGCCTCTACTAAATTCTCCTCAGAGTTTAAAACACTGAACTGGCTTTTAGTTACCACTTTTAAGCTGGAATTTTACTGGCACATCTGCCCAAGGTTCATACAATCCTGCCTGAGGCCAATGGAGAATGGAATCAGGATAGGCAGGCTGGTAAAATTCTGGCCTTAGTATCTCCTACTCCTTGAGCTTGGTATAGCACTTTGCCTGATTGTGTTCCAGTGAAGCACCTTACATTTTTGATGTCATATGCACAGATACTAGATTAGTGAAAAGTTTTGCATTACATAGCATTCCTGACTAAAAGTTGTTTGGTATTGGATCCAATTAATCTTTTTAGTTCAATGTTCATGCCATTTATCTTTAGTTCTCTTTTTGAAAGAATTTGTTGGTTCAAATGTGAAGCAAGCGTTTGTCTCTTACTTTGTAAAATTGTACAAGATCCAGAAGAAAAAAAACAAAGTTGGTGGACTATATTGATCTAAGATCCTGCAGCCTTGTTCCTCATTTAGATAAATGACTGTAAACTGAGCAAACAGACTGGAAAGGTTGCCTTGCCTGCCTGTCGCCTCCTCTCCATGTTTAGCAAACGTCTGCGGCTAAATGCAGTTTGTTCAGACTAACAACACACTTTGCGTAGGGATTTAGTCTGGCAAATGAAGGACTCCCTGCAGGCAAATTGCATTGACGATGAGTCAAATGTTCATGTACTGAAGGTGACAGAGTGTGCTTGTTCGAAACGCTTTTTACCAAAATATCCATCTGCTGCTATTCTGGTTTACATTCTGCTGCCGTTAAAATTCACGAACTTAGCCAGAAAGCCGCAGAGTGGGGTGCGAAAGCTGATTGTAGTTTTTCTTAATATTCAAAACAGGAATGGTCTATTAAGGAAGTTAGATTTAAAAAGGCAACTGCAACTTCATTTGTTTTTCTGGTCAAGTTTTTTTTTAGTTATATCCAAACGGAATCCAATTGAAGTCCCTAGCAGAGAGACATTACAGATCCAAACTGACTAGACAGGCTGCCCATTTCCTTTCCGGACTTTTTTATAAGTTATCTTAATCTGTGTGGCTTTTGCAACTCTGCTGCAGTGGAGCAGGAACAGGTTGGCTGCCACTGCCATCTCAGTAAACTTTTCCTTCCCTTCCTCCTCTCCCCACACCCACAGCCATTCCTTTCCAGGGTATGTTTCTTTCCCTGTTGGCATCGCTTTGATTAGTGTGGCTTGGGCTGGTAAGGAACTCAAACACAAATTAAACCTGCGCAGCAGAAACCCACCCCCCCGCCCCACCCCTACCCCTGGCCACGTTTTGTTTCTGAGTAATAATGCTCATCAATAGATAAAGTTTCCAAGCCAGCCTGAGGCTCTTCCTCGAAGCATTGTGGTACTGATGTTAACGACTGGGAGGAGCTTGTTACCAATTGTTCAGAATGACGACAAGGTGTCCATCAAGCTGTATCATACTTTGACTTGTGACATCTTAATTATGAGGCAGAGTGGCGACTGAGAAGGGAGGAAAGCAAATTTTGCAGTCAGGATAGCACCACCTTGTCAGAGATCAAGCTCGTGTGCTAAGAGATCTGTTGGTTGAATATCGGTTGCAACCTTCAAATTGAAATTTTTTTTTTGTGAATTGTCAGTAACTTTGGGAACTTCAGGCCTTTGTGTTTCTTGCTGCAGCGGGTGGTCCCTTTACCCAAAGATCAATGGGCACATTACACAGCCTGTGGTATTGGTGCACCTTAAATGCAGTGTTCATGAACTTGAGCTAACGTTTCAGGTCAAGGAAACTTTCATTGCCAGGGGCTTGATGAAAGGACATGCTGAGAGTTTTCAACGTGGTGGTACTTTTGGTTTTGTGTTTCTGCTTTATATTTAATGTTGTAGTCATTAGTTTTTGCATGATTTACTTATACATTAGCAAGTCAGCATGCAGTTTAAAAAATCCACTTAAAATCAATTTCCTTGGCCCATTGTGCCTCTGTTGGCTCTTAGGAAGAGCACTTATACTTGGTTCTGTCATGTACCAGACCCCTTTCTGTTATTGTCCTCAACTCTTAAGGACCTAATTTTCAAGTGTCCTCCCAATGCCCTTTGAAAATAAATGATGGAATCAGATCCCCACCTTTTTAAGTAGAATGTTCTACGTCTCAGCAACTGAATTGTCAGGGTGCCAATGATTTTAAATCTAGGCCTACAGTTCTTGACCCACCTCTTTTTTTTTCTCCAAGTGGGACCTTAATCTTCATGTGCCTTCCCAGTCCCCTTCGTACCTTGCCAGGTTTTAGCCTTCTGTATCCTTTCAGCCAAACCTGATACAAGCTTCAGAAACAGTATCTTGTCTCATTTTCAGTCAGATCTGAGGGCTGACTTTAGAAATATCAGGATGTGGCCAACTTCGCTGTTTGCAGGGGGAAACTGGGAATGGAAATGTGTCTGTCAACTTTAAGAGGGCGGTTGCTTCATTGGTATTTCACCTGAAGAACTATTGCGGGTGGGGGGGATTGGGGGGTGGGCGCGGTGGTTGTCTCTGCCTTCTAATTTAGCCTGTCTTGTTTTTTTTCCTGAATATATAGTTATGGCACTTCATGTATTTGGAATATTTCTAATGGTGTTTTTGTGTCAGAGATCTGTTTTTCTCTGGGGAAATCAGGCCTCTGGTTCAAGGGATTTACTGCAGCTAATATTACACAAGCTGCATGAAGAGACTTACCAAGTTAACTCTTAGAATGAAAAAGTACTTTCACCTTGGGGACTTTGTTTCATTACACTTCACTAGACATTGGTGGAATGTGCCGAGATTCGCTGTTAATGTGGCTGCTGGCATATTTTCACCCTCATACCGGGGGTGATTCTCCCAAAAGTTCTGAATTGGTGCAAAAACTGTTCTGGATCACGACTTTTTTCAGTGGGCGTTCAGACCTGAATCTCCCCACTGTGCAATGCAGAGGTCACGATCTTTGAATAGCATTAAAAAGCCGAGGGCTCCCAATCATGGCCCCCACGACAATTCCCGGGCCAGCTCCGACCATCCCTGGACTAGGAGTGCCCTGATGTCCAGACCCCCATCCTGATTGCTGGCTTCTCTCCCGTCCAGACTGATTCCCATGCAGAGTGGCAGCTGGACCCTTCCCACCCTCACTGATCACCCCCTCGGCACTGCTGGTACCTGGTGGGCAGTGCCGAGGCACCTGCTGGGCATGAATACTTCCCCTGGCACTGCCAAACTGGGTCCCGATTCTCCCACTACCACCCCCTTCACTCCAGCGGGGGGGGGGGGAGGTCTCGCTAGTTTTGCTCCAAACCCCACTGGAGTGGAATACTCCTGGCGAAGTAGGAGATGCTATCGGGACTGGAGAATTCAGTCCCAGGCCCGATAATCACATGTGAAATACAGTAAAAATACATTAAAACAGATTCAAATCACTTGCCGTTCTTCCTGCTGGTTTCCAGCACGGTCTCGACTGCGCCTGTTCCCTGGCTCCGGGAGGTGCGTGTGCGTCGGGAACTCATGCGTGAATCCTGCAAAGTAACCAGCACGCAAATTTCCGTACCTGTGGGTTGCGATGGGAGAATCGCCGTCACTATTTCTTTCTCTTTCTCTTTGTGGAGAATAGTGGGGGGAAATGGTGGAAGGATTTCCAAGCTGATTATCAGCTTGTTGAATAATGCTCCTTCTGTGGCTAATGTCCTGGCATTGGACTGCTAATACCCCTGATACTAGGGTCAATTTAGCATAGCCAATCAACCAAACCAGTACATCTTTGGATTGTGGGAGGAAACCAGTGCACCCCGAGGAAACCTGCGCAGATATGGGGAGAATGTGCAAACTCTTTAAAGGGGATAAATATTTAAAGGAATTGTAGGCAAATAAATGACTTATTTCTGAAGACCGATACATGCTTTCAAGTCTGTATTCTGGCTGATTTTTGTGGAGGAAAAAGTGATTTTTCTTTAAAATTAGACACTTGAATTCTTTCAAATGATTTGCTGATGAGGCAAACATCAGATCAATGTGCAGCTGAAAATTGACCTGCAGGGATTGTGCCACCACCATTTGTGTCAAAGTAACGGTTGAGACACATGATAACGCTCTACGTTGTTAATGAACAAATGCTATAGCAACTTCAGGCATCAGGCAGACCCACGATTAAACACAAATATCCAAAGGATTCTGTGATTGTAAATTTGCTGCAAGAAATTAAGTTTTATCCTTTTTCTGTCTAAGTGCCCTTTCAACAATGTGTAGCAATGTGGTGATTGTCCTTTTTGGGGCAGCACAGTGGTTAGCACTGTTGCCTCTCAGTGCCAGGGACTTGCGCTCAATTCCGGCTTGGGTCACTGTCTGCGTGGAGTCTGCACATTCTCTGCATGTCTGCGTGGGTTTCTTTCACGTACTTCTGTTTCCTCCCATAGTCTGAAATAAGTGCTGGTTAGGTGCCCTGGTCGTGGTAAATTCTTCCTCAGTCTACCCAAGCAGGCACCGGAGTGTGACGACTGGGGGATTTTCACAGTAACTTCATTGCAGCATTAATGTAAGCCTACTTGTGACACTAATAAATAAGCTTTTAAGAATCAATCTGCAGTGTAAGGGTTACTATCAGGGACCAGGGTGGTGGGGACTGTTGGGATTCACCCTAATATGCGAGGCTTTTCAGGAGCTGATTGTAACCATAAGGTAGCAAGCGTCTATAGTTTTAATCAATAAATAAATGAGTTGCATTTTCCCTGAATTGGTGAATAAGCATTTTTGAGAGAATTTCTGGCATCAGTTTTAACAAGTGTGGGATCTTATTCCTGCAGGTTTTCATTGTTGAAAACTTAAAAATATAACATTTCCAGTCTTTCTTTGCTTCTTTTTCAGTCACTCCAAATCCAATCTTTCTTTCTCTTTGCTTTATTCACTTCCTGCGCCTGATGTGAATTTAGCAGTTTTAATTTACCCTTTCTGTTTCAATCTTGTGCTGTGAATTTCACGCACTTTGGCATTTGGTTGGTTAAAGAGATGCGCAGTTGCTTCTCCTGTTCACTCAGGTGCACTGCTCTTCACATCATTATTGCCAGCTGACAACTTGCAGCAATACTTGCCATGCAGCAAAACTGCTAGAATATATCTAACCAACAGCAAATACTACCAGATCATAATATGACCTATTTGAACATGTATTTCTAAAGCAGCAGTCTTCAGTTGCTCTCTCATTTGGTTTGCTGTGGGAACATTTGACAAGTTGATTCTGTTTGGGTGAAATCAGTGGGTATTAGCGTATACACTAGATTATTTGAGAATCAAAATCAGAAGTTGGTCATTCAAATCTGAAACTGGTGAGTAAAATCATATTTCTCATTCAGTTATTACAGCACAGAAATCCCTCAGCTACGCACAGTCGATGTAGGCTATCTATTTTATCTCAACTTCTAGGCTGAAATAAGCTGATAAAGAAAAGAATGTCATTGCTTTATGTAATTGGGGAGGCAGTGTCCTAGTGGCATTGTCACTGGGCTAGTAATGCAGAGATCCAGGGTAATAGTCTGAGGATCCAGGTTTGAATCCCACCATGGCAGATGGTAAGATTTGAATTCGATTAGACTTTTAATTCCAGATTTTTAATGATGACCACACAAACCATTGCTGTTTTTTTTTGAAAAAACAACAATCTGGTTGACTAGTCTCCTTTACCAGGTCATTAAGACAGATAAATAGGTTCTAGATTGGTAAGGAGATCAAAGGTTATGGAGAAAAAGTGGGAGAATGGGATTGTGAAATTTGATGTAGAAATGCCAGCGTTGGACCAGGCTAAGCACAGTAAAAAGTCTCTCAGCACCAAGTTAAAGTCCAACAGGTTTATTTGGTAGCACAGCCACCAGCGCTGCTCCTTCATCAGGATCATCAACACTGATGCCATCATCTCATGTGAGAATACCATTCCCCAGGTACACAGTACGTACTCTTGCAATTTGGCCAACGTTGTCTATCTGATGCGCTGCAGGAAAGAATGTCCCAAGGCATGGTACATTGGGGAGACCATGCAGACATTACGACAACATATGAATGAACACTGCTCGACTATTACCATGCAAGAATGTTGTCTTCCTGTTGGGGGACGCTTCAGCAGTCGCGGGCATTCAGCCTCTGATCTTCGGGTAAGCGTTCTCCAAGGCAGCCTTCACGACACACAACAACGCAGAATCACTGAGCAGGGGCTGTTAGCCAAGTTCTGCACACATGAGGATGGCCTCAACCGGGATCTTGGGTTCATGTCACACTATCTGTAACCCCCATGACTTGCCTGGGCTTGTAAAATCTCACTAACTGTCCTGGCTGGAGACAATACACATCTTTTTAACCTGTGCTTAATCCTCTTTCCACTCAGATTGTCTGTACCTTTAAGACTTAATTATCTGTAAAGACTCGCTTTCCAACCATTATCTTGTAAATTGAGTTTGTCTTTATATGCCCTGTTTGTGAACAGAACTTCCACTCACCTGATGAAGGAGCAGCGCTCTGAAAGCTTGTGGCTTGTGCTACCAAATGAACCTTGTTGTGAAATTTATCAGCCATGAGTGAATGACAGAGCAGATTTGATGGGCCGAATGGCCTAATTCTGTTCCTATATCTTATGTTCTTATGAGCCACGTATTTCTTCACAACTCATTTCACTCCAATATGTCATTTAGTTATCAGAGCACTGATGTCATGCATTGCTGTTTGTCATTTTCATAAATGACCTGGTTGAGGAAGTGGAGGGATGGGTAAGTAAGTTCGCTGATGACACGAAGGTCGGTGGTGTTGTGGATGGTCTGGAAGGATGTCAAAAGTTGCAGCAGGGCATAAATAGGATGCAGGACTAGGCGGAGAAGTGGCAGATGGACTTCAACGCGGATAAATGCGTAGTCGTCCATTTTGGCAGAACCAACAGGATGAACGAGCACACTATCAAGGGCAGGAGTCTTAGTAGTGTTGAAGAGCAGAAGGATCTTGGGGTCCGGGTCCACAGGACTCTTAAATCGGCCTCGCAGGTGGAGGATGTGGTCAAGAAGGCGCATGGTGTACTGGCCTTCATTAATCGAGGGATTGAGTTTAGGAATCGGGAGGTAATGCTGCAACTTTATAAGACCCTAGTCAGGCCTCATTTGGAGTACTGTGCGCAGTTCTGGTCGCCTCACTATAGGAAAGACGTAGAAGCTATTGAAAGGGTACAGAGGAGATTTACAAGGATGTTGCCTGGACTGGGAGGCATGCCTTATGAAGTTAGGTTGAGGGAGCTGGGACTCTTCTCCCTGGAGAGATGAAGGTTGAGAGGCGACCTGATAGAAGTTTATAAAATGTTGAGAGGAATAGATAGGGTGGATTCTCAGAGGCTATTTCCCCGGGTTGAAATGGTCGCTACGAGAGGACACAGATTTAAGGTGCGGGGAGGCAAGTACAGAAGTGATGTTAGGGGTAAGTTTTTCACTCAGAGGGTGGTGAGTGAATGGAATCGGCTGCCGTCAGTGGTGGTGGAGGCGAACTCGCTGGGGTCTTTTAAAAGACTTCTGGATGAGTATATGGGGTTTAATGGGATTGGGGGTTATAGATAGGTCTATAGATTGGTAGGTGTTGATGTGATCGGTGCAACTCGTGGGCCGAAGGGCTTGTTTGTGCTGTAGTGTTCTATGTTCTATATCAAGTAGTATGGTTTGAGTGCATATCCCAAGAACTTATAAAACTAACACCGGCTCTTTGTGTTACAGTAATCGTGTATGTTGTTTTGGCGATCCATCTATGATTCTGTATGTCCATTTCAACATATAAGTAGCAAAAACCATGATGTTTCTCGACTTGATAGTCACAAGGGCACTTTTCACCTTTCTTGTTACAGCTTGTGAGACAGAAATGGAAAAAGTTTGCCGTCTTTCACCAGAAGAACATCTACAGCCTTTTAAAGACAAAATGGAAGAATTCATTAATCAAGGTAAATAGAACAGAGTTCAACCTTTTTATAAATAAAAGACTATGCAAGTAATATTATGTATTTTAATCATGACAATATTTGTTTTGGCATGAGACATTGCCAAGTGGTACAATTAATCACTGACATTAATACTTTGGAAGCATATCAGCCCATGAGAGGTTCTTGGGATGCACAACAAAAATACATTGTACCAAACTTATTGCTTTCTTAAACTATATATAACAGTGTTATTAGCTTTCCTCAGTAGCGTTATAAAGATATTTATAACTGAGGCAAGGCTATTAATCATGAGAACACTTTTTCAATGGTCCTTGTCTGTGGCTTGGGAGTAGATTTTTCCACTTATTTATCTCCTGTAAGCACACACAATTCCTTGTTTTGTTTTGCAAAGTAGATGACAAGTTAGCCATTTGAGAATGAGTTAAGCTTTCACGTGTATTTCTAAATAATGGCTTGAGGGCTACCTGGATCCAACAGACCAGCCAGCACTCTACTTTTTGGTGCTCATGCTCCCTCCTGACCTTTTCAGCTCTATGCATGTTGGAGTCCTGGAGATTTGGAAAGGACTATTTTTGGTCCAGTTCCAATTGGTGGATGCATCCTAACTCTTAAAACAGGCCAGAAATGTCAGTGTCTATAGCCTAAGATATCTGCAGATTAATAATGCAGTGACTGTTTACATATGGCCAGTGGCTTTCATGATACATGCCTAAGCAGATCCTAAAACGAGAAGTTTGGGAAGTCCTTCCATCCAACCTTTTGAATTCTGACCATTTGAAGCATTTCAAGTTTGTGTTTAGTTTAAATGTTTTAACATTTATGGGGGATTGGTAGTTGTTATCTTGTTTGACTACTTTATCCTTGTTCATTAAACTATTGATTGCAAATTATTACTTTCAGGTCACATTATTTTACATGTTTTTTTTCAGGTGCAGTAATTGCTTCTTTTTAAACACGCAGCATTTTCCATCAGCTATAGAATCATGCAGTGCATAATAGGCTCTTCGGCCCATCAAGTCTGCACCAACACATTAGAAATGCGTGAGCTCCTACCCAATTCCATTTTCCAGCACTTGGCCCATAACCCTGAATGCCATAATATGCCAAGTGTTCATCCAGATGGCACTTAAAGGATGTGAGGCAACCCGCCTCTACCACCCTCTCAAGCAGGGCATTCCAGACCATCACTATCCTCTGGGTAAAAAAAACTTTCCTCACATCCTCCCCTAAACCACCTGCCCTTCACCTTGAAGCTATGTCCCCTTCAGTTAAGGGGAGCAGCTGCTCCTTATCCACCCTGTCCATGTCTCTCATAATCTTGTACATCTCAGGTTGCCCCTTAGTCTTCTCTGCTCCAATGAAAACAAACCAAGCTAATCCAACCTCTCGTCATAACTTAAATATTCCATCCCATACAGCATCCTGGTGAGTCCCCCTCCAATGCAAATGCATCCTTCCAATGCTGTAGCAACCAGAACTGCACAGAATATTCCAGCTGTGGCCTCACCAGAGTTCAATACCAGCTCCAACATGACTTGCTTGCTTTTGTAATCGCTGCCCCATTTGATAAAGGCAAGTGTCCCAGTCAGCTCATAAAGCTTTGACTGTGGTGTGTGGTTAGTTTTGGGCCCACTGAAATGTATAAAGGGACAAAATCCAAGAGCGTAGGACACCATGTGAAATAGTTACGTTGGACAAGTAGGCCCCTCCAAAATATTTGAGGAAAAGTGAACCCATCAAAATACAAACGCGAATGTCAGGACAGTCTTATGGAAAATCCTAATTCAGTCTGCCAAAAAAAGGCCTTGAAACTTGGAGAAGCATAGAATCCCTACAGTGCAGAAGGAGGCCATTTGGGCAATCAAGTCTGCACCAACTCTCTGACAGTACATTGCACCCCAGAACCTCCCATCCATCCCATCCCTAGGTCCCCATGTGTTTGCCCCACTAATCCCCCTAGCCTACAAATGTTGGTGCACTAAGGGGCAATTTAGCATGGCTAACCCACCTGCCCTGCACATCTTTGGACTGTGTGAGGAACTGGACCACCCAGAGGAAACCACGCAGACACAGGGAGAACACTTTAGAATTACGTCCTTTGTTTTATATTGTTTCTCCTGGTTCATTTAAAAAAAAATTAAGCAACTTAATTAACTGTGGGAGGAAGCCAGAGCACCAGGAGGATACCCATGCAGACAGGGGGAAAATATCCAAGCTCCACGCAGTCACCCAAGGCTGGAATTGAACCCGGGTCCCTGGCACTGTAAGGCAGTAGGGCTAACCAGTAGTATTGGTAAGGGGCTGCGGTTGTTAGCACGGCTGCCTCACAATGCCAAGGACCAGCGTTCAATTCCAGCCTCGGGGGTCAATGTCTGTCTAGAGTTTGCACGTTCTCACTGTGTCTGCATGGGTTTGCTCCTGTTTCCATCCAAAGTCCAAAGATGTGCAGGTTAGGTTGATTGGCCATGCTAAACTGACCCTAGTGTCAGGGGATTAGCAGACTAAACGTGGGGTGGTGGAAATAGGGCATGGGTGGGATTATGATCAGCACAGACGCGATGGGTCAAATGGCCGCCTCCTGCACTGTATGGATTCTATGATTCAGAGGCCAGATCTGCAATAGAGAGTGGTGTTTGATTTAATTTTTTTAAATTGAATTTCATGTCCCACCTAAGTAAGCCCACAGATAAACTTCAGTGGTGTTAACCCATTTCTAATTTGTTTGATTTTACTGTTCAGTCAGAATTCACACCCAATCATATACCATTGTGCTCAAATGGCATGTCAGCACTTCTCTGCTTCTGAACAGGGTGTGAGCACAATCTGGGGCCTTTATGCAGCTAAAAGTCATTAATGGACATTCTACAATACCAGAGTTACAAGGTCACCTTTGATCAGTGGAGGCGCACGGCAGCCAGAAATATTTTTTTAGAAATAGAACACCTTTTGCTTTGTAAGGAATTTTATTGTTCTGGAAATCTGTTTCGGAGAAGCAGTAATGTAATGTATAGTTTTTAAACAGCCTTTCTTCTCCAGCATTGAAGGTGGGGGTGGGGGGGGGGGGGGGGGCTGTTGAGGAATTGTAATTTTATTTGCTGTGGATATTGACTTTAAAACCACAGTGCTTCAACTTAACTTCATTTTTAAACACATTTTCCAAAGCCCCAAGACAGTAAAGTTTGTTTACCTTTCGAGCTGTCCATCACGCATGTGGGTGTGTGACTGGGATCACAGGCTGCTGTCAGACTGGAGCCTATAGTCCTAGTCTTGCAGCCACGCTTGACTGACAGCTCCAAACGTAAACAAATATCGCAAACTTTTGAATTACTATGGCTCAGTAACCAAGAGGAATTGGGAGGCTAACCTTAACTGGTGGGGGTAAAAAAATATTTCGGAGTGCTTTAGAATTGGATTTCTAACAGAACTGTGGCCCGGCGCATTGTTGAGTCGAAATCTGCCCCTTTCTGAAGGTGTAGAACTACAATCAAACCCAAGGATGTTTAGCACAGGAGTGGCTGAAATGACTGTTTAATTAACCACTTGGACGGTCATGGACTGGCTGATAACCTTGTGGGTTGATGGGGCTTTTGGGGTCAGAAGTTTTTAACTTGACAACGTGACTCCTCAATTGTGTAAAGGGTGGCAGAAGAATGGGAATAAATTATTCAACGTGTTTCCATTTCTTTTTAAAAAAGAGTAATGCCACATTTCCTAACTAATTCACTCAATTGTTTTATTCTGCAATAATTTGAAGGCACTGTTCTGACATCCCTGAATGGCTTGAGTCATTTAATGCAATTTGAATTATCATAGAACTGGGATGTCAGGCAGTGCAATTTAAATCCTGGCCCCTCATCGCATAAAATAGCTTTTCCTCATGTCACCTCTGGTTCTTTGCTAATCATCTTAAATCTGTGCCTCTGTGTATCAATCCCCCAACCATTGGAAATGGTTTTTCTTGACTAAAGCTTCATGACACTAAACATGCCTATGAATCTTCTCTGAGCCTTCTCTGCTCCAAGAATAATGATTATGCACGGCGGCCTCTCAGCGCCAGAGACCTGAGTTCAACTCCTGGCTTGGGTCACTGTGTGGAATTTGCACCATTCTCTCCATGTCTGCGTGGGTTTCCTTTGGATGCTTTGGTTTCCTCCTATGGTCCAAAGATGTGCAGATTGACCAGGCTAAATTGCCCCTTAGTGTCCAAGGATGTGTGGGTTAGAGGGATTAGCGAGGAAAATGTGTGGGATTGTGGGAATGGGACCTGGGTGGGATTGTTGTCGGTGTAGATTTGTTGGGCCAAATAGTCCGTTTCTGTGCAGTAGGGATTCTGTGATTAACATCATTGCAACCTCTCACCCAGAACCATTTTAACTTAAAGTTCTCTGGCGTTTCATATCATTTCTAAAGTGCGATGCCTGTACTTGGATATATTTTTGATGCCAGTTCTCCAACCTCACTCGCAGCCTGGATTCTCCCATCCCGCTGCAGTGATCAAAGACTTGAGCCATAATAACTCAAGTTTGAGCACCAAATTCTCTGTCCTTGCTGGCAGTGGCGGCAGACCATGAATGGTCAAACAATCCCGGCCATGGTGTTAGTTGCAGTTAAATTATTTTTTTTCCCCTCGAAATTCATTTATGGGACGTGAGTATCCCTGAGGCCAGCATCCGTTGGTTATCCCAGTTCTGTCGAAAGGGTTGCGATTTGCCTGAATCTTGAACCGCTGCTGTTTGTGGTTTTTATTTTGACTTTGCACTGCTATGAGGAAGGGGGTTCTGAACTTTTGGACCTCCTGACGTTGAGGGAAGGGTGCTGTAACAAATCGGGATGGCGTATGGCGTTGAAGGGAACTTGCAGTTGGCGATGTTCCCAAGTGTCTGCTGCTCTTATTCTTCTAGGTGACAGAGATCACGGTTTGTAGGTTAGGTGGATTAGTCATGACAAACATGTGTGACTTTGCCTGGTATGCTCTTTCAAGGAGACGACGCTTATCCAATGGGCTGAATGGCTTCTTTCTGCACTGTAGAGCTCGTATGGTTCTACGGTATGGAAGGTGCTGTCAACGGACTCTTGCCAGGTTTCTGCAGTGCAGAAATAGAGCTGCTACACACAGTTGCCGTTGTGAACTGCCTCGAATCCTGCCTTGAAATTATTTCAGGTTATTGTCTGGATTTTGTGGTTGCAATGACAACAAAACTGTCAGCAGTTTCACCATTTGTTTTGTGAAACTTGCGCTACCTATACATGTTGGGTTAAATGGGGAGGTCCTGAAGTTCCTGTCAATAATTCCCTCCTGCACCACTGTGTTAGAGAAGTCCTTCAAGATGGAAACCATTCAGAAATCACTGAATGGACATGTACCTCGTAACTTGTACCATTATTTTCACTGTAAGAATCTTTGCCCAATTGAATGAGGTGCAACTTCCTTTTCAACAGTGTACTTATAATCCGTAATGAACAATCCGCTGGTCCTGAAAAAATAATTTAATAATTGAGGTGACAAATATCTCCATACTGTGATAATGCTATAGGTTTTTAATTTAAAAAATATTATTTAGATTTTTAATATGTTTGACATTTCCATTTTCCACTTTAATCCTGCTCAAGTGTCCCAATCTTTATTTTGTTTTCTCTAAAAATGATGAGAGGTGAATGATAAACATCTGGGTTGTTACTTCCTGGTTTGCTGTCTGAGAGAATTCTTCAGTGTGTTTGGCTGCTTAGCCCTGCTTCATGATGTCACAATTACTGGACACCGGGGATCTCTCTGGTAGCTGAATGCAATTCAAGTCGGGAACTGTATAAATCACAGCATGGAACTTGTTAGATCTTTGAGGAGTGATTTCTTCAAGATCACTGGCGAGCACTGTTACTTTGCTGCCGTTGACAAACTTCAGGCCTGTCAGATTGTTTGGGAGATAGACAATGTTTAGTATTAAGAGTTCTTATACTGACAACATCTGACAACTGTCAAGTTCTTGTTACCTCCATTAATGTTTTCACCCCTGGAGTATGTTTGTAACAATACACCTCAAAGCTACTGGAAGTATTTCTATAAACGACACAAGATGTGGTCCAAGGAAGATCTGATTAGTTTTTGAGAAAATTCAGATCCTAGAATTTCTTAAAGGATCTGTTACCATTTGGGAGATGGGGCACCTTGACTTTTCTTAACCATGCCGTGGGTCACTTTATTTATAACATTCTTGATTGTTTTTTATGTTGTTGTGGATTCTCACAGCTGCTGTAGTGAAATTTGTCACAGCTATCAAATGGTGAGCTGAGTTTTCGGAGCAGATTGTTTAGATGTGGATTGCCCAGAAGCTGTCTCTGTGAAATGGACCCTCTTATTAAAAAATATTTCTTCTCTTCAGCTTTGCAGTTAAAGCATCAACCGGGCAGGGAAGATCCTCAAGGAATTGTTGTGCAATTGTAGTAATAGTTGAGTTAAGACAATGTGACAGAGATGTATGCTCTTGAGTGCCCTCTTCACTTTTATTGATATTTTATCCTGATTAATCCTTCCACGTGAATACAATTTCTCATTTATCAGGAGCACTTTAGTTAATTATGATGCTGATTTTTCTATAACTCAGCAACAATTTATTTCACTGTTTGCAACATAGTTGGTTTAAATCATTGTTCAAAGAATTTAATTGAAATGGCTACAGGGAGAGTGGAGTCCACCAAATTAGACGGTTAGCACCAAAATGATGTCTAATCCGGCATATAAATCTCTTCAGTGTACTGCCGAAAGCAGTTAATGTTGCTAGTTGACGCTGCTGCCTCATCGCGCCAGGGACAGGGGTTCAATTCCGGCCTCGGGTGACTGTCTGCATGGAGTTTGCCTGTTTTCTGCCCCTCCCCCCACTTCAGTCTGTGTGGGTTTCCTTCAGATGCTCTGGTTTCTTGCCACAGCCCAAAGATGTGCAGGTTAGGTGGATTGGCCATGCTAAATTGCCCTTAATGTCAGGAAGATTAGCAAGGTAATTACATTGGGTTATAGGGATAAGGCCTGGGTGGGATTGTTGTCTGTGCAGGCTTAATGGGCTGAATGGCCTCTCCCTGCACTGTAGGGATTCTATGCATTTCTGAACATTTTCATATAGATAGCCAGATAGATATTTTCTAACATATTTGTTGAGAATTTACCTAAAAGAAAAGGGACATGTTAGTGGAAGTATAACCAGGCTTGCCCCTCACCTTGAGCATCTTGAACATAACATAATGCTGTAGGTCCTCTAAGCAATGCCACAACATAAATGCATCCTTTCCAAATCATTTTGATTGATTTTAGTGTGGAATTTAATTTCAAAAATTGAGCCCAAGCTATTCTTGATTTCTCAACTTGTGTGTGGAGCCAGATTTAGAGGCCTTTTGGCAATCCATCTGTTACATTACTTCACAGACTTATTTAGGGTTACCTTTCTGGCTTAAATGATTAACTGTTGTGAGAGAAGTATACATTCAGTGCACAAACTGCAGTGAGCACTTTCGTTAATTTGACTGGAGAGTGCCACTTCAACAATCCAGAGTTCATCAGCCAGACCTCTTGAGCACTGGCATTTGGAGTGCTTAGAATGACTAATCTCAAATTTCAGGGCTTCTGTTGCGATTATGCAACAAGTTTGCAGTAAGAAATTGGTATCAAAATGTTTTGAGAGAATTGAACCTAAACATGGGTGCATGGGGCAGCACGGTGGCACAGTGGTTAGCACTGTTGCCTCACTGCGCTGGGGACCTGGGTTCGATTCCTGCCCTGGGTCACTGTCTGTGTGGAATTTGCATGTTCTTTCCATTTCTCTGTGGTTTCCTCCCACAGTCTGGAAGACGTGCTGGTTAGGTGCATTGACCCGAACAGGTGCTGGAGTGTGGTGATTAGGGGATTTTCACAGTAACTTCATTGCTGTATAGTGTAAGCTTTACTTGTGACTAATAAATAAAGTTTTATCTTTGGTTTCTCTCCAATCTGTCTTCAGGCTCATCCTGCTCGTGAGACCCATCTCCCCCAACCCTCCACCCTATTCTCACTCAACTGTGCATTGTCCTGTCAGTTGGCTGATATCAATAGTGTTTGGTCCTCAGAGATTCTCTTTTTTTCCTCCTTCAAATTTGTCGTCATTGCCCTTTTCACTCACCTTTCATCTTTTCACCACTGTAAACTATTGGCTCATCTCCAATCTATTGAGCATGCTATTTCTTGCCCATATTTATGCCCATTCTTCCTGAACTCCATGTTTTAATCTCCCCATTGAGGTCTCTGTCCTTGCAGCAGTGCAAAGCAACACACATCACAATTACAAATGCCAGCTTAGATGCCTGTGAGAAAGGTAAACTATTCTTCCTAATTTTCCTTGACCTGTCTACAACCCTTAAGACAATTGACCACAACCGCTTCCAGCGTAGCCTCTCTATCATGGTACAGCTGGGCATGGCTTCATTTGCCTGGTTGGTTTCTTAGTCATCATTTCAAACACAGAATCATCAACAGTGGGTTCTCTTCCCACTCCTGTACCTGCTGTGCCCTAGGAATCTATCATTGGCCCCTTTCTACTTTTCATCTACATACTGCCCCTCATATCATCTGAAAACAAAGCCTATTTACATGCACACTCTAATGACCCCCAGCTCTACCTCAATGCCACTTCTCTTTACCCCTTCAACTGACTCTTAAATATTTTTGCATTCCTTTTCTGAAATTCGCTGTGAATTGAATGGAAATTTTCCCCAGCTAAACTTTGGGAATACCAAAGCCATTGTCTTCAGTCCCCACCATATGCTCTATTGCCTAGCCACAAACTCCTCTCCCTGGCAACTGACTGAGGCTGAACCAGACAGTTTGCAACCTTGAGGCCATAATTGACCCCAGAATGAGTTTCTAGTCACAGTCATGCCTTTAAGTCTATTACCTTCCACCTCTAATATCATACAACTTCATTCCTATCTCCACGCATCTGTTGACATGCTGAACCATTGCCTTTTGTTCTCTCTAGGTTTGATTATTCCAACACACACTGGCTGTCCTCCTGCAACTATCCTCTGTAAACACAAGGTTATCTAAAATTCTGCTTTGGCTCAAGGTGAAACAAAACATTCTCATCCTTGTTTTCAAATCTCGAGATTTCTCTATAATCCCTTGCAGATCTAGAACCCTTCAATTTTTATGCTCTTCCAATTCCTGCCACTTGAAAATCCCTGATTTTAAATGCCATGATTTTTGTTGCCTATGCCTAATTTCTGGAATTCCCTCCCTAAATCGTAGAATCCTTCCAGTGCAGAAAGAGGTTATTCGGCCCTTCAAGTCTGCACCGACCACAATCCCACGCAAGCCCTATTCCCCTAACCCCACACATTTATCCTGCTAATTCCCCTGACATTTGAATCAATTCAGCATAGCCAATCAACTCCACCCGCACATCCTTGAACTGTGGAGGAAACCACAGCACCCAGAGAACATTCATGCAGACTGCGCACAGACAGTGACCCAAGGCTAGCATTGAACTCGGTCCCTGGCGCTGTGAGGCAGCAGTGCTAACCATTGTGTCAAGTCTCTTTGCGTATCCTCTCTTTCCACCTTCAAGGCACTTGTCATCTGAGCTAAAATCTTCTTTTGTAACTTGGTACCCAATTATGTTTGAAAATGCTCCTGTGAAGCACTTTGAGAGGTTTTACTGTAAGATAGTGCAAGTGGGAAGTGGAAGTCAGGAGTGGATCATGCAGCCCCTTGCGCCTGTTAAATCAGATCTCAGCTGATCTGGATCATAACTTCATTGACTCACCTTGGTACTGTAATCCCAAATAGTTGTGTCAAACAAGAATCTTACAATAGCATTTAGTTTTGTGCTGTTTCATGGCAACTGTTTATTTTAATAATTTTGAGCAAGAACCAAGTAGGCCAGTCCATTTAATTTTAATGGTGGGGAATCCTCTGGAAATAATTATTTGGAATAATGCCAGTTGATTTGGAGAGCCAGCGGGGATTCTAAGGGAGAAATCATGTTTAACCAACTTGCTGGGGATTTTTCTGAAGAGTAACAGAGGGTTGATGAGAGTAATGTTGATATGGTGAACATGGACTGTTAAAAGACATTTGATACAGTGCCACACAACTAACTTGTGAGCATGAAAGTATTGTAGCAAGGGGGATATAAACTTGGCTGAGTATTGATTAATAGATGCTTTTCATGTTGGAAGGGTCAGTATTGGAATTCTTGCCTTTCATGATGTAATTGATCTAGATCTTAGTAGGCAGGGGACAATTTCCAAGTTTGCAGATGATACGAAACTTGGAAGCATTGTAGACTGATAGTAGGATGGTATGGAACTTCAAAAGGACATAGACAAATTGATGAAGTGGGCAGGTGAAGATCAATGCTGAGAAGTGAGGGGTGATGCATTTTGGTTGAAAGAATATGGAGACGATATAAAATTTGCAGTACAATTCTTTAGAGGTTGCAGGAGCACAGCAATCTACTGTATATGTGCATATTTTATTGAACGTGGCAGGACAGATGCAGAGAACAGTTAATGAAGCATATATTATTCTGGGCTTTATTAATTGGGGCATAAACTACAAGAGCAAGGAGGTTATGCTGAACTTGTACAAGACTCCAGTTAGACTTCAGCTGGAATAATGTGTACGGTTTTGCGTGTCACGCTATAGGACGGATGTAAGTGTATAGGAGAGAGTGCAGAAGAGGCTTACAAGAATGATTCCAGGAATGGAAAACTTCAGTTATGAAGAGAGATTGGAGATGTTGGAATTTGGGCTAAGAGGTAATTTGATAGAGATGTTTAAAATCATGAGGGTCTAGATAGAGAGAAGCTGTTCCTGTTTATAAAAGGAGCAAATGAGATCTGAGGAAAAACCTTTTTCTCACAGGAGTGTTGAATGCACTGCCTGGAAGTGTGACAGAGACAGGTTCAATCGTGGCATTCAGTTGGACATGAATTCTATTCAAATAGCCATCCAATATCTGCTTCTATTCAAATAGTCATTCAATATACAAGGAAAAGGCAGGAGCATGCACTAAGTCATAATACTGCTTTGGAGAGCTGGAGCAGACATTTGGGCCAAATAGGTTTCTTCTGCGCCATAACAATTTTGCGATTCCGTTAAAGTTTCACTGTGAAATAATCTTTTCAAAAGGATAGTATTTGCTGCCTGTGGAATGTATTGTAAGTTGCAATCTATTGGAAATTGACAATCCCTTTTAGTTGATGCTGATTATGGCAATTACAGTTACAGTTGCAGTGGCACTCTTGATCACAACAAAAAATATATAATTTGCAAAGTTTTGGTTAAAATTACTGATTTTCTTTTGCCGTAGGATACATTTCAAGTACCCAGTTAGGCATTGATGGACCAGTGATGGAAAATAATTTTTCATTGTCCTTTGGGATTTGCAATACTCTCAGAATACAAAATGCAAATATTCAAACCGTCAGCAATTCCCTCTTGCTAACTTTAGCTATTGAGAGCCAACAATCATGCTTAAGTTTATTAGCTAATGTTATTTAATTGGATATTTGTTGCAACCACTTAGCCAGACTCCAGCTCCCTCCTTTTGTATATGAAGTAGATTGTTCTGCATTATAACTTGCAAGGTATGAATTGTGCCCCTTAAAAGAAACAAATGCTTCTTCCACCTAATGGATTGCAATTGGGATTAAATGTGCTAGTATAATTATCAAATTGTTGCAATGTGTCGCTTTCCATTGACGTGCCATCAGTCACTTAACACAAACCTGACTGAAATTGTTTCGCAATTACATGAAAGGAAGTAATGGGACTGTCGGTAACATCTTTACTTCTATGTCTTTTTTTATTATCATCTCAAATTGATGCTGTAGCTGCTTGTTGTTGAAATCTGCGGTGAGTTTGATTTGTCTCCGTTTCGTCAAAACTAATTATTGAGGGATTGTACAAATGCGGAAATAAATCTACACTTGCTGCAGCCACCTTCCTAAACAAAAGCAGGAGAAACTTGCAAGTTGGAGCAATTGATATTCTGAGCATTGTCATTAAAAGATAACGCGGTGGTCAAATTTGGCATTGTCCACGCTTGAGGGAAAGATGCTTTGTGCAAGGAAATACAGTATGAGAACCTTAAAAATTTCTCGCATTCTATCTTCGGCATTACTTAAGTAATGTGTTCTTACTGCCTGCATATTTTTGTGGCAAGATGCATATCCTAATTCAGCAGCAAGCTTTGGTGAGTTTGAACCTAAAGATTATTTCTTCTCAATGCTCACCTGGAATTAAATGCAAAGGTTCTCTCAGACGCACACAGTTGAGGTACAAAGGTCATGTGCTTTTTCAGATTACAGTCTCTGGTTTACAATTTCCACTGTCTCACATGACATGCCTGGTTTCTTCGATTATTTCAAGGCTTTAAAGCTGAAATGGGGGGGTCTTGTGAATTGAAAAGTTCACAGCAGGTTGTGTGCTTCCTTGTTAAATTTCTGGGGTGTTTGTCTTTGGGTAAACTTGGACTCAAACTGGTTAGATACTTCAGCTGCCAGAAGCCTTACAGTTTGTTTCAGATTTAGTTTACAGACTGGCTGAACTAATGGGTTTGATGTGTCCAGTGGATTTGCTTGCAAACAACACTTAGCTAATTTTTAAACAGCAGGCAACAATGTTGTTCCTTACGTCCTTTTTCTAAGGAGCCAGTGTTCATGTTGACTGCACGTTCTGTTTTATGGCTTAACGCCTCCGATGTTCGTTCAATCTAGTGTGGTTGGGGAAAACCATCACACACTGGGGCGGAGATGGGGGTCATTCACTTTCAATTGCCATCAATTGAATTTTGATCTTCGATCTTTCGATGAGTATCGAAGAGGGAAATTGGCAAACTCCATAATATTTTGTGTTGGCCAATCCTTAAACAAAGGGATGTGTAAATTCTTCCAGTTGGCTGTGAACATCCATATTTACTTAGGTATTTGCTTGAGACTTGGTAGTTCAAATGCCAAAAGTCACATGGAGGGTTATAGCAGCCATTTCAATTGCTTATTTACGTCCAATTTTCAAATGCATTGTATGAAAAGTCAATATGAAAGCAGTGTATTGGGCACAGTCCTGCAAATATAGAAATTAGAAGCAGGGCTAGGCCATTCATTTTGATCAGGGCTGATCATCAAATTCCATATCCTGATCACCCCACCCCAACTGTATCCATTGATCCCTTTAGGCTCAAGAACTATGTTTAATTTCTTCTTGAAATCACAACGGTTCGGCCTCAACTATGTTCTGTGGTAATGAATTCCACACATTCACCATCCCCTAAGTGAGGAAATTTCTCCTTGCCTCAGTTTAAAAGATTTACCCATTATACTCAAATTATAACCCCTTGTTCTGGACTCCCCCACCATTGTGAACATTTTTTCTGAATCTACCCTGTCTAACCCTGTTAAAATTTTAGAAGTTTTTATGAAATCAGCTCTCATTCTTCTAACCGCCGGTGAATATAATCCTAACCAACTTAGTCTCTCCTCATGTGACAGACTTGCTGTCTCAGGAATCAGCCTGATAAATCTTCACCATGCTGACTCTAGCAAAGACATCCTTCCTCGATAAGGACACCAAAACTGCATACAATACTCCAGACGTGACCTCACCAATACCCTATACAATTGCAGCAAAACATCTCTATCCCTATATTCAAATTCTCTCGCTATGAAGACCACTCTCTGCCTTTACTGCCTGCTGTACCTGCACGCTTACTTTCAGTGACTGATGCGCAAGGACTGTAAGGTCCCATTGAGTCTCCACTTCTCTCAATTTACACTCATTCAAGTCATAATCTGACTTCCCATTATTGCTACCAAAATGGACAATCTCACATTTATCCACATTGCACTGCATTTGTCATGCACATGTGTGCACATAACCTGTCCAAATCAGGCTGAAACATCTTTGCATCCTCCTCACAGCTTACTTTCCCACACGACTTTGTATTATCTGCAAATTTGGAGAAAATATATTCAGTTCCCTCTTCCAAATTAAGATACAATGTGAATAGTTGGAGTCCTAGCACAGATCCCTGCAGAACCCCACTTGTCACTGCCAATCAGAAAAAGACCTATTTGTGCCAACTCTGTTTCCTATTTACTAACCAGCTTTCTATCCATCTCAAGATTTTACCTGTAATCCCATGTACCTTAACTGTACATAGTAGTCTGCTATGTGAGACCTTGTCAAAAGCCTTCTGAAAGTCTAAGTAAAACACATTGGTTCTCCTCGGTCAACTCTACTAGTTATGTCCTCAAAAAATTCCAACAGATTTGTCAAGCATTATTTCCCTTTTGTAAATCCATGTTGACTTTGTCAGATTATACCACTGCCTTTTAAATGCCAAGTTATGAAATCCTTGATAAGACTCCAGCAACTTCCCTAGTACTGACATTAGGCTTTCTACTCTATAGTTCCCTGTTTTCTCTTCACCATCCTGCCTGAATAGTGAGCTTACATTTAGCTACCCTCCAATCTGTGTGAACTATTCCAGAGTCTGAAGAATTTTGAAAAATAACTACAATTGATCTATTATTTCTAGGGCTGTGTCTTTAAGTACTCTGGGATGAAGATTATGAAGATTACCAGAAACTGGAGATTTATCCACCTTCAATCCCATCAATTTCCCCAAAATTGTTTCTCTACTAATATTTTAGTGAGGAGCAGAAGGAAATCAACATGTTTCAGCACTTCTGGGACATTATTCATGTCTCCCTTTTGTGAAGACTGAAGCAAAGTACAAACTTAATTCCTCAGCCATTTTTTTTCGCCGTTATGAATTCTCCCATTTCTGACTGTAACGGGTCTACATTCATTTTTGTCATTTTTTTTCTCTTTTCATATCTATAGAAGCTTTTAGTCAGTTTTTATGTTGCTTGCTAGCTTGCTTTCATACTCTCTTCCCCTTCTTAATCGATCCCTTGGTCCTCCTTTGTTGAATTTTAAACTGTTCCCAATCTTCAGACCTATTGCTTTGTCCTGCCAATTGGTATGCTTCTTCCTTGAAACTGATGCTATCTCTAATTTCCCTTGTAAGCTATGGTTTGGCCACACCTCCCTTAGCACTCTTGTGTCAAACAAGAATAAACAACTTCTGGAGTTCACCTATTTGTTCTTTAAATACCTGCCATTGCTGGTCCGTTGTCTTGCCTTTCAGTAATTTTCCCCAGTCCACCATGGCCAATTCATGCCTTTACCATCATAGTTCCCTTTATTAAGATTCAGGACCCTAGTCCCAGAATTGACTACATCACTGCCTTCGCAAATAATTCTACTGTATTTTGGTCATTTATCCCCCAAAAATTCTCCCAGAATTAGATTGCCAACTAATCCTTTCTCATTGCATAACATCCAGTTCAAGATGGCCTGTTCCCTTGTCAGTTCCTCAATGTATTGCTCCAGAAAGCCATCCTGAATGCACTCCAGAAATTCTTTCTCTATTGTACTGTAACTAATTTGACTCTCCCATTCTATATGCAGATTAAAGTCACCCATAATCACAGATGTTTTAACGCATGCATCTGTGATTTCCTATCTAATGCTTTTCCCAACATTAGCACTACAGTTTGGTGGTCTGTATACTACCCCCACTAATGTTTTTTGGCCCATGTTGTTTCTTAACTCGACCCATACAGATTCCACATCATTTATGCTAATATCTTTCCTCAACATTTGTATCAATATCATTTTTTATCAATATCTTTTTTAATCAATAATGCAACTCCACCACCTTTTCCTTTTCTGTCTGTCCTTCCTAAACACTGAATAGCACTCAATGTTTCATTCCCATCCTTGCTCACCTTGGAGCCACGTCTCCATGATGTCAACTATGTCATACCCCTTTACATCCATCTGTGCAACTAATTCATTTTGTTTCGAATGCTCCGAGCATTCAGGTACAAACCTTAAGGTGGGCACTTTCAACACTTCTTTTCTCTTTTACTTCTATTTTTTATTCAGTCCTTATCCGACTCTGGCTTTTGATTTCTCTGCCTATCACTTTTGTTATTCTCCTTGCTGTCTTTTTCCTCTTGTTCTTGATTCCTCCTGCTATGAATTCTTGCAAAGGCTTCCATTACCCTGCTGTATTGGTTTAAAGCCTTGCCAACCACTCTAGCAAATATTCCAACCCCCACCCCAGGAAATTAAGAAAAAAAATCAAAATGTACCTACTTTCCACTTCAGTTTCACTGAGAAAAGAACTGCAAACAACTTTTGTTTTATTGATCACTGAAAAGAGAGCCAGAGAGCAATTAAGCATGGAAACAGACTCTTCGGCCCAACAGGCCCATGGTGCTCTCCCAGCTAGTCTCAATTGCCCATGTTTGGCCCACATCCCTCTAATCCTTTCCCATTCATGTGCCATGTAGATACTCCTGCTTCACCTCAAACTTTCACCCTTTAAGCTACTCCTCAAAACTGACTTTCATTAACCAAGTATTTGAACCATTTGCCCGAAAACCTCTGTCTCAGTGTCAAACGTGCCGTGTGCTATACAGATTATAGCTGTTGTTGTTAACTGGTGCCATTTTCAGATATTGCAGTGCGTCGCCACTCCTGGCAGCCAGATGCTTTGTTATGGAAGCAGGTAATATAGACCAGACTTGATAAACATACAAACTAAAAGCAGGTGTAGGCCATTCAGCCCTTCAAGCCTGCTTTGTCATTCATTTTGATCATGGCTGACCATTGAATTCAATATCCTGATTCTTCCCCCTCCCCCCGGCCCTCATATCCCTTGATCCCTTTAGCCCCAAGAGCTATATCAAATTTCTTCTTGAAATCTCTCGATGGTTTGGCCTGAACTACATTCAGTGGTAGCGAATTCCTCGCTTTCACCACTCCCTGGGTGAAGAAATTTCCCCACGCCTCAGTTCTAAAAAGGTTAATCCTTATCTTCAAACTATGACTGCGCCCCCCCCCCCCTTCTAACTCGCTATCACCACTAATAAATGATGACATTCCATTAGTTGGCAAAGTAATAAATCTGCGCATCACATCAGAAGTTTTATTCTTTGCATGGTGAGATGAGAAATATATTGTGAAGTGCATTGATATTAAAATAGTTCATATGAATTTACGAGTAGCTTCATTTTTTCCCAGACATGTTTAACATTAAGATATTTGTGTATTTTCCAGGTAGTAAATTCTTTGTTTGGCAACACTTTGACCTGACATACCACTTTGAAACTAGTATTAAGCTTCAGTAGTCAAGTGATAGTTATCCATGCCAGTAGGAAAATGAAGCTGATGTGGAGCTACTTACGATGTCTCACTGTGATAATTTGCTGTGGAACATCTCATTCTAATTTGTAAACAGCTCTTCATGGAGCATCCTTTTGTTGATTAATCTCCCTTTTAGCTTTTACTTGTGCTAATTAACATAAAATTGAAATCTAGGTTTGTTAGCATAATGGATTTAAATAAACATGGGGCTAGTTAAATAGTATGGCCTGGCCATTAATTATCCATTGGCTTCAGTGAAGCAACTCGTCACCAACGATTGATGTTTAAACAAGAAATTCTGAGGTAAACAATTAATCCAGAGCTGTGCTCAGACTTGCCCTTTTTTTTTAGAACTGCAGTAACTATTTAAAGTAGCTTAAAATATTTTACCATTGTGTTAACTACGTGTGATGTCAAATCAGTCCTCAAATTTCCAATAATAGTTTCCTAATTTACTCATGGTTGTTGAAAGTGCATTCTCAGTTAGTTGACTGAGTGGATTGAAAACTATATAATTAACTACATAATCTTTAATATTTTTATGTTATTGATTTTTTTGGGGGGAATAAAATTTGCAGTTTCTAACTTTTTTCCCCCCCAAAAGCTTGTAATCTCATCACATGAATCGCAAGCTATCATTGGCAAGGACATGAGGTTCAGAATAACTGTAACAACATTTGTTTAGCTTAATTTCTTGGCCAGAATCAAATCAATTGAATTACAATGAAAGAAACACTATATCCCTTTTTCCAATGTTGTGTAGCTGGCGACCCTTTTGATCTGAGTAGAAGTGTTTTGTTTCTGAACCACCCCCCCAAACCCATCACCCAATCTTACTCTCAGCTTTTAATGTTTAGACAGATATAATCGATGAGGTTCTTGGCTTGGCTTCACACTGGGATCGGGTAGAAAAACAACCAGACGATTTTTCACTGGCTTAACAAACACACAGCACGAAATCCTTTTTTTTTAAAAAAAATACTTGATCCTCTTATCCCTGTTCTGCCAGCAAGTGTCCTCTCCTACTCATTTCAAAATAAATAAAGTTGAAGGCTGGGCAACTGTTAATGACATGTTGGCTTGGACGCAGTATACTCAGTCCAGCATAGCATGAGTAAGGAACTTCTGGTAACAATCTGACTTGATTGTGCTTAGTCTACCAACACGGCCAGCATGTGTCCATTCAAAGGTTAGCTAGGGTAGATGCAAAAGTCAACTTGACAATTTGATCCTTCGTAGAATCCCTGTAGTGGTGAAGGAGGCCATTTGGTCCATTGAGCCTGCAGCAACAACAATTCCACCCAGGTCCTATCCCCTTAAACATTGTATTTACCCTGCTAATCCCTCTGATAAGAGGCAATTTATCACGGCCAATCCAAAGAACCCACACATCCTTAGAGTGTGGGAGGAAACCCACACGGACTCTGGGAGAATGTGCAAATTCTATAGAGTCACCCGAAGCCGGAATTGAATCCGGGTCTTTAGCACTATGAAACAGCAGTGCTAACCACTGTGCCACGCTTTAAAGACACTCGATAGTCAGGCAAACTTCGTTTCTCCCCAGCAGAGAATTGAACTCCATTCTCCAGCATGGACAGGCAGAGATTGTAACAAGCCTTGTGTTACTGAGGAGTTGCTTTGCATTACTGAAAATTAAATGACCCCCATTCTTTTATTTGTTGTCCCGAGTATGCTTGCATCAAAACTGCAATGAAATTTCTGTGAAAATCCCCTAGTTGCCACGCTCCAGCACCCGTTCAGGTGCACCGCTAAGGGAGAATTTAGCACTGCCAATGCACCTAACCAGAACATCTTGCGGACCGTGGGAGGAAACCAAAACACCTGGAGGAAACCCATGCAGATTCTGCACAGACAGTGACCCAAGCCGGGATTCGAACCCAGGTCCCTAATGCTGTGAGGCAGCAGTGCTAATCACTGTGCTGCAATGCCATCCATATAATTCTTGCAGATTTTGTTTTTAATGAAGGAATGACTTTTGTTCTACTGCTGTCATTGAAAGTCCTTGGCTCAAATAGATAGAGGGCACTTTCCTTAATAACTGAAGGAGGTAGCCTTGTAGTACGAATTAATGTGACAGAGCAAAAGACATCTAGAATTATTTCCCTTTTTGAACTAATGAACTACTCAGATGGGCAGCACGGTGGCACAGTGATTAACACTGCTGCTTCACAGTGTCAGAAATCTGATTTGATTCCAGCATTAGGTGACTTTCTGTGTGGAGTTCACACGTTCTCTGTGTCGGCGTGGGTTTCCTCCAGGTATTCTGGTTTCCACCACCTGTCCAAAGATGTGCCAATTAGGTGGATAGTCCATGTTAAATTGCCCCAAGATGTGTAAGTTAGAGAGATTAATGGGGTAAATATGTGGAGCTGTGGGGATGGGGCCTGGGTAGGATGCTCAATGGGAGAATTGGTGTGGACCCGAGTGGCCAAATGGCCGCCTTCTGCACTGTAAGGATTCTATGATTCTATTCTATGATTTTTACCATTTTGTGTTAAATGAGCAAAATCCTGATGATTTTTTAAATCTTAACTCCAACAATAAACTCAAACTGCATTCTTTAGATATGTAGATAATTTGTATGATTTAGTTTTGGAGTTGTTATATAAGATTTATTGCCCATGAATTTCATTGTCAGAAGTGATAGCTGCTTTTATTGTGGATGGATTACAGCTAGTGATGCAAGGAAGGTTTGTGTTGGTTACAATTTTTTTTCCCTGAGTGGGTAATACTGGGATAGGAGAGGGCCTCGAAATAGTGCAACAAATGAAATGGCCAAAATGCACTGAAAATCAGCAAATTAAATTGTTTAAAAGCAATCCAGCAGAATGCCAATATTGCATAGAGGCAATATTGTACTGTGATCTCTCCAGCCTAGAATGCTTAGGATTGAGGCATTTCTGGAATTCAACACTTTCTGTATTGTACAATGTCTAACCACAAGCGTGTGAACTGGATATAAATATGTACCTGAGATATAAGTATGTGATAAAGAATTATAGAACTGATAAAGTGTTTCTTTAAAGAAATACTGCATCTTCCAAATTTCCAAAGCACTGTGTTGTAATAAAAGGACGATGGTATAGAGGGAATGAGACATTTCAGGTGACCCAGAATTAATACTACCAACAGGCCCAGGTTGAGGACAGTACAGTAATAATTATTTAATATACATTCGATATAAAACTGAGAATAACTTCCTTCCCCAGAAAGAGAAGTCATGTGCCAGTGTGAAAGGCTTTGATTTTTTGACATTAATCCCTATCTTTAATTAGCCATCTTTTTTGTTTCTCTGTCGTCCATCTAGCCTTTCTCCTACAGTCTTCCTATTGAAGCAGCCAAAGGCTGGCATTCCTGTTCAGTAGAAGAAATAACTACAAAGACAATCATGATCAACAATTCACAAAGTATCGCAGCACCACAGATGGGAGAGTCACGTGGGCCTGATTTTAAAAAGCAATTCCAGGGAACTAGTGTTCTTGTATTTCGCATTTCTGGATTGGAGAGGTTACAACGTACTTGGCATTGCACCAATATAGAATCTGCAAAACAGCTAAGAAAACCGACTAATTACCAACCCATTTTTTTAAAGTCGTTGTTGGGGAAACAGGCCAGAATATTGATTTGCCGGATATGAAAGACATGAAGTTGCCTGGTGCACCACTAGGCATGGAAGAGGAAGATAACAGGATAACTTTGTCCAGTTCTTTCGTTCTGGAGTTTGCACATTCTCCCCGAGTGTGTGAGATTTCCTCCTGGTGCTCTGGTTCCTCTCCTCCTTCCTTTCTGCTCCGCCCCCCCCCCCCCCCCCCCCCCCCCCCCCACACACACACACACACACACACACACACACACACACACACACACACAATCCAAAGATGTGCAGGTAAGGTGGATTGGCCATGCTAAATTACCCCTAATGTCAAGGGAATGAGATGGGGTTATGGGGATAGGACCTGGGTAGGATTGTGGCTGTTGCAGATTTGACGAGCTGAATGGCCCCCTCCTGCACTGTAGGGATTCTATATGATTAAAACCTCTTAAATAGAAGAGCCAGGCTGACAAGCGACTCATTGCTAAAGTCAAAAGCCGTCACCGACATTCCGGACACTGGCCAGTGAAAGTTGTCTGTGCATTTTATTTAGGTAAACTCTCTAGCGGAGTAGTAATACAGGAAAGTTTATTTATTAGTCACAAGTAAGGCTTACGTTAATACTGCAATGAAGTTACTGTGAAATTCCCTTGGTCGCCACACTTTGATGCTTGTTTGGGTCAATGCACCTAACCAGCACGCCTTTCAGACTGTGGGAGGAAACTGGAGCACCAGAAAGAAACCCATGCAGACACAGAGAATGTGCAAACTCCACACAGACGGTGAACTAAGCCAGGAATCAAACTTGGGTTCCTGATGCTGTGAAGCAGCAGTGTTAACCTCTGTGCCACCGTACCACTGGAGTAGCATGATTCTCTGTTACGTAAACAGCGAATAACAGTGTGAAACAATTCGCAGCAGTATAAAGGCAGGTTTTTAAAAAGCAAAAGAAAAACAAAATCACTCTTGGTTGGAATAGGAGAGAGGGAGTTGTGTGCTGAGCCAAGCTGTTGCCATGGCCAGGATTCCTGCAGGTCAAATGACTGACTTCAAAGATTGGTTTTCTCTGAAAAAGAAAATTGGGAAAGGAGCAGTGCCACACGAAGTTATGAGACAATAATAACTGCAGAGCAGGGAAGGGAATTTATGGACATATTTTCTGAAATGGCGTTTCAGTTCCAGAATTCCAGAAACAAAGTGTTTTTATTTTTCTGCCAGGGAACTCTGCCATTTGGTAGTCGAGGTAGCAATAAATTTGAGACTGTGGAACCTGACCACCTCATGTAAGGGCTCCACAGTTTAGCCTTCTAGTAATTGGGTACATAAATCATTGCCGCCAGTAAATCTCCTCAGTGTTTATTGAGGGACTGCCTTGACATTTAATTCTGTACCTGATATGTTTGGAGAAAAAGGGAAGTTAAAACTGAGGATCCCAGTACTTGTCTTCATGAACAGACTCTGGGAGTCATGGCCAGAAATGTAAACTGAGTGCCTTCATAAACTTGCAATTATTCCACATATTCTAATGCTGCGAAGCTTAGGATTGGTAGGGAAATTTTGCAGTTTGACATACGTAACGAGATTTTGTGACTGTTTTGATATTATTGTCATGGTGAGGAAGGAAGTTGTTGGTAATGCATAGCCATGATTGCTCTGCACTAAGAACTGGTTTGCCTCTAATCTAAAATATGCCAATAGCTAATTGTCCAAAATGGCATTAGACTTCAAAAGACAGTTGTTGTTCTTTGCATGTAATACATCTACTCTTGACAGCAATAAAAGGAAGTGGGACGTGATTCACCTGTCCCCTGGGTGGAGTGCCTTCAGATACAGAAGGAATCTGGGTATTGTGTGTTTTTACTCTCTGGCCACAAATCAAACACAGGTATTGTACCCATCACCTTATCACTTTTATATAGTGTAATTAGCATGGGAGATAGTGGTGTAGTGTTGATATTACTGGAATGGTCATTCAAAGGCCCAGGGAACTAGGGTTCAAATCCCATGATGGCAACTAATGGACCCATTTGGTTCACTAATACCTTTTTAGGAAAGGAAATCTGCTGTCCTTATCTGGCGTGGCCTCAGCAATGTGGTTGACTGTCAACTATCTTCTGACATAGCTGAGTCAGCCACTCAGTTCAATCTTAATTAGGGACAGGCAGCAAATGCTGACCTTACCAGTGATGCTCACCTGAGAAGAATGTAGGGGGGAAAGAAAGCTGGTTTATTATAAGTCATCTTCCTGTCAATTTCAGTTGACGGGTGCATCTAGACAATCGTTTTTGTTTTTGAATACAACGAGTGGTTAGGATCTGAAATGCACTGACTGAGAGTGTGATGGAGGCAAATTTGGATCGTGGCTTTCAGAAGAGGGCTAGATAAGCTGTTGAAGAGGAAAAAATTTGCGGGGCTAGGAGGTAAAAGGGAAGTGGGGTTAGTGGGACTGCTCTCGCAGACAGCGGCATGACCATGATGAACTAAGAAGCATTCATTTTGCTGCAAATGTTCATCGATTAAAGAAAACTCATCTTGACGCATGCCCACAGACCCAGTCATAGAATCATGTCCATTGTTGACTTTAAATGAAACTAGAAAAGTGCGATAATTGCCTGTGGTATTATGAAATCAATTATTTGCAAGACCGATAGTAATCATGTATGCTGAGTTGTTTCTATTTTAGTTTACCTGCTTCTCTCCCTCCCCCCACCCCCAAACACACATCCAAACAAAAGCTACAGATTTAAAATAAAGAAGCATTTTCCACATTACAGCAAATAATGCATTTGCTTCAATTCCACATTTGCTGACCACATTTCTCCCTGGAACGTGTGCACTTCTAATATTCTTCAAATTACCTCTGGCCAGATTGGATTCCTATTTGAAAGCGAGTGGAATTCTTTGTTTTTTTCCCTTAATATCATCTTTCACTCCTGCTCCTAATTCACTTCTGAACCCAATTTGGACCAACAAAATATGTTTCCCAAATGAGGTTTAATGATCTAATCCGCAGTTAAAAATTTTGTTTTTTAAATTTTGTAATTCACAGAATCTTTCAACGTTCCACTTTTTGAATAATTTTTGAAGCGAGAGCAGTAAGAGAGCTGATTAAGTATGAATTTCGCTCAATTGCTTTTCAAGGTTCTGAGTAAAATCAAATGCGTGCGAAACATATTTTAGCTAATCATTATATGATCCAAGTAATTTTTTTCTGTTTTTGTGTACTCACTGCTGTTCAAAAATCTGATGAATTGTGGTTTTTGTGGTGCTGTACTAAGATTAGACAACTGGAGCACACGCCTATTTACTTGAATTTGATGCAAGTTATTCATAGTACAAAGAGTAGCCTGTACTATTACTTAACAAGTGTCTTACCTGGCTATGCCAAATGAATCATTGTTTGCCCACATCCCAGTTGATTTACTCCTTTATCAAATCAGATTATAATAGCCTATTTGTTCCTTGGCACTGGCAGAGTGAAGCCCGGAACATTTTCCTTCAAAATAGAAGTACGCTGTCAGCGTGCAAGGCTGTATAAAGAATTTAATGGACATGAACAAGTGCCTCTGCCACCGCAAGCGATGCGTCTGTCAAATAACAGATTAAGAATAGAAGCTCAACATTTCACTTGACGCATATCTCTATTTGGAAGCTCAAGTTGTGATCTTTCGAACGTAGAAATGGACCCCAATGTTATAAGACAGAATCAAAATGACTTGAAGGACTCATTTCAAGGGGAGAAAGAGAAACTTGCCAAAGCAGTAGCTCTATTGGGGGCAGCACTGTGACACGGTGGTTAGCCTTACTGCCTCACAGCGCTAAGGACCTGGGTTAATTTCCGGCCGTGGGCGACTTGTCTCTGTGTAGGCTGCACATTCTCCTCATGTCTGCATGGGTTTCCTCCAGGTGCTCTGGTTTCCCCTCTCAGACCAAATATGTGCGAGTTAGGTTGATTGGCCATGACAAATTGCCCCTTAATGTCAGGGGCATTAGGAGGGTAAATATGCGGGGTTATGGGGATAGGACAGGACCTAGTTGGGATTATTGTCGGTGCAGTCTCGATTGGCCAAATGGCTGCCTCCTACACTGTGTAGATCGTATGATTCTTCAAGTGATAAAGTACATCCGTTCATGAAATAATTCCATTCGAACACACATTCGGTAATCTACCAAGACAACGATCCAGCAGCCAAATTTAGTTGTGCTCCTGACTTACAAGCACAGCAGCAATTCTGATTTTGAAAAAAAATTGCTCTTACTTTCAGCACCATTTTGGCAGTCCCATTTAATAAGATGTTAATTTGTGCTGTTAAAGTTGGTTTTGAGACAATTCGATTGGATTTTCTTACCTCAAAGAACCAGGAGAGGAGCACAGTTCAAGTCGCATGCACCCACTATTAGAAACCAGTGTGCTTCTTGTCAGTTGATTTTTATGGAAGGATGTTTAAGGCGATGGATGCCTATACTTTTCCTAATTGAAAGTAGGAAATTACTCCCAGACTAAGGCTAGCATCAGTCTGATAGAATCAAAAGGTCCAACAACCTTGTCCAACAATAAAGCTTAACTCCAGCATTGAAGAAACATCTCATTTATGGGACTAGCGCTGTTATCTCTCAAAAACTCTCACTGACTCTGGGACACTTTATGCAATGTTCAAATAACACATCATGCTTCACGAATTAGAAGTAAATGGAATGAATAGCACAGAAATGCTCCTTTTGGCCTAACAAGCCTATTCCATTGTTTAGCTCTCTATCAGCTGCCTACCAACCCTCCTCATCTGTCTGATAATCTGCAATTTCATTCACAGTTGAGTTCATTTCATAATTTTTAAAGTTGATATGTGTGTCACAAGTAGGTTTACATTAGCACTGCAATGAAGTTACTGTGAAAGTCCCCTAGTCACCACACTCTGGTGCCTGTACGGGTACACTGAGGGAGAGTTTAGCATAGCCAATGTATTTAACCAGTATACCTTTTGGACCAGAGGGAGGAAACCCATCAGACACAAGGAGAACGTGCCGAGTTCACACTGATGGTAACCCAAGCTGAAAATTGAACCCGCATCCCTGGTGCTGAGGCAGCAGTGCTAACGACTGTGCCAACTAAGGGAAGCTGTGCTTAAATACTTAATCTTAAATACTCCTTTGTGATAGTACATTCCATGTTCTAGCCACTGAAGAAATTTTCTCCAATTTATTGGTAATTATGATATACGTGTGGCACCTAGCATTAGTTTCCTCTCTCAAGTAGCAACACCTTAAAACATTCAGAAAGAGATAGTTAATATGCATGAAAGCTCAGCATCTGAAACAGAAATTCCCTAGCCTAACTGCATATTGAGACAAATTATTCTTCAAATTTTGAGGTGATGCAGGGAATAGAGTAACCAATGGATTATGTTGTGCTGCATTTCCACTGGAAAAGAAATGGTGAAACCGCCTCCATTTGGAAGTTTGCATGTTCCCATTGCTGTGTGAAAGCATTTGGTGTGAACAGAGTTGTTAAATGATATTGAAAGTAGGGACCCATACGTGATCAGTGTCACTTTGAGTATGATTGTAAAATCTCAACAGAAAGATACAGATTGCTGGTTGACACTTGGATCTTACTGCTGGACGATACAGATAACCCTTTGTTCTACCATGAAAAATAGCTCACATCCAGCCTCTGCATGTGGAGTCCCTTCAACAACTTTTAAACCATTGTGCTGTGAGTAGCAGCTGAAGTCTTTCTTGGATGCGCAGAGAGAATTATTCACCTACATTGAGATGATGTGGCACCACATTACTGGAACTGCACCAGGGTACTTCACCAGTTCAAAGGTAGCTAGGAAAGCAGACTATTGAAATCAATGACCTGCTTGATTGCTCTTGACAGTTTAGTGAATGCAGGGTTTGTCATTAGGAGCTGCTGTAGATGTCCCGTCAACCTTCTAGATGAGCTCTCTTGCAGCCTAATGGATGCTGATGGCCTCAAGTTAATATATAATGGAAGAATAATACAGCTTGTTTGTCCTTTACCTTCAAGGTTGTGCATTCAACTTGGCAGTGAAGCAAACTTTACATAGAATCTCCTGCAACTGTTTCAGCTCCACCCATTTAGCCTCTTGGTTAAGCCAATAACAGTTATCAGTCTCTAACAATGCAATTTTGCCAAAACATGCACTTGCTGTAGCCACCTGTTATATCTGTAAAGGAGTGCGTTAGGGAGTGGAGAACCTTGTGCTTTGCGAAAAACGAATTTGTTTCACGGGGCATTAAGATACTAAGAATACATTACAGAGAGAGACTGAAACCAATACCTAATTCATTCATGAACCAAGAATAAAGCAGTGTGCAGTGTTCCAGTATTTTTAAAAAACATTGAAATGTTAATGACATTATGGTTTTGTTCTGATTATTTAAACTGCAGTGGCCGTCCCAAATTTCATCATGGTTTATTATTTTAATTTAGTAATATTACAGAAACTCTCCTACCTGAACTGATGAGGGCGGACTCCTCACAGTTGCCTGAAACGACCATTAAAACATTATGTGACGCGACTTGAGGCACTTTAGGCCCTGTTAACTCAGTTTAGTCATTTTGGAATTGGGTTGAAGCCATTGACTGCTAATGGACAAAACCTGTAGTCTTGGCAGAATTCAACACAAATTTTATTGACTGGTTTCCCTGCCACATCATGTGGTCTTTTTCATTATCTCTGTGAATTTCCCTGCAGATTCTCCACGTTCTTTTTTTTCTATCGAAATTTATGTTTAATTAAAGAATCTTTGATTTCGAAATCAACCTAATCAGAATCATAGAACCATACAGCACAGCAGCCAGTGAACTCAGTTAGCTGGACAGCTGGCTCATGATGTATGCCAACAGTGCAGGTTCAATTCCTATACTGGCTGAAGTAATTCATGAAGACCCACCTTAATTTTGTCCCTCGCCTGAGCTGTGGTGATCCTTGGGTCAAATCGCCACCCTTTGAGGGAGAGAGCGCAGCCTATGGTCATCTGAGACTGTGGCAACTTTACCTTTTTACAGAAAGCTAATCAGTTCATTATGCTTGTGAAAAAAGCTATCCAATTAGATCTTTTCCCAGTACCCACAAATGTCTCTCCAAGTATTTATCCAATTTCCTTCCGAAAGTTGTCATTTGATCTGCTTCCGCCATCTTTCAAGCTGTTGTGTTCCTGATTGTAATTTGCTGCGTAAGTCTCTGCCCATCTCATTTGGTTCTTTTGCCAGTTGCCCTTAAATCTGTCTCCACATGTCACTGACCCTTCAGAAAAGTTATTCACTTTGTTGGTCAACTGCAGAAATGTGCATGTTCTTGAAGAGATCCTAACTTTGTCAAGGCATATAGTTGACTGGTCCCAGTATTTTGATTTTGTTTTCAAGATGAAAACTGTGTCCAAGGCTGAGTCACAAATATAAGTCTTCATCTGTTTCTTGTACATGTTTAATTTGATTGTTTTTTTTTGAAATGCATATTGTATTTTAATAATTTAGTTCTGCCAGTTTTAGAAAAAAAATCTGAACCGTCCTTCCATCATTTACCGACATTTGCGAGGCAGAAATAAACATGAGATTATATTAGTCCCAGGTTGCTTTTGTCATGCGATTTACAATTAAAGAGAAATGAGATTAGTTTGAAAGCTGTTGGCCACAATTAAGTTGTTTTAATGCTCTGAGGACCTTGGTAATTGGCTCAGGGAAAACAAAGAATATTCCTCGCCATAGCTTTTAATTAATCTGTGGAGCCAATTTGGAAACTGGCGAGGAGCTTGAAAGGTTATGCAATGTTACTTTTGAAGTTGTTTTTTGCTCGCTTCTATGCATGCGGAGAATCAATTTTATCATGGCACACGGAATTGCCCACGCTAAGAGCTCTGACACATGAACTCATTTGAACATGGGCAGTACAAGCATAAAATGTCATTATGCAATATAGAACTAGTGTACCCAAATCTCTACACTCTGAAACTAGTATTGAGCTACTTCAAAGTGTCCCTCTTGTCAGGACATGCTTAACCCATCAGAATTTTCTTCTTTCCAAGCCTCCTCCACTGAACTGTCCATGGGGGTGATGCAGACCTGGGCTCCAGGGTTAATTTATGAAGAGAGATGGCACAAACGATTTTATTCCCTTTCGTTTAGAAAGTTTGGCATGAGTTGACTTAAGTCCTTAATTTATTGAGGTCGAACAGATCAGATAAATATGGAGAAACTATTTCCATGGCCTAGGGCATTGAGGACAAGGGAGCATAATTTAATCATTGTTCGGGAGGCAATGGCCTAATGGTATTATCAGTAGACAATGAATCCAGAAAGTGAGCTAAAGTTCTGAGGACCCAAGTTCGAATCCTACCACAGCAGGTGGTGGAATTTAAACTCAATAAAAAAAAATCTGGAATTAAAAATCCACTGATGACCACAAAAACATTGATGGAAAACCCCACCTGGTTCACTAATGTTTTTTAGGAAAAGAAATCTGTTGACCTTACCTGGTCTGGTCTACATGTGACTCCAGCACCCCAGCAATGTGGTTGACTCTTAATTGCTCTCTGAAATGGTCTAACAAACCATTCAGGTCAGGGGGCAACTAGGGATGGGCAATAAATGTTGGCCAGCCAGCAATGCAGATGTCCCACGTATGAAAAAAAAGATTCAAGGTGGTAGAGGCTAGGAATTCTCTGCCTGAAAACTCTTGATGTTAGATTACTTGCTATTTTAAAACAAGAAAGGGAAATGTCTTTGGTTAACAAAATCTGAGGGATATGAAGCAAAAACGAATGTAGAGTTGGGTTGCAAAATGGCCATGATTCCACTGAATGGCAGACACACTCGGGAAGCTAAATGGCCCAATGCCGTTCCTATCTTTGTAGTTATCATTGTGGTATAGTTGGTTGTATATGAATTCCTCCTCTTCAATGGCTGCAAATACTTCTCAACAATAAGTTGTGCTTGGTATTAAAATTCATTCGCTAAGATATTGGTTTGGAGCTTGCAATGGGCTACATCAAAGCCCAAATATAATTGGCATAATCAGTGGCATTAAAGAAAATGTATTATTAAATCGAGGCTAATCTATTGTTACTGATTCATGGAAGCAGTTCACAATAGCAACTTGAATTCCTATAGTACCTGTAACATAGTAAAATGCTCCAGGGTGCTTTGTAGTCATCAACTATTTAGTACATTTGTATTTGCTCCATCCTTTCAGATGTAATCTAAATAGGCCTAAAGAGTCTCCTTGAATCTTTGATTTGACCTAATCATCACTCTGCCCTTGCATTCCGTTAAATGACCAATACAGGTGCTGTTTTACTTGGTCTAGGGGCCGTTTGTCTAGACCTGGATTTTGGCCCTCCTGTGCCCTCAAGTCTCCTGTCCACATCATTTCATCCTTCACCTGCTGAACTTGTTTCTGAAAGCAGTCCACGCTATACTTTGAATTGCAGCCTATTGTGTGGAGGTTGAATGAGGTGGAAACAATGTGGATGATGATACTTGTGGCAAGCAAACTAGTGTTCCCTCACTCACTTAACCATCAACCAGACTTCTCCCTTAAACTTCCTCCTTTCACCTTGAACCTGTGCTCCCTTGTAATTGACACTTCCACCCTTGGAAAAAGTCACTGATTATCCACCCTGTCTATGCTCAACCTCCACCTCATCCGTACCAACTTACAAATCGTGATGAATGAGAATGATTTTGGGAATTCCCAAGCAGCCATTCATGGATGAAGTGCCACTCAACATCTGGACTTGGCGACTGGAGTACTGTCAGCTGATATCAGTGCTGATGACCAGGATAGTGTTTGATACCCTGTTGATCACTTACCACAGAATACCTTGGTTTTGATGTCATTTTGGCATGGATGGATTCCTCATTGTTGAAGAAAAGGAACCTGTACACAACCAGTTAAATCACATCCCACTTTGTTCATGTATTAACCAGAAAATTTTGCTATTCTATCCCTCAGAATTGTCCCAAAATGAGCGAGAGGCAAAAAATGTCTACGTAGGGGATAACATTTTAGATGTCAGTACATTATGCCAAGTCCATTGTGTCAGTTCTGGAAACAGCTCACACTAAAATTTGTGCTGACACTCACCTTGCCAATAGATAGAAGCCTTCATGGATAACATGAACCAGAACAGCACACATGAGCAAACACCTGCATTGGCTCCCGGTCATGCAACATCTTGACTTTTAAACTTCTCACCATTGTTTTCAGATCCTCCGTGGCCATTCTATCTCTATATTCTCCTCCAGCCCTGCTAGCCTTTGAACTAGCTGCACTCCTTTTATCCATCCCCAATTATAATTGTGCCAACATTTGTGCCTATGCCTTCAGTTGCCTAAGCCACAAGTGTTTTGTTGTGTTGTTGGAATCTAGACAGGTCTATTCTCCCAAAGTAACACTCCCAAAGTAACCCTCCCCAACATCTGTCATCTTCACTAGCTCGCCTTTCCCCTTTAAGACACTCATTAAAACCAATCTCAGACCAAGTTTTTACGATTTGGTATCGTGCTTTGTTTTATAACCCGGTAAAGTGCCTTGGGGCGTTGCTTTACTTTAGTATATATGCTGCTGTTTGGCCAAATAGGCCGTGGTGTTTGCATTGTGGCTGGTGAAGGGTTCCTCCTTTGATCTTGTGCCACTTGCAAGAGCAAGTGAAAGTAAATCTGGAGAACTTGAATGCGCACCAGAAAAGTATTCACGCAATCTTTAGCATGGCAGCTAAGGTTCAAATCCCAGCCCAGACTTGGGATGGTGCCCACTTTATTCCATAAGGAGTTTGGCCAGGGGAAAAGTTCCAATCAGGATGCAAAAAGAGACTTGTCTGTGCCAGCTGCTATCCAGCAATTGTGCTGACAACACTGCCCTCCCACAGATAAGGTAAATGGATGTAATTGGAGGGCCCCACTGAATTCACACCGGGTGGGCTACACGAGACTCATGTTCCCTCTGCTGCAGCCTTCGAGTGTTTTCTTGGGGATGTTTGAACATCTCCAGAGAAGAGAGATACAGTGCAAATAAGCTCATAAAAGTTTTATTTTTGGATGAGGCTATTTGTGGCTAGGAATACTGTTTTCCTGCTGATGCTTATTGGATCCAGAATTCGTGGGGGTTTTGGCTTATTGCGTCTAAACATTAAGCATACATTGCTGTGCCGCAAATCATTTAAGTGGTTCAGCAAGACTAATGACTTGTGTGTGGCAATTATGCATCATTGCCAGCTCAACAAAGTTCCCCAAGAAGTTTTTTTTCAATGAACATGGTTAAGATGAATTGGCTACAAGATACTAACCCCTTAGGAGTAGCTACCAACTGCCCCTAATTCTGACCTTTACAATGCCCAAAACCACCTTGCATACCTATCTCAAGTAATTTGCCTTTGAAAATGCTGCCCCAAGAATCTTTATGGGATGCAGTTGAAACTGTTTGCTTTGTTCAAGGTCTGGATTGGGCTATTGACTGGGAGAAGCCTCCGCATCTCTTCAGGAAGACCTAATTTCACGAACAAGTGGCCTGCTATCCCTTTTGGTGGTCTGAACTGAAGTGTTTCAGGTTCAGTGCCAATAACTTAGAGTACTGCCAAGCACAGCAATGTCTGTATATATTCGTAAGAGTAATGGTGCCATACAGCTTTTGTGGTTAAACATACTTGCACAATGGGCTCTGCTGTTTTGATAGGGTAAACAGGTATCGTAAGACTGGAGAATGCTTGACGCCCTTGAATATTACTAACTGGTCATTAACACTTTCCTTAGAGGATGGATTTACGTCTGGGAAGGACAACTGAGATAAAGCAGAAGCCAAAAGCATTATTGGATGTTGCTTGATGAGATCTTTTATAGAAATGACTCTTTAATTCGTGTTCAAATTTTTCGTGTGAAAAGTGAATCCTGGGCTGCATTTAATGCCCTCGCCCATGGTGAGCTTGGTGGTGGGGGGAGGCGGAGGAGGGTGCATACTCCTGTGGCCACCTTGTATCTGCCCCAGGGAAGGCTAGTGTATGGTTCTCTTCCCCTGTAATGAATGCCCACATAAGGCCCTCATTCCACCACTGCTGGTGTTAACCCAGTGGCAGACAGAAGACTCACCATGCATGAAGCTCAAAACGTAAGACCTGCTTATTGGCTTCCACAATGGTCTGGGGCCGTCCCTCATCCAAGGGTACACTGCAGCTGATTGTGGCATCCAGCATTGGGAAGGGGGGGAGAGCTGAGAGTCAACCCCTTGCCCTTGCTGCTAACCCTCGTGATCCTGCTCCCACCATCGCTCTTTGAGCCAAATCCATTATCTCAGGTGGCAGAGGCCTCTGTCACCCTGATGGCAGTGCTGAACAGTAAGCAGCTGCAGTCCTCTGACTATAGTAGCTCTTGATGGTTGGGTATTCTGCCCCCCCGGAGGGCCCACTGCTGCCTACTTAAGTGGCTGGCACTTTGGTAGGCCTTTCTAGAAAGAAGAGATGCGATGGTGAAATGTGGTATGGGGCTCTCGCTGACTTCCCGACCGGCGAGCAAAACCTTCATTAAATACTACTCATCTCTGAGTAAATTTGGTTTGCAACCTTTCTAATCTGGTAGATCTTCATTATTTTCTTAAATCTCTTCTGATTTAAAATCTTCACCATACAGCCTCCTATATTGTGTAAAAGCCTAGCAAAAAAATTAACTTGAAGTTGAACAATTCCAATGGAGTGGTAGACCATTCCCATCCAGATGCTCCGGTTTCCTCCCACAGTCCACAGATGTGCAGGCTAGGTGGATTGGCCATGTTAAATTGCCCCTTAGTATCCCAAGATGTGTAGGTTAGGGGATTAGTGGGATAAATGTGTGGGTTTACAGGGATAGGGCAGAGATGGGCTTGGGTAAGATGCTCGGTCGGAGAGTCAGTGCAGATTCGATGGGGTGAATGGCCACCTCCTGCACTGTAGGGATTCTATCATTTACTGACATTCTAATCTGGATCTTTTTTGACATAGTTTGAAAGAAGTGTGATCTATACATACAAGGTTTCTTTCACATTAAGTCTTCATCTCTTTAAAAGTGATTAAGCTTGAAGTTGTTTTTATAATGTGCCTTTCCACCACCATCACCCCCGTCCCCTTTTCACTGGGCTCTTTATCATTTTCGTGTTTCATTGTTATTGATTTTTATCACTGTTCATTCATCTCCTCTATTCTTACCTGCATAGTTCAGTGCTGTGTCTAGCCTTGAAGACCACATAACTGTTCTTTCCTATAGCTGAAGATCTGAAGACCTGTCTCCAACCTAAACCAAACTACCTGAGTTGGCAGATTATCTGACTAGCTGTGAAATTTTAAAGGATCAAGCCCCTCTATAAATAACCCTTTTTTTAATCGTCAGTGGTGATTGAATTGCTTTCTCTCATGCACACAAGTAAAACTCTCGACCTCTGATGAGTGATCCAGAATATTCTTTTGTGCTCCATAAAAACAAAGGAAGGTGAGGCAAAATCTCAGTCAGACTCTTGCTGCTTCTGGTTTTTAACCATCTCGCCACCTTCATTGGAAACCACTGGTAAACTTGTTCATGCTTTATTTTAAAAATTTCCTGAGCTTGCTTCATTAATGGCTGGTGGCGGGGGAGAATGTTGTGTTTATTGAATGCAACTGAGTCTAAAGAGAAAAGATGTGCATTAACATATAATGTCTTTGTTGTTCCCTCACTGCTTGGTTCACTTTTGAAACACCTTCAATATTATAATATAGATCCCAATGGATCCCAACCTTTTATATTTCACCATGTACCTCCATACTATAAAAATATTTTGAGGCACACTTCCTAGTTTCTCTGAACTGCCCTCGCGCAAGAGACGTTTTTGGGATGATGTTCAGCCTGGTTTTTCCAGAGCCCACTTCACTTCAGGTCCGCTGCTTGCAGCGCATTCTCTAATCAGAGGCTGTTTCTCCTTTGCTTATTTTAGTTGGTTCCTGTTTTGTGCCATCCGTCGTCTTCCCTTACTGGGAATTTTTATCTCCTCATCTGATTTTTTAAAAAATATTTCCCTTTGTCTCACTTCTCCCAGGGTTTTTGCACCCTTTTTGAGTTATCACTCTTCTTGCGAGAACATGGGACCTTTGTCTTTAGCTCTGAGTCCCATTGGCCATAGGCATGGACCTGACCAACATAAAATAATCTAAACTGTGCGTGTGCGGTTTTTTTTCCTGGCCACATATGCCGTGGGAGACCTGTGGTTCACCACACTTTGGAGATGCTGACCACTGAGGTTAAGACAAAGGTTAACTTTAGTTTAATTACATGAACTTCAGTCATTCTGAATCTTTTTCTCTCGAGGCATGCTTAGGGTGACTTCACAGTACACCAGTTGGGTACTATTGGTACAGGTAAACACCATGGTGAAACTTCTCTGAACAGGATCCCCAAAAGAACAATGAGGTTAATAGCCAAGTTTTTTTGTTGAAGGAAGAATGTGAACCAATCCACCAGGTGAGCTCTCGAGGCATCTTGAAGGGAATTGCTTGATAGAGCAGACGCAGCACGGTTTCATTAAAGGGAAGTCATGTCTGACAAATTTACTGGAGTTCTATGAGGATGTGTCTAGGGCGGTGGATAGAGGAGAGCCAGTGGATGTGGTCTTTCTGGATTTTCAGAAGGCGTTTGACAAAGTACCTCACAAGAGGTTATTGCAGAAGGTCGAGAGACATGGAGTTGGGGGTAGGGTGTTAGCGTGGATAGAGGATTGGTTGTCAAATAGGCAGAGAGTGGGGGTCAACGGGCGCTATTCAGATTGGCGGGTGGTGACTAATGGAGTGCCCCAGGGGTCGGTGCTGGGGCCTCAGCTTTTTACCATTTATATCGATGATCTGGAGGAGGGAACTGAGTGTAGGGTGTCGAAATTTGCTGATGACACCAAGTTTGGGGGAACAGCAAATTGTGCAGAGGGTGTGGAGAGTCTGCAGAAGGATCTAGATAGGCTGGGCGAATGGGCCAGGAAATGGCAAATGGAATTTAATGTTGGCAAGTGTGAGGTGGTCCACTTTGGTAGGAATAATGGTAGGAAGGACTATTACTTACGTGGCGAAAAACTGCAGCAGGCGACGGTGCAGAGGGACCTCGGGGTCCTTGTGCATGAGTCGCAAAAACCCAGCTTGCAGGTGCAGCAGGTGGTCAGGAAGGCGAATGGGATGCTGGCCTTCATAGCGAGGGGGATTGAATATAAAAGTAGGGAGGTCTTGCTGCAGCTGTATAGGGCATTGGTGAGGCCGCAGCTGGAGTACTGTGTGCAGTTTTGGGCGCCGCACCTGCGCAAAGATATTTTGGCCCTGGAGGGAGTGCAGAGGAGGTTTACTAGGCTGATACCGGAGTTGAGGGGGTTGAGCTATGAGGAGAGGCTGAATAAACTAGACTTGTACTCATTAGAGTTTAGAAGAATGAAGGGAGATCTCATTGAGACGTATAAGATGATGAATGGGATGGATAGGATAGAGGTGGAGAGACTCTTCCCGCTCAAAAAAGACAGTAGGACTAGGGGGCACAGCCTCAAGATAAAGGGGGGGGGGGTGGTTTAGAACGGAGTTGAGGAGGAACTTCTTCACTCAAAGGGTGGTGAATCTCTGGAATTCTCTGCCCATTGAAGTGGTGGAGGCTGCCTCGCTAAATATTTTTAAGACGCGGGTTGATGGGTTTTTGATAAGAGAGGGGATTAAGGGTTATGGGGAGAGGGCAGGAAAATGGAACTGAGCCACGACAGATCAGCCATGATCTTATTGAATGGCGGGGCAGGCTCGAAGGGCTAGATGGCCTACTCCTCCTATTTCTTATGTTCTTATGCCATGAGGTCTCTTTAGGTCAGAGACCAGAGGATTTTCCCTGATGACCCAGCCAACATTTATCCCTCAGCCAATATGTTAAATGGGCATTATGTTCATTATTTCTTTGCTGTTCGTAGAGCCTGATAGTGTGTATGTGAAAGGTGCATGTCTTAAAACTTACTGTTCAAGACTACTTTGCTAATTGCAAGGCATTTTAGGATGTCCTGAGATTGCAGTATTTGCTATAAAAATGCAAATCCCTCTTTTGGCTCTCTTACTGTTGCCTGAACCAGTAGGCCAGGCCTCTTTTTAACATTCCATGTGTAAGACCATATCCTGACAATGTGGGACACCCTCAGTAATGTACTGAAACATCAACCTAAAATATATCTCCGTGTCTGCAGTGGGGCTTGACACAAGGATGTTTGCAATTCAGAGGAGGCAGCACCTTATTGAGACACCACTGGCACCTTTTACAATTTTCCAAATTGATTCTTTCCAAGTAAACATTAGCACTGTCCAGCTATCTGTGCAAAGTCATGAGGTTAGGGCGATCAAAGGGAAAATTCCATACCGACAGCACCTCTTCTCCTAAAATGTACACATTATTGCAATACCAAGTGATCCACTAGGTGGAAATCCAGTAAACCCCATGCAGTTTTCAGAAACCACTCACTCCTGTTGATTGACTGAAGTCCAAGCTGGTTGAATTTGTTGACATTAATTCCACTAGTCATACACTAGTCTGTGTATTGCCTCACCCTCATGCTAACCAAATGGTTATCTGCGAAACATAATTTAGCAATCGTCCCTCTAACGAGGGAAACATCTCTCTTAATTCCTTTCTATATATTTCACACAATTTTAATGTTTGCTCATCTCATCTGCAGCATAATTTGTTTTGTCATGTGATGCAGTAATTGACATCCAGTCCAAGGCATTATGACCCTTGCCTTTAAAGCAGTGATTCTGAAATCTTTTCATTAGAGGACCACTTGAGCAAAACAAACAATCCTGCAGACCACCTACCAGTCCTATCTTCCCTGTTTTCAGTTGCTACTGCTAACAAGCATGAGGCAGCACAGTGGTTAGCACTGTTGCCTCAGCACCAGGGACCTGGGTTTGATTCCCAGCTTGGACGAACCAAAGAATCCACACTGTCTTTGTGGAGTCTACACACTCTCCCTGTGACTGCGTGGGTTTCCTTCGCATGCTCCAGTTTCCTCCCATAGACCCTCGGCGTACTTGAACAGGTGCTGGAGTATGTTGAATATAGGATTCTCACTGTAACTTCACTACAGTGTTAATGTAAGCTGACTTGTGACACTAATAAATAAAGTTAAACCTCAGAATCAGTGGGAAGAATTGCCTTTGAGGCACCCATGAGGTGATGGTTGTCTCCAAGTTGGAGAGTTTTTGTCTTCCATCATGCTCCACTTTGCTTTCAGCCCCACAAGTGCTAAAAATCTGATCTGTGTATATCGTACCAGTAAGCTAAATCTTTCCTCATAAACCTATGTTATTGCTTCTGCTTGTGGTGGGTGCGGGCTATGCACACTGGAATGGTTTGGTTGTTCGAGATGAGGGTTATATGGCCTGGTCTTCACTAACTGGGGAACATAGAACATTACAGCGCAGAACAGGCCCTTCGGCCCACGATGTTGCGCCGACCAGTTTTTTAAAAAAAAAACACTGACCCACTAATCTAAACCAATCCCTTTTCGTCCATAAACCTATCCACAGATCTCTTAAACGCCCCCAAACTAGGCGCATTTACAACCGCAGCAGGCAGGGCATTCCAATCCCTCACCACCCTCTGGGTAAAGACTTACCCCTGACATCCGTCCTATAACTACCCCCCCTTAATTTAAAGCCATGCCCCCTCGTGCTAGCTTTCTCCATCCGAGGAAAAAGGGGCTATCACTATCCACCCTATCTAAACCTCTAATCATCTTATATGTTTCAATAAGATCCCCTCTTAGCCTCCTTCTTTCCAGCGAAAACAACCCCAAATCCCTCAGTCTCTCCTCATAGGACTTCCCCTCCATACCAGGCAACATCCTGGTAAACCTCCTCTGCACCCCCTCCAAAGCCTCCACGTCCTTCCTGTAATGTGGGGACCAGAACTGCACACAGTACTCCAAGTGCGGCCGCACCAGAGTTGTGTACAGTTGCAACATGATGCTGCGACTCCTAAATTCAATCCCCCTACCAATAAACGCCAAGACACCGTATGCCTTCTTAACAACCTTATCTACTTGATTCCCAACTTTCAGGGATCTATGTACACATACACCTAGATCCCTCTGCTCCTCCACACTATTCAAAGTCCTCCCGTTAGCCCTATACTCAACACATCTGTTACTCCTACCGAAATGAATTACCTCACACTTCTCTGCATTAAACTCCATCCGCCACCTCGCGGCCCAGCTCTGCAACCTATCTAAGTCACCCTGCAAACTATGACACCCTTCCTCACAATCTACCACACCTCCGACTTTGGTGTCATCAGCAAATGGGGAGGCGATGGCCTCATGATATTATCACTAGACAATTAATCCAGAAACTCCGCTCATGTTCTGGGGACCCAGGTTCAAATCCCGACATGGCAGATAGTGGAATTTGAGTTCAAGAAAATAATATCTGGAATTAAGAATCTATTGATGACCATGAAACCATTGTCAATTGTTGGAAAGACCCATCAGGTTCACTAATTTCCTGTAGGGAAGGAAGTCCTTACCCAATCTGGTGTACATGTGGCTCCAGAGCCACAGCAATGGGGTTGACTCTCAACTACCCTCTGAACAAGCCTGACTAGGAATAGGCACTAAATTCTGGCCAGCCAGCAATGCCAATGTCCCACGAATGAATAAGAAAAAACTGTCTCAACTGTGGCATTGGCATTGTATGTTTGTGACTTTGGACTGGGCTGCAAACCACCTGGAGAGCCAATGATCCATGGACCACACTTTGCGAAGCATTGCTGTAGAAAAAAAACTGAGTTTGGCATTCAGCACAAAGCCTTAGGTTTATGATGCAACCAACTATTACAGCTATGGTCAGCTATCTACAAAATGTGAACATTGCCTCCAGCAATCATATCAGAACTGGAATTGTGTTTTTTTTTTAAGGAATTTTAATGGGTATTAAGTCTGCTGCTACAAGTGATGCCAAGCTTTTATTAGGTATCAAAGTTCAAATTACAAGTACCCATGTAGAAAGGCATTTGCCAGAAGCCCAAATAACTATAGGTGCACGTTTAAAAATTTTGGGAAGTTAGAAGTGAGAAAATGAGTTCAAATGGGATGTTTTTGCACCCAAAAGGTATTAGCCCTGCTTTATAGCTGCCAAAGCAGGCAATTGGACTGGATTACGTAATTGTGTTTGAGAGAAGATTAGAGATGGTTCTGGAAAGAGAGGGACTAATGATGGTGTTGGCGTCTGAAGAAAATGTGTCCCTTGGCCTGAATACCTGTTTCTAAAAGTTGTTATATCAGCAGAATCTCACATTTATGAGCACTGTTTTCACTCAACAGCAGCATTAAACTAATTATCGAGTAAGCTTTCGCACATTTTAATTCATTGCTCAATTTGCCTCTTTAGTGGTTTTGGCTGGTTTATTGGGAAATTTTTACATTCATTCGTGGGACATGAGAATCACTAGCTGGCCAGCATGTATTACCCATCCATTATCACCCTTGGAGGGCAACTGAGTGTCAACACATTTGCTCTAACACTCGAGTCACGTGTAGACCAGACCAGGGAAGGGTGGCAGATTTCCTTCCCTTAAGGACACTAGTGAACCAGATGGGTTTTTCCGACAATTGACAATAGTTTCATGACCATTAGCAGATTCTTAGTTCCAGATTTTTTTTTTTATTGAATTCAAATTCCACCATTTGCCGTGGTAGGATTCGAACCTGGGCCTCCAGGATGTTAGCTGAGTTTCTGGATTAATGATCTAGCGATAATACCACTAGGCCATTGCCGCTGTCTGCAAATGTGGAATCTAGTGCTCCCATTTAGTGGATAAAGCGTTCCACGTGCGCATCAGTGGATGTTAAGATTGAGAAATCAGTAATTTTTTTAAGGTGGGCAGGGAGCAGTGTTACCTGCATTGGTTATGAAGTCAGCCAATGTGACATGGTACTGGGATGAGCTGTCAGTAAAGTGGCTGTCCTGCATTGATGGAATAGTGTCTTTCAGATAAGGTCTGTGCTTTTTTCTTTGCTTTGAGTGAAATTTTGGGAGTCCCCTTTCATGAAATTTCCAGTAATCTATTTGCACACAAAATCAGTATTATTATAGAATCCCTACAGTGCAGGGGGCCACTCAACCATTGAGCCTGCACCAATAACAATCCCACCCAGGCCCTATCCCTGTAACGCCATATATGTACCCTGCTATCCCTTGACAGTAAGGAGTAATTTAACATGACCAATCAACCTAGCCCACATACCTTTTGAGTGTGGGAGGAAACCAAGGCTTCCAGAGGAAACCCCACAAGACATGAGCAGAATGTGCAAATTGCACAACCAGTCAGCCGAGGCCAGAATTGAACCTGGGTCCCTAGCGCTGTGAAGCAACAGTGCGAGCCACTGTGCCACCACACTGGCACATGTAAGATTATGAACAATTCTTACTGGCCCATGCCTTTTTAAAAGAAAAGCGATTTTGCTCCTCTTTTTGTAAATTTGTATGTTTACTTTTCCAGCCATTGTAGCTCTCTAATCGGTCCCATGACCCGTTCCATCTCTATCACCCTGCAATTTATTTCCCTTGAGTACCAATCCAACTTTCCTTTGAAATCATTGATCTTCTCAACTTCCACGACCCACCTAGAGAGTTCCATTGAATCCAAAAGTCTCCAATAGGCACACGTATAATTGAAGGGTGGCAGAAGGAGGAATGGAGTTGATTAGGGACCAAAAAGGGGATTTGTGCATGGAGGGGATGGTCATAGCTGAGGCATGAAATGAATACTTTGTATCTGATCTCACCAAGGAAAATGATGCTTTTCTGGCCAGGGTGAAAGAGACGGTAATTCACATGCTTGAAGGAATTAAAATTTTTAAAGCGTATTTATTAATGTCACAAGTAGGCTTATATTAACACTACAATGAAGTTACTGTGAAAATTACCTAGTTCCTAATCCCATACGTAGGCTGCCTGTACTTAGTCGATAAGGCATCAAGACTGGATGAGATACATCCAAGATGGAAGTCAAAGTGGCAGCAAAGAAGAAAAGTAAATTCATCCAAGGAAAGTGAATATGAAAATTGCAGAGGCCATAAGTTCTCAGTTTTCCTTCAACTCAGGTAGTCCCAGAGGACTACAGGATTACAAATGTTATGCACTTATTCAAAAACAGTGTAAAGATGAATCCAGAAACAACTGACTGGTCTATTTAACCTCAGTGGTGTGGAAGACTTTAGAAATCATGATTTGAGAGATAATTAATAGTCACTAGGACAAATGTGGGTTGAATGAAGAGAGCCAACACGTTTTTAAGCAAAAATTGTGTACAACTAACTTGCTGGAATTTTTCTGATGAGATAATGAGCCGGTTGATGAGGGCAATGCTGTTGATGTGTACATGGACTTCCAAAAGGCATTTGATACAATGCTGCACAACAGACCTGTGAGCAAAGTTATAGCTGATGGAATACAAGGGACAGCAATAAAATGGATACAAAATTGGCTGAGTGACAGTAAAGAAAGAGTATATTTTTCAGGCTGAAGGAAGATTTGTAATGGCATTCCTCAAGAGTCAGTGTTGGGGCCCTTGTTTTTACTGATGTATATTAATGACCTAGGTTTTGATATACAGGTCACAATGTGCTTATGATACAAAATTGAAGTATTATGAAATGCAAGGAGGATAGTGTAGGATTTCAAAAGAACATGGACAGGTTGGAGTGGGTTGATAAGTGGCATATACAACTTAATGCAGAGAAGTGTAAAGTGATTAATTTGGCTAGCAAGACCGCAGAGACAATACAAAACAAAGGGTGCAATTTAAACAAGGTATAAGAGCAGAGAGACTAGGTGTACATGTGCGTCAGTCGTGGAAGGTGGCAGAACAGGTTGAGAGAGTTGTTAATGAAGCATGTAATATTCTCGACTTTATTAAAAGAGGTATAGAGTTGTCAGCATTCCTTTGGCTTGAACATGTTGTCCACTCTGAGTCAGAAGTTCCTGCCCTTGGGTGGTCATGTGACTGAATAGTCCAATTTCGAATCCAGAGATCTTTGAGCAGATGGAGTAGGATGGTCCAAAAGGTCGCGTGACCTGGAGTGTGAGATTTACTACTTTTTGCTGCTGCTTTTGACTCCGAAGGCATTTGGATTGGAAGCATGATGCAACTTGATAGCTAAGTTCCCATTTTGAATGATTGGTAGCAAGTTTCTTCCAGTCTTTATAGTCGATGCTACCATGCATGCCTTAGTGATTATTTTCCAAACATCGCTGGATTCCGGGGAAGTGCCGGAAGATTGGAAAACGGCTAATGTTACGCCGCTGTTTAAAAAGGGTAGCAGGCAAAAGGCAGGGAATTATAGGCCGCTTAGTTTAACATCTGTTGTAGGAAAAATGCTGGAATCCGTCATCAAAGAAGAAATAGCGAGGCACCTTGAGAAGAATTGTTTGATAGAGCAGACGCAGCACGGATTCGTTAAGGGGAAGTCGTGTCTGATGAATTTATTGGAATTCTATGAGGATGTGACTAGTGCGGTGGATGGAGGGGAACTGGTGGATGTGGTGTTTCTTGATTTTCAGAAGGCATTTGATAAGGTGCTGCACAAAAGGTTGCTACAGAAGGTTAGGGGGCATGGAGTTGGGGGTAAGGTGTTAGCATGGATAGAGGATTGGCTGTCTAGTAGGAGGCAGAGAGTAGGTATCAATGGGTGCTATTCAGATTGGCGGTTGGTGACTAGTGGAGTGGCCCAGGGATCGGTGCTGGGGCCTCAGCTATTGACCATTTATATAGCTGATCTGGAGGAGGGAGCTGAGTGTAGGGTGTCGAAATTTGCTGATGACACAAAGATAAGTGGAAAAGCAAATTGTGCGGAGGTTGTGGAAAGTCTGCAGAGGGATCTAGATAGGCTAAGCGAGTGGGCGAGGACCTGGCAGATGGAGTACAATGTTAGCAAGTGTGAGGTTATCCACTTTGGCAGAAATAATAGTAAGAGGGATTACTATTTAAAGGGCGAAAAGCTGCAGCGTGCTACGGTGCAGAGGGACCTGGGGGTCCTTGTGCATGAGTCGCAAAAACCCAGCCTACAGGTGCAACAGGTGATCAGGAAGGCAAATGGGATGTTGACCTTCATAGCGAGGGGGATTGAATATAAAAGCAGGGAGGTCTTGCTGCAACTGTACAGGGCACTGGTGAGGCCGCAGTTGGAGTACTGTGTGTAGTTTTGGGCGCCGCACTTGCGCAAGAATATTTTGGCCTTGGAGGGAGTGCAGAGGACGTTCACCAGGCTGATACTGGAGTTGAGGGAGTTGAACTATGAAGAGAGGCTGAATAGACTGGGCTTATACTCATTGGCGTTTAGAAGGATGAGGGGGGATCTTATAGAGACGTATAAGATGATGAAGGGGATGGATAGGGTAGAGGTAGAGAGATTCTTCCTGCTCAGAAAGGACAGCAGGACTAGAGGGCACAGCCTCAAGATAAGTGGGTTGGGGGGGGGGGGGGGGGGGGCGCAGTTTAGAACAGAGTTGAGGAGGAACTTCTTCACTCAAAGGGTGGTGAATCTCTGGAATTCTCTGCCCGTTGAAGTGGTGGAGGCTACCTCGCTAAATATATTTAAGTCACGGGTAGATAGGTTTTTGGTAGGCAAGGGGATTAAGGGTTATGGGGAGAAAGCAGGAAAGTGGAACTGAGCCACTTCAGATCAGCCATGATCTTATTGAGTGGCAGGGCAGGCTTGAGGGGCTAGCTGGCCTACTCCTGCTCCTATTTCTTATGTTCTTATGCTTCAAGGAGCCCTTCAGAATGTCTTTAAAGTGTTCGAAGCATAAGATTGCAAAAAGCAAGCATGTTATTTCAAGCCTGTATTAAACACTGGTTCGACCTTAAATAGTGTTGCATCCAATTCTGGAGCCACACTTTAGAAAAGATGTGAAGGCACAGGATAGACTGCAGAAAAAAGATTCACACAAAAGTGGTCTCGTGGATGAGGAACTTCAGTCATGTAGATAGATTGGAGAAATTGAGACTTTCTTCCTTGGGGAAGAGAGATTGAGAGGAGATTTGTTAATGATGCTCAAAACCATGAGGGGTCTGGACAGAATAGATGGTGAGAAAGGAGTAATTCGACACGGAAGTATATACTATGAAACGTCTGACACTGGGAAGTTCCGAAGAACACAGGAACCTTGGCGTGCTTGCCCACTGATCTCCTCTAAAGGCAGGTTAACAGGGTGGTGAAAAAGGTAAATGGCACACTCGCCTTTATCAATCGGGGTATATATTACAAAGGGAGCGAGGTCATGATGGAGTTATATAGGACTTTTGGCGAGGTCACAGCTGGAGTACTGTGTGCAATTCCGGTCGCCACATTATAGGAAGGATGTGATTGACTGGAAGGGGTGCACACGAGATTTACCACACTGATGCTTGGAATGGAAAGAGAAGTTGTATAGGCTTGGGTTGTTTTCTCTGGAGCAGCAAAGACTGAAAGGTCACTTGATTGAGGGACGTGGATAGGGAGCAGCCATTCTCCTTAGTTGAAGGGTCAGTTACAAAGGGACACAAATTAAAACTGAGGGGGTGGAATTTTTGGGGGGGGGGGGCGCGGGGGATTTGAAGAAAAACCTTTTTTACTCAAAGTGGTGACGGTCTGGAATGCACTGTCTGGGAGAGTGGTGGAGGCGTGTTGCCTCACATCCTTTTAAAAAGTACTTGGATGAGTACTTAGCATGCCATAACATTCAAGGCTGTGGGCCAAGCGCTGGCAAGAGGGGTTAGGTGGGTAGGTCAGGGCCTTTCATGCATTGGTGCAGACTCGATGGGCCAAAGGGCCTCTTCTGAACTATTATGTTCAGTGATTCCGTGAAACTATTGGTACTGGGAGAAGAATCAAGAATCAGACAGCATGAATTTAAGGTAATTGGTGAAAGCAATGGTGACGTAAGAAAAAATATTTTTGTGCAGCGAGTGTTCGGGATCTGGAGTGCATGGTGGAGGCAGGTTTAATCATTTGAGTGGCCATTTAATTACTATCTGAGAAGGAAGAATGTGTGCAGGATGAGAAGATGAAGAAGGGGCACTAGGTGAATTGCTTCTTCGGGGGAACTAGTACAGACACAAGGTGCTGTAAGGCCCCCTTCTATAATTGGCTAGTTGAAGTCTCCAATATCACTACTTGATAGTTCCCGGCTTGGAACACTCTCTGTGTGGAGTCTGCATGTTCTCCTGGTGTCTGCATGGGTTTCCTCTGGGTGCTCCAGTTTCCGCCCACAGTCTGAAAGACCTGCCAGTTAGGTTCATTGACCCAAAAAGGCGCAGAGTGTGACGACTAGGGGAATTTCACAGTAACTTCATTATGGTGTTAACATAAGTCTTACTTGTGACTAATAAATAACCTTTTTAAAAAAAACCTTCTTGTATATCTCCGTGATGTCCTTGCAGATTTACTTCCTCTTTCTTTCTCACTATGTGGAGGCCTATAGGCTTCCCCTAATAGTGTGATCATGTTGTTTCTTTTTGATTTATAGCCCAAACCAAATGGAGAATTTCCCCTGCCCCTCGAGAACATTTCCCTTTTCCAAAGTCTTCCCTAATCAGTCTTGCCACCCCACCTCCCATATATTTTTAATTCCTACCTCTTGTGAACATTTCAAATCTATTAATATTAAGCACAGGTGCTCTGTTTTTTAAATCCCCTTTCTATTATTCTCATGACATCACATGGCCACTTTGTTTCTAGTTCACTAACTTTATTCAGTGCGCTTGTGCGTATGTTAATATATGCACTCTAAAGCTATCCTTGTATTCTGTGTTAGCCTTTCTGGTCTGTTCCTGCCTAATATGGTACTACTTTTTTCTCGAGGACTCTCCAAGAGTCTCTGTCCCTTCTACATTTAACTTCTCTATGCTGATGCCTTGGCCCCCAGCATGTGTGGTTTAAACTCTCAAACCCTATACTAGTGAGACACACGCATGTGCACCTCCACCACTACTTGGAACATTGGTTCCGATGCCATTGAAGGGCAACCTCATTCCCCTTGAAGGGCAACGGAGTGGCACAGTGGCTAACACTGCTGCTTCACAGTGCCAGGTGACCGGATTCAATTCCTGGCTGGGGTTACTGTCTGCGTGGAGTTTGCACGTTCTCCCTGTGTCTCCGTGGGTTTCCTCTGGATGTTCTGGTTTCCTCTGGATGTTCCAGTTTCCTCCTACAGTCCAAAGATGTGTGGGGTTAGGTGGATTAGCCATCCTAAGTTGCCCCTTAATGTCAGGAGGATTAGAATGGTAAATATGTGGGGATAGGGCCCTGGTGGGATTGTTGGTGCAAGCTTGATGGGCTGAATGGCCTCCCTCTACACAGCAGGGATTCTATGAAATAATTTATCAATCTTCCAACAATCATTCTGAACAATATTTCCTGCTTTTGAAACACGAGTGCACACAATGCAGCTAAAGTTTAATGAAGAGATGTATGAAATGATGCTTTTTGTTGGGGGAATGAGGAAAGATAATATAGGAATGACATAACTTTAGTTGGAGTCCTGGAACAGAGAATGTCTGAATGTATACAGGCAGTAAGACTTTGGCGTCAGGCGGAGTGAGAAAGCTAGTAAAAGCATGTGGGATCTTTGGCTTTAGTACTAACGTGAACGTAATAAAAGTAAGGAAGGCATGCTAAATCTTTCTCAAACACTGATTAGACCTCTGTAATGATGCATGCTCACAGACCTCATGAGGAACACAAAAGGTATTTATTAACAAGGAAAAACTTTACAGAAGCCGCAGTCCCTACATGTCTTCGGACTGCTTTTTTGCTCCATTGAGGGCTTCACCCCTTGGAGTGATTACCCACTCTCAGCCCAGTTAGTCCCTCAAGCCAAAAGACCCTCTTCTGCTGTGTTGCCCCAAAAGGGACAATCCGCCTCAGTTGGGCTTTTCTGTTCAATCCTGGGAACCTTACTTTTGGAATGTCTTTAGGGAAACCACAGACGAGATTTTACTAAAATGGCAATCAGGGGTGAAAGACTTCATAAGAACGTAAGAACTAGGAGCAGGAGTAGGCCATCTGGTTCCTCGAGCCTGCTCTGCCGTTCAACAAGATCATGGCTAATCTTTTTGTGGACTTGGCTCCACTTACCCACCCACTCACCATAACCCTTAATTCCTTTACTGTTCAAAAATCTAACTGTCTTTGCCTTATAAACAGTCAAGGAGGTAGCCTCAACTGTTTCACTGGGCAGGGATTTCCACAGAATCACAACCCTTTGGGTGAAGAAGTTCCTCCTCAACTCAGTCCTAAATCTGCTCCCTCTTATTTTGAGGCTATGGCCGCTAGTTCTATTTTCACCTGCCAGTGGAAACAACCCCCCTCTGCTTCTATCTTGCTATATTCCCTTCATTATTTTATGTTTCTGTAAGAACCCCCCTCATTCTTCTGAATTCCAATGAGTCTAGTCCCAATTTACTCAGCCTCTCCTCATAAGCCAACCCTCTTAACTTCCGAATCAACCAAGTGAATCTCTTTTGCAACCACATGCTATGGAAATGCTCGAGAACCTGTTTATTGTTGTCTTTCACTGGACCAGAGAAGATAAATGGATGATTTTGAGTAACCTATTTTGCTCATTCAGCAACAAATCCAATTGTCCCTTAGCTTCCCATTGAGAATAAGATGACTTTATTCAGGAATGCGTTTAAGACCATCAGCAACTTATAAAAGATTCTCCACTGTGCAGAAGTTAATGGGGACTTTTTCTTTCTATTCTGCATGCACAATAGAAAATGGGGCAACTATTAGCAATAAACTTCTATCCTGAGGCATCACTGCTACGATATGCCTACCAGATGCAGATCTGGGAATAAACATTTTTTTCCTCTGTTTGGCTGTTTGCTCAACGTTGATTTTTTTTTCAAAAAAGCACGAAAAGCATAACTGGAAAATGAAAGATCTTTCTGCAATTTGCTGAGCAATGTTTGATTCCAAGGGTAAAACTGTCCTTGCAGTGTTCAACCAGCCATTTGGTTCTGAAATTCTGAGCAGTTTTACACAAAAGTTACTTTTTGCTGCCTGGAATGATTTTGACTTTGGATCTTTCTAGGCGTCAAAGAAGCAAGAAACTCTCGTCACATTTGCCTAGGCAGCTTTGAAACCTGGGACTCAAATGTTGTATGATGTTAATGCATCCAAATAAGTTCAATTTGGCAAAGATTGATAGGATAAAATAAAGCCCAGTTTGACATTCCATTTGTAGTTTGTTTTCTTGGTATTGAAAGGAATTGATATTTTTCGGAAAACAGTACAATTCTAGGATAACCTTTATTCAAAATTCCAGTACTATACTGAAGTATTAATTGCTCAGTGGCCAGCAGAAGCCTCCAACAATATTTTTCTATTGGCTTTCTGAAGAGCTTCCCAAATGTAATATAGGTTGGGATTTTCCAGCCATGCTCAATCTGAAACTGGAAAATCCCACCCGAGGTCAACAAACCTACCAATGGCTCTCCCCTCACCTGCTGCAATTCCCATGGCAGAAGGAGAAATTTGCCCTATAATGTCATATTTTGTACAGGGTATTTAAATTGTTACTTAATGATTAAGTTTCAAAAACTTCCAGGATCCAGGGCAGGCACGCTTGTTTCCTCCCCCTCTGTGATCTTATTTGAGCCAAAGTTGACTCCAATTTGATTTTCAAAATTAGGCTGAAAGTAACATCAGATTCATTTTAATTGCTCGAGTTTGAAAGTATTTAGAATTGGCTTCTGACCATGTTATTAATTGCTACCTTTTTTTGATTCACAGCAAAGATTGATCAAGAATCCAAGGAAGCTTTCTTGTCTCAAACTCACAAAAGGTAATTTTTCTCCCCCCAACTTCTGGTTATACAGTACAAATCTCCTTAGGTAAGCAATGTATTTTCTGATGGTGTGTTCAAAAATGGCTGCAGCATGTATAAATGAACTGATATCTAGAAAGGCATGCTCTTATCAATGAGTGCAAATTAGCTGATGTTGGTTTTTGCCAAGGTTGACATAGGTCTGCAGGTGTAAAGGATCAGAGAGACTATTCTTTTCCCATATCGCTTATTGTACATCAGACATTCAAAATGAAATTTTTGTCTTGTACATCCAAGATCTGCTAATTGCTTTCAAGATCATATCAACTTTTAGTTCAAACACTGCTATTGTTTATCTTGGAAGACTTGCTTGTTGATGGCAACATTCCCGAACGTGGTAATATTGTACTCCAATGAATGAGAGTCGGGATAAAATTTAGTTTGTTTTGTTTTCGTCTTAATAGAATGGCACAAAGACTGAGGATGGGCATGCCAAGTGACGTTGAAGTGTTCAGATAGTCTGTTTTCCCTCCTTTAACCTGACCTCTTAAGTATCTTTGGGCAAAATTTTCCAGTCCCACCCGCCATGGGAATTGTAGCAAGCAGGGCATGGACTACGCAAAGGTCCATTGATCTTGGGTGGGATTTTCCGGTGTTGGGACGAGCACAGCCGGAAACCCCCGTGCTTTGTTTCTCTCTCCACTTTGCATTGTGCTAACGTGCCATAAATACTGGCAAGTCTTCTCGTATCTCTTGCAAATGTTTTTTTTACTCGGTGTACGCAGTGGTGTGTAACCCAGTTATTGGCCGTGGAGACTTAATTTCCAATCCCAATTTATTTTTGATCTGATGTCCACTTTCCCAAAGCGTAAGATGAATGTGATCACTGGCCACTACACAAGCTGACATTTGTTCATTTGAGTGTGCACCAAAGGTGTGGTGTAGATCCTCTCCGGTCTGTTCCACTCAACGTACAAGGTGACATTTTTACCATTGAATCCTCCTTAAACCCATATGCAACCAGTTTAAAGTTGACGTGAATTGCAGGAATGAACTAAGGCTGAGGTGATTGATTGCATTTATTACGTAGCTGGCACTGAAGATGTATCCTCTGTCAATTAAATTTTATGGTGAGCTCTGTCTAATAAAGTAATAGGTTTTGTGTTCCATACTAGATTCTTGGGAGTTCTTTTTCCTCCTCGCTAACCAATGTGTTTTCCCCAACATATCTGCACCCCACCGCCGCCACACCGCCCCCCCCCCCCCCCCCCCCCAAACCCCCCAAAATCGTCTTGGACTGCAGACATCTTTTGGTACTTTGCTCAAGTGGCCATTAGTCATTTGAGTCTTGACAGTGAGTGCTGGCAGACTATTTAACCTTGCCAAAGAGGGAATACATTGCAGCTCAGCCTGACCCTGCATTTCCCTACATGTACATTCATGCAGAGGTTATGTAAGTGCTTGAAAGTATTACTGTCCTGCTGGTTTTATTTTTCTTTTCCCTAACAAGGAGCAGAGTCTGGGACACAGTCTCAGAATAAGGGGCAAGTCATTTAGGACTGAGATGAAGAGAAATTTCCACCCTCAGGGTGGTGAATCTGTGGAATTTTTACACCAGAGGGATGTGGAGACTGAGTCATTGAGTAAGTTCAAGACTAAAATCGACAGATTTCTACATCTTAAAAACAAGAAGGGATACAGCATAAGTGCAGGCAATTAACACTGAAGTAGAAGATCAGCCATGATCTCATTCGATAGCAGAGAGGGCTCGAAGGTCTGAATGGCCTACTCCTGCCAATTCTTAGTTCTGGGCCTTGAAATACATCAATTGATTTCTCACATGCCTTTCACAACTTTGAGAAACAACTAATTCAGCAGAAACCAGGGATTCGGCACAGGATGTTTGCATTAAGCTTAGAGGATCAGTGTAATTAACAAAATTAAGACAATATTGATGGGGTATCGCAACATGCTAAGAAAATAGTCCTGCTCCTTATGATCATGCAGTGTCTTCAGTCTGCAAGATGTCTTCTTGATTAGTTACAAGTTTGATAGCAACATGCAAAAACAATCTTGCAAATAATGGTCTTCTACAGTCCCCCAAAGCCCCAATGCATGGTGCATCCAAGAAAGAATTTTTAAAGTGCAGTCACCAATATAGTGCAGAGACATGAAGCAATTAACAGTTTATTTCCATGATGGTAAAAGGGGTGGGGGGGGATGAATATTAGCCACGACAGTGGAGCGAAATTCCATGCTTTTCCTTGAATGATGCCATCAGGTCTTTAATGTTCACTCAGTGACAGGGCCTTGGTTAAAAGGGTTCTGCAAAAGGCAGTATCTCCAACAACTGAGATTATGGGTTTAAGCCTCTGGAAGTGGGCTTGAATTCTCAACCTTCTGACTCATTTGCAACTGTACTACTGAGCCAAAGCTTGACACCATGTAATGGCCTCCATGGGCAAGGTGCTGGTTGGCATTAAGTGAGCAGGGCAAATTGCAAAGTGGCTGCTGCGTGTGCATTAGTTGCCTTTGTGTTAGTTTTATTTATTGTTATATTGGTATACAATGAAAAGTATTATTTCTTGTGAGCGATACAAAGCATATCATTCATAGAGTACATGGGGAGCAGGAAATGAGAGGGTGCAGTGCTATAGTCATAGCTAGGGTGTAGAGAAAGGTGAACTTAATATAAGGTAGATCCATTCAAAAATCTGATGGCAGCCGGGAAGAAGCTCTTGAGTTGGTTGGTACGTGACCTCAGACTTTTGTTTTTTTTTCCGATTGAAGACAAGTGTGTGTGTGTCTGGGCTGTTTGGGATCCTTGATTATGCTGGCTACTTTCCGAGGCAGCGGGAAATGTAGATGGAGTGAATGGTGGAAGGCTGTTTTGTGCGATGGACTGGGCTACGTTTACACCTCTTTGTAACTTCTTGCAGTCTTGATCAAATGAGATGCCTTGAGATGAGGGACGGTGGGGGGGGGGAGGTGGAATGTAGCAAGGAAAAGTTTTAAGAAAATACAATAGCTGCATGAATAGTGAAGAGGAGGGGAGAGAAAGACTGAGACACTGAGCAGGGCTAATTAGAGTGAGCCTCCAAAAGAAATTTGTACTTTGTATGCTGTAGCATAGACAGTTCAAACAGAACGAATACATGAAATGGCTGGGTTAAAAATCAGATAACAATGATAGATCAGCCGGCAGCTGTCCTACTGGCTCCATGGTTAATATGCTGAAGATTTATCACAAATGTTTTGTATGGCTCCATTACAATAAGAAGGAGATCAGGCAAACTAGATGGGTACAACAGTGGTGATTCTTTTTAGCTGTTTTTCTTTGTTTGATGTCGGGAAGGGGGAACTTTTATGTATTTTAGAAAGGAAGGTTTTATGGGATGAAGCAAGATTTAGTTTTCAAAAAAGAAGCACAATTATCAAGTACAGAGTGCTATCGAGTCCTACGTAACATGTTATTTTGTATATAATAGAGCCAGAATGATTAAGGACAACAACTGCAGCTCATTAATGCAGGTCACTCCCTGCATTTTAGTTAATCTATATTCCTCTTATCACTGCCCCCACACACCATTCAAAGTTTGGCATTCAGATTAAATTTGGAACAAAGTTATTCTGATTTTGCAAGGCGGTGATTTTCTTTTTCTATTGGGACACAGCAACTGATAATTCTCAAAGTTTATTTTCCACAAATTCTCTCCGGTAAATGGTTAGAATATTCAAATACAGAATGTAGGAGGCCACTGGACCATGAATAGCAGCTTGAAGCTGAAGTCAAATAGGGATCATACAATGTTGACATCAAGGGCTAGATTTTGGCAACCGAGGTGGGTGTTTGAGTTTGGAATTTTGCAAAGTCGCAAACCCACCTCATTGGGAAGTACCCTGGAATGTGTAATGTGTAACTTTCACTCTGGGGGATGGGGGCGCAATGGAGTTGGGCCCAAATGTACATTAATAACTTGGATTTGGGAATACAGGATATAATTTTATAATTTATAGATGACACAAAATGTAGAAGTGTCATAACCATTGAGAAAAATAATAACAAGACTTGGGGAAGTGGTAGACAGACTGCTGGAACGGTTAGACATGTGGCTGACAGAATTCAGTGCAACTGAGGGGCAGGACAAGTTTAAAGGGGACGCAATAGAGAGACTTGAGAGCGATTGTGCATAAATCTTTGAAGGTGGCTGGAAGGGATAATGAAGCTTGTGATTAGGCAGATACAGTTCTGGCCTTTATGAATAGCAGCACAGAGTACAAAAGCCAGGAGGTTGAGCTAAACCTATATAGAATTCTCATTCGGCCTCAGTGTGAGTATTGTGCCCAATTCAATCCACCGCACTTCATGAAAGGAGTGCAGGTTTTGGAGAAGCTGCAGAATAAATTTTGCTGCAATGTCTCCTGGAATGAGGGATTAGAGTTACTTATACTGGAAAAGCTGGGGGGGAGGGGGGGAGTTTCCCCTTGGAGCCGAAAGGCAAGGAATTTTGATAGAGGTGTTTAAAGCCATGTAGGGCTTAGATAAAGTAAGTAAAGAGAAGCTGCTTCCAATAATTGTAGGGTAGATAACCAGCCCCACGGATTTATTGTTGGCAAGTGCACCAGACATACAGTTTAGATTTAGAATGCACTGCCTGATAGGATCCTAGTGGATAAAAATTCAATAGTAGCCTTCAGAAAGGAACGTTATGACGCTCTATTCTATGGTTCTGCCAATGTAGAATTATTAAAAACTCTTCCTCTCTCAAGGTAGTGTAGATAGCTATGTTTATACTTCATTCTCCTTCAGTGCATCAGAAAAATAGGACTAAATTTGCAGCAATTCAGACATGACCTTTTTACTCCTTTTTGATTTGTTTTCTTAATTACCTTTCTCACTTGCATTGCATTGCCTCTGCCACAAGGCAGTGTGCATTACACAATCGTCTAAAATCTAAATGTTTGTTTGTAAGGCGGGAAGGAATTCAGTAGAGAACAATCACCATCAGACTATACTCTGCTAACAAATTCTTCTTGTAAGGTACATTGCAACTTGCCATTTGAATTTCTGTTTTCATGCTAGCTGCAAGTTTTCCTTTATGCTAGAGAGTAATTATATGATAATTAGCTACACATTGAACTCGTGTTTCAGATCAATTCTGCTTTGAACTTTGACCAAAGTGCTGTGCTGAAAATGAGAACTAATAAGGTTTGATGGTTGGTGAGATTTAAGCAGCGATTAGGATGGCCAAAAGAAAAAAAATCAAATTACCTAAAATTGTTTTTTAACAAATCCCTTTGAAAGGTTATTAAAGAGCAGCAGATTAGATTTCTCCTTGTGACTCAGACCTTGTAAGACTGTTCTATGTTAGTTTTCATGTGTAGTGTAAACACTGAAGAAAGGCAATGTTTCTCCTTTAAATAAGACGACAAAAAGCAAAGAAAAATTTCACTATAATGTGAATCGCCTTTTTGTTATCCTTACTGGTACACATAATGCTTGCATAAGAATTGAGTTTTATTGTAAATCACTTTGGTATGGTAACATCTTAGAAAATAAATGTAGATTATTTAAACAAAGTTAACACACAATAATTATAGTTAAGGAGGTCCTCCATATTTTTTATCTCAAGAATGTGGGCATCACCAGCATTTATTAGCCATACCTAGTTATCCTGCAAATGTGAGACTATGTTGTCACCTTGAACTGCAGTCAATTTTTGTATCAGTCTCATAAAACTCAGCATGATGTTACGTCAGCTTTTTATTTCCAGACCTTTTTTAAACTGATTGCAAATTCTCAATCTGCCATGACCAGGGTTTGAACTAGCTTTTTCTGAATTGTGAGTCAGAGATTTACAGCATGGAAACAGGCCTTTCGTCCCAACTTGTCCATGCCATCCTTTTTTTAAAACCTCCTAAGCTAGCCCCAATTGACTGCATTTGGCCCATCTAGTACTAGAAACCATAGAAACCCCACAGTCCAGTAGGAGGCCATTCAGCTCATCAACTCTGACTGACAATAACCCCACCTAGGCCCTATCCTACTTGATCGGACAGTAAGGGGCAATTTAGAATGGCCAGTGCACCTAATCTGCATATCTTTGTACTGTGGGAGGAAACCAGAGCATTCAGTGGAAACCCATGCAGACATGGGGAGAACGTGCAAACTCCATACAGACAGTGACCCAAGCCAGGAAACAAACCCAGGTCTCAGGAGTTGAGTTGGCAGTGCTAACCACTGCTGCCTAATCTAACACTTGTATTGTACTCCTTGCATTTATCTACCCAAAGAAAATCATAGAAATAATATAGCAGAGAAGGAGCTATATTAATTCATCCCATTGTACCCTTGCCAGCTCTTCATGTAGCATTATCTAATTAATCCCGCTTCCCTGTTCTTCCAGCAATGTTCTGTCACTATTTTCCCTTCAAGTGTTTATACATTCCCTTTTCAATGTGTCTATTGATCCTGTTTCCATCGTCCTCTCAAGCACTACGTACCAGAGCGGTCATAATCAGTGTAAAAACTGTTTCCTCACATTACTTCTGGTTCTTTTCTCATCACCGTAAATCTGTGACCTCTGATTACCAACCTTTCTGTCACTAGTTTCTCTTATTTACTGTAAAGTCATTCAAAATTTTTAATACCTCTATCAAAAATTCCTCTTGAGCTGCTTTGCTTTAAGGACAGCAAACCTGCCATCTCCAGTGTCTCCTCTAAAGTCCCTTATCCTTGGTATGATTCTGGTAGATCTCCTCTGCACATTCTCCAAAGCCTTGACCCTCCTCCTTAATGCGTGGTGCCCAGAATTAAAGGCAATATTCAACTGATGCCAAAGCAGTGCTTTTGGCGGGTTGAGCAACTTTCCTTGTTTTTGTACACTCTACCTTTTATTTATAAAACTAAATATGTTTCAATTTCTGCACAATTCTTCAAAATTGTGCAATTGAATTTATACTGTATCACCACACTTCAGTAAATTTCAACTGTCCATTTGCCAGTCAATGTACTCGTGAAGATTGTTACCATCCTCCCCATGGTTTCCTACATTTTTCACGTTTTGAGTGATTTACCAACCTTGGAATACTGCCTAGTTGAACATGAAAGTGTGCTGATTCTAATACCCAACCTCAGGAGCACACCTCTGTGTATCTCCAGTCTGAAAAGCAACTATTACCAACTTAAACTCAGGAAACACAAATGTAGAAATGGTTTGGGTGGAGATGAGGAACAGCAAAGGCAAGAAGTTGCTTGTGGGATAACCACGTGATAGGGTGATAACCACGTGATAGGGTGGAACGTAATGGAAGAACTAATGTGGGCTTATCAGAAAGGCACACCAATAAGCATGGGTGACTTTTAATCTACATATAGACTGGAAAAGACGGATCATAGAAGCCCTACAGTACAGAAGGAAGCCATTCGGCCCATTGCATTTGTACCGACCACAATCCCACCAAGGCTCTATTTCTGTCACCCCACATATTTATTCTGCTAATCCCCTAGGGTCAATTCAGCATAGCCAACCAACTTAACCCACACATCTTTGGGAAGAAACATGAGCACCTGGAGAAAACCCATGTAGACATGGGAAGAAAGTACAAACTCCATACATTCAGTGACCCGAGGCCAGAATTGAACCTGGGACCCTGGTGCTGTGAGGCAGCAGTGCTAACCACAAGTGCCACTGTACTGTTCTACTGTAATCTGGTTGTGGAGTTTGTAGAATGTTTCTGGGATCATTTCTTAGGACGTGACCTGGAGTCAAGCAGAGACCAGGCTATACTAGACCTGACAGTGTGCAACGCAATAAAATTAATTAATGATCTCACAGTGAAGGCACTTCTTAGTAACAGCAATCATTCTTTGATTGAACTTTACGTTCAGTTTGAGGGTGGGAAGAGTGGATCTCCTTTATAATACCACAGTTGAATTAAAAGTAATTCTGGGTTAACTTTGTAATAGCTTGTAACAATCTTGCAATCTTGTATGCCTCTTACAGAGATCATCCCAAGGATATTAGCTTTCCAAGCTTCAATTCCCAAAGCTTTGTCTCCCCATGTAACTCTGACCATTGACACTAGGGATCAATCTTGAAGTTATTCATTGCACTGCCTGAATATCTGTCATTTTTAACAACCAAGTTGAATTACATTATTCGAGGCATTTTCTCACTGTCATATGGGTTATTTCTGCTTCAGTGATGGTGGCTCATTGATGATGAGAACGTGAGATTAATATGTTTAAACATGATCCCTTTATTGGTAGGCTTTTAATGATTTACAGTTCCAAAGTATGGTCGTGCACGGTGGTGCTCCATCACACAGGCTAGCTGCTTACAGAATATTGCTCTGAGACTAAAATGAAAACACTAAAGTCTCACACCAGCAAGTTAAAGTCCAACAGGTTTATTTGGAATCGTGAGCTTTTGGAGCACTGCTCCTTCATCAGATGACTCACCTGATGAAGGTCACATTACATCAGATACAAAATTGTATGTTACATTCTAACATACGTCACACCATGGGCAGTTGTGCTCCCCAGTCCCACCTTACCTTTGCTCTGGCGAGCACTTTTGCATTATAATGCGTGCAGGCACATATCATCACACTTACCAGAGCACTACATTCTCTGGCATATTCTCATTCTTCTTTTTGATGTTCAGATTGCCGATTGTTTTCCACTTTGGGCAATATTTTGTACTTGTGCAGTTTAGAAATCCAGTATCTCCAACAATAAAAAAAGTAAGGTTATTTTGTTAGACAGTTTATGGAATGAGTGATTAAAGAGTTGTGATTTATTCACTGTTGCTCTTGTATAATCTTCAGAGATTCTTAACCACAGTAATTCTTTATGCTCATTGAGGTGAAGGATGTTGTCACAATACTTTGAGTTTCAAGTATCTCAATTGTCATGAAGGTCAGTACCAGGTGTCACACAACCCCAACCTCAGAACACGACCAACTGCACCAATGTGATAGGCCTTCCATTTCCAGTGCGACTATCATAAAGGCTGTATCTATACCGTATTGTCTATTAGCAACAGCTTTGTTGCAACCAAAAGTTATTCATCTTTTTAAAAGCAAAACATGCTGGAAATACTCAACAGGTCAAGCAGCATCGCTGGAGAGAGGGATGGAGTTAACATTTCTGGTCTGTGACCTTTCATCAGAATTGGATAAAGTTTTGCAATGCAATCGGTTTTGACTTGGTACGAGATTTGGGAAGGTTCAGAATGGGAAGGTCTGTCTGAGGTGAGTGGAGGAAAGAGCAGCGCTCTGAAAGCTTGTGATTCCAAATAAATTTGTTGGACTTTAAACTGATGTTATGAGACTCAATTCTTCACAATCAAAGAAAGAATTGAAAACTGGTGTTCTTTCCTGATTTTCTAATAATTCCATGCCATTCACCCCCTAAAGGACATAATCCATGCGGAACAAAAAGGGGATGAAATTCAGTTCAATAATGCTATGTCAAGCGTTGCTGCTTATTCCACCTTGGAGACAGGCTGTGCTGGACAAACTCAGCAGGTCAGCATCTGCGGAGAGAGAAACAGAGTTAATGTTTCATGTCCAATGTGACTTCAGAACAGAATTTGAGAATTTGTTATTGGGACTGATTGAGAAACGACTAGGCTTCAAGGCTAACTTGAATTAACAATGCATTCCTAGGAAAGTAAATTGAGAGACATAGGGTTTTGCAGCCAAATGTGGATGAATGGTGTTAGTTGGTCATTAGGCTTGCCCCAAGACTTTGAGCTTCTACACTGGTACTTTGTGAGCTACCTTCTTGAACAGCTGTTGTCTGTGTGGTGTAAGTACATCCACATTGCTGTTAGAGAGGGATTTCCTGGATTTTGACCCAGTTGCGGTGAAGGAATGGTGATATATTTCCAAGTAAGGATGTTGAGTGGCCTGGAAGGGAACTTCCAGGTAGTGGTGTTCCCATGCATCTGCTGCCCTTGTCCTTCTAGATTGGAGCAGCCATGGGTTTGGAGGGTGCTGTCTCAGGAGTCTTGGTGAGCTTCTGCAGTGCATCTTGTAGACGGTACACACTCCTGCCACACTTTATTGGTGGTTGGGGGGGGAGCCATAACAGCACTGTGATCTCTACAGGGCAAGTAGCACCTGTGTGAACAAGACAAACAAACTTTAACATAACCATTCAGATTAAGAATCCCTGCTGAGACCTGTAGAGTTTAATCCAGGGAGTGTAAAATAGAATTAATTATTCTATGTCAAATCACGTGCAGAAAAACAAAAGAGGTTTTTTAATTCTGAATTACTCAAAATCTGGTAATTAAAATCTAATGGAGTGTGAATTTACACCTATAGGAAAAAATGCATTGAGAGTGATGGAAAAGTGATTTGGTAATTAAATTTTAACATGCTGTTAAAAATCCCCTTGCATTTGAATTGACAGGCTTCCACTTTCTCTGGTATGTTTAGTGGGTGTCTAATGGTAAAGAACCCTGAAACTTCATACCAATGCACATATTTCATTCCTGGGTCCATCAGCGAGATGTCAGTGTAGTACAGCTTCAGAAGGAATGGGACAAACCGATTTCCACATCTGACTGTGATGCATTTGTTCTTGTGTTTGTCACAGCGGACGCAAGTTTCTGTCAAGTCTACTCTTTACTGACCATTGATAATCTTCTCATATTCTGCCACAAAATCTCAGCCATTGAAATGCCCAATAGGTAGAACTGACCTACAAAAATGATTGGCTTTATTGGACTGCATAGTTAATTGCTTTGGCGAGCGGCTGATAACTTATGTTCAAACATGTGCAGGTTGGGTTGATTGTCCCTTAGTGTCAGGAGGATATGGGAATAGAGTCTGGGAGGGATTGCAGTCAGTGCAGACTTGATGGGCTGAATGGCATCGTTTTGTGTTGTATGATTCTATAAGTCTCCAGAATTTCAAATTTCCTTTTACAGAATATCTCGTCATATTGGTCAGCTTGGGTTTATTAAATATTAAATTGACTTCAATGATGGCCTATGAAAATTAAAGGCCAATCAACCTGATGAAGTTGATGGGTAGAATTTGTCTTGACTCACAGCACAATGTGCACATATACTTTCCTATTCATTTATAGGATGCATGTGTCGCTGGCTGGACCAGCATTTATTGCCCATCTCTAACTGCCCTTCATTTCATACGTTGCTGTGGGCCTGGAGCCACATGTGGGCCAGGTCAGGATGGTAGATCGCCTTCCCTAAATGACACTAGTGAACCAGATGAGTCTTTACGACAATCACGGTCATCAGTTGACATTTTAATTCCAGACTTTTATTGAAGTCAAATATCATTATCTGCCAGGGATTTGAACCTGGCTTTTCAGATCTTGCCCAGGGTCTTTGGATTACTAGTCCACTGACAATACCTCTGTGCCACTGCCTTCCCACTGCATGTTTAACACCAGTCTTCGTTTATGGAATTGCATAAAACTGAGATTTTTTGCTTTGGTTTCTCCAATTCGATTATTATCCCTACAGCATCTTATTTTCCTAAATAGCTCCTGTCTACCGTTGATGTTCAGTAATATGTACCATTTAATTTATCCAATAATTTTAGATTTTGATCTAAATTACTTCTGTTAGCTCCCCTTTTTGTTACTTTGTCCAGTCTTTTTACACGCATTCTTAGTACTGATTTTGTGACAATCTTTTTTATTATTCATTCATGTGACATGAGGGTCACTGGCTTGGCCAACATTGATTGCCCTTATTTAAAAGTCGATCACAATTCAATGGATCCCAAGTCACCTGTAAGCCAGACCAAGTAAGGACATCAAATTTTCCTGCCTAAAGGACAGTTGCAAACCAGGTGCGTTTTTATAAAAATCAGCAATAGTTTTGTGGTCATCATTAGACATTTTAATCCAGATTTATTTTGTTATTGGGTTCTAATTTCACCATCCACCATGATAGGTTTTGAACCCTTACTCTGGGTCCGGTTACTAATTACCAGCCTCTAGTCCAGTACCAATACGACTGCTGCCACCACCACTGCTTAATATATAACAATATATTTCTGAAGGGGAAAAAATCGTGCTTTGTTCTAAACTTCATAATCCTATGCAGTAAATGTTTGGCACAATGTGTTGAAGCACCTGTGTCCAGCACCATAAAATGCTAGTATGTGGATATACTTCACTCATCTAAACTTCTAATTTAACTGATCCCAAGACCAAGTGGATGAGTCACTGATTCACATTTGCACTTCTAATAGTTGGAACAAAGGCGATGTTTGATGGAGATCATGTTTTGCCAGGAATTTGTTTTGAGATTCTCCCGATTGGTTGCCATAACATTGGTAACAGATCAGTGGAAGCTGCGGATAAACACATTGACAATGTTTCAGCCTTATCTTCAAGCACAGCTACACTGGTCAGTCAGAGTAGTCTCCAGGCTGGTGCCATTCACCTTCATGACCTCGAGGGCTAGACAGCCCAGTGAGCCTAGAAAGGTGGAGCGGAACCGGGGCAGCTGAGGAACATCAGAAAACGTCCCCAAACGTTGGAAAACCTGTATGAAAAAGCCAACTTAAAAAATCTCCAACACCTATTTTCAAAGAGAAGGGACTTTAACATCGATTAGCTTGCAAAGCAAAAAAATCTAGCTGTTTACGATTTCACTTTTTTTGAAGTAACCGTATCTTGTCATCTTCTGGAAGGAACCATGGTTACCAAAGAAAATAAATGCTCGACAGGACTGTCAGATGATGATGAGTGAGATTGCTGCCGTTTCACAGGAACATAGAAAGAGGAGCTTGCAATCTAAACTTTCAATCATGTTCCTCCAGTCAGTGAGATCTGTACTTAAAATCTGTTTATCCTGCCTTTGCCATTGGAACAAACTCTTTCTTCTTATTTATACAGTCCACCTTAGCATCCTTTTCCTTTTATAATAACTGACCTGAAACATTTTAAGGATGTTTATAAGTTAGGTTGTTACGGTCTCTGTAGAACTCGATAAGGTTTTTGAAAAGAAATTCAAACTTCCATTTCATGTCTGAAAGGTTGACAAAACAAGATTTCCCATCTCAAAAGACTAAAAGCATCAGTGACCGAACATTATCTTTGTAGACAATTTATACTTCAAATCTCAAAACAGAACATTTCCCTTTTTCCTTTTAGCACAATTGAAAACATACTTCACTACGTACTTCCAATTTTCCCAGAATCAGTCCAAATTGATTCTTAGCTCCCAAGAGTTTGTTTTGATCCTTTTCTTCTCTCAGCCTGGGAACTTTTGGTGTATGGCATTGTCACAGCAGATGGTGAAATTTAAATCCAATAAAATCTGGGATTAAAGTCTAACGATGACCATGAAACCATGGCTGATTGTCATAAAAACCGATTTGGTTCACTAATTTTAAGGAAGAAAATCTGTTGTCCTTACCTGATCTGGCCTACATGTGACTTCAGACCCATAGAAATGTGGTTGACTCTCAACTGCCTTATGAACTGGCTTAGTGATGGGCAATAAATGTCCAGACAGTGACACCCACATCCTGCGAATGAAAACAAAAAAAACGACTTTTCACAGTGATGGGTTTTCCCCCACAATTTCTCTCTAGCACAAGTTAGATGAATCTTCCTGCCTCATTCATCACGAACTTGGCCTTGCCAATCTGAGCATGGAAGGAAGGTGAGGGGAAACGCTGATTTTTCCATCAACATTACAATTTCTATCTATTGACCTTTAACTCCAGTGACGTTTTCAAATGCTCAGTAAGGTGGATAATTACACAATAGGTTTTAAACATTTTTTTGGAAGGCGGAATTTAATGCTTAAGCGAAAGAAATTGGTGCAAAGAACCGTGCTTGATGGATGTTAAGAGATAATGAGCGTAACATAATCGAAGATTGCAGATGGCATGCCCAAACTCTTTGGAAATAAGGATTTAAAAGTAATTATTTAAAATGTAAACTGTGATAAAGTAACCACTTGCAATAAAAGCTCTCGCGCATGTTAATCTCCTGAAGCAATTTTAATTATTTGCGGCTCTGATTCACAAAAAATATCTTGCTGCAACAAGTTGCCTATTACAACATTTTGTGTGGTTCTTGGAGGAAGTGATTTTTGGAGCTGGGTCCACCCGTGTATTATCTTCATAATGGATGGTTTTGCAATTGTGGCAATTTAGAATGTACATCTGCTGCTGAACTGGTATACAAGCAAATGAATCTGCTCTGCAAGTGATCCTATTGCGGGAAATGCAATGGGTGGGCCTGCAGTAATATCCCAGATGTCCTGGGCTCATTTTGATCACCTGAGAGTTTGGAGAGGATCTCTCAAATTGGAGATGTATTTCCTCTTCTGTCCTCTGTTGTCTTATTTTTGCTTCCGCTTGGAGGTCAGATGAACGCAAGGGAGAGAGCTATAGGACAGTCGAGAATCGTCAGAATGGGGACGACGTGATGGACCAGACTGTCTTTTCTGCCTGTATCTTTCAGGTTTTCATATTTACCAGCTGATCCGCAAGTTAGAATCTCTACAATGCGGACACCATTTAGCCCATCAAGTCTGCACCAAACACAATCCCACCCAGGCCCAATTCCCATAACCCCACGTTTACTCTGCTAATCCCCCCTGATGCTATGGTTAATTTAGCATGGACAATCAACTTGACCCACACATCTTTGGACTGTGGGAGGAAACCCACACAGAATGTGAGGAGAATGTGCAAACTCCACAAACAGTGACCCGAGGCCAGAATTGAACCTGGATCCCTGGCGCTGTGAGGCAACAGTACTAATCACAGTGCCACCATGCTGCCCCAGTCTGCTTTGATATCCAAGCAATTTTATTCAATGAGCAGTTATACTACTGAGACCAACGAACTCTGAAATCCTTTAAGAGAAGGATTTTTTAAAAATTACCGTGTTGTGTTCATGGAATATAAACTACATTTGAAAGTGACTCTTACTTCCTGAAGATGAATAATCCACCTTTCAGTTATTAGGTTGCTGACAGCATACTTGCCGAACTCTTACCCACTAATACTTTCATTATGATGGTAATGTACCTTCCAAGTGTTGTGAAAAATAGGCATCATGGATCTTAAGCTATATTAATCCCTATATTACACAGAATTACATGGAAAATGAACAAAGGAACTTTCAGCTTCAGCAATCCATGCTGACATCTGTGATCCAAAGGAGTTTCATCCCATCTTTCCTGGTCTAACTCTATCATTTATAACCCTCAATTCCCTTCTCCCTGTGCTCAACTAGCCTCCTCTTAATTGCATCGAAATCAATCCCCTCAACCACTCTCGATGGCGATGAATTCCATGCCCTCACACCCTCCCATGTAAAAATAAAAAGTATTAATTTTCTTCTTGGTTTCTGGGAATTGAACCTGGATCCCTGGCGCTGTGGGGCAGCAGCGTTAACCACCGTGGCACCACTTAGTTACTAACAGAGTAGTAACCAACTCTAGTTACTATTTTACACAGAGCATGCAGACAATCCTTCTGCCTCTGGACAAGTAGCTCCAATGCCTTAAGATACCCAGGAGAGTGAGAGGCTAAGGAAGTAATTTCTGTTTAAAAGAAATATGGAGTGGAACCCAGACTGATGTCTAACTATTGTCATCTTTCTGGCAGCTCCTACAACAAGCTGGTGCCATACCTAATGCTTTGGATTTGCCTGGGAACACTAATGTTTGGACAGCAGGTTCTCAATTTCATGAGTATCTCTACTCCAAAGCAGTGCTTTATGAGGAGTTTGATGCTGCCATCAATAGAATCCCAATGGCAGGTACACCTTCCCTATGGCAGGATTTCAAAGTACAAGAATGAGCAGCAGGAGTAGGCCATTTGGCTTCTCGAGTCTACTCATCGAGCGTAGAATCCCTCCAGTTCAGAAGGAGGCTGTTCAGCTCATCGGGTCTGTACAGACCACAGTCCCATCCAGGCCTTATTCCTGTAACCCTCATTTGCCCTGCTAATCCCCCTGACACTAGGGTCAATCTAACCCGCACACCTTTGGACTGTGGGAGGAAAAAAACACAGGCATGGGGAGAATGTGCAAACTCCATACAGACAGTGACCTGAGGCCAGAATCGAACCTGGGTCTCTGGCTCTGTGAGACAGCAGTGCTAACCACTGTGCTGCCCCAGTCCGCTCTGCCATGTCTGATCATGTTGTAGTCTCAACTCCACTTTCCTTCCTGCCTCTCGTTATCCTCGATTTCCTTGTCAATCGAAAAACCTATCTACACAGCAGGTGTGAACATGGATCATGAGTTGTGACCCTACCCCGCCCCGCTGCCAGCCTCAGCAATCATGACCTAGAAAAGTTACATGAGTGTGGATAGACGCTACTTCAGCTTTGCTGCTACCATGAACTTTGTGTAACTGACACGTTCCTTCAGAGTAAACCATTACATGTAGTGTTCTGGAGACATCAAGGCACTGGCATCGGCTGGATCTGAGCATCACCAGTCATCCCTCCCTGAATAGCATTCTCAATACATGGAGCTGCCACAGCGCTGATTGTGATACAAATCACTCCCTGGAGTGCAAGCCGGTAAGGATGCTACCTTGAAGTTTCTTTGCTTTCACAGCAGAAATGCAGTCCTCATTAAATCATCACTCGCTGTGTTCTATCACAATATGTTCCCTTGGCATTGCTAACTGGATCCGCGCACTCTAACACTCTGACCAGAGCTCCACTTCTGTCATGAGGAAGCTTACTGATTTAAAAAAAACGCAGAACTCTTTGATAACGGGCATTTTTGATTTACTGGCACCACCCCTTCCCCACACGTCAGGTAATAGAAATTTTACTCTATTAGTAACTAAGTGGTGCCACAGTGGTTAACACTGCTGCCCCGCAGCGCCAGGGATCCAGGTTTGATTCCCAGTTAGGTCACTGCCTGTGCAGAGTCTGCATGTTCTCCCCTTGCCTGCGTGGATTTCCCCTGGGTGCTTTGGTTTCCTCCCACAGTCCGAAAGACGTGCTGGTTAGGAGCATTGGGCCGTGCTAATTTCTCCCTCGGTGTACTGACTGGGTGATTTTCGTAGTAACTTTATTGCTGTGTTAATGTAAGCCTACCTGTGACAGTAATAAATAAGCTTAAACTATTTGTGGACTTGCACTTTGGCCTCCTTCCAAAAGTTGGGCAGCAGGGTCAGACTTTAATGTCTATATCCTAACAAACTCCTCATGCAGGTGGGTGAATGGCATTGTGTGCCACATGGTGTGCAAGTTAGTGCCCAGAAATTCTGCATAAAATACCTGATCATGGCCAGGAAGTTGAGAGGGGAAAGATGAAGAGAAACTGGATGCTTCCATAGAAAAGGAAAAATCAGTGTTGTTTCTCTTGTTGGCACTAACAAAGGTTTAGGAATGGATATTTGAAAAGTGCTGCTCAGAACAGGGAATCATTGGAATGAGACCCGAATGAAGAAATCGGTCATAGCTTTGGAGATCTTACCCATTGTCTTCTGATCCAATAGATGGGCAGCACATTTGAATTTTTAGTAGAATTGGAGGCACTTCACGGCATTGGTCACTTTAAGATGTCTGGTGGTTGTGGAAAGTGTTACATAAATAATTTATTTTGTGATTTTAATAGAGGCTTTAGAATGCAACACGCAGTTAGATTGTTGCTCCTGGATCAAGGGGATTAAAATTCTAAATCAGAGTTTCACAGTGTTGTGAATGAAGCAGTCATCTGCAAACATACCGGCCATTTGAAAAACTGTCTCCGTTTCAAGAATGCTAAATTACACGTTGCAGTAAGGTGAGGAGAAGCCAAACCATTGAAACGTTGTATGCTTCCTTTAGCAATAAAGTGATGATCTTAACAGTATATTTTAATGCTTGGCGATTTAACCATTTTCTGTGTGAGAGGTTTCCATGGGGAATAGAAATTCTTAAGATTCCTAGGATGAAGGGGTTAAAAACGAGGTTCACGCTGGTGCAATTGTACAAAAGAAAATCTTTGTTTAAAAGTTTCGCAGACTGCTTTTGCCATTACTGAGTCACTCTAACCGCCACGGATGCCAGCAGTAAACTTTTCAAAGGCAGTTTATAATGCCAGTCCACTTTATTGTACCTTGCACCACAGAATTTGCGGACTGTAATGGAACAAATTGGATGTTCAGTGCGTTTAGCTTCCCTGAGAAAGGAAATTCCTTTTCTTCCATTAAGCTTAAATCCAACGTGTAGGGTTGATTCTTTTTGCGTCTGACAATTCTGTAGTGCCAATGTGGACAGTTAAAAGTGAGGATTAGTTATTTCTTAGCAAGCCCGTGCAGAAAGAAATAGCTGAGGGGGAGAAAGGGCAGGCGGGCGTGAGGAAAAGTAACAGATTAGATGAACCAAGATTAATGTGATTAATGTTCAATCACCGGCTCAATGTGGAAAAGGTTGACCTGTCTACGGTTTTGAAGTTAAATCTAGGATTACTTTTCATTAATCTGTGGGCAATGGATTTTGACACAAAAGCCAGCCAGTGGAAAGGTGGAATATTTACATCAAAATAGGCACTTTATCCAAGATATTTATGAATAGGTGTTTTATGGTCTGATGCAAGCACATAGGTCTGTGTTTATACAACGTAAGCAGTCAGACAGGAAAGGCTCCAGCCTGGCCTTACCAGAGATGTAACATGGAATGGTTTCAGTAATCTGCAAACAAATTACATCATTGCGTTTACAGTATTGATAAAATGTAATAAAAGTGAGCACCCGGCACTTGAGCCGTTTAGCCTGTGTCAGGTGAAAGTTAAATGTTGGATTTACATGAAGCCACATAGCAGTGTTTACAATTGCACAGACCAGATGTCTTGATTAAGCCATTACAATAACCAGGTCTGACAAGAAAATGGATTCAGTGCACTTACCTTTCTGTTTATCGTGAAATGTTCACTAAACAGTGAAAGCCATAGATAAGCATTCGGTGTGCCTCTCGCTGTCTGTAGAAACCCTGCGCAGCTGAGCTGTTTTTTGTTAAATGGATTTGACATTTTTAGAAGCATTATCACAATCGTTACGCATTGTGAAATTATTAATAAATTACCCGCCCTGTGAAAAATGTCACGTTGTTTGAGGGAATCAGTACGCAATTTTTTTCTTTTTTGGGGGCATCTTTGTCCATGTGAAAATTAGAAGACTTTATAAAAGTGGTTTCTGTTCGTCGGAGCTGTATTCCTAACACTACTGTTAGCCAAGAGCTCTATTCTACAGAGAAGGGGCTGATAGTATTATGTAAATTAGGGCATGACCCTTTTAAGGGACCCAGGGTGTGCTGGCCAGGAACCACCTTGAGTGGGCAGTTAATGTTTGGAGTGCGGAGCAAGTAGACTGAATAAAGATCTGTGGTCCCTGATGCCTGGCTGTGGAGTAGTTCTTGAGGAGACACTTCAGTATTAGGAGATTTAACTGATAGCATGCACTGAGTCCGTTTTAATTTGGCCCAATGGGCGTCAATAGTGATAAGTTGGTCTCAAAATAGTCTTCCAACCCCTTTTAATAACACCATTCAGCCTGCTGCCACTCTAGAAAGGGCTGACCATTCAATGGCCAAGGAGCCTGGCTGTATATAATATGCAAGTCAGTAATCTATTGCCTATATCAGATGATTGCCACTTTAGGATACAGCTGGTCTGAACATGTGCTGTACACCTGCCCGTCAGTTTTTCTGGTGGTAGTGCCAAAGAGGCTCAAGAAAGGGAAGTTTTAAATTATTATTACAGACCTGCAGAATCACAAGAAATCCTCGGGGCATCAAAGAAATAATCTGAACGGCTGCCATGGTGGGAGATCCTGGCACAGTCTTGTCTTGCTGCCGATCAGGTGGTTTCCAGGCTTTCTGTCATTTGAGCTCGCCTGGGCTGCCCTGGCCTGCCTAGTGCCAACAATTCGCCAGTCCTGTGGAAATGAGGCCAGGCTACAGAATGTCTCCTTTTTCCCCATCTCTTTCCCCACCCGAAATGGGAAGGTTACCGATGCACTCAGCACATAGGCTGGTTCAAAGTTAAAATGGCCACCGGTGTGTCATAGAATCCCTACCGTAGAGAACATTTTATCCCGCTATTCATTGTTCTGGTTTTATCATGTGTTGAACTTGTCTGCAGTGAAGATCGGAAGCAGCTTTTTAGCAATAGAACAGTTGGTAAGTAAGTGTAATTTATTAGCTTGTAATCACTGAGCAATATTTATTTATTTGGTTAAATAAAAAGGCATGCACTCTATTTGTAACTGCTTGTTATCTGTATCTCACTGAATCATTATTTGGGGTCTGTGACAGTAGTGACTTAAGAGGTGAAACAGCTCTTTGCTGTTAATTTAGTGGTTCTATATGCCCCCAGTGTGCCTCACTTTACTTTCTCTCGCTCTGGATGATCTTAATGGACCACAGCACCTTCCTCCAACACCATTTCTTGGTTCTCCAGGTCAGCAAGACAGCCATCTCCATCAGTTTCACTTACTAGCTGTGGTTTCACTTCCTAGCTTGGTTTCTCTTCCTGTCCCCTCACTGTTACATCTGGAATCTCACCCCCAGCATCTGTCCCTCACTGCTGCCTCTTCCACATCAGAATATTGAATTTGATGATCAGAGCTGATCGAAATAAATGGCAGAATAGGCTCAAAGGGCTGATGAATGGCCTACCACTGCTTCTGGTTTCTATGTTCTTCCCCTTGGTGTTAAAAGCGTCTGCAGACATGCTAACAGCAAGCTCTGCCTCTCCATCACTCCTAAGCCTTGTGCTATCAGATTGCTTGTACAAAAATCAGTCCTTTGAGCCACAATTTCCTTCAATTAAATGTTTGAAACACCAAAGCCTACTTACCATAACCCATCCCAGCTATTGTCTGACTGTTCATAACTTCATTATTTTATTGAATCTCAAGCTAAGCTTTTGACCCCTTATCATCATCACAAAGTCTTGCGTAGTGCCACATCTAATATAATTTGCTTCCATTTGTTGCTCAGCTCATCTGCTTGTATTCTCATCAGTGTCTTTGTTACCTCCAGAGTAGAGTTCTCCTGGTTTGACTTCCTATCTTTTGTACTCCACGAACTTCAGTTTATTCATAAATCCATTGCCTCTATTGGAATCCATGTCAAGTCCCACTAATCAGCTCTTCTTGCTCACCAAACATTGGCTTCAGATTTTGTCTTGCTTCAAACCTTAAGGTTCTTAAACGTCTGATCTTGCTCTTCTCTGTCTCCACCAAACATACAATCCCTCCAACACCATGACTTTCTTCTTCCTCCAATTCTGTCGTCTTGTCCATTGGTGACTGTGCCTCCAACTGTCTCAAAACCCCTTTAGAATTTTCCCCCAAACCAGCTCTATCTCTACACCTACCTCCTCTTTGAAAACACTTCTTTGAACCTACCTCTCTGACCAAACCCTTTGGTTAGGTGTTGGTTTTTGTCATTTTGCGCTTCTGAGAAGCACCTTAAGATGTTTTTCAATATTAAAGCTATTTGATAAATGTCATTTGCTGGTGGTGTGGTTCTGAAGCACCCTAAAGCTGGGAAGCTGTATGCTCCAACCCATTTGTGCTTTTGTTATACCATTAGGTTTCAGTTGCGTTCAGCAGCTGAAACTTTGGAAAATTCTGCTCCATGTAATTCCCTCACTGATGGATAATTCCTAAATCTACCAATGACAGAGCAACAAAAAAAAAATTAGCAACCCAAAGCATGTGAAAATCTAGTGCTTGGATATGGCTGAACGGCCAGTTGAACCTAGCTAAGGTCAGGTGAGGCCACCTCTGTTCTCTTTTGTAATGCTTGAGGCAAACAAGGGTGCTAATGGGTTGAAAAATAAAAAGGGAAATGATTGAAATGCTGTTAATGTGAAACAGACGGCAGGTCAGTCAACAAGGCTATGGACCACGTTCTGGAAAATGGGATGAGAATAGCTAAAAGCTTGATGGTCGATGTAGACATGATGGGCCGAAGTGCCTCTCTTTGTGCTGGAAAATCCTATGACTCTATTCATAAAGGGAAATGGTATAAAACCTATCCAATGTCAGAAAATGGGCAACAAGTGGTGGGCCTTGAACTGATACAGTTAGCAAGTGTTGCTAATCCCCTAAAATAAGGTGCAGATTCCAGAACTTTAACCCCATATCTGAAAGAGCAGTGATCTTTTTTGATTTGATTTGTTGTTGCCACATATTAGTTACACAGTGAAAAATATTGTCTCCTGCATATATTTAGTATGATAGTGTCAAGTAACATGGCTGCAGTGCAAGGTGTACAGTCTATATAGTGCAGCCACAGTGAATTTTGGTAGTGGGATTGATATCAATTCCAGTATTGGGGCTTGAAGGGACTGAGATCCTTGAGTGCAGTAGAATTCTCCTGTGAATTAAGTACAGTACAGGAAAGCTGCTGGGAAGAAGTTTCAGTGCCATTCTCAGACTTGCAGATGGCCAGCACAAGAGACAAGATGTTGAGAACTCTGGTAACCACATAGCTGTAACAGCACAAGTAAATGTTTGACTGGTGTAACCAGGTAGGTGTACCTCATTGGTAATTAATCATTATAATTGAACAGACATATATAGAGGCTATAACTTGTTAACTATATTCACCTAACATAAATTAAGCAATAATAACTTAATTGTAATTGGATATCGTTGACTTCGCAACAAATATATACTGTGATTGCTGTCCATGAATTACTTGCAAGATAAGCAAAGATATAATTGTGCATGCATGTCACAACAGAGAAGTCTGTACACTATCTTGTAGAAAGCAGACTTCCTTGCAATAGAGTGAATAAAGGCCAATTTAAAACTCCATATTTTGCTGATGACAATAAAATTCCATTTCAAGGCCACCAAATCAAGTCAATTGTAGCTTGAATAATATCAGGTTTCTTGAACATCATCTGGGTGGGAGATGAGTATTCCAAACAGAGCCTTATGTACAAGGTGGAGATAAGAATATAAGAACATAAGAAATAGGAGCAGGAGTAGGCCAACTAGTCTTTCAAGCCTGCCCCGCCATTCAATAAGATCATGGCTGATCTGAAGTGGATCAGTTCCTCTTTCCCGCTTTCTCCCCATAACCCTTAATTCCCCTGTCTATTAGAAATCTATCTACCTGTGACTTAAATATATTCAACGAGGTAGCCTCCACCACTTCAATGGGTAGAGAATTCCAGAGATTCACCACCCTTTGAGTGAAGAAGTTCCTCCTCAACTCTGTTCTAAACTGCCCTCCCCTTATTTTGAGGCTGTGCCCTCTAGTTCTGCTATCCTTTCTAAGCTAGAAGAATCTCTACCGCTACCCTATCTAGCCCCTTCATTATCTTGTACATCTCTATAAGATCCCCCCCCCCCCCCCCCCCCCAGCCTTCTAAACTCTAACGAGTACAGACCCAGTCTATTCAATCTCTCTTCATAAGCTAACTCCCTCATCTCCGGTATCAGCCTGGTGAACCTTCTCTTTACTCCCTCCAAGGCCAATATATCCTTTCGCAAATACGGGGACCAAAACTGCACACAGTACTCCAGTTGCAGCTTCACCAGTACCCTGTACAGTTGCAGCAAGACCTCCCTGCTTTTACGTTCTATCCCCCTTGCTATAAAAGGCCAACGTTCCATTCACCTTCTTAATCACCTTCTGCACATGCAGACTGGGTTTTTGCTATTCGTGCACAAGGACCCCCAGGTCCCTCAGCACTGTAGCTTGCTGCAGCTTTTCCCCTTTAAATAATAATCCCTCCTACTATTATTTTTACCAAAGTGGGTAACCTCACATTTGCTAACGTTATATTTTGTTAGATCTTGAGGGATTGAATGAAGCTCTTACCACAGAGTCCTCAACCTCTACTCTGCTCTTACAACTAGTGTCAAAATTGTTGGCCCAGTTCCACTTCCATTCAAAGATGACCCGAAAACATGTTAATTGTTTGGCAGGGAGGGGGGAATGGCTACAATGGCAACACTATTGGTAATCAAGAGTAGGCAGCTGGGTTTTCTTGTGTTTCACATGGCCATTACTCAATGATTTTGCACCACAAAAGGTTGCACCATTTTTTGTTCACACATCTTCAAGTATAATGAATGAGGATTGTGAAATTGTCAAGTTGTCTTCAAGCAGTTGGTGTGCAATGGTGGTTAGAAATGCTTCTGGAAAAGAAAACAAATTGGAACCTGTTTTGTTAAACCAACGCAGAGTAGTTTTCCCACGGTGATCCATGCTACCACACCCAAATGAAACTTCACTTAATACTAGTTCCCGCTTCCCAAAAGGAGTGATGTACAACTGCTCATACTTACCTTTACAACACACAGTGCACGTAGAAAAATATCCCAAGGTGCTTCAGAGAGGTGGGAGGAGAATCATAGAATCTCTACAGTGCAGGAGGTCATTCAGCCCATTGAGTCTGCACTGACCACAATCCCACCCAGGCCCAAGCCCCATGACCCTACTTATTTACCTTACTAACCCCTGGACACCAGGGGGCAATTTAACATGGCCAATCAAACTAACCCCCACATCTTTGGAGTGTGGGAGGAACCGGAGCACCTGGAAGAAACCCATGCAGAAATGGAAGACAAGTCAATAGAGGAAAGCTCAAGAGACATGGTCAGCGGTGACCAAAGAGAATACAAGAGGTTGTGGCTTAAGGGTGAGAATTCCAGAGAGGTGAGGCAGTAAATAGGATTTTCATTCCTGTTGTATTTAAAGATGTGCTTGGCATATATTTTAAGCTTGCAGTAGCACTGTCTTTATTTACGTGAGGCACCTATGGGAGAGGTTCAGCATCAGCCAGGCATCTGGGCAAATAGTGCTGCATGCTTTAACTGTTCAAGTCTTTATTTGCGAACGAACATGGAATTTGTAATTTGTCCTGGGACCAATTAATTGCACATGTGGCTCTGTCTACTTGGCTATAATTAAGACCTCTTTTTGCAAAGTGGTTCCATTCCATGAATATATGTGGTTTGTAATACAAAATGTCAAATTGCTTCCCCTATTTCACTGAAGAACTTTATTCGTTGGGCACCTTGGAGTCTCTGCTTTTTCTTTTGGGTGGTCTTTCTTGATCTCTACCATAGTCAGGTGCAGCAGGTCTCCCTTGGTGTGTTTAACTTTGACTTCAGTTGCTTGATGGACCATGTAAGGTATTAAACAATTTTCCTTCTAGTCTACCCTAGGATAAATAAATATTATTATATGTCTGTAACAAAATGAGATCCAGCCACTTCATTCAACAGAAATAAAATGCAAACTTATGGAATTTTTGTTTCCCCCATGTACTTGTACACAACTTTAGTGAATTGATGTGGTGAATCCTATAGATTGAGAGTACTGCTGCCAATGAGGAAGACATAGTCAAGCTCCAAAGCATTCATTTAATCCCGCTCATTCAGTCTCTAATTATTGTCATGTGGACTAAACAAATTTGGCTGAGCGTTTATTTACTTGGCAGGGAGTTCTGATGAAGCTTGAGTGGGATTGCCCACATCTACTTTGGCTGAAGACACTTGAAAACACATCGGTTTTGTCCCTTGTGGGTTCCACCATGACTGAAGATGTGCGTGTTTATGGAGTGTCCTTCTATTTGCTTAGTTGCCGCCCACCATTCTTAACTGTTGTGACAGGCTAGAGAGCTTTCCTCTCCATCTGTTTGTTATGCAGCTGCTTAGGTTTGTTTAGGTTGAGCTTTCCTAAGCTCAGAAGAAGATTCAGCCCAAATGTGTAACACAAATTGGTGAGATCGAAGAATTGTAATCATAACTAAGTAGTTAACAGCATGAGAGATCCAGTTTATTGCATCTGATTCAGTCTATATACTTGTTGCTTCTATAACCTGTGTGACCCTGTCCTTAAGTTGGTGTGGCTTAAGTGGTTATCCCTTCTCCCTTTCGGAAGGTAGTGTTGCCCTCTGAGACTTGGCAGATGAAGACCCTCCATCTACAGATGATCATTTTCTGGATGAAGACACTTCCTATGCTGGCAACTGCGCCTAGATTGTTTGCCTGAATCTCACCTCCTTTTAATCTCGGTTATGGAAGTTGGATCATGGGGAAACCAATTTTCTAATTATACGGAGAGGACCTTCTTACTGAAACCTAGGATTCTGAGAGAGCTTAGCAGGGTGGATGCTGACAGGATATTTCCACTCTAGAACTTGGAGGCTCAGTTTAAGAGTAAGGTATCTCCCATTTAAGACCAGGGTGAGGAGAAATTTCTCTGAGGGCCATTGGCCTTTGAAATGCTCTTCCACGAAGAGCAGTGGAAGTAGGGTTGTTGAATTTATTCAAGGCTCAGTTTGATAGATGTTTGATTGACAAATAATTCAGAGGTTATGGGTGACAAACACGAAAGTAACGTAAGGCCACAGTGAGGTCAGCCATCATCATATTGAATGGTGGAGTAGGCTTGATGACCTATTATTACTTGTCCTATGATCACATGTTTGTATACATATACTAAACAATGGATGCCGACACTTTCTACAAAGGAATTCAAAAGTAAATGTAAAAACTGCAGCTTAAGTATTCTGAATGATGGCTTGTACGTTAATTTTCAGAGAAATTTCCCCAATAAGCAATCTGAGAAGAATATGCTCAAAGACGTTGACCTTTTTGGTTTTTAATTATCTTGCCATCCATGTAGATATACTTGATGGCCTGCAAAATCAATTAAATATTAGGCCCTACTCATAAAACTATTCAATTTTATCCTCACCCACACCCCCCACTTCCCCCTTGGTCATCCTGCAAATTTTACCTTTACAAGTATATATCTAATTGCCTTTTTTAATGTTACGAACGAATCATCTTCAGCTATCCATTCAGTACAAAACTCAGGATAAAATTAATCTCTCTTCATTTATCTTGAATCTGTGCTCTGTTTACCGGTCTCCTGCCAATATGTACACTTATGTCATTGTGATATTCGTTGAATGAAGTCATTGGAAACAGAAACTCCCCTTCAGCTTTGGATGTGAGATCTCTCCAGGGACTGATGGAGCAGATGTACAGTTAATCAACAAATACCTCAGATTGCTATTGTTTTGGTAATTTGTTGATTGCACAATCTTCAAGAAGTATAATAGTCTTGTGCCCTAATGGTCATTCTGATCCTCTTTAATAATCCTAGATGTGTATTATTTCTCTCCTCATCATCCCCAAGCTTGTCTGAAAGAATGTGGTCGAGATCTTATTCCTCACACCTAGAGTATCTTTATTCTGGCAGCATGGTTGTAAATTGTGTGAAGTCAGGTTCAACATTCAAGATTCACCACTGCAAATGGGGGTTGGTCAGCTCAGTTGGCTGGATGGTTGGTTTGTGGTGCGGAGTGATGCCAATAGCGCAGGATTCAATTCCTGTACTGGCTGAGATTAAGGTTATCCTTTAAGGCCCCGCTTTCTCAACCTTGCCCCTCGCCTGAGGTGTGGTGACCCTCAGGTTAAATCACCACCAGTTTGTGCTGCCTCAAAGGGAGAGCAGTCCATGGTCCTGTGGGGTTATAACAGAGAACATAGCAATTCAAATGATGGACTTAGTCTTGCAACGCAGGTTGAGAATGTACTGGAGGTTTGGCAATAGATTGATTATGGAGAAAAAAGATTCAAGGTAAAAGTGAGCCAATAGTGAGGATGGTTATAGTACCAACCTGCTATCTCCCCCACTCACCCAATTCCCCCACCTGGGTTACATGGTAGTGATGTAAAGACTAAATCTCCAAACACACCTTGCTTTGGTCATAATGCAGATAATCATCTGTCGGGTGTAAGTAACTCGGTTTGAGAATTGAAATTAATAAGGTCGTATGTTTGGCATTTCAGGCTAAGAGTCAAACCCAGGCCCGTTGTGCTGTGAGGCAGCAGTGCTAACCACTGCTGTCCAGATGTGTAGGTTTGGTGAATTGGCCATGGTAAATTACTCCTTACTGCCCAAAGATGTGTAGATTTGGGGGATTAGCAGGGAAAATATGTGGGGTTCTGGGTAGGTGAGTGGACCTGGGTAAAATGCTCTGTCGGAGAATTGGTGCAGATTTGATGGGCTGAATGGCCACCTGCATTATAGGGATTCAACAATTCTGATGATTTCTAATTTCCCTTCAAGATCTGAAATCCAATTACATGTGCTGGAATCATATATTTTGTCCCATTTTTCAAAGGAATGAACTCTGAGGCATCCTTTTGCATCCAGAAACATATGAAGGTGTACATGATTTCAAATATTTAAGCTAAAGGATGGCTAAGCCAAAGCATTGCTATTGTAAATATCAGCTGCATCGGTACTCATTGAACTATATTTCTGGATTCTCTCCGGTATTGCGAACTGAAACCAGTTTAAGAGTGCCAAAATATAATGCATTTCTTTTCACTACTGATTCTTAATGATTGATAGAAAATTGCAAGTGTTGTATTTTGTATGGATTGTATTTTGATTTGTTTGTTTCTCCTTTTTTCAGCTTCTTGGAAACAGCAGCCTATTTTAGCATGAAGCCAAAGTCGGGAGATAAAGAAGTCACTCCAAATCATTTATTTACTCTGTGGTATGAATTTTGTTCAGACTTCAAAGAATACTGGAGAAAGGAAAGCAAAGTTATCCTTAAGGAAAAGTAAGTACATTTAGTATTTTCAATATTTCTTCTGAGATTAAGTGGTAAAATTGACTGACGTTTTCCAAGTTACCACATTAGTGCTTTGTGTTTGCCACTGGAATGACCTAGATGATGGCCAATCACTTTCAACCCTCTTTGAAGGGGGAATAAGTGTGTGAGTTGCTTGTCCGATCGGGATGATTTTTAAGACGAGTCAGTACCGAAGGTTTGATCCATGAAGTGACTGTTGATACTTTTATGTAACGTAACGTGAAATGATGTTCACACTGGATCCTGGTTACATCATTTTTGATGGTTCATGTATCTTGTCTCATTCTTAGACTTCCTGCCTCAGAGATCCATCAGTGGCTTTATCCACGTGCATTATATTTCCAGTTCAAGGCTTCATTCTCATTCCAACTGATTTTCCCTCCAGCACACCCTCCCTGAGCAAAAGTGCACAAACAAAAGATTCTGTGGTGTTTCCTGAAATAGTACTGGCAGAATCTTCCAACAGCATATATTTCGTAGATTGGAGAATCCTGCTGTAACATACTTTTCCTCCACTCACCCTTTCAGATTCCCTTGTTGTGGACAGATCAAGATTAAATCTGGAAAATCCCTAATCTGCAGGGAAACTAATCGAGAAGTTGGATAATTAGGGCAGACACCTATAAGCATTGGATGTGTTTTAACAAGTGCCATCTTTTTTAGCCCATTAAGTCTCAGGCACACACCAGCTGGTTAGTGCTTTATCAGAATTTAGTTCTCTGTTGGCATACAAGGAAACAATGTTCATGTTGTTCAAAGAAAAGCAAGGTGCATAGGCTATGCAGAGAGACAGGATATGCCCTGGCATGTGAACTTACCAATGTTAATTCATGAATTCTGGAAAAATGTATTCCTCATTTCATGAAACTTATTTTTGATCATTATTTGACTGAACGATTAAAACTTAGATTCTAATTGAATGGAATCTTCTAGAAGTATAAGCTGCAAACTCTAGGGGTATGATTTTCTGGTCTTGAGCGAGGCCATAAAATCTCACCCAAGGTCAAGGGACTTTTCCATTGTCTGCGCCTCGTCTGCTCAGATTCCATAGCAGCAGAGCGATAGAATTCTGGCACATATTTTTACCCAAATATGTAATCCAGTTGTACACCATAGTAAATGGGGCATGCTTTCAGAAAAGCAGTTTTTTTAAGAAGAGCTTATTATTTTTAAAGTTTATTTCTTATTAGTATCACAAGTAGGCTTACACTAACACTGCAGTGAAGTTACTGTGAAAATCCCCTAGTCGTCGCATTCTGGCACCTGTTCCGGTACACTGAGGGTACAGTTTAGCAGGGCCAATGCATCTATCCAGCATGTCTTTCGGACTGTGGGAGGAAACCGGAGCACCAGGAGGAAACCCATGCAGAGAACATGCTGACTCCGCACAGACAGTGACACAAGCCAGGAATCAAACCCGGCTCCCTGGCGCTGAGAGGTAGCAGTGCTAACCCCTGTGCCACCATGTTACCCATTGTGGAACAAATAGAGTGGGACTACTATTGCTGTAAAGCTGTCCATCTACTAAGTAAGGGCACACACGATATATGGGTTAAAGCTTTCTGCATATTTGTGGAATGCCAAGGAATCTACCTGTTTAACAAACATCGGGTGCACAACTGCATAGTTGTGGAAAAAGAAACACCTTTTGTTTCGGTCCCCGTGATTGATTTGTGTTTTCTTCTGCTGTGAACCACATGCTCTGGAGTTAGCACTACTTTGTGTGAAGTATTTTGAAAATAGTGGGCTCAGTGTCCACCTTCCCTTGCATATCAGGATGCTTTGTTAACCAAAGCCAGAGAACATTACTCAACACTAGTGGCTTATTATGTTGTACTACCACAAAGACCACAGCTGTGCTTCTTTGTTTTTTCTGACATTTGTTTGTAATAAAAACTCTAGGTGGGAGAAAGCAATGACTCTGCTCACCTCCCGATTCCACCCACTGCTTCTCACTGTTGGAATACATTAACGTTCCTGGCAGGCTATCTATCGTTCTGCTGGAAAACATAATATGAAACACTTTCTAATATGAAAAGAAAAATAACTAACTTGGACATGTTCTCTCCACAATGACTTCATTTTTTTTATGAAGAGGAGTTTGATGTGAGCTGCATTACCTCAGTGGTTTTGTAAGCTGCTGAAAACTGTTGAGGTGTAGTTTGGAGAAACAGTGTGGTGTAATTTCTTTTCCCTGTTGCAACACATCCTTCTCAACTCTCCATTCTGCCTCTGGGGTTGAAATAAATATTTGGATGGCATGTTCCCAACTGTTTCCCAATATTGTTCCAGGTATCTCTCGGGTTTGTAAGTAACGTACTGATCGACCAGTGGTTCTGATGAAGTTCCCCTTTGCCCTGCTGATGTGGAAGTTTGTCGTGGAGTGTTTTTGACGCAAGCAAAACTTGATGACAGTTTGTAGCATATCCTATTAGTGTGTGGACAATAACCATTGGCTTTCACTCTTCCAATCCAAAAATGCTGCAAGGACTTGCTGTTTTATGTTGAAAACACAGCTCAAATTACTAGCCACCAGCAATCTGAAAGCATTTGGCTAGCTTTGCCATATCATGTGCATTTGCATGCGATAATGCCACTCTGAGCACACACTCTCTCCAGCCAAAGTCTTCCAACAGGAGGAAATTTCAAATTGAATTCTGTGCAGGATGTGGTGATTTGGTCTTTCTTATTTTTGTCATTATTCCAGTCAGAAAATGCTGTAAGGGTTTACTGTTTTACATTGGAAATGCAACTCAAGTTACAAGCTATCCAAGCTTGTTTGGATGGCAATTTGAAAGTATTTAGCTAACTTTGCAAAAAGATTGAGGAACCACTCAAGAATGATAAGCTTCCTGATACCATGCACCCCCCCCACCGTCAACTCCTGAGTCCCACACTTCCCATTTGTGCACAGCAACTTATGCATTCTTACAGCACCTTTTATAAATCAGTGAAACATCTCAAGACACTTGCTACATGTAACAACAGTGCAAGGAACATTAAATTTGATTCTCACGCCTCCTGGGGAACTTCCACAGCAATCATTGTAAATCAAGTGAGCAGAACGTATGATTTCAAAGCATGCTGACTATTCATTGGTATCTGTGCACACAGATACAAGTAGAGGAGGTAGGATGGGTAGCAAATGAGAAGACCAGAAGTTTCAGAGCAGAAGAGAGTGGGACCAAGCCAAGAGACTGAACTTCCCCAGAATGAACTGCACAACATTTGACCTGACAATTTTCGATATTTCAAGTTGGGCTGCAGGAGGTGAAAAGTTGCGTTAAACTCCCCCTTTCCAAACACACACACTGACTGAAAACTGTCTGATCTTATAGACAAGTTATGCTACTACAAGATTCTATCTAATGAAGTGTGTTCTACACGAGAAAACCTTCCTGGGCTAGAATTGTCTGCATGCAGAATGTTTCATTGTTATCCGAGTTGGGAACGAACTGGAACTTGTCGCGACGTGGCCTTATCATGTTTTTCAAACATGTAGATTTGGAAATGGCTTCCTGTTTTTGCAAACTCGTTCACTCCACTTCACCTCCTGAGACAGGTTTGGCCCCGACGCTGCGTTTGGTGCAGAACGGAGCAATTTTTTGCACCAGCTCTCCTGCCGAGCTGTCCGTTGCAACCCAAGGAAAGAACGGGCCTCAGCTCATACCATTGCCCAAGAAGAATGTGACAAATGGCTCTCGTTTGTTTTGTAAGGACTGCAATGGCAGTTTTACTTTACTTCACACTACAGCCAAAAATTCCAGACGTAATTAAGAAAAATGATGGCTTGCTTGGGAAAGAAGTTTTGAGAAATGTGCTTAACATTACAATTAGCATATGCATGCACTTAGACCAAATCTACATCTCAACTCTTTGAATGTAACTTCTGCCAGCGTTATTTTTTAAAGCTATATTTGGACCCATGGATGACATCCAATTTAAACAAAAGGAACTAACTGTCCTCTCATCTGGCAGATCAGTGGGTCACAGATATCTCTCTGTTATGCTGTTATAGCTGTTTCTTTAGTCGCTAAAAAGCAGCAGTTATCATGTTGCAGAAACCAGGCAGAAGTTCCTCCAATTATTATCCCATGTGGTCTAAGCAGTGCAAACAACTTAATAAAAGTGTTACCGTGCTGTAAAAGGAAAATACATCTGGGCCACATTAGAATCTACTTGTATCCAAAAACAACAGGGCAAACATACTCCTAAATATATATCTATTCTTATGGCCTGGCCACTGCAGAAATATTGTTTGCAGCAGAGTCCACTGTGTGGGCACTCCGTTTGTCAGAGGCAATCTCTTGGGTGATTTACGCTTTCTATGTTAATACCTATTTATTTTGTATTCAGCATTATGAATTCAAGGGTTAAAAAGCTTGGCATATTCTGATTTGCGACGAGCTTGGACATACTTCAGTTGTACTTGGGTAGCGAGCTGTCAGGTGGTCCACTTCAACAACGTCTTTCCTTGCAATCCATAAAATAACATTTCCGTTAAATGCAGTCGGACGATTCTGAAATTGTGGGACTTCAATTTCCACTGACAAGTAAAATACAGCCTACGTAATGAAGAATATATATGAGTTTAAATAGAAATTCCTCTTATTAAATACAAAAATGTGCAGTGTAAAAGTTGTCCTGCACGCACTTTAAAAAATTGAAGCATGCAATCTAATGTTTGGGAAAGGTCCCCCGCCCCCCCCCCACACACACACACACACACACACACACACACACACACACACACACACACACACACACCACAATTTCTGATTGACCCGGCAATTCCAACCTCAGTTGTTGGCATCAGCTATGTTGATACAAAAGAAAACAACAGCAGAAGCCAGAATCATGGCATTCATGTGAGTCGCCTGACATTCATTAAGTCATTAATTTGAGTCAGCCATTCAATTATTTCAATAATTTAAATTTTTTAGAAATGTATATGTAATATGTCTGGCCATTGCGAAGCTAAGTACAAGTTGGACAAATACCAACGGTGAGAGCAATTTTCTTCTCCCTTAGGGAAGGTGGTGAAAGTAAAAATGTACAAAGAATATTTTAATGTCTTGCATACTGTACTTTGACTCTTCAAATCACTACGCAGTGAAGCCTGACACAAAGTTAGCACTTTAAACCAGGGAAGACATGTCTACTTCAATGATTTGTGTTGAATCACCATTTAGTGCAATGTTGCTTGTGGCTCCTGTGTTGTCTTGATACCCTGCCCAGCACCATATCTGCTCAACCTTTACACACATCCTGTCCCTATTTGTTTTCTCGACCACTAACTGTCTACTTCTACTGAGGTAATGTTTGTTTCTACCCCTTCATCAGCTCCTCTGCTGCTACAACCCTTATCGATGCTTTTGTCCCCTCCGACCTGGGTTATTCAAGTGTTCTGCTGGCTACACCCCACTTTACCAATCTTTGTGAGCACTCCAAATCTCTGTGCCCATTACCTAACTTAGCACGAGTCCCATTCACATATCACCCTTGCGTTTGCTGATCTGCATTAGCGCCTGCTTTTGGGGCAAAACCTCCAATTTGTAATCATCGTGTATATAAATCTCTCCATGACCACTTCTCTCCCAATTGCTGCCCTAGTATCTTGCACGTTGTGTTTTCTGATAATGGTCCTGTGAAGTGCATTGTGGTGTTTTACAATGTTGAAGATGCTGTGCAAACAAACAACTTTGTTGCCATAGAAAGCTATTTCCTCCAGTGTGTTGTCCTTACAAAGAATTCAAGATGTTTCAGCTCTGCTTAATTTTATTTTCATAGAATCCATTCAGTGCAGAAGAGGACATTCAGCCCATTGAGTCTGCACCACATTTTGAAAGAGTAACTTACCCAGGCCCCCTCTCCCTCCCTAGCCGAGTAATTACACACATTTCCCATGGCTAAGCCATCTAACCCAGACCTCTTGGGACACTAAGGGGACTTGGGTGGCATGGTAGCACAGTAGTTAACACTGCTGCTTCGCAGCTTCAGTTCCTGGCTTGGGTCACTGTCCGTGTGGAGTTTGCACGTTCTCCCCTTATCTGCGTGGATTTCTTCCGAGTGCTCTGGTTTCCTCCCACATTTTGAAAGACATGCTGGATCGGTGCATTGACCCAAACAGGCACTGGAGTGTGGTGACTAGGAGAATTTCACAGTAATTTTGCAGTGTTAATGTAAGCCTTACTTATGACTAATAAATAAACTTTAACTTTTACTTTTAGCATGGCCAATACACTGAGCCTGCATGTCTTTGGAGTGCGGGAGGAAACTGGAGTGCCCGGGGAAACCCCATGCTGACATGGGGAGAATGTGCAAACTCCAAATCGGCAACCACCCAAGGCCGGAATCGAACCCGGATCCCTAGCACTGAGGCTGCGATGCTTGCCACCATGCTGCCCCAATAGGCGCGCCTTTTCCAAAATTAAGTAAATTTGGCTGAGTAAATCACCACAGTTCTTTTTAGACTATCCCCATTTCAAGTCGCACTCAAGGACCTGAGCACAAAAGTCTCAACTGACACGCTCTTACAGCACTGAGGGTGTGCAGCACTGTGGGAGCTGCTGTCTTTCAGATAAGATGTTAAATCAAGGCCCAACTGCTTGCTTGGCTGGATGTAAAACATTCAATGATGGTAACATGAAGAAGACCAGGGGAGTTTTCTCTGGTATCCTGGCCAATATTTATCCTTCAACCAACATCACAAAAAGCAGTTTAACTGGTCACTTACCACTTTGCTGCTTGTGGGAGCTTGCTGTGCACAAATTGGCTGCCTTGTTTGCTACATTTTTGGGAGGGAGTTTTCCAGCAGCACTCACCCCAAGACCCGAACATGTCGCCTGAGGTAAATGGAACTTTTCATGGACTGCCCCTTCCCGCAACGATCCCCGTGGTGGGTGGGACGGGAAAATTCTGTCCTGCAACACTTCAAAAAATACTTCGTAAAGCGCTTTGCGATAGATGTTTATCTTGTGTATTTTTTTTAATATATTCATCTTTGATACAGCAATTTAAAGAGCAATATGAGTTTTTAAAAATTCAGCCATATTCCTAGAATTATGGGTTAAAATGTAGGTAGTTGTGAAAGACATGGGGCTAGCATAGCTTCAAAACATTCCAAAACCCTAGTAAGTCCAAGTAAGATAGATTACATTTACTCCAAAATGATGGGATAGAGTGGCTTAAGTCCAAGGTAAAGGAATTGAAGCTGATTGAACTCCCAATTCCAGATAAACAGGTACATGATTAATGTTATTGGAATTAAGGCAGCTCAAAAATTTTTTGCCAGTTTAAAAATATCTTGGATAATGGAATGTTGAGGTTTAATGTGCTGACACTTAATTGTAAAAGATGTGATGAGTAATTTATGAGCTTTAGGCTATATTTTGGCAGCATAATTGGCTTTGATTTGAGAGACTAAATTGTTTTGTTTGCGCTAGAGGATATACAGAAGTTTTAAATGCTATTGCAATGCTTACGTAACCTTTTTTTGGCTGAGGATGTCGACTTCATTTTACCATCTATAATTTGGGAAAAAAAAGGAACGTGAATTTGACAGCGCAAGAGCCCTAAATTTTTCTGCATCAAAAATAAAACTAAACCTGAGACTGACTGTTAGCCCATTTTTAAGTTATTGACGATATGAAGTGAGAACTGGTTGTAACTCCCTCATGCTTCCCTCTGCCCAACTCAAACAAGATAATGAGGAATTGGATATTGTGACCTCCCATTCAACCTCTCAATCTCACTTTCTCTCCCCCAAAGCTTGGATTGCCAATGGTTGTTACTCACTCCTTCACCACAAACGAATACCTACAGGCACTTGTCGGAGAGTGGATGTCCTTGGGTCCATTCCTCTGGAGATAGCTGTGGGAAGCTTTCAAGTGGAAGAATTTGCACAAGCGTCCCCTTTTTCCATTCTAATCCCAGTGCTTATCTGCCCAAGATCTCACTCCTGCTATGGTGAGGCAATTATTCCTAATGTGACTAATGTCTCCTCCAGGACTACCCAGCATTTTGCCTTGAGGGTCCCCACTATAATTAGCCAATGGTGTTGCACGGGATAATAGGCTAGGGTCATACCTTCAGGAGTCATAGAGTCCCCGCATCGCAGAAGGAGGCCATTCAACCCATCGAGTATTCCATTCAGGTCCTATTCCCATGACCTCATGTATTTACCCTGCTAATCCCCCAAACCTAACATCTTTGGATGCTAAAAGGATAATTTGACATTTGAAATCCACTTAACCTACACACCTTTAGACTGGAATCCCATTCATGTGTCTTCTCCAGTAATCCAAATGGCTCCTTCAAAAGTGTTTTCAAAAAGAATTTGAGCTTGACTACCATTATATCCCAGTCACTGTTCTTCAATTGTATTCCTATAAGTCACAATTGGTGAATCCAAGTTATATTCCTGAATATAACTTGCTGAAGCTCGCAATGATATGAGTAACTAAGCACCACAACAGAGCTCCACAGTCGTTAGTTGATTCATCTTTAAGTTAAGGAGTCTTGGTGTTCTGAACGTTATTTAAAAAAAAGTTTACCAGGTGGTCCAAAGGATAACCCCAAGATTTTTACAATGTGGCTCTGTGCCGGACCTGAGCTGAACTTAACTTGTTAATTCCAAGAGTTGCCAGAATTTCTATTTGATGCAGTTTCACAATTTTTATTTTAGTGGACCCAAGAGTCCAATCACCAGATGTGACTGTTGAGATGCACACAACTTGTATACATTAACGTCCACTCAACAAATGTGGTAGCACATTAGTGTCCAAATGCCAAAAGATCATGTGGTTTCTACCAAAGGCAAGGGGAGTGTGGTGAAGTACTGGGAGCAGTTTATAAACTGTTTTTCTTCACTACAGAAGTCATTTGTTTTTGAGAAAAAAAATTAAGTGGGAAAATGGCCATTGATAATTCTGAATTGATTCTACTGGATCCAATTCCATAAAGAAAATAGTATTTGATCTATCATTGTCACATATATTAGCAGACAGTGAAAAGTATTGTCTGTTGCGCACCAAACAGACAGAGCATACTATTCATAGAGAAAGAAAGGAGAGAGTGTAGAATGTGGTGTTACAGTCACAGCTAGGATGTAGAGAAAGATCAACTTAACGCAAGATAGGTCCATTCAAAAGTCTGACGGCAGTAGGGAAGAAGCTGTTTTTGAGTTGGTTTGGATGTGACCTCAGACTTTTCTATCTCTTTCATGACAGGAAAAGGTAGAAGAGAGAATATCTGCATGGGGTCCTTAATTATATTGGTCGCTTTGCCGAGGCAGCGGGAAGTGTAGACAGAGTAAATAGATGGGAGGCTGGTTTGCATGATGGATTGGGCTACTTTCACAACCTTTTGTAGTTTCTTACAGTCTTAGGCAGAGCAGGAGCCACACTAAGCGATAATACAACCAGAAAGAATGTTTTCCATGGTATATCTGTAAAAGTAGCCTGCTGATCTGAACCAGGGAAGTATTCTTCTGCAAATAAGCACAATGAATTTAGTGAGATTAACCAGAGGCTTAATAGGGTAATTCTCAGTTTTCTTTTTTGCTCCAATGTTAGATCTGTGAATGAATGAATGAGGAAAGGGTTGGTATTTGTAAATGATTGTAGGTGGTATGTACACTTGCTGATAGCTTCACAAACGATTCCTCTTTACTCAATAAAACACAATTCATTGGAATTTTTTTCTGCTGAAGATTAAAGAGGATATCAATGGACTGGCCAGGTGGGGAGAGCAGTGGAAAATGACATTCAGCCTGGAGAAGTGAGAGGTAATATACTTAGTGAGGTCTGACAAGGCAAAGGATTACACTATGAATGATAAGACCCTGGAAAGTACTGAAGATCAGATTGACTTTGGAGTGCATATCCACAGATCCTTGAAGGTGGCAGGGTGGGTAGATCAGGTGGTTAAGAAGGCAGATAGGATACTTGCCTTTATTAGCTGAGGCATAGAACACTAGCAGGAAAGTCATGGTGGAAATGTATATCCTCCCAACCATTGACTCTGTCAACACTTCGTGCTGTCTCAGCCAAGTAGCCAGCATAATGAAGGACCCCATGCACCTCGGGATTAGTGTGGTCAGATCTTCATTGACAGGCATGGGTATGATAGGCCAAATGGCCTCCTTCTATGCTGAAAATGTCTAAAAGCCAACAGGATCCTTTTAATGAAATGTGCTTTATATGTTGCATGATTTGTGAAACACTTGGCATGAGGGGTTGTAATTTAAAGAGAGGCATACTGTTTAAGATTTCTGACCTGCATCCATTTTGAATGATATCTGGTAAAAATCAAGATTGTATCAGAGGATATGAAATTGATGAATTGTTCTTTCAAAACTGAATCCTGGGAGTGGCTGTTGAGTGGGTGAATTGCAAGAAGTCACGTAATTTGCATTTTTAGTTGAAAATAATGAAAACAAAATTACTTTGTTCCCATTTGTCTTGTATTATGTACAGGTTTTGTTTCTTTCCAATTTGACCATTCAGACTTGCATGCTTCCTCACTGTCATGCAGTTGTGAATTGGAAGTAGCATGAATTAGAAGAAAATGAATCAAAGTTAACGGTGGAATTTGCCTCAAGCTTACCATGAGTGTTTGTGCATCATCTGGCATGTTTTGCTGCTTGCTGATTTGTTGCTAGCGCTACAAGGGTTTGCACTACAAATTTAAAATATACTAATGGAACATGGATATGTTCTTATTAAAGCATTTACACTAGAGTGTAGTGGTGCAATAAGGAATTGGTCATAAATCCTAGGTTGACCTCTGTTATCCCACACAGTGGGCAAACGGAGCAAGGCGGACTGGTGAGGCCTACGTCCATATTCCTTCCCTTTCCTCAGTTGCCACAGAAACCACCTGGAGCCATGCCATTGAATTGCCTTAACCGCTGAAGCAGAATTACTAATATGTCTGAGAGAACAATGAGGAGGCAAGTAATTGGATGCTAAAGAGCTGGAACAGGGATTTGTGTGATCCAAAGTATTCTTCATGCATTGTGACTTCTGAAATACATGTCCTAGGATGAACTATGGCAAACCTAGATGGACAAGGGCAGCGGAAGCTTGGGAACAACACCACCTTCAAGTTCACCTCCTAAGTCACGCACTGTCCTGACTTGTAACTATATCACCGTTCCTTCACTGTCATGGGATCAAAATCTGGGCACTCCTTCCCAGCAGCACTGTGGGTGTATCTGCAACAGGTGGGCTACAGCTGTTCAAGAAGATGGCTCACTGCCAGCACCTCGAGGGCAATGGGAGGTGTGCAACAAATGTCAGTGACAGTCACATCCCATAAAATATATTTTTTTAAAAAGCATCATAGACTTGTGCAATTTTCCACCATAACCCACCAAAGTACTGGTTATATTTGAAAAAAGATGAGGAAAATTAAGTTTTCCAGTTCTGACACCAAAATTAAAATTTGTATGTATATCCAACAATGGACCATATTGTTCTTGCTGATCACATTATGTGACCTTGCAATTTGTCAGCTGGAGAACACTCTAATCTACAGAGAAACATTCCAGTGGATGCAATGGTCACTTTTTGATTAATTCAGACTTCAACATTCCGTTGTCGTTTGATTTGATTTATTATTGTCACATATATTAGTATACAGTGAAAAGTATTGTTTCTTGCACAATATACAAACAAAGCATACCATTTATTGAAAAGGAAACAAGAGAGTGCAGAATGTAGTATTATAGTCATAACTAGGGCATAGAGAAAGATTAACTTAATATGACGTAGGTCCAATCAATAGTCTGATTGCAGCAGGGAAGAGGCTTTCTTGAGTGAGTTGGTACGCGACCTCAGACTTTTGTATCTTTTTCACGAAGGCAGAAGGTGGAAGAAAGAATGTACCGAGTGCGTGGAGTTCTTAATTATGCTGGCTGCTTTGCCGAGGCAATGAGAAGTGTAGACAGAGTCAATGGATGGGAGGCTGGTTTGAGAGGTTTAATGGATTGGGCTACATTCACAACCTTTTGTAGTTTCTTGCACAGAGCAGGAGCCATATCAAGCTGTGATACAACTGGAAAGAATGCTTCTCTAAACATTGCTGTTAGAATTGGACAAGAACCGTATCACGTAGTAAAAATTTTTAATAAGCGGTCACATGTCTAATAGCAAGTTATTTGTAAATTGGTTTAAAAAAAAGTTTCACTGCTTAACTTAGTTAAAGCACTCCCAAGCAATGATCTGCTTTTTCGCTGAATTTCCCTGTTTACGTGACAGATTGTGTCTCGACCTTGCCCATAGTGAAGTTCTTTCAGTGTCTATTGTGTGAGTACCTCAAATGACATGTTAACTACATTTAATTGCTCAAATAAAGGGAGGTAGGAAAAGCTATCAAGATGCAATGACAGGAAAGGTTATTTATCATATGCTAGCGATTCATACACGAAGTGACCAGTTGGATTCCTTTCTAAAACTACCCAATACTTGGGAAGGTTTTCTGATTTCTTTTGAGTTGTTCCTCAGACACGCAAAGTATAATTTTAACACGGAAAGCAAAATTAACAAAAATTTTAAACTGCTGCTGATTTAAAAAAAATTGTCTATTTCCTCTCCGAAGTCCGTCCATTTTTTTTTAGTTTTCGCTAGATCCCAGTTTCTCTTGCAGACCTGGCACTAGAGTTTTTGTCTTTACTGAGATTTCCTGGCTCCCTCCGTGTTTCAATTCATCTTTTGGCCCTCTTTATAGACGATTTCCGCCCCTTCAGATACGCTTTTTCAGGGCGTGCCTTTCTGTTCTTCACCCCCAACTGCTTTTCAAACTGATTACAGCTTAGTTCAGCTTGCCTCCATTCTGCTAGCTTTGTGCCTCCTGGGATGGTCCAGGCCCAGTTTATGACTCTTAAGCTCCATGCAACTTGCCAGTCTCCCTGCATTGCTGGTCCATTATGCTTCTCCATCAATTACTACTCCTACATGGGAAGCTGTGCTGGGTACTCTGACTCTGCTTCCAATTGTTATCTATGAGCAATGCTACAGTAAATCTCCTAATGTTAGTGAAGGTTACTATGCTGATTTGAAGCAGTTTTTTTTAAGAATCAAAGTACTGCCTCTCAAACAACATTCAACGCTGTCAATGTTGCATTTACTGAAGAGAAAAAAGCACAGCTTTCAACTGAAGAAATCAATGGGGCTTTTAAAATCAAGATGGATTGTGTAAAAGATAATAAACTTTTCTCTTGAGCCTAACAACTATTTAAACATTGGCGAACCTCCATTTTTTAAAACGTAGAGCAAAAGTAGTTTGTTCTTTAAGTTTTTATAGCCAAAGCGAAGACATTCACATCATAAAATGGTGAAAATATGAGCCACAGTCTGCTCGCTGGGCTGTTGAGGCATGGGTGAAGCATTATTAAGCTAACGTGATTCTCTGAATTCTGAGTGGGTATCTTGTAAAAGGGCTAGATTAGATTTTCAGTTTGTGTTTGTCCTTGGCACTGTGATTCAACAGAGATAAATTATAGAGCTTTTAGTCAGCTGTTGTCTGGTACATGATCCTGACGGGAGCCATGGATGAAGTTGGCTGCGATGTTCTGATGCTGCAACACACAACCTCTTTGTTTTAAACTCGAGCTTGGATTTCATCAGTCAGTTCAATGGGGCCAGGTATAGTGTAATGCACCTCTTATCTGCTCAGGAGCTGAGCAGTCAGTTGCAGGATCAGATACATTTTCTTCCACCCAAAACAACGTAGCTCAACAAGAGTTTGAGATAAAAAGAACTTGGCAGCACTCCTGCAGTTTTCCCTGTGATGTTGAGAATTGAATCCTCCTGGTATGTGTTTCATTATTGACTCTTGAGGTTACCTAAACTTTTAACTTTGACCTGCACAAATTGTATTTGAACCCTTGCAGGGAGTGGAAACCAGCCGCCCCCCCCTTCAGCCATTTTGTTCAGCTCTCGTGGGCCAGGTCGGGAGATAAGCTGGCATATTTTTGAGTGGTTCAGTAGTAATTTGTGAGAAAGGCACTGTAAAACTCTCAGAAGTTGAATATGCTTTTTATTTAAAAGCAATGCTTACATTGAGCTGGCTTGATGCCAATTCTGTACCAAAGGAAGGCAGGTTTACATTCCTTTCCTGTTGTTATGCTTCAGTTTGCATTTTCTATTGTGCCAGTGTAATTGTACTTCCTTTCTGTTGCATCCATCAGTGGTACAATTGAACCCTTTCTCAGAAGTTCAGCCACAATTATTGCCTTCTGGATGACATCAGATTTGTGACTAGAAATGTACATATCTGTAAATGTACAAATGTGTATATGTACACATCAACCGACTCAAGAACAGCTTCTTCCCTGCTGCTGTCAGTCTTTTGAATGCACCTACCTTGCATTAAGTTGATCTTTCTCTACACCCTAGCTGTGACTGTAACGCTACGTTCTGCACTCTCTCTCCTTCTCTCTAAACGGTATGTTTTGTCTGTATAGTGCGCAAGAAACAATACTTTTCACCTGTATGTTAATACATGTGACAATAATAAATCAAAATCAACGGATTGGCTACGTTCAAAATTCGAAATTTTCTTGTATTTACCCTATCAATATAAAGCAAAAGCAGCCATAACTTAGAACTAAAATACAAACTACTTCTGGTTGCCAGCACTGAGTAGAGAATTGCACAGAAACAGGCCATTCAACCCATGCTGGTGGTTAAGCTTCACTCAAACCTCCAGCCATATTCATCTAAATCTACCATCCAATCCCTCTATTCCATTCACCTTCAAATGCTTGTCTAGCATCCCCTTCATCTGGACCACTCACTTCAAATGTTGTCGCTTTGTATGCATGAGCTATTCCTTGCAACCAGGATATTAAGGAGTGGCCAATACCTTGATTTAATTCCTCTTGATTTTTGTTTCCACATTTACCACCTACTTTTTTTTTTACTTTAAATTTTTCTTAGAATTTATTTTATTATAATTTGAGAATTCTCTTCTTGGTCTTTAGCATCATATGTAACACCCACACTATGGAATTTAACGGTTAGCTAAGTTCCCTAGTGTGGGGGAAGGAGATATATTAGATATATTGAGGCAAGAATGTTTTTTAATTACTTACAATTATTAATCCATTCAGTTAAAGAATGCTTCGAGAAGGGACAAGTTACATTCTTACCAAGTTTGTGTGCGCGCAGGTGTGAAACATGGAAAATAGGAGCACCAGTAGGCTATTCAGCCCCAAACATGCTCCACTATTATAGGATCATGGCTGATCTCTACCTCAAAGCCGTACTCCCCTGCTCTTTCTATACCCCCCAGATTAATGTTCAACCAATTAGTCCTAATTTGAATAGATTGCTTATGCTGACCTTTTGGTATTCGAGTCATGGGTCACACCAATTTGTTCTAAACTTGCATTTTTTGGGAATTGTTGTAAATGAAGCCCGGTCCATCAGGCAAATTGGCCTCCCATTCATTGGCTCCATCTACACTTCGCACAGCCTTGTGAAAGCAGTATAATCAAGGCTGCTGTGCACCCCGGACATACTCCCTTCCACCTTCTTGGAATAAAGATACAAAAGTCTGAGAACTCGTACTAACCGCTTCAAGAACGTCATCTTTGTTGCCGTATGACTTTTGAATATATTAAGCTGATCTTTGTCTTCAACATGTCTGTAACTGCAACACTATATTGTATCCCCTATCTTTTTGTTCTCTATATACTCTATGACCGGTATATTTTGTCTGTATGGTGCGCAAGAAACAATACTTTTTGCTGTATGCCAATACATATGACAATAAATCAAATCATCCCACCAAACCATTTTTTTCCCAATTACCCTTAATTCTGCTTTCCTAATGGTGGCTTTATTTCGTGTAATGCGGAAGGACTTGCATGTGGTCCTGTCTTGAGTTTTGCTGCCTATGACTGTTTCCCCTCTTCATTTTATCTTCTGTTTCTGCCTCTGTAATACAATATCCTTCAGGAATAGGATCCAAATTTGTCACTGTCCTCTTTCCACTGCACCTCTTTGAACCTCCAGGCTTAATTTCTGCATGCTACCATACCCTCTTCAAAGAAGCTGGTTTTCACCTTGCGTTATATTGTACGCATCTTCCAAACTTGCTCCTTATCATTGCCACATTATCCAGCTTGAGAAAGATGAGCAATGATAATTGGAACAATGAGCAGATTAGTTTGTAAGTAAAGTTCAAGGACATTGCACTTGTTGGGCACGATTTTACAGCCTTTTCACATCATCTTCCTCCTGGAGTGAAGATGGAGAATTTGGCAGCAAGCCAAATCTCCGTTCATTGCAGTTGGATGGGTAAATCCCACTAGTTTTCTGACCATTATCTTGAAATAAAGATAGTGTTGTACTTCAAACCCATTCTTGAAGTGAGCATTACTATCAGGGTTGACATTTATTGTCCATCCTTTGTTACCCTAGGAAAGTGACGGTTGGCTGGCTGAGAGGCTTACCACATTGCTTCAGATTGGTGTAAAAAGACAAGTATGTTGATATAGGGTTGATGTCATAAATAGACCAGACAAGCCAACCTGGCAAGGTTCCTGCCTCCCTTGTAGAACATCAGTGAGCCAGTTAAGATTTTCACAACATTCTATGGTCATAATTATTGGTGACTATTTCCAAGTTTTAAATAAGATGTGACCTCTCAAACTGCCATAGTGGGCTTGGATTCCGCACCCCCCTGGTCTCTGAATTATTAATCCAGTAACCTAACCAGTATACGCCACTGTTCCCTTTTTGAAAATGACGAACTGATTTGATAATTGATTCGGGCAAATTGTTCATTGCAGTGAAAGGTTCAAGTCCCCGGGGATATGAGTTAAAAATTAATTACTGGGGAACCAGAGACAAAGCTGAAATATTTTACCTAATGTCTCAAAAACTTGCCAAGAAGGCTGTCAAAGCAAACATTACAAATGGGTTTGAGGTGCATTTGTGGATGGATGGAAATGGCAAAAGAAGCAAGTAGCTGACATTCTTGGAGAAAAAAATGACAGGCTTTTTGGGACTGGCAAATCTTGTCAAGTTCCCAGGATTCATTTTACAGTTGCCACTGGTGCCACTTCATCCATTTGTGGCTCTAGGTAGCACGGGCTTCCAAATTCAATAGTGTTTTTCCAGGAAGTCTCTGGAGTATTCTTGATATCCTCGTCATCTTGGACCTGGTGAGGAAGATGTCATCCAACTTATGTTTGAGTGATGGCGAGTGAAACTTGTAAACTTCAGCTCTTCCCAAACTTTGTCAGTCAGTCGTGAAACACAAGTTTATGTATGAGTCACTCGCCGTACCTAAGCAAGTAAGCAATGATGCTATCGTTGGCAGGAATCAGATATTGCTGCAGTTGGATCATTAATAGATCAGTATTTAAAAGGAAATTTGCTGGCGGCTCTTAATGCTCCCATCAGAATAATATTTCCCGTTGTACAGTTATTTAATGGGGATCCAGTGTAGAGATGTGCTGAGAACTGTGCAGTATATATTTAATATTATTTTAATACGCAGCCAGTAAATATTATAAGATTCCATGTAAACAATTGTTTGGCTTCCATGATGTAGTTTTTGTTTAAAATTTTTCATTTAGGTATGTTTGTAGGGACAATTTTTCTGATATCAAAAACAAGTTTACAGTGATATCAGATAGCTCCGTAGTCGGAGCCACAAATCTTGGCTTGGGTGAACTTGGTTATAGTGTCTTGATTTCATTGATTGTAATCTTAAAACAGCAATGAGTGGGAGTCTTAAAATATTACATCATCAGTAAGACAGGATTTCATCCTGCTTTCTAAAATGTACTCAAAATTTTAGCAGGGTTATCCTTCATTTGAAAGATGTTTCCAAAAAGATGTTGTGCTACTCCCATTTGCTTTACCACAGTGTGGTAGAAAATGTGGCGCAATTTTCTGTATCTACACTTTCACTGCCTGAAAAGTGGTGGAAGGAGATCAAGTTAGAACTTTCAACAGGGGTTAGATATATAGATTGGCACTGCTGTCTTTCAGCTCCAAAGGAGCTGGGTTTGATTCCTGGCTTGGGCTATTGTCTGTGTGGAGTTCGCATGTTCTCCCTGTGTCTGCATGGGTTTCCTCCAGGTGCTCCAGTTTCTTCCCACATTCCAAAGATGTGTGGGTTAGCTGCATTGGCCTTGCTAAATTGCCCTTTTGTGTCCCGGGATGCGTAGGGTAGAAGGATTGGCAGGGTAATTATGTCGGGATAGGGCTGAGGTGGGGTTGTTGTCGGAGCAGAGTTGATGGGCCAAATGGCCTCCTTTTGCACTGTAGGGATTCTATGAATCCATGATATACTTGAAGGACGAGCAAGGTTGCAGGACTACTGCAAGTAAACGGGATTCATTAGATACTACTTTCGAAGAACTGATGCAACCACTATTGAAAGCTTAATTCTTCTTTCAGGCTGGGGAAAAATAAAGCAGTTGAGTCACCCTCAAACAATTTTGTATGTTCCCCACTTTGACCCCACCCCCCACACCCCTCACCAATAATGAGCAATCCTGTCAAAGGTCTGTAGATAAAAGATGGGTGAGACCCTTCTTTTGAAAAAAAAAATGATTTTCAAACCTATGTTTTTCTAACAATAACAGCTTTGTACCTGAATGATTACTTTTTGTTATAAAGTCTAGAAGATACAGATCTTGAATTAAACATAACGTCACCTCTGCAGCACAGAAGCGTTCATTCAAAATTATTAAAGACCCGTGACACTCTAGTGCAACAGGCACCAGTGGTTTTGTCTGTTTTGCGTTTGGGTGGAGTCAGCAACATTATATCCCATCTGGATCAGTGTGTTATCTGGGCAATAAAAGTATTCATTATAGGGCATTACCGCTACCAAAAAAATGTTATCATTTAGTGAGAGGTAAACTGTATATGAAAAATGAAGCTGCTTAAAGTGAGCTGTCAAAGACTTCATTTACACTCAAATTTGGCAGTCCTCATTTTCAGCTGCGTTGAACTGAAGACCTATTTATTTGCGTTGCCCGAGGAATGACGGTGTTATCTCAGTCACCTCAGTCCTTCCACACACTCCATCTATTTTACCAAAGATAGGGAATCTGATTTTATGTGCACATTATGTTCTTCATTATTATAAACAGGGGTTGCAATTTTCCACATGACCAGATTTCTACACCAGTTTGTTATCGTTGTTAATCCGATGATGCTGGCGGTACAGCTGTTTTGGGAAGAGGTGCAGATGTGTAAATAGTTCATTTTTTGGAAACAGGAATGATTAAAAACCCAGAAGTAAGTCAGTGGGTTTAAGTGCAAGGGTTAAATCACAGTCACAGATTCATCAGAATAGAAGTGTCTCATCTGAATTAGAATGACCTAAATTATTTCAAAACCACCTACTGAATGATGTTCAGTTAGGCACTTGATATCATGTAGGCTGTTTGGAGTAAAGCATATTTGGGATTTAAAAAAAAATCCCCCAAAACAGATTCATTTAGTAATTTAGTTTTGATTTGATTTATTGCTGTCACTTGTACGGTACGATAGCACAGTGGTTAGCACTGTGCTACACAGCTCCCTGTGTCAGCGTGGGTTTCCTCCGAGTGCTCCAGCTTCCTTCCACAATCCAAAGATGTGTGGGCTAGGTTGGCTGGCCATTCTAAATTGCCCTTAGTGTCCCAGGATGCATAGGTTGGAGGGATTAGTGGGTAAATATGTGGAGATATGAGGATAGGGCTGGGTGAGATTGTGGTTGGTGCAGACTTGATGGGCCAAATGACCCCTCTGCACTGTAGGATTCTATGATTTCTGTGTATTGGTGGAGAGTGAAAAGTATGGTTTCTTGCATGCTATACAGATAAAGGATACTGTACATAGAGAAGGAAAGGACAGGGTGCAGGATGTAGTGATACAGTCATAGCTAGGGTGTAGAGAAAGATCAACTTAATATATTAGTCCATTCGGAAGTCTGATAGCAGCAGGGAAGAAGCTGTTCTTGAGTCATTTGTAACATGATCTCAGACTTTTACGTATTTTTTCTAACAGAAAAAAATGGGAGAGAGAATGTCCGGGGTACATGGGGTCCTTGATTATGCTGTCTGCTTTTTCGAGGTGCCGGGAAGTTTAGATGTAGTCAATGGATGCGAGGCTGGTTTATGTGATGGACTGGGCTTCGTTCACAACCCTTTACAGTTTCTTGTGGTCTTGGGCAGGCAGGAGCCATGCCAAGCTGTGATATAACCAGAAAGGATGCTTTCGGTAGTGCATCTATAAATGTTGATGGGGGTCATAGCGGACTTAGCAAATTTCCTTAGCCTGCTGAGAAAGTAGAAGCATTGGTGGGCTTTCTTAATTCCATCTATTTGAGTTCTTTCTCTGGAAGAATTGTTTGACTTCATCTGTCAGTTATCCTTCAGCGACCCTTGTAGATTAAATGGTCTGACTAATTTAGTCTTCATTTAGAGAGCCATGGATATTGATAAAGTTGATGGAATGAAGCAACTGGCTGAGTTTGTGGACTTCCTGCAGTGTTACCGAACTGATGGTAAAATGTAGGGGGGACCATTCTGCATATCAAATTTTTAAAAGCTGGTCTGCTGAAGAAACAGCAATGGTCGAGCTCACCTTGGACCTAATGTTTACAAGGATAGAGCATAAATTTCTCTCAAGGCACATATTGTGTTTGAGCGTAACTGTTTTAGACATAATGGGTGTCCAAGTAAGACCATGCAGAACTGGAAAATTCTGCAGACGGTTCTAAAATAGTTAATTTTGTTACTGAGACTTGACGCATCAGATGTATTGGATGACTGAGAAGTAATATGAAAAAAATCAGATAACTTATCTCTAGGATCATGTGGGCTTGATTGTAGCTATATACAGGATTGCAGTGTATGGTAATGCTCAGGAACACTCTACTTACTTGGCATTTATCAATTTGTATAAGGCTTTCAACCTAATACCTCACGCAACCCTGATAAAGAAGCCAGAAGGCAAGGAAGTACTGTTCATAATCTTGGATTTTATCTGCACTCTAGATCCAATATCTATAATGTAAGGCCAGCCTAATGAGGGAGTGAGACAAGATTGCCCATTGTTAGTCACCTGGTTAAAGCATTAATGACAATGCTGGATGGCATCAGAAGAAAGAGGATCTAAATGTCTAACTTTGGGAGTTGGACTACCACCATTCATAGATAATATTCTGTTGTCAGAATTGCCTGATGCAGCCCTGCTAGAAAGGACTAATAGGTAAAGTGGTACTCCTATGTGCTGAATAATAGTTCTGCCATAAGAAACACAGCTAGTTTAAATAATTTATATTAGTATTGTGAATTTTAGAAATAAAGCATCATAAAGATTGTTAATTAATTTAAATTTGTTATTATTGTCACTTGTACAGTGAAAAGTATTGCTTCTTGTGCACTGCACAGACAAAGCATACCGTACATGGAGAAGGAAAGGAGAGAGTGCAGAATGAAGTGTTGTAGTCATAGGTAGGGTGTAGAGAAAGATCAATTTAATGCAAGGTAGGTCCATTCAAAAGTTTGGCAGCAGGGAAGAAGCTGTTTTTAAGTTGGTTGGTATATGTCCTCAGACTTTTGTGTCTTTCTCCCAATAGAAGAAAGTGGAAGAGAGAATGTCCGGGGTGCATGGGGTGCTTGATTATGCTGGCTGCTTTTCCAAGGCAGTGGGAAGTGTGGACAATGTCAGTGGATGGGAGGCTGATTTGAGTGATGGACTGGGCTTTATTCATGGCCTTTTATTGCAGTTTAGGACAGAGCAGGAGCCATAACAAGTGGTGATACAACTGGAAAGAATGCTTTTATAGTGCCTGTGTAGAAGCTGGTGAGAGTTCTGGCAGGCATGCCAAATTTCCTTAGCTTCCTGAGAAAGTAGAGGCGTTGGTGGGCTTTCTTGACTAACGCAGCATATAGGGCCAGGACAAGTTGTTGGTGATCTGGACACCTAAAAACCTGAAGCGCTCAAACATTTCTACTTCATCCCCATTGATGTGGACAGGGGCATGTTCTCCACTATGCTTCCTGAAGTCCATGACAATCTCCTTTGTTTTGCTAACTTTGAGGGAGAGATTATTGTCATTGCACCAGTTCACCAGATTATCTAACTTTTTCCTATGCTGTGTCTCAATACTGTTTGAGCTCTGACCCACAACAGTGGTGTCATTAGCCAACTTGAAAATCAAATTGGAGGGGAATATGGCCATACGGACAGAGGTGTATAAAGAGTATAGTCAAGGGCTAAGGACACAGCCTTGCAGAGCATTGGTGTTGAGGATGATTGTGGAGGTGGTGTTGTCTATTCTTACTGACTGCGGTCTGTTAAGAAGTCTAGGATCCAGTTGCAGAGGGAGGAGCTGAGCCCCAGATCACCAAGTTTGGAGATGAGTTTCATAGGAATAATGGTGTTAAAGGCTGAGCTGTAGTCTATGAATAAGAGTCTGACATGGGTGCCTTTGTAAACTAGGTGTTCCAGGGTTGAGTGCGGGGCCAGAGAGATGACATCTGCTGTGGATCTGTTGCAGTAATTGGCGAACTGTAGTGGATTCAGGCAATCTGAGAGGCAGGAATTGAATTGATGACTAACCTTTTGAACGACTTCATAATGATGGATGTCAGAGCCACTGGACGACACTCATTAAACTACACTGCCTGGCTTTTCTTTTCTGCTTTGTGTTTCTTTCATTATGTGCAAAAAAAGGGCTAAATCTTTAGTTAACTTCATGTTAAACAAAGTTGCCTGCATATTTAATAGGATTTTGTTTCACTTTAAACTGTGTCAGCATTGTAATTAAGAGTTTATGATGCAAGAACAATTGTAGAGGTTAAAAAGCAAAGCTGCTGCTTAGCAACAAGAAACCCACACTGAAAAGCACAAGCACTTGCTTTCAGTTGAAACCTATATGTTGTTCACAGATTCTGCCAGTACAGATCAGACAACAAAGGGATGCGAAGAACAAATCCCAGAAGATAAAGAGCATGCAGAAATCAGAGAAAGAGGGGTACAGGAAATTCAGGGAATAAAGAGTAAAAATCTAGACAAAGTTTCTGTTGGAGAAGTTAGAAGCAGAAAGAGGGGCTCCTAGATAAGCTGCAAGGTGCATACCTGGTGAAGTTGGCCAGCGAAAAGCCAAACATCTAAGATTGATACCTTAATACAGAGCAGTGGCGTTCTGTTGTCTTGGCTGGGTACCTGAGAGGTTACATGGAATCTTGCATGCACCTGGCAATCCAGGAATGCTAAGAGTATGGAATTGTGGATATGGATCCTTGGTGAAGGCATCTGAAAGACAGCCTTTTGTGGGAGAGAAATATTTCAAAGTCTGCTGTTTGAGAGTGAGTTTGGAAACACTAGCGTGCAAGTCAAAATTCCAGTAAGACCAGCTGGTGCTCAGTGTGACAAGCATCTGGGGGGATTTGATGAGAAAATCCACAGTAGTAGTATTGGCTGGCATCTGTCACTTGGTTTCTGAGTACGGTGTGTCTGCCATATTATGCCTATTGGTTTACATGGACTGTGTACTAAGAGTATAAGATATTTCGTAATTTGTGTAATCCTTGTATACCTGTAAAGGCGTAGTAGGAATGAAGGAGTAAAGTATTATAGCTGAGCTTTATTTGTTAAATGTTTTATTCTCTGGAAAGGATCTGAAAATTAGTATTTAGAAGATAGTGCGTGCAACTCTAGGTAGCTTTCTTTCTGGTTGTATCACAGCTTGGTATGGCTCCTACTCTGTCCACAAAAAATTACGAAGGGTCATCAACAAAGCCCAGTGTGTCACATGAACCAGCCTCCCGTTCATTGACTCCGTCTACCCTTGCCACCACATCGAGGACCCCATGCACCCCGGATATGCACTCCACCTTCTTCCGTTGGGAAAAGATACAAAAGTCTGAGATCACTTGCCAACTGACTCAAGAACACCTTCCCTGCTGCCATAAAACTTTTGAATGGACCTACCTCATTAAGTTGATCTTTCTTTACACCCTTGCCATGACTGTAACTATCTATTCTGCACCCTCTCCTTTCCTTCTCCCCTATGTACTCTATGAACGATATGCTTTGTCTGTATAGCATGTAAGAAACACAACTTTTCACTGCATCCCAATATAAGTGACAATAATAATAATAAAATCAAAGATACGACAGAAGTTTCACTGGGCAAAAAGAGGGGAATGGTTGCTTTTTGTCAGGAGCCAACATGATGTCTAACATGGAACAAGCTCTGGTGAGCTTTCCGCTGCATAACCAGTTGATCCATTAAGACATCAACTTAAAGAACTTCCTGTAACTTTGGGAAATAATTCAAGCTTCCAGTAATGAGACTACAACTCTAGTTTCTAACTGATTGCCTAATAATAATCCTGGTGTACTATGGAGCTACTTGGCCCCACTGCTGAAAGACATTTTCTGATATTAGTCAAGTGATTAAAATCTGTTCCACTTTCCCATTGCCAACCAATCATTTTTGTAGTCCATCTTTTTTTAATCATTCATGGGATATGGGTGTCACTGGTTTGCCAGCATTTTTTGTCCATCCCTAGTTTCCCTTGAACTGAGTGGCTTGCTTGACCATTTCAGAGGGCAGTTGAGAGTCAACCTTATTGCTGTGGGTCTCGAGTCACACGTAGGCCAGACAAGGATAGCAGATTTTCTTCCCTAAAGGATATGAGTGAGCCAGATGGGTTTTTCTGGCAATTGACAATGATTTCATGGTCATTAGTAGATTCTTAATTCCAGATTTTTTTTTATTGAATTCAAATTCCACTGTCTGCTGTGGCAGGATTCAAACCCAGGTCCCCAGAACATTAGCTGAGTTTCCCCATTACCGGTCTAGTGATAATACCACTAGACCACTACCTCTCCAATTTGACCAAAGAGTTTTTGCACCTTCCACCAAGTTGAAGTACCGGTTGATCATTAGATAACTAACAGGCTTAACTGAATCCTCACCAGAAGAGATGAGACGAGAACCAACCCAAAATGCATAGTAAGGTACAAACCTGATTTTAAAATGTGCAGCTAAGTTCTTGTCATCCTTTCAACCATAGCATGTGTAGAATATTTGGCTGATATTCTACCAGTTGCAGTATATGGAAGAGCTTGAGCAGGAATGCTTGCTTCTCTGCACTCCTAGCAAGCTAGGCAGAAAATCATAAAAAAATACTCATCACTGTGCACATGCTGCTCTGCAGATAATAGTTTTAAACTGCTGATGTCCAAGCCTCTGAAATCCTTCACCAATGACAAGAACATCTGCTGGAAAGAGCTGCATACAACATCTTCTGATATGCCAGCCCTCTTGGCCTTTGAGACATCCAAAGTCATGTCAGAAGTTTTACTGATCAACAACCCCTTTTGATTATCTCCTCATCTGACAGAATTTAGCATAAGAGAAGAGCTCACCAACACACTGACTTCTTGCTCCAGGCTGCGTCACAAATTTCAGATGCTATGGATATTCTGCAGGCCTGAGGTGAAGAGAGACAGCATCTTGTACTCTTCTCAGTTTGATTCCGAATGTGTCTCTTCACACTGGAACCAGAACTGTTCGACATTCCAGGTAGCAATATGAACAGACTTGTTATTTGATTTATTCTTGTCACATCTATTAGTATAAAGTGCAAAGAATTGTTTATTTAAAAGTATTGTTTCTTGCTCACTATACAGACCAAGCCTATTGTACATTGAGAAGGAAAGGAGAGAGTGCAAAATGTAAGGCTACAGTCATAGCTAAGATTTAGAGAAAGATCAACCTAATGAGAGGTTGGTCCACTCAAAAATCTGATGGCACCTGGGAAGAAGCCGTTCTTGAGTCAGCTGGTACATGTCCTCAGACTTTTGTATGGATTGGTCTACATTCGCAACGCTTTGTGTTTTCTTGTGATCTTGGTCAGAGCAGGAGCCATATCAAGCTGTGATACAACTGGGAAGAATGCTTTCTAAGGTGCATCTGTAAAAATTGGTGAGAGTCCTAGCGGACATGGCAAATTTCCTTCACCTCCTAAGTAAGTAGACTTTCTTAGCTATAGCATCAGCACTGAGGGCCCAGGACATGATGGTGACCTGAACGCCCAGGAACTTGAAGCTTTCGCTCTTTTCCACTTCATCCCCATTGATGTAGACAGGGACACATTCTTCACTGGGCTCCTGAAGTCGATGTCTATCTCTTTTGTTTTACTGACACTGAGGACAAGATTATCGTCATTGCACCAATTCACCAGATTCTCTAACTCTTTCCTGTACTTCTCGGCAACCTTGTATCTTGACAACCTGTGCTTAAGCTCTCTGGGTTTTGATAAGTGAAGGATGTCTTCATGGGGAAGACTTTGTGCATCGTATGCCCAGCAAATGAAAACTCAATGATTTGTTTTTGAAGTTCTTAAACGTTGGGATGTGCATCAGCTGATCAAAAAAATGATCAACTCCAAATTGTGAGTATTGCATGAACATTTGCAACTTTGAACAAAGATTTGCCTGGATTTACCACTTGGGGTTTTTGTTACTTCAATCCTCAAAGCCTCAAGTAAGTTGGTTTGAAAATGGGCAACAGTGCTTTGGGTGAGGTCAGATTTGTGAAGAATAGATACTGGAGTCTGACCAGTGAAGTATTGGAATGGTCAAGTCTAGAGGTAACAAAGGTATGAATTAGGGTTTCAACAGCAGGTGAGCTGAGATGCGCAAAGTCCAGCAGTGCTATAAAGGTGGTAGTCGGAGGTTTTCGTGATGGCAAGATATAAGTTTGGATGCTCATCTCTGGGTCAAATGTGACAAGGTTGAGAACAGTCTGTTTACATACTGAGGATTGGAGATGGTGTTGATTTGGTACTGAGTCAGGTTGGGGAAGCACCCATATTTGGACCACTTTTTTTTTGGTTGAGCCGCAATAAGAAGTCTCTCAACACCAGGTTAAAATTCAACAGGTTTATTTGGAATGGCGAGCTTTCGGAGCGTTCTCCTTCATCAGGTGAGTGGAGAGGTAAGTTTCACAAACGCAGCACGTAAGGACAAAGACTCAATTGCAAGATGATGGTTGGAATGCCTTTTTGATCTACTGTTAATACTTGGAAGCATCTTGTTTCTTTTCATTCTGAATTTATTGAGGAAAAATACCTTTCTCTGAGTAGCAATTTTTTTTGAAAAAGTGGCTAGTTGTTTTGTCTTCTGACCTGTGAACTTTCTCACCAGCAGCCATTGAACTCTGACCCCAAGACCAAAGCTACTTGCCAAAAGGGAGTTCTTGAACAGTGATCTTACTAGACAAGCCAAATTAGTAGCTAAACATCACAGCCTTTGTCCGGACTCCAGACTGATGTCGCTCATCTCCTGGAAGACTGTAGTTTGCATAAATAATCTAGACAGTCGCGTAAAAATGTAAAAATTTAAGATGTTACTAAATTAGGGAGAGCAATAGGAATCCAAACTGCATCAAACAATTTGGATTGCCTTTGTAGCTGGCCAAACAAGTGAGATTTAATACTGTCAAATGCACGATACATAAAATTTCACTCAATTTTCAATATGTGCAACACAGATGGAAAATGACTGGAATCCTGTTAAATTTGTGAGAGAGATACAAGAACTGGGAGGACTAATTGACTTCTCATTACTGGCATTTTTTTTAAAGCACTGTAATCTTCAACACCTTTTTTTTAAACGCCTGAGTCATGTGATCCAATGGCCTGGTGTCTTTCAGAAAGCAGCAATATAAGATGCTATCCAGTATTATCTCCACTGCGTACCTCAATAGTAAGAGCTTGCATTCTTCGCCCCAAAGCCTGCTGTCCTTGATGTTTTTCCATATATGGTGACTTCTTGGTGGATGAGAATCAATTGCTTTAGTAGGAAAAGCTGACTGTGTCAAATGCAAGTTTAAAATCTGTGTGCATCCTGCTAAGAATGTCTCTACCCACTGCAAACCCATTAGAATCAAATGTTGACAATCATACAGAAAATTAACCAATGGTCAGATTACTCAAGGGGTGCCAGTTGCCGTGTTACTATACCTTGCATGAGACAAGAGGGAGCAAGGCAATATTGATGGTTCTAATTTAGTTAGCATGACAGTAGGAAGACGCTGTAAAAACCCACAATGTTTTCTCAAACTAAAGTTGCAATTTTTAAAAGGGGATAATGATCTGACCCTCAACATAGAGGCTGTTCCACATAATTTGCTTTTTTGCCCGCATAAGAACGAAAGGAACCAATACCCAGAATATTTGACCACCTGCACGACCAATATGCATTTCCAAATGCTGTATTAGTTCATCAATAATTCTGTGCTTTAATAATTGCATTCTAAAGAAGAATGTCAGGGCATGGGGAGGTTGGTGGGAGGTAGCTGGTCTGTAAATAATCTCGATCACAATGTGTCTCTTCATAATTTCCCCCGCCTCCCCCAGATAAAAGAATTCATCTGGCTCTGAAGAGCATTGTTAAACAGCTGGTGGCAGATTGGCATTTATTGTGTGCAGATGTTCCTGACTGGCATCACTGCTATTCTCATGTGCATGCCATTTCCACAGGGAACAAAGCAGTACCCCAAATGTTTGCCAATTGGTCCCCTTCTGTTGGGAGTGCAATTGCGTAAAATAACTTTAGACAGAAGTGAAAATTTGTTGAGAAGGGCTTAATGGTGGCAACCTGGAAAGCAGAGAAAGGTTAGAAGCAAAATATTGTTAGAAGCTGGAGTTGCCAAAACGGCAATTTTTGATCGTAAAGATTGAAAGGGTTGCACCATGTAATTGTAGGTCAGTCAGTGGCATGTTAGCAGTGGGACAGCGTTCGAGAGGGGACAAAATTAATGGTTGCCCAGAAAAGAGTAAGTAAATTAGTATAGCTGTGAGGCCCCAGTCATGCCTTTCTTTTCCTGGGATATGTGAAATATTCCTTGCCCTAGGAAAACACAAACACTGTTACACAGATGACTTTATCATTGCTACTTCATGCTCCTCATCTGGATCTGGAAAAATGTATGTGTGTTACTTACAGTTTCCACTACACACACTCCTTCACGTGGTCCATCTCTGCCCCTTCCCTACCTTGATTCTCTTGTCTCTATTTCTGGTAACAGACTGTCTCCCAATATTCATTACAAGCCCATTTGATTCCCACAGCTATCTCAGCTACATCCTGCTTTCTATAAGGATTCCATACCATTCTCCTAACTCTTCTGCCTCTGTCCCCATCTGTTCCGATGCTGCAACCTTCTAAAATGAAGTTTATAACATGTCATCCTTTTTCCTGAGTCAAGCTCTCAACTATGTCTGAACCATTTTGTGCACCTCTGTCCTCAACCTTTCCTCTCCCTCCCACCATCATGAAGTGGTGCCCTTGTGCTCACCTTTTACCCCACAGTCTCTGTATTCAAAGGATCACTCTGTCTGTTTCACTAACTCCAGCATGAGGCCACCACTAAACCCATTTCTCTCCTCCCTTCCCCTATCAGTATTCCATTGAGACTGTTCCATCTATGACGCACAGGTCCACTCCCCCATTACCCTTATACCTCATCCTCTTTCTACAGCACATCCCATGCAATTGCAAAAGGTGTAAGACCTACTCAATTACCTGCTCCCTTCTCTCTATCCAAGACCCCAACCAGTCATTTCAGGTGAAGGATTATTTCACTTGGCACTTCTTTCAATCTGGTCTACTGTATTTGTGGCTCGCCATGCAATTCCCTCTACATTGGGGAAACTAAACTCAAGCCAAGGCACCGCTTTGTGGAGCACAAAGCTTGGTCTGCAAGCATGACCCTGACCTCCCTGCCACCATTTTGGTTCCTGTGCCCAAATATCCACCTTTGCCCTGCTGTAATATTCCAATGAAGCCCAACACAACCTGGAGGAACAGAATTGTAGTATCTGATTGGGAGCTTTACAGCTTTCTGTACTTAACATTGAGTTCAACAACTCTTGATCACAAACCTTGTCTTCCATTTTAATGTTTAAACTTTTTCATTACATGTTTTGCTTTCACATAGTGCTGACCCTTCTTCTGCTATTCACATATTGTGTTCTATGACCTTTATGCTACTATTAACACATTCCTTAGTCTTTAACACTGTCTTTAATGTTCTCTTCTTGTGTCCATGGCATCTTGGTTAAATCTCTAATGAACTCTTACCTATCCCCGACCTTCTATTGTGCTCCACTCCCTTCAACAGTATAAAATCCATCGCATTCCAATCTCTGTTCCGATCTGAAGAAGACTCGTACAGCTGCAAAATGTCTATGCTATTCTCTGTCCACAAATGCAAATGTCCAATGCTGGCATCTCCACATCACAAATGCTGCCAGACCTGCTGAGTTTTTCTAGCACTTTCTGGTTTGATTTCAGATTTCCAGCATCTGCATTATTTTGCTTTTGTTAAGGTGGCAAGGGGAGGCTTGTTGATGAAGTTAAGGAACATGAGATTCAAAAAAAATGTAATGGCTTGGGTAAGAAGATGATTCAGAACAAAAAGTGGCAAATCTTGGGACAGTGGGGTATTAACTAGTGGGGATCAGCATTGGGACCACTGATTTTTAATCTTGCAATAACTTGGTGCCTTAATGAAACATTTTTCCTTGCACTAGCAGACATAGTACCAAATTACTGAGTTCTTTATGTCTAATAATGGTATTTGAACTCTCAACTTTGGAATTTCTCATCCAGTTCTTAAACTTCTCTGCTTTTGTAATCTATGCCTTGATTGATAAAGGCAAGTGTCCCATATACCTTTTCCACCACCCTACTAACGTGCCCTTCTGCCTTCAGAGATCTTTGGACAAACACACCTAGGTCCCTTTGTTCCACAGAACTTCCAATTGTCCTGCCATTCATTGAATACTTCCTTGTCAAATTACTCCTTCGAAAGTACATCACCCCTCATTTTCAGGGTTAAATTCGATCTGACATTTATCTGCCCATTTGACCATTCCGTCTGCATCTTCTTATCATCCAAAACGTTCGGGCCAGAATGTTACCAGAAAGGTATGGGAATTGGAGCGAATGAGGGGCAGAGTAAGGGAAAGTAGGTTGATATAGGGTGGGATTTTACAGTTTTGGGACAAGCGAGGCTGTAAAATCCTGCCCTCAGTCCCAATATTAACCACCACTGTCATCTACAAACTTACTAATCCTATCCCCACATAGTCATGGGTTAGTAACTTGAGGCCATAAATGTACTGCTGTGTTTCATTAATTTGGTGGTGGGGGACAGAAGGAAAGAAAATATCTTTCCTTCTGCCATTCCTTGTCTCTCCTTTCTTCCCCATTCTCTCCATACTTACCTTTCCTTCCTTCCTTCATAACAATTACATCTTCACATTACCTGGGTGGCTGATTTCTTTTTCTCTTGCACATTATCTACATTGATTTTCTTCTGGAGTACAATGTTAGCAAGTGTGAGGTTATCCACTTTGGCAGAAATAATAGTAGGAGGGATTTCTATTTAAAGGGCGAAAAGCTGCAGCATGCTACGGTGCAGAGGGACCTGGGGGTCCTTGTGCATGAGTCACAAAAACCCATTCTGCAGGTACAGCAGGTGATCAAGGAGAATGGAATGCTGGCCTTTATAGCGAGGGGGATAGAATATAAAAGCAGGGAGGTCTTGCTGCAACTGGTGAGGCCGCAGCTGGAGTACTGTGTGCAGTTTTGGTCGCCGCACTTGCGCAAGGATATTTTGGCCTTGGAGGGAGTGCAGAGGAGGTTCACTAGGCTGATACCGGAGTTGAGGGGGTTAGACTATGAAGAGAGACTAAATAGACTGGGTCTGTACTCGTTGGAGTTTAGAAGGATGAGGGGGGATCTTATAGAGACGTATAGGATAACGGAAGGGATGGATAGGGTCGAGGTAGAGAGATTCTTCCCGCTCAAAGGACAGCAGGACTAGAGGGCACAGCCTCAAGATAAGGGGGGGATGCAGTTTAGAACGGAGTTGAGGAGGAACTTCTTCACTCAAAGGGTGGTGAATCTCTGGAATTCTCTGCCCGTTGAAGTGGTGGCGGCTGCCTCGCTAAATATATTTAAGTCACGGGTAGATAGGTTTTTGACAGACAAGGAATTAAGGGTTATGGGGAGAAAGCGGGAAAGTGGCGCTTCACATCAGCCATGATCTTATTGAATGGCGGGGCAGGCTCGAAGGGCTAGATGGCCTACTCCTGCTCCTATTTCTTATGTTCTTATGTTCTAAGATGCTTGACCACCATGTCCACAGCCCCCATTTTCCTTGAGCAATCATTGACAAATAAAGAACTCAACAAACTTTCAATATCCGGGTCAAAATCTGGTTAATTCTTCAGACGTGCTTTCTTTATGGCTCAACAATCTAAATAACAGCTTTTTTTTAGCATTTTGAAAGTTTGGTTCTAGGTCCTGCGCTTGACTGCAATCTGGCCTCACAGCTAGCTCTTCTCCCAATTTCTCACTAATTATCCTCATTGCCTCAGCTGCAGCACTTTGCTGCAAATGATAATTTGAGCCTCTATCTACAATCCTTATCCTTGCTCCCTTTGAGTTCACTATGCTCCTATCATCCCTCACTTCATAATAGTGCTCCCAGCCACATTCATGACCAATCTCTTCATGCGCCCGCCAACAAAAGCCACAACATTCTCGCATGTTTTGGCATCATTTCCAGCCATCTCTGATTACTTCCTTATCCCTCTCCACTTATTTCTTCCCAGAATACCTGCCCTGGGTGGGGGGTGGGGGTGCAGCAGAGATACTGCCAGCACTTAAAATGATACTTTCTTTTGGTCCATTGCTTTCCTTGTCCTCATATTCACCACCAGAATTCTGTGACACAGTGGTCAGCACTATGGCCCCACAGCGCCAAGCATCTGGGTTCAATTCCCGGTTTGAGTCATTGTCTGTGCAGAATCTGCGCATTCTCCCCGTGTCTGTGAGTTTCCTCTGGGTGCTCTGGTTTCCTCCCACAGTTCGAAAGACATTCTGGTTAGGTACATTGAGGGAGAATTTAGCATGGCCAATGTACCCGAACAGACGCCGGAGTGTGGTGACTCGGGATTTTCACAGCAACTTTGTTGCAGTATGAATGTAAATCTACTTGTGAGACTAATAAATAAACTTGAAAAAACACTTTCAACTTTTAAGTCCATCCATCACCGCTAAGGACACTGCTTGCTGATGGACATTGGTGCCAAGTCCAACTGTACCTCAATTCTAAATTCTTCTCCCCCTGTCCCTTCCCCCATGCAATTTTTGTGAGCTCCTCCAGCTCTACATCCCTGAGAGATCTGTCTACCTTCAAACTTGACTTCTTGAGTAACTCTGATTTTCCACTGTGTCACACTGGTAGCCATGTTTGTAAAGACTGGGATCTTAGGAACAGAACACCCACCCTAGCCCTTACTTGCCTCTACCCCTCTCTCACCTTTTTACAGGCTTCTTAAAACCTATTTCATTAACCAAGACTCTACATACGTGCCCTAATATGCCCTTGTGTAACTAGGTGTCAAATCTTGTTTAATGCCTTGTGACAGTCTACTGTGCTGAAAGTGTATTAAATTCCAGTTATTGGTGCCATCAAGTTGCTTTGTTTTTCATGCTCAGTACAACTTTGCATTCCTTCCATATTTGGGTCGCTTTGTGTACTATTTCTTGCACTCCTGTTAAGTACAAGGGAAATGGACAGCTTATTTTTCATTTCTAGTCTCCATCCTCTGTATCCTATCTTATCTTTCCTTCATCGGTAGTGCTCTGATTAGTGATCTTCTGAACTTCCCGCTGTTCCTTGTAAGCGCCATGTACAACATTCTACATTTAAACTTGGCTTATTGCAAGGTCTAATAATCTAATCTTCTTCCCCCTCCAAACTGCATCTGGATCACCTCTTAATATTGTTGCCATCCTACAAATGCTCGACTTCTATAACATAATTTTTAAACATGAGATGAATTTTGCTTTAAACTGCCCTTTCTGCGTCCACACTCAATTTTCTGTTTGGCAGAGCTGCCCACTTTAGCTGGCTAAGTAATCTTCTAAATCATCTGTTGGGTGTCAGTTAAGCACACACCAGGTTTTTATTTAACTCAGCATTGAATTCTGAGCGAGGGCAAGCCACGTAGTGGAAGTTGCAGCATGGATTTGGAGAGAGAGTGCAAGGTTTAAACCACATAATGGCCATGTGCTCTTCCCCAAAAGCATCTGGAACACTTGGCATTAAACCGACTCCTCCCATGCCAGTAATTAAATTTCTGTGACATGGCTTAAGCAAGAGGTGCCCTTACAATACACTAACTTGTAAGTGAAGCTCTGCAGCCAATGTAAGGGCGGCATGTAGGCGCAGTGGTTAGCACTGCTACCTGAGCACCACAGCATTCAATTCCCAGCTTTGACTTTGCACATTCTCCCCATGTCTGTGTGGGTTTCCTCTGGGTGCTCCGGTTTTCTCCCACCGTCTGAAAGACGTGCTGGTTAGGTTGATTGGACATGCTAAATTAACCCTTAGTGTCCCGGGATGTGATGGGTGAGAGTGATTATCAGGTTAACTAAGCGGGGATGGCTCCTGGGTGGAATTGTTGTCAGTGCAGACTCGATGGGCCGAATGGTCTCCTCACTAAGGTTTCTATGATTCTGAGAAATTCTATCTGTGTACCTGAACAGTGGCCGGAGTGTGGTGACGAGGGGATTTTCACAGTAACTTTGCTGCAGTCTTAATGTAAACCTACTTGTGACACTAATGAATAACACACAGCACTCGCTGTTCTTGATAAGCAAATTGTGTCAGGAGTTCAAGACAGGCTAGATTCAAACCAGGGTAGATGCGAGGTTAAATGCAGAAATTGATAAGTTGCTGTCAGTGCCACTGGATCCCCGTTTGCTTTGTAAAAACTGGCTCTTGACACATTGCCGTTGAAATGCATTGAATATCACCTTTCCCTCAATGCCACTGGGTCAAAATCCTGGAGCCCCCTCCCTACCAGCACTGTGGGTGTACCGATACTATATGGATGGCAAGGGTTGAAGAGCAGCTCACCACCACCTTCTCGAGTGCAACTAGGGACGGACAGTAAAAACTCCCCACAAATCATTTCAAATCCTTTAATAATGTGATTAAGTGTTAATTGCTGCCAATCAACCCCATGGCACAGAAAATGAACTAAATGCCAAGCTTTCTTTATCAGATTTTAATTGTTGTGTTTTTAAACTTTTTTTCATCTTTTGACTTTTTTTCCTCAATCTGATTTCGTAGAGTCTCTACAGTGCAGAAGGATGCCATTTGGCCTATCGAGCCTGCATCAACAACACCTCACCCAGGCCCTATCCCCGTCACCTCTGTTAGTCCCCCTCACAACCCCTCATACTGAGGGACAATTTAACATGGCCAATCCACCTAAACTGCACATATTTGGACTGGCAGCCCTCTCAGACACAGGGAGAACATGCAAACTCCACACACAGTGACCCAAGTTGGGAATCAAACCTGGGTCCCTGGCACTGAGAGGCAGCAGTGCTAAACACTGTGCCACCATGCTGCCCATGTTTAAGGAGCTATGCAGTTGTTAATTTTTTTCACTCTGATTCATTGTTTCCATCTCCCGTATTCAACAACTAAAGACCACCCGAATTAAATGGACAAAAGCAAGCCTCAATAGCAACACCATTTCCAGCAAATTGTGCCTTAATGGGTTGGTATGGCACTGAAACAAAACACAAGCAACAAAGACAGCCCTGTAACAAAAAGTCTTTGATTATTATTGACTTATTCCTCCATAAGTAATTGATATGTAAATTCTGCTGAGAATGTTTGATTGTGTGAATACTGCAGTGCCGGAACAAAAGTGTCAAAGACTGGTTTGCTGAAGATGCTTTGAACCAGTTCGGCACAATTAGGCATGAAGGTATCCTAAAGCAATAGCGTAATTGGATACTTGGCTAGATGTATCCTGTATGAATGCCTGGTGGTATGAATGTCTTTGAAACTCCGTTGGTAGCAATCCTGTGTATTTCTGTATGGCATAGTATCATCAGCAGGGACCTAGATGACTACATGGATGCAATCCCTCATAGCCCATGGATAGGCTACAGTGCTGTATAATTGGTGCATCCTTTTCTTACATGATGTTATGAGACTTATCCCGACAAAATGACAAGTCTTGTGGGGGAACTGAGACGCGGTACTTGTCTCTAATTACGTGTCTCAAAGGAGCAAGAGACGTACAGACTTTTGCCAAAATGGCAATGATAGCTGCTGACAGTGTTATCCGGGCAGCTGATCGTGGCTAAACATCATCCTTTTAGAAATGGTACCATTCTGTCATTGTGTCTGTCTCTCTGCTAAACTGCAGCCTATTGAGGCACGTCACTATTGTTAAATTGCCTGACTGATGGGATAGTGGAAAGTCTGATGCTGTGCCTTTGGTGCCAATCTGCCTCGTTGACGATCTACACTTTATCATCCACAGTAAACTCAATACCAGAGGAGCGCTAAATAAATTGGCTGTGTTTCACATGCAGAGTCACAATCTAATTGCTTGCCCCCTGAGAGTTTCCTTCTGCAACATGGGCAGAGAAAAGTACATTGCAAGCTAACCCACACTTTTGTTTTTCCTTCCACCCTCTCAAAATCATCAGTCGTGCTGTTTCGTTGATTTTATGCTCTTAACTGAGAAGTCCACCTCACATTGTTGACACAATGGTTAGCACTGATGCCTCAGTGTTGGGGTCTCAAATTGGATTCCAGCCTGGTGTGGAATCTGCACATTCTCACCATGCCTACGTGGGTTTTCTACAGGTGCTCCTGTTTCCTCCCACAGTCCAAAGGTGTGCAGATTAGGTGCATTTGCCATGCTAAATTGGCCCTTAGTGTCCAAAGATGTGATAGGTGGATTAGCCATGGTTAAATAGCAGGGTTACAAGGATAGGATGGAGATGGTGGATAAGAGCAAGATGCTCTTTCAGAGAGTTGATGCAGATTCGATGGCCTGAAATACTACTACTGCATTTTAGGGATTCTGTGCACAAAAAATGAATCACAAACCAGCTCTTCCAATTGCCATTGGTGGAATCTGTCGTGATGCTTCTGATCAGTAAACGCAGCTTTTCTGCCCGACTCCCAGCACTCTCAGACTAAAGAAGACATGTTGTGTGCTCAGTCTGGAGAAGATTTCTCAATGAGCACAATGAATGTTTCTTTTTATATTGAAATGTTGATGACTAACCATTGTGCACTTAGTTATAGGTTGTAACTTGGGTTGCGTTAAACCTTAGTAGACAAATGATGCAAGATAGACATCTATATTGAACTTTAACTCTGATTGCTCAGACACTGTGTTCCTCAGACATAGCACTGAAGAACTTTTAAGTGGTCATAAACAATTTACTGAGGAAACATGCAGATGTGTTTTGTGTGATTGCCAACGTGCTGCTGGTAATTGTCACCTGAAGGCTCATTTCATTTGTGAAATCCTGTAGAATATCTACTACACAGAAGGAGGCCATTAGGCCCAACTCAGCCTGACTGCCTGAAAGAGCATCTTACCCAGGCTCAGGCCCAGGCCCACTCCCCACCCAAAATCCCATCCATTTTCCATGGCCATTCCATCTAATCTCAGCATTTTGAGTGTGGGGGGAAACCAGAGCATCTGGGGGAAACCCACACAGTCACGGGGAGAATGTGCAAATTCCACGCAGTCACCCAAGGCTGGAATTGAACCCAGATCCCTGGCGCTGTGATGCAGTAGTGCTAACCACTGTGCCACCCAAATGTAACTGCAAGTTATGTCCGATGTTCAGCTGTGTTAGAAGCGTAAAATTGAGAGATTAAAACTTACTGACAAAATAATTGAAGTTCTTTGGAACTGCTTATTACATACAAGTTGCCATAGTGTTAAATGTTCTATGGGTTTTATTTCAAAAAATCTAGCGTCTGCATTGTAATTGGTCCAGAAATAATTTCTAAGTCTGTTCAGAATAGTCTCATCTCTGTATAATTTCAGCCTTAGATCATACAGCACAAGAGGAGGGCATTTGGTTCATCATATCTGTGCCAGCTCTTCAAAAATGTAATTCAATTTGTCGCATTCTACCCTCGCCATCTCCGTCACAGTTTGGGTGTGCTTTTACCTTGCTTATAGGCAGTGAATTCCGGATTATTGCAACTCTTTTTTTTAAAAGATTCATAGCCATATGTTGCCTCTATTTCTTTTGCTAGTTAGCTAACATCTGTGTCCTCTGGTTACTTACCTCTTGTAGGTGGAAATGGTGATCTCTTATTTACTCAAATCACGCATGATTTTAGATGCTTTTTTATAAATCTGCTTAACCTTTTCTGTACCACGGAGGGCAGTCCCAGGTTCGCCACATAACTGAAGGTTTCTGTTCACAGATAGATGTCTATCAGAAATATGCAAGTTGAGTTTTAATCTCCAGGCACTATTACAGGTTTATCCAAATGCATGTTGCCTATGTTCACTGTGACACAACAAGGTCGACCTGGCAGGTCCATGGTCTGAAATTTGTGCCCTGTATATAAGGTTTGATGTGTTAAGATCAGCAACTACCCTTTTGCCAAAAATGTCAAATTTGATTTGATTCATTATTGTCACATGTATTAGTATACAGTGAAGAGTGGTGTTTCTTGCGCACTATACTGACAAAACATACATTCATTGAGTACATGGGGAGAAGGAAAGGAGAGGGTGTAGAATATCGTGTTAGTCACAGCTCGGGTGGGGAGAAAGATCAGCTTAAAATAAGATAGGTTCATTCAAAAGTCTGATGGCAGCAGGGAAGAAACTGTTCTTGAGTCGGTTGGTACGTGATCTCAGACTTCTGTTTCTTTTTCCTGACACAAGAAGGCAGTGAGAGAGGTTCTGGATTATGCTGGCTGCTTTTCCAAGGCAGCGGGAAGTGGAGATAGAGTTAATGGATGGGAGTCAGTGACGCTGCTAACAATGCCCTGTGTGACTCTAACTTCATTCATTACATTCGCTTGTTGTGCACCTTCCATCTACTCATCACAGCTTTGAGGGATGTGTCCTCATGCCTGCAGCTACCCAGTGTTGACATTCAGCTAATTGCATTACCTTGACTTCCTAATCCCACGTCTTGCCATTTTGTCTTGGGCTACATTCCTTCCTTTCCAGGACCTGGATGATGGCTGGCAAGAGCACTTATAAAACAGTGCATCATTTAGCAACTACCACTTTCCTGTACTTCTGTTCACTTTGACAATGGTGGAAGGAGGTGAAGTTGAAAGGCAGTCCAACAATCGTTCTATTTCATTGCACTGGTGGCAGAGAAATAGTAATGGTGACAAAATCTGCCACAAAGACTTTCCTAGGAAGTTCAACCATTTCCCCCTCCGCCCTGCCTTCATACTCCATTCCACCCCTCCCATATTAAAAATAGTTGGCTTTGACACGGAAATTAATTTGCAACTGTCTTTCACCTGTCTTAAAGCCTGAAGATAGTTTGTTTAAATCTTCAGTTAAAACAATCCAATATTTACATGGAAAAAACACTTTGCTGCTTGTAGACTGAAGGTACAATTTGCGAAATGTGTACAGTGATAAACTTTTTAAAACCACACTAAAGCATTCCTTTTGCATTAACTTCAACTCTAAGGAAAGAGTTCATTGCTGCTAAAATCCATCACAGTTGAAGTTTTTTTTAGTTTAGTCCAAGAACACAGTGAATTGATTTGTTTCTGCAATTGTTGCCAAATCTTTGACATTTAACTTTACAAATGGATAAAATCATTTTTGTACGTGATGTGTACTCGAATACTTCAAAGCACTTCACGTGCCAATCAATATCTTTCCACAATGGTATGTACAGTAAATCAGTCAACAGTGATGTTTTTAGTACAAACTGTATTGAAAGCTGGGCAGTTTCTCCTATTCTATTGGAAGGCAAATAAAAACATTTTTTACTAAGTCCTTTCTCAATACTTTACAATGTGATCATTATTGTTTGTAAGAAATATTGTGGTGAGCAAGTTAATGAAATTTTTGAGTCTCAAAGTTGTATGCTGCTCTTAAGTTATTCCCTTAGCTCTCAGCTTTCGTCATTTTATACACCCTCTTGCTTCTAAGTCCTTATTTGAACCATGTCTTAATGACCCAATCCAAATTTGTTTCCAAATTGCCAACTTCGACCAGTCACCATCATTTTTTACCTTTGACAGCCTTTTCTGCTTAAAGTCTTTTTGTGCGCATTTTATTATCCAGATTTTATTGTCATGAAGTTCACTTTGGCATGTTCACTTTGTGACTGAAACATTTGTCCACTTCTGTTTATTTCCGCCATTTATTGCAACATGAACTGCTGCATATCTGTACGATGACTACTTTTTCTTGCTCCTTTCCTAGGATCAAAGAGGCCGAGGCACATATACACAGCCAAAAGAAAGAGCGGTCGTACTCTGTCAAGGAAAAAGTCAAAACTGGGATGGTGAGTTGATATGATATGTCTGGGGAAGATGATGAAAGCTTAAGTCTTCTAGCGTAATTAGGTTTGCCATGAACCTGCCTCCTAGATGCGGTTGAGTCTTCTCTGCATGTACTTGGAGTTCAAAGAAAAAATGGGTGTTCGTTTATAACCTGGGGGAGGGGGATCCATTTTCAAATCCAAAGGAAAATGATACAGTTTGAAGCATGGCATTTTGAGCTAAATGAATGTGTGGGTGGCATTCCTTCCCTCTTGACTCATAGAATTGTGGACTCTAGTCACACTCCAGACCTGAGCATTAAAATCTCCAGGCTGACAGAACAGCACTGAGGGATGCTGCACTGTTGGTGCCAATTTTCAGTTCAGATGTTAAAATGAAGGATGTCTGACTTGATAAGCCCCAGTAAGAAGTCTGACAACACCAGGTTTAAGTCCAACCCAATTTATTTGATAGTAAACTCGCAAGCTTTCGGGGTTTTCCCCTTAGCCAGGTGCAGTCCAACACTGGCATCTCCACGTCATTGTTAAGCCCCAAGCCAGAAACTCCAAGGTATTCTATGAAGATAGCCTAGACCCTAAGTTTTACATTCGATTTTGGTGTCGGAGAACGTAAGGTGTTTCACTCCAGGTATGATTTAAGTGGCCCACCATGAAGCTTCCATGAAACAAAGTTTATTTAAGAACACAATTAGAATATAACAAAAAGCATTAGCATAACATTCACCAATTACAAGATTTAAATACAACACACAGTATAATTCTTAACAGCTAGCTATCTCTGTTGTTCAAATTTAAAGTAATCCCCCATAGACATAAACCCTTTTTCAGAATTAGTTGGCACTAAACCAAATATGCTCACGTGATACTAGATTTGCAGTTTTTTAGCACCTATGGACAGAGATCCAAGCAGCAATTTTTAAAGAAGGATATATCCTCAAGGGAGCAAAGTAGGTAAGCAAAACTTCATCGACAGAAAAGGATACCTCTCTCTCTGCAGCTTCCAAAACGGAAACACTCACAGCCGAATCTCCAACTCTGGCGGTGAGGGGAGAAGAGACACGGCTCTCAATTCCAAACAAAATCTGAAAACAGCAATTAAGCTGGAATTCCCTGTGAAAGCCTAGCTGTCCCCAGCATATGACCTGACCTGTCAATCATCTCAATCAAGCTCTGCAATCTAATCACAGAGAAAACACTAAAACATCAGAACACTGCGCTAGTTCAGATGCAAACAAGCAGAATATCAATTATGCTACTTCAATAACAATAGAGGATACTGGTTTTAGACAGAACGACTCTGATTACAGGCTAGGGACTAAGAAACATCCTGCAGAGAAACGTAATTAAAAGGCACAGTAACTTCACAGGCCTCGCTCTTTCTGGGTGTACGTGATGCCTTTTCAAAAATTGGCAAGGGATTTCTCTCAGGTCCCGAGCCAGTATTTAACCCTCACTCAGCACTTTTAAGAAACATGTGATCTGGATTACAATACTGGCTACACTCCAAAAAGTAATTTATTGGCTATAAAATACTTTGGGATGTCCTGACATTGTGAAAGACACTGTAAATGCAAGTCACTCTTGTGCTTTAAAATGTGGAAATTACCAAAGTATTATTCCAATGGTATATTAAGTGGAGATGGTGATGTCGTGGTATCATTACTGGACTAGAATCCAGTGATCCAAGGTAATGCTCTGGGTTTAAATCCCACCACGGTGGATGGTAAAATTTGAATCCAGTTTAAAAAAAAAATCTGGAATTAAATGCCCATCTGATCCTTTCAGGGAAGGAAATCTGCCTTCCTTACCTGGTCTGGCCTGTATGTGACTCCAGACCCACAGCAATACAGTTGACTCTCAGCTGCCCTTGGACATCTAGGGATGGGCAATAAATGTTGGGCCCAGCCAGTGATGCCTAGTTCCCATACAATGAATAAAAGTATTAGTATAATTTTCAGAAAGGCAACTGAAGCTGTAATTGTATTCTAATATTGGCATTTAGTTAATATGTTAATTGAATTAATAAGTGAAGATCCCATCACATTGCCAACTACAACTGGCTCTACAGCAGCGAACAAAAATTTCTAGTGTACTCGCCAAGGCAAGTAGACTTCCTTCCTAGTCAGTGGAATGTGCAGGTACTGGCATCCTAGAAGAGGAGCAGGTCAATGAAATTTTGGGGCCTAAAATTACTTCACAGGACCAATTCCACCAGCGTGCATTGACAGCAGACAGCTCAAAGGAAGAAATGTGTCCTCTGGCCTCCGTCAAAATAAATTCGGTGCAAACGGTGGGCACTGCTTCACTTGTTCCTCTTGCCAGGAATAATTTAGAAAGTAATCATCATGTCTCCAACCCCACCTGAAATCAACGACGATCAACATTTTCCTGCAGTTTTCTCCACTGGAAAATCATGACGCTGGAGACCAAGTAGCAGCATGATGCTAGTTTTATATCACGCTCATCAAATCAGACTTCCAGCTGACGCTGAGAATGATTTTCAAGTTTTTAAGGGAATGTTTTTCTTTTCAAAGAATAAACATCAGTGACCTATGAGAGGTAAACATGTCAGCGAAACACCTGAAGCTCAAGCAGCAAGCCTGCTTCATCATTGCAGCTAAATGTGAACATGCAGGGCGTTCAGCTTCACCAACTTATGTACGTTTATCAGTCCTTGGAATTCAAACTAAAACTAGCTTCAGGGAAACGTCATTTCTTAACTTAGTTTCTTTGAAGTTGAGATTTCAACACACCATGCATTTCAATTAAATGCACACTTACTCAAAATAAAAGCAAATAACTGAAATGTGGCAATAATATGCCTCAGAATTCTGACTTTTAGATTTCTGCAGTTGGAAAATTGAAAATTTTAATGAAAAGAAATTACAGTCCAGGGTAGCTTTTTTAAAATATTAAAAGCAGGATCTGCTGACCAATTCCTTCAAGTTCCAGTATAAGCTTGTAAATGAGCGGCAAGGGGGACAGTGGTTAGCACTACTGCCTCACAGCACCAGGGATTCAGGTTCAATTCCAGCCTTGAGTGACTCTCTGTCTGTGTGGAGTTTGCATGTTCTCCCCATGTCTGCATGGGTTTCTTCCAGGCACTTCTGTTTCCTCCCACAGTCCAAAGTAGTGCTGGTTCGGTGGATTGGCCATGATAAATGAGCAGGGTTATGGGGATGAGGCAGGGGCTCGGTGGGTAACATGCTGTTTTGGTGAGATGGTGCAGACTTGATGGGCTAAATGGCTTCCTGCATTATAGACATTCTGTGAATTGTGGTTTTACCTAAATGTGATTCTGCATGTATGATCTATTTCTCCGAAATCTATCTGAATGTGCCCATTATCTGTTGTCTTATCCAAAACTAAACCAACTAGCCATTGGCCATGCTGCTTCTCATTTACCACTTGTGGGTTGACTTGTGTAAAATGGCCGCCCAGTATATTGCTGGAGACGAAAATTGGGAGTGCTTCCCTCTCTGTCATTCTCAACTTCCTCCCATTAACCTTCATTCATCAATTCCACCATGCAGAGTGCTTCTTCAGCCTTGTACTCTTGTTTTCCTTGCATCCCTTATATTCCACTTTTCAATTCTCACCAAGTTGCAAGTCACGTTGAAGCCATCATCTGTCAATTTCCTGAGATCCTAAAACTCTGGAACGCCTCACTTCTCTTTTTTTAAAATAATAGGCTGAGGACAGGGAGGCAAATTAACATCTCTCATTAAGTAAATATGTCCTCAGAACATGAAAGCCTTATTTGTTAGATTTTCTTAAGATTGTTTTTGAGTTTTATTTCACTATTTCCCTTGCTCAGCCTCAGTGATCACCCAAAGTAGACATTCTATGGCAAGTATTTTAGTGAACCCAGGATCACACAAAACTTTGATTAATATTTCAATTTAGTACATGTAGCAAGTCAAGTATCAGTGTAAAAAAAAGTAGAATTCTATCACAGGACATTAAGCAACAAACGCAAACTTATGGAACTTTACAAAATATATCTATTTGTCCTCATATGCATCAAGTAATGAAGAAAAAGGAGCATTCATTAATTCCTTTCATGTTATGTGAGGTTATTTCTTTATGGACTTAGTGTCTTTCTGTCTTGATATCCTCCTGAAATGGTAAGAAAGATGGCTGTAAAAACCGGCCTTGCTTAATTTCACCTCTTTCATTAATTCCCAAGGCAAAAGGAATCCAACATGTATATTTCAAAAGTTAGCCAGTGACAAATATCCATAGAATTATAGGAAACATAGAATTTCTGCGGCTAATTCCTGGAACACAGTAAGAAGTCTCACAACACCAGGTTAAAGTCCAACAGGTTTATTTGGTAGCTTTCAGGGCTCTGCCCCTTCGTCAGTTGAGTGGGGAGTTCTGTTCACAAACAGGGCATATAGAGGCACACACTCAGTTTACAGAATACTGATTAAAATGTGAGTCTTTACAGCTAATCAAGTCTTGAAGGTGCAGACAATGTGAGTGGAGATAGCATTAAGCATAGGCTAAAGAGATGTGTATTGCCTCCAGACAGGACAGTAAGTGAAACGTTACAAGCCTATGCAAGTCATGGGGGTTACAAATAGTGTGACATGAACCCAAGATCCCGGTTGAGGCTGTCCTCATGTGCGGAACTTGGCTATCAGTCTCTGCTCAGTGGCTGCGCTGTCGTGTTATGAAGGCCGCCTTGGAGAACACTTACGCGAAGATCAGAGGCTGAATGCCCATGTCAGTGCCGAGTCGCTGAGCAGAGACTCATGGCCAAGTTTCGCACACGTGATGGCCTCAACAGGGATCTTGGGTTCATGTCACATTATTTGTAACCCCCATGACTTGCCTGGGCTTGCAAAATCTCACTTACTGTCCTGTCTGGAGACAATACACATCTCTTTAACCTATGCTTAATGCCATCTCCATTCGCATTGTCTGTATCTTTAAGACTCGATCAGCTGTAAAGACTCGCATTCTAATCAATATTCTGTACACTGAGTGTGTGCCTTTATATGCCCTGTTTCTGATCAGAACTCCCCACTCACCTGATGAAGGGGCAGAGCCCCGAAAGCTAGTGGTGTTTGCTACCAAATAAACCCGTTGGGCTCTAACCTGGTGTTGTGAGGCTTCTTACTGTGTTTACCCCAATCCAATGCCGGCATCTCCGCATCATAATCCCTGGAACATCAGGGGTGGAATTTTCCCATCCTGCCCATCACGGTAATCGTAGCGGATGGGACATGGGCCATGTGAAGGTCTGTTGATGTTGGGTGGTATTTTCCAATCGTGGGGCAAACGTGACTCCAAGTAGTGCAAGGAAGGTAAAAGAAGAACTTTTTCCTGATACCTCTTGATGTGACCTTGCACCAGATTTTATTGGATGATGTTCCTATGAAGCACCTTGGGACGTTTTATTATAATGAGGGCACTGCATAAATACAAGTCTGTCTCTTTTGTGCCAACACTAATTGAAGCAAGCATCTTTAACAGAATGTAGCATTTTGCCACCTTGATGACTTTCAGCCAACAGTTCTGAGAGTCTCCTGGTGCTCTTTTGCATTCAGGCTGAATGGCTTCTCCGGGCAATATTTAAAGTAGTTTCTAGTTCCTTGCACCACTACATTGAAATATATACACCAGGATTCTTTGGCCATTCACGATAGCGGGATTCTCTCATCCTGCCAGCAGCACCTCCACACCCATGAGTTTCCTGGCGCCATGGGGTGCCTTCAATGGGAAATCCCATCGACAGCAGTGGGACCAGAGAATGCTGCCGCCTTCCACCACTGAGACATACGTGGCTGGGAGACCAGAAAATCTCACCCACCACTTTTTTCATATCTCTTGTAACAGTTCTTGGTTAAATGTGTGATTTTGTGACAAAGGGAAGGAATGACATTGTGGTACTACTACTGGACTAGTAATCCAGAGACCCAAGGGTAGCACTCTGGGGACCCAAGTTTGAATCCCACCATGGCGGATGGTGAGATTTGAATTCAGTAAAAATCTGGAATTAAAAGTATAATGGTGACCATGGAACAACTGTCATTAAAAACCCATCTGGTTCACTGATGTCCTTTCAGGGAAGGAAATCTGTGACCTCCTAGCCTACATGTAACTCCAGACCCTTGGAGTGTGATTTGCTCTTAACTATCCTGTAATTTGGCCTTGCAAACCACTCAGTACAAGGACAATTGTGGATGGGCTGCCGTAATAATAAAAAAAATCTATATTTGAGCTATTGCATAATGTTAATATTTTAATTATTTTTATTTTACAGAAAGCAAAAGTGACTATGAAAGACAAACGTGTTAACGAATCTTATCCTTAGGAATTCAAGAGTACATGTATAACACCTTCCCCTCAACTTCTATGTTTGTACCCATGTAATGGCACATTATCACACCCTTTTGTGCCCATGCTGTAGAGGAGATGTTAACGCTAACTACTCAACTGATGATGTTCAGCCATATGATTGTATTACTCTTTATATCTGCTGTATAAGGGCATTGCATTCATTGTGACTGCATGCTCACTAGACAAGCAAAATCTTCTGGAAAGTATTTCATTGCAAACTTCGGACCTGAAGGGATGCTGGAATTTATTTGGGGTCTTTTGTCAGTAGCTGATGAACTGATGATTAGTTGAGGAGGGCAACACAGTCCGTGATTGGACATGTTTAATCCTTCCAGTGGCACTGTGTATTTTACATTAAATATATATTCCAGAGCAGAATGAATTAATTAAATGATTTGGACAGATTCTAGATTTTTGTCCGATGGATGAATATTAACGACGCATGAGAAATAGGACAGTTATTTTCTTAAACTATTACCTTCTAACCCCTGTGACTTCTGTACTTGACAAGATATGGGCATGGGCAAATTTCATTGTGAAGAGATGAATTGACCCAGTTAAAAGTTGCAAGTATTTTTGATTTGGTTAGAATGAGCTTGAAGGAGATTACCATATGCTCATGGTGGACATCAGGTGGAGCCTTGTCCACTAGGGGTGGTTGTGGGACTGAAATGCACTGCTGTTCAGCTTTTACTACAAATATGTTCAAAAGCAATTATAAACACTTATCTGTACACTTCAGTTTTTTGTGTTTTAAATGTAAATTTGGTGTCTTATTGCTGTTCATAAGACAATGCATTAAATTATTTAAATGTAGTTATATAACAGCATGTCAATTTTAGATTCTATTGTGTCAGGATAACTTATATTTGTAACATGCTGTAAGTTGACAATAGTCTGTTAAAATCGCCAAGTGCAATACTGTATTTAGTATTTCTATTTGGAGTTTCTTTTCAAGGTCTGTTAATTTATATGAAATGTACTGTAGGTTTTTTCAGATAAATAAAATTTGACTAATACTCATGTGTTTTGTGGAATATTTCTGTGTTGCCCGGATTTTGTGCCGGGTTGTCATATCTTCAGCGCAAGAGCAAAGAATGAGAACAGGATACTGTGGATGCTGGAAATCTGAAATACTAAAGATGTTCCGAAGAATCGATCAACTTGAACCGTTAGCAATCGTGGCAGCATCTGAGTTTTTCCAGCAGTTTGTTTTAAACCAAGCTTAAGTAGATTTTTGTGCATTTGCAAGGCCCACCAGTTGAATCAAAGCTTTTATCCTTTCCTGGCACTTTTTCTCCGAAATACGATGAACCAAAATTGCAAATTGGGTGTTCACCAAACTTGCCTTGTGTACCTCCCAAGCTGCCAGTCCGCTAAGATTGGCAATGGTCTGCTCGCAGTAAATTCATCCCAACCTGTTGACTACAAAACAGACTATCAAGAAGCCAAATTAATCAAGTGCACAGTGGTTGAATCACAAGTGGATTAGTTTATCAATGTTACCTGCAGTGATTATACATCAATTTGACACAGGAATTGCTTATGTTACACTGGGCACAAAATGTTGAAAAAAGAATCTTGCCTGAATTGTACCGCCCTGCCCACCATGGGAAATGGGACCAGGCGATGAGTGGAACGTGGAAAGGTCTGGTGATCTTGGACAAAAGGACAATAGCATATTTGACATCCATGCTTTTTATGTATGGGGTCACCAATTTCCTCTGTTATATATGACAATAGTCAAACTCGGGTATATTTTGTAGAAGCACCTTGATCTCAAGTTTTTTTTAAAAGTATGTCCAATTTACCATTCTGTATTTTATATATAAATCAGTACTTGGACGCTGCAAACCCACCCCCTTTAGCACTCGTTGCCTTTTGTAGAAGTTGCTAGGGTTGTAGAGACTGACGACAATGGATTAACAAGGAGAAGGGTTTATTCGACAATCTTAGCAGCTCTTCCATGCCATGTGTCTGCCAATGCTGGGGGAGAAGCCCTGCGTTACTGATGCACCATTTCCTGTGTCCACCTCATCTTGACATACATATGACACCCGGTCTACACATTTAAAAATACGGCATGCACTTGCTAAGTAAAGAAATCTATTCTAGTTTTACCAAAATTGCATCTGCAAATGCAACGACACCACAAGCACTCTTTGAGGTGAACTCCATAGGTGCAACCGCAACCTGGGGAGATTCATCCAAAGGTTGGAATGTCGTTGGGAGTTGAAGAAAACTTAATAAAGATTGCAAAACTTCTCAATGTTTAAATGTATTACCAACTATTAATGTTATTTTTCCTGAACTATTTGATTGTTACATTTAATATGAAAGCAACAAAATTGTTGAATGGAATACAGTATAGAATTTGTTCTTCCAGTTTCATTAACATCCAGTGAATTGATTTTTCTATTCTCCATTTTAAAAATAGAACTAGTTGGACTGATTTCTGTCCATTCTTCACGTCAGCACTAGAACGTTTGGCAATAGATATTGTAATCCTGAATCAAATTCTCTTCAGTTCAGGATTAAAAACAGTTTTCACTGATTATTATTACAATGGGTAACTCTCAAATGTGGATTCAATCTTTTATGTCAGTTCCATATTGAGATATAAAAATACTTGAAGCAAAGTGGGCAATATGTTTGTCCAATAAGTACATGCAGTTATGGTTAACATTTTGAGCCTGTGAAGTGGAAGCCAACGTGGGCCTGTAGAGCAGCATTATAAGAGACACCAGATAGGTGGGCATTTTTTAAACTGGATTTCCTATAGGTATGCCAAAATCACAGTCTTTGTTTTTTCAACACAAAAACAGAAAATACTGGAAAATTCAGCAAGTCTGTCAGCATCTGTGGAAGTCTCCCAACACCAAGTTAACGTCCAACAGATTTATTTGGAATCACAGGCTTTCAGAGCAATGCTCCTTCACTCACCTGATGAAGGAGCAGTGCTCCGAAAGTTCGTACTTTACTTGGTGATGTGAGACGTACTGTGTCCATCGCAGTCCAGTGCTGGCATCTCCATTTCATAGCATCTGTGGAGAGAGAATAGAGTCCATCCCGATAACCCTTTGGAAGATTTTTCTTTGTTTGATTAGGGAATTGGGTCAGAGGGAGCACACTTAAATTGCATTCCAACTGATGTGATCCACTTGTATCTGGAGGTTCATGTTGCAACTGTAGTCCTGAGCAAAGATGTGTGCTCAGAGTTGAGGACTGGAAAACCAACTGCTGCTATAAGATGAAGTGCAACTTCTGGAGGAAGTCTAATTTTTAACCCCTTCTAATTTTGCCGCCAGCAGTTCCAGGTGCAAAATCTCCCAGGAGCTTCTTCAGGTATCCCTCACCCTGGCATCTCTGCCCTCTTAGCACCAAGTGTTGTGAACCCTGCTTCTGCATTGTAGGGTTTCTACAATCCGGTAAACTGGGCAAAGAACCAGACCGCCCACCATTGCAGAGCTTTTAAAAAAAAATGAAGCAAGGGAGACCCTATTTACAGCAATTAAAATTAAAGGAAGCAATCTGATGATTCTAATTTGCTTTTCTCAACTTAAGAAAAATATTCTAAGTAACTTAATGTCTGAAAGTGCTAATAATTAGCATAATTTGGTAGGTTGTATGTTCAATAATTGCAAGAGAGTCACAATACTAAGCGACAGCTTCTTCCCTACTGCCATCAGACTTTTGAATGGACCTACCTCATTAAGCTGATCTTTCTCTGCATCCTAGCTGTGACTGTAACACCACATTCTGCATTGTCTCCTTTCCTTCTCTACGGTATGTTTTGTCTGTATCGCGTCCAAGAAATAATACTTTTCACTGTATACTAAAAGATGTGACAATAATAAATCAAAAGAATGTTTTCTGTATCCAATGTGCAGTTTTAAAAATAATCTCCAATCCATAAATTAGATGGAATTTAGTCGCACCATGCACAGCGATGTGACAATTCACTTCCATGAAATGAAAGCTATAACTCTTCCAAGTTATGTCTTCATTAAATGGTCCCAAATTGTGAAAGTGCAGTCAAAAAATGAGGTAACTTTTAACCATTTTATTGTCTCCCACTGATCCACAATCCTTTTGAAATCAAGTTATGTAGATGTGAAGAAATAACTGATTTTCTTTGACTACTACAGTTAAAAAGCAAGTAGACCTGCAGAATATTAGTGCTGTTAATTTCACTCCATTGTCAGTGGCAATGTTTTAGTGGATCAGAAGTAAATAAGAAATGTAACTTTGCATCATTTTCTGTTTCCAACGTTTATAATTGAAGGACAATGTGGAGACTGCTGGTAACGTCTGTGAAATCTGGGAAGATGTCTTGTTTTACAGCCATTGTAACAATTATTGAATGATGAAATTGATGACTTACCTGTGTAGTGTATTTTGAGAATGTGCTGTCAACTATCTAACATATTAACCAGATTTCAGGTCAACCATAGTTATCATTTTCAAAATAATAACAGATTACCAGGAGAAATTGAGACTGAATTTCCACTTTAGCAGAGATCAGAGAATGATGCAGAATTTACAGCACTGAATGAGGCCATTCAGCCCATCGTGATCTAGCTACCTAATTGGTCCCACTCTGCTGTGCTTTAACCAGTTCTCTTTGGAATGATACTATCACAAAGATAATTTCTGTCCACAACCCTAACATTGCCTAACTCGGCATCTGCCTCACTGTCTGTTCATCTGCTTCTTTACTTCCAGACTTGGCTGTTCCAACATGCTTCCTGACTAACTTCCACCCTCCATAAAGTCTGGCCTTGGGTGACTGTGTGGAGTTTGCATATTCTCCCCATGTTTGTGTGGGGTTCCTTTGGGTGCTGTGGTTTTTACCCACAGCCCAAAGATGTGTGGGTTAGGTGGATTGGTAATGCTAAATTGCCCATTACTTTCAGGGGGATTAGCAGGGTAAATGTGGGATTACAGGGATAGGGTTGGGTGGAATTGTTGGTGCAGGCTCGAAGGGCTGATTGGCGGCCACCACCTCTGTAGGGATTCTATGAAAATCATCCAAAAATCTGCTGCTGGTCTTGGTAATCCTTTGCTCGTTCACCTGCGTTGGTTACCGATTGAGACAAAATCTCAAGTTTAAAGTTTACATCTACCTCTCTCCTCCCTTTCTTTATAAACTCCCCCAAAACCCCTTGTCCCACAGTATCTTCTCCTCCCTCAGTTGCACAGCGTCAATTTTTATCATTCCAGTATTAGTGGTCATGTCTCCAGCTGGCTAAGGCCCCAAGCTCTGGAATACCCTCCCTACGCACAGCATCGTTCAACTTCTGTTTCCTCACTTAATATACAGCCTGAAACCTAACTCTTTGATCAAGATTTTGGTCCTCAGCCCTAATGTATTGTGTGGCTCATTGTTAAATTTTATGAACAGTTCTGTCAACTACCTTGGATATTTTACTGTAAAAGTGTTATGTAATGCATGTTATTATTGCATCTGCTTCCAATAGTCCTTCATGACTATAGTCCAAATCATAAATCACTGTGTAAAAATGTTTCTCTGCTCTGTTTCTTGTGCCTATCAACTCTGTCTTCTAGTTATCAACCCCTAGCACTGGAAATAATTTCTTCTTTAGTTAACCGAATCATGATTTCTAACACCTCTATCAAACCTCTTAATTTTCTTTGCTTTAAGGAGAACAGGACTTCTTCAATCTCTCATTTCCCTAAGATGTGAAGATGCTTCTATCAAAGCTTATCTTTTTGCTTACTTATTACTTTGCTGAACCAAAAAGATGGCTGCCACAAGTCACATGAGTTAACTAGTTTCTGGAACTTTCCAACAGCAGTTACAGGACAAAAGCTCAACCCTCATCCTTGTGGAATCTCGAACCTTTCATTGTGAGGGGCACATTATAATCAATTAACCCAAAGGTAAGCAGATGATCTGCCTCCCCAGCCTGCTCCCATAACAAAGGTTGAACCATCAAAACACACTGTACCTGCAGAGGTATTCATACTCACCATTTATTGCTTCAGGTGAAAAATGGAAATTCACCAGAGAGTGACAAAGCTGCATGTTTCCCTGCAACTGACTCATGAATGGGCAACATCATGTGACCTAAGGTTCCAACCTTTGGAAAGTTTTAACATTATTGTTCAAAACTTGCAACTCTATTTGCTGTTTAGCCTGCAGCCTGGAACACCACAGCAAAACTCCAGGCACACCAACAGCCGACATCTCTTTGGAACTTGTTTCCCTGGGAGATTCCTGGCATTGCCTGTTGAACAGACCATGGCAGGGAATTTCCTGTCCTCATGCCAGTGGGGTCTTCCAAAGAGAGGAGCCCAAAAGGCGGGGGGTTTGGTGGTGGTTGGGGAGCGGGGGGTGGTGCGAGCTGCAAATTTCCACAGCAAGTCTCTATGTTAACCTCCTCTCACGGCATCATCATTGCCTTCTGTAACTCCTGATTCAGTTAGCTGAGCCTGCCTGAACTACAACTCCTGCATGAAGAAACTCTCACTGGCCTCTAACTTTCTGGACTCTGTTAATCATGTAAACTGGCATCCATATCGATGGTTCTTTTTCTTTTAAGTTGTTCGTAGTTGTCGAAATATTGTGGGCTTTTGTGTATGAAGTTGAAACCATCCCTTTGGGTTTGAGTAAATTATACTTCGGATTTAAACCTAAAGAGAGTTTGCTGTGAATCACTTTAAAAATTGACCTCACAAACAGTGGGGTTGGGGAAACGCACCACAGTCTATTTCAAAAATTAAAGCACGCACCACTGTTTACAGACAGATAGAAAATATGGGAATTCAGGTTTGCCTCCTCCCCTGTCCAGAACTCTCAATACAACTGAAATGTTATACTGCATGTCACAATTATATGAATTCATTCTACAGCCTTGAAGGCCTCTATCCTTGCTGAAGTGAAGTGTCCTGAACTGAACATATTGCTCTAGCTGATGCCTAACCAGTGTTCAAGAAATTTGCAATTATTTTTTGTGTTCTATTCCTTTATTTAATAGAGCAAAGGAATTCACATGCTTATTTAATAGCCTTCTCAAGTTATTATGTCATGTTCAAACTTTGGTGTTTATACACGCTAGGTGTCTCTGTTCCTACACCTTAATTTTTGAATTAAAATTGTACAATTTGGCTTACATTGCGTCTCCTCATTTTTCTTACCAAAATGCATCAATTCACATTTATAGTTTAAGTTTATTTATTAGTGTCACAAGTAGGCTTACATTAACACTGCAATGAAGTAACTGTGAAATCCCCCAGTCGCCATACACTCTGGCGCCTATTTGGGTACACAGAGGAAGAATTTAGCTTGGCCAATACATCCAATCAGCATGTTGTTTGCATTGTGGGAGGAAACTGGAGCACCTGGAGGAAACCCACGCAGACACAGGGAGAACATGCAACCTCCACATTGACAGTGAGCCAAGCTGGGAATCAAACCCAGGTCTCTGGCACTGTGAGGCAGCAGTGCTACCATACCTGCTCCATGTCTGCCCATTTGATTAGTTGGCCCTATGTCCTCCTGACACTTGTTAGTATCCTACATTCCTGAGTTTCATGTCAACTGCAAGTTGTGAAGTCATATCCTGTATACCAAAATGCAATCATTAGTTTGTCAAAAGGAGCAATTGTCCTCAAAACCAATCCCTGAGGAACAAAACTCTATTCAATCTGGAAAAAGTTCACTACTTGTCACATTCTATCCCTTAGTCACTTTTGAATCCATGTTCTGTGTCTCATTACAATCCAATGTGCCATGAGCTTGCTAATGTGACTATCGTGGCATTTTGTCAAATGCCTTTTTAAAGTTCACACACACATTAGCTGCACTATTCTCACTATTCCTCTCCATTACTTCTCAAATCAAGTTGGTCAAACTTGATCTGCTTACTTTTATTTACCATACTTTTACAAAAAGTAGTTGAGGCCAAAAAGTTGTCTGATTTCAAGAAAAAATTAGGTATGGCTCTTGGGGCTAAAGGGATATGGGGGAAGGTGGGATCAGGATATTGAATTTGATGATCAAAGTGAATGGCCTACTCCTGCCTCTAGTTTCTATAAATGCCCATTCATTTTAGCCCAATACTTCTCCAAAGTTTCACCACCATTGGCTTTAGGATGGCGAGCTTATAGTTACCATGTTTATCCCTGTTTTTGAAAAACTTTGCAATGCTCCAACTGTCTAGCATCACAACACTGCCAAATGCACCCTTTCCTCTGATCCCACCACCACCACATCTAATGAGATGTAAGATTGTTACCACAATTTCCACTCTTGCGTCTTTCAGTACACTAGGATTTACCCTGTCCAATTTGTGTGATTTTTCCCACATTGAGGACTGACCCCTTTTGAATAGCTCCTCTCTGTTCCTTTTTATCCTACCTATACTAAGTACTGCCTTTTGTTGTACTGCTATATTGGCAGAATTCTCTTCTCCAATGAAGACAGATGTAAAGTATTCAGTTTGTACTGCAACTATGTCTTCAGTCTCCATGAGGTTGTCTCTTCTTTGGTCCCTATCCCATTGCGTGTTCATAAAATACTTTGTCTCCCTTTTATGTTCACTATTGGTCTATTGTTGTACTCTTTCTTTGTCTAATATTCATCTTATCCCATCTGCTCTGTGTTCAAATTGGCTCTCTGCACTATTATAAATCTTACAGTTGTCTTAACATCCCTTCATCTGCCTTTCATCTAGGATGATTTATCTTCGGAGGCCTTTTCCTCACGGGAATGTGTCTACTCTGCATCTAAACAGTACCTTCTGTCAAAGAGTGGCCTTCAAAATGTTTATTCTCTACACGAGCCCCCTCCCATTTTGCTTCATCTGAACCCATGAGAATATCCTTCTGTTCCTTTATCCCTCGTGTACCTTTCTAATTTTGCCTTAAGTGTGTTAAGTGATTGGATGTTTGGGTCCCCTACCCAGTGTCAGCAATGAGTGAGCAGTTGGATGTTAATAACGGGGCACATTAACATTCCAGAACTGCTCATGCAGTTGGGTTGGTAAGCAAAGGACAAATGGAGCCAGAGGAGAGATGAAGTATTGTTTTTTTTTAAAAGCAGTGGGTTATGATCTGGAATGTGTTGTCTGGAAAAGGTGGTAGAAGCAAATTCAATAAATGACTTCCAAAAAAGCTTCAGATGTATGCTTGCAAAGAAATATTTCCAGGACAAGGGGAAAAATGAGGGCCTACTTCAATAACAATTTTCAAGAGCCAGCAAAAAGCACAAGGGGACAAATGGCCTCCTCTATTCTGTTATGAAAACACTTGGTCTTGATTTCAAACTCTTTCATGGCATTGCTCCAGCGTTCTTCTGAACTCTTGCCAATCCATCAGTGTAGCTCACAATGTATCCTTCCAACTATAGCCTAATGCAAAATTTCTTTATCTTCACCGCCCATTTGTGCCACAGACCCCACTACTTCCCCTCCCCACACCCCCAACATTATGCCCAGCATATGAATCACATCATTTGCCAATCATTCCCCTCCTCAAATTCCCACTTTCAACCCATCCTCAAACACTACCACTTTGAATATGTTTTCAATTTCCTTCTCACATCTTTCTACTGAATGTCCACTGCACTCCTTGCAAAAGTCTCAGACCATTTTAGTACATGAGAAAGGCTACCTAAATGTATATTAAGTGCAGTAAAACCTGATTTAAGCAATCTTTAATGTTGTGGATTTTCTCTTGAAACAAGGATTGCAGCCGCATGTTCCAGTATATTTTGCAGCTCAAATTGATGGTATATAGTTGTTTAGTTAATTTTTAAATGAAGTAAGCAATTATGATCCTGAAACTAGCATCGTGGAATCATAAAATTCCTATAGGGCCATTCACCCATAGTACCCCATCCAGAGCCTAAGCACATAACCCCATGCACTTACCCTGCTAATCCCCCTAACTGATGCATCTTGGGAGACTTGGGAACAATTTGTCATCAACAATTCACCCAGCCTGCACATCTTTGGAGGGTGGCAGGAAACTGGAGCACCCAGAGGAAACCCATGCCGACATGGGTAAATGTGCAGGCTCCGCACAGCAAGTCACAAGGCCGGAATCAAACCTGGGTCCCTGGTGCTGTGAGGCAGCAGTGCTAGCCACTGTGTCACATGCCACCCCAAACTACTTACTTTCGTTGAAATCTGGAGTCCATCTTCTATCCCATGCTGCTGCAAGTAAAATTTTGTCCCTTAAAAAGAACATTCAACTCTGGCTTCATGTTAACTATTACCTCGGACAATCTCTGATGAATTCTGCCTTTATGCTTTGTTCAGTAACCCTCATTGGCATGTTTTTTTTCTATCATTTAAGGGCAGAACTGACAAATGTTTGCTTGGAGTAGATAGAGAAGTGAAAATAATGTACCAAAGAAGATGCATTGTTTGAAAAGAAGAAAGACATTTTAACATGAATCGTTTGCAGTGAGTGTGTGCTAAGACTTTTGCTTTCAGTGGTTGAAGTGATAAAATATTTTCAGTTGATCAGAAAGACTGTTACTCATATAGGCCCCCTCTTGCCAATTTTAAGGCCAATTTTAAGGAACAATGCCTACGGGGAGCCTCAACCAAATTTATAACTAGTCACTTGCTTCAGGTGTAGCCTTCAGCTACCAGGGGAACACCAGAGATCCTAAATTATTGTGAAACAGATGGGGTCCTAGAAATCCCCGTTTCTGCCCCTTCTTCCCAACCTCCGTGCCTGGAAAGGGTTCAGTTCCTTGGCCACAAGGATAAGAAAAATTGGCCCTTATAACTCACCATGTTTCAAAACAGAGTTATTGTATAAGCATGAAGTTCATGCACAGTTCAAATTGACTGCAATCACACCCTGGCCAGAGGGATAGTCTCCATCTGTCTTTCATTGGTTTGAAGCAATGGGTGTGAAAGTCTCTTTGCATTGGACTGCAGTTAACATCCATCCAAAGCTGGTAGCTATTCAGCAGCTCAATAGACTGCAGCTCAGTTAAAGAGAAAATTTGAACTGACCAGCCTCATGGTTGAAAACTTAACATCCAACTATGAAACCAGAAAAGCACACTGGTCCAAAATTAGAATCATAGAATTCCTACAGTGCAGAAGGAGGCCATTGGGCCCACCGAGTCTGCACCAACGAGAATCCCACCCTGGCTCTATCCCCATAACCCCATGCTTTGCCTTAGCTAGTCCCCTGACACCACGGGCAATTTTGCATGGCCAATCCACCTAACCTGCACATCTTTGGACTATGGGAGGAAACTGGAACACCCAGAGGAAATCCACGCAGGCAAGGGGAGAACGTGCAAACTCTATACAGACAGTGATCCAAGCCGGGAATCACACCGGAGTCTCTGACACTGTAAGGTAGCAGTGCTGACACTGTGCCACCGTGCCACCCCCTAATTGATTGAAGTATTTCTATTTCTATTTTTCTAACAAATCCTCCAGTCCTTAGAATTACATCTGTTAATGCATCTTCAGCAGCACCTCCCAAACCCTTTGTGAACTCTACAGATTAGAACAAGGGCAACAGGCATTCAAATCACCACCTAAAAGTTCCCCTCCAAGTTGCCTATCATCCTGACTTAGGGAAATATATCGCCATTTGTGGATGGATCAAAATTCTTGTACCCCTTACTAATGGCACAGTAACTAACAGTTCGAGCAGGCAGCCCCCTACCAGCTTCTTGAGGGCAATTAGGGATACCCAAAAAATTCTGGCAGTGCCAGCAATGCCCCTTGGAGAGGTTCAACCAAATTTAAGGCTGGGTCCTCATTGGCATGCTTCAGGTGCAGGTCAGGCTCTACCCAAAAGGAGCACCCCAAAGATCCCAGGCCAAAGTGAAAGAGGTGAAGGTCCATGAACAATTATATGAAAAAATGGTGTTGTCATTTTGTTGCGGGAGACTGAAACATATTGTCAGAATGCAAGGTGGTTTGGGCTTGTCCAGAAACCCAAAGGGTACAAAAGCCCAGACTCTTCATTGTGCCACCAAGAAACAGCAATGTTCTACACGTATAGAAGGATACTCCGCTGAAAAACAAGTTGTAAAGGTGTGAGAAAGAACCAGCTGCTATTGACAGGTGTTGGTCTTTCAACAACTATTCCCCATAACCAAAGTATACTGGAGTAGGTCACATTTCTCCTTCCTTAGGTCATTGGAACTTCTTTTGACATTGTGTGGTCTAGTAACGCCCAGAATTTGTGCAATGTTATGCAGTTGATAAAGGAGAGTTGTCTCCCCCATTTATCTGTGCAATGGCAAGGAACCAGCAATGGTCTCTCTCATAGCTCCAGGATATTAGCCTTCAAGATTCCTTTGAGTCCTCCAGTCTCTGTGTGGTCTGTTGGGTCAACATCAAGTTCTTCTGTGGCGGATGATCCACCAGATCTTGTGGAGGGGACCTATCTAACAGGGTCATCACGGAGCTTGGAAGTAAGTCCATCATAAAGTCTTTCAGTGGAACAAATGTACAATATATTCAAACAACAAATATTATTCCAGATTATTACATTCTTTAAGCAGGATTTATTAAATAATTTTCAAGTAATGAAAAGAATTATTAAATTGCAAACATGAAAAAAGTTAGATAGGGTTATTCTTTTTCCCATTGACATGGTGTGGAATAGAGTTCTACATATTATAAGAACAAAGAACAATGCAGCACTTGAACAGGCTCTTAGGCCCTCCAAGCCTGTGCTGGTCACGTTTACCTATCTAGACCAACCACTTATTTCCCTCTATTCCCCGTTTGTTCATATGCCTATGAAGGCAAGTCTTAAATGTTGCTAATGTATCTGCCTCAACCACCTCACTTGGCAGTGGATTCCAGGTTCCCACCACCCTCTGTGCAAAAAACTTCCCCTGCACATCTCTACTGAACCTTTCCCCAGCCCCCCCACCTTAGCTTGAACTTATGCCCCCTTGTAATTGCCATTTCTGCCCCCGGTGAAATCTTCCAACTGTTCACCCTATTTGTACCTCTCATAATTTTATAAACTTCTATCAGGTCATCCCTCAGCCTTTGTCTTTCCAGGGAGAATAATCCCAGTTTATTCAATCTCTCCTCATAGCTAATGCCCTCCATAACAGGCAACGTTCTGGTAAACCTTTTCTGTACTCCCTCTAAAGCTTCCACGTCCTTCTGGTAATATGCCAAATGTGGCCTAACCAACATTTTATATGACTGTAACATAATTTGCCAACTTTTATACTCAATGCCTGTCTGATGAAGGTACGCATGCTTTATGCTTTCTTCACCACCTTTTCCATCTGTGCTGCCACTTTTAGGGATCTGTGGACTGTACTCCCAGATTTCTCTATGTGTCTATGTTCCTGATGGTTCTGCCATTAATTTCATATGTTATCATCTCTGAGGCATTCCTGCTGCAATACCTAACACATGTTAAACACTGCAGTAAATCGCTTACATTGGGCAAGTAAAGCAATAATTACAGGCATTCCGAAATGTTGTACACAGACAGGGCACGTGAACTTGAATATTGCACTTGGAGCCAACTGCAATTGTTTTCGAATGGCTGGTGACAAAAGGAAGCATTGTGTTTGCTGTAATGCAGTAATTAAACCCCCTATGCAGGAAGCAAAGCGTCCCAAGTAAACCCAGCTACATGGAGGATATCTTCCATTGGATTGTGCAGCTCCACCATCATGCTGGATTGTATAAGTCTCGAACAGACCAATAACTTGGCACAGGCAGCACGGTGGCACAGTGGTTAGCACTGCTGCCTCACAGCACCAGGGATCTGGGTTCAATTCCCAGCTTGGGCCACTGTCTGTGTGGAGTCTGCATGTTCTCCCCATGTGTGCGTGGGTTTCCTCCGGGTGCTCTGAATTCTTCCCATAGTCTGAAAGATGTGCAGGTTAAGTGCATCAGCTATGCTAAATTCAGCCTTAGTGTACCTAAACAGATGCTGGAGTGTCGCACAGGGAGTATAATAACTGCAATTGCAATGCTTCCTTTTGTCATCAGTTTTCCTGCCATTCGAAAACAATTGCAGTTGACTCCAAGTGTGACATTCAAGTTCATGCGCCTGGGCTGTGTACAATATTTCAGAGTGCCTATAATTAATTGTTGTTTTACTTCCCCTATGTAAGTGATTTACTGCAGTAACTTCATTGCAGTGTTAATATAAGCCTACATGTCACTAAATAAACCACAACTCAAAACTGGGCATCTTTTAGGCACTGCGGGCCATCAGCAACAGAATTGCTTACAACAATCTGCACCCTCATGGCCCAGTATAGCCTCTCCTCTGCTACTACCAACAAGCCAGAGGATCAAACCTGGTTCAATGTAGAGTGTAGGATCAGCACCAGGCATACTAAAAATGAGCTGTCAACCTGGTGAAACTACAAAACAGGACCACTTCAATGCCAAACAGCAGAAACAGCATACAACAGACAGAGCTAAACAATCTACAACCAGTGTTCAGAACTAAGCTCTGCAATCCTGCTGCCTCCAGTTGTGAATGGTGGTGGACAATTAAACAACTAACTGGAGGCGGAGGCTCCACAAATATTCCCATTCTCGATAATGGAGAGCCCAGCACATCAGTGTGAAAGACAAGACTGAAATATTTATAACAATCCTCAGCCAGCTGTGGCAAGAGAATGATTTATCTCGGCCACCTGTGGAAGTCCCAACATCACAGATGTCAGTCTTTAGCCAGATCGATTCACTTCAGGTGTTATCAAGAAATGGCTGAAGGCACTGGATACTCTGGCTCTTGGCAGCTGGCCCACAGAAGCCCCATCCATGAAAATGGATAAGCCCTTTTGTTAAGGCCATTGTCTGCACAATGGGAGAATTCCACCTACTGCCCCGCTTAAAAATCAACGCGGAAGTAGTTAGGAGGGGATATAAAGCTGAAGAAGATGCAAAGGTGTAAATGGTGCATAACTGTGATGGGATTTAAAGACAAGGATGAAGATTTTAAATTTAATGTGTTACAAATACAGAAACAGGAGTAGGCCATTCGGCCCCACAAGCCTGCTCCACCATTCAACTAGATAATGGCTCATACCTCAAGGCAATTTTCTTGCCCTATCCCCATATCCCTCTATGTCTTTAATGTTGAGAAATCTATCAATCCCAAATATAGGCAATGAATCAGCCTTCTGGGATACAGAATGCCAAAGATTCAGCACCCCCTGTGTGAAGAAATTCCTTTTTGTCTTGGTCCTAGAAGGTTTCTCACTTATTCACACTTACACTGTGTTGTAGACCCTGAATTCTTCCTGCATTTACCTGATTGAGCCCTGTAAGAAAGAACTTCATAGAGAACATCTGCTCCTGCTCTGACCAAGACCGCAAGAAACAACAAAGGGTCATGAACGAAACACACAAATCAGCCTCCCAGCCATTGACTCCATCTACACTTCCTTGAAAAGCAGCCAGCATAATGCAGGATGCCACACACCCCAGATCTACTCTCTTTTCCTTTTTAAATGCCTATAGATGTTTTCTTACATCTGCTTTGATATTTTTGGCTAGTCCTAACTTTTATATTCAATTTTCTCTTCCTTTATCAGTTTCTTAATTTGACTTTGCTGAATTCTAAAATCTTTCCACTAATCAAGCTTACTTTTTTTTTGGCAACTTTATAAGCCAATTTCTTTGATCTAATACAATCGGTGCCTTCTCTTGTTAGCATTGATTGGATAGCCTTTCCTGTAGAGTTTCTATGCCTCAAAGGATTGTAAATTTGTAGTAAATCATGCATTAGTTCTTTAAATACTAGCCATTGCCTGTCTACCATCAAACCTTTTAATGTAGTTTCCCAATCTACCACAGCCAATTTGCCCCTCATGCCTTCATAATTTCCTTTATATAGATTTAAGATCCTAATATTGGATTGAACGACATCACTTTCAAATTTAATGTAAATTTCATCATGTTTTGGTCAAAATTCCCTTGAGACTCCTTTACGTAGCAAGGTAAGAACATAGAATAGAATCACAAAACCCCTACAGTGCAGAAGGAGGCAATTTGGCCCATCAAGTCTGCACCAACTCGCTGACAGAGTATCTTAAACAGACCCTCTCCCCATAAGCCTACACATTTACCAAGGTAAATCCACCTAACCTTTTGGACACTAAGGGGTAATTTATCGTGGCCAATCATATAGTAAAGCAATTAGAAGCAGAAGTAGGCAAGTTCAGCCCTTAGAGTGTGCTTTGCCATTCAATCATATCATGGCTGATCTCTCCTTGGACTCAAATCCACCTCCCCATCTGTTCTCCATCTCACTTTGCCCCCTTTTTTATTAGAAATATATCTATCTCCTTCTTTAAACCAATCAACAATTCAAACTTCACCCCTATGGGCAGCGAGTTCCACAAATTCACCATTCTCTGTAAGAAGTAGATCCTCCTCATCTGAGTTTTAACTCCATCACATCTCCACCTATATCTGTGACCTCTTGTTCAAGATTGCCCCATAAGAGGAAACATTTGGTCTACATTTACTTTGTCAATCCCTTTCAAAATTTTATATACCTCGATCAGATCCCTTCTCATCTTTTCAAATTCCAGTAAATAGAAGCCCAAATATTGAATCTCTCCTTGTACATCAACCCCTTCCTGCCCGGAATCAATCTAGTGAACCTCCCCTGAACTGCTTCCAATGCCACCACAATGAAATTGTTAATTAGCCATTCTAGATCAAAAAGAAGCCATTCTCTAGTTGACTTGTTAACATACAATGTTCTAGGAAACATTCTGTATACATTCCAGAAATTTATCTTCCACGTTTGTGTAAATTTGGTCTATTAGTTTAATCAGTCTAAATATAATTGAAGATCTCCATGATGACTCTATTATCCTTGTTACATGCACATCCAAATTCTTATTTATACTTTACCCTACTGTTCAGTGGTCTATAAAGAACTCCCACCAATGTTTGCTGCCCCTTGCTGTTTCTTACCTCCATCCAAACTGACTCTACATTTAGACCTTCTAGTCTAAGACCCTCTTTTACTAAAATGCTGATCTTGTCCTTTCTATACAGTGCTATCTACCTCCTTTTAAATTTTACCCATCTTTCCTAAATGTCTCATACCCCTAAACAGTCACTTCCCAGGTTTGAGAGGGTTGGTTTATGAGGAAATGTTGTATAGACTGGGACTATACTCATTGAAATTCAGAAGAATGAGGGGAGACTTTAGAGAAACGTGTAAGATTATAAAGGGAATAGATTAGATGGAAGCGGGAAGGTTATTTCCACTGGCGGGTAAAACTAGAACTAGGGAGCATGGCCTCAAAATAAGGGGGAGCAGATTTAGGAACTGAGTTGAGGAAATTCTTCACTCAAAGGGTTGTGAATGTGTGGAATTCCCTGCCAGTAAAACAGTTGAGGCTACCTCATTGAATGATTTTAAAGCAATGATAGATATATTTTTGAATAGTAAAAGAATTAAGGGTTATGGTGAGCGGGCGGGTAAGTGGAACTGCGTCCACAAAATAATTAACTATATTGAATGGCGGAGCAGGCTTAAGGGGCCAGATGGCCTACTCCTGCTCCTAGTTCTTATGTTCTTATGTTACCCTGTAGCTAAATCTCTGTGAAGACAATTAAATTATACCTGTTTACTTCCATCTGTGCTATCAATTCACCTACATTGTTATAAATGTTGTGTGCATTCAAACAGAGTGCTTTTAATTCCATTTATTATTTTCACAACTTCTAGTCTTACAAAGTCTGTGCAGCCTGATCTTTATTGCTACACTCAGTTTATAAATTCCCTAATGCTACCTTGCTGTTTTGCCTTGTCCTCTCCCTATACTTTATCAAATCTCCCCTCACCTGATTTCTCATCCCCACTATTCAGTTTAAAGTTCTTTCTAAGAATGATGGTGATGGGCAAATGAATTTTCACACAGGGCAAGATAGACAGAGCAATATTTTAGGTAACTTGGAGTTTTAACATAGGATAATGGAGAACATATTCAAATAATTGAGACTGGGGGTTTGAAGAACATTCAGAATAGTTTTAGTGGGGACTGCATTCTGTTAAGCTTGGAGAAGGCAGTAGTGCTAAAGTAGAATTAAACAGCCTTTGTATTGGACAGGATATGGGGTTTAACATTCAGTTCAAAATTCCCAATGGGTGCTGAGGTTGCAATTGTAGGGTTCAACCTGGGAAAGGAGCCAGAAAGGGGCATTTATAGCATAGAATCACTGAATCCCCTACAGTGCAGAAGAGGCCATTCTGCCCATCGATCCTGCACCTACTCTCTGACAGAACAGTTTATCCAGGTCCTCTATCCACCAACCCTCCCACCCACCCTCCTGTCCATCCATATAACCCCACACATTTTGCATGGCTAATCCACCTAACCTACACAACTTGGGACACCAAGGGATAATTTAGCATAGCCACCTATCCAGCATTGCCCAAGGGATCATGAGTGATACATCGAAACACCGATTGTGAATCACAGGCATCCAGTTCCATGGAACTGTTCTTAACTGCTTTCGTTCCTACCTCTACCAGCTAATGCATTTCCAACAAGTGGTCCCCCTTTCCTTTCCAAAATTGTCACCTCCAGAGATCTTCTCATGCCACACGATATCCTTTGATGATATTTTCGCTGACAAGGAGTTAACTTGCAGATAACTCCAGTACCTCTGCTGCCAGTCAGCTTGTTTGATGAGGCAGCACAGTGGCACCTATCCAGCATGCCTTTCAGGCTGTGGGAAGAAACTGGAGCACTCAAAGGAAACCCACACAAATACTGGAAAAATCGCAAACTCCACACAGTCACCTAAGTTGGGAATCAAACCTGGGTCCCTGGTGCTGCAAATGGGCACTGCCAACTACTAAGCCACCATGCCACCCAGCCAATAACACACAGTGTAGTTAGTGGCAGGGGGAGAGACTGTGACAAAAAGAATGGTCCTCCCAATTCTTAACAGGAGGACTGATATGAAACAATGAAGGAGGTGTGGGGGACTTTCGACTTCTACCTGAGTTGGACATAAAGGAAGGAGTTTTCCCGTCCTGCCCGCCTCGAGAATCGTAGTGGGGTTGGGGGAGGGCAAACCATACAAAGTTCTGTTGATCTCGGGCGAGATATTCAGGTCTTCGGGCAAGGGTGGCTGGGAAATCCTGCCCAAAGTTGGCAGAACAGCTGCGCCACTGACACTGATCGGAGAAATCCAAACCATTTTGAATTTGGGCCTCAGTTAACTGTTACTGATGAGCTTTGAGCGTTATGGTGTCCAGGCACAGCTGACTGATTGTCGTAGGGTAGAGGTTCAGTAGTCTCCTGTAGCCGGTCAGAAGTGAGGCCCGAGTCCCACAAAAAATACAAGATAAAGATCTATTTGGCCCTCAAGACTGTGCAACTGACATAAAAGTTCCATATGCATATTTAAGCAACAATTCATCCAAAACAGAGAGGCCTGCTGCTCAGTCACTTACAGTGGCATCTGAAGTTATATCTGATGGGTCTTAGACATCAGTGGAGGAGATTGAAGGTACCCCAACCTCCAAGTTCATTGTTAGGAGATAACTGGATACAGCCCAGTTGACAATCCAAAAACAAAATTATTTTACTCACATTTTTTCAATCTATTTACCCTCCAGTATGGCTAATACAGGGATGATGTTTTAGCTGTTCCAATGATGTAATTTAATTGTAATGTTAACAGGGAAGGCAATGGCCGAGTGGTATTATCGTTAGACTATTATTCCAGAAACTCAGCTGATGTTCTAGGGACCCGGGTCCCAATCCTGCCTCGGCATATGGTGAAATTTGAACTCAACAAAAAATATCTGGAATTAAGAATTACTGATGACCATGAAACCATTGCCGATTGTCGGAAAAGCCCATCTGGTTCACTAATATCTTCTAGGGAAGGAAATCTGCCATTCTCACCCGGCTTAGCCTACATGTGACTCCAGAGCCAGAGCAATGTGGTTGACTCTCAACTGCCTTCCAAGGGCAACTAGAGGTGGGCAATAAATGCTGGCCAGCCAGCGATGCCCATGTCCAACAAATAAATAACAAAAAAAGGACATAAAAATAGTCAAGGAAGGGAAAAGAGCAAAATGTTTTCTGGGAAACTAAGTAAAAGTGGTTGTTATCTCTTAAGCTGAGCAATTTAACTGTATGCAATATTTATTAATCATTCAATTAAAATATTGCAGATACAGTTTGCAGATAGCAACAAGTTATGTGCAAGGCCTAGATATTTTAGAGAAAAAGGATTCACAAAAAATAAGACTTTGGACAGAGTGTTTTTTTTAAAGTCAAGAACTTTTTATTATTTTGTTCTTTATAATTTACAGAATACCTATAAAATAATATTTTTTCTCAGTTTCATAGCATTTCTTCATTTTGATAATATCCATAAAACTTTGTAAGTTTGTCTAACCAGTACAAGGCAACCACTTTCATGCGTCAGGACTCCCAATAGAAATATTGCATTGTTCAGACAAACCTCAGAGACATAGCACTTTTGTAGCAGTATGCCCATTATTTCTTGGGTTCACATGTGGTTAACGTGCACTTAAATGTGAAAACAAGAATTGTCAGACCTCTTACAATTGGAATATTATGTTGTCTATAAGAACTGAAGGATACATGTATTGTCAATCTGTACAGATAGAAAGTTGACAAATCAGACTGGGGACACTACAGGGCAACTTCTATTCTCTCCATCGCTGGCAAAGAGTTGCTTAGAATACTACCCGATGAGGGTGATGTATTGGTGTGAGACTCAGAATGCTCAACCTCCACCTTCCGTTAACATTGTGAATACTACACTGCATCCTGTGACACAGTTTATCTACCTGAGTAACACATTATGCAATAATAGATTTGTGGACTAACATGGTATCAGATTTGCGCACTGAAATAGAGGTCTGCCATGCTGTAACGCTGACATATTCACCCCGTGGCAGTGAAAGCTTTCCAAATTCATTTTGGAAAAAGAATAACCAAATTTGACTCCATGCTGATGGAAGCACAAATGAGTTTTGTGCACGATAAGGATGACAGGCTCCTGGGATTACATTGTCCTGTACTGAAAGGTTAAGGAAGGGAAATAAACATACGGTGGCCAAGAAGAAAGTGCTTTAAGATCACCATAATTCAGATTATGAGGATTCACAAAATAAAACAAATAGCTATGTGTGCAGTTTGATGAAGAAATTTTGTCTATGATGTAGTTCGAAATAAAGAAAGCAAGGTTGAAGAGATCTGGTCAGAGGCCTGGATACTCGGGCCATAGTTAGAACACTGAGAAGCTGTGATGTGTGTTGGAGAACATGGAGGAGATAGTTGGGTAGGCGGTGAGCCACCAGCACTGCAAAAGACCTAAATCTAATGCCCAACCTGTCACGGACAACACCGTAAGATCATCAGTACATCCCATAACCCCAGTCAAAGAGGGATCTTAGATTCATCACTCTTTATGTTATATGTCCATTTTTTAACATTCGAAACAGAATTAAACTAAGTGTAATTCTAAGACAGACAGTCAGACTGCAAAACTATCTCAATGACTGATGCAATGGACAGATTAAAAATGCTTTTGCCTCTCAACCAACTAAACTGTTCAATTAATTCTCTTTTGGCATTACAACTCTACATTTTGCTGCTTGTGTCTTTTGAGTCTGATATTTGGACGTCAAGTGCTGAAGATTATTCAATCCGCAAATTAGTAATGCTATGAATACATGCTTCTCGTTCTTCTATTTAGTCTGCAATAATACTTGGTATATTTATGTTGCACTGGAAGGACTTAAATGCACAAAAATGTTCATGGCACAAACTATAGTTTTAAGTAATATCATGTCCTTTCTGATGGTTACGTTTTCACTAGCATTTCCATGTGGCACTGAACACAGCAAAAGCATACGCCAGACCAACCGCATTGCATTACAAGATGTGGAGGTGGCGGCGTTGGACTGGGGTATTGTGAGACTTCTTGTTGTATTACAAAGGAGAAGTAGTGAGACTTCCAGAACATGGATTACTGGCACTTCTGAATCATCAGAACAGAATACTGTCCACATGCAGTTAAAAAAAGAGATAAAATAAAGAATATACATCAATAACTGTACTAATTTACACTTTCATCATATATTAACAATAATCGTTTAAAAAAAAGAGGAAATATAATCCATTGTCTTTTTAGTGCCGTTGCTATGTTCAGTTTCAATGGGATTATGTTTGAAAAGTGCCTTTAATTCATACTTATATGCACAAAACTATGGTCATGAGTACTGAAATATAAAAGGCATAACATGAAGGAAAGCAATAATCAAACAATGTTTTGAATAATTAAATATATACTATTATCTTCAATGCAGGTTGATCAGAATATTCCCATATCAAACATTGCTGAGAATTTGAGTTTCCAGCAGTCCAGAAGTTCAGAGGGCTGGCTCAGTCCCAGGCTCTATCTCTGCGCTTTCAAGAGCACAGTGCATGCCTGTCCACAGTCTAAGCAGTTCAAATTCTCTTATCTGCAGTGAACCATCAAAAAAAAGGCTCCTATCTGTTTTGGCACCACGTCCGTATCATATCGCAGGCGACAGCAGTGAGTAAAATGAAAGTAAAAATGTCCAGACTGTAAAACAAATCTTTAAAGATAGAATAGGGATGACTGCATTTTGACTGGAGTCTGCGATTGGGTTTAAGGGAAGTTTTTTTAGAAAAAAATCAGAATGGATCTCGTTCAAAAACAAAATTTTATCAAAAGAATTTCCGGGGACACCCAATTCAATGCTCCCTGCTTAAAAGTTGGTCGTGCTCAAACTTAAAAGTTGTTCACCGATTAGGGCAGGTTTTTATACAGTGCTTGTTTTCTATGGGTATTTATCTGATGGTAGCATTGAGAGTTGGGTGTATTTCCTACAGACTGGGGAGGCTGTGATTGTTTATCTTATCTCACTGCTTGCTCCAGTCATTCACATTTACCGATATACATTTGCACTGCTTGACTCGTTGGATTTTCTTGTGTCTGAAAGGAGGCTGCAGGTCAGGGCAGTTCAGTTTGACAGTCAGGGTAGTAAATTTCTGCGGTTTACAGAAGGCGCAGGACTGGAAGGACTCTTGGTCCCTTTTAACATGCCTGGGGATATAGAAGGAGTTGCACTGTCCATAGCAGAATCTGTTGATGACTGTTCGGCTCACACAGCCATCCTCGTTGATGGTCTGCCTCAGAGGCTGAGTTTTGCACCAGTCGCTCTTCAGGTACTTCCTTTCTGTCACCACCAGTGCCTCTTGACTGGAGGCAAGCACATCCTGCCTCCGATGTGTGCGTTTCTCCGAGCTGTTAGTGTTTCCCTTGTAAAGTGGTGGGATGGCTCCTGGAGGACGATTCTTCTTCATCTCCACTGCTACCATTAACATCCCCACCAGGAATAGAAGGATGGCAAGTTTTTGATACATCCTACAGAAAAACAAGAGGAAACAGTGAAGCAAGAATCAACAAGTTTTCATTAGTGATTTCAATATCATTCCTGGTCTGTTGGTGAAAGGGATGGATTAATTTTCTCCAGTTTAGCACATAATATGTCATCTATTCCAAAGAGGTGCTGGTTGAATTGATTAACCATGGAAAATTGCCCCTTAATATCCCAAGATGTTTAGGTTAAGGGAATTAGCGGGGTAAATATGTGGAATTAGAGGGATAGGGCTTGATTGGGATGCTCTGTTGGAGAGTCAGTGCAGATTCAATGGGCCAGATGGCCTCCTCCTGCACTGTAGGGATTCTATGATTCTATTCCAGCATAGTGGCACAGTGGTTAGGACAGCACAGTAACTAGCACTGCTGCCTCACAGCATCAGGGATCTGATTCAAATCCTAGCGTGGGTCACTGTGGAGTTTGCACATTCTTCCCGTGTCTGCGTGTGTTTCCTCTGGGTGCTCCGATTTCCTCTCACAGACGTGTGGGTTAGTTGGATTGGCCATGCTATAATGCCCCTTAGTATCAGGGGGACTGGCTAGGGTAAATGCATGGGGTTATGGGGATAGGGCCTGGGTGGGATTGTGGTCGGTGCAGGCCTGATGAGCCAAATGGCCTCTTTCTGCACTGTAGGATTCTACGATTATTCCAATTGGCATGTTGCAAGGGTAATGTGACTTCTTACATGCTGTTAATGGCTTACACACAATCAGTTCTGAGACTCACCAATATGGATTGAACACTCATTTTGTTCACAATGAGATTCTCATCCCATTTTTTGATGCATTCCCTTCTCCCCTTTCATGTTTAAGACACAGTTTCTGGTCAGCCTATTGGACATGCCCCACTGCCTTCATCACAGCAATGGCAGCCATCCCTTCAGCTTACTAAGCTGGGAACTTGGAATTCTGTCCCCAAATCTCATTGTCCCCCCATAAGACCATAAGACATAGGAGCAGAATTAGGCCATTCGGTCTATAGAGACTGCTCCGCCATTCAATCGTGGCTGATAGGATTCTCATCCCTCCATCTCTCTTTCCTCCTTTAAGATGCTACTCTCATACCTCTGTCTTCATCCAAGCATTTGGTCACCTATCATAATATCTCTGCTTTTGGCTCAGTATCAATGTTTGTCAGATTGCACTCCTGTGAAGCCTTGGGATGTTTAAAGGCTCTATGTAAAATGCATATTGTTGTGGTTAAGACGGATAGTGGAAGATTGACTCCAGGGGCTCTGCTCTGTAACTGGCTGTCATGAAATCCATCTTTTTTTTCACCTTCCTTTCTTCCGCAGGGGAATAAATGCTTCCTTCCCACAGTACAACAAGTGGAATATATTGTGTGGATAATTGCGCACTGGGGTTCACAGGCAGCTATGCCCCCAGTTGTAGGTCACAGTCAGCAATGCCTGTTGTAATTTCAAACAAACCATTATAGGCTATGCAAACAATGCAGCAACAGAAAGAGTTGAACTGTATCCTCACAACCAGGAGATGGCATATTGGACTGCAAAGTTTCACTTTTGGACCTACATCATTCAATGGATAGTTTATTAACTCTTAACCACTCCACCAGATGGAGCACTGCACAGCCATGAGATTTCCCACATTTGGAGGGAAAGTTGACTTTGTTCTTGCAATTCTATTTGGTGTCCATCCTTAACTGATACAGTAAAGAGACACTGTTAAACAGGCTTCCTGCAGGGATGCGCTTCAAGGGAGAAAATGATTGAAAAATCTTACGTTGCTGAGCAGTTTTGAGGTGGCATGGTGGCACAGTGGTCAGCACTGCTGCCTCACAGTGCTGGGACCCGGGTTCAATTCCCGGCTTGGGTCACTCTTTGTGCAGAGTCTGCACGTTCTCTCCATGTCTGTATAGGTTTCCTCTGGGTGCTCCATGTGAGTCTCTCTCAAGCGGGCTTGTCCCCAAGCCCCCCACTCCTGCCATCCTGTGCCATCTTGGCAAGCATGCACCAACTTGGAGCCTGAGTGAGACAACTCTGCCAAAATCTCTTTACCTAGCCCCGTGTTGATGTGATGTGAGGAACCCCCCCCCCCCCCGCCGCCCCAGCTAACTGCTGACCCTGGGTAAATTTGCATTTGTGCCACCCAATCCTTTAGGTGTTCAGTGGGTGTGGGTCCATTTTCAGGTTGGGGCACAGTGAATGAGAACTGTTAACTGGCAGCTAGCTTAGAGGGGCACAATGTAACAATGGTTAGCACTGCTGCCTCACAATACCAGGAACCTGGGTTTGATTCCTACTTGGGCGACTGTCTTTGCAGAATCTGATGTTCTCCCTGTGGTCTGTGTAGGTTCCCTCTGGGTGCTCTGGTTTCCTCCCGCAGTCAGAAAGATGTGCTGATTAGGTGCTCAGTGTGGTGACTAGGGGATTTTCACAGTAACTTCATTGCAGTGTAAGCCTACTTGTGACACTAATAAATAAACTTAAAAAAAATGTAAACTGCAACGTTACATTTTTATCTGCTTCCTTACCATGTGTGAATTGATCTACACATATACAATGTAAAAGGTTGGTCACTCTTGATTTCTGTAGGTATTTGAACTACTTAATCTTAAAAGTCCATCATTTTCTGCTTAAATTACAACTAACTGAGTATCTTCTAATAGACCAAAAAAGAGACAATGAAACATATACCCACAAACATATTGGTGAGTGAAGCTGAATCTTTGACAGTTTTTTCCTAAGAAGCCAAGGGGAAAAGTTCAAGACCCATGGTTCAATCTGGCCAAAACTAAAGTCAGTGAGGTGTGAAATGTCCATCTGAAATGTCCACCTGCTTCTTTCTCACCGAGTGGGTTAAGCTAAAATTGGCCTTTAGAACTTAATCTTCTATATGAGAGTTTTAACTGTGAAAGAAGGAATGAATGCATGTTAAAAGAAATGAGTGCAAAAGTTCAGAAAGTGTCTGGATAAATAGAGCCACCAAACTCTAAGAACGGATTTAAAAAGTCATTCATCTCATAGTTACACTGAATATTTTGGCTGGAATATTCTTATCCTTTTAAGCTCTCCGTCCCTTATCCCAGTATACTTCCTGGAATATTAGTTTCAACCCTGTTGCAGGCTGCTGGCCAGATTCATTGCTTTCACTTAACAATTCACTAATGGCCCCTTAATAACATAACAGTAAACGTCAGCAGAGCCACATTATATTAGTGTGCCCTCGGAAAGCTCTGGTTCCAAGCATTAGTTGTGCCGTACGCCACTCACCACTAACAGAAGTTGAATAAAGAGTCAGCTATCCTGAGCTTTATTTTCACTTATTGTCTGAAATGATAGCTGCATGCCACTTACAATACATGAAAATGGTCTCACCGCAACTGTCAAAATTTGCCAATTGGCGCATTAAAACGACAGCCACAGCTTATTCTCTGTGCTGATAGGACAGCTTTTATGTAACATCAATGAAGAAATTGTAATGCCCCATTTGACAGTAGCAGGATTAAAACATGCAATAGCCATGCAATGTGTGTTATACATACTGAGCATTCAAGATTCAAGATGGTTAGCACTGCTGCCTCACAGTGCCAGGATCTTCTTGTGAGCTGTGCCCAGCAAGCCCTCTAATTCTATCTTTTATTCTCATTCTATGCTTTGAAAACTCTAGTCTAAGTCTTATAAACTCTCTACACCCTAGCTATGTTTGTAGCACTTTCCTTCTCTGTGTACAGTATGCTTTGTCTGCATAGTGCGCAAGAAAAAATACTTTTCACTGTAGACCAATCAATACATGTGACAATAGCAAATCAAATCATTCTTGGTCATTGGACAAGGGATAGCATAATATACAATGAGTTCTACAGGATAAAGAGAATCCAACTGTGCTGAGAGCAGTTGATTCAAGAGAATGGACAAAGTTTTAGGCCTTGCTCGTCTTGAAGCTGTAAAATACCGCCTGATGTCAACGGACCTTCCCATTGTCTGCCCCTCGCCCACTCCGATGCCCGTGGCGGGTGGGGCAGTAAAATTCCAGCCAATATGTATAAGTCTTATCCATATGAATCAACCAAATCACAAAAGAACGGGCCAGTCATATAGGAAATGTATTCGGTGTAAGAGCACACATTTATGCCTGTGTAATACAAATAGTATTGTAACCCAATGGACCTTTCCATAAATTTACCCCACATTAACGATGATTCTCAGTGATAATACATTGCATAACAGGAGACAGAAACTGATAATAAACAGCCGATGGAAAAGCTAAAGAGGAGAATTGAAGATTATATATACATGTTGCTGCATCATCTTAGGGCTAACAGGATACTGTCCTTCAGGTTTGGGGTGCTGATTTAAAACATAGTTCAACAGGACTTTTTAATTAAATAACTAAGGTTGTTAATCACATCATTCAATAACTGTTTTCACGTTACTTCATGTTTGTTCTAGGTAAAGAACAAAACGGATAAAATTGTGAAATTAGGCCACTGTTGCTGTTAAATATAAATGTGGGTATTTTTGTTAGTTCAACAATACTTTAAAACTAATTTTCAATGATTGATTCTAATGACTTTGCAATAGTGGAGCCAAGGAGTTGAGTTCATGAAGTGGCTCCTAACACATTTTATTTATCATTGATTCACGGCATGGAGGAAAATTCTTACCCATTTTACCGTTGTATTTTGATAGAAAATTGATTTTTGTTTACCTAGTTTGTATATTTGAACACAAAAGAACAGAGGACACAGGTTAGCAACTGCAATTCCACTTTGTGATGTTGTGAGAAAGTGACAACTGACCCCAAAGCATTACTAAATCTGGAAGGTGCAAGCCAGCCATAAAATGCTACAGTGCTGAAGGAGGCCACTTGGCCCATTGAGTCTTCAGCGACCACAATCACACTCAGGCCCCATCTCCATAACTCCATGCATTTACCCTAGCTAGTCCCCCTGACACTAATGGACAATTTAGCGTGGTCAATCCACCTAACCTGCACATCTTTGGACTGTGGGAGGAAACCAGAGCACCTGGAGGAAACCCCTGCAAACGCGGGGAGAATGTGCAAACTCCACACAGAAAGTGACCCCAAACTGGGAATCGAACCTGGTCCCTGGAGCTATGAGGCAGCAGTGATACCGTACTGCCCCACCATACTGTCTTTACATGCAGTCAGGTAACTCAATAGGGATATCAAAGACTGGAACTGCAGACCTTCTATTACCTTCCCAACCAGGGACTAGTGTATTCTTCACAGACAAAAGAGCTATAAATATTTAGTTTGTTCAGTGGTTAATAGTTCAAGCCATAGATGGCAATTTCATTGATAGGGTAATTTTAGCTTTTAGTCCGTGATAGTTCAGGGGATGTGTGTGATCGGTAGATGACCATTAAGTACTTCAACAGTCATCACATTCTGTTATGCCATGCGGATAGTTCCATGGGGATCATATACTATTGATATTATCCCATTGCGATGCATCTGCATGCGAGACTTCAAGTTAACTGGGATCAGAGTCAATGCATGGGACATCCTCACTGCTGACTGCCTGGAGACAAGTGGTCAGGGAAGAGTGTGACAAAAGCAGAGGACAAAAGATACGGCCAGGTGGTGGAGAAGGAAGCCTGCCCGAAGGAAAGAAGCATCAGCCGACGTCAATCATCTATGACAACTGTGGAAGGGACTTACAAATCAGCACTTACAGCAACAGCAGACAATGTTCAATCTAGAGGAGACACACAGCCTGGCTGCAGTCAGTCAACTTCCAAAATGGATGGATTCCAATATAATATCTCATGGAGTGAACATTACCAGCCCATGTTACAATGAACTGAAGAAATATTCACAAAACCTTACATTGTCCTGCTGACACAGCACCATGTATTTCTTGTATTGCTATTGTGATCAAAATAGTCTGGATCCACACATAGAATCTGATCCAAATTTCTTTTTTATAATTTTACTAACTATGCCTCTTATACAAAGAGGTTCAGTTTCAGTGAATTTCCTACCTCTATCCTTGTATTCAAAAGGCTCCTAAAAATCAGTCTTTAATTGTGCATCTGGCTGCCTTTACTTTCTATTGGATGCCAACTTTTCTTTCCACAAGGCATTCAGAGATATTATTTAATGCAAGGGGTGCTATACGAATATAAGTAATTGTTGATGTAATACCTTCCACCCTACTGACAATCAGAGGGTTGACATTTTTAAATCTTTCTTTGACAGACACATCCCATTATAAGTTGCACTAATTTACAGTTATTAAGAAGGGCAGATGTGCTACGTGATATTTAGTACTTTGGGCAGCAAAGATGTAGATTGAGAATGAAGATATGCATTAGGTTATGAAAAATCTCTGGCTCACTGTCTGAAATCACAGTCCAATTTCTGACAGTCTTGTGGTCCTCCCAGTAACCACAAGGGTCACGCTCATGTGAAACTTGCTTCTGACTGCATGTTATTATTAATAGTGTCTCTTGTCTACATTAATGTATATTTATATTAATTTCTACTTTTAGTCAAGGGTAGAAAAAATTATGGCAGGTTTATTTTCAAGCTCAGTGTGATAAAGAATGAATTAATTTGTATATTACTCAGCCATCACTTTTGTTATTAGGCAGAATGAAGTGTCTGCTTTTGTGTATGTGTACTTAGAAACTAGAAGCAGGAGTAGACCATTTGGCCCTTTGAGCCTGCTCCGCCATTCATTTTGATCATGGTTGATCATTGAATGCAATATCGTGATCCCCACTTCCTCCCATATCCCTTGATCCCTTTAACCCCAAGAGCTATATCTAATTTCCTCTTCATTCAAACAATGTTTTGGCCTTGACTATTTTCTGAGGAAGTGAATTCCACACATTCTCCACCCCCGGGTGAAGAAATTTCTCCTCACCTCAGTTAGGGGGTGGCACAGTGGTTAGCACTGCTGCCTCACAGCGCCAGGGAACCTGGTTTGATTCCTGCCTTGGGTCACTGTCTGTGCGGAGTCTGCGTGTTCTCCCTGTGTCTGCATGGGTTTCCTCTGGGTGCTCCAGTTTCCTCCTGGAGTCCAAAGTCATGCTAATTAGATGGATTGGCATGCTAAATTCTCCCTCAGTGTACCTGAACACGTGCCGGAGTGTGGCAACCAGGGGATTTTCACAGTAACTTCATTGTAGCGTTAATATAAGCCTACTAGTGACTAATGAATAAACTTATAAAAGATTTACCCCTTATCCTCAAACTATGACCCCAAGTTCTGGACTTCCACACCATTGGGGACATTCTTCTGAACCTACCCTGTCTAACCCTGTGAGAACGTTATAAGCATGTGAATGTCTGTGTGTGCCTGTGTATGTACATGTGTATACGTATCTGTATGTGTGTGTCTGTATGTACATGTATGTGTATACACCGTCTGCTGCTGACTACGGAAAATCATTCAGATTTGCATATTGGACTTCTGTCTGTGTAAAGTTGCTGAAGAGTTTGTTTTGCACATACAGTCTTCCTCTCTCCTGCATTCACCCCGTTGGCTATGATGTTCTGCCAAGTATTTAACAGACTCCATTAGGCTTGGCTGGTTTATTAATGTCTAATGAAAAAGATGTTCAACATCATTCACAGCCAATCAGTGTGAAATCAACCCTAATCCTTTTGGGTTCTTACCATATTTGTGTAAAATTTGCACATTGAGCTGATCCAACAGCACTTCTTACAGACTTCTAAGTCCCAGATTGCACTGTTGTGTGGTGAGACTGGCCTGTACGTGACTGATTTTTACTCTTGTGAAGCCGATGGACCCTCGAGAGCCATGTCAGAGGTATTGCCCACTGGGACACAGCTCTATCAGAGAATACCTGAGAAATGCATTTGTAATGATAATTATTCTTCACAATCCTCCCTACTTTCTGATCTGAAGTACCACTCACCGTTACAACCGAACATCAACTAGACATTGAGAAAGCCAGAGAAGGGTGCCTCCACGGTCAATGGAATTCCACAAACGTTTAATTCAGGAAAAGCTGGGTGGGTACCATTATGTTCCCACAAAATATAAACACCTTCTCGCACTTCTCTGGGTATTGCCCCACCCAGCTAGTTAACTATAGAGTATCCCACAATGAAGGCAAAAGTAAGTAGGAGCCCTGGAAGGTAAATTCATTTAGTTGTCATGGGCTGCACCACTTATGTTATTGAGCCATCAACAGTTGTGCTAACTAGGCAAGAACAATTATACCCCTTGGTTAGCCACACTTGATCAGCTAATTTGTTACATGGAAACTTTTTACTTTAAAACCATATGAGACACATGCTTTTATATGAAGTACATTGGTTAGTTGAGTAGGTGCCAGATTTGCTTTCTGTAAATTTATAGCCATGCATTTTATTATGCGTTGAATAGTGACTGCAATTAGTCATTTAATAGGGCAACAGCTTTGTGAAAACATGTTTTGCAATGCTTTGTTTATAGGCAAGAAAAATTGACATGTCATTTTCAACAAAAAAAACACATTAGTGATATGTTTTAACGTGATTTATGTCATCTCATTGTGCCTTCAGCAAATCACTTCTTGATGTTTCTGTAAATAGTCCTGACTTCCACTCATGAGTGAGATATTCTTGTAATTTTATGAGGTCCTTGACAGGAGCATTCATTTTCTCGCACCATTAAAAATCTCAAAATAAACTTTACAAAATATCTAGGAGGTGTTTATGATTATCTGTCAATTTTGCCTGGGTTGCCAGTGTGTTACAGTGTGTTGCAACAAGCATATTCAAATTTGAGGCTTATTTTGGTGCGTTGGGGACCATTATAATGCCATCTATATGTCACCATAAACTTGAAACTGCTCGGCTGCATTATCACTGTACGCTTAGCGCATAGAGTATTGGGCTATTAGGCATGTATCTTTGAAATCTTGGATATTCAAACCTTGGGCTTGCAAGTCAAGTGAACAAAAATGGAATTCCAATCATCCAATGGATTACTCCCATGGTCATGTAACCTAGGAATTACAGGTGCCACAGTAGAGCAGTTTGATTCTGGCCTTTGGTTACTGTTTGTGTGGAGTTTGCATGTTCTCCAAGTGCCACCCCGGGATTCCTCTAGATGCTCTGGTCTCCTGCCACAGTCCAAAGATGTGTAGGTTACGTAGATTGGCCATGCTATATTGCCCCTCAGTGTTCAAGTTTAATTATGGTAAATTGCCCTTTGTGCCTCAAGATATGTAGATTAGGGGGATTATTGACATAAATAGATGGGGTTGCGGGGATAGGGCCTGGGAGGGATGCTCTGTTGGGAGAGTTAGTGCAGACTCGATGGGCTAATGGTCTCCTTCAGCACTGTAGGGATTTTATGATATCTAGGATTGTTGATTCAGGAGTCATGCTAAAACATAAAACTGGAAACTCAAAGCAGAATTGCACTGACGCCCCAGACAATGATGGACCTGGGAAAGAACATAAGGTTATTGCATCTCCTGCCCCGGACAATGGTTTGCCTCTCTAATGCTGGTCTCACTCTAATCCTCCTGCATGCAATGGAGGCATAGGACCATTTTGCAAGCAGATTGCACGTAAGTTGAGCAACAGCCCAATGGCGTCTTGGTTTCATCTGCTGGTGCTAGGCAATGTGAACATATTGCCAATGGTTAGGGTCAGAGTGATGGCTGTCCAACCCCTCCAAGGCATCACAATTGCTTTAACTGTTGTTTGAGCATGTGGCCAGGTTCATATCTATTCCTGCTCTCCAGAATCCTCCTTCCACACCTCTGAAATGCCGCAAAACCCCTGGTTCATGACTGCTGCAGATGAGTTCAGAATGGATTGCTGTTCTGCAAAATGAGAAGAGGTCCAAGAGAGATGGAGGTACACGATTGACCAAATAAGCTTCTGAAGGAGCACTTTACAATGATGATGGTAAGTATAGTACTGTGATGGGCATACACAGTGGGGTGCTAGAGATCAAGTTTACCTTGTAAGTTGCAAAATTAAGTTCACCATATTGGTTGCGAAACATTGGATAAAGCCATCTGGATTGCTGTTAGATTGCTGTAAGTAGCCCAATGGTTTCCTAATGTCCTTTGGGAAGGAAAGCTGTCACCCCTACTGGATATAGCCTACATGGTCCTTTAGCTTATATAATGTGATCAATTCTTAAATGCTCTAAAAGGAAACCAATCGATTGCACAGACAGTCGCTGTGACATTGGTTGACCCAATATCACCTATTTACAATACCTAGGAGTGGGTAATGCAATCAACTTTGGCAGGGTCACTACACTACACTGCAGAAGAAGGCCATTCGGCCCATCGAGCCAGCATCACCAACAATCTCACCCACACCTATCCCCAAGTACTTACCCTGCTAATCCTCCTGATACTAAGGGTCAATTTTAGCATGATCAATCCACCTAATCTACACATCTTTAGAGTGTGGGACGAAACCGGAACACCTGGAGGAAACCCACGCAGACATTGGGAGAATGTACAAACTCCACACAGGAAGCCACCTGAGGACGGAATTGAATCAAGGCGCCTGGCTCTGAGAGGCAGCAATGTTGACCACTGTGCCATCATGCTGCCTCCACATCTGAGGACAAACTTATAGTGTCACATCCAGATGGCACAGTAAGTAGTCTCACAACACCAGGTTAAAGTCCAACAGGTTTATTTGGTATCACAAGCCTTTGGAGCGTTGCATCACCCATGAAGATGCAACTCACCTGAAAGCTTGTACTACCAAATAAACCTGTTGGACTTTAACCTGGTGTTGTGAGACTTCTTACTATGCCTGCCCCAATCCAATGACTCCACATCATGATATCCAGGTGGGACACTTAGCTAGAGTTTAAGGTGAATGTAAGAAAGAATCACCTCGGGATGATTCTTGTCCCCTCATCATGAAGTCAGAAGTTTCTGAATGGAAAAAGCAGATATTCTATTTCTGACCTGCATCTTCTCCTCAGCAACATCATCTAAAAACACATCGCATCCCACAGCTGACAACATTCAGCTTTAACTGGACCTCTCTGTGTTGTGAGACTGTTTGTCCCACATTCAGTACTGGATGAGCTAAAGTTTCCTCCAATTAAATATTGAGAAGAGTGAAGGCATTGTCTTTAGTCCCAGCACAAACTCCACTCTGTCGCTACCAATTCCATTTCTTTTCCTGCCTGGTGCTGAATACAGACCTTTCTCAACCTCGATGTCCTATTTGACCGTGTTGGAATCTGCCACTGAGACTGCCAATGTGCATCAAACATGTGGCAGGGATCCACCTCATCCCAATTCTGCTGCTATTGCAGCCCTTGTCTGGTCCTGTACTACCTCCAGACTTGATGACTCTCAGGCACTCTGTTTCCTGGCACCCTTCCACAATCTACCCTTCAATACTGTGTTCAGGTCATCCAAAATTCTATTGCCCCTTGTCCTGACTCACGCCAAATACCACCCCCCATCAGCTCAGTGCTGGCAAATCTCCCACTGGCTCTTGATTAAGTGATGCCTCAATTTGAAAATCCTCAAATTTAAAGTGCTCAAATACCTCCACAGATTTGTTTCACATTTATTTAATTATTCATTTTATTTTATTTATTAATAGGTATACATTAACACTGCAATGAAGTCACTGTGAAAATCCCCTAGCCACCACACTCCCGCACCTGTTTGGTTACACTGAAGGAGAATTTAACATGGCCAATGCACCTAACTGGCACATCTTTTGGACTGTGGGAGGGAACCGGAGCACCTGGAGGAAACCCACCCAAGTTTGCAGATTTTCCCCCTGTCTACATGAGTTTCCTTTTGGTGTTCCAGTCTCCTCCCACAGTCCAAAAATGTGCAGGTTAGGTTGATTGGGCATGTTAAATTGACCCCAATATCAGGGGATTAGGAAGGTAAAAATGTGGGGTTACGGAAATAGGGCCTGGGTGGGATTGTGGTCGTGCAGACACGATCGGCCAAATGGCCTTCTCCTGCACTGTAGGGATTCTGCCATTCTATTTTACAGGCAGAATGGACAGCCTCCACACAGACAGTGACTCAAACAGGGAATTGAACCCAGGTCCTTGGCGCTGTGAGGCAGCAGTGCTCACCACTGTGTCAATGTGTCACCCCCGAGGGCAGCGACGGAAAGAATGGAAAGGCTCCAACTGGGGCAACACTTCCCAACTGAGGAGGAGGGGGGGGGGTGCAAATATCCAAGTGGTCAATTTCCTCCTGGCGAAACTAACACGGTGGACAAGAGGTCATTTTCACTGTGTTCAGTTTCCCCGCGTGGGTGGGTCGGTGGGTCAAACGTGTGGAAAATGTTGTGAAGATGTGTTTTAAAAGCGGTTATCCATCACCCCGGCTTTCTATCAGCAGTGAGCGGCTCTGAGGGTACTCGGGGGGCTGGGTGGGAGGGCGGAGAACATAAGAAAGGAAAGTTGGCCGTTTGTAAGTCTGGCGATTGGGGTTTCAGACTGTCAGGTAAAGCAGGGAGTGGGCAAATGGCACAGTCACTCACACTGAGAAGCTGAAATAAGCGGATGATGATCCCAGGTCAGAAAATCTGGCCCAATTCTCGGGAAGGACCCCCCCCCCCCGCCAGAATATCAGAATACGTAAATTTCAAACCAAATGTCTTTCTCGCACCCCGCCCCCCCCCAATCAATGAGTCTAGATTTCTTTACATCTTTTACAATGAGGAGTCAGACATTGAGTCGCAGACGGATAATCCTATTGTTTTGTACGGCCAATCCTTTTTGGATTTCCCTGCGGTAACACGTGGAACTGGTTGTTGCTGAGATTGTGTGGAGTGGCGCTGAGAGGAAATCTTACTGCAATCAAACATGTGGGGGGAGGACAGTGAAGTGGGCTAGCCCGGGGCGGAAAGCAAGAAGCAGAATCAGAGATGCCCCCCCCCCCCAACCACCACATCGAGCCCGTATATTGATATTTCAATACTGACTCTCCCAGCATTACATTAATCCCAAAGCAGAGAGAGAGAGAGATGACTGACTTCCTCAACTCTGTCGCCTTATCTGATCGAAAGTGAGAGCCGAACTCCAAGGACAGTTTATATATAGAGAATGTGTGCGTTTGCAGGTAGAAGAGGGCAGCTGACTAGTTGCCCACTGGAACATCGATATGTCGGTCTATTGGTATAAATGTGCACAGGAGATGGAGACGGCAGACTGGAGCCTGACTTTACTAAGGCAAAAAAAAGCACCGACAACACACCAGTTACCTAGGAGACCCCTTCGAAACACTGCACTGTAACACTCACTGCACCAACACTCACATCACTGCACAGTATGTGGCTCACTGGGACAGCATGTGTGTGTGTGTGTGTGTGTGTGTGCAGGGAGAAAATATGCTTTCAGCCCCCTCCCCAAACAATCATTTCAAATTCAGATTATAATAATTAAAACCGATTCGAAATTGGGCTGCAGGACAAAGTTTCAGCCTCTGGCCATAACCCCTATCAGAGCCTGCTGATTATTGAGAGGGGCTGTGAATGTGTGAGGCTCTGGCACATCTCACTGTGGTGGATTTTCCAATGCACATTTTGCTCTCTCTCTGAGCTGGACACGATATCTGGAGAGAGCCTAGGAATGATTCTCAATGACTATGAAACCAGTCTCTGGAGGACGAATCTTTCTGACATATGGAAGACTAACCTGGTGAGTAGATGTGCATACAATTCATCCTGCGCTGGCTGGCAATTCTAATGCCGCCTTATAGTCATACCAACATTTAAAAGACCTGTCTTTACATAGCACCTCTCACTCCCACAAGACCACCCAAAGCTGTAAGAGCCCAATGAAGGACTTTTGAAATGGGGACTGTCGGAGAGTCTTAAAGGTCCACAGCGCAGAAAAGGCTCTTCGGTCCATCGCGGTCAGACAGCAACCGTCTATTCTAACCATCTAACGTTGACTCTGTTCTCTCCCCACAGATGCTGGTCAGAGCTGCTGTTGTGTTTTTGTGTCTAACTATTCCAGTCCCTGCAATGTGGGAAACACCGCGGCCAGTTTGCATTCCAGCAAGCTCCCGCAAACAAGGCGATAGACCGGCAGACAATCTGGTTTTGCGGGTCGAGGGATAAGTATTGGCGAAGACGCCAGGGTAAGCCTCTTGACAGGTCAGCTGTCCCCTGCATGTGGGAACTTGAACCCACAACTCTCTGAGCTTCCCCCTCTACCCCCTCCCGGGCCAGGCTGCTAGCCAGAGTCGCGGCTAAAACACCTTTAACCTGTGGGCTCGGTCCATTCATTCCAGCAGTGAGATCCCTCCCCACTCTTGGGGGGCTGAGAGGGATGGTGGTGACTGTGACTCCCCCCGCCCTCCACCCTATTGTTGGCTGGCTCCTCTGTCTCCAGACTCGGCGAGTGTCTTGCTTCCCTGTGTCGAAAAGATAGGTATGTGTGTGTGTGTGGGGGGGGGGGGGGGGGGGGATAGAAACACTGCCGCAACCTGGCTGAAATAGGAAGAAGCCAATACCTAACTATTTGTGAATGTCACTCCCGACCTCCTTCCAAACGTAACTTTTCTAAGCATGGCTGTGGAATAGGCTGAGGAGTCTTGCTGTCTACGGAGTGAAGTTTTGACAGGAGCTGGGGACAGACCCGCTCTGCGGAACCATCATTGCAGTTCAGTGGAAGGTGTTTGTTATTTGGAGTTGATGAGAGGCAGAGATGTCAGCCAGCCCACCCCGGATGTCCCGTTCCTGTCTCTACCTCCCACACGCACGGGACTCATCACCAAAAAAACCTTATTTTACTTCCCTCTCCCCTCCCCCCCCCCACCACCCCTTGTTAAAATGCAAAATCAGTTGATTTGATTTGATTTAGTATTGTCACATGTATTGGTATACAGTGAAAAACATTGTTTCTTGCGCGCTACACAGACAAGGCATACCGTTCATAGAGAAGGAAAGGAAAGAGTGCAGAATGTAGTGTTACAGTCAGAGCTAAGGGGATAGAGAAAGATCAACTTAGTGCGAGTTCACTCAGCCAGTTGGAATGTGATCTTGTCTGATAGCAGATCATCCCACTGCAGAAGGGGAAACAAGCTTCCAGTTCCTGATTTTGAGACCGGTCGGGATTTTTTTTTAAAAAATCCCTTTCTATTCCCTGCTGGAAAACCGCTGGATCCCCTGGGAATGTCAGCCCTCTCGCTCGGGACAACAGGGGATACAGAATCCGCACTAAAACCCGCTGATTAATAAAAAAGAGAGATTTATAAGTTGGAGAGGTCGCTGAGAATTAACTGCTGACACCTGGCCCCCTTAAAACTTTATCCGACTTCTCTCGGCTCAAGCCACTGGGGACCGATCACTTACTGATCCGATTTCACATTAAAAGATGCCACTTGAAAGGCTTGAGAGAGCGACTCTGCATGTGAGGCTCACATTAAAAGTCCAAAGGTCTGAAACTGTGTGTGGTGAAAGTGGACCCGCTCCTATAAGGTCATCAGCTAAAGACTTCCCACCTATCCAGACTGCATCCATAGCACGCCAAGTGACATAGATGTATACTGAGGGGGAAATAAGCAAGATCATTTGTCTTTTCCAATTCTATCATGGTTTAAACTAGCAATTCCGCTGACTGGAATCTGTAAAAAAAAAGCGTTAAGAGTACAGGGTGATTGTATAATGCCGATTTTGTTATTAACATTGACAGAATCCATCTCCCTTGTGTCAACTCATCTCAATCCTGTTAGGGGTCCTTACCTGCAGAGGTGCTGACCTGTCGCTCTCTACCGTCTGGGCTCTCGATCTGCTGTGAGAGTTGTCAGGAGTGAGCTGCCCTGAAGTCTGGGAGGGCTGAGTCCCATAAACACACCACTGGAGGTGGAGAGTGTTTCAGACTTGGGGCTGCTTGCGCAGCCAGCGCCGTTCAGTCTCACTTCTGACTGATCAGAGGCTCTGCATGTGGATGTTATCAGAATGTGGGGCTGGGATTGGCTGTGATCAAACACACTCAGCCAAAAAAAAACACAAATCACAAACTCCTCCGACTAATATTACACACAGGCAGCGTCCCACGGTGCCGCAGGAGGGAAACTTCTTCATCACCCCACACCCCGCCCCCCCCCCCCCCCCGCCCCCACCCACGTCTGCACCAAGGCAGGAGTTGCCGGGGTGGCAGGTCAAGGGATGACACAGCCCGCTAGATTGGCCATGGGCACTCAGCATGCCACCACTTTAGCAAACTAACAACACAAATATCTCACAAAGATCTCCCATTGCCAACCCAGGCCCACGCTGATACGGGATGACTGCAAGACAGCCTTTTAATACACAACCAACTGGATACCTGCTCGAAGGAGCACTGTCTTTGCACGTTCCCTGACAATATTAACATTCCAAAATGAAACAAGCATTCCTTTATTACAATGTTACCCAGATCTGGAAAGGAGTAACAATGTTTAATTAGTCAACTGAAAGAATGCACACATTCTGAAGTAATCCCCTCGATAGCAGAATGTTTGTGATCGTTTTTGTTATTTGGTTCAGGATTAAGGATGGTGGCGAAAGTGACCTATTTTTAATGTCCCATGTCAAGCCCTCCAAATGAAGTTTAAAGTTTATTTATGTGTGTCACAAGTAGGCTTGTATTAACACTGCAATGTAGTTACGGTGAAAATCCCCTAGTCGCCGCACTTCGGCGCCGGTTCGGGTAAACTGAGGGAGCATTTAGCATGGCCCAATGCACCTAATCGGCACACCTTTTGGACTGTGTTAAAGTTTATTAGTCACAAGTAGGCTTACATTAACAATACAATGAAGTTACTGTGAAAATTGTTGAGTCGCCACCCTCCAGCTCCTGTTCGGGTATACACTGAGGGAGAATTTAACATGGCCCAATGCACCTAACCAGCACATCTTTCAGACTGTGGGAGGAAACTGGAGGACCCAAAGGAAACTCATGCAGACATGGGGAGAATGGGCAGACTCCGCACAGTCACCCAAGCGGGAATAGTACCCAGGTCCCTGGCACTGTGAGGCAGCAATGAGAACCACTGTGCCACTGTGCCCCTCTAAGCTAGCTGACAGTTCCCCTCCACTGTGCCCCAACCTTAAAACGGACGCACACCCACATTCCACCTAAGGAATTGCACAGGACAATTGCAAATTCACCCGAGGGTCAGCAGTTAGCTGGGGGAGATTCTCATACCAACAGGGGGCTAGATAAACAGATTTTGGCAGATTTGTCTTACGCAGAATCCAAGTTGGTGCATGCTTGCCAAGATGGCACAGGATGGCAGGTGTGGGGGTGGGGTAAGTTCGCTTGGGAGAGACTCACATTGGCACAGGGGCTAGTGGATGAGCTCCCCAGGCAATCAGTTATACAGTTCACCGCCTTTCACAGGATGAATATATTTGTGTGAAACATATTTGGACGGAGCTATTGCATTGCTGAGTCCAAATGGTTGCATGCCTACAATTAACTGTACTTCAATATAAATCACATTGAGCCATTTGGGGACTGTTTCACCAGAACTGGTTTATTTATTATTGTCCTACTTAACTTAAAATGTAAGGGAAATAAACCTATCATTTTTAAAAAATTTCAGAGTGCCCCACGTTTACCGTGTAGTGACATGAACCGTCTATCACTGAAATATGTTTGTTTTATTATTGCATTTTTTTACGAAAGTAACCTTCTGACGATTTTTTTTGCAAAGCAAGTGGAGGAGGTTTGATTTATCGAACATTCATGCCGTATCCCAGCGTAAGTGCCCGAGTGTTTAATCCGTCTTTCAACAAAAGGGGGGAGAGAGAGCGAAGATAGAAATCCTGCATCTTATCAACGGCGACGCTGCTAAAACTTGGACAAGACGGCGGGGTGGTGGTGGGGGCGGGGGGGGGGGGGGAGGTTGCAGTTAACTCCTTAAACTACTGAAAAAGAACACATTCTTTCAATGTCAGGCAAGAAAGGCGTCGCCAAATTAAACCGGTGGTACAGAAAATGTGTTCCAAAGTGACCACTTCGTGCCCAATTCACCAGCCACTTGGCAGTTTTGTAAGTTCCGACCCGCGGGAATCGGGACTTGCTCCAGAAGCTCTTTCCCTTTTCTCTCTCTCTTCCCCCTCTGTCTTTCTCCGGACTACAATGTGCTGTTTTTCCTTCTACAATAAATAGCTGAGGCACTGGTATGAGATGCTGACAGGAGGCAGCCGGATCTGTGTGCCAAGAAGGCTCTTTAATAACTTTGTCCCGGTCTCTTGTCACTGTTGGTGCAAGCGGGTCCAAGGCTTTTTTTTTGCATGTCAGGTTTTTTTTGACGAACTATATATTTGGAAGGTTTGAAAAAAAAGATGACTTTTGTTAACACACGGCTATCTGGTTCCCGTCTTGTTTGGAGAGTTGTGGTTGAAGTGCTGCACTTAAAAAAAGGAATAAACACAAGTTCCTCTATCAGTGTGATGTGAGGAGGCACTCGGAGGACAGAAGTGTGCCCTTTTTCTCATCATTGTCCTGTGGTTCTCGTTAATCGCTCTGATTCATATGTAATCATCTCCTCACGCCGCTCCTCTCCCCCCCCCCATCCCGCCCCCGTCTGTCTGTTCACCCCGTGACCCTTCTATTCTATGTCACTGCTCCCCTTCTATTTGTCTGCTTTGTACTGACTTAGTTATAGTTCTTATATGATACTGTTCTCTTCTGTATGGCTACTATGGTCACTGCTGCGCTCTCTCTGTGAGTGCGCTACTCTCTATGACTGTCTCTCATAGGACTGCTTATACCTTCCATTTAGCTCCGTCCTTTTGTTTCACTTCTCTTTCAGTGTGTATGTTGTCTTCTCTTTGTGACTGCTCCCTCCCATATGAAAGATGCTTCTCTCTTTCTGATTTCTTTCCCTCTACACGTGTGTCCCCACCTTCACAATTCATATTTTCCCCTGTGAGTGATGACTCCAAAATGGTCATTTTGTCCACCTAGATTACTATCCATTCTACACCGTGGTTTTCCTCATCTCTACAACTGCTTCACTATTCTCCTCTATAAGACTGCTGAACAGTGTAGGACTCCTTTCTGCTCTGAAGGCTCGTGATACCAAATAAACCTGTTGGACTTTAACTTGGTGTTGTGAAACTTCTTACTGTGCTTACCTCAGTCCAATGCCAGCATCTCCACATCCTTTGTTGTTTAACTTTTTGTCTGTCTATACTATGCTCTCCTTCAATGTAACTGGTGTCTCCAATGTAACTGATATATCCAATGCTTTCCATTTACAGGACAGTTTTCTGCTATTAGATAGCTTTTGCCCTGTTTGACTGTCCACCCTATTTCTTCATGCTTACGCCTGTGACTGCTGTCTCCTGTGTTTTTCATCCTAGATGATTGCTGTGTCCTTCTATATCATTGTTTTATGACTACTTTTGTAGATGTTCGCTTTGTCCTTTCTGATACTTCCCACTTTGTTAAAATCAATGGATCTGCACTTGTTGAGATTTTTTTCTTTTCTAGATGCTGGCCTCTGTAATGGATTCTTCCCTTAAAGTCCAGCCAAGTGAAAAACTATGAATGAAAAGCAGCTCCCATCAATTAACCCTCTAGCATCAAACCACTCTGTCTGATAGTTACGCTATCATTTATGGCTGTTCTCAAAAATAGTTGCCCAAACATGTCGACTATCCTCTCCTATATATTTACTATATCATGTATGCTATCTCTCTTACATGGTAACTCAAAGAACAAAGAACAAAGAACAAAAACAGCCCAGGAAACAGGCCCTTCGGCCCAACGAGCTCACACCACCATTTTAACATTACCAGTCCCCCCTCCACCCATGACCCTTATCTATGCTTATGGCATTCCACATTGAGGGAACTCTATCATATATGACTGCTCCCTCCTATATAACTCAAACATATATGACTGTTGTTGTATTTTGGAGATTTGATGCTAGGAAGCACAGAGGATTAAAAATATTGGAGCTTTATTTGCCGAGTCGTGTTCACTACATAACTGCTTCGTCACTCTGGCAGTTTCCCATGCTAGCGACCTGTGACATTACTTCCAGTGACTACATGAATACACAGTGCTTACTACAGCTAGCCAGAATCAGTATAAATACATAACATTTCTTCCCCCTTTAAACTGAAAGTCATCAACAAATTCAAACAAGGGTAATATGAATGATAATCAATAAATAATAATCAGTAAGTCAGACAACCCGGAGGTTAAAAACTCATGGAACAGTTGATGGCAAATTTCTGGCACCATCATCTTGGCAGCGGCAAAAACTTTGGTGTTATCATCTTTCCATGAACATCATCAGTGGTTGGTTTGACTAGCATCAACATTGTAACTCGAGGTTAACTCTGTGTTTGGCTACAGTGAGGTTGCTTTCCTCAATAGTGTCAGTCAGTGTTAGGGTTGGAGGAAGGTTCGGGTCAGGGCTTGGTACAGTTGGATCCAGATTCTCAGAAGGTTCCATTTCACGATTGGTCCTCCACACCAACAGCTGGCCTCCTCCAGATGACATCATCTCTGGTTTGCATCGTCTCCGGTTTGCCCGTATATTGGTTAACACTGCTGCCTCACAATGCCAGGGACCTGGGTTTGATTTCCAGCTTTCGTCACTGTCTGTGTGGAATTTGCACATCTTCCCTTGTCTGCGTGGGTTTTCTCTGGGTTCTCCGGTTTCCTCCCACAATCGGAAAGATGTGCATTGGCCACGCTAAATTCTCCGTCAGTATACACAAACAGGTGTTGGAATATGGCGTCTAGGGGATTTTCACAGAAACTTCATTGCAGTGTTAATGTAAGCCTATTTGTGACTGATAAATAAATTTTATTTTAGATATTTGAGATATATCCAGTTTGTGCAAGGATTGTGGTAGGAACGCCCTTCTCTTCTGTGGAGCAATTTTTTGGCATCCCTCTTTGTCATTAATGGAAGACACAGGGTGGGATTTTCCAGCCACACTAACCCCAAGATCAGAAAATCCCACCTGAGGTCAATGGACCTTTGCATGGTCTGTGTCCTTCGTACTACAATTTTCATGGTAGGTGAAATGGGAAAATTCTGCCCTCAATGTTTTGCTTTGTTTTCCCACCATTCTATCAGTCCTTGTTGTTGCTGTTGTACAATTTCTTTCATTTTTGGAGGTTTCAACAAATCAAATGACAAATGTAGTGGTCTCTTCATCATTAATAGTGAAGGGAGAGGTTTTGGTTGTACAATGAATGATATTTCTATGCATTAGTAGGAATTGGTTAATATGTTTGATTAGCAAACCTTGTTCCTTGGTTGCTCTCAATGTACGTTTCATTGTTAGGATAAAATGTTCTGCTAGTCCATTCATAGCATGATGGTATGGTTTTGACCTGATATGTTGAATACCATTCTCTTTTAAGAAACATTCAAGTATTTGAGAAACAAATTGGGGTCTGTTGTTGCTTGCCAATTGTTCAGGGAATCCAAACCTACTAAAGACTTCCCCAACCTCTTGTTAATCTTTTCTGATGAAGTATATTTCGTTGTAGCAATTTCTGGCCACTTTGAATGAGCATCAGCCATTACTAAGTATATGTCCTTTAAAAGGTCCCTTAAAATCTACACGAACTTATTGCCAAGTCTCTTCTGACCATTCCTATGGATGCTGCTGTGCTAAGAGTGGCAAGTTTCTTACCTTTGCACATGAGGAACATGTTCCAGCTTTCCCTTCAATATCCAGATTCAGTCCAGGCCACCAGAAATAACTCCTGGCTAATTTGTTCATGCATACAATTCCTCAATGGCTCTCATGTAACTTCTCTAACACTCGTCTTCTCAATATTGGCGGAATGATCACTCTGAGCCCCCAAAGAAGGCATCCTGATGGTACTGACAGCTCCAATATTCTAGTGGAGTATAGTTTCAAGTCAAGTATTAGTTCTGAGGTCTTCCCTTGTCATACCTTGTCCATCACTTCTGAGAACATTGAATCATCCTGTACTTCCTCAGTTGTCCAGAAGTGACTGGTGTATCACATACCTGTTCAAAATAGAAAACACTTTCACTTGAGTAGTTGACAAACTAGCTGACAAACTATTTGGTAGTGGTAACCTTGACAGTACATCCGCATTATGATGTAGATTTGATTGTTGATACTTGATGGTCTAAGTATCTGCAGACAATAGCAATGTTCATTTCTGCATTCTATTTGCTACCAATGATGAAATTCCCTTGTGTGTTCCAAAATGCTAGTTAATGGACAATGGTCCACCAATAGTGTGAACTTTCTCCTATACAGGAATTAATGGAATTTCTTTACTCCAAAGATAATTCTTAATGCTTCCCTTTCAATTTGTGTGCAGTTAGTTTCAGCTTTGCTCAATGTTCGAGATGCAAAAGCAATGGGTTTTTTCTTCATCCGATGACATGATACGGGATACCATTGCTCCGACCCCATGCTGAATGTATCACCTGCTCACTGTATGGGTAGGGTAGAATCAAAATGCATTCAGATTTCAGCAATGCTTCTTTGGCTTTACAAAAGTGTTATTGTGTTGATCTGACTACTTCCACTTCTTGTACTGGTATAAGAGGTAATGCAATGGTTTAAAAATGGTAGCCAAATTTGGAACAAATCTTCCATAGTAGTTCAAAAATCCTGGGAAGGACCGCAATCAGTTAATATTCTGAGGTGCAGGCACCTCTGTAATGGCCTTGACTTACGAAGGAGAATTATGAAGGCCCATGTTATCAATCACATGTCTCAAATACTTAACTAAGGACTGGAAGAACTCACACTTATCCATGTGGACACTCGGTCCATTGTTTTCCAATGTTTGAAAAATGGCATCCACATTCTGAATACGTTCCTCTTCAACTCTTCCAGTGACTAGGATGTAACTACCTTGATTTCTTTTCTTTTAAACAAGGCAACATCCCAAGCTTCAGCCTCTTTTTAAACACATCGAGCTATCTATTTGCTGTGCCATGGATTGTTATTCATGTCCGCCTTGCCCATTAAGTCTGGAGCACATGCAAAGAGAAACTTGTTTAAACCTTCTTTTTCTTCCTTTTCAGTAATTTTCCTCCTCTCCAGTGGCAAGCAAGGATTGTTTAAAGTCATTGTCACCAGGTTTTATGTTGTATATTGGAGAATAGACACTAGGAAGTACAACGGGTTAACAATGACGGAGCTTTAGTATAAGGTGGTGTTCACTACATAGTTGCTTCTTCACTCTAGCTGTTTCTCATGCTAGTGACCAGTGATATTACTGCCAATGAATACAAGAATATAGTAATACACAGTGCTTAGTGCAGCTACCAAGAATCATTATCAATACATAACAACTGTTCCCTAGTTACTCTGTCATGTATGACTTCACCCTTCTATACAGTTACTCTACCATAAATGACTGCTCCTAGATAGTTACACACCATGTATGACAGTTCCTTCCTACATAATTATTCTATCAGCTATGACTGCTGTTTCTAATTTAATTACTCTATCATGCATGGCTATGCTCTGCTGTAGAGAACTCTATTATGTCTCATTGATGTCTGCCATGTAGTTACTTTATCTTGTTTGACTGTTCTCTCCTATTTAGTGACTCTATCTTATATGACAGCTCTCCCCTCGATAGTTACTCTATCATGCATGACTACTGTCTCCCATACAGTTACTATATCATGTATGACTTCACATTGTTACACAGCTACTTTTATCCTGTATGACTGCTCTGTCCTATATAGTTATTCTGTCATGTATTACTGTTCTCCTATATAGTTACTGTTGCAAAGTGTACTTTTGAGTACAGAGTGTTCTTGTAAGTCTTTTCTTCTATGTACTTGTTTTACTGATACCTGTTGAGGGTTCTGAGCATGTGTGGGCTGTGGTGGGTTTTCCAGTCAGCAAGAGGGTGACCTGTAAGCAAGACCTGTTGTACTAGTGCTCCTGTTTTCATAGTTATTACTGTTCTGCTGAGTTACTACGATTGTTACACTTTGTTATTTATTTATACAAAGAAGTTCCTTCTTTTAGACAATGCATTTGATTACCTTACTTGTGGCCTCTCACCACATCTTTACGGCAATGCGGAGAATATGGCAAGAACAGGACATAAAGTTTCCTGATGTTCAGCATGGCAAAAAGTCTGACAACACCAGGTTTTAATCCAACCGATTTATTTGATAGTAAACGCACAAGCTTTCGGGGTTAGTCCCTTCGTCAGGTGAATGGAGAGTTCTGGCCTCAGACAGAGCATATAAAGCACAGACTGTTTAGAGATTACTGATTAGAATGCGAATCCTTACACCTAACCTGCTGTTCAACACCTGAAGTGGTTGACAATGTGAGACAATTGACAATTGTCAACCACTTCAGGTCTTGAACAGCAGGTTAGGTGTAAGGATTCGCATTCTAATCAGTAATCTCTAAACAGTCTGTGCTTTATATGCTCTGTCTGAGGCCAGAACTCTCCATTCACCTGACGAAGGGACTAACCCCGAAAGCTTGTGCGTTTACTATCAAATAAATCGGTTGGATTAAAACCTGGTGTTGTCAGGCTTTTTACTGTGTTTACGCCAGTCCAACGACGGCATACCCACATCGTTCAGCATGGCACCAGGAGGCTGTATAGAGTAAGTAGCTAGTTTTCAGCATTGGTTTATTGACAAAATTTCAAGTTAGCAGCTCCATGGCTATATTCGGGACCATCGCTCAGTTTGATGTGAGAACAAAAAACAAAGAACAAAGAACAGTACAGCATAGGAACAGGCCCTTCGGCCCTCCAAGCCTGCGCCAATCATGTTTACCTATCTAAAGCAACTGCTTATATCCCTCTATTCCCCATTAGTTCATATGCCAATCGAGATAAACGAGGACTGGGCTGAATATGTGGAGAGGTCACAGCACTTTTCGTTAGCAAATGGAATAGAAGATGAGGCAAAGTAGTGCTCAAATGCCCTGAGTGTTGTGTGGAGTGAAGACTTAGTTGATGAGGAATTTGGTAACACCACAGAAGCCCGGGGAGATTTGATTTGCAAATTTAGTTGCTCTAATTCAGAATCACCATGACCTGAAGCCCTCAGTAATTGTTCAAAGATTCAAATTTCATAGTCATTTTCAAAAGGCAGGTCAATCGGTAGCTAAATTGGTGGCAAAGTTGCACCAGCTTTCAGAGCACTGATTAATGAGGGTCACTTTTGGAAGATATGCTCAGAGATAGGCTGGTCTGCGGCATTAAAGAGAACAGCATTCAGCATTGGTTGTTGGGGAAAGCCACACTGACGTTTAAGAAGGCTCTGGAAATTATATAAGGCGTGGAATGGTTGCCAGTAATGCTAAAGATATTTGGAAGGCTAATGTTAACGCCCAGGTGGGGATGCTGCATCAAATGAAAAAAAGAGGTTGCAAGCAGAAAGGTGAAAGCTATGGAGCATTTTAGGTGTGGTGGGCCGCATTATACAGATCATTGCTAATTTATGGATTCTGTTTGTTAGCAGTGCAACAAGAAGTGGCTTTTAGCAAAGATATTCAGGGGTGTGAAGAGCAAGGCAAAGGCTGAGCAAGCAAATTTATTCAAAGAAGTCTCAATCAGCTGTGCATTATCTATACTGCTCAGAGCAGACAGTGGAGCAAGCTTACTACTTTACAAGAGTCGTATGCTAGTAGAGCCTAGTTTTACTATAGTGGGTATTTGATGGTGAGCAAATTGATGTATCAGCCTCCATATCTGTAATTAGCAAGGAGAATTACTAGTCCACATGGGACTCTAACCGAACTCCAGCCCTTACTCTGGCAGAGATTAATCTTCAACAGCACTGGAGAGTCCATACCTTTGCTTGGAGTGTTGGAAGTCCATATTGCGTATAATGGTCAAGAAGTAAGAGCACGCCTCCTTGTGGTCAAAGGGAAGGGGCTGAGTTTGGCTCAACAAAACTCCATCGAACTAGGATGAGATAAAACACACAAAGGTGACCGAGGATGTTTTTAAGAAGTATCCAGGCATGTTCAAGGATGAACCAGTATCATTGTGTGGTACTACCAGAAAGTTGTACATAGATACTCGGGCTACTCCTTGCCTTTTCAAGCCCAGTACAGTGCCCTATGCTACGAGAAGGAACGTGAAGGAGGAGTTGGAATGGCTGTGAAGGTTTGGAATCATTGAGAGTATTCAGTTTTCTTGTTGGACAGATCCAATTGCTGCTGTCCTTAAAAATGATAGTACGATGCATGACTACAACCTTATCATTAACCAGGTTTCCAAGTTAGATGCTTATTTCATTACCTGGGGTGGAAGATTAGTTTTCAACTCATGCATGAAGCAAGCCTTTTCTTCAGTGCTAGTCGGGTTCCACAGGGACTGGGGTATATTAATAACCCCTTTCATCATATTTTGTTTTGATGTTTTAAGTTTCCTTTATGCTTTGTTTTTTGTTTCAGGTGGTCCCCTCGCCCCCCCCCCCACATTCTTCCCCCCCACCACTTCCCCTTTAAGGGGCTGCCCCTTTTATTTTGTCCCTCAGTTTGTTTAATTTAGTTTGCTTGATTTGCCAAAAAAAAGGCTAGACCTTTTCAAAACTGGACATGAGCCAGGCTTATCAACAACTCTTGCTAGAAGAAGATTCAAAGCAGTACATAAACATTAACATGCATAAAGTGTTGTTCAAGTACTATCATTCAGTTTTTTGGCATATCCTCCAGTCTGTCAATCATTCAAAGGACGATATACAGCAAGGCATTCTTCTGGTCATGATCTGCTTGGATGACATCTTAAATATGGAGAAGACTGAGGAGAAGCACTTCCACAACCAAGATCAAATTATAAAAAGGTTTTCCAAGGTGGGCCTGTGTCTGAAGCATAGCAAGTGCATTTTCCAGGCACAAAATTTGGAGTATCTAGGCTAGTGGTCCCAATCTTTTCAATGTTATGGCACACTTCGATACTATAAAGCACAGTGGTTAGCACTGCTGCTTCACAGTGCCAGCACACAGGTTTGATTCCCGACTTGGGTCACTGTGTGAAGTTTGCACATTCTCCCTATATCTGCGTGGGTTTCCTCTGGTGTTCTGCTTTCCTCCCACAGTCCAAAGATGTGCGGGTTAGGTTAATCGGCCATGCTAAATTGCCCCTTAGTGTCCCAAGTAGGTTAGAGGGATTAGCGGGAAAATATACGGGGATAGGGCCTGGGTGGGATTGTGGTTGGTGTGGACTCGATAGGCCAAAATGGCCTCTTTCTGCACTGTAGGATTTCCATGAACATGTTCTCTGAACTGTCCTCTAGCAAAATATTTTTTGTGATGATTTGCAACCCACATCCACTGTCAAAGAGAATGGTAATGCAGGGGGAAAATCCAGAGAGAATTGAGAAATGTGGGTTTCCATATTTTAGAATGCATGTGTGGGTGCCAAAAATCTGATTTCCACCATAATAATGCTGAATAGGTTCAATTCCAGCTATTGTAACACATGGGCCATTGACTTGGAAAAATATACAATATACAATATAAATGTAAACTGTATATAGGGAACATGGATTTCCTTAAACACACAGTTCACAGATAATTTATCCACTTCATACTAGATTTAATAATTTGAAATGATCATCAACAGGAACAGTAACCATTTCTCTCCACAGATGCTGCCTGATTATCTGAGTTTTTCCAGCACTTTTTCTTCTTATGTCAGATTTGCAGCATCTGCAGCATTTTGCTTTTGTGTTAACATTTTGAGCCTCAGGTAGAAAAATTAAGCTTGAGAAAAAAACGATAACAATTAAAAAAGAAAGAGGAAAAAGTTGAAATGCAAGACAGAGGTCTGAGCATGATGTCAATCTCAGGAGGAATTTTCACAAATTGGGGCTAAGTGTCCAGGGTGGTGTGCTGGCACTGTGGTTAGCACTGCTGCCTCACAGTGCCAGGAACACAGGTTCAATTCTGGCCTTGGGTGACTATCTGTGTGGAATTTGCATTTTCTTTCCGTGTCTGCGTGGGTTTCCTCTGGGTGCTCTGGCTTCCTCCCACAGTCCAACGCTGTGCTGGTTAGGTTGATTGGCCGTGTAAATTGACCCTAGTGTCGGGGGACTAGCAGGGTAAATGTGTGGGGTTATGGGAATAGGGTCTCGGTGGGATGTGATTGCTACAGGCTCAATGGGCTGAATGGCTCCCTTCTGTACTGTAGGGATTTTATGCCAGCGGGAAAAAAGGAAGGTTTCTCCTGGCACAGGGAGTGTCAGTCACGTGGGATTTACCCATCTAATAGTTGTAAGTATGTGGGGAAACCCACCAGTCAGCCCAGCTTTTTGGAGATTGTTTTAAAGGGTTCCCCAATCTTCATGCTTGGAGAAGGGCCCCCTCCCTCCCAAAATGGAAATGGTGCCTCCCCATTACCAAGGTAACACCAACACCTGACCAAAGGGGAGCATCCTCCTCCACCCACAAATAATGGGTCAGCTTCCCCCACCTCCCCCCCCCACGCCCCCCCCATCAACACACAGGCATAAGAGTGATCTGACACCTCCCACTCAGCCCCCCACTCATTTCCCCTCCCCACTCAGTATCCCATTCAGCCCCCCTCTCCATTCAGACCACCATTCAGACCTTTTCCTCACTCAGACTGCATCCCCCCACCCGCCCCTCAACAGGCACTGTGCCTTGGCGGTGCCAACGGTGCACTGGCCCCTTGCCTGGCATTTTGGGCCTTGAGGGTAGTCAATGAGATAGGTACAGTGGGCATTTGCCCCTCGGCTACTATCAGGCTTTGGAGGGAAGTTCCCCCAAAGGTTCTGGGGGAAGGATAAGCTAAGATGGGGAAAGGGATTGACCTCGTCACTCTTTGCTGAGATGGAGCCCCATGGTTGGACAGCACATTCTAGCCCTGGCAGACATGAAGATCACCCCGGTATGGTGATTTCAGGCAGCTCTGTGATTAACATCTGCATTCCTGTAAATATTTTAAGTGCTTGATCACTTTGATCTCCATGCCCCTGACAACTGGCAAACTTTTAAATCACAGCAGTGCTCCATTCTTCAACAGGAATTTCCATTTCTCTTTGTGAGAAGCTACAGGTTTGAGCAAACCACTTCAAAGTCTTCTGACACTATGGCGTGGGGATGTCCCTTTCACAGCTGTTCACTCAGCTGCAATGTATTTACATAGCTTTTATTTGAAGTCTTTGAGCCTTCCCAGAAAGCTGAAACCTTTGAAACCCTTTCCATTGCATTGAAAACCTTTGATCTCTTTCAATTTTCTAGTACTAGACTTTGAAAAAAGCTTTCATTCATTTAATTGGATATCTACTCAGGCTCTGGTCAGCTGTGTTTATTGACCTTCCTCTTCCCACTTGAATGCATCTCATTGTTACGTGTTTGCATAGACTCTAAGCCTGATCGACGGCTGGGGATTTTCAAAGAGAATAAGTAGTTTCACTTCTTCCTTTGTAAACCAATGCAACTTCTGACAGAAAGAAAGGGAAATCCCTTTCAGGGCTGGTGGGGTGGAGTGGGAGTGACCTGATGGGTGCCAAACGCAGTTTTCACCTGATGCCTGATTCTCTGAGCCATCACGATTCTTGTCATAGAATTCCCTTCCCAGCCCCCAGAGGCATTAGCTAAACGTAACTAGAGAGACAAGTTATTGGCATGGTTTGAATATTGTGATCTTCAGAATAGCATATATCATTTTTACCTCAGTCTCTCGCTTCTCCCAGGGTTTTTGCAGCCATTTTGAGATTTTGTTTTTTGTGCAGGTGCAGGTGGCTTTTAGCTTCAGCTCCAAGTCCTAGAACATAAGAACAAAGGAACTAAGGGCAGGAGTAGACCTTTGGCCCCTCGAGCCTGCTCTGCCATTCAATAAGATCATGTTCAAGAATCTATCTATCATTGCTTTCAAAACATTCAACCTGCTGGCTTCAACTGCTTCACTGGGTAGAGCATTCCACTGATTCACAATCCTTAGGATTAAAAAGTTAAATTTTTTTTAAAGTTTATTTATTAGTTACAAATCGGCTAACATTCACGCTGCAATGAAGTTACTGTGAAAATCCCAGAGTTGTCACACTCCGGCACCTGTTTGGGTACACTGAGGGAGAATTTAGCACGGTCGATGCACCTAACCTGCATATCTTTGAAGAAGTTTCTCCTCAACTCAGTCCTAAATCTGCTCCCCCTTATTTTGAGGCTAAGTCCTATCCATCATGTGTATGGGCCTGACTGATGTAAAAATCTAATCTATGCTTGTATGGCTCTTTCCGGGCCTGAGGTTCATCAGGTCTTGAAGATGCTACCAGTGGGGGGGGGTACAAGAAAAGTACAGTTAGCACTGCTGCTTCACAGCTGCTTTGTTCCTCCAAGGATGCACCAAAACATGGTGCCTTTCTAAACTAAAGACCTTTTGCCTCTATGTGGTCCATATCCCTCTATTCCTTGCCTATTCATGTATCTGTTAAGATTCTTCTTAAACATTGCTGTCGTATCTGCTTCTACCACATCCCCTGTCAGCACATTCCAGGCACTTACCACCCTCTGTGTAAAAACTTGCCTCTCACATCTTCTTTGAACTTTCCCCCTTTTACCTGCCTAGGGGTGACATGGTAGCACAGTGGTTGGCATTGCTGCCTCATAGAGCCATGGACCCAGGTTTGATTCCCAGCTTGGGTCACTGTCTGTGTGGAGTTTGCACATTCTTCCCGTGTCTGTGTGGGTTTCCTCCAGGTGCTCCAATTTCCTACCACATTCTGAAAGACGTGCCGGTTAAGTGTATTGACCCAAATAGGTGTTGGACTGTGGCAACGAGGGGAATTTCACAGTAATGTCATTGCAGTGTTAATGTAAGCCTTACTTGTGACGGATAAATAAATTTAAAAAAAGCTGAAGACAAAGGTTTTTTTATCATTTAGTTATGTCAATTTTTAATCACTTTGAATATTCTTTTCATAGCACGCATGTGGGGGTCCCTGCAGCAAACCACCAGCACAAAGGACATTGTTGGCTGGCCAGCATTTATTGTAAGTAATCTTACAACACCAGGTTAAAGTCCAGCAGGTTTATTTGGCAGCACTAGCTTTTGGAGTCTCAGGCTCCTTCATCAGGTGAGTGAGGACTTGTGTTCGCAACAGAGCATATATCGACACAAACTCAATTTACAAGATAATGGTTGGAATGTGAGTCTTTACAGGCAATCAAGTCTTAAAGGTACGGACAATGTGAGTGGAGAGAGGGTTAAGCACAGTTTAAAGAGATGAGTATTGTCTCCAGCCAGGACAGTTCATGAGATTTTGCAAGCCCAATCAAGTCGTGGGGGTTACAGATAGTGTAACATGAACCCAAGATCCCGGTTGAGGCCATCCTCATGTGTGGAACTTGTCTATCAGTTTCTGCTCAGCGATTCTGTGTTGTCGTGTGTCGTGAAGGCCACCTTAGAGAACACTTACCTGAAGATCAGAGGCTGAATGCCAGTGACTGCTGAAGTGAACACTGCTCAACAACCACCAGGCAGAAATATTCCTTTCCAGTCGGAGAACACTGTAACCCCCATGACTTGCCTGGGTTTGCAAAATCTCACTAACTGTGCTGGCTGGAGACAATACACATCTCATTAACCTGTGCTTGCTCCTTTCTTCACTCACATTGTCTGTACCTTTAAGACTTGATTACCTGTAAAGACTTGCATTCCGACCATTGTCTTGTAAATTGGGTTTGTGTCTATATATGCCCTGTTTGTGAACACAAATTCTCACTCACCTGATGAAGGAGCTTGAGACTCTGAAAGCTAGTGCTGCCAAAAAACCTGTTGGACTTTAACCTGGTGTTGTGAGACTTCTTACTGTGCTTATCCTAGTCCAACGCTGGCATCTCCACGTCACAGCATTTATTGCCCAACTCCACATTGCTAATGTATCTAATCTACATGTCTTTGGATAGTAGGGGGCAATTTAGCATGGCCACTCCACCTAACCCACTCATCTTTGTACTGCGGGAGGAAACCGGAGCACCCGGAGGAAACCCACACAGACACGGGGAGAACGTACATACTTCACACAGACAGTGATCCAAGGCTGGAATTGAACCTGGGTCCTAGGCACTGTGAGGCAGTAGTGCTAACCATTGTGCCACTGTGCACCCCAGCAATGATGTCCAACAGGGGACTTGAACCCATGGCCTTGAGAATAAAGGTCTCATGCTCTACTGACTGAATTAAATAAAGCCTAGAAAGAAAAACATAAGAAAAATAAATTGTGTTTCTTACTGGGGAAAAAAAGCGGGTAGACTCCTCTAAATTGCAAGGTCCACATGCATGCTATGGTGTGTAGTGGCAGAGTGGGAGACTCACTACGCAGAAGCTCTCTGTCTGGTTTCAAGAGTGTTTTTTTCTGATCAGAGAAGGGTGAGATTCATAACAGTATCTAGCATATTTGAAAAGAAAGGATGCTTTGTTGAGTGGCCGGTGCTGTTTGAAAAAAAGTACATCAAGTCAACGTTCTCCAGGGTAACAAGGGGAGCACTGAGCAGACAGCAAGAAAAAAATACTAAGCCATTCCAAGTCACTAATGCTTGTAGGAGAAATGACTCATCAATTAGAATCCAAGGATCCTTTCAATCAAGAAAATGAATCATGGAGTTCCTATGCTGAGCAGCTTCAGTACTTTGTACAAGCAAACAGAATTGAAAATGTGTAGCTCAAACCAGCTTTTTCCAGTACAATAGGAAGTAAAACCTTTAATTTGCTCTGGTGCTTGGCTCATCCAGCAAAACCAGGGACCAAAACTTACAATGACTTGAGAAAGATTTTTGAAGAACACTACTCTCCAAAGCCACAGATCATCGCCGAATGGTTCAGGGTCCACTGAAGGAATCAAATGGAAGCAAAGGCATTGCTCAGTTTATAGCAACATTAAGCAGGGTCTCACAACATTGTGAGTTTGGTGAGTCATTAGAAGATACTCTTTGAGATCATCTAGTTTGCAGTCTCCAAAATGAGGCAATCCAAAGAAGAATGTTACTGCACTTGCTTTGATTTTAAAAGAGAAATTGTAACTGGCTGCTAAAGAGGCTTCACAACTGTGCAGAAATGAAGATTCACAAGTAGAAAACTGTCCATAAGAAGTCATTAGCATGTCACAAATGTGCCAAAATGCAGTATTCAGTGAGTGGATGCTGCAGCATGGATGATTAGTGCAAGATTTGTGACAAAATGGGTTACATTGCAAAAGCTTGTTGGATTAGACCAGCTGCTCCTGAGAAGAACATTCAGGAGAAGATTCTAGGTACCTTCAAGAAGAAGAACATGTTGCATTCTACAAAAATAATTTATAAACATGGGAAAAGAAGAATTGCGACCGTAAAGAAGAGAATGCCCAGAAATATGATGAAGAGTTCCAACTGAACATTGTATCTATATGAGATGAATCACATGATTCCAAAGTTAAGTGGACAATCTATTAGGATAGAGGTTGATACTGGTACTGCTGTATCTTTAATTCCTGGGGCTACATACGAACAAAAGCTGAAGCATCCTCTTTTAAAACCAGCTGATGTGATTTTAAGGACATACACGGAAGGGCTCATGTCATTGAAAGGTTACATCATGGTCAATGTAGAGTTAAGTGGCCAAACGGTTGCCTCTCCATGTGGTCTGTGGTAATTTTCCAGCTCTATTTAGGAGAATATGGTTGGTGAAGATAAAGCTAAACTGGGTTGCTGTCAGCAGATTGGTTGATGCTAAAATAGACCTACATCACCTTCTGGATACATTCAAGAGTGCATACGAAGAGACATTTGGCTCAATGAAGGGCGTTCAAGTGAAATTCAAGATAAAGCCTAATAGTCAACCAAGTCACAAAGCAAGAGTGGTGTTATTTGCAATTTGTCCCATGGTTGAAGATGAATTAGTATGACTTGTAAAATTGGTGTGTTAGAGCTGCTTATAATGAGCTGGGCTACCCCTCTTGAACCTGTCGCGAAACCAAATGGTCCAGTTTGCATTTGTGTTGATTTAAAAACAACCATAAACACATTGTTTTGTGCTGATCAATATCTGCTTCCTTTAATTGAAAATTTATTTGCTGGGTTATCAGGTGAGCTGAAATTCAGCAAGCTTGACCTTTCACAAGTATATTTACAGTTGAATGTAGCCATTCAACCATTATTTTCCATCATTACTCATAATGGTCTTTTTCAGAATAAAAGATTCCCTTTTGGAATAACATCTGCACCAGCCCTATTCCAACGATTGCTGGATCAGATTTTAAGTGGTCTCTCTGGTGTACAGTGTTACCTAGATTATATTCTAATTACAAGGTTCACTGAAGAAGAGCACTTGAATAATTCAGAAGCAACATTGGAAAGTCTTCAAGCACAAGGTCTGTGTATCAAGAAATAAAAGTGTGATTTTTTTTTATAAACGTTAATCCAGGTTTTGGGTCATGCCATTGATCGTAAAGGCCTACATAAGCACCTAAAAAGATGGATGCTATTTTAGAAGCACCATGTCTGACAAACGTGATGCAATTGAAGTCCTTTCTAGGATTAGTAAATTATTATGGCAAATTTGTTCCTAGCTTAATTACGTTATTCAAACAAGTGCATAGTTTACTATGTGTGAAAGAATTATATGACAATAGAATGAGAAAGTGTACAAGGATGTCAAAGATGCTTTGCAGAAGTCTGACGTATTGGTTCATTTTAATCTGAAGCCACTGTTTGCTTGTGACGTTTCACCTTATGGAGTAGGGGCAGTTGTTTCATATATTTTGTCTTTGGGAGAAGAATGATGAATAGCTTTTGCCTTGTGTACTCTGACTAGTGCTGAACCTAACTATGCTCAACTAGTTAAAGAAGCATTGAGAATAATTTTTGGTGTATGAAGGTTTCATCATTATTGATATGATCGTTATTTTACATTATTGACTGATCATCGACCTTTAGTTACCATTTTTGGGTTGTACAAATGCATATCCTTGTTAGCTGCTGGGCAATTGCAAAGATGGTCACTGATCTGCACATTCCTACAACATGATGTATCATCAGTTAGAGTGCCATACTAATGCTGAAGCATTATCATGCTTATCTTTACCTATTGAGTAGATGCCACCAACGAGTTTTGCTAACATTCTTTATTTTTCACCAGTCGATCATTTGCTTGTGGCGGCTTCTCAAGTTCACCAGAAGTGATCCTGTGATGAGGGGGGTGATGGAAATGGTATTGAAAGGAATGATAACTGCAACATATATATGCATTCTGATTCGAAACTATCTGTGTCAAGAAAGCTTGAGTTCATCGTTGAAGGTGGATGTCTATCGTGGGGAATGCAACTGATCATTTCTCCTAGTCTGCATGAAAGAGTTCTTGAAAGACAGTGTGGAGACATCCTGGTATAATCCAGATGAAGGAATTAGCACGTAGTTTTTTTTAGTGGCTGGGTCTGGATGCTCAGGTTGAAAAAAAAGTGGGACAGTATCAATCCTGTGCACAAATAAGAAATACACCATCGTTGTCTCCTTTTCGACATTGAAAAAGTTAGAAAGCAAAAATGCAAAAGAGCACTTCTTTCCCATCTGTATCAAATTCCCAGTTTGCTTCCAATTACCCTATATGCTCACTTGAACTGTCTCACACTCTGCATGTGGCCTCTCTCACTTTTTATGCTTCTTTTATTAATGTCATCTATATAGTTACACCATCATGTATCACTGCACCCTCCTATATAATTATTCTGTCATGTATGACTTTTCTCTCCTATATAGTCACTCTATCATGTTCTCTCTGATATAGTTACATTGCAGAAGATTGCTGTGTCCTTCCATATCATTCCTTTATGATTACTTCCTTGTTACCCAGGGGGCAGCTAGATATAGCACTTGGGGTGAATGTGTTCAGAGGTTATGGGGAGAAAGCAGGATTAGGCTATTGAGTTGGATGATCACCAGAATCGTGATGAATGGTGGGGCAGTCTCGAGGAACTAAATGGCTTCCTCCTGCTCCTATATTCTATGTTTCTATGCTTTATCCTTTTTGATATTTCCCATTTTGTTAAATCCAATGGATCTGCACTTGTTGAGATTCTTTCTTTTCGAGATGCTGGTCTGTGTGATGGATTATTCCCTTAAAATCCAGACATGTGTAAAACTACTAATGAAAAGCAGCTCCCATCAATTTATTCTGTAGTGTCAGACTGCTCTTGCCAATAGTTATGTTACCATGTTGACTCCTCTCTCCTATATAGTTACTCTACCATGCATGACTGTTCACTCCTATGTAATTATCGGATCATGTATGCTGTTCTCTCTGTAGTATATAGGAGAGAGCAGTTATATCTGATATGAGTGGGCAGCACGGTGGCACAGTGATTAGCAGTGCTACCTCACAGCACCAGGGACCTAGGTTCGATTCCTGTTTTGGGTCATTGTCAGTGCAGAGTTTGCACGTTCTCCCTGTATCTACATGGGTTTCCTCCGAGTGCTCCGGTTTCCTCCCACTGTCCAAAAGATGTGCTGGTTGGGTGCATAGGCTGTGCTAAATTCTCCCTCTGTGTACCCCAACAAGTGTAGGCGTGCGGTGACTAGGGCATTTTCACAGTAACCTCATTGCAGTGTTAATGTAAGCCTACTTTTGACACTAATAAATAAACTTAACCGTGTAGGAGAGAGCAGTGTTCTCTCTAACTGCTCTTTCCTATGTTGTTACTCTTGTTTTATACCATTTTTATTAAACTGGAACATTTTATTTTCAATGATTTCGCTTTCAAGCTCTCTGTGAACGGTGCTGTTTTCTCTTGTTCAGTTTCTGTCGAAATAGCCCTTTCACTGGCCCCCCTCCCCACCCCACCCGTGTGCCTACCAGTCTGATCAACCTTTCTCCCTATCTCACCTGTATTCTTCTGATCCCCGCTTGCACCCTCGGTGCTTCTTTTCTGCTGCTCCTAATCTCTCTTTGCATTCTCTCTGACCTCCTGTCTCTCTGTCTTTTGCTGGATTTCACCTGTTTCTCTCTCTCTCTCTCTCTCTTTCCCTCCAAGTGGTTTAGTCGGCATGTTCAGATCCTGGCACCCAAAAGGAAAGGCAGAGGAAAAAGTCGGAAGAAGAAGGTGAGAGGGGTGAGAGTGGGGACCTGGGCATGTGTGGCAGAGCAGTCACAGGGGGCACCGAGTATCTGTGGCTCTCTTCAAGGGCAGCAGTGATTAACAAGGCTGTGGACAGTATGGTTGATGCAGGTTGTTGGGAGAAGCCAGTTGATATCTGTGTGTCTGTGTTAATGAAACAATTGTCTCTCCCCCCCTCTCTCTGCCTCCCTCGTTATCTGGAGCCCAGCAGATTTCTCTGGCTGATATTAATACCGGCTGATGTGTTGATGCTTGGGAAGTGGCGCCTGCTCTCAGTTATTTTAAGTGACTATATAAACACTAAAAGAAACGGAGAAGAAGCACATTTACAATCGCTCTCCTTCCCAGACGCGGCCCATTTTTTTTTGCCAGATATTTATCTCACTCCAGTCTGTGTTTCTATTTCGGGTTCTAAAATAAACCAAACAAGGCGGTGCACTCGCTGCCTGATTGCCCACAGATAACACACTGGCTCCCCTTGGGCCGGGGGAACTGCACTCACTACCAGCTTAACGCGCGATTTCAACCCCAAATGTGTGGCTAAGGCTTAGGGCCAAAGTCAGATCCTCCCTTCCTCCTCCTTCCTTTCCTCCCCTTCTTCTTTCCCTCCTCCTTCCTGCCTCCTCTCCTCCCCCTCCTTTCCCCTCCTCCCTCCTTCCCCATCTCCCCTTTCTTCCTCCTTCTCCCTCTCTTCCTCCTCCTATACCTTTTTCTGTTCCTCCCTCCCTCCTTCTCACTCCTCACCTTTCTTTCTTCTCCCTCCTTCCCTCCTCTTTCCTTCCTTCTTTCCTCCCCATTCTCCTTCCCTCTTCCTTTCTGCTTCCTGTCTTTCTTCCCTTCCCTTCTTCACTCCTTTCTTTCTCCTCCTCACTCCTCCTCTTGTTTCCTCCTCCTCCGTCCTTCCCTCCCTCCTTTCCCCTTGTCCTTCATTCCTTCCCTCCCTCTCCCTCCTTTCCTTCTTCCTCTCCCTCCTTTCTTCCTTCTCTCCCTCCGTTTCCCTCCACTCTTCCTCCTTCCTTCCCTTCATCCTCTAACCCCTTCCCTCTCTCCTTTCCTCCCCTCCTTCCCTCACTTTTCCCTCTTCTCCTTTCCTTCCCTCCCTCTTTTTCTCCTCCACCTTCCTCCTTCCTTCCCCCTCCTCCCCTGTGCTCTCCACCTCTTTCCCTTCTCTCCTCCCTCCCTCCTGTTCTCCTCCATCCTTACTTCTCCCTCCCTCTTTTCCTCTTCCTCTTCCCTCCCTCTTGCTCCCTCCTTCTGCCTTCTTTCCAACTCCCTCTTTTCTTTCTTTTCCTTCCTCCTTCCCTCCTCCCTCCCTCATTCTCTCCTCCTCCTCCTTCCAGGACAGACTGTTCAGCTTTTCATAGAGGTTTGCGCACAGTCCCCAGCGAGGATTAGGACTCCTCTCACCCACCCCATCCCATTGACACTGCCCGACTCTTGCTGGAATGAGATCCAATTAACATCTCAAAATAACATTTCAATGATCCATCCCATTACTGGTGTGCAGTGGTGGTATAAATAGATCCAGGGTTGGACATGAGAAGCTTGTAACTGGACTCCAGATCCCCATTCCCAGTTGCATTATGTAAGTCTGTAGCTTGGACTTGCATTTCAACCTGGAAGTACAGATGTTTTCAAACCATCTGCAACTCCTGACAAGGGAAGCATCTCCTCTCTCTCTATCTCAAGGGTCAGTGTCAACAACAGCCAAAACAAGAGTGACTCCAGGAATTATCGCCACTGAACTAATAAGTTTCTGTTATTTGGAGAAAGCAATTGCAACGGTAGTTGTTAACACAGCTGCAAGTTAGACAATTCATAGAATTATAGAATCCATACAGTGCAGGAGGCCATTCAGCCCATCCAGCCTGCACCAACAATAATGAGGGGCAGCAGATTTAGGACTGAGTTGAGGAGGAACTTCTTCACATAATGGGTTGTGAATCTGTGGAATTCTGTGCCCAGTGAAGCAATTGAGGCTACCTCATTGAATGTTTCTAAGGCAAGGATAGGAACATTTTTGAGCAGTAAAGGAATTAAGGCTATGGTGAGCGGGTGAGTAAGTGGAGCTGAGTCCACGAAAAAGTCAGGCTTATTGAATGGCGGAGCAGGCTTGAGGGGCCAGATGGCCTACCTTTGCTCCTAGTCCTTATGTTCTTATTACGTTCACCCAGACCCTATCTCCATAACCGCATGTATTTACCCTGTCATTCCCCCTGACACTAAAGCGCAATGGCCAAACAACCTAACCTGCATATCTTTGGAGTGCTGGAGGAAACCTATGCAGACATGGGGAGAACACGCAAACTCCACACAGTTACCTGAGGCTGGAATTGAACCCGTGTCCATGGTGCTGTGAGGCAGCAGTGCTAGCTACTGTGGCACCGTGCTGCCCTAAGAACTCTGACTAGATTTTATTTTAAAATGTACAGTCAATTGCTAAATGTCATTTTACACCAAGTGATGGCCAGTCTTGATTTTATCCTTTTTTTTAACCCATTATAAAGATTTATCTTAAATTAATGTTTCCAGAATCTGCAGTCACCTTATTTGTTTTAATCCAACCTGGAGTAATTTCCTTTTGACAGTGGAACTTAATTTTATTACGCTTGTTCAGTGAAACTATTATCTGTTTGAGGGTATCTCCACCTCACTAGCAGCTGCCATCTGGCGCCCTCTGCTGTCACACCTAGTCACCTTCCCCCAAACTGCTGTTGTGATGCCTCTCCAAAGTGTTCAGTGTAGTTCAAAACAATGTTCTCATTGATTAATATATTTCCCAAGTCATGGATTTTAACAGTGTTTAATCCATATTCCAGCACGTCGTGGTGGCACAGTGGTTAGCACTGCTGCCTCATAGCGCCAGGGGCCGGGGTTTGATCCCTGGCTTAGGTCACTGTCTGTGTGGAGTCTGCATGTTCTCCCCGTGTCTGTGTGGGTTTCCTCCGGGTGCACGGGTTTCCTCCCACAGTCTGAAAGATGTGCAGGTTAGATGGATTGGCCATACTAAATTCTCCCTCAGTGAACCCAAACAGGAACCGCAGCCCCCTGACTAGGGGACTTCCACAGTAACTTCATTGCACTGTTAATGTAAGCCTGCCTGTGACCAATAAATAAATAATAAAGTTTAATAATCTTCCAATAAAGCGGAAGAGCAGCCCCTTTGAAGACTACCCCATACGTGAATTTAATAGGACAAAATCCAAAAATATAGGGATAGATTTTCAATTTGTCCCTGCATGTAAAAGTAGCATTGTTGTGAGAATGGGGGACTTGCACTGTGAGATTAAATGTGGGACCTAAGGTGGGTAGGGTAGGTATTCTTAAGATGAAGCTCGATAAAAAGACAGGAGGTTCTTTGGTGCGGTGGGTAACATCTCTGCCTCTGAGCCAGAAGTTCCGGGCTCAAGTCCCACCCTAGGACTTGGTCAAGGAAGGTGCATCCATAACATGATCAACAAGTTTGAGTATCAACATGCAAAATCCTTCTAAAGCTTGCCAATGGTAGGCGGTAAGAATGGGAGAGAATCCTGGTCAGCCATGTTTGATGCACAATGGTACTGTGAAAGGTGAGTGATCTATTCAAGGAAATACTTCATTGTGAGGACAGATGAAAGTCTGCCTTGTACACCACTAGGTGCAGGGAGAGGAAATAACAAGCAGTGAATGGATAAGTGCATGGGGGAGACAGGAATTCTCCCCCATGCACACAGAGGGTGGTGAGTGTCTGGGAAAAGTCGCCAGAGATAATAGTAGAGGCAGGTGCAATTTTACTTTTTAAAAAGCATTTAGACAGTTACATGGGTAAGATGGGTATAGAAGGATATGGGCCAAACACGGGCAGCTGGGATTAACTTAGTGGTTTTGAAAAAAAGTGCGGCATGGATAAGTTGAAGGGCCTGTTTCCATGCTGTAAATTCTGCAATCCTATGAATGGAAGAACATGTGATTCAGGTTCTCGTTCGATTCCGGCCTTGTGTGTCTGTCTGGGCGGAGTTTGCATGTTCTCCCCATGTATGCGTGAGTTCCCTCCCACACTCCAAAGATGTGCAGGTTAGGTGGATTGGCTATGGGAAATTACCGCTGGGCGTCCCAAGATGTGTAGGTTAGAGGGAATAGCCATGGGAAATGTGTCAGGTTATGGGGATAGGGTGGGGATTAGGGTCTGGGTAAGATGTCCTGTCAGAGAGTCAGTGTAGACTTGATGGGCTGAATTGCCTGTGCTACACTGTAGGGATTCTATGATTCTATAGAGTGGATGGAAGTTTGGGTGGGGCACAATGATCAGCATTGACCTGATAAGCAGCTTGGGCAGTTTTGGTACAGTAATTTCTACGTAATTAGCCATCTGATTTCTTATTTCAGAAAAGCTCAGTTTCTGGTAGTCCATAGGTCCCAATGGCTGGGAGTTTGATATAAACCACCAGCAGCTTACTGATGTCCTGTATACTCCATGATATATATTACTGTCACAAAACGCAGACCATTGATTGGTATTCTTCACAACATTACTGAAGGGAACTGCAGGCTGTTTTAGCTGGCCCAGGGTTTCAGTTCACACACCGTAATGTGGAAAATACACTAATGTTACAGTAATAAACTACTCCGACATCAAAGAATTATTTTGGTATCTGCCATATTTCAGAAGTTTCTTGCTCACCTTGTTCTCCTCTGCTTCCCTTCTCTTCCTTTCTGTTGTTTCCATTTTAATTGCATTTAGTTTGATCTAATTTCTAGCTAATAATCTAATTCATAATTTAAAAAATCAATTCAAACAACGCTTCTCTTATTTTCTGTGCGTTTCTGTTTTTGGAACTTGTGGGGCCAGCACAATTACTGTCTCAGTCACCGCAAGTCAACTCCAAAGACCAGGTTTTCAGCTATTAAGCATTTTGATATGATTTGATTTGATTTATTATTCTCACATGTATTGGTATACAGTGAAAAGTATTGTTTCTTGCATGCTATATAAACAAAGCATACCTTTCATAGAGAAAGAAAGGAGCGCAGAATGTAGTTTACAGACATAGCTAGGGTGTAGAGAAAGATCAACTTAAGCAAGATTAGTCCATGCAGAAGTCTAACGGCAGCAGGGAAGAAGCTGTTCTTGAGTCGGCTGGTACGTGACCTCAGACTTTTGAATCTTTTTCCCGATGGAAGAAGGTGGAAGAGGGAATGTTCAGGGTGCATGGGATCTATAATTCTGCTGGCTGCTTTTACGAGGCAGTGGGAAGTGTAGACAGAGTCAAAGGCTGGAATTTTACCAGCACACCTGCTCCGATTTCGGAGATGGGTGAGGATCGGAGAAAAGTATTTTCCATTGGCCTCGGGCGGGATCGTCCGAACTACAGGCAGACATGCTGGTAAAATTCCGCCCAATGGATGGGAGGCTGCTTTGTGTGATGAAGTGGGCTACATTCACAACCTTGTGTAGTTTCTTGTGGTCTTGGGCAGAGCAGGGGCCATTACCAAGCTGCAATACAACTCGAAAGAATGCTTTCTATGGGCATCTGTAAATGTTGGTGAGAGTTGTAGCGGACTTAATTGGAAGTTTAATGACTGAGTTAATCACATCCAGATTGAATATACATTTGTACACACCCAACAAGAAAAGGTTGTCACAGGACAAGTCGATTGGTTCATGGTGACAGGGGTCCAAACAACACCTGACCAAAATTACTGCTTGCTAGCATGTTAAAGGTTAAAGTTACACCATTTTTACCTTGTGCATGAGAGGCGTGATAAATGACTGCAATTGCTGATTGATTGGCACAATTTGGATCAAAGGGAATTCATGAGAAACATTAAAGCAATATCATTGTCTTCACAAATGCTGCCAACTCTCCTGCGTTAACAGCACGTTCTGCTCTTATTTCAGTTTCCCAGTATCAGCAAGACTTTGCTGTTGCCAACAGAATTGTCCTTTGGAGAAAATCACTATATATATATATACATTATATATATTGCGCAGAACATGCTTCTACATGTAACTGTTGGACATCTTATCAAAGTATAAGGATGGAATGGACAGGTCTTTGTCCCAGTTGTTCACATTGCATTGCAATGTTGCAGAATTATATTTAATAAGGTAACCTATTCAAAAAAGATCTTGCTGCTCAAAACTGGGCATCCAAGAGGAACGGTGGGCCATCATCAGTAAGAGAATTGAATTAAAGTTTATTTATCAGTCATGAGCAGGCTTACATTCACATTACAATGAAGATACTCTGAGAATCCCCTAGTTGACACACTCCAGTGCCTGTTCGGGTACACTGAGAGAGAATTTAGCGTGGCTCACGCACCTGTCTTTTGGACTGTGGGAGGAAACTGGAGGAAACCCATGAAGACACAGGGAGAATGTGCAGACTCCACACAGACAATGACCCAAGCTGGGAATCGAACCAGGGTCCCTGGCACTCTGAGGCAGCAGTGCTAACCAGTGTGCCACCGTGCCACTCCCATAACCTGTAACCTCATGGACTGGCATTTATCCCCCATTCTACTATTACTGTCAATCCGAGGGATCATTGCTTCAACAAAAAGTGCAGGAGGGCATGCCAGTAGCAGTATCAGACAGAACAAAAAATGAGATGTCAACCTGATGGCACTACAACACAACATCTTTGCATGCCAAACAATGGAGGCAACATGTGATATACAGGAGTAAGTGATCCCACAGCCAATAGATCAGACCAAAGCTCAGCTGTCCAGCCACATCCAATTGTGAATGGTGGTGGACAGTCAACCAACCAACGGGAGGAGGATGCGACACAAATATCCCTTCCTCAATCGTGATGGAGCCCAGGAGAGATCCAGGCTGAAGCACTTTTAATCATTTTCAGCCAGAAGTGCCAAGTGGACATTCCAAAGCTGCTCTCTGTTGAGGTCCCTGGCATCTTCAGCCAATTACTTTCACTTCATTTGATATCAAGAAACGGCTGAAGGCACTGAATACAGCAATGGCTGTGGGTCCTGACATATCCCCTGCAATTGCACTCCAAAACTTGATGCGCCTCTAACCAACCTGCTCCACAATGCCACATCTACCCACATCATGAGGAAAATTGCCGAGGTATGTCCTGTCCACAAAAAGCAGGACAAGTCCAACCCATTCAATAACCCCCATCCAAACAAAATCAGCAAAGTGATTTTGCCAACAGCTCTATCAAGCAGCTCTTACTCAATATTAACCTGCTCACTCACACTTAGTTTGGATTTTGCCAGGGCCACTTGGCTCCTGACTTAATTGCGGTATTGGTCCAAATATGGGCAGAGAATCCAGAGATGAGCTGAGAGTCAATGAACTTGACGTCAAGGCATCATTTGACCATATGCAGCATCAAGAAGCCCTGGAAAAATTGAAGTCGGTGGGAATCTTGGAAAATTCTCCACTGGTTAGAGTCATACCTGGCACAAAGGATGATGAGTGTGGTTGTTGGAAGATAATTCCCAGGTAGAAGTGTCAATTACTAGGTTTAAGGTAAAAGGGGAAAAGTTTAAAGGAGATGTGAGAGGGAAATTTTGCACAAAGGGTGGTAAGTACCTGGAATGTGCTGTCAGAGGAGCTGGTGAGAAGCAGATACAACAGCAATGTTTAAGACGAATCTTAGCAGATACATGAATAGGCAGGGAATAGAGGGATACAGACTGTTTAGAGGCAAAAGGTCATTAGTTTAGAAAGGCATCATGTGTTGGTGCAGTCTTGGAGGGTCAAAGAGCCTGTTCCTGTATTGCTCTTTGTTCGTTCTTTGCTCTTTGTTCGAATCATTTCAATCCTGAGGCAGTGCTGCAGAAATTCCTCAGGTTAGTGTTCGAGGCCCAACCATCTTCTTGTTTCATCAGTGACCTTCCTTCCATTATAAAGTCAGAAGTGGTGATGTTCATGATGGTGTCATTAACAACTCCTCAGTAACAGTTTGTGCCACTGCGCAGTGAGACTTGAATAACATTCAGACTGATTAGTGGCAAGTACCATTTGTGTTCCAGTGCCAGGCAACAACCATCTCCAAAAAAAAGACAATCTAATTATTGCCCCTTGACTGTCAATGGCATTACTATCAATGAATCCTGCATTACTAATACCCTAGAGTTTACCATTAACTAAAAACTGAACTGGACTAGCCATATAAATACAATGGCTACAAGAGCAGTTCAGAGACTGGGAATTCTGTGGCAAGAAACTCATCTCCTGACTCCTCTAAGCCTGTCCACCATCTTCAAGGTACATGTTAGGAGTGAGATGGAATACTATCCACTTGCCTGGCTGAGTGCAGCTCCAACAACACTGAAGAAACTCAACACGATGCAAAACAAAGCTGACCACTTGAGTGGCACCCCATCCACCAATTTCAACATTCAGTTCCTTCACCTCTAAAGCACAGTGGCAGCAGGATGCATCATCTACAAGATGCAGTGCAGTGGCTCACCAAGGCTCCTTCTGCAAACCTGTGACCTCTTCCACCAGGGACAAGAGCAGGAGATGCAAGGTAACACCATCACATGCAAGTTCTAGTCCTAGCCACACACTAGTCTGACTTGGAACTGTATCATCATTCCTTCACTGTTGAAGGGTCAAAATCATGGATCTTGCTTCTTAACACTCTGGATGTGGATGTGCCTACACTCTGAATGTGCCTACATCACATGCATTGTGGCAGCTCAAGAATACAGCTCACCACCATCTTTTCTATGTAATTAAGGGTGGCAATAAATACTGCCCTTGCCAGTGACATCCACACCCATGAAAGAATAAAAAATAAATGGAAACATAAATATCCTGTAACAATTAGATGCACCATTGAAAGCATTCTTTCTGGTTGTATTACAGCTTGGTATGGCTCCTGCTCTGCCCAAGACTGCAAGGAACTACAAAACTTTATGAATGTAGTCCAGTCCATCATGCAATCCAGCTTCCCATCTATTGACTCTATCTACACTTCCTGCTGCCTCAACAAAGCAGCCAGCATAATTAAAGACCCCAAGCACCCTGGACATTGTCTCTTCCACCTTCTTCTGTTAGGAAAAAGATACAAAATTCTGAGGTCATGTACCAACTGACTCAAGAACAGCTGCCATTAGACTTTTGAATGGACCTACCTTGCATTAAGTTGATCTTTCTCTACACCCTAGTTATGACTCTAACACTACATTTTGCACTGTCCCCTTTCCTTCTCTATCGTAGAAATCATCATAGAAACCTTACTGTGCAGAAAGAGGCCAATCGGCCCATTGAGTCTGCACCGACCACAATCCCACCCAGGCCCTACCCCCATATCCCTACATATTTACCCACTAATCCCTCTAACCTACGCATCTCAGGACACTAAGGGCAATTTTTAACATGGCCAATCAACCTAACCTGCACATCTTTGGACTGTATACTTTGTATATGCACAAGAAACAATACTTTTCACTGTATACTAATGCATATGGCAATAATAAATCAAATCAAATCAATTTTGCTAGAATATGGCAAAACATAGCAGAATGATCAATCCTGGGGTTGTTTTCTGGTAGTCTATCGATTCAAATTGAAGTCTGGGTCATCAGCATTGTCTACGGGATAGGCCTTAGCATCTTATAGCATGGACGTAGAAGAACACCAGGGATAAGGGTGTGGAAAGTGGTAGTCAAGGCAATGCAAATGATTCTCCATCAATGATTATTTGGAATTGAACCACAAGAACAGTCCCACCCAGCTTGTGGTCAGTGGACAGGCGTTGGAGGAGGATGGTGTGGTCAGCCATGTCAAAGTCTGTGGACAGGTCAACAAGGATGAGGAGAGTTTACCTTTGTAAAGTCACATAAGTTGTCATTTATGACTTGATGAGAAGTGTTCCGGCACTGCGGAAGCAGACCTGGAGGGGGTAAAGAATAGAATAGCAGGAAAGATGGAAACAGATTTGGAAGGCAACAACACATCAAAGACTTTGGAGAGGAAAGGGAGGTTGGAGATGGAACAGTAATTTGCAAGGACAGATGGGTCAAGGGAGAGAAGGAAAACTCCTTAGGAAAGGGAAGTGTTAACAATATTGGCTAATGTGGGGGCTAGGAGAGGAAGTTTGGGTGATCAGCAATTTAGGGAACAGGAGGTGTGCCCTTCAGAAAAGATAAGCTGGAGGAGAGCATAAGGAGAGATAAGAGAGAAATGGGAGAAAGGTGCAAGCAGAATTAAAGGAAGTTTGGCCAGGCAGGTTGGTGGAAGGGAGGGATATGTTAAAGGCAGCTGATCAGATCATGGTGGCACAGTGGTTAGCACTGCTGTCTCACAGTGCCAGGGACCTGGGTTCAATTTCCAACTTGGGTCACCGTCTGTGTGGAGACTGCACGTTCTCTCTGTGTCTGCATGGGTTTCCCCTGGGTGCTCCGGTTTCCTCCCACACACCAAAACCATGCTGGTTAGGTGCATTGGCTGTGCTAAATTCTCCCTCATTGTACCCGAACAGGCGCTGGAGTGTGGCGACTAGGGGATTTGCACAGTAACTTCATTCATAATGTAAGCATACTTGTGACAATAATAAATAAATAAACTTGTTGGTGGAGGGGAGAGTGGTTCATGAAGACAGTCTGCAGTTGAGAAACGAAGCCAGTGAATGTCTTTGCATTCTGGGGTGATCCTTATGGACTTGGTTGTGTTTTAAATGGGCGGCATGGTAGCACAGTGGTTAGCACTGCTGCTTCACAGCTCCAGGGACCTAGGTTCGATTTCCAGCTTGGGTCACTGTCTGACCTGCGTTCAATTCCTGGCTCGGGTCACTGTGTGGAGTTTGCACATTCCCCTCATGTCTGCGTGGGTTTCCTCCGGGTGCTCCGGTTTCCTCCCACAGTCCAAAGATATGTGGGTTAGGTTGATTGGCCATGCTAAAATTACCCCTTAGTGTCCTAAGATGTGTAAGTTAGAGGGAATAATGGGTAAAATATGTAGGGGTATGGGGGTAGGGCCTGAAATGGATTGTGGTCGGTGCAGACTCGATGGGCCGAATGGCCTCTTTCTGTACTGTAGGGTTTCTATGATTTGTGATCTGGTTAGATCTGGCAGTGGTTAGTCTGTATCCTGTCCCTTGGACTTAGGTGAGCAGAGATAAGGGTCATGCATAGGTGAAGTGGAAATAGAGTGATAGTTTTATTGAGAATTAGGACATCAAAGGTGAAGGTGAGGGCACGGTTGGGAAAATAAGTAGCTTCAGAAGTGTTGTGACAAATGGAGGGCATGGGCTAGATAATTGAGATTTTGAATATGCAGTTTTAAGTAAATTGGAAGATAGATTTTGGGAGGCAGGGTCAGGATGTGGAAGGGGCATGTGGGTAGTTTGGCTTGAACTTTAACTGAAACTATGGGTGTAGCAAGACCATGTGAGGTGGCAAGGTCAAGAGACACATATACAATGCTGTTTTGTGGGTGTCCAGAAAATACTTCCAACAAGAACAATACCACATTTTAATGATGTAGCACCTTTAATGTACTAAAACATCCCAAGGAGCTTTACAGAGGTGTTATAAAAGAACATTTCATTCCAAGCCACATAATGAGATGTCGGTGGGGGTTTGATCAAAGAGTTTGATCAAAGAGATGGGTTTTAAGAAACATCTTAATGGAAGAAAGAGAAGGAGAAAATGAATTGTTGGAAATCGAGAGCTTCAGGTATCAGCAGCTGTTGGCATGACCACCATTGGTGATCAATTGGGTTACATTCGGGGATGCCAAGGGGTCAGAATTGGAGGAGCGCAGATACCTTGGAATGTTGACGAGCTGGAGGAGATGGCAGTCAAAGGGAGGGGCAAAGGCCACAGAGGCATTTGAATACAAGGAATTTTATAACCAAAGCATTACTTAATTGGAAGGCAGTGTAGGTCAGTGAACGCTGGAGTGATGGGTGAACAGGGCTGGGTGTGGGTTTGGACATGTGCAGCAAAGTTCTGGATGATCTCGAATTTATGCAGAGTAGATTATAGGAGGCCAAGCAGAAGTGTGACAGAACAGTTCGGCCTGGAGGTAGCAAAGGCATGGAGGAGAGTTTCAGCACAGATGAGCTCAGGTGGGAGCAGAATCAGGTGATGTGATGGAGGTAGTTTTAGTTCTTCTCACATTATTGTAGTGAATCGAATATTTCCTAGAAAATAACAGTGGGAAAAAACCTGATATCCTAATATGAGTTGTTTGATGATATGGAATAGTGCTGTCAACACTAGTCTTAGATATGAGAATTTTAGTCACACACCATATAACTGTGCTGTCATAAATGTGGATAAAAGCAGCAAGCTTTGCTTGTCACATGGGCTGCAGGAGATGACCAAGTTGCAATGATAATACTTCTCATATTTTTTGAACTGGCTTTTTTTTATTTCTTCACTCAATGTTTCTTTTGTCCTTTCCCCCCTTTTCTCTCTCTAAGAGAATATTTTCAAGCATTTTCTTTTGAAAGCTTTACAAGGCCATCACAACAATGACTAACCATTCAAATGTAATTCACTAGGTGTAAAGAACTTTATGAAATTCTGATATTATGAAAGAGACTGTAGAAATGGCGGCACAGTGGTTAGCACTGCTGCCTCATAGTACCAAGGACCCGGTTTCAATTCCCCGCTTGGGTCACTGCCTGTGTGGAGTCTGCATGTTCTCCCTGTGTCTCTGTGGGTTTCCTCCGGGTGGTCCAGTTTCCTCCTACACTCTGAAAGATACGCTGGTTAGATGCATTGGCCATGCTAAATTCTCCCTCAGTGTACCTGAACAGGCATTGGAGTGTGGCGACTTGGGGATTTTCACTGTAACTTCATTGCAGTGTTAGCGTAAGCCTTACTTGTGACTAATAAATAAACTTTAACTTTAAGAAATGTAACTTTCTGTCCTGTCCTGGATCGATGGCGGGTTTTCGCTATGATTCATGATATTGGCCAGAATCTTACTGCCCCGCATGCTACAAGCATCACAGCGGACAAGGGGTAGAAAATGGAAAGGGCCAGTGACCTTGTTTGTGATTTTCTGGAACGAGTGAGGCCGTGAAATCCCTCCCAAAATTGTCTTCATAGCAGAGCTCACTTTCTCTGACTCCCCTCACAAGAGAACAAACAAAATACCAGGAAATATTAATAGAATAGCCCCTAGACTGTCTAAATCTAAGGGTCAGGAACAAAAGGGGGCTGCTGGGAGGAGGAAGGGGGGTGAGGAGCGGAGGCCTCAGCCTCTTAATCTGCATAACAGGTTTGAGGTTCTTGCTTCCAGTCTGGAAGAGGACGAGGCAGGTGAGGTTGGTGAGCAAACTGCACACGGTACAGTGATGCAGCAGGACATAGGCAAAGAGAAGGGGAAAAGGAACGTAGTAGTGATTGGAGATAGTGGGGTGAAGGGTATTGACACTGTCCTTTGTCACAATGACAAAGTGCACAGAAGGGTGTGTTGTCTGCCTGGTGCTCGGGTACAGGATGTCGCAGCTGGGCTGCAGAGGAATCTGGAGTGGGAGGGTGAGAACCCAGTTGTGGTGGTACATGTGGGTGCCGGCGACGTAGGCAAAGTGCGGACTGAGGATCTGGGGAGGGAGTATGAGAAGCTGGGAATGGAATTAAAAAGTAGAACCGACAAGGTGGTCTTCTCTGGGCTACTGCCTGAACCGAGTGCAGACGGGCGTAGGGTTGACAGGATAAAGGAAGTGAATGGGTGGCTCAGAGATTGGTGTGGGAGGAATGGGATCGAATTTATGGGGCATTGGCACCAGTATTGGGGTAGGTGGGACTTGTTCGGGCGGGATGGGGTTGGTCTGAATCGTGCTGGGACCAGAGTGCTGGCGAATCGAGTAAAGAGGACTGTAGACAGGGCTTTAAACTAATTGGGGGGGGGAGGGTGCGAGGGTAGGTGATGTTAGGAGGTCTACAGTTAAGGATAGGGTACAGGTAAGGGAAGAGGCTGAGGATGTCCCAAGTGGTGGCGTTACGGCAAATAGGGTCCAGAAGAAGGCTGGGATGAAAGCGCTTTATCTGAATGCACGAAGCATTCGGAATAAAGTGGATGAGCTGGTGGCGCAGATCGACACAAATGGATACGATCTGGTGGCCATTACAGAGACGTGGCTGCAAGGTGACAGGGACTGGGAGATGAATGTACAGGGCTATCAAGTGTTTAGGAAGGATAGGCAGGAGGAAAGAGGGGGTGGCGTAGCTCTGCTGATTAAGGACAGCATCAAGGTGGTAGCAAGGGATGATATCGGAGCCAAAGAGCAGAAAGTGGAATCGTTGTGGGTGGAGATTAGGAACAGCAAAGGGAGGAAGACGCTGGTGGGTGTCGTCTATAGGCCCCCGAATAATGATCTGGAGGTGGGGCGGGCTGTTAACGCGCAAATAAGTGCGGCGTGCAGGAATGGGACGGCAGTAGTTATGGGGGATTTCAATCTGCATATTGATTGGTCGACCCATGTTGGACGAGGTGGGCTCGAGGAGGAGTTCTTGGAATGCTGCCGGGATAGTTTCCTGGAACAGTGTGTGTTGGAGCCGACGAGGGAGCGAGCTATCTTGGATCTGGTGCTATGTAATGAGGCGGGTAGAATTAGGGACCTTGAGGTGAAGGATCCTCTTGGAGAGAGTGATCATTGTATGGTGGAGTTTCTGTTGCAGATGGAGGAGGAGAAAGTGGGTTCCCGGACACGTGTCCTTTGTTTGAATAGAGGGGAGTATGGTAGGATGAGAGAAGAATTGGCGAATGTGGACTGGGGGAGCGCGTTGGAAGGTAGGTCTGCTGAGGAGCAGTGGAGGATCTTTAAGGAGATCTTTCTTGGTGCTCAGCAGAAATTTATTCCGATGGTTAAAAAGGACAGTAGGAAGAGAGGTAATAAGCCGTGGATAACGAAGGAGGTGAAGGAAAGTGTTAAATTAAAAGCGGAGGAATTTAGAGTAGCTAAGAGCAGTGGGCGAGAAGAGGATTGGGAAAGGTTTAAATGTCAACAAAGATTGACAAAAAAGTTGATAAAGGAGGGTAGAAGAAGCTATGAAGCTGGGCTAGCGCTTAATATAAAAAAGGATAGCAAGAGTTTTTATAAATATATAAAAAGGAAGAGGCTGGCTAGGGTGAACGTTGGTCCCTTAGCGGATGAGAAAGGGGACCTAGTGGTAGGGGATGGGGATATGGCTAAGGTCTTGAATAACTTTTTTGTTTCTGTCTTCACGGAGGAGGACGTGAATAATTTGCCGGGTGTTAGCGATGGAAAGGTGGTAGGACTGGAGGGTCTTAATGACATTACTGTTACTAGAGAGGTGGTGCGCGACAGACTGGAGGGGCTGATTGTGGACAAGTCCCCAGGACCGGATGGAATGCATCCGAGGGTTCTGAAAGAAATGGCGGAGGTGATAGTGGATGCCTTGGTGGTTATTTTCCAGACGTCGCTGGATTCCGGGGAAGTGCCGGAGGATTGGAAAACGGCTAATGTTACGCCGTTGTTTAAGAAGGGTGCCAGGCAAAAGGCGGGGAATTACAGGCCGGTTAGTTTAACGTCTGTGGTAGGTAAAATGTTAGAATCCGTCATTAAGGAGGAAATTGCGAGGCATCTTGAAGGGAATTGCTTGATAGGGCAGACGCAACACGGTTTCATTAAAGGGAAGTCGTGTCTGACCAATTTACTGGAGTTCTATGAGGATGTGTCTAGGGCGGTGGATAGAGGAGAGCCGGTGGATGTGGTCTTTCTGGATTTTCAGAAGGCGTTTGATAAGGTACCTCACAAGAGGTTACTGCAGAAGGTCAGAGGACATGGAGTTGGGGGTAGGGTGTTAGCGTGGATAGAGGATTGGTTGTCAAATAGGAGGCAGAGAGTGGGGGTCAATGGGTGCTATTCGGATTGGCGGTTGGTGACTAGTGGGGTGCCCCAGGGGTCGGTGCTGGGGCCTCAGCTATTTACCATTTATATAGATGATCTGGAGGAGGGAACCGAGTGTAGGGTGTCGAAATTTGCTGATGACACCAAGATTGGGGGAAAGGCAAATTGTGCGGAGGGTGTGGAGAGTCTGCAGAAGGATCTAGATAGGCTGGGCGAATGGGCCAGGAAATGGCAAATGGAATTTAATGTTGGCAAGTGTGAGGTGGTCCACTTTGGTAGGAAGAATGGTAGGAAGGACTATTACTTACGTGGCGAAAAACTGCAGCAGGCGACGGTGCAGAGGGACCTCGGGGTCCTTGTGCATGAGTCGCAAAAACCCAGCCTGCAGGTGCAGCAGGTGGTCAGGAAGGCGAATGGGATGCTGGCCTTCATAGCGAGGGGGATTGAATATAAAAGTAGGGAGGTCTTGCTGCAGCTGTATAGGGCATTGGTGAGGCCGCAGCTGGAGTACTGTGTGCAGTTTTGGGCGCCGCACCTGCACAAGGATATTTTGGCCTTGGAGGGAGTGCAGAGGAGGTTTACTAGGCTGATACCGGAGTTGAGGGGGTTGAGCTATGAGGAGAGGCTGAATAAACTAGGCTTGTACTCGTTAGAGTTTAGAAGAATGAGGGGAGATCTCATTGAGACGTATAAGATGATGAATGGGATGGATAGGATAGAGGTGGAAAGACTCTTCCCGCTCAAAAAAGACAGTAGGACTAGGGGGCACAGCCTCAAGATAAAGGGGGGGCGGTTCAGAACGGAGTTGAGGAGGAACTTCTTCACTCAAAGGGTGGTGAATCTCTGGAATTCTCTGCCCGTTGAAGTGGTGGAGGCTGCCTCGCTAAATATTTTTAAGAAGCGGGTTGATGGGTTTTTGATAAGAGAGGGGATTAAGGGTTATGGGGAGAGGGCGGGAAAGTGGAACTGAGCCACGACAGATCAGCCACGACAGATCAGCCATGATCTTATTGAATGGCGGGGCAGGCTCGAAGGGCCAGATGGCCTACTCCTGCTCCTATTTCTTATGTTCTTATGTTCTATTTTGGTTGCGAATCTGTGGTCAGAAATTACAATCTCACACAGTAGCAATAGAAAAAAAACAGCTTTTTAAATTTTCAAATAAACTTTGGGCTATGTAGTATAAGGAGCAATAGTGGCTAATTCCCCTAAATATTTTCAGTGTTTAGCAGATTGGCCATTCTCCACATACAGTGGCAGATAGTGCTGATCAGACAGAAGGAGTACTTCTCTTTGGCTCAAGTGACTTTGGACCTAGACTAAAAGCAGATTGCCAGCCAGAGTCTTTCGGCAGCATCCTGAGGACTGAATCTTCTTAATATTCATCGAGGAGACTGCCTTGCTAAACTTTTACACGTCGGATGCTCTTAAACCACCGCTATATTGTCTGTTCACATTAGTGGCACTTTAGGTGCCACTTTAGGTGGGTTAGGTGGATTGGCCATGCTACTAGTCTCAGGGGGACTAGCTAGGGTAAATGCACGCAGTTATGAGGGATAGGGCCTGGGTGGGATTGTGGTCAGTGCAGACTTGATGGGCTGAATGGCCTCCTTCTGCACTGTAGGATTCTATGATTCTAGTAAGAGATTGCCAGGCAAGTTGATCTTTGATTGGTCAATATGCCCGAAGTGGGAATCTGCCTATTTAAGGTAAGGTAGCACACTCCAACATAACAAGATTTTGAAGAGTGTTAAAAATGACTTTTGGAAAATTATAGGACCCGAGAAGTTTGAAGAGGCTTAGGAATGTAAAATAGGAGAGAATGAGAAAAATTAGATCCAAGCTGAAGTAGATCTTGCAAAGGATATTCCAATGGGTTATGTCAGTAACATGTGTATATATGCAAAGTCCAACTGGTATTAGGAAGGGAAGAAGATATTTGAAGAAAGATGACTTACCAGGAATTGAAGTCCAGAAAAGATCTCAGAGCCTCACAAAGGGAAGCAATACTGTCAACACCACAACTTACTTATGAGGATACTTTGGGGTAGGTTGGATGACCATAAGACTGAGGAGCAGAAGTAGACCATTCAGCCCATTGAGTCTGCTATCCCAGAAGCTCTTTCCCTCTTCATGTCCATTGGTGTTCTGATTTGGTATTCATGTCACCAAGCAATGATCTTAATATCATATTTATCAATGATAATGGCCAGTGTTCAGCAGATTGGTCATTCTCCACATACAGTGGCAGATGGTGCTGATCAGACAGAAGGAGTACTTCTCTTTGGTTCAAGTGACTTTGGACATAGGCTAAAAGCAGATTGCCAGCCAGAGTCTTACGGCAGCATCCTGTGGACTGAATCTTCTTAATATTAATCGAGGAGGCTGCCTTGCTAAGACTCTTACATTCTGAATGCTTTTATGATAGAGTAGATATTAACTGTGAATGTAACTGTACCATGTCTGAGATTTAACCATGTTTTATCATTGATAAATAATATTCAGCTAGTATTGCAATTCTTCAATGCATAGAATTAAATTTATTATCATTGTTATGATGATTTAGATTCTGATAAATGCTAACTATTCCTTTACTTATATTGGGATCACCAATATGCTGACCCTTATGATGGTACTACTTTATTCATTTGAGATATAGTTAGTAAAATAATGCTTACCACAAGGTTGGCATTCATGGCTCTAAATCAGGTTGGTTGTTTAAACCCCACTGTAAAAAATAAGTATTAAACTGGGCAGCATGGTGGCACAGGACCAGGGACCGGGTTCAATTCTGGCTTTGGGCCACTGTCTGTGTAGAGTTTGCACGTTCTCTCTGTGTCTGTGTGGGTTTCCTCCCACACACTAAAGCTGTGCAGGTTCGATTGGTTTGCCATGCTAAATTGCTCCTTAGTGTTAGGGGGATTAGTAGAGTAAATACATGGGGTTACAGGGATGGGGCTTAGGTGGGATTGTTGTCAGTGCAAGATTGATGGGCCAAATGGCCACCTTCTGCACTGTAGGGATTCTATGATTCTATAAATCTATGATAATACTTCAGTGAAACAATGAGGGTTTGCTACATTGCTAAAGAGACCATCTCAGCTGAGATAGTAAATTGAGGGTCCATATGAATGGATGTGGAAGATCATATGGCACTATGCAATGAAGAGTAGGGAGTCCTCTGGCTAGCCATGATTTATCCCTTAACAATTTCCCCAAAAAGCAAATTAACTGGATAATCATCTCATTGCTGTTTGTGAGAAATTGAAAGAAGTCTTGCAACACCAGGTTAAAGTCCAACAGGTTTATTTGGATTCATGAGCTTTCAGAGCACTGCTCCTTCCTCAGGTGAATGAAGAGTTGTTTTCAACTTGATGTCTGTGTTGAAATGCACTATCTTCTTGGAGATCCTCTCCACTTTGAGCCGGCGGTTTGCAGTGTCAGTGGTAGTCATAAGGTGGAGATGCCAGCGTTGGACTGGGGTGGGCACGGTAAGGAGTCTCCCTACACCAGGTTAAAGTCCGACAGGTTTATTTGGAATCTCCACTCTCCATTCACCTGCGGAATGAGCAGTGCTCCGAAAGCTCATGGGTCCATATAAACCTGTTGGACTTTAACCTGGTGTTGTGCGACTTCTTACTGTGCCCACCCCAGTCCAGCGCCGGCATCCCCACATTGTGAGAAATTGTCTCATGTGAGTTGGTTGCCATGCATGACCATACATAACAAAAGTGGCCACACTTGGAAAGTAATTCCTTGCCTGCTAAGTGCTTTGGAACTCTCCTGAGGAGTTGAAAAGTGCTGTACAAATGCAAGTTCTTCATTCTCGATGTCTTGTGACAAATAAATATTAAGGAGCAGGTCATTCAATGTTGTGCCCTGGCCCTGCAGAGTATGGATGTGGTTTGCTTAATAAACAATATATTTTGAAATGGGTCAGAAAGGATGGTTCAAGTACACGATTTAAGCACTGTACAAAAGTACAGCAAAATAAACCTAATTCCCAATCTATTTTTTTCCGAAATAGATATGTAAATAAAAGAGAAGAAGATTTATCTGACAGCCTTCCATTACTGGTGGTAGATATTGGGAATTTCTAACATATTGTGGGCATTATGTGAGATTTGCCGTTCATATTTCCTTTCCTTTACATTCCTTTCTTGACTGATTTTTTTTGGGTAAAGGTATCCTCGCAGTAGGGCTTAACCGTATCCGATCCCGCTGATAGCTTTGTTCTGATGTGTGAATCTTGACAGATGTGTGTCACAAAGTGCCGTCGCCCCAGTATGATTAAGCAAAGGTAGAAATAGACAACTGACGAATCTTTGGACTGCAGTCCCTTTCATCATCAATCCAGCAACTCGATTGAAAGGAAGTACAGCAGGAAACCCTGAACGAAAACAGATTGTGCACTGAAAACTATTAAAACTTCTAAACCATGCCGCTCTCCCCAGGTTAAATTCAGTAGCAGGACTGACCGTACTTTGTATGTTGAGTATTTTTTAAAAAGTGGATAATTGAGGGAGCATGTTATGCTTGGACTGGGATTCTGATTTGCATCTTGTATTAATGTGTTATGTCTGCAGCAAGAATTGTTCTGAATGGGAGTGCATGGAATGGCACATTGGAACTCGATGTTGAGAACAAAATTATGCTTTGATCAGAAGTGTATTTCTTGTAAGTTGACAGCAGTGACCTTTGTTCCTGGTTCTATTAAGTGAACTAGCAGCCTCCTGTGGCAGAACTCCAGAAGTGCATTTTAAAGTCAACACTATGCCATGTAGCTGCTGTTACAGTTACCCACATTTGGAGATGGATAACTAACATATGAAACAATTTTGATCATGAAGTCTAAAGACAGCCATGAAACTGATTCTCAAAATGCTTCTTTTAGGGATTATGTTTCCAAGAATCATGGCCTGTTAACAGAGAAATATTATTGTGCACATTACATTAAAGAGTGGAAAATCTCAGCAGGTATGACAATATCTGTGGAGAGAGAATAGGGCCAACACTTTGAGCCTTGTTGAGCCTTCGTTATGAAGGGTCATCCGAAATGTTGGCTCTACTCTCTCTTCACAGATGCTGTAAGAAGTCTCACAACACCAGGTTAAAGTCCAACAGGTTTATTTGGAATCAAGAGCTTTAGGAGTACTGCTCCTTCCTCAGGTGATTGGAGTCTTACTGTGGAGTCTGTGGGGTCTCACGTAATGTGCTCTCCCCTGTCCTACGCTGGCATCTCCACATCATGGCCACAGACGCTGTCCGACCTGCTGAGATTTTCTAGCATTTTCTGTTTTTGTTTCAGATTCCAGCACTCACAGTATTTTGCTTTTATGTTACATTAAAGGGTGATGACTGTGACTAGATTTTTTTTGTTATGATAAATTGCTAGTCTTTATTTAGGTACAATTCTGATACATTCAAAACAAAGTGTCTGTAAAAATTGCTTTAAAAACCAATGCGAGTGTTTACTGTCTGTTGATTTTGAAAGCATTTGGTTGAATGGTTTATTAAAGTTTATTTATTAGTCACAAGTAAGGTCTACATTAACACTGCAATGAAGTTACTGTGAAATTCCCCTAGTCGCTACACTCTGGCACCTGTTCGGGTCGATGCACCTAACCAGCACATCTTTCGGACTGTGGAGGGAAACCGGAGCACCCGGAGAAAACTCATGCAGACTCAGAGAGAACGTGCAAACTCCACATAGACAGTTACCCAAGCCAGGAATCGAACCCAGGTCTCTGCGCTGTGATGCAGCAGTGCCAACCATTGTGCCACGCCTGCTGCCCAGACTTGCTTAATTTTAAGTTAAAGGGACATTTTAAAATGTGACCATCTTGTAACGTTCAGTGTTCATGACAAGATTGGTTAAATGTCTCCATGTTTTTAACCTGATTAGTCTTTGTGAATTTCATGATGTAAGTTACACTGCAATTTGGCCATTGGAATGAGAATGTGTTTCTTGAATAAAATGTCACTTTTATTAAATAACATTATTGTAACAACATACCTGCCTGAGTCTAAATGTCTTCCCTCCCTGTGACCTGATTTCTTCCCATCTCTATCCACTTCCTCTTTCCCTATGGATTCCAGTCCTGTCAGCATCCAATTGCCTCTGACTTTCCTTGGACGTTCGATTCCCCTCTCTGCCTCCATTAGATTTCCCGATCTTGCCCTCCATGCTTTCTGTCTCTGGTGTTGCCTGTTTCAGTTAGGCCTTTGGGTGAAACGACATAGAAAATTGGACCAGGAGGAGGCCATTCAGCCCTGCAAGCCTGCTCTGCCGTTCATTCTGCTCATGGCTGATCATCCAACTCAATACTAATTTAGCTGGATGGAGTCAGCCAGGAAGTTGAGGCAACAAAAGGTAAATTAGGCCCCGTTGTTAAATGCAGCAGCACCGCCGGGTTATCCCCATTTTCAGCTACTTCTGGCCACTATAACTACAGCTGTAACCTCAACCATTCGCTCCACGGCTTCCCTTAAATGTGAAGGACAGTCATGTTAGTTAGTGACAAAGGGTCAGCTAGACACAAAACGTTCACTGAATTCTCTCTCCACAGATACTGTCAAGCCTGCCGAGATTCTCCAGCACTTTTCTGTTTTGTTCCAGCATCCGCAGTATTTTGTCTTTATCTTAGCGCATTGCTAGCAATTACTGGCCAGAAGTTTCCAGTCTCGCACACCCTGCTAGTGTTGCCGGGGAGAATGGATAATTTGGCACTCAGCCAAATCTCCGTTCACAGCAACAGGACCGGATAATCCCAGCTGCAGGCAAGGTTGGAGAATTCTGACCACTGAGTCCCCCTCCACGTGTGGCCTCTATAGGAAGACACTTGCTAAGTAGATCAAAGGGATGTGAAATAGCAATCCTCAAGTTAAGAATGCATTTGAATGCTGTGCAAAGTGTCTGAACTAAATGGAGCTCTTGAAGTAGTGCCTTTCTGAGGGTAAATTCATCCCATTTCTTGCTGCCAGGCTTTTTTCCTGGAAGTAAATCTCTGTCTTAAACTAAGCCGGTTTCTCCTGCACTGTCGTCATCACTAACTATTTAAACAAACATCTCCTTTCAAAGAAAAAAACAAAGCAAAGATATTAAATTGTTCATAATTCCTTTTAACTGTTTCATTTTAAAAGGTTCTTGATGGCACAACACCCATTTTAATGTAAACTGTCCTTTCGCAATGCTTTCTGTTTTTCTTGTTACGTGCTGACAATTTTTGTTTTGCGTCAACTGATCATCCTGTAAATGTATCATTTGTCATTAACACCAGCTTTACTGTAATCTGTTTGACAGTATATTAAACAGTTGTCAAGCAGTTCACTGTTCAGTGTCTATGTTTCATTAGAAGAAGCTGGCTCCCGTGTAAAAAATTAGACGCTAAACTTTGAACTTAACACACTCCATTTAAAAAAAAATGTTTAGTCATAGCTAAGCTCAGAAATTCTATCATGCCTGGGGGCACTTGTATGTACAGATGGTCTCAGGCTGCGTGTTAAATTTGAACTGGCACCTCATTAAAATGAGTCAGGCATGCAGCCAGCGCTAATCGAGCTATTCATTGGCTGCAGGCTTGTTTGGAGGGGATGGGTAGCCGCATCTCTGATACAACTTAAAGGCAGCCAATAGTCCTTAAAGGGGATGCTTGCTGTTAACTGTAGGCAGCAGAGAAACTGCCCAAGTGGAGAAATGGTTACAAAAGACGTAATTGGAAGAGGTAATAGAGGAGTTCAGTGAATAGGAACATGGACCAGCCTAGGTCATGGCTATATGTGCAGCAAAAAATTCAAATACCTCCCTGAAGTTGTTAGGGTAAAAGTCGCTGTTCGCACATTCACCACCTCTAACCTCAATACTCACGTTGCTCCACTCCCCTGAGTTCCCTTCCTTACAGCTCTGCATCAGACATCATTCCACCTCCTCCTTGCATTCTCGTGCTCACCATTTTGGCAACTATTGTTTCTCTATAATTCACATTTTAATCGTTTTATATCACTTAATTTGACCATGACGTATTTTATAAACAACTCTCAAGGGCGTAAGAAGGTTATACATTATTTGAAACAAGAGGCTGGCACCAGGGGAGTTGGGTCTGCCTGTGCATCCTATGCCACGTGGCACATAATGAGCTGGACATCACAGGCAAGGCGGAGGAAGAATATTGACTGCACTAATTAAGAATCCTGAGGAGCACTTGCGCAGTTTTTTTCTGCAGTTACCTTTCATTTACCCTGTATACTTCAATCTCAGCCTATACACTCTGTATGGCAAAGGAACTTTGGTCTTTCTTTTAGCTTTAAAGCTAAAAGGCGAGATTTTACAGCCTTATTCATCCTGAAATTGTAAAATCTCACCCGAGATCAACAGATCTTTCCATTTTTTGTCCCTTGGCCACTCCGATTCCTATGGCAGGCTGACCAGTAAAATTCCAGCCATGGTGCCGTTAACTGTGGATTGTGACCATGAGGGCAGCAAAACCTACTAGTGTGGCCTATACCAAACTTTTATACTTAGTCTAAATGCAGCACTATTAACCAGGCTTTTCAAAGAACTTCAAACTCACCCTTGGAAATTGAAATAACTCTTCAGAGATCAGTGTCCCTTGCAGATTCCCTTTGTTTACAAACTGTATTCTACTCCTTGAGTGCTTCTAGTAGACAGTTAGAATCCACAATGCCAGAAGAGCTGATACTCCCAATTTCATATACAGATGAATCTCCTTGATTGGGTAGGCAATCAGGAGCTCACACTCCATGAGGCCAACCTCCTGTGTCTCATTGAAGTCATTACAGAAATAAAGTCAGCTTATTCCTTCCTCCTAATGCTTTACAGTAACTGCAGTTTGACTAGTGCCCTTCTTTCTCACTTGTAATCTCCAAACTCTTGTATTTATTTAATCAACAACTATCTTTCATCTGCCACATCAGGGGAGATTGCAGTTTAAAGTTGTTTTGACGAGATTAATTGCCAATTTTGAAGATTTTCAGCAGGCACTCAATGCTCTTCACTTCCTCTTCGCACTAACAAGCTAACCCTTGTCTCGCTTTTCATCTTAGATACTGAGTACTTGAAGGCAGTAGGAGAAGAGGAGGCTGGAGCCTTGCTGAAGATGTCCCCCAATCTGGCCCTCAAACCGGCATCTTATAAATGTTACAGGTTAAGACAGAGGTCAGGTTTTCGCAATCATTTGCTGCAAGTGCACAACTCTTGTGCTCATTTCAAGTGGCCACCGGAGCTACCTAACAAAGGGCCAAATTAACTGTGGCCCAAAAATTTTCAAGATCAGAAGCGGGCCTCTGCCCCACTAAATCATGAAATTTTCTATCCATAAAAATGAGGGTAACAGTGCTGAATCTGTGCCCAGTGCTTGTTAGTAACCATGACTTCAGCACATTTTTATTTTAGCCAGCACGGTGAGAATTATTTAATCCTATTGTCATTCAGTTCTGAAACCAGAGAAAAACATGCTTTGCACTTCAAGCGTTTCATAGGGTTCTTCTGTGTAGCAAAACCATAGGATCTCTACAGTACAGAAGGAGGCCATTGGGCCCATCAAATCAGCACTGACTCTCTGAAAGAACATCTTATTCAGGCTACCATCCCCACCCCACCTGTCCCTCCACCCTATCCCTGTAATCCTGCACATTTACTGTGGCTAATCCATGTACATATCTTGGGACACTAAGGGACAATTTAGCATGGCCAATTCACCTAATCTGTCTATTAAACTTTATTATTTATTTATTAGTCACAAGCAGGTTGAGATTAACACTGCAGTGAAGTTACTGTGAAAATCCAATCGCTACACTCTGGTGCCTGTTTGGGTACACTGTGGGAGAATTTAACACGGCCAATGCACCTAACGTCTTTCAGACTGTGGGCGGAAGCTGGAGCACCAGGAGGAAGCCCACGGTTATTCCTCAGCAAGAAGCCTATCTGCTGGTTCTGATTGTTACATTTCTTACAGTTCAGCATCAAATACTTGATTAAAGAACTGTTACCAATGTAAATATAAGTTGGGAAAATATTTGGTTTGAGGAACAATTCTTTATCTATTATTTTTTGTTAGTGTCACAAGTAGGCTTACGGCAACACTGCAACGAAGTTACTGTGAAAATCCCTCAGTCGCCACACTCTGGCATCTGTTTGGGTACACTGTGGAGGAACTTGGCATGGCCAATGCACCTAACCAGGCTTGTCTTTCAGATTGTGGCAGGAAACCGGAGCACCTGGGGATAATGTGCAGACTGCACACAGACAGTCACCCAAGTCGGGAATTGAACCCAGATCTCTGGCATTGTGAGGCAGCAGTGCTAACCACTGTGCCTCTGTTCCAACAGGACCTTCAGATTGTGATAAAGTTATAGAAATAGAAGATCTATCATTAAGCAGAATCACAGAAGCGAGCAATAGCCCTTTTCTGATCCTTGTGTTAGAACAAACAAAGAACAAAGAACAAAGAACAACCCAGCACGGGAAACAGGCCCTTCGGCCCAACGAGCCCGCGCCGCTGCATCACCCTACACCTATTCTACCCTGCATGTCTACGAATGGAACCCTACTCAGTCAGATTCAGGGAAGAAATAGTGTCAATTTGGTAAAAACCGATTAGCCTAAGAGCACATCTTTGGGGTGTGGGAGGAAACCGGAGCGCCCGGAGGAAACCCACGCAACCACAGGGAGAATGCGCAAACTCCCACAGACACAGGCCCAAATCCATGTGTCTGCACAGCCAGCAGTGCTAGTCACTGAGCTGTTGCGGCGCCCGTCTACCGGTCCAGGATCAAGCACACACACCGACATGAAGTACTAGGCCACTCCTGGACTTCCAAGAGCAGCCCACGCACGACCCACCATGTGCATGCCCCTCGCTTGACACGAGGTGGACCTCCACCTGTGGAATATTGGGTTATTGCCACCATGCATTATTTTATGATCTTTACTGCTGTGAATTGAAAGATTAAGTCATAACTATCAGGTTTAAGTCATAAGTATAGTCATAACTATAAGGTTCATGGTGTGAGATATAGGAGAGATGACTGAGGTAGGTTCTTTACTCAGAGAGTGGTTGGGGTGTGAAATAGACTGCCTGCTATGATAGTGGAGTCAGACACTTTAGGAACTTTCAAGTGGTTAATGAATAGGCACATGGAGCACTCCAGATTGATAGGGAGGGAATAGCTTGATCTTCGGATTGGACATAGCTCGGCACAACATTGAGGGCCAAAGGGCCTGTACTGTGCTGTAATGTTCTATGTTCTATATTTTAATCACATGTTCAGCTTTAATAGTATTACTCATTTCGATAGAGTGGATATAGGTCTAAATAAGATGCAGTCTTACGGATTGTTCATGCTATGCTCCCACTGCAGCATGGTTGGAAAATTTGACATCTAACCAAATCTCCATTCACTGCTGTGGGATGGGAAAATCCCACTGACATGAACGGCCGTAACATTCCCTCCAATAGACTCTTTTGCATGACAATTCTAAATGTGCTCACGGTGGCCCTCTCAGTTTTTAGTAAACAAGGCAGAACATTACTGTAAAATGATCATTAGTTAATTCAAGAAAACGCTGATAGATGTTGTTGCTATTTTCTTTTTCAGCATCTGTGGAGAGAGAAACAGGGTTAATGTTTTGAGTGGAATGACTCTTCACCGGAACAAAGAACTCATTGGACTCGAAAGGTCAACTCTCTCTTCTCTCTCCACAGATGCTGCCAGACCTGCTGAGTTTTCCCAATGCTTTCTGTTTCTACTTCAGATTTCCAGCATCTGCAGCATTTTGCTTTCAACTCTTTCGTACATGTGTCTTTGTACAAACAAATGCCTCACTGGGGGCAAAAGCCTTGATTATTATAATGAAGCAATTTTCTTGACAGTCATCAACATTGTAAATGGACAAATAGAAGAACGTTGTCTAATCTTTATTATCACTGTACTTCTTTTTGGAGCATAGCACCAGGTCTGTGTTGAATCATTAACTATTGTGTACAGAATCTTGTTTTTAAATACAGTCAGATACCATTATACACCAATAATTCAAAATTCTTGTTATTCAAGGATAAAGTATAATATGATCAATCCATATGGCCAAGATTTAACCAGGAAACAAAAGAAGTGGAACAATTCAGAGAATTTGGTTCATATGTAACTCGAGTTAATAAGAGAATCACATAACTCATAAAATCAAGTCCAGACCTTTGAGGCTGAAACATATCTTTCTACAAATTACGGGATTATTCTTTTTCTCTCAGTAATGGCTAACACGATCATGTTCTCGGATATTACACATTTCAAAGCCACCGTTGGCATTGTTGTTAGCAGGTTGGTAATTGAGGAGGACAAACAATATTCAACAAATTTTCACTTAACGAGGAATTTTATCCCATCTAGTGACTCAGCACCAGAGCAAACGAAGAGTTGCTGGAACGCTGACAAGGTTGTCAGTTAAGCCCTGGAAACTGCAAAAGAACACATTAGGAGTTACTAAGAAGACCTTGAAATTTAGCACATCTACAGCATAGCAGTTCGAACGAGGCCAGACAGATTGATAATAATCGTGGCAACATTGTTTGCCTCAGGGCCTTGTGATGGTTTACCATCCCCGAAGCTTTGTAATGACCCTGAATGCCTGAACAAAAAAATGCAACCACTGTGGCTCTGTGTATGAAATGTGAAAGGCAGTGAACTTGCAAAGTGTGAAATAGAGTCTGCATAGATAAGATTGCTACAATGCCAATGCTGTACATAGAACTGCTAAGATTGCTTTAAACTGGAGGGATATGTTTGCATTAATTTTTGCATCTACAGTTACAAAAGGTGACAGAAACAACACACAAAGAAAACCTGATGTAGGCAAAAGAGCAATTGGCATTTTGATAACCTATTATCGACATTTTGTGGTACGGAAAGCAAATGTTAAGTGTTATATTAGTTCACCACAAGCACATAGACAAGAAATGGCTACTTCTTTATTATTATTGTTATATAAAGTGTAATTACATCTCCTAAAGAGTTTGTAAGAATGGAAATGGTTCAGGCGCTCTCCATACATTTGGTCAGTAAAGATTTAAATAGAGATCTGAGTTAATTATGCTTTACGTTTCTTGAGAGGTGTTCTAATGATGAACACCCCTGTAAAACCTGGCTACTTCTACAAATATAGTCTGCGCCACAATTCATTATAAAGTTGCATGTTACTCTTTACGTAAACATTAAACATACGTGACCAACCACAAAGCAATTTGGCTTCTCTTTGTTCAACTGGTACTTGTAGAACTTAGTATTATTGTGTGTTACATAAAAGAAATAAGAATGCGGGTGCAAAATGTTTTAATCAAAAGACATTATTCCATACTTATCATCATTCCAAATTGATGTTAAGCTCAGAGTGTGGAGAATGGAGGCTGTCAACCATTATCCTTAACACATGAACCCATTCAAATTTTTATGGTCACAATGGGACAATAACATGGATATGTACGCATTCATCATCCTGTATTAGCAAGAGCGCAAGTATAAAATTGACTTTTGATGCGTTATCTTCAAGCCAACCTTTCTTTGCTACTATTAAGTGAATCAGAAACAACACACACATCAGTACTCAAGTTAAGACTTGGTACATTTAGTTAAAAATAATTAGCACTGGTCCTTTCAAAGGCAAGACACTGCAGGGAAACCCATTCTTGGAGTGTTGCAATTGTGCACAACATCCTGTACCGTAGAACTGTTGAATGCAATTTAAGTCATAATTTGAACATCTTCCAGTAGCTAGATCAAGAATGACATTGGTTGAGACAAATACTTCGGAGCAAATCACTTCTCATTTTAACTTATAAAAGTAAATAAGAGAAAATAATAAAACAAAGCAAAAAAAAGAGAAAGGTTTCTCACTGGCCTGAATTGGGTTATGATTTGGATTAGTTGACTGATGGTTTTACAAACATTTGGTTGGTGTAACTGAAGGCTGTATTACTGACTGGAACGACACCAGTAAAGTATCCCTTATACAAATCTAAGTGGGTGTGCAGTACAGACAGCACACATAGGTCACGTTAGATTTTCGGGTCCGCAAAGCTAATCATGATACACTTGCCCCTTTCAGGTATAGTGCAGCAAAGTATAAAATGTTGATGGCCGCAGCTAACTGCCAGCCACAGAAAAACGTCCCAACTGCAGCAGTGAGATAATTTCCATTTTTCACGCCAACCATCCCTGCAGTTTCTCTGAGTGAGATTAGTCATTTGAAGCCAAATTAGCTATCTGCCCACACACTGTAGGAGTGTTCAACTTCATTTTGTGTATCAGCTCAATAGGGCACAGGAAGAGCATACATTAAGGGCTGATTATACGAGCCTGCACTTACAGGGAGATCATTGTGGGCATGCAGCCCATGATTTTCTGCCCACTAAAAATGAAGTGATGGAAAATTTTGGGTTGCGCACTTATAATGTCCTGTGATGCATCCCTGAAGAGTGCAGGAATAATGGGATTTCTCATCCCATTAGTCTAATCTGATTCAAACTCAAAGTCCTCCAGAAAAAAGAAAAAAGCCTAGGGTTGTGTACTACGTACTCCCCTCACCCACTCTAATTGTAACACTTCTTCTGCGCCACTTTACATATTATATTACCAGCTAAGTGAAAACGAAACAGATATAGCAGCTCAAAACTGGACATCCATAAGGTGCCATGGGCCATCAGCAGTGGCAAAGTTGTACACAGCTACATTTTGTCAGCTCACAGTCTGCTTCACCCCTCACTCTGCTGTTACCATCAAGCCAGGAGATCAACCCTACTTCAGTGAAGGGTGTAGAAGGGAATGCCAGAAGCAGCACCAGAAATACCTAAAAATTAAGGTGCCAAGGAGCCACGGTGGCAGAGTGGTTAGCACTGCTGCCTCACGGCGCAAGGGTTTCAGGTTCAATTCTGACCTCAGGTGACTGTCTGTCTAGGGTCTATACATTCTTCCCGTGTCTGCATGGGTTTCCTTCGGGTGCTCTGGTTTCCTCCCACACTCCAAAGATGTGCGGGTTACATTGACTGGCCATGCTAAATGCCTGTTAGAGTCAAGGGATTAGCAGGGTGAGGGGATACGGCCTGGGTGAGATTGTTGTCGGTGCTAGCTCAATGGGCTGAATGGCCTCCTTCTGCATTGTAGGAATTCTATGATTCTAGCTTGTTGAAAATACAACACATTAGGTGGAAGCAGCATGCAATGGGCAGAGCTAAGAGATCCGACAGTCAATGAATCAATTCAAAGTTCTGCAGTCCTGCCACATTAATCTGGAAAAAAACTAACCTTCAAGGAAGCTCCGTAAATATCCCCAATGTCAACGGTGGGGGAGCCTTGCACAACAGTGCAAAAAACAAGATTAAAGTGATTGCAACCACCTTCAGCCAGAAGTACTGAGAGGGTAATCCATCTCAACTTCTCCCTGAGGTTCCCAGCAGAATCCAGTTTTCAACCAGTTCAACTTACTCCACATGACATCAAGAAACTGCTGAAGGAGCTGGATTCAGCAAAGGCTATGGGCCCTGTCAACATCCAAACTAGAATACTACAGACTTGTAATCCTGAACCAACCAGGCCCTAGCCAATCTGTTCCAATACAGTTACAACACTATCATCGACCTGACGATTGTCCAAACATTACTTGTTCACAAAAAAAGGACAACTCCAATCAGCTGAATTACCAGTCCAAGGCTAACGCCTGATTATCAGCAAAATAATGGACAGACCCTGCTAATCCCCTGACACTGATATTCTGTTTGGATTCTGTCAGGCCCCCTCAGTTCCTGATATCATTGCATTAACCATTGCATATTCCTAATACAATCTTGGTCCAAACATGGACAGAAGAGCTGAAGTCCAGAGATGAGGTGAGAGTGACTGCACTCAACATCAAGGCAGCCTTTGATCAAATGTGGCATCAAGGAACCAGAGCAAAACCGGGGTCAATGGGAATCAGGGAAAAAAATTTACTCTCATTAGAGTCATAACTAGTACAAGGAAAGATGGTTGTGGTCGTTGGAAATCAATCATCTCAGTCCTGGGGCAGGAGTTCCTCAGGGCAGTGTCCTAAGCCGAACCATCTTCAGCTGTTTCATCAATGCCCTTCCCTCCATCAAAAGGTCAGAGGTAGGGATGCTTGCTGATGGATACACAATGTTCAGCAACATTCACAATTCCTCAGATGCAGTACTGAAGGAGTTCATGTCCAAAATGCAGAAAGACATAGATAATATTCTGGTTTGGACTGATAAATGGATAGTAATATTTGCACCACAAACGTGCTGGGCAATGACTATCCCACACAAATGAGAATTTAACCATTGCCACTTGACATTCAATGGTATTACTATCGCTGAATCCCCCAATATAACAACTGAGGGCTACCATTGACCAGAAACTGAAATGGCACTGCCATACAAGTACTGTGGTTACAAGTACTGGTCAGAGATTGGGAATGCTATGGCAAGAAAATCATCTTCTGGTTCCCCAAAGCCTGTCCATAATCTACAAGCCTCAAGTCTGGAGTGTGATGGAATACTCTCGCCTTGCCTGGATGAGTGCATCTCCAACAACATGCAGGAAACTTAACATTTTCAAAGACAAAGCTGCCTGCTTTATTGGCATTCCATTTACCACTTTAAATATTCAATCCCTTTACTACTGGTGCACAGTAGCAGCAGTATATGTTATCCAGAAGATGTACTGCAGCACTCACAAAGGCTCTTTGGCAACACCTTCCAAGCTGGTGTCCTCTATAAGCTCAAAAGACAAAGGCAACAGATGTTTGGGAACACCACCACCTGCAAGCATCCCTCCAAAACTCACACCATCCTGATTTGGAACTACATTTTTGTTCTTTCACTGCCACTAGATCAAAATCCTGGAACTCAGTTCCTAACAACACTATAGTTGTATCTACACCAGATGGACTGCAGCAGTTCAAGAAGGCAGTGCATTATCACCTTCTCAAGGGCCATTAGAGATAAGCAACAAGTGCTGGCCTTGCCAACTATGCTCATATCCCATGAAAGGATAAAGAAGAATCTGAATGCACACCACACGCAGTTCTGGTCACCACACTACCAAAAGGATGTGGATGTTTTGGAGAGGGTGCAAAGAAGATTTACCAGGTTGCTTTGGTCTGGAGGGTTTCCTGTGTGAGGAGTGGTTGGATAAACTTGGATTGTTTTCACTGGAAAGACAGAGGTTGAAGGGCGACCTGATGAAAGTTTACAAAATTATGAGAGGCATAGTTAGGGTGGATGGTCAGAGGAATTTTCCCAGCGTGGAAAGGTTGACTACAAGAGGACGCAGGTTTAATGTGAGAAGGGGTAAATTTAGGAGAGACGAGCACACAGAGATGTTGGGTGCCTGAAACGCACTGCCACGGAGGTGATGAAAACAGGCACATTAGCAATGCTTGCGTTGTATCTTGATAGACACAGGAACGGGAGGTGAACAGGGGGATAGAAACCATGCATCGGCACAGGCTTGGTGGGCTGAAGAGCCCATTTCCGTTCTTATTTATGTTCTTTGCTTTGAAATCAATGACTTTGGCAGGTCCTGTGATCTGGGTTACTGATGAATTAGCCTTTCTTAAGCTTCTTACTTGCTTGTAACGATTGGGTTTGTTGCAAACTTGTATCTTACTAATATTGACCTTTAATTCTCATTATTTCATTATTTCATTTCCTGACTAGTTGAAATGTAAAGCAGACTTTTAAAACTGATAGTAGCCAATTGGATGATTTTAAATGATTTGGAGCCATTGCTGCAAAAGAATAATGGAGGTAGAGAAAAAATGAGTCTTTATTTTTAGCAAATCAGTGCAAAATAACTGAAAAATAGTGAATAATAAATGAAAGACAAAGGAAGAATGAATGTGTTTTGATAACTATTCCTTTTTATTCAGGTTTTCTAAAAGTATATTTAATGCTGTTACAAGAATAACACTTGTATTTTGTAGCATTATTTCTGTGCTGTTAAAGGAAATCTCGAATATCTGCCTATGTACTGAAATATGTAAAATAGGAGAAGGATGTTAGTCTGTGGAGCAAACCCAATTGACAATGTAGTGTGGAAGATGAGCTTGTAGCGTGCCTTGAAGGCAGTTTCCTTGAGCAATACATTATTGAACCAACTAGGATAAACTATTTTTATGCTCTTGTGCAATGAGGCAAACTCATAATGAAGGAAATAGAATCAAATTGTACAAATATTGTGACTAGAATTTCTTGACCTCCCCCCACCACCACCACCACCCCCCCTGCCCCTCACCCACACCAGCCAAAGCAAATTTTCCTGTGACTGATGCAGCTCACTATTTGCTGCCAGTGGGATCTCCCAGTCCCACCAAAGTCAATGGCAATTTGCAAGGCTTGCCAGTCCTGCTGCTGAGGAATCCACAATAGGGGTTGACTTCAGTGGGCCTTGGAGATCCCATCAGCAAGAAGGGCTGGAAAATCTTACCCTTTGTGTCTGTCTTTGCCGCAGAGGACGTAAATTTGTAAAGTGAATGTAAGCCATACTTCTGACTCTGATAAATAAACTTTAAAATGACATATCAAAAATAGAGGGCAACCAAGAGGCTATTAAAAGTGAGGAACTTAAAGTAGTTAATATCAGCAGAGAATGTAAGCACTAAAGAAACTTAAAAACTGACAAATCCCCATGACCTGATTGTCTACATCCTACCATTCTAAAAGCAACAGCTGAAGAGATAGTGGATGGAACGGTTAAAAATTTCCAAAACTCCCCAGCTGCCAGAATGGTCACGATTTTTTAGATGTAGATAAATGTATCACTGCTGTGTGAGAAAGGATGGGAAAAGGAAACAGGAATTACACATCAATTGGCCTTGTGTCAGTTGTTGTGGAAATGCTGGACTTTCTCATTCAGGAGGCCTCAGCAAAACACTTGGAAATTCAGAGCAAGATCCAACTGTGTCAACACAGTTTTACGAAAGAGCCATTGGCTGGGATTTTATGGCCGGGCAAAGCTCCTAAAATCCCACCCGAGGCCAACGGATAATTCTGTTGTGCAAGCCTCGCCCGCCCTGATTCTGGGGCAGGCATGCTGGTAAAATTCCGGCTTATTGTGTTTGACAAATCTATAGTTTTTATTGAGAATGTCACTACTAAAGATAAAGTGGTGTCAGCAGATATAGTATACTTGGGTTTTGAGATGACTTCAGCCAGACTAATGAGGTTGGTTTGTTAGAGTATGAATTACTTGATGAGCTCTTTCTCGACTGTCTGCCTGGCTACATTTGCGGCCAGGTGTCCCTGGAGAGGGAGCATGCAGTGTCCACGAGTGCAGTTGACACCTTCCGTGCCTGCTGGGCACCGCAGGGGCTGGGGTGTATTATAGACACTAACAATCACATTTTAATTTAATGTTTTAAGTTTCCTTTCAACTTTGTTTTTTGTTCGGGCTGCTCCCCCCTTCCTTTTGGGGGGCTGCCCCTTTTAATTTGTCCCTAAGTTAATTTGAGCTAGTTTATTTGGTTGGTGTCAAAAAGAGCTACCTGATGAGCCCTTTAAGTTGGTACCAGAAAAGAAGTATCTGATGAGTCCTAATTGATGGTTAAATCAGGGAGTCTGGTGCTCCCTATAAAAGGCAGGTATGTCACTCTCCCTGCCCGCATTCAGCAGGGAGCAACTGGAGAACTGGCTGTGTACAGATGTATGGTGTAAATAAAGTAACTTGGTGACGGGATTTTCACCTCCATGAAGCTATTACATGTTTCCACGTATAGGGTTAATATCATAGTTTTAATAGTTTTAATATAAAGGTTCATGCAGTTTGGGATTATATATTAGTATGGATAGAGGATTATTTAATGTACAAGAAGATTTGGGATAGATGGGACATTAAAAGCCAGCAGGCTGTGCAGTGCCACAAGGAAGCATGCTGGGGCCTCAGCTATTTACAATCTCTATTAATGACTTTGACATATAAACTAAAAGTAATGTATCCAGGTTTGTTGACAAAACAAAGCCAAGTGGGAATGTAAGCTGTCAGCAGGATACAAAGAGACTGCAAAAAGCTATAAACAGGTTATATGAGTGGGGGACAAAGATGGCAGATGGATTATAACATGGGAAAGTGTGAATGGGAAAGCAGAATACTTTTAAAAGGCTTGAATCTTTTTAAACATTGATGTTCAGAGAGACTTAAGTGGATGTAGATGAGAAACACAAAGTTAGAAACAAAACAGAAAATGTTGGAAAATATCAGCAAGTCTGACAGCACCTGTAGAGAGAGAATAGAGCCAACATTTTGAGTCTGGATAACTCTTTGTCCAATATAAAGTTAGCATGTAAATGCAGCAAGCAATTAGGGAGGTAAATGGCATGTTGGCCTTTATTGTAAGGGGACGGGAATACAGGGATAAGGAAGTTTTGTTTTAATTATGTAGGGCTTTCAGAAGACAACACCTGGAGTACTGAGTTCACTCATGGTCTCCATGTCATAGTGCAGTTCACTCGAATGGTTCTTGAATTGACAGATCTGTGCTATGATGACAGGCAGTGTAAATTAAGGAGAATGAGGGTTGCCCTCAGTGAATTATACAGAATTCTGAAAGAACTTTACAGGGTAGACACACAGAAGTTGGTTGGGACTTTATGGGGCATCAGGGACCATGCAGGGAGCTAGGGGAGAAAAACTATCAGGTGGGAGGGGTGGTAGTGATGGCATGCTTGACTCCTTCCCGCTGCTGCTGCCATTTTACAGCAGAAGGGAAGGCTGGTTATGGGCCTCTACCCACCTTCACTGGTATCTTACTATTAGCAGGTGGGCCATCCACCACCTAGGGGCACTGCTAGACAGGTAGTGGCAGCCTCCTTGTTGGCTTGTGCGGGCCCTTGTAATCGGGTGCCATGTGACCCAAGAAGGAACTCCCAGAAGAAAGGCTGCAGAAAGAGCCCCCTCATCCAGTGTCCCTTAAAGGAGTTGAGCTCTAATGCCAGGCAGTTAGTTGCCTGTTGTATATAAACTCAGGTTGGGGCACCCAGTGCCAGTCAAGGCAGTGTTGCTCTCAATTTTCCAGCTGCTGGAACAGGGTCACAGCATGTTCTCACATAGGCAGTGCTCGTGCCTGCTTATTTTAATTTCACCTAGCATTCTGTCCCTTTTGTATGTCTCCATCTACCCCCAGCCCCCCTCCCTGCTCAAATCTGATCTTTTCCTGCCTTAATTGTTTATGATCTTCTTAAATTCAAGGCCTAATGGTGCGGGGGTGTATCATTTTGGAATGTTATTCCTGGCTTTGGATGCCCTACATCTGAGGCAAAGATACGTTTCTGTGCTGCTTTGCTCAGCTTATAATCTCCCTATCTGAATTTATTGAGATCACTCATTTCTTTGTGCCAATTGTTGGTTGCTTTTCAGGGATACCCATTATGTGGAGATGATGGTGTTGGACTGGGATGGGCACATTAAGAAGTCTCACAACATCAGGTTAAAGTCCAGCAGGTTTATTTGGAATCATGTGCTTTCGAAGCGCTGCTCCTTCCTCAGGTGAGTGGAGAATGAGTGGTCCATTCATCTGAGGAAGGAGCAGGGCTCTGAAAGCTCGTGATTCCAAGTAAACCTGTTGGACTTTAACCTGGTGTTGTGAGACTTCTTACTTTTCAAAGGTTTAGGGGTGTTACTTAGATGGTTCAGAAGATCTATTTCTCCTGGGAAGATTTGGTTTTTCTCTCCCAGAAAGTCCGGTGCATTAGTATCTCTTGTAACACATCAGAGTTGAGTTTTGAATCCTTTATGAGTAACTTATGGATGCATCATCAATTTATTGTAGAGGTGGAAAAGTTCATTCAAGGTGCAGTCATTTGGTGTACAGAGTGACCCTGGCTGTCTGCTGACTGTTATAGTTATTCACTCACTGCTGTCACTGTTTGCAAGTGAAACAATGTCTGGGATGGAATAGGAATGGAGGGATAATTAAATGTAAAATTATAGGAGGAAATTTTTCCTTTCAAACGTAAGGCCTGCCAATTTTATGACGCACTGTAACTGTTATCTATAAAGGCGCAACTGTAGCTCAGTAATACTTAGAATCCTTTCAGTGCAGAAGCAGCCATTGAGTCTGCACCGCCTCTCCGAAAGAAAATCTAACCCAGGCCCTATCCCTGTAACCCCATGTATTTACTCCGCTAATCCCCCCTAAACTACACATTTTGGGATGCTAAGGGGCAACTTAGCATGGCCAATGCACCTCACCTGCTCATCTTTGGACTGCAGGAGGAAACCAGAGCACCCAGAGGAAACCCACAGCGGATATGGTGAGTATGTGCAAACTCTACACAGACAGTAACTCAAGGCCAGAATTGAACCCGGGTCCCCGGTGCTGTGAGGCAGCAGTGCTAGCCACTGTGCCACCATACTGCCCACATTTGCCTTTAAAAGCAGAGGTTCCAGACTTCCATCTACATAATCTTGAGCTGACCACCGATCTTTCTTCCACTTGGAATGTGGAATTCGGAAGTACATGTGGAAGTGATTTACCATGATGCTTCCAAAAAGCTGCTATTCCTGCAGCATTCCTGTAGCGATCACATTCTCAGTAATTGCGACAACTCAGAGATTTACAATGTATTATTTGTTACCAACATCATCTGCGACACATTCAAAGGCTGGGATTTTCCAGTCCTGCAGGGTCTGCCATGAGGGATTTGGCAGCCCAGTCAGATGTCCATTGACTCCCAGCAGGACTGGACGATCCCAGCGATACACGGGTCTGGAAAATCCGACCCAAAATTTCTTTCAAAAAGAAAAATAAAACAAAAAACTTTCAGCTAAACTCATTACACCAATTTTATTTTGTCTTACCTGGATATAGAGGAATAAAATTGTCATTTACAAAATATCTATGATACTAATTTTTTTATATATATATTCTTAGAGCCAAACTGACTAATGATAGGATTGAGATGCTATACACTTTCCTTAAATATTATGAGTCGGAACTTCACTATTTAATTAGCACAGTAGCTCTCACCCAGTGAAATAATATCAAAACATGGCATGTAGGAATAACCCATAATACAAAAAAATGTCAAAATAAATCAACCTGGAAAAATAAAGAGAAAAGGACAAATTTTAATAAATTTGGAATAAATAGTAATTTCAATATTGTATAAAAATAAAATGTTAAAAACACTGAAGTGGAAGCACAGAATACTTCCGACAAGGATGCATGAATAAACCCTTGTTGGGGAACGTTTCTGTGTTCATGGTCTCATGTGGCCCAACATAATAATGGATGGAGGGTCATTTTATGATATGTACACAATAAATCTTCCTAATATTTCAGTCAGAACCAATTAATGATGTTCTGAGCTCCGGCCTCAATTTTTATGATGAATCTTAACTTATTGGCCCGAATTCTCCGGCTATTCAGGTCCCACAGCCGTTGTCAGCAAGGACAGAGAATTTGGCGTTCAGCCAAACATTCATCTGCTGGTATGAATGGTGTCGGAGAATCCCGCCCTTTATTATGAGTGGAGATTCAGCAGGTTGATGCCTGGAGCTGGATGAAGCAAACTTAAAAATAGGTGGAATGATCCTCCCTCCCCAACCCTCTCCATTCATGCCAGCAATATCTTTGCATACACGCACACATCACACCCACACCACACACGCACACACACACATGCACCCAAAAAAGATCAGATTCTCATTCATGCAAAGGATGGTACGATGTCCTCGGGGTTCAGGATAGATAGTGATTTATAGCTTTTGAACAATTGAACTGGCCCGCTCCTCAGCTGAAGTGTGAGTGAATGGATCAGTAAGACTGCACCAGACTTGTCAGCCTCTTCGAAGTAAGTGACTTCCCCTGCACAACAAAAGCAAAAGAGAATTATGGAATTAGGATGCTGCACTCTGTCGCTTCCAGAAAAATAATCTCAAAAACACATAGACCAATATTAGCACTGAATACGTTACCATAAATATAAGACATTCGAACCATTAAACATTATCCATGACATACATGAAAGACACATATGACAACAGAATAGCAAATGCTTACACTTACAGTTGCACAAAGGATAGTTCACTTTCCTATTATTGCTTTTCACTAATCCTCCTCTCATCTTAATTAAAAGTGGGACCAAATTTTTCTCCAAAATGCACCTAATAGTCATGAGAAAACTAAAGTTCGCAACACCTCTGAAAACTGAACAAATATTTACTTCATTAGGAGATGCACTGTGGTATATGCTTTCTGTCTAGGATGGCTCCACACTAGAAAATAAGGAGCACAATGGGACTCTAAACCGATGAGACAGAAACTAAACTTGCCTTAAATATCTCTTGCTGCACAGGATGTCACTGTGCGCACAAATTAATGAGCCTAACATTATTAGTTCTCTGTTCTTGATGTCCTTTGTTCTCATTTCTTTCTAGCATGTTGATCGATTCCTGAAATGAACTAAGATGCCACTATTCCTGTCCTCAGGCTGTACTCATTTCTAGAAACCACCAACAGCTTGTGAGAGTTTGCTGACTTATTTATAGGTGCATGGGCGCAGCAGAAATTAGTATTGTTTGGTACAATTTATAGCATCTGCTTTATGTGGATTTCTTAGTTATGCTATTAATGATGTTTGAAATACGAACACGGACAAAACAAAATCATATACAAAGGACTTATTTATCAGAAGCCTGTCAAATAAAATTAACAGGCATCAAAATACAATGGTTCAGATTTTTCTGTTCAATATTGGTGACCGGACTCATCACTGACCTCAAAGAAAGCTACCACCAAAGACCTAACAAACGCTGAGGAATTGGTTGCACTTTTTTTTGCTCTTAAAAAGAATCTAACACAAATCAGGCAGGCTAAGTAGCCAATCACAAGGAAGAATCCCCAAGGACAGCAAACTAGGAAGCAGCAAGTAGGTTTCATCATTCGCTCCTTCTAATTTTACAGAATGTGAGTTGAAGATTGAGATACGTGACTAAGGTAGAAGCTAATATATCACAAACAAACTTTAAAAGAAAATTATCTTACAAATCTTTTGAATTTTTAATTGTGAAATGGAATGGATAGTGGAGATATTTCACACATACAGAATAGATTTTAGGCTCAAAGAGGCTGTAATTATGACTTCGTTTGGCATCAGCGACCCAGTTATTCCCCACTCAAAAAGGTGTAATTCAGTCAAGAGTTTTAACTGTTGGAAAGACATAGAAATTGGATGCTTGCATCAATTCAGTGATTTCAAAGTGATTTCCAAGTGTGAGTTCTTTAACAGTGCACCCTGTGAAGGAGCAGGGAATCTCTGATATCAACTTCGGGATTTTTGTGTCACATAGTGCAATTGCAGATGCCACCAATTGCCTTGATTTTCACAGAGTAGTGATGGCAATCACCAGCAGTTTTGTGGTCAATACAACCACAAAATCTGGGTCAACAGAAATGGGCTGAGCTCACTTGAGATATGGAAGTCATTTATGCCACAGGGTCACAGATCCCATCTGTCACAGGAATCATAGTGGGTGGGACACAGGGCATGCAAAGGTCCATTGACCTTGGGTGGGATTTTCTGGTCTTGGGGCAAGTGTGGCCAGAAAATCCTGCCCCATATGTTTCCTGCTCTCTGTGTGGAGTTAACCCAGCATCCAACATTTAAAAGTGTTATCACACCACAAGTGTATTTCATGGAATCAAAGAATTTCTACAGTGCAGAAGGAGGCCATTTGGCCCATTGAACCTGCATTGACCACAATCCCACCCAGGCCTAATCCTTATAATCCTACATATTTATCCTGCTAATCCCCCTGACACTAAGCGGCAATTTAGCCTGGCCAATCCACCTAACCTGCATATCTTTGGACTGTGGGAGGAAACTGGAACAGCCGGAGGAAACCCACGCAAATGTGGGAAGAACGTGCAAACTGCACACAAGCAGTGGCCTGAGGCTGGAATTGAAACCCGGGCCCTGGCACTGTGAGACAGCAATGCTAACAACATGTGGCCCATTTTTAGTTCTATTATTTTTTTAAATGCAACCTGTGGAGCACATTCGTTCTGGGATTTGGGAAAATGGGAAAATCTTTCGAGTAGATATATGTGAAAAGCTATGGTGCAGCCCTTATTATATGGAAACATTTATTTTAATTTTCGATACTACAATCTTCCTGATGTCTGATTTTCAGAGTCATTTGCTTCAAATGATAGGTTTGCGTAATTATTATTCCACGTTGTCTTATCCTCCTCCAAAAGAGAGCAAAAGGACTGACAACTCAAAGAGCTTTGAAGCAACTCAAGCGCTGAAATTTGTAGCTGTAAATGCCATTCTGCAAATATGCTTGAACTGTTTAATAAAATGCATGGATCAGACCACGAAACATTTACACAAGGAAACGGCCAGTTTATACGCACTTCCGAAACTGCAATTGGACATTGTGAAAGTAATTAATTCTGACATCAAAGTTGGGGATATGAAAACTGAAAGAAGGACATGCATTTATATAGCACTTTTCATGACCACCAGATGTCTCAAAGCACTTTACAACCAAGGAAGTTGTTCTTGAAGTGTGGTCAGTTTTGTAAATTAGGAATACGACGGATGATTTGTAAAAGGAGAGCCATTCCAGGCCAGTGGTCTTTGTTTTTTTTAAATTGTTCACCTGCAGACATATATTTGCCCTTGCGTAAGTCTAAATGTATCAATTTGTAAATCACAGGCTTCAACATAAAGATACCCTCTACGTATTTGTCAAAATAGCATTGCAAAATTTATGTTAAAAAAAAGGCCGACCATCGCATTGACTTTAAAGGGGACTAAACTGGAAGGCTGCTGAAATTGGGCATGGGGTTCACAATCAGCAATTAACTCAAGCCTGTTAAAATGATGCAGGCACTAGTAAACTTCATGCTGTGTGCTAATTATGATGATTGTGGTGTGCAACCCAGTGTTGAAAGCAGCGATAAGCAATTGCATGTTTCAGCAGGGGGGGTGGTTCATGTGAGGCACTTAAGGTTAGCCTGCACTACTTAAAGCTTGAATTCACTTCTTAAAGGCAATTTTTGGTTGCAGCAGGGGTTGGACGTGGTGAACGAGGAGTTAAAGACCAGGCAGAAAGCCTATTAAGAAAGATGCAGCAAGCCAGAGAGCAGGCCCCAGTTTCTCCCGTGCTGGGCTGCAGGTGCAGAGGTAAGAGAGGTCCTCTTCACTCAGGGTCCAAGTCACCCTCTGGGCAGATACTAAGAATGTAATGAGAGCTGGCAACCGTTGTGGTCAATGACGGCAGTCTAGCCTCAGGGAGCTGGGTACAGTGCTGGAAGATATTCAGTGCCCTGACATGAGAGATTGAGGTCAATGAATGCATCTTTATGGGCCTTATCCTGTCCATGGCACCACTTGCCTTACATGCTACTCCATTCATCATAGCCCCATCACGCACCTCCAAACAATCTCTATCAACCAAGACACATACCTCACGTCTCAGCTTATACAATATTCTATGTTTGAAGGGACATCACTCACACACATTGCACCATACTCACTAACACATTTCCCTTTTCTCTTGCTGGACAATGTGGCCCATAATCTATTGCTAACTGGTGGGAGTGGGGAGTGGGGGGGTTTGGGATTGCGGGGGAGGGCGGTGTGGAGGTAGGGGGTGGGGTTAGGGGGTAGGAGTGGGGGTGGGCACAGCTCAATGTGTTCACCATCATAGAGAAAACAGTGCTGGAAATCATTGGAACAGCTGACATTAAAGTGGTGGCCAACATTGGGGCTGAAATCGGAGACCATGGCATGTTCCTGATGAACTCACCTTCTCACCTCCCTCACCCAGCAATGTGCTATCATTTACAATATGCATACTGTGTAGTCATACACTTCTTGCATTGTCTCTTTCCCTTATCTCAATCTTGCTCTTGTGCTTTTACAGAATTTCAGAATACAAAATCTGCTGCTTGGTAGGCTGGTTTTACAGGAGACTGAAGGTCCAGAGGAAGGAGAGCTTGATGAAGAGGGAACACCATCATCGATCTGCCACCTGCAGCCACCAACCCGGATCTTGGCATTGCACCCACTTCAGAGGGTAAGTTATAGAGGCAGCAACTGTACAGGGAACTGGTGAGGCCGCAGCTGGAGTACTGTGTGCAGTTTTGGTCGCCGCACTGACGCAAGGATATTTTGGCCTTGGAGGGAGTGCAGAGGAGGTTCACTAGGCTGATACCGGAGTTGAGGGGGTTGAGCTATGAGGAGAGGCTGAATAAACTAGGCTTGTAGTTGTTAGTGTTTAGAAGGATGAGGGGAGATCTCATTGAGACGTACAAGATGATGAAAGGGATGGATAGGGTAGAGGTGGAGAGGTTCTTCCCGCTCAGAAAGGGCAGCAGGACTAGAGGGCACAGCCTCAAGATAAGGGGGGGGGCAGTTTAGAACGGAGTTGAGGAGGAACTTCTTCACTCAAAGGGTGGTGAATCTCTGGAATTCTCTGCCCGTTGAAGTGGTGGAGGCTGCCTCGCTAAATATATTTAAGACACGAGTAAATCGGTTTTTGGTAGGCAAGGGGATTAAGGGTTATGGGGAGAAGGCGGGAAAGTGGAACTGAGCCACTTCAGATCAGCCATGATCTTATTGAATGGCGGGGCAGGCTCGAAGGGCTAGATGGCCTACTCCTGCTCCTATTTCTTACGTTCTTATGTACCCACGCAGTAAGTGAGTGGCCTGCAGCCAGGGGCAAGGAAAAGGGTGGCACATCTGCCAATTTTGTGAAGGATAATATTCTGCTTTTGAGAGGGGGAGAATTGCAGAGTCATAATAGTACAGGAGGAAACCATGTGGCCCATAAAAGTCCATGCTATCTCCCTACAGAGCAATCCAGTCAGTCCCACCTCCTACCGCAATTGCCATAATCACGCAAATTTATTTCTCTCAAATCATTATTAAATTTTATCTTTAAAAGCATTAGTCATGGTTACTATATTTACATCAATGGTGTGTCTATAGGAGAGTGCTGATGAATCTAAGATGTTTTGTGTATGAGTTGGTCTGCCTCTGTCAAGGAACATGAAGGAACCAACTCCAACTTGGCATAAGACAACAAGCAGGCCTTTCAGGCCACACTTTCCAGTGTGGAAGTGGTGACTACTTCCACAACAGCATTTCAACCTGTGACTATAATGATGATTCCGATCGTCAATCTTTCAGCCTCCATAGCAGCACAAGTAGCAGCAATGGTGTGTTGCCGAGGAAACTCAGACTGATGCATGAAACTCGGACTGTTATCCTCATAGCTGCAACACCAGTGTTCCAATGGGCTTTCAGAGTCTCAGCGCAGTTGGGCAATCTGTCTTCCAACAGATTACTAGGATCCCTGAGGCTCTGCACTGGGGGATTAGCAGTGGAAAGTACTGAATATGAACACTAACATAGGCAAACACAGCTAGACTAAGGGAATGCACAAGGACAATGAGTTGCGTTTGTATGAAATATTGGATGTTTTGTTGAATAACGTTGATCTGGATTGTTCTTTCATGGTAACTTTATTTCAGGGACATGGTCAGACTAAGGCAATGATGACCATATCTTATGGTTGTTAAGGTGTGAGGTGTGGATCTGAGGCTGTACTCATGGGAACCAGAATTGAATTAAATTATATACTCATGTAGTGCTCATCCAGAACATGGATGCACTTGTTACCTACTCCTTTTCTCCCCCTAATCCATCTATCCCTGTTCTTCCATGGTGGGAAGGGTTGTGCCCTCATGATGGCCAGGTTTGGATGGTGCAGCAGACCACCACCGACTAAGGCCCCTCTGCTGAATATTGAAGGGCTTCTCCAGATCAGTTGAGGCCAATGGAATGTTTGCTTCAGGCCCCCAATCACTTGCTCAGTGATGTCTCTCGCAGCAGTATGGTTGTCATTGGCCATTTGTGATTGGGTTGCAGAGTGGTAGCAGGAGCCTGGCATTCAGTGGCCACCCTTCAGTCTGAGGTGATGGCTGACAGATTGATTGAAGAGTAGACAGGGTGCAGAATGATTTCATTACAGCTGCTGTCAGGATAGCAGGATTTCGTGAACATGGTATACTGAGCTTGGCTCAACTGTACCTTCAGTGAGTGATAAGATGTACTGAAACTGCACAGATTAACATTAAAGTTTGTGCTCACAAAGCCACATGTTACAATCGATGGCACCCTGCACCATGAAGAAGCTTGCTTTCCTTGCAAGATTTCAGTACTGGGCTGTTTCACGCTGTTCAAAGAGAACACCATGAACTACGGAATGAGGATGCAGGGTAGACCATTTAGGATGGAGATGAGGAGACATTTCTTCACCCAAAGAGTGGTGAGGCTGTGGAACTCATTACCATAGGAAGCAGTTGATGCAACAACATTAAATGTATTCAAGAGGTGGCTAGATATAGCACTTAGGCGCAAAGGTTATGGGGAGAAAGCAGGATTAGGCTACTGAGTTGGACGATCAGCCATGAGCAGATTTGAAGGGCCGAATGGCTACCTCCTGCTCCTATCTTCTATGTTTTCATGTAATTTCTCTGTCCTGACATAAGGTGTCTGTGTCACTTCTCTCCTGCAATGGGTGGTGAACTGGGAGATATCAGAAATGTCAACTGCACCGGTCTGGAAGGAACACTGCAAAGGATGTGAAAAGAAGCACGATCACCTTTACTGCAACTGGCAGTGCAGATCTTGGCCCTGCTCTGAGGCTACAGATTTGGCTTTGAGCAGTGCCTGGGTTCAGCGAGCACCTTCATGAATTACAGACAATGAAGGCATTGCTCCGGCTTAGGTGGAGAAGTGGAAGACCATAGGTAATTCAGTCCTCCAACTGAGGTCCCTCTTCTCTCTCATTCCCCTCCCTTTGCTTGTCTTCTTCTTGATTGCTTCTGCACCATCTCCATTTCACACTACAGCCCGTGAAGGCAGGGTGCTACTCTGGAACTCATGAATGGGAACAAATGTAGCCTTCAGAACCCTTATAGTAATAAATCTGGATTTTACCAATAGTAAAGAACTCCTCAAAGTGCTCAGCGTTTCCACAAACTCAGTGGAACCAGTGGTAGTAACAACAACTAGCCAACAATCTGATAATGATCCTTTTCATGAGCAGTAGTGAAGGAGAAGGGGATTGGTTGCTGTGCTCCTTCGAGGTGCACAGTACGAAGGCTCACAACATCAGGTTAAAATCTAACAGGTTTATTTAGTAGCACGAGCTTTTGGAGTGCACCTACTTCATTGGGGCAGTGACTCACCTGATGAAGTAGCAGCGCTCCGAAAGCTCGTGCTACCAAATAAACCTGTTGGACTTTAACCTGGTATTGTGAGACTTCTCACTGTGCCCACCCCAGTCCAAAGCCGGCATCTCCGCATCATGCTTCATGTGTGGCAGTGTGTGTTTAAGGGAGGGTATTAGCCGGAGCAGCACGGTCCAAACTGGCAGCTTCAGGCTGATTGACATCACAATCTGCCTGCTTCTGGCACACGCGTGTAACATTCATGCTAATATCCTCACCAAGATGGTACTCAACAGCATCGGGGATCAGTGGAAGTGGCAAGGGCACAATTTTGACATGAAACGGCATTCATAGCAGCAGAACTAATTTTGAGATCAGTTCTTCTATATTGCACATCCAGAAAAATAATTATATCTGTATTGAATTTAGTGGGGCGAGTTTTCCCGTTCTGTCCGCCCTGGGAATTGAAGCAGGCGAGGGGCGGACCATGGAAAGATCCGTTGACCTCAGGCAGGATTTCCTGGTTTTGGGGGGAGCCTGGTTGGAAAATCCTACCCATTGCATTTCCATCAATGATATTGTGTATATCCAACAACTGTGTCATGTTCATCAGGATTAATAACTATTTTTCTACGATCATATGACAACAATACTCCAATGCACAGAAAAAACACAGATTTACACAATAAGAAAATAATGCACAGTATGGTGGGAAACAAAATTACAGGAACTTAAAAGAATAACATGGAAGAAGGGAAAATGTACAAACTATCGAGACTACAACTTGATAAGTTTTCCTTCGTGAGGAATCCATCTATAGTCGGATTATCAGTTATGTTTGTAATGCTCCCCTAGTTTATCACTCCTCTAGTTACTATTTTTATCCTGAAGTGTAACCTTGCACGGTGCACATGTTACCATTTTTTACAGGAACTTCACAAAGTTATAATTCAAGATCTACATTCAAAATAAGGTTCATATTCAATATACTCATTGGTAAAAGAAGTTTAGGTGCCATTGCATGACAGCACAAAGCACAGAACTGACCCACAGTGTGGTCACTGAGTAACAAGTTCACACCTGCTTGGTAGTATGCGAGAAATTTAGATATCATGAAGTTTTAAGTTTATTTATTCATGTCGCAATTAGGCTTATATTAACGCTGCAATAAAGTTATTGTGAAAGTCCCTGAGTTGCCACACTCTGGCACCTGTTCGGGTGCACTGAGGAGAACTTAGCATGGCCCACTGCTTCTAATCAGCATATCTTTCAGACAATGGGAGGAAGCCAGAGCACCTGGATGAAATCCACACGGACATGGTGAGAACATGCAAACTCCACACAGACAGTGGGAATTGAACCTGGGTCCCTGGCGCTGTGAGGCAGCAGTGGTAGACTGTGCCACCCTGACGTTGAATGACGAAGAGGCTCAGACATTGTCCTTTGTCTCTGATGCCTTAATTTTAAATCCCACCCAGAAGTCATGGCTGAATATGAAGCTCTGATGTGGGAGATATTTAGATGACTCAAAATGTCACAAGGATTCAGCACATAGTTTTATAGAATACCTACAGTGCAGGAGAAGCCATTGTGTTTGCATCTAGCCTGCCCTATCCCCATAACCCCACACATTTCCCATGGCTGTTCCATCTAACCTACACACCTTGGGACACTAAGGGACAATTTCGCATGGCCAATCCATCTAACCTGCACATCTTTGGACTGTGGGAGGAAACTGGAGCACCTGCAGGGAATCCACTGGGGAGTATGTGCAAACTCCACATATACAGTCACTCGAGGCCAGAATTGAACCCAGCTCTCTGGAGCTGTGAGGCAGTGGTGTTGAGTGCCAAATATTCCATTCTCGGTGGCAATGGTGATGGGGTGTATGACATCAGAGAATTCCAGCTGTTGCTCACTCCACCCTGGAAGAAGCCCAATACAAGCAAATTGACAGGTATGGTCATTTTTACAACCACTGGCCATGGCTCCTTGCCCTTTTCCAGGCTGCTGTTTAACAGGTGACAGATTTCACTGAGAACTTTCATCATGAGACAAAGACCACCTACTGGCCACTAGTGCAGGTGATGTGGGTTCAGCCCACCATCTGGAGAACCATTGGGAAATCTGCGTCACCTCTCCACGGGGTGCCTAATGCTATTTAAGTGTGATCAGAGCTTCCATAGAACGATATCCCTGGCAGGTTGGAAATCCCAGTGGCAAGAGCCGCCAGCCAATCAGAGACTGTCAGCTGTGTGTTACAGCAGCACCATCAGGATGAATGGCCACTGCTGGTAATGCAGGGAGAACTTCGCCAAGCATCATCCGCTGGATCTGTGGAGACAGGTGAGTGTGGGCATGTTGGATCATGGAGAGGGCAGTCACTGGAGAGGGAAGGAGAGGGATAGTTGGATGTAAAAGTAAGGGGAGGGGAGTGGATCTCTGTGGCCATCCCTTCCCTTTTCGAAGCTGAATCCCTTGAGGGAACACTACATCCCTTTGAAAGAGGGGCCCCTGAGAGGCTGCAGGCAAACCCGACAGGGTTTGCTGGGCAACACTTCAAGAGGCATGGGAGTCCCATATATGGGGAATTCCTGAGCCAGCACTAAATCCTGGTGGGCTCAGGAATAATGATATTTAAGTAGCTCATTAATTAGCCAGCGGACTGATTCCCCAGCTTGACCCATTCCCACTGCTGATTAAACAGTATGAAGGAGAATCTGGCCTCTCATGTTATTATACAGGTCTGGCTGCCACCCAGCCTGCTCTGGTGGGCTCCATTAAACATTACTCACTGAAGGAGAAATGAAAGAAATGCTCCCTGTGTGGCTTTGACTTGCTAATGAGACTCCTTCTCCCCTTCTCTCGCTCCAAGAAATTTGAGCTGCTGTGCCGACCCTCCCTCATCATGCTGCAGACCAATAAAGATAGAAACCACAACACTTACGGCTGGGAGAAACTGCTGTGAGCAGAACCTTTGAAGTAGAGAACCAAAGTCTTCATTATGGACCATACCACTCCCTGTAGACTTCTCAGACTGTAAGTAGCAGAAGACATTGCCAAGCACCTCAACTAACTCAGCAATAGCCAACAGAAATCAATCAACTAACACAAAAGCAGTCAATGATCTATCTGCTATGTGCCTAACATCCGCACTAATAAACTGCTCAAAATGGCATGTAAATGCTACTTTGGACCCAAATAGACACCTATAGTGCCAAAAATGCAAAAACAAACTGCACAATCCAATTGTGGACTTGCTATCTCTTTTATAGGGATTCTAATGTTCCTAAAATGTAGATTGGTGACTGGAAAGCTACCAGCAACTGCAATCCAGGCCATTTTGCCTCTCTAATCATGGCCTGCCCTAGTTGAAATGAGCAAACACAGCAGAGACCCAGGATTTTCCTATTTTGCATTTCTTAGTAACTCACTGGATTAAACAAGTGACGACTCACACTTTTGTTTTGACTCCTTAATTCTATTTAACTGTTGATGTGTCCACTGTTACATCACAGATATTCCGTACTTTCCTTTTTAGTACTTGTCAATGGTCCTCTAAGTTTCAGACGATCTGCTCTGATTCAACTCAGAGCAGCATGGTGGCACAGCGATTAGCACTGTTACCTTGCAGCGCCAGGGACCCGGGTTCAATTCAGCCTCAGGTGATTATCTGTGGAGAGTTTACACGTTTTCCCCGCGTCTGCGAGGGTTTCCTCCACTTTCCTCCCCTACTCCAAGGATGTGCAGGTTAGGTGGATTGGCCATGCTACATTACCCATGGGCGGGGCGGTGGAGGTTAGTGGGCGGAACATGAACTATGGAAAGGTCTGTTGACCGTAGGCAGGATTTTCCAGCCTCGGATTGAAGGTGGCTGGAAAACCCCGTCCTTAGTGTCAAGGGGATTAGTGGGGTAAACAGATGGGCTTAAAGGCTAGGGTGGGATTGTTGTTGGTGCAGCTTTGATGGGCCGAATAGTCTCTTTCGGCACTGTCGGGATTCTATGAAGATGTGATTGTGGGTGCAATAATGGCCAGCTAGACATCCCCTTCAATGTTTTTATAATCCAATCTATTTACTATATTTGATCAAGTCGTTAATGTTACAGGAACCTTTGGTGTTCATCTGACATGGGTTTGCAATGATTTTACCAGAATTCACAAAAAGGAAATGAAATATAGTGGCTAATAAATATTTTCAAGAGATATTAAACTTTAATAATAACTCAGTTGAAAGGTCAGCTGCAATTAAACTATCTCAAGAATGCTTCAGTTGTTAATAAAACTATGGATGCTTGTGAATCAGCTGGGGAGTTCCCTGTGGAACGTGGATTCTCCTTTAAACTCCCGCACACTCGTTGGAACTGTTCAGAAGGATTGCAAGATCTTACTTGGTCCTGTTCTTTTCTATATAATAAAAAAACTACATGACTGTGCGCTCCCTTGCAAATACTGGCGTCAATTCCAAATTGATTTCAATAGCAGTTCTTACAAATATATCCACAGAGATCCAAATTTATTTTCTTAAGAAGAAATATTTAGTCATCTGTATAAGCAAAGTCCACATTTTTTATAAGACAAGAACTGGCAGACCAGTGTATTTTGTTTTGAAAGTAACACTATAAAACTTTTAGCCCTTTACAAGATCCAAAATAAGGTATGATTCCATGATCTTGGGTTCCGAGTGAATTGCTAGTATTGCAGAAGCATGGTGGGGAATCTGGTTACAACACTGTAGCCCTTCTTCTCCAACCTGGGTTCTCTGGACTGCAAGTTTATGATGTGTCCCTCTTTAGCCACACATCAATAATAGTGAAATGTTTTGGCTGGTAAAGGCTGGAGATATAGAACGGACTTCATGGACTGAAGTTAAACAGAAAGAAACTGAAAAGAAAATATGTTAAGATTGGGTTTGATCGCTCATCAATAGCAAATCCAACCCAATGAGTTGTCCGGGGCTGACTCATTTTGCTATTTCAAATACATCCTCAATTTCTCTCTAAACCTTCAAACATCTGCATTGATGGATTGCTTTATGAGGCCGCATAAGCAGGTTTCTATAAAAGGTGACCTAATGCGCTGTCATTGGATGAGGCAGTGACATTTTAGTCGACACTTGGATCAGTTCTCCATGTTTGCTGACTGCAGGCTTTGTATGGGTTTGACACTGAAATCACACTGAATTGACACAGACTGTGAAGTATAACTGCAGGTCTGTTGGCATGATTGGGGAGGCAATGGCCCAGTGGTATTATCGCTAGACTATTAATCCAGGAACTCAGCCGATGTTCTAAGGACTCGGTTTCGAATCCTGCCACAGCAAGTGGTGGAATTTGAATTCAATAAAAAAAATCTAGAATTAAGAATTTACCAATGATCATGAAACCATTGTTGATTGCCAGAAAACCCCAATTGGTTCATTAATGTCCTTTAGGGAAAAACATCTGCCGTCCTTACCCTGTCTGTGTTTCCAGAACAATGTGGTTGACTCTCAATTGCCCTCCAAGGGAAACTAGGGATGGACAATAAATGCTGGCTAGCCAGTGTCATTCATGTCCCATGAATGAATAAAAAAAAGATTTGGTTCAATAGAATTGGACGGATAATATAACTCACAGCCAATATTGGACTATTTTGAACATTATTGCAAGGTTAGCAAAAGGCTAACTGTCCCATTGTCAGTGTTTGGAGTCAGTAAAAGCTTAAAGTTTATTTCTTAGTGGCACAAGTAGTGGCACACATTAACACTGCAATGAAGTTACTGTGAAAGTCCCCTAGTTGCCATGCTCCAGTGCCTGTTTGGGTACACTGGTGGAGAATTTAGCATGGTCAATGCACCTAACCGGTACATTGGGAGGAAAGCAGAGCACCCGGAGGAAACCCATGCAAGGATGGGGAGAATGTGCAGGCTCCACAGACAGTGACCCAACCCAGGTCCCTGGTGCTGTGAGGCAGCAGTGCTAACCACTGTGCCATCATGCCATCCATTTGCATAAGTCTGCATTTTAAGAGCTCCACTTTTCCGGAGCTATGAAGCTGATAGGACATTGGGCCTGTAAGTATCCTGAAGAAATAAAAAAATGGCAGTGACATTCCTTTAGAATCTTCAGGCTTTCTCTTCATTTTCTCAAGATTTAGACTTTAGGGATATCCAATAACAATTATAAATTGCCTGTTTAATAATATGTCTTCAGAGGCAGAAGTCCCTTCCCCAGAATCCCTTTATTTATAATTCCAACAGCAGTACACAGAGTGCTATCAGTTAGCGGACTACCTTCAGGAGTGCCAGAGGTATTGACACTCCCGGTTAAATATAAGGAAAAAACTCCTTGATTGGCCCATCAATTGACTCCTTAATCGAGGAGTTCATATTCCAATTGGCCAATCTCAATGGCCTGATTGAAATCATTACAAATTCTTTACTCTGTTGAGTGGCACAATCAGTGGTTCTGATCGTGAGGCCAGTCACATTTGGTGATGGGTATTGACCACAGGGTGGCTTCCTTCCAAGGTTCTGATGATTGTTGGAATGCAATTGAATATAAAAGTAGGGAGGTCTTGCTGCGGCTGTATAGGGCATTGGTGAGGCAGCAGCTGGAGTACTGTGTGCAGTTTTGGGCGCCGCACCTGTGCAAAGATATTTTGGCCTTGGAGAGAGTGCAGAGGAGGTTTACTAGGCTGATGCCGGAGTTGAGGGGGTTGAGCTATGAGGAGAGGCTGAATAAACTAGGCTTGTACTCGTTAGAGTTTAGAAGAATGAGGGGAGATCTCATTGAGATGTATAAGATGATGAATGGGATGGATAGGATAGAGGTGGAGAGACTCTTCCCGCTCAAAAAAGACAGTAGGACTAGGGGGAACAGCCTCAAGATAAAGGGGGGGGGGTGGTTTAGAACGGAGTTGAGGAGGAACTTCTTCACTCAAAGGGTGGTGAATCTCTGGAATTCTCTGCCCGTTGAAGTGGTGGAGGCTGCCTCGCTAAATATTTTTAAGACGCAGGTTGATGGGTTTTTGATAAGAGAGGGGATTAAGGGTTATGGGGAGAGGGCGAGAAAGTGGAACTGAGCCACGACAGATCAGCCATGATCTTATTGAATGGCGGGGCAGGCTCGAAGGGCTAGATGGCCTACTCCTGCTCCTATTTCTTATGTTTCTTATGTTTCTTATGCAAAGAGATGTCGTCATTTTCAAGTTGACCGATGTTATAATTGGAATCGAGGGGAGAAGGCAAAATATAGCAGACGTGACTAGTGGAGTGACTAGTGGTGACTATTGGTGACAAGTGGAGTGCCGCAGGGATCGGTGCTGGGGCCTCAACTATTTACCATTTATATAGATGATCGGGAGGAGGGGGCTGAGTGTCGAAATTTGCTGATGACACGAAGATAAGTGGAAAAGCAAATTGTGCGGAGGATGTGGAAAGTCTGCAGAGGGATCTAGATAGGCTGAACGAGTGGGCGAGGACCTGGCAGATGGAGTACAATGTTAGCAAGTGTGAGGTTATCCACTTTGGCAGGAATAATAGTAGGAGGGATTACTATTTAAAGGGCGAAAAGCTGCAGCATGTTACGGTGCAGAGGGACCTGGGGGTCCTTGTGCATGAGTCGCAAAAACCCAGTCTGCAGGTGATCAAGAAGGCGAATGGGATGCTGGCCTTTATAGCGAGGGGGAAAGAATATAAAAGCAGGGAGGTCTTGCTGCGACTGTACAGGGCACTGGTGAGGCCGCAGCTGGAGTACTGTGTGCAGTTTTAGTTGCTGCACTTGCGCAAGGATATTTTGGCCTTGGAGGGAGTGCAGAGGAGGTTCACTAGGCTGATACCAGAGATGAGGGGTTGGACTATGAAGAGAGGCTGAATAGACTGGGTCTGTACTCGTTGGAGTTTAGAAGGATGAGGGGGGATCTTATAGAGACGTATAAGATAATGAAGGGGATGGATAGGGTAGAGGTAGAGAGATTCTTCCTGCTCAGAAAGGACAGCAGGACGAGAGGGCACAGCCTCAAGATAAGGGGAGGGCAGTTTAGAACGGAGTTGAGGAGGAACTTCTCCACTCAAAGGGTGGTGAATCTCTGGAATTCTCTGCCCGTTGAAGTGGTGGAGGCTATCTCGCTAAATATATTTAAGACACAGGTGGATAGGTTTTTGGTAGGCAAGGGAATTAAGGGTTATGGGGAGAAAGCGGGAAAGTGGAACTGAGCCACTTCAGATCAGCCATGATCTTACTGAATGGTGGGGCAGGCTCGAAGGGCTAGATGGCCTACTCCTGCTCCTATTTCTAATGTTCTTATGTTCTTACGTGTAACAAGAGAAATAAACACAGCAAGATAGACAAGGAAACCAAGTTAACTTGGAAGGCTGAAAATTAAATCAAAAAGGAAGGAATGTAAGATAAATTTAAAGAAAAAGATAAGAAAGAACAGTAAATGAACAGTGGCAGAAAAAAAATGAAAGGAAAGGAGAATGCTTATACAAAATACAATCAAAAGGGCTTCTAATTGCTGCAGTGTTGGAACTCCTGGTCAAATCTCAATCACAGCTAACATCTGTGGTTTACTTGCTTCTGCTCATTGAGTGAGGAACTGGGTAATAGTTGAATAGTTTTGTGTAACATGAACATGCTTACTGTGAGGAGCGCAGTGGTGAGATAGACTGAGATTTGTTGAGTTACACTATGTCCCTGCCTGTCAACTGAGGAGCATCAAATGCATGCGGAGAGAAGAAGTTAAGAAATATATACGAAAGGAAGTGTGAAATGGATGATCAGTGACAACATGAAGAGTGATGGATATTTAAAGATTAGATGTGAAGCAAGTGCAGAATTCAGGATGCAAATTGTATTGATACACTTGTGGGACTTTAGCTGCTGCAACAATACACTGAACAATGAATCTTGGAATGTCGGTGGTCCATGAACATTAAAATTGGAGATACTTTATGCCGCAACAAGAACAGAAAATGCTGGAAAATCTCAGCAGGTCTGACAGCATCCGTAAGTGAGAGAATAGAGCCAACGTTTCGAGTCTGGCTGACCCGTTGTCAGAGCGGATGGAGCACTGATGAAGGGTCATACAGACCTGAAACATTGGCTCTATTCTCTCTTCACAGATGCTGTAAGAAGTCCCACAACACCAGGTTAAAGTCCAACAGGTTTATTTGGAATCACGAGCTTTCGGAATGCTGTTCCTTCATCAGGTGAGTTACTCACCTGATGAAGGAGCAGCACTCTGAAAGCTCGTGATTCCAAATAAACCTGTTGGACTTTACCCTGGTGTTGTGAGACTTCTTACCATGTCCACCCCAGTCCAACGCCGGCATGTCCATATCATGGATTCCACCGATGCTGTCAGACACGCTGAGATTTTCTGTTTTTGTTTCAGACTCCAGCCGTATTTCGCTTTTATATTTTGCCACGCCTATTGTATTTAGATTTCTCTTCTTGTGCAATTTCAAAGACTATTGTGAACATTCCTGAGACTGTTGGATTTATTTTTAGCTCCCTGAACCATTTATCCATCCTGGATTATGTGCAAAAGAAATGATCAGGGTTCAAGCCTGCGTAATAAATGTACTGAGTGTATGGGAATGAATTATTTGTGCAGTCTTGCCAATAATTTCAAACATTAAGGACACAACAAAAAATGTAACAGCTGACATTAAACATGGACAGAAAAAAAAAGCCATTGCTCTTTGTATATTACCTTTGGGAACCTCCTTCAAAATAAGTTCATACTTTTCTGTGAACAAGGAGAAAGCAAAGTTGAGGGTGTGTTATTGGTATTTTGGCTTCTGAAATGATATTAGCAAAATGACATCTGCGCAAAGCGAGAACGCTTTGCAGACATTGCGTGATGAAATCTCAGCCCACTGAACTATCTCTTGAGGACCGTATACAATCGGGCTAATGTAGTGAGGTCTCAGGCAACTCAGGGTTGGAGAGAGAATTAAAGAACTCGCAGCTGAAATCAGCTAGTACGTGTCAAAGACTTAGACTACTCGGGTGGTTAATTTGATTTATAGTTAAGTCCAATGAGGTCAATTGTCTCGACTATCATTTCACCTACAGCTCTCACGCTGACACTCCCGGATCTTAGAAGGAACAATCAAAACATGAAGAAATGCACAAAGGATGTATAACGCTCTCCACACAAAATAAGGAGCCTGGCATATCTAGAAGATTAGATATGAACTTGAAATAGAGCACTCTCATTTCTACACAAAGTTGTGAATCTGTATCAAAGATTACCACAACTTCACTTTTGGATTGGCACTGTGGAGTTGTGACACAGGCTCCAAAATCAACTTACCACATTGTGAGTGCATTTCTCAAACTGATCCTCAATGATTCTTGACTTCAATGAACATAAAGAAACATAAAGGAGGATACAAAGAAAGCAAACAGAACTGCTGAATCGATGGCAAAAATAATAACAACGTCTAGGAAGAAAACAAGAATAACTGCCGGAATGGTAACTACTGAATAAAAACATAGGACATGCTGGTAAAGATAATGAAATGAAGTTCAAGCATAAAACAGTAAACACTTCAGAATATACTGTCATTAACTCTACACAACACTGTACCAAATCTGCTACTTTTAACTGTACTATCTCAAATATTTTACAAAATTTCAAGGGTAATGATTAAGCCCAAGTAGTTAGAGGTTAACAAAACAATAGGCCTCATCCAAACCGCATCAACATTGACATAAATTGTAACACAGGCGCCAGCAAGAATCAAAATTGCAGTTTCACGAATTCTCCTGGGTCCTAAATGACCCGGTCTGAGATAGGTTTGTGCAAAATTACAGTTTGGGTGTTGAGAACTGACAGCTATTTTCTGAGTTCTAGAGGATTGGACGTTTATAGAAATTGAAACCATAAATCAATATTCTTGACTGTCACCCATTTTGACATTCTGCACGAAATTGGCTAGAGTTGGTCTTGTTTGGCCTGATTTGGATATTTAGAACAAAATTTGCAATCATGAGTGTATGCCCTTGAAAAATATTAATATTGTATGACATGTCTGTTTTATTCTGGCATGGTTTTGCTTATTGCCAGAGTTTATGCTCCAAATGTTAAGGTCTCAGTGTTGCCAGATGCTTGCGTCCATCAATCATAAAAGAGATGGGATTTTGATCGATTTAAGCTAGTGTGCGAGACTGGCATGCACTGCAAAAATGCAGCATCTCAACTCGAGAATTAATTGACCTGTGTTTCATTGCTTGCACAAAGCATCTCTTCTGTATTTATAACAAATTCAGTGATGCTAGTGACAGTGATGATGGTGGAGCCTTTGGACTTTTTGCTTGTCTTTCAGATTAAACAACTATATTACAAAGCAGGAACAGAAATAATCAAAAGCAATGGGATCAGTGGGAAAAGGAACAACAGGACGAAAGGAGAGAGAGAGAGATACAGAGAGAAAGAGAGCACATAAAATATGGAGAGAAAGCATTTTATTTTTCGTTTCAAATTTTACTTTGTGGGCCAGGAGGAGTTCTCCCAATCATTCTACCCTCTAAAATTCGCGCAACCTCCCCTAGGATTGCCATACGCCTCCTACCTCAATTTAATGCAAACTAGATTCACCACTGCAACCTCCCCTCAGAGCCCCCACCCATTCAGAAATCCAACCTAATCAAGACAGGGGCCAATTTTTTACATTAGCAGACTTTTTAACTAAAAAAAAACCTTCTAGTTTGTAAATGGTGACAATTTTGAAGATGGGTTCGTGAACAGTTCCTCGATTTGATGTGTCAAATGAAATCACGGAGACATTCTAAGTGAACACACTTAAAATTTCTCTATGTCCCAAGGAATTTTCATGAACACTTTCACAACATCACTACGCCTAGTGGCCAATTCTATGATCTGGTGCTCCCAGAACAGACTAAGGAGCTCATCTTGGGAAATTACATCGTGATTTTTCTGTCCATTAAAATTAATGCAGGTGAAAATAATAGCCTGAATGCTTTCAATTTCCTGAGACACACTCCCTGTAATTCTGGTTTCCACATCAGTCACCATTACCGAACCACTTTTGGTTGACAAGACCATTAAAAAAAGAGCTAACAGAGGTCTAGGCTTCATCTCATGAAGTATAGGATATAAAAGACAAGTGCTAATGATGAGTTAATATTAAACCTTAATAAGATTTCAGTTTGAGTAGTATTTAGTTTCAGGATCTGCACCATAGCAAGGGTGGCGAGGCTTTAGAGAGGCACAGTGCAGACACACTGTGATGCTATGTGATACGTGGGAATATTAGAAAGAAGAATTTGAACAAATTGAGTCTTTAGCCATCAATACAGGATATTGGACGATGTAATAACATGTTTATAATAATGGGAGAAATGGGACAGGATAGAAGCAAACTGCTTCCAGTATCTGTGGGGCCAAGAATGAAGGGGTCGTAGGTACGTAATTATATGGAAGAAATTTAGAACAAGAGGGGAGGACAAATTACTTTACACAGAGACTCTAAGACTGTACAATTCACTTCAAGGGATTAGCAGTTAAGGCAGAACAACATTCAAGAGAAGTTTGGATAGGTGGTTGAAGGAAAAGCGATTGGAACTGCGTGGGAAGAGGGTGCATGGACGAGATTAAAACTACTTAGTCGTACAAAGGATAAACACTGACACAGACTGGTTGGCTCAAAGAACATTGTGTCATGTTATAACTTGAGCAAAACTTTGAAACCATATGGGTAATGCATCCAAGACTTAAAATCTTTAGATCTGCTCAATAATTATCTAATTGAAGAAACATGCCAAATCAAAATATGTTACACTCACACTTCTGTAATATGATTTTTATTCTTTAAAAGTCAATTTTGTGGGACTAATTTTACAAACTCATTTAGCAGCCTTGCCTGCTAAGAGCACGTATTTGGAGATTACGGGTATACGCCCTGCTTGGTTGCCTTGGGGAGCTACAATATAAATTTTCAGTGAACAAGGTAAAATGCTAAGGACAGAAAGTATAAATATTGCTAAAGACACCTGCTGTTAAATGATATAAACATTATTGGATAATAAAGTTGGCATAACTTTAAAACTATGGCGCTAGCTACTTTATAAGCGATAACAAAAGAGACAAACACATTGCAGTGAAAAGTGCTGTTTAAGTCAATAAACACAATAGCTACATATCTAACTGAATTATTAACCAAAGTTATGCTTGATAACATAAGTTCAGAAGATGAAAAAGTGATCTTTGTTGCCTTTGTCCTGCTCCAATACCTACCATTTTCTTTCCATGCCTCCAGCAAATCATTAATGGCTTGATGAGTGGGGTACAAACGAAAGACAGCTATGAATAAGTACCTTTTTTTTAGCCTGGAGCAGCTCCTGGTAGGCACTGGAACGTATGAAACGGGGATAGGAATCACTTTTCATCAGTTTGTAAATGTGCTCCTAAAAGAACAAGTCACAAACGTGAGCAGGCTACGCATGTGCACCTGAAGTGCTGTATCTTCATGTTCTTGTACACTCAAACTGCAGAGCTTTACTCTGCATCTGGCTGCACTACATCTGACCTGGGATTTCTCGGCACTGAATTCCTGAAATGGGACACCATTCTGTACAGATTTTCTCTCTGGGTGCAGATTGCACTAAAGATTATGAATGAGCCAAATTAATTTTCCACGCATTGCATGCAGATAATTGTGTCCTTTCTAAAATAAAAAGAGTGCGGTATTAGCACTGTGAGAACTTTCAAATAAAATGCAGATAAAAATAAAGTGGTGGTAGAATGACTGATGTGATTGCGGGGCAGGCGAATGAATTAGGTGAAATATTAATGGACTTCTAAGAACTTTGTTTCTTATTTTAAACTTGCTGCCAAGCTTGGTCAACATGGTTAACTGTTGAACTTAGTAAAGATACATGAAAAAATGTAAATTAATGTTCACACTTTAGGATGCACTGTTATATGGACTCTTTTATTTATACTTTTGTTCCTTCCATTTTTGATTAAGCACTTGTTCAGTCTTTTAATCCTCCATGTATCAAATGCCAACCTCCAGGCCAAAAACAAATTAGCTTGGCACCTTGCTCTTGGATCTCTTGAACTGACTGCCTGAAATTTAATCCAAGGAGCAACTTGCTGTGATTCATCATTACAGAGCTATGCCATTAGTTTAAACTTATTTTTATGGTTTAGTTAGAATTGAAAATGTTAAAGTAGCCATATGCCTTTAATGTATAGTGCAAGACATTACAATATTTTCATGGGATGCACCTTACTTATGTAACCATTGTTGGAAAAACCCATCTGGTTCGCTAATGTCCTTTAGGGAAGGAAATCTGCTTTACCTGGTCTGCCCTACATGTGACTCCAGAGCCACAGCAATGTGGCTAGCTCTCAACTGCCCTCTGAAATGAGGGCAGTTGAGCAAGCCACTCAGTAAGGGGAACTAAGGATGGGCGATAAATGCTGGCTGAGTCAGTAATGCCCATATCCGACAAATTAATGAAAAAAAATGGACATTTTTCCTATCAACAATAATATAAGCTGCATCTCTTTCGTGGTATAATGTGCTCACCTGAGCATCTTCAAACGCGTATCTTCCTGGGTCTTTCACATTTTGTGTGGTCTTGTCATAGCTTTTGGAGTCCACGTTAATGGCACTGGGGGCTCCCGGGGCTAAAAACTCTTGCCAGATTTCTTGAACACGAGATGGCACCTCACGAATAGGCCTTTTTTTCAGATCCAGAACTGCTAACCAGAACCTATTTGGATGCACAGGACATTATCAGCAGTCTCTTTTCAATGCCAAACAGGTTTTTCCACTAACTTAAATCAAAAGATTGTAATTTATCAAGAAGCATGCCAAAGTCAGGAATTGTGTTATGTCCAAGCATAAAATTTAGTTTATTTATTAGTGTCACAAGCAGGCTTACATTAACACTGTAATGAAGTTACTGTGAAAATCCCCTAGTCACTACATTCTGGCATCTGTTCGGATATACTGAAGGAGAATTTAGCATGCAGGCACATCTCCAAACTCTGAGGCCTGGGGTTCGGCTCCTCCCTCTGCAACTGGATCATAGACTTCCTAACCCATAGATTGCAGTCAGTAAGGACAGGCAACAACAATCATCCTCAACACCAGTGCACAACAACAGCCTTGTGTCCTTCGGTTAGTTAGAATTGAAAATGTAAGCGTCCTTAGCCCCTGACTGTACTCCTTAAACACCATTAGCTGGATGGCCAAATTGCTCTCCAACTCGATTTTCAAGTTTGCCGATGACACCACTGTTGTGGGTTGGATCTGACAAGACACAGTACAGGAAAGAGATAGAAAATCTGGTAAATTGGTGCGATGACAATAATCTCCCCCCCAATGTCAACAAAATAAAGGAGGTAGTGGAAGCATAGTAGAGGGCATGCCCCTGTCTACATCAATGGGGACAAAGAAGAAATGGTCGATTGCTTCAAATTTTTAGGTGTCCAGGTCACCAACAACCTGTCCCAGTCCCTCCATGTGGGCGCTAGAGATAAGAAAGCCCAACCATGCCTCTACTTTCTCAGGAGACTAAGTAAATTTGGCATATCTCCTACAACTCTCACCAGCTTCTACAGATGCATCATAGATATCATTCTTTCTGGTTGTATCATAGCTTGATATAGTTCCTGTTCTGTCCATGACCACAAGAAACTACAAAGGGTCATGAACGAAGCCCAGTGCATCAGTCAAACCAGCCACCCACCCATTGACACTGTCTACACTTCCCGCTGCCTCAGAAAAGCAGCCAGCATAATCAAGGACCCCGCATGCCCTGGGCATTCTCTCTTCCACCTTCCTCTAACAGGAAAAAGATACAAAAGTCTGAGATCACGCACCACCTGACTCAAGAACAGCTTCTTCCCTGCTGCCATCAGACTTTTGAATGGACCTACCTTCTATTAAGTTGATCTTTCTCTACATCCTAGAATGTAACGCTACATTCTGCACCCTCTCCTTTCCTTCTCTATGAATGGTATGCTTTGTCTGTTTTGGACGCAAGAAGCAATGTTTTTCACGGTACCCCCATACATTTGGCAATAATAAATCAAACAAAATCAAATCAAATCAAACCGTGGTGGCAGAGGGCATGGGGCAGACAGGACTCTGTTGGTGTCAGCAAGATTGGAAAATCCCACCACTAGCCTGGCTGCCTTCCCCTGGAAAATGGGAAGCAGGATAATAGAAAATCCAAGTTTCTTCCCAAAGTTTGAAGCAGATTTTTATCTAATTAATTTCTTAACTCCACATTTCTTAATCTTGTCCAGTATAGTATTACCTAAACTCCAAATACACCCATCCTATGATAGTTGCCCCATCCACCATATCTGATACATCCACACACAACTCTCATCATAGAATCCATAGCATCCCTCCAATGCAGAAGGAGGCCATTCAGCCCATTGAGTCTGCACTAATCACAGTCCCACTCAGTCCCTATTCCCGTGACCCCACTTACTTACCCTGCTAATCCCCTGACACTAGGGTCAGTTTAACATGGCCAATCAACCTAACCCGCACGTCTTTGGACTGTGGGGGGAAGCCGGAGCACCTGGATGAAAACAACGCAGACATGGGGAGAATGTGCAAATTCCACACAGAATGTGACCTGAAGCTGGAATTGAACCCGGGTCCCTGGCGCTGTGAGGCAGCAGTGCTGACCACTGTGCCGGCAATCATGATTGTCTTACACAACCTTCCCGTCTGAAATTTGTTTTGGCTGCTTATTATTATTTTCAATTCGATCTGGATGTTCAGTAATCTCATCTTCAAGACCAATTAACAACATTTTCCCCGCAAAATTATTAAATTAACTGACCTGTCATTACACAGGGTGAGTTGTGACTCAGCTGCCACTCTCCATTGCCCTCCGTACTCACATCCACACTCTTAATTAAAACTCATAATTCCTGGTGCCTCTGCTACTTTCCTTAATTTCCCTCAGGACCCCTGGCTATATCTTGCCAAGTTACAGCACTGTTTTGTTTTAGCTTGTTTGACTTCACTAATATCTTGTCATATTTAATATGAATCTCAACATGTTCTCAACCAGTTGTGAATTTGCCATGTTCCCAATACCTTTCTCTTTTGCAAATATGGAAGCCAGGTGACAATTGAACTTTGCAGTCATTTTAAATTTGTCCACCACTAACTCACCATTTTATTTTCTCACCTCACCGTGAGTCCCACCTCACATTTAACAACTTTGCTTTTACTGTTGTGGAATCCTGGCCAGCAAGGCTTTCTCCTGGGACTGTAAAGTCAGGAGATTACCCCTTTACAAGTATCAGAATTGTTGATATCAGCAAGAGGGAACCTAAGGAGGCTCTTGATACCCACCTCCAGCGCTACAGTGAGGAAAGAGGCCATTCAGCCCATCGATAACAGTCTCAACCAGTCCCTTTCACTGTAACCCCACGTATTTACTCTACTAATCCCCTGATACTAAGGGACAATTTAGCATGGTCAATCAACCTAACCCGCACATCATTAAACTGAGGGAGGAAACCGGAGCGCCCAGAGGGATCACACGCAGACACGGGGAGAATGTGCAGACTACACAAACAGTCACCCAAGGTTGGAATTGAACCTTGGTCCCTGGTGCTGTGGGGCAGCAGTGCTAGCCACTGTGTTGCTCTATAAACAGAGGTAATGGCATTTGGCCAGTATGGGGATTGAAGCCACGACCTTGGTTTCATCAGCACCACACTCTAACCATCTGAGCTAACCAGCCAACTGTAAATTGGGTAAAAGTTCAGTGGTACGGAAACATTGTTCAATATTAACACTAAAAATGATGCAGCTCAGTTAAGTCCTAATTTGAACTCCGGGTAACGTACATGTTTTAAGACCATCATTTCAATGTATATTTGGCCAATTGTCAACACGTGACTGGAACATGAAGTGGAAACTTGAAGAACAATTTTAATGTCCGTTCCCTAACCTGTGCGTAGAAAGATTTCTGTCACTTGGAAATTTCCAGTACATACCGTAGGTTTTCAGAGCTGAACTCAGACTCCACAAACTTAAGAAACTGTTCCCTCCCTACAGGATCTCTCAAAACTTCATCGATGCAAAAACCCCATCGCTTTACCCTCTGTGCGTATGGTTCTTTGCTGAAAACACAAAGGATGAAACTATTTATGAGCCGATAGCAATAACAGCAGGTTCCATTGGTGTATATGGATTGTGCTAAATAATATGTATCGCATTGTAACATCTCACTGAAATTCGGTCAATAAATTCCTTTGAAATATGGTGAATTGTTATGTTGTCAAATGCTATAACAATTTGGCACCAGTCATGTCCCACAGATAGCTATGAATGATCAAGTCTTGATTTATTTCTCATCATCATGGTCAATACTAGATACCCAAACACTCTGCGACTTGCTATTTTTATCTAGCAGATAAAAACTACCACAAGTAAAACTCTTAGACAGATGCCATTTTCCATTCCTTCCAGTGATGCGATCAGTAGATTCACTTCTTGTGAATGGAAGAGGAGGAAAATTAACAAGTTAATAATCTTAGAAATTTATAGTACAGAGGGAGGCCATTCTCAGAAGAAGCTGTCCACTTACTCATTCTTCATGCCTTTTCCCAAATCTATTTACATATTTATTTTTCAAATCATAGAATCCTACAGTGCAGAAGGTGGTCATTCGGCCCATCGAGTCCGTATAAACAACAATCCCACCCAGGCCCTATCCCTGTCACCCTACATATTTACCCTGCTAATCACCCTGATACTAAGGGTCATTTTAGCTCGGCTAATCCACCTAACCTACACATCTTTGGACAGAAAAGAACCTCGTTTTCTTCAGCCAGAGTGTGGTGAATCTGTGGGATTCATTACCACAGAAGGCCATGGAGCTCCCGTCATTGAGTGTATTCAAGACAGGCTTAGATAGCTTCTTGATTAGTAAGGAGGTCAAAGCTTATGGGGAAAAGGTGGGAAAAAAGATGGGATTGAGAAGCATATCAGCCATGATTGAATGTTGGCACATACGCAATGGGCTGACTGGCCTAATCCTACTCCTATATCTTATGGTCTTGTCTTTTGAATGCCTTGAGCACTGCCAAATTCATGTTTTTCTCTTTTCCATTCTTTTTCCTCTGTTTTCCATACTTGGTCACTAATTTTCTGCCTTCCGTTTCCATTTCTGATTTTGTCCCATAGGACCGTTAGTGTGCCATCCTCCTGCCAACCCTTAAAACCTTTAAACCCTTCCCAACAGCATGAGAAAAACCTCTCAACAAAGATATTTGTCCTGGCCTATTAAGATGCAGACTGTTCAGTTTGTACAGGACCCACCTCCCCCAGAAATGGTCCCAGTACTTCAGGGATCTGAAATCTTGCATCTTGCGCCATCTCTGCAGATTCTTCAGAACACATTTGTGAACTCTAACTGCCAGTTTCTACGCTCACTAGCGCATGGCACTAGGATTAATCCAGAGATTACAAACTCCAAAGACCTACTTTTACCTAGCTCCCTAAAATCTTCTTTGAGGACCTCTTTCTACCTATGTCATTGGTACCAATGTTGAGGGTGATATGGAGCATTGCAGCAAGGAAGTCTGAGAAAAGTGTTGGTGTAATGACACATAAATCTTTGGAGGCAGAAACCCTTTCACCAAAATCCCTTTATTTACAAATTCTAACACAGTTCAAAGTTTGTTCAAAGTTTTTTGGAAGAATGAGGTTGAGCAATTGATATTTTAACAACGTCAAAACAAGCTGCTACTGTAACTGCTGAAATATTCAAAAATAGGTATCAGACTTCCTGCATCATAAAATGAGGGAATGTGTTACAAAATTTTTAAGTGAAGAAGAAAAAGTAAAAAAGACTTTACAGACTGACCTTGCTTCGAGCTCCCAGAAGGAAATATCATCTGACATCCATGGGTTTGAGGGTTCAGGGGTTATAAGGAATGGGTCAAATTCCATGTACTGTTCCGAGTACCCTATCAGACTGGAGACAAAATAGACAGCTGGTGAGACAAAAATGTGCTCCAGATGTGATTGAACACCAAGGGTTATATTTTCTGAATGTAGGACGAACAACTTCTATTTTATGATAAATAAAACATTCAAAATCAAGATAGTAGCTGTACATTTTGTTTTGCTCTTGGAGTCTGTGCAAGCAGAATATGATAACAGGAACAAAGAACATTCTTAATCGTGGTGCACTCGTAGCAGTAAGCACCTAATTTACCACTCTTCACATATAAGTGGTGAATATTTCATCCATCCAGCTGCAAACTGTGCAAAGACTTGAAAAAGGAGACGGTAGAACATCTGTTTTCTAAGCTGGGACATTAAGGTCAGGAATGTCAGTATTCTGGAATATATGGTTATTTATTTGAACTGGGAAGGACGGCATGCATTTCATAAAGGCAAAGTACTGCAGATGCTGGAATCTGAAACTAAAATAGAAAATGCTGGAAAATCTCAGCAGTTCTGACAGCATCTGTGGAGGGAGAATAGAGCTAACATTTCGAATCATGCATTTCATGTCTTTTGCATCTTCAGAACATCTGAAAAGACTGTATGTACAGCCAATAGAGTCCTCTGAAATGCAATTAATGTTTTCCCAAATACATGATCTACTGATCTATACACAGCAAGGTCTGATAAAGACTGAGGGGCTGAATGACCAGTTAAACCTATATTTGGAGCAGTTGTTGCTGGATGAACGTTGGGTTGCAGGCCTCCCCTTCTCTTCTTTGAATAAAGATGTGGTAATCTTCATCCACTGAGTTTAATTCTTATCCAAAAAGCAGCACTGCAATGTCAGCAGTAATGATATGCTCAAGTCCAGGACTGGGACTTGAATCGAAAAGGAATAATTCACAAACAAGTGTTATTGATACTAATGTGAAGTGCTAGTGGTTGCAAGTCTGACAGAAGCCACTTAGTTAGATGAATCCAGAGATTTTAAAGTTTCAAGTTTATTTATTAGTGTCACAAGTAGGCTTATATTAACACGGCAATGAAGTTACCATGGAAATCCCCTAGTCGCCACACTCTGGCATCTGTTTGGGTACACTGAGGAAGAATGTAGCACGGCCAATGCACCTAACCAGCACTTCTTTAGGACAATGGGAGGAAATCGGAGCACCCAGAGAAACCAACGCAGACATGGTTAGAACGTGCAGACTCCACACAGAGAGTGATCAAAGCTGGGAATCGAACCCAGGTCCTTAGCGCTGTGAGGCAGCAGTGCTATTGTAAATATGGTGCAATCTACTAGGACAGAAAGCAACGAAACAAAGGATCAGTGCATAACAATTCTTTATTGTGCCTTGAACAACCAAATGCAGCAGTGATTTGATTCCCAACAAAAATGAATTATTTATCTTCAGTTTTTAGCATTAACAGTGTTTAAAATAATGGGAACTACTGAATCCATAGAATCCCTACAGAGAAGAAAGTCTTCAGCCCATCAGATCTGCATTGACCCTCCAAAAAAGCACTCTACATAAGCAGAGTCCCTTACTCCTATCCCTGTGACTCTGTGCATTGTTCACAGCTAATCTTTCGAACCAGCACATCTTCAGACTGTGGGAGGAAACCAGTGCACTCAGGGGAAATGTACGCACGCACAGGGAGCATGTGCAAACCCCACACAGTCACCCGAAGCCAGAATTGAAGCTGGGTTCTTAGTGCTGTGAGGCAGCAGTGCTAATGACTGTGCCATTGAGACACTGAAGAATGAAGGGAAATCAAAATGAGGTAAACAAGATGTTAAAAGTTATGGATTTAAGTAGGCATGGAGTGGATGCTTCCTCTTGTGGGACGATCTAGGGTGAGAGGTCATAGTCTTAGGATAAGGGGTAACAAACTTAAAACGGAGTTGAGGAGAAACTACTTCTTCCAAAGAGTTGGGGATCTGTGGAATTCAATACCCCAGAGCGTGGTGGATGCTGGGACAATGAGTAAATTTAAGAAGGAGTTAGACAGATTTTTAATTGGTGATGGGTTGAAAGGTTATGGGGAGAAGGCAGAAAAATGGGGATGAGGAGCTTATCAGCCATGATCGAATGGCAGAACTGACTCAATGGGCTGAATGGCTTAATTCCGCTCTTGTATCTTATGAACTTATGAAGGGCTAATAAATTGAATGGCTATGGTTTAGAAAATTTTATCATGTTCTTGTGGATTGGTTTGGAATGTAATTTTTATGTTCCTATTTTCCCACAGTGTGTTTAAATTTCAACAGCATGGTGAGTGAACATTTGGCTTAATATTTAATGGCTATGCTTTACCGAGGTCTGACTTTGAAAACAAGTGCATCTCACACAAATCCTCTCACTGTTCTAGTGTCTGCTTTGGATCCCAAATTCGAGAAGCAGCTAAAGCTGGCTTTCACTCACTTGCACAGAGATTAAAGACAAGCATCAAAGACATTGTTGGAGCCTATTATTGAAACATAAAGCAGATTATTGGAACTTGTTAAAAAAAAGCTTCCAGCAGTGGTAGGCATGCAAAAGCACAGGACCAGTCAAGTGATCGTGATCAGCGGCAGTTCCATTGATGCGCGCAAGAAGCTGTAGGCAGTAGGACAGAGAGCAGTGTGACCCGAGTCCTAACATTCCCAGTCATGATCCACATATATCGGAATCAATCACAGATGCAAGCAGCAGGCGTTCTGACACATAGGCTAAACCACTGCGCGACAGAAGAAGTTAGGAGCAAGACAATAGCTACAAGTACATCAATGATGAAGAACGATTTACAGATCCTGAGGGGAAAAAAAAGTCTTGAAGTCTTATCAACACACACACACAGTGGGCAGGATTTTCTGGCTGCGCTCACCCCAAGGCCAGAAATTGGAAATTCCTTGGTCCGAGGTCTGACCCTCCCCCCCCACCTGCTATAGTTCTTGTGGTGGGTAGGATGGGGAAGTTCTACCCTGTGTACATTTAAACACTGGAAATTCTCAAACAAGCAACATGGTTCACACTGGGCTAAATTTGGCAAGGTGCCCAACTGACCATTCCCCACAGCTAATGGCCCATCAGTGCAGACTCGATGGGCCAAATGGCCTCATTCTGCATTGTAGGGATCCTATATTCCATGATTCTATAAATAGTCAAAGTGGTGCCTCCGAGGTTCTCTCAAATAGCTGTTAATAGAATGGAGGCGGGATTTCTGACTCTCATGGACAGGAAATTGTGCCTCAGAGAGCTGCCAGCTAAACTGAGAGCAGCAACATACAACATTGGATCAGAATTTGGTTAAGAGTTTGGGTTCAATTCCCACCCCAGGTGAAATTTGAAATGAAAAAAAACTCTTGCATTAAAAGTCTAGTGGTGATGATGAAACCACTGTCAATTGCTGTAAAAACCCACCTGGTTCACTAATGTCCTTTAGGGAAGGAAATCTGCCACCCTTACCTGGTCTGGTCAATATGTGACTCCAGACCCACAGCAATGTGGTTGACTCTCTGACATAGCCAAGCAAGCCACTCAGTTTCAGGGCTACTCAGGATGGGTAATAAATGCTAGCCCAGCCAGTGATACCCACATCCAATGAATAGGTAAAAATAATTAAGGTCTCACTAACAAGCTGGCAAATCCCGGCAAGAGGGTAGATAGGGAGTTTGGGATTTGAGAGGCCAATTGGGAGAGGATAATCTGGAGGGGAGTGGGTAAAACTTTGGACAGGGCCTTGAATGGGTCCAGTAGGCCCATTAAAGAGGTTAGGAATTCAATGCCCCCTTAAGATCCTTGCCTGATGCCACCCTTATTAATGGTAAATCTGCAATAGGGGCAGTGTTGGGGATGTAGGCTGCCAATGAGTTTAATGAACAATCCCCACTTTCAAACCTACTGGTGGGGAATGAAAAATCCAGCCAACTATAGCACAGTAAAAGCTCTCAAATATCACATGCACTCAGACACCAGGTGTTCTCAGACACCACATGCTCTAAAACAGCAAATCTTCTCAAACACTGCAGGGCTTCAACCAAAAGGAACAAGCACTCAAACATTAAATGCCCTCAACGCATCTGTGACCCTTGGCCAGGACATTGTGCCTGGTGCAGAGAGGAAAGTAATGAAGAACAGAGGAAAGTAGAGAATAATGCAACAAAGCCATCAAACAGGAAAACAGAGCCTTACCTCTCTGCAACTTTGGACATTTTTAACCGGTGTCTATCTAGCTGCATTTGCCAGAGCTTTATCTGTAATAGGGAAAAACATCAAGTCAAACTCATCAGGTTGAAAAAGAGTAGTCCTAGTTTAAATCACTTGATTAATATTACAAACCTGTTGATGTAATTCTTCTACCGTTGGTTGCTTTACTTCGGGTGCTGGCGTGTGGGTGGGACTGTGGCTTCGGACATCGTTTTGTAGCCCATAGACAGACTGAAGGACAGGATACAAAAGGGGGCTGTTAAAGAGCCCTTACAGAAAAGCGCTAATGTGTTCTAAAGTAATCCTTACTTCCCCATTCATTCACAATATTTTCAATCTTATCAAAGCTGAATAAGATGTCTAGGTGCAGGACTGCAATTTTAGTGTGCATGTTTAACACCCGTAGCCACACACGTGCACCAGGGACCCAGGTTCAATTCCAGCTTCGGGTCGCTGTCTGCATGGAGTTTGTATGTTCTCCCAGTGCCTGTGTGGGTTTCTTCTGGGTGCTCCGGTTTCCTCCCAAACTCCAAAGTGCGTGGGTTAGGTTGATTGGCGAAGCTAAATTGACTCTTAATATCAGGGGGATTAGCAGAGTAAATCTGTGGGATACAGGGATAGGGCCTGGGTAGGATTGTGGTTGGTGCAGGCTTGATGGGTAAACCTCCTTCTGCGCTGTAGGGATTCTATCATTCTATGATTATTATAGCAGAAATCTCGATTTTGTATTCACAAGTAACACTGGCTCTGACATAATACTACTGGTGATTCAAGATCCTATGTCACAAAATAGATTTTTGTTCAGCTGCTTGGTTTTTCCGCTTGTTCTCAATTTTTGATAATTATGTCCAGTGGTTTTTATTTCTTACCTCACCAGTTCATAATGTTCAGCCTATGGGCTTTACAAAGGGAAGATTGGGAGCTGGGAGAGGCTGAATAAACTGGGCTTGTACTCGTTAGAGTTCAGAAGAATGAGGGGAGATCTCATTGAGACGTATAAGATGATGAATGGGATGGATAGGATAGAGGTGGAGAGACTCTTCCCGCTCAAAAAAGACAGTAGGACTAGGGGGCACAGCCTCAAGATAAAGGGGAGGCGGTTTAGAACGGAGTTGAGGAGGAACTTCTTCACTCAAAGGGTGGTGAATCTCTGGAATTCTCTGCCCGTTGAAGTGGTGGAGGCTGCCTCGCTAAATATTTTTAAGACGCAGGTTGATGGGTTCTTGATAAGAGAGGGGATTAAGGGTTATGGGGAGAGGGCGGGAAAGTGGAACTGAGCCACAACAGATCAGCCATGATCTTATTGAATGGCGGGGCAGGCTCGAAGGGCTAGATGGCCTACTCCTGCTCCTATTTCTTATGTTCTTATGTTCTTATGAAAGCAGGGCCTTCTCATCTGTGACCATGCTGGAACAGTGGGAATGACGAAGGAAGCTAACAGCCTGATATGCCCTCTCCGAGCAAGAGACAGTGCACGACGTGGATCCAGGAACTCAGGCAGGTAAGCGGTGTAAAATACTTGGTGGCACAGTGGTTACCACTGCTGTCTCACAGCTCCAGGAACCCAGATTCAATTTCAGCCTCGGGTCACCTTGCGGAGTCTGCACATTCTCCCCATGTCTGCATGGGTTTCCTCTTGGTGCTCTGGTTTCCTCCCATACTCCAAAATGTGTGGGTTAGGTTGATTGGCCATGCTAAATTGTCCCTTAGTGTCAGAGGGACTAGCATGGTAAATGTGTGGGGTTACGAGGAAGAAGTATAAAGTTTATTTTTTATTAGTGTTACAAGTAGTGTCACACTGCAATGAAGTTACTGTGAAAATCCCCCTAGTCTGGTGCCTGTTTGGGTACACTGAGGGAGAATTTAGCATGGCCAATGCACCTAACCAGCACGTTGTCCTGACCGTGAGAGGAAGCATTTGGAGGAAACCCACGCAGACACAGAAATACATGCAGACTCTGCACAGACAATGATTCAAGCTGAGAATTGAACCCAAGTCCCTGGTGCTCTGAAGCAGCACTTCTAGTCATTGTGCCATTGCATGGATAGAGCTACAGTGGGATTGTTGTTGGTGCAGGCTTGATGGGCTGAATGGCCTTCTTCTGCACTATAGGGATTCTATGATTCAATTGCTGAACCTCACACTCTGACTTGCTCAGCACTCTCCTGTACAGTATACTTGGGGTCAACACACCTTGCACCTCCAGTCAATCCCTCTATGCAGGCAGTTCATTCCCATGCAGTCAACATCACTATCCACCTTCAGGGCGGCACAGTGTCACTGTAGTTAGCACTGTTGCCTCACAGCGTCAGGGACCCAGGCTCAATTCTGGCTTGGGTCACTGTCTGTGCAGAGTCTGCACGTTCTTCCCGTGTCTGTGTGGGTTTCCTCTGGGTGCTCCGGTTTCCTCCCACGGTCTGGAAGACATGCTGGTTCGGTGTATTGGCCATGCTAGATTCTCTCTCAGTGTACCCGAACAGGTGCTGGAGTGTGGCCACTAGGGGGATTTTCACAGTGATTTCACTGCACCGTTAATATAAGCCTACTTGCGACACTAATCAAAACTTTAAACTTTAATGTGTTGTTGTGTCCATGCTTCGCAGTACCCTACACAATGGCTGCCCTTCCCTCCTCTCCGCAAAAGCTTTTATGAACACTCACAGCTCCTCGTTTTTCCTTCTTGCGGGAGATGAAAGCACACAAACTGGCGAGAGGCAGGCAACATGTGAGAAAGGGTGTGGGGTGGTGGAGTTGTGTGGCCCCCTCCCAGTCGTAGGAACCTTATCAGCTCCTGGTAATGAGTACCCGACTGTTCCACAGAGGTCTACAACTTCTGGATTTTGAGCCCCCACTGGCATTCTCAGGGACAGGCACAGTGGGCTAAAGATCACCCTTACATATCTAATGCTGTGTGATAAATCTGCTACCACCTGCCCGAGGGAAATTTCATCTGAATTTGTCGTGGAAAGTAATTGCGTTCCCTCAAATGTACACTGTCCATTTGATAGCATTTTACTAATGTTTAGTTCCACTTATTAGATGTTTATTTGGAAATAATTTGGCGTTGTTTAACAGGACATTTAACAGGTATTTGCCGAGAAACAGGTACCTAGGAGTGATGACAGGATAGCAATCTAATTAAAGGATCAGGATAATGTGATTGACTCAGAGAGAAGCTTGAGTAATTATAATCATCAACTGAGTCTGGGAAAGAGATTACACTCTCAAAATCAGTTCAGACTATTTACTATTCTTGAAATATCCACTGTGAAATTCACAAGGTGGTCATTTGTCATTTTTTCAAAACAAGTTGACATTAATGACCAATCAGCTTCTTGGGATGTATGAATGATGACATCTTCACTGATAACTGACCAACCTTTATATCAGAATGAAGAACAAAAAATAGTACAGGAACAGGCCCTTCGACCCACTAAGTCTGTACCAACACAGATGCCTCTTTAATCAAGTATTTTCTTGTCTCTACACAGTCCATAATCCTCTATTCCCTGCCTATTCATGTATTTACAAAAAGAAGTCTCACAACACCAGGTTAAACACCCAACAGGTTTAGTTGGTAGCAAAAGCCACTAGCTTTCGGAACGCTCATTGCTCCTTTGTCAGGTGAGTGGGAGTTCTGTTCACAAACAGGGCATAACTATTCATGTCTATTCATGTATCTATCGAGATGCCTGAATGTTGTTACAGAATCTGCTTCCATCTTCCTTCCACAAATGAAAAGAATCTGCTGTTCCTTTCAATTGTCTCCATTTTTTCAAATGCAATTGCATTCACATGCAGTGTTCAATTGCCACCACTGATATGCTCCATGAATAATCCAGATCCACTCCTGGAGCTGTTTGGATAAACTGACCTTAAAAAATCCAGTGCAAATAGCATCCCTTCCTTTGTCAAAAATCCACTTTGGATCATAGAGGATCAAACCACATCCAGATGAGCAAATGTTTATTCATGCATGAACAGTCCTTGGTCATTACTGATCATAGAGTCCATAGAAACCCTACAGTGCAGAAAGAGGCCATTCGGCCCATCGAACCTGCACCAACAACAATCTGACCCAGGCCTTATCACCATAACCCCAGATATTTGCCCTGCTAATCCCCCTGACATTAAAAGTCAATTTAGCATGACCAATCAACCTAACCCGCACATCTTTGGATTGTGGGAGGAAACTGGAGCACCCGAAGGAAACCTGCACATACACAGGGAGAATAGGCAAACTCTACACAGACAGATGATAGACGCACCGCCCAGAAGCAACGATGTTTGCACTGGGTGGAAATGTTCATTGATTAATTTCTTGGTCCTTGTTTATCCAAATTGTGCTGGCAGTGTATATGTGCACCATCAACAATGGGATCAAAAGAACATAAGTAGCAGAGAAACGGAGAATTGCTACAGTGCAGAAGGAGGCCTTTGACCCATTGGACTTTTGTATAGAGCATCCCAGCTAGGCCTTATCCCTTTAGCCCCATGCATTTTCTCTGCTAATCCCCCTAACCTACACATCTTGGGACACTAAGGACAATTTACAATTGCTAATCAACCTAACCTGCACATCTTTGGACTGTGGGAGCAAACCGGAGCACCCAGAGGAAATCCATGCAGACACAGGGAGAACATGCAAACTCCACACAGACAGTTGCCCAAGGTCAGAATTGAACACAGGTCCCTGGTGCAGTGAGGCAACAGTGCTGCCCACTGTGCCACCCCTTTTTTAGGGGAAGTGGTGCTGCGGGTTGAGCCAGAATTCATTGCCCACTCTTAATTGCCCGTAAGGGGGCAGTTAAAATTCAACCACATTTCTGTGGATCTGGAGTCACATTCGACAGATTTCCTTCCCTAGAAGAGGACATTTGTCCCAACAATGGTCATCATTAGACTTTTAATTTCAGGTTTTTATTAAATTCAAATGTCACCATCTGCTGTGGTGAGATTTGAACCTGGGTCTCCCCAGAGCAATTGCCCAGGGTCTCTGGATTTCTAGTCCAGCGACAATAGCATTATGCCAACCTCTCCCCAGCATACATGCTACTAATAGCTAATGTACAATAAGAATAAGCCACAGAATAGCCAATGTAACAGCAATGTAATTTACATCATTTGATTCTGGGGTACTGGCTAAAATTCCAGTACTTTAGGAAATGTGAAGGATGGATATGGGTTCACAATACTGGCATTGTTGTGAATGTGTGCACAGGCATGGCACAGTGCCAGTTATGAATGCATTCACAGTGATTAACTCACAAGATATTGGGTTTATAATGCTCTGTCAGTATTAACTGATTCATTGGAAATAAGTTTACCTTTCTTGTTTTGTGAGGGTTTCTCATTCGGGATGATTTCTTGATGTCCACTTCTGTAGTATTTACACAACCTGGCTGAAGAAAAATTACATCATAATTGTTTTAAATTAATACACATCTCAATTCTTGCAATATAAAGGTACTCCAGCACTAGTGGTTCAATTTAAATGTGTGGCAGCATGCCACACATTTCTAACTTTTCCCAGTTCTGACGAAAGGTCTGTTTCTCTCTCCTCCAATGCTACCACACCTAAGTTTTTCGAGGGTTGTCTGCTTTTATTTCAGATTTGCAACATCTGCAGACATTTGCTTCCATGTTAAAAAGTGGTTTATAAGAACACTTATAAACAGTAAAACTCCCTCAAACTTTATATTAATAATCTAGAAATTCAAATATTCGCCTGGTAGTACAGAATTTGAATTCTGCCATGGAGACCAAACTCATGGTCATGCTTGCCAAACTCAGAACACAATATCTCATATTAGATGTGATTCAGCAATTGGACAGCACATACTGAACAATTCTGAGTATGCTAATAATTAGAGTGACAACCAGTTTAAAGTTATCAGTCAGGTTAATGCGGTTTATTTAGGCTTACTTGCAGCTATATATATATTCATATGCAGTGTGCTGTCCACTGCAAACAAATGACATTGCACTTTTTTCAACTAAATAAAAGCTTGTGGGACAATGATTCTCTAGTGCATTCTCCATGACAATGCCTCGACTAATCAGAAGACACCTATGACTTTTCTGATTTCCATACGTAGCACAAATGATTGGCGGCATCTTCTGGGTTATGGAGAAAAGGCAGGAGTATGGGGTTGAGAAATCCGTCAGCCATGATTGAATGGCGGAACTGACATGATGGGCTGAATGGCCTAGTTCTGTTCCTGTAGTTTATGGTCTCATGGCATTGTGAGGCCTGAAGACCAACCCAAACATGCATATCTGCAAGACTGACAAAGGGAAAGAGTAGTTGTCCTCAACAAGCACAACTATATTAACAACCTGCATGCTGTTCTGAATGACGGAGACACACTTGTATCTATTGGACTTGCTGCTAAGCTTAAGCACACAGCCTTGCTTGAAAGCAAGTTACAAAAGTGATGTCTCTTCCCCCATTATCTTGGACAAGATCATCCGTCTGTTCATGTTGACAGAATCTTCCAGTCCCTCCGATGAAGTCCCTCCCGACCAGAAGATCCCTCCACTGGCTAACAGCAGGTTGAATCCCGCTGCCAAGAAACACGCCTTGGGGAAGGGAGAGGGTGGTGGTCAAGAAATCCCGTACCTTATCTATGACTGGTTCACCATTTGAATTGGCCAAATGGATCAGTGAGTTTCTACAACCAATTCTGAGTGAATTTTTCCACATGATGAGGGATTCATTAACTCTCATGAAGATTATTTAAGTCATGCATATCAACAGTGTTGCTGTGTCCATGTGCTTGCTTGATATCGCAAGGGTACTCACTAATGTGCCATTTGAGGACACTATAGATGTTTGCACCATTTCACTATATCATGACAATCTGGCCATGCTGCTATTGTATTAATCTGTATTCATTGAACTTGTGTACTTTGCAGCTTAGGCAGTGGAGTTCAGTTTTAATGATACCATGACTGCCCAAATAGGTGGCATTGCCATGGGATCCCCTCTAGATGCAGCTCTCGCTAACATTTTCATTGGTTTCCATGGGAAATGTGTTCAGGATGGAATAACTCCCTAACCTCCTACCTGACGCGTATTTAAATAGATACATAGATAATACTTCTGATATATTTGAACCTGCAGCTGTATGTAAGAATTTTCTTACACATATTAATAGGCTACATTTACACTTAAATTCACCTTTGAAATGGTGCAGTCAGATGAACTTCTTTTCCTTGATACGCTAATTGAGAAATTCGCTTATATGTCTCCTTCTACAATGGATTGAATACCTACCTTCAGTGGTCAATATACATATTGGATTCCTAAAACTCCACGTAAGATTGGCCTTATTGCCAACATCATAAATAAGGCACAAATTATTTGCTAACCGTGCAAGCCTGATGCCAAAATAGGGTACATTTCCTGCAGGAGAATGGCTAGCCTGCTAGTCTGAAGATTTGGGGTATTTAGGATAGAGATGAGGAGACATTTCTTCATCCAAAGAGTGGTGAGCCTGTGGAATTCATTACCAAAGAAAGTAGTTGATGCCAAAACATTCAATGTATTCAAGAAAAGGCTAGACATAGCACTTGGGGCAAATGGGATCAAAGGTTATAGGGAGAGAGCAGCATTAGGCTACTAAGCTGGATGATCAGCCATGGGTCGTGATGAATCATGGAGTAGGTTCAAAGGCCAAATGGCCTCCTCCTGCTACTATCTTCCATGTTTCACTGTTCCTATGTATACCGCACAAACTCATGAATTAGCCTAAGGCCACCATTTTTAATCTTGAAAAGTGTCCAGTCTATCTCAAATTATCCTGGAGGGGTAAGTTATCTGAAAGATTTGAGCAACAGGTGAAGCTAGTCATTTTGTATATCTACCGTGCAGGAATGGCACAAATGGTATTCGTCACTGATAGGATACTGCCATCAAGCCAAAACGTCATTCAGCTTACGACACAAGTAAGTAGTATGATATATGAATGGCGGGGCAGGCTCGAAGGGCTAGATGGCCTACTCCTGCTCCTATTTCTTATGTTCTTATGTTCTTATGAATTTCAGCGTTGGTGTAAAGCCACATATGTCGGCTGCACGTCTCAGTGACAGATGGATTGTATCAAACACAGCAGGCAAAGTTTGCAGAACTCAGAACATAATATCCAACATTAGATGTCATTTTGCAATTGAACATCATTTACTGAACAATCCTAAGTGCGCTAAGAATTACACCAACAACCCATTTAAGAGTATCAGTTGGGCTCACAATGTGGCTCATTTACACTTTGTAGAAGCTACATATATTCATCAGCTCGGCCTTGTCTTCTGTCGACAAAAGGGGCGTGACCAGTTATTGCACCTTTTTCAATGAACGAAAACATGGGGTCAACCGTTCCCTGGTGCACTACCCATGGCAACACCTTGACCAATCAGAGTTGGTTTGCTTTGATTCGATTTAAACAAAAGCTTGGAGGATAACTGTTCCTTGGTGCATTCTATATGATAACGCCTCAACCGGTCCTCTTGACATCCAATCAACGCCATTGTTTCATGCCGTATAAATTATGGCTGCCATTGAAATTTGGTATCCTTGCAATTTTTCTGATGAGTGAAGGACACAAAGAACACGATTTCACCATCAAGTTGCACCCGTTTTCAGGCGTGCAAACTTGGTAAAGTTGGGTATGAACCAGGGCCGCCTCTGCCCTGTTCTCCCTTTACCAATGGCTGAAAATGGCAGTGATTGGGACACCCAAAATGGGCGTGACTTCAATTTAAATGTATTTGCATGCATTTGAATTGAATTATTGGGCTATACGCCCAACTGTACCGACACTTCCCCCTTTACCACCATGTCCACCGGTCTAGATTCGGCATGAAACAGACCTGGTTCACAAAGGTCTGATTCGGACACTCCAGCTTCTGAGGAGGTAAGTTCAGAACTTCTGGCAGCTCTCTGACTCAGATCGGTGGTGGAGGGGAAGGGAGGCGGGTCAAATGGCTCTCGGTGGCGGGGAGGGAGGCGGGTCAAATGGCTCTCGGTGGCGGGGAGGGAGGCGGGTCAAATGGCTCTCTGAGGGGAAGAAGGCGGCAGGTCAGATGGCTCTCTGTTGGGTGGAAGTCGGGTCAGTTCGTTCTCTGGTGGGGGGAGGGGGGTCTGCTGCCACTCTGTGTGAGATCGGTGGGGGGTGGGGAAGGAGGGCAGGGAGTCATGATTGGTCTGGATATAGGGGGGCAGTGGGGGGATAGCAATGTTGTGGGTGTGGGGCAATATCTGTGGTAGCCAGAGGGGAGGCATTATCCGGCCCAGGAACGATGTGCCATGGGAGCATTTTTCTATTTTTTTTACTGCACATGAGCAGTTGAATACTCCAATTGGAGCTGCAGAGTTTCAGGTGCATTAAGCCCCCCAAGGCTCCTGCAGCGCAATTCGGAATCACTGATATTTTTTCTGGCAGAATGTGTATGGGGGCAATGGAGAACAGGTCTAAAAGTTGGATCTGAAACACTCCCAGTTTGAAGTCTGCCCAGAACTTAGAATCGAAATAGTAAAATTGGGCCCAAAGTTTTGACTCTTTTTCAGCAAATCAAATAATCTGAAAATATTTGTTTAATTATATATAATAAAACTAAAATACATTGCTAAAATCACACGAGAGACACATGAACACACATGATGCTGTTTTAGTCAGGATCTTAGTTAGGATCTAAACATCAAACTGTGGTCAGGGGAGAACTAAGATACACACTGAAAACTTATAAATGCAGTATTCATCTAATGGCTCAACCAAAGTAAATAATGGACTTTAAGGATTTAGTGTTTGCCCAGGAAAAAATTAAATTCAAGAGTTCCTCAATGTATGAAAGTGGTTAATGCAACTAAATAAAACAAAACTACAGATTTTACTTTTAAATACTTATTATATAAAATAAGTACTTGCAGCCAATTAAGATAACATTAGAATGCTGTAGAAAATAATGAAGCAATTTTTTGTCTGTTTGCACTTAAAGTGTAAGAGATCATCTGATGCGGGCCACAGAAAGAACAATCAGGCATGTAGGGGTTGCATGCTTAGAAGAATCCAAACTGATTTTCCATCATTAATTTCCATCTTAAACAGGTGGAAAATGCCTGGAATTCTCCGGCTGGACCCCACACCAAACAAACTGATAATACAGCCACAAACTGCTCAATTATCAGAAAACCTCATCCCATAATGTGACTTTCATTTACAGCAGCTTGTTTAATGCATGCTTTTGGTTAGCAGTGTGGTTAACAGGACATTGACGTCAAACAGTGGATATTGGGTTCACCAATCCTAGCCTTTGAGGAAATGACTGGGCAGTGACAGTGCCAGAAAATGATCGAGCCAATCAAACAGGGTCAAGCAGGAGGATGGCAGCAAGGTCCAGGCCATCAGTCGATACAGCTGTTCATCCTTCAGCTCCCTTTATTCAGTTATTAGAGGGAACATGTTGCCAACAGAACTATAATAGATCTCCACTGTAAGACTTCTCCAATATAACGCTTCTTCCTCTTGTATTCTCCTAAGTGTCCTCAAGGTGCTGCCATTAACAATCTCTGGGGCTGCTCAATTTCTCACTGAAAGCTACTCCACTTGCCGCAAGCACTAGCAGTGCTTAAGGGCTTTAGATTTTGAAATTGAGGAGGGATAACCAGTACAATGTATGAAGGCAATTTGCTTAGAATTAATGCAGCAATGGATGTGGTGTTGGCTATTCATGACCTTCTCACAACCCAGCTCAAGGAAGCAAATAGCCACCTCTATCTCAAGTGGCATACTTCAACAGCTGTTGGATGGTCACCTCACTGCATTTGGGCACTGAGATGGCATCATTGGATTAGGTAGTATAAGGTTCTATAGTTAGCAGTTCAATGTGTCCATAAAATCACCTGCCCTCCCCACCCCCTGCCGTGCATACACACACACACACACCCACACACACACACACACACACACGCACCCACACACACACCCACACACACACACATAATGGAAAACCTGTCCCTTAGAGCTTTCCTGCAAAAAGAACAAGCAGCAAGTAGTCATGACCATATGTGCCTAACCACCAACCTTTCATACACCTAACACCTAACCTACATCTACCCCACTAATGGAGATCATGTTCAGACAATTTATTTGTATACGTGTGCATTGTGTTTTTATTTTTCCAGTGCCAATGTAGCATTGGGAGGGGACTTTTTGCTGAGCTTCTGAATCCCCCATTACTCAGCCTGAAACTCTGCAGGGAAGTAGTGGTAATGGTAGGAAATTGAATCAGTGAAGCCTATCACTAGATCTCTACCTCAGCCTCAATATCCCTTCACCTGTCCTTCTCAAACATCCACAACCTGCAGACATCATCACAGCTACTCCTCCCATCCTTCGTGTAAAAGCTCCTTTTATGTTTAGGCATTTTCTCTCCCTTTAAGACTTCATTCCAATTCTTCAGTCGTGACCCTTCCCCCAAATGTCTCTCTTGCCAGCAGGAATCCTGTCACAATCCACCCCAAAGAGCTAACAATGGATAACCTAGAAAAATGGGGGATTCAGAAGGTGAGCAAAAAGTCCCCTCCCAATGCTACATTGGCACTGGAAGAATAAAGACACAGTACACATGTATACAAATAAATTGTCTGAACACAATCTCCATTAGTGGAGTGGATTTAGGCTTTGGCATTTGAATGGATGAGCGTGCATTATAGATATAAAATAAAACGATGTTAGGTGTTTGAAAGGCCAGTTGTTAGGCACACATGGTCACAACTCTTGTTGCTTGTCCTTTCTCCAGGAAACTTCTCAGGGATAGGATTTCCATTGTGTGTGAGTGTGTGTGTGCATGTGTTTGTGTATGTATATGTGAGTGTCTGTGTGTGCGTGTGTGGCAGAGGGTGGGCAGAGCAGGTGATTGTATGGAGGCATTGATCTGCCAACTGTCAGCCAGCAAGAGGATTGCATCACCTATTCTAAGAAGCCCCCACCCACCCCCCCCAACTCTCCCCATCTGTTCCTCAGATGTGCCACCCTTAGGATCAAGGATTCCAGGGGTGGAAATTCCACTCCTGAGAGCTACTGGCCCCTCAGTGCTTTTGTTTTTTAGCCTCTCTGAGGATTGAGAATAAGGAAAGGCCTAGAATCGAGGAACAACCTAGGCTAAAGGCAGCAGGGGTTTGTGAAGAAATGGGGAGCAGAGTGTCAACAAGGCCAAGTTGGTTCCCCCTTTCCAATGCCAGGTCCCTTGATCAGGCAATGAGGATGCTTGTGGACAAGGTAACAACCCTCCCATCCCACCCCCCATGGACCACAAGCAGTTTACACAGGTTTGCTTTATTGCTCTTCCCACATGGCGACAGACACGTCCACCATTGGATTAATACTCCAATGGGCAGTGAGCCTCTTAAAGGTTCATTAAGTGCCCATGTCAATCAATGGCGGTGCAGGAAGTCTCATCATGGACCTTTCTTCCCCACATTTAATTTTGACAAGGTTGGGAAGGCAGCAACATGAATGAAGGCCATCCTCCCACCTGATTAAGTGCCCTCCCAACCACAAGACAGGACATAAAGTTTTCTCCGGGTTGTCTGTTTTCTCTGTAATAGGGGAATTTTCAGGAGTAACGATGTAAATGGTGGCGTATGCCAGGGTTCCTGCTGAAGTGTAGTGACCAATAAGAGAACCCCTGAGGAAATGATTGGTTTATAGAGGGGAGTCATAGAAACATATAAAATAGGAGCAGAGGAGGCCATTTGACCCTTCGAGCCTGCTCCGCCATTCATTATGATCATGGTTGATCATCCAACTCAGTAGCTGGATCCTACTCTCTCCCCATAACCTTTGATCCCATTCGCCCCAAGTGCTATATCCAGCTCCCTCTTGAATACATTCAATGTTTTAGCATCAACTAATGAACTCCACAAGCTCACCACTCTTTGGGTGGAGAAATGTCCCCTCACCTCCATCTTAAATGGTCTACCTTGAATCCTCAATTGTGACCCCTGGTTTTGGATTTCCCCCAGCATTGGGAATATCTTCCCTGCATCTACCCTGTTTAGTCCTGTTAGAATTTTATAAGCGTCTATGAGATCCCCCCTCATTTGTCTGAACTCCAGCGAAAAACAATCCTAAACTCGTCAATCTCTCCTCATACATCAGTCCTGCCATACCTGGAGTCACTTCTGTTCTGATTAAACCATCAACAGGGACTCTTCCAGTGCGCATGTGTCTGCTTGAGTGATTTTTAAAAATTGGATATCCCCTTTAACTGTCTCAATTGTCCTCAAATTTACCTTTATGCTGCTCTTCATAATTTACCAAAATGACCTGAAAGAACGTAATTAACATTTAAAACTAAACAGGAACAACCTTTGAAATAAATTATTTTCTTAAGCCAAGCTTATATTAATTGTAGCAATAAAACAGAATAATTAACTTTAACAGCTTTACAAATTTTGCATTTTCCAGTGGCAAACCTTTATAGGCTGCCATATCATTTAGTTTTATGACTTTATTAAGATGTAGTAGAAAGAATGTCAAGCTATTCATCTAGCCTCTCTGGAAATAGCATCCAATCATTGCTTTGCGTGATGTGTTAGCAGCAAGTTATTAATACAGCCACTGCGTCATCAAGGACAAGTTGTCAGACTTTTAATTAATTCCTGTAGCTTTCTGTTGTTATATTCATGAAATAAAAGGAGGAATGAAAAAACTGAAGGTGACGAAAGCACACAATTAAATGTTTAAGGTACAGCTAGTACTCCCGTGAATGTTAATGATTTTACTCTTTAATCACTGACTCAGCCTACCACTTATGAACATCATTTTCATTTCCCCACATTATATCATTTAATTTATATAAAATATATTGGGCTATTATGTAACACAAAGGCTTTGCATTGTGGATAAGACAAGGCAAGCAATTTATTGCATTCAACAATGTTACTTATAACCATGTAAGCTATAATTGGATCTGTCACTACCTATCATAACATGACACTTGATAGAATTTCAACTTTGCTTTTGATGTGACTTGATGAAGAATTCATTTTAAATACCTACAAAATAAGCACAGAACTTGATAATTCATAAATTATTACAGGAAGAATACTCAAAAACTCAGAAACTTTTCCCAGAAAATAGGCATGGGACCATGATGCAAATTAATGGAAATTTTAAAATATTAATCCACACACAGACTGGAAAAACTGGATAGGCAAATGTAGTCTAAATGAAGAGTTTACAGAATGTCTTCAGGACAGCTTCTTAGAAGAGCACATTCTGGAGCCAACCAGAGACCAGGCCTAACTAGACCTGGGACTGTAAAACAAGATAGGAATAATTGATAATAGGTTATAGCAATCATAATATTATCAAATTTTACATTCAGTTTGAAGGACAGAAGAGTGGGTCCAAACAGGGAGGTGGCGATTTTCCAGAGCCAGCTTGGCAGGAGCCAGGTTCAAAAAGTTCATTGCCACAGGTGTCCTCTCAGCTTTTGTCAATGCGATGTTTGCGCTGTTCTGAGGTTGCAGATTGTGAGTGTCTCGGATGACAAATTCCAGTGAGGGTGTGTGAACCAAAGTGCAGGTGTCTCATACATTACTCCTCACTGAGGATCATGTAGAAGAATTTCTCTCCGAACATCCTGACTGGATACAGCCTCCTGCTGAGAGCACTTCCCCTTCAGTTCCTCACCCTCCCTCTCCTCGCAATTTGTCCTATTTTACATGACCACTGTTCATTCTCCAGGTCCTGCTGTATTTCAAGGGCTGTGCTTACAGCTGGGGACTGGTTCATGCAGAAGCCTCAAAGCCACAAGAAAATAATTCAGCGCCTGCTACACCATTCCCTGTAGACTTTTACAACTTGAAACAATTACAGAATGCACCAAACACTTGTAGAATTGTAATGACAGCCAAAAGAAATCAATGAACAATTAATCCCTTAACCGTTAATGATCCCTTTAAATAATGCTGGACATGTGCTCAACTGTGCGAGGCTGAGAGAGCCTGCTAGCTGAAGAATTGACCTTACCAACATAGTACCACTAGCCTTTCATCGACTTTGCATGCAAATTCATGGTCTGGCAAATTTTCATTGCACCACTCTAATACCCCTATCAATAAGAAGCCCAGTGTGATTCACCCTTCAAGTGTGTGTGCATTATCAATGCCTTTTTCGAGTTGTAAGGGTGTTTGTGGTAGGATTATAATGAGAAGAACTTCTCACCCTGAATTGATAATTTGTTTCTCAGACTCTTAAAGTTACTGGATTACACAATAACTTCTTGAGTGATAGGCCAGAATTCTACCGGAACGCTCCCCCCGATTCCGGGGGTGGACAAGGCTCGGAGAAGAGCATTCTCCATTGGCCTCAGGCGAGACATGCTGGTAAAATTCTGCCCATAGAGTCACAGTCTTCGGCCCAATTTGTACATGCCATCCAGTTTTCACCATTGAGCTAATCTCAATTGCTCACATTTGGCCCCTATCCTTTTATACCCATCTTACTCACGTAACTATCTAAATGCTTTTCAAAGACAAAATTGCACCGGACTCTACAACTGCCTCTGACAGCTCGTTCCAGGCACTCACCACCCTCTGTGCAAAAATTGCCCCATTTGAATCCTTTTGTATCTCCCCCCTCTCAGCTTAAACAGCTTTGAACAGAGGGGAGTACGGTAGGATGAGAGAAGAATTGGCGAATGTGGACTGGGGGAGCGCGTTGGAAGGTAGGTCTGCTGAGGAGCAGTGGAGGATCTTTAAGGAGATCTTTCTTGGTGCTCAGCAGAAATTTATTCCGATGGTCAAAAAGGACAGTAGGAGGAGAGGTAATAAGCTGTGGATAACGAAGGAGGTGAAGGAAAGTGTTAAATTAAAAGCGGAGGCATTTAGAGTAGCAAAGAGTAGTGGGCGAGAAGAGGATTGGGAGAGGTTTAAATGTCAACAAAGATTGACAAAGAAGATGATAAAGAAGGGTAGGAGAAACTATGAAGCTGGGCTTGCGCTTAATATAAAAAAGGATAGCAAGAGTTTTTATAAATATATAAAAAGGAAGAGGCTGGCTAGGGTGAACGTTGGTCCCTTAGAGGATGAGAAGGGGGACTTAGTCGTAGGGGATGGGGATATGGCTGAATAACTTTTTTGTTTCTGTCTTCACGGAGGTGGACGTGAATAATTTGCCGGGTGTTAGCGATGGAAAGGTGGTAGGACTGGAGGGTCTTAATGACACTACTGTTACTAGAGAGGAGGTGCTCGACAGACTGGAGGGACTGATTGTGGACAAATCGCCAGGACCGGATGGAATGCATCCGAGGGTTCTGAAAGAAATGGCGGAGGTGATAGTGGATGCCTTGGTGGTTATTTTCCAGACGTCGCTGGATTCAGGGGAAGTGCCGGAAGATTGGAAAGCGGCTAATGTTACGCCGTTGTTTAAGAAGGGTGCCAGGCAAAAGGCAGGGAATTATAGGCCGGTTAATTTAACGTCTGTTGTAGGTAAAATGTTAGAATCCGTCATCAAGGAGGAAATAGCGAGGCATCTTGAGGGGAATTGCTTGATAGAGCAGACGCAGCACGGTTTCGTTAAAGGGAAGTCGTGTCTGACAAATTTACTGGAGTTCTATGAGGATATGTCAAGGGCGGTGGATAGAGGAGAGCTGGTGGATGTGGTCTTTCTGGATTTTCAGAAGGCGTTTGACAAGGTAACTCACAGGAGGTTATTGCAGAAGGTCAGGGGACAGGGAGTTGGGGGTAGGGTGTTAGCGTGGATAGAGGATTGGTTGTCAAATAGGAGGCAGAGAGTGGGGGTCAATGGGTGCTATTCGGATTGGCGGATGGTGACTAGTGGAGTGCCCCAGGGGTCGGTGCTGGGGCCTCAGCTATTTACCATTTATCTTGATGATCTGGAGGAGGGAACCGAGTGTAGGGTGTCGAAATTTGCTGATGACACCAAGATTGGAGGAAAGGCAAATTGTGCGGAGGGTGTGGAAAGTCTACAGAAGGATCTAGATAGGCTGGGTGAATGGGCCAGGAAATGGCAAATGGAATTTAATGTTGGCAAGTGCGAGGTGGTCCACTTTGGTAGGAATAATGGTAGGAAGGATTATTACTTACGTGGCAAAAAACTGCAGCAGGCGACGGTGCAGAGGGACCTCGGGGTCCTTGTGCATGAGTCGCAAAAACCCAGCCTGCAGGTGCAGCAGGTGGTCAGGAAGGCGAATGGGATGCTGGCCTTCATAGCGAGGGGGATTGAATATAAAAGTAGGGAGGTCTTGCTGCGGCTGTATAGGGCATTGGTGAGGCCGCAGCTGGAGTACTGTGTGCAGTTTTGGGCGCCGTACTTACGCAAGGATATTTTGGCCTTGGAGGGAGTGCAGAGGAGGTTTACTAGGCTGATGCCAGAGTTGAGGGGGTTGAGCTATGAGGAGAGGCTGAATAAACTAGGCTTGTACTCGTTAGAGTTTAGAAGAATGAGGGGAGATCTCATTGAGACGTATAAGATGATGAATGGGATGGATAGGATAGAGATGGAGAGACTCTTCCCGCTCAGAAAGGATAATAGGACTAGGGGGCACAGCCTCAAGATAAAAGGGGGGCGGTTTAGAATGGAGTTGAGGAGGAACTTCTTCACTCAAAGGGTGGTGAATCTCTGGAATTCTCTGCCCGTTGAAGTGGTGGAGGCTGCCTCGCTAAATATTTTTAAGACGCGGGTTGATGGGTTTTTGATAAGAGAGGGGATTAAGGGTTATGGGGAGAGGGCGGGAATGTGGAACTGAGCCACGACAGATCAGCCATGATCTTATTGAATGGCGGGGCAGGCTCGAAGGGCTAGATGGCCTACTCCTGCTCCTATTTATTATGTTCTTATGTTCTTAAAGTGATGCCCTCCAGTTTTAGACTCCCTTTCCTTCGAGACGATCTACCTTATCTATGCCTCTCATTATTTTATAGACCTTCTGTAAGATTACCCCTAAGCCTCCCATGCTCCAGGGAAAGAAGTCCCAGCCTATCCAGCCTCTCCTTATAATTCACACCATCAATTCTCGGTAGCATCCTAGTAAATCTTTTTTGCATTCTTTTGAGTTTAATAATATCCTTTCTATAACAGTGTGACCAGAACTGTACACACAGTATTCCAAGTGCGGCCTTACTAATGACTTATATAACTTCAACAAGACATCCACACTCCTATATTCAATGTTTTGCCCAATGAAACCAAGCATGCCAAATGGCTTCTTTATCATCCTGTCTATCTGCGACTCCACTTTCAAGGAGCAATCAACCTGTACCTCTAGATCTCTCTGTTCTATAACTCTCCCCAACACCCTGCCATTAATTTCATTTTGTTCTAAGTTTCTGACCATCTTCAGTCATGTAGAAAGTGCATTGAAGGCCATTCAATGAAATTCTACAGGCTTCTTGAACCAGCATATCAGTAGCACCAATCTGAGCTTCAGAAAAGTATGCATGGTCCTTCTCAAAACGTATTGCTAGTGAATTGTTATGTGATGTAAAATTTTCATGTTGCTCCTTCCCAATGGATTTTTAAAAATTCATTTGTGGGATGTGGGCATCGCTGGCTGGCCAAAATCTATTGCTCATCCCTAGTTGCCCAGGGGCAGTTGAGAGTCAATCACATTGCTATGGCTCTGACCTCACATGTAGGCCAGGCCAGGTAAGGATGGCAGATTTCCTTCCCTAAAGGACATTAGTGAACTAGATAGGTTTTTCCGACAATCAATAATGATTTCTGGTCATCAGTAGGTTCTTAATTCCAGATATTTTTATTGAATTTAAATTCCACCATCTGCCAGGGAAAGATCCCAACATAGATCCCCAAAACGTTAGCTGAGTCTAGCGATAGTTCCACTACACCGTCACCTCCCCCATGCAAATACTTTATGCATGAAAATGCATTGTAAGTGTATATTGTGTGAGGAAATTACTAAAATATATTCAAATGCATCCGACATGTCTTGTAACACTGACAAAATGCCATTGCTGCCAAGCAGTATACTTTACATTGTGCAGTAAAGGTAGAAATCACTTATATTAAAACCTTGATTCGTCAAAAATGGGTGACACAATATTCTGCTTGTATCAAAGTTATCAAGCATTCCAGCCAGCAAGATAACAAAAGCCCACGGGACAATGTCTATGATTAATCAAAATTCTGCATAGGTCTGTCTGGTATTCAGTGCCGGCAAGAAAAATACTGACATCCTTCGTGGAATAATTACTTCTGTGACGCAGTCAAGCTGGCCTCTTCCACCAGGGGTTACATGACCATGTTGACCAGTCAGGGTGGGGTGACCCAAGTACACTGAAATATTAAACGTTGGGTCAGCCTTTATTTCACATTGAGATCTCCGTGTGGAGCAACATGCAAAGCATGCGAGTGTGGCGAGATCTGTGATGGCATGATGGATTGTATCTTGCAAGACGGAAAACAGCATGCTAAATACAGAAAAAAAATCCACTTCTTCCAGTGCTCAGCCTTGGTCTGTTTCAAGGCTAATACATAGCAGCATATGAGGTATATTCTGAATGCAGTGTTGGAAATGTGCTGAGCATATAAACATAGCTAAATCTCATACAATAAAAAAAAGAAGCATGACAAACACTTGGACTTACACTGGCTTTTGCAGCTATCATGAAACTCTGCTTAACCTGAATTGTCCTGGGATTGACTCCTCAAGAGTTTACTGTACTAATAATAATCTAACCTAATCTTTAAGAAAGCCAGTGAAATAATGTGTAAAACATATTGCTGAGCATTGTCAAAGATTATTTCTTCTGTGTGATGGGGCTGACAACACCTCACCTTCAAATGCGGTATCGAGACTTGAAACTGCAAGGGAACTGGTAACTTATGGCCATCCTTCTCAGCTTTTAACATAGCTTATTATCCTGCAATTCTGCATTGTTCATTCCTCCCACAGGTAGTTAAATTGTTTGCAGGAACGTAATGTCAGCTATTCTTACTGCTTTTGAGACCAAACATTAACACATGTGTTTTCTAGGAACGTGACATATTGTTTCAAACAAAGAACAGCATTATTGACTGTAATAGATTGTAATATCAATCATTTTTCACCTTAGGTAAACTGTCAATTAGCCAGAAGAGAGACATTAAGGGCATGATTCCCTCAGCCCGCTGTGCTGCTCCAGCATCTCAACAGGTTGGGAGACATCAGTGGTGGCCCTTTGCAGGTTTCCTAGTGGGCGCCACGACCTCCGCATGTCTCCCAGCCGAAGATTTTCAGCGTCATCAGTTCCATGCTGGAAATTGGCACAGAGCTGATTACAATATGGAAATCTTCATTTCCATTTCATTAGCAGGCCTGGCGACATCAGTCTCGCCGTACATGTGCCAATCTCAGGGCTGACAGTTTGGCGCATGCACAGTGGCCCATTCAGCGCTATGCTGCTGGCTTCTCGGGTGGGAATAGGTCCCCCTCCCAGGTTTTCAGAGGGAACTCCACCAGGGCACCCTGTGATGCACAGAGCGTTGGAGATTTGCACTGGAAATGGTGTTGAAAGAAATCAGCGAGAGTTACTCTTATTTTCCTACAAATTGGGAACTTTGAATTTTTTTGGGAGAATCCCAGTCTAAGTACGCTGTGTGAAAGAAAGAATCTTTTATTTATAAGGAGAATGTTTTCTTCTTTTAAGTTGTGTTTTTTCATTAAGCTTCCAATTGGCGCAAGGCATAGATCAACAGACTGAATTACTCATCGCTGGTTTTCATTTTCCCTGCCCTTGGAACAGCGAAACGGTTATTTCAATTTTCTAAAGTCTGTCTCTGTTGATTCACTTAGCAACAATTTAATGTGTTTCCAATGTACTATCTGTTGTTAAGCAATATTTCTGATTGGAAAGAAATTCCACTAAAAATTGCGTCAATTATTAACAGGAAGCCTCCCAGAAGCAGTGCATGGGGGCACCAGCCATCCCTCCCAAATATAGGTTCCCTGGTAAGGATTGTACAGCTATCGCCCGTGTGAAATGCAAACTTCGTTAGGCAACTGCACTGCACTGAGATCCTGCACTTCAGATGTTTCTGACTGCTTTACCTCAATAGTTATCCAGAAAAGTTAGGAGAATTAGAACCATTTCTAGATTCTGGATAGCTATTGTACAGAAGAGACAACATAAGACCTCAGAGGAGGCAATGAAGACCTCAAGGCAGAGGCAAAGGAAGATCTCAGATAAAAGGCAAAAGAAGACCCCTGAAAGTGGGCAAAAGAAGATGACAGAAAGCGAGCAATAAAGGCACTGAAAGATGCCAGAAAGAGGACAGGAAAATAGCCCAGACGGACAGCTCTAAAAAAAACCCAGAAGGAGGGCAATGAAACACTCCCAAAGGAGGGCAACAAAAGACCCCACAGAAATGCAGAATGGAAACAAGTCAACACATTGTCGGCGACAGACCTGACCAATAATGAAGCCAAAAGATTTTGGGTGAAGTTAAGACTAGTGGAAACAAAGATTCTATTTATGAAATGTATTTATCCAGTAAAAACATGACAAATTTCCCTCAGAAGAAACACATTCACCAAATAATGCAAAACATGCATGAAATCTCAATTTTCAAAATAATAACTCCAGCAATAAGTTCTGGCTGTCAACACTTTTGGGCAGAAATCATCAAAAGATAACCTGCCAAAAATTAAAGATAACATTTGGTTTGGAGCTCAAGGAAAATTTTACATTGAGATATTCTGTAAAAGCTATAAATATTGACTTATTGTCAATGCAACGGTAGCTTGCCTCCATGGCCCATTGCTGAGGACATGGTCAAGGCACAACGTACGTCAAGGCGCAATTGTCTCGGTTAGACACAGTAAGTAGTCTCACAACACCAAATTAAAGTCCTACAGGTTTATTTGGTAGCACAAGCTTTCGGATCACTGCTTCTTCATCAGGTGAGTGCAGGATTTATTTCACAAACAGGGCATATATGGACACAAACTCAATTACAAGATAATGATTGGAATGCGAGTCTTAACAGGTAAACAGGAGGTAGATATATGACTGGGGGCAGGAGGGTAGGGTGGAGACTTTCCAACTACCCACAGTCAAGTTCCACAGGCACTCTGTGCCACATCGGGGGCACGACGTCAGGAAGGGCAGCAGGGGGCTGGAGGAGTGGCAGGGACAAGAAGCCTCCCTCCTGCCCTTGCTCCACATTAGGTGGGAAACTCCTCTTTATCCTGCCAACTCACTTCTGTCTGGGGATCCATATAACAGCTCAACCCACTGAGACAATTTAAAGCAAGGACAGATACATTTTTCATTAGTAAAAGAATTAAGGGTTATGGTGAGCTGGCGAGTAAGTGGAGCCACAGAAAGATCAGACATGATCTCACTGAATGGCGGAGCAGGCTCCAGGGGCCAGATGGCCTATTCCTGCTCTTAGTTCTTATGCTCTTATGTTCTTTTCATGTGACCTTAATCAAGTGAGAGGCCTGACACTGTGCAAGTAAGTGCTTGATTGTCTGTTGTACTACATTGGATCTCCTGGATCCCCTTTAGTTCTCTAATTGATTGGTGTGGCCCCTGTAGTAGACATTACATTCCACCCAGCGTGTGTGTGTTGATAGACCTCATATTTGATTTGATTTATTATTATCACATGCATTGGGATACAGTGAAAAATATTGTTTCTTGCACATTATTCGGACAAAACATACCATTCATAGATGTGGAGATGCCGGCGTTGGACTCAGTTAAACACAGTAAGTAGTCTCACAACACCAAATTAAAGTCCAGCAGGTTTATTTGGTAGCACAAGCTTTTGGATCACTTCTTCTTCATCAGGTGAGTGCAGGATTTATTTCACAAACAGGGCATATATAGACACAAACTCAATTACAAGATAATGGTTGGAATGCGAGTCTTAACAGGTAATCAAGTCTTTACAGGTGCAGTCAATGTGAGTGGAGAGAGGGTTAAGTTGAAGGTTAAAGAGGTGTGAATTATCTCAAGCCAGAACATTTAGTGAGATTTTGCAAGTCCAGGCATGTGTGACATAAACCTAAGATTTCAACCTCACAATGCTCCACTTCTTCAGCTTCCACCCTAAACATGTTAAAGAAGCCATCCCCTATGGACAAGCTTTCCGTACACACAGGATCTGCTCAGATAAAGAGGATTGCAACAGACACTTACAAACACTGAAAGACGCTCTCATAAGAACAGGGTATGGCGCTCGACTCATCAATCTTCAGTTCCACCGTGCCATAGCGAAAAACCGCACTGACCTCCTCAGAAGACAAACACAGGACATAGCAGAGTACCCTTCATCGTCCAGGATTTCCCTGGACATCTTCTCTGGAGCCTTCAACATGTCATCCATGAAGACGAACATCTCGCCAAAGCCATCCCCACACCCTGAAGAGGTGCCTTCAAACTACTGCGCAACCTCAAACAGACCATTGTCCGCAGCAAATTACCCAGCCTTCAGGAGAACAGTGACCACAACACCACACAACCCTACCACAGCAATCTCTGCAAAATGTGCTGGATCATTGACACGGATGCCATCATCTCACGTGAGAACACCATCCACCAGGTACACAGTACATACTCTTGCAACTCGGCCAATGTTGTCTCCCTGATATGCTGCAGGAAAGGATGTCCCAAGGCATGGTAAATTGGCAAGACCATGCAGATGCTACAACAACAGATGAATGGACACCGCTTGACAATCACTAGGCAGGAGTGTTTCCTTCTTGCCAGGGAACACTTCAGCAGTCGTGGGCATTCAGCCTCTGATCTTCGGGTAAGCGTTCTCCAAGGCGGCCTTCAAGACACATGACAATGCAGAATCGGCAAGCAGAAACTGATAACCAAATTCTGCATACATGGGGACGGCCTCAACCAGGATCTTGGGTTCATGTCACACTATCTGTAACCCCCAAGACTTGTATGGGCTTGCAAAATCTCACTAACTGTCCTGGCTTGAGACATTCACACCTCTTCAACCTGTGCTTAACCCTCTCTCCACTCGCATTGTCTTTACCTATAAAGACTTGATTACTTGTTAAGACTCGCATTCCAATCATTATCTTGTAATTGAGTTTGTATCTATATATATGCCCTGTTTGTGAAGCAAATCCTGCATCACCTGATGAAGGAGCAGTGCTCCGAAAGCTCTTGCTACCAAATAACACCAGGTTGGAATGCAACCTGGTGTTGTGAGACTACTTACATAGAGTACATAGGGGAGACGGGTGCAAAATATAAAGTTACAGTCACAGATAATATGTCGAGAAAGATCAGCTTAATATGTATGATAGGTCCATTCAGAAGTCTGATGACAGCAGAGAAGAAGCTGTTCTTGAATCAGCTGGTACGTGAACTCAGACTTTTGTATCTTTTTCTCAACAAAAGAAGGTGGAAGAGAGTATATCCGGAATGCATGGGGTCCTTGATTATTCTGGCTGCTTTTCCAAGGCTGTGGGAAGTGTAGACAGAGTCAATGGATGGGAGGCTAGTTTGTGTGATGGGCTGGGCTATTTTCACAACCCTTTGTAGTTTCTTGCAGTCTTGGACAGAACAGGAGCCATACCAAGCTGTGATACATCCGAAAAGGATGCTTTCTATGGTGCATCTATAAAAATTGGGGAGAGTCGTAGAGGACATGTCGAATTTCCTTAGCTTCCTGAGAAAGTAGTAGCATTGGTGGGCTTCCTTAACTATAGCGTCAGCGTGGAGGGACCAGGACAGATGTTTGATGTTCTAGACACCTAGAAACTTGAAGCTCTCGACAATGTTACAATACTGCGACTAAATTCTAGAACTAAAATGGAACTTTTGTTTGCATTGGACAAAAGTTCTGATGCTCACTTTAATGTCTCACGATGCAAAGTTGATATGCAACAGAATGGACAGAAATTCAGTGATAAGGGGCTATTTCCAATCTCCCTCATCCTATGTACACCACTTCTGCTAAAGCACCACGAACAATAGTGACCACAACATATCTCTTGTAGTGTACAGTTAGAAGAGGCTTCATGATCATGTTGCTAATTTATGCCATGGTTTGCTGTGTTAAGGAGGAAGCACTTTATCATCACAGTTTTTACAAACCTATCCTTTTAATGGCTCTTAATTACTTTATTACATTGTTACACTTTTTTAGTAGGTTCTCGAAGCTTGACTAAATATCTTCTTTCCATTTTACATGATCAAATTTGCTTTAACTCGCAGGGGTATCCTTGGCCTGATAAAGAGTCCTGAAAGCAATTTAACAGGTTTGTAAACGTAAGTGCACAGTTAAACAACAACAGTAGTCAATGCGCCCACTGATGCAGATGTTCATGTTTATTTAAAAATTTTAGTAAGATCTATCTATTGACAGTCTGCACTTCAATAGTACTTGCTACAGCTGTGCTAATGCTACAGCTGGAAGGTATCATTTTTGGAGATATTTGTTCTAGAAGATGGATCGTTTTCCAATATCCTGACCTGCACTCTCAACCTCACTCTCCCAAAATCCTCGCATGAAATTTCAAATGCCGTTTTTTTTATATCCAAAAATTTACTTACCACAGGTCTGTGTACATCCCAGAATGCTCTTTCCTGACTATCAAGAATTTTCCTTTCAATTTTGTCCCTTTTCTTATCAACTCTGTGAAAAAGAACAGTGCGATATCAGCAACAATTTCACGTGTTGAGGAATACTTCTCAAGTTAACAATGGCACCCTAAAGATCTTTAAAGATGAGCATTAAGCAGGGATGAACAGAATTTGATGAGGAAGGGTGGGTATAGATTGAGAAATGAAATACCCAGGGGATTTTTAGGAGGTACTCAAATATAAGGAGTATAGCAGAGTTGTTTGGGAAGAGAATTACATAGGGCAGGAATTTTCTGACCCAAAGTCTACCTTCTGATTGTGACACTTAATCCATATTCAGAGAATGACTGTTTATAGAATTATAGCATCATACATTCCTACAGTGAAGGAAGCTATTCGGTCCATCAAGCCTGCACTGACAACAATCCCACCCAGGACCTATCTAAGTAATTCCCCCCTAGGAATTAATACTGCTGACCCCCCGAATGCTAATGGGCAATTTAATATGGCCAATCAACCTGACCCACACATCTTTGGAGTGTGGGAGGAAACCTGAAGGAAAACCATGCAAAAAACAGAGAGAAGGTGCAAACTCCACTCAGACCAGAATTGAACTCCAGTGTTGTGAGGCAGCAGCGCTAACCGCTACGTATCCCTAAACTCAAAAATGAATATAAGGAGCGTATGCTGGGATGCAGTTAAAGAGTACAATAGTTCACCAAAGATAGTTGACTGAGACGTAGGCATATGACATAGAGTTCTGGACCATCTGGTGGATGTGAAGAACGGAGACAGGGAGGCTAGTGAAGTGAGACACAGAAAAGTCTTTTCTTGAGTTGGCTAAGATTCGGTTGAGGATTTCAACAATGCTGGGGGTAAGGTTCCAGGGACAGAAGAAGACAATATTGACGATAGGCCTGTTGTAGGAATCTTAGATTCGGGCCAGCATGGTGGCACAGTGGTTAGCACTGCCGCCTCACAGCGCCAGAGACCCAGGTTCGATTCCCAGCTTGGGTCACTGTCTGTGCAGAGTCTGCATGTTCTCCCCATGTCTGTGTGGGTTTCCTCTGGATGCTCCGGTTTCCTCCCAGAGTCCGAAAGACGGGCTGGTTAGGTGAGTTGGCCATACTAAATTCTCCCTGAGTGTACCCGAACTGGTGGCAGAGTGTGGCACCTGGGGGATTTTCACAGTAACTTCATTGCAGTTACTGCATTGTGAGCTTACTTGTTTCACCAGTAAAATAAACTTTAGGTTAGCATGAGATAGCCTGATTTCAAACCAGTCAAATATTTCATTTTCAAACACTGCATTTTCAGCCAAGCAGGTTAACAGAGGTGAAGCCACATAAATATATAGGTTCTGGTGAGAGCTAAACGGCGGAGGAAAATGTCATTCGAAAATCCAAATAAATTCTCTTATACTCACTTTGCTTGTGCTTCTGCTTGCATAAAGATAAATTCCCACTTTCGAGCAAAAGCTCGCTGTAGACGGGCCAAACTCTCCTAGAAATTGAACAGCCTGTATTAAAGGTATGACCAGCCAAGCTGAGAGCTATAAAGAGAGCAGTGTATCAGCCATGAGAATACCATGGAGGTCGGCAATTCCAATTTAATGGCTCACAGCAAAGTTTACAGCAGCCAGAGTTTATTCAAACATAGTACGAACGACAGATAAATAAAACTCACAATTGAAATAACGGCAATCTTCCATTTAAAAAAGAGATATTTTCTCCAGTAAAATGCAGCCCAATGGAGGATGGTCACAAATAAATTATACGCATAGAATCAATCCTGGTTACTTGCAGCTTGTGCGCTTTCCATGACTGATTGATGAGAGAATTACCGAATTATGTGCATTCTGGCTGGTTCTTGTCACATTGCTATATGTAGTCTCAAAGTATTTGTATTCATGAAAAGTTATCGCTATTAGCAAAACTCAATAACTATCTATCGCTGCTATCTGTAGCTGAGGGAACACAACCTATCCATCTGTGTGTTGTACCAGTTATTCTTACTGGCATACATCTGATCATTGTAATGAACTAGACAATGTCAGGTCGAATGATATTAAATTCATTTTTGTCCTTTCATTTGAATGTAGGTAACAACCTCAGAATACACCTTTGGAATGAAAGTCAAACATCTGCAGTCAAGGCATCCGTATCCTGAATATTAACACAAAGCAACTCATGTGGACAGCACGGCGGCACAGTGGTTAGCACTGCTGTCTCACAGCACCAGGGACCTGGATTCAGTTCCAGCCTTGGGTTACTGTCTGTGTGGAGTTTGCACATGCTCCCTATGCTCGCCTGGGTTCCCTCGGGATGCTCTGGTTTCCTCTCACAGTCCAAAGTTGTACAGGTTAGGTTGATTGGCCATGCTGAATTGACCCTTGTGTCAAGGGGATTAGCAAGGTAAATATGTGAGGCTATAGGAACAGGGACTGGGTGGAATTGTGGTTGGTGCAGACTTGATGAGCCGAATGGCCTCCATCTGCACTGCAGGGATTCTAAAACTTTTTATTGCCACATAGGAATACCAACTTTGGGAGAGAATGTTATATTTGTTGTGTTTTTTTTAATGTTCGTTCATGGGATCTGGGCATCTACTGACTGGGCATCTTCTATTTCCCATCCCTAATTAACCTTGGATTGAGGGCATTTTAAGAGTCAACCACATTGCTGTAGGTCTGGAGCATGTAGGCCAGACCAGGTAAGGATGATAGATTTTCTTCCCTAAAGGACATTAGTGAACCAGTTGGGTCTCTTACAACGATCAACAACGGTTTAATGATCACCATTAGACATTTTTTAATTCTAGATTTTCTTTGTTGACCTGAAACTTCACCATCTGCCATGGTGGGATTCAAATCCAAGATCTCAGAGCATTTTCTTGAGTCTGTGGATTTCTGGTCTAGTCACAATATCACTATGCCACTGCATCTCCTAATGCATCATAAGGTAAGAGTACAACTTTCTTTAAGCGCTACTCTCATCATTAATTTACCTCAAATTCCAAAACTCACAGCTGCTCACTTCTGACATAATGCTAATTCTGGCCTCTCTAAACTTCTCCTTCTACGTTACCTCCCACATCCATACTCATAGCCTAGATTTTGCTATTACATGTTTTCTTCACATTGTCTCAATCAGACAAAGCCACCTCTAATCAAGTGTACCTTTAGCAATCCAAACTCTGCCAAACTTCCAACTACATCAAGAAAATCTTTACAAGTCTTTTACACGTTCAAATTTCCAACTCCCATGCCCTTTGCCTTTCTTCATCACATTATTTCTGCAGCTAGTGATCTGCTGAATTACACTCAAATCTTTACCTTGATGTTCTTCTGACCAGCAAGTTCTTAACTCTCTCCTGCCTTATTGCTTATATTGTTATGGCTCCCATCATTGCTCCCTGAAGCCCAGAAAGGCTGGATCATATGAAACGTCTCACACTCTGCACTCCCAAAGCCACTTACTGCTCAGTGATCATCCTGGAAAGGAAAGATAGGTCCTCATTTCTTTCCTTCACTAACCCTTAAACAGTACCACCGATACCAAACTCTCAACTTCAACAGTGGCCGGAACTCTTTCACCTCACCCACCACAGAATCAGAGTGGACAAGGTTTGTAGAACGGAAATACCCATTGACCTTGGGCGCAGTTTTATGATCTTGTTTGAGTGAGGTCATAAAGTCCTGCCCAGTGTGTTTTGAACTCATGGACCTGATATTCAGCAGCCTCTTTCATATCCCCTCTTTTTCAATTTTCCCAAGTGAACCCCCTTTCAGGATCTCTTGGCCTCTTCTTGATGTTTACGTCGTTTCAGTTGTAAGTTGTCCCGTGTCCTCTCCAAGCTCATTTTAATTTTCAACAACCGCCACTAATTCCCCACCCCAACACACACCAGTTCCCAATCCACAACCTTCCAATACCTATTTGCAAGAAGTGCAACATCGAATGTTGGGCCTTTGAGCAAGAAGCCTTAGAATTCCGAACCTGAATATATGCTGGGAACAAAGCTTAACTTGAAAACCCCTGCGTTTATTAACAGGGGGTTTGCGTTTAAGAGCTGTGGGGTTATGCTGCAACTATACCCAATGTTAGAGTGACCACATTTAGAATATTGTGTTCAGGTCTAGGCACCTCACTATAAGAAGGATTGGAAGCATTGGAGAGAGTGCAGAGGAGATTTACCAGGATGCTGCCTGGTTTGGAAGGTGGGTCTTATGAGAAAAGGTTGAGGGAGCTGGGGCTATTCTCTTTCGAGTGGAGGAGGATGAGAGGTGACTCAATAGAGGTTTATAAGATGATCAGAGGGATTGATAGAGTGGACGTGCAGAGACTATTTCCTCGGACAGATGTAGCCGTTACTAGGGGGCATAACTATAAGGTTCATGGTGGAAGATATAGGAGAGATATCCGAGGTAGATTCTTCACTCAGAGAGTGGGTGTGGAATAGACTGCCTGCTGTGATAGTGGAGTCGGACACTTTACGAACTTCCAAGTGGTTATTGGATAGGCACTTGGAGCGCTCCAGAATTATAGGGAGGGGATAGCTTGATCTTGGGATTGGACATAGCTCGGAACAACATTGAGGGCCTGTGCTGTACTGTTCTATGTTTTCTATGTTTTCTATGCCATATGACCAATAATTCAGTTTATCCAGTAATGGCACAAAAGCCATCAAAACAGCCAATTACATTCTGGACTTAATGAATAGGAGTATTAAGTATAAAAATACTGTAGAAAACATTGCTTAAATAACAGGTAAGGGAGTTTTGGGCACCCCATACCATACCGATACACAGAGACCATACAGTACCAATACCATACCGATACACAAAGACCATACAGTACCAATACCATACCGATACATAGAGACCATACAGTACCAATACCATACTGATACACAGAGACCATATGGTACCAATACAAACTGATATGTAGAGATCATACAGTGCTAATACTATACTGATATAGAGAGATGATACAGAACCTATACAATACTAACAGAGACCATGCAGTGTAGATTCACTAAGATGAAATAGAATGCAAAATTCATAAGTAAAACCTAGAAGAACTGGGACTGGGATTTCCTGCTGAGAAAGGGATGAAGGGTCAATGCAGTTTTGGTTGGCATGTGATTAGAACATCAACCATCCAGGCCAGTGGCTAGTATGCCATCATATAACCTATTCTTGTAGCCGCAACATTTAAATGACTGGTCCAGTTCAGTTTCTCGTTAACGAGAAGCCCCAAAATGTGAGGAATTAGTGATGGTAATGTCATTGAATGTGGCATTATGAGGTGTCCTGGGAAAGGGGGCCTGAAAATCCCCATTTAGGACTATTTCCAGCACAACAGAGATTTAATATGGATTTTCCTTTTATACTTAAACTTTCATGAGATCTAGGCATCATCGGAAAGCCCAAAACTTGTTGTTCATCCCTAATTGCCCTTGAGAACAACTGCAATCTCTCTGGTATAGACATGAGGAAGCAAGTTCCATGATTTTGACTCAGCAGGAAGGAACATCGATACAGTTCCAAGTCAGGATCACGTGTGGATTGGAGGAAAACTTGTAGGTGGTGGTGTTCCCATGTGTCTGCTGCCCCTGTGCTACTAGGTGGTAGAGGTAATGAGTTTGGAAACTGCTGTCGAAAGTAATTTGATTAATTGTGGCCATGCATCTTATGTTGGTACACACTGCTGTGTTTGATAGCAGAGAGATGAATGTTGAAAGTGGTGTTTGGGGTGCCCATCAAATTGGATGATACAGTGTTGAGCTTCTAGAGTGGCACAGTGGCAAGCACTGCTGCCTCACAGTGCCAAGGACCCAAGTTTTATTCTCGGTTTGAGTCACTGTCTGTGTGGAGTTTGCACATTCCCCCGTGTTGGTGTGGGTTTCCTCCCACAGTCCAAAGATATGTGAGTTGGCCATGTTAATTTGCCACTTAGTGTCAGGGGGCTAGTAGGGTAAGTATGTGGGGTTATGGGGATTGGGCATGAGTGTGATTGTGGTTGGTGCAGACTCAATGGGCTGAATGGCCTCCTTCTGCATTGTAAGGATTCTATGATTCTATGAGTGCTGTTGGAGCAGCAACCTCCAGGTATGTGGCCAACATTCCAACCTCTAACTTGATGTTGTAGCCATAGTTTTTACATGGCAGGTCCAGTTTGGCTCATGGTCATTGGAAATGCCTAAAATGTTGATTGTGGGGGATTCTGTTGAACGTGAAGAGAACATGATTAGATTATTTCTTGTTGGAGATGGTCAAAGCTTGGCACTTGTGTGGTGTGAATATAACTTTGCCACTTATCAGCTGAAGCCTAAACCTTGTCTTGCTACATTGGTGTTGCCAACCGTGATTAAACAGAGGTTTCATCACATGACTTGTCCAATGCTCCAGCCATTGATCAGCCAACACATCCTTTTCCATTTCCTTCCTACACCATTCAGAAAGCAAAAAGATTGATTACCCAACTCGACGATGCTCGACAGCAACCAAACATCCCTTTTTTTCTATTTTCAATATTTTTATACTTGGTAAAGAGAAATGTACAAAAAAAACCAAAAAACATCCTCCTTTTACGCCTCGATGATTTTTCTCCAAGGTTGCACACAGCATTGTCCTGGAGGTTGATCTTTATTTCTTGGAGATTTGAACGGCTTTCGTCACCACCATAAGAGTCACTAATGATACTGAACACTCCGCAATCATTAACAAACAGCTTCACTTCTGACGTTACGATAGGGAGAAGTTCATTGATGAAGATGGTTGTGGCTAGAATTCTAACTTTCCTGAGGAACTCCTACAGCAATGTGCTTGGACCGCCAACAACTATAATCATCTTGCTCTGCGGGCAGAATGATATAAACTGGCAGAGAGATTTCCTCGATTCCCACTGACTTCAATTTTGCCTGGGCTATTTGACACACCAGGCGGAATTCTCCAGCCGCGCTTGCCTGAAAACTGGAGATTCCTGCCTGACTTCAATGGACCTTTACGTAGTCCGCCTCCTGCCCGCTAAACAGGCAGGATGGGAGAATTCCAGCCTATGTTCGATTAAATGCTGCTTTGATGTCCAGGGCGATCTTTCTCACCTCACCATTTGAGTCAGCTGTTTTCTCCATGGATGGGTCCAAGGCTTTAGTAAAATCAGGGACAGAGGTTGAGATGTTAGTCATGAGGGATCATCAATTTAAAATTGCCCCGAAGGTGGGAGGTTTGTTGAAACCTCAGAGAGGTGTTGGAGTATATCATTCTCCATAACAAGGTGTGACTCAGACAGAGAAAATTATACTTTTAAAGAGGCAAATTGGAGAAATATTTGATGCAGACGAAGACACAGAACTTTTTGGAAAGAGCAGGGTAGTTGCACTAGTTTTGCATTGCTCCAGTGAAGATCTGGCTCATAATAAGTAAGAGGATTCCTTTTGTACTGTTAACGTCTCTTGTTCTGTGGACTATATTGTACACAATCACAAACATTGGAAGTCCATGTTCAATAAATTGCAACACTCTTAAATCTTTATCATTCTACCAATAGAGGCAGCTGGAATTTAATACATTAAAGTTAAGGCTGTATGGTAGATTTTTCTCTGTCAATAGAAACAGATGCACAGGATCAGTGGGATCAGAGAATCAGATAAATGGGTGTTGGGTATTTTTAGGCATCTTCCGACATGTCATTTTTGTGCCAGTGCTTTGGCTGGTATTTTATGCCGCAACCTCTTTTTGGTCCCAAAATGCAAACATAGCTATTTACAAACAAAGGATTGCCACAAATGGACTTTTGTGCTAGTATCGTAAGAGTGGATACAGCACAGAAGAAGGACATTCCCACCTGTTGTGTTGATGCCTGCTCTCTGGAACAGCAATTTATTAAATCCACTCCCCTGCCTTTTGTCATTAGTAAGAAGTGTCACAACACCAGGTGAAAGTCCAACAGGTTTATTTGGTAGCAAACTCCACGAGCTTTCGTACGCTGCCCCTTCGTCAGCTAAGTACCTCATAACAAACCTGAATGTTAGAATATGAAATAGATATTATGAACTGTTTTATATTTTTGAGCTTACCTGACGAAGGGGCAGCGCTCCGAAAGCTAGTGGCTTTTGCTACCTATTGGACTTTAACCTGGTGTTGTGGGACTTCTTACTGTGTTTTCCCCAGTCCAACACCAGCATCTCCACATTTTGTCATTAGCCCAGCAAACCTTCTGTGCCAGGGTTGAGCTTTTTGCTTTCAAAGAGGCATTTTTTTTCTTTCACTGGTTGCAATTTTAATTGTTAATCTCTTAAACGGGGTCTTGTTTTCTGCTGAAAGTGGTTTGCCATTGTTTTGACATGTGCTTTGTGTCTGAGTAACATTTGTAAAAATTTCAAGACTGTTTGTAGATGTCTCATACAATCGCATAATAGGAGTGCGGGAGAAACAAAAAAAAGTCCTAAAATAATTAGTCTATGACTCATTTAACATGCTCTTCATAATCTGAGTATTATTCAGTTCATTGCAATTTAAAATTCAAACTCAAAACTATTTTAAAACTCGAGAGACGTTTTCTAAAAGCTGAAGCGTGTGAGATATTTTTAAGTACATAATGATGCTGATACTCATATGTTTGGTGAGTCACTCAGTGCTTATCCAAACAGTCAGTGAATGCTGTCATTCACATTACATGAATCAAAAGGGTACTCACAGCTTCATAGTCTGCTAACTCAAGTCGTGCTTTATTTTGCATTGTCCGCTTGCAGAGGTAAACCGCTGTGAATAGAAACAAGACATTTATTGCAGCCATAAAGGACCAAAATAATCGCGTGCAGAAATCAAGTTTATTTTACAGCGCAAGTCGTTATATTTTTGAATCCATCTGAAAGGAAGGTGGAAGCAGATCCGACCATGAACCTGATGAGAGAATTGAACATATCCTTGAAAAGGAAAGATCTACAGGAGTATGGGGAAAAGGGCAGGAGATTGGGACAAATAGAAACCTCTTTCAAAGGGCCAGCATAGTCTCAATGGGCAGAATGGCATTCAACTGAACTCTGTGATTCTAAAGCAATAAAAATTAATATGGTGGCACATGGTAATCATCATTTAAATGTCTGCAATTTAAACAAGGCTGCACAATGCCTTGCTGCATTACAGTGAATTTATATCAGATACATTTACAAGACGTGTCTTACTAAGAGGCTTTGTTTGAGAATTATGCACCGCAACTTTGCTCAGTGTTTCATCCCATTAGCCACTGTTACTTTGCCAGAGGATCTGCACAGATTCCAGGCAAATTGCTAAATGCAGTTTCTGGTGACCTTCTGTCAACGTTACGGTTGCCAAAGCAGGGAAGGATGCTCTTGCCACCACCCTGCTTGCCTAAGGTCCATTTTCAGGGCTGCAAGTTTTCATGGGCTGGATGGTGTAATTCTGGTTTTAGTGTAGTACCAGGCATGGAAATCCAAACCTAGACTGCCAGTGTCCATCACTTTAGGTTTGTGGCAGAACCTTCATTTGACCCAAATGTATAAACTGTGATGTTGAAGGGTACAGAATGCAAGGTGGGGAAATGGTGGTGAGGGAATTCCGATCAGGGAATTTCCTTGCTGGCAATATCCCTAACATCTGGCACCTCAATGCCAGGATGAATGTTTCAGTTTCAGTACCAGTAGTAGCGCCCACCCAAGGATCTTTGTCTCAATCCTCAATGAAAGCCACAATTCAATTACAAATAGTTATCCCACAGTGGAGGCCTTCTGGGAATATCTTAAACAGTTTGCAGACTAGGATATAAACAACCCAACTAGTGCCAATTTTACAAAATGCCTCTTTTGACTGCACCCTAGATGTATCTATCCACAGGCAGAAGGATAGACATTGCTAATATTTTAATGATGTAAACTCTATAGATCGAAGTTACTCTGGTGATATCCATAGTGGAGGTTTGCTGCTTGTTTATTTTGGGAGTCATTCTTAATATTTGGTGCAATACTCAAATCCTACAAGATTGGAACAAAGAACAAAGAACAAAAACAGCCCGGGAAACAGGCCCTTCAGCCCAACGAGCCCGCACTGCCATCTTAACACCACCAGTCCCCCCCTCCACCCATGACCCTTATCTAATGGAAGTGCTAGACAATGTCTGTCTATAGTAATTCTTATAAACTTGGATCGGGTTTTTGATAAAATCCAGTTAGGGACCATTTATTTTTTAAAAAGTAGTTAAGGTTTGAGATTCAAGAAACTTGCTAAGGTAATAAAACCATATGATTCCATGTGCATTGATAAAATAAAAATAAACATTACTCTGAAAGCTCAAAAATATAAAACAATTTACAATATCTATTTCATACTCTAACATACAGCTTTATTATGTCGTACTGGTGAACTAAGAGGCAAACTGTGGCTATTCTGCACAATGAAAAGAAAATGTAACCAAGACAGGTTCCATGGATTTCTCAGCAACTCACCCAGATGTCAGTAAACACTATGAGTCAACCAATCTCACTGAAACTCTGCTTCTTTGCCTCCCTCCTCAGGTGTTTTGAAGTTTTCACTTTCAAAGTTCAAATCTCTGAAATTCTCAAAGCCACCCCAACATGGACTGCCTCAATGGCTGCTCTCCTCCCAGGGTTTCAGTTTCGTCTCCTGAGACTCTGTTCCCTTGGTTTTCCAAGTCTTCACTCCAGTCTCTACTTACTGGCACAATTTCAGCTCTTAAATGGCTGGCTAGCTTCACTAGGTTGGCCCTGACCCTGAATTTCATTAAGCTTCAATCTCTACAGCTTAAGAAAGCTGTAAACGGCTCCCAATGCTTCATCTGGGCCCTAATCCTTTTACCGTGGACCAGTGACTTTCTGCCAGCTGCTCAGCTCCCCAGGATCCGAGCCTAACCTGTACAAAATCATCAAATGACTCCTGAGATCTCATTTCAGCTCCATTTACACAGAGCCAGCTAACAGCAATAATTTCTCTACATTTTATTTCTTTATTGTCTATCTTTATTGTTCTTTTCTTCCCACTCTTTCCCCTTATTTTATCCCCATTTTCTTAACTTTTCTCTCCCTTTGCTTCCCTTTTCCCCCTTTTTCTCAATTTGACCTCTCTCCCACCCACCTCCCACCTTCCTCCACATCTCCATCTGTCACAGCTTACTCTGATTTCAGCTTCTCTGCCATTTGGCCATTTACACCTTCTATTCTCTCTGTGGGCTGTCATTAGCACCTCTTAGCCTTTCCCTTTGTTTCTATGGCTGTGACTCATCGTTCATTCCCTCATCCTACAGCATAAATATCTCCCACGTTTTATGCCTTTTAGCTTTGACAAAGGCTCTCCTTGACTCAAAACGTTGGGTCTTTTCTCTCCTTACTGCCAGACCTGCAGGGATTTTCCAGCATTTTCTTTTTTGGTTCCCGATTCCAACATCTGCAGTAATTTGCTTTTAACAGCAGTACTTTTGCTGCCTGATGTCTGCTAACATCAACACCTTTTCCCTTGCTGTGGAACACTCACTCCACCAGCAAACACATAGACAAATAAACCTTTCTGAAGCTCCATCCATCTCTGTGACAATGTAGTCTTCCAGCACTCATTGAATGCTTTTAAACTTATTTAAACTCTAACTCTCTGGGTTGCATTTCTTTGCAAGCAGTGTAGACACTGCAACTCAACACACCAGCTAGGTAAGCCCACCAAGATGTGATTTTACCTTGCTACCTATTAATCCCTTAAGTCAACAAGGCCCCAACGACTTAAATGTCTTCAAGTTGCCTTAGTTGCATTTATCCCATTTTCTACATTAATTTAAATCTTCCCAGAACTAATAATTACCTCTAAAATATTGCTGTGAGCCATGAACTGGGTATTTTTAAAAACAATTGAAGCAAAAATTCCCATAAAATAACAGGACTGTCTCTGTGCCCTGGCCACCATCACTCCCCTCAACCACACATTCATTTGCTGTGTGTACAAACTGGTGGGTGTATTTTCCTTCAAAATAATGGTGACTCCACTTGGGTGGCACGGTGGCACAGTGGTTAGCACTGCTGCCTCTCAGCGCCAGGGATTTGGGCTTGATTCCGGTCTTGGGTGACTGTCTGTGTGGAGTTTGCATGTTCTCTCTGTGTTGGTGTGGGTTTCCTCCGGGCGCTCTCGTTTCTTCCCACAATCCAAAGATGTGTGGGTTAGGTTGAGTGGCCATGCTAAATTGCTCTTTGGTGTCAGGGTGATTAGCAGGATGAATACGTGGGGTTACAGGGATAGACCTGCGTGGAATTGTTGTCAGCGTAGGCTTGATGGATCAAATGGCCTCTTTCTGTGCCAAGAGACTCTATGATTCTAAAAATAATCCCTTGGTTGTGAGGCACATTTCAGATGTTCTGTGGCTACAAACACTGCTTTACAAAATGCATTTCTTTTGTTTTTTAGGTAGTTTCAATTCTTGGAACGGACTGCTCCAAAACTGTGAAACTGGATTCAAAAGTGGTCTGTGTTACTGAGTGTATGAGTGACCTAATTTACCAGTCAAACTCTGGTGTCTAGCAATGAGGCACTGTGCCAAATAGTTGACTGCATGCAGGTTAATGGTTAATTGAGGTCCATGGGGCAATGTCTAACTGGATAGACATCCTAATAGCTTGTAATTCCGACTGACAGTCTATTTATCCTTTACAATCTGTCATTGAGCCATACCACAGAAGGAAAAAGACAATGAAATCAAGCTGTATGAATACAGAATATGTGGAGTCAGAAAATCCAATGAAGGGGCAGACCAGCACCCACCAACACTGGTAGCCTCAAGTTCTTATTGAAAAATGGTCTGAGTTTTCATTCCAGATTTCTTGTGCACAGAGAATCTGGGGGTGTGATCTGTCCTGTCGCTCAGGTGGTCCAGGGTCTTATAGAGTCAGCACAACCAGCTCCACAGAGATTGGGGAGCCATCTTTGAATGGTGTCCCAATCTGTGATAAAACTCCTTCCCACCGCCTTCCCATAGATCAACGGCCTTCTGGATGAGCCCCCGTCTGCCCATGGGCATCAGGGTGTACCCCACCACCCTGCCAATAAGCATCAAGATGCCCACCTCTATCACTCCCACCCTCACAGGCACCACACTAACTTCCCACACAGGCATCAAGACACCATCCCCCCACAGACAGCAGGGTGCCACCCCATCCCTTAAGTATCCAGCACCATTCCCATCCCACGAGAACATCAATGAAATCTCCTTATAAAGGTCCCGCTTCACCACACATAAGGGGAATCCCCACCCCTCCCAAAGGAGATTCCCCCTACCTGTGCTGGGCGGGCAGTGCCAGGGTAACAGGAGGCAATGCTAGGGCACAGTTTGGCATGTCCCTCTCCCCCCGGGTGCCAGGCTGAAAGTGCCAGGCTGGCATTGCGCCTGATCTCCTGGGGTGGGGGGTGCTCAATTTCCTCCATTTCTATCAATGGTGCCAACACGACAGGACCCCATTGATCATAGAAATCATTCAAATCATAGAATATCTACAGTGCAGAAGGAGACCATTCCGTCCATCGAGCCTGCACCAACAACAATCCCATCCAGGCCCTATCCCTGTAACCCCACACATTTACCCGGCTAATCCCTCTAACCTATACTTCCTGGGACACCAAGGGCAATTTATCATGGCCAATCAACTTAACCAGCACATCTTTGGACTGTGGGAGGAAACTGGAGCACCTGAAGGAAATTCACGCAGAAAGAGAGAGAACATGCAGACTCTGCACAGACAGTGACCCGAGCCGGGAATTGAACCCAGTCCCTGGGGCTGTGAGGCACCAGTGCTAAACACTGCCACCGTGCTGCCCCGATGGGGACTAGACGTGATCCTCACCAGAAAGAATCTTCTGCGGCAAAGCCACAGATGTAAGTGACCCCAGACTATCGCACCCTGGGATCACTAATAATATTTAAATCATATTTAAATGTGATTTAAATATTGAGATCAGCCTTGTGCTCTTTTTGGGATATCCGCTTCCGGTAAGATTGCGAGAGGCAAACTATCGGGCGCGAACCTGATTTCCTGGCTGTCTCGTGACCTTACCGCTTGCCCCACCTATCAGCTGGAATAATGGTAATATCACCCCCTAACTATCACAGAACCCTCATGTCATAGAACAAACACAACACGCTCCCCAACAAAACAAAGAATGATCAAACCACAAAGAACTCTCATAACATAATCCTGGAGGTGTCACTGCTTTGATCTCAGATATTTCCATGAGGTTTTGTATGTGTCCTCCTGGCAGAAGAGGGTTTTTGATGCTCTCCTATCCACATGTCAGTCCTTGGCCTTATGTAATGTTCTAGCCAACCCCAATGCAAACTAGAGGAATAGCATACCATCTTCCGGACTGAACATTGAGTTCAACGGTTTTAGAGGATGAACTCTCTCCTCCAGCTTCATCCCGTTTCCATTTATTTCATTCCATTTCATTTCACCTCATTCATCCATTTTATCATTCTGCTTTTTCACTTCTATTTTTCCACTTCTCCATTTCCAGCTCTCCTTCTTCCCACACACTCCTCCCCTCAACCCCATCAGTGCAACTGCCACATTCCTCAGGCAGTCCTTTAAACAATCTGCGCCTCTGTTCTGCTATTCTCACATTCTGATCATTTAATGGACACTTCTAGCACCTTCTCAGCCTTTTATATCCTCATTTACATTCCCTGTCTCCAATTCCACAACCCCTGCCCCACCCCAATAGTATAAATTTCTGCTGATTCAGCTCTGACAAAGGGTCATCCTGACTCGAAACTTTGGCTCTATTCTTTCCCCACAGATGCTGTCAGACCTGCTGAGATTTTCCAGCAGCTTCTGCTTTTGTTTCTGCTGAGCACACTTTGCCAGCAGACACATTCCATTTGCATTGGCTTTGCCCAAGCCCATTTTTTCTAATGATTTCGCTCCAAACATCAGAGGAACGGCCAATCCTGGCATTAAAGTCCCCCTGGAGGATTTTTTTTTCTTCTCAGAATAGGACTTTTCCTTAAATCTTCATCAGAGCCAATGGTTGGGGTATAAGCACTGATGGTGGTGGCATTCTGAGTATGGCTAAGGTGCAGCTGAAATTGTTGTAAGTGCAATTGGAAGTTCTGGCAATGCACCCAAGATCCTATTCCAGATGGCAAAACCAATTCCATGAATCATAGAATCCTACAGTGCAGAAGGGAACCAATCCGCCCATCGAGTCTGCACCGATCACAATCCCACCCATGCCCTATTCCTGTAACTCCACACATTTACTCTGCTAATCCTCCGACACTCGGGTCAATTTAGCTTGGCCATTGCACCTAATCTGCACATCTATGGACTGTGAGTGGACACCGGGCACCTGGAGAAAACTCACGCAGACACGGGGAGAATGTGCAGACTCCACACAGACAGTGACCCGAGGCTGGAATTGAATCCGGGTCCCTGCCACAGCGACGCCACAGATCTCCTTGATAAATTGGAATACTGCCTAGGAAAAGCTTCAAATATTTCTTGCACAGAACGGGCAGAACTAGATTAACACAATGGGGTTCTGCATCCTTACTTTCTTATGAGACTATTTACTTCTATGATTTGAGATAAATGCAAAACAGTTTATTTGTGCTGGGATTTTCTGGCCACAGCGACAGGTATCCCCCATTGTAATGGAGGCAGAAAGAGCTTTTAAATGTTTGTCGACTTCAGTGGTACCAGATATTCCTGCAGGTGGAAAGGGCTGGAAAATTCTAGCCAACGTTCTAAAACAACAGTGTGCTTATTATTCCGCATTCAGCTGCCTCATTTGAGACAAAAGAACAAGAGAAAATGCTGGAAGAATTGGCTGGTCTGGCAGCATCTGTGAAAAACAAAGGACGCAATCTTAGCTGTGTGAATGCTGGTAAGGTTCTGGCCAGAATAATATTTCATGTTCACTATATAACTCTTCTCCAAACTGTTCCCAAAGAAGAGTCAGATTGGACTCAAACCGTGTAATGTTCTCACTATGTTAGGGGTTGTGGGTTTTAATCAAAAGAGTGGGGTTTGAACATGTAGATTTGAACTGAGAATGGGATTTATTCGAGGTCTTGCCTGTAGAGTACAAACTGCAAGTAAAACAGTAGCCAGTTCAAACACTCTAATGGCATCACCATCAAATCATGTGATCAGCTCTTAAAGCAACCTGCAACCCTTTTAAATATATAGCAAATCACAGATGCTGTCAGATCAGCTTGTTTTTTCCAGCAGTCACTGTTAATTCCAGATTTCCAGTGTCTGCAATGTTTTGGTTTTATCTCATTTTAAATTGTTGCTTTCTTCAGAGTGTACTCTAGAATGCCAAGGCAAGTCATGTGTTTTAAATATGCCATGTGATATATATGACTTATTTCTTTATAAAATTGTTAACAGTTACTCATGGCATATTTAGATAAATGCTACAATCAAGTCTACTGAAATGAAACCATGTATTTGTATATATAAATTTGTAAGTAATCTTCACTTATTGTGCCTGTTACACAGAAAATGAGAAATATCTTATGTAAGTACTAACCATAGTCAGTGTTTTCTGGTTCCCAACAGTTTGATGGCCAGAAGTATGGTGTCTGTAAGAAACAAAGGACAACATATCTGTAGATCATTGGTCCATTTGGAAAGCTTCAAATAATACATTTTTTTGAGTAATATGTCATACCACAAAGATGTGCTTACGACGAATCTTAATTTTTAATTCATCGGTTGGAAATCTAGGGGTGGCACAATGGCACAGTGGTTAGCACTGCTGCCTCATAATGCCAGAGACATGCGCTCAATTTCCAGTTTGGGTCACTGTCTGTATGGAGTTTGCACATTCTCCCTGTGTCTGCCTGGGTTTCCTCCAGGTGCTCGGATTTCCTCCCACAGTCCAAAGATGTGTGAGTTAAGTGGATTGGCCATGCTAAATTGCCCTTATTGTCAGGGTATTAGCTTGGGTAAATGCACAGCATTACGAGAATAGGGCTTGGGTGGCATAGTGGTCAGTGCAGACACGATGGGTCAAATTGCCTCCTTCTGCACTGTAGGGCTCAATGATTCTAAACAGAAATTACAGTTGTGTTTTCCAAACTGAAGTGGTTGCAACCTACATTAAGGTGACCGACACTATTTGGTGTTATTATATTTCCCAAATCCCACTCCTACGGAGAGGAAACAGGCAGCAAGTCTGCAAATTCCATCACAGACTTGCTTGGGCTTGTGAACAACCTTTCTTTCTTCCTGTCCTGTTAACAATGCATCAAGTCGCCATAGTCCCAGTTGACCATAGACTTCTCTCCCCTTTGAGAGGGAGAGCCAACTGGTGGTGATTTAGCCTGAAGATCACCACACCTCAGGTGAGGGCAAAGTTGGGAAGACAGGACCTTCATGAATAATTTCAGCTGACACAGGAATTGAACCAATGGTGTTGGCATTGCTCAGCGTCATTAACCAGCTATCCAGCCAACTAAGCTAAAATGACTCCAGCTTAAGCTTTGCCTTTTGAGATTGTTCAACTATTAAATGAGATCATGGCTGTTCTATGACCTAACACCATAGTTGGTCCAGATCCCTTTGCACCATAACTTCACAAAAATCTTTCAATTTTGGTTTTAAAACTAACAATTGAGCACGTGTCAACTGATTTTTGTGGAAGGCACTTCCAAACTTCTATTCTCCTTTTGTGGTGAGAAGTGTTCTCTAATTTTACACCCAAAATGTCAGACTATGCTCTTGGTCTAACGCTGTCCATTCAGTGGAAATAATTTCCCTCTACCTATCCTATCTGTTTCCCTTAATATTTAAACTTTGATCAAATCATCCTCTAACCTGCTAAATTCCAGGGGAAACAATCCCCGGAATTTGTTTGTTTGATCACTTTTAACATGTTACCCTTGGACTCCAGGAATCATTCTAGTAAATTTGCACTTCATTCCCTCCAAAGCCAATGGATCCTTCCTAACAAGTGGTGCCCAAAATTGGTCATAGTGCTCCACGTGTACTGTGGAGTGGCATGGTGGTGCAATGGTTAGCACTGCTGCCTCACAGCGCCAGTGACCCGGGCTCAATTCCAGCCCCAGGTCACTGTCTGTGTGGTGTTTGCACATTCTCCTTGTGTCTGTGTGGGTTTCCTCCAGGTGCTCCAGTTTTCTCCCACAGTCCAAAGACGTACGGGTTAGGTTGATTGGCCATGATGAATCAACCCTAGTGTCAGAGCATAAGCAGGTTAAATATGTAGGATTGCGGGATTAGGGCCTGGTTGGGATTGTGGTATTGCAGGTTTGATGGGTCAAATAGCCTCCTTCTGCACTAGGATTCTATTTTAGGTGGTCTAGCCAGGGCTTTTTATAGCCAAATCATCTAGCAACTACCACCTTGTATTCTTGTTCTGTAGATATAAAGCCTTTTTGATTACTTTGTGTTCATGGGATAATAAAGATCCACCTTCCTGGGCCTCTCATGTCCTGATAGGTGCTGCTGTTTCTAGCTTCTCATCTTCAAAAAGTGTTCTTATTAGGTCTAGTTTGGGTGACCTCACATTTGCATGAATTGAAATACATTTGACACAGTTTTGCTCACTCAAACAATCTGTCAATGTCTCTTCGTGATTTTACGTTTCCATTCACAGTGCCCCTTGTCACTGGCTAAAAAGAGCATGCATCTGACCCCAGTGACCCAATGTGTCTTGACAAACTAAGGAAAGACAATGGCCTGGAAATAATTGTGGGCAATTGTGAGCTGACATCTTATTCACCATCCCAGATGAGACTGAGCCTTATTATACATTCCTCCTTCCTCATGTCCAAGTAACTGACTCCTTAATGGTAGCTCTGTTGCCCCTGGTAATTCAATCTATAAACCCCCATTCTTCCTTTGCCTGCTAGACCCATAGATCAGACTCTCTTGTTTCGCTGAGATGGCCAGTGATAATTGCAGCACCCATACTGAAGGCTGAAGGTCTTTTCTTAAGTTCATTTTTAGGACATTGGTATTGCTGACTGGCCAGCATTTATTGCCCATCACTAATTGCCCTTGAACTGGATGGTTTGTTAGGCCACTTCAGAGGACAGTTAAGAATCAACCATGTTGCTGTGGATCTGGAGTCACATGTAGGCCAGACCAGGTAAGGATGGCAGATTTCCTTCCCTAAAGGACTTTAGTGAACCAGGTAGGTTTTTCCAACAATGGGCTTCACGATCATCAGCAGATTCTTAATTCCAGTTGTTTTATTGAAATCAAATTCTACCAGCTGCCATGATGGGATTCGAAGCCAAATCTCCAGATCATTAGCTGAGTTTCTGGATTAATAGTCTAGCGATAATACTACGAGGCCATCATTAGAGTTAGGGTTAGGGTTAGGGTTAGAGCTATTGGCTGTTGCTCAAATCCTAATTGGACTCCATAGAATCATAGAATCTACGGCAAGGAAACAGGCCCTTCGGCCCAAACTTGTCCGTGCCGACCAAAAAGCCCATCTAATCTCACCACATTTGCCTACATTTGGCCCATATCTCCCTAAACTTTTCCTATCCATGTATCTGTCCAAATGCCTTATAGAATCAACTTCATAATCTTGCCTTTATTCAGTTGACTGAATGCAGAGTTGACATGCAGCTCAACACTCACTTTTCATTTCTATCTTCTCCAGAATAACTCATCTCTTGTGACTGGGATTCATAACCAAAAACAAAATTTCTTCTGATGTATTGCCCAAATGGAATTGTGAAGAGGGGCAATCTTCAGAATAGCACTTAACATGGACGACTAACCTGTAAGCACATCGCTAAATGTGCACTTCCACGTTATCTGTAACGTTAGCAAACATGCAAAGTGTTAAAGTGCAATTATATAATATTTGACAGCATAATGGTAAGTGCGTTTGGCAACTATTTCATTGCAGCACCTTCTAGTACTACGTCTGATAAACTAGAAAACTCAGCAAATATTGATAGATTCGTGGTGACAACGTTGCCATATCATCCTCTAATCGCAAATAGAAGGCAGAAGGTTTGCAGCACAGGACCTAGTCAACTTTGTCTATTGCAGATCTTTGTCAAAGCAGCCTGAAACTAATCTGTTTGTTCTGCTCCTTAAAACCTATCGTTTTTGACAAACCTTTTGGTCATCAGCCCTATTATATCCCTTTATTGCTCAGTGTTATAAGGACAGCACAGTGGCATAGTAGTTAGCACTGCTGCCTCACAGTGCCAGAAACCACGGTTCAATTTCAGTCTAGGGTCACTCTCTGTGTGGAATTTGCACCTTCTCCCTGTGACTGTGTGGGTTTCCTCCGGGTGTTCCGGGGTGTGGGTTAGATTAATTGGCCAGACTAAATTGCCCTTTAGTGTCAGGGGACTAGTTTTTAAATTCTTGGATTTGCGAGGACAGGGTCAGTGCAGTCTCAATGGGCCAAATGGCCTCCTTCTGCACTGTAAGGATTCTATGGTTCTAATGCTTCATTTGTTAGAGCTAGATTTACATAGAATCCTACAGTGCCCATCGAGTCTGCACCAACCATAATCCCACCCAGGCCCCATCCCCATAAACCCATGCATTTACCCTAGCTAGTCCCCCTGACACTAAGGGGCAATTTAGCACGGCCAATCCACCTAACCAATATATCTTTGGACTGTGGAAGGAAACCGGAGTAGCTGGAGGAAACCCAAGCAGACACAGAGAATGTGCAAACTCCACATGGGCAATGACCCAAGCCGGGAGTCGAACCTGGCACTGTGAGACAGCATTGCTAACAACTGTGCCATTCTGCTGCCCCAATGACATGGTGCTCCTGTGACATGCTGTGGGATGCTTTACTTCATTAAGGTAAATACACTTTGATGCTTTTGTTACGGTATCATGGTCACTCTGTCACTCTGAATCTTTACATGATGAGCATTGAAATAATATTAAGCGAGGTTGAAATCACATAGGAGATATTGCATGAAATCCATCATTTTGAATTAACCAACACTTTTGATAATATAGTAGATAAAGGAATTTTATGCAAATCCATTAATCAGTTGCAGATAATATTGCATGTTGCTGTTGCAACTTATTAGGATTGACATAACTTTGATGATTATTCTTGCTATATTTCCTTGCCACTGCCAACAGTCAAAAGTAATTGTGCTGAATGTGGCTGCCAAGTTGTCATGGCTTGTGAGTCCATGCAAGGTATTTTAAAATAGTTAATAAATAATAAACTAGTTAACAATATTAAACAAGCTGGATAGCTAACTAATTAGCAAAAGGTAAATGTTAATCAGTTATTGCCTGTAACCAGTCCTGAACTCTGAAACATTTCATATCGGTTTTAAGAGTTTACAATCTCTATGCATTGAGCTATGGTGGTTGCCTTGATGGTGCTGTGCTATTTCCAAATAAAAAAAAAGTTACTTTATTCATGTTAATTTTTAATGTGTTTTCATACTGGGATAGGAATTTCCAGCAGGGTCAACATTTCTTCTCGTGGCCCAGAGTGGGAATAAAGAAATAGACAAAATCTTGTGTTCGTTTGGATACCATGAGGATCATGTAAATTTTTCAACTGAAGTATGAGAAACAAAACATTTTGGCCAAATTCTCCCAAAAAAGGGTGGCATGGTGGCACAGTGGTTAGCACTGCTGCTTCACATCACCAGGGACCCTGGTTCAATTCCTGGCTTGGGTCTCTGTCTGTGTGGAATTTGCACGTTCTCCACATGTCAGCGTGGGTTTCCTCCGGATGCTCCAGTTCCCCCCACATTCTGAAAGATGTGCTGCTTAGGTGCATTGGCCAAGCTAAATTCTCCCTCAGTGTACTCGAACAAGCGCCGGAGCGTGGTGACGAGGAGAATTTCATAGTAACTTCATTGCAGTGCTGAGGTGAACCTCACTTGTGACTAACAAATAAGCTTTAAAAAATTCTAACTGTCGAATTTGCATGAAAACTGGAATAACTCACTTTGCTTTTTTTCAGTGGGAGTTCAGAGAAGAATCTCCCACATTCTGCACCACAGAGGCCACCAATGTGAATATCGTTACATTTCATATTCCCACTGGAGAGGCTGAAATCAGCAAGCTGAGTGGGCCACTGCGCATGTACTGATCTGTCAGTGCTGAGATCAGCACATGCGCAATGGCCCCGCACTGCTGGCCTCTTGATTGCTGGCTAGCTCGATCGCTGGCTAATCCCATGATCCCCGCAAGGCTGGCTCTCTGCACCACCATGGCCCGATCACTGGCCCATCGGGCCAGTCCCGGCTCAACACCCTCCTCCTGGCCCACCCTACCTCCAGGACCTACCCCTGACAGTTCCCACCCACCCCCCTTCAGTCCTGACCATCCTACCAGTGCCGACCACAGCGCCCCCCCACCCCCCGACTGACCTCTTCCCAGCCCGCCCCAATTGCTGGCCTCCCTCCTTCCCTCACTAATCCCACTGCAAAGTGGCAGCGTGTACTCCCACCTCTACCAATCACCCCATCGGCCCAGCCCCCGTAGAGCACCTCCCCATGGGCCCCGTCTTGGGCAGTGGCAGGAGGCACAGGCTGGCACTGCCAGGGTGCCAATACCCAGGGGGCACCCCCAGCACCCAACTCTCTGGAGGGCCCCGATTGCTTCCCCTTCACTCCAGCGGCGTCAGGCCACCAGTGTCTAATAGTGGGGAGCTACTATAAACCCCACCGGAGTGAAATACTCCTGGTGGGGGTGGGGGTGCCCGTTGAAGTGGTGGAGGCTACCTCGCTAAATATTTTTAAGACGCGGGTTGATGGGTTTTTGATAAGAGAGGGGATTAAGGGTTATGGGGAGAGGGCGGGAATGTGGAACTGAGCAGCGACAGATCAGCCATGATCTTATTGAATGGTGGGGCAGGCTCGAAGGGCTAGATGGCCTACTCCTGCTCCTATTTCTTATGTTCTTATGTTCTTAGACAGGCTAGCGGGCCTGGAGAGTTCAGTCCCGGTCCCACTAATTGTATTTAAATTACATTCAAAATAAAATTTTAAATTATTTCCCACTTCCCCGCCAATTTCCAGTGTGGAGCAGACAATGCCAGAAATCTGGGAGAAGCTATTGGGACAGGAACGTATGTGTGAATCTCGCACATCTCCCACTGCGATATTCCCCTGGCCCACTGAACGAAAAACCTAGTGCAGTGGGATGGGATAATCACAGCCTTTGAATGTCACCAAAGCTCCACTCTGAGAGTATGGAAGTTTTGTTAAGCTTAAGCCTAGTCTGTGCTATTAGATCAGGATCTCCTGTGCTTCAGTAAGAACACTTCTCAATCTTGTAAGCTCCAGACCCTCCAGTCTTTCCTCATAAGATAATTCCCATCCCAGGTATCAGTCGAGTGAATGTTCCCCAAACTGCTTCTAACGCATTTATATTCTTTTTCAAATGGGGAGACCAAAACCGTACAAAGTACTTCAGAACTAGTGGATGTACTGTACTCAGATTTCTAGAAGGCATTTAATAAGGTGCCGCATCAAAGGTTATTGCATAAGTTAAAAGTTCATGGTGTCGGGGTAACATATTGGCATGGATTTAAGATTGGTTAGTCCACAGGAAACAGAGAGTTGGCAAAAATGATTCTTTTCCTAACTGGCACGGTATAATGAGTGGTGCACCAAGGGATCAGTTTTGGGGTCTCAATCTTTTACAATTTATATGAGCGACTTGGATGAAGGAATTGAGGGCATGGTTGCTAAATTTGTTGATGGCACAAAGGTAGGTAGGAAAGTAAATTGTGAAGAGGACATAAGGCGGCTGCAATGAGGGAGATGAAAGGGCAAAAATCCAGGGAATGAAGTATAATGTGGGCAAATGCGAAATTAAATAAAAATATGCTTATAATCTAAATGGTAAAAGATTGTGATTACTCTGAGGTGCAGAGGGATCTGGGCACCCTAGTGCATGAATCACAAAGGGCTAATATGCAAATAATTAGGAAAGCTAATTTAATGTTGTCATCTATTGTGAGGGAAATTGATGCAAAAGTAGGGAGGTATGCTTTCGGGCATTGGTAAGACTAAATCTGGAGAATTCTATACGGTACTAGGCTTCCTATTTAAGGGAAGATGTAAAAGTGTTAGAAGCAGTTAGAAGGTTTACTAGTCTAATACCAGGAATGGGCAAGTTGTCTTATGAGGAAAGGTTGCTGAGGTTAGTTTTGTATCCACTAGAGTTTAGCAGATAAACAACTTCATCAAAACCTTTAAGATCCTGAGGGATATTGATAGGGTGGATGTGGAGAGGATGTTTCCTCTTGTCAGAGAATCTAGAACTAGAATTTAAAAATAAGGGGTTACTCATTGAGACAGATGAGGAGAATTAATTTCTAACAGAGGATCGCGAGTCTCTGAAACGCTCTTCCTCAGAAAGCAGTGGAAAAAGAGTCTTTGAATATTTTTGAGGCAGAGCTAGATAAATTCTTGACTGACAGGGGGAGAGGGGTGAAAGATTATTGGGGCAGGCAGGTAAATGGGATTGAAGTTACAATCAGATCAGCCATGATCCTACAGGACAGCAGAGCAGGCTCAAAGGCCAAATGGCCTACTCCTGCTTCTAATTCATACCTATTCGCATGAATTCAAGCAGCTAATTATCCCAGCCACATGAAATTTAGTCACGGCTTCCAGGGCTGACGAAGGCGGTTTCACCCCTGCGTTTCCAAATGGTGGTGGGGGGGGGAGGCGGTGGGGTGGCGGGGTGGTGTCACCACCTCTGCATTAAAATTCCAGTAATACAGTTAGAACACCAAACTACAACACAGTTAATTGCAACCCTGGGCTTAAATGTAGAGAAGGACTCCAGATGGAGCTGCAGAATGGAGGCATCCCTTGCCACAGTCATAGAATTTTCTACAAGGTGTTAATGACCTTAATGATGTGTTGTTCACCCAGTCACGTGATCAATTAAATGCCTTGAGCTTGGTTTCTCAGTGGGCTATGAACAAGATACATCACACGCAGCAACATGTTGAGAAACTGTAATTTATGATGTACGGTTTACAACACACAAAAGATGACTGTTTGGTCTAGTTCGTTATGCCTGTTTCCTGAAATGTTCAGATTTTCTTTCCAAGGGGTGTTCTTGGTTGTGTTGGAGAGAAACTGCCAGTTGGCGCGACGGTCCAATTAAGAGACATTTGAAGGAACAAATTCAGATGTAGCTCTTAGGTGAGTGTTAAGTATTAATTTGAGTGTTACCAGGGTTCATAGAATTAGAATGTGAGGAGAAAGTACATAAAGTAGACTCGTATTCTTCATAGAATCATCATAGAATCCCTACAGCGCAGAAGGAGGCAATTCAGCCCACAAGACTGCACTGACCGCAGCCTACCCAGGCCCTATCCCCATAATTCTAATGCTATGAACCCTGGTAACACTCAAATTAATACTTAACACTCACCTAAGAGCTACATCTGAATTTGTTCCTTCAAATGTCTCTTAATTGGACCATCGCGTCAGACGAATTTATTGGAGTTCTATGAGGATGTGTCTAGGGCGGTGGATAGAGGAGAGCCGGTGGATGTGGTCTTTCTTGATTTTCGGAAGGCGTTTGATAAGGTGCCTCACAAGAGGTTATTACAGAAGGTCAGGGGGCATGGAGTTGGGGGTAGGGTGTTAGCGTGGATAGAGGATTGGCTGTCAAATAGGAGGCAGAGCGTGGGGGTCAATGGGTGCTATTCAGATTGGCGGTTGGTGACTAGTGGAGTGCCCCAGGGGTCGGTGCTGGGGCCTCAGCTATTTACCATTTATATAGATGACCTGGAGGAGGGAACCGAGTGTATGGTGTCGAAATTTGCTGATGACACCAAGATTGGTAGAACGGCAAATTGTGCGGAGGGTGTGGAGAGTCTGCAGAAGGATCTAGATAGGCTGGGCGAATGGGCCAGGAAATGGCAAATGGAATTTAATGTTGGCAAATGTGAGGTTGTCCACTTTGGTGGGAATAATGGTAGGAAGGACTATTACTTACGTGGAGAAAAACTGCAGCATGCGACGGTGCAGAGGGACCTCGGGGTCCTTGTGCATGAGTCGCAAAAACCCAGCCTGCAGGTGCAGCAGGTGGTCAGGAAGGCGAATGGGATGCTGGCCTTCATAGCGAGGGGGATTGAATATAAAAGTAGGGAGGTCTTGCTGCAGCTGTATAGGGCACTGGTGAGGCCGCAGCTGGAGTACTGTGTGCAGTTTTGGTCGCCGCACTTACGCAAGGATATTTTGGCCTTGGAGGGAGTGCAGAGGAGGTTTACTAGGCTGATACCGGAGTTGAGGGGGTTGAACTATGAGGAGAGGCTGAATAAACTAGGCTTGTACTCGTTAGAGTTTAGAAGAATGAAGGGAGATCTCATTGAGACATATAAGATGTTGAATGGGATGGATAGGATAGAGGTGGAGAGACTCTTCCCGCTCAGAAAGGACAGTAGGACTAGAGGGCACAGCCTCAAGATAAAGGGGGGTGCGGTTTAGAACGGAGTTGAGGAGGAACTTCTTCACTCAAAGGGTGGTGAATCTCTGGAATTCTCTGCCTGTTGAAGTGGTGGAGGCTGCCTCGCTCAATATTTTTAAGACGCGGGTTGATAGGTTTTTGATAGGCAAGGGGATTAAGGGTTATGGGGAGAGGGCGGGAATGTGGAACTGAGCCACGACAGATCAGCCATGATCTTATTGAATGGCGGGGCAGGCTCGAGGGGCTAGATGGCCTACTCCTGCTCCTATTTCTTATGTTCTTATAACTCCACACATTTACCCTGCCAATCCCCCTAACATTAGGGTCAATTTAGCCTGGCCAATCAACTTAACCCACGCATCTTTGGACTCTAGGTGGAAACCAGAGCACCCGGAGGAAACCCACGCAGACACGGTGAGAACATGCAAACTCCACACAGACAGTGACCCAAGGCCCGAATTGAATCCAGGCCCCTGGCGCTGCTGTGAGACAGCGATGCTAACTGCTGTGCCACCATGCAGCCTTGGAATATAAAAGATGAAAGGTGATTCGATTGAAGTTTCTTGGACTTGGAAAGGAATTAATAGGATAAAAAGAAAGAAATTTCTGATGCTGGCCAGAGAGTACAGCATAAGGAGGTTTAAACTTAAGGTTATGAGGGGAGTCAGTTAGCTCAGTTGGCTGGACAGCTGATTAGTTTCGCAGAGCAACGCCAACAGTGCGGGTTCAATTCCCATACCGGCTGAGATTATTCTCAACCTTGCCCCTTGCCTGAGGTGTGGTGACTCTCTCGTTAAATCACTACTAGTCAGACTCAGGTCATTTGGGACTAGGGTGACTGCATGAGGGGCTAATGGCCAGGCCATTAAACAAGGAAATCAAGAAGCACTTCATCATTTCAAAGGATGGTAGAAGTTTAAAACTACTTCTGACAAAAGAGTAATGGATGCTAGCTTAATTAATAATTTAAAATCTAAAATCAGTAGCCAAGGGCATTAAAGAATATGGAGCCAAGGTGGATGGATGGAGTTATAAATACAGGTCTTTGAAAATCTCATTGAGTGATGTGAGCACGTGTGAAGGACTGAATAGCCTAGCTTTGTTATATATATTATGTATTCTTATAATTGTCACAGTGAGAAGTCTCCCAACACCAGGTTATAATTGCCAACTTGTACTGTTGTTATCATCTCTGAGGGAACAAAGCTGCTAGCAGAAACTGAATGATGGGCTTCAGCACTTCATCGAGCCTCGCTTCGTTGTAATGCCACAGAAGGAGTTTTTCACATCAGTCATGAAACAAAAGCCCTGCTCAGGTCGACATCAAAGATGTCAGTGCAGTATTTGAAGAAGAATAAGGCAGTTCTCCAATTAAGTTTAAAGTTTATTTATCAGTGTCACAAGTAAGCTTACATTAACACTGCAATGAAGTTACTGTGAAAATCCTCTAGTCGCCACGCCCTGGCGCCTGTTCAGGTACACTGAGGGAGAACTTTGCACGGTCAATGCACCTAAACAGCATGTCTTTTGGACTGTGGGAGGGAACCGGAGCATACGGAGGAAACTCACACTGACACGGGGAGAATATGCAGATTCTGCACTGACAGCGACCCAAGCCGGGAATCGAACCCGGGTCCCTGATACAGTGCTAACCATCGTGTCACCCAATTGACAGAGCTGTACTGTTAACTCCTGTTTTTCCTCTCCGCAGATACTGTCAAACCTTGCTGATTATTTCCAGCATTTTCTGGTTATATTTCAGATTTCCAGCGAAGGCAGTGTGCTGCTGCTTCTGTGTTTGAGACACTTGATAATTATCCCTCAAAGAGTACCACCAAAAACATATTAACTGGTCAATTAATTATGTTTGCTGTTCGAGATACCTCACTGTGCATAAATTGGCTGCTGCCTTACCTTATAGAACAACAGCGACCACTTTCAAAGAACTTCACTGGCTGTGAATTACTTACGGAAAACTTGAGAGTGTAAAAGTGATAAATGAAAAACTTCCTTTCTGCATATATTATTGAGTGGGAGTTCCCAAACTCCCTGTGCTGTGTTTCGTGGCGGTGGAGGTGGCCTGCCGTTAATTGGCAGGGGATTCTCCGCTCCTCCAGCTGTCAACAAGGTTTCCCTTTGTTCACACCCTTTACCACTGGGTAACCAACAGTGGAAGGGGTGGGGGGAGGTTGCTGTCGGTGAGACTGGGAAATTCTGCAGGTGGGAATGGCCGGATAATCCCATCTGTTGCTTGTGGCAGAGTAGATATATTTGAAGAGGAATGTACTGTGTTTTCACATAGATACCCACATGCAACTCATCCACCTAACCAATATAGGCTGATCCACGAACCGTTATAATGGTGGGAACAGAAAACTGGGTTTGGGGCCAATTAAATGAACATGCCGCAAAAGTCTAACAAAAATTTGTTAAGCCTTTGGAAGACGGTCAAGAAAATATTCAATCTGTCAAAGCTGAAGAGGAAAAGGACCAGGAAGTATAGGAATCATTAGGTAGAAAAAATGATGGAGCAGCAAGATTAAAAGCCATGGGTTAAATACTTAAAGTGAAAAAGAAAGAAAAATGACCCATTTTGTGTTTCAACATTTGCATTTAGTCTACCTGAAATCTGTAAAAGGTCCCATCATCTTTCAATGTCAGTACGTGGTCTGAGATCGGGAAGAAATATCCATGAGCTGCCATCAGGGTCCCCAGGTGCAGTGCTTCTACTGTTGAAAGGAAATAGAGAACAATATCAGAAGTGTTTAATTCCTTCAGTGGGCTTTGAAGGCTTTGTTACATTGTCACCAACCTGTCTAACATAATGGAATCAACAAAATCCATTTCATATTTAATAAGAGCCCATCTTATGTTTTATATTGTCACAATGAAGCTCAAATACAGCTTCATGAGTTAAGTGGAAAAAAAGCAAACAGGTGAAACTTAACTCTATCTGCTTCTTTGCAGAGGCAGAGGCGCAGCGGTACTGTCACTGGACTAGTAAACACAGTAAAAAGTCTGACAACACCAGGTTTTAGTCCAACCTATTTATTTGATAATATACTCACTAGCTTTCGGGGTTAGTCCCTTCGTCAGGTGAATGGAGAGTTCTGGCCTCAGACAGAGCATATAAAGCACAGACAGTTTAGAGATTACTGATTAAAATGCGAATCCTTACACCTAACCTGCTGTTCAAGACCTGAAGTGGCTGATAATGTGAGTGGAAGGAGCACTGATCACAGTTTAAAGAGATGTGTATTGTCTCCAGACAGTACAGTAAGTGAGGTTTTGCAAACCCAGGCAAGTCATGGGGGTTACAGATAGTGCGACATGAACCCTTGTTCAGCATGATGAGCACAGAGCTCCAGCTCAAAGAGGATGAGAGTCCCAATACATGGTATCCAGGTGGAGTAGGCTCTGATCTTTCCGGGCACTCCAGTTTCCTCCCATACTCCAAAAATGTGCAGTTTAGGTGGATTGGCCTTGCTAAATTGCCCCTGAGTGTTCCAAGATGTGTACGTTAGATGGATTAGTCAGAGGACATGAGTGGGGTTATGGGATAAAATGAGGGAGAAGGCCTCTATAAGATGCTCTGTCAAAGAGTTGATGCAGACTCAATGGGCTGAATGGCCACTTCTGCACTGTAGGGATTCTGCGAACCTTATTTTGCAGGGATCTGTGCCAGAGGGAGGATGGGCGCAGGGTGGGCAGGGTAGAGGGGGGGGGGGATGCTGATGAAGATGAGCCATGGTTCTATAATAATGGGTGGGAACAAGCCTGCAGACAAAGGAAAGACTGTCAGTGACATAACATGAGGTTTGAAGTTCCCAGGATCTGTAAGCGCTCAGTGCGGAGAAGAGGTATGCATCCAAAAGTAAGTTCTTGGCTTTGGCTGGCAGGTGTCCAAATATAACAGAACAATCTGACAGCATTAGTGGCAGCGGCCAGAGGTGGAAGCTATCAAACATGACTGATGACAATTCTGGAGGAAAAGAATGAATAACAAATTGCCCGCTGACAGCTGGTGGCACTGTGTCAGGACGCTGAAATGTTCCACGAACACAAGCCTGCTGAGATTTTCACTGCTGGGCTAACCTTGCTTCGCAGCTGGTTCTGCTCCATGGTAACATGGAGGTGCAAAGATTGCTCGCTGGAACAAACAGAATAAAAAACTAAGGGCAAAAATTGGCTGCAAACAGAGTCTTGAAATGCTTTACTGCGTGTAATATTTAATAAGACTTCGGATGTTTTCACTTCAGGATTCAAAACCAAGTTCTCCTTGTGAAAATCCAATGAAAAATACAACAGATATTCTTAATAAGATTTGAGTAGAAATTTGCACATGAAATAGGGGTTCTTCTGCAGTTTGTTGTTATTTTTTAACTCATTCACGGAACCTGGATGGCAATTTTTCATTGCCCATTCCTAATTGCCCTTGATGTGGAGATGCCGGCGTTGGACTGGGGTAGGCACACTAAGAAGTCTTACAACACCTGGTTAAAATCCAACAGGTTTATCTGGAGTCACAAGTTTTTGGAGTGTTGCTCCCCACCTGAGGAGCAGGTGACTAGGAGCACCAGGAGCACCTGAGGTCACTCACCTGAGGAAGGAACAGCGCTCCGAAAGCTTGTGATTCCAAATAAACCTGTTGGACTTTAACCTGGTGCTGTGAGACTTCTTACTAATTGCCCTTGACAAGGTGACAGAGTTCCACCTTCTTCAACCGCTGCTATCAATGTAGTGCAGGTACACCCAATGTGCTGTTAGGAAGGGCATTCCAGGATTTTTACCTGGCAATATATTTCCAAATCCGAATGGTGAGCAGCTTGGAAGTGAATTTGCAGGTGGTGGTGTTCCTATGCTGCCCTTATCCTGCTAGCTGGTAGAAGTCATGAGTTTGGAAGATTCTGTCAAAAGTGTCTTAGTGAGTTTCTGCAGTGCATCTTGTAGATGGTACATGCTGATGCCACTGGGCACTTGTGATGGATGGTGATGAAGGTGGTACATGAGATGCCTAACAAGTGGATTGTTTTGTCCTGGATGGTACAAAGCTTTCTGAATGTTGTTGGAGTTGCACTCATCCAGGAAAGTGGAGAGTATTCCTGACTTATACCTTGTAGATGGTGGCCAGGCTTTGGGGAGTCAGGAGGTGAAATACTCACTGCAGGATTCATAGCCTCTGACCTCCCCTTGTGGTCACAGTACTTATATGGCTGATCCAGTTCAGTTCCTGGTCAGCCTCACAATGTTGACTTGGGGATTTAATGATGATGATGCCAGTATGCATCAAGGGGAATTGGAGATGGTATTTGCCTGGCACTTGTGTGGCATAAATGTTATTTGCCACCAATACACCCAAAGCTGAATGTTGTCTGCATCTTGATGCATGAATGGATTGTTTCAGTATCTGACGAGTCACAGATGGTTCTGAACACTGTGCAATCATCAGCGAACATCCTCACTTTTGACCTTGTAGTGGAGGGCAACAATTGATGGTTGGGGGTCCAAGGACACTACCCTGAAGAAGTCCTGCAGTGATGTCCCCAACTGATGTGATTGGCATCAGCCATCTTTCTTTGCGCTAGGTATGACGCCAACCAGTGGCGAGTTTTCCCCCTGATTCCCATTGACACCAGTTTTGTAAGGACTCCTTAGTACCACAACTTGGTTAAATGCTATCTTGATGCCAAATGCAGTCACTCTTGAGTTCAGCTCTTTTGTCCATGTTTTGATGAGTTCAGGAGCCAGTGTGGCCCCTGACAAAAACCAAACTGAGCATCAGTGAGCAGGTTATTGTCTCTTGATGGTATTGTCGAACGGCACCTTTGCTGATAATCAAGAATGATGATGCGGCGGTAATTGGCCAGATTGGTTTCATTCTGCTTCTTGTAACCATCGTGTAGCTGGGCAATTTTGCACATTGTCAAGAAGATGGCAGCATTGTCACTGCATGTATTGGCAGTGCTTGACAAGAGTGCTGTCAGTTCTGAAACAAAACTCTTCAGTGATACACAACCTGTTGATTAGTCTGTTGTACAGTTGCCAGTTCTACATCCATACATTCATAGAATCCTTCCAGTGCAGAAGGAGGCCATTCAACCCATTGAGTCTGCACTGACCACAATCCCATCCAGGCTCCATTCCTGTAACCCCACATATTTACCCTGCTAATCCCCTGACAGAAAGGGCCCTATTTTACCATTGTGTCGTCCCTGTTTTCAAGCGTGAAAACGTGGTAAAGTCGGGTGTGAGGCCATTAACGCAATCTGTGCCAGCGTCCGTGCAGATGGCCACTTTACTGAAACCCGGGAATGGCCGCGATCCACTTCATGCCTGAAATGGATGCAATGGCGATTTAAATGTAGTTGCATGCATTTCAATTCAAGTAATGAACTACCCGCCCAACTTTATCGGCATTTCCCACTTTAGTGCTGTGTTCGCCAACCCAGAATTGTGCCAAAATGAACCTGCTGAATAGAAGTCTGAATCGGGCGCTCCAGCTGCTGAAGAGTGAGTTCAGAGCTTCCAACGGCTCTCTGACTCAGATCAGTGGTGAGGGGGAGGAGGGAGGCAGGTCAGATCATTCTCTGGTTTGGGGGGGGGGGGGAGGGGAGTGAGGTCAGGTCATTGTCTGGTTGGGGGGTGCGGAGGAGGAGGAGGGGGAGGCGGCAGGTCAGATGTATCGCTGGTACAAAGGCGGGACGGGAGGGGGGCCCGATCATTGTCTGGTGATTGTGGGGGGGGGGCGGGGGGAGGGGTGCAATCATTGTCTGGTTGTGGGGGGAGCGGGGAGGGCTGATCGTTGTCTGGTGGGGAGGGAGGAGGAGGCAAGTCAGCTGTTCCTCTGGGGGGTGGTCAGTGAGGCCAGATCGTTCTCTGGGGAGGGGGTGCGGTGCAGTGAAACCAGATCATTCTCGGGGGGGGAGGAGGTGGCAAGTGAGGCCAGATTGTTTTCTGGCAGGGGGTGGGGGCAAGGGAAAGTGGATAAGGTGTTTCTCTGGTAGCTGGGGAGGAGGGGGGGAGATGCCCGATCGCTCATTGGTGGGGGGGGGGGGAGGTTGGCAGATAGATGTCTGGTGGAGGGGGAAGCTGGGAGCAGGTGTCCGCTGTCACTCTGCGGGCAATCGGTTGCGGGGGGGGGGGGAGGTGGAGGAAAGGGGGCAGGGTGTCACAATCGGTCCGGGGAGGGAGGTTGATAAAGATCACAATGATGTCTGTGGGGACCATCACTACTGCTATTCGCTCCCAGGCCACTTTCTCCAGTTTGTGAGGCCCGGGAGTGATCTGACATGGGCGCACTTTTTCAAATTGTTTCTAACTGTGCACGTGCAGTTCAGATCTCCGATCATTTCGGGCATGCTAACCCCAGCCCACACAGCTCAAATGGGACCTATGACTTTTTTTTCAGGCTAAGTGCGTATGAGGGTGCCCGAAAGCAGATTTCTAAGTCGGGTCTGAATTACACCCAGATTCAGCATTTAGAATCAAAATGGTAAAATCAGGCCCTAAGTGTCAAGTTAGCATGGCCAATCCACCTAATCTGCACATCTTTGGACTGTGGGAGGAAAACTGGAGCACCCAGAGGAAACCCATGCAGACACGGGCAGAATGTGCAAACTCCACACAGACAGTCACATGAGGCTGGAATTGAACCCGGATCCCCGGCACTGTGAGGCCGCAGTGCTAACCACTGTGCCTCTGTGTCGGCCATTATGCACCTACTCATCAAACTGTTCCCCTGATTTCCATTTGCATTGATTTCTTACCACATAAATTGTGCACACATGAGAAAGAAAGCAGTATATAAAATTAGAATGAGATTTTGATACAAAAAAATAGCCTGTGCCCTCAAGGTGCTTTTATGTGGCAGGCTATAGATATCTCCAAAAAGGGACATCGTAACCATCTTCTCTTAATATTCAGTGGCATTGCCATCACATTGCCACCAGCAACTCTCTGTGGATAACCACTGACCAGAAAATGAACTGGATTAGCCACATAAATGCTAAGGTCAGTTAGAGATTGAGAATTCTGCGGCAAGTAGCTCACCTCCTGACTCCCCGAAGCCTGTCCACCATCTACAAGGCACAAGTCTGGAATGTGATGGAATACTCTCCACCCATCCGGATGAGTGCAGCTCCACCGCCATTCAAGAAACTTGACACCATTCAGGACAGAGCAATCCGCCTGACTGACAGTGCATCAGTCGCTGCATCATCAACACACAGTGACAACAATGTGTCCCATTGCAGTGTATCAAGATACACTGCAGGAACTCACTAAGGCAGCAGTTCCCCAACTCAATGCCTCTCCCATGAAGAAGGACAAGGGCATCAGGGACATGCGCACACCAGCACTTGCAGGCTCCCCTTCAAGCCACAGACCATCCTAATTTGGAATTATATCACTGTTCCCTCACTGTTAAAATCCTGGAACACTTTTCCGAACAGATGGACCGCAGTATCTTAAGAAGGTGTTTCACCACCACCTTTCCAACAGCAAATGGGAATAGCAACATGCCTGGCCTTACCAGTGACACTCATGTTACATAAAAGGATCATAGAAATGAATCAGGCAGGGTGTACAACAGGCAGGGTGTAAACAGGCAGGGTGTACACAGGCAGGGTGTACAACAGGCAGGGTGTACAACAGGCAGGGTGTAAACAGGCAGGGTGTACACAGGCAGGGTGTACACAGGCAGGGTGTACAACAGGCAGGGTGTACAACAGACAGAGTGTATAACAGACAGAGTGTATAACAGACAGAGTGTATAACAGACAGAGTGTATAACAGACAGAGTGTATAACAGACAGAGTGTATAACAGACTGGGTGTGTAATGATGGGGTGTGTAACAAACAGAGTGTATACCAGACTGGGTGTGCAATGATGGGTTGTGTAATAAACAGGGTGTATAACAGAAAGGGTGTGTAATGGACAGGGTGTATAAGAGACAGGATGTATAACAGAGAGGGTGTATACTAGGTAGGATGCATAACAGGCAAGGTGCATGACAGACAGGGTGTATAACACACAGGATGTATAACAGGGTGCATAACAGTAGGATGTGTAGCAGGCAGTATGTATAACAGGCAGTGCATATAACAGGCAGGGTGTGTAATGGCAGGATGTGTAATGGGTAGGGTGTATAAAGGGTGAGGTGTGTATATCAAGGATGAAATGTAATAAGAAGGGTATATGATGAGAAGATGTGTAACAGAAGGTTGTATGACAGGAGGCTGCATAATGTGTGGGGTTATAATAGGCACAAGGTGTATAATAGGAGGGTGTATAATAGGTGGGGTGTACTGCAAGCAATGTGTATAATTGGTTGGTGTACAACAGGCATCTGTACAATGGGCAGATATGAGGTGGCGAGCATAACACGCAGGTTTGTAATGCCGACAACATAATAATGGGTATAAAACAAGTCGGTGTATAATAAACGGGTGAAAATGGGTGTTGATAATAAGCGGGTGTATGGCACACAGGTGTATAATGGTGAGTATATGCTGGGTGGGCTGTATAAAATGTGGGTGTATAATGGGAGGGTGAATAACAGCCAGAGTGTATAACAGTCTGGAGCATAACATGTTAAAAGACAGGTGTGTGACTGCATAGGGCTGATCCATGACCACCTGTTCTTCACGACTGCAGAAGATTTTCCTCCTCTCTGTTTACCCGAAATAGAGTGTGAATTCAGTCCCCAGTGGGAACACAAGCTACTTGCCGAAATCCAGGTAGTTTAGATGCAGGTCAGCAAGTGAGAAGGCTTAGAGTTCCCAGTCAGCTCTCAGCTACTGTTTACTTACTTCTGTCAAGGCAACCTAAGATGTAGAGATGGCGGCGCTGCTCCGAAAGCTAGTGGCGTTTGCTACCAAATAAACCTGTTGGACTTTAAGCTGGTGTTGTAAGACTACCCAATCCATTGGGTTTACAGGAATTTCTGGAGTCAGGTAAGAAGCACAACCTCCAGCGATTGATTACCCCTCCACTTCCAATCAAGGAGCGAGAATGACTGATCAGCATGAGACATGCTCTGCTGTGCTGCAGAACTTTGTCTCAGGTACATGATCAGATTACCAAGTCTGCCACAGAGGACAGTTTTTAGCTCCAATCTTTCACCACCTGGCCTGACAGTTTGCAACCAGCTTAGTCCCAAAGAGACATTGTTTTCCTCTTCCCTTTGCTTGTCAGCCCGACTATGGATATCTCTCAGACTGAGGTAAAAATATCCTCCACCTGACAGCTCTAAGCATTGTCTACAAAATGACTTCAGATGGATCGTTGGCATCAATCTATATTTTTTTAAGAAAAGTTTGTAATTCAGTACTGTCTGGCAGTAAATCAGTAAGATTTACTAGCTCAGAGGATTAGGATATTAACCTAGGACTTGTGTCTGAATCATGCTGAGCTTCTTTGGCACAAAGGCATGTTCTCTTTGAAGAATTTATGTGGAATTAGTTTTATCAGTTCAACTTCAGCTTCAATTGAGAATGGGAAAGCTGCCTTTACTTTGGCACTGATACCGATAAATTCAGCACCCAATTTATCAGGAATTAACTGGCCTGTTAAACCCCCATTTTGGCAGGCAGGAAGTGCGTGACCTGCCATATGGTGAAAGAATATAATTGCATGTCAATTGGATCTGGTTATTGAAACAAACCTTTCAACATTTATTTGGCTTCTAATGCCTCTCATCTTCTCTTGCTCCCATTACCATCAACTTTTGGGCAGCACGGTAGCACAGCGGTTAGCACTGCTACCTCACAGCGCCAGGGGCCCAGGTTCAATCCTGGCCTTGGATCACTGCCTGTGTGGAATCTGCACATTCTCCCCGTGTCTGCGTGGGTTTCTTCTGAGTGCTCTGGTGTCCTCCCATGGTTCAAAGTTGTGCGGGTTAGGTGGACAGGCCATGTTAAATTGACCGTCAGTGTCTCAAGATGTGTATGTTACATTAATTAGTATTTGTAATTGTGTGGAGTTACAGGGATAGGGTAAGGCAGAGGGTCTGGGTAAGATACTCTGTCAGAGAGTCGGTACCGAATGGCCTCCTCCTGCACCATAGGAATTCTATGATTCTATGATCGTTCGCTGTATCATTTAGAATCCATAGAATCCCTACAGTGCAGGAGACCATTCGGCCCATTGAGTCTGCACAGACCATGCTGCCACCCAGGCCCTGTCCCTTTAACCCCACATATTTACCCTCTTAGTTCCCCTGACACTAAGGGGCAATTTAGCAAGGCCAATCCACCTAACCTGCACATCTTTGGACTGTGGGAGGAAACCGGAGCACCCAGAGGAAACTCACGCAGACATGGGGAGAAGGTGCAAACTCCACACAGACAGCGACCCAAGCCGGGAATCGAACCCAGATCCCTGAAGCTGTGAAGCAGTAGTGCTACCCACTGAGCCACCTTGCTGTCCTATTTGAATTATTTGAGTTTGAAATGCTTCTGCAGGTTTTGAGGGTATGAAGTTTAGCTTCAATTTGGGTTCCTCACTCCTTGCCCTTAGCACTGAGATTTACATTAACAACTGGTGATCATATTGTTTTCCGTCACAACTCCCCCCAGTCAATTGTAAATAACTCTGCTGTGTGAAGTATCACCAGGGACAATGTAATCTAGAGTTTGCAAAATAGATAAAGTGGCAGGTACAGCTGGAAAGATTTTCCGATCGGTGCATGGCTGGGGTGGCGCGGGGGGGAGTGGTCAGGAAAGCAGTTTGGGGATTTGAAGGTGAAAGCAACTATCACAAAATCAATTGGAATTAAAGAATCCCTGCAGAAGGAGACCATTCGATGCACTGGATATGCACCCACTCTCCAAAAGAACATCTTACCCAGGCCCATGCGGCCGCCATATCCTCAGCCTTAACTCGATGCAGTTTACCACGGCTAACCTACTGAACCTACACATCTTTGGGACACTAAGGGGCGATTTACCATGGCCAATCCACCAAACCTACACAATAATGGATGGGAGGTAATTGATGAAGATGGTTGTGCCAAAAACATAAGGGGCATACATTCAGTGGATGTACAGTTGTGGGATATACAGCCGGTGGTTTGTACAGTTCGTGGGGTGTATAGTAATGGGGCAGGGTGTATAGACAGTGGAGTATATGATATGTGGGGTGTGTAATTGGTGGGTTGTAGATTTGGTGGGTGTATAGTCGGTGGGGTCAATAGTATGTGGAGTCTATGGCAGGTGGGTTGTAGATTTGGTGGGGGTGTACATTCGATCGGGTGTACGGCATGTGGCGTGTAAAGTTGATGGCTTGCACATTCAATTGGGTGTACACTATATAACATTTTCACTGGATGCCATGCCTGCTTTGGCCCATTTCATCGCTGCATTACCCCACCCCATGCATCTCTACCCTCAATCGCTCCATTCACTTATGCAGTCAATAATCCTCACATTGTGGCTGTACTGTTTTTACTGTTTGTTTTCACATCTTCTACGGGGCACTTGGTTAACTATTTGTTCCCTTGCATACTTCTGCACTCATTAAAATTCTTTGCAGAATACATGCCACTGATTTGGTTTGATTTGATTTATTATTATCACATGTATTAGCATGCAGTGAAAACGATTGTTTCTTGCACCCTATACAGATAAAGTATACCGTTCATAGAGAAGGAAAGGAGACAGTACAGAATGTAGTGTTACAGTTATAGCTAGGGTGCAGGGAAAAATCAACTTAGTGTGAAGTAGGTCAATTCAAAAGTCTTTTGGAAGCAGGGAAGAAGCTGTTTCTGAGTCAGTTGGTACATGACCTCTTTGTATCTTCTTTCCGATGGAAGAAGATGGAAGAGAGTATGTCCGGGGTGCATGGTATCCTTAAATTAGCTGGCTGCTTTTATGAGGCAACGGGAAGTGTAGACAGAGTCAATGGATGGGACGTTGGGTTTGTGTGATGGACTGGGCTTCATTCACGACCCTTAGTAGTTTCTTGCAGTCTCGGACAGAGCAGGAGCCATACCAAGCTGTGAGGCAACCAGGAAGAATGCTTTCTATGGTGCATCTGTATAAGTAGGTGAGAGTCATACTGTACATGACAAATTTCCTTAGTCTTCTGAGAAAGTAGAGGCGTTGGTGGGCTTTCGTAACCATAGGTTTGGCATGGGGGGATCAGGACACGTTGTTAAGAACATAAGAACATAAGTAGTAGGAGCAGGAGTAGGCCATCTAGCCCTTCGAGCCTGCCCCGCCATTCAATAAGATCATGGCTGATCTGAAATGGCTCAGTTCCACTTTCCCGCTTTCTCCCCAAAACCCTTAATTCCCTTGCCTACCAAAACCCTATCTACCCGTGACTTAAATATATTTAGCGAGGTAGCCGCCACCACTTCAACGGGTAGAGAATTCCAGAGATTCACCACCCTTTGAGTGAAGAAGTTCCTCCTCAACTCCGTTCTAAACTGTTGTTGGTGATCTGGACATCTAAAAACATGAAGCGCTTGACCCTTTCTACTTCATCCCTATTGATATAGATAGGGCATGTTCTCCACTATCTTCCTGAAGTCGATGACTATCTCCTTCATTTTGTTGACATTGAGGGAGAGATTATTGTTGTCGTACCAGTTCACCAGATTCTCTATCTCTTTCCTGTACCCCTTCTCATCATTGTTTGAGATCCGACTCACTATGGTGGTGTCATCAGCAAACTTGAAAATTGAGTTCAGGGGAATTTGGCCGCACAGTCATAGGTGTATAAGGAATATAGTAGGTCATTATTCATGCCAACTCATTACTTATGCACAAGCAATATTCAAAAGGTAATCTATCTTGATGACAGTGTGATTTTTTTGACAACATTCATGATTTAGTTCTGGCCCAAGAAAAGAACCAATTATTTGACCATACGCATTCATTACTTTCATTCTTTCTCCATCAGCTTGATTTTGATGCCCATGTGGGAACACGACAAGATATGTATCAAGTACAACTGCAGAATTGTAAGAAGGTGATGTAAATGTAATCATCTGAAGTTGGTGAATGATTAGCTCTACCCCACCTCGATCTCTTTGTTTTCATTTTATTTAAGTTTTTACTGTTCTCTACCTTTCATTTCTTTATTGTCTTTCTTTGTTTTTATTTATCCCCCCACACTTTCTCTCTATTCTATCCCCCCTTTCCTGAACCATTCCTTTCCTTTGCTTCCCCTTTTCCTCAATTGTAGCTCTCTCCCATCCATCTTCCCCCTCCCCCTACATCTTCATCTGTCACCCTCTGATTTCAGTTTCTCTGTTGTTTGGCCATTCACACCTTCTATTCGCTCTATGGACTGCCTTTCCCCTTGTTTTTGTGGCTATGACATCTGTCATTCCTTCACCCAACAGTATGAATGTCTCCCAATTTCTATGCTGTTTAACTTTGACAAAGGTTCATCTGGACTTGAAACATCAGCTTTTTCTGTCCCTACAGATGCTTCCAGAGCTGCTGAGATTTTCCAGCATTTTCTCTTTTGGTTCCAAATTCCGGCATCTGCATAATTTGCTTTAATCCCATTGACATACAGACTCAATTAGCACAAACATGAATACGCTCACGCGATGCTGGATTTTTAGCATTTTAGCACCTATGGACAGAAATCTGAGCAAGCAATTTTCAGAGAAGGATAAATCCACAAATAGCAAAACGTCAGAGTGGGGAAAAGAGAGTGACTGCTCTCCCTTAATTCAAAAGCAACATCTAAACAACAACACTTAGACAGCAAAAACCCCAACTCCAAAGAGAAACAATAAAACAGAAAATAGAAGCAGGAATAATCCACTTGGCCCTTCGAGCCTGCCCCGCCATTCATTTTGATCATGGCTAATCATCAAATTCAATGTCCTGATCCCCCTTCCCCCCATATCCCTTAATCCCCTTAACTCCAAGAGCTATATCCAATTTCTTCTTGAAATCACACAATGTTTTGGCCTTAACTACTTTCTGTGGTAGTGAATTCAACATATTCATCACTCTCTTGGTGAAGTTTTTTAAAAATTTATTTATTAGTGACACAGGTAGGCTTACATTAACACTGCAATGAAGTTACTATGAAAATCCCCGAGTTGCCACGTTCCGGCAGCTGTTCGGATACACACTGAGGGAGAATTTAGCACGGCCAATCCACCTAACCAACACATCCTTTGGACTGTGGGAGGAATCCACAGCACATGGAGGAAACCCATGTAGACACAGGGAGAACTTTCAGACGGTGACCCAAGCCGGGAATTGAACCCAGGTTCCTGGCACTGTGAGGCAGCAGTGCTAGCTATTGTGCCACTGTTCTGCCCTTATGTCACTGTGCTGCCCTCCTTACCTTACTCCTAAAAGGTTTACCCCTTAATCCTCAAACTATGACCCATAGCTCTATACTCCCTTACCCACTTTCTGAATTCATCTTGTCGAACCCTATTAGAGTTTTACTAATTTCTATGAGATTCCCTTTCACTCTTCTAAATTCCAATTAATACAATCCCAGTTGACTTAGTCTGTCCTCATATGACAGACCTATCGCCTCAGGAATCAGCCTGATAATACTTTGCTGTACTTCCTCTATAGCAAGGACATCCTTCTTCAGATGAGGACACCAAAACTGCACACAATATTTCAGGTGTGGCCTCACCAACACCCTGCCCAATTTCAGTAAAACATCCCTATTCCTATACTCAAATCTTCTTGCTATGAAGACCAACATACTATTTGCCTTTTCTACTGCCTGTTGTGCCTGCATGCCTACTTTCAGCGACTGATGCATGAGGACACCAACATCACGTTGTGTAGCCACTTCGCTCATTTTACACCCATCAAATAATAATCTACCTTCCTATTTTTGCTACCAAAGTGGAGAACCTCATATTTATCCACATTATATTGCATCTGCCATGCATATGCCCATTCACTCAACCTGTCCAAATCAAGATGTAACATCTCTGCATCCTCCTTGCAGCTCACCCCCCCAAACAACTTTGTATCATCTGCAAATTTGGAGATAATGCAATTAGTTCCCTCTTCCAAATCACTAGTATATAATATGAACAGTTGGGGTCCTATGCTGATCCCTGCGGTACCCTACTGCCTGCCAATTGGAAAAAGATGCATTTATGCCAACTCTTTGCTTCCTATCAGCTGTCTAGCTCACCACCAATCTTAAGACACTACCTGCAATCACACGTGCTTTAACTTTATATAATAGTCTGCTATGCAAGACCTTGTCAGTAGCTTTCTGAAAGTCTAAATAAAGCACATCTACTTGTTCTCCTCGGTCAACTCTACTCGTTACATCCTCAAAGAATTCTAATAGATTTATCAAGTAAGATTTCTCCTTTGTAAATCCAAGCTGATTTCATCTGATTCTACCACCGCTTTCCAAATGCTGAGCTATGAAGTCCTTGATAATAGGCTCTAGTAATTTCCCCAGTACTGACGTTAGGCTCACAAGTCTTTCGTTCCCTGTTTTATCTCTACCTCCCTTTTTGAATAGTGAGCTTACAGTAGCTGCCCTCCAATCTGTGGGAACCAGTCCGGAGTCCAAAATATTTTGGAAAATGAACATCAATGGGTCTACTATTTGCAGAGATGGGAAAAACATTGCTGTTTCTCTCAATTCCAAGCAGATTCTACTCTCGAATATTCACTGAAAAGCCCAATGGAATGAAGGTGGGCTATTGACAGAAGAGAATTGCTCCTGAAAGACTCTGATATGATCTCTTACTGAGACCACTTTGTCCCATTGGCACAGGTGGCATGGTGGCACAGTGGTTATCACTGCTGCCTCACAACGCCATGGACCAGGGTTTGATTCCTGGCTTGGGTCACTGTCTGTGCGGAGACTGCATATTCTCCATGTCTGTGTGGCTTTCCTCTGGGTGCTCCGGTTTCCTCTCAGGTTCCAAAGATGGGTGGGTTAGATTGATTGGCCATGCTAAATTGCCCCTTAGTGTTAGGGGGACTAGTAGGGTAAATACGTGGGGTTATGGGGATAAGACCTGGGTGGGATTGTGTCAGTGCAGACTCGATGGGTTGAATGGCGTCCTTGTGCACTGTAGGAATTCTATGATTTCTATGTATCCGAATAGGTGCCGGAGTGTATTGACTAGGAGATTTTTGTAGTAACTTCATTGCAATGTGAATGTGAGCCTACTTGTGACTGAGAAATAAACTTTTATTTTTCCTCTTCCAGCAGTTTGTCCTTCTCTGTGTGACCTCTCTTCATCCTTTCAGTAATGCTCAATTCCCAGATGTCATCCTGCCCACCTCAAAGCAATTTCCTTTAGTGAGTGTCTTTAAATAAACAAGGAATAACTTCATGACTGATTAAACTACTCCCTGTAGACAGTTGACACTTCAGCCAAGTGTGGACCTGCTCCAAAAATCCATACAATTAGACAAATGGTCAAGAGGAATAAATTAGGCAATTAACTTACAGGTAATTCATTATCCCTTTAATTAGTATTTGAAGGGGATTCTCCACACTATTAAATGTTCAGTTATTGTGAGGTTAGAGCAGGGAATAGATTGAAGTGTCGAGTTAGGAAATGGCAGCATTTGTGGCAATCAGTGTTGCGCACTGATTCACCTCATGCGTATGGGCAGCACGGTGGCACACGTGTTTAGCACTGCTATCTCAAAGCGCCAGGGACTGGGGTTCAATGTGGCCTCGGGTGACTGTCTGTGTGGAGTTTGCTCGTTCTCCCCATGTTTGCATGGGTTTCCTCTGGGTACTCCGGTTTCCTCCCACACTCAAGCTACGTGGGTTTGGTGGATTGATAATGCTAAATTGCCCCTTAGCGTCAGGGGGGATTAGCAGGATAAATATGTGGGGTTATGGAGGGATCGGACTTGGGCGGGATTGTTGCTGGTGCAAGCTTGATGGGCTGAATGGCCTCCTTCTGCACTGTAGGGATTCTATGATTCTATGAAACCACTTCACCAGGATGATGTCCTGTGCAGTCTGTCAGAAGTGCACTTGCGCATTTGGGATCCAATTTTCAAATGCTAGATGCTGATAGATGCTTGATACACAGCCCTGTTTAGCTCATGTAATGGTTTAAAGCATCTAAATTTGGTGGCTGGAATCAAGAGAGTGCCACAATTTCACGGAGTACCATTTTCTTTCTACAACATATCAGCTCAAGTATCTACACTCAAACCTAGAACCTATGCTTTCATGTAGTGCCTGGCTGTATAACCTGGACAGACAGTTTCAGTCAACAAGGTTTGTGTGCAGTATGTCAGGCAGACGTCAGCATTAATAAGGTGACAAACTACAGCATTAGCACCAGCAGCACCTGGCTGACAAATCCATCACAGCTACAACTGAAAGTTAAGACTTGCCTCTGGCCATGATATTTACATCCACCGAGGTGTGAAATGAACAGGCCATTAGTGTGACACATAACCCGCATACCTTGGGAACTGGAAATTAATCTTTGAAACCACATTATGAAGATATTTCTTTTCTCCCTTATAAAGAGGAAGGCATGTGTATCGCTGAAGGGAAAAGGAAAATGCTTGGGAAGGTGAAAGCTAATGTGACAACATTATAATACACTTCGCTAATGAATGTTCTGTCAAAGGCATGTGTGAGAAGTAAGGGAATCTCTTGTCTTCATCTGATATGTTATTTTTATAAAGAAACCAAGTCCAAAATGAAGACAGCTCTTTTGTCACTATGTTTTGGAATAAAGGACTGAAAACCTGCTGCCTGGGGAGAAGCAGTGGCCTACTGTATTATTGCTACACTATTCAACTCAGATAATGGTCAGAGGACCTGGGTTCGAATCCTGCCATGGCAGATAGTGAAATCTGAATTCAATTTTTAAAAAATCTGGAATTAAGAACCTACTGAAGACCATGGAACCATTGTTAATTGTCAGAAAAACCCATCTGATTCACTGATGCCCTTTAGGGAGGGAAATCTGCTGTCCTTACCTGGTCTGGCCTACATGTGACTCTGGAGCCACAGCAATGAGGTTGACTCTCAACTGCCCTCTGAAGTGGCACGGCAAGCCACTCAAATTTCAAGGGCAACTAGAGATGGGCAATAAATGCTGGTCAGCCTGCAAAACCCATGTCCCACGAATGAATTAAAAAAAAAGCAAGGTGAGATTAAACGATCTGGAAATTAGTCAAGGTGAAAGCGCATCAGTTAAATTGTTGGGGGTAACACCAGGTCTTTGTAACTCAGCAGATGTGCTGTTAAATTCTCATTAGCATTCTGTGCAGAATTGCCTTGGGTCAATGATCAACTTTATTTGTGGGAAAGGCAAAAATACTGCGGATGCTAGAATCTGAAACAAAAGCAAAAAATGCTGAAAGCAAAGAAAATCAGACCCCGCCCCCCAACCCCTTTCCACCCCCTCACGGCCAACTGCCACATTCCTCACATAGTGTGTTAACAATCCGTTGCCTTTTTCTGCCATTCATACATTCTGGTCACTGAATGGATGCTTTTAGCACCTTTCTCAGCCTTTATCATCAGCATTTACCTTTCCTTTGTCCAATTGCAGCCCCCCCACCCCATCGCACCCCCTACTCCCCATCGTATAAATCGAGTCTGATTTTCTTTGTTTGATGAAGGACCATCCAGACCGGAAACGTTGGCTGTATTCTCCCTCCACAGATGCTGTCAGACCTGTTGGAGTTTCTCCTGTATTTTCCGGTTTTGTGGGGAACTTCATTTGTGGATTCATGGTTTTCCATTGAATAAATTTATTGCATGAGAAATCATGGGGCTCTGATAATGGATGCAGTGCCAAACTTCCAGAATGTTCTATGCAAGAAGCATAGAACCTTTTTTTTATTTGTGGGATATGGGCAGTGTTGACTGGCCAGCATTTATCGTTCCCCCCTAGTTGCCTTTGAGAAGGTGGTGGTGAGCTGTCTCCTTGAATTGCTGCAATCCATGTGCTATGGGTTGACCCACAATGCCGTTAGGGAAGGAATTCCAGGATTTTGGCCCAGTGACTGTGAAGCAACGGCTGCGATATATTTCCAAGTCAGGATGGTAAGTGGCTTGGAGGGGAACTTGCAGGTGATGGTGTTCCCACATATCTGCTGCCCTTGTCCTTCCTAGGTCTTAGGTTTGAGTGTAGATACTTGAGCTGATATGTTGTAGAAAGAAAATGGTACTCCGTGAAATTGTGGCACTCTCTTGATTCCAGCCACCAAATTTAGATGCTTTAAACCATTATGTGAGCTAAACAGTGTAGTGTACATTCTATCAAGCACTAAGCAGCATCTAGCATTTGAAAATTGGATCCCAGATGCGCAAGTGCACTTCTGACAGACTGCACAGGACACCATCTTGATAAAGTGGTTGTGGGTTTGGAAGTGGCTGTCTAAAGAACTTGGTGAATTGCTGCAGTGCATCTTGTAGATAGTACACACTGCTGTGACTGAGCACTGGTGATGGAGGGAATGGATGTTTATAGCTGAGGTGCAAATCGAGCAGGCTGCATTGCTCTAAACGGTGTCAATCTTCTTGAGTGTTGTTGGAGCTACACTCATACAAGCACGTGGGGAGTATTCCATCACGCTCCTGACTTGTTCCTTGTAGATGGTGGATATGCTCCGGGGAGTCAGGAGATGAGTTACTCACCGCAGTATTCCTAGCCTCTGACCTGCTCTTGTAGCCACTGTGTTTCTGTGGTGAGTCCAGTTGAGTTCCTGGTCAATTGTAATAACAAGGATGTTGATAGTGGGGGATTCAGTGATGGTTACACCACTGAATGTCAAGGAGTGGTGGTCAGAATGTGTCTTATTGGTAATGGTCATTGCCTGGCATTTGTGTGGCACGAGTGTTACTTGCCATTTGTCAGCCCAAGCCTGGATATTTGCCAGGTCTTGTTGCATTTTAGCATGTACTGCCTCAGTATCTGAGGAGTCACGAATGATGCCGAACGTTGTATAATCAGCTGCTGACATCCCCACTATTGAATTTATGATGGTGGGAAGATCATTGCTGAAACAGCTGAAGATCGTTGGGCCGAGAACACTCCCCTGAGGGAGTCTTGCAAAGATTCCTGGAGCTGAGATGACTGCCGTCCACAACCACAACCATCTTCCCATATACCAGTTATGACAACAACCAGCGGAGTGTTTGCCCCCTGATATCCATTAATTCCAGTTTTGCTAGGGTTCCTTGATGCCGCATTCGGTTGATGTCAAAGGCTGTCACTGTCACCTCACCTCTGGAAATCAGCTCTTATGTCCATGTTCAAACCAAGGCTGTAATGAGTTCAGGAGCTAAGTGACCCTGGCAAAACCCAAACTGGGTGTCATTCTGATCAGGAGTGATTCTCAGGACTAGTTCCAGATGCCCATATCAAAACTGTGGAATTCTCCTGTTGTCTGTGGACTGGCATAAGAATAATGATACAGTAACATCATATGGATTGGTACTAGCTGGACTGATTTTAAGTATTGTGCTTTTCCTGTAGCCGGGTCTTCCTCTTTCTGTTTATAATTTCAAATATATAGGACATGGTGTAACGGTGGTTAGCACTGCTGCCTCACAGTGCCAGAGACCCAGATTCAATTCCGGCCTTGGGTGTCTGTCTGTGTGGAGTTTGCACATTCTTCCTGTGTTTGCGAGAATTTCTTCCGGACGCTCTGGTTTCCTCCCACAGTCTAAAGATGGGTGGGTTAAGTGGAGTGGCCACGCTAAATTGCTCCTTAGTGTCAAGGGATTAGCAGGGTAAATATATGGGGTTATGGGGATAGGACCTGTTTGGGATTGCTGTTGGTGCAGGCTCAATGGGCCAAAAGGTCTCCTTTTGCACTGTAGGGATTCTATGGCGGTCATGGCATTCCATCTATTCCCAATGCAATCAGGACAAATTCTCTAAAATTTAATTTTGAATAGTGCCTTTTATAATTTATTGCAAACCATAGCACGTTGCATTGTTAGATCTGTCCCTTTCACAGATGTTCAAGGTGTGGCTTACAGCAGTTTGGGAATGCAATCCTATTACATATCAGCAAACAGATTTATAACTTTCATTTCAGAATGGGCCCAGTGTGCTCATCCTTATTGAAATTGTTGTCAAGCTCAAACCATGAAAGATAAATGCCCAAATTTTAACATCTGGTGCCAGCTATACTGGAATAAGTATAACAGAACAAACAAGTAATTGTGGTATAAACTGAAGTATATCGCCAGAAGCAAACAGTAGATTTTGCAAGCACCACATTGCAAAGAGAAGTGGATTGAGAGCCAGTAGTTGTGTGATGTGTTTTCAAAAGAAATTTCCAGTGCCTCACGCCCCACCACGGAAACCTGCACATGCGCAATGATGCACTCTGCTGCTATCAGCCAGCTTTCAGGCGATTTAGGCCACGCCCACTCCTACTACTGGTGGATAGCAGGGTTTTTTTATTGCACAGAGTGTCATAAGATTCAACTGGTGGCCTCGCTGCAGAAACAGATCTGAAACTTTCCTGTTTTCATGCTCATTCGGATTTAGAATTTTTTTGGTAAGATTATCCCCTTCACCTTTGCAGCTTAGCCTTCAATTTACTGTTCTTTTAAACCCCTGCAGCACTTGGCAGGCTGAAGGCAGCAAAGTGGCACCATTAAATTTCTGAACATGCATTGGCCAACGACACAGGACGCTACAGTAATTACAGCAGGTGGGCCCATTGCCTCAGGTGGGATTTTCCAGATTTGGGCTAAGCGCGGCTGGAAAATATCATGCACAGTGTTTAAAATGATCTCAGTAATTACCACTTGTTAGTGGCCACGTGGGCTGCCAAAGAATCCTGCCTGTATTACTGTCAAGTTTTCAAAAGGGATCCTTAAAAAGTGTTAAGACGCAAATTTTATATCTTCAAGACTTGGGACACCTACAAAGTAAAACGGTGGCACAGTGTGTGGGGACAGAAGCTCAAATCCCACGATGGCAGCTGGTGGAACTTAGTTACTAAATCTGGAATTGAAAGCTATTCTCAGTAATGGTGAAACTATTATCAGTTGTCCTAAAAGCCCATCTGGTTCAGCAATGTCCTTGAGAGAAGGAAACATGAATCCTTTCTTTGGCATAGCATCATGGAAAAAGTCAAAGGTCCAGAGATGTCTCTGGGAATGCCAACCACACTCCTGTCACATGCCAGAAACCTCCGACCTCTTAGGCAGAGGGGATTCTCTGGGGATGCGGCAGTGAATGGAATTTTGGCTGAGCGCCAAGTTGGCCATTCTCCCTGGAAGTGGGGCAGTCACAGACAAAATTGGAGAATCCTGCCCAAAATGACAGTTAAAATGCAATGGAACCAAAAATATGTCAGGGTCTTTTTGCAGTTTCCTGGGATTTTTCTTGTTGGCCTTGTAAGGAATGGAAGTTCCTCACACTGCTCAAAAGGCTAGTTAGTTTTTGGTCAGATGAGTGAAATAATAGATCACATGCTTCCTCAGGCAGGGCCTTCTTCTTGCCTGTGTTTTGAGACTTGATATAGAATTGCCTCGTGAGTTTTTTATAGAGTCATCATAGAATTATACAGCACAGAAATAGGCCCATTGTGCCCAAGCTGACAATGTGAACTGGATATTCAATTAGTCACATTCCCCTGCTCTTTCCCCACACCTTTGTAAATGTCTCCTCTTCATGTTATGAATGTACAAGTTGAATTACCCAATTTAAGTTTCAAAGTTATGACTGAATTTGCTTCCACCAGCCTGTCAGGTAATACATTCCACATTACAACAACGCACGGCATTAAAACTCATCTCATCTTTTGCCAATTACCAACCCTTCTGCCAGTGAAAATAGTTCCTCCTTATTGGTGTTGTGAGACTTCTTACTGTGCCCACACCAATCCAATGCTGGCATCTCCATCTTACTTACTCCATCACCGTCCTTTGTGACTCTGAACACATCTATTAAGTCTCCTGTCATGCCCCAACGTATCATGAACTTTCAGACGACATTTTACATTTTTGAACAAAAAAAACACAACTAAAATAGAGACCACAAACCATGTGACTTTTAGCTGTATCTGCTCTGGGCATTTCTGATATATAATTTCATATGGATATTCAAAGCTAGCTATCCTGTGAATTCACACATCCCTTTGATTAAGGGTGGAATGTTGACAAAAAGATGATAGCGTTCCAGATGACTCACATTTCTGGTTCATTGTGGACAAAAGACACATTAGAACTCACTGTGTGTTAGACGAATATGTAAGTGTCCCCTTCAACCTCCCATTGTATTATGATGGTCCTCATCTGAAACCCATTGGGAAAATTTCAAAGAATGAAATGTTTATCGACCTGACTATTAACTTTATGTGGAAAAGGACTTGGACTTGTTACAGGTCACCTGTGTGAGAGAACTGTGTTTGATTCCTTTATTTAAAACAGCAGGAATCAGCTCTGCAGGGACAGAGAGAGACCATCAGATAGCCACCGAACCAACTGCTACAATGCAGCCAAAATCTAACATAAGATATAGTGGCCACTTGGCTAGACGGTTAATGTGTGGTTCAGAATAATGTTAACAATGTGAGTTTGATTCCTGTTCACACTGAAGCAGACTTAAAAATTTAATCCTGAGAATGGAAGGCAATGGCAACAATCATTTACAAAATCTACTAAGAAAATGACTCAGGATAAAACATAGAACATAGAACATAGAACACTACAGCACAAACAGGCCCTTCGGCCCACGAGTTGCGCCGATCACATCAGCAACCGATGAGTCTTCTGACAGAGCAGGCAAAAATTACGATGCAATATACTAATCCATACATGACATTGCTAAAAAAAAGCCATTTTGTCTAAGCTTTTCATCTTGCATTCATCAAACTCTCACAAGAATACCAATGTTGGGTTAAGAGAATGCTGTATGAGAGTGCTGATTGGTTGGCAATTGAACTCTGATTGGTGGAGGAATTGCCATAGTGAATGCAGAAATAAATTTTGACTGACAGTTAACTGCCAAGCATTGTTTGAAAATTTAAACCAGGTGGCTTGACTCTGATTGGTCAAGACATTGCCTTGAGGAGCGAATCAACGAATGGCTAGTGCTTATCTAGTTTAGCTGATTTTGATTTTTTTAATTTGATTTGATTTATTATTGTCACATGAATTAACATACAGTGAAGAGTATTATTTCTTGCGTGTTATACAAAGCATACCGTTCATAGAGGAGGAAATGAGAGAGTACAGAATGTAGTGTTACAGTCATAACTAGGTTGTAGAGAAAAATCGACTTAATGCAAGGTAAGTTCATTCAAAAATGTGACAGCATCAGGGAAGGAGCTTCTCTTGGGTCGGCTGGTATATGACCTCAGACTTTCGCATCTTTTTCCCAATGGAAGAAGGTGGAAGAGAAAATGTCTGGGGTGTGTGGTGTCCTTAATTATGCTGGCTGTCTTGCCGAGGCAGCAGGAATTGTAGACAGAGTCAATGGATGAGAGGCTGATTTGCATGATGGACTAGGCTACATTCATGAAATATTGTAGTTTCTCGCAGTCTTGGGCAGAGCAGGAGCCATATCAAGCTGTGATTCAACTAGAAAGAATGCTTTCTATGGTGTATCTGTAAAAGTTGGTGAGAGTCTACAAAGAACATGGCCCTGTGCACTAAAAGTTCCAACAAAATGTCTCTTTTCAGCAATACTCAAGTTCTGCATTACCAAACAGCTATTGATATATGATAATTAATTCTCTTTTTGAAATCAAGCTGTAGAAACCTTCTCTCTGGTGCAGTTTTTACGAGTCTAACAATAAAATCTGATATAAGATATTCACACCTCCGTGCATCTGACAGTTTTGAAATTCATATTGTTTGGCTGGAAGGTGCTTGCAATGCCAGATGGAAGGAAATGTTTGTAGGATTCGCTTGCAAATGCTTCTCTTGTGAACGCATGGCACCTTAAGCTGATTGTAAAGCTGTCCTTACCTGCAATGAACAACTGTGCATCTAATCACAGCAAGGTCACACCACTGAGAATGCAAGATTGATTTTTGATTGTGTTTATCCTAGCACATAACGCTATGTGCTGGATCAAGTGCCCAAGTCAATGCTCGCTGAATGAAGCTGTCTCTTAGTTTGGTTCTGAAAAAGGCATTGTTAAATTTAAATCTGCTGGCTGCCAAATGGATGACATGATTGTTCTGATTTTTATTAATGAAGATTTCTGATTTTTATCTGATCTAACCCAAGGTCATTCCATGTCTGCCCACCTGTAACCAATCTTTTGAGCTCGTTATACCATAAAAATTATTATTCTTCTTCAACATAGAATTCCAGGACAACTGAGCCAAACATAGAACTCTGCAGTGCAATCATACCATATTCTTATATAATGGGAATCTTTCTTGATCCAAACACATGGACTGATAAAGCTTTCAGTAACAGTAAAATCCTATTGTTTACAACTTCAGTATTCAACTTTTGCCTTCTACATCGAAACCTTATTCACATTGGAATTAAAAAACATCCTCCCAAAAAATAGTCTGATTTTGAATGGAATGAAATTCCCTTGCAAACATGGTTCTCAAAACCTAAACCTGAACTCACCTTAAAGTTACATGCTGATTCGATTTATTATTGTCACATGTATTAGTATACAGTTGAAAGTATTGTTTCTTGTGTGCTATACAGACAAAACATACTGTTCATAGAGAAGGAAAGGAGAGAGTGCAGGATGTAGTATTACAATTATAGCTAGGGTGTAGAGAAAGATCAACTTAATGCAAGGTGGGTGCATCTAAAGGTCTGATGGCAGCAGGGAAGAAACTGCCCTTGAGTCGATTAGTTACTAGATTTGGTGACAAGGATTATTCTTGTGTTGGAAGTAAAGTATGCCTCAGCCAATGACAACAATATAATTTCTTAATATAGTTCAGATATGATGGCTTTGAAAATCCCAAAGCCATTTTGATGTACTTGTGTCATAACTTTGGCTCTACACCACCAAAATGGCTGGCAATTAAGCTAGAATCCTTAGATGAGGAGTTCTAATGCCCTCAGATGAGCCCAGTGAATGTGTGGCAAAAGTACCAGTCATATTTGTTTTTTTATTTGTTCAGGGATGTGGGCATTGCTGGCTGGGCCAGCATTTATTGCCCATGCTCTCACTAAGAGTCAATCACACTGCTGCGGGTCTGGAGTCACACGTGGGCCAGACCAGGTAAGGATAACAGATTTCCTTCTCTAAAGGACATTAGTGAACCAGATGGGCTTTTATGGCAATCGACAATGGTTTCATGGCCATTAGTAGACTTTTAATTTTTCAATAGACTATTGAATTCAACTTTCACCATCTGCCATAGTGGGATTTGAACCTAGGTTCCCAGAGCATTACTCTAGGTCTCTGGATTACTAGTCCAATGACAATACCACAACACCACTGCCTCCCCTTCCCACACTTTTGAAAAGTTATTCCCCTGCCCATACCAGGGAGGTTAAGGTTTGATTTGATGGATGACTGTGTGGAGCTTGCACATTCTCCCCGTGTCTGTGTAAGTTTCCTCCGGATTCTCTGATTTCCTCCACCTGTCCAAAGATGTCTGAGTTAGGTGGATTGGTCGTGCTAAATTGCCCCTCAGTGTCAGGGGGAAGAGGGCCTGGATGGGATTGTGTTCGGTGCAGACTCGATGGGTTGAACGGCCTCCACTGAAAAGTAGGATTCTATGATTTTAAGAATCTATGACTTTCTAGATGAACTCTTAAATCATCAAAACATCAATAGGCTATTGTCCAAATGCTGGTAACTGGGATTAGTATCAATGAGTATTTGATGATCAGCATAGACATGGTTGACCGAAGGGCAGGTTTCAGTGCTGTATGACTCTATGACTATGTCTATCAGAGGATGGCAAGCCATCGTGGGGTTTAGCTTGTGATCATACTGGATTCCTAATTGAAAGGGACATTGAAACAAAAAAGGGAGTCCTCTGCCCAAGCAGGGGGTTTAAGGTGCACCAAATTATTCTTCCAAGAAAGGCCAGCATCTCCCTCGAGGCAGTCAACAGTGAGGCTTTCTGGCTTCTTTGGCAAACCATGTGAAGTTTAGATGTTTGCCGAGGGGTGTGGGAGTTCATCATCGAAAGCAAGGTTTTAAAGCTCCCACCATCTCAATGACACAATTCTCCATGATTGCGTTTTGGCACTTGTACCGAAATTTGCTGTTACAGATTTTCAGAGCAGAATGGGGAAGTAGGAGGGCAAACTTGGATTCAGAGTCAGCACTAAATTTCTCTTAATCTTTTTTTCATATTCTATTTACACTCAGCCAGACATGCTCGGACACAACTTCACACCACTCCTTCAGCTGGAAGCTACACATGATGACTTCACACTGAGACAACATTCGTACTCATGTTCCTCCTGTTTTTTTTTGCTCTATGATTTGATTTGATTTATTATTGTCACATGTATTAGTATACAGTGAAAAGTATTGCTTCTTGCATGCTATACAAAGCATACCATTCATAGAGAAGGAAAGGAGAGAGTGCAGAATGTAGTGTTACAGTCATTGCTAGGGTGTAGCATTGCTTGTGAGCTTAAAAGATGTGGAGATGCCAGTGTTGGATAGGGGTGGGCACAGTGAGAGGCCTCACAACACCAGGTGAAAGTCCAACAGATTTATTTGGAATCACCAGCTTTTGAACTGCTGCTCCTTCATCAGGCGAGGAAAGAGCATTGCTCCGAAAGCTCTTGATTCCAAATGAACCTGTTGGACTTTCGCCTGGTGCTGTGAGTTTAAAAGAGTTGGAATGAAATTTTACAAGCATAAAACAAAAGTAAAAGATAGAATCAGAGGGTATGCTGGGCACAGCTTGCAAGAATTTGCCTCACTCCAGCGCCATCTTTCCTTATAGCTCGTACTACCATGTAAAGCTAAGTCAAACTCAAAGCAACAAGATGAAGCCATATCGTACAAGGTTCACTGCCATTACGGAGTGGCGTGGTGGCACAGTGGTTAGCACTGCTGCCTCACAGCAGTAGAGACCTGGGTTCGATTCCTGGTTTGAGTTGCTGTCTGTGTAGAGTTTGCACATTCTTCCCATATCTGCATGGGTTTCCCCCAGGCACTTCAGTTTCCTCCCACAGTCAAAAGATATGCAGGTTAGGTCGATTGGCCATCTTAAATTACCTCTTATTGCCAAGGGAACTAGTTATGTTATGGGAATAGGGCCTGGCTAGGATTACGGTCGGTGCAGACTGAAGTGGCCTCCTTCTGCAGTGTAAGATTCTATGATTGCAATCAGGTATTTCCATTATCACAAGTTTGGGTCCTCAATTTCTTTAAGTGACTCGAATACCTTTCATGGGGATTCGAGTCATGTTGCCCTCTGTTTATTTGTACAATAGCAGGAGCTGACTATGGGCATCTATGGCGATTTTACCTCATTCAGAACTTTGAGCTCTGCTCCAAGGGTTCAAATCCCACCAGGCCAGTTGATGGATTTAAATTCAATTCATTAATAAAAATATGGAAGAGAAAGCCTGTCTTTTAAACCCTTGTGTTTAAAAAAATGAGATGGTGGCATATCACTGGACTAGTAGCTGGTTCAGGCCAATTTTCTGGAATTGAAAGCTATTTTCAGCAATGGTGACCATGAACTGTCACTAACAAAAAAAACTCACATCCAGTTCACAAATGTTCTTTGGGGAAAGAATTGTATCTCCACTTCCACAGCAACCTGGCTGACATTTATCAGCAATCTAACATGCTCTAGCAAGCTACTCAGTTCAAGGACAGTTCAAGATGAGCAACAAATTAGCAACCTACAAAGGTTTCTCTCGGTATGTGTAAAGCAAATAATTAGCAAGGAAAAATGTGAATCCATTACGGATGGGGACAGGAGAATTTGTGATGAGAATAGGGAAATGGCTGAGAAACTAAACAATTACTTCACATAGGAAGCCATCTCCCGGGAATACAAGGGAAACAGGCATTTGTGAAAATGAGGAACTGAAAGAAATTACTAAAGAGTTAGCGCTCAAAGAAATTAATTTGATTGAAAACTGAGAAATTGAAAGAGAGCTGACTGGTGGTGGTTTGAACCTGAGGGTCACCACACCTCAGGCAAGCAGCAAGGTTGAGAAGGCGGGGCCTTCATGAGTAACCTCAGCCAGTACAGGAATTGAACTTGTACTGTTGGCATCACTCTGCATCGCTAACCAGCCAACTGAGCTAACCCAACCCCTTCCCTGTCTCTGAATACTTGTCAGTGACTATGCCACCGTTTCATCCTCTGCTGACGAGAGAGCTTGAGGAATGAAAGTTTACGGCTGCAAATCTTGACTGTTATCACCGTTATGTCTGGGACTACCCTTTCTGTACAAGACCACCTTGTACGCCTGCAGGGTATGTTGCAACATACAACTGCACTCGGTCACTGCACCCTGGTGAGCCAATGCATAAGCACCATCAACAGGGACAGATGAAATCCGGTGCTCTTGGCAGATGTCCTCTGCATGAATCACTTTGCCTTATATTCGTTTCATATACAGATAGATCGAAGACATATGATCACTCACACCCATCTTAAACTGGAAAACTAAATAGAGGACACCATTACTGAACCTTTTATGTACAATTATTTATTTGCATGTCACGAAGCCACTTCTACATGTTGATTTTTTAAAAATAATCCTGCTCTAAATATTATTCAAAGTGTTATTCAAGTCTAAAATATTATACCAGGCAAACAGATAATATGATTCTGAGAAAGAAATCAGACTTCTCCATTTTACGCTCAGGTAAATCATGAAGAGAAAAAATGAAAGTCTTCATCTACGCTACAACCAAGGTCACTTCTCTTTTCGTGAAAAGAAAAAGCATTTAAGAGAATTCTGGACAGCCTGGAAATTGCACATTTTGACAGGCATAAAATAATTTTCTCCACGAATGAAAGATAATGATTAATTTATCAGTTCATTCTTCTAAATAATGACATAGCAGATGGAAAGGAAAGATGGATGTCACACATTTCAGCAAACTAATTAGTAATCTTCACCATGTATACCATCAAGCTAATGGTGGGAAGCAATCATTTTTCCACAACCATTTTGCATTGCCAGAGATGTTGAATATAAAGGTGTCACATACAACGTATTAAGCACGCCAGATATTTGGATAATTTGGTCAGCTTTATATGCTTCATTAAGGTGTGATTACCTCAATTAAATTGAATCCTATTCATTCTACTATATTCCATATCCCATTTTAAAATCTTTGTTGATTTCTGGTGAATTCAGTTTGTCGCACAAACTTTTCACCTCATGTGTCAGAGTTGACTGCCTAGGTAGTCAGAAATGGTCTCTGTTTCTGTTGGGAGTGTAATGTTAGTGTGCCGTTAAGAGGTTTTTATAAATCATGTTCTCTGCAGCTCTCAGCTCTCATTGTGGCACCGAGTTATCTACTAGGATCCCTGTTATTGCTCCTTCAGTGGTTTAAATGGGGGTTGTATATTTTTACTTTGGGAATTAGTTTTATGAGCTTGCAGTGTCAGGAGGAAGAATGTTTGCAGGTCAGATGACAGGAGATCTTTGACTTTCACTTTTGAGCTGCAGGTTTTAGCTTTACAAGGGAGTGGACATCAGATCATCAGATCGAAAGCAGTGTTTTGGGAAATTCTGCTGGTAAGCTTCCTGGATTAGAAAATCTAATGCTGGTGGCTTGACCAGAGTCTCTTCCTGGCGTTCTGGAAAGCTGTTCTGACTACAAACTGTTCTGAGTATTTCAAGAGAACTGCAGCATTCATCCAAAGGACGTGCTTCCAGTGTCATATGAGCATTAGTTTTTGCTGTGTTAAAACTGAGGAAGGGTTTTGTCCAAAGGAAGTTTTTATTTGATTGGAACATCTTAGATACATTTATTAAGGATTATACATTATCGTGGTTGTTTTGTTTTCGTTTATAATTAATAAAAGTAATTGCTAATTTTCTTTCCCTACATGTTAACTATATTCTTTGATAAACGTTGTTTGACAAAAGCTCCCTACTGGGTCATTTAAATCGTACCTTAGGTGAAACATATCATGCTTATCCTAGCCAAATTCAGGGTTAAAAACTTATGATCCAGGTGGGCTCCATAAAACACTTTGGAGTTTCTGGCCTGAACCATAACAATTGGGGGCTTGTCTGGGATTAAAATCCATTTTTTAAAATTGATTTGGGATTATTGAACTCAAGGACTGTGAATGGTGAGAAAATTGATATTTTCTTTTCAGGTGTTGTATTCAGGTTTAAATAGGGTTTAACTTGTGGAATAACGGCTCTTTCAGAGGCTAAGAGGTTCCTGTGTGGAAGAAGTCACACAACGTGGTTTACAAAAGGTGGCTAGAACAAAGCTTTTGGAATTGGCAAAAGCATTGCAGTTGACCTTACCTAATGCCGTAAAGGAGAGGGAGGTAATTGTGGTGATAGCTTGGTATTTGAAATTGCCAGAAACACAGAATAATTGGAAATGGCTAGAATTCAATTACAAATAAAAGATCTTGAACATGAAGAATTAAAGCAGTTTGAATTGCAACAAGAAGAAGAAATGAGACTGCTTGAATTACAGATGAGAGAAAAAAGGGAAAGGATAGCCCTGAGTGGAACAAAAAGAAAAAGAGAGAGAAAAGAAAAAGAGTGAGAGGAAAGAGAAGAAGAGAGACAGGAAAGAGAAAATGAGAGAGAATTTGAACGTTGGAAACTGGCAATAAAAAGTGAACGTCACTTAAAATTGGCAGAGGTAAAGGGAAAAGTACAGTTTGAGGATAATGATGAGGACTGTGAGAAAGAGCAAGAGCTTCATTGTAAAAGGCTTGGTGGGGATCTATTTAAATATGTCCAAGCATTGCCAAGGTTTGATGAGAAGGATATAGAAGCTTTATCCATTTCATTTGAGAAAGTTGCTAAACAAATGAAATAGTCACAGACCATGTGGGTATTACAGATTCAAGTCAAGTTGGGAGGTAGAGCCGGGTGGAAATATTGGCTGAGGGCATGATTACATGTATTTTCCAATTGTAGGAGCGGTGTTATGTTGTCCTGACTCACCTTTCCAGGGTGTGAATGACTCCTACATGCACAAGGCAAAAGTAGAACAGTGTACCATGTTTCGCATGGTAAGTTTTGGATCAGGTACTACAGTGGCTATTGACACTGTTTCTGTCTTGCAGGTATGGCAGACAAATCATGTTAACACAATCCAATATCTCTACTTTCTCAGGAGGCTGGAAATTCAGCATGTCTGGCACAACTCTCACCATTTTTACTGATGCACCATAGGAAGCATCCTTTCCGGATGTATCACAGCTTGGTATGGCTCCAGCTCTGACCAAGACCGCAAGAAACTACAAAGAGTTGTGAAATAAAGCCCAGTCCATTACTCAAACCAGCCTCCCATCCCTTGACTCCGTCTATACTTCCCACTGCCTCGGTAAAGCAGCCAGCATAATCAAGGTGCCCACGCACCCTGGGCATTCTCTCTTCCACTTTTTTCCATCAGGAAATAGATACAAAAGTCTAAGATCACATACCAGCTGACTCAAAGTCAGCTTCTTCCCCACTGCCATCAGATTTTTGAATGGTCCTATCAAAAAAGAAGCTGATCTTTCTCTTTACCCTATCAGTAACCGCAACACAATACTCTGCACCCTCTCCTTTCCTTCTCCTGTAAGTACTCTATAAATGGAACGTTTTGTCCATATAGCATGCAAAAAAACCAATACTTTTCACTGTATCCCAATACAAATTATAATAAAAAAAATCAAATGATGTCTTCTTTGAGAGGTGGGGACTGCAATTCACTAACGCGACTTCCATTTGGCACCACCTGTGAAGCTACTGTGCAAGAAAAATGAAACAAAATAAAATGGAGAGGAATAGCAGACTATTTTCCATTTCATTGTAATAGGAAAATATCTATGGGTTTGGGTTAGCAGCTTGTTAAAATTAACAAAAATACCAGTGCATCCAGAAGCTGACTCCAACACCCCAACCTCAGGGTTTAACTTAAGTGCAACTTGATGTGCGTACAAGATCCCCTCCAGAAAGGCGGGTCCCACCATACAACATTTAAATGAGCCATTTTCGGATAAAAGCTCTTTTCTCTCCAGCTGCCAGACCTGCTGAGATTTTTCTGGCATTTTCTCTTTTGGTTTCAGATTCCAGAATCCGCAGTAATTTGCTTTTACTCAGACGCACAGGTTTCCCAGGCTCCCTGATGCTCACCATTGAAACCAAGATGAGAATTTGGACAAGCAAGGCTTCTTAAAAGTCAGACAGGCAACATGATTTCAAACACAATGTTCAGAGCTGCTTTCTTACCTCCCAGTGGGAAAGGGTTTGTTGTGTCGAGAGGCTGACCTGTGTACATTGGAGGTGTTGAGATTTAAGATGAGTGTCGGTGACACCATGCCATCTTTGGATTGGCACCTTGGATGAACAGTAAGGCGACTATCAGCAGCAGCAACAGTCTACTACTTGGAAAGCTGCAAATGGTCAGTACAGAGGGGAACCAGCAGAAGAGAGGAGAGTAATAGCGATGTCCAGGTCACTGGAGACATTACCTGGGTAACAAGATGTGCTGACAGAGGCTCGGGTTTCTTGGTCCCTTGGAGGAGCAGGGCATTCAGAGGCTGAAATTGCCATGTCTGTCAATGGAAGACATCTTCAGCCTCTTGGATGACAATCTGCTCCCTACTGGGCCGGGTGACCACATGTTACCAGTGGCTATGAGAGTGAACAGTTTTGCTTCCATTTCCTTTCAGGCCACTACAGGACATATCCAGAATCTCTCAGTGGCTGCAGGTCAGTGATCCAGGGGGTGGGGGCAATTAAGTCAACCTTTCCTGTACACTGAGGTGCATGGAAATCTCTTCTCACGGAGGCTGGTGAATGTCTGGAATTCTCTGCCCCAAAAAGGAGGGTGGATCATTAGAAGTGTTTAAAGTGGAGATGAATAAATACTTGCTAGATTGAGGAATAGAGGCTATGGGGAAATGGCACAGGAATGGAGTTGATACTGGCAGAGATCAGCCATGATCATATTGAATAGCAGCAGGCAGACTTGAAGGGTCTGATGGCCTTCTCCTGCTTCTACACCTTGTGTAGTGGCACTAATCAGGAGGAGTGGTACTTGAGTTCGCACCTCTGGCTGGTCTTTCACCAGTGCAGGGTATCATCGACTGCAGGCACTTAGCAATCCATAAATATAGCCAGATGAACAATGAGAACTCAGAAAACACAAAAGATTTCACTTACTCAATGTGTAGCTGTTGTGAAACCATGCAAAAAGGTTTATGCAGGTGAGTGCCAGATTCCGAGCAGCTGCCACAATGCTGTCATCCTGTGGCAGTCCAAACTCCTCAACCAATTTGGACCTGCAAGCTTACTTAACTAAAGGATTAATTGTCTGTTCAAACTAGGTTGAAAGCATCTATGAGGAACCCTGCTAATGGAACCAAAGAGTGGTACAACAGTCAGATGACCACCAGATGTGTCACTGAGCAAGTGATCGGCAAACCCAGGGTACACTTCAGGTGTTTGGATAGATCTGCTTTCAGTCCTCCCCAGTCAGGTTCTCCAGAATGACCACAGCCTACTGTTCTCTGCACAACACCATGTGGCAATGACGACTGGAGCCACAGAATGAACAGGGCACTTAGCACACACTGGGGTAGAAATTTCATCTGCTTACACCAGTGGAAGCCGGCAGCTGGTCAGGAGACTGGGATGGACTGTGCCTTCGCTTCTTTGATAGATTCAATGTCCTGTTTACAGCTTTCCTGACCAATTTAAGCAGGCAAACATGATTGTGATCACCACCTGGCTGTCCAAGGGACCCTGATGAGGGTCAAAAGCCAACCATTCTGCAATATTCAGGATATAAACAAATATATCTCAATATGGGAAGGTGGACACTGCACCACCTACTCCTGATTCTCAGGAGTTTCCCTGGATATAATGCTGCAAGCTGTAAAAGAACCTAGAGAAATATTCTTCATGGCAGAGAAGAGGAAGAGGGCAGCTTCTATAACCAATGTCATGGAGAAAGTGAGCAACAGGAATGTGATCCCTCACTCAGTGCCAGAAGAATTAACAAATTCAACAAATTCACCATAACAGGAAAGATGATTGGAATGCTATATTCAAGTGTCAACCCTTTCACACTGACTTCAACAACACTGAATCACCCTCCATGAATGCTGTACTACCATACTCTCAAAACACTCCATTTCTCACACTCAGAACTCTCTGCTTCCTCTCCTTGCAGAGCAGTGCAGATTACCAATGAATTACTCAGTCTGAGCGACACATACTGCCTCCTGTCCTGATGGCCAAGTTTGCCTCTACACAGGTTCAGGTGGAATAGACTTTGGCAGGGGTTTCATGGTCTCCAAAACCTAGGGGGACATCAGTGAAGAGCATCTGAGCCATCAACAGGGAAAACAAGCGACCTGCCTCGAACCCGACTGAAGCCCCAGGTAGAAAAATCTGAGGACACACACCAACTGACTCAAGAACAGCTTCTCCCCTGCTGCTATCAGAGTTTTGAATGGACTTACCTTGCACTAAGTCAATTTTTCTCTACATTCTGGCTGTGACTGTAAAGCTGTATTCTGCACCCTCTCACTTCCTTCTCTATGTATGGTACACTTTGTCTGCATAGCATGCAAGAAACAATACATTTCACTGCATACTTATACATGTGACAATGATAAATCAAATCAAAAGGTGCCATGTGAATGGTATGAGAAAAAAAGAAGAAAACCTGTAGTTTCACAAGGAAAACAGCTTGGTTGTGTTAGTGTATCAATTTTATTCTCAATGTTCACCCACCATATCATTTCTTTCACTTTTCCATTCATCTCCATTGTTACATCTCACCTACCCAGTGGGCACCAGCCTTGTGAACAATGGGTGTGGGGCTGGAACAGAAGATGAAAGGATGATTGATCATGGGAATGTAGGAATGTTGATTGAGAGTGTGGGTGTTGCCATATGGCTGCACACCCTCAGGTTAGCTGAATTGTATCTGTTAGGAGTACTTTGCAGGGATCTCTGGCAGTTAGGGTGGGTGGCTGCAGGGATTCTCATACTTCATCCAAATGCAACATTATAAGGAGGAAACCCTCATTAAAATACCATGAACGAGTGGAATCATTATCCGGGTTTCCCACCACCTGCTCTGATTGCCCTCTCAAGTTAATATTACAATTACCAATATGGAAAATTTTTAAAAAATGACGTTTAGCAACAGTTAAGGTTTGATATTATGCTAAGGGGTGCATTTGTATGATGCATTTTAGATGGCCGATTACTCATAGCTGCTGTTTTCCCAAGGGGCCTCCTATCATGCTTTTCTAACAATGTGGGAGATAATTGTGAATCACAAACTACCCCCATATCTACTCATTGCTTCTTTCTGAAATAGCACTCGTGTCATATGCAGCTGACAGCAGTTTGTAAATCAGCCAAATAAAGTAGAATGTTTTTGCTTAACGCAACAAGGCCTGCACAATGAATCACTAAGTGCCGGGAGTACTCATCGGACCATTACAACAAGTTGATCAGCTAATTAGAATAGTTTATTATTTATTACTATCACAAGCAGGCTTACATTGACACTGCAATGAAATTACTGTGAAAATCTCCGAGGCGTCACACTCCTGTACCTGATTGGGTACACGGAGGGAAAATTTAGCATGGCCTAAGTACCTAACGAGCACGACTTTCAAACTGTGGGAGGGAACCCACGCAGACACAGGGAGAACGTGCAGACTCCGCACAGACAGTGACCCAAGCCGGGAATTGAACCCAGGTCCTGTGGCGCTGTGAGGCAGTAGTGCTAACCACTGTGTCACGGTGCTGCCCACATCATGCAGTGCAGACTAAAAATATATGTGAAAAGTATGGCAATTTTGTCAAGATTGCTTATTATTGACATAATTGTGGAGAATGCATCTCTTTGTAGGATGATGTCGCGATGCTGGCATTGGATTGAGGTGGGCACAGTAAAAAGTCTCACAAAACCAATTTAAAGTCCAACAGGTTTATTTGGTAGCACAGGCTTTTGGAGGAATCAAAAGCTTGTGCTACCAAATTTTTGATGATCACCTGATGAAGGAGCAGTGCTCCAAAAGTTCATGATTCTAAATAAATCTGTTGGACTTTAACCTGGTGTTGTGAGACTTCTCATTTTGTAGGACACGGTGATTTTATCTCATTGCTTTCTGGCTCGAAGGACATTTTTAAGTGCTAGAAAATTGAATAGGCGCCATTATAGACACTGGCTGATTTTTCTGTAAGTGCTGAGCCCAGGCAACCCTCCGCACCCAAGCACCATAATGTCCTGTACCGTTTTGCAAAAAAATGTATCCGGTTCAAATCAGCCAACCCACCGCATCGCTCAAGAATGTGACATTTGAATTAATCAGGATTGTAAACATGTTGAAATGTTAACTTGTCTGTCCTCTTCCACTGAACGATTCCAGCATTTTGTGTTTTTGTTCCGTTCTGGAAGCTCTGGAAGGATGTTGTTATAACATGATTAGGATTTTCCTTCATGCCACATTTTTTCACCTTGTAATTTTTTGGTATTTCCTGATACGTATTAAATAAACTGTTTCCATGTTTCTCAGAACCCCTTTTCAATTGTCTGCATGTGGGTACAGGGATTGTTTTGAATTTAAAAGTATGCTATTCTGTACAGGTACTGTGTCTCAAATCCGGAGGCCCCAAAACCACAGTCATCTGACAAGCAGACACTTTTACTTTAATCGGGTAACTGAAACAAAAAACACACCTGAACAATGCAGTGTAGAATGGCTCTGAACCAGTTACCAGCATTGCTGCTTTATGCGCTACTGTATTCCACGGTCCAAGTGACCCTTGACCCCACCTGACCCTGCTTGGCCTGAAAATACCTGACCCAAAATCTGGCATGGTCTGATGCTGCCAGAGTTGCAGTATTCATAGAACCTAAAGTGCAGAAGGAGTCCATTCGGTCCATCGAGACTTCACCTACAACAATCCCACCCAAGTCCCATCCCCGTAATCTTACATATTTACAGTCCTAATCCCCCGCAATTTAGCATGGCCAATCAACCTAACCTACACACCTTTGGACTATGGGAGGAAACCAGAGCATCTGGAGGAAACCCACACAGACATGGGGAGAATGTGCAAAGTCCACACAGACTGACCCAAGGCCAGAATTGAACCAGGATCCCTGGCGCAGTGAAGCAGCAGTGCTAACCACTGTGCCACCCTGCTGCCCCTATACCTGTACAATTTAGAGATTTATTCATTTCACTTTGCTTCTCAGAACAAGCTTGAATCCTGTTTTCACTGACCTGCGCAAGGAGTGCTACTTAAGTGGCCTTAATTTCATATGCACAGTTTGGTTTCAGTGAGCACTGTGCTGGAAAGTGCATGGGTGTTACTGCAGGCAAAAGCAGGCTTCGTAACCCCCTGCTGTGAGGCAAATAATGGATAAGAACAAAAGTTCATTCACAGAATCTTCCAAACCCATGACTGCTCCCTCTAGAACATGAGGACAACAGACATGTAGGAAGACCCTCTCCAAACCATCCCGACTTGGAATTATATTGCTGTTCCTTCACTGATTCTAAATCAAAATTCTAGAATCCCTTCCTAAGACTACTCTGGATATACCTACACTTCAGGGAATGTAGCAGTTCAGGGCAGCTCACCACCACCTCCTCCAGGGCAATTACAGATGGACAATAACTGTTGGACTAGCCAGCGATGCCCACGTCCCATGGATAAATTAAAAAGAAATGGAGAAAGTTTAGCCCCACAAAGAGGCATCTTTCATTCTGAGTGATGCTGTAACATGTCGTTATTAATTCAGTCACCCCTTGCATATCTTTCCTCATTTTTATTTCCTTGAACTTCACTTTGTCCCTGTGACAGTTCTGCCCAAGGCATTTCTTTGTGTTTTTCATTGGGTAGTTTTGGGGGTTAGAACACGGCAGTAATTCATGTTGTGGGGATGTTGTGGACATGGCAGTAATTCATGTAACAGAATAATCCAGTATTTTTGATGGACAACAGACTGAGAACAATACAAGACATGACTGGGGCTTCGCTTTGTTACTGCAGATGTGCCAAAAGGGTTGTAGTTTTGTCACTGTGGTGATCGCAATGGGATTCAAAGGTTGGAGGGTCATCACATGCTTTTTTTTAATACCTGTTTATAAAGGGCTCTTCCTTACTTTCTCTCAGTGTCACCCATGAGGTTGCCTTTTTGTTTTCATCATCTTTCCATTATTCCCAGTTTATCTTTGGTACTGGGTTCTCACTCTAATCTCAAGCAATGTGCCTGGTTAAACACTCAGCAAGGATTCAACTTTCAGACAAAAGTTTGAACCTTGATCCTGACTGGACTTGACTTCAAAGACCAAGGAAAAAGCAAAATACCGCAGATGCTGGAATCTGAAACAAAAACAGAAAATGCTGGAAAAGCCCAGCGTGTCTGACAGCATCTGTGGAGAGAGAGTAGAGCCAATGCTTTGAGTCTAGATGACCCTTCATCAGAGACAAAGGGTTACCTAGACTTGAAATGTTATCTGTATTCTCTTCCCATAGATGCTGTCAGCCCTGCTGAGATTTTCCAGCATCTTCTGTGCAAAGACCAAGTACTTTGGTTAATTTGTTCTTGCTGAGAATCTGGTGTTTCGAACTATTCTATATTCACAACCTTGATGGTGACGTGCGTTTAAAAGATGGGAGGAAAATACCTCCCATCCAGACGTCTACATACTTCTGTCACCAGATGTTTGAGGCATCAAGGAAGACTGTTGTTGGCAACTTGTTCTGGTTCCTGATGGTTCTGTGGTGAAAGCTGTCCTGGAGGCAACTGAAATGTTCCATCATCTCAGCTGGAGAGCGAGGCTGAGATCACCGTATGCTTTGACTGGGCAATTTTATAACACTTTTTCCAAGCAACAGAATGTACACGTACATGTATGCCAACAATGACCAATATACATGCATCTCCATTCCCATATGAAAAAAGCATTGGAAAGCATGCAGAAGGAATTAACGCAAGGATGATACCAGAACTGAGTGTTTATAACTGTCAAGAAAGACTAATCAGGTTTGGACTCCTTTCTCTAGAAAACAGAAGGCTGAGGGGAGGCCTGAAAGCGATCCAGAAACATTGAGTAGATTATACAGACACCGAAGAAAGGTTTTTATTGGTGTGGGGGGATTGGGGGGGTTCCAAGACTGGGGGCCGTAAATATCAGACAGTAATAAATCCAGTGAGGAATTCAGGAGAAACTGATTTATCCAACAACTGGTCACTAGAATTATTATTATTGGAATTGGAATGGCACAAGATAAATTGCTAATTCAGAGATTCAACACATTGGGCCTCCTTTTGTATTGTAACAATTCTGTGATTGTGATTCTGTCGAAGTTAAGTGTGCTGCCACAGGAATACTGAGGTGAATAGCAGAGATGCATTCGGGGTAGCATTGTGGCACAGTGATCAGCACTGCTGCCCCTTGCGATCTCAAGTCATTGCCTGTGCGGAGTTTGCACGTTCTCCCCGTGTCTGTGTGGGTTTCCTCCAGGTGCTCCAGTTTCCTCCCACAGTCCAAAGATCTGCAGGTTTGGTTGATTGGCCATGCTAAATTGACCCTAGTGTCAGGGTAAGTATTTGGGGTTACGGGAATAGGGCTTGGGTGGGATTGTGGTCGGTGCAGACTCGATGGGCCAAATGGCCTTCTTCTGCATTGTAGGGATTCTGTGAGTTAAGGGGAAGTTAGGTAAGTAGATGAGGGAGAAAGGAAAAGAGAAAAATGTAAATATGAAGCATAAACACAAGTACAGACCAGTTGTCTGATCTGTGTGCTGTAAATTTCCATGCATAATCATGTGCTCACTATTTGAAGAGAATTAGTAGCACATTTAAAACAGCTAGATTAATCTCTGTTAAAAAAATTTGACCAGGGAATTTGTTCCAAAAATTTTAAGTGTTTGATTGCTAATATCATATGGCATTATTTTCCATGCCCTGATTGCTTCGCTATTTTAACAATGAACCAATTCAAAGGATTTCGATAGAAATACAGTTGATCTTTGCGTTTTGAATTGGGACTTCAATGTCAGAATAAAATGCAGTTCCCAACACTGCATTGTGTCAGGAGCAGTCACCCAACAAGGATTTTTTTAAAGTCTATTTATTGGTGTCATAAGTAGGCTTACATTAACACTGCAATAAAATTATTGTGGAAATGCCACAGTCGCCACACTCCGGTGCCTGTTCAGGTACACTGAGGGAGAATTTAGCAATGACCCAATGCACCTAACTGGCACATCTTTTGGACCGTGGGAGGAAACTGGAGCACCTGGAGGAAACCCACGCAGGTATGGGGAGAATGTGCAAACTCCACACAGGCAGTGACCCCAGCTGGGAATTGAACCCTGGCGCTGTGAGGCAGCAGTGCTAACCACGGTGCCACCGTGCCACCCCAATCTAGACAGGATTGACCAATTAGTAAGGTGCCCTTTCAGCAGCTTCAAAAGATTTTTAAAAACAAAATGGCCAGAGCAGCCAGCCTACTATGAATGGAAACCCTTCACAGGGTGACCCACGGCTACAGCTGTCGTTGGGTGTGTGTCGGTATTTGGATGGGTGTAGGCTCAAAGTCTTCCATTCTGCCACTGAAAGGCAGTTGCTGTGCTCTTGACAGCACAGGATAGAAAATTCTAGTTAATTTTTGGTATTTGACTATACCTGCCTCTCAATTAACTTAACAAGCTAACCACTGCTGGTGGCTGGATAGCTATTCCGACCTAACCCAGACTCTGGGAAAGTTAGTCAGGATAGGGAGAGGTGAGCGATGGTGCCAGTGAACTGGTGTGCCAGTTGACAGAATGACATTACATGGGCTTCTGTTCCTGATCTGATATCAGGACACAAATCCCACCCATGAGGTGAGATGTTAAACTCAGGTCCTCCTTCCCTAGTCCAATAATTCAGAGGCACTATAGGGAGGCAGAGGTGTAATGGTATCATCACTGGACTAGCAATCCAGAGACTCCAGGTAATACTGTGGGGACGTGAGTTCAAATTCCACCATGGCTGATGGTGAAATTTGAATTCAATTTAAAAAAAATCTGGAATTAAGAAGTCTGACGATGACCGTAAAACTATTGTCGATTGCCCTAGAAACCCAATCTGGTTCACTAAGTCCTTTAGGGAAGGAAATCTGCCGTTCTTAATGGTCTGGCCTACATGTGACTCCAGCTCCACAGCACTGTAGTTGGCTTTTAGTTACCCATCAAGGATGGGCAATAAATGCTGTCCCAGCCAGCAATGTCCACATCCCAAGAATGAATAAAAAAAAACACACCGGGATTATTGTATAAAATAGTTGGCAGTTCTGGCGTTCCGGAAAATAATCCTCCTTAAAGCAACACCACCAAAAACAGGGTGGATGATTAATCATTTAATTTGCAGTTTGGGTGTTACATTTTTCTACATAACAATAGCTATTTCACTTCCAAGTAGTTCATTGTATGTGCAATAACGTTTGAGATTTTTAAGGCTCATATAAATAAATTTTCCTTTCTCAAATTTAAATAGAGACCATAGGGATGATAGAAACATCATAATTCATAGAACAGATTCATAAAATCATAGAATTCCTACAGTGCAGAAGGAGGCCATTAAGCCCATCAAGGCTGCATCGCCAAAAATCCCACCCGTGCCCTATCCCCATAACCCCACATATTAACCCTGCTAATCTAAGGGGCAATTTAGCATGGCCAATGCACCGAATCCACACATCTTTGGAGTGTGGAAGGAAACTGGAGCACCTGGAGGAAACCCACACAGACATGGGGAGAATGTGCAAACTCCACACTGACAGTCATCCGAGGTTGGAATTGAACCCAGGCCCTGGTGCTGTGAGGCAGCAGTGCTAACCGCTGTGCCACCGTGCCACTCTCAATGACATATTGAGCATAACCCATGCATAAATTACCTGTCCCTCATAAAAAAATGCAGGTTGATCCAAATGAGTACACTTCATAGATTCTAAATTCATTAATATGTCCATCTCACAAAGTATTGCAGTGGAAAACCGCTCCTCAAGAGGTGCTGCACATCAATTGCTTGCAGTGTACTCTGTTTATCCAAAAGATCCCATTATAAGTAATTTCTGAAACACATTTTGTCAAGGTGGATGTCCAGAAAGGGACACGTGGAGATTTCCTGATCTCTTTGTTGTTTGGTGGGATTCACATCAATAAAAATGGACAGTTTCAATGAACAAAGAACAAAGAAAATTACAGCACAGGAACAGGCCCTTCGGCCCTCCAAGTCTGCACCGACCATGCTGCCCTTTTAAACTTAAACCCTCTACCCTTCTGGGGACATTACCCCTCTTTTCCCATCCTATTCATGTATTTGTCAAGACTGCCCTTTAAAAGTAACTATTGTATCTTTCAGTGGGCCTAACAAGACTTATTCTCCTCACGATTCTTTTCTTTTCCATTGTTGCTGCTTTCCTTACATTAGAACAAAATAATAGTTATCAAAAAAAAGCCACGTTACGTACAATACTTAAACAACCCGTTACTAGGGCAACACACATGTTAAGAACAGAACACTCACCACAATCCACTTCATTAGATCTCTGTGGCAGCTAATTAAGATAAGAGGTTTCTAATAATAATGCTGATATACTTGCATTTATAAAACGCCTTATCTGTTTGAAGGGCACTTCAGACATTGAATTATTTTCTGAAGTGCAGCAATTGTCATTATGTAGGTGGATAAACATGGCAACAATCCTGTACCCGATCTTTCCACAAACAGCCATCAGATGGCAGCCCATTTAAACTTACTTATTTTCCACATGCTGGGGGAGGAATCTTGGCAACTGCAGCAAAAGGACTCCCTTAAATAATGTCATAATATTATTCATGTTCACCTGAAGCCCGCAAGGTAATTTTGATTTGGCAAATCATGTGTCGAGGACACAGCCATCGATGCAACTCGACTTCAGGGCTGCACTGGAATGTCAACCTAGATTGTGAGCTTAAACCTGGAATTCAGCTCACTGACAACCTCCTGAGCCACCCACGGAGAGTGAGTGAAGCCAATGTGCTCTTGAAATTTTATTACGCTTGATACTGGGTGTGGAGGGTTAAATGTGCATTAATTGTGGGTGCAGGGAAATGTGGAACCTGTGCTGTAACCTTAACATTATGGGTTAGGCATATGGTCAACAATATCCATGATTCTTATCTGCTGCGTGCTCGTTCTGAGGGCAGGTATGGGGTGAGTGAAGGAAGTCAGATTGCTCCAGCATCAATTAAAGGCCGTCAGCACCTCTTAAAGAGCAAGGGCACTTGGAAGAAAGGATGGATGAAAAACAGCCACAGTTCCAGAAAGGACTCAGATACATCATTGCAGCATTCATAGATTCATAGAATCCCTACGGTACAGAGAGGCCATTTGGCCTATTGAGCCTGCACCGACAACAATTTCACACAGATCCTATCCCTATAACCCTGTGTTTTTACTCTGCTAATCTCCATGGGGCAAATTAGCACGGCCAGTCAGCCTAATCCGCACATCTTTAGATTGTGGGAGGAAACCAGAGCACCCGGAGGAAACCCACATGGGGAGAATGTGCAAATCCCCCACAGTCACCTAAATCTGGAATTGAACCCAGGTGAGGCAACAGTGCTAACCACTGTGCCACCGTGCTGCCCACATTGGAGGCCTTGGTCTAGACAATGTGTAAATACTTCTCTCACCAAGGAGCAACAACCCCTTGAAATAAGACCTTTAGTAACAGTATGAAGAGGTAACTGAAAAGGCCAATGGAAGGGGTTTGGCCACTAGAACATGACAGCAATGCTAAAAGAAGATTAATAGCCTCACCAGACCGAGAGTTGTCAAACAAAAAACAATTACTCATCTCAGTGACTTTCTCCTCACACTGACAGCTGATGCTGGAAGGCAATCGGATTGTGGTGGTCAAGACAGCAGTTATAAGGTTGGCAGAGCTGCAGCTGGTGAGGGAGGGAAATGGACCAAATGAAGTGCTCTTGTTGAAGCTGAAAACTATGGCAGCGAGAGACACTGATGTTTAATACTATTCCTCCTGTACTTCTTGTTGCCCACTGAGGCTGGCCCCTCAGTGTAACAAAGTGTGGATCACGCAGTAAACAAGTCCAAAGGGTTATTGTGCATCCCTCCCCTTTAGTGGTTCAGGCAACAGAGGTGAACCTTGATGGTCAGCTGAACAAAAATTGTATTGCGAGCACATCTCTCATTTTGGGCATGCTCTGCATACCTGCCCAGGTTCCTGACAAGAGTTTTGAGCCAAGGCATCAGGGATACTGCTAATGAGGCAGTTTAAGGATGACTCGGTCTGAATAAGGGCCACCGGGGTGCAAAAGGGGACGGGGAAGCTGGAGGATCTCCTCCTGAACCTGCTCCTGTGCCTGGCTTTACCCATTATAAACAGGTCCAGGCAGTGGGAGGCCAAAGGGATTGTCCAACCCGACTGTTTGATCCTTGACCGCAACTATATTCGTGTCGGGTATCCCTGGAGACGGAGCATGTGGTGTCTGCGGGCACTGACAAGTCCTTCTGTGCATGTTGGGCGCCGGTGTACTATTTAATTATATTTTGGTTTAATGTTTTAAGTTTCCTTTGCGCTTCATTTTTTATTTTGGGATGCTTCTCCTCCCCCCCCCCCCCCCACCCCCCCCCCCCCCACACACACACACACACACACACACACACTTTTAAGGGGTTGCCCTTCTTGCTTTATCTCTTCATTTGTTTGTTTTGGTTTAATTGTTCTTACTAAAAAGAAAGTTGGAATAAAGGCACAGGATGAATGAGTTATGAGTGTTGCCAGATAGACATTACGTATCATTTTTGAATAGCTCAGAAACATGTCAGCCAATGTGGCTGCAGTCTATTGCGCAGTGGCAAATCGGGACAAAACCAATAGTGCTATCGTGTCCTGATTTGCTCTGTCAGTGGGGAAGGTGATGCCCATGTTTGTCTTGCTGTAGATAGACTTGGTCAACTCTCCGATACAATGGTTCGTGATGTTGCAGACATCATCTGCAATGACTCACGGTGTATGAGTTAAGGACTACGATGACCTTGGTGGTGACAGATAGTAATTATCCATGCCCTGTTTGAGGTCTCCCATTGTCATTCGATGCATCTCACCCAAAATTTCATTCAATTATATTGCATTGTTTGGAGGTACTTAAAAAAAATCCAGTGTCAAATTATTTTAGCTACTACATCATTTTGGGAAATATATATTGTTAGCATATCAAATTATGCGTGGATTTACCAGTTTGAATCTCAATAATTGTACCTTGGTCTTCAATGTTCAGATTCTTCAACAGCCACTGGACAATATCTGCACCTGCAAGTTGACCAGAAAAAATAAGAGCCTGAATTGGTATAAACTGATTTAATATTAGATGACTTTGCATGGCTTTTCTCACATTAAAGTCAGATGACATGCAGCCTTCTACTGTCAGCTGTGCTCAACTATGTGACACACAAAAGTATTACTTCACCATTAAACTACGACTGTGTCTAGGTTAGCTTGTGTTTTTCTCCTAAATCATCAAGATTCACTGCTTCAAGTCACCTTTAGACTATGTGCCGTTGGCAAGTGAAGTTTTCAGATTGTACCAGCATAAAATCTTGTCTTTCCTGTCTTTTTCCCATTTTTGAAGTTTTGCAATATGAACCAGAATGTTACCTTCCCTACATTAAATTGATTTGATTTGATTTATTATTGTCACATGTATTAGTGTACAATCAAAAGTATTGTTTCTTGTGTGCTACACAGACAAAGGGTGCCGTACATAGAGAAGGAAAGAAGAGAGTGCAGAATGTAGTGTTACAGTCATAGGGTGGAAAGGTCAGCTTAACACAAGGTAAGTCCATTCAAAAGTCTGACGGCAGCAGGGAAGAAGCTGTTCTTGAGTCAGTTGATACATGATCTCAGACTTCTGTATCTTTTTCCTGACGGAAGAAGGTGGAAGTGAGTCTGTCCGGGGTTCATGGAGTGCTTGATTAAGTTCCTGCAAGTTTGTCTTTGGGAGTGTATCCCAACTAACCCAGCCGTAGAACATTCTCTGAAGCTCACTGACAGCTATGAGGCTGCAAGCCTCTGTACTATAATTATATATAAATAAACATTGCGGTTGTTATTTACAGGTGTAAAAAGAAACTGATCCAGCAGTAGACATAGAATATGACCAGGTCCCTGCATAATTAAGAATAGACCTTTTTTAAAGAGGATTCCCCAACAAAAGACAACAACCACACTTTGATTACAGGCCTCAGAACCCTCTCCCCTCACTTTACTCCTTCTCCCTCAATGTCAGGTTAAGACTCAGGCAAGGAAGACTGCAGTTTTTTTGGATCAATTTGAATAATACTAACTAGCAAATTTGAATAATACTAACTAGCAAAGAGACTTTGCTTTCTCTAACTTTACGTCAGGTATCTGGTCCCTCTCGGGCAATGTATCAGATTCGAGGATGACTTGCTTCCAGCGCAGTTCAATGAGTTCTGAGGTGGCTGATCAGTCCAATGCAAAATCTGTAGCCATTGTTACATGTGGGATGATAATAGAGATGAGCGATCTGTGCTCTCAGATGCCTCCACTTCACCTCTGCATGCCTGTGATGCAATCCCTTATTGTCTTTCCATGCCAGGGTGACACAGTGGCATACTGGTTAGCACTGCTGCCTCACAGCCCCAGGGACCTGGGTTCAATTCTGATCTTGGTCCACTGTCTGTGTGGAGTTTGCACATTCTCTCCATGTCTGCATGGGTTTCCTCCAGGTGCTCTGGTTTCCTCCCACAGTTCAAAGATGCGTGGGTTAGTTTGATTAGCCAAGCTAAATTTGCCCCTTAGTGTCAGGGGGATTAGCAGGGTAAATAGGTGGGGTTATGGGGTTAGGAGACGGGTGGGATTATTGTCGGTGCAGGCTCAATGGGCTGAATGGCCTCCTTCTGCACTGTAGGAATTAATGATTCTTGCTGAATAATCTTTCTCCATTCTGGCGGTCCCAATCCAGCAGCTCCTACAAGTTAGTGAGGAAATTTGATATTAGGGGTGGTTCAAGGACATCCCTAAAATGGTTCTGCTGTAGTCCTGGGAGTCTCCTTCCATGACCGAGTTCCAAGTGTAGCAATTGCTACAGGGGTTCTGGTGTCAGGGATGTGAATGACATATCCCACCAAGTAGAGTTGGTAATTCCAGTCCCAATAGACAAAGCATCCGTACATTGAAATTGTCTACAACTGGTAAAACTTGTGCTTGTATATTGCCCTTTAATTCTCTGCTTTTCCCACATTCACTAAAGAGCTGTCACTGATGTTCTCCACTAATTGGTGCAATTATCATCTTTAAAACATTTATATAACTAAAGTTGTTTAAGTATAACACAGGAGCTCATCACCATTTATTCCTCTGCTAAACTGCGGAGTGGAATCACAAGTTCTGCAGACACAGGCCAGAATTCTCCGATCTTGCCCAGAGCTGAGATTTTCCAGTCCTGTTTCGGAGAACAAAGTTTCTCCGTTCTCACTGGCTGTGGCGACAGACTTGCAAGGCTGGAGAATTCCGGCCACAAGAAGATTTGGACAATGATTGATTTTTTTCAAAGCTTCCATATTAAATAGAACAAGTGTTATCTTTGACTATTGCACAATAGTACAGAAAGTAAGCTTTAATGTGAGAAGAAAGAGAGGTTTGGAACATGGCAGTGATATTGATTAGTCTATTTACTGAGGGAAGAAAAGTCAAGAAACAAAAATGTGTCAAATAGACGGTATGCAAGGTGCAGATTGACAAAGGAAAGACCTCAACTCCACCAGAGAGGATAAGAAGCTAATTAAATGTCCATCACTTGCAATGTCAATGCTGGAAGGTGGCCCCTTTTTACTTTGTCACTATTGTGCTGATTAGGTTTGGACAAAGTAGTTTACTGGTTTGCCAAAATGCTGTACACAATCGAGAGTTTGTAGGCATTTCAACAAACTAATTGCATTGGACATTAAAACTGGCAACTGCGATCTCTATCTCTCCGTAATTGTTCAGCTGGAGATAAAATGCGCAGCTCAGTTTGTCACTACATAATCTGGGAGCTTGGTTACAAATTTACAATGCCAGTTTATATTTGAAGTGACTGCTGCCGTGTAAGATGGCCACTGGCATTAGACTGGAGTGACTGCTGATGCATTCCCTTCCATGAGTGCACTAACGAAAGAGCAGCACTTTGGTGCAGTGGTTAGCACGGCTAGCTCACAACGCCAAAGATCTGAGTTCGTTTCTGGCCTTGGGTGACTGTGTGGAGTTTGCACGTTCTCCCCGTGTCTGCGTGCGTTTCCTCTGGATGCTCCAGTTTCCTCTCATAGTCCAAAGATGTGCAGGTTAGCTGGGTCGGCCATGCAAAGTTGCCCTTTAATGACCCAAGATGTGTGGGTTAGAGGGGGGTTAGAGGGGGATAAATAAGTGGGATTACAGGGATAGGGTCAGGATAAGATACTCTGTCAGAGGGTGGTGCAGACATGATGGGCTGAATGACTTCCTTCTGCACTATAGGGATTGTATGAAAAGAGGTCCTTGGTTATGAAGAACAAAGAACAGCACAGCACAGGAAACAGGCCCTTCGGTCCTACAAGCCTGCGCCACCCATTTTAAAACTCAGTGAGTGCCTTATTCAAGTCTTTCATCGATCGTCTGTTGTTGCTTCATGCGGAGCCACTTTCTTAGCAGGAGTGGTTTGCTATTGCTCTCTAATCTCAGGACCATTTGGAGGAGCTAGTCTGAAATCTACCTCAGCCAGATAAGAAACTGAATCCATGCTGTTACCCTTATCCTCAGTCGAACCTAGCCATCCAGCCGACTGAGATAATAATATAACATGTATTAACTCAACATTTGTGGCAGCAAAAATCTATGGGGGTGATCTTACAGCCTCATCATGCCAGGTAATCAGTGTGGTAGCCAGTAAGATTGTAATAGAAGCATGAAGCCGGGCTCGTGCCCGGTTTCCCATCGCTTATGATGATGCCAGCATAATCAGCTTTGTGCCCGGGAAGTGATAATCTCCCAGTGCACAATGTACATAGTGCATTGGGGGGTCAGGCACATGCACAATAGCACCCTCTGACAGTCAGAAGCTGGCTTCCTGGCATAAATTCACTCTGTCCACTCCATCTACTGGAGAGAATCATGTTTTGCCAATTTTTTTTCGAAGTTTGGTAAGATTTGAATTTTTCTCTTGCTGATAAACAGGTCTGAAGCTCTTCTGTTTTAATGTTCATTCAGCATTTAGTATATTTTTGCTAAGATCTCCCTCCATGACTTTAATAGAATTTTAGAATTTACAAATAGCGAGCAAATACTGATTGACTTGTACAAGACAACAGTTTGGCCATAGTGAGTTCAAGTGACACTGCATTATAGGAAGAACCTTAAAAGTGTAGGATAAATTTTCAAGGTTGAGAACTGGACAGTAATGAAACGTAAACAACCGTTCTGCATTGAGTGAAATGCCATCTTTTGGATATAAGATATTAACTGAGACCCACTCAGGCTGATATAAAAAATTCCATTGTAAGACTTGGAAGATTGCCCTTGGGCAGTATTTATCCCTCAATCAATGTCACTATCTAACCATTATTACACTGATTTTAGTGGGAGCTTTCTGTGCGTCAGCAAGTCGCCATGGTTTCCTACATTACAACAGTGACAATGCTCGAAGAACACTTTATTGGCTGTAAAGTGCTTTTAGGAAGTCATAAAGGAGCCATAAACATATACAATTTCTTATCCTTCCTAAGACATAAAAGTGAATCTAAGGAAATATGAAGAGCATTTCTACTCAATGGCTGATAAATGTTGTGAATGAAGGCCTGACAGAGAATTGGAAGCAGTCAGAATGCAGTTAGATATTGCCACTGAGAAATCAGAGGTACTGAAGGACAAAGGTTCGATTGGCTAAATGGACAAGGCCTTCCATTCATTATTCTTGTGTTCGCAATTTATTTGAATTTATTTTCCTGTAAATTTTGCTACTTTCATATTCCTAACTTTATGCCTCTCAATTATTGATTGTTGTGGCTTCATGTATTAAGGAATTAACTGTTCTGATTTGAAATCTCAGTCTGATTTGATTTGATTTGATTTATTATTGTCACATGTATTAATATACAGTGAAAAGTATTTTTTCTTGCATGCTATAAAGACAAAGCATACCATTTATAGAGAAGGAAAGGAGAGGGTGCAGAATGTAGTGTTACAGTCATAGCTCGAGTGCAGATAAAGATCAACTTAATGCAAGGTAGGTCCATTCAAAAGTCTGATGGCAGCAGAGAAGAAGCTGAAATACGTGACCTCAGACTTTTGTATCTTTTTCCTGAAGGTGAAAAAGAGAATGTCCGGGGTGTGTGGGGTCCTTTGTTATGCTGACTGCTTTGCCGAGGCAGCGGGAAATGTAGACAGAGTCAAAGGAAAGGAGACTGGTTTATGAGATGGATTGGGCTTCAGTCTGGACTGAGTCTGTAGTATATATCATTATTCATTGGGCAGATGAATACGCGGTCTGTTGGGAGGGGTGAGAATGTGCAAATTGTGCCCCTGCACCCCATGGAAACCACATCAGCTTGAAGCTAATACGCATCATGCCAACCTAGCCATAATATGCTGCAGGACGGCGTACCAACGAGGGAAAAGTAGAAATTCCACCCATCATTGGGGAGAAAGTTTGGCCCTCTGGAGTGCCGACTAATTTGACTGGCTGCAGTTCCACCCAGTCCTGGCAGTGCCAGGAAGGCATCAGTGGCCATTGCTGGTACTGCAGAAGGAAAACAGGATCAAAGCTCATTGAGCCCTGCAGCAGGTAGGTTCAGGGTCTTAAGCCGGAAGGAATTGGGTAGGTTGTGAGACAGGTGGAGGGTGGGGGCAGGTTAAAGCGGTGGGCTTGAGGTAAGGATTGGGTAGGGAAGGAAAGGTTGACCTAAGGGGAGTGGGATGTAACGGGCTCACCATGATCGATAAAGGGAAAACTCCAATCCATCACTTTCTTCCACCCTATATACATATTCTTTTAAAGTTTATTTATTATTCACGAGTAGGCTTACATTAACATTACAATGAAGTTACTGTGAAAATCCTCTAGTCGCCACACTCTGGTGCCTGTTCAACTACACTGTCCTCCTGGTGCTTTTGTTTCTTCCCACAGTATGAAAGACCTTAGGTGCATTGGCCATGCTAAATTCTCCCTCAAGTGTACTCAATACTGATATATATGTAATATATATACATATATACTGATCTCTAGAATGTGACAGTACTGATCCAAACTTTCTCACCCTGCTATTTTGCTTTGTTTTTATCTTTCAGATTAAGAACATAAGAACATAAGAACATAAGAAATAGGAGCAGGAGTAGGCCATCTAGCCCTTCGAGCCTGCCCCGCCATTCAATAAGATCATGGCTGATCTGTCGTGGCTCAGTTCCACTTTCCCGCCCTCTCCCCATAACCCTTAATCCCTTCTCTTATCAAAAACCCATCAACCCGCTTCTTAAAAATATTTAGCGAGGCAGCCTCCACCACTTCAACGGGCAGAGAATTCCAGAGATTCACCACATTTTCTTGGGCATTTATTCTCAGTTTCTTCATAACTCCTTTGTTTTAGTTGATCCCAAATGTTAAGCACTGCCTCAAAATCAATGTTAAAAATGCTGAGAAATAATCAGTCTATATTTGTTTCATTTGGTTTCATCAGAAAACTGGATTTGTGAGCATGCCTGAGCTCTCAAATTATTTAAATCCACAGGCTTTTAGAATCCAAGCATGGCATTGTGTAACCACATCAATCAAATTTAATAAATGCAATTTCTTTCCTAACTTGGCGTTATAATACTCTGTGACCCCAATCCTTCATCTCCACGTCTGTTAAACACATCATATACAGACTTCATAACTACCCATTTTCTTCTCCATTTTGTACTTAGCCTATCAATGCACCAGGCTGCTGTCAGCTTTGGGTAATCCACTGTGTGACAACTTTAGTCAGGCCAGTCACATATAGTGTTGTCTCAGGTCAAACTCTTGTTGTCCTTGGCTCAGCTCCCATAGTTTGGATGGAGAGATGGGTGGTGTGTCTAAACAAAGCTGGCAGTAACACGACACCACTTTGCAATCACACAAGAAGGTCTCCAAATGCAGCAATGTGATATCAACTAAAAGTCTAATGACACCAATAAACATGGCAATGGATGGTTGCACCTAAACCTATGCATAGTAAAATGTGCCTGCTGAATCAGTTCCAATTTGCTCATCTATTTATTCATTTACAAAGCCAGGATAGATTTGCATTACCTTCTGTCCTTAAGATACTTGTTTCTAACTCCTTCCTTCTCCAAGCAAGGTAATACTATCAGTGAGCCTGGTTGGGTGCTTTGCAGATCACGGATCTTCCTGCGTATGAACACTCATAGAACCACAGAATCTACAGTGCTGAAGGAGGCCGTTTGGCCCATCGAGCCTGTAGCGACATCAATCCCACCCAGGTCCCATCCCTGTAACCCCACATATTTACCCTCCTAATCCCCCCATTACCAAGGCATCTTATCATGGCCAATCAACCTAATCTACACATGTTTGGACTGTGGGAGGAAGCCAGAGCATCTGGACGAAACCCACACAGACACAGGATGAATGTGCAACTTCCACACTGACAGTGTGTTTGGAATTGAACCCAGGTCTCTGGCAGTATGAGGCAGCAGTGCTAAAGACTATGCCACTGTGCTGCCTTCCCTGGTAGCAAAAATATAGAATTCCCAGTGGTTCCCTGTCTTTTATGTCAGAAGCTTTTTTGAATCTGATGACTCTACATTTATGTGCACTTTAAAAAATATATTGCTAAAATCCCCATGGAGACCAGCAACTTTTAAAAAGAACTTAGAATAGTTGAAAGGCTGATCCGAAAGGCTTTTGAACTCAGCCCTCGCATTAATATCTCTCTTCCAAATCTTCCAGATTAATTCATCAGGATTCTGCAAACACAAAAATAATGGGCAACGTTGTAGGGCTGTCCCCTGGCCAATCCATCCCAACACACCCATTTCTCCTTCCCTCCATGACCGGTTCTCTGACTCTTCCTCGGAGGTTCTGCTGTGGGATGTTGTGAGGGCCCAGAAGGGAACTGGTAGACAGCCAGCAGTCGGACTGTGGGAGAGGCCTGCCTCACAAATCAAGGAGGTGTGGCTGGAAGAGGTGTGCAGTCAACAGCAGGTCAGTGGACCCTTGGATTTGGCCTCTGTGACACAAGTAGATCAATGATCTCACAAGAGCAAGAAATATGAGTGGCATCCCCACTTTTCAGGTGCCAACTCAACACCCAACACCAGGATTCTCCTGCATTGTGAGCCTAAGAACAACTTTGGTGCTCTACTCAATATACAAGTTGAGGCACTTCCTTCCATTCCCATATGAACAAACAACACCAGCACTCAGTCTCATTTTGAGCGCCATCTCAGATCCAGGCCTTGGAGTCAACCCCCACAAAGGCTGTCCTTCCATCCTCTCCACACCCCGCAATTTTTCACACTGGAAACTTTCTCTCCTTGCAAGAAAAGAGGTAACAGAACTCTAGGGAGAATAAGAGAACCAGAGGTGGTCCTGCAGTGATAGCCGTCCAGACCTGGAATTAAAAATCTGGAATTAAGAATCTACCATGAAACCATTGCCGATTGTTGGAAAAATGCATCTGGTTCACGAATGTTCTTTAGAGAAGAAATTTGCCATCATTACCTGATCTGGCGTACACATGACTCCAGAGCCATGGCAATGTTGTTGACTATCGAACGCCCTCAGGCAACTAGGGATGGGCAATAAATGCTGGCCAGCCAGCGACGCCCATGTCCTACGAATCAATAAAAGAAATGACTCATGCATTGGAGGAGGATGCCTTGGAGGCTGGCTGGGTGGCCCAGTGCATGCCCACTGGCAATGGGTGGATGGGGGCTCCCCAGTAGACACCTGGTGACAGAATTGGCAATCACACAAATCGATTACTATTATTGATTTGCTATCGCCACAAAATGAAATACGAACACCTGGATATTATTGACTTTTTAGCCTTTCGTCATGACCATATATTGTGAAATGATGCTGAAGAGCAGGACTGTCGCTGTAATGCACTCAAATTGCCTGGTTTCAAAGCACTGACCTCAGTGGGCAGTGGAATTACAGCTCCACTTGTAACTAATTTAAAAAATACATCTGGTTGTCAGATTATTGGTGGCAGCAATGCAATTTTAGAAATTCAGCTGTCAACAATCTCATATTTAAAATGGAATTCCTTTCAGAGGGCAGCATTGATTATAAGAGATTTTAAGACTTGCTTTTTACACATTTAGACAAGGACACTAGAAAAGTTAGAATGCATTTTTGGCTGTAATTCATTTACTCCATCTTATGTCTATCAGTGTAAGTAAGTTTATTTATTAGGCACAATTAAGGCTCACATTAACACTGCAATGAAGTTACTGTGGAATTCCCCTAGCCGCCACAGTCCGGGTGCTCTGGAGCGCCCAGAGAAAACCCACGCAGACACAGGGAGAACGTGCATACTCAGCACAGACTGTAACTCCAGCCAGAGAATTGAACCTGAGTCCCTGGCACTGTGAAGCAGCAGTGCTAACCATTCTGCTACCATGCTGCCCCTATCATCTCCAGTTACAATACGCAGTGGCAGTATACATAGGTGTAAGGAAATTTCCTGCAGTTGACTTTACTGGCAAGGCTACAAACCATTTTTCTGAATGATTTGTGTTTATACAGGGTGCTTCATAGTAAAGAAAAATTTTCCAAGGCGTTTAAGTGGGATGACATGGAGACAACAAAGGAAAGATGAAATGGGATGACCAAATTCTTGGTCAAGGAGATAGGTTTAATCGAGGACTCTGAAGGAGGACAAGTGAAGCAGCGGACAGGTTTGGAACAGGGAATTTTAAATTGTTGACTGAAGGATCTGTCACCAAGAATGGGTGAAGTTAACAGGAAGGCAAGTGAGATGTATATAATCTCGGTAGAAATACAAGCCAGTGGAAATCTTGTTTGTTTACAATAACTGGGCAGTTAGGAGGAGAAGTCATCCGCACCAGTGATTACTTTCACAATTCACAGTAGCGGCGTTTGTTTGCATCCCAGGAAAATAACTGGATTGATTTTATGAAGATTGGCTGACAATTTAAAAAGCCAAACAAGGAACTCAAGCTGTTTATCAGGTGGAGCAGAGCAGTTAGGTAAACTATATCTTCAGTGCAAAGGTGCAGAAGCCATAAATACCAGGTGTGCACAAGGTTTGAACCCAACCATACGCTGTTAGCTGGTCTCAGCCAAGACCATAGTACAGTTGCCATGGTGCATTAACATCAATTTCCGTGGCTCAGAAGTTCTCACTCCCGATGACTCCTGCTGAAAGTGGTTGTGCGTCAATGTTACATGTGGACTCAGTTGTCATGATCCGTGTATTTAAATAATTTGCCAACTTTTCAAGATGTAGATGCAAGAGACAGTGCCTTTGACAGAGCACCTGAAGTCCAGAATTTTAGTTTTGAAACTTGCACCGCATTTTAAAACACCTTTTCATCCACCAAGCAATTTTGTTACTGTATCTTTGTATTTGAATACCCTAATTATCAGTTGCGACGTAAATATTGCATACCCTTCTGAACATGTAATTTTAAGATGAAGCAAGATTTTGTAGATTTTGGGCTGAAATACATAGTGAAATAACTGTTTCCATTTTAAAATTCTCTAAGTACATTTTCTGGTAATGAACAATTTTCTTTTGGGCTCAGGTTGTCTGTATTAAAGCAAAAGGTGAACATTTTCATTGGAATATGTTAACCTGCTCATGAATGAATATCACAGAACTGAGTAAGGTGGCACAGGGGGCAGCACAGTGTCACAGTGGTTAGCACTGCTGCCTCACAGCGCAAGAGAACTGTGTTCAATTGCAGCCTCGGGTGACTGTGTGGAGTTTGCACATTCTCCCCGTGTCTGTGTGGGTTTCCTGTGGATGCTCTGGTTCTCTCCATAATCCAAAGTGGGGTTAGGTTGATCGGCCATGGGAAATTGTCCCTTAATATCAGGCGGATGAGTAGGGTAAATACGTGGAGTTACAGGGATAGGCCCTGAGAACATATGTCCCATAAGAACATATGTTCTTATGTTCTTATGTGGGATTGTTGTTGGTGCAGGCTTGATGGGCTGAATGGTCTCTTTCTGTACTGTCGGGATTCTATGACTGTATGAGCAATGTGTTCATTGACAACTTATAATTCCGAGAGGAATGAAATTACCTGTTCATACGAGGTTATTTTTACTCTTGCCTTTTCAGAAGGTTTGCACATCCAAATTATCATTCCCCAGCTAAGATTCATCCTCAGTGTTATATCCTCAGCACTGCCTGTGCTTCTTGTTTCCAAACATATCTGATATGTATATGGCACAGATATATCTCAGGGAAATATAAAATAGCTGAATTCCTAATGCAGTGAAGTCTAGTAAAATTCAATCTACATTTACTTTATTCATACATGCGCACACAAACATACACATATATATATCTATGTACATGTATAATATATATACATAGATTAGAGCACAATTAACTGTGTTGCAGGTTTCTAGATAGACCTCTTCAACAGCCCGTTGCTTTAATAGCCTATCTCTTGCATGATGAAGTGAAAGCTGCAAGATTAATAAGACCGTAAGACAAACGAGCAAAGATAGGGCCATTCAGCCAATATAGTCTGACTAACTGGTCATGGCTGATCTGATCTGATTAACCTCAACTCCACTTTCCTGCATTATCCCCACAAACTTTGCTTCCCTTCCTGATGAAAAATTTACCGATCTCAGCCTTGAATATATTTAACAACCCAGCCACCTGCATTCCTCTGCAGTAAAGAATTCCACAGATTCACTACCCTCTGAGAGAAAGTATTGCTGCTCCTGTCTATCTGAAATGAGTGACCCCCTTACTTGGAGGTTATGCCCTCTTGTCTTAGGCCCTCCCACGAAGGAAAACAACCTCTCGGCATTTAGGCTGCCAACAAGTCCCCCGACATCACCACAGAATTATACAGAAACAGGTCCCTGTTTGCTGGGCTACTGTGGTCAGCATATTATTACTGATTGTTTGGGCAGCATTTTCCCATCTGGTCCGTCACGGGGACGTTAGTGGGCAGGGAAGGGCAGACCACACAAAAACCCATTGGCCTCAGAAGGGATTTTTCAATCTTGGAGCGAGCATGGCTGGAAAATCCCACCCTTTGATTATGTTTTCTTTAAACCTTGGCGACACGGTGCCACAGTGGTTAGCACTGCTGCCTTACAGCGCCAGAGGCCCCCGGTTCAATTCCCAGCTTGGGTCACTGTCTGTGCACATTCGGCATGTTCTCCCCGTGTATGTGTGGATTTCCTCTGGGTATTTTGCTTTCCTCCCATGGTCCTAGAGAGGTGCTGGTTAGGTGCATTGGCCATGGTAAATGCTCCCTCAGTGTACCCGAACATATTGCAGGAGAAGACAGACAGATGGTGACACTGGAGGCTATGTTCCACAGGGTGTTTCGCCATCTTACTCTCCACTTCCCTTCTCACTGGGCTCTCTCCCTCATCAACCCTTTATCGCAACCAGGTACTGCACTGAACTGCTACTCACTTGCTCCCGCCAACTTTTTCTGAGAGTGGCTTTTCACAGTAACGTTCACAGAGAGTGGATTTTCACAGTAATTTCATTGCAGTGCTAATGTGAGCCTACTTGTGACACTAATAAATAAACTTGAACTTAAAACAGCCTGATAGTGTGCAATAATGCCCTTTTCCTATCTTCCTAACCTCCTGTGTCGGATTGGAACATCGATCTTCTTTAGAAACATCATCTGCTAAAAATATAAAAGTACACCATTCAGTCCATGTATTTATTTATTTTTAATCCTAACTACATATAGATGTGAGAATATATTAGAAGTATACCGACTACAGAGCAAAGTCAGTGCTTGGCACAAGACCAGTCAGAATATCTAACTTTGCAGATTTAATCATAACAGCAGATGCCCACCTCAGTTGGAAGCTTATTAAAACTTGATAACAGTTAATTACAAATCCTTTTTTAAAAATTGGCAGATATTTAATTTTCACTTTCCCATTTGATTATGCACAAAGGGAATCAGTCTATAATAACGTGCTTGTTTGATGCTTCACACAAACATTTGCAACCAATGACTGATTTTCTCAGTGGAGTTCGGTGTGCAAGTCAACACTAAATATGTTGTCATCGCCTGGCAAAGGTATGTGAGTGTGATGCAATATGATTTTGCTATCACAAGTACAAATTACTTGCACTTCATGTCTGGTAATTCACATTTTTGAAGGGAAGTTGTGTGAGAGAGACATTAAAGCTGGGAAGTTATTGCAAATCATGCTATTTTATGAAGCTAAAGCAATCATACAAGTGTAGAACCCTGACAGTAGAGAAGGAAGCCATTCGGCCCATCAAGTCTGCACTGACTCAGTGGATGGCGATTTATGGCCTCGCTCATCCTGAAATTGTAAAATCCAGCCTGAGGTCAATGGACCTTCCCATTGTCTGTCCCTCACCCACTCTGATTCCCGTGGCGGGCAGGGAGGTGAGATTCTGGCCAGCATCTTACCCACCCCTCTGTCCTATCGACATTACCTCACACATGGCTAATCTACTTAACCAACGCACCTTGGGATACTAAGGGGCAATTTAACCTAACCTGCCCACCTTTGGAATGTGGGAGGAAGCCAGAGCACCTGGATGAAGTTCACATGGGCACGAGGATTGCACATTCTCCCTGTGTCTGCATGGGTTTCCTCTGGATGCTCCTCTCACAGTCTGAAGGACATGCTGGTTATGTGCATTGACCCCAGTAGGTGCTGGAGAGTGGCGCCTAGGGGAATTTTGCAGTACCTTCATTGCAGCGTTAATGTAAGCCTTAGTTGCGACTAATATATAAACTTTAAAACTCATAATTGGTGCACTTATTCAATCTGAGTTTTGCAAAGACCCTTCCATCTTCAGACAGCACATGGAAGTTCTTGCAGGAGATCAGCCAGGGAGAAGATCCTGATTATTGCTGTTGGGAGACAGGCAAATAGTCCAATAACAGGACACAAAGATGGCCAACCAGCTGAATGCACACTGCCAAGGATCTGGCAACAATGCTAAAAATAAAATGAATGATTCCATTAGGGCTGCTAAGGGAAGACCTCTATTCATACCATTTCGTCTCATCTCAGCCGTAGGCCTCCTGTACCCCAGGCACTCCTGCATCCTTTCACTTGGCAACAACATACAGCAGCAAAATACCATTTACAGCTCATTGCTAACTAACTAGCACCAGCTACTAATAAATAAAATCTTTCCCCTCACTTTCTCATACCTGTGGCTTCATTCATGCACCACATAAATGACACCTCGCCAATTAACATACCCTCCAGTGGGCCTTACACTCCCCAGCGTATTGTAGGAGAAGACAGACAGATGGTGACACTGGGGATTATGTTCCACAGGGTGTTTCGCCATCTTACTCTCCACTTCTCTTCTCACTGGGCTGTCTGCCTCATCAACCCTTCATCGCAACCAGGTACTGCACTGAGCTGCTATTCACTTGCTTCTGCCAATCCTTTCTGCAAAGTTCTGACCCTTGGCCCTCTCTCCTCTTTCCAGCTCCTTTGTATTACACAGGCCCAGCTGAGGCCGAGGGAAAGCTTCTTGACGATGTACCGTTAATCATTCTTGTTCTTGCAGACATCAGGTCAAAAATGAACACTTAGTGAAGCAGTAGGAAGGAATTGTACTGGGAGAAACCAAGCACAAGTAGAAGAACAAAGGGCAGGATGGAGCAGGAAATAGATAGTCAGGTTGCTAGCTTGCACTAACCTTACTCTACAGGTCACAGATGAAGACCTCTAAGGCTCAGTTGGTGCTATAACAGGTGACATGATTCTGACACAATCTTCTCCATTTTAAAATTTGGTCTGATATATTCTTTCTCCCCAATATAACAAAGTGCATACATGTCCTTTGTGCCTTGAGTAAATCTCCCAGTGAAATCTGATGGCTTGTATGCGGTTCCCTTGATTCACTGTGAGTGTCCTTGGACTTCCAAGAGACTGAGTCAAGGGGCATTGGATTGCTCCTGGAGATGGTTTCTTTGTGTAAAACCTTACTGAGCTGACACTGTTGAGGGCTCTTTCAATATGGCGGCAGATGCAACACAGCGATCAGGTGATTCGAGTTTTCTGAGATCAGAGCCGCACTCCCACCATATAACCTGGCAGCAAGCCCATGTCAGCCGGATTCGTGAGCTTACTATCACTTCCTCAGGCTCAGGTGACTGCATGGACCCATGCCCGATCCCCAACAGCCTCTGGGCCCGTCTGCAGGTGTCATGATGATCGAAATAAATCGAGCCCAACATTCTTGTCCCGTAGGTTTAAGTTTCAAGTTTGCTCATTAATGTCACAGAAGGCTTAAATTAACACTGCAATGAAGTTACTGTGAAAATCCTCTAGTCACCATACTCTGGCGCCTGTTTGGGTACACTGAGGGAGCCAGAATTTAGCACAGCCAATGCACCTAACCAGCGTGTCTTTCAGACAGTGGGAGGAAAGTGGAACACCCGGATGAAACCCACGAAGAGAACTCCGCGCAGACGGTGACCCAAGGCGGGAATCGAACCCAGGTCCCTGGCGCTGTGAGGCAGCAGAGTTAATTACTATCACCTTCTACTCCCTGCAGCTGAAGGTCTCTGGATTGTTGCTCGTCCTCCTCCTCCTCATGGTCCTCCAGCCTCAGTGTCAAATTGAGCAGCACGCCCATCTTGTTAGAGGAAACTTGCACAGAAACTCCACTTCCCAAATAAAAAAAGAAACTGGTTTCTTCTTGGAGGAATTTTGTAGGTAAAACAATGCCACACGCAAGTGACATGGGAAGACGCATTTCAAGGCAATTTACATTCCTGTATCAGCTGTCGAAAAACTGTCGAGCGTGGCTAAAAACCTCATTTAGTAACCCCTGCTACTTGATACTTTTAAGATGCTTTGTATTGTACCATTAGGATTCCCTGGGATATAGCAAGTCACTTTAATCTGTATGATCTTATTAAGGATTATTATTCGATTGCAGCTTTAGTTCTTTACTTTAATTGATTAAATTAAAGCCATGCTACAAAGCAATTTTCATTAATTTTACATCAATTCATTTTCGGTACTCAGAAGCCCTCCGATAAATTGAAATTTAGAAAAAAAGAACCATTAAAATATTTTCCAGAATCAGAATAGTTAAGCTATTTAAATTGCATTCACTGCTGCAGCCATCAACAGAGAGCTTGAAGAATGTGATGTCCAGGTTAATATCTATTGCCCCCGAAACTCAATTGCTATCCCAGAAGCTATTAGATTTCTGCCATGTATCAAAGTCAAATTGAAATGATACACAGAGAGGCATTAAGACATTATACTCAGTGACTCTTAAATACACTGGACAAACTGGAGCAATTCAACTGTATATTTGCAATGTGAATATGTATGACCAGTACAAACTGTGCTTTATATCGCAGCAATTGCGCAGGCCGCATTGATTTACACTCATAGCAGTGCACTGGTTGATGCTGCTATATTAACATCATTTTTCATGCAATGCTAACAAAGTGCCTCACCCATTTATCACAAACAGGATAACAAATGATTGAAATAGTGCACAAACTCCCCGAAGCCTGTCCACCAGCTACAAGGCACAAGTCAGGAGTGTGATGGAACACTCCCCACTTGCCTGGATGGGTGCAGTTCCAACAACATTCAAGGAGCTTGACACCATCCAGGATAAAGCAGCCTGCTTGATTGGCATTACGTCTACAAACATTCAATCCTTCCACCGCTGACACTCATTAGCAGCAGTGTGTACTTTCCACAAGATGAACTGCAGCAATTCACCAAAGATCCTTAGACAGCACCTTCCAAACCCACTTCTATCGAGAAGGACAAGGGCAGCAGATAAATGGGAAAATTACCTCCTGCAAGCTCCCCTCCAAGCCAATCACTATCCTGACTTGGAAATACATCACCATTCCTTTGCAGTCGCTGGGACAAAATTCTGGAATCCCCTCCCTAACGGCATTGTGGGTCAACTCACAGAACGTGGACTCAGCGATTCAAGAAGGCAGCTTACCACCAACTCAAGCTCAAGGGGAACTAGGGATGGGCAATAAATGCTGGCCAGCCAGTGACATCCATGTCCCATGAATAAATAAGTTAATAAAAATAAAAACAAATTGTATAGCAGTACCTGAGGGAAACAAAACCCCCCCCAGAGGCACGAGGTGCCTAAATTACCGCACACCCCTGCAAAGCCCCAGTCCCCATTAGTGGGGAGGCAGTGGCATAGTTGTATTCTCACTGGATTAATAAGCCAGACACCCAGGGCAAGATCTGGGTCCCCAGGTTCAAATCCCACCATGGCAGATGGTGAAATTTGAATCCAATAAAAAAATTTGGAATTAAAAGTCTAACGACGACCATAGAACATTTGTCATAAAAACTCATCTACTGTGCTTTAGGGAAGGAAATCTGCTGTAATTACCCAGTCTGGCCTACATATGATTCCAGGGCCACAGCAATGTGATTGACCTTTGAATTCCCTCTGAAATGGAGGGTAATTAGAATCATAGAATCCTACAGTGCAGAAAGAGGCCCTTCGAGTCTGCACCAAACACAAACCCACCCAGGCCCTACCCCCATATCCCTACATATTATACCCACTAATCCCTCTAACCTACGCATCCCTAAACACTAAGGGGCAATTTCTTAACATGGCCAATCAATCTAACCCACACATCTTTGGACTGTGGGAGGAAACCGGAGCATCCAGAGGAAACTCACACAGACACGAGGAGAATGTGCAAACTCCACATAGACAGTGATCCGAGCCGGGAATCGAACACAGGACCCTGGAGCTGTGAAGCAGCAGTGCTAACCACTGTGCTACTGTGCCGCCCGTTAGGGATGGGCAATAAATGCTGGCCCACACAATTCCCGTAAATGAATGGAAAATTATACCTGCACATTCTTCAGGGTCAATGTCTGTTAAGGCAAAACGCAAAACAATTTGGCACTTTGTGATTCATCTTACACTTCTGACACTTCAGGGCTTCTTTTCCTTTGGAGTATTCACCAATCGCATGTTACTGGAGTTGCTGAAGGCAAGATGTTTCAAAGCATGAGCACTGTAACTGTGTAGCCCTATTTCAGATGCATGCTCCCATTGAGGTAGTTCCTGTTTGAGAGTACAAGATCAGTGGATATAGCCAATAGTAATTTTAATCTTATGTGGACCATTGCATCTCCACTACTCACTCTTCTGGTCCATACTAAAGGTATATTTTATTTCCTTACGCAAAATTTCCTCACTGAGCTCTTCCCTAAGATACGGAAAATGAAGTCACATGGGAGGGCTGGAATAAAAACTTCATCCTGAAACTATCAAAGAAAGGGGATCTCTGGAACCGTGATAACTGGCAAGAAATTCTACTGCTCTCCATCCCCAACCACATCTTCTGCAGAATCCTCCTCAAGCAGATGGACGGCACCATTGATGATAGGTTTAGGAAGAGTGAGCAGGGCTCCACAAGGGCAGGGATGTATAGACCAGATATTTGCTCTGTGCAACATGACACAGCAAGGCATCGAATGGAATGCACTTTACTCGTCAACTTCGTAAACTTCAAGAAAGCATTTGACAGTGTTCATAATGTTCACTGTGGAACTCTGCCCAAGACTTTTAACCTCATTGGGAAGTACTATGAGCACTTTGACTGTAGTATCGTTCTCGGCAACACATTGTCTGAATGGTCTGTAAGAAGTTTAAAGCTTAGTTATTAGTGTCACAAGTAGGCATGCATTAACATTGCAATGAAGTTACTGTGATGCACGAGGACACCAAGGTTTCACTAGGTATCCACCTCTCAGTATAGACCCATTCAAATCTGTCTTCCTATCAGCACACAAAGACTTAAAGTTTAAAGTTTACTTATTAGTGTCACAAGTAGGCTTACATTAATACTGTAATGAAAATCCCTCAGTCGCCACACTCCGGTATCTGTTCAGGTATACTGAGGGAGAATTTAGCATTGCCAAAAGTGAAGACTGGAGTGAGGCAAGGCTGCATCCTTTCCTATTTCTCGGTACCATGGACTGGGTCATGTGTCAAACAGCATCAGACAGTCCTAGAGGAATTCTTTTCATACTTGGAGGACCCTAACTTTGCTGATGATCTTGCTGCTGTCTCTTCAAGCCACCCCCTTCCCCACCACTCATCATTCCTCCCCCCCCACTACACCCCAGAAGTCTTACAGACTCGGCATGTATGCAGAAGAGACTGGACTGCATATCAACAAGCAGGAAACACAAATCATCAGCATCAACCTACCAGCAGCCTCCAATTATCATTGATGGAGAAACACTAGAATATGTCAAAGACTTCGGTTACTGGGGAATCTTTACTAACCACAACAGTACAAAGAAGGACATCAAGGCCTGGCTGAATAAAGCTAGAGGTGCATTTAGCAGACTTCAAACTATCTGGAAGCCCAAATACGACAAGACCAAATTCTGACTCGTCAACAGTCATGTAAAGTTACTCCTGCTGTATGGATCTGAATGTTGGAGGTAGTGAAGACAGACATAGGCAGCCTTTCATAAAAGTTGTCTACTTAAATCTACATTTTTCCTGAGCAAATAAAATTTCCAGTAATGACCTATAAGATAGGGACAGGAGCTGGGAAATGTAACTGAGTAGGCCAAAAACAACATGACGTAGCACAGTGGTGACTGAACTGGAGGAGATGGGGATTACTAGACAGTTTTAAATTTGTGTTTATTTATTCATATCTCAAGCAAGTTTACATTAACACGCATTGAAGTTACTGTGAAAATCCCCTAGTCGCCACACTCTGACACTTGATTGAGTACACTGAGATAGAATTTAGCAATGGCCAATGCATCTAACCAGCATGTCTTTTGGACTATGGGAGGAAACCAGAGCACTCAGAAGGAACCCATGCAGAAATGGGGAGACTGTGCAGCCTCTGCACAGACAGTAACCCAAGCTGGGAATCGCACTGGGGTCCCTGGCGCTGTGAGGCAGCAGTGCCATCATGCCGCCCAATGGAAGAACATTGTGGCACCCAGGCCCAAGAGGACAACTAATAAACTAACACAAAAGCAAAATGCTGCGAATTCTGGAAATCTGAAATGAAAGCAAAAAAGTGTTGGAAAAACTCAGAACTGATCTGATGAAAGAGCATTGATTTAAAATGTTAACTATCCAAAGATGTGCAGTTAAGATAGTTTGGTCATGTCAGATTAACCCTAGCATCAGGGGATTAGCAGGGTAAATAGGTGGGGTTATGGGGATCGGGCCTGGGGTGGCATTGTGATCAGTGCAGACTCGATGGGCTGAATGGCCTCTTACTGCACTGTTGGGGTTCTATGATTCTCTCCACAGATGCTGCCTGACCTGCTGAGTTTCTCCAGCATTTACGTTTCTTCATGTTAGGAATAAAATGAAATCCTTTCTCTCAGATCCCAAACTATTTCTGCTGAATAAATGTTAATATAAGTCAGTTGAAAACATCTCTATTTGGCAGATGAAAAGTAATTTTAACATATTCTTTCCAGTTCTTGCTATACCTAATATAGAGCTGGATTCTTTTGCTTTTGGCAGACATCAGTGGATTTCCAAATAATTCAGCCCATTTTCCTATATTTTTCTCAGCCAATGACCGTTATAAATATTTAAGTGCCTGGCCATTGCTTTTAACATTCCATAGGCTCATTTGCATTGTCACTGGCAGGGTGTTGTTGGAGGGGGTTCCATGTGAGCAGAACGTGGGGGGGAAGAGGTTTTAAAGTTGCAAACAAATCTCTTTCTGCCTTCACAGGCTGTTGCCAGAACATGAAGTTTGCATCCTACCCAGCTGCGGGCAAGACCCTTGGGAGTACCTTGGCAGAGAGAGGGTCAATTCCATACTGAACATGTGCCACTAGTTTAAAAAAAAACCTAGTTAAAAATAGATGTGATGACAGATTAGTAATAGGTTAGCAGTTTGTTGGAATAAGAACATAAAAACACAAGAACTAGGAGCAGGAGTAGGCCATCTGGCCCCTCGAGCCTGCTCCGCCATTCAATAAGATCATGGTTGATCTTCTTGTGGACTCAGCTCCGCATACCCACCAGCTCACCATAGCCCTTAATTCCTTTACTGTTCAAAAATGTATCTATCCTTACCTTAAAAACATTCAATGAGGTAGCCTCAACTACTTCATTGGGCAGGGAATTCCACAGATTCACAACCCATTATGTGAAGAAGTTCCTCCTCGAATGCCCCCATTACTCCTTCTTCAACTCGTTCTTTAGTTTATTTATTTATTAGTGTCACAAGTACTCTAACACAACAATGAAGTTACTCCTTAAGAGCAGCATGGCGGCACAGTGGTTAGCACTGCAACTCCACAGCGCCAGGGACCCAGGTTCAATTCCGGCCTTGTCTGTGTGGAGTTTGCACCTTCCCCCCATGTCTGCGTGGGTTTCCTCTGGTTGCTCTGGTTTCCTGCCACAGTCCAAAGTTGTGCAGGTTAGGTTGATTGGCTGAGCTAAATTGCTCCTCATGCCCCAAACTGTGTTGGTTAGAAAGATTAGCCTTAAAGTTAATTTATTAGTCACAAGAGGGCGGCACGGTAGCACAGTGGTTAGCACTGCTGCTTCACAGCTCCAGCATCCTGGGTTTGATTCCTGGCTCGGGTCAGTGTCTGTGTGGAGTTTGCACATCCTCCTCGTGTCTGCATGGGTTTCCTCCCACAGTCCAAAGGTGTGCGGGTTAGGTTGATTGGCCTTGCTAAGAAATTGCCCCTTAGTGTCTAGGGATGTGTAGATTAGAGGGATTAGTGGGTATAATATGTAGGGCCTGGATGGGATTGTGTTCGGTGCAGACTCGATGGGCCGAAGGGCCTCTTTCTGCACTATAGGATTCTATGATTCTATAAGTAGCCTTACATTCACACAGCAATAAAGTTACTGTGAAAATACCCAAGTCGCCACACTCCGGTGCCTCTTCACACTCGTACATTAAGGACGAATTTGGCAAGGACAATGCACCTAACCAGCACGTCTTTCAGACTGAAGGAGGAAACTGGAGCACCCGGAGTAAACACACGCAGACAAGGGGAGAACGTGCAGACTCCGCACAGTCGGTGACCCAAGCTGGGAATTGAACATGGGTCCCTGGCACTGTAAGGCAGCAGTGCTAACCACAGTGCCCTCCCTGTCTTTGGTTGTCAATGGTTAATATGTGGCGTTGTGAGGGTAGAATGGAGAAGAGAGTTCTGTCAGACAGTCGGTGCAGACTCAATGGGATGAATGGCCTCCTTCTGCACTGTAAAGATTCTATAATTCTATGATTAAAACTCAGCTCTGAATCGAAGCTATCCCCGTCTTTGTGTAGCTTGGTGCCTGATAACGACCCTTTGAAGTGCTTGGCGAGGTTTTCACTACATTTGAGGTGCTATACAAATGCAAAGCTTCGTTGTCCAAGTAGCTCACACTGCTTAAAATAAATACTTCTGGTCTGAATCTTGGTTGTGGCGTTAAACCTGGGGAGACAGTTAAAAAGGGAAAAATCTGAAACCTGTCAGAATCCTGTGTTGTCTGAGTCAGCTTCTCACAAACACATTGGTCCGTTAATCATAGTTTGGAATGATTAGATCCTGCAGTATTTGCCTTCGCAATCATCTCCAGCAGTGCAATGACATGTTGCAATATGCTATTTAAGCAGCCTTTCAATTTAAGGTTTAAACAAATTAATTTTGTTCGAGCAGTCTTTAGGTGTTGCATGTAATATACATAATACCATTATTCTATCGCGATAATAATGGTTGCTGATTAAGGCAGATTGCCCTGGTGAAGTCACCATTAAGCAAGTGTGATCTCGCAGGGGATTTAACACCCCTCATCGACTCACCTCCTGAACTGAACAGTTTACCGCCACATCTGCCCAAGAATCGGGGCAGGCGCAGAACAGAATTCTCAGGCGGGAGTTTACAAGCCCCGCCGAGCTAAGTTATAAAATACCGGCCTTTAGCTTGGGAGGTTAAAAAGGTAGAAATCTGAAACAGCACCCAACTCATCTCAAATCTGCACACTTTTATTTTTAATGGAGGTGGGATGGCGGGCGCTTAGGGAGGCCAATCCATGTTTCGTAAGTGTGCTGGTGATTTAAAGGTGATTTTATTTTTGACCTGGCCTGGGGCTACCCATCAGGTGAAAGGAGGCGAAGAGGGCCGAATCCATTTGGTAAATGCTCCTAAAGCATTGCTTGCGGACCAGGAGAGGAAGTGATTTCCCCCAGGCCCAACAAACTTGCCAGCAAATATCACCACCACTCAAGCCCAGCCCCCATGATCTGTCTGCTCCCTTCTCCCATTCCTGTGATTAGAAATACTCCCCCCAAAAAAATTTTTGGCTCTCGCCCGCACCACCACTGCTCACCCTGCACCCCCCTGTCATCCCTCCACTCTCTCCCAGCCCTCGCTAGAATCTCTACAGTGCAGAAGGAGGTCATTTGGCCCATTGAGTCTGCACCGACCACAATTCCACCCAGGTCCTATCCCCATAACTCTATACAGGCAGTCACCCAAGGCCAGAATTGAACCCAGGTCTCTGGCACTGTGAGGCAGCAATGCTAATTACTGTACTGCCCCATACATCTACTGTCTTTGGCCACACATTTGAGCTGTCGGATTTCCTGCTCAATAGGTAGCCTGCCTGTCAGTCAGGTGGGAAACCTCCAAAAAGAGATATCCTGAGGTCAAAGAAGGCAGAATATAAATGCAAGTTTTTTTTTAAACCGCGGAGAGAGAACACTGAGAGATCAGTGAGGGAAGGGGGTGAGTCAGGGTGGATTACAGCCCAAAATTGTTTAACTCAGTGTTGAACCTGGAAGGGTATAAAGTGCCTCATCAAAAGGTGAACACCGGAACTTTCCAGCCATTCACACTGGCGGGATCTTCCGATCCCACTGATGGTGCATACCCGCTGTGACATTCCTGGCAGTGAGGGGAGCATTCTTTCAGGAAACCCCACCGACAACAGTGGGACCAGAGAATCCCGCTGCCAGCCAATGGCTGCTTCCACTGCTGCCGCGAAACATGTGGCGAGTTGCGCAGAAAGCGTGTTGTTCATCAAGCTTAAGTTGAACGCCACTGCCTCTGTCCTCAGTCCCTTTCCCCACCCACTGTTTGTTCAAAACCTCGTACACCCATTCATTCCTTTGAATAGACAAAGACGGCCCTGATATGGCGTTTAAATAAATTTCCTTTATTGAACAAAACTTAAAATTAAGTCATTACAAAAGCAAAAAGAAAAGACAAAAGCTACAGAGAGAGAGAGACTAATTCCTTCTACCAGTCCTGTGCTATCAAAATAGAACTCCAAAACAAAGCTGAACTGGAGCGCAAACACAGAGCTGAACCTACAATATGTGTCATTAGTTATCTCTGTTATTGAGATGGATTTGCACGTGCTGTCCCTAGCTTGGAGAACACAATAAGAAGTCTCACAACACCAGGTTAAAGTCCAGCCAATTTATTTGATAGTAAACTCACAAGCTTTCGGGGTTTGGCCCTTCGTCAGGTGAATGGAGAGTGAATAGAGAACTCTCCATTCACCTGACGGAGGGGCAAACCCCGAAAGCTTGTGAGTTTACTATCAAATAAATTGGCTGGACTTTAACCTGGTGTTGTGAGACTTCTTATTGTGTTTATCACAGTCCAACGCCGGCATCTCCACATCCTAACTTGGAGAAACAGGCCTCGCAAATGTTGTTTATGAAAAATTTTGTTTGGCTTATAAAAAGCCTGTGTTGCTGGCATTGTACTTTTCAAAAATGCAGTCAATTTTCTAGCGAACCCAGCATGCCTTCTGAGTTTTAAAATGTAGTCAAGTTAATTTTTTAAGCTTAGCAGAGTTAGCTGTGTAGACAGAAATACCTTAAAATGAAGTCTTTACATAAATGAAGCAAACCATACACAGGATCCCTCAACAATCCCTAACCTTTCCCCGTTCTGATAGAAGTTCATTGTATGGTTAACTCTGTTTCTCTCCTCACAGATGCTGCCAGACCAGCCGAGTGTCTCTGGCACTTTCTGTTCTTATTTCGAACTCTTCTCACTGTCAAGGAGCATGGAGGAGTCTGGCCCCAATGTGGCTGGAGGGACGGCACAGTGATTGCTCCTTCCCCAGCGTCTGCCCCATCTCTTTGTCATGATGCAGACCCTAATGTACCACCACTGTAGCCCCCATGCCTGTGGCAGCCTTTATTTGGACAAATCACCAATGTCCCTGCCAGCCCGGTGAGGATGTAACAACAGTCTTTGGCAAACAGACCAAAAATGTCTCCAAAAACACTCCAGAGTTCTTACAGAGACTTTCCAATAGGAAATATTCTGAAAGTGTATCCTACTAGCTGACCCTTTAAATAAGGTTCTTCCTGGGCCCATCTTGTTGTTTCATACATCAATTCTCAGGAGTGAACAGTACAAGTGTTGCCATGTCCTGTCAGGCCTAAGTTTAGAATCCTGATGTCATATCATTAAGACCATAACGTATAGGAGTAGAATTAGGCCATTCAGCCCATCAAGTCTGCTCCACCATTCAATCATGGCTGATAAGTTTCTCAACCCCATTTTCCCACCTTTTCCACGTTACCTTTGATCCCTTTACCAATCAAGAACCTATCTATCTCTGTCTTAAGTACACTCAATGACCTGGCCTCCATAGCCTTCTGTGGCAATGAATTCCATAGATTCACCACCCTCTGGATGAAGAAATTCCTCCTCATCTCGGTTCTACAGGTTCGTCCCTTTACTCTGAAGCTGTGCCCTCGGACCCTAGTTTCTCCTACCAATAGAGATATCTTCTCCATGTCCACTCTATCCAAGCCTTTCAGTATTCTGCAAGTTTTAATGAGATCCCCTTCCCATCCTTCAAAACTTCATTGAGTACAGACCCCAAACCTTCAAATGCTCCTCATAGTCGAGGTTTTCATTTCTGCGATCATTCTTGTGTACCTCTTCTCCAAGGCCAGCACATCCTTTTTAGGTGTGGGACCCAAAATTGAAGTAATTAAAGTTTATTTATTAGTCACAAGTAAGGTTTACATTAACACTGCAATGAAGTTACTGTGAAATTTCGCGAGTCATCACACTCTTGGCACCTGTTCAGGTCAATGCACCTAACCAGCGCACCCTTCAGACAACAGGAGGAAACTGGAGCACCCAGAGGAAACCCTCGCAGGCACAGGGAGAAAATGCAAACTCCACACAGACAGTGACCAAAGCTGGGAATCGAATCCGGGTCCCTGGTACTATGAGGCAGCAGTGCTAACCACTGTGCCACCCACAATATTGCTCACAATATTCCGAACATGGCCTGACCAGACCCTCAGCCTTGTATTCCAGTCCTCTCAAAATGAATATCAATGAATTGGATTGTGTGATAACAGGATGGTGCTAATTCAGGCTGGTCAGTTACGCGCAGGGAGTGGCTACATGTGGCCATGTAATTGGAGAACACCACATGACGTAATCTGCTTCTGCACAAGCCATGCAAGCCAACATACTAAATGATTCAAACTTCACCCCTATAGTAACCCGAACATCCATAACAGAGCGTGGAAACCTATGGCACAGAGTTCTGTAAACTTCACACCTGCACTTCCTTGCTAAAACGTTTCACCTTGTGCTTAAAATACTTCACTGCCACTCATAGCTGTTGCATATTGCAGCTCAAATTGCACCTGAAACTAGTTGCATAGTGGTGAATCACCATTTCACACAAGTGAAGTAGGTTGAGAACCAAGGATCTCACTCCAGCTTCCTCCGGGTGCTAAGGAGCTGAATATTTTGAACTGCTAGTGGGAGTGCTAACCTTCACGGCCTGAATTGTGTGAAAAGGTTGCCCTCCCAATCGTGGGAGTCGAGGTACTAAGAGCATGGTGTCGTGGCAAGCGATCAATGACTGACTGACAGCCCAATGTGAGAGTTTCATCCTTAACAAGCTGCTGTCATCACCACCCTGCAATATCGATCAGAGCATTAGATCTGCTATTGCCGTTGTTCTTCAATAACCTGACTATGCTGCATTAGTGGCATTAAATAGATAGAGAGGATGCCCAAAAGCAATATCTACAAACCTGCAGTATAAGTGAAATTGGGACCAAGATCAAAAGAACAATAAAGAACAAAGAGCACACAAACTGGCTCTCCAAGCCTGTGTCGATCACATTGTCCTATCGAGACCAATCACTTGAATCCTTCTATTCCCCATCTGTTCATGTGTCTATCCAGATAAGTCGTAAATGTCACTAATGTATCTGCCTCAACCACCTCAACTGGCAGTGCATTCCAGACCCTCACCACCCTCTGTGTAAAGAATTTCCCCTGCACATCTCTACTGAACCTTCAGCCCCCCCTTACCTTGACTTGGATAGTCAGAAACTTTTTCCTGGATAGTCAGAAGCTTTTTCCCAGGGTGGAAGAGTCAATTACTAGAGGACGTATGTTAAAGGCATTGTACGAGGCACACTTTTTACACAGAGACTGGTGGGTGCCTGGAACTCACTACTGGGGGAGGTAGTGGCAGCAGATACGATGATGACTTTCAAGGGGCGTCTGGACAAATATATAAATAGGATGGGAATGGAAGGATATGGTTTCCGGAAAGGTTGGGGCTTTTAGTTCAGTCGGACAGCGTGGTTGGTGCAGGCTTGGAGGACTGAAGGGCCTGTTCCTGTGCTGTAATTTTCTTTGTTCTTTGTGCCCCCTTGTGATCGTCATTTCTGCCCTGGGAAAAAGCTTCCAACTGTTCACCCTACCTATATCTCTCATAATTTTATAAACTTCTGTCAGGCCACCCCTCAGCCGCCGTCTTTCCAGCAAGAACAATCCCAGTTTATTCAAAGGTCCAGTTGTGGACAGAAGTCGTTCGTATACCTGATGACAGATTCCCAAAAAATACATTTTCGATGGGGAGTCACATAATGGGGAGGTGAAGTATTGTAAAGGCACATTAAGCAACCTTCAATTTTAACTCCAACACTTGGGAACACAGGGGCACTGATAAGCCACTATGGCATCATATCTGCCAAGTTGGTTTGAATGAGCATGAAACTGCGAGATCAGACTGCCAAGCGTCTGCCACACAAGGTAACTCACCGCTTTCCACAGAAATGGTCATCAGGAAAGATGTACAATTGCCAACTAATGGTCATCATCCAGTTTTACACTGCTGTACAAGATGAGAATTATTTCTCCGATGGAAAACTATGCCCTGGGTTCTGGGAACATTCCATGTAAATCGATGCCCTGATGAAATCGACATTCTATCACATGCTCATGAGCTGGCACAGTGGCTCAGTGGTTATCATTGCTGCCTCACAGTGCCAGGGACCTGGGTTCAATTCTGGCCTCGGGTGTCTAACTGTGTGGAGTTTGTACATTCTCTCTGTGTCTATATGGATTTGCTCCGGGTGTTCTGTCTTCCTCCCACACTCCAAAGATGTGCGGGTTAGGTTGGCCCTCACTAAATTGTCCCTTTTACAGTTGGGGGATCAGCAGGGTGAGTACGTGAGGTTACGGGGATAGGGCTTGGGTGGGATTGTTGTCCGTGCAGGCTCAATGGGCTGAATGGCCCCCTTCTGCACTGTAGAGGTTTTATGATTCTCACAGTGCCAATAATTTAAGAATGAAGGGAAGGTTGGAATAAGGTCGAACATAAAATAAGATCATATGAAGTTTAGAGAATAATGAAAATCGAACCGTGGGCGTGGGGCGGGCGGAGGGGGGGGTGCGTTGGAAGAGAAACATTTCTGTTGTATCTGTAGAAAACATGTTCTTAAGGAATAAGTTCAGCCTTGTAAGAATAATCGCAACTATTGGACACTGAAGGGAATGTTTCTGGTTGACCTTAAATAGCTTTTCATTGCAATTAATTATGTAAGACTGCAGTAGCCAGAAGAAACTGCGTGAAGACTGTCAGCACATTGCACAGAAAGAAGTTAATAATGAAATATTATTACGAGATAGAGGCAACTGAATATTCATAGGTAACTGTCCCTCATTCAAGATACCTGAATGCATTTTTAAAGGAAAAGACAATGGGCATCACTACTGACATTTACCATTCAAGGATCGGGTTCGATTCCTAGCCTTGGGTCACTGTCCGTGTGGAATCTGCACATTTCCCCCACGCCTGAAAAAGCTTCCTCCGGATCTCCGGTTTGCTCCCACAGTCCAGAAGACATGCTGGTTAGGTGCGTTGGCCATGCTAAATTCTCCCTCAGTGTACCCGAACAGGCGCCACAGTGTGGCGACTAGGGGATTTTCACAGTAACTTCATTGCAGTGTTAATGTAAACCTACTAGTGAGACTAATAAATTAAATAAAAACACCTGAATGTACTGTTAGGGAACTGAAGGCCAATGGATGTCAATACTGACATTTACCATTCTGCATTGGAAATAATTTGGAAGACTGAAAAATAGCAAAACTGTGACTTCCAGAAAATGTAGACATGAAAACTCCAGAGTTGTAGGCTTGGGTGTGACAGTAGAATGTGCTAGAAATACACAGACAATCAGCAAGTGTCTGAAAAGGTCAACAATTTAGTTAATTTGAGAAGTCAGTCGATGTTGACCTATCATTTATCATTTCTGTTGCTGACTAACATGCCATGGGGGTATCTGATTCCCTCCACTTGGCAGGAACATGGTAGAATGAATCTCTTCCCCCTCTCAAAGAGCAATGATTTTAGTTCCTTGTAGCTGAGGTATCTGCCTTTCAGGAGAAGGTCTTAATCCTCAAACTAATTGGAGTCTTGACATTTGAGTAGGATCTCGAAGTAATTGTAACATTCCCCTTGCCTGATCGAACACCACTTTTGCTCAGAACAGTAAAGTGTACCTGCATAACGAAGAGAAACATTAGACTGAAGGACCGGAGTAAGCCGTTCAGGCCTTTGATCCTGCTCCACCATTCAGGAAGATCATTGTTGATCTGGTTGTGGTCTCTACTCCTTTGCCATCTAGCCCCTATCATCCTAGCCTCCCTTATCTATCAAAAATCTGTCTAACTCTATTTTGATTAAATTTAGTGACCCAGGGTGAGATTTTCTGGCCACATTCGCCCCAAGACTGGAAAATCCTGCCTGAGTCAATGGACCTTTGCATGGTCCTGTCCGGCCATTGCGATTCCTGCGGCTGATGGAATGGGAAAATCCTGCCCCCAGCCTCCACTGCATTATAGGAAAGAGAATTCCATATACCAGCAACCATTAGAGAGAGATAATTTCTTCTCATCTCTGTATTAAACAGTAGACCTCTTATTCTTAAACTGTGCCTCCTGGTTCTAGTCTCATGTAGAAGTGGAAACATCCATCCGATATCCACCCTATCAAATCCTCTCAGGGACTTACAAACGTTTCATTAAAATCACCTCTCGTTTTCCTAAACTTCTAATGGTTGAGAAATGTAAAAGTCATGATTGAATGACGGAGCAGACTCAAAGGCCAAATTCTGCTCCAATATCTTATGGTTTGAAGTCCAATCTGTTTGACTGAAGAACCATTCTTTATGGGACTCTGGGGAAATGCCTGAGCCACACAAGGCAAATCCGGGCTTCAACAATCCCAGCATTCTGCACATCACAACCTCCCACTTTCTACCCAGGGACACCTGCTGGGCAGTGCACCCCCCCCACCCCCACCACCACTGCTCCAACTCCATAGCCTCAGTATCTGACTATCACCTGTTTGTCTCCCATCCATTCAATCTGCAGAAAGGTCAAAGTACAGAACTGAAATATGTAAGCTGGATGAAACAGATTCAATAAGTATTGCACTACGTGGCAATCTTGCCAACTAGCAAAGAGTTTGGCTCTGATTTTATATGAGGGGGTTTGGAAAGGAATGGTCCTCATCGTCCCAAACAGCCAGTGCAGCTGGAGAACCTGGTCATGGAAGCCTGGTTGATCTAATCGGCAGAGCCATATTTACCCAAACATTCCCAGCATCTCACCCCAATGCTTGGTCAGATTCATCTTCAAATCGGAGCAGAGGGGGAAATTTGATGGTGTGATCAGCACGGTGGCACAGTGGTTAGCACTGCTGCCACACAGTGCCAGGGGCCTGGGTTCGATTCCGGCCTTGGGTCACTGCCTATGCGGAGTTTGCACATTCTCTGTGTGGGTTTCCTCCGGGTGCTCCAGTTTCTTCCCATTGATGCAGGTTAGGTCAACTGGCTGGGCTAAATTGCCCCTTAGTGTCAGTGGGACGAGCAGGGTAAGTATGTGGAGTTATGGAAATATGGCCTGGGTGAGACTGTGGTCAGTGCAGACTCGATGGGCCGAATGGCCTCCTTCTGCACTGTAGGGATTCTATGATACTGTGAGTCTGTAGCTGGGAATCTGCAGGAACAGAACTGAGGAGGTCAGTGGGAGACAATCAAGTTTGTGATGGTGGGGGAGGTGCTTCCTGCATGTTGGGAGGGATGACGTGAATGGTTACTGCAGTTACTTGGGGGGTCTAGGGGCTGTATTTTACCCTATTTCAGTTATATAAGAATGTCATCGAATTATATAAAAACTATCAAGAACAAAAAAAAATAAACTTCATATTCATTCAAACTATTCACCAGTGATGGCTTCTTATTGGCTCAGTATTCAGAATTGTCCCTTGATGCCCTGCAGCAGATACTTAACAGCAGGACAACTTGTTCTGCAGATTTCCTGGCAGATAGCCTCTCTGGTCAGGTGGGAAAGCCTCTAGTGCAAGGCTACAGACAAGAAGCAAGTAAGGGTGGAGGCATTGCAGTTAGGGCAAGGGGGTCTCAAGTTAGGGCTTGCGGGGGTGGGTTGGGAGGGAGAAATTATAGGAAAAAGTCAGCGGATAAGGAGCAGATGGTCAGGGTGAGATGACGGTGGGATGAAGGTACGTATATGTTCGGTGGAAGATGGTGGTCAAGGAAGTCGCATGGTCAGGTGTAATAAGTCCTTGGAGGCAGAAGTCCCTTCACCAATATCCCTTTATTTACAAGTCTGACAACAGCATAGAGAGTGCTTTCTGTTAGCAGTCTACATTAGGAGTCCCAGAGGAACTGACACGCCTCGTTAAATATAAAGCCCATTGGCCCATCAATTTAGCTCTTAATTAGGGAGTTCATATTTGAACAGGCCCGTCTCAATTGCCTGATTAAAGTCGTTACATCAGGGGAAAGATTAATGTAGAAAGGAGGGAGGTCAAGGGTCTGGGGTCAGCACCATATGTTTCTTCAGAAGGAACTCTTCAAAATGCAGCTAATTAAAATACAACAAAACTTAGTCCAACTTATAAATCAAAGAAAGGATTTAATAAAGAAATATCATTACTCCAAACCTGGGGCCTCACCCTGGGCCGCACTAAGCTCTTCACAATTCTACATAGTTCTTTATTTCTCGTGAATCAGCTGACTATTACATCACTCTGTAATTGGTTCCATGGTTTACTGGGTCAGCTGACCCTTACATCTTGCTACCACTGATTACATTACTTCCAATATAAGGTTGTCACCAGTTACATTTTAACATCATAGACGTGGACGCAGGCAAACTTGTTGGGCCTACAGGGGAAGCATTCCAGTTGCTGCTGACACACAAGCTGTACTGTAAAAGCATTTCCCTTACTGAATCAGCTCTACTCATCTTACTTTACCTGCTGAAGTGCATTCAAAATAGAAAACTTTTAAAAATGGAGGTAACACCACTTTCTTAAAAGAGGCCGAATGGTCTCCTTCTGCACTATAGGGATTCTAAGTCCCCTACTGGACACTTCATCCTATCTACATTAAAATGGGAGCTGGACAAGTTGAAGATGGGTTCAGATCATGATTGGAATTCTTAAGTTCTCACCCAAGCCAAATCCACTGTTTGGGGAGGGTTACAATGACACCACTATCTCTAGCAAAGGCAGCATTCAACTGTCCCAGAGAATTTCATATCATAATTTTGTAAAAGAAAAACATAGTGGAAGTTGTGCTCTGATGGAACAATTCTGAAAAATCACATTCCAAAGTCAAAGGTGAGCTTCAAATTTATTTAGTCCTGATAAATGCTTGAAGGGTGCTTGCTTCATAGAATCACAGAATCCTACAGCGCAGAAGACGGCAATCAGACCTTCGGGTCTTCATCAACCACAATCCCACCCAGGCCCTATCCCCATTACCCCATGTATTTACACTAGCTGGTTCCCCCGATACTAAGGGGCAATTTAGCATGGCCTATCCACCTAACCCAGGCATCTTTCGACTTCATGTGTGCAACATGGGGCTGAAATTTACATGGAGCGCTCATCACCACCGATTTATTCTAAACTGTGAACTTTAAAGGTTCCGTTGTTTAAATGCTACTTTAACAAGCCTGGGGAGAAGGTAAGTGGATAGGATGGGTCCACAGGGGATGACGTTGGGGGTGGGGGTTGTAGTTTGGTACAGAGGACTACAGAGTAGTCAAGGGCGGGGACAGGGTCAGAAGGTTGCAGGAGCAGTCAGGTGGCCCAGGTATGTGGAGGAGTAATTGGGAGTGTGTGGGATGGGGAGAGTAGGCAGGAGATTGGAGGGGTAGTTGGGTGATTAGGGGATAGGAAATAGTATTGGGGTAGGGTGGGTATTAGCTGGGCAGATGGGGGTTCCCAAGCACAGGGTAATTGCTCAAACTAAGTTGAAAATCCCCTTCAATTACCTTACTGACTATTGCCGAAGCTGATGTGTTCCCCAGGTCCTCAGCTCCCTTTTCCATTTGCTGTCAATAAAAATCAATCACTTTCACTTTTGTTGTGGGGCTTATTCATAGCAATCTGTATCAGATAGTAGTTGGCACTGTGAATCATGTGTGAAATTATTTCATCATCTCGCTTGTTCCGTTCCCTATGTCGGTTGATAATTTGTATGTAGAATTCAGTAATGATCCAATCTCACATCAAATATAATTAACAGTGTCAATAACGATGGCAATCCTTTAGGGATTTCAAGGAGAAAGATAGGTTAATGACTCAGGTGTAGCCATTGACTAGGACTTTGTAATGAAGCAGATTTATTTGAGGCATCAATTTAACTCTTCTTTCAATCAATAATTGACATGATGCCTATTTCCAGCATTTTCTGGTTTTATTTCTGATTTTCTGCGTCCATGATTTACTTTATACTTTTACTTCATGAGCACCATTTTAATTCAAGAATACATTACTAATTCTTTAAAACCCTCTTCCATTTTTCTTTGATTTTAATTCATTATCAGCCATTGAATCGATGCAAAGATTTTTTTTTTAGATGGTATACTGCTATCAACCCATCGCAGCCCTACATACTTTTTTTAAAGTTTCTCTGTTTACTTTTGCACCTCTCCCTTTTAGACCATAAGAAATAAAAGCAAAAGGAGGCCATTCAGCCCATCGAGTCTGCACTGACTCTCTGACAGAGTATTTTACCCAGGTCCTCTCCCCCACTCTCTTCCTGTAACCCCATACATTTACCATGGCTAATCCATCTAACCTATACATCTTGGGACATTAAGTCGCCGTTTAGCATTGCCAATCCAGGGATAGCACAGTGACACAGCGGTCAGCACTGCTGCTTCACATCGCCAGGGAACCGGGTTTGATTCCTGGCTTGGGTCACTGTCTGTGCGGAATGTGTATGTTCTCCCTGTGCCTGCGTGGGTTTCTTCTGAGTGCTCCGGTTTCCTGCCACAGTCTGAAAAATGTGATGGTTTTGCTAAATTCTCCCTCAGTATACCCGAACTGGCGCTGGAGTGTGTCGACTAGGGGATTGTCATGGTAACTTCATTGCAGTGTTAACGTAAGCCTACTTGTGACACTAACAAATAAACTTTAAGAGAATATGACCCCCCCCCCCACCCTCGCCTACACAGAGACCATCAGTGTATACCTGGTGGTTTCCCCATGTGATGGAGAGGCCATCCATTGCCAGTGAAATACCACCAGAAGCAGAAAGAGACGTTTAATTTGCAATAATAACATTGCAGTGTTTGCCTAAGCCTACTTGTGACAATAATAATTAATAATAAATAACCTGCACAACTTTGAACTGTGGGAGGAAACCCACGCAGACACGGGGAGACTATGCAGACCCTGCACAGACAGTCACCCAAGGCTGGTATTGAACCCACGTCCCTGATGCTGTGCAACTGTGCTGTCCCATTGGAATTATGACCGATTTGATGTGATAATCCTCAGTGCAGCTTTCCAGTCTTATCTCTATAACACTTGATTCCCTTCCTGATTTTGATTATATTTTTGATAATGTACTCAATCACTTCATGTAAAGCCCCATCCTTGTTAACACGTTATGGTGCATGTTGTTATGATAAAGGTACTGTCAAAGGCGCTATTATGAGGACAGTGGTTGTCTGGTGATGAGTAATGAGGCTGCAATTCAATGGAGGAGTTTGAATGATATATTACAAAAAACACAAGTGACATTGAGTGCTTTAACAACGTTGCCTGATTAAATTATAGCCCTATGTTTGTTTTTGCTTTATATAAGCTATAATGGCCCATCTTCCAATCTCCAGATTGTCAGCATACAGAAATATGATGCAAGGTGTGTGTTGGAACGTGGAGGTTCCAATGCGCTGACTCCATGGAAACTGCCTGGGAAGTTTGAGGGGCAATTCCTTACTCCCCAGGATTCTCCACAAGAGCCCCTGACTCCGTGATAGAGTCAGGAGGTGGGATTTTCTGGCCGTGCTCACCCCAAGATTGGAAAATCCTACTCAAAGTGATCCATGTCCCGTCTGCTAGGGTGGCACAGTGGCACATTGTTGCTTCACAGCACCAGGTACCCAGGTTCAATTCCTGGCTCGGGTCACTGTCTGTGTGAAGTTTACACGTTCTCCTCATGTCTGCATGAGTTTCCTCCGGTTTCCTCCCACAGACTGAAAGACGTGCTGGTTAGGTGCATTGGCCCAAACAGGCATTGGACTGTGGTGACTAGGGGAATTTCACAGTAACTTCATTGCAGTGTTAGTGTAAACCTTACTTGTGACTAATAAATATACTTTAAACTTTACAATTCTTGTGGCGGGTGGGACAGGAACAATTCTGCCCAGAGACTTTGAACAATTTCCCAGTACTTATCTGAATGGTTACCCAGGACATATTAGACAACAAATCCTAGTCTAACACTTGGGTCACTACACATTTGAGCCCCAATCATCCACATTTAGCCCCACAACTCCCCCTGTGTATCCTTCCACCCCCAACTACACTTCTGACTGCTTTCTCTCCCGATCAGTCCCTGACCTTCCAACTCAACCCAACCCAGTTGACCCTTTTGATCCACCCCCAATTACACCTGAATTAACCTGACTAACCACTAACCCGTAGAATCAGACAACAGACCACTGCCCATCTGTCACCACCATCCCTCGGGGCCATTTCTGGCTGTCTCACACTACCGGAATACGCCTCCAACCCAACATGACAAGAACCCCCCACCCGCCCCCCAATAACCTCTCCTGACCCAACAACCCCCAATCCACCAACTCCTTACCAACCTCACCTATCTTACCCTCCTGCCACCCTACCAATCTGTCAACCCACACATCACCCATCTGTCACCCTCCCCACATGTCCCTCTGCCTGTTTACCACCTCACCCAGCTGTCACCCCACCAATTAATTCCCCCACCCTATCGACGTAGATAGAAACACAGAAACAGGAGTAGTCCATTCAGCCCCTCGAGCTTGCACGACCATTCAACTTGCTCATAACTGATCACCTACCTCAATATAATTTTCCCCTGCCATCCCTTGCTGTCATTCATCTCTAGAAATCCATCGATCTATGTTTTGAACATTTTCAATGACTGAGCTTCCACAGCCCTCTGAGAAAATGAATTCCAAAGATTCACCACACTTTGAGTGAACAAATTCCTCATCACCTCAGTTCTAAGTGGCCTGTACCTTATTCCGTGAGAATGTCCACTGGTTCTCAAACTGCCCATTCCACCCAACTCCCCGCCACCCTCCCACACCAGGGGAAACATCCTTTCTGCAATTACAAGGTTTAGCCTCTTAAGAATTTTGCAAGTTTCAATGAGGTCGCCTCTCATTCTTCTAACGTCTCAGGACTACCCGTTTATCTCACTCACCCACCTACCCGTTCCCTCATCACCCATTCACTAACATTCACATTGGACATGTAACCTTAACTTACGGCAGCAAACGCCATTAAAAGGGGGAGTGCATTGATTCTCTTGCCTGCGCTGGGGGACTTCCTGTGCCTCATGGGTTTGGGGTCTGGCCTGTGTAAGTAGATAGTCTGAGCAGCATTGGAGACAGCTGCTGGGTAGATTTGGGCCAATGTTTTCAATAATAAACACATCAAATCACCAAAATGAAAGTGGTGCTGATGACAGACAAGGTGCTGAATTGCACAAACTGACGCAGCGAGAGGCAGAGTTGAGAATCACCATGTTTCATTCTCACTAAGAATGCAGCTTAAGTTTTGGCTGACAGCTGGCAAGAGCTTTGTGGAGGGCCTTAGAATGTACAGGATGGAAATAATTGATCCCAAAAGGGATTTATTACCTTCGAAAATATTTGTTTGATCTCTTAAAAACATTTTGCAACTGCCTCACCATCTTGTCTTTGATCTTTTCTGCTCACCCTTCCAATCTTGATTCTTTTCTGGCCCTGCATGCATGACGGAAATCCACTGGATTGAATTTGAAGTGCCGAACGAGTGTGAAAACAGGAGAGAATCGCGCCGTGTTTTTGGGTGGGCTCCCTGTTGCAATCGTAAGGCACTTCGTGGAAAAAGGACCCAAATACGATTCTCGCCAGTAGGGGGAGTGACGGAGCCTAATCCTGCCAGTGAAGCCAATTTTTAGTGGCGCCAATGCACAGGCACCACCCTCACCCTCCCTTTCCCCCCATGACATTGGGACCTGCTCTCCTTGTGCTGGTCTCCCCCCCACCCTCCCAATCCCCTGGATATTGTCACCCGACTCCTCCCTGCCGATCATTGCCCCTTCAGGGTTTCCCCCACCCTTCAATCATCACCCCTGCAGAGTTGCACCCACCCCACTCATAATCACCCCCTTGGTACAATCTATCCTCCCCCCCCCCCCCGCCCTCATTTCAACACAACATCCTGCTCTCCCTGTGCGGCTTTTGGTACAACCAAGGATCAAGAGAAGGTGCTGCTCATACATGGATACTGTACCACAGACATCTTCAGTGGTCGAGTGATATGCAAACTCATACCTGTCATGTTCTCCATGAGGAACTATATCTCACACACTTGGGGGAACATTGTGTCAGTGCCTCAGGTTACCTTTGCACTAAACTTTTTTGCCTGCAGATACTTCCAGGGCCCCACAAATGCATTAAGGATGTCTAAAACTCATGATCCTACATTACTGATGCCCTTTTCAGTAAAACTCACCATTGCATATAGCTCAGTGTCTTAAGTCACTCCCAAATGCCAGAGATATTTGAAGGTGTTTGGCACTTAGAGGGTTGGCTCCCCATGAGAGGGCTATCTCCTAAAGACAAGGCTAATGACATCCCTATTTCGGTCACCGAGTGCATTTGACAAGAGATACAGTGCTGCACATTCAGTCACAAGATCCTGACTAGAATAAACTAGTGGCTTCTTGAAGATGCATTGGAATGGTCAGATGTGGCTTGCCAATGCTCAACACACAGTGTGACTCATATCACTATTATTTACTGCACCCGATACAACTGAGTGCTGTGAAGGAGGATTACGTGGAGGAACTAGTCATCTCCTCAGATAAATCTGAAGACAGCAATGATTCAGACAAGCCACATGAAAATGGCATGACATTGCAGATAACCTCAGGAATAAGATTTAATGAGGAATGAAGTGAAGACAAGTTTTCATGATTGAAGTTCTCTTCGTGCTTCGATGCTGAGGATGCAATAGAACGTTTATTGTCAGCATGAACATATCAGCAAAGGCCAACAATCTCTCAATAATCTTGGAAGCAGCATAAGTCACTTTCAGCCCTAATGATGGAGTCATGCTTCAAAGACACTGTAGCCTGTCTGCTGTGGAATTGGGTAAACACTCCACCAGTACACCTCCTCAAACAACTACACAGAGTGCAGTCCTTTTATCTGTAGCATTACAAAGTCAGTGTGCATGGCAGCCTTCAAGTGGTTGAAATGCCATTGCATACATGGATGCCAGTGTCTCAACAACTTTGTAAGGTGGTGCTCAGAGAAAAACATATGTCAATGGTTAACCCTTGGCCATCTCAAGCTGGAGTAACATCCGAACAACAGCGCCTCTCTAAACGCCAGCTCCCACCGATGAATAATGCAGAGACCACGTCTCACTACTGAGACCCAAGATGCCTTTGGACATCAGGATGCAATGATCAATGTTACTGATCAGAATGATCTGAATATACAGTTTGCATTCTAAGGTGTGAGTTATGATTGCATTGACCTCACAGAGAGTGGTTCAGTACAGACATGTTTTGATTAGTTGCAAAAATTCATTAGCCTGAATTCATGGGAAGCCTGTAGGCCTACTTCCTACCTTGACTTGACTCTTGGGAGGGATGAGGCTCAGTCAGTATCAACACAGGAGTCAATGATAACTTCTCTTCATAGATTCTGTTGAGTGCTTAGGAGATGTGTCAATGCATCACTTCCATAGTATTACAGTCCTTGACATTGTCAATCTCACAAGGGCCAATCCTTTCTATCTACACAAAATCAATGGCTGGAATTTACTGTCACACCTGCCGAACACTCGAGAAGATCGTTCACGAGGCCAACGGAGAATACCATTCTGTGAGCCTCGCCCGGCCTGATTTCAAGGTGGATGTGCCAGTAAAATCAGGGCCAATGAGTTCACAGTCATGCAATGAATTCTATCAACAGATGAATTCTGTGAGGTGCTGTTAGGCAGCTGTTCAGAATCAAAACATGATCCTTACAGATGGCTTCATGAGGACGGGCACACACCTCTCACATTGCACATCCATTCCCCTCAAATAGACAATTCCAATGTCACCGAGTGAAACCAATGCCCGTTGACCAGCATCATGGAACTAAGGAATAATGTTCAGCTTTAAACGCATGAAGGGCCATGGTGCTTTGTGATGAATACTACTTTTCCCCAAAGCTCACAGTCAGAAAGTGAATATCATTTCAAAGTACACTAGCGAAAAAAGATTCCAACTTTAGTCTCAACAAATGCTTGTCATATTCACAACCCACAGACTTCAATGTGACAGTGTCAGGATAATCAACAATCTTGATGAGCAATTCTCATGAGGTCACATCATGTCTGCTTGAGATGTGAGGGTCGCAGTTGTATTCTCCTTCTGTCATTTTCATGTCTTTTCTCATGTGGTAGACGTAGAGCTAAAAGCAAATTGCTGTGCTGAGATTGAGAGCTCATAGAACTGAGGATGCGGATGGGAGATAATTGGAGGAGGTTAATTTGGACCTTAGGTGAACATGGAACCTTGCATCACGTTGATTAGCCACTGCATACCTCAGCCTGGGGAGGGGGATAAATGCAAACTAAGTTTACAATATTGAAGATTATATACAGTGAATGAACATGCAGGAGAGATTAAATAAATTGGGATTGTTCTCCCTGGAAAGATGGAGAATAAGCGGCGACCTAATACAAGTTTATAAAAAGTTCTGAGGGGTACAGATAGGGTGAACAGTTGGAAGATTTTTCCCAGGGTAGAAATGACAATTACAAAGGGCACAAGTTCAAGGTAAGGGGTTTTGGGGAGCGGGGGGTGGGAGGTTCAGTGGAGATGTGTAGGGGATGTTTTTTACAGAGGGGGTAGTGCCCTGGAATGCACTGTGAGGTGGTTGAGACATGTTAGTGACATTTAAGACTTAGCTGGATAGGCACATTAACAGGTGGGGAATACAGTGATACAGGCAGTTGGTTTAATAGGACAATTTGATTGGTGCAGGCTTCTGAATTTTCCTACCTCTACTTGTTCTGTTTGGGTGCAGCCACAACATCCGCAGCTGAGGTGTCTGCAGCCTGCCGACTGCTATACCCTGCTGTCTGGTGAGCTGAAAGGTGGAAAATGTGCCGATCTGCCACCCAATGGGAGTAACGCTGATTTTCCCATCCACTGCATTTTTAGAATGGAAGATTTCACCCCTTGTCTTCCTACTGGAACTCCTTTTCCAGTTCCCTGTCCGTTCTAAAGATCTTACAAGCTGGAATATTTAGCTCCCAGTCATGTCCAATTTGTAACCAGGGTGGTGGGGAGGAGGGGGTGGTTGGTGGACCATGCAAAGGTCCATTGTCATTGGGTGGGATTTTCCAGTTTTGAGGCAGGCATGGCTGGAAAATCCCACACCAGGTCTCTGTAATGGCCGGTTCCTCACCCCTTTTAAGCTTAACTTGTGCTTTGAACTCTCATGGGGTGTACATTTATACAGAACCCTAATCAGGGTGCTGTTTACACTCAGCCTTTAAGCTGTAATGGTGACTCATCATCCTTTGTTTTGTTGTTGCCGATGTTCTACTTATGTAATTTAGTATGTCCTTATTATTTCAACAAGCATGTTAATATTATTTACTACAATCGATTCCGCTCCTGGAGCATTTATCACTTTGTGCTCTGATCATAGAGTCTCTACAGCGCTGAAAGGGCCGTTTGGCCCATTGAGTTTGCACTTACTCTCTGACAGAGTATCTCACACAAGCCCACTCTCCTGTCCTATCCATGTAAACCCACACATTTACCATCCATCTAACCTACACATCTTGGGACTCTATGGGGCAATTTAGCATGGCTAATCCACCTAACCTGCACATCTTTAGAGTGTGGGAGGAAACCGGGCCACCTAGAGGAAACCCATGCAGACATGGGGAGAAGATGCAAACTCCACGCAGACTGTCCCTGAGGCCGGAAGTGAACCTGAGTCCTTAGAGCTATAAGGCTAAACACCGTGCCACCCAGTAACAGCATGAACCAGATCAGCATATTTCACTGAGCATGTCAATATACTGGGTGCAATCTTGCAAAACAAATTCTAGATGCCAAACGAGCGAGAAAATGGGAGAGGATGGTGCCAACCAACGTCATTGGCCTCCGGTCGCCCCGGAGAAGGATGGATATGTCCAGGAGCTGGAAACATGCAAAACATGTCATCAATATTTAAATCAGCTTCATGCCCTTTTCAGGTGCAAAGTCGATCGCACCGGCAAACCAGGGCTGGGAAGATGGCTTTTGTCATGAGACCAGTTCATGCCCAGCGTGATAGCCTCTAGCAATATCTTTCATCCCAGTTCATGGGCCCAATTGAAACTTCTGGTTAGGCAGGGACATGACTGAGCATCGCCCATCTGACACTGCCAGGTGGGCACTGCCAAGGGGATGGGACATGAGGAGGACGGAGTTGAGAGTGGGGTCTGAGGGGGCTGGGTCAAGGAGAGGTCATGAAGGGGGGGGCCATGAAGGGGGAGGTTCATAAAGGAGGACCCAATAGGATGGCTCCAATCTTTGTTGGGAAGTGGGATGGGTAAATATCCCTTTGCGGGGGGGGAGGGTGTGAACATTCCCTGATGTCCATGGGGGGAGGGAGGGAAGTCTTCAATTTCAATCTGAGATTGGCACCTGGTCTCTGTGAAGCTGGGCTTACTGGCGTGTTTGGATCCCACCCCCCTCATGGCCAATGCAAAATTCACCTCTCTCCCAAAGAATAAGTGTGGGAAAACACTGGTTTTCAGGCCAGAAATGACTCACCTTTTGGGAAAATTCCATCCTAAGCTAATAAGTCAATCCAATCCGACTGCAGTCGATGGTCCAAAGCTTAGCATTATTTCAGAATATTCTTCCTGTCAATCATACCAACATCTAAGAGCTCTAGGCAAGCTGCATACTGGGAGCTGTATAGCAATACCTTCATAAATTTCTAAAGCTGACAGTTATACATCTGGGATGCTGTGTATGTGCAAGGCTGAGACTTCTCAAATAAACACAGGCTCCAACAGGAGGTACTGTTATAGACATTTTGAGCACAGAATGGTGAACGAAAAGACAACCCAAAAACATTTGGAGAATTTTCATTACTTTATCTTTCCTATATTTTTATTTGTAAATGTTGCTCCTATTTGATTTAATGTCCTCATGTACACAGGAATTCTTTATTAGTAGCTTTCCAGCCCATGTCCTTGCATTAGGTTTTTATATTCCCTGCACAGTCACTTCTGATTAATTGGGCAGCAGGGTGGCACTGGTGTCGCATAGCTTCAGGGTCCTGGGTTCGATTCCCGGCTTGGGTCACTGCCTCTGTGGAGTTTGCATGTTCGCCCAGTGCCCGTATGGGTATCCTCTGGGTGCTCTGGTTTCCTCCCACAGTCCAAAGATGTGCAGGTTAGGTGCATTGGCTATGCTAAATTGACCTTTAGTGTCCCAGGATGCATAGGTTGGAGAGATTAGTGGGGTAAATATGTGGGGTTGCAGGAATAGAACCTAGGTGGGATCTTTGTTGGTGCAGTCTTGATGGGCTGAATGGCCTCCTTCTTCACTGTAGGGATTCTATGATTTCTGCTATGTAAGTGAGGTTTGAGCACACCAAACACAAAGGCAGTGTCTATAAAAAGTTGTAACACACAAGGTGTGATCTGAGAAAAGGACAAATCAGAGACCAAGGTACATGTAGTGTACAACACCTTTAAAATGAGTTTAATGTTAAAGATTTTTTATTAGTGTCACAAGTAGGTTTACATTAACACTGCAATGAAGAATCCCCTAGTCGCTACACTCCAGTGCCTGTTTGGGTACACTGAGGCAGAATTTAGCATGGCTAATGCAGGTCTTTTGGACTGTGGGAGGAAACTGAAGCACCCGGAGTAAACCCACACAGACACGCGGAGAACATGCAGACTCCACACAGGCAGTGACCCAAGCCGGGAATTGAACCCAGGTCCCTGGTGCTGCAAGGCAGCAGTGCTAACCACTGTGCCATCATGCCAACCCCACTTCTTTTTGAATTGTTCTTAATAGTTCTTTTTAATTTCCCTTATGTCTTTAATGCAACTTAATCTCCCATGACACTCGACAGGAGAATTATAAAGCAAAATATGACACTGGATCACATAAGGAGACGTTGATTAGGATTTTTCACGCATCCCCCGTGACGTGTTCCATGGTGATGGAGATGGCCCATCGTTGACTGATTTCTGGGATCCTCTGATCGGGAGATTCTGTTGCTAATAATGATCTTTCCTGTTCTGGGCATATCCCGCCACTGAGAAACCGGTGACGGTGAGGGTCCAAGTTCAGCAGCAACGGAATATCCCATTGAAAAATTCCACTCATTAGGCCAAATGACCAAAAGTTTGGTCAAAGATGTAAGTTCCGAGGGACGTTGAGAAGGAGGAAAATGAGCGAGAGAGAAATAAAAATTTAGCATAAGGTTATTCCAAACATGGAAACGAGAGGGCTGAAGACATGGTCACCAATAGTGGAGCAATTATAATTGGAAATCAACAAGAGGCCAGAATTATAGAAAGATGAGTGCCTTGGAGGCCTGTGGGACTGGAGAGCATTACAGAGGTAGAGTGGGGCAAGGCCATAGAAGGATTTGAAAACAAGAATGAGAATTTTAAAGTTAAGACTTTTCTTGAGCAGGAGCCAATGAAGGTCTGAAAATATAGGGATGATAGGCGATCAGAACATACTGCGAGTTAAGACAAGGACAGCAGCATTTTGACAATTGCTTACGTCAAACATGGAAAGCAAAAAGAAAAGATGCTCCTGCTAGCTTCCTCTGAGTACCTCTACTCTTATGAAGGTTATTAATCAAGTACAGAGGGCAACTGAGAAGGCTGTGATGTGACCTCTCAAAGAATTTGATTAGGTTAGTCAGGCATTACACCTCTCCATCCTCCTAAATTCATGCTGGCGCTCTTTGATCAACTTCTCTTCACCCAGTTGCGCAGTTACTCTGAGAAATTTTCCTGCCTTTTCCACTGGCTCGATCTTCCAGTCCCGCCAAAGGCAATCCCCTGTGGCGGCTTGACTGGCCGGCAAGCAACGCAAATGGCCATTCATTTTGGTGGGACCAGAAGATTCTGATGGCAGGAAATGGCAAGTCGCACGGTACACGCTGTGATGGGGTCGCGTCTGTCTTTGACAACCACATTTCAGTGACTTCTCTGTGACTAATGTTGAGCTGACATTATTGTTTCTCACTGTGCAAAAATTAGTATCTTACCAGAAAATACACTAGGGATCTTTGACAAGAAGCTTTTCACTGTGCGAATAGGAATCCCATTTTTCTCCTCTTGCATGCGTGCTATAACATCTTCCATCTGAAACAAGAGAGGAGAAAATATTGAATAAATACCTTATTTTTGCACACTGTACCTTTGCATGTACTTTTTAAAAAAGAGACTGAACCTTGCCAATTCTGCTCTTCGCAAGAACTAAAGGTCCAACGCTTTGTTATTCTTTAATTTGGGGAAAACCTTTTCAGTTCCATGGCACTTCATTTTGTATTTACATGAAAAGCTTCAATTCTTTAAGGAATTAGCAGCATGAATCATGAGTTTGTAAAGAAACTAATTATATATATATTCCAGGGGAAAAAAGACTGGTATTTAAGATTAAACAACATTTTCTGTTTGTGCCTGATTTAGAATTGCTTTAACAATAATAAAAACACTGGCTTCACAAAATGATTTTGGAAAACAGAGATTTCATCTCAGACGATATACTTTTATACTTCTATCTATGCAATCATTGTTTTTTTCAGCCTTGTCAAGGTTCTTTAATAATGTTTTGGGTATGGATTTGACGTAATTATCTCCCCTTGACATTCAACAGCATTTACCCATGGCAGAATTCCCCTACCATCAACGCCCTGGGGAGTTAGTATTGACCAAAATCTTAACTGGACTGACCATTTAAATACTGAAACTACAAGAACAGATCAGAGACTGGGAATTCTTTGGAGAATATCTCACCTTTTAGGTCCCCAAAACCTGTCCACCATTTACAATAGACAGTGTGATTGAATATTCTCCACTTGCCTGGATGAGTGCAACTTCAACAATGCTCAAGAAGTGCAACGCAATCCAGGACAAAGCAGCCCATTCTATGAGCATCCCATCTAACACCTTAACCATTCATTCTCTTCACCATCAACACAGTGTAGCAACGTGCACATCTACAAGATGCACTGCAGCACTTATCGAGTCTCCTTCAAGAGGACCTTCCAACCCGCAGCCTTTACCACCTAGAAGGAAAAGAGCATCAGAGGCGTGGGAACACCACCTCCACTTGTAAACTTCTCTCCAAGCCACACATCATCCTGGCTTGGAACTATATCCTATTCCTTTACTATCCCTTAATAGTAAAAATCTGGAAATCTGTCCCTCCCTGACAGCACTGTGGATATATCCATTCCATAATTATAAAGATAACTCATCAACACTTTTGTCAGGGCAAATAGTGAAGGGTAGTAAATACTGGCCTTGCCAGCAATACTCATATCCCACAAATGAGCGAAAAAAAGATGGTTTTCACGGTCAGGTTCCCCATTCCTGTAAGCCTCTGCTCAGGTACAAAATGAGCTGCAAGGGAAAACACTCAGAATCAGGACTTTTAGGGTCTTTTAATTGTTGGTATTACATCGCTGAGCTCCTTGCTTGACAACAATGGGTTTCTCCAGGTACAAGCCCAGGACTGTGTGACACTCCGTTCATTGCCTTTCTGTGCCTTCAGTGTGGCCCTTGCTACATTAAAGGCACAGTATGCTGTTCCGTTCTTCATTGTTTCTCAAGTCAGAGTCAGTTACTGCATGACTGCCAACCCATACTTTTGATTTGATTAGATTTATTATTGTCAGATGTGCTTGTATACAGTGAAGAATATTGTTTCTTGCGCACTATACAAAGCATACCGTTCATAGAGAAGGGAAGGAGAGAGTGCAGTATGTAGTGTTACAGTCATAGCTTGGGTGTAGAGAAGTTCAAGGTAGGTCCATTCAAAAGTCTGATGGCAGCAGGGAAGAAGCTGTTCTTGAGTTGGTTGGTACATGACCTCAGACTTTTGTATCTTTCTCCTGATGGGAGAAGGTGGAAGAGAGAATATCCGGAGTGCGTGAGGTTCTTAATGCTGGCTGCTTTTCCGAGGCAGCGGGGATTGTAGACAGAGTCAATGGATAGGAGGCTGGTTTACGTGATGGATTGGGCTACATTCATGACCTTTCATAGTTTCTTGCAGTCTTGGGCAGAACAGGAGCCATACCAAGCTGTGATACAACCAGAAAGAATGCTTTCTATGGTGCATCTGTAAAAGTTGGTGAGAGTCATAGCTGAGGCATTGGTGGGCTTTCTTAACTATAGTGTCGGCATGGGGGGAATCAGGACAAGTTGCTGGTGAACTGGACACCTAAAAACATGAAGCTGTCGACCATTTCTACTTTGTCCCCATTGATGTAGACAGGGGCATGTTCTCCACTACGCTTCCAGTCATTACTCCATTCACAACACAGCTTATCTTGAAAAAGGTGTAGGCAAGCTTTACACCATGCAAGATAGCTTTAAGTGGTTCGAGCAAGCTGTGATTTTGGGTCCCTAGCTGATGTGTCCAGCCAATGAACACCCTGGTCAGCATTGATTTAATGCAGCAAACAGTGACTAGGGAACGCAGAGTTGATGTGTTGTCTGCATTGCATTGAACAGGCACCGTTCCCGGTTCATCCCAGAGCCCACATTTGTTTTCTGAGGATGTCCTATTAGGCCCTATGATCATGCCATTTATATTCTTGAATGGTCTCTCCTCCAATTCCTCAGAACATCTTGACAGTTTTAACACCTGTATTTTTCATATTTTCTCATGTTTCCAAACAACTGCAATTCTGCTCGGCAATTAACAGATTAACCTCCTTGGGAGGATTACACATATCAAAATTAAAGGAACTATCAATTTTTCAACACAACGCAACATGATTCTATACCTTTCATAAACATGTAGAAACTCCTTCACCTCCTTTTCATAGCTACACCTTAAGCCTCAGATTTTTTTTAATTCATTTGTGGGACATTGGCATCGCTGGCTGGCCCACATTCATTGCCCACCCCTAGTTGCCCTTGTTCAGAAGGCAGCTGAGAGTCAACCGCATTGCTGTGACCAGGTAAGGACGGCAGATTTCCTTCCCTAAAGGACATTAGTGAACCAGATAGGTTTTTACGACAATTGATAACGGTTTCATGGTCATCAGTCGCTTCTTAATTCCAGATTTTTAATTATTGAGTTCAAATTCCACCAACTGCTGTTGCGAGATTCGAACCTGGATCCTCAGGACATTAGCCAAGTTTCTGTATCCAGCGATAATGCCACTAGGTCATCACCTCCCTGATTGAGATGGAAAAGTGACTTCTCCTGATTTTCAGCTGATGGCTTTGAATCCAGTAGCAGATACCTCCTGTTAATTTGAGAATTGAAACTATTTATACCACGAACCACAATGATGTCAACCAAGTGTGCAATCCACATTCACCAGGCACTGGCTGGCTTATGATCACACCTGTCCTAGAGGTAGCCAGGGGATTATCAGGAATGGAGGGTAAGCTGAGCTAATTCTTTAGGATAATCAAATTTTGAAGCAGCCTCAGGAAGAATAGGATCATAGAACATTTGGAGTGGCACAGTTGTTAGCACTGCTGCCTCACAGTGCCAGAGACCCCGGGTCAATTCTGGCCTCAGGTCACTGTCTGTGTGGAGTTTGCACACTCTCCCCATGTCTGCATGGGTTTCCTCCGGGTGCTCCACCTTCCTCGCACAGTCCAAAGATGTGCGGATTACATTGATTGGCCATGCTAAATTGACCTTAGTGTCAGGGGATTAGCAGGGTAAATATGTGGGGTTACAGGAATAAGGAGTGGGTGGGATTGTTGGCGGTGCAGACTCAATGGACCGAATGGCCTTCTTCTTCACTGGATTCTATGACCAAATCCACATTTATGATGAGTGGTGATAAAGGTCCCATCAGCCACTTTCAAGGAGGCTATTTAAAAATAACTTTGAGGGGCTTCTTCTCATTTTAGCATTTGGAAAAACCAAAATCTATTTTCCCTCCCTGTCCCTGAAGCTGATCTACAAATTTAAAGTGGTCCCTGCTGGCTGAGAGCATGAATCTTGCAGTTGGGTATCCATTGAGAGCAGGGAGTCAAAATTGGCCTCAGCTCCAAGGTGTCTGTAAAAAGTCTACCTGAGGCTGCCGGATTTTCGAAGACTGTGCTGTGACCATCTGTGGGTGGATGCATTCCGTTCAGAGTCAATGCTGTGTTTGCAAAGGGGAGTGCACCACGGGCAAGACCGTGTATAAAGGGAAAATTCAGCTTGAGTCGAAAAAATGGTGGCCTAGAAGTTGGCAATGTTGGCTAGATTGACGTTCCAAACAGTATTCAGCTTCTGCTCCGGCTCGTTTACTGAAGACTTCAGATTCCTGTTGATGTCTTCAGGCAGCTCACACGCCTTTTGCAGTCATCAGAATTTTGATTGGATCTATCGCACCATAGAATCCTACTGTGCAGAAGGCGGCCATTTGGCCCATCGAGCTTGCACTGACCACAATCCCACACAGGCCCTATCCTCACAACCCCATGCATTCACCCTAGCTAGTCCCCCGTCACTAAGTGGCAATTTAATAATTGCGGGGGATTAAATAATTTAATTTAAATTAAATTAATTTAACTTAACGGGCAATCCACCTAACCCACACATCCTTGGAGTGTGGGAAGGAACCGGAGCATCCAGAGGAAACCCATGCAGACATGGGGAGAATGTGCAAACTCCACACAGTCACCTGAGACTGGATTTGAACCCAGGTCCTGGATTTGAACCTGGGTCCCCGGTGCTGTGAGGCAGCAGTGCTAAAAACTGCCACCGTACGTGTTAAACTGATCTTTCTCTCCACCGTCCCTGTAATTGCAACCTTTCTTAACCCTATCCTTTCTTTCTCCCCTATGTATTTTGTGAACGATACGTTTAGTCTGTATAGTGCACAAGAAACAATACTTTTCACTATATCCCAATACGTGTGACAATAATAAACGAAATTAGCCAAAATCATTTTGAACTATTGAGGCAGGAGAGGCAGGGAAGGGGCGGCGGAGTGGGGAGGGGGCATGTAGTCGGGAATCACCAAAATAAGAAGGTGAATGATCGGGGAGGGAAAGAGATAATTAGGAAACAACAATTAGCTGGCAGGAAGGGACATCCAGGAGATGAGGTTAAGAAACGAGCAGATGGAGAGGGTGGGAGGTACTGACACCAGAAAAAAGTTGCAAAATTGAGGTGTGTGAGGAAGTGGAGAAGAATCTGATTTAATTGAAGAAATTTCTGAATTTCCAGGCCATAATTTAGATCCAGTGGTTGGAACAATATGGGAAATTTTTCACATCCACAGATGAACACGGTATTTGCTGGGTTAAAATGTTAGGTCTGTCAGCTTCTATTGAGCCACAATATAAGATCCTCGCAACTACAAAAGCTCTGATTTCAAAGCAAGACCTCAATAGCAGCTGCGTCCCCGCACACTGTGCCATCTCCTTTCAGCCAACTTACAAACGAGTCCACTGTCACCTTCTCACATTCACTCCTGCGCCGCCACGCTGTGCCGTGTGCAGCAGGATTGATATTTCACAATTATTTACACTTGCAACTCCTCCACAAACCACGAACCGCTCTGTCACTTAAGCCAGCAAGATCAATTTCAATTTGCATCTCTGCTGTACCCCAGCTGGCCAGGCTGCCAACCTCGGCTGGATTCAGAGATTAATGCAGCACATGAAGACACCTTCAAGGGCAGGGGAGAGAACACAGACAAAATTAAATATTTATCGAAAAGACGAGAAACCACTGGAAAACATAAGTCCGTACGAAGTGAGCAAAAGTTGCTTACATTTTCAGCCCCCTTCAAAAAGCTTTCAAACAAAGGAGAGATTAATTCATTTGACTACAAGTTGACTACACTTGTTACCATAAAACCAGGGCAAATGCGCACATTTTAATCTTTTTCTGTTCATGTAAATAAAAAAGTTAGCTTTTCCCTTTTGGGAAAATGTTGGATTAGTTTGTTGCCGTTATCACTGGATACCAGATTGAGCACGAAGCAGATGATAGTAACTCTGCCTGAAAAGAACAAATGAATTGTAGGTGCGCAGTTTTGTTTAAGATAAATAGGACAGACTTATTCAGAGTCTCCTAAATAGCACGGTTTGAAATATGAGCAGGCACATATCCTAATCCCAGTTAAATCCTTCAAAATGCCTCTTTGTGTGGGAGACCAAAACTAAGGGCCATAAATATAAGATACTCACGAATAAATCCAGTAAAGAATTTTGGAGAAACTTCTTTACTTAGAAAGTGACTACTAGAATGCGGATCTTGCATGGCGTAACAGAAGTGATTAGCATAGCTTTCTTTAAAGATAGGCGAGACAAACAGATGAATCATTGTATCATAGAATCCCTACAGTGCAAAAAGAGGCCATTCGATCCATTGAGTCTGCACCGACCACAATCCGATCTAGGCCCTATGGTGTAAAAGTTAATTTATTAGTCACAAGTAAGGCTTACATCAACACAGCAATGAAGTTACTGTGAAATTCCTCTATTCGACATCCCCATGCATTTACCCTAGATGGTCCCCCTGACACTAAGGGGCAATTTAGCACGGCCAATCCACCTAACCCGCATATCTTTGGACTGTAGGAAGAAACTGGAGCACCCAAAAGAAACCCACGCAGACACTGGGAGAAACTGTGAAAACTCCGCACAGATAGTGAGCCAAGCTGAGAATTGAACCCAGGTCCCTGATGGTATGAGGCAGCAGTGCTAACCACTGTGCCACCGTGCCGTGAAGGAGATACAATTATGATGAGGTTGGATGAAATAGAGTGGAAGGATTTTCATGCGCAGCATTAACAATGGCTTGTACATTTTAGGCTAAACAGTCTCTTTCTGTTTGGTAAATTCAATGTAATTACCTAATTCTCTTCTTAAAGTACTTTCCTACTCTGCTTCAGTAAAGGCAGAGAATTCAATATTCTAATCATCCTTTCAGAGTACGCAATTTTGGACCGTTGTTTAGTCAAGCAAGCAGCCCTTCCAGCAACCTGGGATCTCATAACATCTGCCCTCCTGTCTTCTTTGCAGAGCAATGACAAACTTCCCACTCTCCAATGCTCAGGATAATTTCCCTGGACACAAAAAATGTTTGAAGATTATAGTCAGACACTTACGCCAGAATTCTACCACCCCGCCACGGGAATCGGGCGAGGGGCAGACAATGGCAAGTCTGTTGATCTTGGGTGGGATTTTCCAGACTCGGGTTGAGTGGGTTGTAAAATCCCACCCTTTAATCCTACCATAACGGCAAAATACTGGGGACGCTGGAATCCAATACAGAAACATCAAATGCTGGAGAAACTCAGCACAGCTGACAGCATTTGTGGACAGACAATAGAGCCAATATTTTCACTCTGGATGACTCTTTATCAGAGCTGAGATGAAAGGTCATCCAAATTCGAAACATTGGCTCTATTCTCTCTCAATGTGGAGATGCCGGCATTGGACTGGGTAAACACAGTAAGAAATCTCACAACACCAGGTTAAAGAAATAAATCTGTTGGACTTTAACCTGGTATTGTGAGACTTCTTACTCTATTCTTTCCCCACAGATGTTTTTTCTCTGGAATTTTCTGACTTTATTACTACTTCCTTAGCTTTCCTCACATTCCTTCAATTTATTCCTCATTTTTCTCAGGTCCCAGTGTGTTAACTTTGAATGTTTTTTTCTAATACCATTTCTCCTTGAACTGCAGCTGTCACTATTTTCTCCACATCCACAGGTTCTACAGTCCCAATGGTCACTTTCTCCATGAAAACTGAGACAAAATACATATTGAATAATTCAAGCTATTTAATTACTCTCCATTACAAACGTAGCTTCCCCACCCCTATCTTTGCTAATTCTCCCTATTCCTTTTGGAACTTGCCTATTTTTGGTGGATTTGTTCCGGCTTTTGTCTTGCATCAGATGACCTAAACTTTACGGATCTTGAAATCATGCAATTTTTTAATGATTACTTGATTTTTAGCTATTGGGAATGATTTGTAATAACTTAAGATCTTTTAAAATTGGATTTTTTTTTCATTCACTCAAGAGATGTGGATTTTGTTAGCTGGGCCAGTATTTATTGCTGACCCTTCACTGCCCTTAAGAAGATGGGGGTGAGCTGCCTTCTTGAGCTGCTGCAGTCCATGTGGTGTAGGTACATCCACAGTGCAATTGCGGAGGGAGTGTCAAGATTTTGACACAGTGACAGTGCTGTCTAAGGAACCTTAGTGATTTCCAACAGCGTATCTTGTAGATGGTTCACACTGCTGCTATCGTACATCAGCAGTGAAGGGAACGAACGTTTGTGGAAAGGGTGCCAATCAAACAGCCTGCTTTATTCTGGATGTTGTTCAATTTCTTGAGTGATGTTGGAGCTGTGCTCATCCAGGCAAGTGAGGACTATTCCATCACATTCCTGACTTGTGCCTTGTAGATATGGACAGGCTTTGGAGCCAGGAGGTTAGTTACACATCACAGGATTCCTAGCCTTGAACTTGTTCTTGTAGCCATAGTCTTTATATGGCTAGTCCTGTTCAGTTTCTGGTAAACCCCAGAATGCTGATAGCGGGCAATTCAGTGATGGTAAAGCCATTGAATTTAAAGGGATGATGGTTAGATTCTCTCTTGTTGGAAATAGTAGTTGCCTGACATTTATGTGGCACAGCATTAATTGTCACTTGTCAGCCCTAGCTGTATATTGTCCAGGTCTTGCTGCATTTGGACACGGACTGCTTCAACAGCTGAGGACTCTTGAATGGTGTTGAATATTGTGAAATCATTAGCTAACATCGCCACTTCTGACTTTATGAGTGGAAGGAGGGGAGGGTCATAGAATACAATATTGGTATCCTACAGTGCAGAAAGACGCCATTTAGCCCATTGAGTCTGCACTGATCACAATCCCACCCAGGCCCTATCCACATAATGCCATGCATTTACCCTAGCTAGACCCCCTAAGGGGCAATTTAGCTGGGCCAACGTACCTAACCTGCACATCTTTGGACTGTGGGAGAATTGGAGCACCCGGAGGAAACCCACGCAGACAAGGGGGGAATGTGCAAACTCTACACAGACAGTAACCCAAGGTTGGAATCAAATCCAGGTCCCTGACACCACCCTGAGGGGCTCCTATAGTGCTGCCCTGGGGCTGAGATAACTGAAATTGTGGGTGGGATTTTCCAGTCTCGGTCGCCCCAAAACTGTAAAATCCCACCCAAGGTCAATGGACCTTCCCATTATCCACTCCAATTCCTGTGGTGGGCAGGATGGTAAGATTTCAGAATGTGGATTAGATCTTTGCCAAAGTTAATTCCGCTATAGGAAATCTTTTCGAGATAGTTTACTGATTGATATTGAAAACACAAACACAAGAAAATTCACCACAATTGGAGTTAGTCCTTTAGAAAGTCAACCTTCCCCAGAAGGTTAAAAAAAGGAGGTCTAACATTTCAAACTGTTTTGTAAAAGAACAGTATCTCTGGAGTAATAAAAAAGCATAAATACACTGTTTAAATAGATAAAAGGACATCTTCCTCTGTCACACTTAATAACCCACTGATGATGGGGGAGAAAGAATTGAGGCATGGCTCAGAATAAGAGTCATGCTGGCACAGTGGTTAGCACTACTACTTCACAGCACCAGGGATGCGGGTTTGATTCCCAGCTTGGGTCACTATCAGTGCGCAGTTTGCATGGTCTGCCTGTGTTTCCTCAGGGTACTCTGGTTTCCTCCTATAGTGCAAAAAACATAATGGTTCAGTGCATTGGCCACGCTAAGTTCTCCTTCAGTGTACCCAAACAGGTACCAGAGTGTGGCTACTCAGGGATTTTCACAATAACTTCATTGCAGTGTTAATGTAAACTACTCGTGACACTAATAAATAAACTTTAAAGATCTTTAAACATGATGGCCTGAATTTTCATTGGCTTGCCTTGCCTTCCTTTTAAATATGTAATTATTATCATTACTCTTGTTAAAGCAGCTGTATCCCAGAGAAAACAATGCTTGATTAACAACTCAGGCTGTCTGAACTCAGAGATCAATTTTGTGAGGGTTATTTACACAAGGTTAAGTGGTTTCAAGATCTTGTGGCTTTTGTTATTGGTACTTTAAAGTTTAAGTTTTACTTATTAGTGTCACAAGTTGGTTTAAACTAACACTGCAAAGAAGTTACTGTGAAAGTCCCCTTGCACCACACTCCGGTGCCTGCTCAGGTACACTGAGGGAGAATTTAGTATGGCTGATGCACCTAACCAGCACATCTTTCGGACTATGGAAGGAAACTGGAGCATCTGGAAGAAACCCACGCAGATGTAGGGAAAATGTATAGACTTTGTACAGACAATGACCTAGGACCGGAATCGAATCTGGGTCCCTGGCACTGTGAGGCAACAGTGCTATCCATGGATGTGAATGATTGGCACTTTTTATTGTTTTGTAGAGAAAATACTTTTTTTTAAACTTCATAGGAAGTTATGAATCAAATACTTTTTAAAAAGCTTTTTTTTACACATCCTACAGCCACTAAAGGGTTCATTGGTTCTGTGCAGTTTTAACGGCAATAAAGTAACATCATTTGGCATTGGGGGTAGGAGGGGCCATAATGATAGGTGGAGGGGCATATCTTGGCATGGGGGCAGGCCATAAGGAAGACCTTCTAACCTTATTTTTTAAGACTAGTGTTCTTGGCTCATTTGAGGGGCCAAGACTCACAACTCTTTCGAGATCTGCCCTGACTCCACGAGAACTGAAGAAAAGCAGGGCATGCCTGTATCTGCAATGGAGCCTGATAGGTCAGGAGTGCTGTATCTGAGCTTTCAACAAGAACCAGGCTGCATCCTTTAAGGACATTCTCGAAAACCAGAAAACCCCACAATGGGGTCTGGAATTCTGGAATTGGGATATGCCAACTCCCAACTCAGCGAAAATTCAACCCAATGAAATTGTTAAAAAGAAAACTGACTAAGATGGCACAGATCTTCTTGAAGGAAAATTGGCCAAGATTTCTTTCATCCATGGAAGAGCTTAAGTTGGTTTACATGTAAATGTTGAAAAAGGTTACAATAGAATGGTTATCAGACACGCAGGCAAATCTATAAATGGCCATATTAGACTGTTCCTGCCAGATAATCATTTCAAATTGTGGATTTAGCTTTGAAATGTGCACTGCAGTGATAACGTATCATGCAACCATCTTCCTGGTGCTCAAGCTTAAAGACTGAATTAATTCATACTAAAGCCATGAAGATAACTGCTCCTGTAAACCGATCTCAATTGATTTGTATGTCTCCCTTCACTGTACGGTGGATTCTTTGTAAAACCAGGCACAAGAACAGTCTCTTAAATTACTCTGAGCATTCCTGATGTCCTCATTTACTCTGTACAAGCTAGAAAACATTGCAGGGTTTGAATGTACCTGTCTAAGCGAATTTGCTCCAAGCATAAAACATGAAGCTAATCTCAAATTAAAAATTCACAGCTCATTTTTATTGTGGTAATAGCATACTGTCATAGCACAAGGTAACTTAGAGGGCTTGTGAGTTTTTGACATTTGATGTGTACTTACACACCCAGTGGGAATAATGTCACCACATGTGAAAGATGAAATTGGAAGGGGAGAGGTGAGGTGAGGCTGGTTAGATGGCTTGGCCATGCCACATTGCCCCTTAGTCTCCAAAAATGGGTAGGTTAGGTGGATTAGCCATAGAAAACGAGTGGAGTTACAGGGTTAAGGCAGGGGAGAGGGCTTGGGTAGGGTACACTGTCAGAGAGCCTGTGCAGACTCAATGGCCTCTTTCTGCACTGGAAGGATTCTATGATCCTACAGCCAGGTAAGAAAAGAAAATGGATCCCATTAAAGTAAGTGAAACCAAAACAGAAAATGCTGGAAAATCTCAGCAGGTCCGGCAGCATCTGTAGTACAGTACAGATGCTGCCAGAGCTGCTCAGATTTTCCAGTATTTTCTCTTTCAATTTCAGCTTCTAGAGTCCGTAGTAATTTGCTTTTGTCCATTAAAGTGAGTGTTTGGGTGTCAGCTGTGGCTCAGTTGATAAGGAAAAAGGAAATATTTTCAGGGCTATGGGGAAGAGGCAGAGTAGTTGCACTGGGAGAAGCCCTCCTTTGGGGGGGGGGGGGGGGTGGTCCAGGGGGCAGTGGGGCAGCACAGATACGCCCAATAGCCTCCTTCTGCACTGTAACTGGCTCGATGACAGCAATCTCGCTATCCAGTCACAAGATTCCAACTTCAAGTCTCCAGGTTTGAGCAAATGAAATCAACACTAACACTCCAGCACTGAGGGGTGCTACACTGTCAGGGGTGCTGTCTTTCAGGTGAGACATTAAGCTGAAGCCCCCCGTCTGCCATCTCGGGTGGATGTGAACAATCCTATGGCATTATTTAGAAGAAAAGTAGGAGAATTGTTCCCAGCATCCTGGACAATATCATTCAATCAACATAACAAGAAGAAATTTGGTAACAATGCTGTTTGTGGGAGTTTGCAGTGTGCACATCGGTATAGCCTTCCCTACGGTACGACAATGGTTACACTTCAAAAGTACTTCCTTAGCTGTGTGAAGTGGTATGTAAAAATGCAAATCTTTTCTTTTCTGTCTAAGTATCAGAAAGAGGAGTCAGCAAGTTGGCAATGAGGTTGGGAAGATCCTGGAAGGCAAGGTTGTCCAAGGCAACTTTGCAGGGCATGGAAGAGTACTCCTGCCCCTAGGGCTCCTGCAGCAAGGATCCCTGTGCTGTCAGATCATACTGTTGTAGCAGAGACCACCTGGGCCCTGTTCAGAACCACGATTACAGTACTGCATGCATCCCAGCATCAGGAACCAGCTCTGCCATTGAAATCTGACAACTCCTCCTCCACTCCATCCCCCTTCTCATTTCAGATTTCAGGCAAGTTAAATTACTCAGGGCTGGGAAATGCGTAAGGTACCTGGCATGAAATCCCACCAGCAATTACACTCCCTGTTCATACCATTCAGGTTGGCCACGGGAGTTTGACAGGACCCTGAGTTTCGCAAAGAAAAACAAAGGGGAATTGCAATGGGGAGGACTGAGGGGGCTGGGGACGGGAGGGAGTTCTCAAATCTGACATTACTTCTTACTGGTTTATCACTCAATAAATACCCACAATGTTAACAGTGGAAATCTGTAAAAGTGACCTTGAAAGTTCTAGCAGTGGTTCTCCTTTACTATGTGAGTCCCGAAAGGGACAGGGTGGAGCTATTTGCAGAGAGATGTTAATTATTAGAAAGGCTTTTAGTTTAGGACAGCTAGCAATATGCTGAAGCTGGGGGATTAAGAATCATCGAATGCATACAGGGCAGAAGGAGGCCATTTGGTCCATCAGGTCTGTATCGACCACAATCCCAACCAGGACATACTCCCGTAATCCCACAGATTTACCATGCTAATTTCCCTGACACGAGGGTCAATTTAGCATGGCCAATCAACCCAACCTGAACGTCTTTGGACTGTGGGAGGAATGATATGGAGATGCTAGCATTGGCCTGGGACCTCTTCAACGCACAAGACCTTCAACCGATGCTATACACTGCATACATCGATGACATTTTCTTCCTTTGGACTCATGGTGAACAATTACTGAAACAACCATGTGATGATGTCAACAAGTTCCATCCCACCATCAGACTCACCATGGACTATTCTCTGGCATCAGGTGCATTCTTGGACACACGTACCTCCATCAAGGATGGTCTCCTCAGCACCTCACTGTACCGCAAGCCCACGAATAACCTCATGATGCTCCATTGCTCCAGCTTCCACCCTAAACATGTTAAAAAAGCCATCTATTATGGACGAGCCCTCTGTATATACAGGATCTGCTCAGATGAAGAGGATGGCAACAGACACCTCCAGACACTGAAAGATGCCTTCATAAGAACAGGATTTGGCACTCAACAATCGACAGCTCTGACACGCCACAGCGATAAACTGCATTGATCTCTTCAGAAGACAAACCAGGACATGGCGGACAGAGTACCCTTCGTCGTCCAGTACTTCCACAGAGCGGAGAAGCTACGACATCTTCTCTGGAGCCTTCAACATGTTATCGATGAAGACGAACTTCTCACCAAGGCCATCCCCACACCCCCATTTCTTACCTTCAAACAACTGCACAATGTCAAACAGACCATTGTCTGCAGCAAAGTACCCAGCCTTCAGAAGAACAGTGACCATGACACCACACAACCCTGCCACAGCAACCTCTGCGAGACGTGCCGGATCATCGACGCAGATGCCATCATCTCACATGAGAACACCATCCACCAGGTACGGGGTACATACTCTTGTAACTTGGCCAATATTATCTATCTGATACGCTGCAGGAAAGGATGTCCCGAGGCATGGTACACTGGGGAGGCCATGCAGACGCAACGACAGCAGATGAATGAAGACCGCCCAACAAGCACCAGGCAACAGTGTTCTCTTCCTGTTGGGGAACACTTCAGCAGTCACGGGCATTCAGCCTCTGATCTTCGGGTAAATGTTCTCCAAGGCAGCCTTCACGATACCCAACAACGCAGAGTCTTTGAGCAAAGACTGATAGCCAAGTTCCACATACATGAGGACAGCCTCACCTGGGGTCTTGGGTTCATGTCACACTATCTGTAACCCCCACGACTTGCCTGGGCTTGCAAAATCTCACTAACTGTCCTGGCTGGAGACAATACACATCTCTCTAACCTGTGCTTAACTCTCTCTCCATTCACATTATCTGTACCTTTAAGACTTGATTACCTATAAAGACTCGCATTCCAATCATTATTTTGTACATTGAGTTTGTGTCTTTATATGCCCTATTTGTGAACAGAACTCCCACTCACCTGCTGAAGGAGCAGCGCTCTGAAAGCTTGTGGCTTGCGCTATCAAATAAATCTGTTGGACTTTAACCTGGTGTTGTGAGATTTCTTACTGTGGGAGGAAACCAGAGCACTCGGAGGAAACCCAAGCAGAAACAGGAAGAAACATGCAGAATCCACACTTTGATTTAATTTATTATTGTCATATGTATTAGTATGCAGTGAAAGGTATTATTTCTTGCATGCTATACAGACAAAGCACACAGTTCATAGAGAAGGAAACAAGAAAATGCAGAATGTAGTACTAAGAGATTGAATTAGAGCATTGTTAAAGAGTTTAAAAAAGTTAGAATGAAGTTTGAGAAGCATAGAACGAGAGGTAAAAGATAGAACTAGGAGGTATGCCGGGCACAGCTTGCAAGATGTCACCACCCTCTGGCACCATCTTGTTTCACAAATTGTTCACACAGACAGTGTCCCAAGGCTAGAATTGAACGCAGGTCCCCGGCTCTGTAAGGCAGCAATACTAACCACTGTGCCACCGTGAAATGTTTGTTGCCAAGGCACAGAAAAACTTGACAAAAATTCCAATTGGGGAATGCTTGACAAATTGACAATTTCGACAATTTCAATGCAAGTTCTAATAATCCTGTTTCAGTTATTTGCTCTGAAATCAAAACTTTGGGAAGGAAATTCAGCTGCAAAGTATATCTCCTTCAAACGCCCCATCCTATTGGCTTCATCCATCCTTTGTCACCTCCCACTGCACACTTCCCTGCTCTCTCTCTACTTTTTCAGAATCCTCATGACCCACGTCTCTCTTGTTGGCCAGCAGATATTTTCCTGGGTACCTGTTTGTAAAGGGCTTGTTAGGTTTTCCCGTATTGCGCAAAGCAAGATGCAAGCCATGGGCTGTTAATCGCATCAAGTGACACCCTGGGCGCTGTAGCTTTAAGACTATTCCTGTCTCGTGTACTGCTGATAAATGCAGAGATTGGGCTCATGTTAATTGCACCACGCATACTGTGGCATTAATGAACAGAATGGCACCATGCAGCTGTTAAAACCATTAGAGCTGCATGACTCTCTGCCTCTTTAATTTCAGGCGCATGCCGGAAAATAATGAGCTCCCAAAGGGAGGAAAAAACACAATGGTGTTGTATTTGTGGACTGATTGATCATACGTGTGCGAGCTAAATGTGAGAAACAGTACATTTATATAAGAAAGCTACTTAAGGTGGAGATGCTTTTCTTGATGTGTTGGGGTCAAGGCGCTCCAGGTAATTCTGCAGCAGTCACTTCCGAGCTTGGTCTGCACTTTCTTCTGCTCCACCTGATTTTGTCTTGTAGCCAAGGCTAACGGAGGCCAACCATCGAGAATTCAAGTTCAAGTTTTTAGAAAATTTATTTCTTAGTGTCGCAAGTAAGGCTTACATTAACACTGCAGTGAAATTCCCCTAGTCACCACACTCCAGCACCTATTCGGGTCAATGCACCTAACCAGCACTTCTTTCAGACTGTGGGAGGAAACAGGAGCACCCGGAAGAAACCCACGCAGACACAGGGAGAACATGCGACAGACAGACAGCGACCCAAGCCGGGAATCGAACTCAGATCTCTGGTGCTGTGAGGCGACAATGCTAACCATTGTGCCATCTTGCCGCCCCAAGTTTTCTGACTGAGCATGTCATTGAATAGACTTGACACGTTGACTCAGTGGCTAGCACTGCTGCCTCACAGCGCCAGGGGCCCTGGTTCAATTCCGGCCTGGGGTCACTCTTTGTGTGGAGTTTGCACATTCTCCCTGTGTCTGTGTGGGTTTCCTCTGGTTTCTTCCCACGTGCTAAAGAAATGTGGGTTTGGTTGATTGGCCATGCTAAATTGCCCCTTAGTGTCAGGGTGACTAGCAGTTTAAATATCTGGGGTTATGGGGATAGGGCCTGGGTGGGATTGTTGTCAATGCAGACTTGATGGACAAATGGCCTCCTTTTGCACCGTAGGGATCCTATGGATTCTACACAAATTAACGGTTAAGCAGAACATGATAACTGAGCTACCTGACCACATTTTAGTGCGACATTGTGTGAATTTTCCTGTCAGAGAGTGTTGAAGTGTTGGGATTGTGCCACAATTGTCTTTTTACTCACTGAAGTTACATTCACCTGACCTTGCCAGATTTGATGAGTGCAGCCTAATTAATTATGCATCACAAGCTCTCAGTTTGTATTGGTTTAGTCAGCAGGAGCTTCCTGGCAACTCATAAAGGTTACAACTTCTATTTAAATGGACAGTTTAATTCATCGTGGGCATAAACCTGGAAATGGATCGGTAAGGATGAGAACATCTTCATTTGGTAACGTTTGGGCCACCTTCCAACTCGGTGTTCCATCTAAAATGTTTGATTATGAGGTAACTCTGACTTAATACTGCATTCAAAAGTCAACAGATATGGAAAGAGATGAAAGAAAGTTTGTCTTGGTACAATTAGATATGTTTTTCTGTACTTGGTAAAATAGGCAAATAACGTATAAAGAATTTCCTCTAATTCCACTGAACCATAATGAGATTACAGAGTAAAACAGTTCATTCCAAACTTCACACGAATTCCAATCATACAATGCTCATTTACCCCCCTGCAGATGATACTAAGATTGCTGGAGTTGAAAAACTCCCTTCCCAGAAAAACTCCCTTCCACCGCTACCCTCTATCTTCTATGGCCAAGCCAGTTCTGAATCCATCCAGCTAGTATGTATTGCGGTGGATGAGGTGGCTTGCCACTGACTGCGCTCACATGTATAAGAGCATGTCAAGCTGCAATGCTACCCCTCGCAGCAACTAGCAATGAGACCTTCTGGAACCAGTGGTAGCTCCAGAAATGAATTGCTCACATTTCACTGAACGTAGTGACCTCCAGATCATAGAGATCAATGGATATATTAAAAAATGATCTACTGGGACTAAACTCCATGTTGGTTGAGTCCAGGTCTCTTACAGCACCACATCATGAGTCTGAGTAATAATCCTCCTCCAACAAATAAGAACAAAGAACAATACAGCACAGGAACAGACCCTTTGACCCACCAAGCTTGAGCCGATCACATTGTCCCATCGAGACCGACCATCTGTATCTCTCTCTGCCTGTTCACGTATCTATCCAGATAAGTCATAAGTGTTGCTGATGTGTCTGCTTCAACCACTTCACTTGGCAGTGCATTCCAGACCCTTACCACTCTCTGTGTGAGAAACTTACCCTGCACATCTCTACTGAACCTGTCTCCCCTTACCTTGAACCTGTACCCCCTTGTAATTGTCATTTCTGCCTTAGGAAAAAGCTTCCAACTATTCACCTTATTTATGTCCCTCATAATTTGATAAGCTTCTATCAGGGTCGCCCCCTCAGACTCCATCTTTCCAGGGAGAACAATCCCAGTTTCTTCAATTTCTCCTCATAGCTAATATCCTCCATACCAGGCAACATCCTGGTAAATCTTTACTGTACTCCCTCCAAAGCCCTCACTTCCTTCTGGTAGTGTGGCAACCAAAATTGGACACAGTATTCCAAATGTGGCCTGACCAATGTTTTATATGACCTGTAACATAATTTGCCAACTTTTATACTCAATGCCCCAGCCAATAAATGCAAACATACCGTATGCTTTCTTCACCACCTTCTCCACCTGTGCTGCCACTCTTAAGGATGTGTGGACCTGTACTCCCAGATGTGTGTCTATGCTCCTGATGGTTCTGCCATTTATTTTATAGCTCCCACCAGAATTGGATCTACCTGAATGCATCACCTCGTATTTATCCGGGTTAAACTCCATCTGCCATTTCTCTGCCCAATTTTCCATCCTATCTATATCCTGCTGTATTCTCTGTCAATCTTCATCACTATCATCAACTCCAGCAATCTTAGTATCATCCGCAAACTTGCTAATCAGACTAGCTACATTTTCTTACAAGTCATTTATATATATTGCAAACAGAGGTCCCAGCACTGATCCCTGCAGAACACCACTACTTACAGACCTCCATTCAGAAAAACACCTTTCCACCTCAACATTCTATCTTCTGTGGCCAAGCCAGTTCTGAATCCATCTAGATAGTTCATCCTTGATCCTGTATGATTCAACCTTTGGCACCAACCTGCCATGAGGGATCTTGTCAAATGCTTTACTAAAGTCCATGTAGACAACACCAACGGCCCTTCCCCCGTCAATCATCTTTGTCACCTCCTCAAAAATTCTATCAAATTAGTGAGACATGACCTCCCTCGCACAAAACCATGCTGTCTGTCGCTAATAAGACCATTCAGTTCCAAATGTGTATAGATTTTATCCCTAAGAATCTTCTCCAACAGTTTCACTCACTGATGTCAAACTCACTGGCCTATAATTACTCGGGTTATCCTTGCTTAAATAACAGGATAACATTGGCTATCCTCCAGTCCTCTGGGACCTCAACTGCGGCTCAGCAATGTTAGAGTCCCAGCAATTGTCTCTCTTGTCTCTTTCAGTTATCGGAATAGATGTCATCTGGCCTTGGGGATTTGTCTACCTTAATGCTTTTTAACACACCTTACAATGATGACTTGCTCCAGAGAGTTTAAATACCCCTCCAAGACACATCAATCAATGTGATCCTCTCCTTTGTTAATACTGATGCAAAGTACTCATTTAGAATCTCACCACTTCCTTTGGTTCTATGCATAATTTCCCTCTTTTATCCTTGAATGAACCAACTCTTTCTCTAGATACCTTCTTGTTCCTAATATATGTATAAAATGGCTTGGGATTCTGCTTAATCCTACCTGCCAAGGACATTTCACGATGCCTTTTTCCCTCTTGTCTCCCTGTTTGAGCTCTTTTCTACTTTCCCTGTATTCTTCAAGTACTTTGTCTGTTTTTAGTTCCTTGACATCCTTCTTCCTTTTGACTGGACTCGCAATTTCCCTGATAATCCACAGTTCCCAAGTCCTGCCTTTCCTGTCTTTCTTTCTCACAGGCACATGCCACCCCTGCAATCTGATCAACTGCTCCTTAAAAGATTCCCACATGCCAGATGTGGATTTACCCTCAAACAGCCTCTCTCAAACAACAGCCCTCAAATCCTCCCTAATCTGATTATAGTAAGCCTTTCCTCAATAAAGCACCTTAACCCCAGGACAACACTTGCCCTTTTCCATGAGTATCTAAAACTTATGGAATTGTGGTCATTGTTCGCCACGTATTCCCCCACTGCAACTTTGATACCTTTACAGGCTCATTGCCTCTTACTAGGTCCAGTATAGCCCCCTCTCTAGTTAGACTATTTGTATATTGTTCCAAAAACCTTACTGGACATACTTAATAAATTGCTCACCATCTGGACTCCTAACCCTAAGGATTTCCAGTCAATATGAGGAAAATTAAAGTCTCCCAATACAACAAACCTATTATTTCTACATCTGTCCAGAATCTGCTTACATATCCATTCTTCAACTTCCCCGAGACCTGTAGTACATGCCCATCATAGTGACGGCCTCCTTCCTGTTTCTGAGCTCTACGCACAGTGTCTCATTACATGATTCTTCCAAGATGTCCTCCCTCTCTATAGGTAATATGTTCTTTAACCAGTACTGCACCTCCCCCACCTCTCTTGTCTTCCCCTCTGTCTCGCCTAAAACACCTATATCCGGGATTATTTAGCCATCAGTCCTGTCCCTCTTTTAACCAAGTCTCCATTACCACAGCCACATCCAAGTTCCGTGTATGAATCAAGGTTCCGAGTTCATCTTTCTTATCTGTTATACTACTTGCATTGAAACAGATGTACTCAGACCTCTGGACCCATTGAGTTCAACCTCCCCCAGCTTGCTCTTTCTCTTAGCTAGCCTGGCCTTGCTCCCATGCTTACCCCCAGTCGCTACACTTGTTGACCTACTGTTCTGATTCTCACACCTGCTGCCACAGTAGTTTAAACCCATCTGAACCACGCTAAAAAACATCCCAGCCAAGATATTGGCACCCCTCCAGTTCAGGAGTAACCCATCCTTCTTGTACACATCCAACCTTCCCTGGAAGTCATCCCATTGATCCACAAATCTGAAGCCCTCTCTCCTGCACCAGTTCTTTAGCCTTGTGTTCAGCTGCATTATTTCCCTGCCCCTAGCTCCCCTAGCATGTGGCGTGGGGAATAATCCTGAGATTACTACCCTAGAGGTCCTGATTGTTAACCTTCTACCTAACTCCCTAAATAGCCATTGCAGGACCTCGTACTCTTTCTACCTATGTCATTCGTGCCAATGTGGACAATGACATCTGTCTGTTTTCCTCCCGTTTTAGGATGTTGACATCAGCTGCAAGTAATCCTGAAGGTTCTCCCTTGCACAGAGTCCACGTCTCTGCGTGGGTTTCCTCCGGCGCTCCAGTTTCCGCCAATAGATGTGCAGGTTAGGTTGATTGGCCATGTTAAATTGACCCTAGTGTCAGGGGATTAGCAGGGTAAATGTGTGAGATAATGGGGTTAGGGCCTGGATGGGATTATGGTCAGTGCAGACTTGCTGGGCCGAGTGGCCTCCTTCTGCACTCCTTCAACTGCTGTTGAAAATGGGGTGCCGAATCAGATTTTACGGGCTGCTCCTCTTAGCCAGGCCTCTTGGAAAAGACTAGACCGTGAGTCCGCCTCAAGATCTATTTATACACTTACCGCCCTCAATCTCCACCTCCCGGGTGCTCATTTGGGATACATCATTTCCCCAGACAATTCCATTTTGCAACCTGCCCAATTATTTTACAGCATTTGCCCAATCAGAGAAAAATCTCTAGGAAGGCTTCTGAATGAAGCCAGCAACCTCCACAATAAAGAGTGTTATTATCATAGAATAGAATCATAAAATCCCTACTGTGCAGAAGGAGGCCGCTCGGCCCAGCGAGTCTGCACCGACCATAATCCCACTCAGGCCCTAACCCCGTAATTCCACACATTTACCCTGCTAATCCCCTGACACTAGGGTCAATTTAACACGGCCAATCAACCTAACCTGCACATCTATGGGAGGAAACTGGAGCACCGGAGGAAACCCACACAGAGATGGGGAGAATGTGCAAACTCCACACAGACAGTGATCTGTGGCTGAATTTGAACCCGGGTTCCTGGCGCTGTGAGGCAGCAGTGCTAACCACTGTGCCACCGTGTCGCCCTAAAAGTGCCCCATTTATCTTTAATAAAAAACCGATCCAAAGGAAAAAATATTTGCTTTCAACAGCACAATGGAACTCAGCAATTCCCAGATGGTGTTCTATGTTTTGCTGCTGTATAACCATAGCATCAGTTAAATTGATCTCTCTAGGGGTGGCACAGAGACACAGTGGTTAGCACTGCTGTCTCACAGCGCCTGGGACCTGTGTTTGAATCCCAGCTTAGGCCACTGTCTTTGTGGAGTTTGCACATTCTCCCCATGTCTGCATGGGTTTCCTCTGGGTGCTCCGGTTTGCTCCCACGGTCTGAAAGACATGCTGGTTCAGTGCACTGACCTGAGCTGGTGCTGGAATGTGGCAACCAGGGGAGATTCACAGTAACTTCATTGCAATGTTAATGTAAGCCTTACTTGTGACTAATAAATAAACTTTAAATTTTCGGATATAAATGGGCAAACTGGGGATGCACAAAGTAATTCTGATCTCAACCCAGCACTGGCACTCGTGTGCAAGAGGAAGAATGAGCACATCTCACCCTTACCTCATTTCAGGTTGCATTTAATTTGCACTTAAATGGGTTGTAAAATTGTAATATGCTAAGTCCTACATTTTGACTTTAGCCAGATGGATCTGCCACATACACAGCCCCCAAATCCATCAGAATTTATTGGCCATAACTCCAAATATAAACACTTGCTACTTATCATTCTGAAATGTAACTCAGCTATTTTGCTGGCTGGATCAAGTAGCAAGTTGCATTTAAAGGTCAGAGGGACCTTGGCAGCCACGGGCAGTGATGTCTATGAGCGACAGTCCCTTTAGTGAAGTATTGAAAACATAGAAGAGATAGAGACAGGTGTTGGCTATTTAGCCCCTCAAGCCTGCTCTGACATTTAATCAAATCCTTGGTCGATCTGCAACCTGACTCCATGTATCCACTTTTGTTCCGTACCTTGTAATATATTTGGCTATCAAAAATTCATCAATCTCAGTTTTAAATTTAACTGTTTGTGGAGCTCCAAACTTCCTTAAAAAAAGCAAATTACTGTGGGTGCTGGAATCTGAAACCAAAAGAGAAAATGCTGGAAAATCTCAGCAGGTCTGGCAGCATCTGTAAGGAGATAAAAGAGCTGACGTTTCGTGTCCAGGTGACACTTTCGTCAGAGTTGACAAAGGATCATCTGGACTTCAAACATCAGCAGCTCTTTTCTCTCCTTATAGGTGCTGTCAGACCTGCCGAGATTTTCCAGCATTTTCTGTTGTGGCTCCAAACTCCCTTCACTCTTTTTGTGAAGAAGTGCTTCCTAATTTCACTCGGGAAGGGTCTGACCCTAACTTTTTGACTCCTGGTCCTGGATTCCTCAACAAACAGAAATAGGATGGGATTCTCCGGCTGTTTACACCAGCAGGATTCTCCCGCCTTGCTGCAGTGAACGAGGATTTGGCTGAGCACCAAATTCTCCATCCTCTCTGCCAGCAGTTGGGGTGGGTGGCACAGGGGTGGTTGAATTACCAGAGAACTCCAGCCATAATTTCTTCAAATCTACCCTACTGGTTGCTTCCCAGCAATGGAGGTTCACATGAGGTTCCTTTGAAAAGCTTAGGCAGGAGAATTGCTGCCTGAAATACAACTGTCTGCTGTACAGTTTCCTGTTGCTCCCCTCACCCCCCACTTTCTCCAGGCATGGCATGGTGGCACAGTGGTTAGCACAGCTGCCTCACAGCACCAGGGATCCGGGTTCAATTCCGACCTCGGGTCACTGTCTGTGTGGAGTTTGCACATTCTCCCCATGTCTGTGTGGGTTTTCATAGAATCATAGAAATCCTACAGTGCAGAAAGAGGCCATTTGACCCATCGAATCTGCACTGGCCACAATCCCACCCAGGCCCTACCCCCATATCCCATATCTCTGGGTGCTCCGGTTTCCTCCCACACTCCAAAGATGTGCGGGTTAGGTGGATTGGTCATGTTAAATTGCCCCTTAGTGTCAAGTGAACTAGCTAAGGTAAATGCATGGGGTTATAGAAACATAGAAAAACTACAGCACAATACAGGCCCTTCGGCCCACAAATTTGTGCTGAATATGTCCCTATCTTAGAGATTACTATCTGTACTTATCTAAAAATACTGTATGTACTTATCTAAAAATCTCTTAAAAGACCCTAGAGACTTTTAGATAAGTAGATGGAACTTAGTAAGATAGAGGGTTATAGGTAAGCCTAGTAATCTCTAAGGTAGGGACATGTTTGGCACAACTTTGTGGCCTGAAGGGACTGTATTGTGCCGTAGTTTTTCTATGTTTCTATAACCCCATGCATTTACCTTAGCTAGTCCACTTGACACCAAGGGGCAATTCAGCATGACCAATCCACCTAACCTGCACATCTTTGGAGTGTGGGAGGAAACCGGAGCACCCAGAGATGTGGGACATGGAGGTAGGGCCTGGGTGGGATTGTGGTCAGTGCAGAATCGATGGGCCGAATGGGCTCCTTCTGCACTGTAGAGATTCTATGATTCTATTCACATTCTTGTCTCTCTTTCATCCTTCTCTCCCTCAACCCCAAGAGCAACCCCAACAGACCAGCCATGACTGAAGCACAACTGTTATAATGGGTTCCAAAACGGTACTGTACCAGCAAAATCTTCTTCTCAATAGTCAGAAAACAGGCCAAAAAAAAACAGCCTCAATGTAACAAACAATAAACCAGCAACCAATTTGATTGTCAGGAACAACTCCTATAAATAGTGCCACTGAAGGGTACATTTTATTAGCAATGCATATTTTTGAGTGTGTTCATTCCATGAGCAGTCCAATATCAGAAAAATGTCCCACTGGAAGCATTGGATTCTTATTTGAGTAATTTATTTTTTAAAAATTCATTCATGAGTCATGGGCATGGCTGGCCAATACTTATTGCCCATCCCTAGTTGCCATTGGAGTCAACCATACTGCTGTGGTTCTGGAGTCACATATAGACCTGACTGGGTAAGTTCATGAGATTTCCTTCCCGAAAGGACATTACTGAACCAGTTGGGTTTTTTCAACAATCAACAATGGTTTCATGATTCCAGAGATTTTTATTGAATTCAATTTTATTGAACCCAAATCCCCAGAACATTCGCTGAGTTTTTGGATTAATAGTCTAGTGATAATGCCACTAGGCCATCGCCTCCTCTGGTTTTCATTGTTTTTTCACACGCCTAGGGTACCAGTTTGCCGGGAGGCATAGTTCTAGCCCATAACAAGCGCAGGCCATAATGATTACTTAGGTGCCTGCTTCATGCCTGAAAAATTATACCATCACACAGGGCCCAAAACTTCTGATCTCTGGAGATATCCTCCAAAATGCACCAGGGGACTTTGTCCTGGGAAATTGCCCAGGAAGTTTAGACTTCCAATGGGTGATTCCCCTGCTTCTGGAACCTTCTGAAATTCTGAGTCAGACATTGGATGGTTTTGACTCACTTACCAGAATAGTTACCCAGGAAAAGTTAGAAGGAACAAAAAGCACCTAACTCCTGGGTAACTATAGTACTGGACCACAGACTCCCAATTGGACTCCCGGCTAGCTGCCCCCCCCCGACCACCTGACTACCCTCCCAACTCCCTGTGCTAATCCATGACTAGCCCCCAGAACTTCCCAACTTTCGTCCCAATTACCAATAACCCTTCAACACCACCCCCCCAATTACCCCTAACACCACTCTGACCCAACTACATCCTAATTACCCAAGTAGGCCGATTTTCCGAATACGCTGCTGACCACATGACCGAATGCCTGGCTGCCAGGCTTCCCCAGCTATCCGACTGCTCCCCAGAACACCTGATTCCCCTTCTGACCACCTGACCATCTCCCTGACTACCCTCCTATCTGCCAACCTACCCCTTCCCCCACCGGTCAATCTATCCCCTCCCTCATCTTCCACCCTACCCCTCACCGTCCCACCAATCTACCCCTTCACGTACTTGACTTCCACACTACCCGCGCGCCCAGCTACCTATCATATCACCCACCTCACCCACTCACAGCTACTAGGACCATGGCCTTTCCTGCCATTCCTGCACTATTCCCAGGGCAGGTGTGCTCTGTATTTGTGAGGATGCCCAGTTTGGAAATCCAGGTGAGAAATGCAGAACTCTGCGGCAAGCTAAGTATGGAGCAGGAATCTGGTGGTGATTGCCAATTCTTGGAAGATTTGGCCCTAGGTGGGTGGCACGGTGGCACAGTGGTGCCTCATAGTGCCAAGAACCCGGGTTAGATTCCTAGCTTGGGTCACTGTCTTCGTAGAGTTTGCATGTTCTCCTAATGTCTGCATAGGTTTCCTCCGGGTGCTCCAGTTTCCTCCCACGGTCTGAAAGACGTGCTGGTTAGTCGGATTGACCCGAGCAGGCGCTGGAGTGTAGCGACTAGGGGAATTTCAAAGTAACCTAATTGTAGTGTTAATGTTAGCTTTACTTGTGACTAATAAATAAACTATAACATTAATTTTGTTTTCTGTGTTCGGTACTAGATTGGGCCACAGTGAGGCCTTAGGTTCAAGCATTCCCATTAATAACTGAAACACTAAATAACACAACTGATTTGACTTTCCTATTTCATTAATAATATTATATAAGTTATAAAATGCATTTAGCTCCAGTTGCTGTATCTCAAAAATGAGTTTACACCAATGTACAATTAATGAAATAGAGAATGACCTTTCGCTCGCATGTCATCAGCTTTTTTTTTAACATACTTTTATAAAAGGACAAAAAAGAGTGCAATGAAATCTGACTGTGATAGTCCTCGGCGGGATGGGGCATGGAGATTGGGGGTGTAGTGGGGGTAGGGGCGACCCAATGAACTCTAATACATAAGACTGTGTTGACATACAAAGGAACCTAGATGTCCTTGTACATCTGTCACTGAAAGCAAGCATTCAGGTATAGCAAGCAGGTAGGAAGGCAAATGGTATGTTGGCCTTCATCACAAAAAGACTTGGGTGCAGCAGCAATGATGTCTTCCTGCAGCTCGACAGGGCCTTGGTAAGACCACACATGGAGAACTTGTGTGCAGCTTTGGTCCCCTTACCTAAGCAAGGATATACTTGCACTAGAATTAGGGCAACGAAGGTTCACCAGACTAATTCCTGGAATGGCAGGATTCTTGTATGAGGAACGATTGGGTCAAATGAGCTTGTATTCACTAGAATTTAGAAGAATGAGAGGGGATCTGATTGAAATGCATAAAATTCTGACAGGGCTGGACAGACTTGACGCATGGATGATGTTTTCCCCTGATGGGGAAGGGGAATCTGGAACAAGGGTCACAGTCTCAGGATTAGGGATAGGCTATTTGAGGACTGAGATGAGGAAAAACCTCTTCTCTCAGAATGAAGCTGTGAATGTCTCTACCACAGGAGGCTGTGGAGGTCGAGTATGCAGTTCTGGTTACCACATCATAGGAAGAATGTGATTGCACTGGAGAGGGTGCAGAGGAGATTCACCAGGATGCTAGAGGTTGGGTAGGCTTGAGTTGCTTTCATTGGGGGAGAAAACACTGAGACGTGACCTAATCAAGGTGTATAAGATTATGAGGGATATGAACAGAGTGGATAAGAAGCAACTGTTCCTCTTAATTGAAGGGTCAGTCACGAGGGGACAGAGGTTCAAGGTGAGGGGCAGAACGCTTAGGGGGGATGTGAGGCAAAACTATTTTACTCAAAGGGTGGTGATGGTCTGGAATGCATCAAGGTGTCAAGAGGTATGGGGAGAGAACAGGAGAATGGCATTGAGATAGAGGATCAGCCATGATCATATTGAATGATGGGGCAGGCCCGAAGGGCTGAATGGCCTACTGCTGCTTCTATGTTTCTGCAACAATTTGGAGTTGTGTTTCAACCAGGGCAGGAATGTATGTTTGTTTCTGCTGAGTAATCCGATCGGAATTACTGGTGTGGAAAATCAAAGTTTGCAGCTAACCTATGCATTAATTAGCCTGGGAATGACTGAAGGCTTTAACTGTTAGTTTCCTTAGCAATGAAATTCTTCACCCAATCAGTAGATATATATTTTTAATTCCATTGCTGCACTTGATTGGAACTGACAAAAGGCGAAGTAAACAATTAGTTTAAATATAGATCTTGTTTGATCTTGCATTTTAATTAGAGTGAGGACTTGCTAAAATTACCTTCAGTAAAATCGTGTTTTACCAACCACTGTGCTGCAAGGTCCCAGCAGCAAGACACATCCTCCTAATTTCCTTTTTTAATGTCAGAGGAGGAAGTTGGAGTGCAAGCTGCACCCAGTGGAGATAATAAGTTGGGGCTGATTGCTCCCACTGGGACCGACTTTAATTAACTATGGAAAGTGAATGCCAAGCAATTGAAGCTGAGCTGTGGCATCACCTGGTGGTACCTGTCCAGCCAAGAACAGCACAATGCAGCTGGCAATAGGTAGATAACAGGGATCTAAAAAAAAATTGATTCAGTTTATTATTGTCACATGTATTGGAATACAGTGAAAAGCATTGTGCGCTATACAGACAAAGCATATAGTTCATAGAGAAGGAGAGGGTGCAGAATACAGTGTTACATCACAGCTAGGGTGTAGAGAAAGATCAACTTAATGCAAGGTAGGTCCATTCAAACGTCTGATGGCAGAAGCTGTTCTTGAGTCATAGAGTCATAGAATCCTTATAGTACAGAAGGAAACCATTTGGCTTGTCGAGTCTGGACCGACAATCCCACCCAGCCCCTATCCCCGTATCCTCACATATTTACCCTCCTAATACCCCTAGCAAGAGCGTACTACCAAGTTACCACCAACACGTCTCCTGTTCCACCAGAGGCCCAAACATCCTAGACCACTGCTACACAAATATCAAACACGCCTACTGTTCTATCGCCCGCCACACTTTGGAAAACCAGACAACAAGGCTGTGCTCCTGCTCCCAGCTTACAAGCAAAAACTGAAGCAGGGAATCCATCAAAGAAAGTCATGCTTTCTGGTCTGAGGAGTTGGATGATTGCCTAAGGGCTGCCTGGAATCAGTGGACTGGTCAGTATTCAAAACTCTACGATCAGCCTGAACAAGTATGCCACTACAGTAACTGATTTCATTATTAAGTGTGTAGAAGACTGTGCACTAAAGAACCAAATCCATGTTTTCCCCAACCGGAAACCATGGATGGAAAGGGATATTCACTGCTTGCTGAAGTCCAGGTCTGAGGCGTTCAAGTCAGGCAACACCGACCTATATAAGAAAGCCAGATATGATCTAAGGACATCCATCAAAGATGCCAGAAGACAGTACCGGACCAAGATAGAGTCCCAGACTAGCCACACCGACCCCCACCAACTATGGCAAGGTCTGCAAGATGTAACAGTCTATAAGATAAAGGCATGTAAAATTGCTGGGTCCAGTGCACCCCTCCCTGATGAGCTCAATACGTTCAATTGCCCATTTTGAGCAAGAGGTCATCGAGAGCATGTCCTCCACTCTGGAAACCCTGGATGAACCTGTATCTGGCGTTACCGATGCAAATGTCAGAGCAGCTTTCTCGGAAAGTGACTGGCCCGGATGGGGTACCCAGGCGAGCACACAGATTATGCGTGGATCGACTGGTGGAGGTATTCATAGACATCTTCAACCTCTCTTTACAACAATCTGCAGTCCTTATCTGCTTCATGAAGGCAACCATCATATCGGTACCTAAGAAAAATCAAGCAGCGTGCCTTAAAGACTATCAGCTGGTGGCTCTGACATCCATCATTCTGAAGTACTTTGAAAGGCTAGTCATGGCATGAATCAATTCCAGCCTCCTGGACTATCAGGATCCACTACAGTTTGCCTATTGCCACAACAGGTCTACAGTAGACGCCATTTCCCTGGCCGTGCACTCAACCCTGGAACACGTAGATAACAAGGAGACCTATGTCAGACTCCTATTTATTGACTACAGCTCAGCCTTCAACACCATCACTCCTACAAAACGCATCTCCAAACTCCATGGCCTGGCCTCGGCACTTCCTGCTGTGACTGGATCCTGAACTTCCTAACTCACAGACTACAATCAGTAAGAATAGGCAACAACACCTCCTCCACGATCATCCTCAACACCAGTGCCCCACAAGACTGTGTTCTCAGCCCCTACTATATTGCTTACACACCTATGACTGTTGGCCAAATTCCCCTCCAATTCGATTTTCAAGTTTGCTGACAACACCACTGTAGTAGGTTGGATATCAAGCAATCACGTGACAGAGTACAGGAATGAGATAGAGAATCTGGCGAACTGGTGCAGCAACAATAATCTCTTACTCAATGTCAACAAAACAAATGAGATTGTCATTGACTTCAAGAAGTGTAGTAAGTTACATGTCCCTGTCTACATCAATGGGGATGAAGTAGAAAGGGTCGAGAGCTTCAGGTTTTTAGGTGCCCAGATCACCAAACTGTCCTGGTCCCCCCATTCTGACACTATAGTTAAGAAAGCCCACCAGTGCCTCTACTTTCTCATTCCACTAAGGAAATTCGGCATGTCTGCTACAACTCGCAACAACTTTTACAGATGCACTATAGAAAGCATTCTTTCTGGTTGTATCACAGCTTGGTATGGGCTTCTGCTCTACCCAAGACTGCAAGGAACTACAAAAGGTCATGAATGCAGCCCAGTCCATCACGCATATCAGCCTCCCATCCATTGATTCTGTCTACACTTCCCACGGCCTTGGCAAGGCAACCAGCATACTTAAGGATCCCACGCTCCCCAGGCATTCTCTCTTCCACCTTCTTTCGTCGGGAAAAAGATACAAAAATCTGAGGTCATGTACCAGCCAACTCAAAAACAGCTTCTTCCCTGCTGCTGTCAGACTTTTGAATGGACTTACCTATCATTAAATTGATCTTTCTTTACACCCTAGCTATGACTGTAACATTACATTATGCACTCTCTTGCTTCCTTTTCTATGAACGTTATGCTTTGTCTGTATAGCACGCAAGAAACAATACTTTTCACTGTATGTTAATACATGTGACAATAATAAATCAAATCAAATCAAATAACACTAAGGGGCAATTTTAGCATAGCCAATCAACCTAACCCACACATCTTTGGATTGTGGAAAGAAACCGGAGCACTCGGAAGAAACACACATTGAAAGTCAGATGGTCAAGGCCACAGCTAGAATGCTCTGTCCAGTTCTGCTCACCACATTATAGGAAGGATGCAATTGCACTGGAGTGGGTGCAGAGAAGCTTCACCAGGATGCTGCCTGGAGGTTATGAAGTTATGAAGAGAGGTTGGATCAGCTTGGGTTGTTTTCTCTGGAGCAGAAATGAGGGATGACCTGACTGAGATGTACAAGGTTAGGAGGGACATGGGCAGACTGGATAAGGGGCAGCTGTTCCCCTTAGTTGAAGGGTCAGTCACAAGGGGACATTGGTTCAAGGTGAGGGGGAGAAGGTTTAGGGGGATGTGAGACAAAACTATTTTATCCAGAGGGTGATGAAATGCGCTGCCTGGGAGGATGTTAGAGGCAGGTTTCCTCACATCCTTTAAAAAATACCTAGATGAGCACTTGGCACAGCATAACATCAGGGCTGTGGACCAAGTACTGGCAGATGGGATTAGGTGGGATTTCAGGTGTTTCTAATGTATTGGTGCAGACCCACTAGGCCAAATGGCCTCTTTTGAACTGTTTGATTCTTTGAATCTATGGTATGTGATCTCAGATCTCTGTATCTTTTTCCTGGTGGAAGAAAATGGAAGAGAGTATGTCTAGGGTGCATGGGGTCCTGCTTTTCCGAGGCAGTGGGAAGTATAGACAGAATTAATGAATGGGAGACTGGTTTATATGATGGGATTGGGCCATGTTCACACCCCTTTGTAGTTTCTTGTAGTCTTGGTCAGCGCAGGAGCCATACCAAGCTGTGATACATCCAGAAAGAATGCTTTCTATGGTTGATCTGTAAAAATTGGTAAGGGTTAGGGTGAACATGCCAAATTTCTTTAGCCTCTTAAAAAAATTGGTGAGAGAGCAATGTGGTGTTCTTATTCACCCACCTGCTCCCTTTTCCTAAATATCCTATCTAATGGCAGCAGCACTCCTGAAGCTTGACATATGACTGTTCATCACTTGTGAGCTTAACAATCTATTACAACAATAAGCTTTTACCCTTTTTGCTTAGAAAAAGCAAAAAGCAGCTTCATGGAAGCACACCCTGGCAATAATTAAGATAGAGCCAAAGGAAGAGATGTTAGGATAAAAATGAGCAGGGATCTAGAAAGGTGATGACTTGTTCAAAAGCACAAAAGAATAGGGGACTTTGAAGGTGGCACAGTAGTTTGCAAGGACAGAGGGTCAATGATAGGTTTTTTGAGGAGACAAATATAGCTGCCCCAAGGGATGGGCAGGTTAGGCAGATTGCCGTGCTAAATTGTTCCTTAATGCCGGGGGAATTAACAGCATTAATACGTGTAGTTACGGAGTTAGGGCCTGGGTGGGATGGTTGTTGGTTCAGGCTCAATGGGATGAATGGCCTCCTTCTACACTTGTAAGAGATTCCACAATTCTACTAAAGCAATTTTGGAAGGGAAGATAACGATATCCGGATAGTGGGAACTGTTTACATTTACGGTCAGGGAATGGATTCAAAAGATCAGGAGGTGGATCCAGAACAAAGAACATTACAGCACAGGAACAGGCCTTTGAACCCTCTAAGAGAAATTTTGACAGCAGTGGGATTTGAACCCACACCTCCATAGAAGCTGAAGCCTAAATCCAGCGCTTAGACCACTCGTCCACACTACCATATCAACTGAACACAATGACTTTAAAGAGAGCATGGAAGACAGGAGAACTGCAATACAAACATGCGGGTTCAGGCCTATCTCAAAGACAAACCTTGAGGGATGCGTCACTTGGTGTGGAAAACTGTGATGTGGTCAAGGCACTGCCGGAGCATTGATTTTGTTATTGTATTAGCAATAGGCCCAACACAGCAGTAAAACCACAACAGAGCTTGAACGTCATCAATGGATAACATTGGAATAGTTTAGGTTAGAGGGTCATTAGATTCATTCCACTGGTCGGCGCAACATTGAGGGCCGAAGGGCCTGTACTGCGCTGTAATGTTCTATGTCCTATGTTCTATTTTTAGGGCATTAGACTGAAACCAGCATTGAGGTCCGCTCAACAACTGACTACTCGCAACTTGGAAGTCAGACTCAATCTTAGGTCCAGAAGCAATTGTGCCGTTGGGGTGGCACAGTGGTTCGCACTGCTACTTCACAGCACCAGGGACCCGGGTTCGATTCCTGACTTGGGTCACTGTCTATGTGGTTTTTGTGTGTTCGCCCTGTATCTGCATGGGTTTTCTCCAGGTGTTCCAGTTTCCTCCCACATTCTGAAAGACGTGCTGGTTAGATGCATTGACCCGAACAGGCACTGGACTGTGGCGACTAGGGGAATTTCACAGCAGCTTCATTGCAGTGTTAATGTAAGCCTTATTTGTGACTAATAAATAAACTTTAATACTACGGGAACTTCAGCCCCTTTTAGTTTTTCTTAACTTGAACTTTTCAAGTGTGCTGGAGATCACCTCTGGCGAAAATCTTTCTCCTCAATCCTGCCTTATTTGCGATAAGAAGAATATTCCCTGCTGTGACTATATTAATGAACTTTATCTGAGCATTTGCTTCATCTGAGAGAATCAATGTCAGAGAGAAAAATAGGGAGTGTGGTTGGCATGGCGATGAGCTTTTACTTTCTTTAAAGTATTTGCATATGAATGATTTTGCTGCAGTGCATCACTGTGATGTGTGATGCAAACTGTTGCGTTGCGTATGGGCAAAATATAGTTGCCAGTATGTTCTTTAACTTTGGAAGCTATTTTCAGAATGTTTGGGTGCCCTTGATGCATTTCCTCTTGTTACCCTGTGGTAATTTAGGAAATAGCCCAAACCATCTGGAGCAGTTCAGTTAACATCCATCAGAAAACTGGAGCAACAACATTAGCAATCAATGAGAAAATTGCAAATTTATAATCAGGGCATCAGTCAAAAACAAAAACAGAAAATTAATTCTGTGTCCATTCTGGCAAACCTCCCTTTGCATAAAATGAGTTTCTTTTTTAAATGATTGCAATATGTAATACTTCATTGGAAACATATGACGCGGAGATGCCAGCATTGGGCTGGAGTGGGCACAGTAAGAAGTCTCACAGCGCCAGGTTAAAGTCCAACAGGTTTACATGGAACCACAAGCTTTTGGAGCGCTGTTCCTTCATCAGGTGATGAAGGACCTGAGGTGCACTCCGAAAGCTCGTGATTCCAAATAAACCTGTTGGACTTTAACCTGGCGTTGCAAAACTTCTTATTGGAGACAAGCTATGTTACACACACGATGCAATAAAGTCAGGCAAGGTGTATGAAATAAGTCAGCGGAGGCAGGTATCACTTCACCAGATTCCCTTTTATGTACAAGCTCTATTCAAGTTCATAGAGCGTTACAAGCTCCAGGGTGCCAGAGAATTTGACACTCCCAGCTATGTATACAACAAAAATCTCCCTGAGTGGACAATCAATAAAGAGCTCATTGAGGGATATCTTTTCATGAAGAGATCAATCAGCAATTTGTTTATTACAAATACGTTATTACATAACAATTACAAATATTCAAAGTATGAATACAAAAGATGCATTACCAACGGCTAACGCCATCCATTTCTCAATAACATACAATTACTACCTTCTATAGTTCATATTCTAAGAAGCCAACCTCCATTGCCCTATTGAAGTCATGACAGTGTAAAATGGATGGCCAATTCTATGCCACCAGTTTTCTGTGAGCTATATTTTGTTAAAATTACATCTCTGTTTTCAAGTGTCTGTAAACCAAATTCAAGCATGTATTTAATTTGCAATTCTTTAATGCTGTCCATGTTTTTTGAAGCTTTTGTTTGGTATTTGCTACTATTCTAGATATGCATGGATACAAGAGTCACTGGAAAGGATGTGCTGCAATCAGATAAATTATGCTATATTTAGCTTCAGTTGTCTGACTTTTCCTACTTTAAGGTCCCATAATTTTTAATTTGTTCTTCACTATCTCAACTCTAAAACTTTCTTAGTTTCTAACTGTCCTGTTACTGTCAGATGATGACAATAAAAATCGCTCCCTAAGGAATTGGACATTAGTCCACACTCTAAACCAAATTTACAAATCAAATCTTGCTCTGCTGCATACATAAGTCAACTAACTAGCCCTGTGCATTCCCTTACTGCCTATCTTCTGTGTTCCTTTGTCTGATACATAGTGCCACCCCCATAGCTGCAGCATACAGACCTGGTCAGAGGCAGTGAAAGAGACTGCGGCTTGCCTTAGAATCATAGAATCCCTACAGTGCAGAAGGAGGCCATTTGGCCCATTGAGTCTGCACTGACCACAATCCCACCCAGACCCTATCCCCATAACCCCGTGTATTTATCCTACTAGTCTCTCTGATACCAAGGGGCAATTTAGCATGGTCAATTAACGTAACCTGTACATCTTTGGAGTGTGGGAGGAAACTGGAGCACCCGCAGGAAACCTATGCAGACACATGGGGAGAATGTGCAGACTCCACAAAAACAGTGATCCAAGCTGGGAATCAAACCGGATCCTTGACACTGTGGGCAGCAGGGCTAACCACTGTGCCACCGTGCTGTCTTGGGCAATGACCTCAAGCAGCTGCCACCCCAGAACGAACGGCTGTCAACTGCACCATCTTGACACAAGCGGCAGTGCTCTGGGCTTGCTGATGGCAGCAAGGGCAGTGAGAGTGCAAAGTACATTAGTGCTGCCTGGAGCCATTGCCATTCCCACGGTGACATCTCAGTAATCATCGTAATCCTTTGGAGGGTAGATTACTGGATCTACTGTGACATCCTGCAAACCCCTTTGCAGATTGGAAGTCTACACTGTGCTGATAGCAATCTGAGCTTCCTCTGTTGAACCAAGACCCTGGGGCGGCTGCTTGGTGTCCTGTAGTGGAAGTATGACATCTACCATAAGAGGTTGCATCACTGCTGGGTCCACAGTGTACGAACAGAGCTGGCCACCACTTACATACTGGAAAGGATGAGCTCTAAGCTCCCTGCTACGTCCTATGGCAAGCAGTTGCTGGACTCCGTACGCCAGCCTCTCTGGCAGGTTTCCCAGTGCACCCAGCATTTGTCGTGCGTACGCAACAACATTTGTAGGCTGTTGGCTGGCCCATCAACGTGTTCATCTGAGCCCACTGCAGCGGAACCCATGTGGTGGCCTGAAATGGCTGCTGCGCTACCCTTGATCCTCACCCTGCTGCAGCCCCACCTGTGTCCCGTGTCTCACCACATGCAGTTACTGCCTTCAATCTCTCCTGTAAGATACACACAGTTGTCGGTATTAGAGTTGGTGGTTGTGAGTATGACATCAAGTGTATCTTCATCATCATTCTCTTCCTGGCGTTCCTCCACTGCCTGGCTAGCTTGCACCTTCTGGGTATCAGGGAGTAAAAAGTCACAAGGATGATGCTGTGGTTTGGAGAGGGTATGAAAATGAGAGGTGAATTTACACCTCTCATGCAGCTTGTAAATCAGAAGTGTGAATGAGGAATCAGTGAGATGCAAGAAGGAGGATTAGGCATGAGGTGGCCATAATCTCTGATAGTTTTGGCCTTGCCACTGGCCACAGCCTCTGCAATGGCTCTCCTTCAGGTGTACCTGTCCTCCTTCTGTTAGTTCCTGCTGCCTCACTGTGCCAGGGTCCCAGGTTCAATTCTGGCCTCGGATCACTGTCTGTGTGGAGTTTGCACATTCTCCCTGTGTCTGCGTAGGTTCCCTCCAGTTGCTCTGCTTTTCTTCCACAGTCCAAAGATGTACCAGTTAGGTTCATTGGCCATGCTAAATTAACCCTAGTGTCAGGGGATTAGCAGAGGAGATACATGGTGTTATAGGGATCGGGTCTGGGTGGGATTGTGGTCTGTGCAGGCTCATTGGGCTGAATGGCCTCCTTCTATACTGTAAGGATTCTAAGATTTGGCAGAGCAGATTCTGGGAGGAGACTTCCTCTTGAGATAGAAATTAGATTTAGAGCAGGCAATTTAAGAATACGAAGACTCCCTTTTAATACCGAGATGAGGAGAAACTCTCAGAAGTCATTAGTCTGTGGAATTCTCTACTCTGGTAAGCAGCGGATGTCAGGTCATTAAATCTAATCAAAGCTGCGTTAGATAGATTTCTGATAGATAATAAAGCCAGGATTATGTGGGAGACAGACAGGAAAGTGGAGTTGAGACCATAACCAGCTCACGCAAGCTCACACTGAGTGGTGGAGCTAACTCAGAGAGGCAAATGGCCTGTTCCTGCTCCTTAGTCCTTGCTCCTGTTATGCTACAAGAGAGAAGGAAATGTGTCAGTGAGCGTCGTTCAATGTGTTAGGCTGCCATGATTTAATAGTTGGTGGGCTGTGTAATCTGGGGGATGTGGGTGTGAGGCTTGCAGCTGTGTGTAACACTGAGGGGAAGCATATGAATATTATGTATGAGTGCTGATTGACAGAGATTACTGGTAGGTGCGTGCTGAGGATGTGGTGGATTGAGTGTCTGAGGCTAATGGTACAGCTATGTGGCATTTGAAAATGCATTCACCAATCTTTACCATTCATGTGAGGTCATTGAACTTCTTGTGGCACTACATCCAGGTGCTCGGGTCCTGGTCCTGGCATTGGCTGACACAGCTTCCAGCTCCCATTGCCTTTTGAGTGTCTATCTGGTGGCCACCTTTGACCCACACTCTCCCATGTCATTCTTCACGGCTTCCAAGGTCAGAATTTGATCACGTCTTTACCGAGAACTTTATCACAACTTCCCACCACTTGCTGCAAGTACAATACAACTCCTTTTTAAATGTCCAGGTGGGCAGTGCGGGACGGCTTTGAGCGGTGCTAAGGAGATATTACTTTGGGCCCTTTGCCGATCCATGCAACCAATGAACAGCACGATGAGCCTTGGCTGCGCACAGCAATCATTCAAATGAGCAGGCAGCCTGAAGTTGGCTTGTTGCCTGCATTAGATTATGCAGGCATGAGTTAGTCATGCATCATGATCTCTGCACTTGCTTTCAGGAGCTGTCCAATTTAGGAAGCCCATCTCTGATAGCAACACACCTCAGCTAACTTGTCTGTGTGCATCCTGTTTGCTTAGATTGCACCTGCCTCGGGGCGACTCTCATGAAGATCTTTGGCTCAGACAATGACGAAAATCCAAGCAGCAGACACACAAATAAATGACATTCTGCCTGATACATTGCTCCAGTCCTCTGTGCAGCATCCACGGGGTGGTGCAGTGGCACAGTGGTTAGCACTGCTACCTCACAGCGCCAGGGACCTGGGTTCAATTCCGACCCCGGGTAACTGTCTGTGCGGAGTCTGCATATTCTCCCCTTGGGTTTCTTCCAGTTTCTTCCCACAGTCCAAAGATACGCGGGTTGGGTTGATTGGCCATGTTAAATTGACCTTTGGCCTACCAAGATGCATAGGTTCAGGGGATTAGCAGAGCCAATACGTGGGGTTACGGGGATAGGGGCTGGGTGGGATTGTTGCTGTTGCAGGCCCGATGGGCTGAATGGCCTCCTTCTGCACTGTAGGGATTCTATGATTCATCCAGCCCTTTGTGCAATGAGACCCATCATGATTGCTGCTGGCCTCATCAGTGGAAACAGTTTACCCTTACAGAAATTAATATGTGAAAATCATTTCCATCGATGAGGCCAACAGGCCTCATGAGAGTAAATACACAGCAATGACAGGGGTTCCTGCTGGGGTACTGTCTTACTGCCTGCCAGCAATACAACTGGGTCAACTTCAGATCAATTCACCTGCAGATTCTAATGTTAAGGCCTATTTACGCCACTGGGTGTCAGCATTTCCAAGTCACAAAGGCTGTGAATTTATCATGTCCAATCTGACAATGTTTCAAAGGGATTTGGCCTCACGAGTTTCATATCCACGTCAGGAAATCTAAATATTTGTACTTTCGTCATTGGACCTCTACAGCGCAGGAGGAGGCCATTCAGCCCATCAAGTCTGCACTGTCTGTCTGGCAGCATTTTATTCAGGTCCATCCCTGGCCTTATCCCTGTAACCCCACACATTTACCCCACTCACCCCTCTAACCTATATAGCTTGGCACACTAAGGGGCAATTTAGCATGGCTAACCTGCACATCTTTGGAGTGTGGGAGGAAACCCATGCAGACACGAGGAGAACGTACAGACTCTGCACAGACAGACAGTCACCTGACTTGAATCCGGGTCCCTGGCGCTTTGAGGCAGCAGTACCAACCACTGTGCCACCGTCCCACCAAAGCCTGATTCATTAACAATGGTCATCAATCTACAACTTTTATAGGAAAAATGGATTCTTAATTCTGTTGGAAAAGGCCGCTCATTACAACGATAGCAGCATCATGTTTATTTAACTGTTACTAATTTCACAGACATAAATTACTTAGCCGAATTCACAAAATGAAATTTGTTCATTTCTTAAACATAATTCAGTGGGGGATAAAACAGGAGTCGGAACCCTGCAAAGAAATAATGTATACCTATATACCGCCTTTCACAATCTCAGCATGAGCACTTAACAAGCAATGAATTTGCTCTGAAATGTAACCGTCGTTGTAATCGTTGTTGTAATGTAAGGAAATACAACAATCTGTAAATGCAACAATATATTTTGCGTCTTTTCCCTATGTACTTAATGAATTGTATGTTTTGCCTGTATAGCACACAAAAAACCATACCTTTCACATGTGACAATAATAAATCAAATCATATCAACCAATTTGTCATTATATAGGCCACACAAACATCAATGAAATAAATGTCAGATCAAACTGGTTTCGTGGGTGTTGGCTGAGGGATGAACGTTGGCTGAGAGACCAGGAGATCCCATTGCTCATTTTGGAATCAATCATAGAATAGAATTATAGATTCCCTAAGGTAAAGAAGGAGGCCATTCTGTCCATCAAGCCTGCACTGCCCACAATCCCACCCAGGCCTATCCCCATATTTACCCTGACGTCAAGGAGCAATTTTAGCATGGCCAATCTATCTAATCTGCACATCTTTAGACTGTGGGAAGGAACCGGACCGCCCAGAGGAAACCCACGCAGACACGGGGAGAATGTGCAAACTCCACACAGAGAGCGACCCAAGCTGGGAATTGAGCCCGGCTGTCTGGCGCTGTGAGACAGCAGTGCTAACCACTGTGCTATCCATTTGTTAAGAGAATGCGCCCAATCCATATCAAGCCTGTATCTCAAACTGTGACGTGATTCTTCTTTCTCCAGTCATAACTGTGAACTTAGACTTTCTCACATTTATTGGCTGAATGGGTAACAAGATTTTGTTCTGATTTCATAGAATCATAGAATCCTACCGTGCAGAAGGTGGCCATTCGGCCCATTGAGTCTGCACTAACCACAATCCCAACTACCCCTATCCCCATAACCCCATGCATTTACCCTAGCTAGTCCCCCTGACACGGGGAGAACATGCAAACTTCACACAGACGGATCTTCTGGACTCACTCATGACAACAGGTGGAACCTCATTTAATAGCTCATCCAGAAGATGAAATTCCATAAGGATTCCAGCTGACTGCTGCTGTAACTGCATCAAGAGACCCATAGAATCCCTGCAGAATTTCAGGGCCACATGTCTTTTGATGTCTCCTTTGAAAGGCAGATATATCAGGTTCTTGCTGCAAGATTTATCTGCACCATTAATAATCATTCCACTCAAAGAGGGAAGTGTCATTCTACTCCCAGCCTGACTTGCCTGTGGTTCAGTTGGTGGCATTCCTGCCCCTTGGAATTACAATGTTCCAGATGCAAGTCCCACTTCGTGGCCGGAATTCTCTGGTCTCATATAAGCCCGCTGCCAGCAAGAATGGAGAATTTGGCGTGCAACCAAATCTCTGTTCACAGCAGCGGGACTGGAGAATCCCAGCTGCAGAGAGGGTTAAAGAATTCTTGGCCCATGACTTGAGCACAAGAATCAAATCTGACACTGTGGCACAGAGCTGAGGGAGTGCTGCACTGTTATAGAGGTGCTGTCTTTCAGATGAGATGTCAAACCAAGATATGGCAACTTACTGCACCAGAATGTTGAGATTATGTACTCAAACTTATGGAGTACGACTTAGAGTCCCATTTTGATTCAGAGGTAAGAATACTACTATGAGGCAAAGACTAACATCTTAAGAAGAGTTCAGTGAAAGTGGTGTTTTATTATGAAAGCAGTCAGGAATGTGGTGAGCAGGAACAAATGTTATGGCACTTCAACGTGTCATTTAGATGGAAATAACTAGACTGGAGAGGGATCAGGGAAAAGTAATTAAGTATCATTCACAAAATTATGCTCTTAATCATAAACAGCAGCTCACACAATTGAACCTATTGCTCAGGAACAGGAGACTGAAACAGGACAGGATTCATTTCTTTAAAATGTGCAAACCATAGGCCTACTGCACTTTGTCTGGCACTACTAAGGGACAATTGGTCCACCGGGAAAGAAAAACTTACATTTACATAATGCTTTTCAAGACCCCTGGATATCTCAAAGCACTTTACAGCCAACGAAGAACTGTACAGGAGAGGCATAGCCTCGTGGTATTATCGCTAGACTGTTAATCCAGAAATCCAGCTAACGTTCTGGGGACCCGGGTTCAAATCCCAGCACGGCAGATGGTGGAATTTGAATTCAATAAATAAAAAATATGCCTGGAATTAAGAATCCACTGATGATCATGAATACATTGTCGATTGTTGGAAAAATCCATCTGGTTCACTGATGTTCATATCTGGTCTGATCTATACGTAACTCCAAAGCCGCAGAAATGTGGGTGACTCTCAACTATCCTCGGACAACTAGGGATGGGCAATAAGTGCTGGCCAGCCAGTGATGCTCATGTCCCACAAATGAATATATAAAAGAAGTTATGGTCACTGCTTGTAATGTCAAAAAGATAGCAGTCAATTTGCACACAGCAAACTCCCACAAACAGCAATGTGGTAAAGACCTGAATTTGTGATCTTGATTGAGGACTAAATATTGGTCAAGAATTCAAGGAAGACCCCACCCCACATCCCCTCCCCCCAATTCCCTCACTGCTCATCTTCAAAATGGTGCCACAGGATCTATTACATCTATCCGAGAGGACGGACTTTTAGTTTAACATCCCATCTGAAAGACGGCACCTCCAACAGTGCAGCACTCCCTCAGCACTGTGCCGCAATGTCAGTCTTGATTCTTGTGCTCGAGTCCTGGAGTGGTGCTTATGCCTGGAACCTTATAATTCCAAGAGATAGGAATACTACCATCTGAACCATAGGCAAGTCAGACTGGGAACAGAATTACACTTCCGTCTGTGAGTGGAATAATTATTAGCGATACAGGTAAATCTCGCAGTGAGAACCAGATATATCTGCCTGTAACTTCTGAAAAAAGGCCATATCGTGTGGCCCTGAAATTCTGCAGGGATTCCTACTGAAGGTACAACAGCAGTCTGATGGTCTCCTCATGGAATCGATCAGAATTGCATGTCATCCACCTGACAAAGGAAGGCCAGAGTCAAGGCACCGTGGCACAGTGGTTAGCACTGCTGCCTCACAGCGCTGGGGAAACAGGTTCAATTCTGGCTTAGGTCACTGCCTGTGTGGAGTTTGCACATTCTCCCTGTGTCTGCATGTGTTTCCTTCAGGTGCTCCAGTTTCCGCCCACAGTCCAAAAGTGTGCAGATTATGTTGATAAGCCGTGCTAATTTGTTCCTTAGTGTCAGGGGGTTTTAACAGGGTAAATATCTGCAGTCACGGGGATGGAGCCTGGATGAGATTATTGTCAGTGCAGGTTCGATGGGCCTTATGGCCTCATTCTGCACTGTAGGATTCTATGAAGATGTGGATTGCAAATGACTTCTGAGTTTGATGAAAGGAAAACCTCAAACAAAATATTGGAAATTTTGTGGGGAAACAGGAACAAGGGTTAACTTCCAGGTTGGTGATCTTTCACAGGAACTGGGGATATTAGAAATGCAATAGGTTTTCAGAAGCGAAAAGGGGATGGGGTGTAAAAAAAGAAAATGGAAGGTTTGTTTTGGGTAAACGTCAGGGAAGACGCAATGGCAAAATGTTTCCTGGTACAAATGACCAAAAGGTAATTGGATAAGAATCCAATCATAGAATCTCTACAGTGCAGAAGGAGGCCATTTGGCCCAATGAGCCTGTACTGAGAACAGCCCCACCCAGGCCCTATCCCCATAACTGCATGTATTTACCCTGCATGTCCCCTGACAATAAGGGTCAACTTAGCATGACCAGTCAACCTAACCAGTACATCTTTGCATTGTGAGAAGAAACCCACCCGGAGCAACCCAGACATGGGGAGAACACGCAAACTCCACACAGATAGTCACCCAAGGCTGGAATTGAACGCAGGTCCCTGGCACTGAGAGGCAGCAGTGCTAACCACTGTGTCACAGTGCTGGTAAATAAAAAACTGTGTATAGACAAGGTGCGAAAGGCAGGATTCTGACAGAATAGCTGCTATTCAAAAGTGTAGGAAGGGAAATAAGAGTGAAGAGAAAAAAAAAATCAGCAAAGTAAAATGAGACAAAATGGGGGAAGAGTTACAATCTAATATCGTCAAAATCAGTGTTGAGTGGTGAGAGTTGCAGAGTGCCCAGTTGTTCCCCAAGCTTGCACTGAGCTTCAATGCAACACAGATCATGGTCAGGAAGTTCAGAACTGGAGCAAAATGGGGAATTATAATGACAGGTGATAGGACACTCAGGATCACACTTACAAACCGAATGTAAGTTTCTACCAGTGGTCACCCTGACTGCGTTTGGTCTCCTCAGTGTAGAAGAGAACGCATCGTGAGCAGCGAATACTGTGTACTGAACTGAAGGAGGCGCAAGTAATGCTGTTTCACCTGGAAGGAACGTTTGGGGCCTTGAGTGGTGAAATGGGAGGAAGTAAACAGAATTAAATGAGGAGGTAAAAGGTTCAAAGCCTTTATGGAAAGGTACCACAGCAAGGAAAAGAGAACGCTGAGGGTTACTAAGAGGTGGGCCAGAACATTGCAATGACTTCAGTGAGGCCCATAAGGTTGGCCTCTGCGAGTATGAGCTCCTTGATCGAAATCAAAATTGTCTGTCCAATTAGGGAGCCTCATCCGTATATAAATATTGGAGTGTCGGGTCTTCTGGCACTTTGGATTCTGGCTGTGTACCTGAAGAACTTAAGGAGTGGATTAGAATTTGTAAATAAAGGGAATCTGGTGAAAGGACACCAGTCTCTGAAGAGTCATTTCCGATGTCACAAGTATTTCCAACGTTTTCTATTCTTACTTCAGATTTCCAGGATCCAAAGCATTTTGTTCTTTTAAAACTCACATTTGGTGTCACCTAAACTTTCTGAGTTGACTTATTTTCTCTTCTGTTCTTTTTAAGCTTGATGGTGTTCTGCTCCACGGCCTTGTCCCTTTAACTTACATTTCTCAATAAGTAAAACAAACCATTTCACTTCAACCATAATCAGAGTAGTTGACATGATTACAAATGACTAGCCCTCGGATGAGACTGGAGTTTATTTTCTGATAGAGTGGTAGATAGATGGGGAACATTTATCAGTAGTAACTCAGTTTATTTTCAAAGGCATCCGACATCTGGTAAAGAGACAAGTTTAAAGGTCATCATGATAAGCACAGAGATAAATGATGACACTTCCACACAATGTGATGCTACCACAGGAACACCAGTTGTAGAAAGCAGCAGGAGAGAACTGAGTAAAGAAAGACACAGTGGCACAATGGTTAGCACTGCGGCTTCACAGCGCCAGGGACCTGGGTTCAGTCACGGCCTTGGGTGGTTGTCTGTGTGGAGTCTGCACATTCTCCCCGTGTCTGTGTGGGTTTCCTCCGGGGGCTCCGGTTTCCTCCCACAGTCCAAAGGATGTTCAGGCTAAATGGTTAGGCCATGCTAAATTGTTGCTTAGTTTGTCCCGAGACGTGTAGGTTCGGGAGATTAGCAAGGTAAATGCATGGGGTTAGGGGAATGGGGCAGAGATGGAGGGATGGACCTGGGTAAGATGCTCTTTTGGAAAGTTGGTGCAGGTTCGAGAGGCCAAATGCCTTCTTCTGCATTGTAGAGATTCTATAGTTCTATGAAAAAGGTTGGGGGAATGGGAAGAGAAAAATGTATGTTGTACACAGCAAGTTGCTATGATCAGAAATGTAGTGCCTAAATGGTTAGTGGAAATAGATGCAATAATAACTTCCAAAAATTAGATTTAAAAAACTGCTGGGCTACAAGGAAAGAGCAGAAGAGTGCGATTAATTGGAAAACTCATTAAAAGAGCAGGCATGATAGGTCAAATGTTGCCTTTCTATGCTGTATGCTTGTATGGGCAGTACCCAGAACCTACCCCATATTTTATTCCCACTGCCACTCCACGCAAACAGTGTCACCAATGTAATGTCCTGGAGACCAAGTTTCTCATAAATGTTGGACAAAGCAGGGCTTCTTTGTGTAATAGGATGCTCAAAGCCAAACATGGTATGCTAAAAGTTAAGAAAAATGCATACTAGCAGTTTATATGTTTTTGTGAAACTTTTCACTCGGTTGGCCAGCTGAAGACTTGTCTGGTGTAACTTAAAGCTGAATGAAATTTGCAAGTTTGCCACTTCACAACAGTCCTCAGCCATTGAGTTTAACTTTATCTATTGTTCGCTTACCCACACAATTCATTGAATGTTAATTGCTTTGGGACATTTCTGACACACGTGGTGTGATGCTACGCAAATGCAAGATTGGTCTTTTATAAGCTTACCTGTAACCTACCATTAACACAGAGGCTACAAATGACCCAGAATCATAGAATCATAAGATTTTAAAGTTTAAAGTTTACTTATTAATTTCACAAATAGGCCTACATTAACACTACAATGAAGTCACTGTGAAAATCCCCAAGTCGCCACACTCCAGCACCTGTTCAGGTACACTGAGGGAGAATTTAGCATGGCCAATCCACCTAACCAGCATGTCTTTCAGACTTTGCGAGGGAACCATAGCATCTGGAGGAAACCCACACAGTAACGGGGACAGCATACAGGCTTCGCATAGACAGTGACCTCAGCCGGGAATCGAACCCGGGTCTCTGGCACTGTGAGACAGCTGTGCTAATTATACATGCTTAAATGCTATTATAAATGCTTAACACACATAAAGCGCCATTCAGCCCATTGTATCGGTGCCAACTCTCTGCAAGAACAAATCAGCCAGTCCACCACACATTCTCCTTGCTGCCCTGCAATTTTTCTCCCATTTTGGTGCTTATTCAACTTTCATTTGAAAGACACAATTGAATCAGCTTCCACCAAACTCCCAGGCAATCAGCAACCTAACCACCCACTGTGTAATAACACCTTTCCTCAAGTCACTGTTGGCTCTTTTGGCATTCACCTTAACTAGGTGTCCTCTGGGTTCTCAAGCCTTCCGACAAAGGGGGTGATTTATCTTTAATCTGAGATCTTGGCCAAGAGTTTAAGTTTTAAGTTTAAGTTTATTTATTAGTACCACAAGTAGGCTTACATTAACACTGAAGTTACTGTGAAAATCCCCTAGTCGTCACACTCCGGTGGGTACACTGTGGGAGAATTTAGCATGGCCCAATGCACTTAACCAGCATGTCTTTCGGATTGTGGTAGGAAACCAGAGCATCCGGAGGAAACCCATGCAGACACGGGGAGAACGTGCAGACACCGCACAGGCATTGGCCCAAGCAGGAATCGAACCCAGGTCCCTGAATGGTAAGTAAGGACAGTAAGGACATCCATTGGTCTTTTCCTTCAAAAATACATTCAGGTGTATTGAATAAAGGACAGTTATCTATAAATATTCAGTTGCCTCTATCTCTTAATAATATTTCCTTGTTAACTTCTTTCTGTGCAATGCGCTGACAGTCTTCATGCAGTTTCTTCAGGGAAACCCATGCAGACATGGGGAGAACATACAAACTCCAACAATGACCCAAGCCAGGAATCAAACCTGGGTCCTTATTGTTGTGAGACAGCAGTGCTAACCACTGTGCCACCCTGTAATTACAGGGGGTCTAAGAGGAAGGAATTTTACGCAGCGAGTGGGATAGACCCAGACCTTGGTGGTGAAAGCAGGAACCATCAATCATTTCAAAAGGTTGCTTGAGACATCTGAAGAAAATAAGCTTGCTGAGCTCCAGGGATCAAACAGAGGAGTGGAATTAACTGGATTGCTCTGCGTGTAGCTGGCATGGACTCAGTGGGCTGAATGGCCTCCTTCTGTGTCACACATCATTTTAAAGCTCTCTGAAGTTTCAGTTCAATGTTTTGTCAGCTGAGAGTCAAGTAGCAGGAATCATTATATTTTTCAGCTGGCAAACCAGTTTCAAGAAAAAGTGACAAAAAGTAACAAAGTTGTACAACTTCCGCTCAACTCCTGTCATATGATAGCCCATCACCCACTCCCCATGCTCCATCCATGATAACCCCAAATGCCCCAACCACTGCCATTGCTCCTCAAAACCTCCATGCCAATCTATGCTTTCCACCCAGCTCTTTGGCCCCTTTTGGTCCTACGCTAACTTAAATGAACCAAGCCCACTCACCACCCCTGTAATTCCTGATAGACCCTAAACCAACCTAATGCCAATTCACGACAAACTATATCTCCCATGGCCCCTTTGTCAACTTAATGCCAACTCATGCCAACAACCACCATCCTTTGCTCTTACACCTTCCATGCCAACTCATTCATTTTCCACGTTGGGTCATGTTGAGATGAAGTAAAACACGTATCTAAATATCTATTACAGCTTTCACAAAATCAAAACTGTTCAGTTGATGGAAATTCATTCAACACTTCAAAAACCCATAAGTACTTAATTCCTTATCAAAACAAACCGACAATTCATAATCCCACAATAAAGACAGGTAATCCTTCAATAACCTATTTCAACTGTGAACCTAAATAGCCGTGGAACAGTTATAGTTGTGAAAAGCAGTCAATCATGGACAATATTGGCTCTCAGGCTAATGTCAACAAACAGCTATGGTTACTGCTAATTATTTTTTCAGCTCTCAGCTCTCATTGGGACAGGTAGCCATTAATTTCATTTTTTTAAAGGGCTGGGGACTTAAGTAACTTCACAGCTTGAGCTTGTTCTTCTCTCACTGATGTAAGCAAGCTGTTTCTTTTAAGTTTAAAGGTTTTAGGATATAAATAACTTGAAAAGTAGGTAATTCTATCTGTCCTTCAAGAGCATTTACAACTACTCCCAAAATTGGCAACTCTCACGCTGTGGGTTAAGACCCTTGCTACAGAAAAACTGGTGTGTCTGAACTCAGGACTGAGTTGATACGGCCCTGCTGAGTTCAGGTTTCCACTCGTGTCATGCCCCATCCCATTTCTCTGACCGACAAAATTGGGTGCTGTCGGAAATTGGGTTGGGACTTGAAGATCCTTCTGTTAAAAGGTCCATGGAGTCTCCACAACATGCAAAATCCAAGCTATTGACTACTGCTTCCAGACATGGAATGGGCAGAAGTCAAATTCTTCCGAATTTTGTGTGATATCCAAACAATTAGCACACCGTACTGATAATGTCCATTAATCTCACATAACATTCTAGGAACAAATTAAACTAACCCTGAGAACAGCGCCCCCCAGCAGTATAGGAGCAACAATGGACAGTTCACTGATCATGCAGATCACAGCTGGTTAATCTAGTCGCTTACATTATGCATGAAATTGAATACTGAACTAAATACTTTGGAGATCCTGATGATACATCCAATGCATTGGAATGCTGATATCATAACAATATACCGTATCAAACTACAAAATTAAAAAAAAGTGAAGATCTGTCAGAAGAGGGGAGACTAATTTGGTTAGGATTGTATTCAGTGGAGTTTAGAAGAGTGAGCGGGGATCTCATAGAAACTTATAGAATTCTAACATGATTAGACGGGTAGATTTCAGAAAGAATGGTGGGAGAGTCCAGAACTCAGGGTTACAGTTTGAAGATTAAATGTAAACCTTTTAAATTTGAGGTTAATAGAAATCTCTTCACCCAGAGAGTGGTGAGTGTGTGGAATTCACTACCAGAGAAAGTAATTGAGGCCAAAATGTGTGATTTTGAGAAGAAATTAGATATAGCTCTTGGGGTTAAGCTCAAGGGATATGGGAGGAAATCAGGATATTGAATTCAATGATCAGCCATGATCATGATGAAAGGTGTAGCAGGTTTGAAGGGCTGAATGGCCAACTCCTGCTTCTAATTTCTATGCAGAAGTTTGCCAAATATAATCCCAGGAACAGCAACTCAGAGTGAGTGACAGGCATTCACAAGCTGAAGCATCTCTCATATGCATGCTAAACACTGTATTTACCTGACAGCTGCTATGCCGACCTTTTGAGTGCTTATCAGTCTCAGACTGTAATCAGTCATCATGTATTTTTACTTCAAGGCTGGCCTTGATTTTACAGGTCACAGGGAGGATGACGGGAGAGTCTTCTCCCACGTCAGTGGGAAAGAGGTGAGTTGAACATTCTGTAATGAAAGGTTTGCTTGCCTTCTGTACAAAAATAGACATCTTATTACCACTATTACTCACAGTCAGTCACCGCACTGAGACCACAATCTCTCCCGGGTTGTTTTTTTTTATTTCTTTGCTAACTGTTGGGGTATCAGATCCTTGGATTCGGAGAAACCGACACCTACTGACTTGAGTGGGAGTGAAATTAGAAGTCAGAAACAACATGGGTAGAAATTAGCATGAAAGGATAACAAACCGATAGCTTGGCAGCTGCAATCAAAGCTCAAGGTGAATATGAAAGCACCTAAAGTGTTTAAGCAAGTTAAGAGGCTGCATGCAATCAGAAGGTGATAATCATGGAGGATTTAAATATCCCTGAGGAAAGATGTTTAAACCCAAGGACGTTGAAAGAGGAGGAAAGTATTTTTTAAAAAGCCAGTCAATAATGAACTGTTTCTTAGTAAGTTGAAGTGGGGAGCTTCTGCACTGTAACAATTCGGTGATATACTAGATTTTAAAACAGAAAATGTTGCAAGTCCGCAAAAAGTCTGCTGATATCTGAAAGACGAAGGGTTCACATCTTGATGGTGTTCCAGGCTTGTTTAGATAACCATGATCTTGCAACAGTCAGTTCTTTCTAGATTTTGCAAGTCAGTGGAAGGGGAGGAGGTGGAGGGGAGGGGGTGGTGGTCATGTTGTCTCAGAATTATAGAATCCTCACAGTGCAGATGGAGGCCATTCAGCCCATCGAGCCTGCACCAACAACAATCCCACCATGTCCAATCTCTGCTAATCCTCCTGACGCTAAGGGGCAATTCAGCACGGCCAATTCACCTAACCCACACATCTTTGGACTGTGGGAGGAAACCGGAGCACCCAGAAGAAACCCACGCAGACATGGGGAAAATGTGCAAACCCCTCTCGGAGCAGACAGGTGCAAGTGTCCTTCAGGCAGATGTTTGGCACACACCTGTCCCATGAGAGAGGTCACTCATGTTTCTGTCCTTCGCAGCCAACCATCCACCTTCCTCTTACTCCTGCAATGCTCCAGTTGCTCCTGAATGAGGCAGTTGACCTTTATATTATTATTGTTCCCTCTCCAGGAACCCAGGCTATTTTATGACACCTCAATCCCATTAGGAGACCCAGTGAGGATCAGTGAGCTTCAGCTCACCTCCTCCATCTGGAATGAGAGTGATAACTCTCAGCTATGTGGGTCCAGCCACAGGCCTGTCTTTAGTTTCATGTGCGGCAACAGGAGTTCCACCCTTGTGGTAGTGAGGGAACACTCCAAAACAATCAGGTTGCAGGATAACTAGTTCATGGGAATTCTGCCAGTTTTCTTTTTTGAGTTAAGAATTGCGTTGCCAGAAAAAAAATTCAAATCTGTGTTTTTTAAATCCCTTTTGCATTTCCTGTTTTTATTTTATAAAGCTTGCATTTCATTTCCTCCTTTTTGTTAGCTGAGATATTATTTAGTTTGGAACAATTTGTCAGTAACTTGGAGATAAGCAAAGACTTCTATTTTAGTGATTGATGTTCAGTTCAATTTGGTACTGCATTCTGCCTCCACACCAAGCAAGCTTCATGACCGGCCAGTCAGAAAAACAAACGACCTGAACTGGGAAATAGTTACCATGAGGCCCTGCAATAAAAAGTGGGCCAAGTGGCATCTATTTTCAGCGTGCTAACTGGCTTATGAAGCCCCCAAATGGCAAGTTGTAAGTGCACCTGCCCCCTCCCCCACCACAATGCTGAAGGCAAAACAGGGTGTCCTGGGCCTGTGCGTGAAGCTGGTCTTCAGGCCCTTTGCATTTGCCAGTAAGAGGCCTTAAAGTCTGTTTGAAGCCTCCCATTGCCATTGGTTTTCCCTGGTGCTGCATCAGATGCTTGACATAAAGCCAGACCATGTATCTACCTGCTACCGAAACAGTAAATAATTCAAATTTATTCATCTGAATTCTCCTCCCAGCTTACATGTTGATTTGATTTGATTTATTATTATCATATCTATTAGGATACAGTGAAAAGTATTGTTTCTTATATGCTATACAGACAGAGAATACCATACATGGAGGAGGAAAGGAGAGAGTACGGAATGTAGTGTAACAGTCATTCCTACAGAAAGATCAACTTATTGTGAAGTAGGGGCATTCAAAAGTCTGATGGCAGCAGGGAAGAAGCTGTTCTTGAGTCGGTTGGGATGTGTCCTCAGACTTTTGTATCTTTTTCCTGATGGAAGAAGGTGAAAGAGAGAATGTCCGGATGCGTGGAGTCCTTGATTATGCTGGCTACTTTTCCGAGATAGCAGGAAATGTATCCAGAGTCAATGGGTGGGAGAATAAGGAACGTGGGCTGCCATTCCTCTTCCCTGATTGCCACCGCTTCCCCCTTCTTCAGCGTCCTGTCTCCCTCTTTATTTCCCAGTCCTCCATCCTGCTTCCGATCCCTCACCTAACTGGTGGCCCATTGTGGGGTGAGGACCTGCTTTGCTCTTCCTTTACCCTTCACCAGCTAGATGTTCTTGCCACGCTAGCTCCATTAAAAAGGGGCCTGACGCTCCTGGCCAGGAAGGTCTTGGGCCTCACAAGTAGACAATGTATGTGACACCTAAAAATGTGCTAAGATTCTACCCCCATCTCTTTCAAACAACTCTTTTTGAACAGGGCGCAGTGACTATCATGTAAAACTGAACATTGCTTCTGAGGGTGGAACCAACCCTTTTCCCAAGACCCAGTCAGAGTTTCCTGCCAAAAGTAATAAAGGGTTTTGAAAATAATAGCAATATTGATAATTAAGTTTCCAATGCAGTAGGAAACATGAAGATTGCTTGTGGTAATGTCACTCCTATTATCATAGAAACCTGACAGTGCAGAAGGAGGCCATTCTGCCCATTGAGCATGCACCAATAACACTCTCTCCCTGGCCCCATCCCAGCCCCCTGACACTAAGCAGCAATTTACTCTGTCCAATCCCCCTAACCAAAACATCTTTGGACTGTGGGAGGAAACTGGAACACCCAGAGGAATCCCGTGCAGACATGGAGAGAATGTGCAAACTCCACACAGTCATCCAAGGCCGAATTGAACTCAGGCCCCTGGCGCTGTGAGGCAGCAGTGCTAACCACTGTGCTACCATGCCGCCCATTATGGGAAAGGTCTTACCCATTCATCTCATGGTTATTCAGAAGGTGACGGATATGCCAGTAAATCATCGGTATTTTTGGAAAGTCTATATGAAGGGAACATGCTACACAACTCAGATTGGGCAGGAGGTTTTTGCCATCGATATCACACTCAGGAAGGCCACGTCATCCCTCACTTCATTACTAATGAGATTGGGTACACTCAGTCTCCTTTGTTGCAACAGCGGGGTGTAGGGAAACACAATATGAGTCACCACAGTTTCACAATGACACTTCCACAGCACAGTAAATTATCATTTAAAACATGCTTCATGGGATGCTTTTAAGGGCCTCCACTTACTTCTGCCGTGAATTTTTCCTGTTGATTGTCCTGCTGAGTAGCGGGTTCGAAGATTATTAACCTTCTTGTAGTATGGTTCAAAGTGATATTAAAATGATACATTTAACTGGTGACTAAATGTTCTGTCTTTCTCACTGCTGCTGTTTCCAATTGGCCCAATGATCACATTTCATTGTGGAATTGAGGGCTTTTTTTTAAGGGTGCAGGGAAATGCAACTTTACAATAGGTACATTCACTAATTGATTACACAATATTCATTGCCCCCTAAAAGATGATGAAAACAATTGGTTGATGTTGGATAGAAACAGAAGTGTTTTGCATTCCACAGGCATACTCTCCCCTGGAAATCTGAGGGAAGAAAATTGCTAAGGTCCTGAAAATTATATTTCGGGGCTCTATGTAGTAAGCTGGAGGACTGGACAATGTAGTGCGCATTATTAGAATCGCCTCAGTGCAGAAGGATGCCATTCGGCCCATCGAGGCTGCACCGACACCAGTCCCAACCACGTCCTATCTCCTAACCCCATGTATTTACCCTGCTGGTTCCTCAACACCAAGGGGTAATTGAGCATGGCCAATCAACCAAATCTGCACATTTTTGGACTGTGGGAGGCAATCAAAGCACCCGGAGGATACCTGAAGAAAAGGAAATAGAGCCCATCCAGTTAACTGCAATAAGTACATGAAATTATGAAAGATGGGACAGACTGTTTCCAGGAAGTTGAGAGTTCTAAATCAACGTGAAGAAAGGATAAAATGGAAGAAATATAGTATAGGAGAAGTGGGTTCATATAGAGAGCTGTGCAGCTGTGGAATTCACTTCTACACATTGATTTTCTGGTGGTGCGCTCCTCAAGACTGGAAAATCCCACCCCAAGGTTAGCAGACATTTGCATGTTCCTGTCTCGCCTGCGACAGTTCATGTAATGGACAGGACAGGAAAATTCTGCCCCTAGAGTTTGTCATCAAAATAGAAATTGAAGACGAAATGAAGAAAGGAGAGAAGGCTCACAGGATACTTATACTTTATTAACCGCTTCCTGTACTTTTAATAACTTATATACACCAAGGTCTCTCTGTTCCTGCACTCGCTTTACAATTGTTGCTTTTAATTGATATTGGAGGTGATTCTCCCATCCCACTGTGCCAAAAAGTTAGTAAAAAGTCTGACAACACCAGGTTTAAGTCCAACCGATTTATTTGATAGTAAACTCACTAGCTTTCGGGGTTAGTCCCTTTGTCAGGTGGATGGAGAGTTCTGGCCTCAGACAGAGCATATAAAGCACAGACAGTTTACAGATTACTGATTAGAATGCAAATCTTTACACCTAACCTGCTGTTCAAGTCTTAAAGTGGCTGACAAATGTTGTCAGACTTTTTACTGTGTTTACCCCAGTCCTACGCCGGCATATCCACATCATGACTACTACCAAAAAGTTAGCGCAGTGGGCCGGGAGATTCCAGTGGCACCTGATTTGCCGGATCTGTGCTGGATGTCCTGCTCCAATGGCCTCTCCCAGTGCCGGATTTCCAATGGCCCCAGCTCCTCACCGGAAATCAGTGGGAAGGCGCATAAATTATTTAAATAAAATTATTTTAAAAATGATTTAAATACAGTAAGAAGTCTTGCAACACCAGGTTAAAGTCCAGCAGATTTATTTGGTATCACGAGCTTTCAGAGCACTGCTCCTTCATCACGTGAGGTTCCGGAAGCTCCTAATACCAAATAAACCTGTTGGACTTTAGCTTGGTGTTGTGAGACTTCTCAATGTGTCTACACCAATCCAATACCGGCATCTCCATATCTGATTTTAAATACAATTAGGAGGCTTGGGGCCCACTAGCATCTCCTCCCCACCCGCCCGCCAGAGTGGTTCACTCCAACGGGGATTACTATAGCTCCCCACTTTTGAGAATTATCAGCCTGACCCCACTGGAGTGAAGGAGGATCATTTGGGGCCAGCAGAGGGTCAGGCAGTGGAGGGGGTGGTGCTACCTGGTATCCAGGTGCCCAGGGCTACCTTGACACTGCCCGTTGGACATGGGGAAGTGCCTAGGGGCAGGGCCTAATAGGACAGGGCTTGGTGGGGGAATGGCCTAATAGGGGGCGATCAGTAGGGATGTGGGGAACCTTGGGGGGGGGGGGTGGGTGGCAGATCAGGGCTGCGGGGGTGGGGTTGAGGCTGGGCCCAGGCACACTTCGGGCACCAGCGATTGGACCATGGGAAGGGGAAAGGGCCAGCTTTGCGGGGATTGTGGAGCTGGCCAGCAATTGGGAGTCCAGCAGACAGGGGCCACTGTGCATGCACTGATCTCAATATTGGCCGATCAGTGCATGCGCAGTGGCCCACTCAGCGCTATGCTGCCGGCCTTCTCGATGGGAATACTGAATACTAATTTCTGGAGTGAATCACACTCATGCATTCAGCCGTGCAAATATTGTGGAAGATTCTTTTCCCCATGAAAAAAAGAGCATGATTTATTCCACTTTTCACACAAATTCAGCATTTAGAATTTTTTGGGAAAATCGTCCCCATTGAATCTCCTTGTTCTTTCTATGAAAATGAATCACTTCCCAGTTCTCTGCATTGAGAATGGATTTGTCCATCCATTCCACCATCTTGTCTGTACTTTTTGGAAGCTTTACATTATCCTCCTCATAGTTCACAATTTTTCCGAGTTTTGTATCATCCAGAAACTTTGAAACTGTGCCCTTCACACCACGATCTAGGTCATTTCATATATCAGCAAAAGCAATCATTCCAACACAGATCCCCAGGGAACTCCAGTACAGACCTTCCTCCAGCTCAACAAAAAACATCCACTAAATACTACCCTCTCTTTCTTGTCACCCTAACCAATTTTGTATCCATGTTGCTAATGTCTCTTTATTTCTATGGGCTATAATTTTGTTCACAGGTCAGTTGCATTGTATCAAATGCATTCTGGAAATCCATGTACACTACACCAACAGCATTGTCCTCATCAACTCTCTGTTACATCTTCAAAAAGCTCTAGCAAGTTAGTTAAACGTGATTTCCCCTTAAGAAATCCATGCTGGTTTTCTTTAACTAGCCCACGTGACTATTAATTTTGTCCTGAGTTATTGGTTTTGAAAATTTCCCCACCACTAAAGGTAAACTGACCTGCCTGTAGTCACAAGGTTGTACTTACATTAGCTGCCAGTTTCTCTTCATACTCTCTTTTTGCTTCTCGTATTTGCTTCTTCACCTCCCCTCTGAACCTTCTGCATTCAGCCTAGTTCTCAACTGTATTTTCCACCGGACTGTGGTCTTAATTTCCACCTCCTTTGTCATTCTGGGAGCTCTGGATTTGTTTGCCCTACTTTTCCTTTTCAAGGCAATGTATCCTGACTTTGCACAAATTAGATCTTCATTGGGGGTAGCCCATTGATCAGCTCCTGTTTTTCCTGCCAACCTTTGACTCCAATTTATTTGGTCCAGATCCCTTCTTATCCCATTGAAATTGACTTTCCTCCGATTAATTTCTCTTATTCTGGATTGCTCTTTTTTTCCTTTTCCATTGTCAGTCGAAACTTTATGGCATAATGATCACTGTTGCCTAAATACCCTCCTACCAATACTTGATCTACTTGGCCCACGTCATCTCCAAGAACCAGGTTTCACGGTGCTTCCCTCCTTGTTGGACTGGAAACATACTGCAGAAAACAGTTTTCCTGAACACACTCTAGAAACTCTTGACTCTCTCTGCTCTTCACTCTTACATGCCAGCATCACTGGGCTAGTCATCCAGAAAACCAATGTAATTTTCCAAGGGTTTGGTTTTGAATCCCACCACAGTAGATGGTGAAATTTGAATTCAATAAAATGACCATGAAACCATTGTTGATTGTTATAAAAACCCATCTGATTCACTAATATCCTTTAGAGAAGGGAATCTGTCACCCTTATTGGTCTAGACTGCAAGTGACTCCAGCGCCTTAATGATGCAATTGACTCTGAGATGGCCTTGCAAGCCACTCAAATCAAGAGCAATAAGGGAAGGATAGTGAGTGATGGCCCATCTCCTCATTATGAATCTTCTATACCTTTTGCATTTCTCTGTCATTTCCTTGCAGGTTTGTTCCTCTCTATCCTTCCCACTTAGTTGGTAGCCTTTGTGATCGGGGTACCCTTGAAAAATAGCATCCTGATCATTAAAGAGTCAGTCTTGCCAGCGTCTTTAGGTCCCAAGCTAAATGAAAATGTGGAAGAATTCAGTGACAATCTCCCCAGGCTCTGAAAAAATTTCTAAGCATGGTGGCATTGTGAACTGAATTGCCCCAACCCACCCAGTGAGAATCTCACTGGTTTTCCCGCTGGGGACAACAAAGAAACCTTTTGGGAGAATTCCACCCAATGTTTTGAGTCCATTTAATTTCTTCAGAACAAAATCGCTGCCCGCTTTACATCAAAATCATTGACCCTCCCCTTCCCAAATTGAGTGGAATTCAGTGCTAGTGATTTCAAGGCAAATCTTGGCTATTGAGTGACTGTGGGCTTTGGCAATCAATTTGCACTCCACAATATCAACACTGGTGTGAACCAAAACCATTTTACTACAACGCTAAAATCAGTGTAAATTTACTCAGAAACATCCAGTGCCAAATACTTTATTAATTTTCTCTGAAGTTTAATTACTCAAAATGGAATTAAAAATGTAGATGAGGAATGTTGCAATAACACAAGTGCCAGACTTCAAACAAGAAAGAACACCAATATCAGCATTTCCCAAGGCAACAACAAGCTCGATCCAACACCATGCATATTTAATTGGTTGTTCTCACCAATACAAGGTGCTAGTAGCTTCAAAGGTGTGACAAGTATGAACATGTTGAGAAAAAAATAGCTACAGAAATGTTATAAAAAAGAAGTTGGCATATGTTTAATAACTACCCCAATCTCTTCTTTTTTTATTGCAGTTGATAGATTTTATTTCAAGGTAAACTTTATGCTAAACAGACCTGTTCAGAGTGGATGAAATATTGGACTTCTTTGATTTATTTTTACATACCTGAATTTTATCAACTAGTCTACTTAGATCCAGCGAACCAGACAAGACTTGTGCAGACAAACAAAAGAATGCTTAGTTTTTTAAAGATCTTTATCTTCACCGTTGGTAAAGGGGCTGAATTTTCTCGCAGTTTCTCCAACTGTACTGTGTTACTTTGGTGGAAGTTTAACAGAAATCCCACTTGGTGAGGCATGTAAAATTTAAAGTTTTAAAGTTTAAGTTTATTTATTAGTGTCACAAGTAGGCTTATATTAACACTGCAATAAAGTTACTGTGGAAATTCCCAAGTTGTCACACTCCGGCGCCTGTTCGGCTACACTGAGGGAGAATTTAGCATGGTCGATGCACCTAACCAGTATGTCTTTTAGGCTGTGGGAGGAAACCCACACAGACACAGGGAGAATGCGCAGGCCCAAGCTGGGGATTCAAACCTGGGACCCTGGTGCTCTGAGGCAGCAGTGTTAAAGGTTAAAGTTTATTTATTAGTGACACAAGTAGGCTTACGTCAACACTGCAGTGAAGTTGCTGTAAAATCCCCTAGTTGCCACACTTCGGTGCCTGTTTGGGTACACTAAGGAAGAATTTAGGGGACGGTGCCCCTGTGCCCGTCCCCTGTTTGTTCAACGTCTGTAGTTACAGCAGTAAAGTCAGAGAAATCCTAAGATAATGTCTGGTAAAATGCATTTGCTTTTCTAAATGCTGGTCAGTTAAGAGATCTGTGAATCATCATGATTATCAGTGCACTGGCAAAGGGAAATAAATACTTGCATTTAAATAGCGCCATGTTACATTTCTCACAAAGATCTTGAAGCTCTTCACACACAGCGAGCTATTTTGAAACACAGTGACATGTGGGCAGCCATTTGGCATATGCCAAAATCCACAAAAGGCAATGAGATAAATGATAGCAAATGTATTTCTGATAGCGATGTGCTGATAACATTCCTATGACAATGAACGTATTTTTTTAGATTCAAAATGTGAGCTGTGCACTATGAAAATTTAAGAATTCCCATAAATACCACAGGTATTACAGAAGTGGAGTTTTGTCAATCTTCTGAGCCTCCACATTTTTGCAGTCGGAAAACATTGCAGATAAAATATTTGCTCGGGATATGATCAAACATGACTTACTGGAAGAAGGAAAAGTTCTAAAAGTAAAGTTTATTTATTAGCGTCACAAGTAGGCTTACATTAACATTGCAATGAAGTTACTGTCAAAATCACTTGGTTGCTGCACTCTGGCGCCTGTTCGGCTCCACTGAGGGGGAATTTAGCGTGGTGAATGCTTCTAACCAGCACATCTTTCGGACCGTGAGAGGAAACCCATGCAGACATGGGGAGAACATGCAGATTCCACACAGACAGTGGCCCAAGCCAGGAATCGAATCTGGGCCCCTGGCGCTGTGAGGGAGCAGTGCTAGCCACCGTGCCACTCTGTAAAAGTTTTCATAGACAAAACAACAGGAGGATTGTTGCACATAGAAATACAGTCATCCACTAAACGGACAAATTTTACAAACAGCAAAATCTCTCCATGTAGCATCTGCATAGTCCAAGCATTGGTTTGTGTCATGCCGAGACATAATTATGGGGAAAGGGGAGCCCCAATTACTACCTCAGCCAGGGTGGGAATTCAACCCGTATTACTGGCCATCTAGTCAGTTGAGCTAGCCAACAACGTAGACAGAATACACTAACCGATGCATGGTGTAAGGTCAGTGGGCATTGAGATATTCGGGGGGGAAAAGGTGTACTCTGGACAATAAAGGGGATGAAGCCCCTTACGGGAATGAACAGTGATACTGAATCTGCCTCAGTATAAAAGCCCCAAAGCATGAGACAAAATGATTGAAATGTCAGGAACCAGAGAAGATTATTTTCAAAGCTGGCAAATTCTTAATAATTTAATAGAGGATGGGAAAAACATGAAAGTGAGAAAGAAGTGGGAAAACGCAGATATTTGGGATTGACCGAGGAACAGGCAATGAAGTATAAGGACATAAGAGAATGATAGGAGGCCAGATAAAGGAAAACAAAAGTGTTTAAAAGAATAGATACGATAGTGAGTTTTAAAGGGCATCTGGACAAATACATGAATAGGATGGGAATAGAGGGATACGATCCCCAGAAGGGTAGGGGACTTTAGTTCAGTCAGGCAGCATGGTCAATACAGGCTTGGGGGGCCAAAGGGCCTGTTCCTGTGCTGTAATTTTCTTTGTTCTATGTTATTAACCCATCAAACAAGGCCCATTCAAATGACTGTGGCATATTCGTGCTGCCACTGAGGCTGCCATTGATGTAAGATATGGAAAGCTGGTCATCTCTCTGACTCTCTGAAGACTTCCCTGTTGATCATCTAATTTTCCTTGGGTTCTAGCTTTCGCTGTGTTGATATGCAACAGGTTAAGTAAAATGGTTGCAAGGTTAATCAATGATGAAGTTGCTCCAGGCTGTTGCATCTCTAAGGTTCTCATACATCCTTTAGGGAGAGAAATCTGCCGTCCTTCCCTGGCCTGGCCTACATGTGGCTCCTGTGGTTGATTCTCAACTGCTCTCTGAACAAGGGCAATTAGGGATGGGCAATAAATGCTGGCCAGCCAGCAATGCCCAGGACCCAACACCAATGAATTAAAAAAAGCACCTCTTCCGATCCAATTACACAAACGATGCTCCCACAGATTTGAGAGGCATGTTGAGTCACTGGCCATGAATGGGGAAAAGGTTCCACTCAATTTCATTTCCACTGGTCAAGCAGGACGCCCAGCATTTTGAGGAGGAAGTCAATGTCCAGAATTCTCTGAGAAAAATGCTAAAGAGGGGGCCAGAGAATTTCACCCCTTACGTCCTCTTTCCCAAGAGTTAGTTCTTAACAAAAGTTAGCTTTTTAACAATTTTGTTTTCCCTTCTCTGGCCTCCCACCATTCTGTTACGTCCTTATACTTTATTCCCCGTCCCTCAGTCAATCCCAAATGTCTGCGTTTTCCCACTTTTTTCTCACTTCCATGTTTCCCCCATCCTCTCTTAAATTATCAAGAATTTGCCAGTGTTGAAAATAATCCTATCTGAGACAGCTTGAGTATGGCTGAAATCAGATAAATATCAAGTGACATCTCCACCCATTTCGTGAGTAATAATATCTCTTTGTCATCTTCCAATAATACTGTTCAAATTCTGACATTTGTCATGTTCTCCAACTCAGAATTTAATTAAATGTGGCTGGTACTGTATGGTTACCAAGTAAAATGCATTTCTTTTCATACATGAGAAAATGTTGCCCAGTCAGGCAAAATACATTTCACTTGACTGAGTTACCTGTTGAAGGAAGGGCAACCTTCGATGAATGGTACTGTGGTTGATGTCATGGATATGAACTGTTAGCTGGGGCTTTATATACCCCTGATCATGGAATTATTAGCAAAATCTGAGGTCATGGAATCACTGTAGCGCAGAAGGAGGACATTCAGCCCATCAACCCTGCACCGACATGCATCCCATCCAGGCCCCAACCCAATAACCCCATGTATTTACCCCGACTAAGGGGTTAACTAAGATGGCTAATTAACCTAATCTACATGGCTTTGGAGTATGGGAGGAAACCAGAGAACCTGGAGGAAATCCACGCAGACATGGGGAGAACTCCACGCAGACAGTCATTCGAGGCCGCAATTGAACCAGGGTGCCAGACACTGTGAGGCCGCAGTGGTAATCACTGTGCCACCGTGCTGTCCATGGGATTAAAGGGTCAGGGAGTGTATCGATCCAAAATCGGCTAAGGGACAGAAAGCAGAGAGCAGAAATGAACCATTGCAGTAATGCTCCCCAGGGGTCAGTGTTGAGATGACAGCTATTTGTTGTACATTAATGACATTGATTCAGATGCCTGGGGCATAATTTCAAAGTCGGTGGGTGGCATGAAACTTAGAAACATGGTGAACAGCAAAGTCGATAGTAAGAGTTTCAGGAGGATTTAGACTGATGGCAGATTTATGGGACATGAAACTTAATGCAGAAAATAATTCATGGTGGTAGGAAGAATGTGGAAAGGCAATGGCCTCACAGTAATATCGCTAGACTATTAATCCAGAATGATGTTCTGGGGACCCAGATTCGAATCCCGCCATGGCAAGTGGTGGAATTTGAATTCAATTAAAAATATCTGAAATTAAGAATCTACTGGTGACAATGAAACAATTGTCAATCGTCAGAAAAGCCCATCTAGTTCACAAATGTCCTTTAGGGAAGGAAATCTGCCATCCTTATCTGGTCTGGCTTACATGTGAGTCCAGAGTCAGAGCAATGTGGTTGACTTTCAACTGCCCTTGGGCAAATAGGGGTTGATAGTAAATGCTGGTCTGTCAGTGACACCCATGTCGGTTAAATGAATGAATAAAAACAAACTTGACAATATATTTTAAAGGGGATGCTTCAATACCAAGACCTGGGGATAAGCAATCACAAGTCTCTGAAGCTGACAGGATAAGTTGAGAAGGATGTCATAATGGTATATGGGATTTTTCACTTTATAGGGAATAAAATAAAGGAAAGACTAATATTTATAAATATAGTGCCTTTCATGACTTTCAAAGTGCTTTATATCCATTGAAGTACTTTTGAAGTGTAGTCACTGTTGTGATGTGGAAAACATAGCAACCAGGTTGGTGTACAGCAAACAACCACCAACAGGAATATAACAATGACTAGATAATCTAGTTTAATGACGTTTTAGGGATAAATATTGACCAAGGATAACTCTACTTTGAAATAGTGCAATGGGATCTTTCACTTTCACACAAGGAGTTTAAGTTTTAAATTTACATTTATTTATTAATGTTACAAGTAAGCTTACATTAACACGGCAGTGAAGTTACTGTGAAAATCCCCGAGACGCCACACTCCAGCGCCTGTTTGGGTACACTGAGAGAGATTTTAGCATGGCCAATGCACTTAACCAGCAAGACTGTGGGAGGAAACCGGAGCACCTGGAGGAAACCCACGCAGACTTGGGGAGGACGTGCAGATTCTGCACAGACAGTGACCCAAACCGGGAATCGAACCTGGCATTGTGAGGCAACAGGGCTAACCACTGTGCCATGGTGCCGCACAAGGTGTTAAGCTGAGACACATGGGGCCTCAGCTTAACATTTGATCTGAAAGACGGCACCTACCAGCACTGTCAGTTGTAGGGTATAATTAATATAATAGATTGAACAGCGCCCTGCCCTTTCCCAATGTAATGGGCCCATGTAGCTTCTGATGCAGACATGACAAGAACTTTCTGTTCCCTGCTGATTTGCATAATGGCTAAATGCACTGCTGAATAGCTACATGTCTCAGCAAGGGACCCAAATGTGTGTGGTGCTAGCCCTATTTAAAGTCGTTTATAGGTAAGTTACATTCTGGCTGGGACAGTTTGCAGAATAAACTGTGAGTGAGAAGAACACTGAATTACGCTGCACAAGACAGAACATATGCTGCAATGTCCACTGACACAGCTTTGGGCCTCTCAGATAGGGTTTGATTTGATTTGGTTTATTATTATCACATGTTTTAGCATGCAGAGAGAAGTATTGTTTCTTGCATGCTGTACAGACAAAGCATACCGTTCATAGAGAGGGAAATGAGAGAGTGCAAAATGTAGTGTTACAGTTCTAGCGAGGGTGTAGAGAAAGATCAACTGAATGCAGGTGGGTCCATTCGAAAGTCTGATGGCAACAGGAAAGATTGTTATTGCGTTGGTTGGTACGTGATCTCAGACTTTTGTATTTTTTTCCCGATGGAAGAAGATGGAAGAGAGAATGTCCTGGATACGTGGAGTCCTTAATTATGCTGGCTGCTTTGTCGAGGCAGTGGGAAGTGTAGACAGAGTCAATGGATGGGAGGTTGGTTTGCGTGATGGATTGGGCTACATTCACAACATTTTGTAGTTTTTTGCATTCTTGGGCAGAGCAGGAGCCATACCAAGCTGTGATACAACCAGAAAGAATTCTTTCTATGGTGCATCTTTAAAAGTTGGTGAGAACTGTAGCTGACATGCTAAATTTCTTTAGTCTTCTGAGAAAGTAGAGGCGTTGGTGAGCTTTCTTAATTATATTTTTGGCATGGGGAGACCAGGACAGATGGTTGGTGGTCTGGATACCTAAGAACCTGAAGTTCTTGACCCTTCATTCCTGTTGATGTAGACAGGGACATGTTCACCTTTACGCTTCCTGAAGTAGATGACAATCTCCTTCATTTTGTTGATATTGAGGGAGAGATTATTGTTGCCGCACCAGTTCACCAGATTCTCTATCTCATTCCTGTACTCTGTCTCATCATTGTTTGAGATCTGATCCACTATGGTGGTGCTGTCAGCAAACTTGAAAATCGAATTAGAGGGGAATTTGGCCACACAGTCATAGGTGCATAAGGAGTATAGTAGGGAGCTGAGAACATAGCCTTGTGGGCACCAATGTTGAGGATGATCGTGGAGGAGGTGTTGTCGCCTATCCTTATTGATTGTGGTCTGTGAAGTTCAGGATCTAGTCACAAAGGGAGGAGCCGAATCTCAGGCCATAGAGATTGGAGATGAGTTTTGTAGGAATAATGGTGTTGAAGGCTGAGCTGTCATCAATAAATAAGAATCTGACATAGGTGTCCTTGTTATCTACATGTTCCAGGGTTGAGTGCAGGGCCAGGGAGATGCCGTCTGCTGTGGACCTATTGTGGCGGATAGGAGGAAAAAGGTCTTCTATTGACATAGGACCAGGGGCCCTGCACACAAAATATATGAAGGTAGTGAAGGAGCAGATAGTCATGGAGCTCAATGTCAAACATCAAACCCAATGGACATGGATACAATGCTGCAGAGTTCAATGAACTCACACAAATGGTTCAGGTCAATTAATTCATTTTCAAATATTCTTTAATCTCCTCCAACCTTAACACCCATATCTCCCCATTCTTCTTGACACCAGTCTCTTTTGCATCAATTTTCTCTTTAATTCATCAGCATTCCTTAAGCTGCCTGTACCCCATGTTCCCGAATTCTCCCCTACACCCATCTCCTCGTCCTCATTTCCAATATGTACTCAAACTCATCTGTTTAATGAAGCTTTCTGTTGATTGTCTATCTGAATTATTATAGCTCTGTTGAATATTGCTGAGAGGTTTTATCTGAGTTGCAGTGTAATGGTAGGAGTGTAACAAAACGCTGAGTAACCTCATTTGCAGATCCTCTCAAACAAACAACATTTTCCTCATAATGCAAGATCCTCTGCATCAGTGGTTCTCAGACATTTTTCGGTTGAGGGACCTCTTTTTAAAATGCTTGGGAATGATGAATCTGTCTCTAATTATTACATCCTTATGCCTCACACTGATCTGCTAAAGGAACTTGCCAGAGCTGTTCAATGTAATGAACATTGAAGTGAAAACTTTTACCTAAATGAAGCCCAGTCCATCACGCAAAAGCCATTGACTCTATTTACACTTCCTGCTGTCTCGGCAAGCAGCCAGCATAATCCAAAGACCCTACGCACACCGTACATTCTCTCTTCCATCTTTTTCTGTCAGGAAAAAATACAAAAGTCTGAGATCATGTGACTCAAGTGAGATCACGTGAGATCCAGAAAACTCAAGAACAGCTTCTTCCCTGCTGCCATCAGACTTTTGAATGGATGTATCACATATTAAGCTGCTCTTTCTCTGCACTCTAGCCAAGACTGTATTCTGCACCAACTTCACTCCTTCTCCCCTATGAACAGTGTGCTTCGTATAGTGTGCCAGAAATAATACTTTTCACTGTTGGGGCGACATGGTGGCACAGTAGTTAGCTCTGCTGCCTCACAGTGCCAGGGTTCGATTCCCAGCTTGGGTGACTGTCTGTGTAGAGTCTGCACATTCTCCCCGTGTCCGTGTGGATTTCCTCCGGGTGTTCTGGTTTCCTCCCACATTCCAAAAGATGTGCAGGTTAGGTTGATTGGCCACGCAAAATTGCCCCTTAGTGTCAGGGGTTAGCAGGTTAGGAAGTGGGATTATGGGGATAGGGATTGTGATCGGTGCAGACACGTTGGTCCAAATGGCCTCTTTCTGGGATTTTATGACACCATATCCCGATACATGTGACAATAATAAATCAAATCAAATCAAAACCTGGAAGGGAGCCCCACTGGTTCAGCATCATCTGACGACACCTTCCTGCTATTCCTGGTGTGGGATTAGGGTAGGTGGCTTCTGTGGGAATCTGGGATCATTTTAAGAGTAACCTTTCCCCACCACCTAGTCACTGCACAGTTGCTGATGCTTTCAGAGATTTTTGTCCTTCCTCCTTGAAATTTTCTTACTAGGTTTTTCAGGCAGCGTTTATGCAATAATAAATATTATGACACAGAATGAAAAGGAACAAAGTCTCACTTGACAAAAGATTCTGTAATATTGTAAGACATCTTTCAGTACTGCGTTACTGTGAACTGAACTATGCAGTGGGATTATAAATGCAAAAGCAACCATTATTTAAATATAACAAATTGTACTTATTCCCAATTAGATGCAATATTATTAACATATTGTCACAGGTGTTACCAGAATAGCTGTTATCCCTTTCATGAAACCCATCATGCCAAATGTCATGTTTCACGACAAACCTCCGAGGAAATATATAGTTTGTAAGCAGGTAAAATGTGGTGTTTTGCGGGTCTTGGCTAAATTGCTATTGTAGTTTACCAGCTTTGATGCCAGAAGCCTTGTCGTATCTGCAGTAGTGAATGTTATCAGAAAAGTTCTAAATTTAGTGGGCGGAACTCTCCCATGCCCCCATTGACGGGTTCAATGGTGGGCAGGGCAGAATTGGGTGGATGGCCCAAAAAATGTTATCGTGAATTTACAGTGGGATCACTGGTGCCTGCCATGATGGATCGGAAAACTCATTCACAAAACCCAATGGAGGCTAGTCTGCAACCCATTTACATCTCCTAACTGGATACAGATAAAGGCCTGATCACACGCGCCCGATTCTCTGTGGCGATCACAGAAAAGCACATTGTTCTAGATGCACTTTGCACCAATGTGGCATTTTTCATAGTATCATAGAATCCTACAGGACAGCAGGAGGCCATTCGGCCCATTGAGTCTGCACTGACCACAACCTCACCCAGCCCCTATCCCCATGACCCCATGCATTTACCTAGCTAGTCCCTCTGACACTAAGGGCCAATTTGGCATGGCCCATCCATCTAACCTGCATATTTTTGGACTGTGGGAGGCAACTGAAGCACCCAGAGGAAATCTATGCAGACACGGGGAGATTGTGCAAACTTCAAACAGACAGTGACCCAAGCCGAGAATAGAACCTGATTCCCTGGTGCTGTGAGGCAGCAGTGTTAACCACTGTGCCACCGCTAGATGTTGGGATTCGCCTGACCAAAGCTTGGGGCAGCCATTGGAGTTCAGGAAGGAGGACAACAGCCGCCCCAGACCTTGGGCACCACAGCAGTGGGTGTGGGGAGCACCTAAAGGTGGACCTTCCAGATTAAGTGTCCTGAAAGGGGTCCATCTTCCAGCCTCAGAATTTTGCTGAAGATCCATTTTCTTAAGACGTCCATCTTCAGTTCTTGGAATGCTCCCGGAGATCTATCTTCATTTTCAGGTGGTCCACCATCTTTCTTCGATAGTGGATCAGTGAGGTTGGGCACCTTTTCAATATGGCACCCAGACACGATGATGAACAATGCACCATCAGGCCTACCCCACCACGGACTACAAAGCAAAACATCCCGGTGAATAATTAATGAGGACTGAAGAATTGGCATGTTTTCCCACCACCCTCTGGTAACTGGAAACATTCCGCGTTCCCATACACGACAAGGGGACTTAGCTTGGAATTCTTCAACCTCGCCCATGGCTGGGATTCTCCAGTCCCACTGCTGCAAGCGCCAAAATTCTCCATTCTTGCTGGCAGCGGTAGCTGGCGTGCGAGACTAGAGAAATCCGGCCTCAGTCCCCAGATGGAAGAATTCCGCCCAGTGTTTCCTGGGAACTTTATGAAGCAGTGGCAGCATCCAGGATGGATTGTAAAGGGCAGACTGAATTAATTCCATTAGCATCTCCAATGCAAGAAACACCACATTTGATGCTTTAATTTTTTTTTATTTGTCGCTGGCTGGCCACCATTTATTGCCCATCCCTAGTTGCCCAAGAGCAGTTGAGAGTCAATCATATTGCTGTGACTCTGGAGTCACATGTCGGCCAGGCTGGGTAAGGATGGCAGATTTCCTTCCCTACAGGACATCAGTGAACCAGATGGGCCTGTCCAACAATCGACAATGGTTTCATGGGTCATCAGTAGGTTCTTAACTCTAGATATTTTTTATTGAATTCAAATTCCTCCATATATCGTGGTGGGATTCCCAGAACATTAGGCGAGTTTCTGGATTAATAGTCTAGCAATAATACCACGAGGCCATCAGCTCCCCTTAATATATGATGGTGAAGTAAGGTCTCACGTATTTGAGACAAGATTTGGACGTTTGGAAACTAACTTAAACCAGCCTTGTTTAGACTTTTCAGATTGTAAATTTAAATCTATATGTGATGTATGTGTGTATATAGTATGTTGGGGTTAGGGATGTGCACAGCCCCTTTATGAGTACAGATTAGACACCCCTGGCCAATTAGTCCTGCCCAATATGGAACACTATTGGGCAGTTTTAGACCTGACTGTGAATGAGCGCACATCTTCAATAAAGAACTCCCAGTATTGAAGCATTCAAGCCTACTTCATCATTCTTTATGCACCCTTAGTCCATAGGGGCAAACATAATACTATAATCATAGCTTTTAACAACAATTATATAGGTCAGATCACCTTTTCCTTCATGTGGTCCACTAGACCTTCATCAAAAGCAATTGCGGACCATAATGTATGCAAGACGTTTTAAACATTATTTTTTTCACAGCCTAAGGCTGACAGGGGTCAAACTAATATAAATCTGGGTATTAAAAGCACAGCTATTTTGAATAGTTTATGCTGCACATTTATTAATGCATTGCACTATTCACAGCTCATTTATCTGCAACAGGTCTACCAGTTGAGACTGATAACACCTATCTAATGAGAAGGCTGACGCTATTTCACAGATAACAAGCAGTGGTGCTGGAATTTTACCGCCTCTTCCGTCCCGATTCCAAGGCAGGAGAGGCTTGCAGAACGGAATTCTCTATTAGCCTCGGGCGGGATTTTACGAGCCCGTGTGAGGTGATAAAATCCTGCCCAGATGTCAGCTTCCAGGGATGGAAGTCGCAATCCATGATCTGGTTCAACGTTAAGTTTCTTCTGATATTTGGTCTTCAATGTGACAAGCCCCGAAAATCCAGCAAAGGTAGGTTGGAGGAAAAGACATGAGAAACCTTACTGCCTTGTCAGACAGTATTGGATATTCTGAAGCAAACTTAAGCCAAAAGTCAGACAGATATTTCTGAGAAAAATCCAGCATTAAAGCAATGTCACAGGGCAGTTCCACAAGGCTGGCTTGCTCTCTCGAGGTCTGGCTTACGAGAATGTTGGGTAGCATGGTAACACTGTGCTGCCTTACAGCTCCAGGGATTTGGGTTCAATTCCTGGCTTGGGTCACTGTCTGTATGCAGTTTGCATGTTCTCCCCATGTCTGCATGGATTACTCTGGGTGCTTCAGTTTCCTCCTACAGCCCAAAGATGTGCAGGTTAGGTTGATTGGACATGCTAAATTGCCCCTTAGTGTCCAGGGATGCATAAGTTAGAGGGATCAGCGGAGTGAATATGTGTAGTTATGGGGATGGGGCCTGGGTGGGATTGTTATCAGTACAGACTTGATGGGCTGAATGGCCTCCTTCTGCATTGTAGGGATTGTCTGATTCTATATCATCATTAAAGGTTTGCAGAAGGACTTTGTATCCAGTTGAACTTTGTGTCAGGAGCAGGGAAGTATTCAGGTAGCTGTCTTTTCAAACTTTGCAGCTGCTCTCCAATGTCATGTTTCACACTGTTTGGAAGCTGCATTTCTGCCATGGCCAAAATATCTGACAGATTTGCAAATGAGTGGGTGTGGCATGGTGACACAGTGGTTGGCACTACCGCCTCACAGTGCCAGGGACCTGCGTTCGATTCCTGGCTTGGGTCACTCTCTATGTGGAGTCTGCACGTTCTCCCCATGTCTGCACGGGGGTGCTCCGGTTTTCTCCCACAGTCTGAAAGACGTGCTGGTTAGGTGCATTGACCCAAATAGGCGCCGGAGTGTGGCAATTAGGGGAGTTTCACAGTAACTTCATTGCCATGTTAATGTTGGCCTTACTTGTGATTAATAAATAGATAAACTTCAAACGAGTCATAATTTGATTTATCAAGTTGTTTGGCCCACATCTCTAATTTCTTGATAATCGTTTCTATTTTGTCCTGTCCATGAAAAACGGAGACTGATTCCACAATAAAATCATTGTTTAAGATCATCTGCAGATTGGGAATCAGGGTTGATAATTTTGCAGGTTCAATGTAGGAACAAGTACTCCTGGTCACCTTGACTCCACATTCTGATAGACACTGTAACCCTTACGTTTTACGTGGTCAAGTGGTTTCTTCAAGGAGCAGGGGGTTGGTTGCTTCAAGCCTGAGAGAGCTGACTATAAGATACACAGTGCATGCAGCAATGTGTTGTCATGGAATATAGTGAACAGATCAGGTTATGATCAATCACTGTAAACTCTTCCTATAAATTGTGGGGACACATTACAGGTAATTTTGAGCCATCAAAACAATCTTATGCATTTATCCTTCATCTGCATTGTACCATCGCACTTACATAGAACACAGAACAGCAATTGGTGATGGATTCACTTACCATTACCGGCATGCGTTAGCAACGTGTCAGGTAAGCTACTCGTCCAGAATGATGAACTGCACAATGCCAGACTGAAGCACTGGCTTTTAATCCATGAGGTGGAGATGCCGGCGTTGGACTGGGGTAAACACAGCAAGAAGTCTCACAACACCAGGTTAAAGTCCAACCAATTTATTTGATAGTAAACTCACAAGCTTTCGGGGTTTGCCCCTTCGTCACCTGAGGCAGCTTGTGAGTTTACTATCAAATAAATTGGTTGGACTTTAATCTGGTGTTGTGAGACTTCTTACTGTCTTTAATCCATACATAGACTTAAAACGTTTAGTACAAATAGAAGTTAGAAACTTGGCCACTCTCCTTCAAAGGTGACGATAAAACCTATTCTTCTCGTGAGCTACCTCCTACCATTAAACCAACATTCAAAACATAGTTGTTTGCTTCTTATAGAACAGCACAGCACAGTACAAGCCCTTCGGCCCTCAATGTTGTGCTGAGCTATGTCCAAACCCAAGATCAAGTTATCCCACTCCCTATAATTCTGGTGTGCTCCATGTGCCTATCAATAACCGCTTGAAAGTTCCTAAAGTGTCCGACTCCACTATCACAGCAGACAGTCTATTCCACACCCCAGTCACTCTCTGAGTGAAGAATCTACCTCGGACATCCCTCCTACATCTCCCACTATGAACCTTATTGTTACGCCCCCAAGTAACAGCTGCAAATTATGTGGGCAAGTATGACAGCAGAATTAGTAACATGGCTTCATCTTTCTGCCCACCTCAGGATGACTGATTGGAATAAAATCCGTCAAATGTACAACATCCAAAATCATTTGAAGATGAACCAATGAAGGAGATATTGAAGAGAAAAGTTATCCTCAAAACTACATTACAGCAATTTGCAGTATCCAAACACAGATGGTGTTCATAGATGAAAGCTAAACCTCCTGCTGGTCAGTAGTTTTCAACAGAGCAGCCTGTCCATTTAACAGTCATCATGCCAGCCGTGGTGGTGACTGTTCCGACCAGTGAGGCATAGACTATACATAGCCACATAAATTAGTACGATGAATTTGCATCTCCAGTCCTTGAACGTTCCACATTTAGTTTGAAAGAATAGTACAGCATCCAAACCCTTTAAAAGTCTGACACTTGCAAAATGTCACTGGCACAAACAGTGAGCAGCACTCCAATTCAAATCTCACCAATTGTCATTTCCGCAAAATTGATTGTACAATTCTTTCTTGGTCAATCTATGAGTTTGCCTCACCAAGCTACTTTCATACCACAGCACCTAGCATGCACAGAGTCCTCAGTCTGAATGCACGGCATATTTCCTTACATAGAATCATGAACTCCTGACTTAAACATTAATAGAAATTAGTCGATGCTCTGTTGCACTCCCATGGTTTATTATTAATAATGGTTAGCTATTAAAAAAAGGTGTTTGGTTAGAATATTTCAATTAGGAGCAAAATAATAGATTAAAATATCCACTTGTTACACAACAATAAAGATTATTATATGTCCTTTCCCTAAAAACAGTAAAGATTATTATATGTCCTTTTTTTATATAAGGATCAAATTATGGAAATTAAAGGGTTGCTATCTTTGAGATATTCCTATTGAGTTCACTCATGGCTACAGTAAGAAGTTGAAAAGCTAGTTATATTCCAGATCATTCGGTTCTGATGGAGGTGATTTCTTGCAGAGTTTTCAAAAGCTTTATAGTAATTTATTGCTCAGTGACAACAGTCAGTCAGTGATGAATTTCTAGAACTGTCCAATAATGTAAATGGTGGTAAGTTACCCCTGGGGAATGGAGTAAGAATCTACAGAGTGTGTCATAAAAATTGAAAAGGCTCCTGGAAAAAAAAATAGTTGCCTTACTGTTAGTTTAGAAGTTATATTTTGGAATCCTGGGTCTTTTGCTGCACCATACTGCAATGTTTCAATCATCTGTGCTCAACAAAAACCAAGTTTGGTTATTTCCTTTACCTTGCCAATCTTTGTAATATATGACCAATATTTTGGAAGTGTAAGGACTGAATATTTAATTGAGTTGGAGATTCACAATCACCATGGCTTAAACCTGGTTGGCACAATGGCACAGTGGTTAGAATTGCTGCCTCACAGCGCCAGGGACTTGGGTTTGATTCCCAGCTAGGTGACTGTCTGTGTGGAGTTTGCACATTCTCCCTGTGTCTGTATGTGTTTTCTCCAGGTTCTCCAGTTTCCTCCCACAGTCCAAAGATATGCGGGTTAGGTGAATTGGCCATGCTAAATTGCCCCTTTGTGCCAGGGGAACTAGCTAAGGTCAATGTATGGGTTATATAACATAGAATCATAGAATCCCTACAGTGCAAAAGGAGGCCATTTGGCCCATCAAATCTGCACTGCCCACAATCCCACCCTGGCCCTATTCCCGTAATCCCTCATATTTACCCTGCTAATTCCCCTGGCGCTAGAGTTAATTTAGCGTGGACAATCAACTTAACTTGAACATCTTTCTGTGGAAAGAAACTGGAGAACTGAGAGGAAACCCACACAGACGCAGGGAGAATGTGCAAACTCCACACAGACAGTGTCTCAAGACTGGAACTGAATCTGGGCCCTTGGTGCTATTAGACAGCAGTGTTAACCACTGTGCCACCATGCTGCCCCAAATAGGGATAGGGCCTCGGTGCAGACTCAGTGGGCTGTATGGCCTCCTTCTGCACTGTATGGTTCTATGATCTAATTCTCATCCTTGCTTGCATATGTCTCCATGTGGTCATGCTTCCCTAGCTCTGAAACCTCATCCAGCTTTATAACCCTCTGAAATCTCTGTGTTCCTCTATTTCTGACCATCCACCACGGCAGTCGTGCCTTTGGCAGCCTACGCCCTAAGACCTGGACTTCCATTACAAAACTCTCCACTTCTTCCCCTTTCTCTCATGTGCACCTTAAAACCTATTTCTTTGGCCAAGCCTTTTAGTCATCAGTCCCAATGTCTCCTTATGTGATACTGTTTCAAATTCTGTTTGATAACCATCCTGCAGACACTTTGGACCATTTTACTGTGTCAAACAGACCCATATAAAAGATATAGAATCACAGAATCCTTACAGTGCAGGAGGAGGCCATTCAACCCATCAAGTCTGTATTAAATCGCTGGCGGAGCACTTTTCCCAGGACTACACCCCCTCCCCAGCCCTATCCATATAACCATTACTACACTAATTCTCCCCCTACCCTATACATCTCATGACACTAAGGTGCAATTTAGCGTGGCTAATCCACCTAACCTGCAGAAGAATGAGAGGGGATCTCATAGAAACTTATAAAATTCGGACAGGTTTAGTCAGGGTAGATTCAGAAAGAATGTCCCTGATGGTGCGGGAATCCAGAACTGGGGCTCATAGTTTGAGGATAAGGGATAAACCTTTTAGAACTGAGGTGACACCCTGTGACATTGCTTTAAAACTGTATATTTCTCAGAAAATACCTGTCTGGCTTTTGGCTTAAAGTTGCTTCAGGATACCCAATACTGTCTGATCAGGCAGTAAAGTTTTGGATGCCTTTTCCCCTAATCTACCTTTGCGAAACTGGATTTTCAGGGCCTGTCACATTGAAGATCAAGTAATGTCATAGAGGTTTACAGCATGGAAACAGGCCCTTCGGCCCAACTTGTCCATGCCGCCCTTTTTTTAAAACCCCCTAAACTAGTCCCAATTGGCCACATTTGGCCCATATCCCTCTATACCCATCTTACCCATGTAACTGTCTAAACACTTCTTAAAAGACAAAACTGTACCTATCTCTACTACTACCATGATCAAAATAAATGGCAGAGCAGACTTGAAGGGCCGAATGGCCTACTCCTGCTTCTAGTTTCCATGTTTCTATAAGCAACTCAAGGGCAGCTTTTTCCTTGCTACCGTTAGACTTTTTTGAATGGTCCTGCCATATATTAAGTTGACCTTTCTCTACACTCTAGCTATAACTGTAACACTACATTCTGCACCCTCTCCTTTCCTTCTCCTCAATGTACTGCATGAACGGTATATTTTGTCTGTATAGTGCACAAGAAACAGTACTTTTCACTGTATCCCAATGCAGGTGACAATAATAAATCAAATCGAATCTTTGGAGTGTGGGAGCAAGCCGGAGGACCTGGAGGAAACCCATGCAGACATGGGGAGAACGTGCAAACTTCACATGGGCAGTCACCCAAGGCTGGAATCAAACCCGGGTCCCTGGTGTTGCGAGGCAGCAGTGCTAACCACTGTGTCACTATACCACCCACTTGTTGCTGTAAAAATGAAAAAATCCAGACTAGAACAGGAAATGCGTTGTTGTGCTGTGTTATGCAACAGTACTTGGATGATGTCACTGGAAACCACATGGTTCCATAGACTGGACCATCTGTGAGAGATAACACAACTGCTCAATTATCATCAATTGCTGTCTGCTGCCACTGGCGGTTATGCCACAATTTGTTTGCATAATATTAATCATGGTTTTAATAGATTAGAATAGGTTGGCAGTGCTTTGCAAGTTGATCTCACTTCAGTCAGCCAGACTGTTACAGTTTTGCTTTTTATGGAGGTGTTAAATTCTGCTAAGGCAAATAACTCTGTGCTAGTTCCTCACAAATATTTGTAACTGATTTTTTAATAGAGATGCATTAGTTCTGACAGTAAGTTGCTATTGGGCCCCACTATACCGAATGCATTCATTATTTTAACAAATTATTTTTCTCTGTGCTCTGTAATCTCTCACTATTTAGAAAATGTGCAAAGAGTAATGTTTATTAAACTATCAATAAAATCTTCTTTTGAACATTTATATAAAGAGTGTAAGGAATTTATTTTTCATGAAACACCAAGCTGCTTTTCTTTTTAGGGAATGGAATAGTAACTAGATACCTTTATAGAGACAAGAAACTAAAACCATATCAAAAACCGATCCTTCATTCAGAAAATCGACAAGTTAAAAAAAAATTAAAATTTAACTTTTAAATGTGTAAAAATCGATTTTGCGGGCAGAGCTGGCATCACTATTATTATATTTAAATGAAGGACAATATGAACTACCACCTTGAAAAATTCCGACTTTGGTTGAAGTTACTGTGAAAATCCCCTAGTCGCCACATTTCAGTGCCTGTTCGGGTACATTGAGGAAGAAATTAGCATGGCCCAATGCACCTAACCTTCATGTCTTTTGGACTTTGGAAGGAAACCCGACCACTTTGGTTATTATCTTCTCATCTTTTCCATTCCAGCCCCAGCTCCTTGCCCCACAAACGCAGAGCTACAACCATCCAACCTGTTCAAACTCTATTTCCAACAGCTTGCAATTCCTGTAACAGCTTCCTCCCACTGTGAAGAATATTTCAGCACTATCTCAGGTAACATAAGCAAAGTGATAAAGATATTTCCACAGGCAGGCAATACCAACTGCCAAGGTGATTTTGTTCCTTTTCTTTTGCCACATCCTCCCATCGGTTAGCAAAGATGGCCAGAGATCACCATTAGTCTCCCATCTCCTACTCCACAGTTAGAATCCTTCACACAACCCATCTTGTTTTTTTTATTAAGTTCTCAGGTGACATTTGCCCATTATCTATTCCTTGTATGTTCACAATTGTGTTTTTTTTTCTATCCTTTCCTATTATGATAATTTGGGATTGTTTCTTCATTATGAAGTGCTAAGTCAATGAAAATTGTTATTTCTCCAGACGTGGATTTCAAATTAAAGGATATAATTCCTACAGTGCGGAAGAAGGCTACTTGGCCTATCGAGTCTGCACTGACTCTCCCACAGAACATCTTACTCACTCTGCCACATCCCATCCCTGTAACTGCATACATTTACCCAACTAATCCCCATATCTTTGGAGACTGAGCACTGCCAATCCTGACCTGCACATCTTTGGACTGTGGGACGAAAACAGAGCACCCGGAGAAAATCCATGTAGCCAATGGTGGTCTCTGGCCATCTTTGCAAATCGATGGGAGGATGTGGCAAAAGCAAGGAATAAAATTACCTTGAGAGTTGTTGTTGCTTATGTTACCTGAGATAGTGCTGTAATATTCTTTACAGAGAGTGGCTGGAATGTAGAGCTCACTGCTGAATAGTTGAGGCAAATCGCAGTACATTTGAGGAAAGCTAGGTAAGGAGATGAAGGAAATTGGAATAGAAGCTCATGCTGATTGAGTGACTTGAAGAGGGACAAGAAAAGGCTTATGTGGAATGTAACACTGGCATGGATCAAATTTCATTTATTTATTTATATTATTAGTGTCACAAGTCGGCTTACATTAATACTACAATGAAGTTACTGTGAAAATCCTCTAGTCACCACAGTCCGGTGCCTGTTCGGGTACACTGAGGGAGAATTTAGCATGGCCACTATACCTGACCTTCACATCTTTCGGACTGTAGGATGAAACCTGAGCACCCTGACGGAACCCACATAGACACACACGGAGAGAACGCGCAGGCTCCACACAGTGACCCAAGTCGGAAATCGAACCCAGATCCCTACAATTGCCACTGTGCCCTGGATGGCCTGAAAGGCCTGCTTTCATGATAGTGAAGCAAGCTCTGGTTGCAATTTCTGTTTTTACACAAATATTGCATCTTCAATTCTTTGAACCTGTTGAATTTCTAAATAAAAGATCGTTTTTAATACTTAAGATTTTAGATTTTTTTTTCTCAATAGAAGCATCTAGTTACTATTCCACTTTTTTTAATAAGGAAAGTGGCTTGGGGTTTTATGCAGAATGTCTTATTTCAGATGTGTTTTTAAAAGGAGACATCAAATGTAATGTAAGTGGAGCTTCAACATCATATTTACTATAAAAACTGGCTCTTTGTATGAGATTATCCTGGACTACAAATAAACTACAGGTTCGGTTTACTGGAAATGCTTCTTTTGAATGTTAAATCTGCTTTCTTCTGCAGTCCCGATACAACTCAATTCAATCCTCACAAAAGCATAAACATCAAAAGATAATTATCTATTCTTTTACTAGAAATTATGCTCTACACACTAAAATGAGCATCCATAAAACCCACATTAAACAAGGAGATATGCATGCATTATTTTCCTTTTCATTTTAAAAATATGCTGATTTATGCACTGAATTCATAAATTTACCTCAATATAACCCAACTCTCACAAGCTCATGGGTCGTATTATTTTTCAAAGGCTAATCTTGAGCTATTCAAATCATTATGAAAACAAAGGAGATCATCGTAAATAAAGTTTACCCAATCATTCTAAGTTTAAAATGAAAATGGCTAGCCCAATTATAAATATTGAGGGAAAGCAATAGCCAAGTGGTATTACCGCTGGACTATCAATCCAGAAACTCTGCTGATGTTCTGGGGGCCTGGGTTTGAATCCCACCACGACAAATGATGGAAGCTGCAGTCAATAAAAAAACCTGGAATTAAAAATCCACTGATGACCATGAAACCATGGGATAGCATGGTGGCACAGTGGATAGCACTGCTGCCTCACAGCACCAGAGGTCCAGGTTCAACTGCGGCCTCAGGTGACTGTCTGTGTGGTGATTGCACATTCTCCCTGTGTCTGTATGGGTTTCCTCCCACAGTCCAAAGATGTGCTGGTTAGGTTGACTGGCCATACTAAATTCACCCTAATGTCAGGGGATAAGCAGGGTAAATATGTGGGGTTACAGGAATAGGGTCTGTGTGGGATTGTAGTCGATGTAGACACAATGGGCCGAATGGGCTCCTTCTGCACTGTAGGGATCCTATGGATTCTAAACCACTGTTGACTGTCAGAAAAGCCCATCTGATTCACTAATGTCCTTTAGGGGAGGAAAGGGGTGGCATGGTGGCACCTGTGTTGGTACAGTGGCATAATGGTTGGCACTGCTGTCTCACAGTGCCAGGGACCCAGGTTCAATTCCCAGCTTGGGTCACTGTCTGTGTGGAGTTTGTACATTCTCCCCATGTCTGTGTTTCCCCCAGGTGCTCCAGTTTCCTCCCACCGTCCAAAGACGTGCTAGTTAAGTGAATTGGCCATTCTAAATTCTCCCTCAGTGTACCTGAACAGGCGCTGAAATGTGGCAGTTAGGGGATTTTCACAGTAAGTTAATTGCAGTGTGAATGTAAGCCTACTTGTGAATAATAACTAAACTTTACTTTACTCCGCCATCCTTACCTGGCCTGGCCGTCATGCAGCTCCGGAGCCACAGTAATGACTCTCAACTGGCCTGCAAGGGCAAATATCCATGGGCAATAAATGCCAGCCAGCCAGCGATGCCCATGTCCCATGAATGAATAAAAAAAAACTATACATTCAACAAAATACAGTCAGCTTAGAATAATGCTCAGTGATTTATCCTTTTTTATCCCTCTTCTACAAATTTTCACTTTTCCTCTCCTGAAAACATAGACTCACTGTTGGTTTAAGATTCCACAAATGCCAACCACTCTTTCATAGTTGGCTATTCTTTGCCTCATTGTCTCACCAAGCAGCCAGCAATGAGCATAGATCTAGGTCCGAAGTCTTCTTCCTTTAACCTGGGAGACAATTGTTTTAGCACCCCCACCATTTCCTCATTCCTATGATCAGCTAAGCCAATTGACCAGAGATGGAAGATGGTTTTACATAGAAAATAGAAGCAGGGAGTAGACCATTCACCCCCTCATATCTGCCCCGCCATTTATTTTGATCATGACTGAACATTAAATTCAATATCCTGATTCCTCACCCCCACCATATCCTTTGATTCCTTTAGCTTCTAGAGCTTTATCTAAGCAGAAATTACCTGAGAGCTTAGTTAGGAAAAAAACGATTGGTTACATAAAGGATATGGTGAGGGAGTGGTGGGCACGGAGAGAAGAACAGAGACTTAGGTAAAAGGGTTCAGATGGTAGGATGGATGGAGCAGAATGTTCTTGAACAAATGGAGTTGAGCCTGAACCGATCAAAAGAACAGCAGGTAGGTTTCATGAAAAAGGTTGAGAAAGTGGGAGAAAGCTGATGGAGAAATGGCTGACTACTGAGGATGGAACTCGAGCAAACGGGAGGCTGGTAAGGGGTGGAGTGATAACAACCAAGGCCAGAAATTTGATTTTCTCCATTCGTTTTGAATATGTTGGGCCGGATTATCCGACCTCGCCTGCAGCTGGGATTCTCCAATCCTGCTACAGTGAACAGAGATTTGACTGAGCACCAAATTCTCCATTCTTGCTGGCAGCAGCAGCCAGGCCTGAGTGGCTGAAGCATCCTGGCCAGTAATAGTGAAGCAAACTCTGGTTGTAATTTCTATTTTTTACATGTTTCAAAGTAATACTTTAAAATTGAAAATGATTTGTCTCCACTGCTCTCAGCTTTAACCAGTAGAGGAAGTGCCAATTTATAAATTGGGTACTAAATTAGGTGAAAAGTGAAATATTTAACTTTTAATTTGGGATGTAGGCCTCATTAGAAATTTATTGCTCAACCCCCTTTATCCCAAGGACGTGGTGATTGCCTTTTTGAATTGTGAAGCAGTTTGATACAATTGACTGGCTTGGTGGTGTGATGATACTGTGCCATTAAGAAGTGTATTTTGTGTCATGTTTCTTATGAAGGAGGTGTAAAGATTCAACACCATTTTAATGGTATTGCTTTGTCTGCAACTGGTAGCCCACATGCTGAGCATGCAGAAGAATAATTGCTCCTAGTTATTGGGATGTTTGTTTTAATCTGAGTTAATGCAGTTTTTTTTTGTGTTATCCTCTGGAGGTTTCAGAGGAGGGTTTAATTCAGTTGATGGACAAGAAAGAAGAGTCATGTAAATGGGCAGAGCTAGGCTTACAGAGAGACAAGCAGGCAGCTGTTGTTTGAAATTAAACGGAGAATTAGCTCTGTCTCTCCCCCCTCTCTCTGGAATCCGCTAGAAAATAGGTATCCCTCTCCAGAGTCTATAAAAGGCAACAAGTATTTTCTACCACCCTTTCTCTCTGAGGTTGTGCTGTTTGAATGACAGGTCTTTCTCTTGAGGCAGCCTTTTGAGAGTCAGAAGAAAATTGTGTCCCCATATTTCTCTCCAAAGGTGATAAAAGACTGGAAGACTAGCAACCCACGTAAGCCTGTGTTTCTGCTGACTGATTCTGAAGAACCATTTATGTCTATGGGGAATATTGCTTAAATTGGAACTAATAGAGATAGCTAGCAGCTAAGAATGATACCTTGTCATGTTTAAATATTTCAATTGATAAAATCTGTGCTTATTCTTTTGTTGTAGTTAAACTGTATTGTTAATAAAAGTTTGTTATGATAAAAAATATTCTCTTTGTGAATAGAATAACTCCTGGAGCAAAACACCCTATGCTCACACTAATGCCAAAATCAAAAATAGTTGGGATCGAGTGTAACATCATAACAAACCTTGGAGTTTTTAATCTGGTCTCTAACAGTGGGAGTAACATTAATTACATGTATACATAGCAACCGTTAATTATATAAAACAATCCTGTGGGGAAGAATTTCAACTCACAGCCCTCTACAATGCAGCTGAAGAATGGGTAGCCAGGTGTTGAAGACTGGGAAAAGGTAGAAATCTCAGACACTTGACGGATGCACAAGGATAACCTGATATCATATGCAAGCCCTCTGATGCCAACACAACAATATTCTGATCTGGGAATTAAAATCTGGATACTTTATCATTTCAATACACTTTTCTTTAAAAAATTATTTATGTTTGACTAACCAACCATCAGTTCCCTTTGTTAAAGCCTACCTTTCCAGTATCCACAGAACTTGAATTCAATTAAAAAAAAATCTGGAACTAAGAATCTAACGGTGACCGTGAAACTATTGTCGATTGTTGGAAAAATCCATCTGGTTCATTAATGTCCTTTAGGGAAGGAAATCTGCCATATTTTTTCCGGTCTTACCTACATGTGACTCCAGAGCCACACAGCAATGCAGTTGACTCTCAATTGCCCTCCAAGGGCAACTAGGGTTGGGTAATAAATGCTGGCCAGCTAGCAACACTCATGTCCCACAAATGAATAAATATATTTCATTTTTGCTAGTATGTTATCATAATGGATGGTCTATACAAACCAAGCAAAACCCTGCCAGAGCAGCAACAAAATAGCCTCAAATGACAGTCTGCAATATCAAAGAAGAAATTCTTACTTTTGTACTTTCTCCTGTTGGCTTTTTTTCCTTATTTGTTTTGCTTAATAGACTTGTTAATCCTTCAGTGAAAGCTTCACTCTTTAATTATCTACAACATTGATATAAAGAGGTTCCAGGTGGTCAGCACTGCGTACCTGCAGGGCAGGGACCTATTTAAATCTTTGCCGAACATAATTGTATTGCGCAGTGGAATAATTAGTTGAGTCATTAATTGTCTTGAGTGCAGTGACCTGAAAACTTCTGGACTGACTGCGATTCTGAAGGCGGCATAGTGTGCGTTATTATACCTATGCAATTTTTCCAGATATCACAGATTCCTTTCCCATATATTCAAAGTTCTGGGCGAAAATGTTAGACACAGAACCATAAAAATAGAATCGTGGAATCTCTACAATGCAGAAGGAGGTGATTCAGTCCATCGAGTTTGCACCACTCTCCGAAAGATCATATTAACCGGGCTCACCCCATGCTCTTTCCCCGTAACCCTGCACATTTATCATGGCCAATCCCCCTAACCTACACTTGGGACACCAACGGGCAATTTAATATGGCCAATCCAACTTGTTTGCACGTCTTTGGGCTGTGGGGGGAAACTGAGGCACCCGGAGGAAATCCACACAGACACAGGGGCCAAAACTCGACCACTTCACCCACCCCGGAATCGGTTCCCAGAGCGGAAATCTCCAAAGGCCTCGGGCGAGATTTTACAATCTCACTCGGATGAGATCGGAAAATCCCACACAAGGAGAATGTGCAAACTCCACACGGACAGGAATCGAACCTGGGTCTCTGGAGATGTGAGGCAGCAGTGCCTATCACTGCGCCATCATGGTGTCCAACATTTCACACTAAATGGCCATCCAATTATCCAACAAAATATTTTTTAAATGATAGTTTCACTTTGTCAAATCATAGCGACAGATTATTATAATTAGCATCTTTTTCATTTGTCTTTTGGTTTATTTTTGTTTTCTTGAAACTTACGTGTGCATTTAAATGATGAAATTGAAACTATAACTGAGGCAATTAGCCTGAAGGAGCAATCCTGATGACAAATAAAATGACTGTACTGCAGTGGCTTAATGTCATCGTTGTGCATCCATTCAGTCCTTTCATACGTTCTTCAGCTTCAGTAACTCTCCTTGTCAACCATTAAGTTGATGCTCTTGCTCAATGATCAACAAAAAGGATGTTAATTTATAATGAAATGATTCACTCACAGTAACTTCTGCAACTAAAGTTCTGAAGCTAACATGTACAGTTCACAACCAGATCCTTTATTCAGCCCTCAACAGGTAACATCAAAGAAGAATGAGTTGTTCCAATAAATTGCTGTCTGCGAGGTACTGCAGATACAAAATGGCCGGTGTGTTTGCAGGACAAGTCACTGTGCTTTAAGAGTAAACTATTGTCTAAAGTACTTTTGAGATATTTCAACATGAACAGGTGCTGTGTAAATACTATCTGAATGACTGATTATGCAATTAGTTAAGGAGTGTGATTATGAAATTTGGACTGAAATAAATAGTCCTTTTTTCAAATTTCTATGCATTCTATTAATGTATGTAATTGACCAGTGGAACGGAACAGAAACTATTTCACCCCCACCTTTATTTTGTGCCTCTCCTGCGCATTTTAGCGACAGATCTGCAGCTTCGAGTTACCCTCTGGGATTTCACAATCGGGTGCTTAGTCAATGGGTGCTGATACGCCAAATAAAACACTATAAATGTGGCGACATCACAACTAAGCTCTACCCTATCCTCATTCCCCCTGTACGCAGGAAGACTTTCCACTGAATGTAACCAGATGGTGATAAGGAGCAGAAAATCCTGGCTGATATTTTGCACTCCACACATCCTAGCCCAGAAATGCAATTGCTAAGAATGGCTCAGTGTAAAAAGGGAATCGAATCCTTGGGAGTGTGCTCTGTCTGTGGGAATGGCAGTACTAGCTCAAGATCCGGAAAGTGCCATTTGCGGCGGTGAGTTTCCAAGTTCCAATTTTCCCAGCTCCTCGCCAGTGAAGTGCAATGAAATAAGCCACGGGAATGCAGAGAGCTCATTTTAATACATTAGCATGTCATTAGCGAGCACTCTGTCTCTGGGACTTCTCCCCACCCCAAACCCACAACTGTCCCCCCACCCGACTCCCCCCATCCCCACCACCCAGAAACACTGACGTGACATCATCAGTTCGGGCATGACTCAAGCTGGCTGTGCCCACTCACACCACTTGTGGTTGAGTTTGTCTTGGGAGGAAGAGTGTAGGTGGGAGTCTTGACATGGTGATGGGGGTGGTGGCAGGCATGGAGCTTGGGTGGAAGCTGATGTGTGAGGACTATAGCAGCTATTGGGAGAACATGGTGACTGTGAGAGGGAGGGGGGAGCCTGATGTCTGGTGTTGGCAGAGGCCAAGGTGGCTGAATGAGAGAAAGAGTTGGGGGTGCGAAGGCATCCAGTGAGGGATAGGGCCTGGGTGGGATTGTGGTCAGTGCTGACTCGATGGGCTGGATGACATCCTTCTGCACTGTAGGGGTTCTATGATTCTATGATAGATTGTTGGAAAAACCCATTTGGTTCACTGATGTCTTTTAGGGAAGGAAATCTGCCGTCCTTACCTGGCCTGGCTGACATGTGACTCCAGACCCACAGCAATGTGATTGACTCTCAACTGGCCTCCAAGGGCAACGAGGGAGGGGCAATAAATTCTGGCCAGCCAATGAGGCCCATGTCCCATGAATGAATGAAAAAAAAAAACTAGTCACAAGATTCTGCCTTCAAGTCCCACTCTCGTACTTGGGCACCAAAATCAAAGGTGACATTTCAATCCAGTTGTGAGGAAATGTTGCACTGTCAGAAGTGTTGTGTTTGGATTGAGGTGTTAGACCGAGGCCCCTTCTGCTTGTTCGGATGGATGTATAAGATCCTATGACAGTAACACACTGGTATAACTCCCAGTATTGTAGTCAGTATTTATCACTCAATCTATATCATGAAAAGATTATCTGGCCATTATCACATGGCTGTTTATGGGGCTTTGCTGTGGGGGAAAATGTGCTACATTCCCTTCATTACAATCCCTGGATCGACCAACCACTTCAAAGACAAAGAAAATTGAACTACCAATTGTTAACTGAAAGGATAACACAAGATTTCTGGCTTTTAATGTAATAAACAGACTAAAAGCACAACCGTCTAAACATTATTTTTGCATGCATTTATACTGCAAGTTACAGAACAGAACTTTCTCCTTCTATTGTAAACAGAACTGAGAAGCACAGTTTACATTATCCCTCAAGTAGTCATTCGGTTTTGTCAGATCTGGTACAGAGTCATTCTTAGCTCCACAGGTTTACTGCAGTTAACTTTCCTTTCCTAGCCTGGTAACTTCTAAGCCCAGGATCATCTTTCAAGGTGAAGGCTAGTTTTAAATGGCAATTCTCCCACTAGCGCAAGCGAAGCAAATCTTCCAGCCTCATTTTAAACCCTCATAAATTTGGTCTTTAAAATCTGAACATGAGCTCTCACCCACTCTCCTGTGTAGTGAACAATCATTACTTTTGGCCTTAGCTGCTCCAACTCCTCCAGATTCTAGAAGACTAACTGTGTCTGAGATTTTCAAGCGTATCTTACTAATACTATATTCTGTGCCCTTTCCTTTCCCCCTATGTGCTCTGTGAACGATGAGCTTTGTCTGTATAGCACGCAAGAAACAATACTTTTCACTGTATCAGGTTGCCCCTCAATCTCCATCTCTCCAATCAGAACAAAATTTCTCCAACCTCTCCTCGTAGCTAATGCCCTCCATACCAGGCAACATCCTGGTAAATCTTTTCTGTACCCTCTCCAAAGCCTTCTGGAAGTGTGGTGACCAGAATTAAACACTATATTCCAAGTGCAGCCTCACTAAGGTTTTGTAAAGCTACAACATTTCTTGCCAATTTTTAAACTCAGTACCCTGGCTGGTGAAGACAAGCATACCGTATGCCTTCTTGACTACCTTCTCCACCTGAGTTGCCACTTTCAGTGACCTCTGTACCTGTATACCCAGATCCCTTTGCCTAACAATACCCTGAAGTGTTCTGTCATTTACTGAATATTTCCTATCTGTATTAAGTCTTCCAAAATGCATCACTTCACATTTGTCCGGATTAAACTCCATCTGCCATCTCTCCACCCAAGTCTCCAACTGATCTATATCCTGCTGTATCCTCTGATGGTCCTCATCGCTATCCGCAAATCCACCAATCTTTGTGTCATCCGCAAACTTACTAATCAATCCAGTTACATTTTCCTCCAACTCATTTATATATATTACTAAACAGCAAAGGTTCCAGCACTGATCCCTGAGGAACATCACTTGTCACAGCCCTCCATTCAGAAACGCACCCTTCCACTGCTACCCTCTGTCTTGCCTGACCAAGCTAGTTTTGTATACACCATGCCAGCTCACCTCTGATCCCATGCGACTTCACCTTCTGCACCACTGTGCCATGAGGGACTTGTCAAAGGTCTTACTAAAGTCCACGTAGACAACATCCACTGCCCTACCCTCATCAATCATCTTCGTCACTTCCTCGAAAAACTCGATGAAGTTCATGAGACATGACCTCCCCTTCACAAAACCATGTTGCCTCTCACTATTACATCCATTTATTTCCAAGTGGGAATAAATCCTGTCTCGAAGAATCCTCTCCAATAATTTCCCTACCACTGATGTAAGGCTCACCGGCCTTGAGACACTGGACGGGATTTAATGGCCTCACTTGGGCAAGACTGGAAATTCCTGCCTGAGGTCAACAGGAATTTCTGTTGTCAGACTCTGACCCAATCCAATTCTGTGGCAGGCGAGGCGATAGAGTTCTAGCCACTAACCCTATTAAATCTTGGATTAGAAGATCCACTGTTAATGGCCACGAAATACGCAGCAGTTTGTGCGGAAAATCCTGTCCCGTGGGCCACTGATAAAGAAGAATGTAACAACTTTCATTTTCACAGCAGCTTTCACAACCTCAGGATGTTTGAAAACACGTAGTAGCCAACGTAATACTTGTTGATGCATGGTGTCTGTTGTAATGTAGAACACATGGAAACCAGGGTAACACAGTCAGATCCTACAAACAGTGGGATACTGATTTGATTATCCACCTTTACAAATGTTGGCTGAGCAATAAATATCGGAAAGGACAGTGGGGAGAACTCCCAACCCTTCTTCGAAACAGCATGGAATCTTTTACATTCGCTTGAGGCGGCAGATTAATCTAAAGTCTCATCTGAAGGATGGCATCATGGACAGTGCAGCACTCAAGTCAGCTAGTGTCAATCTACAATTTGTAACCAAAACTGCAGAGTGGGGATTAAGCCCACAACCTTTTGAGTCAGAAGCGAGTACCTGACCCCAAGGTCATCTAAACGAGGGTGTTGCCTGGGACGGACTCTTTGAGGAAAGACTAGGTAGATTTGGACTGTTTTCTTTAGAGCAGAGAAGGCTAAGGGAGGACACGATTGAGGTGTATGAAGATTATGAGGGCTATGGGCAAGGTGAATAGGGAGCAACTGTTCCCCATGGTTGAGGGGTCAATCATGAGGAGGCATAGTTTTAGGGTTAGGAGTAGAAGATCAGAGAGGATTTGTGAAAAAAATATTTTCACTCAGTGGGAATCTGGAATGCACTGCCCTGGGAAAGTAGGCAAGGCCAGAAACCTTACATCCTTTAAAAAAAAATTTGGATGAGCACTATGGGACAAATGCAGGAAAATGGGATCAGCATGCCTTTAGTGGTAGATACTGTCGGTGCAGACTCAATGGGTCAAAGGACCTATTCTCTGGTATATGACCCGATAGCCAGAATTTTACTGGTCTGCCTGTCACGGGAATCAGAGTGGGCAAGGGGCAAAGCATGGAAAGGTCCATTGACCTCAACAATTTTGGGACGAACGAGGCTGTAAAGTCCCACCCTATGACCCTCCGACTATGACACTGCATAACTGACTTCAGCACCTCGGTTCTGGAAGAAGGAAATCAGACCACGATAATGTCCCTATTCGTTATCCAGTAAGCCTGGAGTGAAATTAAGGGGAGGAGGGGAACTCAGATCTAATGCTACCCAAGGTTAAATAACCTGCTGAAATGCACTCACTATCAAGACTCACACACAAAAAGGGGGCATTACAGAAATTTGACAATTTTTCTCTTCCTGAGAACAGCGCAGATAAACCACTGTGTGTTCCATCATCCTTAAAATGTGATGGCATTGCTACGACGTCAGTTTCCATGGCAACAAATCTATGAACGCAAATCATATTTGGGTTCACACTGTATTAAACGATCCCTTGCAATTTCTGATATGTTTATGTTCTTTATAAGTAAAGAGCTCTCCAGCACAATGAGTGTCAATATTTGCACAGGAGTACAGACTGCAATTTTGCAATAGACTTTTGGGAGGGATTTGGCAAAACAGAATTTATCAAAAATCAAACACGCATGAGGAGCCTCAGAGAGAATATCTGCAAAGCATCTGAAGCTTTTGTTACTGTTTCTCCTACCCCAAGTAATTTATCATGGAAAAACAAAAGACAGGAATGTTTCCTTACTGTTCGGGAGTTAGACCTTTGTCAGACTGTTGGAAGTAGTTGACATCACTACAACTGAAATTACCTATTCTCCACCACCTTTGTACAGACACTGCAGAAGATCTACAGGGTCTGCTGCAACAACTCATTAAGATTGCCTCAACAGTAATCTCCAGATAAGCTGGGGGAGGTGGTGGCGTAGTGGCATTGAATTACCAGTCCAGTGACAGACACCCAGGGTAATTCTCTGGGGACCAGAGTTTGAATGCCACCGGGGCAGATGGTTACATTTAAGTTCAATAAATCAATCTGGTATTTGATGGCCACGGAACTGTTTTGATTGTCGTGAAATCCTATCTGGTTCACTCATGTCCTTGAGGGAAGGAAATCTGCCATCCTTATCTGGTCTGGCCTACATGTGACTCCAGACAAACAGCAATGTGGTTGAGTTTTAAAATGCCCTCTGAAATGGTCTAGCCAGTCACTCAGTTCAAAGGGCAATTAAAGATGGGCAAGGAATGCTGGCCCAGCCAGCGACGCCCATATCCCATGAAAGAATTTTTAAAAACTCACAACAAGGGAGAAAGGATATTTTATTGGGGTTAGATAAAGAAACTTGGGAGGAATCTTGTGTGGAACGTAAATGGTATGGGCCTGTCAGGTTGAATGGCCTGTAAATACTTTGTAATACTGAAATAGTAACTCCCTCTCCAGTGACCTTGATCACTGAGAAGAGCAAGAGTAGAGATGCTGTGGGAACACTATCACGTCTAGGTTTCTCTCAGCATTTTTTCTGGTGATATCTCTGCTTGGTATGGCTCCTGCTCTGCTCAAGATCGAAAGAAACTACAAACTACAAATCCATCAAGCAAACCAGCCTCCCATCCATTGACTGAGTCTACACTTCCCGCTGCCTCCACAAAGAAGGCAGTACAATTAACTGATCCCACGCACCCCGGACATTCTCTCTTTCACCTTCTTCCAGCAGGAAAAAGATACAAAAGTCTGAGGACATATACCAACTGACTTAAGAACAGCTTCTTCCCTGCTGCCATCAGACTTTTAAATGGACCTACCTCACACTAAGTTTATCTTTCTCTACACCCTAGCTATGACTGTAACACTACATTCTGCACTCTTTTATTTCCTTCTCTATGAACGGTATGTTTTGTCTGTACAGTGCGCAAGAAACAATACTTTTCACTGTATGTTAATACATGTGATAATGATAAATCAAATCAAAGCAAATCGAAGCAGTCACAAACCATCGTGACTTGGACATGCATCGCTATTTCTGCATTGGTTTTGGGTCAATAGCCCAGAATTTCATATTTAACGCTGTTGCTGAAACCCCATTGTCCCAGAGACTTTAGCACCTTAAAAGAGAAGCCCTTGCTTAGGGCCATGAGGTGTGGATAATAAATGTAGCTTTGCCCACATCAATTGAACAAATCTTGAAGAAATGATAAGGGGCAAAATACTGTGGATGCTGGAATCTGAAAGAAAAACTGAAAACACTGGAAAATCTCAGCAGGTCTGACAGTTTCTGCGGGGAGAAAACAAAGCCCACGTTTTAAGTCAGGATGACCTTTCATCAGGGCTTAAATAAATGATTCTAGGCACATACAGCAAGTACAGTGCATGTATATAGTCCATCATAAAGCAAAAATAACGGTAAGCCACAGAAACTGGTTTCAATTAGTTTGGTGAGAAGGACTGTGGAATTCTATTTGGCGGATGATTAATCAGGAGTGGATCTGAAGTGTGTGAAAACTAAATTGCTCATCAGATCAGGAAGTTTGGCGTGAAGGACAGACGGCATCCTAATAATTCACCAATTTATAAAGAGGGTACAAGGAGAGCGAGCAAATTATTTGTTTATCAGATCAGTGAGTTTTGTATCAAAAACAGAAGGGATCCTATTTATTTAGCTATTTATTGAGCTGGGGGGGGGGAGGGCCAATGAGACCGTCGTTGTTATGGTTACAGCTGGCGTTCACTATTGCTGACAGCTTTCTTTTGTCATAGCCGTTTGTAGCTGACAAGAAAATGGTTCCAGTCCAGTTGCTACCCAATACAATGGAATAAATCATATGTTCCTTCCGCGTGGCAGAAACATCTTTCACGTGGTGCTAATGGCCACATTTGTCACATCTTTAAAAATGTATCAAAATAGGGCGAGAAAGCCAGTTATTTTCCTCCAATGCTGATGTACAGAGCGACAATCACCTTCAAATTCATCTTATAATGAGCTGACCTCCACGTACTGCACAGAATTTAGAACATAGAAACACGCCATTCAGCCTAACAGGACAATGGCAGTGTTTACATTCCACATGAACCTCCTCCCATCCTATTTAATCTATCCAATCGCGCAACTGTCTATTATTTTCTCCTTCATTTGTATAAATGGCTTCCTCTGAAATGATTCTTCACTTTCTTTCTTTATTCATTTTTACAGGGTGTGGGAATCGCTGGCTGGGTCAGCATTTATTGCCCCATCGCTCTAATCCAGAAGGCATTTAAGAGTCAGCTACATTACCGCAGGTCTGGAGTCACATGCAGGCCAGATCGAGTGTGGTTGGCAGATTTCCTTCCCTAAAGGGCATTAGTGAACCAGATGGGTTTTACAACAAGCGACAATGGTTTTATGGCCATCATTAGATTCAAATTTCACCATCTGCCAAGGTGGGATTTGAACCTAAGTTCCTAGACCTTGCCCTGGGTCTCCAGATTACGAGTCCAGTGACAAAAGCACTGCACCACTGCCTCCCTTTTGCCTTAACTATTGTATGTAAGAGCAAATTCCACTTTCGTATCATCTCTGATCAAGGAAGTTTCTCCTGAACACCTTCATGCATTTATTGGTGACTATCTACAATCATGGCCCCTGGACACATGAACCTCATCCCAGAAGTGGAAACAGGGTGTGGAATTCTCTGGCCAGCGGGATTCTTTGGTCCCACTGCAGTGAACAGAGATTTGACTGGGCGCCAAATTCTCCACCCTTGCTTATAGCAATGGTAGGGCGTGAATGGCCAGAAAATTCCAGTCATCTTCTTCTACCACGTCCATCCTCTTTATAATTTGAGAGACCACTGTCGGATCATCTCCTCAGCCTTCTGCATTTTCTAAAGAAAGGAGCCTGAGCCTCCTCAGTCTGTCCTGATAGGTGTAACCCCAAAGTTCCTGAATTAAATAGGGAAATTGCGATTTGACTCAATATCCCTGAGCAACTAGCCCCAGCTCAGAATGTGATGGCCTTAAAAGTTAGACCTTAAAAGGGACAGCTGTAACTTATCAGCAAAATAATACAATCAAAATTGCATGTCTTGTCTTACGATATGTAATTTCTGTGACTGCGAGCAGTGGCATAGGACATTTGTCGGTTCTGCAAAAATTGGACAGCTGGGGACTCTTGACTTCTCAAGAAACATACCCATAGCACCTAGACTATGGACCTCCAAGAAAGGGACCCAAAGGAATTACATCAGTTGAACTAGGAGCAAAAGCATTGTTGTAACATCACACTTGCTATCCAACCTTATCACTTTCTTGCACCCAATGACACACTTTCAATTCTTCATCAGATTTATTTACCAGTAGATAATATGACCACAGACACCACAAGAAACCACACGATTGTTATTCAAAACCTCTGATTCACTTTCAAGGATTTCGACACTGTGGCAGTGTTCAGTGTTGATTGCTAATATGTTTGTAGACTGACAAACACAATGGGCTGGAATTTACACGCCCCCGACAGCCAACTCCGCTGCTGGATGTGTTTTCCAACCTCCTGCTTGCCCTGACCCATCACCATACAGTGGGCACTGAAATCTGCAGCCTGCCCATCATTTTGAAATGAATAATTAATGGACAAATCAACTTGTTACCACATACATTTCACACTGCCAACGCGTTAAATGGTTGACGTGGGCAGGTGAATGGGTGGGTGGGAGTGAGGAGTTTGTTTCAAAATAAACGTTTTTGTAAAGATGAAAGGGAAGGCGGGAGGGTACAATGTTTGGGGGATGCCCTTTGCACATCTAGGACACCCCCTCCACCAAGGATGTTTTGAGGCAGCGTGGTGGCATAGTCGTTAGACTGCTGCTTCACTGCGCCAGGAACCGGGGTTGGATTCCCTGTTTGGGTGACTGTGCAGAATCGGCACGTTCTCCCCATGCCTGCATGGGCTTCCTCCGCGCACTCCAGTTTCCCCCCACAGTCATGCTGAACTCTCCCTCAGTGTACTCCAACAGGTGCAGGAGTGAGGCGACTAGGGGAAATTTCACAGTAACTTCATTGATGTGTTAATGTAAGCCGACTTGTGACGCTAACAAGTAAAGTTTAAAAAACGCCAGTCACTCAGCTGGATGTTATTGTGCAGAGGGGTATGAATGACCCTACAACCCAGGGATGAAAATCGCTTTGAAATGACTCAAATTGCTTCAATTCTCAGCCAATGCCTGAGCTTTCTGCTTCTTTCACGAATGTCATCTATCAAAGTTACCCTTTGTTCGTCCTTGAGAAAGTGTGCAATATCATAATTTGATCTGAAGTAAATCCCAGAGTCACTGTTTAATGTAAGTGGCAGCTGTTAAAGATGAATGGTACTTATCACAGCACTGTGGAAGCTGGATGCATTCTTTCAAATGCTGAATGCCTAATTATTGTTTTTGTTTCAGTTTCTTTCTGTCGCAAAATACAAAAAGCAACAGCTACACCAGTGCTCGGAGTTAAAACAGAAAGTGCTGAAAATACCCATCAAGTTAGACAGCAGCAGCAGAGGAGAGAGAGAAAAACTGCTAACGGCCAGGATTTTTATATTTGCAAATCGATTCTGTTGCTATCCCACACGTGTAAAATCCGCCGTCAACACACTGCTTTCCCATAATACAGTAGGTGCGCAGGCACTGAAATGGACAGCCCGTCTGTCATTTTGAAAAAAAACATTCACTTGTACTTGTTGGCAAGTTACTTAACCTGAATATTACAAAAATAGAAAATGGATTCTGACTCGAAACGTTGACTCTATTCACTCTCCACAGATGCTGCCAGACCTGCTGAGATTTTCCAGCATTTTCTGTCTCTGTTTCAGATTCCAGCATCCACAGTATTTTTGCCTTTTAAGCTGAATACTACGTTGCCCATACCGTAATGCAGATCAAGTGAGCATACGGGCAAGAGTGAGGAGTCCGACATTCACCATCTGAGGTGAAAAACGGGAAAGAGGGGAAGAGTGAGTACCTCCTTTGGGAGTTGCCTTCTGCGCATCAGTGGAAGCCACTTCTCTGAGAGGATAATAACCCCCCCCCTCCCCATTTGAGTCTCCCCACATGGTTTCCAAACCTGCTCCCCCTTGCATGCCTGCCAAAATGCCTGATCCTGTGCAGCCCGTAAATCCCCAACTTACCTGAGTCTGGGATCCATGGGCGGCACGGTGGCACAGTGGGTAGCACTGCTGCCTTACAGCACCAGGGACCCAGATTCAATTCCTGGCTTGGGCTACTGGCTGTGCAGAGTCTGCACATTCTCCCTGCATCACCGTGGGTTTCCTCCAGGTGCCCCGGTTTTCTCCTGCAGTCTGAAAGACGTGCTGGTTAGGTGCTTTGGCCATGCTAAATTCTCCCTCGGAGTACCTGAATAGACACCGGAATGTGGCAATGAGGGGATTTTCACAGTAACTTCATTGCAGTGTTAATGTAAGCCTACTTGTGACAACAATAAATAAATTGTGCTCCCTGTGATGTGAGGATGCTTGCAGTCCCAGCAGCGACCACTAATGAGCTCTGGCACTATTGAGACTGCTAGAGATGCCGGCCAATCAGATTATCTGGCAGCACCTATGTGTGGGACTTCCTCCAACCGAGGGGCAAGAGTCCAACTCATTGCTTGTTTAGGCCGTCTGCTCCATGCTTCTGATCGTTAACCAAATAAACTAAATCAACAAAATGTGTGATAAATATGCAGTTCCTCACAGGGATACTCCATCAAAGTGAACAGAATTTCAAAGGAAACTTAAAACATCAAAACAAAATGTGATTAAAGGGGTTGATAAAACATCCTAATCCTTGTAGGCTCACCAGGCGCAGAAGGCCTCAACTGTACTAGTGGACACTCCGTGCTCCATTTCCAGGGACATCCAGTAACGAACATAGCTAGGGAAGAGGAGCAGAGAGTCGGGATGGATGATCCCCTTGGTTGTCCAATGCTTGGCCAGCTTGGATTAATTTAAAACAGAATTGAGGAGAAATAACTTCTCCCAAAGAGTTGTGAATCTGTGGAATTCACCATCCCAAAGTCCGATGGATGCAGAGACAGTGAGTAAATTTAAGGAGCAGTTAAACAGATTTTTAATTGGTAATGGGTTGAAGGGTTATGGAGAGGAGACAGGAAAATGGGGATGAGGAGCATATCAGCCATGATCAAATGGTGGAGCAGAATCAATGGGCCAAATGGTCTAATTCTACTCCTATACCTTATGAACTTCCCACTCCACAGATGCTGTCTGACCTGCTAAGTATTTTCAGTATTTTCTGTTTCAATTTCAGATTACCAGCATCCATTATACTTTACTTTGGTGTTAGCTCACCAGCTCTCACTCCGCAAACTTCCAGTTGTTGAAGAAGTATGTTTTGACGTTTGTTGTAAAACAAATAACTCCAGAAAATACTTGAACAACTGATAAAGATAACGATTGTTTAACCCCTTAATGCACTTACAATCCTCATTTTGCAGAAGCTTTTATTTCACATCTGTAAAGTTCCATGAATCATTAGTGGGGTTCCTAGTGTTTATGCTGTCAATTCCGTATCATTTGTTTCTGCACTTAGACGGTTCAGAAAAATCAAGGATTCAAGAAATAATTCCCGCAGCATTCCATCAGTACACATCTCCGATGCAAAGGCAGCCACTATCTGCAGCTCTTCTCTCCTTCCCAGTTCCCCAACTGCCTGCAGTTTTCAACACAAGATTCTGGTCTGGGTAAAGAAAGTGAGCAGGAATTTCTGACCACGCGCACCCCGAAATCAGAAAATCCCACCTAAGGTCAACGGATCTTTCCAAGGTCCATCCCTCGCCTGCTACAATTCCCATGGCTGGCAGAATGGGAAAATTCACCCTCGAATCTTAGAAAAGATTAGCTCTGTTCATTGAGTAGGAAGTAGGAGCAGAAAATGGAACAATTCTTGGTTGCAGCCACATTCTGCCCCTGCCTTCTAAGAGCTGTGGTCAATGCTATGGACGGCACAGTGGTTACCACTGCTGCCTCACCACGCCAGGAATCAGGCTTCCATTCCAACCTCAGATCACTGTCTGTGTGGAGTTTGCACATTCTTTCTGTGTCTGCGTGGGTTTCCTCTGGTTGCTCTGGTTTCTTCTCACAGTCTAAAGGTGTGCTGGTGAGGTAGATTGGCCATACTAAATTGCCCCAGGCAACCAGCAGGGTAAATACATCCTAGGACCTGGGTGGAATTGTCAACGTAGGGCCGAGTAGCTACCTTCTGCACTGTAGGGATTGTATGATTCCATGAACTGTAAGCAACTGTAAAACTTGGAAATGAGTCATTCTGCTTAAAAGCAGAAAATAAATCAATCAGTTCCAGGTTCAAATACTACTGCAGCCAATTTTTTTTTTCCCCCCCAGTGCCCACCACCATGCCAGCTGGACCAGTCTGCCTGTCAGCAGCAAGGATGCAACAATCTACAGCTGCGTCCTTAGAGTTTCAAACTCCCTGAGTAGTCCAATCACAAACTATCTCCCGAGTCCCCACATTAGCAGTAACAGCTTTCCACTAACTCTGCCGAAGCCCCTGGGGTTGTACCTGCGGAGAAGTAACAGAGTGAGTAAATCTTCTTTAGAGAAAAGCGCGACAGCGTGATAGCGGCAAAAGGATTCAGTGCTGTATCGTGATTGGCATCAACTAGATGGCCTCGAACACATTCTCTGGAGCTTGGTTCTGGACTTTCTTTCCATTGCAGCCTCTCTGCTTTAATTATCAGGAAGCCAATGAAACAAAAGTCAGCTGAATGATTTCAATGTTCTTTGGTATAAAATCAAGGGAATTATGAATGGATAACCAAGAATTTTCATCTAGGAGGATTGAAATCGCCAAAGGCACTGCTCCATCAATTATTCCCTGGCTTGTCCATCGACAGTGCGCTGTGTTAGCCCGTCTTCTTGTGAGTATGTCTTGTCTCCATCCTCGTTCTTGTTGCTGTGTTACCCTCCCCCAACTCTCACCCCTTTTGCATTGCCTATTTGAATGCAGGAAACTACAATAATACAACTTTGTCTGGTTTGTGCTTCAGGGAGCCCCCTGGAGTAGAATAGAATAGAATCCCAACCCTACAGAGCAGCAGGAGCCCTTTCGGACCAGCAAGCCTGCACTGACAACAATCCCATCCAGGCCCTATCGCTCTAACCCAAAGTATCTACCCTGCTAGTCCCCCTGACACGCAAGGTCAATTTAGCATTGCCAATCAACCTAACCTGCACAACTTGAGTGCAGCAGGAAACCAAAGCTTCCGAGGCTGGAATTGAACCCGCGTCCCTGCGCTGTGAAGCAGCAGTGCTAATCTTTGTGTCGCTATGCCACCAGCTTCACAGTGCCATAGAGTACATAGAGTATGCTGTTCTGGGATGCCCCATGGCTCTGACTGCAGCTGTGTCGTCCAGGTGTGGTCGGGTTGTGCAGAAATGTGATTGGCTATGAGTTCAGGGGCTATCCCTTATCTCCGCCAGCCCCCCCTCAACCCCCCCTCCCCATCCCCCACCCGGCCATTCTCTTGTTTTCATCAATGGATGAAAATTTAGCAGGGAGGATGTGAATAGACGGATTTCACAAACTGCAGACATTGGGAAAGGTTTTTCCTGACTGTAAGACTCCCAGTGTTGGGACAAAATGGGAATGAGACTGTCAAAGCCTTCTTCCCAGAGGCAGCCTTCTAATTAGCCGTATCCAAGCTTGATGTCCTCATTGGGCTTCCAATGCTGCGTCAGAGGACATGCTGCCACGTGTTTTAGCAGCTGGAGTTCCGCTGGGAGGCCAAATCTAAATTAAAATTTTTGGAAGCTTAGGCTGATCTGAGAGGAGGGGAAATCTTACTGGCAGGGGTGTTTGGGTCACTTTTCCTGCCTGAGCACGCCCCCCCTCCCCCCCATCTATGCCTCACAAGAGGTTATTGCAGAAGGTCAGGGGACATGGAGTTGGGGGTAGGGTGTTAGCGTGGATAGAGGATTGGTTGTCAAATAGGAGGCAGAGAGTGGGGGTCAATGGGTGCTATTCGGATTGGCGGTTGGTGACTAGTGGGGTGCCCCAGGGGTCGGTGCTGGGGCCTCAGCTATTTACCATTTATATAGATGATCTAGAGGAGGGAACCGAGTGCAGGGTGTCGAAATTTGCTGATGACACCAAGATTGGGGGAAAGGCAAATTGTGCGGAGGGTGTGGAGAGTCTGCAGAAGGATCTAGATAGGCTGGGCGAATGGGCCAGGAAATGGCAAATGGAATTTAATGTTGGCAAGTGTGAGGTGGTCCACTTTGGTAGGAAGAATGGTAGGAAGGACTATTACTTACGTGGCGAAAAACTGCAGCAGGCGACGGTGCAGAGGGACCTCGGGGTCCTTGTGCATGAGTCGCAAAAACCCAGCTTGCAGGTGCAGCAGGTGGTCAGGAAGGCGGATGGGATGCTGGCCTTCATAGCGAGGGGGATTGAATATAAAAGTAGGGAGGTCTTGCTGCAGCTGTATAGGGCATTGGTGAGGCCGCAGCTGGAGTACTGTGTGCAGTTTTGGGCGCCGCACCTGCGCAAGGATATTTTGGCCCTGGAGGGAGTGCAGAGGAGGTTTACTAGGCTGATACCGGAGTTGAGGGGATTGAGCTATGAGGAGAGGCTGAATAAACTAGGCTTGTACTCGTTAGAGTTTAGAAGAATGAGGGGAGATCTCATTGAGACGTATAAGATGATGAATGGGATGGATAGGATAGAGGTGGAGAGACTCTTCCCGCTCAAAAAAGACAGTAGGACTAGGGGGCACAGCCTCAAGATAAAGGGGAGGCGGTTTAGAACGGAGTTGAGGAGGAACTTCTTCACTCAAAGGGTGGTGAATCTCTGGAATTCTCTGCCCGTTGAAGTGGTGGAGGCTGCCTCGCTAAATATTTTTAAGAAGCGGGTTGATGGGTTCTTGATAAGAGAGGGGATTAAGGGTTATGGGGAGAGGGCGGGAAAGTGGAACTGAGCCACAACAGATCAGCCATGATCTTATTGAATGGCGGGGCAGGCTTGAAGGGCTAGATGGCCTACTCCTGCTCCTATTTCTTATGTTCTTATTAGTCCCCTAGCCTGCCGCAGGACGGTCCTCCATTAAGCTGGGGCCTGTGCACTTGACAGGCACCAATCTACCATTGGAAAACTGCCAGCCATGCCACTGTGTTTCCCCAGTTGAGGCCTGAATTATGTCAATCGGCTGCCCGCTTCTCCTCAGTAGACAACTGAAACACATCCTTGTCGCACTGGGAATCTCCTCCGGTGGCTGGAACACATCGGAAAGACATCCTCATGCAGTTCCCCCTACTTTTCCACTCCTCCCCCTCCTCAAGACGCCCCAAGGTGCCACCACAGGGCTGGGGGAGGATTCAGCCTAAGTATGGCAGACGCCAGCAAACCGCCGGCTAATTTTCTGCAGTGGCAAAGGGGTAGTTTTACAACTAACCCCCTCTTGGAAGTCAAAGACAATCTGACTAAGGGAGCCGTTCCTCTGTCTGTGCTGGCAATGTCACTGGAGGTCTTGTGGCAATTTTCTGCAGATGTGGGGGTGAGCTGGGACTCAGTGCCAGCTCACCTCCCACAGTGTGGCACCCACAACGCCTGCGGCAACTCCGGTGTCAACACCCAGTCAACTGTGTCTACTGATGCCAGGTGCCTCAGGGGCGGTTCACAGGTGGAATTCTGTGAAGCGGTGACATTTGCCTTCCTGGTCTGTGCCACAGACACTGCTGATTGCCTGACTGCAAGTGCCAGCTGCTCCTGTAGGAGACATTCTTAAAAGGTGTCGGGAAATGACTGATGAGGGACGCAGGGAAGTTTAGATGAGAGTCAAGTGAGGGAGTTGAGGCACTGCGCCTTATCGATGCACCTCCTCTATCTGTCCAGTCAGCACTCATGTCTTAAAGGCTGCACTCTGACCTCCGCACACCCCAAGATGTTTTACGAGAGGTTTACACTGAATGCAATTACAATGAGGCCTTCCAGGATGTTAATATATCCCCAGTCAATCAGCTGGTGCAAAATGTTTTACATTGGCATAACCGCGCACAAATACCCGCGTGGAAATTCACCACCATAGACCTTTGCCCACTCAACCGGGCATTAATTAGACAGACAGATTTTCATCCTACTCATTTTTGCCGCAATGCAAATGATCACTTTTTAAACACCAGTGTCACATAAATAATTCCAGTGTGGGGGGAAAAGGGAATTATTTAGCTCGACTAATTATAGTGTTTCTGCTGCCATCTGCCACCCTTGGGCCTGATAGGTGAGCAGCAAACATAAACAGAAGCTTTATTTAAGTGGCACTTTGATCTAACGCGATATTGCGTAGAAAGAAAACAGCAAGCAGTTAGTAGCATGCTCGGTAAGATGAAGTTTAGCCGCAATCAGTACCAGAGCTGCACTGCTGACGATTTTATCGTAAAACTGCCGTAGAAAGTGTTACGTATGTTGGGGCATGTCCCTTTAAGAGAACGGGTCAGGTAACCTGGGACACCAAGTTCCACTTGGGTAGAGCCAGTCTTGTGCTGAGTGTGCTCAGGATAAAGACGTGTATATAATCTGTTCCAGTTATTTGACTATCACTGACCTTATGGCCTATTACTAGTCTCAGTATCAGATCTCACACAGACTAGAAAGGAGTTTCAGATGGGCTACACAGACCAAGACTCCAATGCGTTTTTATAAGGTGGAAACTCCGGAAAAATAATACAAAGAATGGTTTGTGGCATTTTTCTGGAGCACAGTTGGGGGGGTTGGGGGGGTGGAGAAAGGATGGAATTATGGTTTCACCTTTTCAGCAGGGGTGTGAGAGATGCTTTGCCTGAGGTCCAATTTCAAGTGGGCTTTGATACAGGCATTAATGCTCTCCCCCAACGTCACCCCGAGAAACAGTTGGAAGACCTACTGGGGAATGGAAACCAAGTTGCTATCATGTGGATATGACCCCACTGCCATTTCCCTCCATATGGCCCACCCGTTGTCCCAAGCAGCAAGGGGCTATAACACAGAGCGATCTCTCTTCATGCCCACAAAGGTGCTTCCAGTTACAATGATCCGGCTGCCTCGATCCTAATAAATCTCTTCCCCCGTGAATTTCTCTCTGACGGACACACCGAGTTTCATTTTGGGGCCACCATTTTCTAGCCTCTCTCATTGGCAGAATCTTCCAGACCCACCGACCGTGAGCTCTCCCTGCCCCCTCACGAATGGAGTCAAAGCTAGACAAACCCGTTGAAATATTTGCCTGGTTTGGTAACCAGGAACAAGTGGTCAGTGACAACGGACCGCAGTTTGCAGCACAGGATTTCACAGAGTACGTGGAACATCAGGATCTTCCAGAATCCTGGGAGACCACTCTGGAAGAGGTTCCAGAAAGGAGGAAACCACCATCTTCTTGATACACTCATTCACCGGAATTCTATTGTCCTGCCTGCCATGGGAATTGGAGCAGTGAGGGGTGGACAATGGGAAGCTCCATTGACCATGGGTGGGATTTTCCAGTGTCAGGTTGAGCAAGGCCATAAAATCCCACCCATTATGTCCACGTGAACTGTCAGAAGGGACTTACACTGAGGACTGTGGTAGTTTGTAATGCTCTATGTAAATTGTAGTCATTATAGGTAACTATGTTCTTCCTTATACGTGTTTTCAGTTGGGAAGTTTTGGATTTAAGGGGAAGAGGTGTGATGTACTTATAGTACTTCCAGATTTGGGGTACGGTTGGCCCCTTTAAGAATATGGGTCATGTGACCCCACCCTAGGTAATTAGCATGGCCCAGTGTGGGACCCTGTTGGACTGTCTTAGACCTGACTGCGAATGAATACACACCTGAATAAAGAGCTCCCCATATTGAAGCATGCAAGCATACCTCATGATTCTTTATGTCCCTTAGCCCATAGGAGCAAATACAATAGAAATGGAACAACATCCACGACAAAGCAGCCTGCTACATTGGAAGCCCATTCACTATCTTCAACATTCAGACATTTATTCCCTCCACCACCGACATGCAATGGCAGCCCCCACCCCCACCTCTGCAATCATCAACCTGTTCTCTCCCCACCCCCTCAAAGAAACTATTACCAGCATCTCCTACTCCTCAGACTGCTCCCAGCCCACAACTAGATCTGCATGGTTTCCCATCCTCCCCACCCCAATGAGGCTCCAACTGGGGCCCACCCCTTGGCACTGGTTGGCACTGCCAGTCTGGCACAGCCAACTTGACATGGCTACCTAACCTCCACATCTTTGGAGTGTGAGGGGAAACTGGAACACCCAGAGAAACCCACTCAGACACAGGGAGAATGTGCAAACTCCACACAATTACCCAAGGTCGGAATCGAACCCGGGTCCCTGGCACTGAGGCGGTCATGATAACTGTGCCACCCCGTCTCCCTTTTATGATGTTCACTAATTCTGTGCAATCTCAACTGTTTTTCCGTTTCAATTTCCACGAGGCTGTCCCATATATAGTAAAAGTATACAAAAAAGTTCAAGGTGTAACGTTTTACATTTGAGATTCAAGTTGGCGACAGCCGAAACAGCTGTAACTACTGACAGAAAAATCTGTGAGGTTAACGCAGCAAATTACATCTCGTCATTCAGTTATGCTCGCAAAGATGTCATTTCACCAGCAACCCAGGAGAACCTCTCATTATCTAGGGCAAGGTGAAATGTGGCAGAATGTAGCACTTTGCTCTTCCATTCTAAGTCTAGTGTTCCTGTGCAAATCCAGGACAGGAATCACAAGAGTATTATCATTCTTATTAAAAAGCTAACAAACTGATTATTTTACATTCACTTCAACCCTTTAAATATCTCAATGAAAGCTCTGGCCACCCACCGCTGGGATTTGTCCTTTCATGTTGGCGAAAATAATCTGAATTTGTGCCGCTTAGACATTATTCACCCCTACTGGCTGATGTGATGGTCTGACTGCGAACTTGACTACATAGGTCCATTGGATGTATTTGCTTCCCACTTACCAAACTCACGCATTCAGCTGCAAGGGGGGTGCGCAGTGGTGACAGGCATTTGTCTTGCAGTGAGGAGTGGTGATTGTCCCTTTAAGGGCAACGCAGCAGAAGAGAGGGTCACGTGGCTTGAAAGACCTTTTGGGGCTATTTTTTAATTCATTCATGGGACATGGGCGTCGCTGGCTGGCCAGCATTTGTTGCCCATCCCCAGTTCCCCTTGAGAAGGTGGTGGTGACAACTGAGTGGCTTGCTAGGCCATTTCAGAAGGTAGTTGAGAGTCAACCACATTGCTGAGGCTCTGGAGTCACATGTAAGCCAGGCCAGGTAAGGATGCCAACTTTCCTCCTTAAAGGGACATTAGTGAACCAACTGGGTTTTTCTTCTGACAATAAAAAGTGGTTTCACGGTCATCGGTAGATTCTTAATCCCAGATTTTTTTTTTATTGGATTCAAATTCCACCACCTGACAGGAATTGAACCCGAGTCCCCAACATATTAGCTGAGTTTTAGGATTAATAGTCTTGTGATAATACCACTAGACCATTGCCTCCCCATAGAAATCCCCAGGGGATGGAGTTCTATCTTGGGGAGAAGGCATCTAGAAGACATGTAGAAGATAAGTAAGGGACTGGGGCAACTGGTGGACTGCTGGATTCCTTATAGCATTTTTGTCCTCATTAATACATACCCTTTGTGTCCCTGACAAAGTCTGTGAGTGTGCATCATTACAGTAAGGTCATTTAGAGCAATTTCTGCTCCTGCAAAGTCACTGGAAGTATTCTGGGGTGTTTTGGAGGTGCTGTGGTGAGTTTCCAGATTTCAGAAGGAGTGTGAGGCATCCTCATTAGGATGGTAGTGAATTTAGTTTTCATACAATGGTTATAACAGGGACAGGAACTGCAGATGCATGTGTGAGTCTGCAGGACAACAGAGTGATGGAGCAGAGGCTGCATCACAAGCACAGCTCTGAGCTTTGCCCTCTGCAAAGTTGGAGCTAGTTTGTCCTGTGCCACTTGACAGTGACAGGACACCATCTGGAAAACCAGCCAATAACTCAATGCCATTATGCACATGCCCACCAGCATTCTCCTACCCAATCATGCTCCTCACCCGAGTTTCCTGTAGCAGAACTCTAGTTCAGAAAAATTGTTCCAGAAGGAGTCCATTCTACCCATCATGTCTGCACTGGCTCACCACATAAGTATGATGACTTTTTTTAAATTCATTTGCGGGACATGGGTGTCACTGGCTGGCCAGCATTTACTGCCCATCCTTAGTTGCTGAAGGCAGTTGAGAGTCAACGGCATTGCTGTGGCTCTGGAGTCACATGTAGCCCAGACCAGGTAAGGATGGCAGATTTCCATCCCTAAAGAACACCAATGAATCAAATGGGTTTTTCCAACAATCGACAATGGTTTTATGGTCATCAGTATATTCTTAATTCCAGATATTTCTGATTGAATTCAAATTCCATCATCTGCTGTGGTGGGATTCGAGCCCAGGTCCCCAGAACATTAGCTAAATTTCTGGATTAATAGTCTAGTGATAATACCATTAGGCCATCACCTCCCTCTGTACTGCCATTCTCCTTCACTTTCCCCCATTCCCTTGCAAGTTGTTTCTATTCAAATAATCATCCAATACCCTCTTGAATGCCGTTGTCATCTGCTCCATTTTGCTGAGATCCACGTCCCACACAGAGATGGAGATGTTGTCCTTCCCCCCCCACCCTCCATCAGCTCTGCACTGGCCACCCTGCTTTTCTACTGATGTCTTGCCAACTGTCTATTTGACTTTTCATAGCAGAAACTGGCAGGAAAGGAGCCAAGGATGGGACAGAAAGGATTTTATTTTACGAGGCAATCTCAGTCCCACAAAAACTCAAACTTACGTGAATTTTAAAATACTCAATTCCAAAATATTTTCCAGCTGAAAATCTGAATAAACTAAAAATGAAATGAATCTAAGTTTTTTTTTGCCAAAAGATAAGGCTGGTTGTCCTGAGGTATCTTTGGACAGAATCATGACGATGAAAGCTAAGGGAAACATTGGCTGACTCATGATATATTGCCCTCATGTTCTAGTCATTTAAAAATCTGTTTCTCCGGCGACACATTATAAGAACTGAAGTGAATGATCTTTGCGCTGCCTCACATCAGAATAAACAACATCCACCTTTTCATTTTGCAACATTTGACATTTGCACATGCAAATATACCAAGATTGCTTCCTGCTGTGTCAAGGTATCCACAATGACCTGTCTATATTCAGATGGCTCTTGAAGTTCAAGGGCATTGATACTTCAATTTAATGGTTTTCATCTGCTTTTGAAATTTCCTGTATACCTGCACGTATATCAAAGACAGTGTAAATTGCATACTGCCAGTTAATCTTTGTCAACAAGCGCATAAGATAAGTTTCAGGAACCGGAGCAAACTGGCATACGTGCAATTTGATCACACAAGGACTAGGTTAAGCAAAATAGAGGCAAAATACTGCAGATGCTGGAATCTCAGCAGGGCTGACAGCACCTGGGGAGAGGGAGCAGAGCCAATGTTTCAAATCTGGATGACCCTTCACCAGCTCTGACAAACAGTCATTCAGACTCGAAATGTTGGCTCTATTCTCTCTCCACAGATGCTGTCAGACATGCTAGATTTAGCAAAGCTAAATTTGCTCTGGCGTTCTGTGTAAAATTCCTCCCACAGTCTCTGAAGACAAGTTATTAGAGAAAAAAAAATTGCTCTCAGACAGTGCAAGGTCACATATTGGACTGAAGTTTTATTTACCTGATCTGCTGAGTGCAGATTGGGGTGTTGGAGGCTAGAGTGGTAGGGCAGAGAGGAATGTCTGGAAGGGCAGAGTTGAAGTTTTCCTTGTGCGTGATGGTCGATTCCTGTGGGATTAGGGCGTCTTTTTTTATTAATTCAGAGGATGTGAGCGTTGCTGGCTGGGGCGACATTTATTGCCCAACCCTAATTGCTCTTGAACTGAGTAGCTTGCTGGGCCATTTCAGGAGACACTTAAGAGTCAACCACATCTGGAGTCACATGTAAGCCAGACTAGGTAAGGACAGCAGATTTCTTTCCCTAAAAGGACATTAGTAAACCCGATGGGGTTTTCCTACAATCCACAATGTTTTCATGGTGACCGTTAGACTTCTAATTCCAGATTTTTATTGAATTCAGATTTCACCGTCTGCCGTGATCTTGGATCCCTAGAGCATTACCCTGGATCTGTGGATTATTAGTCCAGTTACAATAACACTAGCCACCACCTCACTTGGTGAAGTGGTGGAGGTGGAGTTGTTTCTTGGAGGGTGAAGTGGAATGGAGACCTGGTAGTGGAATCGAAGGCCACAGGAGGGGAGGAGGTTGCAGGGTTGAGGAAGATTGTAGAGTAGGGAGGCATTGGCAGGGAAGGGCTGGTGGGGGTGGGGGGGGGGGGGGGGGGGTGTCCAATTATGGAGACTCATCATGTCAGGCATCTAGATCCAGGAGGTAAAGTTTTAAAGTTCATTTATTAGTGTCACATGTCGGCTTATATTAACACTGCAATGTAGTTACTGTGAATTCCCCGAGTCATCACACTCTGGCACCTGTTTGGGTGCACTGAGGTAGAATTGAGCATGGCTAATGCACCCAACCAGCATGTCTTTTGAACTGTGGGAGGAAACCAGAGAAAACCCACATAAACACAAGGGGAATGTGCAGTTTCCACACAGACAGTGACCCAAGCTGGAAATGGAACCAGGGTCTCTGGCACTATGAGGCAGCAGTGCTAACCATTGTGTCACTGTGCCACATTACTACATTCACCTGCAGGATTTGACATGTCCTCAGCTCAGTAAAATGATTTCCCAATGATGGGGAGTCAGAACTAAAGCGGAAAAGCTAAATGACAATAAGCCCTGCAGCATTGATATCGCATTTAAATTCCCCACCTGCCTTCTTGCAGTGGCCTGCAAACCTTTCAGTCTCAGTTAAAGCCGGAAGTGGACAGATTGGAGAGGGGTTCAAATAAAAGAATTCTTAGACTTTAAACCCCCAACCCCACCCATAATTTCACACACAGACACGCATGCACACGCACGCGCACACTCTATTATGAATCACTGTCTAGCTGAGGTAGAACTTTTCCAGTTATCCTGGACTTCTGCATTTGAAGCTCATTTAAACTGTAATTTCTGGGGACACTCTATTTTTAAATGTAATCTGTCTATTCCAAAAGTCAATGATTTTTCACCTAATGTTCCTTTCTTTCAGAAATTCTTTACCTCTGTGCTGGAACGTACTCTGTAATAGAGATGGAGTCTTCAAATTGAGAGAGCGAGAGAAGGAAGAGAGAAATTGTATTACTGTTCTATTGGCAGAGATCTTCCAGACTTCTCCTTAATAGCTTGGGATATTGTAATAAGACACTTCAGAATGGTTATTCTAGTTACTTGACCTCTGGTCCCATAATGATTTCAGTAGCTATTTTGTTTTAATAAGTCATTTTTTATGGGATGTGGGCGTTGCTGGCTAGGCCAGCAATTATTGCCAATCTTGAGTTGCCCTTAACAAGGTGGTGGTGAGCTTTCTTCACGTATTACTGCAGTCCCTGAGGTATAGCTAAATGCATAGTGCTTTTAAAACCATAATAAGGCCATAAGATATAGGAAAGAAATTAGGCCATTTGGCCCATCGAGCCTGCTCCATCATTGAATAATGGCTGATAAGTTTCTCGTTCCCATTCTGTTATATTCTCCCCATAAGCCTTAATCCCCTTATCAAGAACCTTCCTATCTGTCTTAAAGGCACCCAATGACCTGGCTTCCATAGCCCTTTGTGGCGATGAGGTCCACAGATTCACCACCCTCTGGCTGAAGATATTCTTCCTTATGTCAGTTTTAAAGGAGTGGCCTTCACTCTGAGGTTGTGCGCTCGAGTTTTAGTTTCTCTCACCAGTGGAAACATCCTCCCCACGCCCACTCTATCTAGGCCCTTCAGTATTCTGTGAGTTTCAATACTCCATCGTGTATAGACCCAGGCTCCACAGCCACTTTTCACAGAACATCCCTCCCCTTCATTCCTGGGATCATTCTTGTGAATCTCCTCTGGACTCCCTCCAAGGCCAACACATCCTTCCTTAGGTTTGAGGCCCAAAACTGCTCATAATATTCCAAATGGGGTCTAACCAGAGCCTTATACAGCCTCAGTAGTACATTCTTGCTCTTGTATTCTAACCCTCTAGAAATGAATGCTAACATTGAATTTGTCTTCCTAACTGCCAACTGAACCTGCTTTTAACCTTGAGAGTCGTGAACCAGGACTCCGAAGTCCCTTTGTGCTTCAGATTTCTGAAGCCTTTCCCCACTTAGAAAATAGTCTACACCTCTATTCTTCCTATCAAAGTGCATAACCTCACACTTTCCATGTTGCATTCCATCTGCCACTTTTTTGCCCATTCTTCTAGCCTGTTCAAGTCATTCTGCAGGCTCTCTCCTTCCCCAACAATACCTATCCCTCTACATATCTTTGTATTATCTTCAAATTTAGCAACCATGCCCTCAGTTCATTTTCCAGATAATTAATATATATAGTGAGAAGTTGTGGTCCCAACACTGACCCCTGTGGAATACCACAGGAGGGAGGAAGGAGTTCTACAATTCTGACCCAGTGACAGAGAAGAAAGGGCAATATATTTCCAAGTCAGGATGGTGAGTAGCTTGGGGGTGAACTTCCAGATGGTGGTGCTATCTGGTATCTGCTGCTCTTGTCTTCTAGATGGTAGTCGCTGTGTGTTTGGAAGGTGCTGCTGAAGAAACCTTGTGAGTTCCTGCAGTGCACCTTGTAGATGATACACACTGTTGCCATTGTCTGTTGGTGGTGGAGGAATTGACTGTTTGTGGAAGGGATATCAACCAAGCAGGCTCCTTTCTCCTGGATGGTGTCAACCTTGGCTATTGCAGCTGTGCTTATCCAGGTAAGTGGAGAGTATTCACTCCATTCTTGACTTGTGCCTTGTAGGTAGTGGACAAGCTTTGGGAAGTTAAGAGATCTATTACTTGTCACAGGATTTCTAGCTTTTGACCTGCCCTGGTAAACACAGTATTTATATAGGCTAGACCAATTCAGTTTCTGGCTAATGGTAACCCCCAGGTTATTGATAAAAGAACAAAGAACAAAGAAAATTACAGCACAGGAACAGGACTTTTGGCCCTCTAATCCTCTCCAATAATTCCCCTACCACTGATCTAAGGCTCACCGGCCTATAATTACCTGGATTATTCTTGCTACCCTTCTTAAACAAAGGAACAACATTAGCTATTCTCCAAATCCTCTGGGACCTCCCTTGTACCCCGTGAGGATACAAAGATTTCTCTCAAGGCCCCAGCAATTTCCTTCCTTGTCTCTCTCAGTATTCTGGGGTATATCGCATCATGCCCTGGGGACTTGTCTACTTTAATGTTTCTCAAGAACCCCAATACCACCACCATTTTGATCTCAACTTGACTCAAACTATTTACACATCCTTTCCCAGACTCATCATTCACCAAGTCCTTCTCTTTGATGAATACTGACACTAAGTACACATTTAATACCTCACCCATTTCCTCTGGCTCTACGCATAGATTCCCTCCCTTGTCCTTGAATGGGCCAACCCTCTCTCTGGCTACCCTCCTGCTCTTTATACACGTACAAAAAGCCTTGCGATTTTCCTTAACCCTGCTGGCCAATGTTTTTTCATGACCCTTATTAGCCCTTCTTACTCCTTGCTTAAGTTTCTTTCTACTTTCCTTGTATTCCACACTTGCTTTGTGTGTTCCCAGCCTCCTAGCTTTGACAAGCGCTTCCTTTTCCAAGGTTGCGAAAACTTGCCATACTTATCCTTCATCTTTACAGGAATGTTCCAGTCCTGAATCCCTATCAACTTATACTTGATAGTGGGAGATACAGTGATGGTGATGCCATTGAATGTCAAGGGATAATGATTAGATCCTCTCTTGTTGGGTAGTTATCGCCTGGCATTTGTGTGGCATAAATGTTATTTGATTAGTTCATATCTGGACAGGCCAGGGCTATTGTTTTATGGCCCAGCCGATGAGATTCTGTAACGTCCCAACCACTAACTCCTGAAAGATCATTCACCCACTTCGGTGAGATAAGAAAAACACTTTCCATATAACTATTGCCCTAGTCGACTTTCTGTCTTTACTTGAGGGGCAGTTTTATAGAAATACAAATGGTGAGGTCCAGAGCAGTTTCAGTAAATCTTTTGAAGGAGTTCTTGACATCAGCTGGTGTGAAATTCCTTAGGAGGTTGTACTGACTGTCCAGAAACTGCGCAACTTGTAATGCCAAATATTAGGTGACTTTTCTTTATTCATTCGTGGGGCATGGGCATCACTGGCTGTCCAGCATTTATTGCCCATCCCTAGTTACCTTTGTTCAGAGGGCAGTTGAGAGTCAACTACATTGCTATGGCTCTGGAGTCACATGTAGGCAAAACCTAGTAAGGATGGTAGATTTCCTTCCCTAAAGGACACTAGAAAACCAGATAGGCTTTTCCAAAAATGGTTTCATGGTCATCAGTAGATTCTTAACACTAGATTTTTTAATTGAATGCAAATTCCACCATCTGCCGTGGTTTCGATCCTGGGTCCCCAGAACATTAACCGAGTGTCTGGATTAATAGTTTAGCGATAATACAACTAGGCCATCATCTCTCTACTTTTGGCAGCCATCTTTGCTTCCTCCCTTTTTAAAGCAGTTCAGTATATGTTTGATCAGCAGATAAAATTACAGATTAATATCACACATATGCAGGCTCACATCATTGTGACAATTGGCCGAATTACTGGCAATGGCCTTTCTGTGACACTGCTCCTGATTTTCCCCATGTTAAACAAAAATACCAGGTCCAGAATCGCATGTTGATCAGGCGCGTACACACCCAGCACAGAAGTGCGTGAAGTCACGTGGAAAAGCATCTGCCGCACATCCCGATGCCATCTTATCCTTGCGCAATTCTTCAGTCAGCAGGTGCCACAAGAGTCAGACGCATGCCCGCTGACAATCAAGCAGGCAGTTTACCCCATTACGGGGCCAAATTGAACATAATTTTACATGGCTTGTCTGCTTTTACATCCAGGGCAGGATGAGATATCAAAGCTGAAATAAAATTTCAAGGGGTGTCCTGGGACTGAGCACAGCCAATCAATCTAACCCACACGTCTTTGGACTGGGGAGGAAATCGAAGCATCCCTGCAGTGCAGAAGGAGGCCATTCAGCCCATTGAGGCTGCACTGACAACAATCCCACCCAGGCTCTATCCCTGTACTTTATCTACCAGTCCCCTTCACACTTGGGTCAATTTAGCATGGCCAATCCACCTAAGTGGCACATCTTTGGACTGTGGAAGGAAACCGGAGCACCCAGGGGAAACCCACGCAGACACGGGAAAAATGTGCAGACTCTGCCTAGACAGTCACCCGAGGCCGGAATCGAACCCATGTCCCTGGTGCTGTGAAGCAGTGCCACACGTGTATGGGGCAGCATTTATGTGAAACAGCACACCATAGTTTAACAGTGGTTATGCATTATTTACAGAGTCACAGAGCAGAATAAGACGACTTCGCTGTTGTATGTTCAGGAACATGCAAAGCAGGCTGCAGAACTAAGATAAGACAACATAGGTGAGGCAAGGGGAGATTATGAACAAAAGCAAAATCAGTGTTTGCCACTCCATTTTGTGCACGGCGCTTTTAAACAAGTGAAAGATGACCACAGGTTTCAAAATCTCACTTGTATAAACAATGTCAGGCATTTGTTCAGTTTCACATTTCGGAGCTTATGAAAAATTCAAATTGCTCTTAACAGCATTGTTCGTACAGAAAATAGATTTATAATCAGATCACCTTCCAGCCAATGAAGCCTTTAAAACAGTGACAAATAGAATTTGCAAAATCCTTAATGACACAATGCTAATTGCAGGGGGAGTAGGGAAATATACTGCTCCATACTGCTGATTAATTATTGTTCTGTGCTGTTAATGTGAATCATCCCATTTATAAAATCAGGGCACAGGAGGAGAAGAGAGTGTTGCAGTCCATCTAGCTGGTCCCAAAGTCCCAACAATGTCATACACCTACTGTCCATCATCACCTTCTCCAAACATCTGTCCAATTTTTGCTGTCATTTGTCAACACTATATTCTGCTTAACCAGGTGAACTGTCGACCAGCTCGTCATACATTAACCACTCACCATGTTCAACATAAACAACATTTCCATCCCCCGCCCACCCCCATCGCCGTCTAAAATTATGATTCACCTGCACCTCCTACCGCCTTGTGACTTCAAGCCTTTCTACCGGATTGGGAAAGGGAATTCCAGCTCAGGCCTAGAATACAGCAGTGGACTGACTTACCAATTTTGTCCCCTTTTCCACAACTATCCCACCTAAAATTAAGCAGGGCAGCAGAAGGAAGTCCAGCTGTCTATCTCTATCCTATTTTTGTAGAGTTTGGGATCACATCCAAAATACCATTAAGGTTCAATTTATCTAGGAGCTGGAATTGTCAACACTTCTCCAGTGTAGCTGATGTGCCTAATGGGCAGTATCCATTTAACTGCCCTTTGCTTCAGCCTCTCCAATGCCCCATGTCCCCTTCATGGTACGTTGGCCAGATTGCACACAGTACTTCATTGTGACCATCAGTTCATTATCTCCTCCTGGAATTTATAAATCAATGACTCCAGCTGTCCGCCTAAGATACTATTTGTCCCTTATCATCACTACGGAAATAGAAGATCCAAGCAGTATGAATTCATCTTTTTTTCTGTGAAAGAATGGTTCTGTCAAGTTGTACGTACTAAATTAATTGCCGAACATATCAGTACTGTTGATTTAATTATGATTTATAGATACTATGGGGGTGATCGTACCTTCTCGTCACGCTGGTCTGATGGCGGGAAACAGATTTAATAATTTTTTTCCATAAAGTGGCATAAGATTGGATGTGTGGCCTCGTCAAAAAAATGGATCTGAAACTCTCATGTTTTCACTCTCATTTGGGACTTAGAATATTTGTAAGTAAGATTGCTCTCCCACCCCTCTTTGTTTTCATATATTGTTGTTCTCAAGATGTTATGCTTTCTATCTTTCCTTTATATCATAGAATTATTGAATCCTACAGTGCAGAAGGAAGCCATTCAGCCCAATGAGTCTACACTGACCACAATCCCACCCAGGCCATACGCCTATAATCCCATGCATTTACCCACGCAGTCCCCCTGACACTAAGGAGCAATTTAGCATGGCCAATCCACCTAACCTGCATATCTTTGGAGTGTGGGGGGATACCAGAGCACCTGGAGGAAACCCATGCATGTTGTTTCTTTTACTTGATGGAATATTGCTCTGTAGACACATCCAATTGGACTTCATTGAGTTGTGGTGCTAAGTAAATGTATTTACTACACACACATGCCAGCTGTTAGGACACAAGGATCATTGTGAACATGTACTTGAGAAGGACACGTCTTTAGGCATTATTTTGTTCCTAATTTAAACATAAATATAACTGTTGGCCTGAATGGACAATACAGACAGGAGTTGCTGCTTTCGGGTCACGAGTCAAATCCATTTTTAATTAGCTGTTCCTTATAAGCATGATTTTTCAAGGCCACATCAGCAGCTTGGGGTCATGCACGCAGCAAATGCGGATCGGCAGGATACAGGCATAGACCTGTAGAACTGATTTGTTAAATGGACTCTGATTGCCAATGAACTTTTGAGTCTTAGGGCAAAAGGGATATAAATATGTTAAATGATTGGGAAACGATAAGGCAGAAGGAGTGCAATGTGGGAAAATATGAGATTGTCCACTTTGGCAAGGACAAGGAGGAGAATATTAATTAGATGGACAGAAACTGCCTAATGCTACAGTGCAGAGGGTAGGGTGACTAATTCTCCAAGATGACCCTGAAGTCTTCAATAATTAAAAGATAAATGTCTTGGACACTATTGCGACCTGGGAGAAAAAGGAAATATTATTCCTTTTTACTCTCTTTCTTTAAATGATTTTGTTCATTAGTTTTAAAAATATTGAAGCTGTGAATAAAATAGGCAAGATAGTTGGCCGGATAGGCCGGAACTCTATCACCTCGCCTGTCCCGGAATTGACACAGGCAAGGATCCAACAACGGAAATCTCTGTTGACCTAGGGCGGGAATTCCTGATCTCGCCTGAGCGAGGTCGTAAAACTCTGCCCCATAGAGTCATCGACCCTTTGGCCCAACCAGTCCATGCTGACCATGGTGTTCTCCCAGCTAGTATCAATTGCCCATGTTTGGTCTATATCCCTCTATGGACATGTAAGTTCTATGTGCTGTAACCTCTAGGAATATGTTCAACTTCAGTTGGCAACCTTACCAAGGGATCTGGGTGGCCTAATATATGAATTACAAAAAGTTGGCATGTCGGTACAGCAAATAAATAGGAGGGCAAATGGAACATCAGCTTTTATTGCAAGGAGTATAAAAATAGGGAAGTCTTGCTAGAACTGTGCGGGACTATCAAGATGAGACCTACAGGACTGGCTTTAGTTTTGGTCTCCTTACTTAAGGAGGGATAGAAGTGCATTGGATGTAGTTCAGAAAAAAGTTTCACTGAGCTGATTTCTGAAATGAAAGGGTTGTTATATGAGGAAAGGCTGAGCAGGTTGGACGTACACTGAATTATTTGAAATGTACAATGCCATAAAAATGGATAGGCAGTGTTCCATAATAATGATGTTGAAAGGTGGTAAACTTGTAGCGTGGCCCAAATGGAGGTGTTACATTAATGCTAGACATTTAAATACAGTACTAATGATATATTTTTTAAAATTTCCATCTGAGAACTATGGATTATGGTTCAGCAGTGAACACTGACTGATAGCCTCACTGTAAACAAAGTATAACATTATTCAGTCCCATCACCAAGTATTATGAATTTAAATGACCACTTGAAGTTATTATCACCCTCTCGCTCCAGTTAGTGTTCACCGGGGAACTACTTGTCACACCTCCATGCTTTCACAGGAGCTAAACAATCACACTCATTGTCAAAACAGATTATAATTATGGTACAAATAACTCAAGTCCAACTCAAATAGATTAGACACAGAAATAACACAGATGATGACAGTCACTGTCTGATGTGATATTGCTGATTATTCCATTTGCAAGTCACTAACGGAATAATTCATTCAGCACCGGCACATATCCTGCTCCAGTCAAGACTCAAAATGACCATGAAGCCATAAGGCCTAGGAGCAGAATTAGGCCACTCGGCCCATCGAGTCTGCTCTGCTATTCAATCATGGCTAATAGTTTTCTCATCCCCAGTCTCCTGTCTCATCCCTATAACCCCCAATTCCCTTATTAATCAAGAACTATCTCTGTCTTAAAGACACTCAATGACCTGGCTTCTACAGCTTTCTGCGGCAAGGAGTTCTACAAATTTACCATTACAATACTGTTAACAATTTGGAAATGGATTAACCTAACTTTGTAAATCAGTTTCAGTCTCACTTTTACCTTTAACAGTGAAAAATGCCCTTTTCATGGGACAGGGTAGTTGCAGGGAATAGTATGTCCCTCAGAGGTGGAGAGGATGAGAGATGAGAGGAGAAAAAGCTCACACAGTGACGCACTTCACTTTTGTTTATGGGAGCCTAGAGGGCTGAAAACAGGTCACCTTCCCTACTCCTGAAGGTGGTAAATAATGGAAGATGATGGAGGATAATTCAGGAGTGGATGAGGAAGCCAATTATATTAATTTATAGATTTACATTATCAAATCTTTAGCCACCTTTTACAATCAACACAGTGGCACAAGTGGTTAGCACTGTTGTCTCACAGAGCTAGAGACCTGGGTTCAATTCTGGCCTCAGGTAACTGTCTGAGTGTAGTTTGCACATTCTCCCCGTGTCTGTGTGGGTTTCTTCCGGGTCCTCTGGTTTCCTCCCACAGTCCAAAGATTTCCACATTAGGTACATTAGCTATGGTGAATGGACCCTATTTTCAGGAGATTCGTAGGATTATTGCGTGGAGTTATGGGGATAGGACCTGGGTGGGATTGTGGTTGGTGCAGACTCAATGGGCTGAATGGCCTCCTTCTACATTGTAGGAATTCTGTGATTTATTTATTAGTGTAACAAGTAGGCTTACATTAACACTGCAATTAAGTTACTGTGAAAATCCTTTTCTTACTTCTTGAGATGATACAGTAGATAAGACATGTCCGCAGACATCCAGTGCACTCACCCTGCTTTTGGGAAGATGTAAACATGACAGTTAAATCCCTTTCTGCTTTTCTCTCCTGCTCTGTGAGGGATGGAGAAGCTGAATTGTGCAGTGGGACTGGGATGTTGATCATAGAATCGCTAAAGTGGAGAAGGAGGCCATTCAGCCCTTTGAGCCTGCACTGACAACAATCTCATCCAGGCCCTACCCCATAACCCTACATATTTCCCCTGCTAATCCCCTCGACACTAAGGGGCAATTGAGCATGGCCAATCTACCTAACCTGTACATTTTTAGACTGTGCGAGGAAACTGGAGCACCCAGAGGAAACGCACACAGACACAGGGAGAATGTGCAAACTCCACACACACAGTCACCCAAGGCTGGAATTGAACCTGGGCCCCAGGTTCAATTCCTGGTAGACAGAGGGGAACCGGTGGATGTGGTGTTTTAGATTTTCAAAACGCGTTTGATGAGGTGCCTCACAAAAGGTTGCTTCAGAAGGTTAGGCTGCATGGAGTTGGGGGTAAGGTGTTAGCGTGGATAGAGGATTGGTTGTCTAATAGGAGGCAAAGAGTTGGTATCAATGGGTGCTATTCTGATTGGCAGTTGGTGACTAGTGGAGTGCCACAGGGATCGGTGCTGGGGCCTCAGCTATTTACCATTTATATAGATGATCTGGAGGAGGGGGCTGAGTGTAGGGTGACGAAATTTGCTGATGACTCAAAGATGAGTGGAAAAGCAAATTGTGCGGAGGGTGTGGAAAGTCTGCAAAGGGATCTGGATAGGCTGAGCGAGTGGGCGAGGACCTGGCAGATGGAGTACAATGTTAGCAAGTGCGAGGTTATCCACTTCGGCAGAAATAATAGTAGGAGGGATTACTATTTAGAGGGCGAAAAGCTGCTCATGCTACGGTGCAGAGGGACCTGGGGGTCCTTGTGCATGAGTCGCAAAAACCCTGTCTGCAGGTGCAGCAGGTAATCAAGAAGGCGAATGGTATGCTGGCCTTTATAGCGAGGGGGATAGAATATAAAAGCAGGGAGGTCTTGCTGCAACTGTACAGGGCACTGGTGAGGCCACAGCGGGAGTACTGTGTGCAGTTTTGGTTGCTGCACTTGCGCAAGGATATTTTGGCCTTGGAGGGAGTGCAGAGGAGATTCACTAGGCTGATACTGGAGATGAGGGGATTGGACTATGAAGAGAGACTAAATAGACTGGGTCTGTACTCGGAGTTTAGAAGGATGAGGGGGGATCTTATAGAGACGTATAAGATAATGAAAGGGATGGATAGGGTAGAAAGCTTAGAAAGGATAGCAGGACTAGAGGGCACAGCCTCAAGATAAGGGGGGGGCGCAGTTTAAATCGGAGTTGAGGAGGAACTTCTTCACTCAAAGGGTGGTGAATCTCTGGAATTCTCTGCCTGTTGAAGTGATGGAGGCTACCTCGCTAAATATATTTAATTCACAGGTAGATAAGTTTTTGACAGACAAGGGAATTAAGGATTATGGGGAGAGAGTGGGAAAGTGGAACTGGTCCACTTCAGATCAGCCATGATCTTATTGAATGACGGGGCAGGCTTGAAGGGCTAGATGGCCTACTCCTGCTCCTATTTCTTATGTTCTTATGTTCTTATATCCCTAGGGCTGTGAGGCAGCAGTGCTGACCATTCTACCACCGTGCCACATCTATGCGTGTTACAATAAGTCAACGCAGAAAGGTGGCATATAGTCACAGGGGTATGTGGGGCTATTGGCTGAGAGAGCAGCAGTGACGTGGACAAGCTGTACAGTAATTTAGTGTGTTTTTTTCTGGGAGGATGTTATATGGTTTGATAGGCCATTTAATTTTCACAATACCTGGACTCACATGATCTCAGTACCATACTGTAAATACTCCCGAATCTGTGTGGGAGGAGGTCAACAACGTAGGTATTATCTAACCACAGGGATATTAGTCTGGGGGTTGAAGATCTTTCTGCAACAATTCCTTCCAGGGAGGGAGTCAGGAGGTGGAGACGTGGAGAAGGAAACCGAGGCCTTATAGCCAGGATTAATGTTGCCATTCGGGATTTTGTCTTTTTACATATACCACTAAGTTAACCTGAATTCTGCACAGATGGACACTTCAAACAACACATACATAATGCTGAGTTTAAATCTAATGTTACAAAACACAACGTTTACCAATGATAGTATCAGTTATTGACATAACAAGTAGGAAGCCCACCAACGTCTCTCCTTTCTCATGAGGCTAAGGAAATTTGGCATGTCCGCTACAACTCTCACCAGTGTTTGCAGATGTACCATAGAAAACATCCTTTCTGGTTGTATCACAGCTTGGTATGGCTCCTGCTCTGACTAAGACCGCAAGAAACTACAAAGGGTTGTGAACAAAGGCCAGTCCATCATGCAAACTAGGCTCCCATCCATTGACTCCATCTACACTTGCCACTGCCTTGGAAAAGCAGCCATTATAATCAAGGACCCCACACATGCTGGGCATTCTCTACTCCACCTTCTTCCATCGAGAAAAAGATACAAAAGTCTGAGGTCACACACCAACCAACTCAAGGACAGCTTCTTCCCTGCTGTCATCAGATTTTGAATGGACCTACTTCATATTAAGTTGAACTTTAGCTATGTCTGTAACACTACATTCTGTCCCCCTCTCCTTTCCTTATCTACGAACAGTATGCTTTGATTGTATAGTGCACAAGAAACAATAATTTTCACTGTATCCCAATAATAAATCAAATCAAAACATATTGTTGGTGAGTGTTTACATTTTTACAATGGGATTTACATATTGACAAAGCCTGACTTAAGTGCTCATGATGTGGTTGCAACAGGTGATCACTACCTGACATTTTAATCAGATGATGTGACAAGAAACATCAAGAATGAAACATTCAATAAGCGGAGTATTTTGAAGTGTCTCATTATGTGAAAGATGCGTTAAGCTGCAAGTTGACTAAAGCTGTAGCAAGTTTGCCTATATTCCATCAAATATTAAAAGACTAGATATTTGTTAACGATAAGGATGTGTTTAATCATTGATATCTTGACTGCAGCATCCATGAAGCTAATTGCTTTTAATCAGATAAATCTCCCTGTACAACAGGAAACAAAATAAAACACAGAGCTACATCGGTATTATGCATGCACGAACAGATTTATTGCTTTAAGGCAAGATCCAACCTGGGAGTTGGAAATTGTCTGGATTGGAATACAATCCCAGTGAGCAGCTGCCAAATGAAGCTGATAGTGACACAGGCATTTGGTTTCTCATTAGGGATCTGGCGCAGAGATTCTATGGTTCTATAGTTCATTCTATGTGGGTGCCATTCATAACCCAATCAGCAAGTCCCCAGTGGCAAGGACGGCAAAATAATTGGCTGAGGGGTTGGAAGGGTGGTGGAGGGCAGGGGAAGCTATCAGTGAGATGAAGTGAAAGGTGAAAGTGATGGGCAGCAATACAAAATGTACCTTGCAAATCATGCAAATCCCCTACAGTGCAGAAGAGATCATTTGGCCCATTGTGTCTGTACCGACTCTCTGAAGAGTATAAGAACATAAGAATTAGGAGTAGGAGGACAGCTAGGAGGAGTAGGCTATCTGGCCCCTCGAGCCTGCTCCGCCATTCAGTAAGATTATGGCTGACCTCCTTGTGGACTCAGCACTTACCCACTTAACCACCCACTCACCATAACAATTAATTCCTTTATTGTTCAAAAATTTATCTATCCTTGCCTTAAAAACATTCAATGAGGTAGCCTCAATTGCTTCACTGGGCAGGGAATTCCACAGATTCACAACCCTTTAAGTGAAGAAGTTCCTCCTCAACTCAGTCCTAAATCTGCTTCCCCTTATTTCGAGGCCATGACCCCTAGCTTTAGTTTCACCCGCCAGTGGAAACAACTTCCCTGCTTCTATCTTATCTATTCCCTTCATAATCTTACATGTTTCTATAAAATCTTCCCTCATTCTTCTGAATCTTTCCCAGGCCCTCTCCCCCACTCATATTTTTACCATGGCCAATCCCCTTTAGCCGACACATTTTGGGACACTACAGGGCAATTTAGCATGGCCAATCCACCTGACCTGCACATCTTTTGGATTGTGGAAGGAAACTGGAGCACCTGGAGGAAACCCACACAGACATGGGGAGATTGTGCAAACTCCACACAGTCATCCAAGGCCAGAATTGAACCTGGATCCTTGGAGCTGTGAGGCAGCAGTGCCACCATGCTGCCCCACCACTGTACCATCATGCCAGTCTCCTTTAACTTGGCAGATGGAGAGCCGAAGAAAGTGCCGACAGCTCACTCACTGCACCATGGTAGGTGGTATGAATTACAGATGTGCAATTTAGTCCCTTTACACTGCAAAACAAGATGCCCACAATTGGATTTGAGGTTCAAATATGCCACGTACAGACTCAAGCCAGGAATCAAACCCAGGTCCCTGGCACTGTGAGGCAGTAGTGCTAACCAGAATGCTAACTGGCAGTGCTAAAATCCAGAGTACTGACCTACTCTAGTCAATCTCTCCTCAGAGAACAACTTTCTCCTACATGGAATCAATCTGGTGAAGCAGAAAAAGTCAGTAGGTCTGGCCCCATCCATGGAGAGAGAAAATCGAGCAAGTGTTTGGGTGAGTACTGTGTGCAGTTTTGGGCGCCGCACCTGCGCAAAGATATTTTGGCCTTGGAGGGAGTGCAGAGGAGGTTTACTAGGCTGATACCGGAGTTGAGGGGGTTGATCTATGAGGAGAGGCTGAATAAACTGGGCTTGTACTCGTTAGAGTTTAGAAGAATGAGGGGAGATATCATTGAGACATATAAGATGATGAATGGGATGGATAGGATAGAGGTGGAGAGACACTTCCCGCTCAAAAAAGACAGTAGGACTAGGGGGCACAGCCTCAAGATAAAAGGGGGGCAGTTTAGAATGGAGTTGAGGAGGAACTTCTTCACTCAAAGGGTGGTGAATCTCTGGAATTCTCTGCCCGTTGAAGTGGTGGAGGCTGCCTCGCTAAATATTTTTAAGACGCGGGTTGATGGGTTTTTGATAAGAGAGGGGATTAAGGGTTATGGGGAGAGGGCGGGAAAGTGGAACTGAGCCAGGAAAGATCAGCCATGATCTTATTGAATGGCGGGGCAGGCTCGAAGGGCTAGATGGCCTACTCCTGCTCCTATTTCTTATGTTCTTATGACTCTTCTTCAGAATTAACAAGGGGGTGAAATGTGATAGATTACATTCTGTACAAGAGGGGGCAGAGCAGCTGAAGCAGGGTCGAAGGTCAATGATTGTTCTGCTGCAGCTGCTCCACCTCCTCTTATACAGTATATAATCCATCACATTTCTCCCTCTCTTTAGCTCTGAAGAGCTCACCCTTGCTTGACACCAGCCCACACAGCTAAAACTGTCAGGCTTCCCACTTTGCATGGGCCTCCCTCTGTCATGGGCACAATACCATTAATTGGCCACTCAAGGGTGTTAAAAACAGGTTCCTAACCTCTTGGAATGAAAGGGTACATGTTACGTCAATGGGCAAAAGCTTCATTAGATTGAAGCAGGATCTGAGGTTTGAGTCGGTAGCGCTACCATCCTATGTTCAATTCCAAACCATGCCAAACAAACTTTGCCTATGGATTACTGAACATAGCACAAAGCCCCAATGAATAATTGAACAAAAGATACAGAAAAGATGGAAGGAATGCTTGCAAAAATAATTTAAACCCATATATTTTGAAAATAACTGCCTATGATAATGGAACCAAGGGTTATTGATTATTGTGACAGTTGGCTTATATTAACATTGTAATGAAGTTACTGTGAAAATCCTCTAGTCGCCACACTCTAGTGCCTGTTCAGGCAGAATTTAGCATGGCCAATACACCTAACCAGCACGTCTTTCAGACTGTGGGACGAAACCCGAGCACTCTGAGGAAACCCACGCAGACACAGGGAGAATGTGCAGACTCCGCACAGACAGTGAGCCAAGCCAGGAATCGAGCTGGGGTCGCTGTTGCTATGAGGCAGCCGTATTAACCACTGTGCCCCCCTTCAGAAAGGGTTATTCTTTCAAGAAGCACCTTGAAAATTAATACAGCTGAGAAGAATAATTTGACAGATTGTTGTGTTAATTTTTTCCCCATATTTTTCAGCAATTTAAAAATGTTCTATTCAGTTTACCGTATCCCCACTATACAAAAAAAATGTAAGCACAATGTTCCTCAAATCATAAATGTACCCCTGGCATTTCCACATTGCATTTCACTCTGCAAACAGTTTGTTCCGCAATGCTTAACAGTAATCTTCAGTACTGCCAATGAAGGAAAGTTGTTATATTTCCCACATTACTCTCTCCAATTCAAGTTTGCTAATGACAATTGTGCGTTGGATCGCAAACAATGATGAGACACAGTACAGGAAAGAGATAGAGAATCTGGTGAACTGGTGCGATGACAATAATCTCCTCCTCAATGTCAACAAAACGAAGGAGACAGTCATTGACTTCTCGAAGTGTAATGGAGGACATGCCCTTGTCTACATCAATGGGGACGAAGTAGAAAGGGCCGAGAGCTTCAAGTTTTTAGGTGTCCAAATCACCAATTCTGCTCCCTCCAAGCCAACACTATAGTTAAGAAAGCCCACCAAAGCCTCTACCTTCTCAAGAGACTAAGGAAATTTGTCGTGTCTGCTACAACTCTCACTAACTTCTACAGATGCACAATAGAAAGCATTCTTTCTGGCATAAAGGAAGATCGGATAGACTGGGGTTGTTTTGCTTGGAGCAACTTGGTAAAGCCCCTGTTTTGTCCAAGATCGCAAGAAACTACAAAAGGGTCATGAATGAAGGCCAGTCCATCACTCAATCATCGAAAGCCTACAGTGCAGAAAGACGCCATCTGGCCCATTGAGTCTGTACCGACCATAATCCCACCCAGCCCCTACCTCTTTATCCCTACATATTTATCCACTATCCCTCTAACCTACACATCTCAGGACTCTAAGGGGCAATTTTTAGAATGGCCAATCTAACCCGCACATCTTTGGACTGTGGGAGGAAACCAGAGCACCCTGAGGAAACCCACGCAGACACGAGGAGAACGTGCAAACTTCACACAGTGACCCAAGCTGGGAATCAAACCCAGGTCCCTGGAGCTGTGAAGCAGCAGTGCTAACCACGGTGCTAACGTGCCGGCCCATGCCACCACTCAAACTAACCTCCAATCCATTGACTCTGTCTACACTTCCCACTACCTCAGAAAAGCAGCCAGCATAATCAAGGATCCCACGCACCCTGGACATACTCTCTTCCACCTTCTTCCTTTGGGAAAAAGATACAAAAGTCTGAGGTCACATGCCAACAAATTCAAAAATAGTTCTTTCTTGCTGCTATCAGACTTTTGAATGGATCTACCTCACATTAAGTTGATTTTCTCTACACCCTAGCTATGACTGTAAGACTACATTCTGAACTCTCTCCTTTCCTTTCCTATGAACGGTATGTCTTGTCTATATGGCATGCAAGAAAGAATACTTTTCACTATATACTAACATACGTGACAATGATAAATCAAATGAAATTATTCCACCTCCACTCCTGCTTCCTTTGTTTTTTCCACTGGTACATCATGCATCTATTACTGAACACCACTGATGCACATTATAAATAAATGTGGTTTTCAAATTTCACGACTCTCTTTTCACATTTTAAAATGTTGACTAAGTAATTTTGGTCAAAATCCAAAATGAAATATTAAGAGAGACTGATTAACTTTATCCTTCTGTTCTGAATTACATGCAACTCCAATCCTGCACTCTGTGGTTGACTATTAATGCCCTCAAAGCAAGTAGGAATTGGAAATAAATACTATTTTAGCAGTGTCACCTACATCCCATAATAAATATTTTAACAGTCTGCTGTGAGGCTCTAGTCAGCACAGATGAACCTCTTGGTTCCCGGTGCCCAGCCTTCCGTTACACTGTATCCAAGCCTGGTGGCTAATGCGACAGAGCTGTCCATGCTTTACTTCTTGCTTTGAGCTGTTGAGAAAGTAAGTTGGTGTTGTTTACATAACCACAGATCTTCCCTTTATAGTGGATGGCTATCAGACCAGTTTCAAGGACAACCTGTTATTTCTGCAGTGCCTTCAACGTAATAAAAACACTCCTAGGCACTTCACGGGACTATTATTGCTTAAAATTTGACACTGAGTCACATAAGGGGATAAAGCAGTCTGGCAGGCTAACAGTTGCATACTGCTTCCAAGATTGTAGCCAGTTGATTGAGTGGTTAAGACAGTTGGGAAAGCATCTGACCCATGGGGATTGCTGCAACCATACCCAGCAAACACAAACGCTCTGCAGAATGTTAACCCAGAATTCAGAGTCAAAGCTACCTTCTCCACCTTCCAGGACTATCTCAGAATAGAATCATAGAATCCCTACGATACAGAAAGAAGTCATTCAGCCCAATGAGCCTGCACTGACACAATCCTACCCAGGCCTTTTTCTCCATAACCCACACATTTACCGTGGTAATCCACTGACACTAAGGGACAATTGAACATGGCCACTCAACCTAACCTGCACATCTTTGGAGTGTGGGAGGAAACCGGAGCGCTCGGAGGAAACCCACGCAGATGCAGAAAGAAAGGACATGCAACCTTCACCCAGACAGTTTTCCGAGGCTGGAATTGAACCCAGATCCCTGGCACCGTGAGGCAGCATTGCTAACCACTGCTGGTGTTGGGTTCAGCCGTGCAAGTGCAACCATTAAAATGCTGTGTACAAGTGGGCTTCAACTGGCATTAGCTAATTCTCCTCACATCATTAAACTGCATCAGGTGACGCTCATCACATTTTAAAGCCAGATGCTTCCCTCGTTCTTTCAGCCAAAGACTGCTTACGAAAGCAACCCATCATTCATTAAGAGTTGGAGTATGACGCCAGGAGCCAACAACTGGTTTGATGTCCCGATTGCTTCGTCATTGAGTAGAACCTGATATTTTAATTCTCTCTATAGATACGACCTGGCCTGCTAAGTTTCCAGCATTTTCTGTTTTATTTCTGCTAACGCTGACAATCAACCAGAAACTTATTGTTCCAGTATTCATTTATTGAATTTACATCATTTTGGAATCCATACAGTGCAGGAGGAGGTCACTTGGCCCATCAAGTCTGCACTGCCAACAATCCCACCCAGGCCCTATCTTCGTAACCCTAAACATTACCCTTCAAATCCTCCTAAGGGACAATTTAGCGTGGCCATTCAACCTAACCTGGACATCTTTGGACTATGGGAGGAAACCAGAGCACCTGGAGGAAACCCATACAGGCATGGGGAGAATGTACAAACTCCACACAGACAGTGACCCAAGCCAGAATCAAACCTGGGTCCCTGGCACTGTGAGGTAGCAGTGCTAATCACTGTGCCACTGAGCTGCCCTTGATCTCATGTGCTCTCCAAATCTTTGAATAATGGGAGGATATGTATACTATTTGGTTTTGACTACAAACTACAAACCCAGTCGATTAAATAAGAAGGTTAAACAGCATTAATTCAACACATTTGGCTTGAAGCAAGTGATAAACGTGGAGCAGTGGGTAATGTGGAAGCCCAACCTTATTTGTACGATTTTACCCAGAGCCCAACACCAAAATCAGTCTGATCCGTTATCCAGTTGATGGGCAAGACAGGGAACTCAGTGACTTAGGCTACACTACAGCAAAAGACGGGCAAGAACAGCCACTGGTGAGCTGAGGGGAGCTCTGGTGCTGATGCAGTAGGATCCTGGTGCTACGGTGGGCCAGTGGCAAAGGAAGGAATGCTTCCTTTTACCCAGAAGGAAATCTGGGACACAAACATAAAGCTTACCTGCCTTGGCCTCCCACAGCCCTTGACCCAGCAACTCAAAGGTTCAGCCCAATGGAGAAGTCATCTTTTCACCCCCATTCTAACGTCCAACTACAATTACCCTCACGAGTTGATTGCATCAGCAAAACAAGGATCCTGTTGCTTACCAGCCTCACAAATGCAGGTTAAGATTGCGACAAGACACAAAAATCAAGATGAGAGAGGGTTAATGAGTTAAAATTGGAGCTGATAAAAGGCATCTAGAAACAAAACGTTGGCTCTATTCTCCCTCCCCACAGATGCTGTCAGACCTGCTGAAATTTTCCAGCATTTTCTGATGTTATTAAATGATTCAGTCATGCAGTAACATTACCCTCTGTTTTCATGTTGACGTATGGGGTACGTGGACACACATTTGTGCAGAATTGGAAGGATACATCAACCACCTTTGATAATCATCTCTCCTCCATTCAACTTAAAGCCAGCGCTCACAGGGAAAACATTAAGTTTCTAAACACCGCAGTATTAAAATTGGCACAAGAAAACAACAAGCATAAGCCAACAAAAGTTTTTTATTTCCAAAAAATAACTATGCACAAAAAGCACTACCCAAAAACACCTTTGCTTTCCGGTGGGTTACTACTAATGCTTTCTGGTGGGTTTTGGTCAAAGCAGGAAAGTTTTAACCAGGCATTCTTCTGCATCTCAGTTCAAAATCTTGGATTAAATTTAATAATTGATCTGGGATTGTTATTGATCAAGTATCAATTGCAGTTTGTGGGAGAGAGTTCCAAACTTTCACCACCCTTTGAGTGCAGAAAGGCTTCCACATTTCACTCCTGAAAGGTCTGTTTCTCAGTTTTCGATTCTGCTCTCAGGCCCTCCATTCCCCTAAATTAATTGACCATTTCCCTTCATTGTATTTCCTTCACTACATCAATGGACTACACTTAGCGAAGTATTTCATTGATTGCAAACACTTTGGAGCATCCTAAGGTAATAAAAATCACAATTGTTCAATACTGTTTGGAATCTTAGTACATGTTTAATGGTGGCAAGTGTGTCTCTAACGCATTCACTGCACCTCAAGTAATCCAGAGATCTGAGGGTCTGACTGGCCTATCCCTGCTCATAATCCTAATTCGTGAAACACTTTGACATGTGATAAGACATAAATGCATATCTTATGAAATTAAACTGTTTAGTATTAAATTTAGCACAGTGCTCATTGCAATAGTATCCACCACACCTTTCCCCCATCCAGTAAACAAAGTCACCATAGTCCCAAATGACTATGGGCTGCTCTCCCCATCAAAGTGGTGATGATCTAGCCGAAGGATCAACACACCTCAGTCAAGAGGTAAGGCTGAGTCTTCATGAATAATCTCAGCTGGTGTGGGAACTGAACCTGTGCTGTTGGCATTGCTCTGCATCACTAACCAGCCATCCAGCTAACTGAGTTAACAGATCCCCAACATCGATGGCTGGACTTACGCAGCCTTTCGTTACCTATGATCCTTCTGTGGGGAAAACCACCAAAACACAACTTGAAAAGCATTAAATCAAATTAAGCTAAACAAGCCCACCCTCCACTCTCCTTTAGCATTTGCCTTCCTACTTTCAGACATCTGCAATTCCCTGGTTTAAAAATAAGTAGGCTGATTCTCCCAGCTAAAGCAACGCAGTGGGCTGGGAGACTTAAGTGGAAGCCGTTTAGCAGGCTTCCTGCTGGGTGCCGCGGTATCCGCGAGTTTCCGGGCGCCGGATTTCCAGCGGTGTCAGTTCTGTGATAGAAATTGGCGTGGAGCTGTATAATTTATTTAAATTTGGATTTGCACGTCATTAGCAGACCCAGGACTGTGGGGTTTACAATAGCTCCCCACTTGCAGAGAGTTGGCGGACTGACCCCACTGGAGTGAATAGGGACTATGGAGGTCAGCGGTAAAGGAGGGGGGTGGGGGGGGGGGGGGGGGGTGGTGTCCCCTGGGCATTGCCAGCTTGCCAGTTGGCTAGCGATTGAATGAGCCAGCGATCGGGAGGCTGGCAGTGCAGGGCTAATGCACAGGCCCTGATCTCCGCTCTGATAGATCAGCGTGTGCACAGTGGCCCACTCAGCGCTATGCCGCGGGATTAGGCTCTGCCCCTAGCTTTTCAGCGTGATTCTCACTAGGGCTCTCTGTGATGCACAGGATGTGGGAGATTCACTTTGAAAATCCCACTGAAATGCCCAGCGGGATTTACTCCAGGTTTTACACGAATTTGACACTTAGAATTTATTTGCGAAATCCCAGCCAAGGAGTCTCTGAGGGTTGTTAGTGTATGGAATACTCTTCTGCAGAGAAAAGGGGGGCCTGGACATTGCATATTTTTAAGGCTGAGTTGGATAGATTTTTGACTGACAGTGGGAGTCAAAGCGTATCGGGAGAAGGTGGGGAAGTAGAAGTTATAATCAGATCAGTCATGATCTTATTGACTGGCAGAACAGGCTAGAGGGGCTGTATAGCCCGATCCTGCTCCCTGAAACTAGCGTGTGGGTTTTAAAATTGGCACCCGGCACCAAAAGGTTTGCAACCGTCCCAGTCCTTTCCAACTGGCGCAAACCGCTTCCAGAGAGCGAGCAAGGCCAATTAGCATATTTAAAGCAACACTTAAATATGCTTAACCCGTTTGACCCCGGATTCTCCCAGCTCCGGAAATCTTCTGACCTTCAAGCACACCGCAAGACCGGCGAGAATCACATCCAGTCTTCACCAGCGGAGACCAGGCACCATGGCACCGCAGGGTGCTGCATTAGGGGAGGCATGTCAGGGATCATGACTGGGGGCATGTCAGAGGTCACAAGGGGAGACCTAATGGGAGGGCCCCAATGCCACGATGTCGGTGATCGGTGTCAGGGAGTGGGGAAACATGCCGCCTATGGGGGGGGGGGGCGGGGGGGCGGGTCCTGATGTCTGTGTTGGGGGGGGAGGGTGGGTGGTCTTCCAGTGCACTGAGATCAGGGCACCCTTTCAAAATGGCGCCCAATCACTCTGCAGTCGGGTTCACCAGTGTGCTAAGGCCTCGCCCCTCCCAGAACCGGCACGCAACTCACCACTCTCCCAAAAAATGATTAATTGTGGGATGATTGCGGTCCAGACCAAGCTGGGCAGAGTCACGTGGATCATTCCCATTTTCTTGCCGTTGTGACGCTTGGTCATTCTAAAACCACGGCCCGTGAAAACTGCGACATAAATGCAAGTCTTCATTTTCATCATCGCAAAACCAATTTGGAGAATATAAAATACTGCACCTTCTTTCTGTCATTGCATTAGCTTTATTGTAAGTCTGAAATCTTTTCAGGTCACCGCTGGTAAAGAAGTAATTTTTTCAATTAATTTGGAATAGTGCCTGGAATCTTGTTTGTGCCAGCTCAATCTGAGTGTCTTTTTTTGGTCTGGTCTGAATTATTGACGATGGACGACTTTGCGAAGGAATTGCAGCTAGCATTACTGAGATGGCTCGCGTGACACTCTTCAGCAGGAATTGTATAAAACTGGTACAGATTAGACTTGCTCTGAAAGGTGGCTTGGTTGTGGGGTGGCGGGGGGGGGGGGGTGGTTTAGCTCCAGGATAATAAAAGACTATGTCAAAGAACCACATGGTTACTTAGATAAATACACTTACTTGTATGGCTGGACACACATTTGAAGTTTACCAGCCTGGTTATATACAGAGAAGAGAAAGATCACTTGCTGAGAGTTGATTGCCTGCTTTGAGATAAATACATTAGGCTTGGTTTTCAAAACTGTCAGCTGAGTGTGAGCAGCGAGGGCACGTCTATCCTTGGGTTGACCTGATTAAGTTTAAAGTTTATCTATTAGGGTCATAAGTAGGCCTACATTAACGCTGCAATGAAGGTTCTGTGAGGACCCCCTAGTCGCCACACCCGTTTGGAACAGTGCGGCACGCAGAACCTGAACAATGCCTGGAGCTGCTTCCAGAGTTCAAGATGGAGGCTGCTGGTCACCCTGGACACCGAGCACCACGGCAGTGGGTCGGGGGAGCTATCTGCAAGTGGATCTTCTAAATTCTGTGTGACGGGTGTGGTTCCATCTTCCAGATTTCACGTGTTTATTTAGTCACCCCTTAAGTTCATCTACGTTAGTTGTCACAATTCCCCCATGTGGCTACATGTCCCCAATTCAAACCATTCTCTTATCAGAAACCGGCAGCTCTCCTGTCCCGACAGTGTCACTTCTGGGGATTCATGGAAAAAATGTTGACCACATTTGTCAGTGACCTCTTCTACATCTACACTATTCTCCTAACTTCTACCACTACTTGCGAGAGTGATCCCTGATCCACCATAACCTAGCCAGTAAAAACAATTGATCGACACAAAGCACAATCTATTCACACCATCTTTAAACAAAACTTGGATCAAATCACTCCTAACTCTACATTTCACTGGAGTACAATGACTCAACTCTTTAAAACCTTTTTTGTATTTGTTCATGGGAAGGGTGTCACTGGCTGGGTCAGCATTTATTGGCCATCCCTGAGGGACATTTAAGAGACAACCATATTGCTGTGGGTCTGGAGTCACATGTAGACCAGACCAGGTAAGGATGACAGATTTCCATCCCTAAAGGACATTAGGTGAACCAGACGAGTTTTTATGATATTTGACAATGGTTCCATGGTCACCATTAGACTTTTAATTCCAGATCTTTTACTGAATTCAAACTTCACCATCTGCCGTGGCAGGATTCGAACCTGGGTTGCCAGTACCCTGGGTCTCTGGATTACTAATCCAGTGACAACACTGCTACACCACTGCCTCCCCTATCTGGTAAACTAAGATGCTTTAAATTGCCAAGTAATCTTGCGATCCTCCTCTGTAACTCGATGTTACAGTTCTGTTGAACATCACTTCCAGCATTGCCTGATTTAATTCAGGGCACATCAATCCCCTGTGGCCACTGATCTCCTTAGATCTGGCTCTAATTCACCATAATGCTAAAAACTATCAAAAAACATCATCCCAGTTACCGCTATTCCCTCTCCTTCCTTTCAGTTCAGACAAACCTAATTAGCATTCATTATTTACAGTCATGGTACCTGATTAACTGCAACTGTGTAAACACAAGATAATGTCAATGCTGTGGAATTGTAACCAAATACTTTTTAACTGTTGGATCTACTTTTCCTTATAAAATAATTTTTAGGTCGGGTTCAACAGAACGGTGTAACATTTCCAAACAGGACAGAGCAATTAGCACTCACCCTGCCCTGGGGACCGCTGGCACCAATTGCCAAAGGAAATCAGAGGACCATTAAATCCACCATTTGTATTTCTTCACCTGAGTGTCTGCCAGATTAATTTGTAATGCAAGGCAAAAGCAGAGATAAATTATGAAGGCCGGTGGGATAGGATTTACAACTAATTCACAGCACAGATCATAACTACACAAATTCATTATGTGAGCTGGTATGTTAGATCAATTCTACAGTATGAATCATATCCCATGGGTCTTTGTAATGGATCCTCTGCGTAAATTACTCGTAGATTATTTTTATTGTTTGAAGTACACAGCAGGTAAAACAATATCGCCCCATTCTAGCAATTCAACCAGCCTCCCATCCACTGACTCTGTCCACACTTCCCGCTGCCTCCGCAAAGCAGCCAGCATAATTAAGGACCCCACGCACCCCGGACATTCTCTCTTCCACCTTCTTCCATCGGGAAAAAGGCACAAAAGTCTGAGGACACGTACCCCAACCAACTCAAGAACAGCTTTTTCCCTGCTGCTGTCAGACTTTTGAATGGACTTACCTTGAAATAAGTTGATATCTCTGTACACCCTAGCTATGACTGTAACACTACATTCTGCACTCTCTCCTTTCCTTCTGTATGAACGATATGGTCGCGCAAGAAACAATACTTTTCACTGCATGATAATACATGTGACAATAATAAATCAAATTAAATCAAATCAATGAATCAGTTACTAAGGTACCCATGAATTAATTGCACCTGTAAATCAGGCACCCACCAACCTCATCCTTGCTGTACTGTTCCTGTAAACTAAAAGTCGCTCCAATTCATGTTATACATGGCGCCACAGTGCTCCAGTCATGGTGGTTCAGTGGCAAGAACTGCCAACATTAACTGCTTCAGTCTGGACAGAATCACAGAATCATAGAAACCCTACAGTGCAGAAAGAGGCTATTTGGCCCATCGTGTCTGCACCGACCACAATCCCACCCAGGCCCTTCCCCCATATCCCTACATATTTATCCGCTAACCCCTCTAACCTACGCATCTCAGGACACTAAGGGGCAATTTTAGCATGGCCAATCAACCTAACCCGCACATCTTTGGACTGTGGGAGGAAACCAGAGCACCCAGAGAAAACCCACACAGACACGAAGAGAATGTGCAAACTTCACACAGACAGTGACCCAAGCCAGGAATGGAACCCAGGTCCCTGGAGCTGTGAAGCGGCAGTGCTAACCATCGTGCCGCCCACCATCTACAAATGATGACATTGCACTTCCTAATTTGCAGCTCTCCCCATCCAGATGAGTGGTGGGTACTCCATCAAATTTGTTCATGAGATGTAGGCACCACTGGTAATGCCAGCATTTGATGCCCATCTCTTACTGCTAAAACAGAGTGGTTTGCTAGACAATTACACAGGGGAGTTAAGAGTCATCCACATTGGTCTGGGTCTGGAGTCACATATAGGCTTGAGTAGGTAAGGACATGACCGAGTTCCTTCTCTAAATGCAACTAGCTAACCAGATGGGTTATCGATAATAGTTTCACACTTCCAGGAGTAGATTTCAATTCCAGATATTTTATTCATAAATTGCATTTAAGTTTCACCAACTGTCACTGTGGGATTTGAACCCATTTCTCCAGGGAATTAGCTTAGGCCCCTGGAGTACTATTCCAATGGGATTAGCACTCTGTCACAGCCTCCCCTTTCAGTCTCATAGGAGGTGGGAAGTTTTTTTTTATTTCATGTGGCAAGTTACTCACATAACAACAAAACATGCTAGAGAAATCCAGGAAGTCAGGCAGAAAATGGTTAGCATTGACCTGAAACTGAAGTGGACTGGTTATACAAATACTGTGGCTACAAGAGCAGGTCAAAGGCTAGGAATCCTGCAGCCAACAATCCACCTCCCAACTCCAAAAACTTGCCCACCTGATGCTACAAAGCATTAAAGAATGTGATGGAATACTCTTCACTTGCCTGGATAACAGCAGCTCCAACAACACTCAAAAAGCTTGACACCATCTAGGGCAAAGCAACCTGTCTGATTGGAACACCATCCACAAACATCCACTCCCTCCACCACCAACGAATGGACAGTGGCAGTTTTGTGTACCACCGACAAAGTGCACTTCACGAACTCACTTAGGCTCCTTAGGCAGCACCTTCCAAATCCATGAACACTGCATCTAGAAAGGTTACCGTGGACAGTGGTTAGCACTGTGCACGGTAGCACAGTGGTTAGCACTGCTACTTCACAGCTCCGGGGACCTGGGTTCGATTCCCGGCTCGGGTCACTGTCTGTGTGAAGTTTGCATGTTCTCCTCGTGTCTGCGTGGGTTTCCTCCAGGTGCTCCGGTTTCCTCCCACAGTCCAAAGATGTGCAGGTTAGATTGGTCGGCCATGATAAAAATTGCCCCTTAGAGCCCTGAGACGTGTAGTTAGAGAGATTAGCGAGTAAATATGTAGGGAAGAGGGGGTAGGGGCTGGGTGGGATTGTGGTCAGTGCAGATTCGATGGGCCAAAGGGCCTCTTTCTGCACTGTAGGGTTCTATGATTCTATTCTATGAAAGACAAGGGCAGCAGACACATGGGAACACCACCACTTGGAAGCTCTCCCCACAAAACCACACATCATCCTGTATCACTGTTCCTTCACTGTCACAGGGTCAAAATCCTGGAACTGCCTTCCTAACAGCATGCTGGATATACTTACATCTCAGGGTCTGCAGCAGTTCAAGAGGCCTAGATAGTAAAGCCCATGTCCCTTGAATGAATAACAAAAAGAAAATTGTGGAGACAAACAGTCAATGTTTCAGATCAATGACCAAAGAAATGACCATCAGAACCAAAGAAAGAGAGAAATGTAAAAGTTTTTAACAAGGTAAAAGAACCAAACAGAAATCCAGTCGGGGGAAATGCAATGCTTCTTCAAGATAGACATTTCCAGAAAAGCAGGGGAGAATTAAACACAAATTGAAAATCAAAATACTGTATATGGCATTTCCATTTGGATCTTCTACGTTGTTAAAAAAAGCTTACATTTGTGTCGTTCTTCAGTGCTGATACAAGGTGATGAACCTGAAATATTGGGCTGGATTTTCATCATGGTAGTGGGAGTCAGGAAATTTTCCAGCTCAGTGCATTTATCTCAAAAGAAAGTTCCTGCAAAGGTGGGACTTCCATTCTGGCAGGGGAGGGCGCTAAGTGAAGTCAGGCTCCCTCACCTTCTGAAGAGGTTTAAAAGCAGCCACAGAGGCTGCCAGGTACCAAGATGAGCCGTTTAAAAGGTCACCCTTGGTGCTTAGAAACTTTGCCCCAAGTTGTAATAATAGGAAAACAAAACACTGTCTTCTAGCCCTCACCTGCCCCCCACTCCTTCCCAGTCCCCTCTCACACACTCCCAATGGCTTCTCCATGCCACCTCATGCCCTTCTACCCACACCCCATAGCCTTTGCTTTCCTCCACGCCAACCAATGCTCTTCCACTGCCTCCGTCCTGCAACCTCTCCACCCCACCATCACTCTTCATATACTTCAAGCCAACCTGTGGTACTTACCTACTTCCATACAGTCTCTCACAGCCTCTATGCTCAACTATGGCACTTCCATGCCCTTTCACCAAGTAGACAAAACCAATGAACATTATAGCGACAACAGAATGTTTGCAAAAGCGTTTAAAAGTCTTTCATTCACACCTTTCTTTAAACATCTGCTTTTCATGCAACCCTATAAATATGTCAATCACCAGAGCTTTTCAGGCTCAATAGCAGAAGCTACAAGTACATAGCATCTCTTTATCTTTTCTAAATAAACATCATGCAATGGACAGAATAGATCTCACAGGAAGAGCTGTCAATCAATTAACATTTTCCATAGAATGGAGCTATTAAAACAGAGTAATTGACATCTAGGTTGGTTGGAGAGAGGCTTGGAGATGCTTAATCCATACTGTGGAATGAGCCAGGTCAGGAGGGTAGGGTGCAACTCGCAACTCACATCAACCTGTATCGCTATCCTGCCTTGATGAAAATTGGAGGTTGAGAATGGGGCCAGGAATCAATCCTGGAATTGGGTCCAGGTCACCTTTTTTAAAAGTTCACAGAGTCTTGCTAACTCTGTTTCTCGCCACACCTGTCGCCTGACTTGCTGAGTTACTCCAGCACTTTTTCTTCTTATTTCAGATTTTGCCATCTGCAGCATTTTGCTTTTGTGTTAGTGATTACTCAAGTGCTTGACACTATTCTTGTTACTCAGGTAGTGATGGTGGGGAACAGCAATTATACTATTTTGAAGGTTGGAGGAATGTAATCGGGGCAATGATTCTCAGATATTTGTGGCGTAAATATTGCATACAACTCCTCAACACAAGCCTGGATGTTGTCAGAGCTCCTCTGTAGACTGGGTATGAACTGTTTCACTTGGTAGAGTTATGAATGATGCTGGACAAGTAGACTTGTGAACCAACAACTTCTTAGTCCCCTAATGACAATAAAGGGATGTTGTGTGGAACACCTTAGCGTTATCACACAATGCTATCAGGGACTTCCGGGCCACAATTAGGACATTAGTTTAGCATGAGACAAAAACATTTGATTTTCTGAAACAGATTGTACACAATAAACACAATTTCGTTGACAAAAGTCCGTGCAGTGTCCGCTAAAGGCATTCACACAAAACCTTCAAATAATAAGCCAACCTAGCCTTATCAGCTGATAGTTTTCATTCTGATTCATAGCATTTCAGTTAATTCTTCCACACTCCAAGTTGTACCAGAGCCAGAATGGTCCGAAACCAATTTGACCATTGCAGTGGCAATGGTTAGCATTGCTGCCTCACAACACCAGGGAACCAGGTTCCATTCCCGGCTTGGGTCTCTGTCTCTGGGAAGTTTCACATTCCACCTGTGTCTGCATGGTTTTCCCCTGGGTCTTCTCCCACAATCCAAAGACATGCTGGTTAGGTGCATTGGCCATGCTAAATTATCCCTCAGTGTACCCGAACAGGCACCGGAGTGTGGCAACTAGGGGATTTTCACAGTAACTTCATTGCAGTGTAAATGTAAGCCTACTTGTGACATTAATAAATAAACTTTACTTTTTTACATCTGACTTCTCGCAACGTTTGAAGTTATTCCTAGCCAGACATTTAAACCAGTTCTTTACTCAGAGCTAAGTCATATAGTATTAACTGCTTTTACTTCAATTCTATATATTCGTCATTCTTCAGAAGTGTAACATTCTTCTAATCTCACTTGGGACTTGTTCAGTTTATGCTCATATGCTCTAGTTTGGCAATCATAACCCAAATTAAAATATTTTACAATCTATTTTGAAAGATTCCAAATGTGATTCCTTCAAGTCTTAGTTTTCTTTTTTAATTGAATACAATTTTAATTCTGGGTCTCTCTTCGAAACCCAAAATGCCAGCGTTGGAATCATCTTTTCTGCTAGTTTCCAATTGAGAAAAAAAGAGATGCGTGAATGTAGCACCTTTTACCACCCCAAGAAGTCCCAAAGCACCTCACAGTAACTTATGTGCTTTCGTAATGTAGGACAGCATTTGTAGGTCTCAGTATGGGTGAATGCAGAGGTGGGCACGCTGGAAATTCATGGTGTCAGTTGGTATGTCAGTATTCTGGCATTATGCTATTCCTGGATCATTTTCCAGGAGGCATCACAAATATCCACCTACAAGCAGCATTTAGCAAATTTAGGGTCTTTAAAGACCTATCTTCAAGGTTGAGTCATAGTTTATTTATTTATTAGTATCACAAGTTTTTTTTTATTCATTTGTGGGATACGGACATCACTGGCTGGCTAGCATTTATTGCCTGTCCCTAGTTGCCCGAGGGCAACTGAGAGTCAACCACATTGCTGTGTCTCCGGAGTCACGTGTAGACCAGACCAGGTAAGGACAGCAGGATATTAATGAACCAAACAGGCTTTTCTGGCAATGGGCAATGCTTTCATGGTCATCGGTAGATTCTTAATTCCAGGTTTCTTTTATTGAATTCAAATTCCATTAGCTGCCATGGTGGGGTTCAAATCTGGGTCCCCAGAACATTAGCCGAGTTTCTCAATAAATGGTCCAGCGATAATACCACGAGGCCATCACCTTCCCCTGGGCTTACAGTAACACTGCAATGAAATTACTGTGAAAATCCCCTAGTCACCACACAGTGTTTGTGTATACTGAAGGAGAATTTTAGCATGGCCTTCACACCTTTGTACTGTAGGAGGAAGTCAGAGCACCCAGAGGAAAGCCATGCAGATCTCCTTCAGAGTACGTGCTAGCTTTCCAGGCAGGCTTCGAGGCCTAACTGGTCACAGCTGCAAGCTACTCTGCAGAGGAAAACCCTTTCATGATAGTGGCCTGGCTGCTGAAGACACTTTTAAATTAAAAATATTACGAAGTCAGGGAAAGGGCATCTCAAAATGTGTGCACCCTCTCTCACATTTCGTTGCACTGCATGGTTCTGTATCCTTGGGGTTGAACCAATTGGACCTCCAGCTTCAGATAACCCACCCGCTGCCCTCAATTGGACAGCAAACCCACATTCTGGTCAGTAATTGGCCAATCCAGGAAAAAGAAATCACTACCTTGTGAGTATTCCTCCCCACATGGCGTGGCATTGCATCCCTAAGGGCCAGGATTCTGATCCAAAGAGCAAGATCATGCCCCCAGTCACTGTTAAAATATGGACAATGGTGACCTTTTAAAGTGGTGCCCAAATATAACCATCATTTTTCTATTCAAACACAACTACATTTGGGTTATAATGCAATAACTTGGCACCGCTATCCTGTCGTGAAGTTACTCACAATAATGTGGTTTTTTTTGTTGCATTTAGTACATAGAACATAGAACAGTACAGGCCCTTCGGCCCTCGATATTGTGCTGAGCTGTGCCCGAACCCAAGATCAAGCCATCCCACCCCCTATCATTCTGGTGTACTCCATGTGCCTATCCAATAACCGCTTGAAAGTTCCAACATGTTAAATATCTCCACAAATTGTTCAATCACCTCAGAATTGGAAAAACTTCTCACAGTGCATGGCTGTCTATGACACTTAGCTTTGGTAAGAATTAGTTGAAGCTGAATTTTACTAAGCACTTTTATTACACACGAAAATCTGCTTAGTGGTGGTACTTTATCACTGATCAATTTCATTCTGATATCTTGTCACAGTATTTGAATTGTGATTTAATTTCTCCACTTTTTTTTCCCCTGAAGCCAGTGATTCCCCACTCCTTAGCCCTTTCAACAGAACTAACTTTGGAACGGTGCACATCAGAATTCCTCAACCATTCCCCTGGGTCTCCCTTTCCTCACACTGTCTAACGTAAGGTTTGTTCTCACTGGAATAACGGAGGTTGAAGGGTGACCTGATAGAAGCCTAAAAGATTATGAGGGGCATGGACAGAGTGGATAGTCAGAAGCTTTTTCCCAGGGTGGAAGAGTCAGTTACTAGGGGGCATAGGTTTAAGGTGTTAGAGGCAAGGTTTAAAGGATATGTATGAGGCAGATTTTTTACACAGAGAGTGGTGGGTGCGTGGAACTTGCTGCCAGGGGAGATAGTGAAAGTGGATATGATAGTGACTTTTAACGGGTGCCTTGACAAATATATGAATAGGATGGGAATAGAGGAATATGGTCCCTGGAAAGGTTTTAGTTAAGTCAGGCAGCATGGTTGGTGCAGGCTTGGAGGGCCTAAAGGCCTGTTCCTGTGTTGTAATTTTCTTTGTTCTTTGTCTACCTGCACACAGAGTTGGGAGTCCGTGAGGGTTGGGAGTTGGGTGGGGAAGGGAGGGAGTGAAAATGGTCTGTGCCAGTATGAAACAGGCTGATCACAAATCGGCAGCTGATTTTTATTACCCTTGGTATACTTTCCACTGATGCTCACAGAATGACAGTTCAAGCTCTTTGAAGACTCATTTCCGAGTCCAGCTGTCACTTTTCCATTGTTTGGAATGGAAAATAAAAGTTAGTTCTGTGAAAAACTGTTTGCCAAGTCCAAAGATCTGCAGGTTAGGTGGATTGGCCAAACTAATTTTCCCCTTAGTGTCCAAAGATGTGCAGGTTAGCTAGACTGGCCATGCTAAATTACCCCTGTGTGTCCAAAGAAGTGTAGGTTAGGTGGATTAGCCATGGAAATGCGTGGAGTAATGGGGATAGGGCGGAGGGGAGGATTTGGGTAAGATGCTCTTTTAGAGGGTCAAATGGCCTCTTCCTGCACTGTCGGGATTCCACGATTCTATGATTTGTAGCAAGACCATCTGACGCTGCTGCCTTCGACTTTTATTTTATTATTTATTTGTGGGACATGGGTGTTTCTGGCTGGTCAGTATTTATTGCCTATTCCTAGTTGCCCTTGTTCAGAGGGCAGTTGAAAGTCAACCACGTTGTTCTGGCTCTGGAGCCACATGTAGACCAGACCAGGCAGATTTCCTTCCTTGAAGAGCATCAGTGAATGAGATGGGCCTTTTTGATAATTGACAATGGTATCATGCTCATCAGTAGATTCTTAATTCCAGATTTTTTTATTGAATTCAAATTCCACCATCTGCCATGGCAGGATTCAAACCCAGGTCCCCAGAACATTAGCTTAGTTTCTGGATTAATAGTCTAGCAATATTTACTCCTGAGATTTTTTATTAAATATTTTACACATATGTTCTCCGCCGTCATCACCACCCCGCCACCTATCCACCAAACTCAAGTGCTTATTTAATTCCTTGTTGTTGTAACAATAGTAAAATCCCAAAAGTAATTGAAATCGAGCTGCAATTTCTATCTGCACATTTAACTGACTGGAAAATATAGCATAAAAGGATTGCAAAATCATAACACATGTCTTTTAATGCTGTCAGATCAATATCATGTAACAGCAGGTGAACAAACATGAATGCGTGATGCAAAAGACCATCTAAAGTAAACCATTGCAAACAATTAATTTTAAAGGCTCCACGTTGTATAATGTAACATGATACCAAAAATCTATTATCTCTTGCAAGATGATATGTACATGGGGAAACAGGGAGAAATATGTTAGAATTGAAGGGGTAGATTTTTGATAATGAGTGGGATTTTTCATTCATCAATTTTCCCCAGCATTGGCTCCAAGTCCATCTTCTGACATTGAGTGGTGTGGATGGGAAATTGGTCGCTTGTTGGAATTTTTATGTTTTTTAATTAATTCGTGGGACATGGACTTCGCTGGGGATGGGCAATAAGTGCTGGCCAGCCAGTTGCCCTTAAGAAGGTGATGGCAAGCTGTCTTCTTGAACAGCTGCGGTCCATGTGGGTTGACCCACAAGGCCGTTAAGGTTGAAGTTCCAGGATTTTGATACAATGACTACAAAGGAATGGGATATTTTTCCAAGTCAGGATGTTGAGTGGCTTGGGAGGAGAACTTGCAGGTAGTGATGTTCCCATGTATCTGCTGCCCTTGTTCTTCTAGATGATGGTGGTTGTGAGTTTGGAAGGTGCTGTCTAAGGATCTTTGGTGAATTACTGTAGTGCATTTTGTAGATAGGACACACTGCTGCTACTACTGAGTGTCGGTGGTGGAGGGAGTGAATGTTTGTGGATGTGGTGCCTATCAAGCGTGTTGCTCTGTTCTGGATAGAGCCAAACTTCTTGAGTGCTATTGGAGCTGCACCCATCCAGGCAAGTGAAGACTATTCTAGTTTTTCTGGCCAGAAAAAAAGTCATCACTCTGCATGAACTGTCTGCACTTCCCGCTGCCTCAGAAAAGCAGCCAAAATAATCAAGGACCCCACGCACTCCAGACATACTCTCTTCCACCAGGAAAAAGAGATCACGTACCAACTGACTCATAAAAAGTTTCTTCCCTGCTGCCATCAGACTTTTCAATATACTACCTCACAGTAAGTTGATCTTTCTCTACACTCTAGCTATGAGTGTAACACTACACTCTGCATTCTCTCCTTTCCTTCTCTATGAACAGTATGCTTTGCCTGTGTAGCATGCAAAAAACAATACTTTTCACTGTGCACTAGTACATGTGACAATAATAAATCAAATCGTTTGTCAGTTTAAAGATGTTATTGAAGGGAATATTTTAGATGATGTAATCACACCATGAAGGCTTCTGTGGCAAAATATATATGATGTTGTTTGAGTGGCCTTTTCTGTGACATTCACAGTCACATGCTAAAGCAGTAAGTACAAAGAAATTGGCATTATAATGACATTAGGATCTTTGCCTTAGCCACTTTGATGTGGAAGTTAGGATGTATTTTGGTGCTATTTCGAAGTAATCGTTTACTGATGCTGACAGAGTTTTAGGGAAATAGAAAGGTCAGTGTGCACTGTCAAATCACACGAGAATATTATTGTCAACCACTTACTTGTCATCACTAATATTTATTTCTTACCAGTTTGTGGGTGCTGTCATTCAATTGAAATTGCTGATACAGTAATTACAAATCACAGAAAAACTTAGAATTTTGACATGAGCTATTTTATGATGAAATTGCAGTACTCGTGGAAGAAAAGAGATTGTGACTAATGTCTAAACAATAAACCTGTAGCTTACCTGCAAAGAATATTCAAATTGAAGTGTCCACACACTGAGGTATTCTATTTGTTATTGGGAGGTGGCCAACACGCAAAAGGCAATAGTCATGGGGGGCGATTTTCCCTCCGCATTCACCGTCAATGAGAAAAGCGATGCTGGATGGAAAATCCCGCAGGAATTGGAAAACGCGACCTTGCTGGTGAGATGGTGCTTTTTGAATTTCAAATGATCCTTGCTGGTGACATAACAAGGTTCATGTCCACGAAATGTGGAAAACTCATTTAAATTTGTTTTAATATATTGACTGAGTTCCCTTCCCCCCGTCCCCACCCCCAACTGGCAGATGATTCGCCCCTCACTGAATATTCACATCGGCAAGTTTTACAACAGGTTCTGGAAAACGAGATTTAGTCGAGGGGAATCCTGCCCGGGGTGCCAAGGTAAGAATAACCCCAAGGTGGAGGGGGACATGCCCAGGCTGTGGCTTGGCAGTTAACCTGTGCCAAAAGGCTGTGCTGAGGGAGGAGCACGCTGCACAATGTTTAGTACTGCTGTCACATAGCGCCAGGGAGCCAGTTTCGTTTCCTGACTTGGGTCACTGTCTGCACGTTCTCTATGTGGGTTTCCTCTGGATATTCCGGTTTCCTCCCACAGTCCAAAAGATGTGCTGGATATGTGCATTTGTCGTGCTAAATTCTCCCTCGATGTACTCGAACAAGTGTGACGACTAGGGGATTTTCACAGTAATTTTATTGCAGTGTTAATGTAAGCCTACTTGTGATACTAATAAATAACCTTAAACTTCTGGGGAGCTCTACTGGGGGCAATGTTCATGTCATGTTTGTTGGGGATGTGGGAGGAGCCCCTGACATGATGGGGAGGGTTTCCCATATCCAGGGGGGTGGAGTTTACTTTCTCTGCGACTTAAGATGTAACTTTTAAAGGGTGCCTCGCTAGCTCTTTCAGGCCCTGCCATGCCACAGTGATGGTGCAAACCTCAGCCACTGATATTTGTTTCTCAGAGAGGGTCAAAGTCTGACTAAAACCTCAGTTGTACAGCTGGAGAGCTCCAGGGCAGTTTTCAGTCAGAGGCTGACTCTCTGGAAAAATATGGTGAGATTCCACCCAATGTTTTTCCATGGTTACTGGAAGCTAATTATCAGCTGCAAGGATGTGGAGTCACAGGGCAAGTTAGACAGTGAAAGATGAGCAGGTTTACTGAACTACCTATGTAGTTACATTAATCCAATTCTCCACTGGTCAGTTCTTGGTACGATACCACAGAATATCAGAATTATCATTTATGTTTAAATGATATCCAAGTCAGCTCACTCTTTACTGCTAAATATAAATGTAAATGTAAAAAACTACTAGTAAATCTTTCACAGTTGGGTCATGTCTGCCTCAAGGACTCCAGCCCACCCCATATGGGGTGTTTTCCAGCAGCAGAAACAGCTCACTAATGGCTGTCAGTGGGACCAGAAGATTTCTGCAGCAGTTTGCGTGACTCACTTGTCCCGCCATCGAAAAGTCTCACCCATACAACAATCCAAATCACCATCATTATGGCATGGTAGATGATAAGTACTGAGCTGCCCAAATCCTAAGGGAAACTTGAAACAGCTGCAAGGTGACAGCAAATTGGCTCTCGGGGTCTGGCCTTGTCTACATCCTGCCTTCAATAAGATCATACAAGCCATCACACTCTCACAGTCTCCAGTTTTTTACTGCAATCTGTTTCCTCCTTTGATCTTACCCTCCATTGTTTCCTACAATCCCTTAGGAGTTATCCGCCAGAATGCTACTGCCCCGCCTGCCACGGAATCGGAATGGGCGAGGGGCCAACTGAAACGTCCATTGACCTCGGGCAGGATTTTCCAGTCTCGCTCGAGTAAGGCCGTAACATCCCACCCACCTTCCTAGAATCAATTTACCTTTTTTTATTTTATGGCTACTATATTTTAAAAGTAAACTTACCCTATCTTTCCTCATCTATACGCAATCTTCAAATTATATGTTGCTTTTGGAAATACAACAGACAGTTCAAACAACAACCTTTCTTTGCCTTCTATAAATTCTTACTCGAGTTCTCCTAACACCCTCATATCATGAACATATCAAACCACTTGCCTTGCCACCTTTCCTGTTGATGTTTATCCTTTGCAGATTTTCTATCTCCAAGCCCATTAAACCACTCACATCCCAATAAGTTTGCTTCCCAGCATGTACTTTTGGACAATGATAATCAGTGGTCCCGATCGTGGCCACTTCAGGCCTTGGTAAAGAGCAAACTGGCGCAGAGGCAGGCACGGATCACGCTACTCAAGTCATACCCGACTTTTAACATGTTTTCGCATCTGAAAATGGGCGCAACTTGATGGTAAAATCAGGCCCTTAGCGTCAGGGGGATGAGCAGGATAAATATATGGGATTACACCGATAGGGCCTGAGTAGGATTGTTGTTGGTGCAGACTCAATGGGCTGAATGGCTTCTTTCTGCACTGTAGACATTCTATGAGTGCCCATTGCAACACTCAGATCTTGGGTGGCTTCTGCCCGAACTGCCACTGAAGCCGAGATATCAGTCATTAGATGCTGGGTTATGGCGAGCTCCACAAGTATTGTTCTGAAGTTAGTCACCATTTCTGCACTCAAATGGATGTCCCCAGGTTTGATGTGAATCACTGACAGTGACAACAGACTCTATGGCAGCCCTGCTAATGCATCCTGCTAATCCTCATCAGCTATTGCCTGTGTGACACTCCTTCAAAGTTACCATCTTAATGAAAACCTTTCCCTCGGGGCAGCACTTTTAAAAGCAATACAATTCTGGCCTTGAGTAGCTGCCCGTGTGGAGTTTGTGCATTCTTCCCACATCTGTGTGCATTTCCTTGTGCTCAGAGGGTTTCATAGAATCCCTACGGTGCAGAAGGAGGCCATTTGGTCGATCGAGCCTGCACCGATAGCAATCCTACTCGAGCCCTATCTGCACGTATTTAACCTACTAATCCCCCAATTACAAAGGGCCAGTCAAACTAACCAGCACATCTTTAGACTGTGGATGGAAACTGGAGCACCCAGAGGAAACCCAGGGGGAGAATGTGCAAACTCCATACAGACAGTGACCTGAGGCCAGAATCGAATCTGGGTCCCTGGCATTGTAAGGCAGCAGTGCTAACCACTGTGCCACCCTGTCTCTCACAGTCCAAAGATGTGCAAGTTAGGTGGATTGGCCATGCTAAATTGCCCCTTAATGTCCCAAGACATATAGGGGGTAAATACATGGGATTACAAGGATAGGTGAGAGTCAGTGCAGGCTCAATGAGCTAAATGTCCCCTTTCTGCACTCTGGGGATTCTTTTGATTCTATAATTAAATTCATGGCTAAAGGGGATATTTTGTTGGGTGAAACATGGTGATTAAAATAATCTAATGGAAAGTAAGGGAAAATTCTTCCTGCTGATGTTTTAGGAGTATTAACTTTTATATCTGACTGTTATCAAATTTTGACATAACTGTCCTATTTTTCATGTTATTTTTAAAAGCTAACCTTTTCCTCTTACTCGTATTTAACTTTCAAGTCTCGCTGCAGTTGGCACAAAAGATGCCAAATGATACTGATATGTAGGAAGATATCAGTATCTTTCTACATTTCAGAAAGATACTGATATCTTCAGATAACAGTATGGGCAGGAAGGCCATTTAGCCCATTGCGCCTATCCCTGTTCTTTCAAAGAGCTATCCCATTAGTCCTATTTCCTTGCCCTATTCCCATAGCCGAACAACATTTTCTATCCAATTTGTTTTTTGACGCAGCAACATAGAATTCAATGCATAGTATGTTGAGATTACTCATTGCTTCAGTTTAAGCAGTAATGGATCTGGGGAGGTGCGTGAGGTTGCTGTTAAATTCAGTCAGCTTGATTGAAGGATGAAATTATCGGTCAATTCTCTCAATCAACCTGCCATCCTCAATTACGCCCTTCTACTCCCACAGATGCATTATTGTGATTTGAAAATAATTTTTTCGAAGTCGGATTTGCTTTATTTTCAGAAGATTTAACGAAAAGCACATTGAAAGTTGCAAAATATTTAGTGCTTCCTTCGCATCTGTCATGTTGAAACAGATAAGAAGCAGCTTAGCAAGTTTCCCAAACCTCTTTCGTTGCATCTTTTCCTAATACCAGCAAAAATAATCATTCGTAATGTTCTACTGCATTTCCCTGACCCCCAATACTGCTAAAGAAAATATCTTAATCCTTCTCTTTCATTTCTTTCAGGACTCATCCATTCCTTACATCCATCCGTCCCACTCCCTACATCTCTCTACTCCTGCTTTTTGTCCCATGAATGGTACCACGCCTTCAATTATCTGGAATTCTCTTCCTAAGCTCTTCCGTACTCCACCTCTCTCCTTTAGGATCTTCCAAAACAACAGCAAAAAAAATTATCCATCATGTTATTTGAAATGACTTCATTGGTTCCTCAACTCCTCCTACATAATGTTTATTTGGCAGTTTGTTTCTCTTTCATTTAATCTGTTTGGACTTACGATTGGCATTTTTGATTGGTACATCTCTTCACTGTTTTGACTTTGATTTTTGCAGTTTGAGCCAATCAGACATAATTTGCATAGTTTAGCATGGCAGTTGATCTAACCCGCACATCTTTGGACTGTGGGAGGAAACCGGAGCATCCGGAGGAAGCCTACACAGACACGGGTAGAATGTGCAAACTCCACACAGTCACCCGAGGCTGGAATCGAACCCGGGTCCCTGGCACTGTGAGGCAGCAGTGTTAACCAGCCTACTAATGTGTTAGCAGGAGTTGCATTGGATTAATCTACGGACGAAGGCACAGGCAGATTTATACTGCAGCCTGACTGCTGTAGCTTGATACCTTTAACCATGTTTAGCTTTTTGGCCTGTGTTCAGTGCCTCAAGCTAATTCATGGCTGAGGATCTCAAGGCTCAGATTCAGTCTTGTCAGCTCTGCCTGTCTGCACCTTCCTGCTGGAGGTACATTTCAGATGAGAAATTATCAGCTGACCTTGTGTAGGACGGCACAGTGGCACAGTGGTTAGCACTGCTGCCTCACAGCGCCAGGGGCGTGGGTTCAATTCCTGGCTTGGGTAACTGTCTGTGTGGAGTTTGCACATCCTCCCTATGTCTGCATGGGTTTCTCTGAATGCTCTGGTTTCCTCCCACAGTCCAAAGATGTGTAGGTTAGGTTGATTGGCCATGTTAAATTGCCACTTAGCGTCAGGAGGACTTGCAGGGTAAATAAGTGGATAGGGACTTGGTGGGATTGCGATTGGTGCAGACTCAAGGGGCCAGATGGCTTCCTTCTGCACTGTCTGGATTCTACGACATGGCGAAGCAACCTCTTTTAGGCGCTATTTGAAATCGGGGGGCAGCTCACTGCAATCTGATCGGCTGTGAGGCACTCTCACTAAATCTGCGGCTGGGAAAAAATAAAGCCAAGTGTCACAGGGACTACAAAAAAAAAATCACAATACTGCTTTTATCCACACACAAAAAAAACAGATTCAACAACTGATTCATTCCTAAAGCTTTATCCTCCTCAAAATACAATCAAATAATTTGTTTGATAAAGGTTTTAGCCGCTGCTAATTAATCTCTTGCTGATGGTATTGTGCCTTCTTCTAAAAATAATTACAGTGTTCTGATCTCGGCTGTCAGGGCCGCGATTAGAATGAAAGCCCGGTAATGTCACACGCTCAGATGCATTTGATTAGATTCACGCAATGGGATTTCACGGCCTCGCTCGAGCAAGATCAGAAATTCCCGCCAAGGTCAATAGACATTTCCATTGTCCACCCCTCGCCCGCTCCAATACTGCGGCAGGCGAGATGGTACGTCTTTCTTCAGTCCACGCTTAACCTGCAATGAAACTGCATCTCCAGCTATCTTATTTGGAATGTCATCACTGCTAATTACACTTCCCAGTTCCAAACATGCAATTCTATTTGTCTGAAATGCTTCTTGACTTTCTTTCTTTCTTTCTTTCTATGTTGTTTTGTACAAAAAATTTGAACCGAAAACCTGACACAAATTTCAAGAAATTATGCTCTGGTCCATCTTTAAGTTTTCAAAGTGCACGGAAGATAATTAGTGGAACTTAAACACAAGGCAACGTTAAGCAATAAATAATGAGATTATTGCTGCTAATTTCTTAGCTTCTCACAAGTGAGCTCATTTTGGCCTTTACAAAGGGTGCACCAGCCAATCTTTCTGGCAAATCATACAAACTAAATCAAACAAACTAAGGGACAAAGTAAAAGGGGCAGCTCCTTAAAGGGGAGGGAACGGCCCAAAACAAAATGCAACAAAGCCTAACGGAAACTTGAAACATCAAACCAAAATGTGACTAGAAGGGTCAATAATATACATCAGTCTCTGCGGTGTCCAATGAGCATGGAAGGCCTCAGCAGCGTCCATGGACACCACAAGCTCCCTCTCCAGGGACACCTGGCTGCGAATGTGACCACGGTGGAGGGGCAGACAGTCAGGTTGGACTGCTCCCTCGGTCGCCCTCTGCCTGGACCTGTTTATGGCAATCTTGGCCAGGCCCAGGAGCAGATTCACCAGTAGATTCACCTTTTTACCTTCCATTCTGGACTTTTTCTTGCTCTTGTGTACTGCAGTCAATGGATCCATAATTGCTTGTCCATCTGGCGACAAGCTCTCAGCATATGAGGTCATGTAACAATTTTCCTCCAAACTGGAATATTCTGAAACAATTTATCACACTGAACACGGTGGCACAGTAGTTAGCACTGTTATCGTGCAGAGCCAGGGATCGAGGTTCAATTCCCGACTTGGGTCACTGTCTGAATGGGATGGATAGGATAGAATAGAAGTGGAGAGGCTCTTCCCGCTCAGAAAGGACAGTAGGACTAGAGGGCACAGCCTCAAGACAAGGGGGGGCCAGTTTAGAACAGAGTTGAGGAGGAACTTCTTCACTCAAAGGGTGGTGAATCTCTGGAATTCTCTGCCCGTTGAAGTGGTGGAGGCTACCTCGCTAAATATATTTAAGACGCGGGTAGATAGGTTTTTGATAGGCAAGGGGATTAAGGGTTATGGGGAGAAGGCGGGAAAGTGGAACTGAGCCACTTCAGATCAGCCATGATCTTATTGAATGGCGGGGCAGGCTCGAGGGGCTAGATGGCCTACTCCTGCTCCTATTTCTTATGTTCTTACGCTCTGTGCGCAGTTTGCACGTTCTCCCCTGTGTCTGCGTGGATTTTCCCGAGCGCCCTGGTTTCCTCCCACAGTCCAGGTTAGGTGGACACAGTGTGGGTTAGGTGGATTGGCCATGCTAAATTCTCCCTCAGTGTGCCTGAAAAGGCGCTGGAGTGTGGTGACTAGGGGGTTTCACAGTAACTTTATTGCAGTGTTAATACAAGCCTACGTATGACACTAATAAATAAACTGCAGTGTTAAAACAAATGACAATCTCAGCAGTTGTTCAGCAATGAGTCTTAAGCTTAAAACCTTCTGGTTAAAAAAAGCAACATCATTGTTATTGTTTATATATTTCTGCAGACGATATACATGTTCACACATAAATCAGCAATTAGTTAAAGTCCCAGTTCCCCAACCTGGGTCACCAGGTACAGTCCAGGCTGAGCTAGATTCCTTCAGCTGGATGAAGCCTAACATATATTTCAACAGGATGTTAACTTTATATTTCACAATGCATTTATAATATCACAACTGATATGTGACTGTGACAAAGGTAAACTATCCCACCTCTTCTTTTTTGATCTATCTACAGCCTTTGGTACAGCTGATCACACCATCTTGCTCAAATGGCTCTCTGCCATTGTCCAGTAGTTTGGAACTGCACTCATCTTTTCCACTGATGCCTACCAAATCATAGGCAGCAAATCACCATCAAAGGTTTCTGTTTGCATTCATTGTCCAGTAACCTCCTCAAGGATCCTGTCACTCTCCTATTTCTCATCTATTGCTACCCACTGACAATATCATTTCAAAGCACATCGGTTTCCATATATAGGCTGACAACACCCAGTTTTACCTCTCCACTATCTCGCTCCCTCTCGACCAGGGCTTCTCCAACATCTTTCTTTTATATCTGTTTTTGGGATGTGTGTGTCGCTGGCTAGGCCAGAAGTTATTGCCCACATCTAATTGCCCTGAGAGCATAGAACATAGAACCCTACAGTGCAGAAAGAGGCCCTTCAGCCCATCGCGTCTGCACCGAATACAATCCCACCCAGGCCCTACCCCCATATCCCTACATATTATACCCACTAATCCTTCTAACCTACACATCCCTGGACACTAAGGGGCAATTTCTTAGCATGGCCAATCAACCTAACCCGCACATCTTTGGACTGTGGGAGGAAACCAGAGTACCCGGAGGAAACCCACGCAGACACGAGGAGAACATGCAAACTCCACACAGACAGTGACCCGAACCAGGAATCGAACCCAGGACCCTGGAGCTGCGAAGCAGCAGTGCTAACCACGGTGCTACCGTGCCGCCCCTGCGAAGGAGGTGCTGAGCTGCCTTCCTGAACTGCTACAGTCCATGTGGTATACCTACACCCACAGTGCTGTTAGGGAGGGATTTCTAAGATTTTGATCCACTGACAGTGAAGGAATGACTATGTTTCTCAGTCAGGATGGCGAGTGACTTGGAGGTGAACCTCTAGGTGATGGGGCTCCCAGGTGTCTGCTGCTCTCTTCCTTCTTGAGGAAGTGGTCATGGATTTGGAAAGTGCTGTCTGAGGATTCTTGATGAGTTCCTGCAGTGCATCTTGTAAATGGTACACACTGCTGCCTCGATTCATTGGTGGTGAGTGGAGTGAATGTTTGTAGATGTGGTTTCCAATTATAGGCTGCTTTGACCTGGATGGTGTCAAGCTTCTTGAGTGTTCTTGAAAGTATTCCATCACACTCCTGACTTGTGCCTTGTTGATGGTGGACAGGCTTTAGGGAGTCAGGGGGTGAGTTACTCACTGCAGGATTCCTAGCCCCTGACCTTTTCTTGTAGCCACAGTATTTATACGGGGGCTAGTCCATTTAAAATTCTGGTCAATGGCAGCTCCCAGGATGCTGACAGCGAGGGATTTAGTGACAGTAATTCCAATGAATGCCAAGGGCAATAGTTAGATCTTCTTTTGTTAGAGATGGTCATTGCCTAGCGCTTGTGTAATGTGAATATCAACCCATGCCTGGATTTTGTCCAGATCTTATTGCAATTTGAACATGGACTGCTTCAGTACCTGAGGAGTGATGAATGGTGCTGAACATTGTGCAATCATCAACAAACATCCCAAATTCTGGCCTTATGATGGAAGGAAGGTCATCGATGAGACAGCTGAAGGGTTGGGTTTAGCACACTATCCAGAGGAGCTCCTGTAGCAGTGTTCTGGAGCTGAGATGGTTGATCTCCACTCATTACAACCACCTTCCTATGTATTAGGTATGACTCCAACTGGCAGAGGGCTTTCCTCCCCACCACTTTCCACTGACTCAAATTTTGCTAGGGTTACTTGATGCCACACTAGTAAAATGCTGCTTTAATGTCAAGGGCAGTCACTCTCACCTCATCCCCAGTACTGGATGAGCAGAAATTTCTTTCAGTTAGCTGGTGGGAAGACCAAAGCCATTTTCCCTGGCTCCCACCAGAAGCTCTGCTCAATTGCCACTGACTTTATCTTCCTTCCTTGCAAATCCGAGGCTGCTTCAGGTTATTCACAAACTTTTGTCATATTTGACCCAAAGACAACATACAAAGACCACTTCCTACCACCATGGAAGGCCCTGCCTCAGCTCAGCTACTGTTGAATTGCAAGTTCTTGGTGCCTCTGGGATTGACCATTTTAATGTACTCCTGGCAAGTCTCCCATTTTCTATCCTCTATAAACCTGAGGCCCTGCAAAGCTCTGCTGCCTGTGTCCTAAATCACACCAAATTCCAACCAACCCCTGCTGCTCACTGGCCTACACTGGCTCATTAAAAATTGAATCCTTGGTTTCCACATCCCTCATGGCTTGGCCACTTTCCAGCTCTGGAATCTTCCTCCATCCCTAAAACCCTGCAAGGTTATCTGCACTCCTCTAACTCTGGCCTCCCCTTTGAGCTTCCCCAATTTTAATTGCTCTATTATGAGCAACGATGTCTTCAGATGCCCAGGCCTCAACTTTGGAATTCCCTCCACATAGCTTCCAGCCCTCTACCTCACTTTCATCCTTTAAGAGACTCCTTAAAACCTATCTCCTTATCCGAGCTTTGAACCACCTGCCCAAATATGGCTATCTTTTACTTATTCGTTGGACATGGGCATTGCTGGCTGGCCAGCATTTATTGTCCATCCCGAGTTGCTCTTGGAGGTCAGTTAAGAGTGGTGCACATTGTTGTGGCTCTGGAGTCACATGTGGGCCAGGCCAGCTAAGGACGGCCGATTTCCTTCCCTAAAGGACATTAGTGAACCAGATGGGCTTTTCTGACAATCGACAATGGTTTCATGGTCAGCAGTGAATTCTTAATTCCAGATTTTTTTTATTGAATTCAAATTCCACCATCTGTCATGGTGGAACTCGAACCTGGGTCCCCAGAACATTAGCTGAGTTTCTGGATTAATAGTCCAGAATTTGGACTAATTGTAAAAAATAATGCCACTAGACAATTGCCTCCCCTTATGTGGCTCAGAATGGTATTTTGCTTAATAATGCTGTGAAACCATTTTAGGTGCTATATTAATATAAACTGTTGTTGTTGTTATTGTTGTAATGCCATTACACATAGTGAGTGAAAGAATTTTATTGTTATATTTTCATATAAATAATGGAACAGAAATATAGCCATTAAACAACAAATTCTCCCAGATAAACATAATACATTTAATGAAAGAAGCCCACTGCATGGGCTAGTTTTATTTATTTATCTTTTTCATATATTTTCTGCTCTGTCCCACATCCTCTAATCAAGCTGCTCTTTAACTGGTTGCTGGGAGATATTTGAGAACAGCACATACTGATTTCCTCTTCTTTTCACTATGAAAAGCTATATATATTCTCCATTTTCCCCAGCTAGCCCAGTCCTATAAGTTTTATATCCAATACATCAAAGTCGCAAGATCAAATGAGACCTTGAAGGCAAGAATGCTTCAAAGTTTGACACTTTCATAGAATCCCTACAGTGCAGAAGGAGGCCATTCAGCCCATCGAGCCTGCACCAACAACAATCCCACCCAGGCTCTGTCCTGTAACCCCACGTATTTACCTGACTAATCCCCCTAACACTAAGGGACAATTTCGCATGGCCAATCCACCTAATTTGCACATCTTTGGGGTGAGGAAGGAAACCAGAACACCCGGAGGAAACCCGCACAGACACAGGGAGAATGTGCAAACTCCATACAGTCACCCGAGACTGGAATTGAACCTCAGTCCCTGATGATGTGAGGCAGCAGTGCTAACCACCGTGCCACCATTCCGTCAGTAAAAGCACGAGTTCTGTCAGTTTGGTTTATCATGGATACACAATTGTAATTTGCTGCTTATTCTTTGCAATATCAAAGTACTGACCTCAACAGGGAGTAAGCAAAGGGCCAAATTTTCACTCCCAAGACTGGTGTGCAGAGTTGGGAAAATTCTCAATTTCCCAAACCTCACTTGGAAGAAACTTGACCGAGTGGTCTGACTTTCATTCCAGGGAGTTGGATGAGGTGCTAATCCTGAAGCAGTGTAGAGGCAAACCCATCAAAAGGCCTGCCTTGGAACTCTGCCCAAGTTATAAAAAATACAGTAAGGCCTTTTAAACCTAATCCCTCTCATCCCTCACCCCTCATTCCCACATACTAATCATAACTTACCCATGCCAACTCATGCAATTTCATTCCTCTCACCCACTCCCATATCCTCCATGTCATCTCGTGACCCTCCACTCATACCCCATGGCCCCTCATATCCTCCATGGCAACTTTGTGTCAACTCATACTCATCATGATTTCCCACTCATCCCCACAGCCCTTCATAATCCCTGAGCCAATTTAGTGCCAAAATCCTGCGTTGTGAAACAATGCTTTATATCAAAAAATATATTTCTGTTTATTGGTTGTAAACCCCTAATTGATTTAAAATAAAAAGGCTGAAGCCACATCCCAGTGACTTGGGATCACAGTCAAAGATGGCTGCACATTTGCATCACTGAACCTTCCGCATTCCAAAACTACTAAATTAGAGAAAATTGTTTGCAAAGATGCGCCAGGAATAATGGCCTCATTATTGGGGGGGGGGGCGGGGGGGGCACCTCCAATCCCATTAGCAAAGAACAGTGGTGGCATTGTGGCACAGTGGTTAGCACTGCTGCCTCACAGCTCCAGGGATCCAGGGTTCGAATCCAGCCTTGGGCGACTGTGTGGAGTTTACACGCTCTCCCTGCGTCTGCATGAGTCTCCCCTGGGTGCTCTGTTTCCTCCCACAGTCCAAAGACGTGCAGGTTAGGTGGATTGGCCATGCTAAAAATTGCCCACTGGTGTCCAAAGATGTTAAGATTAGGGGGATTAGCAGGATAAATGCATAGAATTACAGGGATAGGGGGTGGGCCTGGTTAAGATGCTCTTTTCAAGACACAGTGCAGATCTGATGGGCTGAATGGTCTCATTGCACCCTTTAAAGATTCTGTGATTCCAGAAATCCAGGTAATCACCGAGGTACTCAACTGAGTGGAGACAAATCGTGATTACTTTGACAATGGGATCCTAACTGACAGAGAAATTCCCTTCCACAATCAATCAAGGTAACAAGAATACACTAACCATGAACATATGAGTCACTGGGCAGTTGGAGAATGGTCATAAAGGTAAAGTTTATTTATTAGTCACAAGTAAGCTTACATTAACACTGCAATGAAGTTACTGTGAAAATCCCCGAGTCGCCACACTCTGGCACCTGTTCGGGTACACTGAGGGAGAACTTAGCATGGCCAATGCACCCTAACTAGCATGTCTTTCAAACTGTGGGAAAAAACCGGAGGAAACCCATTCAGACACAGGGAGAACTGCAAACTCCACACAAAAGGTGACCCAAGCTGGGAATTGAACCCATGACCCTGGTGTTGTGAGGCAAGGCAGCAGTGCCACCATGCCATCATATGACAAGCTAATCCTTTGTGTGTTTAAGCAGGAGGAATTTTCTGTGCAGAAGAGCACAGGCAACTAAGATATTGAAGGAACAGGGCCCTCGTTGGGCTTCCTCTGCCTAACCCCCACCCCAGACTCTCTCTCCATCCGACTTCCAAGTTGTACTCTGTCTGCTGATTTAGCCTATCCTGCTGCCGCAGACTGAGATTTTAAGAAGAGCTCAATCCAAATCTGTTGTCTCCTGCTGCACGCACAAATTGTACCTTACAGCTTGAAACTGCCTCGACACCATAAGGAGCATGACTACTGAGTGTAACCTGAAGCCAGCTGAGTCACCAACCTGCAAGAGCCACTTACCCCTTCAATTTTGATGGGTCCTAAATTACCTCATCTATCCACTCCACTTGGTAATCTAATTGTGTGCGTGAACCTTGAGAGACTGTATGTGCATGTGAAAGTCAGGGCATTATGTTATATTCCCAAAATCAATTACAATAAAAACTATCCTGTTTTCTTCTTTTAAAAATTCAGGGGCCCCTTACTGATCATTCCTTTTATGGTCAAGCATATAAACAGTTAAACAAAGAGTATTGTCAAGTATATATATATATTTTTAAGATAATACCCATTGGAGTCAAATGATGAGGGAAAACAAGGGAGCTATTTGACCTCTCCTCACCTGACTGTAACAATGCCAACCCACTGTCCTTTGCGCTTGCACTCTCCATACCAACTCACCCAGTAACCACTATGGGCAGACCTCAGGAGCCATGTTAAAATAAAATAAAATTCTGAGTATCAATCATAGACTTCACTGTATTAAAAAATCTCTTACTGATGAACACTCATTAAATTTAAGCATTCAATCCCTTTAAAAATAACAGCCCTATGACAAAAACAGGTAATCCCTTGATAACCAGATGGAACTGCTAATCAAAAATATGAAATTATTCCCAACATGATAATAGTGTTATAGAAGCAGTCAAAGTAGCACTAATCCTATAATGATAACCCTTAGGTTGTAAACAAACATCTATTGTAATTTCTAGCACCATTTCCTTTTCAGTTGAGAGTCACACCAGGCTGTTATACTCAAATTAAAAAGCAGAGGATTTAAATAACTCCACAACTTGACAATTCCACAAAACATACCCATCTTTTATGCACATTAATGTCTACCGTTAACAATCCCAAAGAAGTATCTGAACCTCTCCAGAAGGGTACCTGAGCTGAACTATGGATGTGTGATGTAGCTCCCACCCGTGTTCACTTCCCCACCCTGGTGATAACGGTGGGTGCTGGGTTCAGGGATGCAATTTCTGGAATTGGGACTTTGGGGTCATTTGGGCTAAGATCCAGAGCCCTTTCAACGCCATGAAATTTCAGGCCAAAATCTCCAATGACTTTGCACAATGGTGATGACATCTGATCATTTAGAGGGAATCACAACCATTTTAATAATTACGTTGTTAATTTACTGTTACAATGGAAAAATTAAATAATTCCAGAACATGAACTCAAAGTGGAAAAAGGCAAATAAATAAATTCCTTTGTAATAGAAATGAAATTTGTCTCATTCTTTATCTTTCTACGGCAATCTCCTCCAATGCTTCACTTCCACTCTCCAGCCCAATGGATTTATCAGTCTTTTCATCTAGTCTTACTTATCTAATTGGGGCTGATAATCTCCAGTGGTGACTTCTCTTCCCATTCCCACATTATTACCTCTGGAATCACTGAATGATCTATTATTCCCCTTGCCTCCTTTCTTTGGGAACATGAAGCAGCTTGAATTCAAAATAAAGGAAAGTGAGAGAGTAGCTAAAGAGAAAGAAAGGGAGGAACAACAAGCAAAAGAATTGAAACAGTTTGAATTGCAATTAGAAAAATAAATGAAACAGCTTCAAGTACATGCAAGGGAAAAAAAGGAAAGGATAATCTTAGCAGAACAGAAAGAAAAAGAAAAAGAGGAAAGGATTAAGAGAGAGAATTTGAACTTCAAGAACTGGCAATAAAAAGTGAATGTCAGTTGAAATTGGAGGTAAAGAGAAATGGCAGACTGAGGATAGTGATGAGGAAGAGGAAAAGGAGCAAGAGCTTCATAGTCAAAGGCTTGCTGGGGGTCTATTTAAATATGTCCAAGCATTGCCAAGATTTGATGAGAAGGATGTAGAAGCCTTTTTCATTTCATTTGAGAAAGTGGCTAAACAAATGAAATGGTCCTGGATCATGTGGGTATTACTGATACTGATTCAAACAAAGTTGGTAGAAAGAGCTAGTGAGGTGTTTGCGGAGGAGATATCTAAGAAGTATGAAGTGTAAAAAATCTATCGGAGGTGCACATGAACTAGTGCCAGAAGCCTGCACACAATGGTTTAGGAATATAATGAAAGAAAGAACGAACCTGGTCAAACTTGCATCGAATTTGAAAGGATCAAACAGTCTAATTTTGATTGCTGGATAAGGGCTTTGAAAATAGGCCAGACGTAGAAAGCTCTAGCTACTTCTTTGATTCAGTATCAAATTTTGACAAAATGAAAAGATTCCGATAAAATGTAAGGGTTAGATTTCTCATATAAAATATTGTTATTCTTGTTGTTTGGCCCAAGTGACCACAGATGGAATTATAGAATACAAAGCTTCCATAGTCTGATGGAGAGAAAACTGATCTTGATGTATTCTGTCATCAAAATGCACTGGATATGATTGTAATTGAAACAAGGTTTTCCATAATTCAAAAGGCAAATGATTTGAAAATATAAAGGATCAACTGTTAAAATGTTCCTATTAGCAATTTTTTTATGTATGGCTCTGAATTATACTAACAGCTGTATAATTTCTCTGCAGCCTTAGTTGGCATTAATCCTTAATCCTGATTTTATTGTTCTACAAATTCTTTTGTCTCTTTGAGGGACAAAATAAGAGGCCCTGTTTTGTTAGTATATGCTATTTTGAAGGATTAATTAGTGTTAGGCCAATTTGGGACTATTACAAGCCGAGTCAAGAAAATACATTAAAATGCAATTCTGTCACATGAAAGCATTTGGGAGCAACAAAGTTATGTGTAGGCATTAAAACCCTTAGGCAAATAGTCACAGAAGTTGGAGTTTGTGCAAAAAAAAGCATCAAATTTCTATCCCCATGGCAATGTCTTGATCAATCTGAGACCACCTGCCTGGTTTCAATTTAATCACAAGCTTGGCAATTAACTGTTACCTGGTACACTTCTCCAATATAACACCTCTACCAATCAGATTCCTCAGCACTGTCGTTCCATGCAGCAAAAATCATTGTATCCTTTACATTCGGTATTCTTGAGAATGACTCCCAATAAGTGCAAATTGGAAAGCTTTGACAGCATGTGAAGCAACGCTTCAATTCCTTTGTTTATAATTAACAGAAACCTAGTTCTCGCCATTAAAAGTCATGGTCCTAAAGAGGTATTTTGTGTTGTGTATGAGAATGAATATAGACATACTTCGCTGATGATAACAACACAAATTTGATGAAAAAACAGGGGCTACAGGGGAAGAATTCAACTCAAAAGATGGAATTTTCCCATCCCACCCACCATGGGAAACGTAGCAAGTGGAATCGGACCATGAATGGTCTGTTGACTTTGGGCGGGATTTTCCAGTCTTGGGGCGAGCAGGCCAGAAAATCCCACCCACAATGTTTTTCAATACAGTGAGTGGTATAGTCCAAATGCTTTTTGGCTTACAGTGACAAGCTGCATGTCTTGATGCGTTCCAACATAACTTTGCCAGTTGGGCGCTGTAACGTCCTGGTGGGGAGCGATAAAGCCAAAGGGGCTTATCTGGGTCCACTGTTCCTCACAATATTTTTATGATAGCCTTGCAGAAAAACAAGTGCAAAAGTGATTTCTTAACTTGTTGAGGGTGGTCTTCAATGATCCTTTTAAGGTCCACTAGTTAGGCAAGTGAAGACAGAAGAACATCTAGATAGAGCACAGGAGTCATAATAGGGGATTGGGATACTGATTTTCCCATGTCAGGCACCAAAACATCTGTTTCAGGCACACCTAAAAGGCGCTGTCTTCCAATTTGGCAGCTGGCACACTTCCTGTGCACTCTGGGCGCATTGTCCCTAAAATGCTGATTTTTGCATCCATAAGTGATCAAAACTATGGGATGAATTTTGCTGTAAGTGTCACAACTCCAATTCTGATTTTCAAATTCAAACTTGACCCCTCCTTATAGGAGGTGGAAAAATAGCAGCACTCAGACATCTATCCCAGATGTTGTGCTATTATATATTGTATATGGAGGCATTCCCCCTGCACACCGATATTCCAATCTGCTGTGGACCTCTTCAATCTCACACTTGCAGAGACATTGTCAGAGAGTACATCCATACTGATGCATTCTCTCATGCCCTACTGGCCACAGCAGCACCCATAACTTGCTGCATTGTCCAACCACCATTCTGGATTGGATGGGACTCCCAGACATAGCTTCTTAAATTGGTGCCCTTGCACCCAACTTCCTCCCATGGCCATTTCTGAGTTCTCAACCCGGAGTGGAGCCCAATGTCTGGAGAGGAGACTTGATCAGAAAGATCCAACCCCAAGCATCTAAACAGGTACTCCTACAGTGAGGACAATCATTCACAAATTTCTTCTCATTTCCATCACTCAGTGAATGATTCCCATCTCCATTCATTGGCCATAACTTCCTCAAAGTGGAAATCTCTGGTGGATTGCCACTCTGGATGGATTTATCCACATTGAAATTTCAAAGCTCCTGTCTCACCCTCCCTCCCTCCCTTAGGCTGGGTAAGAGAGGAGCAGTGAAGCGCTCTCTCCCTTCCCCACCCCTGGCTGCATCAACACAGAGTAACTTGAACGCAGAGAAAAAAACCATGTCCATTTTCACAAGGCTATCTGCCATAAAGGAGATCTTTAAAGAGACGACTTACAGGGAGAATTGGACACAATGCCTGGAATTTTACTGGCACGCCCACCCAGAGGCTTGGGAGAGCGAGGCTTGGAGAACGGCATTCTCAGTTGGCCTCGGGCAGGATCGTACGAATCTTGGAGGGCGTGCCGGTAAAATTCTGCTCAATGCTTCAGCTGAGGCCTGACCAATGGCCTATGAAAGTTTTGCATAACTTCCATGTTTTCCACTCTTGTGCTCCTGTTTAAAAATAACTTCTACTTACATTGCACCTTGCACAACTTCGGGACAGCCCAACATGTGTTGCAGTTAAATAAGTACTTTTGAGACGTAACTAACAATTGCAATTGAAAAAGTCGCAAAAGTTTATTCAGAACATGTGCTCCTCGTCGGTGAGAACCTTTCCTGGCAAGGTCATAAAGGGGAGGCAGGCCCGGATGGCTGAGCACTGGGCCCGCTAAGCAAATTTAAAATGGTATTAAAATAAATTTAAATATATTAACCTGCTTCCCATCCATTTCCAGCAATAGGTTGACCGCACTGGAAATCCGGCGCTTGTAAAATGGCTCCGGCCATGAAAACCAGTTTTTGTGACCGGCACCAATCGCGTTAAACACTTTAGGCTCCACTTTACCACCACGTCGTGTCCGAAAACGGGCACAACGTGATGGCAAAATTGCCCTTATAGTCTCAAAGGTGGAGCTTGAACTCCTGACCTCCTGCTTCAGGCAAAGTGCTGAGACTGAGCTAAGGCTGATACCTAAACAGTGATAGAGCAACGGCCCTAGGCAAAGGGATCCAGCGCAACAAATCCTGCAAGTCAGTCCCTCTAATAAGGTCGCATACCCTCGCCATACAAACAGAAGTGGATTGCCAGGGAATTAAATGAATAAATATGAAAGTTGCTCACACCTACTTGCAAATGATTGACTTTTAAAGGAGCAATATTGACATTGGCATCAACATTCCACTTTCAAGGTCAAATATTTACCAATCCTTTTATGGAACATTGTAAGCAGAATGATAACTATTGTGGAGCAATAATTATACTTTGTGCTCCCTACTCTACAGAATTCCCAATCTTAGCTGTTCAAAATTGGTATCAGAGGAAATCATGTTAGTGTGTAAAGCTAATATCTTGGTTTCATTCATTTCCAGCTCTTCTGGTAATGATTTTGGACATCTCACCACCACTTGAGCATACATGACAATGGTGCATGGGGAGATGATGGCTGAGTGGTATTATCGCTACACTATGAATCCAGAAACTCAGCTAACATACTGGGGACCAGAGATCGAACCCTGCCATGGCAGATGGTGGAATTTGAATTCAATTAAAAAAAACACCTGGAATAAAGTATCTACTGATGACAATGAAACTATTGTCAGTTGTCAGAAAAAGCCCATCTGGTTCACTAATGCCCTTTAAGGAAGGAAATTTGGTCTGACCTACATGTGACTCCAGAGCCACTGCAATGTGGTTGACTCTCAATTGCCCTCAGGCAACTAGGGATGGGCAATAAACGATGGCGAGCCATCGACACCCATGTCCCACGGATGAATGAAAAGAAAGATGGTGACTCACCCTGTACTCGATATGAAACCCAATCCCTGCCACCTGTAAAGGGTGCATTAATGTTTATATTATTTGCTTTTTGAGAGAGGTGGATAGTATAACTGCATCTTTGTTCCTCGTTGTTGCAACAAAAAGATTCTGCTGGCTGGAAGAAAGAACTTAGTGCCCAGCTGCAGAAGAAATGTGCTGCCTGTAAGAGTGTTAGCCAGCACATCCTAGAATCACAGAATCTCTACAGTGCAGAAGGGGCCATTTGGCCCATCTTGTCTGCACCGACTCTGAGTCGCTTACATAGGCCCACATCTCCTGCCCTATCCACGTACACATTTCCCATGGTTAATACGTCTTGGGATCATAAGGGGCAATTTAGCATGGCCAAACCACCTAAACTACACATCTTTGGCCTGTGAGGGGAAACCAGTGCACCTGGAGGAAACCCATATAGGCACAGGAAGGGTGTGCAATTTCTGCTCAGACAGTGACCCAAGCCGGGAATTGAACCCAGATCTCTGGAGCTATGAGGCAACAGTGTTGACCATTGTGCCATCTGCTGCCCTGTAGCATCTGTTTTAAGACTGGGCTGTTGAAGGCACTCCATCAGGGCAAAATGTTTGGAGACTGCAAGGTTGTAATTCATCAAAAGGCTCAAGCAGTGTTAGAAGCTGTGGGAGGTCATTGAAAACCTTTATGGGATGAATATTTGAGACTCATGCTCCAGGTATGTTATTTTCTATGGTACATGAAACAACATTCGGATCCAGCCAAAAAAAAGATCAGAGTGCTTAATTCTTTTATCAGCAGTCACTTTGTAATTGTGAGCACTGATATAAGCAGCTGCTATGATAACAGAGGACCGTTTAAGTGGTGGGGCCCGCACATACCTGGAAGTGTTGGGGAACTGAAATGAAACACTTCATGTTAGTATACAAAGTTAATATATTCATTTCATTCATTCCCAGGTTTTCTCTCAATGTCTTTAGACACGACCATTTGAGCAGACACGACAATGGTGCATTGTGGCTAGTCTCCTGTTTTCCTTCCCTACCTACAATAATACAAAATTTAACATGATTGAACAATTTGATAAGGTATCCAAAGAGAAACAATTTCCTCTGTTGTGGGAGACCACAACAAGGAGGCATAGGCCTGAATTTTCATGAAGACGGGACAGATTTTGTGATTCATATAACACTGCTAATGCCTCCATCGTGTTGGATTGTCATCGACCAGGAGCCAGAAACACAGATTAGATCTGGCAGGAGCGCATCCAAACTTTATAAAGTTGCTAGGATACGTGGGTTATACTGTCGGAGAGGAAAGCACCCTTCTAGGTACAGTCATAGAATCCCTACAGTGCTGAAGGAAGCCATTTGGCCCATTGAACCTGTACCGACCGCAATCCCACCCAAGCCCTATTCTAGCAACCCCACGCATTTACTCTATTAATGCCCCTGATACTAGAGTCAATTGAACATGGCCAATCAATTGAACCCACTTCGGACAGTGGGAGGAAACCGGAACACCTGGAGAAAACCCACGCAGACACAGGGAGAATGTGCAAACTCCACACAGACAGTGGCCCAAGGCCAGAATGGAACCTGGAACTCTGGCACTGTGAGGCAGCAGTGCTAACCATTCTGTCTCAGTGCTGCCCCAGGACATCTTTGGGGTGGTAAAGTGCCCTTTGCAAGAGATAAGGTACTCTTTTGAATTGCTAAAATTGGGCATGGACGTGTGTAAAAAGTGCATGAACTTTGGAGCAGTCAAGCTAGTTGCAACTGTTAAGCTCAAACTGTCAAAAGGCACAGTAAAGCTGTCAAGGCAGTTAAAACTCCTGCCCTTTAAATATTTGGGGGTGGGGGGTAAACTGTCTGCTTGCCACTTCACTATATCTGTGTACATAAATCTGAAGGTTTCCATCACTGGATTAGCCCTGCACAAGTAACTTCACAACCTTGCATTATCACACCGTTCGCAGTTTGACAGACAGTTGCAAATGGTTATGGACTCTTTGAAATGAGAGAAACTTTGAGACAATGAATTATTTTATTCTATTCATTGAAGGGATATGCTGGCTAGACCAGCATTTATTGCCTTTCCCTAATTGTCCTTAAGAAGATGGTGGTGAACTGCCTTCTTGAATTGTTGCAGTCCATGTGATGTAGGTAATCCATAGAACTGTTAAGGAGGGAGTTCCAGGATTTTGATCCAGTGACAGTGAAGAAACAATGATATATTTCCAAGTCAGGACAGCAAGTGGCTTGGAGGGGAACTTTCAGGTGGTGTTGATCCCATGTATCTGTTGCTTTGTCCTTCTAGATCAGTGATGGACAACATCTGGCTTGAGGCCGACCCACGAGACATTTTGTTGACCATTCCCCGCACATGGTGTTACCACACTCCACTAATTTCCATCATCGTAATTTTGTTCCTACCGGTATAACTGAAGTGATACGCACTTAAGCGAGAGCAAGTGAGATCAGGTATGACAACATTAGCTGTGGAGCCATTGTCTCCAAACTGTAAATATTTCCTTTGCTTTTACCATTTGAGGTTGATGATAATTCGATTAATATATAAATGATGAAGTATTTTCTTTAACTTGTTATGAAATATTCGATGTGTATTAAATGTATTTAATCTTATTCATGGGGTCATGGTTAGTGAACAGGCCTGATTTCAATCTTGCGATCCACTATGATGAAGGAGGGCTCTTCATGCAGCCCACTCAATAGCCTAGGTTGACCACCACTGTTCTAGATCATAGTGACCGTGGGTTTGGACGGTGCTGTCTCTGGAGCCTTGGTGAGCTCCTGATGTGCATCTTGTAGGTGGTACACACTTGTCAGTGGCGGAGGGAGTGAATGTTTGTGGATGGAATGCCAATCCAACAGGTTACTTTGTCCTGGATGATGTTGAACTTCTTGAGTGTTATTGGAGTTGCACTCGAACAGGTGAGGCGAGTGTATTTTATCACACTCCTGACTTGTGCCTTGCAAATGGTAGACACGCTTTGGAGAGTGAGGAGATGAGCTACTCACCACAAGATTCCCAGCCTCTGACCTGCTTTTGTAGCCACAGGATTTATATGACTGGTCCAGTTAGGTTTCTGGTCAATGGTAGCCCCCCTGATTGTTGGATAGTAGAGAGGGGGTTCAGCAATGGGTAGGCCACTGACTGTCGAGGGTCGATGATTTAATTCTCTCTTGTTGGAGATAGTCATTGTAGCATGAATATTACCTGCTGCTTGTCAGCCCAAGCCTGGATATTGCCCAGGTCTTGCTGCATTTGGACAAGGACTGCTTCAGTATCCGAGAAGTCATGAATGATACTGAACATTTTGCAACCATCAGTGAATGTCCCCATTTCTGATCTTAAGATGGAAGGAAGATCAATGATGAAGCAGCTAAAGATGGCTGGGCCTGGGACACTACCCAGAGGAATTCCTGCAGTGATGTCCTGGAACTGCAATGACTGATCTCCAACAAGCACAACTACCTTTTTTTGTGCTAGGTATGACTCCAATCAATGGAGAGACTTCTTCCGATTCCCATTGATCCCAGTTTTGCTAGAGTTACCACGTTCAGTGTTACGATTGCTATGATGGATGGGATGGGAAAATTCTGCCCATAATCTAATTGAATGGTAAAACAGGCTCGAGGAATGTACGATCTTTACCAGTTCCTACGTTCCAGTTGATGCTATAATTAGCTTCAAGATTTTGCCATGTAAAAATCAAGAGCCTGCACTATTATCAACATCCAGATACATCAATTACATGTGTCTCCTGTTTACACTATCCACCACAAATTGTATATAGTTAAATAAGAACATAAGAACATAAGAACATAAGAAATAGGAGCAGGAGTAGGCCATCTGGCCCTTCGAGCCTGCCCCGCCATTCAATAAGATCATGGCTGATCTGTCGTGGCTCAGTTCCACTTTCCCGCCCTCTCCCCATAACCCTTAATCCCCTCTCTTATCAAAAACCCATCAACCCGCTTCTTAAAAATATTTAGCGAGGCAGCCTCCACCACTTCAACGGGCAGAGAATTCCAGAGATTCACCACCCTTTGAGTGAAGAAGTTCCTCCTCAACTCCGTTCTGAACTGCCCCCCCTTTATCTTGAGGCTGTGCCCCCTAGTCCTACTGTCTTTTTTGAGCGGGAAGAGTCTTTCCACCTCTATCCTATCCATCCCATTCATCATCTTATACGTCTCAATGAGATCTCCCCTCATTCTTCTAAACTCTAACGAGTACAAGCCTAGTTTATTCAGCCTCTCCTCATAGCTCAACCCCCTCAACTCCGGTATCAGCCTAGTAAACCTCCTCTGCACTCCCTCCAAGGCCAAAATATCCTTGCGCAGGTGCGGCGCCCAAAACTGCACACAGTACTCCAGCTGCGGCCTCACCAATGCCCTATACAGCTGCAGCAAGACCTCCCTACTTTTATATTCAATCCCCCTCGCTATGAAGGCCAGCATCCCATTCGCCTTCCTGACCACCTGCTGCACCTGCAGGCTGGGTTTTTGCGACTCATGCACAAGGACCCCGAGGTCCCTCTGCACCGTCGCCTGCTGCAGTTTTTCGCCACGTAAGTAATAGTCCTTCCTACCATTCTTCCTACCAAAGTGGACCACCTCACACTTGCCAACATTAAATTCCATTTGCCATTTCCTGGCCCATTCGCCCAGCCTATCTAGATCCTTCTGCAGACTCTCCACACCCTCCGCACAATTTGCCTTTCCCCCAATCTTGGTGTCATCAGCAAATTTCGACACCCTACACTCGGTTCCCTCCTCCAGATCATCTATATAAATGGTAAATAGCTGAGGCCCCAGCACCGACCCCTGGGGCACCCCACTAGTCACCAACCGCCAATCCGAATAGCACCCATTGACCCCCACTCTCTGCCTCCTATTTGACAACCAAGGCACTATCACCTCCCTGAGAGGTCTAAGAATGCACGAGGATGATCTTAACCAGGATCTTGCATTCATATCACACTATATGTAACTCCCATCATTTGGCCTGGACTTGAAAAGTCCTGCTAGCTACCCTGGTTTGAGACAATTCACGTCTCTTTAACCTGTGATTATCCCTTTCTCCACTCACACTGTCTGGACCTGTAAAGACTTGATTACCTGAAAAGACTTGCATTCCAACCATTATCTTGCAATTGTGCCCTTGTCTATATATACCAGGTTTGTGAAACCTACCTCTCCACTCACCTGATGAAGGGGCAGTGTTCCAAAAGCTCATGATTCTAAATAAACCTGATAGACTTCAACCTGGTGTTGAGAGACTTCTAACTGTGCCCACCCCAGTCCAATGCTGACATCTCCACATCTCACAAAGTCTGCAGTTGTCCTTGTTAGCTTCTTCCCCAACATATCAAAATCCATAGAAATTCATCCTGTCACGATTAACACAAAGGAACGGGAGGAAATACGGCAGATGTAACTTTTCTTAATGAATAAGGAATTGAGGTTTTTGACGTGATGGTAAAGGTTATGGCCAGAACTCTCCGGCTGGTCATACCCCACTGCCGCTGCCAGAGAGGATGGAGAATTTGGTGCTCAACCAAACCTCCATTCACTGCAATGGGATGGGAGAATCCCGCTGGCATGAATTGTCAGTGAATCCTGCCAAATACTTTGGTTCTGAAAGTTTGGGGCTTTGATCCCTGAAAATTGTAGGGTCAACTGTTGCAGGAAGTATATGAGAAACTGTATTGTTTTCATGGGATCAATTTTTAGGAGAATGACGTTTGCACAAGGAAATATGAAGAAAATAGACACATTATGCTTGTTTTCTTTTTCCCAATAAAATCTCATCATGCAATGATCTGCAACATCATGAGCAGATAAATACCTCTTAAAAGGACATAAGTGAATGAATTGGCTGTTTAAAGTTTATTAATTTATTAATCACAAGTGGGCTTACATTAACACTGCAATGAAGTTACTGTGAAAATCCCCTAGTTGCCACACTCTGGCACCTGTTTGGGTGCACTGAGGGAGAATTTAGCATGGCCCCATGCACCTCACCTTTTGGACTGTGGGAGGAAACAGGAGCAGCCAGAGGAAACCCATGCAGACATGGGGTGAATGTGCAAACTCTGCACAGACAGTGACCCAAGCAGGGAATCGAACCTGGGCCCCTGGCGTTGTGAAGCAGTGGTGCTAACCACGGTGCCACCCTGCCCGCCCTGTGTTATGATGGTTCATAATTAATGTGTTTATTTACAAAAGGCACAACCAGAACCCTAAAATATTTCAAACATTACATCTATAAAATATGTACAACTAAATCCAGATTTTAAAATAATTGATATTTTATTTTTGATAAATTCAGGTCTTACTTCTAAATGATAATCAGGCACCATAAAAAAAGTGGTCTTTATTGGATAACCAGTTGTGTGATTCTGTTGAAAATTTTATCACCACTCAGATTATTTTTTATGTTATGATTGTAATTTCTTTTCACTATTTATTATGGCTATAATACTTTTGCCACTGTATTGAATCTTATTTGATTTATGTGTCCTTCATTTACACAATGCTATTCTGATTTTAGAGGACAACGGCGCAAATAACAAGAGAGTCAATGAAGGATTGCCTCATAACGCTGAAATATCTCACTAAACCAATCATTTTAACTACACAGGACAAATGATGCAGAAACAAGCCATTCAGCCCAACCAGTCTAAGTCAGAGGGCAGAATTTTCCTGTCCCACAAGAATTGTAGCAAGCAGGACAGAAAATTTGGTGAACCACGCAAAGGTTCGTTGATCCTAGGCAGGAATTTCTGGCCTTTGGGGCGAGTGATGCCACAAACTCCCACCCTCAGTTAACAGTCACAAAGATGCAGCCGTTTTGAGAAGCAACAGCTGAACAAAATGGAAAACAATCAGTTTACACCTCCTTATCTCTCATAAACTGAACTTCTAATCCTAATCAATTTGCAATTGTGAAGCCATTCGGGGGGGCGGCCATTTTCCCCCACAGAGAAGGGGATGATAAATTTGGTTTGGTCTCACTGGAATGACGGAAGTTGAGTGGTTTAAAGGATTATGAGAGCATGGTCAGATGTCCTTTCTTAGGATAGGAAAGTCAGGTACCAGGGGACATAGGTTTCAGGTGTGTGGGGAAAAGTTTAGAGGAGATGTACGAGGCAAGTCTTTTACACAGAGGGTGGTGAATGTCAGGAATGTGGAATGGAGATGGTGGGAGCAGGTACGATAGAGGTATTTCAGGGGCAACTAGACGAATACATGAATAGGATGGGAATGGAAGTATACATAAGTGCTTACGGTTTTAGTTTAGACAGGCATCATGATTGGTGCAGGCTTGAAGGGCTGAAGGGCCTGTTCCTGTGCTCTAATTTTCTTTGTGCCTTGTTGTTTGATGGAAATTAGAAGCTGTGAGATATATCTAATAATTCCTTATCACTGGTCTGAAACCAAAATTAGCAAAATCCCCAATAAGCAATTCAACAAATTGTGTACAGTACAACATGAAAAGAATATTTTTTTTTAAATAAGAGACTCACCATTAACAACAAAAATAATGTCCTGCAAAACAAGTTTAGCAAGACTGCGTCTGTCTGCTCACACAATCAGTTCTATTTAATGACATTTACTCTAATTGAATGAGAATTGTCATCAGCTGAAGTGTCTTGCGAGGTTCTTTGGAGGCTAATTCTGATCAGCCAGTGAAAAGGTCAAGATTGAACTGTCTGATTAGCTGCAAACATTAGATCACACAATGAACTCATCGATAATGATGTCAACACAAGCTATTGATCACATCCATCTCTGACATTTCCATCTCTAATTTAGAGTTAAAATAGACCACTGAGGCAAAGGGGCAACTCTGAGCCTTCATCATTAGTGAAGCTTCTATGAGAGTATAGCACCCAATTTTGGCACCTTACTTGAGGAATCATGTCAAGGCGACAGATGAGATTCACTGAAATACCAGAGGTAAAGGATTTGAGTTACGAGACTGAAATAAAAACTGGGACTCTTTAACGAAAAGGATTAAGATGGCAATGTCCAAAAAAAAATGAAGGAAATATGAAGAAAGATATTGTCTTTGGTTCCTGACTTTGTTAGTGGAGGCAATAATTGAAATCCTCACCGAAGAGCAAATATACAAGTTAGGAAATACGAATTATCTGGCCTCCAAGCTGTGTGTTTCCCGCCCGTAGGACGTGGTGCCTTGTTTGCTAGTGGCAGGAATCTCTGGTCCTGCCACTGTCAACGGGAATTGTCATTGACATCACCCCATGCTGGCAGGAAACCCATGAGCAGGGCGCACTGCCGGCAGGACCAGCAATTCTCAGCGGCGCGAACGGCCGGAGAATTTCAGCCAATTTTTTTTCACACAACCGATGCTAAGATGTGGACTGCAATAGGAAAACAATAGAATCAACACAATCTACCATAACTCGGAACGGAAGGGGACAAATAGTTAAAAAAGAGGACAATCACAAAAGGTCGGGAGATGGGACTAAGAGATTGGTTCCTTCAGAGCTGGCAGAGGCACAGTAAACCGCTTTCTGTGAGTTTAAGCTCAAATGAAATGGAGAACATTGAGAAAGCTGGGGTGCAGCAGCTGATATAGAACTTACAGCAGCTAAAACAATCTTTAATAGTCAATAGTCTGTGTGGAGTTTGCACATTCCCTCTGTGTGGGTTTCCTCCAGAGCTCCAGTTTCCTCCTCCAGTCCAAAGATGTGTGGGTTTGGTGGATTGGCCGTGCTAAATTGCCCCTTATTGTCAGGGGGGCGAACTAGGCCAAATATATGTGGCTATGGGGATAGGGCCTGGGTGGAGATTGTGGTCGGTGCAGACTTGATGGACTGAATGGCCTCCTTCTACACTGCAAAATTCTATGAACTGTATGAATATGGTGACATTTGAACAGTTTTTTTCAAATCACTGAATTAGACCATCTACAATTTCCCCAATTTCAAAGAACGATTTCACAGTCGTTTTTATACCTCTCCTCTTCACTTCAGCAGTAATATTATTTTGTTCAATGATTTGACAAATTGCTTCGTGCAAGTTTCTTGGAAATCCAGGTGACATTTTCACCATCTTCGCCTGTTGAGACTCCTGACCTTACTATTTCCTCTGATTTGAATTCAAAATGCTGTATCTAATCCAATGTTAACACTGCCTTAAAGATTCCTGTATATCAGGACGGTCTGAGAACTCTCTGCTTCTTCTTTGAACAGACATCCTTTTTCTGCCTGGCTGAATCTTGTTCTCAAATTGGACAACTTCTCCATCAACTCAATTCCACTCAATTCCATAAGACCACTGAAATAGAAACAAGCATAGGCCATTCAGCCCTTCAAACCTGTTCTGCCATTCAACAGGATCATGGTTGATCCAACATTTTTCACATCCACTTTCCTGCCCTTTCCCTGTAATCCTTGATTCCCTTACTGATCAAAAATCTGTCCATCTCAGCCTTAAATATATCCAATGACTCTGCCTCTGCAGATCAACCTTCGGCCTTGGAAGGGCTGCAGAGCCACTGGTAGAAATAGGCTCTGCTGATGTTGGATGGGGATCCTCTGAAGACATCTCCATTTTGTTAAAATGAACTGTGTCCACAGATGCCAGGCCATCCTTCTAGAAGTGATTGCCATCTACAGGATAGCCTGTAGCCGCAGCTAACGGCCCACTGGTCTCTGTAGCTTCAGTTGGAGTATATACATAGGGGACCAGAGAGGGGCCCAAACCAACAGCCAACAAGATCTGTCAGACTTTGGCCTCTGAGTGCCCCAGCTGCCTCCCCAGTCTGCCCACAATAAGGTGCTTCCATTGTCAAATTAGCCAAGTGGGTAACCCTTCCTCAATGTCTCTGGCAAGATCAGCCAGAGGCAAGAATTTGTTGACCCACAATCTGACACAAGATTCTACCCTGCGTGTTGTCTGACTGATCAATTGAAGGATTCTGAAAACAGTAGTTATATTTATTTGTTGTATTTTGCAACCCATGACCTTCCCAGAGCTCTTTGAGCCAATTAAGTCATTTTAAATTGTAGTTACTGTTGTAATGTAGAAAATACAGTGCTAATTTGTGCACAGTAAGGGTCCACAGCCAACTGTTTGGCAATGAATAGATAGTCCGTTTTAATGATGTTGCTTAGAAGGTAATTATTGGCAAGGACATTGGGAAGGACTCCTCTGTTCTTCCTGAAACAGTGCAATGGGACCTTTATATATAACAGAGAAGGCCAGATTTTAACAATCACCTGAAAGCCAACACCTCCAGAGATGCAGTAGACTCTCAAAGCTGAAATGAAGTGTCAACCTAGATTTTTGTGTTCAAGTCTCAGGAGAGAGATTCGAACTTGCAACGTTTTGACTGAGCACGGACAGTGTTAGAAAGTGAGACTAACAAGGCAAAAACTAAGAAGGAACTGCAACTTAGAATGACAAATTCAATGTCAAGTCAGATGCAAAAAGGGAAATAAAAAGAAAGATTGGGTTGCGAGGGAGTGAAAAAAAAGATTGGGAGAAAAACAACATTTTAAACAATCTCCAACAACAATTAAAAGCTGAAGAACTGAGAGTCCACACTTGTAACTGTTAATAACCAACAGTACCAGGGAAGTTAACAGGTAATAATTAACACTCCTATCATTAAAATAGATTTAATTAGGAACATTGAAAATGGGATCAGGAGAAGGCCATTCAGTCTGCTCCACCATTCATTATGATCATGGCTGATCATCCAATTCAACAGCCTATTCAATTAAATTTCAGTGACAAGTTTGCTTTGTATTTACCATGCAATTACAGGTACATTATGCCACTCTGTATATCTGAATTCGGAACCAGATCCTGCGGTGCTGTTTATTGAAGCGAACAGCAAAGCGACACATCGCGGACACTTCACCTTTTGTTGCTATAGCACTTGTACACAAAAGAAAAAACTTGAGTACGATTAGCCTTGCTGTTATTTTGACAGCAGTTTGTGTGTCATGGAGTGGAATGCAAGCTAGGAGATTAGGGTCAGAAGATACTGGTCCAACTGAGCTGTTTTCGTCAGAAGTATAAAACAGAATTTGTGCAAATAAAATCATCCTCGTATGACACCAACCATTACAAATCATCAAGTTGCTCTTGATCAGACAGAAGTGTCATTTCTTGATATGAGAAAAACACTGTTCATGAATAAATAGGTGCCTGGAATATGTTTTCTCAACAAGTTTCCGTGGCAACATCTCAACAATCAAAGAAGCTTCTCCTAACATAAATATATAATTTATTTCCCACAACAAATGCATTTCTCTTGGAGAGGTAATTTTTGATTCATCAAGCAATGACAAGTAAAGAAGGCAAATGGCCTTCATAGCAAGAGGAATTGAGTATAAAGGTAGGGATATTTGACTACAATTGCACAGGGTGTTGGTGAGGCCACACCTGGAATATTGTGTGCAGTTTTGCTGTCCTTATCTGAGGAGGGATGGCCTTGCCAAAGAAGGAGTGCAGTGAATGTTTACCAGGGTGATTCCTGGGATAGCAGGCCTGTCACATGAGAAGAGATTAAGTCGGTTAGGATTGTCTTCATTGGAGGTTAGAAGAGTGAGAGGGGATCTCACAGAAACGTATAAAATTCTAACAGAATTAGACAGAGTAGATTCAGAAAGAATGTTCCCAATGGTGGGAGAGTCCAGAACTAGTTTGAGGATAGGAGGAAAACCTTTTAGGACTGGGGTGAGAAGAAATTTCTTTACCCAGGGAGTGACGAATCTGTGGAATTCACGACCACAAAAAGTAGTTGAAGCTAAAACATTGTGTAATTTCAAGAAGAAATTAGATAAAGCTCTTGGGCTAAAGGGATTAATGTTTATTTATTAGTGTCACATGAACACCGCAATGAAGTTACTGTGAAAATTCCCTAGTCACAACACTCCGGCATCTGTTCGGGCACAGTGAGGGAGAATTTAGCATTGGCAATGCACCTAATCAGCACTCCTTTCAAACTGTGGCAGGAAAGCGGAATGCCTGCCAGAAATCCATGCAAACACAGGGAGAATATGCAGACTCCACACAGATAGTGACCCAAGCTGGGAATTGAACCCGGCCGGGTTCCTGGTGCTGTGAGGCAGCAGTGCTCACCATTGTGCCACCGTGCCAACTTTAAAGGATTAAGGGAGATTGGAGGGAAGATTGAATCAGGACAGATCTTGATGATTAGCCATGATCAGAATGAATGATGGAGAAGGCTCAGAGGGTCGAATGGCCTACTCCTGCTTCTAATTTCTATGTTTCTATGACAAAGTGGAATTGTATTCTTCCTCCCAGTGTAAAAATACACAGTGGGGATTTTTATGTCAATGCTGATTGGACAGAGGAAGAAAGAAAGCCCAAATAATGCAGCTTCATTCTCATACAAGGCCTCTCAGTTGTGTTGGAGTGATATTGCCTTGTGCACCAACTCATCCCTTTGAGGCTGCCAATTTAGTGCAGAATTATCCCAAATTATAAACAGTTCAGAAACAAAGTGGGAGAATACCTTTTGATTCCACAATCTTACCCTTTGTAGAGAGGAGAATTTCCAGGCAAAATTCAAAACCCAACTTCGAAAGGTACAAGTATCCACTGTAGCAACCACCTCCTTCTCCTCACTAACATGGATAACTCTACATCAGTACTTGTCAATAGAACAGTTCATTTTTTATTAGTAAATTTAGAATCATAGAATTGTACAGCACAGAGACCCTTCAGCCCATCAATTCTGCACCAATAAGAAACACCTGAGTTCCCACTTAATCGCATCTGCCAGCCCTTGGCCCTTAGCCCTGAATGCTATGATGTGCCAAGTTTTCATCCAGGATATGAAGGATATGAAGCAACCTGTCTCCACCACCCTCCCAGGCAGTGCATTCCAGACCATCACCACTCTCTGGGTCAAAACGTTTTTCCTCACATCCCCCCTGAACCTCCTGTCCCTCATCTTGAACCTATATCACCTCTTGACTGACCCTTCAGCTAAGGGGAACAACTGCTTCTTACCCACTCTGTCCTTATCTCTCATACTCTTGTACACCTTGACCAAGTCACCTCTCAGTCTTTTTCTGTTCCAATAAAAACAATCCAAGTCTACCCAACCTCTCTTCATAACTTTAGTCCATCCTACGCAGCATCCTGGTGAATCTCCTCTGCATCCGCTCCAGTGCAATCACATCCTCCTGATAATGTGGCAACCAGAACTGCACACAGTACTCTAGCTGTGGCCTCACCAAAGTTCTATGCAACTCGAACATGACTTCCCTGCTTTTGAACCTCAATTGATAAAGGCAAGTGTCCCATATGCCTTTTTCGCCACCCAGCTAACATGCCCTTCCACTTTCGGAGATCTGTGGACAAAAACACCAAGGTCCCTTTGTTCCATAGGACTTCCGAGTATCCTACCATTCATTGGGCACTTTCTTGTCAAATTACTCTTTCCAAAGTGTATCACCTCACACTTTTCAGGGTTAAATTCCATTTGCCACTTATCTGCCCATTTGACCATTCCATCTATATCTTCTTGAAGCCCAAGACATTCTGCCTCACTGTTAACCACCCATATACAATCTTTGTGTCATCCGCAAAATTACTAATCCTATCCCCCACATAGTCATCAATGTAATTTACATAAATGATGAATAATAGGGAGCTCAACACAGATCCCTGTGGTATGCCACTGGACACTAGGGGCCTGACTTTACCATTGCATTGCGCCCATTTTTGAGTGTGAAACTTTGCATGCATTTAAATTGACTTAATGGGCTGCATGTCCAATCTTATTGGCATTTCCCCCTTTACCACTGCATTCATCCATCAGCAGTTGGGGCGAACCAGACATGCTCCGTATAAGTCCAATTTGGGAGCTCCATCAGTGAGGTAAGTGCTGAGTGCTCAATGGGTCTGCCTTGAGATCGGTGGGGGCAGGGCGGGGGTGGTGAGAAAGTGGGGGGGGTCACTGCCACTCTGCCTGAGATCAGTGAAGGGGAAGGGGGGTTCACTGCCACTCTGCCTGAGATCAATGGGGGAAAGAAAGTGGGGAGGCCCGTGATTGATCTGGGTGGTGGAGAGTTGGGGGGATAAAGGGGGTCAATAATGTTGGGGTGGGGGGCAATGTCTGTGGGGACTAGGGGGAGGCATTATCCAGCCATAGCAGGCAAGCAGCATTCTTTCTTCGCATGCACAATTGAAGGCACTGATCGGAGCTGCAGGGTTTTGGGTGCGTTAAACCCCACGCACAGACTTCTGCAATACAATTCGGAATCACTGATATTTTTGCAGGCAGAGCACATATGGGGGCACCTGAGAACAGATCTAAAAGTCAGAACTGAAATATTCCCAGTTTCAACCCTGCTCAGCACTTAGAATCAAAATGGTAAAATAGGACCCTAGCTTGCAGTCACTAAAGCAGCCTTCTGTCTTCACCCTCTATCTCTTACAACTGAATAAGAAGTCTCAACACCCAGGTTAAAGTCCAACTTTAATCTGGTGTTGTGAGACTTTTTACTGTGTTTACTCCAGTCCAACACCAGCATTTCCGAATTATCCTACAACTGAGCCAATTTTGAAACCACTTTACCAAATTACCCTGCATCTCATATGAATTTATCTTCTTTATAAGTCTCTCCTCTGGGACCTTGTCAAAGGCTTTGCTGAAATCAATATAAATGACATTGACTGCACTATCCTTGTCTAGATAGCTGCTCAGATAGATGCTCTCCTTCAGAAGTTTCTCTAATAGTTTCCCTACCACTGACGTGTGACACACTGGTCTGTAATTCCCTGATTCATTTCTACAACCTTTCTGAAATAGAAGAACCACATTAGCTCTTCTCCAGTCATCTGGCACCTCCCCCGTGGCCAGAGAGGAATTGGAAATTTGGGTCAGATCCCCAGCAATCTCCCTTGCCTCTCACAGCAGCCTAGGGTAGAATTCATCTGGATCTGCAGATTTATTCACTCTTAATCTGCAACACCTCCAATACCTTGTCCTTCCCTATGTCAATTTGCTCAAGGACTTCACAATCCCACTTCCTGAATTCCATATGATCATCCTCATTCTGTTGGGTGAAGACAAATCATTCAACACTCTACCAATGTCCTCTAGCTCCACCCACAGATTAGAACATAAGAACATAAGAAATAGGAGCAGGAATAGGCCATCTAGCCCTTCGAGCCTGCCCCGCCATTCAATAAGATCATGGCTGATCTGAAGTGGCTCAGTTCCACTTTTCTGCTTTTTCCCCCATAACCCCTAATTCCCTTGTCTGTCAAAAACCTATCTAGCCGTGTCTTAAATATATTTAGCGAGGTAGCCTCCACCACATCAACGGGCAGAGAATTCCAGAGATTCACCACCCTTTGAGTGAAGAAGTTCCTCCTCAACTCTGTTCTAAACTGCCCCACCTCATCTTGAGGCTGTGCCCTCTAGTCCTGCTGTCCTTTGAGCGGGAAAAATCTCTCTACCTCTACCTTTCCATCCCCTTCATTATCTTATACGTCTCTATAAGATCCCCTCTCATCCTTCTAAACTCCAACGAGTTTAGATTGCCCCCTTAGTTCTAAAATCTGCCCTCTCCCAATCCAAAACATTTTTTTACAGCTTATTTATTTCCTTATCCATAACAAGCTTAAATTGTATTATGTTGTGATCCTATCACTAAAATGCTCTCTCATCACCACCTCAACCTCCTCCTCGGCTTCATTCCCCAGTCAGGTCTCTCCTTTTTGGATGTTCCACATATTGATTTTAGAAGTTCTCCTGTACACATTTCAAGAAATTTCCTCCCCAAGCCCTTAACACTATGTATATCCCAGTTAATGTTGGGAAAGTTAAAATCATCTAATAACTCTATATTGTTTTTAAACACTTTCAGCAAATACTTGTTCCTTAATGTCTGGCTTGTTCCTGACTGTCTGGGTGGTCTATAATAAACACCTAACAATGCGGCTGCCCTTTTTTTACTCCTGAGCTCTACCCACAAAGCTTCATTTGATGTCCCCTCCAAAATATCATCTCTCCTTACTGCAGTTACTGAACTAATGCAATGCCTCCTTCTCTTTCACCTCCTTCCCTGTCTCACCTGAAGATTGTTGAGTTGCCAATTGTGTCTTTCCTTCAATCATGTCTCTGTGATGGCGACTATGTCACACTTACATGTGTCAATCATCACCTGTAACTCATCCGCTTTACCGGCAATACTCCTGGCATTAAAATAGAGACAATGCAGCCTGGCCTTATTCCCTTGAAACTTACTACTGCTGCACTCCCTCTGACTTGTTTGTTTTGCTGTATGATTCTATGCCCTTATTCTGCTGACAGTCTAGGTCCCCTTGCCCTGCCAAATTAGTTTAACTCCTGCCAGTAGCACTAGCAAAACATCCCGTAAAGATGTTAGTTTCATTCTGGTTCACATTTGGACCATCCTACTTGTACAAGTCCCACCTTCCCCAGAAATGGTCCCTGAAAGCTAAAACCTCACTCCTGCACCAATTCTTAAGCCAAGCATTCATCTGTACCATCGTCTTATTTCTGTGCTCACTAGAATGTGGCTCTCCGAGTAATCCTGAGATTACGACCCAAAGGATCTTGCTTTTTAGTCTACTGCCTAACTCCCTGAATTCTTGATGCAAGATCTCATCCCTCTTTCTACCTATGTCACTGGTACCAACATATATCATGACTTCTGCTTATCACCCTTCCCCTTCAGAATGCCCTGCAATCGTTCAGTGACACCCCAGACCCTAGCATGCAACATACTATCCTGGAGTCACATTGACAGCCGCAGTAGCACCTATCTTTATCCCTGACAATAGAATCCCCTAACATTATTGCCCTGCCTCTCTCCTCCCTTTCCTGTACAGACAGGCTGCTTACAAAAGGAAAACGTCATGATGGCTGCAGGCAGTTCTCACTGTTTAATGTCTATCAAACTTTAGGTTGTTGCCAATGGCCTAGAATTTAAATACAACAATATACAATTGTTCTCTCTGGTTCTTACCTCATTAGATACTTGATCATTCTTCTCCTTCTCATCTCAAGATTCATGACCCAGTCCCAATTCTATTTCAAATTGTGAATGTCATCTCTATCACCACCCTGCTCCTAATTATGAATGCAGCTCACCGTCTAGTCCCACTAGCGAACAGTTACAATCTGAAGGCCTCACTGCAATTGATGTTTTTCACAGATAATATTGATCAGCAAATAAAACTAAATAGAAACCAACTCCATCCCATACATCAGGGCACTTAGATGACGGGACACATTCAATATAATGCATAATACTGGTGTTTACATTTGTTAAATTAAAGCTGTAGTTTTTATAAGGGTTCTTTTTGAACGCAATGATAGAAAATTATTCGATTTGAAAAGAAGGTCATCCGGCCCATTAAGTCCATTTATAAAAGTAATTCACCTAGTCCCATTTCCTGGTCCTTTCTCCGTGGGTCTCCAATTCTTTTCCCTTTTGGGTCTTCATTCAAAATCTTTTTAAAAGCCACAAGTGATCCTGCCTCCATCACCCTTCCAGACAGAACATTCCAGGTCGTCACCACATTTTGCACAAAAAGTTTTTCCTCATCTTGCCCATGGCTCCCTTGACAATTGCCTTCTGGTTCTCATAACCTTCCGCCAACAACCTTCTATCTACTCGGCTGAGATTCCCCTCCTGATTTTGAAAATCACTTCCCTTCTCTAAGGAGGTTGACTCCAACTTCTTCAATCAATCCAAATGACTGAAGTTCCTCATTCTTGGAATCATTCTCATAAATTATTTTTGTACCTTCCCCAAAGCCTTCCTAACATGTTGGGGGTGATGTTCCCAAAAAGAAAATCATTGTTCCCCAGTGCAAGACAGATTACGTCAAAAAAAATAGCCCCGGAAGATTGCGACCTAATGGCCACCAGGCAGGAATTAGATTTTTTGGACCCTTTTAAATTTTTCACCCTGGTCCATTGGCTGAGTAGCATGGCAGGGCAGGATAATCACGTCCTTTGTGTCTGGAATTCAATGCATTACTCCAGAGAAAGCCAAACCAGTGTTTGATTCATATAACCCCCTTCTATATAAAGCCTAGCATCCCATGTGCCTTTTTAACCACTTCTAAACCTGCTCTGTCATTTTCAACATATGCCACCAGGGCTCTTTGCACCTTTAGAATTTTACCCTTTATTTTATATTACCTTTCCTTAATCTTCCTACTTAAATGTATCAGTTCATACTTCTCTGCACTAAATTGCATCCGGTACATGCCATTCCCATTCCACTGACATGTCTATTTCCCCCTGCTCACAATTCACAATACTTCCAGATATAGGTTTGTAAGATTATGCTTTGGGATCGTCTCTAAAGTAAAATGGAGGAATGAAGGGGAACATGTGATCTGTTCTGAATTCTGCCTGACAACAAGCTAAAGTGGTTTGATTGTTAAAGGGGCTCCAGGTTGTCCAACTGGGAAGAGGATGCAAGATATTCACTCACACAATGGCCAGGATAGCTGCGCTGACAGTGGATAGACTATTAGTCTGCAAGCTACAAGGAGGTGTTAGGAGTGCCAGGTTTTGAGTGGTTATCCTTTAAACTGTCTATTTAATTCCACGATATGATAGAGTTGAATGTCTAGAGGATAGTCAATTGGCATTTCCACTTGGACACCAGGCCATGTGTTGGATAGACTTTGAGAGGAGTAGAATCTACAGTCACTGTAGTATCGTGTTGCAGGGTTTTCCTGGATAGCCCTGAACATCACAGAGAGAAAGTCTGCTAGAAAATGAAAGAACTTAAGAAGGAGGAGCGACAGAGAAGGGCGTTAGAGAGGGGGTACAGAGCAGAGAGAAAGAGAAAGCAAGGAAAGAGCGAGAGAGAAGCAGAGAAAGAGAATCTAGTCTCTATTGTTGATGGTGCAAAATGCAGGTGGGATCTTACACTGAGATTGAAGTGACTAAATCTTGAAGGATTTACCGGGGCTGGAAGATTCACCTAGCTTTGACAAGAAGGAGGAATCTCCTGGGTAACCTTCACTGTGAAAAGTGGTTTGGTGATTAGAAGTTATCAATTTCACAAAGATACAAGGAAGAAAGCCACAGAGCTGAAAATAGCTTTAGATTGGTTCCTAGAGAATAAAGCGTCCACTTAAGGGACAGAGTAAAGTATAATCATGGAGGAGGTTGACTGAAATTTTAAAAGTGAGGGATCATTTATGTAGTTTAGATTATAAGTTGCTGAATGAATAGTGTTTAAACAATATTGCTTTTAGTTCATTACAATGAAAGTCTTAAAACTTGAAATTCGGTTGTGTGATCTTTGTAGTCAGTCATTGGAATTCAAATTTAATTTCAAAAATCAATCATTCAGTGATAAATGGAGATTGCAACATGAGGTACCTACAAATTTTGAAATTGAAGACTTACACCCAAGACTAGATCATCAATATAGATCCAGAGTCAAGAGGGGAATGGAATATAATCCCCATGGAGCCAAACTGAACACTTTCATCCAATCCAATAAACATCAATTAACCAATAATTTCTGCTTCCTATTGCTCAGCCATCTTTATACCTGTCCTGTCCTTTACCCTTTTATTCCAGGGGATTCCTTGATAGAGGAAACCTGGAGGCTTCAAAAGGTAACTTGAAAAAAATACATTTAATTCATGCAGTCAGGGCTGGCAGGGCAAACGGCAAACCTTCTAGGGAGGTTATTAGGGCAGTGAATGTGACTGATACCTTCCCAGCCTGTGGTCTGCTCTTTGCCAGTGGGACTTTCCACCTTCATTCCAAACCCCACTCCCAGCCCTCTCCCTTGGACTAAGGCAGGGAAGCTGCCTCCATTTGACTGGAAGCCTCCCAATGTGATGGGTCCAAGTAAGACCACTTGAGGGATTCATTCTGCTGCCAGACAGGTAATCACGCCAAGTGGGCAGGCTGCAAGGTATAGCCTCCCGAGACTGCTAGTGGCCTTGGGGGGTAGGGGAGCTTTGACACTTTGGGCCCAATGGATAGATCTCAGCAGCAAAGACTGCTGCCGAGGGAAGTCTCCCTCTGTCCTTAAAAGCGCACTCCATCTCCATCCCCACCCCACAGTACTGAGAGAGCCTGCCTTACTAGGCCTGATGAACCCACCCTACTTAACTGGTTTAAAGGGATTCCATGGCTGCACCTGGAGAATCCTGCAGTACTGGCAATGGCCAGTTCTCCTAGTGCTGTTGTTGGAACTGGAGAGCTTCCAGCAATAGCTGCAGAGAGGATTACAACCAGCTCTCAGCCTGTGGGAGACCCACCACAGCGACCATTAAATCCAGCTGCTTATCTCTGTTTCTTCCTCTCGTAGATACTGCCCGCTGAGTATTTCCAGCATTTTCTGCTTTTATTCCAGAAATACTTGCTGATTCAAAGGCAACTTTAATTTATTTTCTGACTTCAGATGGTTTGTTAATGTTCTCTGATGAGTGGACCTATCTGACTATGTAAACGTCAAGTGTAGTGAAGCCTTCAGATTGTAAGTGCTCGCTGCTGGGAACAGACTGTGAACTGCATTCATAATGAGGAGCAGATGATATTCTCAATTGGGAGCAGGGCTAGGTCAAAGCCACGAATCTTGAGATATGAAACAGCAGTATGGTAAACTATCTGATAAGGTAAGGTCTTGAATGAACCATTGTATACTGCTGTATTTATCTGCTGAAGGAACCCAAAATGTCATTCTTTTAGCTTCCAGTATGGCCACTCTGGCTGTTAATTGCACTTCTGTTTTTTGGAACAACATATTAACTCTCGAATACAATGCCAATCTCAGCGGAACTTACAGCATTGCCCAGGAGAACTCAAATGATAGAACTTCCAATTAGCCAACACACACTGTCAGTAACGGACCACACTGCATCATTTAAAGATTGATCCACCAACTCCCATGTTTGAAATGACTGAAAAGTCACTTATTAACCAGTTTCCAAGTTTCAGTGGTCAAGAAATATGTGTGTACAGCCTCCAGAAAGACCTCAAGACCCTGTCCTGTAATTCTCAGAATCCTTATAGTGCAGAAAGAGGCCATTCGGCCCATCAAACCTGCACCCACAACAATCCCACTCAGGCTCTATCCCTGTGGACCCATGTATTTATTGTGCAAATCCCCCGAGCACTAAGGATAAATTCAGCATTGCCAACCCACCTAACCCACACATCTTTGGACTGAGAGAGGAAAATGGGACACCCAATGAAAACCCATGCAGACATGGGGAAAATGTGCAACAGATAGTGACCCGAGGCCGGAATTGAAGCCAGGTCCCTGGCAGCAGTGCTAACCAATTAATTCACTAAGTTAAGAATTAATTATTTTATAAAAAACATAAAATATTTGAAATTAATGTTAAAAGAAAGGTGAAATAAAATATAAAATAATTAAACATAAAAGAAACATACTGAGAAAAGGGATGGAAACATAAATATTGTTCTTGAAAGATTTTACTGTTACATGTTAAGTGCCTATTTTAGCAATGAGTTAATTGTTACAGCAACAAATATGGTCATGACAGCTGAACAGCATTTTTTTAATTATGAAATGGGATCTATTTCAGCAGGGGAGGCGATGACCTAGTGGTGTTATTGCTAGACTATTAATCCAGGAACTCAGCTAATGTTCTGGGGACCTGGGTTCGAATCCTGCCATGGCAGATAGAAAAATTTGTATCCAATGAAAAATATCAGGGAAATACGAATCTACTGATAATCAGGAAAACTATTGCCCAGAAAAACCCATCTGGTCCACAAGTGTCCTTTAGGAAAGGAAATCTGCTGTCCTTAACTGGTCTGGCCTATGTGTGACTCCAGAGTGGTTGACTCTCAACTGCCCTGAGGCAAGTAGGGATGGGCAATAAATGCTGGCCAGCCAGTGATGCCCATGTCCCACGACTGAATAAAAAGAACCACAATACATTGATTAAAATATATTTTTAAGTGGTTGCCCAAAGACATAGCAGAAGGTTAAGGGACGTTTCTGATTTAACATCACCTAAAGTGACCGAAGCAGCCTTGAAGTGAGTTCACATTTCATTAACTGCATTCATCTTATAAGGTGCTGTGGCTAAATTTGCACGTGGTAAACGTATCCGATTTGAGAGGGGTGAAGGCTAATTCTAAGGAAATATTTTAACATATAAAAGCAAAGATAAGGAGAAAGGCAGATGTAATTATGTAAATTAAAGTGGGATGATTGTGATAAATGATTGTGATATGCCTGAAAAGATTAAAAATATCAAGGGTCAGAAATACGCATCACAGTCATTCAAACAATCACAGGGCAATTTATATCAGTTTAAATATGTTTGCATATTAACTTTGGGTTTGACATGGCAACAAGGGATTGTTTTTAAAATCTGAAGTCATAATCTTCCGGGAGAATTGCAAATGATGTGCCCTTGTCAGTAAAGGTTTTAGAATAGCACCAGCAATTACAGGCCAGTCAGTTTAACATCAGTGGTGGGCAAGCTTCTAAAAACAATAATTTGGGATGGAATTAGTCGTCATGTGGAAAAATGTGGGTTGATTATGAAGAGCCAGTGTGGATTATTAAAGGGGAAGTGGTGTTTATCAAACTTGCTAGAGGTTTTTGAGGGGGTTACTGAAAGGGTTGAAAGAGGTCATGGTGCTAATATGGAGTACGTAGCCTTTCAGAAGGCATTTGATACAGTGCCTTACAAAAGACTTATGAGAAAAGTTATTATTCATGAAATAAAAGGAATGGTAGCAACATTGATACATTATGGCCAAATAAAAGGAAGCAGAGAGTAATGGTCAATGAATATTTTTTGGGTTGGATGAATGTTTCTACTGGCGTTCCCCCAAGTGTCAGCATTGGGACCCTTGCTTTTCCTAAGATATATTAATGATTTTGATCTTGGTGTACAATGGACAATGTTGATTTGATTTTATTTGATTTATTATTGTCATGTGTAGTAGCACACAATAAAAAACACTGTTTCTTGCTTGCTATACAGACAAAGCATACTGTTCATAGAGAAGGAGCGAGACAGTGCAGAATGTAGTGTTACAGTCATAGCTAGGGTATGGAGAAAGATCAACTTAGTGCGAGATAGATCTATTCAAAAGTCTGATGGTAACAGGGAAGAAGCTGTTCTTGAGTCAGTTGGTACGTGATCTCAGGCTTTTGTATCTTCCCTGACAGAAGAAGATGGAAGAGAATATATTCAGGGTGCACGGGATCCTTAATTATGCTGGGTGCTTTTCTGAGGCAGCGGGGAGCGTAGACAGAGTCACCGGATGGGAGGCTGGTTTGCGAGGTGGACTGGGTTTCAATCATGACCCTTTGTAGTTTCTTATGGTCTTGGGCATAGCAGGAGTTCCTGCTTGGTCTACACCAAGCTGTGATACAACCAGAAAGAATGCTTTCTGTGGTACATCTGCGAAAGTTGGTGGGAGTCGTAACTGATTCAAAGTTTGTGGATGACAAAAAATGTGGGATTATTGCAAATTGTGAAGAGGACTGTGTAGAACTTTAAAAAGGACATAGACAAGCCAGTAGATTGGGAAGATAAGTGGCAGATGAAGTTCAGTGTGGACAAGTGTGAAGTGATGCATTTTGGTAGGAAGAGTATGGAGAGACAATATAAAAAAGGGTAAAAATTCTGAGAGGGGAGCAGGAATAGAGGAACCTGGGTGTATATGTACATGCATCATTGAAGGTGGCAGGACAGGTAGAGAGAGTGTTACTTTCACAGAGAGTACTCTGGGCTTTATTATTAGGGGTGTAGGGTACAAGACCAAGAATGTGATGTGGAAATTGTACAAGGTACTAGTTAGACCTCAGCTGGAATATCGTGTCCAGTTCAGGGTAGCACATCATAGGAAGGTTGTGAACGTATTGGAGAGAGTACAGAAAAAGGTTACAAGAATGATTCCAGAGGTGAGAAATTTCAGTTGTGAGAATGGATTGGAGAAGTTAGGACTGTTTGATAGAAATGCTCAAAATCATGAGGGAACCGGACAGGGGCTGTCCCTGATCATAAAAGTATCAAGAATAAGAGGGCACAGATTTGCAAAATAAACAAATTTGATGTGAGAAAAACTTGTTCACACAAGTGGTTCAGTACGGGAATACATTGGCTGAAAGTGTGACGAAGGCAGGCTCAACTGAATCATTCAAGAGAGCATTAGATGATTACCTGAATGGAAGCAATGTGCATGGGTACAGGGCAAAGGCAGGGGAAATGCCACTAAGTCCTGATGCTTGTTTGGAGAGTCAGTGCAGACGAGTTGGGCCAAATGGCCTCCTTCTGCACCGTAACAATTCTGTGATTCTGTGTCACAAAGCTCATAATATCCTGACGGATAATCTGCATTGTCTCCCGAAACACAACTTTTGCAACCTCTCGATGACCGAGCTTCAAGTTTCAAAAAACAATGAAACTAGTCACGTGGCGATATTAGATTTCTCTAAAGCCCATAAAAAGCTCTTATCCAAACTACCACTATTGAATCAGGTGCCGTCATTAAATTGGATCTGGCATCTCCTTATAACAGAAGATATCTCTCCCGGAGATGTCATCTCTGCAGTTCCCCAGGGAACTGTGTCGAGATGTTTAATCTCCTTGACATGTATAAATGATCTTCTTCATTCATAGAATCAAAGCATAGAATCTGTACAGTACAAAAGGAGGTCATTCGACCCATCAGTCTTGCATCCACAACAATCCTACCAAAGCTCCATTCCTGGAACCCCACGTATTTACCCCTGCTGATCTCCCTGACTCTAAGGGGTAATAAGAACATAAGAACATAAGAAATAGGAGCAGTAGTAGGCCATCCAGCCCTTCAAGCCTGCCCCGCCATTCAATAAGATCATGGCTGATCTGTCGCTGCTCAGTTCCACATTCCCGCCCTCTCCCCATAACCCTTAATCCCCTCTCCTATCAAAAACCCATCAACCCGCGTCTTAAAAATATTTAGCGAGGCAGCCTCCACCACTTCAACGGGCAGAGAGTTCCAGAGATTCACCACCCTTTGAGTGAAGAAGTTCCTCCTCAACTCCGTTCTAAACCACCCGCCCCCCCCCTTTATCTTGAGGCTGTGCCCCCTAGTCCTACTGTCTTTTTTGAGCGGGAAGAGTCTTTCCACCTCTATCCTATCCATCCCATTCATCATCTTATACGTCTCAATGAGATCTCCCCTCATTCTTCTAAACTCTAACGAGTACAAGCCCAGTTTATTCAGCCTCTCCTCATAGCTCAACCCCCTCAACTCCGGTATCAGCCTAGTAAACCTCCTCTGCACTCCCTCCAAGGCCAAAATATCTTTGCGCAGGTGCGGCGCCCAAAACTGCACACAGTACTCCAGCTGCGGCCTCACCAATGCCCTATACAGCTGCAGCAAGACCTCCCTACTTTTTTATTCAATCCCTCGTAATCTAGCATGGCCAATCAACTTAACCATCTTTTGGAGTGTGGGAGGAAACTGAAGCACCCGGAGGAAACTCACAGGGAGAACGTGCAAACTCCACACAGTCACCCGAGGCCAGAGTTGAACCTGGGTCCCTGGCGTTGTGAGGCAGCAGTGCTAACCACTGTGCCGCCGACATTGGGAGAGAGATATAAACAAGACATGCTGCATGATTATTCATAACCAATTTGAAATATGTAACAGTGTCACATCCCTGATTATGGATTTGGAACGGGAATCACTACAACAAAAAAAAAGCCTGAACATATTCTGTAAAATGTGGAATGGCGTGGTGGCAATTTACAGAAGTACCTGGTGCCCTCCGGAAATAGCCATTCACACAAAACCACAAAGATCTTTCATTACCAAGGCAGTGTATCAACAATCTTTCTTCCCAAGGACAATCCCACAATGGAACGAGCTGCCAAAGGAAATAGTCACAGCCCCATGACTTGAGAAATCTTCTAGACCCATCCTTAGATTATTTCCATTTAAAATGTTTTGTTATCAGGGACAACCTTTTCAGCAGATCATTCCTTGTTTAACTAGCACCGCCCATAGAAACGCTGGCAGAATAGAGATATCAGTCTGAGATGCTGACAAAACAGAGGCAGATGAAAGTTATGCAGCAGACATGTCTATTCTACTATAAAATAGCCAGTGATATTCAAGATTGACTCTCAAGATCTTTAGTTTATAATCACTCCAGGAGTCGGCTGTGAAAGGACGGTGCTTTTATTGTACAAGTGAAAATAAAGAATAACCACGAGCCTGTGGTGAACACAACAGGTCCCAATTGGGATTAAAAGGATAACAGATCCTCTCAGGGTCCTACTTATATAGGGCTCAGTATATGAGCTCCACCCTAGTGGGCTAATTACCAGTCCTCTGGGAGCTTGTATTCAATGTGCCCAACTGAGAGGTCAATTAATAATTCTCCATGCAGATCATAGGGGTTATCACGTAGTTACAGATCCTTCTTTTGCAATTTCCACTAGAGAGCCCACAGGTTATGAAAATGCAGAAATTCCTTGCTTGGTTTCTATAGGCTAGGTCGTTAAGTATGTTCGAGGCTGAGAAAGATTTCTGATCAGTTCGGAAATCAAGGTTTATGGGGATAGATGGAAAAGTGGAACGGAGGGTTATGGAGATCAGCCATGATTTTGCTGAACGATGGCGCAGACTTGATGGGCTGAATATACACACGCGCACACACAGAAGTAGAATGAAAATGCAGGTGGAAAAAAAGCATGATGTAGAATGGTGTTGTCTTGTACATTAGGCACTAAACAGCTGTGACTAAATTGGAACCCAGATGTGGCTAATTATACTTCTGATTTGTAAACAAATACATGCGTAATCGACATCAGCCTGGGATATGCAGACATATGTATTATACTACAAAATAGTGAATTTAAGATTGGCTTCCAAGATCACTACTCATATTCACAGTGTATGCATGGGTGTTTTAACCTTTTCGGTGTTTGCTGGTAAAATTTTAAGACAAATAAGCAAAGCATGTAATGTCAAATCCGGTTCTCCCCTCCATTATCATCTATGCTTTACTTCCTAGATTCTTATTCACAAGTGATCTGCTGAAATGTATGTGACCCAAGTGGAAAAAGTGGATTTGTGTGGAAAAAGGATCTGGTGTCATGGTCAGTCTGACGAATCAGGATAAGCACACCAAGCCAGCAAAAGAAGGGAAGCACAAGCAGGAAACACATTTCCAACAAGGCAAAGCAAGGCAAGCAATATTCAACCACATCCTGTATGGAAGGCAGGGGTGGATCTGGTCAGCCCCATTTTCTGGGAGCCAACATTCTTTGTAATTTATCTAATAAAGTCCGACTATTGGAAATGCTGGACAAAGCTGTACTAAGATGTACTATGCCTGAATTCCAACTTTTGATAAAAAGGAAAGGCTGCTAAACACCGCATTGAATGGGGGTGAATGTTGATCAAATAGACAAACACAAGAAGCCCAGTTGCCTGTATTCACTAAAATGAGTGACTGCGGCTAAACAGTGTTGTCGTAACCACACATGTCTAGTCAGTGATTCCTACTGAACAACACTAGTGTAGGACGGAAGTATGGTGTACTGGCCTTCATTAATCGAGGGATTGAGTTTAGGAGTCAGGAGGTAATGCTGCAACTTTATAAGACCCTTCTCAGACCCCACTTGGAGTACCGTGTGCAGTTCTGGTCGCCTCACTATAGGAAGGACGTGGAAGCTATTGAAAGGGTGCAGAGGAGATTTACAAGGATGTTGCCTGGATTGGGAGGCATGCCTTATGAAGATAGGTTGAGGGAGCTGGGACTGTTCTCCCTGGAGAGACGAATGTTGAGAGGCGACCTGATAGAGGTTTATAAGATGTTGAGAGGAATAGATAGGGTGGATTCTCAGAGGCTATTTCCCCCGGCTGAAATGGTCGCTACGAGAGGACACAGATTTAAGGTACGGGGAAGCAAGTACAGAGGAGATGTTAGGGGTAAGTTTTTCACTCAGAGGGTGGTGAGTGAATGGAATCGGCTGCCGTCGGTGGTGGTGGAGGCGGTGAACTCGCTGGGGTCTTTTAAAAGACTTCTGGATGAGTATATGGGATCTAATGGGATTGGGGGTTATAGATAGGTCTATGGCTTAGTAGGTATAGATGTGATCGGTGCAACTTGTGGGCCGAAGGGCCTGTTTGTGCTGTAGTGTTCTATGTTCTATGTGAGTCTCACCAAGTTATAAAAGTATTCTTGCGCTTTTTTATTTTAACCTGAAAATCTGTATCACTGAGCATTCATTTTCACAAAGTTTGAATTTTCACACACTGAATAAGATGTTAATGACACAGTTAGAGCCCAATTTAATGGAACAAACCAAAACTACAATAACGCAGAAAAACAGCAAAAAACTGATGTGCTATAAACCTTTCTTTTGTGCTAAGTATTTTACTGTTTCAATATGAGTTCTATTAAATAAAAATAATCAACATTAATATTAATTAGTATTAATAACAATTAATAGTAATCAGTATTAATTGTTTTCACTGGAAAGACAGAGGCTAAGGGGTGACCTAATAGAGGTCTACAAAATTATGAGAGTCACAGATAGGTTGGATAGTCAGAGGCTTTTTCCCAGGATGAAAAGGTCAACTACAAGAGGGCACAGGTTCAAGGTGAGAAGGGAAAAGTTTAGGGAAGACATGTGGGGCAAGTTTTTCACAAAGAGAGTGGTGGTTTCTTGGAATGCACTGCCAGTGGAGGTGGTGGAAGCAGGCATGTTAGCAACGTTCAAGGCATATCTTCATAGGCAGAGGGATAGAAACTGCATATGGGTTATAAGCAGTGGGGCTAAATAAGGATTAGATATCAATGCAGGCTTGGTGGGCCGAAGGGCCTGTTCCTGTGCTGCATTGTTCTTTGTTCTTAAGGTGATGTTTTAGTGCTGAGTATTTCGTCAAGATGTTTACTTCCATTTTAAAGTGATGCTTTCCAATCTTTTGTTTAGAAGGCTTGAAACCGGAGGGTTCCCAATTCCTGAATGAAGATGGAAAAACAGAAACAGAACTACTGACTAGGATTGTTCAAAGAACTGAATTTTACACGAACCACACAGTGGTTTGTGAAGCTGATGAGAAAGAACAACTTGACCGATACTAGTCTTGTAGCAGAGGTCACCTAGTGGTCAATGCAAGGCATGGCAAAATACAATAGCAAGATTTATTCTTAACGCTGAATGAAGTTATAGCTCATGGAATAAAAGTGACAACAGCGATATGGATACAAAATTGGCTGACTCACAGAGCAGTTGTAAATGGATTTTTTTTGGACTGGGGGAAATTGACTGTGGAGTTTCCCAAGGGTTGGTAGAAGGATCTCTGCTCTTCTAATGAACTAGACCGTGGCGTAGACACAATTTGCAGACAAGACGAAACTTGGAAATATTGTGAACTTTGAGGAAGACAGTTCAAAACTCTAAAAGGGCAGAAAAAGGTTGGAGGAATGGGAAGACAAGTGGCAGATGGAATTTAATGCAGAAAAGTGTGAAGTCAATCATTTCAGGGTGGCACGGTGGCACAGTAGTTAGCACTGCTGCCTCACAGCACCAGGGACCCTGGTTCAATTCTGGCCTTGGGTCACGGTCTGTGTGGAGTTTGCAATTCTCCCCATGTCTGCATGGGTTTCCTCCAGGTGCTCTGGTTTCCTCCCACAGTCCAAAGATGTGCATGTTAGGTGATTGGCCATAATAAATTGACACTAGTTTCAAGGGATTAGCAGGGTAAATATATGGGGTTTTGGGAATAGGGCTTGGGTGGGATTGAGGTCAGTGCAGACTTGATGCGCTGAATGGCCTCCTTCTGCATTGTAGGGATTCAATGATTCTATGATTTTGGTAAGAAAAACGGAGATAGATAATAAAGTGTACAATCCTAAGGAGATTGCAGGAGCAGAGGGATCTGGATGTACATGTGTATAAATCATTGAAGGTGGCAGACCAGGTTGAGAGAGGGCTTAATAAAGCATACAACATCTAGGACTTTATTAAAAAGCAATATGGAGTGTAAGAGCTGGTTTAGCTCAGTTGGCTGAACAACTGCTGAGTGGTGTAGAAAGGTGCCAATTGTGCAGGTTCAACTCCTGTATTGGCTGAGATAATTCATGAAGGCCCCACCTTCTCAAATTTGCCCCTCTTGTAAGGTGTAGTGATCCTCTGGTTACATCACCACCAGTCAGCTCTCCTCCTCAAAGGGAAGAGCAGTCTATGGTCATCTGGGACTATGACGACTTTACCATTTTTACCTAGAGTGTGAAAGCAAGGAAGTTATGCTGAACTTGTATGGACCACTGGTTTGTTCTCAACTGGAATACTACATCCAGCTTTGGATGCCACACTAATGGAGAGTTGTGAAGGCATTGTAGGGACTGTAAAAAATATCCACAAGAATGGTTCCCGGGATGAGGAACTTCAGGTATTTGGATAGATTAGAGAAGTTAGGACAGTTTTTCTTGGCATAGAGAAAGTTAAAGGATATTTAATAAAGGTGTGCAGAACAAAAAGCCATCTGGGCAGAGTTGGTAGGGAAAAACTGTTCCCATTGGTGGAAGGATGGAGAGCAAGTGGGCATGGATCTAAAGTAACTGGCGAAAGCAGCAATGGCTACATGAAGAAAAATTTCTTCACACAAGATTAGGGTCTGGAATTCAGTGTTTGACAGTGTGGTGGAGGCAGCATCAATTGAGCCATTCAATAGGGAATTGGATTATCTGAAAAATAAGAAGGTGCAGGGTTAAAGGGAGTAGATTGGTGAGAAGCAGCACAGATACAATGGGCTGAAGGGCCTTCTCCGTACTGTAACAATTCTGATCATGTGAACTGTATTGTTCTGAGTTGCTAAGAGGGAGGCCATCAAGAACAGATTGCAGCGTAACTTGTGTGCACAAGCCTTATGCTCCCTCTGCCTTGATAATACAAGTTTACAAAGTTAACATAGGTAGCATTGAATACATATACTGTACAATGAAGCAGAGATTCGCTGAGCACATCCTTGAACCAGATGCAATGCTGCACAACGTACTGGAAATAATATATTTTAAGTTTTAAAGTTTATTTGTTAGTGTCACACATTGGCCGACATTAACACTGCAATGAAGTTACTGTGAAAATCTGGGCAGTATGGTAGCACAGTGGTTAGCACTGCTGTTTCACAGCTCCAGGGTCCTGGGTTCAATTCCTGGCTTGGGTCACTGTCTGTGTGGAGTTTGCACATTCTCCTTGTGTCTGCGTGGGTTTCCTCTGGGTACTCTGGTTTCCTCCCACAGTCCAAAGATGTGTGTGGTTAGGTTGATTGGCCATGCTAAGAAATTGCCCTTTAGTGTCTAGGGATGCATAGGTTAGAGGGATTAGTGGGTATAATATGTAGGGATATGGGGATAGGGACTGGGTGGTATTGTGTTCAGTGCAGACACGATGGGCCAAAGGGCCTCTTTCTGCACTGTAGTGTTCTATGATTCTTGAAAATCCCCTAGTCCCCACACTCTGCCGCTGCCTGCTCAGGTACACTGATGGAGACTTTAGCATGGTGAATGCACCTGACCAGCACATCTTTTCAGACTGTGGGAAGAAACCGGAGCACCCAGAGGAAACCCACACAGACATGGGGAGAATATGCAGTCTCCGCACAGACAGTGGCCCAAGCCAGGAGTCGAACCTGGGTCCCTGACAATGTGAGGCAGCAGTGCTAACCACTGTGCTGTCCCTATTTTAAAAAGCTTTATTGATCAGGAACATTCGTAAAACATTAGCTCTGCCATCATGAAGGTAATATATTGTATCTCTTATCTACTGCCCTACCAAAAGTTTGAACAAATCTCAATTCACAATTTGTCAGTTCAAATTGACATACAGCTTACAAAATCAATATACTTTAAACATCAAAGTCACCATGTAGTATGAAGTATATCTGAAATGTACTAGACGCTCATAAATTGTTGCATTCATCCAAGTATGTTACAGATAAATGAGTTCATTGCTCTTCTTGCATTGACCTCTTGCACACAGCCATAGCATGGTTTACATTTTCTAAATTGATGCAAGTATCTCTTAACTGAAACATAATTTCTCCCTCATTTTATCAAAAAATGAAAATGTAGCACTTACTTGATGGGCTGTTATTTCAGCAGATTTTTTTGTGAACGTTTGGTTTACGTAGGGTAATGCATAACTTGCTTCATGTTACCAGGCAACAACACAGAGGGGTGAAAGCAAAGCCAAAAACCAGCAAACTGAATCAGCTCGTCTCACTTGAATTTATTATTTCCTTGGAATAACTTCATGAGTGTGCAATCCTACATGAGGTATGGAAGTTGGAATATAATTTTCTCAGTGTGGTTAATTTTCCTGAGAAGTTAGATGTCAATAAAGACCAGTGGAAAGTGATAGCTAATCAATATAACTGTTACTCTTTGATCTGTTGCATAGGCAAAAATGAAAGGGAAATAGTGAAAATGAAGCAAAATATACTTGTTGAACAGTTGCTGAGGGTTGGAAAGACCTCCTGAAGGGTCAATCATCTTATAATGTTAAGCCTGAAGAGTAGAAATGAAAATTGTGATGTTTCATTCGAAGCAGGGATTAGTCACCAATATAAAGGCCAAAGTCCAAACAGCTAGTAGCAATAATTAAAAATGCTAAGTGGAAGATTGAGGAGAATTGCAGAGGTTGCAGCCACCTCTTGACTCAGATTGGCAACCTCAATCTAACCTCCACCAGCAGCCCTGAAGGTATATTTACTGGAAGTCTCAACCTGATTCTGTAAAAACAGAATTCAAAACCACGGCAAGAAATGTTCAGCAAGGGCGCCAGTTGAATCCTGATCTACTTCACTGCTATTCATTCTGTGGGGAACTGTTGGGGTTTCATCATTCAGTTTGTGCCTAAGAATTCATGATGTCTACTTGACTCACCAAATTGTTTTGTATCAATCATAATGGAATCCGTCAGCATTTAAACCAGTTACATCCAATCAGTATCTGCATGTGCTCACAATTACCATATATACTTGAATAATAATCGACCTTGTGTACATGTCAACCCCTGACTTTGAGCCAAAAATTCCAAATTTCTTTTACTTACCACTGAATCACTGCTAAAATCAATCTCACCTTGGTGCAAACATAGTCACTGGAGGGCTTCTTGCGTCTGTGCAGGAGTTTATTTTTGTTTTGGGGCGGGGGGGGAGGGATGTTACAGCCTCTAGCCTGACAGCTCTGTGACTGCCTGATACTACCATAAACGATTGGGTAGTGAGACGATAGAAGAGGCTGGATTTTAGCCCCTTGAAAGTATTGCTCGTGTGCAAGTTGACCCCTACATTCTTAGCTAAACGTTTGGCCTCAGAAACTCAACTATTACACAAGTATATATGGTATCAAAAAAACAAAACAGACAACAAAGTTATGAGCTAACAATTTTTAAGTTTAGAATCCTGATTGACAGCACTTAACCCCTGAATATGCAGATAATGAGTAGGTAGGCTTAATGAATGAAATAAACAGAAGTTACAGCAACAGTTTGGTAACGCAGTTCAGCATTAATTGGACGTGAATAGGAATTTACAACTGAGGTCAATGTCTATGATTGATATGTGGACAGATTAATTTAGGATTAGACTTTTCAGATTGAGTTAATTGTATTATACAGGCTGTCTATCAAGTATTTTAAATCCATTTGCTTACATTGAAATGACATCCTCCTTGGAAGTGGGAGTTGGTGAACTCATTAGCTTGACTACCTCTGGAAGGATGATGTTATCATGTTATGTCTGCAAGATTAACCCCAATTCATAGACGTGCTCTCTGTTTCTCTTGGGTAAATTCACTTTCCTGTAGACATAAGGCCAACATTTATTGAAGGTGGTGGAGAACCCCATTCTTGAAACACTGCTGCATGTGCAGCATAGAAGTTGAATCATAGAATCATAAAATCCTTCTGTGCAGAAGGAGGCTATTCAACTCGTTGAGCCTGCACCAACAATAATCCTACCCAAGCCCTATCCGCGTAGCCCCATGCATTTACCCTAGTAGTTCCCCTGACACTAATTTAGCATTGCCAATCAACCTGACCCACACATCTTTGGACTGTGGGAGGAAACCGGAGCACTTGGAGGAAACCCACGCAGACACAGGGAGAATGAGCAAACTCCACACAGACAGTGACCCCAGGCCAGAACTGAACCTGCATCCTTGGAGCCAGGAGGCAGCAGTGCTAACTACTGTGCCACCCTGCTGCCCCTTTCCAGTGTACCTTCCAAGGCTTTGACCCAGCACCAAATGAACAATGATATACTTCCAAATCAGGATGGTACATGACTTCTAAGGGGAATTTACAAGTGGTGCTAGCCCCCATGTGCCTGCTTGTCTTTGCTCTTCTAGACCGTAGAGGTCACAGTTTTGTGAGATGCTGTCGAAGAAGCTTCAGAAGGTTGCTGTAACACATCTTGTGGGTGGTAAATACCTTGGTGGTGGAAGGAGTAAATGTATATGGTGGTGGATGGTCTGCCAATCAACTGAATTGCTTTGTTTGGGACCTTCTTCTTGGGTGTTGCTGGAGCTCCACATATGCAGTGAAGTGGAGATTATTCCATTACACTTCTGACTTTTGCCTTATAGCTGAAGGAAAAGCTTTGGGGAGTCAGGTGAGTCACAGGCTCTGACCTGTTCTTTAAACCACAATTAATTTTCTGCCCAATGGTGGCCGCAGGATTTTGATGATTAGGCATCCAATACGAGTGTTAGAAGGAAGCAGTCAGTCTCTATTTTTGGAGATAATCATTACCTGGTGTTTGTATAGCACAAATGTTACTTGCAATTATCAGCCCAAACCTAAATGTTGTGCAGGTCTTGCAGCAAACCTGCATGGAGCACCCCATTATCTGATGGGTGGCGGATGTGCTGATCATTGTTCAGTAATGAGGAAATATCTCTACTTCTGAGCCCATGATGGCAGGAAGATCATTACTGAAGCAGTCAATGATGTTCGGGCTGAGGCCTTTGCCCTGAGGAATTCCTGCAGCTATGTTCTGGTACGGAGAGGATTACTCTACTGCCATCTTCCTTTGTGCTAGGCATGACCAGTCAATGAAGAGATGGCCAAACACTTTCCCTTTTCACCAATGCTCCTTAGTACAACATGTGTTCAAAGTGCTGCTCTGATGTCAAAGGAAGTTACTCTCAAGGCACCTCTGGAATTTGGCTAAGTTTAGATGAAGGATGAAATTAGGTCTGGAGCCAAGTAACACTGGTGGAATTCAACCCAAGACTCAATGAGTCAACTGGTGTCAACTGCTAGCATCTCAATAACAACTACCATCAATTTGCTGATGATTAAGGGAAGCCTGATGGTCAGCATTGTTCTGCTCTTGTGGACACAACATACTGGGGTAATTTTCCATTTTGTTGTATTGATGCCAAAGTACTACAATAGCATGGCTAGTGAAGCAGCTAGTTATTGGAACAAAAATCATTAGCACTGCAGCTAGGATGTTGGGGCCCATAATGTCTATGTATCCAGTCAACTCAGTTATTTCTTGATATCATTTGGACACTGGTGGGCATCTCCTGAGCAGGCTGAGATATATCATCCACTCAGCATTCCTTAATGAAAATGGTGGCAAACACTTCAACTGGGTCTTTTGTACTCATGATCTGGGCACCACTATCACTGAGGATGGGATTGTTTGTGGAGTCCCCTCCTCCCACTACTTGGTTAATTTACTACTGGATGCAACAGAATACCATGCAACAGGCACAGTGGCATAATGGTTAGCACTGCTGCCTAACAACGTCAGGGACCTGGGTTCAATTCCAACTTTGGGTAACTGTGTAGAGTTTGCAAATTCTCCCCATGTCTGTTTGAGTTTCCTCCAGGTGCTCCAGTTTCCTCCCACAGTCCAAAGACATGCAGGTTAGGTTGATTGGACATGTTCAATTGCCCCTTTGTGTCAGGGGGATTACTGGGGTAAATATGTGGGTTATGGGATAGGGCCTAGGTGGGATTGCTTTCAGTGCCAGCTCAATGGGCTGAATGGCCTCTTTCAGCACTGTAGAGGTCCAATGATTCTATTCTATAATTCTATGAACTGCAGAGCTCTGCTCTAATCAACTGGTTGTGGGATCGCTCAGCTCCACCCGAAACATGCAACATCCTCTATTTAGCATACATATGTTGTAGCGTCATCAGATTTCTACCTCATTTTCTGGTAATAGGGTGCTGCTCCTGCTCTGCACTTCTCAATGCACCACAGTTGATCCCTTGTCTTTGTGGTAATACAATTCTGCTACTGCTGATGGCCCATCTCAACACCTCATGGATGTTCAATTTTATACTAAAATTGCCAAATCTGTTCTGAATCAATCCCATTTAGCACTGTGGCAGTGCCACACATGATGTAGGATTTCCTCAGTGTGAAGATTAAACTTTTATCTCCACAAGGCCTCGTCCCAACTTTGTCATATCTGCCCAAGACAAATAGATTTGTGAGGGAGAGGTCAGGTAGGTTTTCCCCTTATGATGGTTCTCCCGCCACCTGCAATGTGTGCAGTCTGTCAGCTATGTAGCTTTAGGACTCAGTAAGCTCTGTCAGTCAGAGTGTTACTAAGCTACTCTTGGTAATTGACATGGAAGATCCTCACCCAAAGTTCTGTACCCTTGCTACTCTGTGCTTCTTCCAAATGATATTCAACATGGAGGAGTACTGATTCATCAACTGAGAGTTGGCAATATGTCGTACTCAGCAGGATATTTCCTTGCTTCCATTTGACACAACGCCTTGAGACTTCATGGCCCCCAGAGTCAATATTGAAGATTCTGAGGACCCCTCCCTTATGACTGCCATCTGTGGCAGCTCCATCCTATCGATGGGATTGAACATCCTCATCGTGACAATGGGACAATCTGAGATGTTGCCCGAAAGGTTTCATGCTGTGATTATGACTACATCAGGCTGTTGATTGACTAGAATGTGGGACAGCTCTCCCAATTTTGGCACAAGCCCCCAGATGTTAGTAAAGCTGAGTTTTCAGGACCGAATGCTGTGTCATGTCCAAATCCAATTTTTAAGTTGATGATGTGTGGTTTGCCTAGTTTTGTTCTCATTAGTCACAGTGGTTGGCTTGCTAAGCCATTATAGAGGACTATTAAGAGTCATCCACATTGCTGACCTAAACTTTGCTGACCTAAACCTTGCCTTCCTTAGGGAAAACTGTGTATTTAAGTAGCATACTTATTTCTGACTCTAACTGGCTAGTATAACTTTTCTAACCTTTCCCTCTCTAACAGCTACGTGTTTTGATTTTATAGGCACCCTTCTGAATATACAAGGCAACAACTCCCAAGGCTTCAACTAAAATGGTTACTCTAACTACTAAAAAGCAGCCAAACTAAGAATTATAGATTGAACCATAAGAAGTCTCACAACAACAGGTTAAAGTATACAGGTTTATTTGGAATTATGAGCTTTCGAAGCAGTGTTCCTTCATAAGGTGAGTGTCCTGATGAAAGAGCAGCACTCTGAAAGCTTGTGATTCCAAATAAATATGTTGGACTTTAACCTGATGTTGTGAGACTTCTTACTGTGCCTGCCCCAGTCCAATGCCAGCATCTCCACATTAAGGATTGAAGACGACAGACTAAACACTAAACAGTGAACTTCTTATACCCCCTTAACATCCAAAGAAAGCAACTCAATTATACTGATAAATCTAAATGAGACATGTATTGGAGAGTTCAACCTTTCTGATGTTAATCACTTCACACTGCCTTGCTGGATCACTTGCCAGCCTTCAAATGAATGAGGCACCAGTACTGAGACATACCAGGTCACTTATCTACGGGCTACCATCTCAGCTCTCTGCCAAGAATAGGATTTCATACAAGTCCAGATAAGGGAGCACATCTTTCTGTCCTTTTCAACATACTATCTTTGGATCTATGGTTTCATTTTCTATCTCTCCCCAATTTTCAATTTAATTAGAAGCAGCAATTTGAATTCAGATTTCAGGCAATCTCCTACAAGGTCCTCGCTGGATGTTCCAAGAAACATCTTGGCACGTGCGTTCATTAATTCACCCATCTCTCAGTTCAAATGCTCTTGAAAATGAACAGATGTCAACATCTTCAGAAGAAGAAAGGAATTTGAAAGAGCTTTGTTATGATCTAAGTCCTAACAGGCAAGTACACAAAATACACAAAGTATAGAAAAATAAACATTACTTACATCAACTCAAAATTCCCATTGATTTTCATAGTTTCAGTTTTTTATTCTTTAATTTGATTACATCATTTAATAAATATTGTTAACTGAAAATATCACATGGCTTCCATGAATATTAATTAACCGTGATACAACATACAGGTGTATTGACATATAATCAGTTTCAATTCTAACAATTCAAGTTCTTAGGTGTCCAGATCACCAACTACCTGTCCTGGATCCCCCATGTTGACACTATAGTTAAGAAAACCCACCAATGCCTCTACTTTCTCAGAAGGCTAAGGAAATTCAGCATGTCAGCTCTGACTCTCACCAACTTTTACAGATGCAACATAGAAAGCATTCCTTCTGGTTGTATCACAGTTTGGGATGGCTCCTGCTCTGCCCAAGACTGCAAGAAACTACAAAAGTAGTGAATGTAGCCCAGTTCATCACGCAAACCAGCCTCCCATCCGCTGATTCTGTCTGCACTTCTTGCTGCCTCGGCAAAGCAGCCAGCATAATTAAGGACCTCATGCACCCTGGACATTCTCTCTTTCACCTTCTTCCACCAGAAAAAAGATACAAAACTCTGAGTTCACATACCAACCAACTCAAGAACAGCATCTTCCTTGCTGCCATCAGACTTTTGAGTGGACTTACCTTGCAGTAAGTTGCTCTTTCTCTACACCCTAGCTATAACTGTAACATTACATTCTGCACTCTCTTGTTTCCTTCTCTATATACAGTATGCTTTGTCTGTGTAGCGCTCAAGAAACAATACTTTTCACTGTCTGCTAATACATGTGACAATAATAAATCAAATCAAAATGTTAATAATACTCTTCGCTAAAGATATTTTGTGTGTGTGTAAAGATAAAGTTGCCATTGTGCCAGATGACCATAGGGTCTGAGTGGTGGTGAGTTAATCTGAAGATCACCACACCTCAGGCGAGGGGCAAGGTTGAGAAGGCAAGCATTCATGAATAACCTCAGCCAGTATGGGAATGTGTATGTACATATACACACACATATAGAAAATATATGTGAAATTGCAATTTAGAAATTATAAACAAATATATTAATCATATAATTGCAGATGTATTATAACTAATTTGAAACAACAAATGCAAATTCATTCCCATTTATAAGCTTTTCACTATGAAAAAGACTGTCCATTTGTCACCAAGAAATTATTCATTGTTCTTTAGCGCCACTCGTCACTATCACATCTCTATGCTGCCATCTACTGGGCCATTTCAGTGTCTGACTGTAAAGTGGGCTTTCCAAACATTGTATCCAATTGTAAACAATGCAGTTTTATGCACGTCACAGCTGGATTAGAAAAATGTTAGTCATTTACACCAGTTAAGCAGCTTTTCAGCTGCTTACAGAGTGTAAAATCATCATCTTGCTTTGTAGTTTACCTGTTATCTGTTATCTGTTGTTCCCACTAATGATATCAAGTTTCTCAAAAACCACTGGCAGGAAAATTGCAGAAGCACGTCATTTTGGTTGACAGTCCTGGAACTCTACAAAGGAAGTGTTATCAATGACTTCTTGGTCAGAGTGAAAAGGGAACATCTTAATGTTCTCTTTCTGTTGACAGGGGTTATTTGCCAGTCATTAAAAGAGGCAACATATCTAAAAGTGAATCAACTGGGATTGTGATATTGAAGTTTGCTGGCTGATATTGGAAAACGCCACTCCATATTTTTCACTAATCGTTAGTATGGACACGTTAAAACAAAAATATTGAATGCAATTTGTGCAGGGCAATACTCATTTGAGAGTAAAGTCTACCATATTTATGCTTCTATTGCCTTTCCAAACAAATGCAAAATATACAGCAATAAATCATAGGAGGCCTTTGACTCAGCAAGTGACACCCTTGCCTCTAAAGCAAAGGTCATGATGTGGAGATGCTGGCGCTGAACTGGGGTAAACACAGTAAGCAGTCTCACAACACCCAGGTTAAAGTCCAACCAATTTATTTGATAGTAAACTCAAGCTTTTGGGGTTTGCCCGAAGGGGATACACAACTAAGGGGCAAACCCCGAAAGCTTGTGAGATTTCTCTCAAATAAATTGTTTGGACTTTAACCTGGGTGTTGTGATACTTCTTTCTGTCTAAAGCAAAGGTACCAGAGTTCAAACCCCACTACAGGACTTGTTAAGCATGGAAGGCATTAAAGTTACTCAATTGGTTGATAATCAGTTGCCAGTCCTTCCTCACTATTAAAGAAAGCACTATTGAGGCAGCTGAGCAGCACAGTGGTTAGCACTGCTGCCTTACAACGTCAGGGGCCCAGGTTCGATCCCTGTGTTGGGTCACTGTTTGTGTGGAACTTGCATATTCTCCCCGTTTGCATGGGTTTCCTCCCACATTCTGAAAAATGTGCTGGTTAGATGCATTAACCTGAACAGGCGCCCGACAGTGGCGACTAGGGGAATTTCACAGTAACTTTATTGCAGTATTACTTGTGACTAATTAAAACAAAACTATTTCTCGAAATAAAAAGTTGCGTAGAAGTACCAAACATTCAATACAACTCACTTTTTCCTAAGGGGATGCAACAGTTGTGTTTAGTATTGAACGCTTTATGTCTCAAATCGCACTGCCCCGACTCCTACGCCCAACTCAAATTTGACATGTGTTCTGACCACCTATTCGGTGACCACTCTGTGACCTTGGGAGACCACTACTCAAGACTGAAGCATTTCAATAAATTTAAGTCACCTGAAAATTATTTCCCTCAGCTGGTACTTAAAAACTAAAATTCAAAAACGTTTAAGTTTAGTAATAAGGTTCAGTATGTGTTTTTTTTCCTATTTTAACTATTGGGCAGAGTATTTTCCTCCTCATGTCAATGATAACAAAAAATATTAACAGTCTACAGCAGAAACTGGAACAGTGCAAAATCTTGCTCCATCGAAATGCCAATGTAATTCACAAGTACAACACAATGGCCTTCCTCTAACACTAGTGCAATGATTCCCAGCAGTACAAGGCTCTGGTTCAGCCGGGCTCGTGGAATATCACCGTATATTTTGAGTTCACGCAGCGCCAGCTCCAGTCCCACTACAGGCTGCAGATAAGCGCTTTACCAGACCTGCTTCGCAACCACCTGTCAATCCAGAAATCGGTCTATTCCACCCCGCAGACCAGCTCCAGGCTTGCAACCGCCCTTGGTTCCAACAACATTTGCACACACACACACATACACAGTCCTATAAATAACCTCTAAAAATATTCCCTACAGCTGTTGAGAATTGCAATAATTGTAGCTTAAACCGACCCCCCCCCCCCCCTCCCAACATTGGGTGGAGGGGTGTGAGTACACACTCTGGGATCACAGCAACCCGACACACAATTACTATTTGGCTCGTCCCGGCCACAATCGAAGAAAAATCGTCCGACCCAAACAACGTGCTGCGCGTCGTAACTCGAAAAAGAGGTTGCAGTGTCCGCCACAAGTCTCTTTTTCACACACACTCACAGAAATATACACAAACACACGAACAGACAACACGACACTCAGAGACAACACACGCACAGACAACACAACAGACACCCAGAAACACACACACACACAGACTACACAACAGATACTCGGAGACAAACACACAGACAACACACACATACTACACAAAGACAACACACAAACAACACGCACAGACAACACAACAGACAGACACACACATACGCACAGGCACACAGACGCATACATAGGTACACACAAACACATAGGCACACAGAAATACACGCACGGAGATAAGACACACACATACACAAGTATAAACACAGATACGCACAAAGACAACACAGGCACACAGGTACATATATATGCAAATACAAACACACATACACATACACACAGAGACAACATAGGCACGCAGAGATACTCAGATACAGACACAGATATACATAGATACTCAGATACACACACAACACACAGACACAGATATACAGAGTCAACACACACAGACACATGTACACACATGCAGATACAACACACAGACATATACACAGATACATAGAAAACACAGACGGACACACAGATACACCCACAGACAGACATACAAACAGTAAAACACACTGAGACAACACACAGACACACACATATGCACAGGGGTACACAGACAACACACACGGGTACACACAGATACACAAACAGTTGCACACACAGGTAATACACAGATACACAGGCACACAGTCAACAAACAGACACATAAACACACACATGCAGATGCACACACACGCAGGCACACACATGCAGATACAAACATACACACAGACATATACATTAATAGACACACAGAGACAACTCAGACAGACACACACAGATACACACACACAAAGATACACACAGAAAGAGACCACACACAGACATACACACAGAGAGACAACACAGACAGACACACATGCAGGTAGCATAGTCTCGCGAACAGATACACAAACAACACATGAATAACATAGACACACACAGTTACGTACAGGTACATGCACAGCCAGCACAGACACACATATACACACAGACACATAAACAGATACACACTCAGACAATACACAGACAGGCACACACGCAGACACACACAGGTGCACACACATGCAAATACAAACACAGATGCACACAAACAGACATATACATAGATATACAGAGACGGCACACAGATACAAACAGGCACACACAGAGGCAATAGACATACTCACAGAGATACATACACACATGCCTACCTTTCTGTACACCAGCATGTTCGGTGATTCGTCCGCCGTGCCGTTGTTACTGGCGTTCTGTCCATAACTATTCCCTTGAGCCATGGTGAGATCTGCCCCAGAGAGCCTCGGATTCCTGGATTTTGAGAGAAAAACAATAATTATTTGAGTGAGGCGCCAGCGTCATGATAATAAATGAGCAGCAGATGCCAATCCGGATCTAGCAGAGAGGGCTGTATACCAACACAAGGAGGGGGCCTGGAGCAGACAACACTTAATATCAACTTAAGATTCCAAATCATTTATGATTTCAATGCAAGGGGGGCTTTCAGAAGGGTAATCCCGCCACAAAAGCTGCATGCATGCAATCTCTGCTAGGGAATGTTAGGGAAGGGATGGAGAAGGCAGGCGAAGAGGACAGGCCATCGCAGCTTTGCAAACAGTTCTCAATAATGCAGTGAGAATCCAGGCGGATTCAGTCTGCCCAGCATTGCACTGTGAGTGTTGATTCAGAGCACGCTGCCCGCCCTGTGCCGCTATGCTTTTTGCCAAGTGTCTTGCCCTCCCCTCCTGTCCTCTCCGGACGATATTTGACATGAACATCCCCGGCGACTGCAACCTCTGGTTGCGGGGACGAGGACGGGGACTGGGACTGGGGGGGAAGAGGCTGGCGGTGCCCACCCGCTACCAGGTACAGGAGACTGGGCAGACAAAATAGGGGGCGAACCCCGCAGAGCCGGAGCTTCCACTATGTTTTTTTTATTAAAAAAAGGCGAGGGAGGGAATCGTGTGTTGGGAGGAATATATAGTACTGGAATACTGAGACAACAAGGACTGGGAATTAAAACAGATCGACAGGACAGGACTGAAGGCAACAAAAGAGAGATGGCAGAAATATTCAAGCCTCCGCTTTCCCTGGGTCCGCGGATAGATTCAGCACCGTGGACAGCGACAGGGAAGCCAGCCAGAGACCCAGGAGTTCAGGAAGAGAAATGAATGGTAACTACATAGTGCCGCGCCTCACTCCCTCCTCCCAAAGCCTCTGTGCTTCTCTCTCTCTCCCTCCCCCCTTCCCTCCACAATCCCTGCCTCATTCTCTCTTTTAGAAGCTTTCTCTATCTCTCTCTATCTCCATCAACGAGCTCCTCTGGGTGGACTTACCTTCAGCACAGCTCACTGAACACACACACAAGAGCAAAACGCTGCTGGGTCTCTGCAGTCTTCTTCACCTCTCCCCGGCCTCAGCTTATTCATTGAAAGGCTGACGGCTTGTATGCAGCCAGGCTCGGCTTCTCTCCCTCTCCCTCTCTGTGTCTCTCTCTCAACCTTGTTCCTGGGAATGTGTTACAGCGCGCGCATGCCCGCGCTCCTCGCTCCCGCCCCACCTTCCAGGCGCGTGCACGGTACACACGCGCGCGCGCGCTCCAGGCACTCTGGAAACAAGCCAACAGCAATGGTCCAGTCCATTTTGAACAGAGCTGGTATGAAAAAAAAGGGGAAAGGATCCACCCACAACCAATTCATTCCCTGGCTGCGTTGTCCTAGTGTTGCATTTCCTCAAAGCTGCAGTTAGAGAGGGGAGTTCCATCCAGGCCAGTGAGGACTTAAATCAAATCAAAGGTTTTTTGCATTTATGTGATTTATTATTGTCACATGTTTTAACATATAGTGAAAAGTACTGTTTCTTGTGCGCTATACAGACAAAACATACCATTCATAGAGAAGGAAACAAGAGGGTGCAGAATGTAGTGTTATAGTCATAGCTAGGGTGTAGAGAAAGATCAGTTTGGTGCAAAGCAGATCCATTCAAAAGTCTGAGTGCAGCAGGGAAAAACCTTGGAAATCATTAGGGGGTTTTTTGGTTAAAAAAAAACCACTTTGATGGCTCTGTATTGTCTTTTTGTGAGGCTAGCAACAGTCCAGACACAAGCCACATCTTCTCCCATGCATCCCCAAAGCCCCCAATACCCTCTCCATAAATACAACATTTATTTTTCCTGGCTCACACAGAAGGCACAGTGGCATAGTGGTTAGCACTCCTGCCTCGCAGAGCCAGGAACCAGGGTTCGATTCCCAGCTTGGGTCACTGCCTGTGTGGAGTTTTTACATTCTCCCTATGGCTGCATGGCTTTCCTCTGCATGTTCCAGTTTCCTCCCACAGTCCAAAGATGTGCAGGTTAGATGGATTGGCCATGGTAAATTGCCTCATAGTGTCAGGGTGACTAGTGAGGATAAATGCATGGGATTATGGGGATAGGGCCTCGGTGGGATTGTGGTTGGTGCAGACTCAATGAGCTAAATGGCCTCCTTCAGCATTGTAGGATTCTATCTCACTCTCTCTCTTCTTCTTAGTGATGTCCAGAAAGACCATTGGGTTCTTAATGAACTGGGGTGGGATACCCATGCCCCAGTGATAAGGATAATTAGGGAGGTGGCAAAGGCTTTAAATTGGTATGGTCGGGGGAGTAGAGGGTTATAGCCTGGAGAAAGGTACCAATGGTGAGGAAGGAAATAGACTTACGAACAGGAGTCTAAAGGTGTTGTTAAAGATAAAGTGAGTGGAAAACCTATTAAAATGATTTAAACTAAGGAGCAATGTACAGTGTCCACAATAGAAGATGAGGAAATGATGTGTTGGGAGGAACCAGATATAGTATGGAATACTGAAATAAGGCTACAGAACCATCAGGATGGAGTTAAACAGACAGATAGGACAATATTAAGGACAACAATAGAGAGATGGCAGAAATATTACATAATTATTTTGCTTTAGTACCTATTGGGAAAAGAGTGGGTGGACGTGAAATTGGAAAATGAGATGAACAATGAGATCATACATTATTTATATCAGAACACTGAATCCCTACAGCACAAAAGGAAGACATTCAGCCCATTGAGTCTGCACAAACTCCCTGACAGAGCATCTTAACCAGGCCCACACACTGCCCTATCCCATGGCTAATCCATCTAACCTACATATCCTGGGAAACTAAGGGCCAATGGCCAATCCATCTAACCCAAACATCTTTGGAGTGTGGTTGGAAACTGGAGCACCTGGAAGAAACCCACACAGACACAGGGAGACTGTCTCCTGAGGCTGGAATTGAACCTGAGTGAATGACACTGCGAGGCAACCGTGCTAACCACTGTGCCACCCATTTTTAAATTTTAAAAAAATGTGTATTGAATAAATAAACAAATAAGGCTTCAACACATTATTGAATTGTATCCAATATTTTTTTTAAAAACTAGCAAAGTGTTACGCATTGCTACACACACTTAAAAATATGACCGGTTAAATTCATACTCAGATAAGATTCATCATATTGCAACGTCTTCAGTGAAACCATTGATGTAACAGATTCACTGTCACCGGTTAAAAGGGAGCTGAATAAGTTTCTATTCGTGGAAGGCATCTTGTGTAATGGAATGCAGCTCAGTTTGTTGTTTCTACTTACATCAGCCACTTGCTTGATTACCTTAAAAGGTTAGAGTTAAATTTCCTAGAGCCTTTCCCTAAATTGGCTTTGGTCGTTTTCTCTGCCTGTTTCTTAGCTCACCAAAGAGATTGCACAACTCCCAGAGAGCGGATTAGTGGTGCATTTGGGCTACACTATACCTGAGTGCAAGAAGCTAAATGGACCAGCTGACATGTATCCTTTTTCCTATGCTTTCATGTTGATGTTGCATAATCGGTTAATTATGCATGAGTTACTCAAGTATTTCCAAGATGAAGTGGCAGGTGTGTGGATTGTACTGTTGTTGAGTGCATTGCTCCATAAATCTGTTCATTTGATAAGCAGCAAAGAAGATTTCTAAATAAATGAGAGTTTCTCAAATGGACTAATAATCTCTTTAAAACCAAGTTGATTCATTGTTTAATTAGTATAATTTATATGTACAATAGAGAGAGAAAGAACATCCAAAGGCAAATATATCCAAAAGCATTTGCGGTCTTGGATTCTGAATCACCAGTTGACTACATGCAGTTTGATGCAGTAACCCATTATCACCAGTAATTTCTGCAGGGATTCTCCTGATCTCTTGCCATAAATTTTCTGGAAGATCTGCAGGAAAAGCAAAATAGGTAGAGTTGCTGTCTCTGTCAAACTTCTTACTGTAGGTTCAGTGGTAAAGTTGGAGACGAGACATTGTGACTTACATAGCTTGCTATGTAAATATGGCAAAAGTAATGATGGATAGAACATTATGCAGGACTCTCTGGCCTTCAAACCAAAATTCCCATTGTGAATATCAATCTCACAAACAAAAACAGAAAAATCGCTGGAAAATCTCAGCATCTGTAGGAAGAGAGTAGAGCCAAAGTTTTGAATCTGAATGATCCTTGGTGATGACCCTTCTGGACCACTGAGGCTGTCAACATTCAATCAATTGCATGCCAGCCATTAACATACCTCCTCTTTACCATGTACATTGTGCCCTGATGTTCAGTGCTGGCCGAAGCAATTTGAGGGACCTCTTGACAATACCAGACCTTTAGGGTGAAGTGTGGTTTCCAACATGGACCACACTGAAGCTTCAGTTTTGTTATCCTCTTGCCCCATTTCTGCTATCAACATTGTCTGAAGGCACTACTCATAGATCCCAATCATGTTCAACAGATCCACCACTTGTTACCATTTCAATGCAGCATTAGTGACCACGGCCAATGGTCGGGTGAGTGGACGGTCAATGCTGCACCTGTAGATTGGGATGGCATGGTGGCACAGTGGTTAGCACTGCTGCCTCACAGTGCCAGGGACCAGGGTTCAGTCCCTGCTTGGGTCACTGTCTGTGTGGAGTTTGCACATTCTCCCCATGCCAAAGTGGGTTTCCTCCGGGTGCTGCGGTTTCCTCCCACAGCCCAAATTTGTCAGGTTGATTGGCCATGATAAATTGCCACCTAGTGTCCAGAGGACTAGCAGGGTAAATATGTGGAACTACTGGGATAGGAGCTAGTTGGGATTGTGGACAGTGCAGACTTGATGCGCCGAATGGCCTCCTTCTGCACTATGGGGATTCTATGGAGACTGAAATGAGTGTTATGTGGATGCAACACATAGACAGACAGACAGACACACACACACACACACCACACACAGAGCTCCAGCTCCATGATTATAGATGCTCAGACTTGTAGGTTTCAGTGCAAGGACAATAATTTATCTGGGAGGACCTTGTACATTCTTGTAGATTGAAAAGATGTTAACACTTATCGCACAGCTTATTAGATTTTGTCAGGAAGTTGCAAGTGTGGCTCCCAGACAGGATCACCGATCCCTTTACTGTATGGGGGTCATAAAATGGGGGCCCTGGCAGATGACAAATTGCATGGAATTCCAGGAGATATTACAATTCTCCATGTGTTAACACTTCCATAATACACCTTCACATTTCAAGCATGCATATAACACAGGCAAACACCTCTGCTTTTATGTCACACAGGAAATGTCCCTGAAAAACACTTGAACGGCATGCCTCCTACAAGAACAAGTAACATGATGTGTACTGCATCAGTGATGTCAGGAATGAGGTGGTAACAATCAAACATTGCAGTGAGATGTAACCAGACTGCACAAGCAAAAGCTCAGGATTACAACATCTGCAATAACTGTGGGGAGGGACCAGGGTATGTTACCTGATTGACTGCAACACAGCTCTTAACAAAAAGGAGGTTAACACAAGAGGAGATGTAGAATACACCATATATGTAAATTTGTGCATATTATATACATCTTATGAACACCAGTGCCACTATTGTGCTTTCTTAACCTTAGTTGACATTTTGATGCATCCCTGACATCCACAATGGAGATGGAGGCAGACTACTGACTGCTACATCTTATTGTTTGTGATGAGCTTGGAGGGCCCCAGCCTGCACTGAGCATTTTGCTGTGGGCCAAGTACACCCTCCTCCGCTGGAGCTAATGGGTTCACAACAACAGCTGGTTTGCACCAGCCAGACATTCACAAAGTCAGCTGGTAGATGGCTCCAGGGTGTCGAGCTGTGTGCGGGTCCTCCTCTCCCCAAGGCGCCTGGCTGACTCCTTGAGGAGAAGAGAGAGCTGGAGTAAGATCAAACTGCCCCACACACCTCTCTTACTGACATTCTTAGAGGTCAACTATGGTTTCAGCAATGGAGTTCAGCCCTCGCCACAGTGCAAGGTCAGTGCTATAGATGTGGTCTCCATGGCAGCAGCCAACCTGCCAGTGTTGATCTCAGTGCATTAACATGACAGCACGATCACCTCAGACTGAAGGTAGACTGAGTCCTCAATGGTGCATTTCAATGTGGAGAGAATCCATAGAATCTCTGCAGTACAGAAAGAGGCCATTTGGCCCATCAAGCCTGTACCGACCACATCCTATTCCTCTAAAACCACAGTTACCCTGCTAATTCCTGTGACATGAAGGTCAATTTAGCATGGCCAATTCACCCAACCCGCACATCTTTGGATTGTGGGAGGAAACCAGAGTGCCCGGAGCAAATTCACGCAGACACGGGGAGAATGTGCAAACTCCACACAGACAGTGACTGAGGCTGGAATTGAACCCAGTAGCCTGCCACTATAAGGCAGCAGCACTGTGCGATCGTGCTGGGAATCGAACCTGGGTCCCTGGGTCCCTAGTGATGCTAACCACTGTGCCATCATGCCAGGAATCAAACCTGGTCCCTGGCACTATGAGGCACCCATGCTAACCACTGTGCAGCTGATATCGCTCCCCGAAGTTCCTGCGATTCCTGCAGCTCCACCAACTTGATTGATGGCCTAGTCCAGAAGCTCATGATCTGACACTGACTCAGCAAACCCCTGACCTCCAGCAGTCCTCCGAGTGATGTACATGCCTCAGCCTGCTGTGAAACACCAGATTATGATCCCAAACCTGTTCTACATCTAGGTCCCACGGAGGGTATGTTGCTGCCCTGGTGTAGGGTTTGGCTGAGCCCTGTGATAGGTCTTCTAGGGTGCTGTCCTCTGGGTCCTCATCTGAGGTGCTCTCAGCATTGGAGCCAGGGTCCAGGTTGCCTGAGGGCAGCTGTGTCTAGGAGAGATAGTAGCGTTTATTAGTGGCATGCTAGCTGTGTAAACACAGAGGAGTGCATTCAGAGTAGTGTTACAGAGGGATGATCTGATGCAGAATCCTCGTGTGGGTGCTTCCTGACTGCGTAACAGCTCTGCGCAATGCTGATCAGGCCGCTAATATCCACCCCCTGGGATATCTTTTTATTGTGTGTGATCTTGTCTTGCATAAGAAAAACAAATGGGAAAAAAAAGAAAAAAAAACAAATGGAGAGGGTGTAGGCAAGATGTATGGTAGGGCAGATGAGAAGGATGGCTGGCATATCTAGGTAGTTGATGGAACCCTTGAAGGAGTGAGGATGAGATGGAGGGGCTGGAGGCCAAAAGGAGATGTGAGGATCTGTGCGAGCAAATGAATGGTGAGCTCCACTGAACTGGGAGTGAGTGACATCCCTGTGAATGCGTGACGGGCTTGTGAGTGTGTGAGTTGAGAATGATGATATAGCCAACTTCATAGAATCATAGCACCTACAATGCAGAAAGAAGCCATTTGGTCCATCGAGCCTGCATCAATAACAAACCCATCCAGATGCTATCCCTGTAACCCCATGTATTTATCCTCCTAATCCCCGTGACACGGAGAGACAATTTATCTTGGCCAATCAACCTATCCCACACATCTTTGGACTGTGGGAGACAAGGAGAACACCTGCAGGAAGCTCACGCAGACATGGCGAGAAAATGCAAACTCCACACAGACGTGATCTGAGGCCAGAATCAAACCCGAGTCCCTGGCGCTGTGAGACAGCAGTACTAACCACTGTGATGCCCTGGCAGAACAGATAAGATCATTCATCCTCTTTTGGCACTGGCTGGTTGAACTCTTCCAGGCATTAGCAATGACCACTGTTGCCATCGCCTCCCAGGCTGGATTTGTCATGTTGTTGCCCTTCCTGCAGCCAAAGTGGGGGTAGCAGACATAGCAGAGGGGCTGACATAGCATCCGGCAGGCACTCAAAGAAGGTATCACTAAATGTGGGGGAAACATTCTTCTTTGCCTTTGGGACCATCTCTTTAGTTGAATCCTCCAACACTGCAAGCATTGAGAAGTGTGCACACACTGCCAATTTAAATATGGCACCCCCATTGAGGAAATGGGGAGGTCATTTGGCCAGCCACACTCCCACCAGCAATCTGCTGGGTTTCAGAGGAACATATAATTAATGACATGGACAGGGCTGAGACAGCAGGAAAATCCTCCATTGTAGCCAGTGGGATCAACGCCAATTTCCATATTTGCTACCGCGATTCAGGGAAAATTCCACTCAAGGTTGCAATTACTGTCAGCTTTTGCAGTCAGGATGCTGAAACTGAAATCCAAAGGAAGCTTTCAGCTTCTGAAGACTCATTGGTGGTGCAGTTGGAGGAGGTCAAGACAAGGAAGGAAGTTCTCTCCCCAACTAGTAGGAGCAGGATATCTAAAGACCTAGTGAAAGAGGCCTGAAGAGAATTTGCTGAGGTCAGCAGCTCCAAGTACATCACTTCTAAAGTCAACTTGCAGTGCAGGAAGAGCTTAAATAATCAGGCGGCACAATGGCACAGTGGTTAGCACTGCTGCCTGACAGTGCCAGTGACCCGCATTCGATCCATGGCTTGGGTGACTGCCTGTTTGGAGTTTGCACATTCTCCCCCTGTCTGTGTGGGTTTGCTCCGGGTGCTCTGGTTTCCTCCCACATTCCAAAGATGTTTGGGTCAGGTTGATTGGCCACGCTAAATTTACCCTAGTTGAGAGAGGATTAGGAGGGTAAATATGTGGTATTGTTGTCAGTGCCGACTCGATGTCTGTACTGTAGGGATTCTATGATCTCACAAGAGTACAACAACCTTTTTAACCTTGGCGAGAAATTGGTGACGCACCAACAACTGACAGTCTGCAGAAAAACAGTTGTTCACGAACTGACCTCAAGATGGATCCCTTTTGTATCTTGCAATAAAGGGAAATACCAAGTTATAGGTCTTTAACATTTGGTAATGTTATTGCATGTGTTGGGGACCAGACCAGAAACTCCAAGGAATGTTATGCAGTCAACCCAGACCCGAATTTTGCATTATGGTGAACATAAGATGTTTCACTCCAGTTACGATGCGTTGGCTATGCTAAATTTTCCCTCAGTGTATCTGAAGAGGTGCTGGAGTGTGGCGACTAGAGGATTTTCACAGTAACTTCTTGTGACACTAATAAAATTAACTTCTATAAAAATTCACCCACCAGGAAGCTTTTATCAAAATAAATTTCATGTAACAACACAGAATATAACAAAAAAAAAGTACAGCTTTTGCCAATCAAAACACTTAAACATGACAAAGTATAAACCTTAACAGCTAGCTATTTCAATTGTTCCAATTTAAAGCAATATCCCCACGGATGTAGACCTTCTACAGGATTAGTCAGCAGAAAAAAAACAAGTATGCTCACATGATGCTAGATTTTCAACCTTTTAACATATCTGGACAGAGATCCTGACATCAGTTTCCAGAGAAGGATTATCCTCAAAACAGCAAATTTCAGAGAAGTAAACCTAGTCTGTGGTAGCTCCCAGTCTCCAGACTTCAGAGAGGGGAAAAAAGAGACACCAAGTTTGAATTCTCCGTTAGGCCAAGCTCCATCCAGTCTAATGACTTTTAAGGCTGACTGAGATAGATTCTTAATTGACAAGGGAGTTAAAGGGTGTAAAGGTAGACAGGAAATTGGAGTTGAGGCCACAATCAAATCAGCCATGATCTTGTTGAATAGTGGAGCATGCTTGAAGGACAGAATGGCCCATTTCTGCTCCTAAATTGTATGTTTGTATGCATGTATAAACAATGATCTTGCTTAAGTTATGCTTGGAACTCCCCTCATGAAAACTTCTGTTCATCTTTCAATACATTGAGTTACATCAAACATGCATTCCAGCTTTATCTTTAAATCACAGTTTCCTGATATTTTAAATGCCTTTGTCCTTGTGATAATTCTGCCTATTCAGAAGGAGAAAGGGGGGGAGAGAATGCTTGAGCAGAACAGAAACATCTTTTAGCAAGTCAATTTTTCATTATGATGGGTTTCATTTTCCCCACCCATCACAGTGTGATCTGATTGAACTAATACAAGGTGCATACTGGAGAATCAGCTAGCAAAAACTGGACTGTCCAGACCTATCATTTTGGAACCAGCCATATCTGTAGCCCATGGTACATAATGGTCTCCGTAGACTCCGGATCTTAATGGAGGCTGTTGCAGATCCATACCCTCCTCACAAGACATCAATATACAACCTTCATCTCAGGGCTGCACTGCTAATGTCAGTCAAGCTCGTCATTGCTATTAACTTCCATACCCATATCTTTTTTTAAAATTCATTCATGGGCCATGGGCATCGCAGTCCGGCCAGTATTTATTGCCCACCCCTAGTTGTCCGAGAGCAGTCGAGAGTCAACCACACTGTGGCTCTGGAGTCACATGTAGGTCAGATAAGGACGGCAGGTTTCCTTCCCTACTAGTGAACAAGATTATAGAACTGTAGAACCATAGAATCCCTACAGTGCAGAAAGAGGCCATTCACCCATTGAGTCTGCACTGCCCACAATCCCACCCAAACCCTATCCATATAACCGCATGCATTTACCTTAGCTAGTCCTCCTAACACTAAGGGGCAATTTAGCATGGCTAATCCATTTAAACAGCACATCTTTGGACTGTGGGAGGAATCCAGAGCATCTGGAGGAAACCCATGCACACACAGGGAGAATGTGCAGAATTCACACAGACAGTGACTCAAGCTGGGAATCGTTGCTGTGAAGCAGCAGTGCTAACAACTGTGTCACCCAGATGTGTTTTCCCAATGATTGATTCATGGTGATCAGTAGGTTCTTAATTCCAGATATTTTTAATTGAATTCAAATTCCACCATTTGCAGTGGCAGGATTCAAACCCCTGTCCCTAGGACATTAGCTGGGTTTTTGAATTAATAGTCTAGCAGTAATGCCACTAGACCATCGCTTCCCTTCCTTCCAAGGATTTGTTTGTAATCACAACTAATTTTCTGTCCTGTGATGCATCAACCAAGTTGTTGACTACGGAAAGCACTCATAGCCCCTTCCTAAATCAAGATGGTGTAGCTGCCTAGTTTCACCAAAACCCAAGGGTCATTGATGGTACGATGCAGGTTGCTGGATGCATGTTGTAATCTGCGTTTGCAGAATGGGCTCCTACTCCATCAATATGCAGCTAGTCCCAGGAAAACGCCCAGGAAAACTATCATGCATTTGATAAGGTTCACCATGGAAGGCTTCTGCAGAAAATGCAGATGTATGGGATTGAGGGTAATCTAGGAAATTGGATCAGGAATTGGCTAGCAGATAGGAGACAGAGAGTGGTGGTTGATGGTAAATATTCGTCATGGAGTTCAGTTACGAGTGGTGTGCCCCAGGGATCTGTTTTGGGGCCACTGCTGTTTGTAATTTTTATTAATGATCTGGATGAGGGTATAGTTGGGCGGATTAGTAAATTTGCTGATGACACCAAAGTCGGAGGTGTGGTAGATTGTGAGGAAGGGTGTCATAGTTTGCAGGAAGACTTAGACAGGTTGCAGAGCTGGGCCGAGAGGTGGCGGATGGAGTTTAATGCGGAGAAGTGTGAGGTAATTCACTTTGGTAGGAATAACAGATGTGTCGAGTATAGGGCTAACGGGAGGACTCTGAATAGTGTGGATGAACAGAGGGATCTAGGTGTATGTGTACATAGATCCCTGAAAGTAGGGAATCAAGTAGATAAGGTTGTTAAGAAGGCATACGGTGTCTTGGCGTTTATTGGTAGGGGGATTGAATTTAGGAGTCGCAGCGTCATGTTGCAACTGTACACAACTCTGGTGCGGCCGCACTTGGAGTATTGTGTGCAGTTCTGGTCCCCACATTATAGGAAGGATGTGGAGGCTTTGGAGAGGGTGCAGAGGAGGTTTACCAGGATGTTGCCTGGTATGGAGGGGAGGTCCTATGAGGAGAGACTGAGGGATTTGGGGTTGTTTTCGCTAGAAAGAAGGCAGCTAAGAGGGGATCTTATTGAAACACATAAGATGATTAGAGGTTTAGATAGGGTGGATAGTGATAGCCTTTTTCCTCAGATGGAGAAAGCTAGCACGAGGGGGCATGGCTTTAAATTAAGGGGAGGTAGTTATAGGACGGATGTCAGGGGTAGGTTCTTTACCCAGAGGGTGGTGAGGGATTGGAATGCCCTGCCTGCTGCAGTTGTAAATGCGCCTAGTTTGGGGGCGTTTAAGAGATCCGTGGATAGGTTTATGGACGAAAAGGGATTGGTTTAGATTAGTGGGTCATTGTTTTTTAACTGGTCGGCGCAACATCATGGGCCGAAGGGCCTGTTCTGCGCTGTAATGTTCTATGTTCTATGTTCTATGTCTATGAAGCTTTTATTCTAAGGTCATTGCCTACGGTAATTGACATTACAAAAAAAATTAAAAACAAACTGGAAGAATAACTCCTCAAAAACAAAGGTTGGCCTCATCAACTTTCACTGCGGATACCCTGGGCTAGCTATGGACAGAAGAAAAATGCATTTGCAGTGAGGCTCATACAATTGTAAAATTTGTAACCCCTATGCCGAGGACATTCGATGCAGGCTCCTGCTGCCTCAGCACGTTAGTGATAGTTTGCAGTTTCAATAACCTCTCCAAGATCATACTTGTTTGCATGTATAGATGTCTCCCTCACGTCATCCTAACACAAGAGGTCTAGTCATGGAGGATGAATAGGAAACCACCATCAATCAAAGATATATGCTGACCAATTGGACATGGCTGCATAAATGCCAATGAAAATATATTAATGTGCATTTATATCACACTTTCAATGTTGTAAAATGTTCCAAGCTTGTCACAGGTCCGTTATCAACCAAAATTTGACACTTAGAGTAAACATTAGGACAAAACCAAATTATTGCAGATGCTAGAACCTGAAACAAAAACTAAAGGTGCTGGAAAGCTCAGCAGGTCTGATAGTTTCTCTGGAGAGAGAACAGAGTTAATTGCTGGAATTTTACTGCCTCACTTGCCCGAGGGTCATAAGATCCCGTCCGAGGCCAACAGAGAATGCCATCCTGGGACATTTTAATGTTTCAAGTCTGGGCGACTCTTTGTTTGGATGGCACAGTGAGACAGTGGTTAGCGCTGCTGCCTCACAGCTCCAGGGATTCAAGTGTCTGCATGGGTTTCCTTCAGATGCTCCGATTTCTTCCCTCAGTCCAAAGATGTGCAGATTAGGTAGATTGGCCATGCTAAATTGCTCTTCAGTGTTCAAAGATGGTAAAGTAAGGCGGATTAGCCATAGTAAATGCGTGGGGTTACTTACGGGGATGGGGTGGGCCTGGGTATGAAGCTCTGTTGGAGAGTCAGTGCAGGCATAATGGGCCGAATGGCCTCCTTCTGCAACGTAGGGATGTTATGATTATCCTGATCTTTCTGTGGATTAAAGTTTGAGGTAAATAAGAATGCTTACATAACAAGAAAAGCTTCATTATTGACAACCTTTTTCAACTGGAAAAAAAGAACAATTGAACAAGTCATTGAGACGCACAGCTCAAGAACTCAGAATGATGTAACTTGTCACAAAGAAACATGAGAGGCTCCTGGCGACCCATCTGGCACCAAATCGCAAATCAGAAGAGCAGATAAATCAATGAGATACTCTGGCAAAGATATATTCTGAGTTTATTTGTTTGATACAGTAACTACCAAGACAATTTAAAAATGCTGATGAGGCTCCTACAGCCTTTATTTATTCATGAAGCCTATTGTCCTTGACCATGCATTTGTATACAAGACTTGAGAGGGTGAGAGAGTGCTTAGGCTGTAGCAAATGGAGCAAATTGCACCTTTTTCCACTTAATAAATGTGGTATAACACACTATCTACCCAAAATAACAATTGCATCCAAAACCCATTTCAACTTTGGGAAATAAAGCAAACATACCTACAAATGTATGCATTGAAAGAGGAATGAAAGTGCAACCCACAATGCATGGACACAATAGCCAGTGGAGAAAACAATCGTCTTGTTTCCCATGAGAAATTTCCGAGCAAAACTGCATAGTTTCTAGGACCTATTTTCAAGTTTTGGTAGAATTTCTCTTCATTTCTTCAGATTATAAAAGACACCCAGCAGCTTGCATGAAATGGGGAGGTGGTGGCATCGTGGTACTGTCATTGAACTCGTAATCCAGAGATCCAGGGTAATGCTTTGGGGATCCGGTTTCGAATCCCATCACGGCAGATGGTGAAATTTGAATTCAGTAACAAAAAAGCTGGCATTAAAAGTCTGACAGTGAGTGTGAAGCCATGGTCGATTGTTGTAAAAAATCAATCTGTTCCTTTAGAGAAGGAAATCTGCCATCTTTAACCAGTCTGGCCTACATGGGACTCCTGGTTCACAGCAATGTGGTAAACTCTTAAAATGACCTCAGAATGGACAACAAATGCTGGCCTGGCCAGCAAGGCCCTCGTCCCATGAATCATAAAATCATCGAATCCCCACAGTGCAAAAGGAGGCCATTTAGCTCATCTGCACCAACCACAAACCCACCCAGGTTCTATTTCTGTACCCCCACATATTTACCCTACTAATCCCCCTAACACTAGAGTCAATTTAACATGGCCAATCAACCTAACCTGCACATTTTTGGACTGTGAGAGGAAACCAGAGCACCTGGAGGAAACCCATGCAGACTTGAGGAGAATGTGCAAACTACACACAGACAGTGACTCGAGGTCTGGGTCCCTGGCGCTGGGAGGCAGCAATGGTAACCATTGTGCCACTGTGCTGCCCAATGAATGTATTAAAAAAAAGCTGAGTTTTTCTGATCTGAAAATCCCACACAAGGTCAATAGACCTTTGCAGGGTCACGTCCTGCCTGGTCTGATTCCCAAGGTGAGCAGGAAGAGAAACTTTCCATCCAACAACTTTGGCTAATCTCGTGCTTTGAACAATCTGACATAAACGTTGAAGATACTCACATCTAAGCCTTTCATAAGCATTACTGAGCCAACAGAAGCCAGTGGTGCAGCTGCATAGATAATTATTGGGACCCAATTGTTGACTGTCAAACATTGAGATCCTTTGACAGATTTGTGATGGTGTATGGTATCCAGAAAACCAGCAACGCCTACTTCAAGCTGCAATGCAATTTTTATCTCCTGTCAACTTCAAAGCAATCCACTCGAGCAGAGACACTTTGAAATTATTGAGTTTTGCCAGTCTGACGACCGAAATGCGTTCCCTTACCTAACTTAATAAAAATTGGAAAATGATAACCTGACAGATTCAGAGAATAATGGAATGGAAGTTCACGTAGTGTAAACACAGTGCGCAACGAAGTTCTCATACCTTGTTAAGCAACAACACCGTCAACTGCGAAAGGCTGTCAAAAGATAGTGTCAAAAAAGATAATAAATATGCCAAAATGCCAAGAGCATCAGAGAAACAGGTGAACATTGCAACGAGGAAATAATATCTCACAGTCAAGTATATAACCAAAGCATTTAAGTGCCAGATTGAGGATGACAGAACCTCAATTTAAGAATTTGCTGCTAAGTAAGTATTGTATGTTGTCTGGTACAGTTGTAAGTAAATGCCAGCATAGCAGGTTTGCAGTCTTCTCTAATATGAATGGCAGCAATATTTAGTAAAATTTTGCAACTACATGGATGTGATATTTTGTGTCAAAATTAATACACAACATTGTCTTCTACAACACAATATTCAAAGTTGGTACTGGCCTGATAGTAACTGTTACAATCACAGCTGATATCACTTACTGGACAAGTTAAATCCCAGAGTGGAACCCAGCTTGATAGATACTAACTTTAATTTTGTTTAGGTTCATGGAAGTCATATACTGAACAGTTAGAGGATGATCTTTTAAAAAGTATAATGCATTTATTGAGAAAAGATGAACTATAGTCATACATTATTCCTTCACCCAACTATACCTCTACAGATGAGATTCATAAGGACAACACAAATTACAAAATCTGTCTTGCATTCTAGTGCTCTCAGTAAGTACACAGTCCATGGAAATTAATTGGCAATATGTGGCCAGACATCTCGCACTCTGAAACTAAGTGGCATGTGCTACCCAAAGCAGCTTCAATGGATTTCTCAGCAATTATCCTAGATGCTTGCACACTGGTCACTCCACTCTCCTTAAACTTGCCTTGGAATCTCCTCTCAAACAACACTTTCTCTTGGATGTCTTTATCAAGGATCCACCTCCAGGGTTTCAACCTCTCTTTCTGATATTCTTCTGCCCTAGAACCACATGCATTCAAGCTCCACATTCCTCACACTCTCTCAGATGCACCTGACAGCGCAGTCTTTAACTGGGAGCCCCTTGGCTCCTCACTCTCAACTTTATTGAGCTGAACCATTTTTCAGATTCCTGTTCTTTGTTCCTTGACTTCACAGTCATCCTGGAACTTTTCTCCCATTCCTTGGTTTCTGGGACTTTAGTCTGGGATCTACTTTCTGCAATCTCCCTTCATGTCTTGTCTATTCCAACAGTTTCTGGGAAAAGCTCCTTATTTCTAGGCTACCTTATTCCAACTGCCTCAGGCTGCTTCCTGTTCCCACGTAGCTGTTTCATTACCAGGCAACAACCCAATTTTTTATGCTCTGCATTTGCTTTTGAGTTGTAAACTTAATTTATAAAGCATGCATCTAAACAATCCCACAGACTTACAGGCACTTCAAAAATGAAAACAAAACTTAAAGCTGTAGGTTATTCCCAACACACACAGGTACAAATGTAACATCCATATGTCTATTTCCTAAAGCTAGTGCAGTTTGATCTTCTAAGATATCTAAAGAGTAGTGACATTGTATAACATTTCAGGTGTCACAAGATATATGTCAGTTGACCAGAAATGTAATTGGAGTAACCACATACATACTGTGGCTACAAGAACAGGATACAGGTTAGTAATTCTGAAGGAGATAGTTCACTTTCTGACTCCTCAAAGTCTATCCACAAGGTACAAGGCAGGGGTCTGATGGAATCCTCCCAAATCTGCTGGGTGAGTTAGGGTTAGGTTTAGGGTTAGGGTTAGCTCCACCAATAGTCAAGAAGCTCAACACCAAATGAGCAGAGCAGCCCACCCGATTGGCACCCCATCCACCACCTTAAACATTCATTCCCTCTACCATCAGCACACAGTGGAGGCAGTATGTACCATCTTCAAGATGCATTGCAGCAGTTTGCCAAGCTTTTTTTGACAGCATCTTCAAAACCCAGGATCTCTACCACCTCGAAAGACAAGGGCAGTGGACGCATGGGAACATTATATGTTAAGTTTATCTCCATTCCACACATCATCCTGATTTGGAATTATATCATTGTTCCTTCACTGGGTCAGAAACCTGACCCACCTCCTTAACATGACTGTAAGGCCACATTCGGAATACTGTGTACAGTTTTGGTCACCCTATTATAGAAAGGATATTATTAAACCAGAAAGAGTGCAGAAAAGATTTACTAGGATGCTACCGGGACTTCATACTTTAAGTATAAGGAGAGGCTGGATAGACTGGGACGTTTTCCCTGGAGCATAGGAGGCTTAGGGGTGATCTTATAGAGGTCTATAAAATAATGAGGGACATAGATAAGGTAGATAGTCAACATTTTTTTCTCAAAGGTAGGGGAATCTAAAGCTCTAAAGAGGGCATAGGTTTAAGGTGAGAGGAGAGATACAAAAGGGTCTAGAGAGGCATTTTTTTCATTCAGAGAGTGGTGAGGTCTGGAATGAACTGCCAGAGGCAGTAGTAGAGGCGAGTACAATTTTTTCTTTTAAAAAGCATTTAGACAGTTATGTGGGTAGGATGGATAAAGCAGGATATAGGCTAAGTGCAGGCAATTGGGCTAGTTTAGGGGTAAAAACTGGGGTGGCATGGGTCAAAGAGCCTGTTTCCATGCTGCAAACCTCCATGATTCTACGATTCTAAGAGTTTCTACAGCACATGGATTGCAGCAGTTTGGGAACATGGTTGTCTCACTACTATCTGAGTAGTAAATGACCAACTTGTGGACTCAGTTATTGGAAAGCATGATTGAGAAATAAAATCCAGCCAATGATTGTACTTAATTGAATGATTTGAGATTAATATGGAGCCAGAGTTTTGTCCAGCTCAATATCAAAGATATGAAAGCCACCATGTTTAGCTTACACAGAACTTTCTCACATCAAGATCCAATCCCAGCTACCCTGCCTTCTTTGTTATCTCTCACCACCCACCCACCACCCACAGTCCCCTAGCCAGCATCTCAATTTGAGCTAAAGCTGTAACTGCATTCTGTTCAAACCTAAACTGAGCTAACCACACTACCATTCTTCCCGTCCATCACCAATAATCATTATTTCCATCAACAGAACATGTCATTAGAATGATTTAGACTCAATAGTGGAGGAAAAGTTATAACTACTTGCACCATTCATAACACAAAAGAAATAAAGTAAAATTCGGAATTGCTTCCCAAATGATTTCTGCTTGTCAGAATATTTTCCAAATGTATCTCAAGCTATACAAAGCACTGATTATTCAAAGCAAAACTGACCCGGTGACCCATTTTCTGTGGATAATAATTACATTCAGTGCTAAATTCTATTGATCTTTAACTTAGCCAATACATTTTTGTTTCCAGCAGTCATCTTTGTGTTTATTGAATTGTAAATGTAATGTAATGGACACTGGGAATGGAAATGTTTATTTGGTGAATGGATCGTCGACTGAAATTCCATTAGTAAAGATGGGAAAGATAAAGGATTTGAAATTACTCATTGTTCACTGAGAATATCCAACTAATGTGAAATGATTATTAAGGCCACTTAAATCATGAATTGAAAAAAAAATTCATTGTGTTTGATGGACCACAGAGGTTATATCTGGAATATTGCGTGCAATATTGCTTTCAAGATGAGTGATGCATCGAGTGTCCAGGAGAGGACAAAAGGGATGATCTTGGAACCCTGAACTGTACATTAAGAGAACTGAAGGAATTATAATGGATACAATGTGTTGAAAAACATGAATAATGTAGAAGTAAGTAATTGGTTTAGCTTAGGTTCTGAGTACAGATTGAAGAATCCGAGCACTGAATTAATAAGTCTTAAATAACACTCGGGATGTGCACAGAAATTACAGCAAAGAAATCGGGTTCTAAGCTGAAAGTTCATGTTGCTGTTTATCATCTGTCAAAACAGCATCCTAATTCTATCTGCCTGCCCAGCGTAGACCCCAGTCATAAAATTGGACGTACAAAATCCATGCATCCAGTGCATTCAGGAATATATTGAAGATTGGAGAAGTTACTCTGGGTCACAGGGCTTGCATTATTATACTTATTAAATTGGTTTACATATATCCTGTGCTGAATTTCACATGGTTCACAGCAACTCCCCAGTTCAACCTTACAAAGTGGACAGACTATTATATATTTTGTCTCCATTAGCTTGAGAACTGCTTTCATTAATTTGTACACCTGCACCATCAGAATTAGCCCTATCCTATCTAATATGGCAACAATAACCGAATACACATGGTCTAATACACAGAAACACTATATTCAGGAGCAGGAGTAGGCCATTTGGCCTGTTGTGTCTGCTTCAATAACAGCCATTTGACGAGATCACCAGTGATCTGTTTATGGTGACAGCTCCACTTTCCTGCCTGCCACCGACCCCCAACAATAACCCTTGACTCCCCCAGACTCATCAAAAATCTAACTCAGCCTTGAATACATTCAATCATTCATCCTCCACTGCTCTCCGGGAAGGAAATTCCACAGGCTAATGATATTCTGAGGAGAAAAAAATCCTTACCTCAGTCTAAAATGGGAGATCTCTAAATTTTAAAATATGACTCTTGCTTCTCGTCTCCTCACAAGAGGAAATATCCTCCGTGGCCTGGGGCTCAGCAACTGGATCCTGAACTTCCTAACCCACAGACCGCAATCAGTAAGGAAAGGCAACAACACCTCCTCCACGATCATCCTCAACACCAGTGCCCCACAAGTTAATCTCACATTAAGTTAATCTTTCTCTACACCCTAGCTATGACTGTAACACTGCATCCTGCACTGTCTCCTTTCCTTCTCTATGAATGATACGCTTTGTCTGAATTGCGCATTCCGTTTTGTATTGATTACATATTTACAAGCACTATAAGCAATATTGAGTGGCACAGTGGTTAGTACTGCTGCCTTACTGCGTCAGGGACCCAGATTCCATTCCAGCCTCGGTGTCCATCTCTATGCAGTTTGCACATTTTCCCCGTGTCTACATGGGTTTTAACTCGGTGCTCTGGTTTCCTCCCACCACCCAAAGACTAGGTGGATTGGTCATCATAAATTATCACTTAGTTTGTCTGTGTGCATGAGTGTGGCTATACTGAATGTGGTGTGGCATCCCTTAAACTATGAACCCCTGGTGACAGATTATCGACCTGGACTAGGAATTATTAGCTACTAAAACAGACAAAAGTCTAACCTATGCAGCATCTAGGTAGGGGAAGGATTCAGAGAGAGAGAGATACATAGTATTGATACAAATGAGGAAAGCCACTTGGACAACCTTAATTTATCCATTAATCCAGAAAGGATCTTCATTCCATCACAGAATCCAACTGTTTCTGAAATGGTTCCTGGATTTTTTGCCTCCATTACCCCACAATGACAGTGAGTTTTATTAAGGTTTTGATTTTATGCCTTTCTTGTCAATCATCACCTCGCTTTAAGAATTTAAAAGCTAAACTACAATCTTGTACCAGGCTTAATCCCAATAAATTGTTGTACAATTTGTTATCTTGGTCACTCTAATGAGTGTAATGTCCAATTTTAATCTGACCCCCTTTATAGAGAGGGCCACTTTGGGTTGGGGGGGAGGTGGGGTGGGGGGGGGGGGGCGGAGGGCGTTGGGGGTGTTGGGGGAGGGGCAGCAATAATTATCTCCCAGAACTCCAACATCTGACCAAGACAGTCAAGCTTTTTTGCACTATACTCAGTAGGTGATCACCAATAATAAGCCCACAGTTGCATTGGAGGCAGATCCCCTACTTAAATGATATATTTTTCTATTAATTCTAATTGCTCCAGTGGTGCTCGCAGTGCACTTGTGATCAACAGTGGGTGCAATTACAGCAAAATTGCTGGGATCATTGTTCAGGAATCTTCAGGCCATGTTTGTGACACTTATTCCCACAATAAGTCTAAATTTTGAAAGCAAGCCAAGTGATGCCCAACACAAACTGGAGAAGCAGCTCCTCATCTTCTGATCAGGCACTTTGCAGTCCTCGGGACTCCACACTTGAGTTCATCAACTTTTCCATTCCATTTTGATTCTTTTTTTTAATCCAGGCATTCTTTTCTATCAATGCAAGGCCTCCCCACCCCGCCCCACCATCACTCCCCCTCTGCCTCCCACAATCCCATCTGCCACTTGTATTTTAAGTTTTGCTTTCACTGAACACTGATCTTTGTTCCGTTCACACATTCTGCTACCTTTCCTTTATGCTATTAACACTTTCTCTGCCTTGTGCCTCAGACACCTTTGTTACAACCTTTTCCAGCTCCCACCAGGGTGGCACAGTGGTTAGCACTGCTGTCTCACAGTACCAGGGACCCAGGTTCAATTCCAGCCTTGGGTGACTATCTGTGTGGCGTTTGTACTTTCTCTCTGTGTCTGTGTGGATTTCCCCCGGGTGCTCCGGCTTCCTCCCATAGTCCAAAAGATGTGCTGGTTAGGTTGATTGGCCATGCTAAATTGACCCCAGTGTCAGGCGATTAGCAGGGTAAATATATGGGGTTACAGGAGTAGGGCCTGGATGGGATTGTTGTTGGTGCGAACTCAATGGGCCAAATGGCCTCCTTCTACACTGTAGGGATTCTATGATTCTACCACTTTGCATGGGGAGGTTTGTTGACCTTGGGCGGGATTTTGTGGTTTTGGGTCAAGCGAGGCTTTAAAATCCTGCCCATTAGGTGCAATTAAATATCATAATGGCAATAATAATGGAGTGATCCGCACTGGTCCCTGGGGAGCACGCCGTCCCGTAATCCTCCCACAGTCTGTCACTCTTTTGGAGCGTTGGGAATTTTACGCAAGGACAGTGGGGGGGAGGGCTAAACATGTTGGTCAGCCCAGGTTCTGAGCACTCGGGGGCCATTTCGCAAGGGCTCCCCCAATCTCAGAGTGAGATGGAAGACTCCCTCCCTTCCCCTATCGACATTGCCATTCATCAGCCCACTGGCCCAATTGATCAAGATCCCATTGCAATTGGAGATAGCTTTCTTCACTGTCCACTATGCCACCAACCTTAGTGTCACCTGCAAACTTACTAACCATGTCTCCTATATTCTCATCCAAATCGTTAATATAAATGACAAATAACAGTGGACCCAACACCGATCCCTGAGGCACACCACTGATCACAGGCTTCCAGTTTGAGAAACAACCCACTATACAACCACCCTCCGGCTTCTATCATCAAGCCAATTTTGTATCCATTTGGCTACTTCATCCTGAATCCCGTGCGTTTTAATCTTATGCAACAACCTACCACGTGGTAGCTTGTCAAAGGTCTTGCTAAAGTAGACAACATCTACTGCACTGTCCTCATCTACCTTCTTGGTTACCTCTTCAAAAAACTCAATTAAATTGGTTAGATACGATTTTTCCACTCAAAAAGCCATCCTGACTGTCCCTAATCAATCTTTGTGTCTCTAAATGCCTGTAGATCCTGTCTCTCAGAATATTTTCTAACAATTTACCCATTACAGATGTGAGGCTCACTGGCCTGTAGTTCCCAGGCTTTACCCTGCAGCCATTTTAAACAAAGGCACAATATTTGCCACCCTCCAATATTCAGCCATCTCACCTGTGGCTGTTGATGATTCAAATATCCCAGCGAGGGAACCTGCAATTTCTTCCCTAGCCTCCGACAATGTGCTGGGATATACCTCATCAGTCCAGGGGATTTATCTATATTGTTGCGCTTTAAGACTTCCAACATCTCCTTCTCTGTAAAATGTACACTCCTCAAGACATCACTATTTATTTCCCCAAATTCCCTAACATCCATGCTTTTCTCAATAATAAACACTGATGAGAAATATTCATTTAGGATGTCACCCATATCTTGTGGATCCATACATATATGACCTTGTTGACCCTTAAAAGGCCCTATTCTCTACCCAGTTACTCTTTTGCCCTTTATGTATTTGTAGAATCTCTTTGGATTCTCGTTTGCCTTATCTGCCAAAGCAATCTCATGTACTCTTTTTGTCATCCTGATTTCTCTCTTAATTCTACTTCTACACCTTCTATACTCTTCAAGGGATCCACTTGATCCCAGCTGCCTATGTATGTCATGTGCCTCCTTCTTCTTCTTGACCAGGGCCTCAATATGGTAAGGAATAATCAGTGCTGAAACTGTTCAGTGACTAAGCAGAAAAAAGCTCTTGCTTTCTTGACCAATAAGTTATGGAATAAATCGGAGAGAATGGGTTTGGAGGCTTTTTGCCACTTCAAAGAAAGTACTTGTTATGATTCCACCTTCAATCCCTTTTTAAATATTTTTCATGGAACTATACTGCTTAAGCAACACAAAATGTTTTCTGATGCTTTCAGTTTATTATATTGGGGATACATTATATGTATTTTTGCTGTATCCCCTAACACCACACTTGGAACAGAAAGTCGGTGCCTCTGATGTCATCATTGTGTGCCTGGATCAGAAAGTTGGCACCCTAGGCCAATGTGCGTTGCTGCTGATGTCATTGCTGTAGGCCCAATGAAATGTCTGCCACCCTCTAGCTCACCTCACTTGCTGACTGACTCACCACTTTGTTGGCTACCTTGCTCCAAATCTTGGGCCTGTTGGCTCACTGCCCTGCTGCTACCTGTAGAAAGCAAGGGTACAGGACAGCAAGTGAGAGGGAGGCAATGAAGAGTCAGAGGTGGGGCAGGCACTGAGGCAGCCAGCAGAGTGGTGAGCAAATCACAACCCCAAGATTTTTAGTTGATATTTTGAACTTCAATATTCCATGCAATATACAATCCTTAACCATGGCAAAAAAAGCCAAATTTTATTGATGTTGTGTTTGTTTCCATTTCTCAGTATTACGGAAGACCGTATTCTTCATAGAATCCCAACATTGCAGAAGGAGGCCATTTGGCCCATTGAGTCCACACCGACCACAATTTCACCCAGGCCCTGTTTTCAGAACCTTGCATATTTACACTGCTAATCCCCCTGGCACTAGGGGCAACTTAGCACAGCCAATCAACCTAACCTGTACATCTTTGGACAGTGGGAGGAAATTGGTGTACCCAGAGGAAACCCATGGAGACAAGGGGAGAATGTGCAAACTGCACACAGACTGTGACCCAAGACTAGAACTGACATGGGTGAGGCAGCAATGTTAATCACTGTGCCACCATGCCGACCCCAATATATCAGCCAGGATGGCGCAGGGATAGTTAATTCCATTTGGCCATTGTGGGATCGAACTAACAACCTTAGTATTATTAACACCGTGCTCTATCCCCTTGGGCTAACTAGCCACCAACTATTCTTTGATGCAGCATTGCAGGCACCATGATTGCACCTCCAGTGAATACATTTCTGCATTTGCAGCAGCAACAAATGCAGCCAATTTTCTTTTTTCCTTTGCTCTCTCTGTAGATTATTCCCCAAGTGAAACTACATTAGATGCTACCTGCCAAATTCTCATGATATTCTAAAGCAGCTAACATCAATCAAAATATAAGGACGTGTATTTTTTGTTGGATGCTTCGTCCCCATGGTATCCATTTAGTTTTAAGCAGACTCTCTTTGGAATAGGCATCCATTTAAATCATGGTTACCAGGCATGTGACTTCTACTAAACTATGCCAATGATCATGCTTGAGTTCATGTTCAAGTAGGTCAAGCACAAACATGCCTATAGATAATGCTTTATGCCAATGTGAAATGAAAATTGCTTTTACGCTTCGTAACAGCAGAGAGATTCTAGGTCATGGATTAGTTTTTTGACCTGTAAGCGTACAGCCAGAGCAACTTCGCAAATTTCCCTGCGATCACTAAAATGGGCCTGATAAATGACTTTTCAAAAAGATGCAAGGCAAGATTCTCCGGCCTCCCAACCACGTGTTTCCTACCCGCAAGAGGTGGCACGTTGTTTGCTAGCGGCAGGATTCCTTGGACCCACCACTGTCAATGGGAATTCCCATTGGTGTCACTCGACCAAGGGCGAAACCCATGGGTGGTGGTCCACTGCCTTGGGAATGGAGAATCCCGCCGGCATGGACTGCCAGAGGATTCCGGCCAAACTATTTCATCGCTCGTGAAACTTGCAAGTTTTGCAGTGGAATCAGTTGCAACGATTTCCTTTGACATTTGTATGGAATAAATACTTAACTGGTGGTCATGACAATCTGACAGCCAAAATGATCTTCTGTGGCCTGAGTTCTGTACAGTATTAAGTAACATAAATTTCAAGCACTTTTAGATCCTCAACTGTCTAGCTGTATTTTGCAAATATTTTATCCCTGTATCTTTGGGACTCAGAATGTGGTTTTCTTCATTTAAATGCAATGTATATTCTTAACTTTGCTTTGACTGAGCCGCTTTGATTTATGTTTTTAATAAGTCCCATCAGTTGAGCTTTACCAAAAGAACCATTACAGCAATGACAAATATGGGGGAGGCACCACAAAATGTAGCTTCGCAAAATCCAATTACACTTCAGCGTTCTTGCAGTCCCTCATTTTAAGAAGATTACTTTTATTTTGAAACCAGTTTTGTTCCCCCTAAATTTAAACTTCACAGGTAGATGGAAAGGATGATGTTACTGAGATACTCAGATACTGTCTGACACAATCGATCTCATTCAAGTTTAGATTATGTGCATTTGGTCGCCCCCTTTTTATTTGTTGTTCATAATGCACACTGGATAGTTTCCATTAGTTTATAATTATGTTAGTTGTAAGCTTTTGGAATTCGAGGAGACTCCAGCAAACAGCGGAGGCTGGGTCACTGAATATACTCAAGCCTGAGTTAGACGGATTTTTGATTGAAAAGGGATTCAAGGGTTATGGGGGTCAGGCGGGAAAGTGGAGTTAAGGCCTCAATAGGATGAGTCAGGATTTTACTGAAAGGTGGAGCAGACTCGAGGGGCCAAATGGCCTACTCTTACCCCTATTTCTTGTGTTTTATAATTTGTGGTTGTATTTTTGCATGCCTACCCAATTGGCAGAGAAAAATAGTGTGCAGGTTAGGTGGATTGATCATGCTAAATTGCCCCTTAGTGACAGGGGGTAAATTTTGTCAGTTACAGGAATAGGGCCAGGATGGAGTTGTTGTCAGTGCAAATGGCCTCCTGCGCTGTAAGGATTCTATGATTCTACTGTCTTGTCCGCTGATTGAAAGCACCACCATCTCACGTAAAGGGATGATCAAACACTAAGAGGTATTTGAAAGGAAGTTGGTGATGAGTCGAATCAGATTAGTTTAACACAGATGATTGCTATAACACAAGGAGCAGACTATCATAGGATTGCCTCTCGAGGATAAGATCCCTTTTCCTCAATCAGCTAGATTTTTTGGGGTGATTCCAAGGGCAAGTTTCAAAAAGATGACTCATCACCCATTTCATTGCCCATGTCTGACTCATATGTCAGAGATTCATATTGATTCCATTGCCTTATTACAATTAGGGAAACATCCTTCCTCTGATTAATAACTTCATCAAAACTATCGCCTTGCAGCAACAGTGCACAGGAAATACTGTTGACTTGGATTCCTCCCAATATCTTTCAGAAGATTCAAGTGAGATGCCAAAATGACTTCATCAGTGTGGGTTACCCAGCATTTTGTTCCCAACATTTTATAGTTAGTGGTTGGCATCTGAAACAAACTTTCTGAGAAAGTGGCAGAGTTCGGGTTGATCGAGGTATTCAAAATGGGATTGAATTTCCATTTGAAAAGAACGAATGTGCAAGGTTACGGGGATAAGGCAAGGGGAGTGAGACTAGGTAGAGTGCTCTTTTGGAGAGCCAGTGCAGGAGCAATGGGCCAAAAGGCCTCCTTCTACACTGTAAAGATTCCGCGATTTAATTGCTCCAAATGAGCAGCCAATCCCCTCTCCAATGGTGCTCCAAAAGAGAGGGTGCTTCAAGATAGAGCTGCTGCTTCTTTGGAGCTGAAGGGTCTCTTATTGGACCATTCTGGCTTGACAGTCTGCCCACTGTGCTTAATTGGATGGAGTGTGGACCCTTTGACTACTAGTTGGCCAACCCCATTAAAAAACCCATGTCAACTTACTGCTCCAGACATGGGGTTGAGTCAGAATTGACACTTGATCCTGCCTTTGGAATCCCACACAAAATAAAAAAGCCGTCCTATTATCAAGTGACGGAATGAGGCTCTACACTTGTAAAAAAAATTTCAGGACCAGAAATATTAATCATCAGTAATTATTACTTGCTGCACAATTAGAAATTCATTCATTCTCAAGGTACTATCTCTAACATTTTCAGCCCTCAGTTCTCAGAGAGCTCATGGTTAACTACAACAAACATTTGATAAGTATTGCCGTGTCTTCGAAAATTCTGGAAGAGCACACTGTACAAGAAGTATTGGGTTCTCTGGGGATGTCCACATTCAGGGAAAAGACTCGTAGCCAACTGTTGCAACTGGCACTTAATCAGTTGAGTAATGACTGTATTCCCCAACCTCTTTGCCTCCATCTATTTCCAATCTCCAACCCTGATGCATGTGTTGGAGATTGCACATGCATCTCCATGTCCTAAAATTAAGTCTGCTATTGCTCTCTTAATTGTAGGGATGGGTACACTTTAACACAAGTGCTGTGACTATTAGACTGTTGAAATAAAACTGTCCAAAGATGTGCGGGTTAGGTGGATTGCCCATGCTAAACTGCCCCTTAGTGTCAGGGATTAGTACAATAAGTACCAAGGGTTACAGGGATAGGGCCTGGGTGGGATTGTTGTCAGTGTAGATTCAATGGCTTCCTTCTGTAGGGATTCTATGCTGCAATGTTTCTAACTGACCTTCAAATTATAGTTGTTTCACTAAACCTAACTGAAGGAGTTGTCAGTGCCAACTGATTCATATATTTTAGAGAATTTTAATCAGTTGATAACAAGTGCAAGAAAAACTCTTAGCTCTGCACAGGAATTCTGTCAGAGAAGGAGATTGACTGGTATGAAATCAAAGACAGACTTATAATTAGAAGTTTCACTTTGTGGGATAGCATTTATATGCGACAAGAGTGAAAATATCCTAAGGGTAACAAACTTGGGGAATTCTAAAAGTCAGCAGAAAAAATAATTTTGTAGTTAGGAGACCTATTTACAAAGGGATGACTTATTTAAATTTGTCTTACATGGTGTTACATTTTAAATTTAGTATAATTATGTAATGCGCAATTGTACAGATTCTCCCATGGAATGTATGCAATAATATCTAAAAATTTACAGTATTTGGATTTGCAAAGGCCAATGAGACAGAGTTCAGAAATGAAACACATTTGGATCCCAAGCCAACCATCATAGTAAGGTGTTATATTTAGGTATATCCTTAAATACTATTAAATGTGCTGTGAAAGTAATACAATTGTTATGTTTGGTATTCACCTTAGAAGAGCCTTATTGCTTTGAGAAGTAAATTATCAGGAAGAATCCTTCTTCTATCAGTATGTACACCAATTAGTTTGCAGTCCATGCTTGCACCAGGCAGATGTCCAGTGGCTATCCTCATCAGTCTGCCTAACAACTCTCTAGGCAAAAAGCACCAGAATGTAATTGTGAGACTTAAAGCCAGATTTTATAGTCCCAATTGGGACCAAATGGAGGTGAGACCTGGATAAAATGGGTTGCCAAATGGCATGCCTGAAAATCCTGATTTTGTTTTCATTCTCCACTGTATTTACAAGGGTGGAAGAGGGAGAGGGCTCCTGAATCTGCTGTTCCATGTAATTTAAAAGGTAAGCTTGCTAATTTTCATGAGGCAGTCTGACTTTAGCAATGGTTGGGTTTTACACCTGCCTCATGTAGATGGGAACCGTGGATTGGAAGTGGGAAGAGGTTAAGCAGTAAACAAAACGGTTTTGCCTCCTTTAGCCTGAAACACTGTAGCATGAGTTGTACCTGTATTCATTCAGGTGAGTCATGACAGTGCTGTGATAGAAAGATGTAACCACCCATTAAATAACACGTTTGCTAGGTTGTAACTGCAAATCGGCAAGCTGTCAAATAAAATATTAAGAATGGTTTCTGAAGGTATTCGTATATGAAGGAAGAAGTTACATTGAGGTCTTCTCGGCTAGCACATTCTGAGCCATGACTCAATGATGATTTCTGAGTCAGATAATTGTCAGCTTAAGGCCCACTCCAGAGACCTGAGCACAAGATTAAGTCTGAGACTCAAGTGCCAATGCAAGTGTAGTCATTGTACTACACTTCAAATGTAATTCACTGGCTGTAAAGCATTTTGGGACATTCTGGGTTTCTATTATTTATTTTAACTTCTGGTCACTCATAGTGTTGAGGCTGAGAGAGAATCTTTGATGGGAATATCATAGAATCATAGAATCCTACAGTGCAGAAGAAGATCATTTGGCCCATCGAGTCTGCACCACCACAATCCTTACCCCCATAACCACATGAATTTATCCTAGCTAGTCCCCTGACACTAAGGGGCAATTTAGTATGGCCAATCCACAATCTTTGGATTGTGGAGGAAACCAGAGCACCCGGAGGAAACCCATGCAGACATGCGGAGAATGTGCAAATTCCACACAGACAGTGACCCAAACTGTGAATCGAACCTGGGGTCCTGGTGCTGTGAGGCAGCAGTGCTAACCACTGTGCCACCGTGCATCCCATATATGAAACTCATAATGGTCGTGGGAAATCATGAATAGATCTCCCCATAGGCCTCATAAAAAAGAGCTGACATTTCAAGCCCAGATGAACCTTCGTCAAAACTTTGACAAAGGGTCATCTGGACTCGAAACATCAGGTCTTTTCTCTCCTTACAGATACTGTCAGACCTGCTGAGGTTTTCCAGCATTTTTCTCTTTTGGTTTCAGATTCCAACATCAGCAGTGTCATAAAAGGCCTGACCTACCTGGATGCCCCGAATCCAAAATCTTTAATGATTTAGTGGACTTGGTTAAAGTCTATTATGACCCAAAACCCTCCATAATACTCCAGTGATGTTACTTCAACATGGCAAGACAAACACTGGGAAATCTATCATTGTGTTTCTGAGCCGGTAATGAAAATTGGCAGAGCACTTTGAATTCAGGCCATTCCTAAATGACATGTTGCAAGATGGACTGGTCTGTGGAATTAACAATATGACAGGTGAAAAAACATTATTGGCAGGACCTAATTTGGATTTAAAGAAGCCCATTGAGATGGCTCTATCATTGGAAAATGTAGAAAAGAGCTCAGGAACTACAGGGGATGTCAGACAACAGTGTCCTCTGACTAGAAGGAGGAGTGTCATGCAAAGCCACATCATCTGATCCAGTTATGCCTTCAATCCACCCTAGACCAATTGCTAAGCAGTGAAAAAGCCCTCCTGTGGTGCGGTGTTGGTGAAGAAACAAACACTTGAGGGGGGGAGGGACGTCATGGTCGTCACGGGAGATCATTAATAGATCTCCCATGGGCCTTGTATGAGCTCCCCTATGAGATGAGCAGATGCTAGCCCAGTAGTGGGAAGGTGATATTAAAACCAGTTGGCTCCACTCATACGAGCAGTGAAAAGACTTCGGAGCTGACCTATACACTGTAGCCACTGATTTATACTTTGAGCACATTATAAATAAAAGGTGATGGCGATGGAAAACAGGCCTCAGCAAGAATATTACACTTAGCTTTGTAATTCTGGTGAAATTATTGCATTTCTTTCAGCACAACAGTTGCCATACATGTATTATGTTACTGTTCATCATGCTAAAAAATTGCAATATAAAAGAAGGCCATTTGGTCCATCATGCTTCCGCTGGCTTTTTTGAAAGAGCTATCCAATTAGTCCAATTTTTTGGTCTCGCATCAGGATCCTGAAAACTAAGCCATACACTGAATTTTCTTTTGAAAATGATTATTGCATCAGCTAATCACAGGTTTGCTATGATGCCCATCCTATGTCCATGGGAAAAGACCTCCTTACTGTTGTCCACCAGCATTCCCACAGCTGCATCTGAAAACCTCAAAGAGCTGCTGGAACTGACATTACCCACAGACGTCTTCCTGTCGCTCCATCGCTCTCCTCTTTTCAGCATCAAGGGCACTTCCCTTTTAGGTTGTCTCAGACCTTTCAAAACTTGCAGCAACACTCAATTTCTATCTCCTGGCTGTACTGGCAACTCACAATTCCCAAGCACTTGACAACAATACAGAAACTAGGAAGTACCTTTGACCAACTGTACCATTGCACTTGCCCCTCCAAATCTGACCAGCTACTATTTACTCCCATTACTGGATCATTCATTCATTCACTAGTTATGATTTGGACAATTCTGGGCACATATTGCCTTCTATATCTGATGTATAACAGCATTGAACTTTAAGGATACGAAATCTGAAAGGTTTGACAAGGTATATAAAGCATGCTTGTTTTTTTCCTGCCACGAACAAAGTTTATAACAATAAATAAATATAACTTTGATGGCCAGATTCTCCTTGACCGAGTAGTTTTTAGGGTGGCACCGTGGTTAGCAGTACTGCCTCACTATGCCAGGGACCCGGCTTCAATTCTGGCCTCGGGTCACTGTCTGTGTGGAGTTTACACGTTCTCCCAGTGTTTGCGTGGGTTTCCTCTGGTTGCTCCGGTTTCCTCCCACAGTCCAAAGATGCGCAGGTTAGGTTGATTGGTCGCGCTATATTGACTGTCATGTCAGTGAGATTAGCAGGATAAATATGTGGGGTTATGGGAATAGGGCCTGCGTGGGATTGTGGTCGGTGCAGACTTGATGGGCCGAATGGCCTCCTTCTGCACTGTAGGTGTTCTATGATTCTATGAGTGCCAATATCATTCCTAGAAAAATGGTATAAAATACGTTCTCTTTTGATGTGTTTATAATTTCACTGAAATACTGACAAAATCTGTATTACAACACCACTAGTGACAAATGCAAAACGTTCCCACGTAATCAAGGCATAAAACCAAGATGGGATAGCTTGTCTGAATAAATTCCCAATTCTACTGATATTCCTTTGTTAGGGTCACCTCCTTTCAGTTTACATTTCATTGTGGAGCTTCTGAATTTAATCCTTTCTGTTGTATGCACAATCTAAATGTTGCCCTTCGTTAAAAAAAAATCACTCCAAATTTCATTTGGCTTATGTGGGAGTGTGGGTGGGTGTTCTACAATCACTAGCCTTAACTTTGACAAAAGATTACAGAAGCTCCTTTTGCGCATTTGTTTGGGATTTCTGCCAATCGCCTCCAAATGTTATGGCAGTGCGCGATTGCAAAAAGCCCGCTTCCGAAGATATTTCTGATATGATGTTCACTATTTTATTTTTTCTCAATCATCTCATTCTACAATGATTGCAAAGCAAGAGTTTGTTATTGTTTTGTCAATGATGAGTGATCATTAGCATTACAGAAATAGGAGAAAAAGAGCGACATTGACAGCAGAAAAAGAACAACACTGAAAAACTGAGCCAGAAGAAAGGAAATATAGCAAAGGACATGGAACCGTGATGCTTGGGACATATTTAAGGAGAGTGGTTAATCCCAGATGGCACTAAATACAAGCAGACAGCAAGAAAGTAAGCGACATAGTGACATAAGGAATGAGAGCACGGAAGAGAGAGAAAGATTAAAGTCTGATAGAGAGGCAGCAACTGAGAGCAAACAGGGATGTTGAGACCATGGAAGCCAGCCTGAACAGTACCAACATGCCATCCAAATCAGAAAAGGATGTAAAAATTGTACTTGTGTTATCGGACATCAGAGTAAAGCCTGTAATCCAGGCCGCGACATAGCATTAAGGAGAGGATTTTGTAGAATTTTCTAAAGTAACTTGCAATGGTGCATGAATGCATCAGGTAATTTGTATTACAATATAATTAAAAGTTTGGACTATTGTGGCATTGTCAGTATTTGCAGATCACATTCTAGTAAATCACGTGATTCTTGATCAATAGGTTTTCAGAGATACCAGAAGCTGCAGAGAAATATACTGAGACGCTGTAGCTTTGTACAATAAAGACAAGTGCAATTCATTCATCTTCCCATTTCTTTGCCCGATTTGTAGTTTACTTGGTTAGTTTAAATTATATATGCATCACATATAATTAATCATTATAATTATTGTCACAAAAAGAATATGCAAGAACATCTGGGAAATAAGCTTTCCTGATCTGCAGAAAGATGAATACAATGAATTTGCTAGCTTGACATGAAAAGATGACTGATATTAGAAGAACATAATCCCTGTAATTTTTCTTCCTTTGGTTCTCTGACTTCATTCTGATGTTCGACGGAAGATGTAATTCGATTAAAGAACAAAGGAGACTTCACTTTTAATAGGTTGGTTCTTAGATAAAGTGGATGAAGCAGGAGTCATGTTACAGAGAATAGGAAGCCTGTTCGTCCCAATAGATTTGCTTCTATGAGAACGTGCAAGTGTACATGTGTGTATGTGTGTGTGTGTGTGTGTGTGTGTGTGAAATTGCACGTCTTAAGGCCAGATAAAGCACATCTGATCAATGCAGATCAAGTGAATGTGAATGAGAGATTATATCTGGCCTCCTGCACTATCAATAGAGAAAATATTCAATGTATCCTCGGGCAAGCCTAAGGGCCTTCTTCTATTTGCCTCTCAATTCCACTGGAACGGAATCTATGGTTGCAGTTTCTTTGATAAGTGACAAATCTAAGAAAAAAATAGTTGTCCTCAGCATGTCTCTTACTTATCTGATTCATATATTAAGATATTGTAAGAGACAAGGTGTTAAAATCAAACCCAATATTTTTAGATAGCATGATAGAACCATTAATGTGCTAATGTTCAATTTTATTTTAAAACACCCTGATGGAATGCTGAGCATTGTGAACAAAACAGACAATTAAGGGACTATTAAAGCTCTAACTATGTGTTTGATACTGAGGCATACATTCAGCAGAATTGTCTCTCTATCCTCTCTACCCTATATCTCCATGGGGTGGCACAGTGGCACCGTGGTTGGCACGGCTGCCTCACAGCACAGAGACCCAAGTTCAATTCTTGGCTTGGGTCATTGTCTGCGCAGAGTTTGCATGTTCTCCCGCATCTGCATGGAATTCCTCCAAGTGTTTCAGTTTCCTCCCACAATCCAAAGATGTGCGAGTTAGATGGGTTGGCCATACTAAATTGTCCATTAGTGTCAGGTGGATTAGCAGAGTAAATGTGTGGGGTTACCGGGATAGGGCCTGGGTGGGATCATTGGCGGTGCAGGCTAGATGGGCTGAATGGCCTCCTTCTGCACGGTAGGGATTCTATGATCCTACTGGCAAATGGAAACCAATTTTTTTCACCTACAAATTTGTTTTTTGCCTTGCTTTCCTATGCAATTTAAAAAAAAACACAAAGAAAAGAAACAAAACCATTAATTCAAACTTATTGGGGGTGATCTTACCAAAAAAATTCTAAATGGGAGAGTTTCAGACCCTTTTATTTATAATAAATATCTTATATTTAGAAAAAAAGTGTTATTCTCACCAGTAGGGGGAGTGAATGGAGTCTATTCGTGCTGGGAAGCCAGTTACTGACTGCTAGAGGGGACAATTGCACATGCATCTGAACACCCAGTGCATTGCCTGGGCATGAGACTGATTATGCCAGCAATTCAGTGCCAGTATCAACTCAAGCCAGGTTTCTTGCCTCTTTTGTGATCTTACCAACTCACCACGCCGATCAACTGCCATCACAAGCCGGTAAGATTGCCTCTCATTGTTTTATAACCAGTCTCAAAAGGAAAGATTTCAGAATCAATCAGTTGATTGAAGTTTGTCAATAGCTTTATTAATGACTGAAATTTTAGATGATAAGTCAGCAAAACATGCAATTTAACTTGGTATGAGCAAACTATACATTTTGTTAACTAAAAGAGTATGAATTAGTTATCAATGAATATGTCACTTACAATATTTTCAGCTATAGTGTCCTAGCTTTTAAAAATACAGTAAAATGCTTCTTGATTTCGTGACCTGAATTTCTGTTCCCCAGTCAGAAGCGCAGAGTCAGGACACCTCCCAGCTCCACAATCCAGGAAGAAGTGGCATAGAAGTTTGGATTTTTGTTCTGGAGGATTGGTGAAAATAGAAACCCCCATGGGCTAACTTGGAAAGAGTTTGGAGGCTGCCAGTTGTGAGGCAGGCTGGATGATTGACTGGATTTAATGCTTTGGCACTTCATCGAAGATATAAAAAAAATGAATGAGACAAAACCCAGCTATAGTACTTCACCTTCCCCTCCACACGTTCACCATCCAGACCAACCAATGTAAACCTACAATCGCTACCGCTCCTCATGGCCCCTCCTAGTCTCTATATCAAACATTCCTCCACCCGCCTGTTATGGCCCTTTATAGTCCCTATGCTATCTTTGTGCTAATCCATGCCCCCAACCCTACCAGCATCCATTATCCTTACACCTACAAACTCACTCAATAGCCACCATGAGCATACCTCAGGAGCCACATTGAGTTAAATACATTTTTAAAGTGTCTATTGATGAATGCACTATTCAAAAAAAAACACATTGATAAAGACCCATTCATTACATTTAACTTTCTTTAATCCCTTATAAAAAGGAGCATTTGTAATCATAGGCCCATTTCATTGTTTATCCAAGTAAACTTGGACTTGTCAAATTGTGAACTGACAGGACACCCGCTAGAATAACGACAGATTATAAAGTTAATCATGTGGCAATAATTCTATAAAGTTGATCCTCAGGCATATGTCAACAGAGGGAAGTAGCAAGGACTGATTTTTTTTTAACACTGCAAATAGTTTTATCAAATATTTAAAAGGTGGGATATAGAATTTCCTTTATATCTTGAATGTTCTCTTGATGATTCTCTTGACATTTCTCTTGACAGTTTTTTTGATTGTTCAAATGAGTTTTCCACTTTTTATGCAATTCATGTCTACTTTCAACACTGCGAAAGGTCACATGACTTCACCAAAAGGTTTCTGGAACCATATCCAAATGGGCATGCTCCCTCTCCAAAATGGTACCCTACCTCTTCAAACAACTTTGCTAACTTCAGATGTTCTACTAACAGTTTAAAATGCACCAAGTGTGTTTTGGATATTCCATCAACCAAATTCAGAACTGCCTTAAGTTAGCAGAGCTTTAACATGCGGTTATCCCTATGGACTACGGATGTCCAGAACGCAACTCATCTAAGCTATTGGTTTGGTGCATTAGCCATGCTAAATTCTTCCAAACAGGCACCCAGAGTGTGGCAACTAGGAGATTTTCACGGTAACTTCATTACAGTGTTAATGTAAGCCTACCTGTGACACTAATAAATAAATAAACTTTTAAATGTTAAACTTTAAACCATCCCTATTCCCATCACCCACTGCAAAAGTGGTGGGGACCAGTTTGTGGGGCGGGATCTCTGAATCCTGGTTTTGGCAGACCGAGCCTCTCTGACTACATGAAAATTCAGACCTCTGTCTTAAGGGAGTAAGACAGAAAAAAAAATAAACTTGTGCAAAAGAAATAGCAAAATGTCTTCATTTGAGTGATCTTCAGGAAGTGGCATTGTTTTCATTAATGACTTTTGCAGAAGATTGGAGGCAGCAAAAGGTTGAGGAAAGCTTTGCTCTTGACGACTTATCTTCCCAATCGTAATAGCATGGTAACAGAACAAGCGTAATACCATGAAAACTCTCTAAGATAAACATTTTACAACTTGTAATATAAAGGAAATTGTGAATAACAGTTAGCAACTACAATGCGTTTAAATTTTATGAGGTCAGGGCAAGTTAATTTTTATTCTATCAGCAACTAAATCTAGACAAAAATTTCTAGCATTCTTTTGAATTATTTAAAGCACTTGCTCTTTCTTGTGTATAAAGGCAGATACACACTAAAAAGGTACACATCACACATCAGATTTACAGCCCAGTTAGTCCAAAGGAGGTTATAAAATAAGAAGTGCGCACTAATGATGAAATTTCAATTGACATTCAAAGCGAACTTAGCCCACACAGGGCATAAACTGTAAAATTAATTAAAAGAAATGTTATCCAAAGTAGATTTTTGCTTGTGGTTTCAACAATCTAAGATGTACAGCATCCCCATACATCTGTATTTGCAAATACAGTCATGAGAAGCTTCTTCAAAGCAATATCAAGCCATAAGACCTACGGCGGGTATTTCTGGCCACACTCACCCTAAGGTTGGAAAATCCCGCTTGAGGTCAACAGATATTTGCATGGTCCGTCTTCCACCCGCTACGATTCCCATGGTGGATGGGACGGGAGAATTCTGTGGCTGGACTTCGCATCTTCTGAGGCATTGGGCAAATTTTCCTATTTCATTTCAAAGTGTTGTGTTAGGTGGGGAAAAGAGCTATGTAGCCTGCCGGCTGTTCTGCGGCTTTTCCTATTCAATTTCTAAACTCATTGTAAAGAAAATGTTGGAGGTGGGTCCTATGCAGAGGCATGGGAACATTGACCTTCCAGAAGTTGGGTGCCTTTTTTTAAAGGACATCATGGATAGCATGGTGACATAGTCGTTAGCACTGCTGCCTCACAGCTCCGGGCATCCAAGTTCAATTTCTGGCTTGAATCACTATCTGTGAATTCTGCACGTTCTCCCTGTGTCTTCGTGGGTTTCCTCCGGGTGCTCCGGTTTCCTCCCACTGTCTGAAAGACGTGTGTGTTAGATGCATTGGTCATGCTAAATTCTCCCTCAGTGTACCTGAACAGGCGGCAGAGTGCGGCGACTAGGGGATTTTCACAATAACTTCATTGCAGTGTTAATGTAAACCTACTTGTGACATGAATGAATAAACTTAAAACACTTAAATGATCCAACAGAATGAAAAATAAAACCAAATACTGACCCCCCCCCCACAAACATGGAGACTCCACCTCCCTCACAAACACACAAAGATCCCACTCATGGGCAGAAGAAACATCACATTGGCATGGTAGGAAAATAGGTCTAGAGGGAATAAATGGTGAGGAAGGTGTATAATTAAATGTAAATATATTAAAATATATTAAAAATAGGTTCATGTCTATTATCAGCCTGAACCTAATTACGTTGCTAATGAAGATGGAGAAAATTGGAGATCCGTGATTTCTGTGTTTCGTTGGATCATGGACCTCCATTCTGATCCCCACACAAAGAAAGTGGGCTCATGATCCTGCCCGATAAAGACTAACATGCCATTTACCTTCCTCATCACTTGCTTTACCTGAAAACTGAATTTCTGTGTTCTTTGTACAAGCACTCACAAGCCCTCCTGAACATTTGTAAATTTTATTCTCGTTGTCACAGTGGATGACCTCACACCTCCACATTATACTTCATCTGCTACCTCATTGTCTACTCAGTTAACCTGCCTATATCTGTTTGCAGCCTCTGTATGTCCCCTTCACAGCTTATTTTGCACCTAGCTTTGTATTGTAAGAAAACCTGGATTCATGATTCCCAATCTATTTGTCTAAGTCAGAAATAAGATAACAAATAGCTGAGGCCTTAACATTGATCCTTGCAGCTAATTACAGCCTGCCAACTTGAAAATTCTCCATTTATTTCGACTCTCTCTGTTTCTTGTGCATTAACTAATTCTCTATACATTCTAATATTTTACAGCCAACTTCATGAGTGCTTATCTTGTGTATTAACCTATTGTGAGGTACCTTATTGAATGTCTTTCTTTCACCTTCTATTTATCTAAACTACTAATGACATCCTTTAAAAAACTCGAGGTATATTTGTCAAACATGATTGCCATTTCATAGAAGTATGTTGACTCTGTCTAATCATTAGGATTTTCTGAGTGTATTGTCGAGACTTCCTTAATAATAGATTCCAACATTTTTGTGACAGCTGCTGTCAAGCTAACTGTCCTCTTGTGCCCTGTTTTCTCTTACCCTTCCTGGAATAGAAGCATTACATTTGATAACTTCAATTCAATAGGACTATTGTAAAGTCCAGAGAATCTCTAATACTCTTTGTCAAAGAGTTGGTGCAGACTCAATGGGCCAAGTGGCTTCTTTTGCACAGTAGGGATTCCATGATTCTTGGAAAGCCATTGTTGGTGCATTAAATATTTCTGTAGCTCCCTCTTTAGAACCTTAAGGTTTCAAATTTATTTATTACTGTCACAAATAGACTTGAATTAACACTGCAATGAAGTTAGTATGAAAATCCCCTAGTGCCACATTCTGGCACCTGTTCGGTTACCCTGAGGGAGAATTTAGCATGGCTTATGCACCTAACTAGCACATCTTTCAAAATGTGGGAGGAAACCTAAGCAGACAAGGGAAGAACGTGCAGACTCTGCACAGTGACCCAAGCCTGGAATCGAACTGGGTCCCTGGCGCTGTGTGGCAGCAGTGCTAACCACTGCGCCACAAATTAGCCCCCTAAAATTTCCCCAATACTGATTCTCTGTTGATATTAATGACCTTAAATTTCTAACACTTATTGGCTTCTTAGTTGCTCTGTATCCTTAATATACATTTTGTGTCTTTTGCTGTGAAGATAGACACATAGGGCAGGGTTTTCTAGCCATTCCCGCCAGCAGGATCTCTTGGTCTTGCTGACACTGACTCCGCCCTGCCCCACCACGTGCTCCCCAGCAACAGAGGGCGGGACCAATGTAAAATCCTGTTGACAGTGACGAGAGTGAAAGATACCACCTCCGGTCAATGTCAAGCCATCTCTCCTCTACTCCCCTTGAATGTGTCATTCTGTTTCAAATACTTACACATGGATCCCATAAAGTGCAATTATCTCTGGTAAATCATCTTGCGCTCATGCAACACTGTGTGAAAAAAAATCTCAGTGGGTGGGAATTTTACAGCCTCGCGTGTTCCAAAATCGTAAATCCCACCCAAGGTCAACAGACCTTTCCATGTTCTGCCCCTCGCCCGCTCCGATTCCTGTGGCAGGTGGGATGGTAGAATTCCAGCCAACCTCTTTCTTCATCATGATTTCTTGTCAAAGACTCCCTGAACAGTGTACTTCATCTGCAAACTTTTTTTTTATTTATCTACATGGGATGTGTGGGCGGGAAGCCCTTACTGGTGATAGTTTTGATAAGTCTCGGAGCTGTCTTTTCAATTTTGATAGCCACTTGAGAATTGAAATTAATATTTGATTGCATTATTCAGCCCAAATTGTCACTACAGCATTGATTCAACAGAGACACTGCTCAAGATTACATGAAATATTTTGAATTATTCGCTCACTTTAATCAACCCAGGGAATTAAAGTATTGCATGAGCCATTTTAGCAAAAGCATGCAGATTTCAGTTTTTTTTAAAAAATCTTTTGGTTAATAACACCTTTGCAAATCAAGTTACAATGCTTTTGAATAATTCAAAAAATATTCATAACGCTGCTTCAATAGCTTCAGTGCTGTGCTGAATGAAGGCACTTCTAAGCAAATTAATCATATTAATCGCATAATCACAGCTAATCAATTTCGTCTGATTTATTCTGCCTCCGTCGACCACTGCAAAGATAAAAACACACCTTTGCAGTATCTGTATCTGGGAAAGTATGGCAGCTGTACTGCACTGACAGATGTACCATCTTTTGTTGCGAATTTAGACCTCTAGGGTGGACGCAAGATCCTGTGGCCACTAGACGGGTAGCAGGGGAGTTCTCTGATGTTTTGGCCAATTTTTATCCCTCGGCCTGTTTCACTATAAAATGACCTAACTGGCTGTCAAGCGCTTGGGATGGCTTCAGATAAAGACTATGTAAATAAAAGTCCGTACTTAAAAATAGCAACTTTTATTTCCTTCTGAAGGAATGTTCACCGGAATTTTACTGCCTGCCCACCACAGGAATCGTAGCAGGCAAGGGGCGGGTCATGGAAAAGTCTGGGATTTTATGGTTTTGGGCAGTAAGGGGAAGATGTGTTTCATGGTAGCATCATGTTAATGTTGGTGGAAATGGCAGTAAAATGCTGACCAACAATATTCCAGATTATTTTGCCGAAACAGGCACGACCTTCCAGAAAGCTATATTACCCGTTGTTATTCCGCTGTGACTTTCCTTTGCAATCAAGTGTGATATATGCCACTCATGGAGGAATCTATAATAGCTTTCTCTTAAAAAATTGAGTCAGCCACTTGAATAAAAGTTATTTATGTGTTGAAATATAGATGTCGATGGTCTTGTACAGACTAAGTGAATGAGTGTTACTCACAGCATCCGGAGGCCCTGCAACAGTTGTACACTAAAAATACATCTATTAGTTAAAAAGGCAATGGAAAGGCAATGAACAAAGCCTGAAGCTACACCACTGCAAAGTGTAAGAGCTCCTGTATGAGTTACCATGTTGTGGTATGATACTGGCTCATAGCCGTGACTTTTCTTCACTGTGTCTGCTCCTTCTGCACTGTGAACCCCACATTTCTGGAAACCGTGTTAATTCTTTTTGCACCCTTGTCCCTGAGTCACAGGATGGAATTTTCCCGCTTCACCTGCCACCGGAATCACAGCGGGCAGGACATGGACCATGCAAAGGTCTGTTGACCTCTGGTGGGATTTTCCAGCTATGGGGCAAGCACTGCCAGAAAGTCCCACCAAAGGGGTTCCAGGTTCAGGTCCCACTCCGAGACATGGGCACAAAAATCAAGACTGGCAATCCAGTGCAGTACTGAGGCTGTGCTGCAGTTTTGGAGGAATTGGCTGGAATTCTCCAATGCCGGTTAGAACAGAGAATTTGGGGCTCAGCCAAATGTCCATTCACTGCAGCTGGACAGAAGGATCCCAGCCAAAGGTGAGATTGGAGAATTTCAACTGTCATCTTTTGGATGAATGTTTAAATTGAGGTCCTGCCTGCCCTCGCTAGTCAATATAAAGGATCCCATAGCACAGTTGGAAGTAGAGCTAGGGGGTTATCCTCAGTGTCCAGGTCAAAAAAATTCACCTCTCAATCAACATTACAAAAACTGATTATCTGGTCATTACCACATTTCTATTTGCAGGAGCTTGCTATGCATAAATTGGCTGCAGTGTTCCCTGCATTACAACAGTGACTACATTTCAAAAGCACTTCATTGGCTGTAAATCACTTTGAGATCTGGTGGCGGCATGGCAGCCCAGCGGTTGTTACTGCTGCCTCACTGTGCCAGGGACCCGGGTTCATTTCTAGCCTCGGGTCACTGTCTGTGTGGAGTTCGCACATTCTCCCTGTGCCAGTGTGGGTTTTCTCCAGGTGCACCAGTTTCTTCCCAAAGAAGTGTAGGTTAGGTTGATTGGCCATGGTAAATTGACCTTTAGTGTCAGACGGTGAGGGGAAGGTGTGTTCCATGGTAGCATCCTGCTGGTGTTGGTGGAAACAACAGAGGATAATCCTTTGAATACACAGGCTGGTAGGGTGTAAAGTGAGTACAAGAGGGACTCTGTCATGGTTCTGGGATGGAGGAAAAGCATTGAGGGCAGAGGTAAGGGAAGTGGGTCGAACCTGATTGAGTGCCCTGTCAACCATAGGTTGCGGGGGGTGGAGGGGGGGACCTCGATTAAAAAAAAACAGACATGTCTGAAACATGATTTTCAAATGTGGCACAATCTGTCACAATACTGGGCCTTTAAGAAATGTATTTCTCTGCAGGGTGTTATTTTGTCTGCAGTGGGTGTCCTTTATTGTTACTGAAATAGTATAAATGACATTCTGATTGTTTTAATTTGAACCTAATGCAGCGTTTTGTGGGTTTTAATGTTCTCTTGGGATTGCAGAGGAGGGCTTGATTGGGGTGGTGACTGACAAGTCAGGTCATGTGGTTGGGGAAGCTATTTCTCACAGATCATCCCAGTTTTAGTTTTGCTTTCAGAAGCTGCTGTTGGAGTTGAGAGAGCACTGTTTCCATTTTCCCCTCTCTGAAGTTGCAAACGTGAATCTGCTAGGAGATAAGTCTTTTTCTTGGAGATTTTTTTGTTTGAGGGTTGTTGCTTTGGAAGCAGCCTCTTTGAGGCTTTGTTGTTTTGAGGGTATATCCTTTTCTGATAATTGCTGCCTGGATTTCTGCTGAAAATCCAGCATCATGAGCATACTTATTTTTGTGCTAATTCTGAAGAAGGGTGGTATATGGCTACAGTGTATTGCTTTAAATGGAACAACAGAGATAGCTAGCTGTTAAGAAATAAACTGTGTCGTGTTTAAGTCTTGTAATTGGTAAAAGTTATTCTAATTTTTTTGCTGTATTCTGTGTTCTTAAATAAACTTTGTTTGATAAAAGCTTCTTAATAGGTCACTTGAATCATGTCTAACTTCACAAAACACCTTGGGGTTTCCGGTCTGGATCTTAACACATCAGGACAGATGTGACAGAAATGGAGAAACTGGGAAAATAGGGTGGAGTCCTCAGAGGAAGTGAGATATGAGGAGCTGTAGTGAGGTAGTTGTGAGAGTCAGTGGCAGGAATTTTACCTGAACACCTGTCTGAGGTTCATAAGATTGTGCCCGAGGCTGTTCTACGAGCTGCTCCCTCCCCGGTTTCGGGGTGGAAATGTTAGTAAAATCATAGAAACACTACAGTGCAGAAAGAAGCCATTTGGCCCAGTGAGTCTGCACCGACCACAATCCCACCCAGGCCCTACCCCATTATCCCCACATATTTAACCGCTAATCCCACTAACCTACACATCTCAGGACACTAAGGGACGATTTTAGCATGGCCAATCAACCTCACCCACACATCTTTGGACTGTGGGAGGAAACCAGAGCACCTGTAGGGAACTCACGCAGACACAAGGAGAATGTGCAAATTCCACACAGACAGTGACCCAAGCTGGGAATTGAACCCAGGTCCCTGGAGCTGTGTTAACCACTGTGCTACCATGCCACCCAGGTAGTGGGTTTGTAATGAATATTGATCAATTGTCTAATTCTGGAAATGGAGACAGAGAGATCAAGGAAGGGAAGTGAAGTATCAGTGATGGGCCATGTGAAGGTGAGAGAGGGTTGGAAATTGGAAGCAAAATCAGTCATTTTTCCAGGTCTAGATGAGAGCATGAAGTGGTACCAATACAGTCATCAATATAATGGAAAGAATTGCAGGAGCAGGCCTGAGTAGAATTGGAACAAGGAGTGTTCCACATAATCCACAATAAGACAGGCATGACTGGGGACTTTGTGCATACTCATAGCCACACCTTATATTTGCAGGAAGAGAGACAAGTTAAAGGAGAAATTGTTTAGTGATAGAACAAGTTCAGCCAGGCAGAGGAGAGTGATGGTGGATAAGGATTACTTGTGCCGCCACTCAAGAAAAAAGTGGAGAGCCCTCAAACCCTCTTGGTGGGGGATGGAGGTATAGAGAAATTGGGCATCCATAATAAAGAGGTAGTTGGGCCATGGAACTGGCATGGACATCAGAGGAATCACAAATGTAGGTGGCAAGAGACTGGACAAGAATTCAGAGAATGAAGTCAAAATAGAAAGAAATGACTTCTGTGGGACTGGAATGGCTGATACAATGGGTGTACCAGGACAGCCCTTTTTGGTTACATTGGGAAAGAGGTAGAAGCAGGCTGTGTGGTGTTGGGGATTGAAGTTAGAGGCTGTAAAGGGAAGATTTCCAGGGGCTAGGAGGTCAGTAACCATCCTGGAAACAAGAGTTTGATGTTCAGTGGCGGGCTCATGGACCAGAGGTAGTTGGAATTGTTTGGAAGTTGGCACTCAGCCTCTGCGAGATAGAGATCAGTGTGCCAGACAACAATGGCACCATCCTTGTTAACAAGTTTAATCGCAAGGTCAGGATTGCACCTAAGAGAACAGATTGCAGCAGGTTCAGAGGGTGACAGGTTAGAATAGGTGAGAGGAGCAGACAGGTTTATTTATTAGTCTCACAAGCGGGCTGACATTAACACTGCAATTAAGTTAGTGAAAAATCCCATAGTCACCACATTCCAGCACCTGTTTGGGTACACTGAGGGAGAATTTAGCATGGCCAATACACCTAACCAGCATGTCTTTCAGATTGTGGAAGGAAACTGGTGCACCCAGAGGAAACCCACAGACAAGGGGAGAACGTACAAACTCTGCACACTGACCCAAGCTGGGAATTGAACCTGGGGCCCTGGCACTGTGAGGCAGAAGTGTTAACCACTGTGTCAAGGGGAAATGGTTATGTTTTCTTTCTTGTTGGAGTTGAACATTGGCTGGCACTAATGCTGCTTGCCATTTATCAAGCCTGAATGATGTTGTTATTGCTACACACAGACATGGACAGCTCCGGTATATATCAAACGTATTTGACACTTCTTCCCAGTAGCCAATAAACTATCACTTTTAATGAATATAGCCAGTCATGCTCATTATAGCAGTTTGTCAGTTTTATGACTACTGGCTCATTTTACATTACAGGAGTCGTTAATAATTGATTCAAAATACTTATCTCCCCTGGATATGAGCACCGTGTAGAAGGACCCAGAATGATTCCAACAATGTCCAGGGCTGACCACAAGGTCAGCCTTTTACATTCAGTTGGAGCAGCAGATTCACAGCAATGTGGTTGACTCTCCAGTGCCTTCTGAAATGGAGGGCAGTTACCAATAGACGAGCAATAAATGCTGGCCGAACCAGTGGCAATCGCGCCCCATTTAATCAATAAAAAATATACTGCATCAGAATCTGTCCAATGTTCCCAATATTTTAATGATTACATTGTCTGTCTTTGATGTGTGTTATTGGGAGGACTACTAAAAAATTGTGCTGAAGTAGCAGTCAAATAAGAACTCGTGTTATGTGGTTACTTTGGCATTTAGGATGTAAAGGTGTTAAGGGAGATCAAGGGAAGAAACAGCAGAGCAGGATGGCAACCAATCGGATGTGGAAATATTAAATCAAGCATGAAGCAGACATCAACATGAGACAGGAGAGAAAAAGGGACTTGGTAGCAGACAACAAAGTTGAATAACTTATAACATTTCATATTTCTTTAGTTTATTTGATGGCTTTGCATGACCTTGGGGATAGAGCAGAGTGGAACTGATTGAATAACTCTACCAAAAAACCAGCACAACCACAGTGCCTCCTTCTGCCATCTCTCATATTTCATGATTCTTCAACAATGTTCATTCATATAGAATCATAGAATCCCTACAATACAGAAGGCCATTCAGCCCATCAAGCTTGCACCAACAACAATCCCATCCAGGCCTTAACCCTGTAACATCACGCATTTACCCTGCTAATCCCTCTGACACTATGGGGCAATTTAGCAAGGCCAATCCACCTAACCTGCACATCTTTGGAATGTGGGGAGAAACCAGAGCACCTGGACGAAACCCATGCAGATACGGGAGAATGTGCAAACTCCACACACAGTGACCTGAGGTTGAAATTGAACCTGGGTCCCTGCGCTGAGAGGCAGCAGTGTTAACCATTGTGCTACCGTGCCGCCCCACGTATTTATTATTTCAACAACCTCATCAGTACCTCAAGATGAGAACTAAGATGACAAGAATTAGTTCAGTTTGTCTTAACATTGATTGGAAAGTACAAGGCAGAGATTTGAAACTAAAAAGTGCAAGTTAACATCATCCTACATTATATTCAATGCCACTATTTTTTTTTACATGTTCCAAGCTCTAGGGCCATTGCAAGCATGTATATGGCCAGTTTAAGGCAGTTTGGGTTGGTGATTCCAAAGCTGTTTTAATTTGTTTGACAAAAGCATTAGTTTTGGGCAAGTCTGTTCTAAAAGTCACCAACTTCTACAGATGCACCATAGAAAGCATTCTTTCTGATTGTATCATAGCTTGGTACGGCTCCTTCTCTGCCCAAGATTGCAAGAAACTACAAAAGTTCATGAATGAAGCCCAGTCCATCAAGCAAGCCAGCCTTCCATTCACTGACTGTCTACACTTACCGCTGCCTCAGAAAAGCAGCCAGCATAATTAGGGACTCCACCTATCCCAGACATTCTCTCTTCCACCTTCTCCCATTGGGAAAAAAAAATACAGAAATCTGAGGTCACGTACCAACTAACTCAAGAACAGCTTCTTCCCTGGTGCCATCAGACTTCTGAATGGACCTGCCTTACCCTAAGTTGATTTTTCTCTACACGCTAGCTACGACAGTAACACTACATCCTTTCTTTCTCTATGAACACTGTGCTTTGTCTGTATAGCGTGCAAGAAACAATACTTTTCACTGCGTACTAATAAATGTGACAATAATAAAATCAAAAATCTCAAGCTTGTGTGGTAAATCATACAATAATACTTAGTCATGTTGTTGTTAGACTTGTCTGAAATCCAGTGTAGGTTTGTCTCAAGTATGATTATAAGTTTCACCTTCAGGTGTGTCTATTCATTTAACTGCAGAGGTTGCAGTAGTAGAAATAAATATTTGTATCTGAACTTATGAACTGTGTTCCTGCTCTCTAGAAGTGAACCATGTGCAGAGTGCGAACTTTGCACATTGCCATGTGTTCTACATGTTAAATAATAAAGATTGCACAGTCGGTCTGCAATTAGCAGTTTTCACAAAACATTTATTTTCCAATATTATAGAACAACTGAAGCTGAAACACTTAAAAACTACTTGGGGCCAAGCATTTCATGTGGTTTGACCCACTGTTCAAATTGCTCTGGTGTAACAAATCCCAACTTTACTGCCATTTCTTTTAGTGTTGTGCCTTCTTTGTGGGCGGCCTTGGCAATCTTTGCTGCTTTATCATAGCCTGTTAATAATGAGAAATAACAATCATCATTTTTGGGAACAAAACAACGCCGAACTCTTCCAGCAATCTGGTGGTAGGTCACGTTTCACATCACTCTGCAGAGCAATCCATGTAACTGGATTTTGTCTGCAATCTCAGCTGTCTGCAATGAAAAACTAAGCGTGCCAGTATTGATCAAAAACGTACATTGAAGAATGAAACTAAAAGGTAGAGTAGATCATAGATCATAGAACCCTACAGTGCAGAAAGAAGCCCTTTGGCCCATCGAGTCTGCACCGAACACAATCCCACCCAGGCCTACCCCCAATATCCCTACATATTATACCCACTAATCCATCTAACCTACGCATCCCTGGACGCTAAGGAGCAATTTCTTAGCATGGCCAATCAACCTAACCTACACATCTTTGGACTGTGGGAGGAAACCGGAGTACCTGAAGGAAACCCATGCAGACATGAGGAGAATGTGCAAACTCCACACAGACAGTGACCTGAGCCAGGAATCAAACCCAGGATCCTGGAACTGTGAAGCAGCAGTGCTAACCACTGTACTACCGTGCCGCCCAAGTATTACTCAATACATATACAGAAAAGGACAACTGAATCACCACATTACATAACTGCCTAGGCCAACATATCTCGCCATTCTACTATCACTATCTAGTCAGATACCCGAGTTCTAGTAGAGCTGCAACACTTGTATCTGTTCATCATTGTGGAAAATTACCTAGGTATGCCCCACCTACCAACAAGAAAATTTTAACCTGGCCAATTACAATTTTCAAAACCTGGAATTTCCCTCTAAATTACACACCATCTTGACTTGGACATATACCATATTGTTTATGCATCATCACTGGACCAAATCCTGAAACTCCCTATCCCAAGATTATTTTGGGAGCACATTCACTTTCTGAACCACCGCTTTCTGTGTAGAGGGCCCACCAACAACTTTTCAAGTTAACAAATGCGGCCACCACCAGCAATAAATAATTGGCTTAAAAGTTTATCTCATTGTATATTTATTAAATGAAATAAAGTGTCTTCCTTGTGGATGCAGCAAATGCTGGAGGTTTTTATCCCTGGAGAAGAATCTGGAGGCGGACAATTGTACCTTCTCATTACGGACTCAAGCCAAGGTCAAATGCTCAAGGAGGTGGTGGCAGTACCATCTGAACATTCTCATTCTAGGACAGTTTAAAAGTCATAAGCAGTAGTCTTCAACACATCCCCATCCGATCTGGAAGAGTTTAATTATTTGGCCACTGTCCTCCTTTGGTCTAACATTGGCATCCATGTCTTAAGCCATCCAGTATTACTGTCTGGAATCTTCTCCTTAATGGTCTTTATCTCTCTCCTTTAGACACCTCCCTAAAAAAACGCCTTCAATCATGCTTTATGACCACCCTTCCTAGTTTCTCCTCCTCTAGCTAAGCATCCATTTTTGTTATGACTCTGTGCTATGACTTGGGATGTTTCACTGTGGTAAAGATGGTACAGAAATCCAAAACACTCTGCCCAGGAACAAGAGCTCCTTACCTCTACACTACTGGTGTATTCCGCGATGAAAGTTTGAAGTACCAAATCACTTGACTACAAATTTCTTAACCCTGTGTGGACTCCTTTATTTCATACTGAGCAAAAACCCTTCCAAACCCATGACCACTTCCAACTAGAAGGACAAGGGCAGCAGATACATGGGAACATGCCACCAGTAAGTTCCCCTCCAGGTCACTCAATGTCCTGACTTGGAAATATATCGCTGTTCCTTCGCAGTTGCTTGGTCAAAATCTTGGAATTCCCTCCCTGACATCATTTTGGGTCAACCCACAGCATGTGAACTGCAGTGATTCAAGCGGGCAGCTCACCACCACCTTCACAAGGACAATTAGGGATGGACAATAAATGCTGGCCAGTCAGCAACGCCCATGTCCCACCAACAAACAAAAAAAAAACAGACAATGCAATATTGACCATTAAAGGGCTCACCAAACTGACTCTGAAGCACCCAGCACAATGCTGTCAATTATCCCCCAACCCACTATGTTTGCTTCTTGATTTTCTGAGTGCCAGCTGGAGTCTCTGAAGCCAACTTTTACAATGAATAAACCAATTAAGTATCCAAATCATCTCAGCTAATATCACCAGCTGTCTTCTCAGCCAACAGCCTGCATTTTTTACTATGTTGGACACCCAAGCAGTCCCAAAAAGGACCTGGTTTCTACCCTCCAAGTGCTGCAGATTGATTTTTTTTAAAATCAACAACTCCATTCAGGAACTCTTGGCAATGTTCCTCTTCCTCTCCTGATTCAAGTCAGATGAGATTTTTTAGGATGAAGCTTTTAGTCTCAACTTACCCATCAGTACATGATGACAAACTCGGTTTTTGTTGGGCACTTAACAGAATCTTTATACAAAGAAGCACAAAGGAAGCAAATAACATTCAAACTCAGTGCTGGCTGTAGCAGGGATTTTTACACTGCAGTGATGGGTAGTGCAGGACTATTGATCCCACATGTCTCGCCTGCTTTGCACCTGACTGGAAATCAGCTGTTTCCCAAAATAAATTTGATTTGATTTGAAAAACAAAAAGCACTATTTAATGATTACTCTCTTACCAATGTGAGGGTTCAGTGCCGTCACCAGCATTAGTGACTCGTTCATTAACTTGTCAATTCTTTCTGTGTTTGCCTGAATTCCAACCACACAGTGGTCTGCGAAGGAGACACACGAGTCTCCAATCAATTGTGCTGAATTCAACACATTTTTGATCTGGAAGAGAAAACAAAATGCATTAAATCATCTTCAGTGGTTAAAAAAAGAACTGAACACCGCTCAATCTTTGTGATCATATCAAATGTATCTGAATCAGGAATGGTGATGTCTGCTAGAAACGTAAACTGTTCTTTCCCCAACCCAGTGATGTCCAATCACTGCAGTCTTTTCAAACAAAAAGGGTTCAAGCTCCACTTCAGGGTTTGAACACAAAAGCGCAGTACTGAGGGAGTGCTGCATTTTGGTTGTGAATTTAAGTTGAAGCCCCATCCACTTATTTCAACAGAAACATAGAGTCCTGACAGTGCAGAAGGAGGCTATTCGGCCCATCGAGTCCGCACCGACCACAATCCCATGTCTTGGGATGTCTTGTTGAAGATGTACAAGACATTGGTAAGGCCACACTTGGAATACTATGTGCAGTTCTGGTCACCCATTATAGAAAGGATATTATTAAAGTAGAAAGAGTATAGAAAAAATTTACTAGGATGCTACCAGGATTTGACGGTTTGAGTTATAAGGAGAGGCTGAATAGACTGGGACATTTTTCTTCTGGAGCATAGGAGGCTGAGGGGCTATCTTAAAGAGGTCTACAAAATAGTGAGGGGCACAGATCAGCTAGTTCGTCAATATATTTTTCCAAAGGTAGGGAAGTCTAAAACTAGAGGGTATAGGTTTAAGATGAGAGCGAAGAGATACAAAAGTGTCCAGAGGGGCAATTCTTTCACACAGAAGGTGGTGAGTGTCTGGAACAAGCTGTCAGAGGTAGTAGTACAGGCAGGTACAATTTTATCTTTCAAAAAGCATTTAGATAGTTGCATGGGTAAGGGAAATGGGCCAAACACAGGCAACTGGGATTAGCTTAGGGGTTTAAGAAAAAAAGGGCGGCATGGACAAGTTGGGCCCAAGGGTCTGTTTCCATACTGTAAACCTCTCTGACTCTATGACACCCAGGCCCTATTCCCATACCCCCAAGTATTAACCCTGCGAATCCCCCTGACATTATAGTCAATTTAGCATGGCCAATCAACCTAACCCACACATTTTTGGACTGTGGGAGGAAACACGGGTGGGTTTGGATGGATGCATATGAAAGATTCCATGGTACTATTTTTCCAAAGAAGAGCAGGGGAGTTATCCCCATTTCCCAGGCCAATATTCATCACTCAATCAACACCACAATTAACATAAGAACATAAGAAATAGGAGCAGGAGTAGGCCATCTAGCCCTTCGAGCCTGCCCCGCCATTCAATAAGATCATGGCTGATCTGTCGTGGCTCAGTTCCACATTCCCGCCCTCTCCCCATAACCCTTAATCCCCTCGCTTATCAAAAACCCATCAATCCGCGTCTTAAAAATATTTAGCGAGGCAGCCTCCACCACTTCAACGGGCAGAGAATTCCAGAGATTCACCACCCTTTGAGTGAAGAAGTTCCTCCTCAACTCCGTTCTAAACCACCCCCCCTTTATCTTGAGGCTGTGCCCCCTAGTCCTACTGTCCTTTCTGAGCAGGAAGAGTCTCTCCACCTCTATCCTATCCATCCCATTCATCATCTTATACGTCTCAATGAGATCTCCCCTCATTCTTCTAAACTCTAACGAGTACAAGCCTAGTTTATTCAGCCTCTCCTCATAGCTCAACCCCCTCAACTCCGGTATCAGCCTAGTAAACCTCCTCTGCACTCCCTCCAAGGCCAAAATATCCTTGCGTAAGTGCGGCGACCAAAACTGCACACAGTACTCCAGCTGCAGCCTCACCAATGCCCTATACAGCTGCAGCAAGGCCTCCCTACTTTTATATTCAATCCCCCTCGCTATGAAGGCCAGCATCCCATTCGCCTTCCTGACCACCTGCTGCACCTGCAGGCTGGGTTTTTGCGACTCGTGCACAAGGACCCCGAGGTCCCTCTGCACCGTCGCCTGCTGCAGTTTTTCTCCACGTAAGTAATAGTCCTTCCTACCATTATTCCTACCAAAGTGGACCACCTTGCACTTGCCAACATTAAATTCCATTTGCCAGTTCCTGGCCCATTCGCCCAGCCTATCTAGATCCTTCTGCAGACTCTCCAAACCCTCCGTGCAATTTGCGTTCCACCAATCTTGGTGTCATCAGCAAATTTCGACACTATACACTCGGTTCCCTCCTCCAGATCATCTATATAAATGGTAAATAGCTGAGGCCCCAGCACCGACCCCTGGGGCACTCCACTAGTCACCAACCGCCAATCCGAATAGCACCCATTGACCCCCACTCTCTGCCTCCTATTTGACAACCAATCCTCTATCCACGCTAACACCCTACCCCAACTCCACGCCCCCTTACCTTCTGCAATAACCTCTTGTGAGGTACCTTGTCAAACGCCTTCTGAAAATCCAGAAAGACCACATCCACCGGCTCTCCTCTATCCACCGCCCTAGACACATCCTCATAGAACTCCAATAAATTTGTCAGACACGACTTTCCCTTAACAAAACCGTGCTGCATCTGCTCTATCAAGCAATTCCCCTCAAGATGCCTCGCTATTTCCTCCTTGATGATGGATTCTAACATTTTACCTACAACAGACATTAAACTAACCGGCCTATAATTCCCTGCCTTTTGCCTGCCACCCTTCTTAAATAACTGCATAACATTAGCCGTTTTCCAATCTTCCGGCACTTCCCCGGAATCCAGCGACGTTTGGAAAATAACCACCAAGGCATCCACCATCACCTCCGCCATTTCTTTCAGAACCCTCGGATGCATTCCATCCAGTCCTGGGGACTTGTCCACAATCAGTCCCTCCAGTCTGCCGAGCACCGCCTCTCTAGTAACAATAATTTCACTGAGACCCTCCAGTCCTAACACCTTTCCATCGCTAACACCCGGCAAATTACTCACGTCCTCCTCCGTGAAGACCGAAACAAAAAAGTTATTCAAGACCTCAGCCATTTCCCCATCCCCTACCACTAAGTCCCCCCTCTCATCCTCTAAGGGTCCAATGTTCACCCTAGCAAGCCTCTTCCTTTTTATATATTTATAAAAACTCTTGCTATCCTTTTTTATATTAAGCGCTAGCCCAGCTTCATAGTTTCTCCTACCCTTCTTTATCAACTTCTTTGTCAATCTTTGTTGACATTTAAACCTCTCCCAATCCTCTTCTCGCCCACTACTCTTAGCCACTCTAAATGCCTCCGCTTTTAATTTAGCACTTTTCTTCACCTCCTTCGTTATCCACGGCTTATTACCTCTCCTCCTACGGTCCTTTTTAACCATCGGAATAAATTTCTGCTGAGCACCAAGAAAGATCTCCTTAAAGATTCTCCACTGCTCCTCAACAGACCTACCTTCCAACGCGCTCCCCCAGTCAACATTCGCCAATTCTTCTCTCATCCTACCGTACTCCCCTCTGTTCAAACAAAGGACACGTGTCCGGGAACCCACTTTCTCCTCCTCCATCTGCACCAGAAACTCCACCATACAATGATCACTCTCCCCAAGAGGATCCTTCACCACAAGGTCCCTAATTCTACCCGCCTCATTACATAACACCAACAGATTAATGTTGCTATTTGTGGGATCTTGCTGTATGCAAAATGGCTGCCGCATTTCCTATATTGTGACAGAAACTACACTTCAAAAGTACTTCATCAGCTTTTAACTTTGAGGTCTAGTGGTTGTGTGAAAAGCGTTAAATAAACCCAAGTCATTTCTTTCTCCTTGCATCAAAAATTCTAACTTTCAACAAAGCCCAAAATCTAGGCTCTCTCAAAAAAAAATCAGCTGACTACAAAATTGCTGTGCTATGAATTAACAAGTCTGTGTGTGCAGGAACGACAGTCGGTATCACTCTTCATTTTCATTAAGACCCGGAAGATCCACTGCTTTTGAAAATTGTGTTGTCATCCACTCCAGCACACACAGTTCCCTGAAAATAATTCAGTACTGCTTACCATTCTGGCTGTGTTTTGAAGATCAGCAACGAAGGCAAGTTTCATGAGATTTTAAAGTCCCTTAACAAAACGGCTTGGAGACACAGTGGTTAGCACTGCTGCCTCACATCTCCAGGCACCCGGCTTTGATTCCCAGCTTGGGGCACTGTCTGTGTGGAGTTTTCACATTCTCCCCACGTCTGCGTGGGTTTTCTCCAGTTTTCTCCCACAGTCTGAAAGACATGCTAGTTCGGTACATTGACCTGAACAAGTGATGGAGTGTGGTGACTAGTGGAATTTCACAGTAACTTCATTGCAGTATTAATGTAAGTCTTGAGACAAATAAATAAACTTTAACTTTTAAAAACCAGAAATACAATTCAATGAGAGGTGAGAATGTGAAACTCACAACGTTACATGGGATGGTTGAGAAGAACATAATTTAAGAGCAAGCTGGATAAGTAGCACGAGGAAGAAATGAATAGAGTGAAATTAAGTAAATAGAGTTGGACGAGGCTTGTGTGGAGCTTATTCACCACCACGGAACAAAAGACCTGCTATTGCGCTAGGAAGTCTATCCAATTGAAATGGCTACTTTAATTGTGAAGGACCAAGCAGAGAACAATGGCCAGAGTCTTACCACTGTGCACGCTAGTGGGATTTTCCAATCCCGCTGCAGTGAATGGAGAGTTGGTTGATCGCCAAATTCTCTGTCCTTGTTGAAGTGGGAACACGGCATGAACGGGCAGTGTGATATCATGCCCAATATATTGTAAACACTTTGACCATGCTCATCTTTTCTTCACTTTTGCTTTTCAACTAACCAGTCTCAATGACTTGTGTCTCTATAATGCTACTACAATCGGTGCTTAATGAGGGCAGGAGAAGAAAGTTAAATTTTATTACAGCAGAATCACATTTATGATCTCAGGTCATCCCAAAGAATTTCAAAGCCAAAGAAGTAGTCCTGAAATGCATCACCATTACAATGCAGTAAAATGCAAACAACCAATTTAGACATAGCAAGGCCCCATACACCAAGATAAATAACAAGATCATTTTTTAAAGTGATGTTGAAGGATAAATATTGGTCAGGACACTGGGAGAACTCTTTGTAGCTCTGCTCTCTGATATACAAAGCAGATGGCATCTGAATCCACAGCTTTCCAAAAGACATCTCACAGGATGCAACAGGCAATGAGTCTCTGTGGCTTTATTATCAAAGTCCCCATGATAACCAGTAGCAATCTGAACTTCCAGTTTGCAATTGTGGTCTCTTCTTGCTGTTATCACCAATCTTGGTATTAGTAACACATCTTGGTATTAGTAACGCAGCATTCACTATAGATTCGGAAATCAGTTTTCATCCATAATACAATCTAACAGTCTATAATTTTTGCAGATTAGTATATTTAAAAATCTGCACAAACATCAAGGCCTGTACATCAAATATATTTGGGGTTAGAAGAAAGTCAATTATTGTAGTTACTTAGCACACTTCTTCACGTCATATCACTTCATACGTAGCAATCTCCACATCTGGATTTCTACAGTAAACACTATCTAATTCTTTCGAAAAAATTAGTTTTGGCTTCCTGGTACTTACCATCAAGGGTTTAAAAACATTGAGCTCAAAGTGGCCATTGCTTCCTCCAACAGTAACAGCAACATGATTTCCCATGACCTGTGCTGCTACCATGGTAACAGCTTCACACTGTGTGGGGTTCACCTTACCTGTCAAAACATAGAAAACACAATTTACACTTGCCATGAAAATTAAATCACACATTAACAGGTATTACACTTTTCACTAAATTAGTGACTATTGCAGTGAGAGCACGATGGTTGCAAAAAGCATTTTCTTGTGCCAAAGGTACAACTGCCTTCCTTAAGGTGAGCAACTATTCCGCTCAAGCTGAACTGTCTCAGTCAATTTTGGTGTTGCAAAACCTGGCAGTGCAGCTTCTTGATAAGTAGAATACTGTGGATATTAGAATTTGAACTAAAAACAGAAATTGCTGGAACTACTCAACAGGTCAAGCAGCATCTTGAAGATGGGAACATAATCGCCCAGTCTCTAAATTATTATATCTCAGAAAATCCTCTTGGTGACCCCTCACAATCTGAATTAGAGTTAGCGAATTCAGAAGGTTCAAACTTACCTATCTGGATAGTTACCCAAGAAATGCTAGCCAGGAAAAAAAATTCCTGGACAACAATACAACACAATCTTCCAAGGCCAAAACATTATTTCTTTTCCTGCCCCATAACCAAAGAAACTAATGATGTGTTCAGTGCAGGTATACTGCTGTCAGGAAGCGAAAATAAGAGCAATACTGAAACATACAAAGGAAATAAAAACCGGGACTGGGTTAACAGCTCGGAATTGGTGAATTCAACAATGAGTCCAGAAGGCAGGTGAGATGTGGTTCCTCAATCTTGTGCTAAGTTTCACTGGAACAGTGCAGTAAGGCCATTGACAGAGATGTCAGTGCGAGATCAAGGTGGAGAATTAAAATGACAGGCCACCTGAAGCTTGGGGTCAGCCTTGTACAGAGGTGTTCCACAAAGCAGTCATCCAGTCTGTGTTTGTTCTCCAAAATATAGAGGACATCACATTGTGAGCAGTGAATATAGTAGGCAAGATTAAAAAAAAGTGCACATAAATCACTGCTTTACCTAGGAGGAATGTTTAGGGCCTTGGATGGTGAGGGAGAGGTGGTAAAAGAGGCAGGTGTTACACCTCTTCTGTCTGCATGTAAAGGTACTATGAGAATGGGGTGGGTTTTGGGAGTGGATTAGGATATCAGGAGGGAATGGTCCATTTGGAATGCCAAAAGGGAAGAAGTGTTTGGTGGTGGCATTGTGCTGGCAGTGGTGAAAAATGATCCGTTGAATACAGAAACGTAGAATGGAAGGCACGGACAAGGGGAACCTTAACATGGCTCTGGGAGGGAGGGGTTGGAATGAGATCAGAAATGAGGGAAATGCAGCACCCATGGTCAAGAGCCCTGTCAACAACAGTGAGGAAGAATGCGCAGTTGAGGCAAAAAGACATCTCAGAAATGCTGTTGTGGAAGGTTGCATCATCGGAACAGATATAATGAAGACAGAAAAACTGACAGAATAGAATCCTGACAAGATGTTAGGTATGAACAAGTATGGTCAAGTTCACTGTGGGAATCAGGAGATTCATAATGATTATTAGTTAATAGAGTATAACCAGAAATAGGGCAGAAAAGTTAAGGAAGGGAAAGGAAGAGTTGAAGATGGACCATATGAAACATAGAAAGATGGAAATTGGAAGTAAAAGTAAATGAAGCTTTCCAATTCAGGGCGAGAGCAGAACATGACATAATTGCAGTCATCATTACTAATTTTTCTCTGTTTAGATGCAAAGTACAGTGCTGAAATGTTAACTTGCTTCTCTCTTCACTAATGCTGCTGAGAATTTCCAGCATTTTCTGTCTTGCTGTGATTTTTTTTCATCTACTAACATAAAGACAATCAAGTTCACATGCATAGTTTCCCAAAGATAACTCATCTGGGGAGATATGACTTAGCCTAAAACCTTGCTGTTGGGAAAAAAAGTAAAATTATATTGCACTCGTCCTGATGACTGCAAGATGAAAAGCTTCGGCAACATGCCTCACTTTTCATTAAGAAGAATTAAAAAACATTAGCATATCGTGACACCAGAATTAAAGGGACTGATTTTCTGTGCACAATTTGTACTTTGTCACAACCCCACCACTCACTGTCTTTAACTGGAGAGATAATCCTACTTTTGTCAGGTGAGTTTCAGTCGTGAAGGCCTGCTTGCTGTAATTGTTTTTGGACTCTGTTTAAAATAGTCCAGCTTCTGTAGTGTGTTGATTCTGTTGTAAACAAGACTGCTGGCTGAAAGTCCTGCCACATGTTCCATCCCCACCAACTTAAGATCTGACATAATGGTGTCAATGCTCTCTTGGATATTTAAAAAAAAATCAGAGTACAGGTTGCTCTCACATCTCAGAACACATCTTTACACTGGAGAAATACTGATACCAGTGGAGTTATGATACACGTGCCACCACAACAGCTTTTAAAGAACCCAACGGCACTAGAGAGACAGGATCTTAAATCGATTTTGCTGTCAGGGCTCCATTTACCTGCAAGTGTACAGAGCCAAATAACTTCCACCTTACAACTATGGGAATTGCAATTCTGCAACTCCAGCATGCCTCGATTAGCAAACTGCAGCATCAGCTAAAGTAAAAGAGGAAAATTATATTTGCAGGCTGAGCACTGCTGTTTCAGGGTCTATTAAAAGAATGAAATGCCAAAACAACGGTTACAGGAGAAACAAGCTTACACCACCTGACTGTGTTGTTGATTGAGGAGTATTTATGCTATATGGGCCATTACAGAAAGAGAGAAAATTAAACAGAAAGAAAAAAGTGCACTGCATAATTCCAACTAACTTGCTAAAACATTGCAAACACCTGGAAATTCTTAATAGCAAGCCATTAAAATCACAATTTGAAAATAAAGCTGCTGATATTAGCACATAAGCAATCACTAGGTATTAATTTGTCTACCACTTTAATGCAAGCATGCATACATTTAAAATCGTCACTTGTTGCCCAGAACTTGGAGAATGCTGAAAGGAGACATGTTGCCGAAGTTTTTTGTTCTGCATGTATCAGGTCAAATGCAAGGGTGCCAAATTACAAGTGGTTCCCAATAATGTATACGATTAGAGAAAAGGTGCTGCTGACTGGCTGGCAAGTCATCTCTGATTGACCACGGCATTACCATGGAAAAAGCAACAGGGGAATTATAGGCTCCCCATGCTTCCGGGTAACACACAACAGGCGCAAGGCTCGAATATATTTTTTTGTTTGCTGAGAACAGGTTCCTGCGAATGAATGTGTGTCACTTCTAAAATGCTTAAATGAGCCAAGTTTCAAGTTTGGGTGATTATCCTAACTTGGTTGTTAGTGTAGGTATTAGCCTGGGTAGCCCATAGTTCCTTGTTATTTTCTCCGTGGCAATGTCTCTGCCAGACTGAAGCTGCAGACATACCAACACCCATTTTTCTCCAGCGGTATAAATTGTTGAGACTGTTAGAAATTTGGCTTTCTTGAAGGGTGCAAGATGAAGCACTTCAAACCAAGTCGCTCCTTTCAGCAAAATTCGAGATTTAAAATACACGTTTTAGTACCTCCAGTTTAACAGCAAATACGTAACCACGGTAAAGATTTATATACCAATATAATTAAGTGCACTTTTAAAGTCCACCATTATGGCTTCACATTTCTGGGAGATATATCAATGTCATTTTCTGAGTATTATCCTGCTAAAGGGCTTTTAAGCACAAATATTCTGCAAACCAACTGAGAGTTTTACAAGTATACATTTGGCCTTAGAGGAAGACATCTGCTCTTTTGTTTCATTACACCATTGAGTTGGTCTGATTTATTATTGCCACATGGATCAGTATACAGTGAAAAGTATTGTCTCTTCCTTGCTATACAGACAAAACATACCACTCTTAGAGAAGGAGAGATTGCAGAATATAGTGTTACAGTCATAGCTAGGGTGTACAGATATAACAGGCTACAAGACAAACAAATCCTCCATCCACACACCGACCAAAGCAAAGAACCTCACTGGACACACCTATACCCTGAACAGCGCAGTCTACTCTCACCATCTCCCAGACTTGAAAAGAAGCAGTCAATCCAGAAAGCGGGGGAAACGCACAGATGTTTAAAAATGTGTTACAATGAAGTTTAAACCACAGTTATAGATTTTGCGTCACACAAGCACTCCGCAAGATCAGTTAGCAACACACATCCAAATAGCAGCTTCCAACAAGATACTTTTCTGTACTTGGATTGCTGGATTACCTGGCATGATGCTGCTTCCTGGCTCATTTTCAGGCAAGATGAGTTCACCCAAACCAGAGCGAGGTCCAGATCCCAGGAAACGGATATCATTGGCAACCTTCATCAAACTGCAGGCAACCACATTCATGGCACCACTCAGTTCAACCAAGGCGTCGTGCGCAGCTAGAGCTTCAAATTTGTTAGATGCAGTTACAAATGGCAGACCTAAAAACAAAGGCAACATTATTTTCTATCGCCATTCTGCATGCGCCTGCAGTCTACCCACTGCCAACTGGGCTATAATCGCACATTCTGATGTGCGCTGAATACCACCCGCTGCCAGTATAACTGTAGGAAACCCAAACATTTTTCCGTGCAAAAGGTAATGATGGTCCTGCCAGCATTTGACAGCTTGAGCCCACTGAACACAGAAGTACCTCTCACTAATCAAAGCAAGATTGGTTTTGTTTTGCTGTGAGCCAGAGCTGCAGGGATTTTCTTTTTAATGCAAGACAGCTGGAGACAAGGAATAGAAAAATAGAAAAGATAAAAAAAGGAATAAATGCTTAGAATATCCTAACAGGGAGATGTCTAGTAACAAGCTTAGTGTTTAACTTGTCAAAATTCAGTCTACTGTTCTAATTTTGTTAAACAGCATTGTCTGAAAATAAATGAGACAAAGTGCTGTGGCAGGGTGTGCCTAACACAAATAATCACATTGCTGATATTGTCCCCAATGAGCACTGTATATGGGAAAATGGAATCCTCATTCAAAATGCATGGCAAGTCAGACACCATCCGGACAGGAAAATAAGTTAATGCTTTGGAAAACTGATCATATTTTTATGTTACTTTATATCTCCATTCATGTGTTTTCTTTTCAGCTCTCTGCAACGGTACCCAATGGATTTTTTCACGTCACACAAATGCTTTTTTTTAAAAGCAAAAACAGTAAAATGATGAACATTTTTAAAACAGAACTGAATTATCAGTAAAAGGTACAGCACATATACCATTCAATGATCTGTCTGACCTGTCAGCTCTGAGACTTTGGCAGCCACTTTCTCCGCGAATCCAATCCTCGTGTTCAATCCTGTTCCTACGGCAGTCCCACCAGCTGCCAGCTCATATATTCTTGGCAATGCAGCCTTGATCCGTTCAATACTATATTTTATCTGCTGTACATAGCCACTAAACTCCTAAACATGAATAAAAACAACAGGCAGTGAATTTCTGCCAATATTTTGAAACAAAAACCTAACACAATGTAACTCGGACAATTTGAAAGACTATTTCCACAGAAGGACACCACAGTCAGGCTATTTTTAAAAATGTAGAGACCAGGTTCGCAAGTTAACCTTTTATCTTGGAGACTTGTGCTTCAAATCAACCTAGCTGATGTGATGCTACTTTCCATTTACTTGAGTAATCTCAATCCAGTAAGATGCACAGCACAAAATCGGTCACAATTTACCAAAAATTTAGCAATCTTGCTCTGAGGAACTGCAAGTACTGCGTGTGTGGGAAGTTGGAGATAAAATGAAATGGATTTGATGTGTTGTCACATGCATTAATCTGCAGTGAGAAGCATTGTTTCTTGCACACTAAGACAAAGCATACTGTACATAGGGAAGGATATGAGAGAGTGCAGTATGTAGTGTTCCAGTCATAGTAAAGAAAGATCAACTTAACGCGAGGTAGGTCTATTCAAAAGTCTGATGGCAGCAGGGATGAAGCTGTTTTTGAGTCGGTTGGTACGTGACCTCAGACTTTTGTATCTTTTTCCAGATGGAAGGAGGTGGAAGAGAGTATGCCCAGGGTGCATGGGGTCCTTAATTGTGCCGGCTGCTATTCCGACACAGCAAGTATATACAGTGTCGACAGATTGGTTGGAGTAATAGACTGGGTTTCATTCACGACCCTTGGTAGTTTCTTGCGGCATTGGACAGAGGAGGAGCCATACCAAGCTGTGGTACAGCCAAGAAGGATGCTTTCTATGGTGCATCTGTAAAAGTTGGAGAGAGTTGTGGCAGACGTGGCAAATTTCCTTCAAAATGCCATAGTAGGACTCCGGTGAATTTAGGCTGATGTATGATGCTGGAGTGGAGTAGGAAGAGCTTTAGAGCTGACATTGCTGAACTTTATCTGGTGTTTGATAATGAAATCCCACATTTAAAATGGTAAACGTTCCCCAGTAACAATTTCCCTTGCTTCATGAACACAAATATTCATAAATAACTTCTTCCTAGCTCGCTCAGTTCCTAAGCAGCAGCCAGATTACAGATGAAAATGCATCACATCAGTTTGCTGTTTCAGAATGGAAACTAGGTCCCGACAGCCAGTTTCTACTTCAATAACATTCTCCAATAGTTTACTCACTAAGTACACTTTCGAATTGGGAGTAATGGTATGGATAATTGCATTTTTGATCGGTAAATAAAAAATGAGCAACGAACACTATTGTTGGGCATGTGATGTCAATACTCATATTTGCACAACGTTAATGTGTACTTTAACCTTTTTGTGTGTTTGTTGGCAAGGTGGAAAGTGGAGTGCGTTTTCATCCTTGTGCACTTATTTGTTTATTACTTATTGATCTGTTAAAAATAATGGGGAGCAGGGGTGAAAACACAAAGATTTCACCATCACAGAAATACCAACAACACAAAGGTTTTGCTAATTCTACTCGTTGTTAGGGTTTGTTGTTGGCCTGTCACGTCTATAGATTTTATTCCTGAACCACATTTTAAACGGTTTTGCTTCAAAGCAGTTGGGATTCTTTATAGGAAGGCTGTTGTTGTGTTTTTTTTTGACATCAACATTTAACTGTTTTCCAATCCCCAGTTGTTTAAGAGTCTGTATTCAACAGCTCTGTTTAAAGGAACGGCAAAAAGTCATTGTCCTTAGAATAACACCTTGGGAGGGAACTTACCATTCCACTCTGCTGGCCAACGGATGGGGAGAGCCAGTAAGATCACACGAGAGTCGTGAAATCAGAGTCACGCTCAATCTATCTCCTCTTGCAATCCTGCCAGCATTGGATAGCCGGGGAAGTCAGCCTCGCGTCCACTTCCAGAGCAAGACTTAATGAATTATTTAAATGTACTGAAGTGCTAATTTACATGTAACTGATGAGCCTGGGACTCAATCATCCCGGCTCACTTGCCTTTGTGGCCTTGCCGGGATAGGTTCTCTCCAGCGAGAAGCACTGCAGGGCCCCAGCAATGTGGACCAGTCCTGATGGCCTCACAGTAGAACTGGAAGCCACTTGGGCTTCCTGGGGCGAGGCAAGTGGGGGGGGTGACACTTGGGCTGTGCTAAGGGGGCTGTGCATTTTGCAGATGATATTTCCAAGTTGGGAAGCGTTTTTAACATTTGTTCTTAGTGGTTTGAGTATCTGTGGGACTTGGGTTAAAATATGTTATCAAGAGAATGTGCCTTTGTGACTATTACATCTAGAGGAAACGTGTTATTTGTTATTTGATAGAATGTAAACTTGAGGGGCCCCAAGGAAAAATGGGATAAACACTTGTCTTCAGTCTATGGCTCTAGTTACACAGTTGGGGTGATACAAGATGTCTTGCATCATAGAAAGCATCCTTTCCTGATGTATCACAGCTTGGTATGGTTCCTGCTCTGACCAAGACTGCAAAGAGCTTAGCCCAGTCCATCACGCAAACCAACCTCCCATCCACTGACTCCGTCTTCACTTCCTGCTGCCTCAGAAAAGCAGTTAGCATAATCAAGGACCCCATACACCCCTAACATAGTCTCTTTCACCTTCTTCCATTGGGAAAAAGATACAAAAGTCAGATATCACAACCCAACAGACTCAAAATGGTTTTTTCCCTGCTGCCTTCAAATTTTTGAATCAACCCACCCTATATGAAGTTGATCTTTCTTTACAGCCTAGCTATGACTATAACACTACGTTCTGCACCCGCTCCATTCCTTCTCTATGTACAGTATGTTTTTGTCAGTATAGTGCACAAGAAACAATACTTTTCATTGTATCCCAATACATGTGACAATTATAAATCAAATTATCCTCCTCCATTGACTCTCCACCATGGGTGCTTGATGGGACTGCAATCATCTGCTTCTATCTTTAGCTCTCTGACCTTAGTTAGAGTACCACCTGCAATAATTTCTCTTCCCGCTCCCACACCGTGATCTCTGATAGCCTCCAAGGGTCAATCTTTCCTTTCTCATGATGTCCCTCGGCTATATCATCTAAAAAACAGCACAAATCTTCACATGAACGTTGGGAACACTCAGTGCTACTTCACCATCACTTCTCCAGATCACCACCCCACCACTCTCTGCATCTCAAAATGATCTCATTATTTGTTCCCCAGCCACCAATTCCATCCCGTCCCTTTGGCAATGGTCTAAGGCTAAACCAGTTTCTAGAAAACCAATTGTATTTAACCCTGAAATGAGCCACATACATGCCATAATGAAAGCTGATAAATTCCAATTCTAATATTATCAAACTCTGTCTCTGCTGCTGAAACACTCACTTATGCCTTTATTTCTCTAGAATTGACTACTTTAATGCACTTCTGGCCAGTCTCCCATCTTCCACTTTCCATAAACATAAGGTCATTCAAAACTCTGCTGCCTATGTTCTTGTTTGAAATTCATCCTAGTTGCCCTTGAGAAGGTGATGATAAGCTATCTTCTTGAACCATTGTAGTCCCTAAGGTGTAGACACACCCTCAGACTTAACTATCATCAACCATACTCAATGCTCACTGTCCTACACTGGCTCCGGTTAACTAATGCCTCAATTTAAAAATTATCATCCCTGTTTTCAGATCCATCCATGACTTCAGCTCGCCCTATACTTGTACTTCCTCCTGCAATATAACTCTCCAAGATATCTGCCCATGCAGAACACTTGAGTGCACACAAATTTAACTGCTCCACTACAGGTGGATGTGCCTTTGTCTGCCAAGAGCATAATTCCCTCCCTAAGTGTCTTTGCCTCTTTGAGATGTTCCTTAAAACCTAAATTAAAGTTCATAAGCTCTTGGTCATTTGTCTTAATATCTCCTTATGTGGCTCTGTGTCTAATTTTGTTTGATAATGCCCCTGTGAAGCACCATGGAACATTCTGTTATCGCAAAGGTGCTACATAAATACAAGCTGTGGTTGCCTGATAAATTCATGCCAGAATTCAAACCTTTGGGAAAAGGGAATGGGGTGAAATTGGTCTTCAGGTGGGACCACAAAACTGATGATAGAAAATCAGTAGCCTGTTTTACGCCTATCTTAATTTTCTTTCCAAGTCACTAAGTGGTAGCAGATATACACAAGTAAACTGATCAATGCAAGGTGTTTTCTGCTAAAATTAATGCACATGATTCCGTGTTTTCACCATAGCTGTGCCTGTAGCTAGTCAGCCATTTCTACTGGACAACAATTCTTTCGAGCTGCTGTAAAATTCAAGTGACTTTAGTGCTATGGTCAGTTTGGTGGCACAGTACACTGGTGGGCAAGTCTAGGCTATATCCCACATGGTGAGTACTAAGCATCAGTTACGCTGTCCAAGAAGCATCAACAACATTAAACCATTCATGTGGGCTGACTGCTTGTGACGAATGGTCCCACCAGAAATATGACTTCCTCTTCACTTCAAGCAATTTATCTTTTTCTCTTAAACGGCAGATTTCAAATCTTCACATACTTTTTCTATTTGTCTTTTATTGTAATGGCAAGGTTTCATGCCACAACTGACACATTTTCTTTCAACCTACCTGCCCCAATGAAAGAGGCACAGCATCTTGTGTATGAGTACGGCCAATTTTAATGATGTCAGCAAACTCTTTGGCCTTGTCCTCAAGTGCACCATGTAACTTCTGAAGTCCAGGCAGCAGCACCTCATGGACCTCCTTGGCAGCAGCAATATGCATGGCAGTTGGGAAAGTGTCATTGGAACTCTGGCAATGAGGGAAAAGAAGGAAATGTATGGATTAAAACTGACTCAATGCTGAACTTTAGATTTATTTCATGCTGTATTAGTGCATAATCACTTTCAAAAGCTGTATTTTCAAACAGCTTAAAACTATGGACTGCGCGTGCACACAATGTCAACTGTGTAAATAACTACAATGAAATTAAATGAAACCTTCTAATACATAGACAGGTACATCACCGAGTGAACATTTCCTTTTCCATGCGAGATAACAAAGTGTCAAGACAGAACAAGTAAGAAGTCTCACAACACCAGATTAAAGTCCAGCAGACTTATTTGGAATCATGAGCTTTCAGAGCACTGTTTCTTCATCAGATGTTGCAAGACTTCTTACTGTGCCCACTCCAGTCCAACACCGGTCTCTCCACATTATAGACAGAACAAAATTGATATTGCAAATCCTCTGTCGCTGTTTTCCTGGGCCATAAAAGAGAAGGTTTTAAACTACAAAAGGATGGAACTGAGGCCTAGATGAGTACCTGGCTCTTGTTTACATGATCATTGGGATGTACAGGATCCTTGCTGCCCAGTTTACCTCCGAGAATCTCAATTGCCCTGTTGCTGATCACTTCGTTCACATTCATGTTCGTTTGGGTTCCAGAGCCAGTCTGCCACACCACTAGAGGAAAGTGATCATCCAACTTCCCAGCAATCACCTGCACAGTAAACACAGCAGCCAACCTCATTTTCGGTGCCAAGAGGACAAGAAAGAACCCACTTCTATTCACTTTAACTGGTGAAGAAGATCAGAAACAGAATGATTTGTTCATACACATCGTACAGGATGTTGCCCAAGTCAAAGATTATTGGGATTTGTAAGTGGAATGGTTAAGATTTGCGATACTTTTGTGGTACTAATCAAACTTCTTTAATAAGCTTAAGTTACACAAGTCACCACTTGTCGGCACTGTAGAGCACTGTTGTACATTTATAAAGCACCGTCCACTGGCTGGGCTACAATATTACAACAACACTGCTGGGAATTTTCCAAATGAGAGTGCAAAAAGATTTAAAAGGCCAGATTTTCAAGAGAAAAATGTGTTTATAATCACATTTATCATCAATTTTTAAACTACAATTTTATGCTGTAATAGCGCTGCCATGAACTAATTATCTTCTTCCAAGAGATTTCCATGATATTAAAAATATTTTTGGGTGGACAGTTGGAAAAAGAGGGGCTGACTACGTAGAATTGCATTAAAGTTATAACACAGAGGCAGGCTGTTAGCTAATGTTCATGCCCCAGCAAGGCAGATAGGCCTGGCATGATACACTATAATATCTGGATTCGTACCTTAGAGGACAGTACCAACAGTACCAATGTACACTGAATGCTTCAGGGCTATTTTCCAGTGAAATATAAATTCAAAATTCCAGGTCACAAATGACAAAATTGGCTATTTTTTTGAGAAACACAACTTCTTAAAACATTGATACAACAGGACTACAGATGCAACTGCGGCCTCACAGCGGCACGGACCAGGGTTCAATTCCAGCCTCGGGTAACTATCTGTGCGGAGTTTGCACATTCTCCCTGTGTCTGCGTGGGTTTCCTCCGGGTGCTCCGATTTCCTCCCACAGTCTGAAAGATGTGCTGGTTAGGTGCATTAACCCAAACAGGTGCCGGACTGTGGCGACTACTAACTTCATCGCAGTGTTAATGTAAGCCTTACTTGCAACTAATTAATAAATAAACTCAGATTTCAAGCATCCTGGCATATCCAAGAATAAGACTGGAATTAGGTGCTCTAGTGTCAGCAAGACAGCACATTGATGCAAGTTTCAACCTGTGTCACTAATGTTGCAATCCTGTTCTCTATCTCTTTAACATGATATTTTAAAAGTCAAAGTTAGTGAGTCAGCAGAATACAATAAATAACTCTGATTATCAAACAGTTCTGGGAAACAGGGAGTCCCTCTCCATATTGGATGTCATGGTGGTGACTGTAGAGCAGAAGAGACACAAAATGAAGTCTTCATGTGCTGCTAAAAATGAGCGTTGTAACATGGTAATTAACTGGTTGAACTACGTAGATTCCCCAAGCAAAAAGTAGGAGATATACTGAGAACAGTAAGTACTCTGCCCTATTTCTTTCATAACAAGGATGGGTGGGGGAAGAGGGGGTGTGTTGTGTAGTTTGAAAATAACTAGTTTTAATGAGACTATCATTTTATAGTTTGAATTAATATGCCCTTAAGCTTTTCTGCTAAAATTGATAAAAGCTGCCTTAATAGAAATTAAACCAGTATTATTGGAAACCAGTTGGATTAGTTAAGTAGACAGTATTAGCTGTGATTCAGTGTGATTTATGAGGGGAGGGGTATTGCAAACAAGCTAACTAATAACACCCCCTTCCCTAATTGTTCACTTGTCTGAAATACCACCACCTCCTCATAAATCACACAAGGTTCTAGAGACTTAATCACAGAGCAAGAAAGAACACTTTAAATGATGAATTCAGAAACTTCATTAACCATTAAAAAGGTGACAAGTCAGAAAGATATTAAGCAAAGTATCAATTAACAGCAATTAGCAGTAATTAAGAAGATGAAAAAGCTTAACAATTGAGCAGACTTCTCACCACCCTTCTCAGACCAAGTTGTAAAGTGACAACTCCGAATAACATCAAAAATAGCTCTCAGCATCTCTCCAAAAACATCATTCTTTCCACATCTCTCTTTCTCTGCTTCCTAAAATGGCTTTTTGGGACCCCACCTGATACCTTAAAATGTTGAAAGTCCACCTTAGCCAATTGTTGGAAGAATAGTCATTTAATCTATAACTTGTCAATAATGCAATAAGAATTAGCCCTTTTTTTTTAGCTAATCATGCACCTTGTCTCAGACAATGCTTCTTCCCAAAAGACATCCCCAATCTTGAGGTAGAACAGGTCTTGAACAATAGCTGTCTGTCATTTGGAGTCGAGGTCCAAATGACAGACATTCCCTCTGGGAATACAAAGATACGAATGAATGGTCTAGTTGGGCGCATGAGCGGCGCAGGCTTGGAGGACCAAAGGGCCTGTTACTGTTCTTTGTCCCTTAGGCAAGATCCGATTCAGCCCTCCTTAGTCAAATTTAACACCTACATTATCTCATGCTGACTTTTGTCTTCCTTCCCTTCAGAAAGCTCATAATACAAGCTACAAGCCATTTTAAGGCAGTTCATACCTCATTGGCTGCCTTTACAATGCTCTCCGCAATCTTTGAATCCAAACCATATTCCACGTTTACTTCTGCTGCAGCTCGCTTCAGAATGCCAAAGGCTTTTATCATTTGGATCTGTTAGCAAAAACAGAGATGAAGCAATGTAGAACCACAGAATTCTGTAGAATCCCTCTCTTTTCTATTTCTCCTTTATTCCCCAACGGAAAGGTTTTATTAAAATATTCTGCTTGGAAAGTGCATGTTGATTTAATTAGTAAAAAAAATGTAATTTCCGCGTGGTTTAGTTTTACATTAGTGGCAGATGATCTGTTATCTATTTCACTTCTGGCCGTTATACTGGAATGAGCAAAACCATGAGAGAACCACTTGCAGGCTGCAGTGGAGTCGGGGGTGGGGAGAAACTTCAATTAGACTTCCCACTTGCATCCCTGAAATGGGAAAAGACTGAGCTCCCAGTGTACTCACTGACTTACAAACAAAATCATGCTTGCTGGGGACTAACGGACATTAAAACTTCCAACAATTCATTGATTGCAGTCAGCTTTTTCAGGCTTCAGAAGGCAAACACCGTTATGTAAAAAGAAAAGCCCAAAAACCCTGAAGGGTTTTTTTTCAGATGAAACAACTTAAGCCAAGTTTAAATGTGTCTTTAAACTCTTCAAAGAGGAAATTGCTCCCTGTGGTCTGGCCAACATTCATCCCTAAAACAAAACTGCTTTTCGGTCATTAATGGTACCTTGCTCTGCACAACTGGCTTCCTCATTTGCCCATAAAAGGTAATTTATTGGCTCTGAACAACTTTAGGACATGCTAATGGAATGGAGGTCCTTTTGTCCTTAGGACTCTGGAGGGTATTCTCAACCCTCCCTTCAAAGCAGCTCAGGTCTAAGCTGCAGGAAAACACAGAATTCACATCTTGGGTAACTGGCATATTTGATTAACTGGTACTTCCCATCCCTGGGGCATACCAGATTACAGAGGTTTTCCTGTAAATATGGTGCCAGTTGAAAATAACTGTCAGTGTTTCTTTTAAAAGTAAGGCAAATAATTGTAGAATTTCTAAGAGATCTTGTACGACGGTGCCAGTTGTGACTTACCTCTGAGTCAGAGTGCAAGTCCCACTCAAAATTAACAACCAAAATTAGCACTTCATTGCATTGAGAGAGTGCTGCACTTTTGGATGAGAAGTTAACCACAGTCCTGTTTGCCCTATAAAATATTCAGTGGCGCTCTTTCACAGGAGAGGGTGGGAGTTATTTCCAATGCCCTCAACCAACATCACTAAAGCAAATAATTTGGTCACATTGTTGTTTGTGTGCACTTGGCTATATGCAAATTGGTTGCAACACCTTCTATATCACAACTGTTACTACACCATAAAAGATGGTTGTAAAGCACTCTAGGGTGTTCTGTGGTCATGAAAAGCATTATAAAAATGTAGAATCATTGAGCATTATTCCCACTAACAAATAAATCACAGAAAGAAAGGATGAAGGATGGTTACTACAACAAAAACAATCGTGGCAAGAGTTATAAATTCAAGGACCACGTTCGTCAGCAGGAAAAAGTAATCCACCACATACTCTCATTTTTCAAGATAATCACAGATAAAGAAGGCCATTGGGCCTATCCATCCAGATTTAACCTAAGATAAAGCAGAGCAAGGGTTCCAGTCCCTGTGATCCTTACACCATTGAATTCTCAAACAAAAAGTAAACTTATGCAGATTTTATAGTACGTGTTCCTGCATATTTAATTTAGATCATCATGCACTAACTCCATTTTAAACTGTAAAACAGATATTATTCTGTGATTCATTTATTAGCGGGAATAATGCTCATTGATTCTACATTTTTATAATGCCTTTCATCACCACAGAACACCCTAGAATGCTTTACAACGATCTTTTGTGGTGTGGTAACAGTTGTGATATAGAAAGTGTGGCAACCAATTTGCATATAGCAAGTGCACACAAACAACAATGTGACCAAATTATTTGCTTTAGTGATGTTGATTGAGGGCACTGGAAATAACTCCCACCCTCTCCTGTGAAAGAACGCCACAGAATATTTTAATAGGGCAATCAGGATTGTGATTAACTTCTCATCCAAAAGTGCAGTGCTCTCTCAAAAATGCAATGAAGTGCTAAATTTGGTTTTTATGCTCAAATCTTGAGTGGGACTTGCATTGTGTGTCTGACTCAGAGGTAAGCCACAACTGGCACCGTCATACAAGATCTCTGTACAATAATTGTACAATTATTTGCCTTACTTTTAAAAGAAATACTGACAATTATTTTCAACCAGCACCGAATTTAAAGGAAAACCTCTGTTATCCAGCATGCCCCAGGAATGGGAAGCATAATTAATCAAATATGCCAGTTAACCGAGATGTGAGTTCCGCGCTTTCATCCAATGACAAAACTCTAGGTTGATCACCTGGAAATCAAGGTCTCACACGGGAACATGAGAACTGAGTGAGTGAGCAGGTGATGGTACTTCCCAGGGAGGCTGATAATGAACAAGATGCTGATAACTATTACTGGTGAGTTTGCCATTGCCAATCAAAAAACAGACCCAAACCCAGAATTCTGATTAACAGAAAATTCTGTTCAGTAGAGTGCCAGATAACAGAAATATTAACATAATCAATTAATGAGCATTATTTTGCCAAAATATAGGAACATAAACTCGAGATTTATTTCCCGTTTGAGTGCCACGTGATTATTATTTGCGCAGTGACAATGCTACAATCAAGTCTTTTAAAATAAAAGGCAATTAATTACATCCTGCAATTAGAAAAATCTCGCCAAGATTTTTGCCTGAAGCTGCAACGGGATGGTGATTCCTGCTACTATTCTGCTACTCTCCATAAATCAGTTACAATTCTGACCAACTACTGACTATCAACAAAGCATGCATGCTTGCAACAAAGCACGCATTTTCTTGTTCTTTTCACCAAGTGGATTAGAAAAAATAATTAAATAATCAATGCAATGGGTAAGGGGACAAGGATTGTGGGGAAAAGTTAAGAGAATCAGTTGTCAACTTTCTGTTTAAAATTAAAACTTTGCTAAGTAACTTACTGGCATCCTTTCAGATAGCCCTCCAATTTTAAAATTGATCATTGATCTAACTGTTTGGGCTCCATAGTATTTGTCATTTGGCACTTTCAGCTCACCGAAGGTATCATATTCGATTCTGTAGCCATCAGAGCTTTCCTGGGAAAAACAAACAGAACCGTTTCAGCCTCTTAGTACAGGGTAACGTACAAATATTTCTTATTTAATTTCCATGTTAAATTCAAAACTCCACTAGAGAGGAAGCATATCTAAGCTTTAGAAATCCTGGTGAAAAATTAAGTAATCTTTTTAATCCTTCTGTCAATTGCGAACAATGTAGTTTCCATCACAGCATAAACAAAAGCAAAAAACTTTAATTTATTTAACTTTAACAGGGTAAGACATTCCAAGGTATTTTACTAGAGCCTTGCGTAATCCTGAGCCACAGAAGCAGACATTGTGTGACCAAAAGCTTGGTCAAACTAGGTAGATTTTAAGGAGTATCTTAGGTGGATTTTGCTACCAAATAAACCTGTTGGACTTTAACCTGGTGTTGTGACACTTCCTATTGTGTTTACCCGAGTCCATCGCCGCCATCTCCATATCTTAGCGAAGGACAGAGAGTTACAGGTGGTGGGTTTCAGGGAGGCGATTTCAGGTGCATAAAGTATATTTATTAAGTGTCACTCGTAGGTTTACATTAACACTGCAATGAAATTACAATGGAGTTGCAATGAAGAAGTTCTTTAATGTGAAAATCCTCTAGTCGCCATACCTCAGCATCTGTTCAGGTACAATGAGAGAGAATTTAGCATTGCCAATTCACTTAACTAGCAAGTCAGACTATAGGAGGAAACAGGAGCACTCAGACACAGGGAGAACATGCAGACTCCACACAGACAGTAACCCAAGCTGGGAATTGAACCTGAGTCCCTGATGTTGTGAGACAGCAGTGCTAACAACTGTGCCACTGTGTGTCTGAGAATCTCAGCAAAATGAGGCTAATATTGCACCACTGAAAAAGATTGTTCTATCATTCCCTCCCCAAAAAGTTTAAATATTACTAATACTGTGCCCTCTGAATAGGCATGATGTTGTCACCAGGATTAATTTTGGTATGGCTTTAATTAGGCCATGCACTTTGATGCCATGTGAAAATAATCATTTTTGCACATCAGTTGAAACTTTTCAGTGACTCAAAGTACTTAAATGTTCCACTGAAAAAAAAGGGCATAATTAAATGCTTCAGAAATTAAAAATATTCACTGATTTACCAGAAGCAACTTATCCAAACTGCTTCATTGTAAGCTTTATGGGCAAAGTTTGCATCTGCCGTTCTTTATCAAACACAGTTGCATATTAATAGCTGTATAGGGCATTGGTGAGGCCGCAGCTGGAGTACTGTGTGCAGTTTTGGGCGCCGCACCTGCGCAAGGATATTTTGGCCTTGGAGGGAGTGCAGAGGAGGTTTACTAGGCTGATACCGGAGTTGAGGGGGTTGAGCTATGAGGAGAGGCTGAATAAACTAGGCTTGTACTCGTTAGAGTTTAGAAGAATGAGGGGAGATCTCATTGAGACGTATAAGATGATGAATGGGATGGATAGGATAGAGGTGGAAAGACTCTTCCCGCTCAAAAAAGACAGTAGGACTAGGGGGCACAGCCTCAAGATAAAGGGGGGGCGGTTCAGAACGGAGTTGAGGAGGAACTTCTTCACTCAAAGGGTGGTGAATCTCTGGAATTCTCTGCCCGTTGAAGTGGTGGAGGCTGCCTCGCTAAATATTTTTAAGAAGCGGGTTGATGGGTTTTTGATAAGAGAGGGGATTAAGGGTTATGGGGAGAGGGCGGGAAAGTGGAACTGAGCAGCGACAGATCAGCCATGATCTTATTGAATGGCGGGGCAGGCTCGAAGGGCCAGATGGCCTACTCCTGCTCCTATTTCTTATGTTCTTATGTTCTTATGTTCTTAATGTATTAAAGCAGTCCAAATCGAAATGTAACAAAATCAGGACAATGTCAAGGCTTGGACTGACAAGTGCCAAATAAGATTTGCTAGGCAATGACCATTGCCAACAAGAGAGGATCTAACCATCGCAGCTTGACATTCCATGGCATTGCCATCACCGAATCCCCTCCTATCAATATTGTGGGATTACTACTGGCCAGAAACTGAACTGGACTAGCCATATAAATACCATGACAAAAGATCAGGTCAGATAATACAAATCCTGTAGTGAGTAACACCTCCTGAATCCCCAAAACCTGTCCACAATCTACAAGGCATACGTCAGGAGTATGATAGAATACTCTCCACTTAACTAATAAGTGCAGCTCTAGCAACACTCAAAGAAACTTGACACCATCAGGGACAAAGCAGCCCGTTTCACGGCACCCCTTCTACATTCACTCTCTTCACCACCAATGCACAGTGCAACAGTGTGTACCATCTACAAGATGCACTGCAGGACCTCATCAAGGCTCCTTTGACAACACCCTGCACACTCATGACTGCCACCACCTAGGACAAGGGCAGCAGAAAGATGGGAACACCACCATCTGGAATTTACCCTTCAAAGAATTCACCATCATACTTAGAATAATATCACTGTTCCTGCACTGTCGCTGGGTCAAAATCCTGGAACCACCTCCCTAACACCACAGGTGCACCTATAATACATGGAATGGTTCAAGCCGGTAGCTCACCACCAACCTCTCAAGGGTAATGAGGGATGGACAATAAATGCTGGTGTAGACAGCGAGATCACATCCCATGACTGAATAAAAAAGTGACCTTAAAACAAAATGGATGTAGAAATGTACAATGCTGAATATTGTTTTGCTAAAATAGACTGAAAAGATCAAATAACAGCAATGTCAAACAACTCGAAAGGTCCAATTTCTGACCTCCTCCATGATTAAATGGTAAATAAGTAACTCTCAAATATGGGTGTTACAATCTTGAATCAATGGCAGACCCATAGTCAAATATTAATTCTAGCACAACTGAATGCAGATCACAGTTCAGACAATAGTGTGGCATTTAATTGCACAAATATATAAATTGATCTTGGTGTGATATATAAAACCCCAACTTGGTCCACATGACATTTTAAAAAAAGCAGAAGTCATGGAGCCTGACGCCATTCTGGCAGGAAGACTATATATGCACCACGGCAACTGCTTTCCCCCCCTCTGCCATACACCTGTCAGCTGTGACATTGGATACGAGTGGGACAGGGAACCCTGGTGTTTATGTTTGCTTCTAAAGAAGTTCTCTGAACAGTTTTCAGTCCATGACTCAAAATATTGAGGAATAATGCCTAATGATTCCACATTTTCAGCAGGTAAAAAGAAAGGTTCTCTATTTCCCTCAATCCACACCACAGTGCAGAAAAAAAACAAAACCTTACTGGTTTACAAAAGCTTGCTGTTTTTAGATCAACTACAAACTCTTCTGATTCAACTGCCCGTTGTTCCAATTCATTATTCAACTCCCTGATCTGCACTCCTCATTGTGGTTAAGATCAACAACCAGCACATTATCATTAATTAATTACTATTAAGGTATTCTAATGTCCAGGAAATTCTACACGCTGGGGACTTACTGAACAAAAGTTTTTCTTAAACGTGGTTGGTTTTTGAAATACCAACCATTACCTTAAATAACATATTGTTGGCAAATACTAAAAATACAAAATTGACATCTTTTCACTTTCACAACTGATATATTATTTCACATGTATTGGTATACAGTGAAAAGTATTGTTTCTTGCGTGCTATAAAAGCATACACTTCATAGAGAAGAAAATGAGAGGGTGCAGAATGTAGTGCTACAGTCATAGCTAGAGTGTAGAGAAAGATCAACTTAATGCAAGATTGGTCCATTCAAAAGCCTGACGGCAGCAGAGAAGAAGCTGTTCTTGAGTCGACTGGTACTGACCTAAGACTTTTGTATCTTTTTCACAAAGGTAGAAGGTGGGAGAGAGAATGTCCGGGCTGTGTGGGGTCTTTAATTATGCTGGCTGCTTTACCGAGACAGCGGAAAGAGTAGAGTCAATGGATGGGAGGCTGGTTTGCATGATGGATTGAGCTACATTCACGACCTTTTGTTGTTCCTTGTGGTATTGGGCAGAGCAGGAGCCACACCAAACTGTGATACAACCAGATTGAATGCTTTCAATGGTTCATCAGAAAAAGTTCCGTAAGTAGTCTCACAACACCAGGTTAAAGCCCAACAGGTTTATTTGGTAGAATGAACTTTTGGAATGCTGTTCCTTCATCAAGTGAGTGAAGGGGCAGCGCTCCGAAAGCTTGTGCTACCAAATAAACCTGTGGAACTTAAACCTGGTGTTGTGAGACTACTTATTGTGCCTATCCCAGTCTGACACCGGCAACTCCACATCAGTAAAAGTTGGTGACAAACGTAGCTGACACGTCAAATTTCTTACTCTTTTGAGAAAGTAGAGGCATTGGTGGGCTTTCTTAACTATAGTGTCGGCACAGGGGGACCAGGACAGGTTGTTAGTGATCTGGACATCTAAAAACATGAAGCTCTCAACCTTTTCTACTTCATTCCCGTTGATCTAGACAGGGGCATGTTCTCCACTAAGCTTCCTGAATCGATGACAATCTCCTTCGTTTTGTTGGCATTGAGGGAGAGATTATTGTCGCTGCACCAGTTCACCAGATTCTCTACTCATTCCTGTACTCTGTTTCATCATTGTTTGAGATCCAACCCGCTACAGTGGTGTCGTCAGCAAACTTGAAAATCAAGTTGGAGGGGAATTTGGCCACAGTCATAGGTGCATAAGGATTGTAGTAGGAGGCTGAGAACCCTGTGGAGCACAGGTGTTGAAGATGTTCTTGGAGAAGGTGTTGTTGCCTAACCTTACTGATTATGATCTGTGGGATTAGGAAGTTCAGGATCCAGTTGCAGAGGGAGTAGCCAAGGGCCAGGCCACAGAGTTTGGAGATGAGTTTCATAGGAATAATCGTGCTGAAGCTGAGCTGTAGTCAATAAACAGGAGGCCAGCTTGGAGTCTTTGTTATCTAGGTGTTCCAAGGTTGAGTGCAGGGCCCATTATGGCAGTAGGCGAACTGTATTGGATCCAGGCAGTCCGAGAGGCTGGAATTGAATTGTGCCATGAGTAGCCAAGCAAAAGGTTATTAGTGCATTTTGCATGTCTATTTGTTGGGATATAAAGTGTATAAATCTAAAAGAAGCATTTCTTAAAGAAACATAGCAGGTTGGTCTGCATCTGTGAGGTGAAAGAGCTGACAATCAACATTTCAGTTGAGAATCCTTCAAAACGGATTAAAAAACCCACAGTCATCGATGTACAAGATCTGAACACAGAGGGACACAGTGACAGCAATGTTTCCTTAATCAACTGCCACTACCAATTTCTAATTTCACGTAAACTTCAATGACAAACTAAGAAATCTGTGTTACAATTGTTTTGCTTTACAATAGCTGAAAAAAGCAGCTGCAATGCTCAAAATATCTCAGCCATTAGCTATGTTAATTGATCATTTAGCTGACAATAATGCAAATCTGATTAACTGATTTTTAAACTAATATTACAAATTGTCATCAATTCCTCACTTGTAACAAACAAAATATTGGTGGTAACAATGCACATCTTGGATCTGCTCCAATTTTGACCTCTCTCCCTGTGTGTATATATACACGTATGACACACACATACAGATTCACACTGGCCAATCTCCAGCTTTTGTGGCTGTCATTCATTTTCTGTTCTGCCTTCTTTCCGGTCACATACTTGATCAGTCAAACTTCCTGCTTCAAGTTATAAAAAGCTCTCTGCTCCCATTTTAGAAAACATACAAGAAATGTTGATAGCCTGATCCGTACGATTAAAAACATTGGTTTCTGGCGGCGAGGGTGGATGCTTGCTTTGGAACCAATGATGGAAACAAAATCCATAACAGGAAAAACACAAAACGCTGGATAAACTCAGAATGTCAGGCAGCATCTGTTGAAAAAGAACTTAATGTTTCATGTCTATATATCCCTTCATGGCTTGGTGGCACAATAGTTAGCACTGCTGCCTCACAGCTCCAGGGACCCAGGTTTGATTCCCAGTTTGGATCACTATCTTTTTGGAATCTGCACATTCTCCCCATGTCTGCGTGGGTTTCCTCCAGGTGCTCCATTTCCCTCCCACAGTCCGGAAGACATGCTGATTAGGTGCACTGGCCATGCTAAATTCTCCCTAGGTGTACCCAAACAGATGCAGGCGTGTGGCAACTTGGGGATTTTCATAGTAACTTCATTGCAGTGTTAATGCAGGCTTACTTGTGACATTAATAAAAATAATAAGTTGTAATGTTTGTTTAAAAAATAGTGGGGGAGAAGGGGGAATGAGACACTTCAAAGTGGACAACTCTTTCAAAGAGCATCAATAAGAGTTTAGTTTACTTATTAGTGTTACAAGCAGGCTTATATTAACACTGCAATGAAGTTACTGAAAAATCCCCTAGTCGCCACACTCCAGCACCTGTTTGGGTACACTGAGGGAGAATTTAACGCGGCCAATGCACCTAACCAGCATGTCATTCAGACTGTGGAAGGAAACCGGAGCAAACCCAAGCAGACATAAGAAGAACGTGCAGACAGTGACACAAGCCGGAAATTGAACCTGAGTCCCTGGCGCTGTGAGGCAGAAGCACTAACCACTATGCCTTACGTGCCACCATTAGGCTTTTCTATCCTGTAAAATTACAGACACATAGGCTGGAAGTTTACCGTACCACCTGCCACAGAATCGGAGCGGGCAAGGGGGCAGGCCATGGAAAGGTCTGTTGGCCTTGGGTGGGATTTTACAGTTTCAGTGCTAGCAAAGCCGTATAATCCCGCCCATATAGTGACTTGGCAAATAGTACAATACCATGACCCTTTTTCCAAAAAAACAAGCTTGCAGTTATCCAAAAATTCCACACCCCCCCCGCCCCCGCCCAGAAGGTACCAATATCAGGAAACCTACACTTAAAGGAAGATGGGGGTCAGTTGGATTAGCTGCCTTGTAGTTGCCCTGCACGACTTGAACCAAGGCAGCGGGGTGTAAATGACAATGCATTTGTCCGCAGCAAAGCAAACGGATAACACAACACAGAACAAGAGCAGCCCTTGTTCCCACAGAATTGGAGGAGGGTGGGGGGAGTAGAGAAATGAGGCCTGGTGTCTCCTGATCAAATGTGGCTCTCTTGAAACAGCGGTGCCAGTAAAAAAAAACAAAATCTTAAATGGTTGTGAAAGGAGGTTAAAGATCGACAGAGCGGGGTTTGGGTTGAGGATGTTTGATGTCTATTCAGACATGGCTAGTTGTCCTCCAGTCGGGTGCTCTAGGTGAGTTGCTGCTGCTCCTCCCCGCGGGTCACCTGGCCCAATGGAACGTTCCCCGGGGAAATCCTGGCAACGGCGCGAGCTACCTCGGGGGCGACAACAACAACACTGGCAACATAAATACCCCAGCCCTTAACTCCAAATCGGCTCCGGACAGCCAGCTCCGTTTCCATTGCCCTGTAAATCCGGATTGCACCCATGTGCACTGGAAGCCGGTTTGCATTTGTGTGTGTGTGTGTCTCTCTCTCTCTCTCACACACACAGACAGATTGAATCTGCACGCTCACCATCCTCTTGCAGCCTGCAACAGGAGGCAGGGTCCGCTTGAACAATGCACAGCTCTGTCCCCCTCGGATTGTGGCTTGGCACCGTTGGAGGTTTCGCACAAAGCGGAACATGTTGAGGATCAGGCCCGGGGAGGGACCAAGGTCAGAGTGGGAGAGGCCAGAGCCAGAGGAAGTGCGGGAGAGTCCGCCAGAGGGAGCAAAAAGCACCAATTGCAAAAACGACACATTTTGCACCTTGTTTCCTTTTCTTTAAAAAAAACAAAGTTTTGCTTTAATGTTGAATTGTTTTGCTTTAATCTGGACTGTGGTTTGCATGTTGCAATCCGGACTTTGCCCGATTGCAATACTGACAGAACTCTTAAGTAAAGTTTGCGAAGTTCAAAGTTGATTATGTCGATAGAACTAGGGTTATTTTGACAAGGGGCTTGCAGGAAAGGCTATCATGTCCCACCCAAGCTTCCAACAGCTCCTTATCTGGTGAAATGGCAGGTACGTTTGTCCTCACTTTGCTGCACTTACATTTACAAGTTATTCATCTCAAGATCAACAAAATAAAGGATTAAATGTTTGAGTTTTTTTATTAGTGTCACATTAACACTGCAATGAAGTTACTGCAAAAATCTCCTAGTTGCCACACTCCAGTGCCTGTTTGGGTACACTGAGGGAGAATTTAGAGTAACCAATCCACCTAACCAGCGCATCTTTTGGACTGTGGGAAGAAACTGGAGCATCCACACAGATATAGGGAGAATGTACAGACTGCACACACAAAGTGATCCAAGCTGGGAATCAAACCCAGGTCCCTGGTGCTGTGAGGCAGCAGTGCTAACCACCATGGCAATACTGGAAAGATGCATATTGCTGTCATTACTCAATTATATTTCCTCCAAAGTGAAATTCACTCTACCTATTTCTGGTGGAACATTATAGTTTTGACCAGATTACTTCTCTCCCCTACAAAGGATAGTTTCCCCTATAATGGACACAGTTTCACAATGTCTTCCTCAGAATGAGGAATGATTATTGTTGGATCATAGCTATTCTGGTTGAAATGTTAAATTTGCCTGTGTCTGTAATTTTTTTTGTATTCATTCATGGGACATAGAATATTGGTTGGCCAGCATTTATTCCCCATCCCTGTTGTGCTTGGAGAACAGTTGAGAGTCAACCACATTGCTGTGGCTCTGGAGTCACATGTTGGCAAAATCCGGTAAGAATGGCAGATTTCCTTCCCTAGAGGACATTGGTGAACCAGATGGGCGTTTTTGACAATAGACAATGGTTTCATGGTCATCAGTAGATTCTTAATTTTAGACATTTTTAATTTAATTCAAATTCCACCATCTGCCATGGTGGGATTTGAACCCAGGTCCCTAGAACATTAGTTGAGTTTCTGGATTAATAGTCCAGTGATAACACCACTAGGATATTGCCTCCCCATAATTATGCATATTCACAGACTTTATTAGAAACATGAAATATATTTATTAATAAGAAAAAATGTACAGCAGCCACATACTTGCTTGGTTCCCCAATTACCCACTTTCAACTGAGCCCCAAACCAGGTGACTCTTACTCTATTGAGTTGTCTTAAAGGGACAGCTCCTTGTCTTGCGAAATGGCAGGCGTGTTTGTCCTCACTTTGCTGCACTTACATTTAGAAGTTATTAATCTCAAGATCAACATAACAAAGGATTAAATGTTTGAGTTTAAAGTTTATTTATTAGTATCACAAATAGGCTTACATTAATACTGCAATGAAGTTACTGTGAAAATCTCCTAGTCACCACACGCTGGTGCCAGTTTGGGTATACTGAGGAGAATTTAGCATAGCCAATGCACCCAACTAGCATGTCTTTTGGACTGTGGGAGAAAACTAGACCACCTGGAGGAAACACATGCAGACTGTGCACAAACAGTGACACAAGCTGGGAATTGAACCCAGGTCCCTCGTGCTGTGAGATTGCAGCGCTAACCACTGTGCCACCCACCAACCATAGTCTGGTTTATGGAAATGATAATCCAAGGCCCAACCTAATCACAAAATTGGGGGCTCTGGAGAAAGAGATTCCTTAGATGCATGGTTGCTTCAGGTTTGGAAAAAAAGACAGAAGCTGAACCAGTTAACATGCTGCTTTATTTGGTAGGCCCAATGTAATAGTTAGTCAAGGAATCAATGGCTCATCTGCATAATTTAGTGACGTTTTAAAATCATTCTATACCGATCTTAATGTGAGACATAACAAAATCCTTGAAAGAGCTAAACCTAATTAATTTCCCCAGCAGCCGTGAGAATTTGTCGACTCCTCCATTTATGATCAGTAGAGAACGGCCAAAGGTTGTGATCATGGTAACTGAATTAATCAGGAATAGGATAGTTGTAGGAATGGTGGATGATACTGACTCAGATATGCTTCAAGGGAAGAAACATCTAACTCTTGCAAAAGCCATCCAGATTGTCAGGCAACATGAAACCCATTTGTAGCACAGATCCATATTGAGGGGAGAAAGCAAATTTTGGTACAAAGTAAACCCCATTGTCCAGGTGGTTAAACAGCACAGAAACAGGGACACGCCAGGACAGTAACTCCCGACCAGTAAAATAATTATGCCAGTGCTGTGGAACAAACGCTGGAATTCTACCGCCTCGCCTGCCATGGAAGTGGAGTGGGGGAGGAGCAGACAATGGAAATGTCTGGTGACCTCAGGTGGGATTCTCCAGTCTCGGACTGAGCGAGGATGTAAAATCCTGCCCAAAGTGACCTCACAGATGTGACCAACTTCCAGCAATTTCAGCCTTTTAATGCATCTGAATAGGGAAGCTGTGCAAAACCAAAATACTAAAATGTGCAAAACATTCTGAGAGGATTCATGAAGTTGAGACAGCACAACAAGAGGGTACATAACCATACTTCTTGACTGAGGTCAAAGATCCTGGATTTTCATTCAGGAATGCAGACATCTTGGTTAATGGCCATTGCACAAACGTTAAATTGCCAGTATTACTGTCCTATCCGACAAAGAACCATGGCTGAGAGACCTCTGGCTTTGAACAACAGACACATCATTTTATGGGCCCAGAGGAATCAACTTCTGGTCTTAGGCATGATTCTGGAATGACTCAAGTAAAGCAGCAGATAAATCTTTGGGTTGATGTACACCATCCATAGCCAGTCTTTTTCCCTCTTGAGTAGAGGGAGGATTTTTCCATCTGGCCATAGTGAACGGAGATTTGGCTGGTTGCCAAATTCCCTGACTTTACTGCAGCGGGTGCATGGCATAAACGGCAGGTAAGATTGCGCCCCATGGAAATGATCCCAGAGCACATCCATTCCATAAAATGTTGGAAAACCAATCACCATCTATCACTACATATGGGGAGTTGATAAAAAGTGTATCAATACCAAAAAGAGGACAACAAAGATATCCAGATGCCAGAACAACCTCCAGTTCAACAAGGTTTACTTGCAGTGACTGAACCTATCACTCTCCTGACAATAGTGGCAATGAAATCTGGAAAAATTATAAGACCTCCAAACCATCTGAACTATGAACTGAAGTGAATTAAGAGGGGAAGATGGGGTTGTAGTAATGGTATAAAGCATGAGGTAAATTGAAATAACTTGTAAATACATTGGATAAATACTTGGGGGGAGGAGGAAGGTGTTGTATAGGAACCTGGAACATAAAGGTTTAACGTGGGACTGCCTACACAGTGATGTAAGAGAACACATGACCCACACCTAAGGGTTAGGGCAGTGTTGGACAGAGCAGTGTGTAGAAACAAGCATGGAACCAACTCCTAGCTTGGACCTTTACTGTAATAACATTTTTTGTTTATTATAGTTAGTAAATACTTACTGTTGAATTACTTAAGAGTATGAATGCTTTATAAGACTGAAGTATGCCCAACACTTTACAACAGATTAATCTCTTGTTTCATGCTCCATTTTGGGGTGGCATAGTGGCACAGTGGTTAGCAACAATCCTGTTTCAGAGCACCAGGGACCTGGGTTCAGTTCCAGCTCGGTTGACTGTGTGGAGTTTGCATGTTGTCCCCATGTCTGCTTGGGTTTCTTCTGGGTGCTCAGGTTTTGTCTCACAGTTCAAAGATGTGTGTGTTAGGTTGATTGGCCATGCTAAATTGGCCCTAATGTCAGGGGATTAGTGGAGTTACGGGGGTAGGGCTTGGATAGGATTGTGGTCCTTGCAGACTCAATGGGCCGAATGGCCTCCTTCTGCACTGTAGAGATTCTATAATTCCTGCCTTCTTTTGCCTTGCACACATCATCCCAATTAATCCTTCCTGTGTGAAGTCGTGGACCCGAAATATTAACTATTATTTCTTTCTCCACAGGTACTGGCTGACTTGTTAATCCCAGCGCTTTCTGCTTTTATTTCAGACTACCAGCAGCCCAAGTGCAATATACGCGAGTCAGTAATTGGGCTAGTAAGGATTCAAGTCAATTGACTCTGTGGCTTGGAAGTCCCTTTAATGAAAAAATAACACCGAGCAGGAGTTAAAGACTTCTGGCAAAAACACACCTTTTGTTAGCCAATGCAAAATCACATTTTCTGAACCAATGACATTTGGAATTTGACTATGCCTTATTTCCCACCCCAGGTTGGAATCGACTAGGTTGTGAAACGCTGCAGTCTCAGCGGGGGGACAAGTTCCGAGTGAATTGTGCAAAGTATTTCAGCAAGACAAAATCCTGTCGGTGTTTACAAGATGTCATCGAGCTCCAATCCGAGAAGTTCTGATGGAGAGAGAGTTAAGAAAGTGGCGATTGTTGGCGGTGGATTGGTATGGTTCATTTATTTTTGATGTGGAAATGCCGGCGTTGGATTCATTTATTTTTCTCAGAGAATCAAGCATTTATTTGCAAGTTTGAGTGCAAACTGCACACGAAGTGCTACTTGATTGACTTCAAATCGAATACAAAGAAACTCCCTTATAAATTCCCCAGTCGGAATATTGAGTCCAGTGTTTCATTCCCCCACCTCCCCCTTCCCCCGGATTGTGTCATTGTTTTGTTTTTAATTTTGATGGGACATGTTATTCCCATAGTAAATAAGTAAATTGATGTTTTCCCTCGATAGTTTATCCAAGATGATGCCTCAATTGATCGTTTGTGCTGATTCCCCAAGCAATGGACCTATCATTTCCTCACAAGCTCAAACATTGCTATTGTTTGTATGATATAAGGCGTTGGTTTTGTTGGTCAGTGTCCCTGGTTTTGTTTGAAATGCAGAGAAAATTATTGAGGCCTATTAACCCTCACTGCCCCTCTCTTCATATTCCTTATTGCCCTTACCCAACAATAGTCTATCTCCCTCAAACTTGAAATCTTTTGATTGTCCCAGTATGGATAGAGCCTTTGGGTGAGGGGGTTCCATATTTCCAATACCATTGTGCGCTTCCTGATTTTTCTTCTAAATGGGCTAGCTCTTTACGATAATGTCACGTGATTAAATCTCTACAAATGGGTACAACCAATCGCAATGATCCTATAGAATTTATTATATCCAATTATCCTTTAATCAAATAAAATCAGGTATGTCCTCTTAAAATATTCTATTAAGACCTTTAATGTTAGCCTTGCAGGCATATAATCTGCTTCCTATATATTTGTCCAGTCGCTAACTTTGTCATTTTGTTTTTATTTATTAATGTCACAATTAGGCTTACATTAACATTGCAATAAAGTTATCACAAGTAAGCTTACATTAACACTGCAATGAGGTTACCATGAAAATCCCCTAGTTAGTACACTCCAGCACCTGTTCGGTCAATGCACCCGGCCAGCACGTCTTTCGGACTGTGGGAGAAAACCCATGCGAACACAGGAAGAATGTGCAGACTTCACACTGGTAGTGAACCAAGCTGGGAATTGAACTTGGGTCCCTGGTGCTGTGTGGCAGCAATGCTAACCACTGTGCCACCATGGATTTGGAAGATTACGGCATGCAATTTTGTTTATTCCATCACAACCATTCATTTGTTTGTATTGATATAATTTTTACAAAGTTGTTGAAAAAGTGATTAACTTAAAAAAAACTCTTGGTTTGGCTAAATGCATTTTACATATCGCAATTGCTTTTACGTGATGAAGGAACTAATTTTGCCAATTCAGATAATTAATGAATAAAGAAATGGGTGAAAAGCTATGAAATTAACTAGGAAAGCAGTTGAGCATTTTCAGTCATCAGACAAGTTAATCATTGATTCATCAACGTCAAGCAGGATCAATAGTTGATTAAGACAATATGTAATCTGTAATCTAGATGAATGGCAAAAATTAACCAGTGTACTTGAGTGTTGAATAATTTTGTTTCAGGGACCCTAAGCTACTGGGTTCTATTTTTGCATTCCTCTCACTGTTTTCTCCCTCCCTAGATCATGCACCAACTGCACTGAAAACACAGGCTTGCACCACTTCAAACAGCCTGCTGGAGGGTATTTGAAAATAGTCCCAAAATAGTCTCTTTTTGTTACCTTAATTCTTTCATCTGTAGGCAACTGCTTAGGTAATGTGCAGTCAGATAACAGGATACCTAAGATCTAGAAACAGCATGAAAGACTGTTCAAATAAGACTAAGTTCCAACAGTCCAAGGAGTTGTGCATTGCATTTTACAAATACTCTATTACCAATCATTTTATTTAATGTTTTATTTCTCTTTTTCATTGTGGTTCTTGTTCAAAATTAAACATCAACTCATTTCTCCCATAAAACCATTGATGTCTCAGAGAAAACTCATATTAACCTGCATGCAATTGCAGATTGGATTTATTTTTCCTGTTCCCCCAGGTTGGTGCTTTAAATGCATGTTTCTTCGCGAAGAGAGGTTTTCAAGTGGAACTTTATGAGGCGCGCAAAGGTGGGATTCATTGATTTGTTTTCTGCTTTAACATTTTCAGATGAACACATTGCCAATTTGCACGGCTGTCTTAGTTATGGGTGTAGTTAAGAGCATCCACAATTCCCATACTCAATTTAAATACCTGAATTTATATATCTACTATTAAAAATCTTGTAAAACCTGTACAATTCTTGTCCATATTATTGTTTTTTGTGCTAGAATTTTGAGTCACATTATTTATATCAACACCTAACACCTGACGTTGGTAAATCCCATCTATGGATATACACACTTCATTTGCTATTTGGGGACGTGATGACCTACAAGTATTATCACTAGACTATTAATCCAGAAACTCAGCTAATGTTCTGGAGACTCGGGTTCGAAAATCACCACAGCAGATGAAGGAATTTGAATTCAATTTGAAAAAAACCTGGAATTAAAAATCCGCTGATTACCACAAAACCATTGTCAATTGTCAGAAAAACCCAATTGGTTCACTAATGTCCTTCAGGGAAGGAAATCTGCCATCCTTATCTGGTCTGTTCTACATGTGGCTCCAAATCCACAGCAATGTGGTTGACTCTCAACTGTCCTCTGTATTTTTCATCAGTATTCACGCAGGAAAAAGTCAGTGTAGTCGAGGAGAATACTGCGATACCAGGTAGTGGACTAGACGGGATTGAGGTACATAAGGAGGAGGTGTTAGCAATTCTTGAGATTATGAAAATAGATAAGTCCCCTGGACTGGATGGGATTTACCCTAGGATTCTCTGGGAGGCTGGGGAGGAGATTGCAGAGCCTTTGGCTTTGATCTTCATGTCGCCATTGGCTACAGGTATAGTGCCGGAAGACTGGAGGATAGCAAATGTTGTCCCCTTGTTCAAGAAGGGGAGTCAAGACCATCCTGGGAATTATAGACCAGTGAGCCTTACTTCTGTTGTGGGCAAAGTTTTGGAAAGAATTATAAGGGATAGGGTTTATAATCATCTAGAGAGAAATAAATTGATTAGGGATAGTCAACGTGGTTTTGTGAAGGGTAGGTCGTGCCTCACAAACCTTATCGAGCTTTTTGAAAAGGCGACCAAAGAGGTGGATAAGGGTAAGGCAGTTGACGAGGTGTATATGGATTTTAGCAAAGCGTTTGATAAGGTTCCCCATGGTAGGCTACTGCAGAAAATGCAGATGCATGGGATTGTGGGTGATTTTGCAGTTTGGATCAGGAATTGGCTAGCTGATAGAAGACAGAGGGTGGTGGTTGAAGGGGAATATTCAACCTGGAGTTCAGTTACAAGTGGTGTACCTCAAGGATCTGTATTGGGGCCACTGCTGTTTGTCATTTTTATAAATGACCTAGATGAGGGTGTAGAAGGATGGATTAGTAAATTTGCTGATGACACCAAAGTTGGAGGAGTTGTAGACAGTGAGGATGGAAGTTACAGTTTGCAGAGGGACATAGATAAGCTGCAGAGCTGGGCCGAGAGGTGGCAAATGGAGTTTAATACAGAAAAGTGTGAGGTCATTCACTTTGGTAAGAGTAACAGGAGTACAGAATACAGGGCTAATGGAAGGACCCTTGACAAACAGAGAGCTCTCGGGGTACGTGTGCATAGCTCCCTGAAAGTTGGCACCCAGGTTGATAAGGTTGTTAAGAAGGCGTATGGTATGTTAGCTTTTATTGGTAGAGGGATTGAATTTCGGAGCCGTGAGGTCATGTTACAACTGTACAAAACTCTGGTGCGGCCGCACTTGGAGTATTGCGTACAGTTCTGGTCACCACATTATAAGAAGGATGTGGAGGCATTGGAAAGGGTGCAGTGGAGATTTACCAGGATGTTGCCTGGTACGGTGGGAAGGTCTTATGAGGAAAGGCTGAGGGACTTGAGGTTATTTTCATTAGAGAGAAAGTTACGAGGTGACCTAATTGAGGCATACAAGATGATCAAAGGATTGGATAGGGTGGACAGTGAGAGCCTTTTTCCTCGGATGGTGATGGCTAACACGAGGGGACATAGCTTTAAATTAAGGGGTGGTAGTTATAGGACGGATGTCAGAGGTAAGTTCTTTACTCAGAGGGTAGTAAGGGCGTGGAATGCCCTGCCTGCAGCAGTTGTGGACTCGCCAACTTTAAGGGCATTCAAGTGGTCAGTGGATAGGCATATGGATAACATTGGAATAGTTTAGTTTAGAGGGTCATTAGATTGCTTCCACTGGTCGGCGCAACATCGAGGGCCAAAGGGCCTGTGCTGTGCTGTAATGTTCTGTGTTCTATGTTCTATGAAATGGTCTATAAAGCCACTCAGATCAAGGGCGACTATGGTTGGGCAACAAATACTGGCCAGCCAGTGACACCCATAGAGCCAAAGAGGTTTACAGCATGGAAACAGGCCCTTTGGCCCAACTTGTCCATGCTGCTTTTTTTTAAACCTCTAAGCTAACCCCAGTTGCCCGCATTTGCCCATATCCCTCTATACCCATCTTATCCATGTAACTGTCTAAATGCTTTTTAAAAGACAAAGTTGTACCCGTCTCTACCACTACCTCTGGCAGCCCATGTCCCATGAATGAATAAAAAAAACTTTGGTCAACTAGTCAAAATCACTGAAATTCATTTTTGAAAACATTTTCTCAAATTTTGTGCAGAACAAGTTTACAAATAGTAATTAAAAATACATTTTTAATGTATTTTTGCATTACAATTAAAGTAAAATTGTACAGCCATGTTGTATTTTAGTATGTTCATTAACATTTCTACTACATGGCCTTCATCTTGCTAAAATGTTTGGGCTTTAACTGGATAATTCTTTCTCACGGTAGTTGCTTTCAAGCACATGTACGTTCCAAATAAATGCAGTTCAGTGATTTTATTGCATGCAATCCTCCAACATTATATGTGAAAACAGTCCATCCCTCAACTTGTGAGAACATGATCTCCCTTTCTGGACTTTTGCAAGCATTGGTACCATTTAAATAGGATCTTCCAAGGGATAATCTCACTAAGTTATGCAAAATAGGGGTCTGTTATAGGGCTGTCAGGATGATTTTCTTGTTGAAACTGTCGTTCCCCTCAAGTAACCAGAAAAAGTCATAGACTGGTTTAAGATGATTTATTCCTGCAGCTACAAGATCCTGGCCAAATCTTTTAAGACCAACCTGAGTGACAAATTCAGAAATACACAAGCAATTATAGTTTCAAATTTGATTACAAATAATTAGTATATATCAATCAAAATATAGGAGTTATACCTATTTGCTCACAGTTATTGATTAAGGTTACTCCATGCATATATAAGGGTATAGTGTTCAATTGTAACTCCTGCATGTTTTCCTAATTATATCATCAAGCATTAATAGCTATATCTCTGACCAATGGTATAATAATCTCCCCTTCCATTGTTCCTTGTTCTGATAGGCAAACATGAGCTGCACATCGTTCAATTAAAAGGTCTTTGGCTCTTATCTAAGTTTGCCTTAATCAAGACCTGTGGTTTTCACAAAACTTTTCCTGTGTGACTGAGGTACAACTTGCAGCTTATGTGATTTTTAAACCTGTGATTAGTGATCCTTTCAGGGTTTATGACATCGATAGGACTCCAGTGCAATTTAGAGGACCTGCTGGGTAGAGTGTGTGCCCTGCACACTCTGAATAAAGGCTGTTTGTCAAGAGGAAATGGCCATTAAAAGTTTTTCTGGAGCCCACAAGAGGGCAGCTATTTCCCTGAGCTCTACAAGAATAATGTGGGCTTCTGTTGCTACCCCACTCATTGATCACCATCCCATCTGCTCCTAATGTTCTGCAACCTGGGTTATTAGTCTGCAGGCTGCTGGGCCTGTGAGATACAACTGGATGTCCATTTGAAGTGTGATAGAATGCTTTGATGCCTTGTCCCTCAAAATGGAACAAGCTCCCACCCTTGCGATTGGGTGACATTTGTGTGCGCTGCCTGCCTCATTGTTAGAATTGCCTCAAGGAAATCATTACCTTTGGTTGTGATAGTATTGTTTAAACAGCATCTACACGTGCTGCATACATCCATGGGGGAGGGCTAGTTTATTCAGCTGGCAAGAAGGCTAGTGTATGGACCAGATTAATGCCAACAGCACGGGATTCAACCTCCATTCTGACTGTGGTAGAGTCCTGACCTCAACTGTGTTTACCTAGCTGGTCCAGTTCAGTTTCTGGTCAATGGTAATTTCCAGGAAATTGATAGTGGGGCAGTCAGTGATGGTAATGTAATTGTAAGGGAGATTGTTAGCTTCTTCCTAGTTGGAGTCTACCGTTGCCACGCACTTGTATGCTGCGAATATTACTTACTGCTTACCTGAACCTGAATGTTGTCTGGGTCTTGCTGCATAAGGATACAGGCTGCTTCAGTATGTGAAGAGTAGCAAATGATGCTGAATATTGTGCAGTCGTCAACGAACATCCCCTTCCGACTTTTTGATGAAAGAGAGGTCATTAATGAAGCAGTTACCCCTAGGAATTGGGGTACTTATATTCAGCTCATAGCACTGAAAATTCCTCTTCTTTATAAGGATATACCGATTCTCCTTTGATGGTTACTGCTTCCACCTTCCCATTCAGCCTTTTATCTGGCTTTAGAATCCCATGAGTTGCTGTCTGAGAATTTTGATTATCCTTACCTCAGAGTGGACCTACTCTCCTCTGTGGACAGTTTCTTCATTTGGACATCCAGGGCCTGACAGTGGATAGTACTGAACTTATCCTTTAGACCCTACATTTTGCACTCTCCCGCACCTCTCCTATCATTTCGAATATGGCAGGTCCTTCCTGTTGTACATTTACACCACCCACTCCCCTCCCTCAAAGCCTGCTTTCACCTCTCATGGGCCAATCCCACCTATTTTCCTTCCTCAAAACCTTCCATGTGCCCTTTTTGGTTTGACCCACCCTCTCATAAAAAAATGTTCTTCAAAGACCTTTTAGGAACATAGGAATTAGGAGTGAGAGTAGGCAATTCAGCTCTTTGAACCCACTCTGCCATTCTGTACAATCATGCCTGATCTCATCCTAACTCCACTTCCCTGCCTTTTCCCCGTAGCCCTTTATCCTGCTTTTGATCAAATATTCATCTATATCTTTTTTGAATCCACTGATTGATTCTGCACCCACTGCATTCTGGGGCAGTGAGTTCCCATAGATTCACAACCCTCTGTGAGAAGCAGCTTCTCCTTATCTCAGTCTTAAACTTCCTCCCTTTTACTCTAGAACTACGACCTCTTGTCCTAGACTGTTCTCTACTTTTAGACTCTAGACCCTTTGCAATAAATACCACGATTCCATTTGCCTTCCTCAAGACATTCTACACCTGCAAAACCACTTTCTGAGACTCCTGCAGAAGGACACCCAGATTGTTTACAAAATTGCCTTTTGAATCTGTTTCCCATTTAAATAATTATTTCCCTTTTTTCCAGCCAAAATGGATAACCTTCCATTTATCCACATTAAACTCCATCTGCCAGATTCAGGTCCATTCCCCTTGTCTGTCAGTGTCAATTTGTAAACTTTTTATCTCCTTATCGCAGCCTGCTTTCCCACCTATTTTCATGTTGTCAGCAAATTTTGCTACGTTCCACTCTGTCCCTACTTGTGGATCACTGATACAGATTGTAAATAGTTGTGATCCAAGAACTGAACCCTACTGGACCCCACTAGTTACGGATAGCCAACTGGAGAAGGACTCATGTATCTCAACCCTCTGCTTTCTATCAGTCAGCCAATCCTCAATCCAAGCAACTACTCTACCCCCAAACCCTCGGGATCTAACTTTCAGGATCTGTCTCTTGTGTGGCACCTTATCAAGTGCCTTCTGAAAGTCCAAATGGATCACATCCACAGGAATCCCATTATTTACCTTGCTGATTACATCCTCAAAGAACTCTAGCAGGTTTGTCAAACAAGACTTGCCCTTCACAAAACTGTGCTGACACTGGTGAACTGAGCTTTGTTTTTCTAGGTGCTCAGTCACCTCCTTCTTAATGATTGACTCCAGCAACTTTCTTGCTCCCATAGATATCCCTGACCCAAAACCCTCTCATTACCATCTTGAGCCTCCTTGCTCTTCCATCCAAGCTACCATTCTCCTGTTACCCTCCTCTGTGCTACCAAATTTAACAAAGAAAATTACTCACCCCCAGATCCAAATGGACAAGCTCAACTCTAAGTTTTAAAGTTCATTTATTATTAGTGTCACAAGTAGGCTTACATTAACACTGCAATTAAGTTACTGTGAAAATCCCCTAGTTGCCACACTCCGGCGCCTGTTTGGGTACACTGACAGAGAATTTAACATGGCCGATGCACCTAACCAGCACGTCTTTTGGACTGTGGGAGAAAACTGGAGTAACCAGAGGAAACTAATTAAATAGTCATGTAAATTCTAGGGTTTAATCATGTTGTCACTCATAACTTTACAAACCATTGCATTGCTATTTTTTCACTTGCCATGGTATCAGCAAAACTTGGGTAAATTACTTTTTCCACCTCTATTCATATTACTTCGTGTCAAGTTTAAAATTAAAGGAACATTGAGGATTTCTAAAGTGAACCTTTAAAAATACAATGCAGTATTACATTGAATGTGCAAACTCTGTGTAGACTATGACGCAGGCTGAGAATTGAAGCCAGGTCCCTGACACTGCAAGGCAACAGTGCTTAACCACTGTGCCACCATGTTCGCTGTGATAAATTGTTTCAGAATATTCAAACTTTTAAGAAAATTGCTACATAATCTCAGACACTGATACCAGCAGTTATAGATCCATTGACTGCAGTGCACAACAGCAAAAAGTCCAAAGTGGAAGGTATAATATGTCTTTGGCTGGTGAACCTCCTGTAATGTTAACCAATGTGCCACTGTGCCGCCCCCGTTGCAAGCCACCCTTAAGTGCACATGGACGTGGTGCCACGAGTTTCCTGTGCATTGCTGACTTAATCTTGAAGGTAGGTCCTAATGTGAAAAACAAAGTAGTGCATTTCAGACAAATTACTCAATGCTTCCGGATTTCTGGTTGGGTGTACTTAACAGACACTAACATATTTTACAAGAAAATAGATTGAAACATGGTTAACATTTCTCCTTTGCTTTTTGACAGATATTCGAACTGCTAAAGATGTTAGAGGAAGAAGCATCAACCTTGCTCTATCTTACAGAGGGCGGCAAGCTCTAAAAGCTATTGGAATGGAGGACAAGGTATGGAGAAACCACGTATTATCCAGCACAATTGGGGGAAAAAAAAATCTGGGAAGCATTTTCCTCTTTATTTCAAATAAACAATTAAATGCCTTGATCATATACATTCTATCAAACCCAAATTACAGTGTGTTTCCATACTGTCCCATGCTGCACGAATTGTGTGAACTGGATTTCACAAGATCCTGCAGGCAGGAATGCAGGTGGTGGGCCTGGTAAAATCGGGCCCGATGTGACACTGGCCTGCCCACCTATTATAATTATGTGAACGGCAAGAAAATGTCTGGTGAGCCTGATGCTTATGACCCAATTGAGGCTGTTAAGTATTGTTGCCCACTTAAGGACCTCATCTCATCACTGCTTAGATGTTATGGATGGCAGGAGAGGTCTGCACCCATGTTTGTCTCAGCTACTGGCCAATGAAGAGAGTATACCAACCCCACCCCACCCAAGGTCCATTGTTAAACAGTGCTTCCTTTATCTAAGTACAGTATCAGCATTGGCCACTGCTCCTAGCAGCACTGTTCGTATTGTAGAGCTGCCAGACTCTGATTAGCCAGCTACTCAATAAGGTGGGATTTCCAATCAGAGCAATGGGGATCTTGCCTGGTGACAATTAAAGACCCATTGGCTGCTGATTTAAAGCACAGGTGGGCACCCAAGTGGAAGAGGGTTTGCCCTTGACATTTAGACTGCTGTGTGGGGAGCTGCCCTCAGTTATAGTCCAGCTCCATATTAAGAATTGAAGTAAGCTAGCCAACCATAACATACCTCAACTATTATGAGGAGTTGGGAGAAGATTTACAAGAAATATCAACTTGAAAATGAAAGCATTGAGGTTATCTTACACTGTCTCCATATGGTACTGAAGCTGAATCCAGAATGTTCAAGAATAGACATTTTAACATAAATATTGTAATAATACAAGGATAATAAAAGTCCAAAGCCTGAATTTTTTATGGACGCTTTAGCAAAAGGTGTTTTATTCCATCCACACTATTCTGCACAGAAGTTAGTCACTAATTTCTAGGGACTAATTTCTAAAGTCCCAATTGTTTTCAAAAGTAGAAGTTTTGTATATTTATGTAGCATGGGGCCAAGGTTCTGTGCAACTGCTTTACCTGTTCCTTTTACGGTTTCAGTCTAATTTCAAAAATTGCAGGGATCAGATTAAGAAAAATAGCCAACGTATTGAAGAAAGTATTAAGTTGTGTGTATGTCATTGTCTGTAGCATAATCAGGTTGCTAAATTGTAAGCAAAAGCACATGTCATTATGACCTGGTTATATTTCCTGAGACATGGCTAAAACAAGGCCAGGAATGGTTAGCTAGTAATCCTGGCTACCAAATATTCAGGAATGTTAGAGGAAGATAAAGAGGTGGTGGTTTGGCATTAATAATTAAGAGTGATATTATAGTTCTAATTGAAAATAATATAAAGGTAAAGTTACCATAGTCCCTGATAATCATAGGCAGTGACTGGTGCTGATTTAACCAGAGGATCACCACACCTCAGACAAGGGGCAAGGTTGGAAAAATGGACTGTCATGAATAACGCCAGCCTGTGTTGAACCTGTGCTGTTGGCATTACTCTGCATCACCAATCAGCTGTCCAGCTAACTAACCTAAACCAACCCCCAGAAAAGAATATACAACATGTATATTCTAAAGATGTACGAGTTAGGTTGATTGGCCGTGATAAATTTCCCCTTTGTGTCAGGGGGATTAACCACTGTGCCACTGTGCTGCTCACTTTATATTAAAATTGAACTATATTGTCATCACCATTGTCTAGGTGACCTCCCATTGTAATTGTCTTGTCATCTGATTGGCTAAATTGCCAACGGATTGTCCAGAAATTCCCCTTACCGACATTTCGCTTACCCTACTTCATTTCCCAGAACCAAAGAAATATGTGGGGTTATGGAGATAGGGCCCAGGCAGGACTGTGGTCAATGTAGCCTACGTTGACTCAATGGGCTAAATGGCCTCCTTCTGCACTAAAGAGATTCTATGCATGTAGTTCTACGACTGAATCTATTTGGTTTGCATTGAAGAACAGATAGAAAGCTGCTAGGCTTTTTGGAATCTTAATATAGAATTTCAAGGAGTTAGATGTGCAAATTTCAATGGTGTGGAACCAAAATAGGAGGTTTTGATTACCTCAACATAGACTGCAGAAAAACCCAGGAAAGGAAAATAATTTCTGATATGTGCACAGGAGAACTTTCTTGATCAATATGTCTATTAAATCCAACAAGCAAGAAAGCAGTTCTTTGGTTCTGGGAAATGAAGTAGGGTAAGCGAAATGTCGGTAAGGGAAATTTCTGGACAATCCATTGATGATTTAGCCAATCAGATGACAAGACAATTACAATGAAAGATCACCTAGACAATGGTGACTACAGTATAGTTCAATTTTAATACAAAGTGAGCAGCACAGTGGCACAGTGGTTAGCACTGATGCCTCACAATGACAGGGATCCAGGCTCAATTCCGGCCTCGGGTCACTATCTGTGTGGAGTTTGCACATTCTCCCTGTGTCTGCGTGGGTTTCCTCCGGGTGCTCCAATTTCGTCCCACAGTCCAAAGATGTGTAGGTTAGGTTGATTGGCCATGCTAAATTGACCGTAGTGTCAGGGGGGTTAGAAAGGTAAATATGTGGGGTTACGGGAATAGGGCCTGGGTGGGATTGTGGTCAGTGCAGACTCGATGGGCCGACTGGCCCCCTTCTGCACTGTAAGAATTCTAAGACTCCATAATCCTAAATAGGTATTTATTTACTACAAGAACTGTACATGTACAATAAATGGTGCGGGGGAGGCAATGGCCTAGTGGTATTAGTGCTGGACTATTAACCCAGAAACTCAGCCAATGTTCTGGGGACTCGGATTCAAATCCCGCCATGGCAGATGGTGGAATTTAATTTAAAATATTTGGAATTTAAGAATCTACTCATGACCATAAAACTATTGTCGATTGTTGGAAAAACCCATCTAGTTCACTAATGTCCTTCAAGGAAGGAAATTTGCTGTCCTTGTTTAGCCTGGCCCATATGTGACTTCAGAACCACAGCAATGTGGTTGACTCTCAACTGCCCTCAGACAACTAGGGAAGGGCAATAAATGCTGGCCAGCCAGTGATACTCATGTCCCACAAAGGAATAAAGAATAATTGTAGGAACTGACCACTTCAGCGATTGTGCATGTAGCTCTGTTCAACACTAGACTGACTCCAAAGTATGGGTCATGTGTTCTCCTAAATCGCTGCATGGATAATCCAGTACTCAGTCCCGCCCTATAAGTGCCAGACCTCTGTCAATACTGATGAGAGTAGAAACTACTTGCCCTTTGAGTGGGCCAATAGTTAGAGGTCATAGATTGAAAACCATTGATAAAATATCTAGAGGAGTGTTGAGGAGAGATGTTGTCATTTGAGGAGAGCTATCGGGATCTGGAATGTTCCACCTGAAGCAACGGTGGAAGCTGGTTCCATGAATAATTTTAAAAGGTACATGAGCACATGGAAATTTCAGGATTAGAACACAAAGAACAAGAATGTGGTCCTAAGCTAAGACCCAAAACAGGCACAATGGGTTGAATGGATTCCTCTGTGTTGTTAAGTGCCCTGATTCAATTTTTATTAAACATTGTCCCCAGAAGAGATCATTACTTATAGATCTAGCTGTTCTGATGCGATGCTTTCCCGGATGTTATAAACTTAAATCTATTATGCAGACAGCTTGTGGAGGAAGGTTGAGAAGGCAATAGTGATTGGAAATTCTACAATTTGAGGAGTAAACAGACATTTCTGTGGCTGCAGATGTGATTCATGTGAGGATCATTAGGCTGCTTGAGTGTGATTAAGTGCAATCTTAAGTTGCTTCTCATGACCATTCCTGCTTCTATTCTGTTTCACGCCAGTGATTTAGATAAGCTCGCTAAAGTAGGCAGCTAGTATTTTGTTGTAAACATATCCCTGGTATGACTGTTACTAGGCTCAGTTGGCTGGACGGCTGGTTAGTGATGCAAAGCGACGCCAATAGCATGGGTTCACTTCCTGTATTGGCTGAGGCTATTCATGAAGTCCCTGTCTTCTCAAACTTGCCCCTTGCCTGAGGTGTGGTGATCCTCAGGTTAAGTCACCACCAGTCACTGCTTATGATCATCTGGGACTATGACGATTTTACCTTTTACCTTGGCTGATGACTAGGTGTGACCTTATTTGAACATGTGTTGGTGACCTCAGGATTTTTGAAAGGTATCAATATTGTTATGTGGGCAAATCTAATGACACTTGTGTTAAGCTTCAGCAGTTGTGCTCAAGGATGATGACCATTTGGCAGTTTCTCTGTTGTTAAATATCCCAAATTTCCCAACTTCTTAAAATCTAATGCTTCAATTTTTGTGTTTTAGGTGGTATCCAAGGGCATTCCCATGAGAGGCAGGATGATTCACTCCCTTGCAGGCAAGAAGTCCTCCATTTCTTATGGAACAAGCAGCCAGGTAACTTTTACATTTGAAAAAAGCACCACAGCTTGTGTGCCTTTGGTGTATTTCTTTCATAGACACTGCTACAGTGGCACACTGTTGCCTCATAGCACCAAGGACCCGGGTTTGATTCCTGGCTTGGGTCACTGTCTGTGTGGAATCTGCATGTTCTCCCCATGTCTGTGTGCGTTTCCTCCAGGTGTTCCAGTTTTGTCCCACTGTCCAAAGATGTGCTAGTTGGATGCATTGGCCATGCTAAATTTTCCCTCAGTGTACCCAAACAGGCACCGGAATGTGGTAACTAGGGGATTTTCACAGTAACTTCATTGCTGTGTGTATATGACTTGTGACACTAATAAATAAACTAACATGCAGCAAGGTGACTTGCCTGAGGGCGCTCACATACCACAGCATTCTTTACTTTCTCCACAACAAACATCAAATCAAGGAATATTCCTGTTGGGAATGTTGAGAGTAAGAGGAGGAACAACAAGGTGGAATGTGCAGCGGGGATGAGGAGCAAGTAGTCAGAAGAGGCAGTCAGACGGACAAGCTCTACAACACCCTCAGATGCTAAGTTCCAGGATTGATGCCTGCAAAGGGGGACACTGCCTTCTGAGCATCATCAGTTCATGGAGTCCCTTTGATTACTTGCCAACAACTCTGCACAGTAAGATGCCTTGTATGTGTGAGTTGATCTTTAGTAAAAATCTTGCCAAATAGATTATGCTTCAGTGTCTATTATAGAAACCTAGGGCCCAAGTACTTGGTACTGTATGGATTCAGTTCAAATAGCTGAAAATAGTAAAAATGTATGGTATCAGTGACCTCATTGCAGCTCTGCAGTCTATCCCGAATATTGAGAGTGCCAAGCAGCAGGAACATGGGAGAAGAATGTGTGAACGGGAGGATTGTGCCACAGAATGGACTCACTATCTATGTCAAATCACCCATACATGCTAGAAAATGAGTAAAGCCTGCAGGAGTTAATGAACCCCACCTAGTCAGGAGTCCCTTGAAGTCAACCAGCAGCCAGTCACCTAATTTTCTTGTTTCATCAGGCAGAATTTGGAAGAAGAGCTTGAAAAATGAATAATAAACCCTCATCATACATTTTGCAAAGACAAGCTAAAAAGCAGTTAGACAACTGAAAAACACTTAAATCTTTTATTGGGAGTTCATTTGGACTGCCTTAGGCTGTAACTAGCTGTGCCTGGATATTTGGTAATCTGAAGTTACAGATCCTCATGTTGCCTGGGGAGAGGATTGCACAATGGTTCATTGGATGCAGGATAGAGTTGCAAAATCAAGTTATCTGTTTAATGGACATGCTGTTCTTTCTACCCAATGATCCTCTTTGCAACCTGCCAGACAATGTTTTATGTTTGAGTTCTAAAGCAGAAAACTAGTCCATGTTATTTTCCTAAAATGTGCATTATAGTATTACTAAATTAGCCAAAAACAATAATTTCATTTGTCAAAGCACGTGGCTGATAATATTAACTATATTCCTACTGCATCTGGGAACAATGTTTAACTGTTTTTCGTTGTCTTTCAGTATATCTTATCAGTGGATAGAGCAAACTTAAACCGAACGCTATTATTTGGTGAGTGCATTTGAGAATTCTGATTAATTCTAAATACCCGACATGAGGATAATTAGCAGCTAATGTTTTAATATGTGATTTGAGAATAATGCAAAATATTTAAGCAACATATTAATAATGTCTCTAAGAAATGAATTTGCAACATGCCAGTAAAATGAAAGATGTATTCATGAAAGATACCAGCACAAGTCAGGCACAAATTATGCAACAAAGTAAATTACCCATTCATATCCAGGTCAGGGGATAATGCCAAATAATAAAGATGCCATCATTTGGCATTAGAGCCAGTTTAAGCAGGTTTGAGAAATGCTGAATCATAAGCCATTTTTGGGAGAGAACTTCCATGAAACGGACAGGTGAATGACAGATCAATATTTGAAGGTGTCAGACTATAATTGATTGAAGGACATGCCATTATTAGATTGATAGAACAGTGAATGAATGAAATTGCTTTTAATTAAGTGCTGGCTTGTATAATCTGATAACAAAAACTATAACCGTTCTGCTTTTTGGCATGAAACCTGAGATCTTTTGACAATGCCTCATAGTTCATTTAATGCGGACATAAAATCAGAGATCAATTTGCCTTGTCTTAATTGTATGTTTGTCTGAATATTTTTTAATTTGTATTGTTTTTAATTCTGACAGTTCAATGTTTTAATAAAACTAGATTTAAAAAAAACATTATTATGCTTTGAAGACTGAGTCTTGTTTACCTTTGCAAGAGTTTACTTATCAAAGTTGCTTTTTAGAACTTTCTAAAGTAATCTGGCCACCAAAATAGAATTCCCCACTACAGTGAGTAAATGCAGTTCTAAACAATCCTTTGTCCCATATCTTATCTGTTATTGAAGCTTACTTAATCTGTTTGCGTTCGCAGCGGCTAGCCAATACCCAAATGTCAAGTTAAACTTTGAAGAGAAGTTGCAACAGTACAATGCTGATAATGGGATACTGACATTTATGAGGTAATTGTCATCTAGTTCGCTACCATTTTGTAAAGCTCATGATTGAGTCCTATTTACTCCACAGTTTGAAGTGAAGACTGCAGTGCAGGTTGTAGTACCATGCTGCTGAAAGTCTGGGAAGCGTGGTGTTAAAAAGAACATAGAACATTACAGCGCAGTGCAGGCACTTCAACCCTCAATGTTGAGCTGACCTGTGAAACCAACCTAAAGCCCATCTAACCTACACTATTCCAATATCATTCATATGTTTATCCAATGACCATTTAAATGCCCTTAATGTTGGCAAGGACACATTATGTTGAAGTTATGAAGGATGCCAGCTTTTGAACTTTGGTTTAGCTTAATCTGAGCAGAAGCTCTTGGGTCACACAGGAGTTTCAGCAAAGCAGCTGCCCCTCTGTCTATCCGCCAGCACAGGCGTGCATGTGCGCATCTGTTTTAATATTCATACAATATTCCCAAAATCTATCATTGCATCAGCAAAAGGACCCTGACATTCCAAATTTATTTTTGGTTAAATCAGGATAAGAATTTTTCTACAGCAAGCAAATTGGGTCTGAAGCTATTTCTGCCAGTTTCTCACTGCAATATCTGTTCTTTTCACTCCTCTCTGCTTTTCCAATTTGCCTCTTTCCATGCTCAGTTTCTGCCCAGTTACAATATCATAATAATGACATCTGGTGCTACTGCCATGAATTGCAGTGCACTGGGGAGAGGTTCGAATGACAGATCCAAAGATGTGCGGGTTAGGTGGATTAGTCATACTAAATTGCTCCTTAGTGTCAGGGGTTTGGCTAGGGTAACTGCATGGGGTTATAGGGATAGTGCCTAGGTGGGATTGTGTTTGGTGCAGATGTGATGGGCCAAATGGCCTCCTTCTGCACTGTGGGGATTCTATGAAATTCTATGTAAGATACAGCTGCTTTCGGGATTAGTACATATGAGCAAAGTGAGGCCTCTTTGAGTCTGAAGCCTGCTGACAGTTCACTAAACATTGACTACAGTTAGGAGTACATTTTATATATGACACCAAACAATAGGAGTGTTGGATTACTGGAAGTTTTTTGACTTCAAAGCCCACCTGTGTCAATGTGTCTCTGGAGCAGATATCCATTCTTGTTAATTTAGTAATAATTATTTCTTGCTGCGTCGTGACCTCTCCTTTCCTATTTTAAGGGTAAGATGGATGTTACCAGTATTCTTAGTTTGATGTGTTGGTGCAATGGGGTGATTTTAACTTTTATTGCCAAGCAAAAAAGGGTATATAGCAAATCAGCAGCCTGGGTATAAATACATTTTTTTAGAGTAAAGTTTTTTGTACCTTTTTCAATTTGTTTCCTATGTGAAAGTCATGATTTAAAAAAAAATCTTTCATGGGATGTGAGTGTCGCTGGCTCGGACAGCATTTGTTGGCCAATCCTTAATTATCCTTAAGATGATGAGTAGTCTTCTTGGGCTGCTGCAGCCCATACGGTTATGGACATTGTCTACTGTAGAACTGTTAGAAAGGGTTTTGAGGATTTTGAGCAAGTGACAGTGAAGGAACAGCAATGTAAGTCTAAACCAGGATGTTGTGTGATTTTAATGGGAACTTGGTATTTCTATGCATCTGCTGTCCTTAACCTCCTAGGTGGTAGAGGCTGTGGGTTTTGAATATGCTGTCACTGGAGCATTGATGTAGTGCTACAGCACGTCTTGTATTTTGTATATGCTGTTGCCACTGCATTCATATTGGAGGGAGTGAATGCTGAAGATGATGGCTGGGGCACCAATCATGTCGGCTGCTTTATCCTCATGGTGTCAAGCTTCTTGCCTGATGTTGGAGCTGCACTCATTCAGGCAAGGGTAGAGTATTCTGTCAAACGCCTGACTTCTACCTTGAGGATGGTGGACAACTTTGGAGAATGAGGAAGTGAGTTACTCACTGCAGAATTCCCAGTCTGTAACCTGTTTTTGTAGCCACAGTATTTAAATGGCTAGTCCGGTTTCTGAGCAGTGGCAACCCTTCAGATGTTGATAAGAACATAAGAACATAAGAAATAGGAGCAGGAGTAGGCCATCTAGCCCTTCGAGCCTGCCCTGCCATTCAATAAGATCATGGCTGATCTGTCGTGGCTCAGTTCCACGTTCCCACCCTCTCCCCATAACCCCTAATCCCCTCTCTTATCAAAAACCCATCAACCCGCATCTTAAAAATATTTAGCGAGGCAGCCTCCACCACTTCAACGGGCAGAGAATTGCAGAGATTCACCACCCTTTGAGTGAAGAAGTTCCTCCTCAACTCCGTTCTAAACCGCCCCCCCCTTTATCTTGAGGCTGTGCCCCCTAGTCCTACTGTCCTTTCTGAGCGGGAAGAGTCTTTCCACCTCTATCCTATCCATCCCATTCATCATCTTATACGTCTCAATGAGATCTCCCCTCATTCTTCTAAACTCTAATGAGTACAAGCCTAGTTTATTCAGCCTCTCCTCATAGCTCAACCCCCTCAACTCCGGCATCAGCCTAGTAAACCTCCTCTGCACTCCCTCCAAGGCCAAAATATCCTTGCGTAAGTACGGCGCCCAAAACTGCACACAGTACTCCAGCTGCGGCCTCACCAATGCCCTATATAGCCGCAGCAAGACCTCCCTACTTTTATATTCAATCCCCCTCGCTATGAAGGCCAGCATCCCATTAGCCTTCCTGACCACCTGCTGCACCTGCAAGCTGGGTTTTTGCGACTCATGCACAAGGACCCCGAGGTCCCTCTGCACCGTCGCCTGCTGCAGTTTTTCTCCACGTAAGTAATAATCCTTCCTACCATTATTCCTACCAAAGTGGACCACCTCGCACTTGCCAACATTAAATTCCATTTGCCAGTTCCTGGCCCATTCGCCCAGCCTATCTAGATCCTTCTGCAGACTCTCCACACCCTCCGCACAATTTGCCTTTCCACCAATCTTTGTGTTATCAGCAAATTTCGACACCATACACTCGGTTCCCTCCTCCAGATCATCTATATAAATGGTAAATAGCTGAGGCCCCAGCACCGACCCCTGAGGCACTCCACTAGTCACCAACCGCCAATCCGAATAGCACCCATTGACCCCCACTCTCTGCCTCCTATTGGACAACCAGTCCTCTATCCACGCTAACACCCTACCCCCAACTCCATGTCCCCTGACCTTCTGCAATAACCTCTTGTGAGGTACCTTGTCAAACGCCTTCTGAAAATCCAGAAAGACCACATCCACCGGCTCTCCTCTATCCACCGCCCTCGACACATCCTCATAGAACTTAAGTAAATTTGTCAGACACGACTTCCCCTTAACGAAACCGTGCTGCATCTGCTCTATCAAGCAATTCCCCTCAAGGTGCCTCGCTATTTCCTCCTTGATGACGGATTCGATGCTGAGGGATTCAATAAATGCCATTGAATGTCAAAGGGAGCTGGTTTGATTCTCTCTTAGTCAATATCAAGAAATAAAGGGGAGGCAATGGCCTAGTGGTATTATCGTCAAACTATTAATCCTGAAATTCAGTTAATGTTCTGAGGATCCACGTTACCATTTTAACTACTTAGGACGGCACAGTGGCATAACTACCACCTCATAATGCCAGGGACCTGGATTCAATTCTGGCCTTGGGTCACTGTCTGTGTGGAGTTTGCACGTTCTCCCTGTATCTGCGTGGGTTTCCTCCAAATACTCCGGTTCCCGCCCACAGTTCAAAGGTGTGCAGGTTAGGTGGATTGGCCATGCTAAATTGCCTGTTAGTGTCCCAAGATGTGTAGGTTAATATAGATTAGCTATGGTAAATGTGTGGGGTTACAAGGATAGTGTGGGCAGAAGGCCTGGGTAAGATAGTCTGTTAGAAAGACGGTGCAGACTCGATGGGCTAACTGGCCTCTCCTGGACTGTAAGGATTCTATGATTAATGAGGATATTTTAGATAACTCTCAATTGGTGGTCTTCTCTGCTGTAATCACCATGCGGTTTGATCATAGTTTAATTAGTGAATATTTAACAGGTTGTAGAACAAACTGAGAGGAAAGTTTCAGGAGGGAAGAGGTCATGTTGGTGTCAATTACTCCTCTCTGCAGTGTGTTGCTTCCAGGTTTTCAATGTCTTTTATATTTTCCTTCAGAATCATTTTGTGGCTGGCAATGTTGAGTACTTTACTCAGAATGTTTCGTCCTTGATTCCCACCTCCCACCATATTTGTCAGAAGCTATAGAGTAAAATGTTTGGTTATATATTCATATCAGACCTGATGGCTCGACTCACGAGGTTTCGCGTGACCTTGTTGTCGGATGCGATGGAGCTTTCTCAACCACAAGGAAACAGTTCATGCGACAAACCAGGTTTGATTACAGCCATGTCTATATCCCTCATGGTTACATGGAGCTTACAATACCGCCTAAAAATGATGATGTAAGAATTGGTTAAATACAAGTATTTTTAAACAAGTTTTTTTCCTACTTGCCTTTCATGTTAACTGTACACAGAAATTAATATCAGAATGCTTTCTTCCAGTTTGCAATGGAGCCTAATTTTCTTCATATATGGCCTAGAAACACCTTCATGATGATTGCTTTGCCTAACTTGGTAAGCATTGTGAAGTATTATATCAAACTCAGTGTGTGAGCAAGTAATTTCTTTGTACTTATTTTTAGTTGCATATTGGCTTTTGGAGAGCTTGATGCTACATGGGAGCCTGATCTTTGGAACACTAAAATTCTGATGGTTTTGTCACAGGTTGCCACTGTTACTTGGATAGGTGGCTGACTGAGCATTGAGTAGTGCCAAGGGAGTGGGGACTAATGGGGGTGGGGCCTATTGGAGGGGCTCGGTGGGGGCAGCGGGGAGAGATCAGTGGGGATGGGGGTCCTGCTGCCACTCTGCAGTTGGGATTGGTGAGGGAGAGAGGGCGGCAAGCGATCAGGCTGGCCAGCAATCAGAGCTCCTTCTTTGCCCAAGACTGCAAGCGGGGAAGTGGAACTGAGCCACTTCAGATCAGCCATGATCTTATTGAATGGCGGGACAGGCTCGAAGGGCTAGATGGCCTACTCCTGCTCCTATTTCTTATGTTCTTATGAATTAGAATATAAGAACTCACTGTGTGCAAATTGACTTGTGATTACAAAAGATCATGCATGTAGTGCAATCCATCACATAAACCAGCCTCCCATCCATTGACACCATCTACACTTCCTGCTGCCTCTGCAAAACAGCCAGCATAATTAAGGACCTCACGCACCCTGGACATTCTTTCTTCCACTATCTTCCTTCGGGAAAAAGATACTAAACTCTGATGTCACATACCAACCGACTCAAGAACAGCTTCTTCCCTGTTGCTGTCAGACTTTTGAATGGAGCTACCTTGCATTAAATTGATCTTTCTCTACACCCTACCTATGACTGTAACACTACATTCTGCACTCTCCCAGTTCCTTCTCTATGAACAATATGTTTTGTCTGTATAGCGCGCAAGAAACAATACTTTTCACTGTATGATAAGACATATGACAATAATAAATCAAATCAAATCAATCAGGAGGCTGGCAAACAGAGGACAATGCGCATGTACCGATTTTAGTGCTGACAGATTGGCGCGTATGCAATGGCTCACTCAGCGCTATGCTGCTGGCTTCTCCAGCGGGAATAGGCTCCATCCCACAGAATTTTAACGTGATTCACACTATTGCTCTCTGCAGTGCACAGTGTGTGGGAGATTCTTTCTTAAACTCCCGCTGAAAAAAAAAGCATGATTTACTCCAGTTTTCACACGAATTAGAATTTTTTTGGGGAGATTCATCCCCTCTTTGTCCTCCTCACCACTTGCCTTCCTACCAATTTTTGTCATCCACAAACTTGGCAATAGTACATTCAATTCCCTTTTCCAAGTTATTAATATATATTGTAAATAACTGTGGCCCCTGCACAGATCACTGTGGCACCCCACTAGCTCCAGGCTGCCATCCTGAAAATGTACCTCTTATTCCAACTCTTTGTCTTCTATCAATTAGCCCATCCTCTATCCTTGCTAATGTAGTATCCCCAACACCATGGACTCTTATCTCTTTAAGTAGTCTTTTGTGTGGTACCTTTACGAACAATATTCGATCTACTGGTTTCCCTTTTATCTATCCTGCTCGTTACCACCACAAAGAATTATAATAACTTTCTCAGACATGCTTTCCACTTCATGAAGCCATGCTGACTGCTTGATTCTGCAATGCATTTCTAAATGCTCTTCTATTACGTTCTTTATCAACGTCTCTAACATTTTCCATGGTTGATTTATCCCCTTCCCTGAATTGTTCTTCCTCACTGGGATATATCTTTGTTGTGAGATGCACCCACACGCATGCAAGCTCAGTTACATGCACACACATACACATAACCCCTCACTCCCACACCCCCCCCCCCTCAAGTGTGAGTACATGCCCTGGCATACAGCACCTCACACTCATCCCCTCAGTACTGTAGCATTCCAGATGGTACTGAGATGTCAGTGAGTTTGTCAATTCTGTTAGAGGGTCAATGACAGAAGTTAGTTCCCTATTTTTTGACTCCCTCCTTTTTTTGATAGAGGTGTTACGTTGGCAATTTTCCAATTCTCTGGGACTTTTTCCAGAATTTAAGGACTGTTGCAAGATAACTACCAATGCATCACTATCTCTGTAGCTACTTCCTTTAATATACTGGGTTGCAATCCAAGAGATTTACCAGCCTTTAGCCTGATTAGTTTCCCGAGTACTTTTTCTCCAGTGATTGTTATTGTATTTTTTCCTCCTCCCCCTCACCTGCCTCTTGATTTAATATTTTTGGAATGTTATTAACGTATTCTACCATGAAGACTGATACAAAGTTTTTGGTTAACTCCTCTGTCATTTCCTGATTTTCTATTTCCCGAACCTCAATCCCTAAGGGGCCTGTTCTCTAAAGAGCCTGCATTCACATTGGCCTGTCTCTTCTTTTGTATTAAAGAAGCTCTTGTTGTCCATTTTTATATTACTTACTAGTTTATTCTCATAACTTATTTTCTCCCTCTTTATTATTTTTTCCTTAACTTTTGTTGGTTTTAAAACTTTCCCAATCCTCTGGCTTACCACTAATCTTTGCCACATTATATGTTTTTTTTCTTTCAGTTTAATTCTATCCTTAACTTGCATGGTTGATTTATCCCCTTCCCTGAATTGTTCTTCCTCACTGGGATATACCTTTGTTGTGAGATGCACCCACACACATGCAAGCTCAGTTACATGCACACGCATACACATAACCCCTCACTCCCACACCCCGCCTCAAGTGTGAGTACATGCCCTGGCATACAGCACCTCACACTCAGCCCCTTCGTACTGTAGCATTCCAGATGGTACTGAGATGTCAGTGAGTTTGTCAATTCTGTTAGAGGGTCAGTGAATTCCAAATGTGTTATGGAAGGTTTGATTTGATTTATTATTGTCCCTGTATTGGGATGCAGTTAAAAATATTGTTTCTTGCATAGAGTACATAGGGGAGAGGGAAAGGAGAGGGTGCAGAATATGGTGTTGCTGTTACAGATAGGGGGTAGAGAAAGACCAGCCTAATATAAGGTAGGTCCATTCAAAAGTTTGATGGCAGCAGGGAAGAAGCTGCTCTTGAGTCAGTTGGGATGTGACCTTAGTCTTTTGTATCTTTTTCCCGACAAAAGAAAGTGGAAAAGAGTATATCCAGGGTGCGTAGGATCCTTGATTATGCTGGCTGCTTTTCCAAGTCAGTGGGAAGTGTAGATGGAGTCAGTGGATGGGAGGCGGGTTTACGTGATGGACTAGGCTACATTCACATCCCTTTGTAGTTTTTTGTGGTCTTGGTCAGCCATGCCAAGCTGTGATACAATCAGAAAGGATGCTTTCTACGGTGCAATTGTAAAAATTGGTGAGAGACGTAGCAAACATGTCAAATTTCCTTAGTCTCCTGAGAAAGTAGAGGCGTTGGTGGGCTTTCTTAACCATAGTGTCAGCGTGGAAGACAAATTCACGCACTTCCACACAGTTTGCAATTCGCATTTCCATTTACTTTGTAGACCTTTTGCTTGTCAAATGCCTTGGGTAAAGGCACGGCACTTCAACAGACACAGGAAAGGAAATGGGGTGAAAAATCAACTAGTACGACTTACAAACTTTCTAACAACTTGCACATGTGTAGCATTGGCAAAGTCCCGATGCATTTATGTTTTCAGTTTGGAGGTGATGCTAAACTTGAGGGTGTGGCATTTAAAAGAGAACACAGCTTTAAACTATTCTTTTTTCCATGTTGTTTGCTGCCTGGACAGAACAAGTCATTCACCTGTACTCTCTTCATGCCTTTTGAAGAATTTGAGAAGATTACCACAGGGGATGAAGTGATCCTGTTTTTCAAGAAATACTTTCCAGATTCCATACCTCTAATAGGAGTGTAAGAATCTTATTTTACCCAAGATAATTGTTCTTCAGCTTGTCTATTTACCCTATTCTTACAATATAAAGTTATGATGATATAATTACTAGTTATATAATTATTGTAATTAGAAATATGATTATAATTATTATGATTGAAAATACAATGTGAAGTAATGTGGTTCCTGGTAGTCAGTTACAAATATCGTGGAATAAATTTAAAAGCAAATCTTCCTGTCACGCATGTTGCACAATGTGGAGATAAATGGAAGATTATCCTGAATTGACCCTCCCACTTCATGTTTCTCCTGGATTGACTCTTCTGCTTTGTGTTTTAATTCTCCTCCTTCATGCTTCTCCTGCTGTATTCTTCCTACACTGTACTTTTTCCCCTGATTTTATTTGGTCTGTGCAACTTTTGGAGCAATGCCTGGAATGTTTATTTTGCTTAGTTGGCCAAGTCCCTGCATATGAATTTATGTAGCTTGATAAAACTCAAAATTCAGCATTGTTGCATCAGTCCTGATGAGCACCAGACAAAAAACTTTGACAGTCTTTTTTTTGCAATAGTTAAGTTCAGAAAGGCCAGGCAACAATTTGTCATAAGTTAGTAAAAATATACATTACTTGGTTACTGTGAAAGAGGGTATTTGATATGCACTGAATTGTGGGTAGAACTAACCTCCATTAATTCAAGTGGGCTTTTACAAGGGTGTCTCCATTTTGAGATTTAAAAATACACGGGGGCAATTCTCCAAAAAAAGTTCTGAGAGCCAAATTCTCATAACACCTGGAGTAACTCCTGCTGGTTTTGGAGGATGGTTTATCCAACTTATGAATTACATAATTTGCCAATCTATTGAAACCTGTTTTGTTTGTGCGATATGGGCAGTTGGCCCATAGCCTTGAATGTTACGATGTGCAAGGTGCTCATCCAGGTACTTTTTAAAGGATGTGAGGAAATCCGCCTCTGCCACCCTCCCAGGCAGTGCATCCCAGACCGTCACCACCCTCTGGGTAAAAAGGTTTTTCTTCACATCCCCCTCCCCTGAACTTCCTTCCCCTCAGCTTGAACCAGTGCACCCTCATGACTGACTCTAAGGGGAACAGCTGCTCTTTATTCCCTCTGTCCATGTCTGTCACGATCTTGAACATCTTCAGTCAGGTCTCCTCTCAGTCTTCTCTGCTCCAAAGAAAAAAAACCAAGCCTACCCAACCTCTCTTCACAACTTAAATGTTCCATCCCAGGCAACATCCTGATGAATCTCCTCTGCATCATCCTCCCATGCAATAATGTTAATAACATTGAATAAAATATTGAATAAAAATATTTAATAACGTTGCGATGCATATGTTTTCTCAATGCCCTCACACTTCAGCTAGGTCCCAACCAGCCAAGAAATTGGCTTCATGTAACCAAAATCATTGATACCATTGTTTCGTTAAAATTAACGAACTCGGGTGAAACCTTTTCACCCAGTGGTTAATATGAGTATGCATACACTAAAACTAGTACAAAGCATTGAAACTGCCATAACAAACAAATTCACGCAACAATTTACTGCAGTTGTGAAGAGCGATGAGGTTGACAGAATGCAAAGATCATAAATCATAGAATTCCTACAGTGCAGAAGGAGACCATTTGGCCCATCAAGGTTGCACCGACAATAATCCCACCCAGGTGCTATCCCCATAGCCCCATGTAGTTACCCTGCTAATCCCACTATCATTAAGGGGCAATTTTAGCATATCCAATCAACCTAACCCACATATCTTTGGAAGAAAGTGGAGGAAACTGATGCAGACACAGGAAGAATGTGCAAACTCCTTACAGTCACCCGAGGCTGGAATTGAACCTGAATCCCTGGCGCTGTGAGACAGCACTGTGCCATCGTGCCATGATGGATGAGTGACTTTGAAGAATGGAAAACAGATCAACATTATTGAACTTGATGTAGCCTGTCCCTAAAGACTCCTGTGTTCACTTTCTAAAAATACTGTGTTTAACTGAAAATGACTTTGTTTTATAGTGAGGCGTTGAAGCAGGATTATTTCCGTTTGCCAGCCCAAGCTATGATCTCAGTCAAGTGTTCATCGTACAATATCGGTTGCAAGTCTATGTTAATGGGAGATGCAGCGCATGCAGTTGTTCCTTTTTATGGTCAAGGCATGAATGCAGTAAGTGCTGAATATTTGTACTGGGCTTTGCTGCGTTGGAATTTTCAGCTATACCCATTTGTTGACCAGAGTTTTATTTTGAGGCTGTGTATTGCTAAAACTTAAGTTAAACGCAGAGATTCACAAACTCAGTGTACTGATTCTAAAACGTGACTATATTGACCAAATGATTGAATGGGAGAATGATACAAAGAAACCCAGCACTCCAGGTAGAGAATGCGGGCAGCCTAATATCACTCTGAAAAACAATGCCTCAGCGAGGGCAATTATACATTTTTGAAGTCATGTTTCTCACCTTTCCGGTGGGCATAATCCAGTAAACATTAATACAAATCAAACAATAATCATCGCTGTCACCAACTCCAGCCAACAGCAATTTACATTCAGAACTCATGGGATCTCATTTGTCCTTAATTTTGGATGTTACCTTCCCTTGGTTACCCAGCAACACAGCAAAGATTAAAGTTAATATTCCCACAGACTCAAACTCGCATAACTCTTCGTCAAACTCTGAGAAAATCCTTATGTCTGTCTTGCCCCTGTGTTATCAGCTTTGAGCTGTATAGTTCTATTCATCAAACTGGAATTGGTAACCATTTTGTTCCTGACAACTGTTGATAAAGTGGTCGCATTCAGTAAAACCATTGTCCTATAGAATGCAAGCTCTATCTACTGCCTCATCCCACCAAGTCCTGCTGTATCTTGCTGTTGGCTGAAGTTTTACAAAATGTATTCTAAGAAATAAGCAGTGTCTATTTTAGAAATCCAAAATACATGTTTAAATGAAAAATACTTGTTGTTCAGTTCAATCTGTCTTTAATAGTGACAGCCTCTTATCAGCACTTTCTAAAGTCTAAGATCATCCACTCTTAAATCATTACTGTGTTTGTGTTGTCAAACAATGATCATGTGTTTTCCATTAGCCCAATTTAGCCCCCCTAGATCAGTCCCCCCTCTTGGCCATTGGCTAAATACCAATTAAGGCCACTAATTAAAAGAATCTAAGTAACTAAACTTGGTCCTTGAAGGACAAGTTGGTTTCTGGTTCTCTTCTTCCTTACCCTTATTGCCATCATTGATGCTGTACTTTCCACTTAGAAAGTTGTGCACATCCACATTTGATCAGGTATACAATTACTATTAACGCTAGGATCATATTAAAAATTAATATAATCCCTTTCAGGGATCAATGTTCCTAAAGAGCCTTTCCACCTGAGAGCCAACCACTTAAGGTAAATGGTTTTGGGCATTTGAGTTTCTCCACCACTTTCTTGATGTGTACAACCAGATTGGTTATGTTTTCTGAACTGTCTGGTATTTAAGTGCAACAGGCCGACCCAACTACTACACATGTCTCTTCCCTTGCTGCCAAGATGTAATCCAGTGCCATTCTATGTTGAAGTACCACTGTACACATCTCACCATCGATCTTTGCGAGGACAGTTGGTGTATCATTGGCAACTTGCTCCAAAATGAAGCACACAATTATAATCTCTCATGTTGTTCCAGCCATTCCATACTGGGGAAACATTATGCAAAAAAATAACATTTTCCTTCTCTAAAGCTCACTAATGTCTTGGCAGGTGAGGGAGTTTAGGAGTGTGATATATGTTTCTTCAAGATAACAAGATCCCTTCCATCCAATGTAGGTGTTAGCTCCAATAAAGCAATATGATATATGACATGACTGGTCATTACTGGGTGGCTCAAGTGTGGCATACTCCTTGGGCTTACTTTTAATCACATTCACTTACATCTAAGCTTTCCCCAGAACCTCCTAGGTTCTCTGTGCAATATGTTTCTCTGGGTTTTGGTGTTGGCTGCTCTAAAGCTGGACTGGGAGCTGATCTTATTAAATTATAAACAGGTGGATACCCTTTCATACAGCTAACCATTCCTCACAGACCTTACTGTTATGAAACTCCTCCTTTATCTCCCAACTTGAAAACCCTGGTATGTGATGTCCTGGGTATTTGGTATCTTGGGCAGTTTGATCTGCCATTATCAATTCTGCCCAAGACAAGCATGAATGGGAATGTGTGAACATACCCAACACTTTGCCTGATCAGTCAATCCAGCATAAGTGTGTGCTAAATGTAAGTATTAACCTGTGTTTCATGAGGAAGATGTTGAATGATCTTGGGTTCAGGTCCCGTTTGAACCAATATCTGCATATTCAGTACTAGAAGAATGGAAACACATACATTCATTATAACAATTGCTAAAATTGTCCCCTCTTACAGATCAGAGCTATTGGTTAATGTTAAATAAGCAAAATTCAATTATCTGGCGTTACAATCACAATACACTTGATATGGTCTTCTCATTATCTGCGTTGGGTTTATGTCCGTCATCCTGTTGCTTGGAAGTGTTAGTGAGCTTTAGTTGTCTCCTTTCATCAAGAGCTCTCATAATTCTATAAAACAGAAGTAGGATGCCCTTGTGGCATTAAGTTAGTTCCTTATCATTCAATCATTTCTATCTCTTCCCCTCTTAATACGCACACCTCCCCCCCCCCCGTGATTATTTTGCGCCATTATCTGAATTAACCTAGCTGCTAATCTTCAGATTAAAATTAATCCAATAAACTACTACAAGAGTAATTATTACCTCCTATTCAGTAGGATTGTGAATCCACTGGGGTAAATCGCTGATATTTACCACTTCAGGATTATTCATTGAAATGAGGTTTTAACTGAGTCCAGTATTGCCACCGCGGGCTGGGCTTCTCATGAATGAGGGCACATCTTTGTCTCACAATGATCACATCAAGAGGCACCCCCCCCAATCTTTTCCTGCCTGGTGAACGCAAGTTTCACCATTACCTTATCCCCTGGTGCAGTAACTTAGGAGTGTTCTTCTCTGCTAGTTTCATCCAGTCTCTGTGCTGCTGCTGGGTACCCATCTGTCTATTAAGAGAACGTAAATGATCAATTAAATCTCTCGTGCACTGAAATACTGCTTCTTGGCTGATTTTAACTTCTCTTCTGTCTGTTAGATGGAGTAGCTAGTTGGCTGTGGCCATCTTTTGATTTGATTTATTGTCACATGTATTGGTATACAGTGAAAAGTATTGTTTCTTGCACGCTGTACAGACAGAGCAGGCTGTACACTTGTCTACCAGATTTTACGAGCCACCCCTCTCCCAAAGTGTTGGAGTGTAAAGTCCATCCCAATGATTTACTTCCTTGCAGATTTATGAGACCTTTCCAATTATATCATATCCCCTGATTATTACATTCAGCAGTGGCACAGTGGTTAGCACTGCAGCCTCACAGCAGCAGAGACCTGGGTTTGATTCCTGGGTTGGCTCACTGTCTGTGTGGAGTCTGCACGTTCTCCCTGTATCTGTGTGGGTTTCCCCCCAACGTCCAAAAAAGACGTGCTGCTTAGATGCATTGGCCATGGTAAATTCTCCCTAGGTGTATCCAAACAGGCACTAGAGTGTGATGACTAGGGGATTTTCACAGTAACTTTATTGCAGTGTTAATGTAAGTCTACTTGTGACTAATAAATAAATAAACTAGATATAAATATTCATTCTGTTTTCCTGCCCATGGTTGTGCACTATGTGATGTGTGGTATAACTTGGCACACTCGGTTACTCTTTGTTCTCTGGGAACCTTCCATGGGCAGATGGCTTTTTTATTTTCCCAAGCCTCTACAGTGATAGACCAAGGGACCAGATAAACCCTAATTTAATAAACAAATTCCCAATCTGCCTGCACAAACCTGGAGATGAGCAAGTTTCTTGCTTTTTACAATTTTTCTATGCCCAGAAGGTACGTTAAACTTGTTAGTTGATCAGTTTAGGGTAGATTTTCACCTTGCCTTTTACTGAAAGATATCACCAGGGTGCAGTGTTCAAAAAATAAAGCTAATGATGTGGCTTATAGAATCATAGAATCCCTACAGTGCAGAAGGAGGCCTTTCTGCCTGTCGAGCCTGTACTGACAGTCCTTACCTTTGTAACCCCACATATTTACCCTGCTAGTTGTGCTGACACTAAGGGGCAATTTAACATGGCCTATCAACCTAACCTGCACATCTTTGGACACTGAGAGGAAACCGGAGCACCCGGAGGAAACCCGCACAGACACTGGGAGAACGTGCAAACTCCACACAGATAGAGGTCAGAATTAAACCCGGAACTGAGCCGGGTCCCTGGTATTGTGAGGTAGCAGTGCTAACCACTGTGCCACCGTGCCTCTCTAAAACCCGAATGCCGCCAGCCCAACTATTCATTACAGCCACCCTTTAGTGCTAAAAGGAGAAGATCTGTCAGTATATTTTCTTCCAAAGTGTGAGAGAGCAGCAATAACTGATGTAACATTTGTTTTTCTCTCTTTCTCCATTTCTTAAGGGTTTTGAAGACTGCGTTGTCTTCGATGAATTAATGGACCAGTTTGACAATGATCTCTGTGAGTTTTGAAAACCTTTGGAGATTGCGCATCTGTATTAATGTCATATAATAAGCTTCGATTTTAACCTGCATTCACAGCAAAATAGTCGCTTTTGCAAACACCTATCCTGCATTGGTTTAAAATAGGAACAGAAAATGCCGAAAAAACTCAATAGGTCTGGTAGCATCTGTGGAGGGAGAGAAACCAAGTTAACATTTCAAGTCCATCTGACTTCTTCAGAGCTGAAGAGAGGCACAAGTATCATAGTTGGACAGGGGGCGGAGAAGGTAGAGCAAAAATAGGTCAGACATAAGTAGGAGCTCAGGAAGGATTGGCAACGGTGTCAGGGACACATGACAAAGTGAGTGTTAATGGTGGTGTTAAAGACTTATGAAGGTACTAATAGGGTGGTGAAGGTAAGGTAACAGAATGTTTTAGTTGCAGAGCAATAGAAGTTACAGATAGCCCTGTGGAGGAGGAGGCTGGAGAAAAATGAAAGCAAAATACTGCAAATGCTAGGAAATGGAAGTAAAATCAGAAAAAGTAAAAAAAAATCAGTAGATTCGGCAGTATCTATGGAGAGAAACAGAGTTAAAGTTTCAAATTTTAGATGGGAGGTCCAACACTGGCCAGGAAAGTGCCTGACTGGAAGTAAATACTGTCAGATCACTCAGAGAAAAGTGACAGGGGGCTCACACCAGTTCTCCAACCAGTGGGCGAGACTGTCCCCCCCCCACCCCCATCACCCACATTAAGGGCTTGAATTTACCATTTTGACTCTAAGTGCTGAATCTGGGCGCGATTCAGATCCGACTTGGAAATCTACTTTCAGGCGCCCCTATACACATAGAACATAGAACATAGAACATTACAGCGCAGAACAGGCCCTTCGGCCCACGATGTTGCGCCAACCAGTTACAAAACAATGACCCACTAACCTAAACCAATCCCTTCTCGTCCATAAACCTATCCACGGATCTCTTAAACGCCCCCAAACTAGGCGCATTTACAACTGCAGCAGGCAGGGCATTCCAATCCCTCACCACCCTCTGGGTAAAGAACCTACCCCTGACATCCGTCCTATAACTACCACCCCTTTGCCTGAAAAAAAGTCACGGGTCTGAATCGTGCTGTGGGCGGGGCGCAGTGTGCCCAAAACAATCAGAGCTCTGAACTATGTATGTGCAGTTAGAAAAAGAATTGAAAAAACGCACCCATGTCAGATTGCTTTTGGGCCACAGGAAGTGAATAAAGTGGCTGGGAGCAAAAAGTGGGTGCGATGGCCCCCACACGCGTGACTGTCTCCCTTATCCACCCAACCCGCCCCCCTGCTGTCCAGACCGATTGCGACTCCCTGCCCCCTCCCCCCCCCCCACTGATCACCTGTAGAGTAGCAGCGGACCCTCCCCAGCGCCTCCCCATCCTCCCCACAGAGATCCATCTAGCCTTCCCAATGTGCTCTCCCACCAGAAATTCATCTTACCTGTCTACCTTCTCCCTAGAGAATGATCTGGCCTCACTGCTCCCCTACCCCGAGAATGATCTGGCCTCAACTACCCCCCCGCACCCCCCCACCCCCAACCAGACAACGATTGGGCCTCCCTTCTCCCTCTTCCACCCCCCCCACCAGAGAATGATCTGCCCTGCCTCCCTTCCCCCCACCACCACACCCCCCCCACCCCAAACTAAACAACAATTTGGCCTCCCGTCTCCCCACCAACAACCCCGCCCTCCTTCACCAGAGAATGATGTGACCTACCTCCCGACTCCCCCCCCCTCCCCCCCTCCACCCCCGTCCCCCCCTCCACCACCACTGATCTGAGTCAGAGAGCTGTTGGAAGCTCTGAATTCATCTCTTCAGCAGCTGGAGCGCCTGATTCAGACTTTTATTCAGCAGGTCCATTTCGGTGCAATTCCGGATTGGCGAACGTGGTAATAAAGGGGGAAATGTTGATAAAGTCGGGCGAGCAGTTCATTAATTCAACTGAAATGCAACAAAAACACTTAAATCGCCTTTGCGCCCATTTCAGCCGTGAATCAGATCGCAGCCATTCCTGGATCTCGGTAAAGTGGCCATCTGTGCGGAAGCAGGCACGGATCGCGCTAATGGCCTCGCACCCGACTTTACCACGTTTTCATACTCGAAAACAGGCGTGAGGCAATGGTAAAATCGGGCCCTAAATGTCAGCCACTGGGCGAAATACTCTGGCTGATCTCACCAGTAGGATCTTCCAGTCCTGCTGATAGCGACCCCCCCCCCCCCCCCCGTCGTCCTCACCGCGGGTTTCTCAGTGGCAGAGGTCTGGACAATGGGAAATCCTGTTGACAGCAGTGGAACTGGAAAATCCCACCATTAGCCATGGTGCGGGCTGCCTCCGCTACAGGATATGGAAAATCTCACCCATTGTTCCTACTTGTGATGATACTGCATGATGCCAGAAGTGAGAGTTTTTCACACAATCTATTTGCTCCGAAGCACAAGAACATAGGAAAAATTAGCAGCCAGTGATAGTGCACAGTCAATTCCTGTAATTCATGACCCCCGCCCTGCTTATCGCAAATACTTTCTCCTGTGCAAAAACCCGATTGTGGTTTGTGAGCCTAAATCTTCGCCCATCCGCAATTTAACATTTAAAACTTGTTACCTAATAAGCGAAAGAGAATGTTGAGAGTATACAAAATAAGGAGCGGAACTTTCACTGTATTTGTCAGAGTGTGACAGCGGGCAGGAAAAGAGACACTGAAGCCGTTTGTGTTTCTTGGAACTCAGATGAATAGATCACTGCAGTAATGGATGACTGTGTGGATTCATGCGCAGTAGATTCTTAATGGTTTATTTTCAAATTGACAGATCTTTTTCTCAGTTAAGAAACTCGCTCATTGATGTAGATGATTAATACCCTTCACAAAACTAATGATATGAATATTTCTACATTGCAGCGAAATGTCTTCCAGAGTTTTCAAGGTTGCGTGTACCTGATTGTCATGCCATAGCTGACCTGGCCATGTACAACTATGTGGAGGTACTGACCCATTGGAGTCAGTGGGAAATGACTCCAAAGGCCCTTTTATAATAAACCCTTTTTTTTTGTGCTTTCAGAGTCATAGATTTACTGATGACTGATTTTCTAATGGTTAATTTAGTCTAATATTTTTCAGTGGGCAGCATGATGGCACAGTGGTTAGCACTGCTGCCTCACAGCGGTTAGCACTGCTGCCTCATAGTGCCAGGGGTCCGGGTTCAATTCTGGCCTCGGGTTACTGTCTACTTGAACTTTGCGCATTCTCCCCTTGTCTGCATGTGTTCCCTCAGGTGCACCAGTTTCCTCCCACTGTCCAAAGATGTGCAGGTTAGGTGGATTGACGATGCTAAATTGCCTCTGGGTCCAGAGCAGTGTTGATTACATGAATTAGGCCTTGTCAAAAACATGTTGTTATATTCTTCGGACCATTGAGAGTTGTTTTCTGCCAGAGGTCAGGCATTATCTGAGGGAAAAAGCCCCTGTCTTTCAAAGTCCCACTAATCCTCGATTAATGTACCTATGCATCCATGCTCTTTCACAGAGCACCATCCAGATGTTGACATAATTGTTTTTACGTCCAAATATAATCTCACCTACCAAACCAGTGGACCAGGAGGTCATTGAGTGCCTCATTTAAGGCTTACTACACTCAGCAATGTTTTAGCCACATCCTTCGTCTTATGGAAGCAGATTCTTCAACCACAGGCTGCGATTGATGGAAGGAATTCAATGTCCTCTTTGGCAGTCAGCATATTTAAGGACTCATGAGGTGATGTGAGAGCTTTCCACCATGGAGCAGCACGGTGGCACAAAGGTTAGCATTGCTGCCTCACAGCGCTAAGGACCCGGGTTCAATTCTGGCCTTGGGTCACTGTCTGTGTGGCGTTTGTACAGGCTCCCCATGTCTCCTGGGTTTCCCCCAGATGCTCCGGTTTCCTCCCACAGTCCAAAGATTAGGTTGATTGGCCATGCTAAAGTGACCCTAGTGTCAGGGGATTAGCAGGGTGAAGATGTGAGGTTCCAGGAATAAGGCCCGGGCGGGATTCTGGTCGGTGCAGACTAAATGGGCTGAATGGCCTCCTTCTACACTGTAGGGATTCTATGATGCCAAATGCCTATTGGGTGGTGCTCTGATAGGCTCAAATAGTGCTTGGTACAACAGGATGGAGGATACGCTACAAAGACTGTGTCCATTTGTACATCAGAATTGTAGTCAGGGTGAAACATATTGCAGTGGATGTGCTTCCTGAAATAGATGGCAATTTTGGGCACTAATCTCGGAACTTGAACCAAAACAGCAATAACCAGCGGGTCAAGCGTAACTTGTATGTTCATGGGAGGCGGCTGTTGTTGACGGTGCAGTGTTTACGGCCATCCGTAATTGACCTTACTCCCATAGTGCTGCTTGGTAAAGAGCTTTCAGGAATTTGACCACGCATTTCCAAGTCAGGTTTAAATATGACTTGGGGGGAGAACGGCGAGTGCTAGTATTTCTGGGTGCCAACTGCCCTTTCCTTCCAGGTGGTAAAGATCATGGGTTTGGCTGGTGCTATGAAAGAAACCTTGGTGAGTTACTGTTGTGTATATGGAGTGATTGAAGTAACTGGGTAAGCTAAGTGACCTGATGACATTTTGAGGTCACAACCATCCAGTTTATACCTGGTGGTCTTTAAGGTTTGCTCATATTCCATTATTTCAATCTATCCCTACATTATTCAGTTATCTTAAAGAAATATTTTTAAAATCACTTAATAATATATGCAATTTTAACAGAGGAAATATTTTCTCACACACCGTGGTTCAGAGGCAGATTCAAAAATGGATTCATAGAATCCCTACAATGCACAAGCAGGCCATTCAGCCCATTGAGTCGGCATCAACTCTCCAAAAGAGCATCTCACCAAGACCCTATCCCCCTAACCCGACGTATTTACCTTGCTAATCCGCTAACATCATAGAATCAAAGAGGTTTACAGCATGGAAACAGGCCCTTTGGCCCAACTCGTCCATGCTGTCCTTTTTTTTTAACCCCTAAGCTAGTTCCAGTTGCCTGCATTTGGCCCATATCCCTCTATACCCGTCTTATCCATGTAGCTGTCTAAATGCTTTTTAAAAGGCAAAATTGTACCTGCCTCTACTACTGCCTCTGGCAGCTTGTTCCAGACACTCACTACCTTGTGTGTGAAAAAATTGCCCCTCTGGACCCTTTTGTATCTATGCCCTCTCACCTTAAACCTATGCCCACTAGTTTTAGACTCCCCTATCTTTGGGAAAAGATATTGACCTCCACATCTTGGGACACTAAGGGTCAATTTAGCACAGAAAATCCATCTAAGCCCCACACATACTTAGACTGCGGGAGGAAACCAGAGCACCTGGAAGAAACCCACGCAGACACAGTGAGAACATGCAGACTGTGCATAGACAGTCACCCGAGGCGAGAATTGAATCTGGGTCCCTGGCACTGTGAGGCAGCAGTGCTACCTACTTATCTGAAGGCAAAATAATTGGCAGGGCAACATTGGTGGGGGTGGGGTGGGGAGGGACAAGGCAAGTTGCTATTGGGGAGGACTGGCATGTTGAAATGGAACCGAATGACATCCACCTCTGCTATAACCATTTCTATGATTTGAGTTATTTTACTTGTTGTATGTTTGTTTCACAAATTCATTGCCTGAAATTTATCCAGATTGGTATGAGTAGCTCCAGAGGTACTGCCAAAGAAATGTTCCATTATTTTGAATGCATTTCTGATTGTTCAATGCAAGTCTGTCAAAATGCCCAATTGATTCGTGACCTAACTACAAAGGCATCCAATGGAAATCCATATAAATCCAATCTTAACTACTGAATTTTGGTTCGAAGCTCATTCTTTTCGATACACTTAAGGTTGTCTGGCGCCAGCCGTATTAAACTAGTTTCTTTAGAAAATAATTTGCACTGCTTACTGAAAAATCAAATTAAACCTCCGAGCCTAGCATTTACTGGAAACGTCAATTGTTTTTTTGTATTCCCATTGCATTTTACAGTACTAATCATCATGTTGCAATTTGTCGCAATTTTTGGTTACATAAAGTTTGCAAAGTAATTTTAAAGTCACTGTTTTCTGTGTCTTGTCAGATGCGTAAGCATGTGAATTCAAGGTGGTTTGTATTCCGCAAATTTGTGGATAATGTTCTCCATTTCTGTATGCCAAGGACTGTTGTGCCCTTGTACACCATGGTGAGAGATATTCTAATTCTCCAACTCTGTATACTTGTTTAACCTTGACGTGGAGATGCCAGCATTGGACAGGGGTGGGCACAGTAAGAAGTCTCTGAACATCAGATTAAGTCCAACAGGTTTATTTGGAATCATGAGCTTTCGGAATGCTACTCCTTCATCAGATGAGTGGACTCTCCTGATGAAGGAGCAATGCTCCTAAAGCTCATACTTCCAAATAAACCTGTTGGACTTTAACCTGGTGTTGTGAAACTTCTTATTTTTATAACCTGATCATGGTGAATTGGACAAACAGCTTTCATGGTTCAAGTCTCTCTATTACTTTTATTTTGTTTTAGGTGACTTTCACCAGAATACGTTACCATGAAGTGATACAGCGGTCACAATGGCAAAGCATGGTATTGTATATTTTTAGCGGCACTAATTTGTATTATCTGGTCCCTTAGCTTACAGAGTAAGCAGGGATTTCATTCCGAGATAACATTATTCTGTGCTAGATCCAATGGGTGTACATATTGGTGCACAGTCATTTTGTTTAATTACCTCATCGTTGGTCACTGTCAAAAATATATTTTCTGGAATTGAATTTGTTTAATGTCTGGCAGTGCATGCTTTTTGACTCCCTAACTGATCGCCCTTCAGTTGGTGTGCAATGAGCAAATTTGCTTCCTTGCTCGCATCACCTTAATGGCATATACCATAAAAGTGAGATTAAGATAGTGGAGAAAACACTGATGATTCAATACAGAACAGAGAAGTGTACTCAGCTGTTTCATTCCACCCGTGTATATTAGCAAGCTACTTTTGTGTATGTGGTGATGATGGCGGAGGAGGAGGAGCAGAAAGGGGGCAGGCAAGGTATATAGTCTATGTACAAGAGAGAAGGATGTTTAGAAAGGTTAAATCTTACCAAGGAAGCAATGTATTACTTTTGCAATTACCTTGATCTGAACTTGTTATTACGGAGCAACGTTAACTGTTTCCAAGCACTAATAAGTGTTCTCCGTGCCATAAGCTGCTTTTAGTCTACAGGTCATTGGTACATTATAAAGGTGAACGTGCCTATTTTATTATGCATCAAATTCTACACATTAAGGTTGGACAGCAGCAACAACAAAAGGGCTAGGAAGCATTCTACAGACACTATCATTGTCATTTCTCAGATGGACGGTTATTCAGCCACCTCCCAAATGGTTTACACAACAACAAGCCCTTAATCACAGGGACAAGATCACATATCAAACAGGCCGATGTGATACCTTGAGCCTGAATGAAGAGAGTTTCATGCTTTGAATTGAATGGTAGAACCCCCCTGTAAGAGGGAACTCTAATAGGTTACTAAGATTTTAAACCATTAGACATTAAGGCACTGACACAATTACCAGCATTAAGTTAAGTGACTTTTAAAGCAAGCTTATAAGCTTACAAGAGAATAGTTTACACACGAGTGCAGTAGGAGTTTTAAACAAGTGATTATGATTTTAAAACACATGTTGACATTTTGAGGGTATTAATGTATTGTTTAAGGTATATTGCTTATTTTAGCCAACAACAATTTGCTGCAAGGCATCATGGTAAAAGTCAGCCATATTTTGAGAGAATATTTGAACCTTGGAAATATGCAAGATTTATCAGTAAACTTTCAGATGGAAGAACATTAAGAACATTCATGAATAGAGCTTATTCACACCCAAACAAGATAGATGCATGCCCAGGCATGGAGTCATGTGTTAATCTGAGTTGGCAATGACCTTTAAAGGCACCCATGAGAATGTTCATTTGAACTTCGGGCAGGTGTCTGAGGTCACTTGGCAAGATGTGGAGATGCCGGTATTGGACTGGGTAAGTATTGGACTGGTATTTGGTAGCTAGTGTTACCAAATGTACCTGTTGGACTTTAACCTGATGTTGTGAGACTTCTTCATGTGTCACTGGGCAACAGAGGAAGTGAGGTCAGCCAAGACAGGAGTTAACTTCCGAATTCTACGGACTAATAAAATGCCATTATGTCAGAGAGGAAGGTGAGGTTGGCTAAGGCACATGACTGGTTTTATTGTTGATTGGCCTGCTGGAAATGTGATGCCTGGCACGGTGACACAATGATTAGTACTGCTACCTCACAGCACCAGGGACCCGGATGTGATTCCTGGCTTGAGTCACTGCCTGTGTGGAGTTTACATGTTCTCCCCATGTCTGCGTGGGTTTCCTCCAGGTGTTCCGATTTCTCCCCACAGTCCAAAGACGAGTGGGTTAAGTGGATTGGTCATGCTAAATAAGTTGCCCCTTAGCATCAGGGGGACTAGCTAAACTGAATGCATGGGGTTATGGGGATAGGGCCTGGGTGGGATTGTGGTTGGTGCAGAGTCATTGGGCCAGATGGCCGTCTCCTGCACCATGGGGAATCTCTGATTATATCAATGTGCAACTAACAAAGTGACTCCCTTTTCCTTGCAGATAATCAATACGGTACTATTTGTTATGGGATCATCAGCAACAGTCATTGGAACTGCCTTAATTTTCAAATATTTTCCCAAGGAACTTAACATCCAGCTGCGGGATTGGAACTTTAACTTGAAGTAACTCGATGCAATCAAGTGGGAAACAAAATCCTTGTTTTTTAGGAAGAAGTGGAAATCCCGTGCTTTGCTATTTTAAGATATCGTACCCTTAATTTTCCTGTGAGCAGACATTAAGGGGCAATCGCAAATTGAAAATACTTTTTATTGGACTTATCATCAGTATTGATCACTGCCTACATATATTTGAACTATTTCACGACCTGGATTGTGGATCTCTCATGACCGCACCTGAACCTTTGGTCCCATCGTTGATCTCCAGGTCTCAGCATCTCCCACCACCGTTTTTCAGACCTCAGCACCGCCTTCTACCCCCCCAAACCACTCCCCCCCCCCCCCCCCGCCCCCCCAGTTATTCCCTCCTTCCTCCTCCAACAACAGCTATCTTTCCAAAACCTGAATATTCACCCGTCTCCTGCAGCAGTTGCTAGTCCACAACAGCTGGAAAACTGCAGCAGAGCAAGCCTTGCCGTCATCCAGCTGGAACTACAACCAGTGGGGGGAAGTGGTGGGGCAGGGGACCAGGGGGACAGAGAGGGAGAAGGAAAAAGCGGAGATGTTGACAAGGAGAGCTATTGCAGGGAAAGAGAGGAGAGAGATATGGTGGAAAAAAAACTGTTCCAATCCAGAGTAGGGGTTGGGTATGACATGGGTGTGCTGGATTGGTTATAGATTATGAAAAACGTGTGGTTTGGGCAGTTAATGACAATGATGTCAGTTATGCTGCTTGCAATGTTAAATGATAGTTAAACAAGTGCTTTTGATGCAACTGCTGTCAAATAATAGTAAAATGATTGCTTTTGAGCTTGTCTCTAACATGGTTATTTTCAATGAAGTTGAAAACATACTCATCAATGACTGATTCTTGATTGAAAACGTCTTTGAACTGTGCTATCCAGTGGGCATTGGCAGCTTCCCCTTTCTTGAGCAGATTTCCCCCATCCTTAGGTCTCAGAGGAGCAGATTCTTGGGTACTTGGACCATAAACAGTCTTTGTGGCACTGGAGAGGTCATGTGCATCATTCATGCCAGTGAGATGTTGAATTTCCTTTGTCCACCATACGTTCTTTATGTCATGGATGCATCTTTGCACCTCAGCTTTTATTGGCTGATCTCCATGATTTTCACAGTAATTTCATTGCAGTGTTAAAGTAAACACATTCCTGACATTACAAGATAAAAAAGGCTGGTAGGTCAGTTTCTCTCACATTGAGTTTTGGTCATTGCGCCAAGTGAAGAAGTTTTCCTAAAACCAGAAGTGTCCCTTGCTAATGAAATTGGACTTAAGGACATCCCAAGCACTACGGACACTTCTGTTCTTGATCGTCTAAGTCCATTGTTGAAATTGCCTGCTTTTGATTGTATCTTTCAGAGCTTCAATGTTGATCTTTAGTAGACACTTCTTCTGTTGCAACTGTCATTTTGGAGTCAGTTTCATATTCAATGAATAAGCCAGTAATAGATCCAACAGCCCCTGTCATTGCTGCAGTAGTGTGGACATCTTTGCAATTCTGGGCACCGATGATAATATAATGGATCAGATGCCAGGACATGGAGTGCAGTTGTCTTGATGTTTTGTACATGCTCGTCTGGTAGAACAAGGTATTGGTGATGATAAGCCCATATTCTGCACATTTTGGTAAGGAGAAGAATGCAGTTGGAGTTCCTTCCCCACCATTCCAGAGTTTGGAATCTCTTCCAATTTTGCCGTTGAACGCTCCAAGAAGAATAAGCATTCAGAGAACTTGGCCAAGTATGGCACAGAAATCTTCCATGCTTTTACCATCAGCATGTAGAGTTGGGGCATGATGGTAAATCAGCTCCTTGGCAGTCAACAGTCCTGGTGTGCTCATTTCTTCCAAGAGGGAACTCATGAAGCTGGTTCACCATTTAATTTATTGATGGCAAATCTAACTCAGTGAATTTCTAACTCATCCAATTTCCTTTCCCAGAAGAAAGTATAGTCATCTCGGAGTTCCTTCCTTGTCCAGTTTGCCTAATGTCACTCTGAGTAGCAATATAAGTATCATATCATTGAAGTTCTTAGGTGACAAACTATTGGAAGTGACAAAATACTGCATATATATATATATATATATGTAATAGACTGATGCAGCACCTAGAGAACATGGTTACTGCTGTGTGAGAGCAGGGTCTATCTTGTGAACAAACTTTACGGTCAGCTATTAGGCCCTTGACTTTCATATGAAACAGCCACTTCATCATGCAGCTGTGGCATTTGAACAGTGTTGCAGCCACTGTGTCCCGAAGGAATATGCATGAAGGAAGGAGGTGCCATCATATATATATAATTTTAAAATTGCTGGCATCCTTGTACAATGTCATCCATGTGTCTGGTCCCATTTCCCCATGGTGGGAAATCATCAGGCATACTAGTTGCTAGCAGTTGGCTCCCAGCACGTTTCAGTTACATGAAGTGAACATCACGGCCATCCCCTCCTTCTCCCAGAGTGCTAGAAATAGTGTAGCTGAACTGACTTCACATCATGAATAGGTATTTGCAGCACCCTGGTGACAATGTGTATAGGACACAAATAATGAGCACTTAAAGCATTAGGAAATGTAATGGTTTTGTTATTTCTTGGGGAATTGCCTGCTCTGATTTGGCTTCAATACAAATTTGCAAGCAATACAGTAGACAATTATCTTGGCAACGTGGGTGAGCTATATTGTAAGCCACTTCAAATTTACCAAGCAATCTGACACACGGCTTCAAGATACAAATGGTATAATCTGCAATAACTCTTGTGGATGCATGATACTCACAATATATTGTCTTGTCTTTCATCCAATCTTATTGTTCAAAGTGTGACCAACACTCACAATCTTTCTTCACTGATGTCAGTTCTCCAGTGCCCTCACTGCCTCTTACATTGAGCAGCCAGTCCACATTCTGATCGTATCTACTTGCACGTTAGTCAAGATTGAAAGGGGAGTCTGAGGGCTTTGCGTCAAAAATAACCCAGCAGAAATCACAGTGATGACATCTGAATGGCTACCTCAGAAATAGCCAGTGAACTACATGATGTGGTGGTGATGGTCACTGAGCTGCTTCACATTGATGTGTTTATTCATGTAAGCAAAGGCATAATGACATTCATATCAATCATTCCCTTACAGGTTGGGAAATGCAGCAACATGAAGTTAGGTAGCCCCTTGTTTGTATCACGGATTGTGTTATTTTCAACTGAAAAACACGTTGACTAAGTTGACGTGTCTGTGCAAATGGAAGGATAGGAGAACAATTATCTGTAGTGCAGTCTGCAAGAAGTATTAACATAGACGTAGTTGAAACACTTTTCATGTATGTTAGATGCTAATGTGAATATTCTAAACATTCAGACTCAGAAAAATTGTTAACTCTGGCTTCTGATCTTTTGGACAAAATTTAATGGCAACCATTGTTGAGATGCCTTGTTCCATCCTTCAATGGTCTTTGAACATCACACATTAGATGCCTAGGAACCAAATAATTATCATGTTGGTCTCAGTTTTGGGCCATATATTCCTTTTGCTCAAAAAACATTTCATTCTTTTACACATTCTACTATACACTACGGAGTTTATTAGGTCTAGACAGTGTATAGTGGATCTGTAAACATGAAAGTGCAATAACTGGGCATGGACCATGAGGGGTAGGTGAACATACAATAGCTGGGCATGGGGGTTGAGGGCAATAATAAATGGGTGGAAGGGCATAGCTTGTCAAAGAGGGCATGATGGGTTACCTTCTGAATTTACCTTTTTAAAAAGGTTCTTGACTCCTGAGGGACAATGATCCATGCTGCTTTAAAAATCTGGCTTTACTCAAGAAAAGCTGCAGAGAGGAGTACATGTCGATTTTTGCTTTAGAGGCCACCAGGTCAGAGTTCAGGTTTGCGCGCTTCTTTGGTGCAGGAGCCCACTCACATCTTTTCAAGGCACTCTGAAAATCAGGATTGGAGTTGAGAATCCCATTTTTAAAGGACTTGGTGAAAATTCAGGCCTTCACAGTGGCAATCTGATTGAAACATATAAGATCCTTCAGGAACATAATAGGGTGGATTCCAAAAGGATATTTCCTCTAACTACAGGATACAGTTTAAAAATAAGGAGTCTTCCAATTTAAGAGAGAGAGGAAGAATTTTCCTGAGACTCACTAAATTATGAGAAAGTAGGGTCATGGAGAATTTTTAAGCACAAGTTAGATAGATTTTTGACTGACAAAGGAGTCCAAGAGGGCAGAGGGGTAGGTAGGAAAGTGGAGTTAAAGGCCACAATCAGCTCAGCCTTGATCATATCAAATGGTAGAGCAGGCCTAAATGGCCTACTCCTGCTTTTAATTCGTATGTACATAGGCTTGTATGTATGTGCATCTCCTTAGAAGAGCTACAACAAAAGCACATGTTGGAAATCTGAAGTTAAAAACAGAAAATGCTGGAAATAGTTAAGCCTGGCAGCATCCGTGGAGAGAGACGTTTTCTCAATAGATGCATCCAGACCTGAGAATTTCCAGCATTATTTATTTTTAATCTTTGGAAAGTTACTGTCTATGTGCTGCCAGACCTGAGTTTTTCCAGTATGACTTTTTTTTGTCTTTGGAACATTACTAAAAATATAGATAATTAGGTAATTTCTTTGCAAATATCTGCAATTGCAAACATGACATGAATGCTAGGAATTTGCAAAAAGTGCTGGGTAAACTCAGCAGGTTGGGTAGTATCGATACAGAGAAACTGCATTAACGTTTCAGATCGATGACTATTTTAACCCCAATTGATCTGAAGCCCTCATGCAGTGCACCATTTGGCTTCTAGGCACATTTTTCCCCAGAGTTGAGTATGAGTTCCAGTTCAAGAAACCAGTCCTGATGAAAGGTCATTGACCTGAAACATTTACTTTGTTACTCTATGTGACATACAGGTCCATTTGTTAGTTCTCCCCATCACTTTAAGTGAGGCTATTAGAATTGTCTTACTTCTTTCTTAAAGCCTTTCCATAGAACCATAGAAAATTACAGCTCAGAAACAGGCCTTTTGGCCCTTCTTGTCTCAGACTACATCTTAATGCTGTCCACCTATCCAAATTTCTTTCTTCACCCCAATTTCTCCTTTCGTTGTTGTCAGGGATAGGAAGTTTCTCCCCTTTCTTCAAAGTCCAAGCCTCACATCCTAAAGAGCGTAACATTCACATGAATGACAGTACTAGAAAAAAAGGGCGGTGTGGACAAGTTGGGCCGAAGGGCCTGTTTCCATGCTGTAAACTTCCATGACTATCAGACATTCTTCGTTATGGATTGCTAAATGCTACTCACGTCATTGATGTATGTTGGGGAGACCAATGTGTTGGAGAAAAAAATTGAATATAAAAAATAAAGCATTTAAAAAAAAAACAAAACACTATTAAAAACAGGCACTGGCTTCATTGAAAAAATAAGTTAGTCTCTACTGCCACCAGGGGACCATTTTTCAGGTCTAGCATCCAACTCTCGGAAAATCAGACATTTGGAATTGTAGAATTCCAAAATGGTACAGAAAGAGGCCACTCAGCCCATGGAGTCTGCACCAACCACTATCCCACCCAGCCCCTATTCTCGTATGTTTACCCTGTTAATCCCCTAACACAGGATCAATTTAGCTTGCCAATCAACCTAACCTGCACATTTTTAGACTGTGGGAGGAAACTGGAGCACCTGACAGAAACCCACACAAACACAAAGAGAATGTGCAAACCTCATATAGACAGTGATCCAAGGCCAGAATTGAACCCAAGTCCCTGGCACAGAGGCAACAGTACTAACCACTGAGTCACAGTGCCATGACAAACAAAATGGTATTCCACTGCAGGATCTCTAGTCAATTAGAGTTAAAATAGTCAAAGGTTACAAGAAAGCAGAATTTTTTAAAAATTCATTCACAGGATGTGGGTGTTGCTTGCTGGGCTAGTACTTATTGACCATCCCAAACTGTCCTCCATTTCTGAAGGCATTTGACAGTCAACCACAATGCTGTAGTTCTGGAGTTGAATGTAGGTCAAGCGATTTCCTTCCCTAAAAGGATATTAGTGAACCAGATCGTTTTTTTTTTGACAACAATCGACAATGGTTTCATGGTCATCATTAGATTTTAAACCTCAGATTCTTTTTTATTGAATTCAAATATCACCATCTGGCATGATTTTGGGGGGGGGGGGGGGGGGGGGGGGATTTGAATCCAGGTCCCCAGATGTTGCCCTGGGTTTCTGGATTACTAATCCAGTGACAACAATACTATGCCCCTGCCTCCACACAATCAGATCAGCCATTTTTTAAAAAAAAATAACAGAGCAGGTCTTAACTGGTCAAACGGTCTACTCCTGCTCCTAATTCATATGTTTGATACTATCAAAGGAAGGATCGATGATTTAAAAAAAAAAGCACAGCATGCGTCAAATCTCACCAGCACTTTAGATTTAGATTCTTCAGGCTGTAGCAACCAGAGGAATGAGCGGAAATTTTGGAAAGTTGCTCTCTGGGTCTTCCACGTACCTGGAGATATTCAAAAGGGAGGCAGAGGGAAAAATCATACTCGACGAGTCTACTAGTTACATCCTCAAAAGAATTCCAATAGAGTTGACCAAGAAGAACCAGTGGATGGTTTATTTAGATTTTCAGCAGGCTTTCAACAAGGTTGCACACAATAGACTAAGTTAAAGAAAATGGGATTGCAGGTAATGTCTTGAGATGGTTAGCAGATGGGAAAGAAAGTTGGCAAAAATGGGCCTCTTTCCCTGATTGGCAGTCAGTGACTAGTGGGGTTCTGCAGGGATCTGTGCTAGAACCCAACTGTTCACATTATATATTAAATGATTTGGAAGAGGGAACTGAATATATTATCTACAAATTTGTAGATGATACAAAGTTAGGTGGGAGGGTGAGTTGTAAGGAGGATAGAGATGCTTCAGTGTGATTTGGACATGTCTGAGTATGTGCACAGCAGATGCAGAATAATGTGGATAAATGTGAGGTTATCTACTTCAAAATAGAATTATTATTTGAATGGGTGTAAATGGAGAGAGGTGGTTACTCAACAAGATCTTGGAGTCCTCTGCATTAGTCACTGAAAGCATGCATGCAGTAGAAAAAGGCAAATGGTATTTTTACCTTCAGAGGATTTGAGGATTGGGATGTTTTACTGCAGTTGTATAGGGCATTGGTAAGGTCACATCTGGAGTAATGTGTGCTGTTTTGGTGTCCTTATCTGAGGAAGCATGTCCTTGCTGTAGAGGGTGTACAGCAAAGATGATTTCTGGGATGGCAGGTTTGCCGTAATGAGGTGAGATTAAGTCAGTTATATTCACTGGAGTTTACAAAAAAGTGAGAGGGGATCTTCTAGGTACTTATATTGTGGATAGTCACATGAGCAGACTGGGAATGGAGGGATAGAAACAAATGGTCCAGTTGGACTAATGAGCGGCACAGGCTTAGAGGGCTAAAGGGCCTGTTTCCTGTGCTGTACTGTTCTTTGTTCTAACAAGGCTAGATAGGGTAGACTCAAAAGAATATTCCCAATGGTGGGGGAGTCTAGAATTAGGGCTCAGTTTGAGGATAAGGGCTAAACCTTTTAGAAAGGAGGTGAGATTTCTTGACCCAGAGGGTGATGAATGTGTGGAATTCACTATCACAGAATGTAGTTGAAGTTAAAATGTCTAATTTCAAGATGAAATTAGATATAGCTCTTGGGGCTAAAGAGGATTGGAGGGGGTGGGGGATATCAGGATATTGAATTTTCTGATTGCCATGATCAAAATGAATGGCAAAGTGGACTTAAGAGCTGAATGACCTACTCCTGTTTCTAGTTTCTATAGAGGTCCAGGTGTAGAAATTTGAGACTGTAGTGAGTTAAACTCTCCCAAGGAGAAGGAAGAGCTCAATCTCTTCAATCAACCAAACATGGAAGGAAGTGACTGAAAGAGAGAAGCAAAACCAAAACCACACCCACTGTTGAGTTCAGTCCTGTACAGAAGTTATACACCACCACTGGTTGACATCTTGGTACAGAGAGAATCCTATGAAAAAAAAATTGCTGGAAGTGCAATGCAGTTTGTTTCATTTATACCCAGTGCAAACTGCTCAGGTGAGGAACATACAATACCCATTCTGTAACTCTCTTTTAAAGATCACACTTCTAAAAGTTACTTCCACTGGAATGACAATGATGGAGCAAGAGTAGATTCAGTAAAATTCCTGGCTCAAAAAAAAACACATTTTAGAGTATTCTGAAATAGTAAAGAGGAATTATCAGAACATTAGATGAGGTTTATTGCTTAGAATGCAGCTTTCCCTATTATTTCACAAGGTAATACCACAAATGTGGATTATTTCTTCAAATTCCCTTTTTCCAACAGAACAAATCTGGGGGAATTGTGTTGAAATCTTGAGCACACACCACATTTAACATCTCAATTTGAAAAAGTTTGACACTATATTACAGAAAATATTAAGAAAAATTACATCTTTTAAAGTGCATAATTTATCATTGCTCATCTTCCAAGATGCAACTGCCAGAGACTACAGTAGCCAGTGATGGGACTGTTATTTATAGGACACATTCTGCTTACAAAAGAGAAAAGATTCCCCTGCAACATATGCCAGTATTCACTTTTTAAATTTTCTCTTTATGCTCTTTCTGAATGTAATGGTCTCACTTGGATGACATTCAGGTTGGTAGAGTCAAGTTCAGCAGTGCTATCCATATCCTGAGTTTCATCACTGGTCACGATAAATATTATCGAAGATGAACTAAAAGTCACTTTCTTTTTAGGCCTCTCCATAGCGTTTTCGGATAAGTTAGACTTTGGCTGGTCACCTCGGGCTTGAAAAATACGATCTTTTACTATCCACTTAATTTTCATTAGGCGAGAGCAAAACAATTGCACTAGGCTCCATCGGTACTGTAAAAAGGGTCACAGAAAAAAGTTATTAGCCAGATTACTACTTTCCACATTCTCTGAACAGCACAATCTTGTTTTTCCCCCCCCCTAATACTCTTCAGGATTTAATGGGTTTACACAAGTGACAGACACACACTTGGCATTAGTCCAATGCTAGGAGGGTGGGAAAAAAATGTATTTCTGCTCCTAATTATTTGCCAGAAAACTCAATGGCCAGACATTAGTAGATGAGGCTGTGCATCACATCTACTTAGCCTTAAAACATGAACAGTCACTTGGATGAGTCCCCAGTTTCAGACATACTCCCAACAATAAGTCAATTTCTTCAGTGAAAGGTGTTTGGGCAGGGGGTGAAAGAGGGGTGATCTCAAATTTGCCTCCTGAAATTGCCAACTCACTGGGTATCTGTCTGGTACATCACTGCCATGGGTGAGCTTAGTCAGGAAGGTCAGTCAGTTTGGAGATGTGCCCAATGTTATCCTCATCGGAGCTGTCTTCTCCACCTCACCAAACCCAAGTTGATTGCAGTTGGTGGAGCGTCAAGGTGAAAATCAATTTCAGAAGGTCAAGGCATGAAAGCCAATTGTCTCACCCCAAAACTGTTAAAGCTGCAGCTCAAGCCCACAGGGAAAGAGGTAGCTGGCACCTAGGATGAGTAGTCAGTAGACTAACAGAGCTCTCCCATTAGCTAGGACATAAAGAACCAAGCAACACAGCTTTTAGTTTACTCATCGGCAAGTAAAAAGGTATGGTGAATAAGGGAAACTTAACATTGAAGCAGAGTCAGAGTCAATCAAAATCAGAAGTTGGGCTATAAAATTAAATGAGCCTTCAAATACCATTTAACTACTTCTCACCATTCTTAGTTCGCTGAATCATGTCAAAAATTTTATTACATCCATTACTTTATGTTCACTTGCTGCCTGCAACGTAAAGCAGCCTAATTATGTGCATCTAGCCTGGTCTCAACTGAGATTGTTTGAGATGTCTTTGAAAGGAAGAGACAAATTCACATGAGCAAGGGTCCTATTCTTGTAACACACAAAATAGGGCGGTTTACTTTCCAATTTTGTAACCAGAAGTGCTAAGGCCCACTGAAATTATTTTTTGCCACTCTAGTTGAGATCATTAGCACAGGAAAAGTCCAATGGCAAGAGAAGGCATGTTCATAATCTGTATGATAGACAGTTAGTCACTGCCTCAAACAATGGAGTTAATCAAATGAATGCAATGTATTTAAGTTAGTGTTGAGTTTAGGTCCTCCGACATACCTTCCTGCTCATGAAGATACAAATGAAATAATTATATGCTGTGCTTGATTTGGCGAGCAGTGAAAGAATAATGGTTACGGTGGGGGTAACAACGTTAGTGTGACCATACGTCAGCATGAGGGACACCATTGCATATGGCAACCAACAACTTAAGACGACGACGATCATGAAGAAACACATCTTTGCCACATTCCTCTCATGCTTTAACAGCCTGGCAAGTCGGAGTTTCCGAGGATCTTGACTCTTTCTACGCTGCAAAGACAGGACACGTCATAGTAGTTATACTTTGGAATTACTAACTTGACAAATTTGCCATCTTATTATTCTGAGCCCTGCCCCATACCTCCTAGTACATCAAAAAAACCATAGGCAGCACTGGCATTTATTGGCAAATCTTATTGCTTGGAGTGGCTTTTTTGGCTATTTCAGAGGGCACAGTTAAAAGTCAATGTTACTGGGGACCTGGAGTCCCACATATGTCAGACCGGGTAAGATAGCAGATATTCTTCCTTAAAAGAATATTAGTAAATTAGATTTTTTTTAATGAATCCAATGGTTTAAGGGCAATCCAGCATTTAAACATCACAATTACTAATTTTTTTTATTACAAGTTTATCAATTGAATTTAAATTCCCCAACTCTGATGGGATTTCAATTTAGGTCTCTGAATTCATAGTTCAGACCTACCATCTGTGGACACAAGAATATACACATTTTTTGATTAATTCCATAGGCTCCCACCCAAATTCCTCCCTTACCCACTTCATCCAGAAAACCATGTCAGGCCTGATCCAAGACAGTACACAAAAGTCAAGTCAAACAATCCAAACAGGGCTTAAAACAACTGTTTGAATGGGACAGGGAGACAAGTTGATTTCACACACACACACAGTGGTGAATACTACTGCCTTAGTGCCAGGGACCCAGGTTTGATTCCTGGCTTGGGTCACTGTGTGCAGAGTCTGCATGTTCTCACCATGTCTGAGAGAGTTTCCTCCAGGTGCCCTGGTTTAAGAACATAAGAAATAGGAGCAGGAGTAGGCCATCTAGCCCTTCGAGCCTGCCCCGCCATTCAATAAGATCATGGCTGATCTGTCGTGGCTCAGTTCCACTTTCCCGCCCTCTCCCCATAACCCTTAATCCCCTCTCTTATCAAAAACCCATCAACCCGCGTCTTAAAAATATTTAGCGAGGCAGCCTCCACCACTTCAACGGGCAGAGAATTCCAGAGATTCACCACCCTTTGAGTGAAGAAGTTCCTCCTCAACTCCGTTCTAAACCGCCCCCCCTTTATCTTGAGGCTGTGCCCCCTAGTCCTACTGTCTTTTTTGAGCGGGAGGTCTCTCCACCTCTATCCTATCCATCCCATTCATCATCTTATACGTCTCAATGAGATCTCCCCTCATTCTTCTAAACTCTAACGAGTACAAGCCTAGTTTATTCAGCCTCTCCTCATAGCTCAACCCCCTCAACTCCGGTATCAGCCTAGTAAACCTCCTCTGCACTCCCTCCAAGGCCAAAATATCTTTGCACAGGTGCGGCGCCCAAAACTGCACACAGTACTCCAGCTGCGGCCTCACCAATGCCCTATACAGCTGCAGCAAGACCTCCCTACTTTTATATTCAATCCCCCTCGCTATGAAGGCCAGCATCCCATTCGCCTTCCTGACCACCTGCTGCACCTGCAAGCTGGGTTTTTGCGACTCATGCACAAGGACCCCGAGGTTCCTCTGCACCGTCGCCTGCTGCAGTTTTTCGCCCCGTAAGTAATAGTCCTTCCTACCAAAGTGGACCACCTCACACTTGCCAACATTAAATTCCATTTGCCAGTTCCTGGCCCATTTGCCCAGCCTATCTAGATCCTTCTGCAGACTCTCCACACCCTCCGCACAATTTGCCGTTCCCCCAATCTTGGTGTCATCAGCAAATTTCGACACCCTACACTCGGTTCCCTCCTCCAGATCATCTATATAAATGGTAAAAAGCTGAGGCCCCAGCACCGACCCCTGGGGCACTCCACTAGTCACCATCCACCAATCCGAATAGCACCCGTTGACCCCCCACACTCTGCCTCCTATTTGACAACCAATCCTCTATCCATGCTAACACCCTACCCCCAACTCCATGTCCCTCGACTTTCTGCAATAGCCTCGTGAGGTACTTTGTCAAACGCCTTCTGAAAATCCAGAAAGACCACATCCACCGGCTCTCCTCTATCCACCGCCCTAGACACATCCTCATAGAACTCCAGTAAATTTGTCAGACACGACTTCCCTTTAATGAAACCATGCTGTGTCTGCTGTATCAAGCAATTCCCTTCAAGATGCCTCGCAATTTCCTTCTTAATGACGGATTCTAACATTTTACCTACCACAGACGTTAAACTAACCGGCCTATAATTCCCCGCCTTTTGCCTGGCACCCTTCTTAAACAATGGTGTAACATTAGCCGTTTTCCAATCATCCGGCACTTCCCCGGAGTCCAGCGACATCTGGAAAATAACCAAGGCATCCACTATCACCTCCGCCATTTCTTTCAGAACCCTCGGATGCATTCCATCCGGTCCTGGGGACTTGTCCACAATCAGCCCCTCCCAGTCTGAAAAATGCACTGGTTAGGTACATTGGGTCATGCTAAATTCTCCCTCAGTGGGGATGCTGGCCTTCATAGCGAGGGGGATTGAATATAAAAGTAGGGAGGTCTTGCTGCAGCTGTATAGGGCATTGGTGAGGCCGCAGCTGGAGTACTGTGTGCAGTTTTGGGCGCCGCACCTGCGCAAGGATATTTTGGCCCTGGAGGGAGTGCAGAGGAGGTTTACTAGGCTGATACCGGAGTTGAGGGGGTTGAGCTATGAGGAGAGGCTGAATAAACTAGGCTTGTACTCGTTAGAGTTTAGAAGAATGAGGGGAGATCTCATTGAGACGTATAAGATGATGAATGGGATGGATAGGATAGAGGTGGAGAGACTCTTCCCGCTCAAAAAAGACAGTAGGACTAGGGGGCACAGCCTCAAGATAAAGGGGAGGCGGTTTAGAACGGAGTTGAGGAGGAACTTCTTCACTCAAAGGGTGGTGAATCTCTGGAATTCTCTGCCCGTTGAAGTGGTGGAGGCTGCCTCGCTAAATATTTTTAAGAAGCGGGTTGATGGGTTCTTGATAAGAGAGGGGATTAAGGGTTATGGGGAGAGGGCGGGAAAGTGGAACTGAGCCACGACAGATCAGCCATGATCTTATTGAATGGCGGGGCAGGCTCGAAGGGCTAGATGGCCTACTCCTGCTCCTATTTCTTATGTTCTTATGTTCTTATAAACAGGTACCAGAATGTGGTGACTAGGGGATTTTCATAGTAACTTCATTGCAGTGTTAATGTAGGTTTTCTTGAGACAAATGATAAATTAAGAAGCTTAAAATTTTCCAATTTTGGAATACAGAGACTAATTACAGGCCAATGCCCCAATAGCTGCCTATCAAAGGAATGAACAAAAACCAAACTCAATTCTGCCAATCTGGCTCAATCTTACCACAGAAACACATCAACTCAGCCATCACGAGAGCTGATCAGGCATTCTAAAATGCAGCACAATATGCTGATGTTTGACTAAGTACATCATGGGTGGTCAACCAATTGATCTGGTGTACAACCTATAATTCTAGGTTAAACCCCTGAACGAGATAAAGGGATTTCACAAGGGTAAACAGACATGAAGCTTGTTACACTGACATATTGCAAATGATTACTCATCCTCATTAAAAATGTCATTGCCTTGTCACTATGTACCAACATAGGCCCCGTATTGTCAAGGCCTTTGACTGCATATTTGACTCCTTCCACCCCACCCTGGAAGAAGGCATTATTGAACTTTCCCTCTGAGATTGACCAACACCGAGGCAGCTGAGCGTTTACCTTGACACACCCTTATATACAATTTAAACTTTGAAGATAAGGCAGTAACTGGTTTTACCTACCATCATTATAGTCCGTAAAATATTTACATAGCAGAAGGCTATGAAACCGATAGGAACAAACAAGCAGCTCAGGAATAAAAGGAGGACAAATGACATATCACTGGGTTTCCTGGACTCCCAGTTCACTAAGCAGCCCAGTCTATGTCGCTCCAGAGTGTATTTGTTCCAGCCAAGTAATGGTGCTCCGCTCCAGGCCAGTGAGTAAAGCCATAAGTACGTGATAATGCGCCAAGCCCAGGTAAAGCCCATTGCTTTTTCCCTCACCAGCCGGAGGTAACGCTCATATGCTATGGCCGTCAGTGTCATCATTGATGAAATTGCTGTGAAGTTAAGTGACATACAGATACAGTAAATTAGTGTAGATTATCCATAACTTTTAAACTGACATCAACCAACATCTACTTATTTCACTCCTTTTGAAACTCAACAGGCGCAGGAGTTTCGGTCCCAACCTAAATTTATGTCAAATACATCGAGAACTTCAGGGTGGCACAGTGGTTTAGCACTGCTGCCTCAGTTCCAGGGACCTGGGTTCAATTCCTGGCTTGGGTCACTGTCTATGTGGAGTTTGTATGGGTTTCCTCAGAGTGCTCCTGTTTCCTCCCACAGTCCAAAGATGTGCAGGTTAGATGCATTGGCCACGCTACATTGCCCCTTAATGTCCTAGGATGCATAGGTTAGAGGGATTAGCTGAGTGGGGTTACAGGGATAGGGCCTGGGTAGGATTGTTGTCAGTGCAGACTTGAGGTGCCAAATAGCCTCTTTTGCATTAGAACATAGAAAACTACAGCACAAACAGGCCCTTCAGCCCACAAGTTGCACTGATCATATCCCTATCTACTACGCCTATATCTATAACCCTCAATCCCATTAAATCTCATGTACTTATCCAGAAGTCTCTCAAGACCCCAACGAGTTCACCTCCACCACCACTGACAGCAGCCGATTCCACTCACCCGCTACCCTGAGTGAAAATTGTCAGTTCAATGATTTTGAATGGGTGTTGTAAATCTTACTCCTCCCTCCATGGTAATGCAAAAGAGATTCTTCCCTCTAGTCATCCAAATTATACTCCCCCACCGCCCCCAAGCTTTCAGTGGGTGTTTATAGTTTCTGGAAAACAAGCATTGCTTTTTCTTAGTGGGACAAGAAAAAAAGGCCTTTTGGAGAAAAAAAATGCAACCCCTTAATGAGGCCTTTTTGTTTGACATCATAAATCAAGTGTGAAAATTCGCTGACTTAGAATTCCAAAACTAATAAAAATCAGTTTACTTTCAAGAGTTGCTGGATCTGGACTGCCCACGTCATTGTGAGTACTGTTGGTACAATGCTGAGCAGCTCACATCCATGACCTGCCACGTTCTCAAGGCAAGAGCAATAAATGCTGGCAAGGCCACATAGATAACTTTTGGAGAAGAAACATCTTTTAAAAAGATTGTACAGGTTGCTGTGTCAGGTAATATTTTCTTTGAGTTAATATTTATGCATGATGACTTCACATCATATCACAATCAGCTCAGTTGGTGCAGGAAGAGAAGGAGACCCCTCTTCTCTTGCTCCCCCACCCCATTGTTCTAATTTTTTTAGAAGTGACTAAGAACAGGAACAGGCCCTTCAGCCCTCCTTTGCCTGCACCGACCATGCTGCCTGACTTAACTAAAACCCCCTATCCTTCCAGGGGGAATATCCTTCTATTCTCATCCTATTCATGTATTTGTCAAGACGCCCCTTAAAAGTCACTACCATATCCACTTCCACTATCTCCCCCGGCAGCGAGTTCCAGCACTCACTACTGTGAAAAAAAAACCTGCCTCGTACATTAGCTAGTAACTTGTTACACCGAGAACAGAGGCAGCAACAAGTGAAAAGGAGTTACTTATGTCCAAGTTATAAGACTGGAGGGAGAGCAGCTCAGAGGAACTTATTTGATTCCAAGTTCCTTTTCTGTTAAATCTGTTCATATGTAAAAGGAAAAATGTAGTCCACCACTAGAGGATGCATTAGTCCAGTTGCTGTCTGTGTCCAATTTAGCTCTGCACTCCCACTGCTTTTAAACAGCAAGAAATGCATTATATGGAAAAAATTGTCAAGACAAAGTTACTACAATACAAAGTTAGAAAAATAAAAACAGGTAGGATTTTTATAGTTTGACTTACTGTAAGAACCAGCATGCATATGTACTTAAACTACTCCAGAGTATGTTGGAAGCAAAATTCTGGAAATGTTCATAAATTCACCAGCATCTACAAAGGGATAGTTTAACATTTCAGGTGTAAACCCAGCTGAGCTAAAATGTAGGGGAGTCCTTGAAAGAGGAAGACAGAAAATGAATGAACAAAAAAGGAAATAATAGATCATCATTGCCAATCTTGTTTTATTAAAAAAAGTATTTCAAATTAATGGCATTTAAAGTTCAGAACTATTTTTTTTCTTTTTTCTGTTCATGAGAAAGGTTATGTCCAGGAGCGCAACTGTAACTTACACTTTGGTGCTGATAAGAGTTCAAAAAATACAGAAATGGACAGCAAATTTATGTTGAATCTGGAAGGATTGAATTTGGCATTTTAGTCTTCCAGACTGACCAGTGTAGTTCAGCTTTTCACATCCCAAACACTGTCTCCATGTTCTTAAAAAGAGAACAGGAAGCAATCTATTCTCCCCGACAACTTTGTCTGCAGGGAGTGTCTAGTTGCAGCTCCTCACAAACCACATTGTTCGGTTGGAGCAGTAGGTGGATGTACTGCAGTGCGTACAGGAGGCAGATAGTGTGATAGACTAGTTACAGGGAGGTTGTCACACCACAGGTTCAGACAGGTAGATGGATGACCACCAGGAGAGGCAGGCAGGTAGGTATACCATTTTGGGGGATAGCCTGTCAAGGGGAAGATACAGTAAAAAGTCTGACAACACCAGGTTTTAGTCCAAACGATTTATTTGATAATAGACTCAAGCTTTCGAGGTTTCCCTCTTCGTCAGGTGAATGGAGAGTTCTGGCCTCAGACAGAGCATATAAAGCACAGACAGTTTAGAGATTACTGATTAGAATGCAAATCCTTACACCTAACCTGCTGTTCAAGACCTGAATCGTTTGGACGAAAACCTGGTGTTGTCAGACCTTTTACTGTGTTTACGCCAGTCCAACGCCGGCATACCCACAAGGGGAAGATATCAGTAGCAGCAGCCAGGCCTGTGACACCACAGCTGGTTCTGCTATGGTACAGGGTCAGGCAAAGAGCAAGCAAGCAGTAGTAATAGGGGCCTTGCTAGTTAGAGGCACAACAGGCGTTTCTGTGGCCGCAATCGAAACTCCAGGATGGTGTGTTGCCTCCCTGGTGCCAGGGTCAAGGACATTTGAGCAATTGCAGGACATTAAGGAGGGAGGGTGAGCAGCCAGAGGTCCTTGTACACATTGGCACCAATGACATAGGTAGGAAAAGCTGAAGTGTGAATATACAGAGTTAGGCAGAAGACTAAAGTGAAGGATCTTGAAGGTAGTAATTTCAGGATTAAAATTGGTCCCATATGCTAGAGAGAGTAGGAATAGGAGGATTAGGCAGATGAATGCCTGACTGGTGCAGGAAGTTAGATTCTTGGATCATTGGGATCTTTTCTAGGGAAGCGCCGATCTGTTCAAGAGGGATGGGGTACATTTGAACCGGAGGGGGTCGAACATCCTGGCAGGAAATTTGCTAGAGCCACTCAGGAGGGTTAAGCTAGTTTGGCTTGGGGGCGGGGGGGGGGGGGGGGGTGGGGGGTGGTGTGTGGAGGAATCCAGAGCAGTAGGGAGACAGAAGAGAAGTTTGAGGACAGCACAGAAGTTAAAGAGAGCACATCAATAAAGGCAATGTCAGTAATTCTGTTACCAGACAGATCAGGCAAAAGCAAGACAGAAAGCAAGGGAAGTCCAGATTAAACTGCATTTAGAGGCCTGACGGGCAAGGCAGATGAATTCAGGACATTGATGGGTACATGGGACTGGGATATTATAGCAATTACTGAAACATGGCTAATGGAGGGACAAGGATGGCAGCTTAATGTTCTAGCATACAGAGGCTATAGGAAAGATAGAACAGGAGGCGGGGGGGGGGGGGGGGGGGGTTGCATTTTTTAATTAGGGAAAGCATCATGGCCGTACTGAGGGCACATATCTGAAGGTTCAGCTATATGGGTAGAACTGAGAAATAAGGGGGAAAAAAATCACTAATAGGATTTACTATCGGCCCCCAGTCAGCAGGAAATTGAGAAGCAAATGTGTCAGGAGATTACAGATAGCTCCAAGAAAAACGTGGTAACAGTCAGATTTTAATTTTCCTAACATTGACTGGGACAGCCACCGTATTAGAGAGTTGGATGGAGAGAAATTTGATGAGTGTATTCAGGAGGAATTTCTCATTCAGTATGTGGATGGCCCGACTAGAGAGGAGGCAAAACTTGACCTCTTGGGAAATAAGGAAAGTCAGATGACAGAAGTGTTAGTGAGGGATCACTGAGACCAGTGACCATAATTCTATTTTAAGATAGCTATGGAGAATGATAGTCTGTCCCAAAAGTTAAAATTCTAATTGGGGCAAGGCCAATTTTGATATCAGGCAGGAACTTTCTAAAGTTAATTGGGGGAGTCTCTGGCAAGGCAAAGGGATGTCTGGTAAGTGGCATGCTTTCAGAAGTGTGTTAACCAGGATTCAGGGTAAACACATTCCTTTTAGAGTGAAGGGCAAGGCTGGCAGAAGTCAGGAATCCTGAATGGCCAGGGCCTCTACCCCGAGTCAAGGAGAAGAGGCACATGACATGCATAGGCAGCTGGGATTAAGTGAATCCTTTGAAGAGTATAGGGGGTGTAGGAGTAGAACTAAGAAATCAGGAGAGCAAAAAGGGGGCACAAGATTGCTTTTGCAGATAAAGCAAAGAATCCAAAGAGCTTCTACAAATACATAAAGGGCAAAGGAGTAACAAGGGATAGAGTAGGGCCTCTTAAGGATCAACAAGGTCATCTATGTGCAGATCCACAAGAGAAGGGCAAGATCCTAAAATTAATATTTTTCATAATGTTGATAAAAGCATGGATGTTAGGGAACTTGGGGAAATAAAGTGATGCCTTGAGGAGTGTACATATTACAGAGGTGGTGGTGCTGGAAGTCTTAAAGCACATCAAGGTAGATAATTCCCCAGGACCTGATGAAGTATATCCCAGGGAGGAAATTGCGGGTCCTCTAGCCAAGATATTTGATTCATTGATAGTCACAGGTGAGGTGCTTGAAGATTGGAGAGTGGCAAATGTTGTGCCTTTGTTGAAAAAGGGCTGCAGGCAAAAGCCTGGGAACTACAGGCCAGTGAGCCCCACATCTGTGGTGGGTGAATTGTTGGAAAGCATTGAGAGACAGGATCTACAGGCATTTAGAGATGCAAGGATTGATGAGGGACAATCAGCATGTCAGAGTGGAAAATCATGTCTCAAGTTTAATGAGTTTTTTGAAGGGGCAACTAAGAAGGTACATGAGGGTAGTGCAGTTGATGTTGTCTACTTGGACTTTAGCAAGGCCTTTGACAAGGCACCACATGGTAGGTTGTTGCACAAGGTTAAATCTCACAGGATCAAGGGTGAGGTAGCTAAATGGATACAAAATTGGCTTCTTCCCAGAAGCCAGAGGTGGTTGTAGAGAGTTGTTTTTCAAACTGGAGGCCTGTGACCAGTGTGCCTCAGGGATCAGTGCCAGAGCCACTGTTATTTGTCATTTATATCAATGATTTGGATGAGAATATAGGAGGCATGGTTAGTAAGTTTGCAGGTGACACCAAGATTGGGGGCATGGTGGAGGAAGTTATCTTCAACTGCAATGGGATCTTGATCAATTGGGCCACTGAGCTGACAAATGGCAGATGGGGTTTAATTTAGACAAATGCAAAGTGATGCATTTTGGTAAATTGAACCAGGGCAGGACTTGCTCAGTTAACAGTAGGGCGTTGGGGAGAGTTACAGAACAAAGATCTAGGGATACATGTTCATAGCTCCTTGGAAGAGGAGTTACAGGTGGACAGAGTGGCGAATGCTGCATTCGACATGCTTGGTTTCATTAGTCAGAACATTGACTACAGGAGTTGGGACATCTTGAAGCTGTACAAGACATTGGTAAGGCTACACTTGGAATACAGAGAGATTCTGGTCACTATTATAGAAAGGGGATTATTAAACTAGAAAGAGCGTAGAAGAGATTTATAGGGTGCTTCCGGGACTTGATGGATTGAGCTATAAGGAGAGGCGAAATAGACTGGGACTTTTTTCCTCTGGAGTGTAGGAAGCTGAGGGATGATCTTATTTAGAGGTCTATGAAATAATGAGGGGCATATATCAGCGAGATAGTCAATATCTTTTCCCAAAGGTGAGGGAGTCTAAAACTAGAGGGCATAGGTTTTAGGTGAGGGGAGAAATACAAAAGTGTCCAGAGGGGCAGTTATTTTACAGAGGGTGATAAGTGTCTGGAACAAGCCAGAGGTAGTGGTAGAGGCAGGTACAATTTTGTCTTTTAAAAGCATTTAGATAGTTACATGGGTACAATGGGTCTGGAGGAATAGCCTATGTGTTTTAAAAAACAAAGGGCAGCATGGACAAGTTGGGCCAAAGGGCTTGTTTCCATGCTGTAAATCTCTGACTACATCTGGAGTACTACGTTTGGATTAACGTGTAGTTTAAAGTTTATTTATTAATGTCACAAATAAGCATATATGAACACTGCAATGAAGTTACTGGGGAAATCCTATAGTTTAGTCTCCGCATTAAAAGAGAATATACTTGCACTGGAGACATTATGGCGAAGATTCACTCAGTTGGCACCTGGGTTGAAGGGGTTGTCTTATGATGAGAGGCTGAGTAAATTGGGCTTATATCCCCTGGAATTAAGAGGCGCAATCTTATTGAAACATAGAAATGTTCAAAGGGATTTAATAGGGTTGTCAGTAACAGATTATTTCCATTGATCAGGGAATTAAAAATTTGTGGATGGATGAGTCTCAGGGTAAGGGGCTGATCATTTAAGACTGTGAGGGGAAGTTACTTCACTCAAAAGGGTTCTGAATCTTTGGATTTCTTTACCACAGAGGGTGATCGATGGTTATGGATCATTAAGGGATTATGGCAGGCAGGAAAATTGAATTCAAACCCAAGATCACGTGTCAAAATCCTAGTTTAGCGTCCAGATTAAAACAAGGATATACTTGCATTGGAGGCAGTATGGTGAAGGATCACACTCAATTGACACCTAGGTTGAAGGGGTTGTCTGATAAGAGGCTGAGTATATTAGATTTGTATCCTCTGGAATTGAGAGCCAAGCCCATTGAAACATACAAAACGTTAAAAGGAATATTCCTGTTTCTATTTCTTGTGGTTAGTTTACATTTCACTAAGACAGATGCAGAGCAGGCAACATTATGAGTTTGGGGTGGGGGAAAGGGAGAGAAATGTAACCCTATCAGAATTAAGTGGTGAGGAAAGTCAGCTCAGCTGAGAAGTTTATAAAAGTTTGACTTAGTTTGCAGCTAGGAAAATTGATGTAGTTTAAGGCTAGGGGCATATGGGTACTGCCAGGAACATAAATTTACTGAAATTGAGCCAGAGAATATTTCAGCTCAACATTTTAATGCTGGGCAGGCAATTGTAAATTCTAGTTGCAACACTAGAAGCAAATTAACATTTAAAAGACTGATATTGATTTTATGTGGAATAGTTATTAAAATAAAGTTTACAATCGCTTTAAGCTACAATACACCAAGACAAATATCTAATTCACATTATGCTAAAATTTGAGTCACATTTAGTTTTGGGAAAATTGTTGAGAAGGTAATTAAAGTTCTGGGCTTCATAGATTGCCAGAACACAAAAGAAAATGTCAGTTCAGAAGGTTACCAATGTTTGAGAGAGGAAGATATGAAGCTGGAAAACAGCTGGTGGGCTCACTCAGCTGGGCACATGAGCTCTATCGTGGGCAGGATTTTCCAGACATGCTCACCCCAAAACTGGGGAAGTCCCATCCCAGGCCACCCCTCACTTCCTACGATTCCCACGGCAGGTGAGAAAATTCACCCTGCAAGTGCAATCCTGAGAAACACTTTAGTTTTGGGAACCTTAAAAGGTTACAATCATCATTTACTTGGTTGAGCTTAAAGTGGTGTTATGGTTCCAATTGACAAGTTTTCTGCAGCAGGGAAGAGCTGCATACCAAAAAGAGGTACTGTTGTTGGAAGGTTCCACGTAGCTAGGGCTCATTGAACAGTTCCCAGGCCTTCAATGAGTTAGGACTGAGAAGGCAGCTGAAAATCACTGATTCAATGGAGATAGAACTCAAAAGCCTTGGGAACCCTTTATAGCTTGGTATAACTGGCGAGTCTGGAGGAACCCAAGGACAATGCCAGCTTAGCTAATTTAGTCATTTGCAAAAGAGGTGTAAATGTGCCAGTAATTTGAGGCAGGAGTGCAGCTTTGTGAAACAGTCTCAGGAGGAGAGATTGAGCAGTCACTGAGGCAGTCCAGCTAGGAAGGAATTCAGATAAAAGTAAATTACTGTGGATGTTGGAATCTGAAACCAAAAGAGAAAATGGTGGAAAATCTCAGCAGGTCTGGCAGCATCTGCAAGGAGGGGAAAGCTTTGACAAAGGGTCATCTGGACTTGAAACGCCAGCTTGTTTCTCTCCTTACAGATGCTACCAGACCTGTTGAGATTTTCCACCATTTTCTCTTTTGGGAAAGGAATTCAGATGCCAGATTTTCAACAATAGAGTGGAAATCTCTCCTGAGAGAGACAAAGTTAACATGATATTAAAATTCATAGTGGTCACTGACATCTTGGTGGTAGAAGCAGACACACTGGGATCATTCAAGACTTATCTGGATAGCCACATGAACAGTCTGGGAACAGAGGGATACAAATGAATAGTCTAGTTGGAAGCAGGAGCAGCGCATGCTTGGAGGGCTGAAGGGCCTGTTTCCTGTGCTGTATTGTTTGTATCTTGGTGGGTTGCTGAAGGGGACCTGTCTTGGTCAAATCTGCAATTTAGTGTAGTATGCTGCATTTGACCACACTTTGATTCTTAATTCACATTTGCCTCATTAATTCTGAGTGTTAAGAGTATAAGATATTGTGGGGTATTTTACCTTTCTGAATTTAGTGGAGAGTTTATTTTGTTTGTTTTAAAAAAAAGGTGAAATCTTGTGGCTTTATTCTCCGAGTGTGATTTCAATGTGGAGAGAGGCATGCAGAAGATAAGAGGTGGAAGGCGAAATAAATAGAAAACCCTTACTCCTTTACTGAATGCATTGCATCTGGTCATCATTAAATCTGCTGTCCTTCCTAACATCTGTTGAACAGATTAGGACATCATAAAGCTCAAGTTACACAGAACTTGCCTGCTTATGTATACAAAAACTCAATTTATGGAATCCTGTTTGGTAATTACTCAGTCAACATGCCAAGCCATCTTCAAAAGGGTCTACTCATATGTATACCAGGTCCCTTGTGATGTTAGTGTACCTTTAAGAGATTTGTTTAAAATCATGTTCACAGCCTTAGGTGATGTCATTGTTGGGAAGGAGGAAAAAAAACTATGGGCAGGTCAAAGAACAGAAAAGTACAGCACAGGAACAGGCCATTCAGCCCTCCAAGCCTGTGCCACATGATGCCCCAACTAAAAATAAACCTTCTGCCCTTACTCAGTCCATATCCCTCTATTCCCTGTCTATTCACATACCCATCCAGATGCCTCTTAACTTTTGCTAATATGTCTGCTTCCACCACCTCTTCTGGCAGCACATTCCAAGCATCCACCACTCAGATGACAAGGGTTGATTTCCAATTTTAACTTTGGAGCTGCAAAGTAGAGTTGGGTTTTAGAAGGGAAAGCAAGCTAAAGAGAAGTGTTTTCCCCTCTCTCTGTTGGTTTCCAGAAGATGAAAATTTGTTGTCTTTGGAGGCTGGACTAGAGTCTCTGGTGCTTTGGGAAGCTGTCATGTCTTCCAACTGAGAATCTAGAGAATTGCAGACTTCAGCAATGGGACTCAAATTTCCATCATCATGTGAGCAATAGTCTGTAAGCCTATGAGAAGGTTTTTTGTTTCAATTGTAACACATTACAGATTTCATTGAGTTATACATTATAGCAGTGTTTTCTTTGTAATTGATAAAAGTTCTTGCTGTACATGTTAACTATATTCTTAAATAAGCTTGTGAGAGACATGTTCCCTAGTGGGTCACTTGAATCATACCCGAACTGACCCATATTGTGTTTATCCTAGCCAAATTCAAAAAGCAAAAAAACTTGTGATTCAGACAGGCTTCAAAACGTTTGAGTTTCTGACCTGATCCATAATACCCTTCATCCCTGTAAACTCCTTAGAACAGTTTCATTAAGTCTATATTGTCTCCCTACTTTTCTGCCAAAAATCACCTCACACTTCAAATTGAACCTACCACGTTTCTGCCCAGTCACTATGTCCTGTTGTTGTGGATTAATATCATCCTGGTACCCTCCATCTCCAGTATCATCAGCAAAACTGATGTTGGGATGTTCAAATATCCAAATCATTTTATATAATCAAAAAAGTGGTCTGGGGAAATACCTCCATCTACCTTCCTCCAGTCTCTCAAAAGTACTATTCACCACAACTCACTTTTCTGTCCCTAACCTAACTTCTTTACCCAGCTGACAATGATCCACGAGGCTCAGATTTCTCATTGAATCTTTTACGGTTTGCTCTCAAACGTGATCTTCAAATCCATACTGATGGCATTGAATACTTTTTGGAGAATGCAGTCAATTAGAACAGCCAAATATTCCAGAGTTTCTAAATACGTACTGGCTCTCCTTAATGAAGTCAAACCTCTCCAAAAGCATGCTAATGTTGTCTCCATTTATTATTTTTCAGATCTTTGCCCACCCAACGTCATTTAACTGACTGGCTTGTCTTTCAGTAGGACTTTCCTTGGACCCTCTCTCAAACAAGGGTTCGACATTTGTCATTCAAATCCTCTGATAACTCCCCAATATGAAGGGAAGATCGGCAGATCATGGCAATCCCATCTCCCACTGCCCTTAGCAACCTGCAACACAAGCATTTGGACTGGATGGTATCACCAGTCAAGTACAGCCTATCCTGGCCATCTTGCTTCAGCTTTCAACCATACCATTACCTCTATCATCTTTCTTTCCACTAATATTTTGCCAGCTTTCACTTCCTCAGTAAACATTATTTTCTAGCCTTGCACCTCTAACATATAATCATTGTCCTGAATAGAACCTGCCTCACTTCTTAGTCTTGTCAGCAAAAGATTTTTATGTTCCCTTGAAGGTTAACTGCCATTCGATTCTCACTTTGAGATTACTTTCCTCTTACTTATTGTATCTGACCTGGTTCTTGCTTGGTGTCTACAGGAGTCAGCTGGTTTCTGATCCAACGAGGAAGTAGCTAAATGCTCTTTTGAGCATGCAATGGCCTTTAGTCTGCAATCACCACCACCAACAGCCCAGTTTCTTTTTCCCCTACTGCACTGTATTTTCTACATACACGCAATGACCAAATGTATTGCGTATGACCCGCACAGACTACCAAGAACAGCTGTTATTTCATTTAGTGTGGAATGTGCACAATTCCATCAAGAAATACCATATCCCAAACATTAAGTTGTTGGGCTTCCAAAGAAAGGTGCATGCTTTTTGTACCTGGGGATCAATTAAACATGGCCTGGGCTCTTTGAAGAAGGATGGATGACTCCCATAAGATATGCCCAGTGAGACCAGTGCACAATGCCACACCTTACCCCACAGAAAGGAGCTGGGTAGATACTCGGCAGGTCAGTGGAGAGAGATGTCATTGTAAACCCCTGAGACATTAAAAGCTTCTAAACATTTCCACTGGCTTCATTATGCATTGGGATGAAGAATAGCAACATCCAATGGAAGATCAGGAAAGTGGGGATTAGTGACAGTAGCAATCATCTCTCTTTCCAAGCAAGCTCAACCACTCTTCCTTCCTATTGAAATATGCACTGGACCTGCACTCAACCCTGGATCACTTAGACAACAAGGACACCCATGTCAGACTCCCATTTATTGACTATAGTTCAGCCTTCAATGCCATTATTCCCACAAACTCATCTCCAAACTCCATGGCTTGGACCTCAGCTCCTCCCTGTGACTGGATTCTGAACTTCCTAATTCAGACCACAGGAGTAGGGATAGGCAAGAACACCTCCTCCATGATCATCCTCAACACTGGTGCCCCACAAGCCTGTGTTCTCAGCCCCCTCCTATACTGTACACCTACAACTGTGCAGCCAAATTCCCCTCCAATTCGATTTACAAGTTTGCTGACGACACCACTGTAGTGGGTCAGATCTCAGACAATGAGGAGACAGAGTACAGGAGATTTAAAATCTGGTGAGCAATAATCTCTCCCTCAATGTCAACAAAAAGGAGATTGTCATCTACTTCAGGAAGTAGAAAGGAAAACATATCCCTGTTTATATCAATGGAGCTGAAGTAGAAAGTCACGAGCTTCATATTTAGGTGTCCAAATCACCAACAACTTGTCCTATAGTTGGGAAAGCCCACTAATGCCTCTACTTTCTCTGAAAACTAAGGAAATTTGACATGTCAGCTACGACTCTCACCAACATTTACTGATGCACCATAGAAAGCATTCTTTCTGGTTGTATCACAGCTTGGTATGGTTCCTGCTCTGCCCAAGACTGCAAGGAACTACAAAAGGTCATGAATGTAGCCCAATCCATCTTGCAAACTAGCTTCCCATCCATTGATTTTGTCTACACTTCCCACTGCCTCGGTGAAGCAACCAACATAATTAAGAACCCCACGCACCCCAGACATTCTCTCTCCCACTTTTGTCCATTGGAAAAAAGATACAAAAGTCTGAGGTCATGTACCAACCGACTCAAGAACAGTTTCTTCCCTGCTGTCAGACTTTTGACTGGACCTACCTTGCATTAAGATGATCTTTCTCTACACCGTAGCTATGAATGTAATACTATATTCTGCACTCTCTCCTTTCCTTCTCTATGAATGGTATGCTTTTTCTGTATAGCACAAAAGAAACAATACTTCTGTGTTAATGTATGTGACAATAATAAAATCAAATATGTCTCAATCACAAAAAACTGCATAGTCTGCTTCTACTTTTGCACAATCAAGGCTTTCTTACTGCAGAAAAGACTTTGTATAATAGCTCATTTTGACTTTTTTTTTAAACACATTAAGAAATCTAAAATCTAGCATGGACTCAATGGGCTGAATGGTATTATGTAATCTTGGTTTGAACCGAAATAGGGAGTGAACGATCAGGTGAGCTGGCAGTATGACCCCCCCACCCAATATCCCATCTCTTGTGACCTATTCAGAAAGGCTGCTCAGGGCAATAGTTTAGTTTAGGTTCTTTATTAGTGTCACAAGTAGGCTTACATTAACACTGCAAGAAGTTACTTTGAAAGTCCCCTAGTCACCACACTATAGCACCTGCTCGGGTACACCGAGGAAGAATTTAGCACCGCCAGCGCACCTGACCAGCACATCTTTTGGACTATGGAAGGAAACTGGAACACCCAGAGGAAACACACACACACACACAGGGAGAATGTGTAAACTCCATACAGAGGAGTGACCCAAGCTGGGAATTGAACCCTGGTCCCTGGCGCTGTGAGGCAGCAGTGCTAACCATTATGTGGGAGGAATAAAAAAAATTGAGAATTTACTTCTCAGTTTTTCTTCCCCACCCAAGGTAGTGCCTGGCTTTTTCCAGCTATTATTTCGCATTTCTTCCTGAATCATTCTGGGGGAAGGACATCTTCTCAATTAAAGAACTTATTTATTGTATCACCCTTCGTGAAAATAACCTTAAGACAGGTGGGGGGGTGGGGGAAGAAATGATAGGACCTCCTTATAACACCCAGAGGGTGATCAAATTTTTTTTTTGGAATTTCACTCACCAAACAGATTATTAGTGAAACCGTCCCAGACACAAGCCGTGGAGCCCCAGATCCACCGTCCTTTCAGGCAGGAGACGAAGGTGAAGGTAATTCCGAAGAGGGACAGCAGCAAGTCAGCGAAGCTGATGTTAGTCAGCAGCAGACCGGTGGGGGTCTTGAGCCTCTTGAATTTGCAGTAGAGGACCAACATCAGCAGGTTGTTGCAGAAGCCCGTCACGCCGATGGTGCCCGCGATGGCTGCCAGAACTTTGTAGGTGAAGGGACTGAAGATGATCTCCTCCGGGGAGTCGGTGCGGTTGGCTGGGTTCATCTCTGCCCGCTGCCCGGCTCCGGCATACTGCGGGACCAGCCCAGACGGCAACTCCGGGAGGAATTCAGCAAGTGGCAGTCCCTGTTAAGCGACTCGGGGCGGCAGCGCCATTCAATTAAAAGAGGCAGATTTGGGATTCGGAGTGCTTTAGTGTCATTCTTTGTTAAAAAGCGTCATGTACTTTTACGTCACTGATGCGGTGGGGATGTCTCTGACTGCTGGGGTTGGCAATTTGTCTAGGAAAGCCTATTTAGGGGTGGAGAGGTTGTGTGTTTTAATTCTCTTAAATTGGCCTCTTTTAGATCAAATTCTCTTAAATTGGGAAGTGTTCACTTTTCAGCACTACATTTAATTTGTAAATACCCTTAATAGATGAGATCTCCACATGAGCATTCACCCACAAACTAGCTAACTACCTGCAATTGGTAAAGGGACGCTAATCGGTTAGCAATGAGTGTGCACTCATTGATTGAAGCCATCAACTTCTGAAAGGCAGCCATTCTGAACAAATTCCTATCATTCTTTGATTTGATTTATTATTGTCGCATGTATTAGTATATGTGACAATGAAAAGTTTTTTTTGCATGCTATACAGTCAAAGCATACTATTCATAGAGATGGAGAGGACAGAGTACAGAATGTAATGTTACACTCATAGCTAGAGTGTAGAAAAAGATCAACTTAATGCAAGGTAGGCCCATTCAAAAGTCTGACAGTAGCAAGGAAGAAGCTGTTCTTGAGTTGGTTGGTGCATATCCTCAGACTCAGCATGGTTATATGAAGGGGCTTGACAAATCTGTTGGAATTCTTTAAAGATGTAACTAGTGGAGTTGACAAGGGGAGCCAGTTGATGTGGTTTATTTGGACTCTCAGAAAGATTATTGTGCAAGATTAAAGTGCATGGGATTGGGGGATGTGTATTGAGATGGATAGAAAAATAGTTGGCAGAAAGGAAACAAAGGGTAAGAATTAATGGGTCTTTTTCAAATTAGCAAGCAGTAACTCGTGGGGTGCCACAAGGATTGATGCTGGAACCCCAGCTATTCACAATACATATCAATGATTTGGATGAGGGAGCAAAATGTAACATCTCAAAGTTTGCAGGTGATACCAAGTTGGGTGGGAGGGTAAACTGTGACGAGGATGCAGAGATCCTTCAGCATGATGTGGATAGGTTGGGTAAGTGGATAAATCAATGACAAATGCAGTATAATTTGGATAAGTGTTAGGTCATTCACTTTGAATACAAAAACAAGGAGGCAGATTACAACCTGAATGGCTGTAAATTGGGAAAAGGGAGTGTGCAGTGGGACCTGGATGTCCTGTGCACCAGTCACTGAAGGTAAGCATGCAGTTGCAGCAGGTGGTAAAGAAGGCAAATGGCATGTTGGTCTTGGTTGCGAGTGGTTTCGAGTACAGGAGCAGGGATGTGTTGTTGCAATTATACACAGCCTTGGTGAGGCCACACCTAGAATATTGTATGCAATTTTGATCTCCTTTTCTGGGGAAAGTTATTCTTGCTCTCATAGGAGTGCATTGAGGTTTACCAGGCTGATTCTGGGAATGGTGGGAATGATGTATGAGGAGAGATTGACTGGGTTAGGATTGTTTTTGCTGGAGTTCAGAAGAATGAGAAGGGATCTCACAGAGACTTATAAAATTCTAACAGGACTAGACAGGGTAGATGCAGGAAGGATGTGCCCAATGGTGGGGCTATCCAGAACCAGGCGTTACAGTCTGAGGAGACAATAGACCATTTAGGATGGAGATGAGGAGACATTTCTTCACCCAAAGAGTGGTGAGCCTGTGCAATTCATTACAAAAGAAAGTATTTGATGCCAAAACATAGAATGTATTTAACAGGATACTAGAAATAGCACTTGGGGCGAATGGGATCAAAGATTATGGGGAGAAAGTAGGATTACGCTATTGAGTTGGATGATCAGCCATGATCTTGATGAATGGCAGAGCAAGTTCAAAGGGCTGAAGGCCTTCCTCATCTCCTATCTTCTATGTTTTGTAACTTTTCCCAATGGAAAAAAGTGAAAGAGAGTATGTCTGGGGTGTGTGATGCCATTAATTATGCTGGTTGCTTTTCTAAGGCAGCAGGAAGTGTAGACAATGTGGGTGGGTGGGAGGCTGGTTTGAGTGATGGACTGGGCTTCATTCACGACCCTTTGTAGTTTCTTGCGGTCTTGGACCATATGGTTTTTCTGACTATAGGGGAGGCGATGGCCTAGTAGTATTATCGCTAGACAGTTGATTCAGAAACTCAGCTCATGTTCTAGGAGCCCAGGTTCAAATCCCGCCATGGCAGCTGGTGGAATTTGCATTCAATAAAAATACCTGAAATTAAGAATCAACTGATGACCATGAAACCATTGTTGATTGTTGGAAAAAAACTCACCTACTGTCTTTTAAGAAAGAAAATCTGCTGTCCCTACCTGGTCCAGCCCACAGGTAATTCCAGAGCCACAACAATATGGTTGACGCTCAACTGCCCTCCAATGGCAACTGGGGATGGGCCATAAATGCTGGCCAGCCAGCAATGCCAATGTCCCATAAATGAATTAAAAAAAAAGGACAAAGCAGGAGCCATACCAAGCTGTGATACAACCAGAAAGAATGCTTTCTATGATGCATCTGTAAAAGTTGGTGGAAGTTGTAGGAGACATGCCAAATTTCCTTAGTCTTCTAAGAAAGTAGAGATATTGATAGACTTTCTTAACATGTTGACATGTTGTCCCCCATGTTGACATGGGGGACCAGGACAGATTGTTAGTGATGTGGACACCTAAAAGCTTGAAACCCTAGAACATTTTTACTTTGTACCTGTTGATGTGGACAAGGGCATGTCCTCCACTACATTTCCTGAAGTCAATGACTATCTCCTTCATTTTGTTGACCTTAAGGGAGAGGTTATTGTCATAGCGCTAGTTCACCAGATTCTCTATCTCTTTCCTGTAGTCCGTCTCATCATTGTTTGAGATCCAACCCACTACGGTGGTGTCATCTGCAAACTTGAAAGTAAACTTTGAGGGGAATTTGGCTACACGTTCATAGGTGTACAAGGAGTATAGTAATGGGCTGAGGACCCAGCCTTGTGAGGCACCGGTATTGAGGATGATCATGGAAGAGGTGTTGTTGCCTATCCTTACTGATTGCGGTCTGTGGGTGAGGAAGTTTAGGATCCAGAGGGAGGAGCCAATGGAGTTTGGAGATAAGTTTTGTAGGAAAATGGTGTTGAAGGCTGAGCTGTTTTCAGTAAATAGGGGTCTGACATTGGTGTCTTTGTTATGTAGGTGTTCCAGGGTTGAGTGCAGGGCCAGGGCATCTGCTGTGGATCTATTGCGGCGGTAGGTGAACTGTAATGGGTCCAGGCAATTTGGGAGGCTGGAATTGATTTGTGCCATGAATAACCTTTTGAAGCACTTCATAATGATGGATGCCAGAGCCACTGGATGATAGTCATTAAGGCAAGTAACAATAAGTAGGTAGAGGAAACTATCAATATGAAAGGGAAATTAAATTGACGGATCAGATCAAAATGTTTTAAAAATTTGGCTTGCTGCTCTGTTATTTCTCACTGCACTTAGACAAAGACATTGAACATTAACATTTATCACAGAAATACTTAAAGACAGAGGTGATAGCAGTGGAAATTTTAAAACTAAACCTATAACTCTTGTAAGTAGGAGGGAGGTGACATTGTTTATTCATTCATGGGATGTGGGTGGCACTGACTATCCAGCATTTATTACCCACCTCTAGCTGTCCTTGCTTAGAGAGCGGTTGAGAGTCAACCACATCACTGTGACCATGTAAGCCAGATCGGATAAGGACAGCAGATTTCCTTCCCTAAAGGACATTGGTGAATTAAATGGGTTTTCCCTGACAATGGTTTAATGGTATAATTCCAGATTTTTTAAAAAATTGAATCTGCTATGGTGGGATTCGAGCCCAGGTCCCCAGAACATTAGCTGAGTTTCTGGATTAACTGCCTGGTGATAATAGCACCAGGCCATCACCTGCTCTGCTTAATAGCGCTGGGAATCAGTGCTTCAGATTCCCAGTGGATCTGATTTAGAATCATATACCTGTGTATCCCTTTTTATAATGCCCCTTAAGGAGATATTGGGTTTCTGCCTGTGTCACAGATCACAGATTAAAATGCCTATCTTTTTACTTGGGTAGAATTAGTAAACAACTTAATCACAAAATCAAAGGAAACTTATGAGACTCAAATAATATTGTGATTGTCCACCATGGATGCCAGTCTCTGCAGTGTCCATCCAGCAAAGAGGACAGCACCATATTCCTCCTCTAGGGCCATCTGTGCATGGTCAAGACCATGGAACAAAACTCGGAAGTCAAGTCAACTGTACTTGGCCACCTTGGTGAGACCAAAGAGCTGACCCACGAGGAGGTCGTTCGACTTATAAACCTCTGGCCAAAGTGCCTGGAGCAAGAGTTTGAGGTGGAGCCAGAAGTTGATTTCTGACCTGCCATTTTGAATAGTTGAAGAAGCTGCTAACTTCAATAATAATTGAATATTAACAACAATGAAGTGCGACACAGACAAACCCAGGTGGCAAAAGCTACTGGTGGCAGGGAGCCTGTCAAATTATTTACTTACCAATGCAATGGTCCTTCACTGATAGATCTGTATCTGAGAAAGAGAAAATGACTGTTTGCCTAATGAGAAAATTGTGTTTCAAATAATACAATTTTTGTAATGGTTTGCAGCAAGACAGGTTATTCACAGACATTCGGCTCACAGCTAACTGTTGTTTTGGGCTCTGAGAGAAGAAAAAGCAGGTTTCACTTATATTCTTGCAGTCAAGCAGCGCGACCAGCAATGTGCAATAGGTAGAAGATTTTGTGATCAGTGATGAAGCAATGGTATCACTATTGACCTCGAAGGAAGCTGTCCACAAAGCTATGGATTTTCCTCATTTGAAATTTTTGTTTGAATCTGCTGGCAAGTCAAAGGGATCTCCAGGAATCCAGCAACAATGATGTCAGCAAGTAGGGTAAACAGCCAATCACATTAAGGTATTCTCATAATCAGCTAAACAGAAAATAAAATGGTTTGTATTTACAGAGATTGATATAAATAATTGGAACAGACACATTACAGCAACTGAGGTATCATAAATAAACAATCAAAAAAACATGCAAACTTTTATCATAATGGGGAATCTTGATAATCCACATTTGTAGAATAGCTTTTCAGAGGCAGTAAGGTTTCTGGGGGTGACTTCATGAGAAAAATTCTAGCTAGCATGAACACAGGAGAATTTCAGATCCAGTCTTTGGGTGAGTCTTTACTCCCAGTCATATGGACTTGATATTGAAAAAATGGGCGAGACCACTTCCAGCCATTAGAGGCATTGGGCAGGGCTCAATTCGCCAGCCAGCATGCTGTAACAGCAGAGGGAGCTGTTGTGCATGTGCAGACCCCTGTGGCTGCACATGCACAATTGCAATGGCAGACACCAAATAGAGAGAGAGAGATCTGTCAGGCCTCTGCTGTTGCAGCTGGGCTGAAAGAGCACCCACCACGTTCCCCCACCATACAGCTATCACTGGGGCCTGTGGCCAATTGCGAGCCCACATCACCACCCGGACATATTGCACCGCACCAAAGTGAAAATCTGAGGAGACGAGAGTTGTTGGTCGGAATGAAGTGGGCTGGGGTGGTGGACCGGGCTTCACCTATTGAGTATGGAAGGGAAGTCGTTGGTTGAGCATTGTGGGAAGTGATTAAACTGTAGGGTTGTTACATTTTCCCAGGATTTTCTTTGCAGCAGGACTCAGGCCTCAAATGTCTGTCCGTTCAGCCACGCCGACAATTTGAAATAAAAAACACAATAATTTATAGAGGCCTCACAGGTTTTAGCATTCGGTTCGAGTTTCACAGCAGCTATTTCTGTCTCAGAGCTTTTGACCCCGAAATCTCACCTCATGACTCAAATGGGAGTCCTGACTAGAGTTTGGGAAATTCTGGCCTGGAAGGGCAAGGGCAGCAGATGCACGGAAACACCACCATAAATTTCCCTCAAGCCACTCACCATCCTGACTTGGAATTATGTCACCTCTCTATCATTGTTACTGAGTCAAAAACTGGAACTCTGAAGGGCATTGTAGGTACACTTAAATCACATGGACTGTAGTCCTCATTAAGGCATCACACCACAATCATCTCAAGGTCAATTAAAGATGGCCTTGCCAGCAATGCTCATATTCCATGAATTAATAAAAAAAAGTAATTCCATAAAATAAACATAAAGTCTTTAACATTAAATTGAATCCTTATGATGTGATTCAGTCCCCTTTTTTTATTCAATAATGGGACATGGGTGTCACTGGCAGGCCAGCTTTTGTTGCCCATCCCTTGTTGCCCCTGAGAAGGTGGTGGTAAACTGCTTTCTTGACACACTGCAATTCACATGCTTTGGTTTGACCCACAATGCCGATAGGGTGGGAACTCCAGGATTTCGTCCCAGTGACTACAAAGGAATGATGATATATTTCCAAGTCGGGATGGCGCGTGGCTTGGAGGGGAACTTGCAGGTGGTGGCCTTCCACTGAACAGGGAGGTCAGATGTATAAATACCCTATCCACTGTGCTTTGCATTGGGGCTGCTCAGAAAACATCCACAGTTCCTCAACTGTTTCTCATGGAGGCTGGAGAAATGTGAATGGTCAAAAAAAAAATGTCCCACTGGTCCATTAATGTCCAGCCGCATTTTGCAGGGTAATTTAACATGTGAGATGCAGAATCATAATTTCCCCCCGGTGACTGGGTTAGATTTTGCCCTTCCCTTCTGCCTTTTGTCCCTGTCTTATTACAATACTTGTTTATCAGACAAAAGGTTGAATGAAATGTTAGCCTGTCTTTACTGTGTTCAAATGCTGACTCAACAGCTTGGTATTTTCAGCATTTTCTATTATCTTGTTCCAGCATTTGCAGGTTAGTTTCTAATTAGCCGTGTGCTCACAGTGCAATGCAAATAACATGAATAATGCTTTACAAAGCATGACTGGCAGCATCAGAGTATTATGTATCTGTGAGTATCGTTGCAGGAGGTGTTATATGTGTACTTATTGACTGCCATAAAAATCTCTATGTTAATATTTTTATTATTTATGTCATCAAAAGCTACTCTCCTCTAACAATTTTATGCAGACAAAGGGTTTAGAATTGAAGGCAGCTCTTTATGCTTTATCTTTCTTTCAATGGCTACAGCCCAGGGCAATGGTGACATCAACTTTTTATCAGAAACTCTGCACCACTATCTACATTGTTTGCCAATACTTTTCTTGTGCGCCGTGGTGGGTTACAAAATTCACTCAGTATTCCATGAAAACTAATAATGCATTGGACATGCATATTAATTTTAGCTATCAATAGCAGATTGCATTAATGGAACATCATTTGGATAGATGGGTAAATGCAGGGAGACTGGTCCCGATGGTGGGGGAGTCCAGAACTAGGAATCACAGTCTGAGGATTCAAGGTAGACCCTTTAGGACAAAAGTGAGGGGACATTGCTTCATCCAAAGAGTGGTGAGCCTGTGGAATTCATTGCCACAGGAAGTAGGTGATGCCAAAACATTGAATGTATTCTAGAGGTGGCTAGATATAGCACACTGGGCGAATGGGATGAAAGGTTATGGGGAAAAAGCAGGATTAGGCTAATGAATGGCAGAGCAGGCTCGAAGGACCAGATGGCTTCCTCGTGCTCCTATCTTCTATGTTTCTATCAACCATATCATTCCTTTAGTTCAGTCATATCTTTACAACCCAGCATGTTGGTTGAATAGGTGGTGCTGGTTAGTCAAAAATGCCTTGGTTAATCCATTTACTGATAGAATATTGAGCAATTCTTTTAGCATGAACTAATATGCTAGTACTCAGGAAGTAAAGAACAGTAACCTTGTCACCTCTAATGTCCGACCATAGTTTTAAATATAAATTTAAGAACATAAGAACATAAGAAATAGGAGCAGGAGTAGGCCAACTAGCCCTTCGAGCCTGCCCCGCCATTCAGTAAGATCATGGCTGATCTGTCGTGGCTCAGTTCCACATTCCCGCCCTCTCCCCATAACCCTTAATCCCCTCTCTCATCAAAAACCCATCAACCCGCGTCTTAAAAATATTTAGCGAGGCAGCCTCCACCACTTCAACGGGCAGAGAGTTCCAGAGATTCACCACCCTTTGAGTAAAGAAGTTCTTCCTCAACTCTGTTCTAAACCACCCCCCCTTTATCTTGAGGCTGTGCCCCCTAGTCCTATTATCCTTTCTGAGCGGGAAGAGTCTCTCCACCTCTGTCCTATCCATCCCATTCATCATCTTATATGTCTCAATGAGATCTCCCCTCATTCTTCTAAACTCTAACGAGTACAAGCCTAATTTATTCAGCCTCTCCTCATAGCTCAACCCCCTCAACTCCAGCATCAGCCTAGTAAACCTCCTCTGCACTCCCTCCAAGGCCAAAATATCCTTGCATAAGTACAGTGCCCAAAACTGCACACAGTACTCCAGCTGCGGTCTCACCAATGCCCTATACAGCCGCAGCAAGACCTCCCTACTTTTATATTCAATCCCCCTCGCTATGAAGGCCAGCATCCCATTCGACTTCCTGACCACCTGCTGCACCTGCAAGCTGGGTTTTTGCGACTCATGCACAAGGACCCCGAGGTCCCTCTGCACCGTCGCCTGCTGCAGTTTTTCTCCACGTAAGTAATAATCCTTCCTACCATTATTCCTACCAAAGTGGACCACCTCGCACTTACCAACGTTAAATTCCATTTGCCATTTCCTGGCCCATTCGCCCAGCCTATCTAGATCCTTCTGTAGACTCCCCCCACCCTCCGCACAATTTGCCTTTCCACCAATTTTGGTGTCATCAGCAAATTTCGACACCCTACGCTCGGTTCCCTCCTCCAGATCATCTATATAAATGGTAAATAGCTGAGGCCCCAGCACCGACCCCTGGGGCACTCCACTAGTCACCAACCGCCAATCCGAATAGCACCCATTGACCCCCACTCTCTGCCTCCTATTTGACAACCAGTCCTCTATCCATGCTAACACCCTACCCCCAACTCCATGCCCCCTGACCTTCTGCAATAACCTCTTGTGAGGTACCTTGTCAAACGCCTTCTGAAAATCCAGAAAGACCACATCCACCGGCTCTCCTCTATCCACCGCCCTAGACACATCCTCATAGAACTCCAGTAAATTTGTCAGACACGACTTCCTTTTGACGAAACCGTGCTGCGTCTGCTCTATCAAGCAGTTCCCCTCAAGACGCCTCGCTATTTCCTCCTTGATGACGGATTCTAACATTTTACCTACAACAGACGTTAAACTAACAGGCCTATAATTCCCTGCCTTTTGCCTGGCACCCTTCCTAAACAACAGCGTAACATTAGCCGTTTTCCAATCTTCCGGCACTTCCCCGGAATCCAGCGACGTCTGGAAAATAACCACCAAGGCATCCACTAAGTGTAAAATAAGAGTGTACTGGTATTAGTTATGGATAAAGAACAAAGAAAAGTACAGCACAGGGAACAAGCCCTTCAGCCCTCCAAGTCTGTGCTGAACATAATTCCCTAACTAAACTAAAGAAAACCTTCTTCCCTTCACTCAGACGGTATCTCTTTGTTCCCTCCCTATTCACAGACTCCTTCTGATGCCTCTTAAATGTTACTAATGTGCCTGCTTCCACCACCTCCTCCAGCAGCACATTCCAGGCAGCCACCACCCTCCGCATGAAAACCTTCCCCTGCATATCTCCCTTCAACTTTCTCCTCTCAACTTGAAACTGTGCCCAGTGGTGGGGGGGTGGAGGTGGAGGTGGGTGTGGTGTGGGGGAGGGGGTGGGTGGAGGGGGTTGGGGTGGTGCAGGGGGAGTGACCGCTCCCACTGAGCATATTTTTCAGAAGTGGAGCGTTTTATACTCACTAACTCCCGCCCACACACAACCCCCTGACTGACAGCTTGATAAACCAATCGGGAGCACGGCTCCTCACCCACTGACTGACAAGTTTACGGAGAAGCTGGAACCTGTATTGGGAATGTATAAAACCTAGGAACCAAATGGCAGAAACACTCATGTAAATTGCAGTGAGGTGAGCGGATAAACACACAGGTACAAATTTGTTTATTACACTGTCTCTTTTAATTCTGTCACAAAGTTGAGCCAGAAATTATGTAGTTGAAATGTGCCATTTCTCTGTTGAAATTAACTACCTCGCAGCACTCCTGAGATTATAGTGTCAGAGAGAAATATTCATTGTTCTTTCTGATGTCTGCAAGTGTCCACTCGAGGGGATTTTGAATGCCTTTCAAACTTCGTGCATGGAATTCATTCATTACAGCCTACCTGTGGTTATTGATTTTTTTATTTAAATGTATATTTTGTGGTTATATATTGTGGTTCAAGGGGCAGACCCACACCCAACCCCCCTGACTGACAGCTTGATAAACCAATCCTAGGACAACATGTCACCTCCCCGTTCGGCCAATCCGGTACACGGGACCTCACTCAGTGCTGACTGACAGCTGAGTTCACCAATCACAGCACAGCGTGTCCACAAGCTCCGCCAACCTGGACACGGCTCCTCAGCCCCGCTCCGTCAGTGGGACGGCCCGGTCTATGGGTGAACATCGGGATTCAGCCGTCGTCAACTTTCAGAAGTGGCGCCTTTTCAAAAATAAATGTATGTTTAAAGGATAGAAAATAAATTACTGAGGAAAGAAGGGTTGTTTTGCGTGCGACGTGATAACACCAGACTGTGATGACGTCAATGCGGGGCAGGGCGAGTGGGGATTGGGGGAATAGCAATGAGAGGGCGATCGTTGTTTATTTCGTGGCACCTTTTTTATGTGCTCGCTCCCCCTAACCTTCGAACCTGGCTTTGCTACTACCTGTGCCCCTTTGTAACTGACACTTCCATAAGTAAATGCTTCTAAAATGATGATTCATACGTGGGCAAGATCAGAAATTCTGGCTCATAGTGAATTCCAGTTGGTAGAGTGCCAGATAATATAAGGATTGACAAGATTAACAAGCATGGGGTTACGGAAATAGGGGCCTGGGTGGGATTATGGTCGGTACAGACTCGGTGGGCCAAATGGCCTCCTCCTGTACTGTAGGGATTCTATGATCGTTCTATGATTTATTCTACCAAGAGCTCAAATATCATGTGCTAATCTTTGAATGCGGACTAGCATAACCAAGACTTTTGTGCACTGCAGCAGAAAGGGTTGCAGACCAACTGTGGGGCTGACATAACAGAAGAGCAGATGGCAAGGATAGCAGAAAGGGAGAATTGAAAGCAAATAGCAGACAATGCCTACCAATTAGCCCCAGGCAGACAACTTCTGCAGCATGGAACTGTGCTGCCTGCTGTCAGCAGAGTCCTGTATTGGAAGAATACAAGAGGCGAAAAGAAGATAAGGGCAATGGACATGTTTAAGACTGATTATTTTTAAATTTTTGTTGGGTAAAGGTATGAAGAGATAGGGAGTGTTGCGATACAGAAAAGATATGACCTGCTAAAAATATGGAACAGACTGAAGCAGCTGATAGCTGTTCCTACATTCCAAATGGGGCAAAGATAAAACCAAAGACCAGTAACGAGCAAACCGGGAAGACTAAGTGTTCCACAACAATTTATTTTCTAGGGCCCTGCCAAAATTTATCAAGGCTTTTATTCTTTTGGCTGGTAGCAGACCAAATATCTTTTCCTCTCAGACAAAAGCAAATTACTGCGGATGTTGGAATGTGAAATAAAAACAGAAAATGCTGCAAAATCTCAGCAGGCCTGACAGGATTTGTAGAGAGAAAATAGAGTCATAGGGCGGAGTTTTACTGGTTTGTATGATCCCGCCCAAGGCCAACGGAGAATGCTATTCTCCAATCCCCGCCCGCCTCCATAATCGGGGCAGGCGCGCCGGTAAAATTCTGGCCATAGAGTTGTAGAAGTTTACAACGTGGATATAGGCCCTTTGGCCCAACTTGCCCATGCCGCCCAGTTTTTACCACTAAGCTAATTCCAATTGCCCACATTTGGCCCATATCCCTCTATACCTATCAATTATCTAAACGCTTTTTTAAAAGACAAAATTGTATCTGCCTCTACTACTGCCCTTGGCAGCTCGTTCCAGACACTCACCACTCTCTGTGTGAAATAATTGCCCCTCTGCACCCTTTTGTATCTCTCCCCTCTCACCTTAAACGTATGCCATCTAGTTTTAGGCTCCCCTCCCTTTGAGAAAAGATGTTGACTATCTACTTTACCTATGCCCCTCATTATTTTATGAACCTCTCTAAGATCACCACTAAGCTTCCTGCGCTCCAGGGAAAAAAGTCCCAGTCCATCCAGACTCTCCTTATAACCCAAACCATCAAGTTCCAGGAGCATCTTAGTACATAGAGATAATGAAGGGACATCCACAGTCAAAATGTGAGCTATATTTTCCTCTTATTTCTTTACTTTGTAATACGAGCACAGAATGTAACCTTTAATGCAAGGGTTTGTTTTTGTTGATAATTTCAGTGTATGGTCAGAATTACTATCAAGTGCTGTACATGTTGTCTCTTCAAGAGTATTCTCTGTGTGTCTACATAGTAATGTTGTGTTTGTTGTGACTTCTACATAAGAGTGGACATGGCTGCTTGGCCTGACCTTTGGGCTCCAAAATGATGCCCAAAGGTTGAGAGTTACTATTATTCCTGAGACTTTGGGTTCTCTCTCACTGGAGTTAATATCTTATTGCCTTATTTTAATCTGGAAGGGAATCAGGGTTAAGGGATAAGGTGGGAATGTGGAGCTGAGGATTATCATGTTAGATCAGTCATTATCTCATTGAATGGTTGAATAGACGTGATGGGTCGAATGGCTGACTCCTGCTCCTCCATCTTATGGTCATAAAGTCATAGAGATATACAGCATGGAGACAGGCCCTTCGGCCTAACTCGTCCATGCTGACCAGGTTTCCTAAACTGAACTAATCCCATTTGCCTGTGTTTGGCCCATATCCATCTAAACCTTTCCCATCCATGTACCTGTCCAAATGTACCACCTTTACCACCTCCTCTGGCACCTCATTCCATACATGTGCCACCCTCTGTGTGAAAAGTTTGCCCCTTTTAAATCTTTCCCCTCTCACCTAAACCTATGCCCTTTACTTTTGGACTCTCCTACCCCGGGGAAAAGATCTTGGCTGTGCCTCTCAAGAGTTTATAAACCTCTCTGCTGTCCCTTTATTACTTCCAGGAAGTCTGGATCATCTCAGAGATTCCGAAAAAATTCCTTCCCAATTGATGTAGGCAGCTCGGTGGCACAGTGGCTAGCACTGCAGCCTCACAGCACCGGGGACCTGGGTTCAATTCCGGCTTTGGGTGACTGTCTGTGTGGCGTTTGCACGCTCTCCCCACGTTTGCGTGGGTTTCCCCTGGGTGCTCCGGTTTTCTCTCATACTCCAAAGGTGCACGGGTTAGGTGGATTGGCTGTGATAAATTGACCCATAGTATCAGGGGGATTAGCAGGGTAAATATGTGGAGTTATGGGGATAGGGCCTGGGTGGGATTATTGTTGGCGCAGACTCAATGGGCCAAATGGCCTCCATCTGCTCTATAGGGATTCTATAATTCTATGTGTGTAACTCTTCTTCGATGGATTCTGTGCAGAAATTATGCTGTTGCAAATAATAAGAATAATGGGCTTGGATTCCGATCCCACTGAAAATCAAGAACATTTGGCTGTCTCACAACATCTCCTGTGGTGGGTTGGGCCATGGTGGGGCTGGAAAGTTCTGGCAGTGGAATTTTGGAGCATGGAAGGAGGCCATTGGGAAATAGGATGTTCAGACAACTTGACAAATGGGTATCTCCAAATGGCCCATGTGCTCAGTGAGCTTCTTTAATTTCTACACAACTTCTTGTATTGTGCTAGTTGTACATTGGTAACTGAAAACTAGGCCCCCGCCCCCCCCCCCCCTTAATGCGACTAAGCATATCATAGTATGTACACTCCAGGGAATCCTCTTGTATTGTTTAATATATGCTTTAGCAAATAATCCAGAACAACTGAAATAAAAGGAATTTTGAAGTACCACAGCGACTGAATGCCAGTTGGAATAATGCAGGAAAATTGAGTATGCTAGTCGTGGTATTCTCAATGGGGCAATTGGTTCTACCCTTCTTGCTTCATAATAAGTCCCCGGAACTTCTTTGGCTGCTACTCCTTCACCATATTCACTGCTTCTTCCAGCTCCTCCATATTAATAAATTCTGAAATGCCCCTTACATAGCCTAGAGCAAGTGATAACACTGCTCCAGCTTAATGTGTTGCTCTGGTTCTGGTTGTACCCCATTGATTCCTAAACTGTCATCTATAAAGTCAAGGTACATTTATGACTGCATTAGTGCATCTAGCCACTTCAGCATTGCTCTTGATGTTAATGAGACAAAAAGACAATAAACTCTGCGGAGACTGTCAAATAATTAATGTCAGTGAAAGCATGAATTTGGAACAAACTAGCTGATGCATGTCTCCCTCTCAATTCCTCAACATTAGTGCCTTCTACTGTTGCTATATTGATATAGGCTGACATTCATAGTTCAAGATTTACTGTGGTTACCAATCTGACCCCATAAACGCAACCATGAACCTTTTTGTATGTCTCATTTATCCTCTTTAGGACGTGAATGGATATAACTGGAGCTGCCTAATTAGTCCCACTGCTCTGCTCCTGCAAATTATTAGTTTTTCAGTACATACTGTATAATTCACTATCATGTAAAAATCAATCCTTAACATTTGACCAAAGTATCCAAAACCTTTCAACTCACCAACTCCTGGCCGCTGAAGTCCAACTCGCCCTTGTACAACATCTACTCATTGGTGGAATCATAGAATAGCACACGATGAAAGGCAACTGTTCGCCGCCTCGTGTCTATACATGTCAACTTATTGTATCAAGGCTACCTTCTCATCAGTGTGGGCTGCATTCCTACCAATTCCACCCTCTAATACAGTATCAAGAAGGAACAGCAGATACACAGCTCAGTTCAAACTTGAAGTTGCTCAGATTGCAGAGCAGACAAGTAATTGTGCAGCAGCTGGAGAATTCAAGATATTGGAGAAAAACATTGGGAGTTGGAGGAAGCTTTTTATACAGCTAAGGCAGGTGCCCAAACAAAGGAAAGACCAACTTATGTCCAGAGTTGGAAAAATAAATTGCAAAATACATCAGTGAATATTGCCAGAGTTGATTGTTGGGATGGGATTTTCCAGCCGCACTCACCCCAAAACTGGAAAATCCCACCCGTGGTCAACGGACCTTTCCATGGTCCGCCCCTCATCCTGTGGCGGGCAGAATTGGAAAATTTGCCTCTCAATTTCTTCCAGACTTTCACCCCAAAACAAGCAAGGATGTTAGGTATTGCAGATTCCAAAGACAACCCTGGATGGCCAACCAGGTTTATGAAGAGAAATAATTTTGTACTGTGATAGAAAACCAAGTTTTCCTCCCATCCTTACTAGTTTCATTAGTAACAAGTGTAAGTGACAGCCCTGCCAAACATGGCATTGGAGAGGCACTGGTATGCAGCAGATAGTGAGGTTCAGAAGATGTCACCAGCAGATCTTTGGAAGGAGCTGGAGATGAAGAAATTCAGGGTTGCAATGACTTTTGCCACCACTGGCATTGTGTTTCCACTAGGTCCATTTGGCAGGTGGTTTTGTTCCAGCAGGCTAAGTATGTTGGCAATGACCTGTCACGAATGTCTAGGACCCCAGAGAGACTAAGTCATATCCGGAAAGTTCATTCTCTGCCTGTATACCCTTTGTTGGGGGTTATCACCTCCTGGAGATTTGGTCTATGAGTCCATCCCATTGCCCTGTGGAGTGGCAGGCAGCTGAAAGAAGAAAGCCGCCACTCCAGCTGGTTTTGATTTGATTTATCATTGTCACATGTATTAGCTTACAGTGAAAAGTATTGTTTCCTGTGCACTATACAGGCAAAGCATCCCGCTCATAGAGAAGGAAAGGAGAGAGTGCAGAATGTAATGTTACAGTCATAGCTAGGGTGTAGAGAAAGATCAACTTAATGCAAGGTAGATTCCTTCAAAAGTCTGATGGCAGCAGGGAAGGAGTTGTTTTTAAGTTGGTTGGTATGTGACCTCAGACTTTTGTATCTTTTTCCTGATGGAAAAAGGCGGAACAATGTCCGGTGTGCGTGGGGTCCATAATTATGCTGGCTGCTTTTTTGAGGCAGTGGGAAGTGTAGACAGAGTCAGTGGATGGGAAGCTGGTTTGCGTGATGGACTGGGCTCCACTCACGATCCTTTGTGGTTTCTTGTGGCCTTGTGGACAGAACAGGAGCCATACCAAGCTGTGATACAACCAGAAAGAATGCTTTCTATGGTGCATCTGGAAAGGTTGATGAGAGTTGTAGCAGACATGCCAAATTTCCTTAGTTTTCTGACGAAGTAGAAAACTGGTGGGCTTTCTTAACTATAATGTCGGCATGGGGGGACCAGGACAGGTTGTCGGTGTTGCCCTTACTGCTGCCGCTGTTCTTTTCCATCATGAGAAGTCGAAGTTCCAGAGCTGCAGAGAGAGGTTGCTGACAGCTGTGAAATCAAAAAATGTTCGGGGTAGGAGAAATTACCTTCAAAGTCCTGGAAATGACACTTAGAACAAGGCCTGTGAGCAAAAGCCTTTCAGCTCATCAAAGAAGCAGCTGTCGGTTCTCAGCAGTTAATGGCTTTCCAGCCTGATTTTACTCAGACCCTTCAATCCCCGCTGCCTTGTTTAACCAGACGAGTTCCAGACAGCTCAGGGGACCCATGCACTGGCAATTAATAATCCAATGTTTAGGATGCTGTTAATTATCTTCTAGCATATATTAATTGTTCTTTCTGTACCAGCGTGGGTTTCCTCTGGATGCTCTGGTTTCCTCCCCCAGCTCAAAGATGTGCTGGTTAGTTGGAATGGCCTTGGTAAATTGCCCCTTGGTGTCCAAAGGTGGGTAGGCTAGATGGATTGGCCTTGGTAAATTGCCCCTTTGTGTCCAAAGAAGTGTGGGTATAGGTGGATTGGCCATGCTAAATTGCCCCTTATTGTCCCAAGATATGTAGGTTAGGGGGATTTAGCAGGGTAAATAGGTGAGATTATAGGGATAGGGCAAGATGCTCTGTCAGAGAGTTGGTGCAGACCCGATGGGCCAAATGGCTTTTTTTTGTGCTGTAGAGATTCTATTACAAATTGCCCTGTGGTTAGCACTGCTGCTTCACAGTTCCAGGGACCTGGGTTTGATTCCCAGCTTGGGTCACTGTTTGTGTGGAGTTTACACATTCTCCTCGTGTCTGTGTAGGTTTCCTCCGGGTGCTCCGGTTTCTTCGAACAGTCCAAAGATAGGTTGATTGACCGTGCGAAAATTGCTTTTAGTGTCCTGAGATGCGTAGGTTAGAGAGATTAATGGGTAAATATGTAGGGATATGGGGATAGGGCCTGGGTGGGATTGTGGTCAGTGCAGACTCGATGGGCCAAATGACCTCTTTCTGTACTGTACGGATTCTATGAAATGCAGCTGCAGCACAGGAGCGTAACTTAGATTTCCCCCCAGATTAGCAAACACACAAACATATTAGTGAGGGCTGACCTTAAAATGCAGGCGATGAGTCAGACTGACCAGCAGAAAAATGAAATGAATAACACAAGCAGGCCTGGGCCAAACCTCCGAATGCAATGTCCTGTGTGTCTGTATTTGGAATGCTTTATTGGTGGGGGGGGTGGTGGAATGCTTTATTGTCATATCAGCTGGGGCAGGGGGGGTGTGGGGGCAGCCACAAAACAAAGTGGCAACTTGAGTTATTCATACAGCACGGCATTAATGATTTGTTTTTGCCATTGCCTATCCACAATGAGCCAGATTTTCACTCTTAGCCACAGCACTGGTTTCAATACAATCTTTTGACTTATCTCAGTCATGCCACTCTAAGGCTGTCACCTGTCTCATGCGTTTCCAACAACCCTTAATGATTATTTTAGATGCTCAGGTTAGGGAAGTGCTTTATAGGAGATAACATCCTCTTGCTGTGTTACATATTGAGAAGTTAACTGTTTGTATTACAGCATATCCCAGATAAAGTAAAATCTTCAAACATAACAGGTTTTGAAATTTTTTTTATGCTAATCATTAAATCCTTACAGTACAGAAGAAGGCCATTTGGCCCATCAAGTCTGCACTGACCACAATTCCACTTGTAAACCCAAATATTTACCCTGCTCATCCCCCGACGCTAAGGGGCAATTTAGCATGACCAATCAACCTAACCTGCACATCTTTAGAGGAAACTGGAGCGTCCGGAGGAAACTCATGGAGGCAACGTACAAACTCCACACAGTCACCCGGGGCTGGAGTTGAACCCGAGTCACTGACTCAATGAGGCCACAATGCCAACCACTGTGTCACTTCAAAGGTTGGTAATAGCACATGGTGTAATTTGTGTAGTAGACTTGTATTCAGGACTTGGAAGTCAATGGTGGAACACCAAAGACCAAACTGTAACTCTAGCGAATGGAATCACTGTATTTTAGAAATTCAATGTGTCTCACCATGCTCCTTGCTATCTATCTGATAGAAGATTTACACATTTCGCAGACATTTAAAAAATGCTGCCCATATAATAGTGTAGAGGAGAAGGCTGTTTTATGGTAACTTAAGGTGGTGGAGTCAGGCTCACAGAGGCCAGAGAGAAACCAATTTCTTTTTTTGCACTGTGGAGGCATGATGGTACAGTGGTTAGCACTGCTGCCTTACAGCGCCAGGGACCTAGCTTCGATTCCTGGCTTGGGTCACTGTCTGTGCTGACTCTACACGTTCTCCCCCTATTTGCATGCGTTTCCTCTGGATGCTCCAGTTTTGTCACACAGCCTAAAAAACATGCTGGTTAGGTGCATTGGCCATGCTAAATTCTCCCTCAGTGTACCTGAACAGGCACTGGAGTGTGGCGACTAGGGGAGTCTCACAGTAACTTCATTGTAGTGTTGATGTAAGCCTATTTGTGACACTAGTAAATAAACTTTAATGTACATTAAAAGATGGTTGACACATTGACAAGGATAATACTCCTGGACATGATATGTTGGAGAATGCTGTGGAAAAGGGGAAGGATACTCCCCTCCCTCTTTCACTCCCTCCCTCATCATTCCTTCCTTCGTTGTCTCCCTCACTCACTCTCATCCTCACTCACTCTCTCCCTGCCTCCCTCACCCTTCCCTCCCTCACTCACCCACTTCCTCACTCCCTCACCCCTCTCTCACTCCCTCACTCTCTCTCATTCACTCAGCTCCTCCCTCCCTCATTCACTCAGCCCATCCTTCTCTCACCCCCCTCCTTCCCTCACCACCTCCATCCCTTCCCTCATCCCCCGCCCTCCCTCCCATACTCTTTCCTCTCTCCCTCCCATACTCTTTCCTCTCTCCCATACTCTTTCCTCTTTCACTCACCCCCTCCCTTCCTCCTTCCCTTAGTTTCCCTCATTCACCCTCTCCTTTGCTCAGTCATTCCCTCACCCCCTCAGTACCCCCCTCCTTCATTCACCCTCCCCTTCCCTCACTTCTGCTCATCTGGCTGTCCCATGTAGATGGACTGAGGTCACAGATGATACCCATGTGACAATCAATGGCTGGGCCACACTGTGATTGGTCCAGGGAGGCTGGGTTGCTAGGGACAACAGGAGGAGGTGGGCTGCATCAGGGGAGGGGGGGGCGGGGGCAGAGGGAGGTCAGTGCCACATGCTCAGGTGTGTCAATGAGCCCTCATACTGGGCATGGCCTCTTCCAACTTACTGTCATCCTAACTTTTAATCTCCTGCATACCCAAATTGCACTCAGTCCCCAGGAGGGGAACATTTTATTTTAGTGGGAGGAGGATTTGTGGAATATTTCATCCATTCTGTAAAATCTAGCAAGGGCAGGTCAACAGGATCAGGCCAACATGGATTTCACAGACTACGACCTGGATGCCCCATTCCTTCTGCCCATCTTCAAGGACTGTGTGGATAAGTTCAACAATCTGGTCGCATTTATAGTGCGTACCATGAAAGCCATAGAAAGTAGCAAAAAGGTGCCAGATTTTGGTGAGCAAACTAATTTGTGTTTGTGGAATTATTGCAATAGATATTAATTAATTAATTCCTTACTTTAGGAGTGGACATTTGGTTAGGTTTGATCTCATGGTGGTCTGAAAGCATTTCCTATGCAGTTGCCTTAATCTTGTGCGCTGCCCCCTTTCAATTGCTCCAACAAATTCAGTGCTAAAAAAAAGTTTAAAGTCAGCTACACAGGTGGGTACCTTGTGGCCCACACACCCTCCTGTTCCCCCATCTCTAATTTTTGTTATTCCAATCATCTGTTCCAGTTGCCGATCTCCTTCAGTTTATTTTTCTTTCTAACACCGCGCTTTGCCCCTCTCTCCCTCATCCTTTATGTATAAAAAATAACGTTAGGGGAATCAAAGTTCCCCCCCAACCCGCTGTGTGGTGGCATCTTGAAGGGAATTGCTTGATAGAGCAGACGCAGCACGGTTTCATTAAAGGGAAGTCGTGTCTGACAAATTTACTGGAGTTCTATGAGGATGTGTCTAGGGCGGTGGACAGAGGAGAGCCGGTGGATGTGGTCTTTCTTGATTTTCAGAAGGCGTTTGACAAAGTACCTCACAAGAGGTTATTGCAGAAGGTCAGGGGACATGGAGTTGGGGGTAGGGTGTTAGCGTGGATAGAGGATTGGTTGTCAAATAGGAGGCAGAGAGTGGGGGTCAATGGGTGCTATTCGGATTGGCGGATGGTGACTAGTGGAGTGCCCCAGGGGTCGGTGCTGGGGCCTCAGCTTTTTACCATTTATATAGATGATCTGGAGGAGGGAACCGAGTGTAGGGTGTCGAAATTTGCGGATGACACCAAGATTGGGGGAACGGCAAATTGTGCGGAGGGTGTGGAGAGTCTGCAGAAGGATCTAGATAGGCTGGGCGAATGGGCCAGGAAATGGCAAATGGAATTTAATGTTGGCAAGTGTGAGGTGGTCCTCTTTGGAAGGAAGAATGGTAGGAAGGACTATTACTTACGTGGCGAAAAACTGCAGCAGGCGACGGTGCAGAGGGACCTCGGGGTCCTTGTGCATTAGTCGCAAAAACCCAGCTTGCAGGTGCAGCAGGTGGTCAGGAAGGCGAATGGGATGCTGGCCTTCATAGCGAAGGGGATTGAATATAAAAGTAGGGAGGTCTTGCTGCAGCTGTATAGGGCATTGGTGAGGCCGCAGCTGGAGTACTGTGTGCAGTTTTGGGCGCCGCACCTGCGCAAAGATATTTTGGCCTTGGAGGGAGTGCAGAGGAGGTTTACTAGGCTGATACCGGAGTTGAGGGGGTTGAGCTATGAGGAGAGGCTGAATGAACTAGGCTTGTACTCGTTAGAGTTTAGAAGAATGAGAGGAGATCTCATTGAGACGTATAAGATGATGAATGGGATGGATAGGATAGAGGTGGAGAGACTCTTCCCGCTCAAAAAAGACAGTAGGACTAGGGGGCACAGCCTCAAGATAAAGGGGGGGCGTTTTAGAACGGAGTTGAGGAAGAACTTCTTCACTCAAAGGGTGGTGAATCTCTGGAATTCTCTACCCGTTGAAGTGGTGGAGGCTGCCTCGCTAAATATTTTCAAGAAGCGGGTTGATGGGTTTTTGATAAGAGAGGAGATTAAGGGTTATGGGGAGAGGGCGGGAATGTGGAACTGAGCCACGACAGATCAGCCATGATCTTATTGAATGGCGGGGCAGGCTCGAAGGGCCAGATGGCCAACTCCTGCTCCTATTTCTTATGTTCTTATGTTCTTATGTGATATTCAAGTCAGTTCAGTTTTGGATGGCCTTTGAATTGCGAACTGGTTTAGGATTAGGGTTAGGGACTATACCTGCTATACCTGCTGGCTGTTTCTATGTTCTGCCCGCAATGCTAAGAATGAGGCAGGTGTGGAGATTCTTGTTTTCTGCTCTGTTCTCACCTGCATTCTTACCTGTTTGAGTCCCCAGGTTATGGGGTTGAAGAATCCGAGTATAGAAAGCAAGGCTGGGGGTGCTGCAAGGTTTGATGGTGCCACCTGTCAGATGAAATGCTGAACCGAAGTTCTGTTTTCCCTCTCAAGTGAGAGGAATATGTGTCATGGCATTATCCCAGAGAAGAGCAATAGCGTCATCCCTAGTGTCCTGACCGATATTCATCCCACAATCAACACCACAGCAACAGATTAGCTGGTCATTGCTGTTTGTGGGAGCTAGCTGTGCACAAAATGGTTGCCATATTTCCTTCATTACAAGAGTAACTGCATTTTAAAATACCTTGTTGGCCAAAAATGTTTTGAAGATGTGAAATGAGCTATATCAATGGCAGTCTCTCTTTTTGGAAGAACATGGTTGTGAACAGAGTGGATAGTCAGAAACATTTTCTTAGGGTGGAAGAGTCAATTACTAGGGGGCATAGGTTTAAGGTGTGAGGGGCAAGTTTTAAAGAAGGTGTACGAGGCAAGTTTTTTACACAGAGGGTAGTGGGTGCCTGGAGCTCACTGCCGGGGGAAGTAGTGGAAGCGGATACGATAGCGACTTTGAAGGAACAACTGGACAAATACATGAATAGGATGGGAATAGAGGGATATGGTTCCTGGAAGGGTAAGGTCTAGCCCAGACAGGCAGCATGGTCAGTCCAGGCTTAGAGGGCCGAAGGGTCTGTTCCTGTGCTGTAATTTTCTTTGTTCTTTGTTCCAACACTGACTTTGTAAGAAGTGGCAATTCTTTCCCCAGGAAGGTACACACTTAAACAATGGATTACTTGCAGCCTGGTTATGATGTTTGCAAGTGAAATGTATTAGCATTTCTGTTACATCTGGAAACAACATGTTTATTAGCCACATTTTTGAGAATACCTCCTTGAAACAAGTGTGACTGTGATGCATTGCATGGAACAACATTATACTATGTAACAGTAACGTACAAATCTGTTAACATCTCATTCTGGAACTGCTTTGCTATTTTAATAAAGTTGGTTACTTGTTTAAAACAAAACCTCTGTTCAAATTAATTGCTCTTAAATTGATTGGTTGCCTATGTATTGCATCCAAGGAGTCAAGACCAAATGCAATAGTTAGGCCAAGTAGTGTTAAAAGCCAGTGAATGGAGTTTTTCGGATGAGGTAGGGGAAACGGTGAAGGGAGGAGGGCAGTAGATGTGGATAACTGGATCCAGGCAAGACCGGAGTTAATGGATGAGGACTTGGGGGTCACAGTCTAAGAATGAGGGGTAAGCCATTCAGGGCTGAGATGTGGAAGAACTTCTTCACTCAAAGATTTGTGAACCTGTGGAATTCTCTACCACAGAAAGCTTTTGGGGCCACCTCATTAAATACACAGAACATAGAACATAACAGCGCAGAACAGGCCCTTCGGCCCACGATGTTGCGCCGACCAGTTAAAAAACGATGACCCACTAATCTAAACCAATCCCTTTTCGTCCATAAACCTATCCACGGATCTCTTAAACGCCCCCAAACTAGGCGCATTTACAACTGCAGCAGGCAGGGCATTCCAATCCCTCACCACCCTCTGGGTAAAGAACCTACCCCTGACATCCGTCCTATAACTTCCCCCCCTTAATTTAAAGCTATGCCCCCTCGTGCTAGCTTTCTCCATCCGAGGAAAAGGCTATCACTATACACCCTATCTAAACCTCTAATCATCTTATATGTTTCAATAAGATCCCCTCTTAGCCGCCTTCTTTCTAGCGAAAACAACCCCAAATCCCTCAGTCTCTCCTCATAGGACCTCCCCTCCATACCAGGCAACATCCTGGTAAACCTCCTCTGCACCCTCTCCAAAGCCTCCACATCCTTCCTATAATGTGGGGACCAGAACTGCACACAGTACTCCAAGTGTGGCCGCACCAGAGTTGTGTACAGTTGCAACATGACGCTGCGACTCCTAAATTCAATCCCCCTACCAATAAACGCCAAGACACCGTATGCCTTCTTAACAACCTTATCTACTTTATTCCCAACTTTCAGGGATCTATGTACACATACACCTAGATCCCTCTGTTCATCCACACTATTCAAAGTCCTCCCGTTAGCCTTATACTCAACACATCTGTTATTCCTACCAAAGTGAATTACCTCACACTTCTCCGCATTAAACTCCATCCGCCACCTCTCGGCCCAGCTCTGCAACCTATCTAAGTCTCCCTGCAAACTATGACACCCTTCCTCACAATCTACCACACCTCCGACTTTGTCATCAGCAAATTTACTAATCCACCCAAATATACCCTCATCCAGATCATTAATAAAAATTACAAACAGCAGTGGCCCCAAAACAGATCCCTGAGGCACACCACTCGTAACCGAACTCCAAGACGAATATTTACCATCAACCACCACCCTCTGTCTCCTATCAGCTAGCCAATTCCTGATCCAATTTCCTAGACTACCCTCAATCCCATACATCTGCATTTTCTGCAGAAGCCTACCATGGTGAACCTTATCAAACGCCTTACTAAAATCCATATATACCGCGTCAACTGCCTTACCCCCATCCAACTCCTTGGTCACTTTCTCAAAAAACTCAATAAGGTTAGTAAGGCATGACCTCCCCGCTACAAAACCATGCTGACTACCTCCAATCAATTCATTACTCTCCAAATAACTATAAATCCTATCCCTAATAATTTTTTCTAAAACCTTGCCCACAACAGAAGTAAGACTCACCGGTCTATAATTCCCGGGGAAGTCTCTGTTCCCTTTCTTAAACAATGGGACAACATTCGCTATCCTCCAATCTTCCGGTACTATATCAGAGACCAACGACGACCTGAAGATCAGAGCCAGAGGCTCTGCAATCACCTCTCTTGCCTCCCAGAGAATCCTAGGGTAAATCCCATCTGGACCAGGGGACTTATCTATTTTCAAACCCTCTAGAATATCCAGCACATCCCCCTTATCAACTGCAATACTGTCTATTTTACACCCCTGCAACCCAGTGTCCTCCTCAGCAATATTCATGTCCCCCTGCGTGAACACCGAAGAGAAATATTGGTTCAATGCCTCTCCAATCTCTTCCGGTTCCACACACAACTTCCCTCTACTGTCTGTAACTGGCCCTAATCTGCGTTCAAGAGGGAGCTGGACGTGGCCTTTGTGGCTAAAGGGATCAAGGAGCATGGAGAGAAAGTGGAAGTGGGATACACATTGAATGGTGGTGCACGCTCAAAGGGCTGAATGGCCCACTCCTGCACCTATTTTCTATGTTTCTATGTAGATGAGGGAGAATAAAAGAGTGAAGGAGAGGAAACATTATTTGGAAAAAAACGCCCTGAGGTTTAGACACCAATTATTCCTCAAAGAATGCTGGCAAAAACTGCTTTAGTCATTCATCCAATTTCTGTTTTGCTACCTGCAAATTAGCTGCCAAGTTGCCTGCATAGTGAGTGCATTTCAAATGTATTTCACTATGGGCCAGGAAATGGCAAATGGGCCAGGAACTGGCAAATGGAATTTAATGTTGGCAAGTGTGAGGTGGTCCACTTTGGTAGGAATAATGGTAGGAAGGATTATTACTTACGTGGAGAAAAACTGCAGCAGGCGGCGGTGCAGAGGGACCTCGGGGTCCTTGTGCATGAGTCGCAAAAACCCAGCTTGCAGGTGCAGCAGGTGGTCAGGAAGGCGAATGGGATGCTGGCCTTCATAGCGAGGGGGATTGAATATAAAAGTAGGGAGGTCTTGCTGCGGCTATATAGGGCATTGGTGAGGCCGCAGCTGGAGTACTGTGTGCAGTTTTGGGCGCCGTACTTATACAAGGATATTTTGGCCTTGGAGGGAGTGCGGAGGAGGTTTACTAGGCTGATACCGGAGTTGAGGGGGTTGAGCTATGAGGAGAGGCTGAATAAACTAGGCTTGTACTCGTTAGAGTTTAGAAGAATGAGGGGAGATCTCATTGAGACGTATAAGATGATGAATGGGATGGATAGGATAGAGGTGGAAAGACTCTTCCCGCTCAGAAAGGATAGTAGGACTAGGGGGCACAGCCTCAAGATAAAGGGGGGGCGGTTTAGAACAGAGTTGAGGAGGAACTTCTTCACTCAAAGGGTGGTGAATCTCTGGAATTCTCTGCCCGTTGAAGTGGTGGAGGCTACCTCGCTAAATATTTTTAAGACGCGGGTTGATGGGTTTTTGATAAGAGAGGGGATTAAGGGTTATGGGGAGAGGGCGGGAATGTGGAACTGAGCCACGACAGATCAGCCATGATCTTATTGAATGGCGGGGCAGGCTCGAAGGGCTAGATGGCCTACTCCTGCTCCTATTTCTTATGTTCTTATGTTCTTATTCATAAAACACTATGGGTTAACCTGAAAGCATAAATGATTCTTTGTAAATGTTTTTCTTTTTTCTATTTAAAAATGCTTGTTAAATAGAAACTGATTATCTTGTACATGATTTATAAGCGAGTTCTTTGTGCATACACAGGCAGACATCTTACAATGTATTCTTTTCAACAGAACCACCGACGTATGATGAGTTTTATAATACAGTACAAGATCTCTTTAATGATGAACTGAAATATGAGAATATAAAGGCAGTGTTTAGGAAGATTAACATTAACCTAGAAGCACCCATAGACTGGTGTGAAGTAAGTTTTTTTTATGGCATTTTATATTATGCAGGAAAAACTTTAACTTTTTTCAAGCAGTTGTGCACACTCCTTAAGTCTGGGTAATGGAAATTTCCACATCAGCTATAAGTACAACTTGAAGATCTGACAATTAGTTACTTCATTATTTTCCACCAAATTTCAGTATAATGTTTTAGTTAGTGATCTATACACAGCGTATTTGAACATAGATGCGCACTTTAAAAAAAAACGTCCTTAGTAACCATGGAACTGGGACCATTTTTTTCTTGATTATATATGGGTGGCCCGGACTTGGATAGAATGAGTGGGATTTCAAAGTTTGTGGATAATACAAAAATTGGCAGCATAGAAGATAGGGATGAGGATCGTAGCGGACCTCAGGAGAACATAGGCAGATTGCTGAGATGGACAGATGGCCCCAGCATCGCATATGTCAGCCTTCAACCAATTCAGTTAATTTCATATGATATCAAGAGATGGATACTGCAAAAGCTATGGGTCCTGACAATACTCTGGCAATAATACTGACACTTGTACTCTAAAACTAACGCTTCCCCCAGCCAAGCTGATCCAGTACAGCTACAATGTTGACATACACGGAGTTGTGTAGAAAATTTCTGTGGTACATCTTGTACACAAAAAACAGTACAAATCCTGCCCAGCCAAGGGCTGCTCCATCAGTCTACTCTCAACCATTCGTGAAGTAATGAAAACAATGCTATCAAGTGACACTTACTTGGCAACAACCTGTTCACTGACCCTCAGCTTGGGTTCTGCCAGCTCCTGACCTCATTACAGCGTGCTTCAAACATGAACAAGGGAGTAGAACTCGAGAGGTCAGGTGAGAATGACTGACCTTTACATTAAGGCAGCATTTGAATTAATGTGGCATCAAATGAGCCCCAGAGTAAAAACTGGAGCCAATGCGAATCTGGGGGAAAACTCTCTGCTGATTGGATGCATACCTGGTTGTGACTGTTGAAGGTCACTCATCTGTCTACCAGGACATCACTGCTGGAGTTCCTCAGGGTAGTGTCCTAGCCCAACCAGGTTCACCTGCTTCACCAATGACTTACCTTCCATTGTAAGGTCTGAATATTGATATTTTCACCAATAATGTTGATTATTGAGGAGGCACCATCCTCAAACACTGATATACTCCATATCCAGGCATGGGCTTGCAAGTGGCAAGTAAAATTCGCATTACACCAGTGCCAGGCAGCGGCTATCTCCAACATGGGAGAACCTAATCATTACTCTTGACATTCAATGGTATTACCATCACTGATGCCCTCACTATTAACATACTATTGAACTGAAATTGAACTGGACTAGCCATATAAATACTGTGGCTGCAAAAGCAGGTCAGAGGCCAGGAATGATGTGGTGAGCAACTCAACTCTTGACTCCCCAAAGTCTGTCCACTATCTACATGGCAAAAGTCAGGAATGTGATGGAATACTGTCCACTTGGCTGGATGAGTGCAGCTCCAACAACACCCAAGATGCTCAACAGCATCCAGCAGCTCGCTTATGGCACCCCATCTACAAGCATGCAATCAGTCCACCACCAATGGCAGCAGTGTGTACCATCTACAAGGTGCAATGCAGGAACTCATCAAGATTCTTATGTGGCACCTTCCAAACCCATTACCAGCTAGAAGGACAAGAGAAGCAGGTACATGGGAACATCACCACCTGGAGATACCCCACCTAGCCACTCACCATCCTGATTTGGACATATATTGTTCCTTCGCTTGATCAAAATCCTGGAAGTCACTCCCTAACAGAACTCTGAGTCTAGCTACACCACATAGACATAGAATCATAGAAAAACTGCAGCACAAACCGGCCCTTCGGCCCACAAGTTGCACCAATCATATCTCTACCTCCTAGGCTTACCTATAACCCTCAATTCTATTAAGTCCCATGTACTCATCCAGAAGTCTCTTAAAAGACCCTAATGAATTTGCCTCCACCACCACTGACGGCAGCCGATTTCACTCACCCACCACCCTCTGAGTGAAAAACTTACCCCTGACATCTTCTCTGTACCTACTCCCCAGCACCTTAAACCTGTGTCCTCTTGTGGCAGCCATTTCAGCCCTGGGTAACAGCCTCAGAGTCCACCTGATCAATACCTCTCATCATCTTATACACCTCTATCAGATTGCCTCTCATTCTTCGTCTCTCTAGGGAGAAAAGATTGAGCTCTCTCAACCTATCCTCATAAGGCATGCCACCCAATCCAGGTAACATCCTTGTAAATCTTCTCTGCACCCTTTCAATGGCTTCCACATCCTTCCTGTAATGAGGCGACCAGAACTGAGCACAGTACTCCAAGTGGGGTCTGACCAGAATCTTATACAGCTGCAGCATTACCTCCCGACTCCTAAACTCAGTTCCTCGATTGATGAAGGCCAGTACACCATACGCCTTCTTAACCACATCCTCTACCTGCAAAGCTGATTTGAGAGTCCTATGAACCCGGACCCCAAGGTCCTTCTGGTCTTCCAAACTGCTAAGAGTCTTACCCTTAATATTATATTCCTTCATCCCGTTTGACCTGTTAAAATGTACCACGACACATTTATCCGGGTTGAAGTCCATCTGCCACTTCTCCGCTCAATCTTGCATCCTATCTATGTCACGCTGCAACTTCTGACACCCCTCCAAACTATCCACAACACCTCTGACCTTCGTGTCATCAGCAAACTTACCAACCCATCCCTCCACTTCCTTATAAGAACATAAGAACATAAGAACATAAGAAATAGGAGCAGGAGTAGGCCATCTGGCCCTTCGAGCCTGCCCCGCCATTCAATAAGATCATGGCTGATCTGTCGTGGCTCAGTTCCACTTTCCCGCCCTCTCCCCATAACCCTTAATCCCCTCTCTTATCAAAAACCCATCAACCCGCTTCTTAAAAATATTTAGCGAGGCAGCCTCCACCACTTCAACGGGCAGAGAATTCCAGAGATTCACCACCCTTTGAGTGAAGAAGTTCCTCCTCAACTCCGTTCTGAACCGCCCCCCCTTTATCTTGAGGCTGTGCCCCCTAGTCCTACTGTCTTTTTTGAGCGGGAAGAGTCTTTCCACCTCTATCCTATCCATCCCATTCATCATCTTATACGTCTCAATGAGATCTCCCCTCATTCTTCTAAACTCTAACGAGTACAAGCCTAGTTTATTCAGCCTCTCCTCATAGCTCAACCCCCTCAACTCCGGTATCAGCCTAGTAAACCGGGTCATCCGGGTTATCCGGGTCATTTATAAAAATCACAAACAGCAAGGGTCCCAGAGCAGATTCCTGGGGCACTCCACTGGTGACCGACCTCCATGCAGAAAAAGACCCATCTACAACCACTCTCTGCCTTCTGTGGGCAAACTAGTTCTGGATCCACAAAGCAATGTCCCCTTTGATCCCATGCCCCCTCACTTTCTCAATAAGCCTTGCATGAGGGACCTTATCGAACGAATTCTTAAAATGTTATCTTCATACAGTTACTGCAGAGAAGCAATAATTAGGTCCATATAGACCACATCCACCGCTCTTCCTTCGTCAGTGTGTTTAGTCACATTTTCAGAAAACTCAACTAGGCTCGGAAGGCATGACCTGCCTTTAATAAAGCTGCACTGACTACTTTTGATCATACTATACTTCTCTAAATGTTTATGAATCCTGTCTCTCAGGATCTTTTGTATCAACTTACCAACCACTGAGGTTAGACTCACCGGTCGATAATTTCCTGGGCTATCTCTATTCCCTTTCTTGCATATAGGAACCACATTCGCAATCCTCCAATCCTCCGGAACCTCTCCCGTCTCCATCAATGACGCAAAGATCATCGCCAGTGGCTCTCTCTCCGCAGAAGTTAAAGATGGCAGCTCACCACCATTTTTTTCAAGGGACATTAGGGATGGGCAATAAATGCTGGCCTAGCCAGCAATATCCACATCCCATGAATGAATACAGAAAATGTGGTCCATATAACTTGGCTTAAATAAATGTGATGTGACACACTTTGGAAGAATTAAGAAGGAGGAGAAGTTTAAACTAAATTGTACTGTTAAAATATAATTCTAAGCAAGATGCAAGAGCAGAATCAACTAGGCAGTGGGCTGGATGAATAGAACACCTACAACATTCAAGAAATCTGACACTATTCAGGGAAGTGCAGCCCACTTGATCAGCATTCCACTAACTATTTTAAATGCCTAATTTCTCCGCTACTGGTGCACCGTGGCAGTAGTGTGCACCAACTACAGGATGCATTATAATAACTTACCAAGGCATCTTTGACAGCAGTTTCTAAACCTGCAACCTGTGAATAAAATTACTTTGCAGAAACAGCAGTGGTTCAGGCAAGTGACTCACTGTCAGGAAAATATATGGCGAAATCCAAGAAATTGGAATGTTTTCTGCTGGTTACATATTTTAAAACTGTGAGAACATGCAAGTTAATTGTGGTAGGGGCAGAGAGGCTGTATTAATGGAACTAGTGCACTTGAGATGATGATTAACTTCGTAATACTGCAAATGGACCTTCACCTAGAGCAAGTTAGTAGCAATGGGGGGCAAAACACGAATGGATTTGAATAAGCTGCTAAAGATTGAATGGAAGAGAAACAAGGTATGAGAGAGAGTGTGAAGAAAGGTTCATAAAGAAAGTATACTTTGCTTTTACACTTTGAAAGCTAAAACAAAGAAATGAGCTAATTATGTCTGAGTTCTAAACAAGCCAGGTCATATTATAGAAGATCAAAGGGAAAACCAGTATTTAAGGAGATGATTAAAGCTTATGCAGAGAGTTGTTTTTAGACTTCAGCCAACAGCAGGAATAGTTGCCTCCCTCCTTTCATGAAGTGTCAATGAAGAAAGCTTGCCTTGAAAAGAAGCAAACTGCTGGTTTTACTTCAGAAGCAACTTCAGAAAGGTGTAGCTGCCTTTAGTGGTGATGATTACTAGATTTTTATAGGTTCTAAAATCTGTAAGATGTTGTGGAACAATGTGAAGAGAGTTAGATCTGAAAGACGGTTAAATTAAGACTGTTTGAAACTTCTTAAACAAATGATACTGTGTATAACCATTGTCTTATTTAGCTTCTGGTCTCAACATTGAATTCAACAACTTCAGATGATTAGCTCTACCCCACCTTGACCCCTTTGTTTTAATTTTTTTTAACTGTTCTCTATCTTTTATTTCTTTATTGTCTTTATTTTTCTTTCCCCCTATTTTTACCTTCCTTTCCTTACCTTTTCTCCACCTTTTCTTCCCCTTTCTCTCTATTTTATCTCTCTCCCACCCATCTCCCCCCTCCCCCCACATCTTCACCTGTAACAGTTTACCCTCGGATTTCAGTTTCACTGTTGTTTGGCCATTCACACCTTCTATTCTCTCTATGGACTGCCGTTAGCAGCCTTACCTCTTCTTTCTGTGGCTAAGACTCATTGTTCATTCCCTCACCCTACAGTATAGATATCTCCTACATTCTACACTTTTTAGCTTTGACAAAGCGTCATCTGGACTCAAAACGTCAGCTCTTTTCTCTCCTCACAGATGCTGCCAGATCTGCTGAGATTTTCCAGTATTTTCTCTTTTGATATTATTTAATGTACTTTCACTTTACTTTATTGAGGCTTTTTCTAGTTCACAATTAGCATTTATTTTAATAATTCATCACACAACATCTGCGACATGATTCTGTGAATGTCAAATCTTTCCACATACTAAATTGCAAAAATACATCTGAGGCCAATTATTTCAAACTTCCATTCTAGGATTTGAACAATTCAGCATTTACCATTAGCCGTGTCTTTAACACTCGCCACCACCTTCTGTAGAGCAGTTAGCAATGGGTAACAAAAGCTGCCTTAGCTAGCAAATCTCACATCCATAAATGAATAAAAGAAAACGAGGAAGTTACACTAAATATTTACTGGGTTGGTATCAATGGGAGTATCATGTAATGTTCTCAGGACCACATTTAGGAGCGATATCGACGTATTGGAAAGGGTACAGGGGATCTTTATCATGAGATACTTTGTATCAGGATCTTCAGTTATTTGGAGAGATCGGAAATGCAAGGATTGTTCTCCTGAGAGTGGTAATTATTAAGGAGAAACCGAATTGAGATATTCAAAATTATGAGTGCTTTTGATGAGAGCAAGTAGAAATACATCTGACAAATGGGTGATTAACCCAAGACCTCTGATTTAAAATAATTAACAAAACAGCAATAAAGATAACCTTTTTCACACTGAGAATTGCTAAGCTAACAATGCACTACCCAATCTGATAGAGAAAGCAGATTCCATAAGAACTTTCAAACAGCAGTTGGCCATTGCTACAGATGGAAGAGAGACTGCACCTATTTATTATCTCTTACAACATGTCCATAACCATGGTGTTTGAATTACTTTAAAAGTATACTGTGGCTTGGTTTTGCAATCTCTTGGTTTTCATGATCCAATTTACTGAAAATCTGCAGCAAACACATAATGATTCACCCAGAATGTTAGTTTATTTCACGTAAAAATAAAACCCAGGGGAGGAGTATCCGCAACATCCCACGGACACACACAATAAAGATGGGCGATAGAAAAAATAGTTTTACAGTACAAGAACCATAGAAATGAATACTAGTTCATGTAATTTCCAGAGTCTGAGAAGGCAAAGTATAGAAGGTGTTTCCTTTGTGGTAGAGTTGTTCCAATGAGCTTTTTGTTGGAGATAACAATACATAAATCCTAAACAGGGAGGCATGGTGACACAGTGGTTAGCACTGCTGCCTCACAGCACTAGAGACCTGGGTTCAACTCCAGCATTGGGTCACTGTCTGTGTGGAATATGCGCATTCTCCCCATGTCTGGGTGGATTTCCTCCAGGTGCTCCGGTTTCCTCCCACAGCCCAAAGATGTGCGGGTTAGGTTGATTGGCCATGATAACTTGACCCTGGTGTCAGAGGGATTAGCAGGGTAAATGTGTGGGGTAATGGGACGAGGAATTTGGGTGGGACTGTGGTTAGTGCAGACTCGATGGGCTGAAAGGCCTTCTTCTGCACTGTAGGGATTCTATGAAATGAATGATGCTGCAGCACAATGGGCTTTATATGCTGAGACCGTTTGGCACGTTTGATCAGGGCCCTTTAAATTCAAGCAGGCTTTGTGGGGTTGAGAGGTGATAACCAACTGCTTACCCAGCTGGGTTGCTGCAGTCCTGTCTAAAGCAGCAGTCTGAGGATTTCTCAATTCTCAAAGACATATAGAGAGCTCAAAATGGTCACTTGGGTTATGTGATCTTTTTCTCCACAAGACTTCAAGGAGAAATTTTATCTGGAATTGGCTTTTATTTCAGGACTGATAGTGCCCCAGTCATTCATTGTTGAGTTACCATCCCTATTGAGGGAACTAGTGTTGGGAAGCCATTATCTAGGCAGACCTACTGACTTCACGAGCAATGCGAGCTTATTAAATGCAAATAACATCCCTTTGGTTCCCCCTTTGAAATGAGCTTGGACAGTTCCAGGAATGATATGGGTCTGTCAGCAGCTCTTTCTGATGTGTGAATGAATTTAAGAAGTGTGCACAATGAGGTGTGAGATTCCTGAAACTGAGAAAAAAATTCCTTAATTCCTCCAATTTCTGGTGGTAACTCCCAGATAAAGGGCCAATCATTTGGTCATGTGACTTGTGGCAGCCATCTTTTCCAGCTCAACAGAAAGTTTTGTTTTAAATTGCAAAGGAATAAAGATCTGGGTTTCTTTTCATGTTCCAGGAACTCAACAGCCATGTACTTAAAAAGTATTAAATTTGCTGCATTATGTGATAAAAGCTGGAGTTTGAGACTAAATTGAGTAGCTCTTTAAAAGACCCTGTTCAAACAGGTTAGGCTGAATGACCTTCCCTGCTACATGATTCTAGGTTATTTATTATTGTCATAAGTAGGCTTACATGAATACTGCAATGAAATTACTGTGAAAATTCCCTAGTTGCCACACTCTGGCGCCCGTTTGGGTACACTGAGGGAGAATTTAACATGGCCAATGCACTTAATCAGCACATCTTTTGGACTGTGGGAAGAAACTGAGCACCCAGAGGAAACCCACGCAGCCGCAGGGAGAACGTATAAACTCCACACAGACAGTAAGCTAAGCTGAGAATTGAACCAGGCACCTGGCACTGTGGGGCAGCAGTGCTAATCACAGTGCCATCATGCTGCCCTATAATTCTATGGTTTCCGTGCAGTGCTGAGATATGCAACAAGGTTTGACGGCAGATTCTGACAGCATGAAGAAAGCTTTTATGAACTTTACGTGAGGACTGAATAGCATTAGCTTTGGAAGGAATTGCCATTTTTCTTTTGATAAAGTAGAATTTCTCATCATCTCAATTATTACCAGCCATTTAGCTCATGAATTGTAACAATAGCAGTATTTGTAAGAAGTGTATGTTAATAATCATGTATTTTTGTTTTGTTATGCAGCTTTTTGGGTATTTTCCATCAGATGACAGTAATATCTTTGACATATTACCCATATTTTCGGTTTCAAAGCGACAACAAATTGAACTGGGAGAAGGTATTGTAATGGTTCCTACAGAATGATTTAGTTATTAAATTATGTTGATATTCATTTTGGTTTGAACGGTTGAGAAATAAATAAGTATAACAACTAATTTGCCATTGCTCAGTAACAGAATTATACTGTATCAGCAATTGTTGAGATAAAAGATGGCACTGAATTTACATTGAATTACACACGGAAATCCGTAATATGTTGATGTGCAAGATTTAATTTGGAGCTGAGTGGTGTCTTTTGATAACTTAGCTTAACTTAAACAAGCAATCATAGGTAATTGTATCAATTTTGTGTTTTGTATGACCTATCTGCCAAAAATAACTCGAAGATGAGAACATGCTTTTGTAATTCAGTTGGTTGGTGGTGGGGATTTGGCGGAGGGTGAGGGGGTGGCAGGGTAGAATCCCAAGAAACCGAGCACAAAGAGAAAGAACTTGCATTTACATAGCATCTTTTTACAGCCGCATAATATCACAAATCTAGTAGTAATTCCCGCTGGCTTCATGTTGCGCGGACCAGCGGGCAAATTTAAGGAGCCAACTGAATTCAACATAAAAGCCAATTTTGCATATTTAAATCATGAGTTGAATATGCTAATTTGCTTCCCACCTAGCGAGGGCATGAACTCGATGATGTTGCTGGCCAGGGGTGGGAAGAATCTCAAAGTGAGCCCTCCCCTGTGCAAATTGCATTATGGCCTCTGTCATGAGAGGCTCTGGCCATTAGGCGATTTGTGCCTGTGCGTGTGGGTCAAAGAATTGCCCCCAGCATGTCTGACATTGCAATACTTCTTTAGACACTCAGTGAAGTAGTTATTTGCCTGCTGTTTTTAGTCTAGGTTCTTTTTGCGGCTTAAATTGGGGTTTATGAGAACGTTTCTGTCTTTGCTGTAAAATACTGTTAAATGTTTGAGTTCAGCAGTTGAGGTCAGCTAGCTCAGCAGAGATGAGCAATAGAACCTGGAGTCTTCTTTGTCTGTATAATTGAGATGCTTGTTGTCTGGGAAGAGCTGAACCATTGCAAAATGTAATTGCGAATGCATTAATTTCTATTTTAGTGAAGTTTTGAAATGCTATTCTTTTTATTGGTTAATCTTTGGGGGAGATTTTGAGCTTGCACTCTCCACGGGCCAGGTCACCAGCACAAAGTCCAGAGAGAATCTGGAAATGCAATTCTCTACGGAGAGATCCCAATTTTCCTTGTCTCTTGCCAGTGGCATCACAAGGTTCAGGCCCACAAAGGACTGGAACCTCATTGAAGTAGATTCTAATGTATTTAAATGTTATAAATGCTCCCCCCCCCCCACCTCACTAAATATTAATACACAACAGGTTTGGCTGAACAAAAGACAGCTGACAGTCCAGGGACGCAGAGGTAAGTACAGGCCCTGCAGAGATGGACATGCCCGGTCACTACCCTGGCACTGCGCGCTAGCACAGGCTGACACACTGCCAATCTGGAAGTGCTAACACGTGCCAGTGGGCAGTGCCAAGTTTGGGCCTTAGTGGAAGCCCTATGGAGGAGGTGTTAATTTATGTGTGGGGGGAAGGCGGGGCACTGAGGGGGGTGGGGATGCTGGCGATGATTGTGAGGGGAGGAGAATGGGAATGCGAGCAATAATAGTGAGGGGGGGTGGTAGAGGATAGGAATGCTGCTGATGATTATTGGCAGGGAGAGATTTGGCACCCTGATACCTCTGTGGTGAAGGTGGGGGCGGGGTGCAGTCAAGATTTTATCTGATGAAGGCGCCCTTTAGAGATGGCACCCCAATCTCTGTTGAGTGAGTCTTGCCGGCTTTATAAGGCTCTTCCCCACCTGAGCGATGATATAAACCACACCCACTCTTTTTGGACGAAAGGGCTCAAAATCTGGAAGGAAAACTGGTCTGTAGAGCTGGGGAGCTTCACAGTAGTTTTCTGTCTGAGCTTCTGACATTTAAGTTTTGGTAAGATTCCCAATACACATAGGCATCAGCACGTTAATGTGTGCCTGGATTACTTTGGAATTATTGCCTTGTCGGGCCTCAAAGCTCTGTGTAAATCTTGTTCTTTATTGTGAAATTTGTGCTTGTTGAGATGATTGAATTTGGTACTATGGAATGGAAGACTTTCAACTTCAACCATTTGCCTGTGAGTGTTGCTCCCCTTTCATATCCTGTTGTTGACATTTGTCAGGGAATTGGTCAATTAGCCAATCTCCATCCTTCAAGTAACAAAGCCGATACTCTTGTTGGACCAACTAAACCCAAATCCATTCCTCACTTGCTCCAAACCAAATTCAAATTTCAATTGAATCCAAATTATGGTCCCCACAATAGAGGCAAATGAGGTTAAAGCTGACAAGAAATGCCCAAAGATGTGCGGGTTAAGTTGATTGGCCATGGTAAATTGCCCCATAATGTCAGGGAGGCGAGCAGGGTAAATACATAGGATTAAGGAAATAGGGCCTGGGTGGATTGTGGTCAGTGCAGACTTGATGGGCCGAATGGCCTCCTTCTGCACTGTAGAGATTCTAAGATAAGGCATGTCAATTAGCCAATCTTTCAGCTCATTGCTGTTTCCTGGATTTCTGGGATATAAGAACATAAGAACATAAGAAATAGGAGCAGGAGTAGGCCATCTAGCCCTTCGAGCCTGCCCCGCCATTCAATAAGATCATGGCTGATCTGTCGTGGCTCAGTTCCACTTTCCCGCCCTCTCCCCATAACCCTTAATCCCCTCTCTTATCAAGAACCCATCAACCCGCTTCTTAAAAATATTTAGCGAGGCAGCCTCCACAACTTCAACGGGCAGAGAATTCCAGAGATTCACCACCCTTTGAGTGAAGAAGTTCCTCCTCAACTCCGTTCTAAACCGCCTCCCCTTTATCTTGAGGCTGTGCCCCCTCGTCCTACTGTCTTTTTTGAGTGGGAAGAGTCTCTCCACCTCTATCCTATCCATCCCATTCATCATCTTATACGTCTCAATGAGATCTCCCCTCATTCTTCTAAACTCTAACGAGTACAAGCCTAGTTTATTCAGCCTCTCCTCATAGCTCAACCCCCTCAACTCCGGTATCAGCCTAGTAAACCTCCTCTGCACTCCCTCCAAGGCCAAAATATCCTTGCGCAGGTGCGGCGCCCAAAACTGCACACAGTACTCCAGCTGCGGCCTCACCAATGCCCTATACAGCTGCAGCAAGACCTCCCTACTTTTATATTCAATCCCCCTCGCTATGAAGGCCAGCATCCCATTCGCCTTCCTGACCACCTGCTGCACCTGCAAGCTGGGTTTTTGCGACTCATGCACAAGGACCCCGAGGTCCCTCTGCACCGTCGCCTGCTGCAGTTTTACGCCACGTAAGTAATAGTCCTTCCTACCATTCTTCCTACCAAAGTGGACCACCTCACACTTGCCAACATTAAATTCCATTTGCCATTTCCTGGCCCATTCGCCCAGCCTATCTAGATCCTTCTGCAGACTCTCCACACCCTCCGCACAATTTGCCTTTCCCCCAATCTTGGTGTCATCAGCAAATTTCGACACCCTACGCTTGGTTCCCTCCTCCAGATCATCTATATAAATGGTAAAAAGCTGAGGCCCCAGCACCGACCCCTGGGGCACCCCACTAGTCACCACCCGCCAATCCGAATAGCACCCATTGACCCCCACTCTCTGCCTCCTATTTGACAACCAATCCTCTATCCACGCTAACACCCTACCCCCAACTCCATGTCCCCTGACCTTCTGCAATAACCTCTTGTGAGGTACCTTGTCAAACGCCTTCTGAAAATCCAGAAAGACCACATCCACCGGCTCTCCTCTATCCACTGCCCTAGACACATCCTCATAGAACTCCAGTAAATTTGTCAGACACGACTTCCCTTTAATGAAACCGTGTTGCGTCTGCCCTATCAAGCAATTCCCTTCAAGATGCCTCACAATTTCCTCCTTAATGACGGATTCTAACATTTTACCTACCACAGATGTTAAACTAACCGGCCTATAATTCCCCGCCTTTTGCCTGGCACCCTTCTTAAACAACGGCGTAACATATCAGCAGAAGCTGAACGCACCTGCATACCTTTAAGTGAGCTTATTCAAACAATATGTATACATTTTTCTCCATTAATGCCTTACCATTGCTGTTAGAAATAAAGAAACAGAAAATTTACAGCACATTTCCTTTCCTAACAGCATTGTTGGTACCTGCACCAGAAGGACTGTAGCAGTTCAAGAAGGCAGCTCACAAGCCTATCACTGCCTTCTCAAGAGCAATTAGGGGTGGACAATAATTTCAGGTCATAGAATCCCTACAGAAGGAGGCCATTCAGCCCATCAAGTCTGTACCAACCACAATCCCACCCAGCCCCTATTCCCATGACCTCACACAGTTACCTACTAATCTCTTGACACTGGAGTCAATTTACCTTGGTCAATCAACCTAACCCACACATCTTTAGAGTGTGGGAGGAAACCAGAGCACCCAAAGGAAACCTATACAGGCATGGGGAGAAAGAGCAAACTCCACACAGGCTGTGACCCGAAGCCAGAATTGAAGCTGGGTCCCTGGCACTGTAAGGCAGCAGTGCTAACCACTGTGCTACCGTGCTGCCCAGGTCTTTCCAGCAACGTCCACATCCAATGGAAGAATGAAAAACAAAGGAAGCCATTTAGCTGATTGTAGCTCTGAGCTGGCCATGAAAGAGCAATCCAGTTTAATTGCACTGTTCAAACCTTGGTCAGTAACCCTACAGGCTACGGGCTTCAAGTGCATAATAGCCAAGCATTTCTCAAGTGCAACACGGCTTTCTGCCTCAGCCACCTTTTCAGACAGTGAGTTCTAGACTCCCACCATCCACAGGGTGGAAACATTTCCCCTCAACTCCCTTTTAATTCTTAACCAATTACTTTGAATTATCCCCCTGGCTATTGATCTCAGGGAAACAGATCATTCCAATCTGCTTCATCTGGTCAATTTATAATTTTGTGAACCTCAGATCTCCTCTGTTCTAAAGAAAGCCACTCCAGCCATTCCAATCTATTCTCAAAGCTAAAATTGTCCACTCCTGACAACATCCTTGTAAATATGCTCAGTATCATCTCTAGGGCAACCTGATCTTCCCTTAATGTGGTGACGACAACTGTGTGCAGTGCTCTAACTGTGGCCAAACTGGTGTTTTATATTGTTTTAATATAACTCTAATTGCTCAGATATTCTACATTTCAGCTAATGAAAGAAAATATCCAGTATGCTTTTTTTAACCTACTTGATCTGTCACCTTCTGTGGTAATGCAAACCAAAGTTCCTCTGTCCTGCTAAACTTCTCATTCCACCACTAATCTCCATCGGGCGGCATGGTAGCACAGTGATTAGTACTACTGCCTCACTGCTGCCTGGGCTTTCAAAATCTCATTAACTGTCCAGGCTTGAGACCATACACACCTCTTTAACCTGTTCTTAAAGCTCTCTTCACTCACATTGTCTGTACTTTTAAGACTTGATTACCTGTAAAGACTCACATTCCAACCATTATCTTGTAAATTGAGTTTGTGTCTATATATGCTCTGTTTGTGAACACAACTCCTCACTCACCTGAAGAAGAGTGACACTCCGAAAGGTTGTGCTACCAAATAAACCTATTAGCCTTTAACCTAGTGTTGTGAGACTTCTTACCATGCTTACTCCATTCCAATGCCGGCACTTCCACATCATAACCTCATACTGCCAGAGACCTGGGTTCAATTCCTGGCTTGGATCTGAACTTCTACGTGGACTCTGCACGTTCTCCTTGTATCTGCATGGGTTTCCACCAGATGCTCTGGTTTCCTTCCACAGTCTTAAAGATGTGCTGGTTAGGTACATTGGCCATGCTAAATTATCCCTCGATGTACCCAAACAAGTGCCAGAATGTGGCGACTAGGGGATTTTCACTGTAACTTCATTGAGTGTGAATATAAGCCTTCTTGTGACAATAATAAATAAACTAAACTTATAGTGTATTCCCTTGTCTCATTCGGAAGGCTGGTGCAGACAAGATGGGTGAAATGGCCTCCTACTGTGCCATAATAATTCTGTGATTCTGTTTGCCAAATGCAAACCTGATTGTTCCTGGGAAGGACATTGTTAAGAAGACAAAGGCCTTAAAATGTTATTGTCACAAGCAGAGTAGAGTTGATTATGGAGTCATTGATTGTGCTCAGCCAGTGCACCAAATCTAAAAGTGCCTGGAATTTACAGTTTAGCTTTGATGGAGATCAGAAGTTGTGCTCCTTTACTGCAGAGTTGTACATCCCCCTGTGTCCCTCCCTGCCTTGGGTCAGGGTGAATTCAGATGGGATTACCACCGTAGATGAAAATTTAGACAGCAGTGTCAGCAGCTAGCATACCCAAATAAGATCAGTAATGGTTAAGCTCACTAAATCGCTATTTTCTTACACTTGGCATGAGTACTTTTGAGTCAATAGATCACTGGCAAAATTGCTGATCTAGAAATAAACCCGTGGATGGATGGCATTATTTGTAAAAACAAATGTATTTTTCTAATGAATTATCTTCCTTGCAATCCACTGTTCTTGTTTTGACAGAAGAGAAGAGGAGACATGATCATATTCAGTCTGTCGTTAAGGTGCCCCAGCTTGATCAAGTGTTAGCAGTTACACTAAAGGGAATAATTTTACTTTATAGTAGACAGGTAATATTGGAAATTATTAGTGAACTTTTAATTCAGGTAACTGAGGATGTCTGACAAAACCCACTACAGCAGTTCAAGTAGAAAGCTCAGCACCTTATGCTAGCCATGACCAACTAGATGCTGACCTTGGCAACATCTCCTGCATCTTGAGAACGTTCATAACGCTCACATTGGGCTGGACTCTGAGCATGAGTATAAAATACAAAATTTTGTTTTGTAGTCATAGAATCCCTATAGTGCAGAAGGAGGCCATTTGGCCCATTGAGGCTGCACCAACCACAATCTCACTCAGGTTGTGTCCTATCCTTGCACCCTTCCTAATCCCCCTGACATGAAAGGTCAATTTATGATGGTCAACAAACCTAACCCACACACCTTCGGACTGTAGGAGGAAACCAGAGTACCTGGAGGAAACTCATGCAGACATAGGAGAATGTGCAACCTCCACGCAGATTGTGACCCGAGACTGGAATTGAACCCAGGTCTCTGGCGCTGTGAGGCAGCAGTGCTATTCACTGTGCCACCATGCCCCCCCCGCCCCTCCCCTAAGTGATGTTTTCATTAAATCCTTTATCAAAAATATCAGCATTTTTTTTCTCTTAGCGTTTTGGAATGATTTCTCCACTTTGACTAGAGCAATCGTTAGTCATTGCTTGGAAGGTTAATTCTGAGAAGAGTTCTAACTGCATCAGACCTGGAGAATCAATTGTGCTGAGGATTTGTATTTGTTTTAAAGTGATTTTTGCTGAACAAAGGGATTAAAAGTAAACTTTTTTGCAAGGGTATAAATGAACTTTTCACTGTAATCAATAATGTCTATTTGCGCTTGCTTATCATTTAGCCCAGCACTGACAAAGTGTTCCAGAATGTGTTTAAAATAACACCTATAAGATGCAATTAACCAAGGCTCGATGAGTTGTGTGCAATTTTCACTAATTGAACCTTTCACATTCTTGAGAGAACTGCATATACTTTTGTCGGGGTGACAACCAGTATTTATACATGTGAGGATATTTAATTACATATTTTGCATTATCAAAATATTCGGAATGATATAGGATCACAATTTTTTGCACTATAACAACACGCCATCTGTCAGATTTAATTTTCATCTCATAATTTGCACTGACAAATTTATGTTAGAAAAATATATTAATCTCATTTACGTGATCTTATCTGTCAGAAGCCGTGGTTTTATTCTCTAAAGAGATAATATCTTTCCTTTAGAACAGGAAATTTTCTATAATATTGAGTACTGCAGTAAGCAGCATGTTTGAAAATGTTGGAACTTCAGGCAAGCAATGGTAATACCTGTCCAACATTATAAGCCAACCTGCCATGTGCTTTCTTTTGAGCACATGGATCAAACCTTAAGCCAACTAATACAAATAAGGGAAAAGACCTAGAAAACATTTAGGATGTATAACAGGGATTAACTGTATTTATCCTGGAATACTGATTTGTGGCCCACTGATAACCACAATTTCACTGAAGAGATGCCAGTAAACTAGAAATGGAACCAAATAATGCCTGTATTTAAAAAAAAGGATAAAATAAACTCAAGCAACTAGACATTCATTAGCCTTGCTTTTATTCTGTACAAAATAATGTGGATGGCACAGTGGTTAGCAATGCTGCCTCACAGCTCCAGGGATTCCAGTTTGATTCTGACCTTGGGTGACTGTCTCTGTGGAATTTGTACATTCTCTCCGTGCTTGTATGGGTTTCCTCCGGGTACTCCAGTTTCCTCCCACAGTCCAAAGATGTGCAGGTTAGATAGATTAGCTATGGGCTATGGGGATAATGCCTGTGTAAAATATTCTGTCAGGGAGTTGGTGCGGACTCAACCGGCTGTATACCTTTTCCATGCTATTGGGATTCTATGATTTGATTCTATTCTATGATTTGACCGTACCATTCTCTTCCCCATTGTTGTCAGGAATGCATTTGCCTGATTCCATTTTTACAGATGGGAAAGCACCTGCAATCGCTTCTCTCCCTGCCTTGTCTTTTGTCCCACTTAGATGTATCATTAAGCCCTTCCTATTTCTCATCCACACTATGGGTGACTGTCAGATAGCCTAACCGAACCAAGGTAGCACAAGAGTCTCCTTAGGGAGAATTAGATTGGGTGGAGCTCAGAAATAGCAAGGGGCAGCAAACACTAATGGGAGTCTTTTATAGGCCACCAATCTATAGTGGTAATGTTGGGTACAGTATCAATCAAGAAAACAAAGTGCATGTAACACAAGTAATATAGTAATAATGGGCACATTTAATTTGCATTTAGACTGGGTAAACCTAACTAGCACATGCTGTGGAGGCTGGACTCCTGGAATGTACACAAGGTGTGATTTGGGAGCAGTGTATTGAGACCTAACTGGGAATAGGGCTATTTTAGATTCAGTATTATGTAATGGAGAATAGGGAAATGGCGGAGAAACAAAACAATTACTTTGGGCGGGATTTTCCGGCCACGATCAGCCGAAAACTAGAAAACTCCCAAGGTCAATGGACCTTTGCATGGTGCACCCCTCCTGCCCCAATCCACTATGATTCCCGTGGCGGATGGGATGGGAAAATTCTCCTCTTTGTGTCAATATTCGTAGAGGAAGATACATGAATACCTGGGAATCAAAGGGCTGGTTAAAATGGGGGACTGAAAGAAATTGATATTAATAAAGAGGTGGTATACGAAAAATGTGCCTGCAGGAGGTGGCTGTAGCTGTAGAGATAGTAGGTGAATAGGTGGTTATCCTTCAAAATTGTGTAGAATCTGGGAAGGTTCCTGAAAACTGGAAAGTAGCAAATGTAACCCTATTATTTAAGAAGAGAGGGAGAAAGAAAACAGAGAACCATGGTTTGATTTCAGTAGTTAGGAAGATACTTTAAGTTAGGATTTTCTGGCTTTCCCTTGGTGTGTTTCTCACAGCAGGAGTTGGCATGCCATTCTCTGGGGACAGGATTACCTGGTCCCGCCACTATAGGATTTCCCATTGACTGCACCCCACGCCATTGATGGGACAAGAAGATCCCACCAGTGTGAACAGCAGCACAGTGGCACAGTGGTTAGCACTGCTGCTCACAGTGCCAGGGTCCCAGATTCGATTCCCGTCTTGGGTGACACTCTGTATGGAGTTTGCATGTTCTCCCCTGTACCTGCGTGGATTTCCTCCGGGTGCTCTGGTTTCCTCCCATGGTCCAAAGATGTGCAGGTTTGGAGCATTGGCCATGCTAATTGTCCCTTAGTGTCAGGGGGACTAGCTAGGGTAAACGCATGGGATTATGGGAAAAGGGCCCTGGGTGGGATTGTGGTTGGTGCAGGCTCAATGGGCCAAATGCCCTCCTGCACTGTAGGATTCTAGCTAGCTGGAAAACTCCAACCATAATCAGTTATAAAAAACATGATAACTTAACACTTAAAAAAATGATGTGTTTAGACGGAGTCAACATGATTATGAAAGGGAAATCATGTTTGACAAATCTGTTGGAGTTTTTTGAGGATGTTACTCGTAGCATAAAGGAAAACCAGTGGGTGCGGTGTATTTAAATTTTCAAAAGGTGTTTGAGAAAGTCACACAGGAGTATAGTAAACAAAATTACAGCGCATGAGATTGGGGCTTTTATAGTGATAGGGGTTGATTGCCTCTCATCCTCTCTTGAAATCGCCTGTCAGACTAAATTTATTTGCCCTAAAATCTCTCTGTGCAAAATTTGTTTTCGAACACTCTGGTGAAGCCTGTTGGGGCATTTTACAAAGTTAAAGGTGCTGTACAAGTACAAGCTGCTGTTGGATTAATTGGCCCAGTGCTCAAGTCAGACTGTATCTTGAGTACTGTAGAACATAGACAAAGAACATTACAGCGCAGTACAGGCCCTTTGGCCCTCGATGTTGCGCCGACCTGTGAAACCAATCTAAAGCCCATCTAACCTACACTATTCCAATATCATCCATATGTTTATCCATTGCGTGTCCAGTTCCGGTCAATGAAACAGAAAGAAGACAATCAAGGACTGGAATCAGTGCCTTGAAGAGTCATGAGCTGGAATTCTCCAGCCAATCACACCCTGCCGCATCCGCCAGAGGGGACAGAGAATTTGGTTCTCAGCTAAATCTCCATTCACTGCAACAGGATGGGAGAATCCCACCCATGAAGACGACTTAATATTGAAGGTGTGAATTACAATGGAAGGCTGGGGGGATCAGCCTGAAATAGAGGTGCCTAATTCATGCTTGTAAAGGGCTACGCAAGCTGTTTGAGATTATAGAAAAGGTGAACCCACTATATCAAGAGAGAGATTTTCCAGCCCCTCCAACCAAAGCCAACCCCTTGTGGCTAGCTATGCAAAAACCCATAGACTTAGGCAAAGCTGGAAAATTTCCACCAGCAGCCATGGCTTCCGGCATGGGAAATCCCATGGCCGAGGGTGGGGTGTGGGTGCAGAAAATGCTGGCCAAAGAGTGGTTGCAGGTTTAATCCAGATTATGGAACGAGTACTCAAAATAGTTCACACTAGTAAATGCTAAATTTAGAACTCATAGTGACATAGATGCTTACAGCATGGAAACAGGCTCTTCGGCCCAACTTGTCCTTGCTGCCCCTTTGTTTTTCACCACTAAGCTAGTCCCAATTACTTGCGTTTGGCCCATATCCCTCTATACTTATTTTACCCATGTAACTGTCTAAATGCTTTTTAAAAAACAAAATTGTACCCACCTCGACTACTATCTCTGGCAACTTATTCCACACACTCACCACCCTCTGTGTGAAGAAATTGCCCCTCTGTACCCTGTTGTATCTCTGCTCTCACACCTTAAACCTATGCCCTCTAGTTTTAGACTCCCTTACCTCCAGAAAAAGATGTTGACTATCTGAAATGACTGATATCAGAAAGTTCTTCTGTCAGAGAATTAACAGTTAAAGCGTATGCTTTGAGGTGTGGCAAATGACTCTTGTCAACTTCAGTGGAAGGAATATTGAGATTGGGTCTGACACTTTGCCAACAGTTGCTTTCATTATTATTCATGCAATGGTCATTACCTCATCTGTGAAGTTTGGATAGCGTTTTATAATTCTTCTCTGTTGGGGCCAGTTTGCAACTAATTTGATTACCATTCTTTGCAAATTGCATTATTCTGCATGGCTGTGAATTCAACATTGCGGCCAGATGAATGCAATAATTGTCCGGAAGATGTATGAGGGATTCTAAGCTAACTGAGACAAAACAATCCCTTTTCTTTGCTTAGTGGTGCTAAAATTTATTTCCCCAGCCAAACATATTTTTGTTTTAAAAATCTTCTGTCTTTATTAAAAATATGAATCTCAATAAAAGCTCTTAAGATATGGGTTTCTACTAAAAATGTTGAAAGCCTGGGTCTCACTACTTAATTTTTTTCTATGGTCCAACGGTATTTGGATTAACTTTTTTAAATCACTTCGAGCATTCATAATTCCTTTGGATTATATTCTCAGCACATTGCACAGTACCTCAGGTAACATTCCGGCAGCAACACTTTAACCAGTGTGCTTAAAGTAGCTGCTCACTGGAATCTGAATCCCGGGTTTAATCATTTCAGTGTCAGAATCCATTAATTCCCTATCCTGGCTTTGGCAGCATTTCCTGGATCCCTCACTTCTCTCTCTAAATTCTGTCAGCAGAACTTACTTATGTAATTAGAAGTGCATTCAATTCTTACATCGACTGCAACATAGAAATAAATTTGTCAGAATGCCTCCACTACTTTAGAGTCATATGTTGCTTACAAGCTACAATTGTGGTCTATTTTAGGCCACAATTACTGGAAATCCCATCCGATTGTTTATTACATAAAATTTACTGCATGGGAATATTTGACACTGCCAGTCCAAACCACTTAAATATCCTCTCATCTGAACTTGTCTAACTCTATCTGCATAACCCTCTATTCCCTTCTCTTTTAAATGCTTATCAAGCTTCCCCTGAAATGCATCCACACCAACCACTTGTTCTAGTGAGCTCTACATTCTAGTCACACTCTGGTTGAAGAATTGTTTCATATTTCTCTGTTTAAGACCTTGCTGACTATCCATATTGATGGTTTCTGGCTTTGCTCGGCCCCAGAAGTGGAGATATGGACTGCACCTCTCTGGCCGTTCATGCCCGGCCATCGGAGATTCGGAGAATGGAGAATTGGACGCACGGCCAAATCTCCATCCACTGTGGCAAGACCGGAGAATCCCAACTGCTGGCAAGGTTGGAGATTCCGGTCCATGTACTCTGAGAGTATTTTATATGGCACAGAATCCTTGAACAGAAGGCACACCCCCAGCTGCTAAAATTACTGTGTGGCCTGGGCACCTGGTTAAATATCAGCAGCTGTGGAAGAGGCCTTTAAATGACCATTAAGGACCTCAGCAGGCCCACGAGTGGGTCTTCCCCACTACAGGCAAGGTTCCAGAAGCAGTGGGTAGATGATAGGCATATGCTGCTGCCATGGGGCTCAATTTTACACCCTTTCTCTGCTTGCCAAACAACTAGTGGAAGGGCTTAAAACTCCACGCTCCGTGCCGTCTACCTTATCATAACCTCTATGAGGACACCACTCAACTTCTCCTTTTCACCAGAAACGAGACACAACCAGGTCATCCTTTCCTGATATGCATAATCTCACAGTTCTGGTATCATCCTTTTAAACGATTTTTATATCCTCTTCAGTACCATTATATCTTTTTTACAATATTGCAACAAGGACTGCATAGATTGTTCCAAGTGTGATTCAGCTCAGTTTGATACAATCTTAGCATAACCTCACTACTTTTCAATTATATCCCTCTGGAAACAAACCCAGCATTTGGTCTTTTTTTTATTACAGCCAACTTGAACTACATCACAAATATGAATAATCGAAGAATCTGTACTCCCAGATCACTTTGCCCCATTACCCTATTTAGATTCTTATTTTCTGAATAATATGTAGCCTCTTTGTTGTAATGAAATATTAAGATGTAATATCTCACACTTTGCTATTTACTATGCCTACTCTGCAAGTAAGGCCATGAGACATAGGAGCAGAGGTAAGCCATTGAGTCTGCTCCACCATTCAATGAGATTATTACTGAACTGATATAATAATTCTCAACTCCACTTTTCCTTCTTATCCCCATAACCCTGATTCCCTTATTGATCAAAAATCTCTCTATCGCAACCTTGAACATACTTAATAACGCAGCTTCTACAGCTCTCTACAATAAAGAATTCCATAGATTTACTACCCTCCAAGAGGAGAAATTCTTCCTGATGTGTGTCTTAAAGGGGTGACCTCTTACTCAGAGATTATGCCCTCTGTCCTGGAATCTCCCACAAAGAAAACAGCCTCTCAGTATCTACATTCTCAAGCCACCTGAGAATGCAAAACCAAAAGAAAATGCTGGAAAATCTCAGCAGGTCTGGCAGCCTCTGTGAGGAGAGAAAAGAGCTGACGTTTTGAGTCCAGCTGACCTTTTGTCAAAGCTCGAAAATGCTGAGATTTTCCAGCATTTTCTCTTTTGGTTTTAGATCCAAGTATCTGGATTAATTTGCTTTTATCCAGTGAGAACCCAATATGTCTCAATAAGGTTGCCTCTCATTCTTCTAAACACCAGTAAGCACACAACTAACCTTTTCAATGTCCCTTCATAAGAAAACCCCTTCCAACCCGGAATCAACCTTGTGAACCTTCTCTGGATTGCCTCCAATTCTAGTATATCTTTCCTTAGATAAGGAGACCAAGGCTGTTTACAGTATTCCAGGTGTGGTCTAGCATAGCATAATTTTAGCAAGACTGAACTATCTTTCTACACCATTTCCAACGAAATAAAAGCCAATATTCAATTTGCCTCAGCTATGACCCGCTGAACTTGCATGTTAGGTTTTTGTGATTTATGCAAGAGGACACCCCCCCCCACCCCTGCTATTCCTCTGTGCTGAAATTTTCTCCAGTCTTTCTCCATTTAAATAATATTCAGCTCCTTTATTTTTCCTAGCAAAGTGCATAACTTCACATTTTCCTACATTTCATTATATCTGCCAAGTTTTTCCCATTTACTGAACCTGCCTATATCCTTCTGTAGACTCTTTATGTGATCCTCACCACTTGTCTTCCCACCTATTTTTGTGTCATCCAGCTTGGTAACAGTACATTCACTTCCCTCGTCATCATTAAGATATATTGTAAATAATTGTGGTCTCACTGAACATAGAACATTACAGCGCGGTACAGGCCCTTCGGCCCTCGATGGTTCCACTGGTTGGCACAACAATCTAATGACCCTCTAACCTAAACTATTCCAATTTTATCCATATGCCTATCCACGGACCATTGAACGCTCTTAAAGTTGGCGAGTCCACAACTGCTGCAGGCAGGGCATTCCACACCCTTACTACCCTCTGAGTAAAGATCTCAGCACTAATCCATGTGGCACTCCACTAGTTGCAGGTTGCCAACCTGAAAATACCACTATTTTCCCAACTGTTCAGGATGGATTTTCATTTTTGGCGTGCAGAAAAGCTGGTGGGGTCAGAGAATTCCTCAGGAGTCCTCAAACTGTTTTAACCTGGCACAATATCCCATTGACATTATTCCCACTGCTGTCACCCTACCCCCGCCCCACCCACTGCTAAAGGTGTAATAAGGTTCATGCCATGAAAGATTGAGAATCTTATTACTGTACATTTAAATATCATTAGTGGGCTTCCCTGCAGTATTATAATCTCATACAAGTGTTCTTACAACCCACCACCACCCCAGCTGGCATGATAGCATATCAGCGGAGTTTACTACAAGTCTGGATCAACAGGGATCTGGCGAATGGTTCCCACTAGGACACACATGTTTTCCTGTAATTTATTGCTGCCCTCCAAAATATTGACTATTCTTGCAGATTTGATGTTATCCACAATTTTAAAAATTGCATTTGTAACTTCAAAGCCTAAACCATAATTGTGAACAATAGTCATGCCTGCAAAATCCTTGTGGGACACTTTCCACCTTTCGCCACTCTGAATAGCTATCCTTTATCCTTACTCTCTGCTTCTTCTCTTGCTTTCCATTCTGCTCCTTGCCCCATGATACAGCCTGCACTGATGTATTCATCAGTCTATTATATATTATCAAAGGCCTTTTGGAAATGTAGATATATGAAATCTATTGTATTATACTTGTCTATTATCTGTTGCTTCCTTGAAGACTCCAATGAGATTGTTCAAACATGACTTCCTCTTTTGACCATCATATATTTGGTTTCTAAATCTTTTTCTATTTTCTTCCTTTCGTAGAATAGAATCATAGATTCCCTACAGTGCAGAACCCCATCCAGGCCGTATACTTCCCCTTGACTCCACATATTTATCCTGCCAGTTCTCCTGACACTATGGGGCAATTTACCATGTCCAATCACCTTAACCCACACATTTTTGGACTGTAGGAGGAAACTGGAGCATCCGGAGGAAACAGACACGGGGAGAACGTGCAAACTCCACACAGTTAGTCACCCGAAGCCGAGATTGAACCCGAGTCCTTTGCACTGTGAGGCAGCAATGCTAGCCGCTGTGCCACTGTGTCACCCCCTGTCAGGGATTCCATTACTTTACCTAGTACTAATGTTGAACTGACTGATTGACAGTTACCTGCACATGAAAATACTTTAAATAGAAATTTGTTTTTTTTAGATTCTTGGTTGGCAATCAGTTTGATTTTTCAGTGCAGTTTATAATTTGTTTTACAGATGAATCTTCAAGCACAGGCTGACATTGGTGTAAGTATCATATATTTCCACTTATGTGAACAAAAATTGCCATATGTGTGCAGCCCAGCAGCTTTAACAAGTTGCAACTGGCTTTAAGCAGGTGTGGGTAAGGCCTCCCCTCCTCAATGACAGGAAGACCCGAACTCGAGAGCCGCTGTCTAATCTAATTTGCCAGCAGGTCTTGCAGTCTCAACAGTGGCAGAAATCAGTGATGGGATTTCCAGGGGCTGCACGGAGGTCCATGGAAAACATCATTGGATCCCAGATAAAGATGAGTCTGGTGCTTTTGGGATGAGAGATTTTGAAGGCCAGGTTGGGAAGCAGAATGTAGTGTTGGGGATAACATTTACACGGGGTGGGCAGGAGTTGCAAAGGGATACCCCAAAAGATGCATCCCACCCCCTTAAGAACAAGGAAAATTACAGCACAGGAACAGGTCCTTCGGCTCTCCAAGCCTGTACTGAGCATGCTGCCCGACTCAATTAAAACTCCCTACACTTCCGGGGACCATATCCTTCCATTCCAATCTTATTGATATATTTGTCAAGAGCCCTTTAAAAGTCACTATTATATCTGCTTCCACTACCTCCCATGGCAGCAAGTCCCAGGCATCTACCACCCTCTGTATAAAAAAACCTGCCTCGTACATCTCCTTTAAATCTTGCCCCTCACATCTTAAACCTATGCTCCCTAGTAATTGACTCTTACTTCCTGCATTTTCCTGGTAGGTTAGAACCTATAGTTAGATTCATGCTGGAAAAAGGTATTTGTATGTGTGGGGTATGGTTAAGTTCCAAGTGTATTTCCATTGTGCTTAAAGAGGGCTATGGTGTGAAGAAAAAATATACCGACAGTGTTTGATTAGCAACTAGGGCTTTGTAAGGAAGAGAAGCTTTTAATTTTTAGCATTTGCTGAATTTGTGGGCAGTAGGAAATAGGTAGTGAGAAAGAAGGCAGCTCTCATGGTTTTGCTAGAAGCAGTTGGTTTAGAAAGTCAGGGAGGAACTATCTTTCTCAGCTTTGCTAGAAGAAATGCCATACATTAGAGTTAACATTTAAGAAAATAAGTTGGGGATCTGAAGAGCAGCAGGAAACTAGAGAAATAAGTAGAAATTTCCAATAAGCCTAAGGTTAAAGATATTAGAACAGAGCACTTTTCATAGATCTGGAGGAGGGAACCGAGTGTAAGGTGTCGAAATTTGCTGATGACACCAAGATTGGGGGAAAGGCAAATTGTGCGGAGGGTGTGGAGAGTCTGCAGAAGGATCTAGATAGGCTGGGCGAATGGGCCAGGAAATGGCAAATGGAATTTAATGTTGGCAAGTGTGAGGTGGTCCACTTTGGTAGGAAGAATGGTAGGAAGGACTATTACTTACGGGGCGAAAAACTGCAGCAGGCGACGGTGCAGAGGGACCTCGGGGTCCTTGTGCATGAGTCGCAAAAACCCAGCCTGCAGGTGCAGCAGGTGGTCAGGAAGGCGAATGGGATGCTGGCCTTCATAGCGAGGGGGATTGAATATAAAAGTAGGGAGGTCTTGCTGCAGCTGTATAGGGCATTGGTGAGGCCGCAGCTGGAGTACTGTGTGCAGTTTTGGGCGCCGCACCTGCGCAAGGATATTTTGGCCTTGGAGGGAGTGCAGAGGAGGTTTACTAGGCTGATACCGGAGTTGAGGGGGTTGAGCTATGAGGAGAGGCTGAATAAACTAGGCTTGTACTCGTTAGAGTTTAGAAGAATGAGGGGAGATCTCATTGAGACGTATAAGATGATGAATGGGATGGATAGGATAGAGGTGGAAAGACTCTTCCCGCTCAAAAAAGACAGTAGGACTAGGGGGCACAGCCTCAAGATAGAGGGGGGGCGGTTCAGAACGGAGTTCAGGAGGAACTTCTTCACTCAAAGGGTGGTGAATCTCTGGAATTCTCTGCCCGTTGAAGTGGTGGAGGCTGCCTCGCTAAATATTTTTAAGAAGCGGGTTGATGGGTTTTTGATAAGAGAGGGGATTAAGGGTTATGGGGAGAGGGCGGGAAAGTGGAACTGAGCCACGACAGATCAGCCATGATCTTATTGAATGGCGGGGCAGGCTCGAAGGGCCAGATGGCCTACTCCTGCTCCTATTTCTTATGTTCTTATGTTCTTATAAAGCCAGACAGAGCTGAGAAGGTGGCTGAGACATCAAAAAGCTATATAAAGTGATTTTTAAGTTTGTGAGGTTTTACTACAGATCGTGAAACATGAGTTGGAATAGCCCCACTCCCACTGATTTACCCCCAATAGGTCCCATCCCAATAAGCTCTGCCTCCCTCTGCCCTACTCCACAGGCACTGGATGCAACCTTCTGAAAACTGCATGGTGTTGGAATGGACCAGAAAAGAAGCTGTGTGAAATTCCCCAGCTTCACGGCCATCCTTTCCTTGCTTGAATTAATATCAGTCTCAGAGAGCTGATGAAGATCACACAGCCAGCTGGAGGGGCAGGACCTAAACATCGTGAACCTGAGATCGGTGCTGCAATCTCAAAATTCAGTTTAAGGCCTCCCCCCCCCCCCCCCCTCCCCGCAAAGGATATCAGGACTGCCCCAACGGACATGGGCTCACCATCCATGGACTTTGCAATTCCCCAGCAGATAAGGGGCACGCCACCCAATCCCCACATGAAGAAGGGACCCCCACGCTTACACAGCCCCCCACAAAGGGATAAGGGGAGACCCCCTTGCAGAAAGAGAAACCCCCCAATTGAGGAGGGACCCACCTTGGCATTGCCCCTTGCAAGTGCTCCCTGACAGTGCCCAGTAACTAAATGTAATTTCATTAAAATTTACAGAAATCTGGTTCACGCCCTTTCTGCTTCTCAAACAGATCTCACCAGCCATAAATCCTGTTTTTGACCGCTTGCAAGATTTGGCAGCCATTACGGGATTTGCGGCTAACGGGGCAGTTAGATCGTACCCACGGTGTGAGATTCCTGGGAAATTTCTAGATTAGATTTTTTTGCTAATTAATGAAAAGTGAAATATGATGACTGACTGTATACATCTTTAATTGCCTTGTTATACAGAGTCTTACTGGACCTTTTTTGTTCCTGCTTGTAAATCCATCTTGGGTAAAAGTAGCTGAGAGGTCATATGAAGGTGGTTGTGGTTTGGTCTTTCATTAACTGGGTGCTTTTGATCCTGAAGGATTTTAAAGGGGCCAAATCATAAAAAAGAAAACTCCAACACGAAACAGGCAGCTTGTTGTTTGACAACTAAAAGCTAAGTATGTGCCTTTGCAGAACCTCAGAGGTACAAATGTGTTTAGAACCAAGGCCATCATGTCTTCCTTACTTTAGTCAGGCACTAACATTGAAATGCTTACAAACTATTAGGAATCTGAGTGGGCAGAGATCTTGAGAGGCTGACTTGGCTTGTGGGGGCAGATGGGATAAAGATTGGGTTTAGTTAATCTCGATAGACTTTGTTGCAAACAGAATGTATAAGAAGGGATTCCCTGAGCCCAGAGATTTGATTTGTTTTATTATTGTCACATGTATTAACATACAGTGAAAAGTATTGTTTCTTGCACTCAGGATAGACAAAGCATACTGTACATAGAGAAGAAAAGGAAAGTGTGCAGAATGTAGTGTTACAGTCATAGCTAGGGTGTAGACAAAGACCAGCTTAATACGAGATAGGTCCATTCAAAAGTCTGATGGCAGCAAGGAAGAAGTTGTTCTTGAGTCGGTTGGTACGTGACATCAGACTTTTGTATCTTTTTCCTGACAGAAGAAGATGGAAGAGAAAATGTCCAGAGTGTATGATTATGTTGGCTGCTTTTCCAAGAGAGCAGGAAGTGTAGACAGTGTCAATGCATGAGAGGCTAGTTTGAGTGATGGACTGGGCATTTTTCATGATCCTTTGTAGTTTCTCACTGTTTTGGAAAGAGCTGGAGCCATACCAAGCTGTGAAACAACCAGAAAGAATATTTCCAATGGAGAATCTGTAAAAGTTAGTGAGAGATGTAGCAGACATGCCAAATTTCCTTAGTCTCCTGAGAAAGCAGAGGTGTTGATGGGTTTTCTTAACTATAGCATCGACATGGAGGGACCTGGACAGGTTGTTGGTGATCTGGACACCTAGAAACTCTCGACCATTTCTACTTCATCCCCATTGATGTTGGCAGGGGCACGTCCTCCACTACACTTCCTGAAGTCAATGACTAATTACTTTGTTTTGTTGCCGTAAATTATTGTTGTCGCATCAGTTTATTAAATTCTCTATCTCTTTCCTGTACTCTCTCTCATTATATTTTGAGATCTGACCCACTATGATGGTGTCATTAGCAAACTTTAATATAGAGGTATTCAATGTTTCATTGACTGACACACAGTTACATGAAACATGATGAGAAGCAGCTCCATGGTCTGTACTGTTGTGTCTGGAGATTATTGCTCAGGCATTAGCATTTATCAAGTCTCACTTATCCTGAATAAAATATGACAACAGTCATTTTGAATTGTTTTTGGAATTTGAGAATAAAGGCTTGAATGTTAAATTGACTCCATTACTCCGAATTGGAACAATAGGCAATTTCTATTTATGCACCTGAATCTTATTTTTGAATGAAGAACATTGATGGGAAGTGTGTGCAGATGTAAGATTTTATGTGTTATGTATATAATCTTGATAGCACTATAGTTGGAAATTAATACTAAATCCAGGTTCAAGTTGAGTTAGATTAAGAGCAGAGTGGTAACAACTCATGGGGGGTGGTTCAGGGCAAGAGGAATTGATATCAGATAAGTAGATTGACAATGCACAGTGCAGCAAAGGAGAGGTGATGGAAAGGTTAAAGTTAGATATGATGAGATGGCAAGATTGAAGTTGTCTAATAATATGGAAAGGAGAGGTTAAATGGAGGAATTATTGAAAAGGTAAGAAGGTTGTGCAAACAAAAAGCATCTTTCTCTCTCTCTGTGAGAGTTAGGGAGAGACATGTTATATAGCTTGAGGGGTACCCCCTCCACATCAAGTAGGGGGCAAGACAAGGAGGCAACTGCCATGAATTACCACAGTTGGTACAAGGATCAAACCTTTGCCATTGGCAACATTCTACTCCACGTGCCAATGGAGCTAACCAACCCCTTCTGTGATGCAGGGAACAGGACAGCTAATGTTCCACTTAAGATTTAGTTGCTGTACTGACCAGCTTTTTCAGTGTGCAGATCCTTCAATTTTGTTTGGTGCTGCTTTGCGCTGGCATTATATATTCTGGATCAAGCTCCATGTGGGAGCTTCCAGACTGCTGCACTGTCATACATCTGCAAAGTTTAGCAGGAACATGACAGCAAATTTGTGCATGGCAAAGTTTCACAGAAAGCTTTGTGATGATAACCATTCCTCTAGAGATGTTGTTTGAGGGATAAGTATTGACCAGGACATGTAAGAATTCCCTGCCACTGCTTCTTTGAATAGTGCTGAATCACCCATTCATGTCCAAATGAACAGACAGATGTCGACTCAGTTCATGTTTCATCCCAACCTTCCGATTCCCATCCAAAAGCACTAATGCTGAACTAAGGCTGAGCAAAAATTTCAACTCATTGTGCAGCTTATTAGTAATTGTGTTACAGGACATTTTTTGAGTAGCTTGTTCAAAATTTGTTTTTTTTTTCATAGAAAAGTTTGTTGGCTTAATTTAGATGTAAATGACTACTAAGTAGTAAAGAATGAATAATTATTCTGTTCCATTAGTTTTTGACAATGGTTCTTTGTAGAGATGCTATTCATTTATTCATTTTCATATAGGATACTTCCCAAGTGACTGGCTGTGGTTACCTTGGCCAGTTAAAGAGAATTGTGATTGTTACTGAGACAAGTATTGTTATCTGGGATCATAAACCAAAGACTAAAAATCAGGTACACTTCCTTGTTTTGCCCTCTGAACGGAGTATAGAGTACTTCATAGCAATCCTAGAAATGTAGCAGACAAAGGTATGATTTAGACCAATATGCTTGTAAAACTAACAAGTACAAACTGCATTAATTCTATCTGCCCAATCATAATTTCCTAATGGCTTTTTAGAATTGTCTTCTAAGATGCTTATTGGATTTTCTTTTAAATTATCTTATGAACTCTGATCCAATGGTCACTGGTGGAAAAGCATTCTGGAATGGGGGAGCATTCAGTGTTCTCTCATACATGAGACGGGGCATGGGATCCAAGGGGATGTTGCTTTGTGGATCCAGAACTGGCTCACCCACAGATGGCAGAGAGTGGTTGTAGATGGGTTTTTTTCTGCATGGAAGTCAGTCACCAGTGGAGTGCCCCAGGGATCTGTTCTGGGACCCTTGCTGTTTGTGATTTTTATAAATGACCCAGATAAGGAAGTGGAGGGATGGGTTGGTAAGTTTGCCGATGACACGAAGGTCAGAGGTGTTGTGGATAGTTTGGAGGGATGTCAGAAGTTGCAGTGAGACATAGATAGGATGCAAGACTGGGCGCAGAATTGTCAGATGGACTTCAACCCGGATAAATGTGTAGTGGTACATTTTGACAGGTCAAACGGGATGAAGGAATATAATATTAAGGGTAAGACTCTTAGCAGTGTGGAAGATCAGAAGGATCTTGGGGTCCGGGTTCATAGGACTCTCAAATCAGCTTTGCAGGTAGAGGATGTGGTTAAGAAGGCGTATGGTGTACTGGCCTTCATCAATCGAGGGATTGAGTTTAGGAGTCGGGAGGTAATGCTGCAGCTGTATAAGACCCTGGTCAGACCCCACTTGGAGTACTGTGCTCAGTTCTGGTCGCCTCATTACAGGAAGGATGTGGAAGCCATTGGAAGGGTGCAGAGGAGATTTACAAGGATGTTACCTGGATGCCTTATGACAATAGGTTGAGAGAGCTCGATCTTTTCTCCTTGGAGAGATGAAGGATGAGGGGTGACCTGATAGAGGTGTATAAGGTGTTGAGAGGTGTTGATCAGGTGGATTCTCAGAGGCTTTTTCCCAGGGCTGAAATGGCTGCCACAAGAGGACACAGGTTTAAGGTGCTGGGGAGCAGGTACAGAGGAGATGTCAGGGGTAAGTTTTTCACTCAGAAGGTGGTGGGCGAGTGAAATCGGCTGCCGTTGGTGGTGGAGGCAAATTCATTAGGGTCTTTTAAGAGACTTCTGGATGAGTACATGGGACTTAATAGGATTGAGGGTTCTAGGTAAGCCTAGTAGGTAGAGATATGATCGGCGCAACTTGTGGGCCGAAGGGCCTGTTTGTGTTGTAGTTTTTCTATGATTCTATGATTCTATGCGAGGGGTTACTGATCAAAAAAAAGCTACCGCTTGCTATCCCTGCCACCCTCACCCCCTTACCCACAACCTCACCTAGAAGTAGAAAGAAGAAAAAATATTTTGTTTTGCATAGAGTGAATTGATCATATGCAGTTTAGAATTCACTCCAAAGAAATAGTGGCACTTTGATATAAATGGAGGTTGGAGTCATACAAGCAAAAGCACATCTTCACTCAACTGGTGGCAATTGGCTATGAAAGGGCGAAGATTATTCTTGCGGTTTCAAGGAATTTGAAAGAAAGGGAGGCTGCCTGTGGTACATTTTGTTCAGCAAGAAGTCTCACAACACCAGGTTAAAGTCCAACAGGTTCATTTGTTAGCAAAAGCCACTAGCTTTTGGTGCGCTGTCCTTTCATCAGGTAAATGGGAGTTGTGTTCACAGACAGGGCATATGAAGACACAAACTCAATTTACAAAATAATCGTTGGAATGCGAGTCTTTACAAGTAATCAAATCTTAAAGGTACAGACAATGTGAGTGGAGAGAGGACCAAGCACAGGTTAGAGAGATGTGTATTGTCTCCAGACAGGACAGTTAGTGCGATTTTGCAAGCCCAGGCAAGTCATGTGGGTTACAGATAGTGTGACATGAACCCAAGATCCTGGTTGTGGCCGTCCTCATGTGTGCAGAACTTGGCTATCAGTCTCTGCTCAGTAACACTGTGTTGTTGTGTGTCGTGAAGGCCACCTTGGAGAACGCTTACCCTAAGATCAGAGGCCAAATGCCCATGACTGCTGAAGTGTTCCCCAACAGGAAGAGAACACTCTTGTCTGGTGATTGTTGAGCGGTCTTCATTCATCCATTGTCGGAGCGTCTGCATGGAAAGCATATACCACGACTTGCCTGGGCTTGCAAAATCTCACTAATTATCCTGTCTGGAAACAATAAACATCTCTTTAATCTGTGCTTAATGCTCTCTCCACTCACATTGTCTGTACCTTTAAGTCTTGATTACCTGTAAAGATTCGCATTCCAACCATTATTTTATAACTCGAGTTTGTGTCTTCATATGCCCTGTTTATGAACTGAACTCCCTCTCACCTGATGAAAGAGAAGTGCTCTGAAAGCTAGTGGCTTTTGCTACCAAATAAACCTATTGGACTTTAACCTGGTGTTGTGAGACTTCTAACGGTGTTTACCCCAGTCCAACACCAGCATCTCCACATCATGACTACAATGTATATTTTGTTCAGCAGAAAAAAAGAGATATTTTACTGGTTTGGTATCTTTTGCATTAGGTCTGTTTTGCTGCATCCTCCCATGAAAGTGGCATACAATAAGATACCACCTAGGGAACGCCGAACTAGTTCCTCAGAAATTTTAGTTGTGGGCGAGGGGTTGGGAGTGTGGAGCTGCCCGAACAGCTGCCTGGTGGTCTGATTCTATGAGAAACATGTCTGCAAGTTGTGGACAGAATGCTAAAGAAGAAGTTTTACAGAAATCTTCCCTCAAAATCTTGAAGAACTCCCAACCTTTGTCTGCCTCAGATGGTCTTGGTAACCAGTGCATCTTACAAAACTCAGCCAATTATCTATACTGTTTTAGGAGTTTAAATTCAGGAAAGCTTCAGTTACCATGGCACTTATCTGACATCTGCAGAACAGGCTAGTGAAATCTCAGTGGACTTCATGAAGGCTTAAGAAACACAAGGAAACCTGGGAATATGTTACTCTAAGAAATATGACTTTTATCTCAATTTCTTGGTTAAAAAAAGTTTACCCTCTTTATATAGTGTTATTGCACATAAAATAGCAAGCAAATGCATCCTCAGTTTATTTTTGGCAAAAGGAGAAAGTATTAACAGGAAAATTACCAGTGGTGTGAAAAACTGAAGAGATCCAGAGGTCTCAGTGCATAATATCTAAAAATAGGATTGCAAGTACAAAAGGCCACTGAAAGAGCAAATGAAATTCTTTTTTTATACACAAGCGTGAAAAATACAAGAGCAAAGAGGAGACGATGAATATTTACTAGGCGTTGCAGTATAAACAGGACTTAATATCCACGCAAGATTGCATTCTAGATTCACTAAAATAAAAGGGATAGAGAGACATATTTATGATGAGACTTGGCAAATCACATTTACTGGAGCAGCGAAGGTTAAGAAAGAATCTAAAAAACCTAAAACAGTTGAAATGATAAATAGTGAAAGATTATTTCCACTGATTGATGAATCTGTAGCAAGTGGGAATAAGCATGGAACAAACACAGGAAGCATTATAGTAAGGTAATTAGATTTTTCATTATTTTATTGGAATATAGAATGCATTTCCACAAGTGACTATTGAAGTTATATCAGTTACAGTATTTAAGAGGCAATTAGATTGGAGGCAATTGAAAATAATATTAATCGGCACAGGAAATAGAATGGAAATATGAATTGCAGTAGTTACTTCCATTGTAGAGTCAACACTACAATAGGCATGGAATCAGATTGTCGCTACCGAGGTAGGTAGCTCCAGTGGAGAAATTTCACGGACAGCTGAGTGTCAAAGCATGCCAGCTAAAAGGCCTAACTTTGTGCTATTCTGGCACTCATTCCTCAGAACCCATAATCCTGACATCCATTGCTCATCCCAAACCAATGGTCCCCATCCCTCTGTGCCATCTTATAGCCCCACCCACCCACCCCAATGGTCCCTTATGGCCTCCTATGATAACTTAATATCAACCCATGCCAAACTAACCCCCACCCCAACCCGTCCAACATCCTTGGCCCTTATACCTTTGATGCCAACTTGCCCAATATTCAACTTGCCCAATATTCAACTTGCTCAGGCCTAAGGAACCGTGTGAATAAAATTCAGATCTAAATACCTATGGCAACTTTGACCAAAATGAAAAGAAGCGCTCCGATTCATGAAAGCCCATTCAAAATATTTAAATATCCTGAAGAGTTTAATAATTTATAGAAATAATAGGAGATGGTTTTAAAAAGGGTCAGAGCCTCAGGACGTTACTGGAAATCTAATGCTGCATGTTGATGTTTTGTCTCTTTTACTCCACAGTTGGGTCGGTCCACCTTGTTGCCTAACGAGGGGCATGCACACGGTGGGTCGTGCATGGGCTGCTCTTGGATGTTTCGAGAGTGGCCTAGTACTTTGCGTCGTCGTGTGTGCTTAAAACTGGACCAGCAGATGGGCACCACAGCAGCTCAGTGACTATCACTGCTAGCTGTGCAGATACATGGATTTGGGCCTGTGTCTGTGGGAGTTTGTGCATTCTCCCTGTGGTTGCGTGGGTTTTCTCCGGGCGCTCCGGTTTCCTCCCACACCCCAAAGATGTGCTCTTAGGCTGATTGGTGTAACAAATTGCCCCTGAACTATTCTCCCCTGAATCTTCTTTCCAATGGGGTTACCATACGCATACACACGCATCTAGGTAGGTGTAGGAAAATGCTTTGTTAAAATGGCGGCGCGGGCTCGTTGGGCCGAAGGGCCTGTTTCCCGTGCTGGGTTGTTCTTTGTTCTTTGTATAAACATATTTCTATTCAAAACCCCATATCAACTGTTCTTTTAATAACTTCTTTGAGCTGTAAATCAAACTAAAGAACTTAAGGCCCCACGGTTGGGATGCTTATAGCCTGTGGAAAGCAGCCAAGTGTTCTTCATCATAGAATCCCTACAGTGCAGAAGGAGGCCATTCGGCTCATCGAATCTACACCAAATCTGAAAGAACACTTTACCCAGGCCCAGCAACCTATTCTAACCCCATAATCCTGGTGCACTTACCATGGCTAATCCACCTAACCTGCACATCTTTGGGCAGTAAGGAGCAATTTAGCATGGCCAATCCACCTAACCTGCACATCTTTGGAATGTGGGAGGAAACCGAAGCACCCGGAAGAAACCCACGCAAACATGGGGAGAACGTGCAAACTCCACACAGTGATCCAAGGCCAGAATTGAACCTGGGATCCCCGGTGCTGTGAGGCAGCAGTGCTAACCACTGTGCCATACCATTCTTAACGGTAGCCCATTGGAAACTGTCAACAGACAGCTATTTTAACCAGTAGAACATAAATTTTCCAACTCTCACTCACACAGACAACCTGTTTTTTGTTTATTTTTAAAGGAACAGGAATTAAAATAACTCCATATCAAGACAATTCTACATACCTTATTAGGCATTTATGAGACTTGATTAATACTGTCTTAGCCAGCCTCCCATTCCCTTATCACTATAAATCTTGTTTGTCCGAGATTGAGCTGCATATGTCACTATTCCCTTGCCAGCACTGTCCTCAAGGACCTATTTTGTCTCCCAGTTCTCCATGGCTTTAGAATCTTCATCCTTGTTTTTGAATCTGTTTCCTTCACACAATCACTTCTTCAAAACATTCATGGTGATGTGCTGATGACAGTTGCCTTGTATTGAATCTTGCGCATTGGATTAAAGTAAATTAAATTTTAGCAGACATGTTTGTCAAATGCCAAATTGTTCTTTTCTATCTTCACAAATATGCAAAGCATCAGAAGAGCTTTTAACTGGTCTTTATGATTTTCAACAGACTAATTTTTTCACGATTAAACCTATGAAAAATATTATCCTTTGTATCTGCACGGTGATCCTGCCTGAGTATCAGAATGAAGATTGCATGCTGATTGGTGATGATGCTGGGTTTCTAAATCAAATACTTGTGGGAACTGAAGACCTCAAGTTCCAGAAATCCAGAATGGAAAGCAACGCCTCGCAATCCCAGGCTTTGGATCCACGCCTTCTCCGACAGTAAGTTATCACATGTATTTAGATCGTTTTCATTTGTCTTTGAAAAGTAAACTAGCTTCAAAAACTCTGAAAGAGCCAAATCATTATTATTATATAGCTTATATAAATTCATATTGCAAGCTAAATGTTAAATCAAGCAAGTTTGGCAAGAGGAGGCAAAAATGGATTGCCCTTCATGAGATTGCTAAATAATTACAAATGAGAAGGCTCATTCAACCCATATTAGTTCATCCATCCTGAAGCAGTTTCTGCTTTTCCCCCCTCTTCTCCACTCTCCTCATATCCAATGGAAAATCTAGACGATACATAAATGCATCCGGGATTTTCACCACCACCACACTGCTGGGAAGTAACATTGGGATAATGTTATTGGACTAGTAATCCAGAGGTCTTAGACTAACATAATTACCATTTCAGTAATTCTGCATCTGTGTCAAACAGGCCCCTGTCTTTGCCAAATTCTAGGACCAAACCAGATATCTTAAAATGTTGAGTGAAAGAAGATAAGCAGCAATACATTGTTCTGGGCTTTGACTGAAGTTTTATTACTTTGCCTGACCTGGCAAAGTCATTAAAGTCTGCAGTACATGTGGCGAACCATGAAAATGTTACATACCCTCAGCAGAACCACCCAAATGTGTTGGTACTGTTCATTTTCACTCCTGTGGCTCCTGCAATATCAGAATCATTCATCGGTACTACTGCAAATCAATGCCCCACCACTAAGGTGCTTCAGAGAGACAATGGAGTGATCTGATAGAAGTCTTTAAGAATATGAAAGGATTTGATGAGATAGACATGAAGAAGATGCTCAAACGTGCAAGGAAGACAATAAATAGGGGCCATTAATTTAAGATGGTCACTAATAAATAAATCCAATACTTAATTCTGGAGAAACTACCCATAGAGTTGTTAAAATGTGGAGTAGTTGAGGCGAATGGAATGGATGTATTTAAGGGGAAGCTTGGTAAACATACGACGGCAAGGGGTAGAAAGAATATATTTGTAGCATTGCAGAGATGAAAATGGGTGAGAGGTAGCTTGTGTGGAACTTTAAAACTGGCATGGAACTGGTGGGCCAAACATTCTATTGCTGTTTGTGGATTGTTTGCAATACTATGTAATCAGACAAGGAGAGACGTGGAGGGTTGACCAAAGGCTTGGTCAAAAAAGATGAGTTTTAAAGAGGGCCTTAAAATAGGAGAAGGACATGGAGAGATGGAGAAGTTGACAGAGGGAAGGCTAGGTTTATGGTTGAAGACATCTCTACCAATGGTGGGAGGACAAAAGCCTTGGCGAGGGGGGAGGAGAATGAGGGTGGGAAGAGGTTTACAGATAAAGAGCTGTAATTAGTGGAATGGGGCTATTAGTATGGCTGGAGGAAGCTACAAAGATAAGGAGAACATGTCAGTCAAGAACATGAAGGTATGAAAATTTTAAATTTGAGGCATTGGCCAATGGGGAGGGAATGCAGTTCAACATAAGGGGTAACGCATGAGAGTGATGGGTGAATTTATTTGATCACCATTTCTGTCTGTCTCCGAAAATGTCTGGCTTTCTGTCTGTGACACATTTTTTCTGAACTGCTAGTTTAAAATTTATTTATTTATTAGTCACAAGTAAGGCTTACGTTAACACTGCAATGAAGTTACTGTGAAGTTCCCCTAGTTGCCACACTCCGGTGCTTTCTCGGGTCAATGCACCTAAGGGTGCTTATCTAGGAAGGAAATTAATGTTGATGCCTTCCTCTTTAAATCACATGTCCATTTACTAAGAGAGAGCTTGAAAATTGAATCAATGGCATTTTGAGCGTCAAAGGGATGGTGCCCACCTGATTTCACTCTTCCAGTTGCTAGCTTTTCAGGTAAGAACCAGGGAAGCCGCAGTTCAAAATCAACCCCAGAACATAAACAGCAGATGTTTTGAAAAAAACATATTGATGCTTTTTTTTTCAAACCAGAGTGTACCAACTTAGAATGATCAGCAAAAGAACCAGAGGTGAGACGAGGGAAACCATTTTTTTTAACGCAGCAAGTGTCACTGCCTAAGTGTTTGGTTGAGGCAGATTCAAACACAACTTTCAAAAGGGAATTGGATAATTACCCAAAGACAGGATTTTTTTTATGACTATGAATAAAGGCAGTTGAATGGGATTAGCAATGTCCCTCTTGCAGAGAACTGACATGGACATGAAGCTGAATGGTCTACTTCTGTACTGCTACCATTCCATGATTCTATGAACTTACTTTCAATGGTTTTAGAGACGTGGAAAACCCAGAAACTATGACGCATGCAAAAATGACTTCCATTTATATAACGTGACTTCAGCACATCCCAAAGCACTTTAAGATAGCCAATGAAGCATTACTGGTGTGTTGTAATGTCAGAAATGTGATAGTCAGTCTCCACATAATGACCTGAATTCTCCAATGTCAAATACTCTGCCACCGCTGCCACTTGGAATGGAGAATTCGATGCTCAGCTAAATCTCCATTCACTGCAATGGGACTCGCAATTCTCTGAGATCAGAGAATCCCAGCTGCGGACGAGGTCGGAGAATCCCAGCTGCGGACGAGGTCGGAGATTCCCAGCTGCGGACGAGGTCGGAGATTTCCAGCTGCGGACGAGGTCGGAGAATGCCAGCTGCGGACGAGGTCGGAGAATGCCAGCTGCGGACGAGGTCGGAGAATGCCAGCTGCGGATGAGGTCGGAGAATGCCAGCTGCGGACGAGGTCGGAGAATGCCAGCTGCGGACGAGGTCGGAGACTCCCATAATTTCGCAAACGGCAATGTGATAATAACCAGATAATCTATTTTAGTCCTATTGGTCAAGGGATAAGTATTGGCTCGGACACCAGGGAATATTAACTACCTGACCTTCTTCAAAACTGTGTCATGTGACCTTTTCTATCCACCTGAGAGGGTAGGTGAAAACTTGGTTGATTTTTTTTTACCCAAAGAATGCCACCTCTGACTCAATTGCACTGGAATGTCTGTCTAGATTTAGCACTCAAGTTCACTGGAGTGGATTTGAATCCACAATCTTCTGTATAAGACCTGTGCTCAAAGTAACTGCCTAATTAATGAGATAAAGAACAGATTCATCATCAAAAAATTTGAAGAACAACCACTCTGCTAAAATACAGAGTATATTAATGGGGCACGGTGACACAGTGGTTAGCACTGCTGCCTCACAGCGACAGGGTCCTGGGTTCGATTCCCTGGCTTATCTGTGTGGAGTCTGCACGTTCTCCTTGTGCCTGGGTTTCCCCTGGGTGCTCCAGTTTCCTCCCACACTCGATGTATGGGTTAGGTTGATTGGCATTAGTAAATGACCCTAGTTTTGGGGGGACTAGCAGGGTCAATATCTGGGGTTCCAGGGATAGGGTGGAATTGTTGTTGGCGCAGGCTCGATGGGCCAAATGGCTTCCTTCTTATGTACTGTAGGAAATCTATGATATCTTTTGTTATAATGTTTCTTTTTCAGCACTATTGTGCGTCGGAAACTGCACGATGGCTGGGTGTTGAAAGTGAAGTACATTCCCCATTTGAACTGCTTTGCATGCTGCTCCCCAGACAGTGTACACTCTTTGGTCCTGGATGATATACGCAAGCTTGGAGACTGTCAGTGAGTTACACACAACTGTAAATTTGCTTGGTAGAAATATGTGGCCGCACTGCATTGTCAACTCTTTCAGAATTACGACGAGAAAGACACGCTTTTCTCAACAGAACTATACCTGTCTCATCAGAGAGCTCCGAAAACCTGGGGTACTTCCTTAATCCATTCATTTTGGGAGATGGGGCCTACGTGCAGTGCCCTTTGTAGGCAGCTTGTCTTTCCTTTCGCCAACATGTTCAACTCAACATGAAGAAGTTGGTCAGCACAGTCAGACCTCAGGGCTGGAAGTACAGCACTGGAGGACTGCTCTCTTGGCTGTAGACAAAGGCCAGAATTTCCCGACCGTTCACGCCCCTTTGCCGCAGGGACGGAGAACTTGGTGCTCAGTCAAATCTCCATTCTCTGCAGCGGGACCAAAAACTGAAAGAAAAGTCATCCCAGGCTTGAAATGTCTGCTGAAATTTTAGCACTTCGCCTGCCCGAGGCTTCTAAGATCCTGCCAAGGCCAACGGAGAATGCCGCTCTGTGAGCCTTGCTTTCCCTGACGCGTGGGCAGGTGAGGCATTAAAATTCCGGCCATTAGCTCTGTTCTCTCTCCACAGAGGCTGTCAGACCTGTTGAGAATTTCCAGTTGTTTTTGCTGGTTTGGGTACAACATCTGAAGGTTATCTTTCTGTGCTGCCCGAAAGGTGCGCAGTCAATATTCCTGGAATGCAAACTAGGAAGTTCTACTTACAAAACAGGTGCCACTGCTCAGAATGCAGGCATGAACTCCCATTGTCAAAATAATTTTGAACAGCTCTGACCTGGTTTAAAATCAATTCTTATAGCTTTTGACCTTTTGTGGTTCTGTTAGCTTGATTGTGATAATGTAATATTAAACTAAATTGTAGCATTTAGATCTTAAGAAGTGTGATCTTGGGCAGGAATAAAGCTCAGTTGGATGCAAGTTCATGTTGGACAATGTTCTCGCCATTATGTTTCACTTTAATTTTTACTAAAGTATCACTGAACAGTTTCTGACTTCAGATGAAGCTTTTAAAAAAAAACACCCAAAACTAAAGGAATAATTTTCAGATTTCAGGTATTTAACTTGGCAGAGTTTTTGTCTAACACTTTGGCATTGCCCTCTCTAAAACATCTTGAAGCATTTGAAAAATTTGTGTACACGTTTAGATGTCCTGAGGTCATGAAAGATGAATTTAAATATTTTTGCATTATTTCATAACTGTCCTGTAACAGCTTGAACTCTTCTCCGAAACAAAGATAAAGTTCTCAGAGCTGAGATGTGTAGCAATGTTCCAGTAATGCATAGGACTTTTAAAAGGCTTTCTGTAAAGTGTCTTAAAATATAGTACTGTTGTGTTTGCAGAGTTCTGCCCCTTTATAAAAAATAAGTAATTTGGTAATGATGTTTATAAGCCAATCGTCAATCTATATTAATTTATGGTTTGAAAAAAAAATTCGTGATTTTATACTGTGTTTTTCAAAAAGGGGAGATTTTGTCAACAGTGTGTGTCACTGGAAGATTGTCTCACTTCTGATCTCTTGCTTTTACCCATGAGATTATGATTAAAATTTAAAGCACTGGCAGCGTACACAGGGGACATGTGCAATCCCACAATCAGTGGTTAAACCCACCCTCAACTGATGCTACTGTTATGGATAGGCTATTAAAGAGCCACTTGGTCAAACAGGAAGCATGGCTAAAACCTGCCTGCCCAACCCCATTGCTATTAACATAAAGAATAATGACACAAATATGTTTGTTCTTCAGAATTATATTTTCCTGATAAATATTTCACTTTATTTTGCTCACACTTTATTCGTATGTGCGTCATCATTCTAATGGTGGTTCATCATCCTCATGGTTGGCACACGTTGATGGTTACAAGCACATTTCCTTTACTGTGGAAGAAGCAATGTTGTGTTCCTCTTTTATTCACTCTTTGTTGAATGTTTCTTTTAGCGCCCGGTGTGTTCACCATTCTGTGGGACATGGCCGCACCTGCAAGCTCAGCAGGTCCTTCCATGCACTGTGAGGGGCATTATCCGAGATTACTTTCAACAGCGGTAAATGAAATGATGTCGGTGAACTCAAAGTCCCATAGGGGCACTGCCAGCCAGCACCCTGAGATGGACACACATTTGGACAGTACTGACAACCCCCTTTAGGCCCATCATTGACTAATTGTTCTTATCACTCCACCCTCTACCTTGCCGTTCCCATTTTACACCTCCATGCCCCCAACCCTCCCCACCACTACTGATTGACCCTTGTCAGTCCTGAGCCTCCATTAGCCTGCTCCATTCACTTATGCCATAGAGTTAAACAGGAAAACCATTGATTTCAAATGCAACTGCGCAAAGGCATCTGGTGCACATCACCTTTAAACAAATGTGAACCGGGTGCCTCAAGATTCTCGGGTGTTGCTGACTTTATCTTAAAGGTAGGAAACAATGTTTAAAAATATTTCACATTGATGCATATTCATGGCATGCAGATGTATTGCAAGAATGAGCTCGACCTGCTACAAACACACCCCTGACTTTATCCCTGTATCTCAATGCATCATGTGGGTATGCCGGCGTTGGACTGGTGTAAACACAGTAAGTGAGGTTTTGCAAACCCAGGCAGAGGTTGCTGTGGCAGGGTTGTGTGGTATTGTGGTCACTGTTCTCCTGAAGGCTGGGTAGTTTGCTGCGAACAATGGTCTGTTTGAGGTTGTGTGGTTGTCTGAAAGCAAGAAGTGGGGGTGTGGGGATAGCCCTGGCGAGATGTTCGTCTTCATCAATGATATGTTGAAGACTCCGGAGAAGATGTCGTAGCTTCTCTGCTCCGGGGAAGTACTGGACGACGAAGGGCACTCTGTCCACTCTGCAAGACATGCCGGATCATCGACATGGATACCATCATCACACGTGAGAATACCGTCCACCAGGTACATGGTAAATACTCTTGCAACTTGGCCAACATTGTCTACCTGATACGTTGCAAGAAAGGATGTCCCGAAGCATGGTACATTGGGGAGACCATGCAGACGCTACGACAACGGATGAATGAACATCGCTCGACAGTCACCAGGCAAGACTGTTCCCTTCCTGTTGGCGAACACTTCAGTGGTCACGGGCATTCAGCCTCTGACCTTCGGGTAAGCATTCTTCAAGGCGGCGTTCACGACACACGACAGCGCAGAGTCGCTGAACAGAGACTGATAGCCAAGTTCCACACACATGAGGACGGTCTCAACAGGGATCTTGGGTTCATGTCGCACTATCTGTAACCCCCGTGACTTGCCTGGGTTTGCAAAACCTCACTTACTGTACTGTCTGGAGACAATACACATCTCTTTAAACTGTGATCAGTGCTCCTTCCACTCACATTGTCAGCCACTTCAGGTCTTGAACAGCAGGTTAGGTGTAAGGATTCGCATTTTAATCAGTAATCTCTAAACAGTCTGTGCTTTATATGCTCTGTCTGAGGCCAGAACTCTCCATTCACCTGACGAAGGGGCTAACCCGAAAGCTTGCGAGTATATTATCAAATAAATAGGTTGGACTAAAACCTGGTGTTGTCAGACTTTTTACTCTCAATGCATCATCAGGAATTCAAGATTTTGCAACTGCTTAATTAAGTCGTCCCCACATTTCCTGCTCTTGTATAATTCACAAAATCTCCCACTAATGGCGGAATTTTCCCTGGTGGGTTTGGTGACGGGCAGATAGGGAGAATCTGGTGGGAGCCAAAAGTTTAGAAAGCCACCAGCGTCAAATTACATTGTAACTCTCCCAGTGGCGGGTTAAAGGCTGATCCATCTTCCCACTAGCAGATGGCACGAATTCCATTTGCATTCATTTGCATCTCATGAATGCTCATTAAAACAGCTGACTGCCATTGTCCCATCAGGCCTTTCAATCTTGCATCACACTAGTGGGAAATCACATTGGTGTCAAACCTGACTGCTCAAAACTGATGTGCATGAGGTGGCTCTCAGTTTGCCAGAGACTTAAAGGTGAGGGCAACAGATTTTATCATGATGTGCTGCCCTCCGACTCCATGTTGAGCTGGTCTTCATGGTCAGTACAGTGCTGCAGGATCTCTGGACTCTCCTGTGTCACTGTCTGGGTTAGGTACTGGGGTTGGGGAATACAGGGGTCTCCTTCCCTGCCAGCGTGTTTCTGGACAGGGCTGTGCTGTGCGACTCATGCTACCACCACAACAGTGGTCCAAAGTTCAACCATCAGAAGATCTGTAAACCTCTGTTAGATTTTAAGAGCCAATTCCATTTTGCGTTCTATGATGGCATTTTGTATCTGAATATTATTTCAGATTGCTATGACATGATAGGACAGTTTCATTTGCTCCATTGAACTTCAGAACAGATATAGAGACATAGCATGGGTGAAATGTTCCGATATCTTTTCAGAGTGTCAGTTTCAGTATGAAACCAATCATAGTTCTCCAATTTTCTGCCCAGGTTCAATGGCACTCTGTGCATAGAGAATGTGGGGGGTGTGTGGTTTCCCCTTCCACACACAAGGGGAATCCCATCATTGGGACTTCCCGCAGACCCCATCCTGGCATTGCCATGTTGGCACTGCCATGTTGGGGTGCTGGTGTCCCTCTCCCCCCATGAGTTATACCTAACTTTGTGCCCCTGACGTTATGACATTATGTCATGTCAGTAAGATATGAAAATTCAGTGAAGGAGGAACATATTGCAGGGAAGTCCCTTCAATTATATTTAGCTTTAATAAAATTTATTGAAATGAGGCTGCCACCCTTTCTGGTGAGGGGCATGGAAAATCAAGAAACCTGCGTGGCCATTCATGCTGACAACGAACACAGACACAAAACCTGCCCATGTATTCACCAGGTAAGGTCAATGCCATTTGAATAAGAACAACTTGCATTTTCATCACACCTTTAACATGGTAAAAAAGGAGGGATTTTCAAACAAAATCTGTCACCGAGGCACATGAGGAAATAGTAGATCAGGTGACCAAAGCAGCAATGCTTGGATAAAGAGTCTTTAGGTCTTAAGGAGCACGTTCAAGAAGAAGGGAATGACAGGAAGGTAGAGAGATTAGGGAAAGGAATTCTAAAACTTGGGCAACTGAAGACACAGTTGGTAATAATGGAGTGACGAATACCTGAGAATCCCAAGAGATCTGAAGTGGAGGAATACAAAGGTCTCAAACGGTTGCAGTGTTAGAGAAGTTGGAAAACAAGGATGAAAATTTTAAATCCAGACTTTGATCCAGATTCAAATCTGGGTGGAGTTTATGAGGAATCTTGTCAACAGAGCTTTCAATAGCTGACTAAAGTAGGGATTAACCAAGATCTGGAAGCAGGATTGCATCTCATCTTCTGAGATTGAAGATAAAGGACTTAAAAATTGATTCAGGGGAAAAGAGAAGCTATGGGATATGAGTAAAGGAACTGACCAAAGTCTTGCCCATCATTTGGAAAGTCCAACATCAAGTCTTTCCAGAAAGACACACAAAATTAAGTGCCTGGTGGCTCTGAACTGGGCAGACGCAGTTCTTCCAAAGATCAAGGAATGCAGGGATAGATGTTCAATTCATCGAGAGCTGCTGGCCAATCAAAGGTTCTTCATTTTTTGGTAGTGCTACAAGGATGACAGTGGCTGTTGCCTGTACTACATCCCCCTCAGGCCCATGACTGCCGATGGACCTCGGCACAAGCAAATGATGGTTGGGGTGGTCGTTTGTGCGGGAGCTGGGATAGGAGAGTCAGCAGCAAAGGCAGTGGGTGGCCCTCAGTTTCCTTCCCAATGCTAGGACCTCAATCAGGCATTAAGTTCCTTTGAATGTAGGATCCTCACGTCAATGCCCAAAACCCTCAAGCAACCTTTTGTAGGCTTTACTTTTTGAGCTTCCCACGTGGCGAGTTACCCATCCAGTGAGAGGGGGATGTGGCCCTTAAGGGGGAATCAATTTAGAGATCTCAGTTAGTTTCAGGCAGGAGGGCCAATTCCAGATCTTCTCACTTTGATCTTAATTGGAGCAGAAGCAGGAAGATGGCAGGATCCTTGCCTGCAACCTTCCTGCCTGATTAAGCCCCTCTTCCCACTCCTTCCTGCCACCAAACAATGAACACCACCATATGTGATCTTTATTGTTAGATAAATACCCTCAACTACAAACAAAATTTCACAACATTGGTCACGGCATTATAAGTTGCATGGTAGTTTCTATTCTATTGACATGTTCTTTATCTCTGACTACAGGCCAATTAGAACACTTTCAATCCCAAGAGGTGTTAATGCATTTGATTATTGTGTGAAAACGAATACCATTGTTACTGGAGGTAAGTGCCAAATCAGAATTTTGTAGGACACTAATCGGTAGAGGTGTTGCCATGGAGAATGCATTAGTTAACTGAAGGCTGACAGTTAACTGCCAAGCTTTGTTTTAATTCAAATCCGGCAGGTTAGCTCTGATTGATTAAAGCATTGTCCTCTTTCTACTTTGCCTGAGGGCAAGTTGAGTAGAGTGCACAGAAACCTGTGCTGGAGTCAAATACATCTACATTTCTGTGTTCAGTTCTGACGGTTCTGATATTCAGAACGGTATGATTCTGATGTTCTTCTGCATACAAAAAGCTCATTAAAGAGATTCGTTCAGAGAAAAAAGAGGAAGAGACTTTCAAATAAGGATAAGAATTTTTAAAAAGTGGTGACATTGCTGGATCAGGAACCAATGAAGCTCAATGGGCCTGGGGCGGTGGGTGAACAGAACTTGTTTGGACACAGGGAACAGAGTTTCAGATGAGTGTAGTTTTATCAAGGTGGAAAATTTGATTTGATTTATTACTGTCACATTTATTGGGATACGCTGATTTGTATTGTTTCTTGCACGCTATACAGACAAAGCATACCAGTCATAGTATATATCAGAGAGAAGGAGAGGTGCAGGATATAGTGTTACAGTCATAGATAGAGTGTAGATAAAGATGATATATATGATAGATCCATTCAAAAATCCGATGGAAGCTGTTTTTGAGTCAGTTTGTTCATTGTCTCAGACTTTTATAACTTTTTCCTGATGGAAAATGGTGGAAGAGAGTATGTCCGGGATGCACGGGATCCTTGATTATGCTGGCTGCTTTTCCAAGGCTGTGGGAAGTGTAGACAACACCAATGGATGGGAGGCTGGTTTGGCGTGATGGACTGGGCTACATTCACAACCCTCTGTAGTTGCATGTTTACACATTGGAGAAACTTTGCAATATAAGCATTTCACATTGGAATTTTTCTCTATCTATATTCAAGTAGAACTTAAACTCAAGCATGTATGGGTTCAAAATTTGAACATCTCATATTTCATGTCTAGGTGAAGATAAAATTCTCCGCCTTTGGAATCCTAATATGTTCACCAAACCAAAGGCATTATTGCAAGGCCACAGCTGCATCATTAATGAAGTAGTGATCAATGAAGCAGATCAACAAATCATTAGCCTGTCCACTGAAGGGGTGAGTGACCATTTGCTTTTATGGTTAGATGTTGCTAACTCCAGTGGCTCATCCATTTAAGGACTCTGGAGGTTCTCCAACATCAGACATGGGCGTATCTAAAGTAAGCACAGAGATATGCGACTGCCTCCATTGTACATGAGGGCATGGTGGAGAAAGTCTCCCACATTTACAGGCATTGCCATAGATGCGATTGAGTTTTGGAACCATTGCCTTCCATTCTGAATGGAGCCTCCAGCTACAGCCACTCTGAGGCTGTAATTGTTCAACATGGCTCACGGGGGTTACTCTTTGTGGCATAATCCCCTGGAGGTGGCATAGTGGCACAGTGGTTAGCACGACTGCCTCATAGCACCAGGGACCCAGTTTCGATTCTGGCATTATGTGACTGCCTGTGTGGAGTGTGCATAGATTTCCTCTGGGTGCTCCTTCCTCCTCCCACTATCCAAAAATGTGCAGATTAGTTGGATTGGCCATGCTAATTTGCCCCTTAGTATGGGTTAGGGGGACTAGCGGAATAAATATATGGGTTTATGGGGATAGTGGGATGCTCTGTTGGAAGGTTGGTGCAGACTTGATGGGTTGACTGGCCTCCTTCTGCACTGTAGGGATTCTATGACTTTATTCTATGATTCTAAGTGGAATGTGTTGTGAAGCTGAACCAACAAGATTTCCATTCTGTTTTGGGTTCCCCGTTACCTCCAATGGCTCAGAAGCATTACTCATTTAACTCATTAGGTTTTTTTTTCCCCTCACCTTTCAGCTCAAAATATTTTTGGTGGAGATGCAGATGATAACAGTGCAGTAAGAATAATCAGGCTTCTGATACCTTAGTGAATGTTTGGTTCAGTGAGAATTAGGGAATGAGAAAGATCAAAAAATGAAGAAGGAAGTGGGATGAAGTAAAGTCAGATCAAAGTACAGAAAGAGAACAAAAAAATTGAATTGAGTCATAAGGAGAGGCTGGAAAGACTGGCACATTTTCCCCTGGAGCATAGGAAGCTTAGGGGTGATCTTATAGAAGTCTGTAAAATAACGAGGGGCATAGATCAGCTAGATGTGAGGTGATGCATTTTGGTCGCTCGAACCAGCGCAGGATTTATTCAGTTAATGGGAGGGCATTGGAGAGAGTTATAGAACAAATAGATCTAAGAGTACAGGTTCGTAATTCCTTGAGTTATAAGGCGAAGCTGGATAGATTGGGACTCTTTCCTCTGGAGCGTAGAAGGCTTAGGGGTGACCTTGTAGGAGTCTACAAAATAATGACGGGCAAAGATAGCCAATATCTTTTCCTAAAGGTAGGGGAGTCTAAAGCTAGAGGGCATAGATTTAAGATGAGAGGGGAGAGATACAAAAGGGTCCAGAGGATCAACATTTTCATACAGAGGGTGGTGAGTGTCTGAAACAAGCTGCCAGAGGTAGTGGCAGAGGCGGGTACAATTTTATCTTTAAAAAGCATTTATACAGTTACATGGGTATAGAGGGATTTGGGCCGAACATGGCCAATTGGAACTGGTTTAGTGGTTAAAAAAGGGCTGACAAGTTGAGCCGAAAGGCCTGTTTCCATGCTCTAAATCTTTATGACTCGATGAAAAAAACAGAAAGGAAAGGGACAAAAATAATTTCTAAAATAAAATTCTGTAACATCAGTTTGCTAAATGTATGAATGAGTGACCATTGTTTAAATTGTTCCTTTATTGCCTGGAGAGGCTGTTCGTTATTGCAAGAACTAACGTCTCTTAAAAAAACTTAAATGGTAGTTGAGCTGTTAACTATGAACTGTAATTTTCTCTGGTGACTTTAGTGAGTGCTTGATGCACAAAAGCAGCAACCTTATGAAACTGAGGTTGCAGGGAAGCTGCTGTTGTTACAAGGCTCAGGGTAAAATGACGATCACCCAACACAATGCAGAGATTCACAGGAAATCGCTTTCTCATCACAAGTCGCTGGATGATTTTGATGAGCACCATGACACCTATTATTTTGGCTACAGATTTGCACTAATAATGACTTGGGGACCGATAGCTTTGGATGTCCAGACATGTAGAATATCTTCCATACAGTGCTGTACGGCAATGTTTCTCAAACTAGATCCACAGATCCCTGGGTTGCGGGGGTGGGGGTGTGGTGGTGTCCGAGGATGGTTGCAAAATAGTTATGCAGTGTGCAGGTGGCTGAAGGTGAGCTTAGCGTGAGCCAAGAAGTGTAGCCATCACATGGCAAGCGTACAGTGTCTTCCATGGGAGGGGTACAGGCATGGAATAAAACTGAGATTTGCAGCAAGATTGCCAGGTAGATTAGCAGGTACCAAGGTGAATGGTGAGTGCCAAGTAAGTCTAGGATAGTTGCAGGAATCACTTCAGTGGTTTTTCTTATTCCTCCCTGTCCTGAACTTAACTGATGACCTTTGTAGCTGGTGAAAGCCAACATTTTTGCTTTATTTATTTACACATCATACCTGTGCTGTAATTTTTTTTTGATGGGCAAGCTATTGACCTCAAAACCATACAACCTTAATATTCAAGGACATTACGCTTAGCATGATATTATTTTAGTTTCAAATTATTTGCTGGTAGCAATATCACACGTCATTCATCTTAGTGGTTCATAATGACTTGCGTTGCTCTAATTAGAACTTCACAAGTTAGAATTAGTTTTTCTACGTTTGGAGATGCTTTGTACTGACTGCTTATTCTTCCCTTTAAATTGGGTAAGAATGCATGGTAAGAAGAAACCAGAAATGTAACTGATGAAGGCTTCCTTTTCTCCTCCTGAAAGATGTTCAGGGTCTGGGATATTCAAACACTTGCCGTGCTACAGGTCTTCTCACTGGGTGACCGTAAAGGAGATCTGCACTTCAACACAATGATCTTTGATAGTAAAGCTAAGAGATTAATTATAGGTAAGCGTCCAAGCTATCAAAAATTAATCACAGATGATCAATTTGACATTTGAGTTCTTCAAATTATTTTAGTCTGGGTGCAGTTTAGAAATCATGGCTACAAGATCTCTCAATATATCATGTACTTACCTCAAAGCTAAAAACTGGCCTTTCCATAGAAGGGAAATTGCTTGGAACAACAACGCTTTATTTGAGATCATAGAATCCCTACAATGAAGAAGGAAGCTATTCAGCCCATTGAGTTGGCACTGACCACAATCCAACCCAGGCTTTATTCCTGTAACCCCTCATATTTACCCTGCTTAACCCCCTGACACTAAGGGGCAATTTAGCATGGCCAATCAACCCAACCCATACATCTTTGGACTGTGGGAGGAAACCAGAGCACCTGGAGGAAACCCACACAGCTATGGAGAGAACATACAAACTCCACACAGATAGTAATCCGAGGCTGGAATTGAACCTGGGTCTCTGGTGCCGCCCCAAACTGGAATCAAGTTTCAAACTTAACACTGGCCCAGCTGGTGAAAACACATATTGAAAATTTAAATGAATATCATTTCCCAACCATTCAAATGAATGATTAAAAAAACAGTTTTGGTGCTTCAATTCCCGATGTAAACTTGCAGATTTTGAGCCGTTCTGAAGGAATGCAAATGATCTCCCCAGAAGAGAGATCCAATTGTCCAGAAGGGAACTCTGCATTTGCTGAACACAATTTAGCATCAGGTGTTCACCAGAAAGTCAGTTGGCAAAGGATAGAACTTGAGCCTATCTTTACACAATTTTATATTCATTTTGAGAGTTACGTTTTACAAGCATACACCTTCTAACCCGACAAACACAGTTTCAATCCGCGTCTAATCATACGGACTCAAATGAATCATAAATTACTGCCCGCTGCCCGCATGAAATAAACCTCAATTAATTAACAATTAATAGTAAGAATTATCCAGTGATTAAGTCTTTTCCTAGACTGTCCTAAATTCATATACCTCCATGAATACCCTACAAATAAACATTCAAATATTACAACTCCATCTCCCACCAGTACAAAGCTCTCCACTTATTCATTCAATAGAGATCCGCACAGTCCCTATCGACCACCACCCTCCTCTGTCTGGCTGACCTATTCTCTCATTGATTCGTTACTCCTTTAACTTGTCTCACTTCCTCCAAGTAAAAGATGTTGCTATGGGCACTCACACGGGCCCTGGTTTTGCCTGTCTTTTGATGGTGTATGCAGAACATTCATTTTCTACTCCTACTCAGGCCTGCAACTCTTTCTCCCAGTGCATTGACAAATGAGGAACTGGCGTAGAGAAGCCTCTGGAGGCATACTGTTAAGTACAGGCCCTGTGGGAGATGGTCATGCTTCAGCAGTACCCCAGCACCGACCCCTGGCCCAGCCCCCAGCACTGCCCTCTATCTATTGGGGGGTGGTTGTGGCTCCCTTGTGATTGGGAGGGTGAAAGGGGGGAATTCTTTTCTGGACACTGTGCATTTCTTTTTATTTTATTTTACACTGCAATGAAGTTACTGTGAAAATCCCCTAGTTGCCATACTCTGGCATTTATTTGGGTAACTGAGGGAGAATTTAGCATGGCCAATGCATCTAACCAACACGTCTTTCAGACTATGGGAGGAAAGTGGAGCATCTGGAGGGAGCCTACGCAGATACTGGGAAAATGTCTAGACTCCACACAGACACAAGATGGGAATTGAACCCCAGTCCCTGGTGCTGTGCCACTGTGCTGCTTTGCTGTTGGAGGGGGATAGGGTGTTCTCATGTCTAACAGGGGGTGGGGGGGGGGTCGCTTTCCTTCTTTTATTTTGTTTAGATCCCTAGGGATGGAGGGAATTTCTTTTTCACACGAATCAGGGCGCCCTTTAAAGATGGTGCCCTGATTTCTATGGACTAGGCCTTGCCTGCCCCACCAGAGAGTAAACCATATCACCAGATTTTCTGTGGACTAAGTACCAGAAAATCTGTTCTGAAAACTCGGCTGTGCTTCTAGAGAAATACACATTGGTTTTTAGTCACAGCTTGACACTGACAAATTTTAGTAAAATTCTGTCCTTTATTTCCGTCCAAGAAATGTACAAGGCACCTATATTGCACTTTGCACCAAGTTTGGTGCCTTTAAACTGTTTTTGTCCCCATAGTTTGACACCAGTTTTTCAGTATTCTTAACGTTTTTTATCTCTCTCCACCAATTGCCACTCTTTCTTCCCACTGCCCTTCTGATTTCTTGTTTTTGCTCGCAGGACTCAATCTAAAAATCCCTCATCACCCACAGCTACACCCCGCTATTCTCATCATACAACTTTCAGCATTTTCCGTTGACCTGTCTCTTCATCTAGGGCTCTGCCTGATCCTTATTCTTGTCCTGGGCCCATTTGTCTCCAGTTTCACGTATAGCATGCACTTGGATTGACAGCAGGTGATAGCTGCTTCAGCAGTATTTTCACAGCTCAGTTTGCATGGAGATAATCCTACTCTGTTCAGGGAGGCAATGGTCTAGTGGTCTTGTGGCTAGATTATTAATCCCGAAACTGAGCTAATGAGGGACCCAGGTTTGAATCCCATCACGGCCATTGGTGGAATTTGAATTTAAATTTTAAAATATCTGGAATTAAGAATTTGCTGATGACCGTGAAACCATTGTCGATTGTTGGAAAAGCCCATCTGGTTCACTAATGTCCTTTAGGGCAGGTCCTTACCTGATCTGGCCTACATGCGACTTTAGAGCCATAGCCAATGTGATCGACTCTCAACTGCTGCCCAAGGGAAAAGTTTATTTATTAGTCACAAGTAAGGCTTACATTAACACTGCAATGAAGTTACTGTGAAATTCACCTAGTTGCCACAATCCGGTGCCTGTACAGGTCAATGCATCTAACTTAATCTGGGAAGTAATAAGCGCTGGCCAGCCAGCGACACCCATGTCCCACAAAAAAAAACTCCGTTATAAATTAACTCATTTCACCAAGATAGCAGGTGACATTCATTAAAAATAAACTGTTCCTCTATTATTAAAACAAATGAATGTAAATCAATGTGTATGTTTGCTTGACTATGCAGGTTCCAATACAATAGATCTTGTACCTCTCACGTCTGCTGTACAAGACAATTTGCTGGTTCCCCTGTCCCATGAAAAATCCATCAATGTCCTGCTCTATAACAGATCGAATCACAAGTTGGCCTCCATTTGCAGTAAATCTGTAATTATGGTAAGGATGTACGTTAATGTGAGATTAATAACTGAATCATAAAAAGATGGTTTTGGAGTTTCATGAACAAAGAAAAATATCTGTACAGTAGTGACAATGCCTCTGATGTTATTTTAAACTGCGCTTTGTTGGGCTTGTGAGTTGATATCAAGTTTTGAAGATGGCGCATAGAAGGTTCACAAGACTGATTGCTGTACTGCTGAAAAGCTGATCTGCAGAGAAAGGTTAGAAAATCAGATGCAGTTTCCATTCATTACTCTTTCGCTTCCAAACCTTATCAGATATTCAGCGTTATTATAATTATACAATACCTTGGGCTTATTTATTGTAAAAAATGCAAGGCACCGATCGTTTCTAAGGGATTGGGTAAACACATTGTGGGTTCACTTATTAAAATTAGGCACATGAGAACTGTTATTTGTCGGCATAAAGTTTGAGCTGTGCATATGTCTGTGCTCTGCTCAAAACAAAAGTGAAAGTAAGACTGCATCATATGGTATGTTTCCCTTCCAACGATATTATGCTGATATCCTTTATAAACAAAAAGGAATGCCCAAAGTTCATACTATCAAGGTGATCAATTTACATGTATTAACAGATTAAGAGAGGCAAGATCATTGTTCACCGAGCGTATTTTTGAAAGGTATAGGCTACCTTATTTTATCTACCATTTGCATGGAGTGCCATTCACTTTCTGGTGTTGTTATGCTGCTCTTCATGATGCCAGCATTGTTCTGTGCTTACTAGTTACATCTTTCTCTCCCTGACATTGTGAACAAAGAGCTCCTGCACCTCCTTCAGTAAACCTGCGGGCCTTGGGTTCCCCCTGCAGCTTTTGTAGACCTGTCCAATGTTCATGAGCCAAACCAAAACAGCTTAAAAATTCTTTAGTTTTGAGTGATTCTTTAAGCTGCGGCCAGCATTTAAATCCTGGAAGAGTAGGCATATTTCTGACCCAAATGCCTAAGAATTGGCGCTTATAGTACCAGGAGCTTTCTATCTGCAGGGTAGACTACTTCTGGTAGGTTGAATATAAATTGCACCCCACCATACTACTTATTGGAATTTTGTCTGAATTGAAAATATAGTTCCTTGTGGGAATGTACACTTTTGGGACAAGCAGTGATGCCATAGTTATTTATTCTGCACAAACCATTTCTTTTTTCAGTTTTCCCATTCTACCCAAGGCTATTATACTGGGTGATAAACCTTCTCCATCTCCTCCCGTCACTCGCCCATTCCTCTTTCAATTCCGCTGTGTTTATTTTTCTTACCATCACACCTTTCACTCTGCCTTCCTCTACTCCCTTCTTCCTGGCAGCCCCATTGCCATCACTGGATGTCTTCTCTGGGTTAAGGGCATCTCCTCAGGGCCGGCAGAAAGGAACTTAGAGTGGGAGGGGAAGTATCCAGTTCTGGTGGCCCGAGTGGACACCAGTGACATTGGTAAGGCAAAGAAGGAGGTTCTGCTGAGGGAATGTCAATATTAAAAAGGGAGAACCACAAAGGTGTTAGAACAAAGAACAAAGAAAACTACAGCACAGGAACAGGCCCTTTGGCCCTCCAAGCCTGCACCGACGATACTGCCCAGCTTAACTAAAACCTCCTACCCTTCCATGGACCATATCCTTCTATTCCCATCCTATTCATGTATTTGTCAAGATACCTCTTAAAAGCCACTACAGTATCTGCTTCCACTACCTCCTCTGGCAACGAGTTCCAGGTACCCACCACCCTCTGTGTCAAAATTCTGCCTTGTACATCTCCTTTAAACATTGCCCCTCGCATCTTAAACATTTGCCCCCTAGTAACTGACTCCTCCACCCTGGGAAAAAGCTTCTGACTATCCACTCTGTCCATGCCTCTCATAATCTTGTAGCCTTCTATCAGGTCTCCCCTCAATCTCCATCGCTCCAGTGAGAACAAACCAAGTTTCTCCAACCTCTCTTCATAGCTAATGCCCTCCATACCAGGCAACACCGTGGTAAATTTTTTCTGAACCCTCTCCAAAGCATCCACATCTTTCTAGTAGTGTGGTGACCAGACTTGAACATTATATTCCGAGTGCTGCCTAACCAAGATTCTATAAAGCCGCAACATGACTTGCCAATTTTTAAACTCAATGTTCCGGCCGATGAAGGCAAGCATGACCACCTTCTCCACCTGTGTTGCCATTTTCAGTGACCTGTGTACACCAAGATCCCTTTGCCTATCAATACTCTTAAAAGTCTTGCCATTTACTGTATATTTCCTATCCTTACTAGACCTTCCAAAATGCAATATCTCATTATTCTTCTCTAAATGACTACCTGAACCATGAGCAAACTGGCATAAGGTAAATAAGATCAGAATGTGGAATGCGTGACTCAAAAATTGATGTGGGAAAAACAGGTTTTGATTCATTGGGCACTGGCATCAGTACTATAGAAAATAGGAACTATATCATTGATCTTATAGGAAACTTGCTGGGACCAATGTCCTAGTGATACATATAACTTGGGCTGTAGAGAGGATTTAAACTAAATGGTGGAGGAAGGATTCACGTGAGGGGATACTGGGAAAGTTAAACAGAAACGACTACTTCATATAGTGTAATGAGAACCAGACTGTGACAAGAAATTACTGATCGTACAAATATAAAGTGCACCAGCAAATAATATAGGGAAACGTGATGAAAAGACAGAAGGAGGGGGTCTTTACCTGAATGCACACAACAGTCATATCAGGGTGGATACATCATACATCATATCAGGATGGATAATACAAGTAGAAATGAATGAGTATGATGCAATAGAGACATTGTTCAAAGTGACCACTTGCCTGGAACGTAAATATTCAAGGATGTTCGACATTTTGTAAGGATGAGAAGAAAGGAAGAGGAGGTGGGGTAGCTCTGTGAATTAAGGATGTGTTCACAGATCAGTATAGTGCTGAGAAATAAACTTGGTTTGGAAGATCAAGCTGCAGAATTGTGTAGGGTGGAGATAATAAATAGCAAAGGAAAGAAGTCACTGGTGAGAGTAGTTTATAGGCCCTCAGAAAGTAATTACATTTTTGGGAAAGTACAAATCAAGAAATAATGAGGCTTGTAAAAAAGGTACTGCAATAATCAGGGATAATTCCTTTCTTCATATAGATTGGGCAAATCAAATTAGTAAAGGTAGCCTGGAGGATGAGTTCACAGAGTGTAAACAGCAGAGTTGCTTGAAATGATATGTTCTGGAACCAACTAAGGATCAGTCCATTTTGGACCTGTGTAATGTGTAATGAGACAGGATTAATTAATGACTTCACAATGTAAATGATCCCTTAGTAAAAGCAATCATAACATCATAGAATTCTATATTCAGTTTGAGTATAATAAATGTGGTTTTGAAGCTAAGAATCTTAAATTTAAATTAAGACAATTACAAGGCTATGAAGGCAAAGTTGGCTTCAGCAGGCTGGGAAACTAGGTTAAATTGTAAGTTGAGAGAGGAACAGTAGCAGGTATTTAAGGAGATATTTCATATCTCTTGACAGTAATATATCCCACTAAGAAAGATTTGATGAAAATGATAAAATAAGAAGGATAAAAGTAAATTGAAAGAAAATGCATCAAAGGTGTTCTTTATGGTTCTTTTGTTGTCGCTTTTAGCTGTACAATAAGTAGCATTAAGAAAATGCTTTCCTTCTTTTGACAGGTGTGGGAACTGCAAACTGGAAAGAGGATCTATCAAATTGAACATCCTCATGGAGATTCTATTGAGGTGACAGCTGGGGCAATAGATCCAAGTGGAGTACAACTCATCACTGCAGCAATTGATGGTGAGTATTTTTTGACTATTTTTTATTGACACTTAGGGCATTTTCACATTTGACATAAAAAAAACTCAACCTCTTTTTCATAATAAACTATCCTTCACCAGCCCTATTTCCAACTAGTCTGCCCTATATTTCTGTTGGGGGATAACTTTGTCAACATTTTATCGTCCCAGCCAATTCACCCACTAATATCCCTTAAGATTCAGCAGATCTATCACCACCCTTTTCTACCTTCCTTCCATTCTAACCTGGCAGGTGGAAATTGCTGTGCAAACCACAAATCCCAAAGAGAAACTTGGCAAGCTATCACAATTCTTATCTTCTTGTATTTTACCGTAAGAAAATGTGTGCATTGATGTTAGAAACCAGAAATTACAGTAACACTTCTGGAGAATTTAAAAAAAGAAAATGTGAACACACAAGGTTACATTTACACTGCTAAAATTAATCTTACAGCATCTTTCCCCCAAACAGATTTGTTCTTTGTTAGACTCACAAATAAACACCCCTTTAGACAACAATCCTTTGTTGGTAGTTAATCCAAAAAAAAATTCCGTAAATACCACAAGTCAAACCCATTGTTGTGGCGGGGCAGGTATGTCACAAGGTTTCTATTGCACTCCCACTCAGCTGTGGGAATTCCAAAAAACTTTAAAACAAAACCTGGCTTTCCAGAAAACCTTTTCTGGGCTGGCTTCTTCACTTTGCTGCTTCAGAGTTCTCTACAAGCTCAGGACACACTCCAGGAAGACCTTTGCGGCCATTCCCCAACACAGCTCGCATATCTCTCCTTAAGAATACTTTTGCCTTTCATTTTAGGGTCCGTTATTCTTAATTCTTCTTTGAAACTTACCCTTCCCGGAATATAAAATCTGTTATATATCCTTATCTCCCTTGGCATTTTAAAAATTAAGCACAACAAAGCTTCATTATCTCCTAATGCAAATTTCATAACATAAAAACAAGGAGCAGGAGTAGGCTATTTGGCCCTTCAAGCCTGCTGCACCACTCAATAAGATCACGTCTGATCTTTTTGTGGACTCAGCTCCACTTACCCGCCGGCTCACCATAACTTTTAATTCCTTTACTGTTCAAAAATCTATCTTTTCCTTAAAAACGCTCAACGAGGTAGCCTCAACTGCTTTACTGGGCAGGGAATTCCACAGATTCATAACCCTCTGGGTGAAGAAGTTCCTCCTCAACTCATGTCTTACTCATAACAGATCACACACCAACCTCACAATCCCCCACCACACACATACAACTTACACAACTCTGTCCTCATTGCATAACCCCGCACTGCCCACCCCACATACACACGCACATGCACACACACACAGAGTTTACAGGCTTGAGTGTGTCTACATAAACTGGTTTAAACGTCCAGCATCAGATTTGATGCAATTTTATGAATTGGTGTTCCTTCACTCTAGCCAAACCTATTCACTTGCAGAATTATCCTGCAGAGCAAAAATGATGCCCTGTATTGCTGTAATAATGACAATTCAAAAGGTACATCATTGGCTAAGGAATTCTATGGGCTATCCCAAGGTTATGAAGCTGCAATATCAATGCAAAATATTTAGTTTTACTTCTCCTTCACCTTATATATGAACAAACACAAGAAGCTTTATCATTAAAAAGGGAATTTCCTTACGGTTACCTCTGCCACTATCTCGGTTGCCCTTCCTATTCAGCTAAATCTCCCTCCAAATTCACTCCTTTTGTAACCTTGAACACACATCTTTCTCCAGTGTATTTTCTGCTATCCTCAAGCTCTCCATGGACTCTTTTGGCCCATGGCTTCTACATCATACTCCCTTGATACCAATGCCAACAAGTTGCTTACCTTGGCCACCATTCAAGTTGATATGTAAACAGTTCCTACCCCTAGGACACTCACCGACTCCTTTGCTGGAATTTTGCCGCTCATAAAATCCCACCCAAGGCCAACAGAGGGATCCATTCTATGAGGGTCGCCCTCCCCGATTCTGGGGTGGACAAGACGGTAAAATTCCAGGACTTCTCTTTTAAACTCAACGTCACTATACCCTGTTATAAAATAACCAGAATAAAAGTCCTACGTGAATTTGTTTGTGAGGTCAGTGTTCGTCATTAAATCTCAATATAAAGGCATTGTTAGTATTGAATGAATAATTTGAAAAGTCGTACTGCAGAAGAACAATCTGAGTATTTATGTTGAGCTGGCAAAGTTAAATGTTTTTCATCATTGATTAGTATTATTTATTTGGTACTTCATGTATGTCTATTTTTCATTCTCGTTTTACCGTAGGTTCAGTGATAATTTGGAATTTTTATTCCGGAGAGAAATTGAAAAGCTTTATTCCAACTCCAGAACCCATTGACGAAGATAACCGCATTTTACAACTGTTTTTTCTGAACTATGGTATTCCACAGTTAATAATTATGTTCGGTTGGAAGAACAAGATCAAGATTATTCAGGTTTCTAAGACTTACAAGTATATTAGTTTATTTTCCCTGTATGATGTGAAGATACCAGGATCTGTTGCATGTAAGGTGCAGAATAATCAACATGTCCCTAATCTGGAGAGATTAGAGAAGCATCAATTGTTTTCTTTACAGCAGAGAAGGTGGAGGGAATAAGTATTAGAGGTGTTCAAAATGATGTTAGCTTTGATGAGAGTGGTGAGGGAGAATCTATTTCACTGCCTGTAGGGTCAGCAGAGGACACAGATGTAAAAATGATTGATCAAAATGCCTAATAGGAGATGAGGTTTTTTTTTAGTTAGTGAGTGTTATGACCTGGAATGTACTGTCTGAAAGGATGGTGCATAAGCAGATTCAGTAATTTTTTTTAAACTTTATTCCAATCCAATCAAGTCAAATTAAAGCCAATTCAGAGTCCCGACATGCTGGGACATTCCCGATCCAAGCTGACAAGATAGGGCTCTCACCTCCTGTCTTGGGCTTGATCTACATGATCCAAGCTGATTGGAGTAGGCCTAGCTCCTCCTCCAAGGCTTGATCTCATTTGCATCTTACACAAAAGGCCGAGATGCCACTTTAAAAAATTGCTTCAAATGAAGCTGAAATGTAACCTAATGACTTCAACCAAGTGCAGCATGTCGATACTACACTTGATCTTAGCCAAAAGGCCGAGAAGCCGCCTGAGTTTGACCCCAATTTGAATAAAGAGGTCAATAATACACCCCAGTCCCTGCAGTGCCCAGTGGGCACAGGCAGTATCAACTGTGCCCTCGGACATCGAATGCTTCCTTTCCAGGGACACCTGCCCAGGAATATAGCCATGGTAGACGGCAGATGGTCAGGTTGGATGACCTCTTCGATAACCTGCTGCCTGGATCTGTAGATGGGCTCATTAATCAGGGAGTTCATATTCCAATAGGCCAACCTTAATAGTCTGATTGAAGTGATTACAGGAACCTAAACAACAATTGGCCTCTAAAGGATCTCAATTGGTCCTCAATTGGCAAGCAGTCCAACACCTCCCTCATTGTGGGAGGCTGACATATCCAGCCTCACCTTTAATTGGGTAGTAGCTATAGGAATCAGCATACCACTGATCCAATGTTGATAATCTTGATAATAACTAGTTTGTAGCTATCCCTTTCTGATGTAGCAGAAGTATTTAATCCAAGCATCTCAGGAGATCTGATAGAGCACGGCAGAATTCAGATACAAGGGCGGGCTTTGAACTTATGCCTTCTGGTTATTTTGATATTCATGCTCATCCAAACCAACTTCAGGAAATCAATGGCATAGCTTATTGAAGTTTCATGAAATGAGTAAGCAGACAACCCTTAATAGAATGCATTCGAATCCCTGATAGTCTTATTTTCCCAAAGGATGACCCAGATGAAGTGAATCTAATAATTCTCGGACAATTTCAAGATATAATCACTGCAGCATGTAATAACAGTTCATTCAGTCAGAAGGAATTGCAAAACATCTGTACAGATCTTAATCCTGGGACGGAGGTAAATTTAATTTTGTTGATGTTTTCTCGTTTGATTGTACAGATATGTTTCTGGCATTGTCATGTGGACTTTACATAAACTTAATTTACAATAATTGAATAGGAATCGTACGCAGAGTCAGTAAACATTCTCAGCGCAGGGACTCACCTTCTGATTCCATGTATAGTGCCCATGAGCAGGATATTAAGAAAATGCAAATTAGCCCTAACGTACTGGATAGAATTTAGTTCATGCCTATATGGCAGCACTGACTACACTGAAAATGACGCTGACGAGAGGACCTCGTGAAATTAATCCTCTTCTGTCACCAGAACATGACTGACATGCTGCGCCCTAAAAGACACAAGTTCCCACACAGTAGCCTGGTTAAAAAGTAAAAACCCATTGGCTAAGTAGCCTCTGTTTGTGTTACAAACATTCAATGATTCTAAGGGCAGTGCTCTAATCCTGGTGCGGATGAAGGTTGGCTGCTTGGATTTTCTTGTTTTTTAATCCCTTCACGGGATGTGAGCATCACTGGCTGGGTCCAGCATTTATTGCCCATTCCCAATGGCCCTTGAGCAGTTTATCAGGTCAACCATATTGCTGTGGATCTGGAGTCATATGCAGGCCAGACTAGCTGAAGGTATCAGATTTCCATCCCTAAAGGATAATAGTGAACCAGATGGTCAACAATCAACAATGGTTTCATGGTCATTGCTAACCTTTTAATTTTTTGTTAAATGCAATTTTTACTGTCTGATTGGTGGGATTCAAATCTGGACCCCCAGAGCATTACCCTGGTTTTCTGGATTACTAGTCCAGTGACAATACCATTGCGCCATCAACTCCCCAGGCACTGGGCCGATGGTAAGGCAGAGGAGGAGGAAGGGATGGATAAGCAGCCTACTTAAATGTGGAATACTGCCCTTCCTGATTCCAAATTCAGGTAAGTAATACTTTCTCGATGGCGGTCACCGGCCCCCGCTACCTTCCCCCACCCCTCCCATTCCCCATGACCACTTTGAGGACCACTGGCTTGATTGTTTTGGGCCTGTAAAAGCTGATTACTGCAATGCACGCAGTACATGTTGCTGCAGTCAGCTGTAAATAGGGTCTGAAGCAGGCGCTTGGCCCACCGTTAGCATTGGAAATAATAGTCACCTCAAGAGATACACAGGACAAAGCAGGGATGTGCTGACACATATGGCAACCAACACATTCCTTGTATGCTCCAGTCATGCGTGATGCAATTGTGTCTCTTGTTTGAGCTCAAAAACTGAGCAGGGCAAATTCCAGTTTCCCTTCTGTTCCATCGACTACCTTTTTTAAATTCCTAGGAACAAATCTATTGGCAGCATTTGTGTAATATGTGCTTGTGGATTAATGTCATTTTATCAAGTTACAATAATTTGTTTTACATCATTACAGTGTGACCTGAGTAACACAGCATTTAGCAGCATTGATTTTGTAAACGTCAATGAGGACAATTTATTAGCAATTGGGTGGCTCAACTTAATCATGGTATGGAATTTAGAATCGACATCTCTCTTGCAAATGTAAGCAAACCAAAGTTTCTTAAGCTGTTGAATATTCAAAGGCTTAACCCAAATTTTACAAACAGAACCTTTGAAGATCCGTGATTTTTTTCATAAGTTTTGGTATGAGGTAAAATTTGACACTGTGTTAAGAGAAAGTATCAAGACATCACTTGTATGGCACGGGGCTTGAAATCACTGTGTAACATGGTGCAAAGAAACATCACACCAACCTGCTGATAGGTTGACATCCATTGGCTGAGGTTGGCATACCATGGGTACTTTCTACAGCTCTGTAAGCCTTTTGCCATTTTGTAGCCAGTTTCCCCCCTGTCTATGGGAAGGTTTAAAAGGGCAAACTGTACTCTCTGTCCTGTCTATAATGGTGTGGTGGCCATCATTATCTTGACTCTGTTCATGTTCCGGGTAGCCCACTTATACCTGCCACCAGTATTATTTAAAATATTGAAATAGGGGCATTGTCATCATACAGATAGAGCCCAAATAAAATTTCCAGGCATTTTGCAGGCAGAACCCACACAAAACTACTAAGCTTTGAAGGGAACTGACAATGCTTTCGGTGCACTGTTTAGAATCGTAGGAAGTTTACAGCACAGAAGGGGACCACTCAGCCCATCATGTCTGTGCTGGCTAAAAATAAGCCACCCAGCCTAATCCCACTTTCCAGCATTTGGACTCGTTACAGGTTACAGCACTTCAGGCACATAGACACCGTTAAATGAGTTGAGGGTCTCTGCCTCCACTACTCTTTTAGGCAGCAGGTTCCAGAATCCACAACCCTCGCCTCCCTTCTAATCTTTCTACCAATCATTTTAAGTCTACATCCCTAGTCACTGACCTCCCTGCTAAAGTAAATAGGCCCTTCCCATCCACTCTATCCAGGCCCCTTCACAAATTTGTAAAGCTCACTCAAATCTCCCTTCAGTCTCCACTGTTCCAAAGAGAATAACACCAATAAATTTTTGAAACCCCTCATATATATTTAATAAGCAGGCTGGAAGCATGATTCAGAGGCCTCCCATGATGCACCTGCCTTCCCCTTCCCCACAACCATAAGTCCATCAGTTGGCCTTTGGTGCTAGTCCTGACAAGTGTGGACCTAGTGTCTTGTACCCCAAAGGGGGTGGGGGGGGGGGGTGGCAAGGAGGTAAATGGTATGCCAATGTGCCCCTCTGACACCAGCAGGCTGCAGAGGAAGGCCCTCATTCAAAGCCCACTCAGGACATCCCTCAGGGTCCCCATCAGGATCTTCAGTGCCAACCTTGTGCTGCTCCTTGGCACCCTGGCAGTGACACCCTGACCTGGTACACTGAGAAAGGGTGTAGTGGGGCAAGATGTGTGCCCATGCACCACTGCCAGGCTGCAGAGGGAAGATCTCACAAAGAATCTGCATATTGGGCGGGCTCAGTCTCAGGGAATAGGATTGACCTCAGGACATTCCCTTGGGGTCTACTAGTTACACTTGTCCTTGTTGCCCTGGGAAAAGTGTTGTTCAGTTTCAGGATGGTGAATTCTGACACCTTTCTGGGGTAAGAAAGTCATTATTGCCTTTGTCGTCTGAGATCTTTGAAGTGTCCTGGTCACTTGGGCACCCATGACCCTTGGATATCTGGAAGCCTTCAAAATCACCACAGCACTTCATTCCACACTTGGGGTTGGCCAGGCATTTAAAAGTACTCTTTAAGTGCTCATATAAGAACATAAGAAATAGGAGTAGGAGTAGGCCATCTAGCCCTTCGAGCCTGCCTCGCCGTTCAATAAGATCATGGCTGATCTGAAGTAGATCAGTTCCACTTTCCCGCTTTCTCCCCATAACCCTTAATTCCCTTGTCTATCAGAAACCTATCTACCCGTGACTTAAATATATTCAGCGAGGTAGCCTCCACCACTTCAACAGGCAGAGAATTCCAGAGATTCACCACCCTTTGAGTGAAGAAGTTCCTCCTCAACTCTGATCTAAACTGACACCCCCCCCCTCCCTTATTTTGAGGCTGTGCCCTCTAGCCCTGCTATCCTTTCTAAGCGGGAAGAATCTCTCTACCTCTACCCTATCCATCCCCTTCATTATCTTATATGTCTCTATAAGATCCCCCCTCAGCCTTCTAAACTCCAATGAGTACAGATCCAGTCTATTCAGTCTCTCTTCATAGGCCAACCCCCTCATTTCTGGTATCAGCCTAGTGAACCTTCTCTGCACCCCCTCCAAGCCAATATATCCTTCCGCAAGTGCAGCAACCAAAACGGCACACAGTACTCCAGCTGCGGCCTCACCAGTACCCTGTAAATGACCTGTTAGGATTTCCTGGGAGAAACCCTTGTTTCTCTCACAACTCACAGCTGCTGTGAACTCTCTTTGAAGTGCTTTAAAAGTCAATTTCCCTGGGGAATACCTTTTAACATTGGAAGGTCAGCATATCAGGTCTGCACCTTCTGAAGTTGCTTGATTGACAGGTATGGATTATTCACCCACTAGCAAGATACCTTGTTTATTTTTCTTTCCTTTCATGCATCTCGAGTGTTTTTTAATCATTAGAGTCATAGAATCCCAACACTCCAGAATAAGACCATTCGGCCCATCAAGTCTGTACCGATCACAATCCCACACAGGCCCTATTCCCATAAACCTACACATTTATCCTACTGATAGCTAGCACAAGAGAACATAGCTTTAAATTGAGGGGTGATAGATATAGGACGGATGTCAGAGGTAGATTCTTTACTCAGAGAGTAGTAGGAGCATGGAATGCCCTGCCTGCAACAGTAGTGGACTTGCCAACATTAAGGGCATTTAAATGGTTACTGGATAAACATATGGATGATATTGGAATAGTATAGGTTAGATGGGCTTTAGATTTGTTCCACAGGTCGGCACAACATCGAGGGCCGAAGAGCCTGTACTGCGCTGTAATGTTCTACGTTCTAATCCCCCTGACACGAGGGTCAACTTAGGATGGCCAATCAACCTAACCCACACATATTTGGGCTGTGAGAGGAAACCGGAGCGCCCGGAGGAAATCTGCACAGACAGTGGGAGAATGTGCAAACTCCAGACAGACAGTGACCCAAGGCCAGAATTGAACTGGGCTGCGGGTGCAGTGGGGCAGCAGTGCTAACCACTGTGCCACCGTGTTGCCCTTGTGGGGGCAATCTTGAGCCTGTGTTCACTGTCTATGCAAATACTGGCAGGGATCCAAGGTTTGGAATTTGCAGATATCATTGAATGGATTTTAATATCATTACCGCCATATATTAACACCCCCTCCTCCCAACTCTATACCCAGATGTGAACCTGTCATTGGGGTTTCCCCAGGTGTGCAAAGGTGATTATAACCCTTGGGAAAGAAGGAAATGGACAGGCAGCGTCCTGGCAATGCCCCCTGGATTGTCTATGGCATCGGTTGGCCCTGTCAGGTTGGCACCATGGTCATGATAACTGGTAGGGGCCAGTGGGGGGAGGGGACCAATGGGGAAGGAGGCCCACTGCCACTCTGCAGGGATCGGTGGGGGGAGGGAGGGAGAGAGGGCCCAATGCCACTCTGCAGGAATCGGTGAGGGGAGGGCAGCCCTGTTCTAAGTGCATGTGCAGCATTGAAGGCCTGCACAAGTGCACTACCTCCCTCTGCAGGCTTTTGGGTGCATTGAATATGGCCCCACAGGCTTGTAAATTTTGCAGCCAGAGTGCGTAAGGGATGATGGGAGGGGCAGGGAGGAGGGGGTGGTGGGAGGTTGGGGATGGTGGGGGAGTATGGGGCGGTGGTGGGAGTGGTGGAGGATGGGAGTGGTGGGGGGAGTTGGGGGATGTGGGGCAGGGTGGGGGTTGGGGGGGTGTGGGGTGGGGTACCTAAAAACACACCCAAAAGATGGATCTGAAACTCTCCCAGTTTCAGGCCCGCCCAGCACTTAGACAAAAGTAATGGTGAAACTGGCCCTTTGTCTTTGATTAACAAGTTGCATATTTTACGCTTCTGCCGGTGCTGCCTGCCATTGTACGGTACGGCACGGTAGCACAGTGGTTAGCACTGCTGCTTCACAGCTCCAGGCTCCTGGGTTCGATTCCTGGCTCGGGTCACTGTCTGTGTGGAGTTTGCACATTCTCCTCATGTCTGCGTGGGTTTCCTCTGGGTACTCCAGTTTCCTCCCACAGTCCAAAGATGTGTGGGTTAGGTTGATTGGCCATGATAAGAAATTGCCCCTTAGTGTCCAGGGATGCGTAGGTTAGAGGGATTAGTGGGTATAATATGTAGAGATGGGGGGTAGGGCCTGGGTGGGATTGTGTTCGGTGCAGACTCGATGGGCCGAAGGGCCTCTTTCTGCACTGTAGGGTTCTATGAATGTGAGGGTGGGGTGGTGGTGGTGGGTGGGCTGCTGTCTGTCAATGTGAAGTTCAGAGTGCTCTTCAAAAATGGGGTCCTGATCTCTCTAAAAGTGGGTGAGTCCCACCTGCCAGATGCTGCGAACAACAACAGTAAATGCTCTGTGTCCCCCCTGCTGGCGGAAACACTGAGAATGCAAATGGGAGAATCGCGCCCTTGGTTCCCCCGCAAGGGGGGGAAGATTTTATGCTCTGACTTACCAATAATTACTTCCATTGAATTCCAGATTCAACAAAGATCCACTTTTAGAACCTTCAGCTGACGTTGGAGAGCAGAATTTTCTGCAGGATGTAAAACCAGCCAAGGTTGAAATCGTCAAATTTGTACCATTCCGAACGCATAGGACTGAGATAGAAATTACTGCGAATACTGAGTAAATATGCCAATTATTTCAAAATACCTTTTGATTCTTGTTGCTTGTATCGTGTAAACTGCTTGAACATAAATGGAAGGGATTTCAAGTTGGTTGCTGATATGCACTGAAATTGCTGACCTCTGATAGGATTCCACCCTTTTTGTCTTGAGGCTATTGGTATCTATGTTAGCGTGAGCTGGGAGCATGGGATGGCACCCTTTGTTTGCTCCTCCCTTTCTTACAATTGAATTGTTTTAATAAGTTTCAATGAAAACATGCAAACACATTTATTGGAAATTAATTCTGAGCCTGAGAAGCTGTGGGAAAGAAAGCCATTAAGAAGCAAAATTGAAGGTGAGAGGGGAGAGATTTAAAAGGGAGCCAAGGGGCAATCTCTTCACGCAGAAGATAGTGCATAGTCATAGATGTTTACAGCACGGGGGTTAGCCATGCCATTGTGAGGGGAGGGGACCATATCATTAACTAAGTAAATCCTGCCCTGATCTGGTCTACCAAAATTAATACCTCACATTTATTTAAATTCAACTGTATCTGCCATTCATCAGACAACGGCCCAATTATCAAGATATTATTGCAATCTGAGATAACCTTCTTCACTGTCCACTATGCCATCTATCTTGGTATCATCTGCAAATTTACCAACCATGCCTACTAAATTCACATCCAAGTCATTAATATAAATGACAAATAACAGTGTACCCAACAATGATCTCTGAGGCACGCCGTTAATCACAGGCCTCCAGTTTGAAAAACAACCTTCTACAACCACTCTCTGTCTTCTTTCATCGAGCCAATTTTGTATCCATTTGGCTGCCTCATCCTGGATCCAGTGAGATTTAACTTCATGCAACAACCTACCATGTGGTACCTTGTCAAAGGCCTTGCTAAAGTCCATGCAGACAACATCAACTGCACTGCCCTCATCTACCTTCTTGATCACCCCTTCAAAAAACTCAAATTTATCTCAAATTTGTGAGCCATGATTTTCCACTCACAAAGCCGTGCTGACTGTCCCTAATTAATCCTTGCCTGTCTAAATGCCTGTAGATCCTGTCTCTCAGAATACCTTCTAGCAACTTACCAACTATAGATGTCAGGCTCACCGGCCTGTAGTTCCCAGGCTTTTCCTTGCAGTCTTTCTTAAATAAAAAGCATTTTTGTTTCAAAATGACAACATTAGTCACCCTTTAATCTTCAGGCACCTCACCTGCAGCTATCAATGATTCAAATATTTCTGCTAGGGGACCTGCAATTTCCTCCTTAGCCTCCCACAACATCCTGGGATGCACTTCATCAGGTCACAAGGATTTATTTACTTTAATGCGCTTGAAGGCTTCCAGCAACCCCTTCTCTTTAATATGTGCACTCCTCAAGACATACCCAAGTTCCCTAACATCCATGCCTTTTTTGACAATAAATACTGATGAGAAATATTCATTTTGGATCTCACCCACCTTTGGTGGATCCACACGTAGATGACCTTGTTGATTCTTTAGAGGCCCTACTCTCTCCATAGTTACTCTTTTGGGCTTCATGTATTTGTAGATGTTCTTTGGATCCTCCTTTGCTCTATCTGCCAAAGAAATCTCGTGTCTTTTTTTTGCCCTCCTGATGTCTATCTTAACCCTACTCCTACACCCTCTATAGTCTTCAAGGAAGACCAGGTGACTACGCATATCATGTTCATCCTCCTTCTTTTTGACCAGGGCCTCAATATCCCAAGTCATCCAGGGTTCCCTACTTCTTCCAGCCTTGCCCTTCACTCTAAGGGGAATGTGCTTACCCTGAACCCTGGTTAACACACTCTTGAAAGCCTCCCACTTACCAGCTGTCCCTTTGCCTGCCAACAGATTCCCCCTATCAACTTTTGAAAATTTGCTGTCTAATACCATTAAAATTGGCCATGCCCCCAAGTTAGAATTTTAACCTTTTGGTCAGACCTATCGTTCTCCGTAGTTATCTTAAAACTAATGGAATTATGGTCACTGGTCTCAAAGTGATCCCTCACTGACACTTCTGTCATCTGCCGTTCTGTATTTCTCAACAGGAGGTCCAGTTTTGCTCCCTGTTTTGTTGGACCATCCACATACTGCATGAGGAATTCCTCCTGAATACACTCAACAAATTTCTCTCCATCCAAGTCTCTAATACTATGGCTGTCCCAGTCAATGTTTGGAAAGTTAAACTCTCCTACAATTACTACCCTATTTTTCTTGAAGCTATCTGTAATCTCCTTTTGGATTTGCTCCTCAATTTCCCACTGACTATTAGGAGGCCTATACTACACTCCGATCAAAGTGGTTTCCCCCTTCTTATTTCTCAGTTCTATTCAGATAGATTCAGTGGGCTAACTCTCAGAAATATCCCCTCAGTACCACCGTGAGGTTTTCCCTAATCAAAGGTACAACTCTCCCTCCTCTATTACCTTCTCTTCTATCTTTCCTACAGTGTATGGAATGAGCTGTCAGAGAAAGTGGCTGAGGCAGGTACAATAGCAACATTTAAAAAGCACTTATATAAATACATGGATGGGAAAGGATTAGAGGGAAATGAATTGAATGCAGGCAATTGGGACTAGTTGGGAGGACACCATGGTTGGTGTGGATCTGTTGTGCTATTTCTGTGCTGTATTGCTTGATGCCTCAAAGGGGACAATTTTACCAAAAAAATTGTAAGTCCGGGACAGGTGGGAAACCAGGAGAGTTTCTCACACATTTTTTTGGGCAAGTTCAAATCTAGACTTTTATGCACTTAGTGTATGAAAAAATGGCCTAAACCATTCCTCGTCTATAGAGCAGGGGGTGGTGCTTAAATCACCAGGCAGCCTGCCATAGCAACAGAGGGCGCTATTGTGCACGGGCAGACCTCTGTGGCTGCAGGTACGCAATGGCACCCAGCAGAGGCCTGACAGGTCTGGGGGAGAGAGAGCAGCTGCAACCAGCCTTGACCCAGCTTGCCTCCCAGTAATCACGGGGGGCCATGGCCAATCACGAGCCCCACACCACCAGAAATATCACCCTGTCCCTGCCCCTGTCGCCACCCAGACTAATCACCTCCCCCCTCCTCCACCAGACTGGTAGCAGGCCTCCTCTCCCTCTTCCACTGATTGCTTGCAGAGTGACAGTGGGGACCCCTCCCGATCGGCCCATCCCATTCAGACCCACCCCCTTCAGGCCCTATCCCATTCAGGTCCCATTTCCCATAGGCCCTCTCCCCCTGCACTGCCAGGTGGGCAATGCCAAGTGTGGGGATGGGGAGTGCCAGGGTGCCAGGCTGGCACTGCCAGGCTGACACTGCTCAAGGGCCACCCCCACCCTTGCCCTCGATCTCCTCATGGCATCTCAATGGCCTCTGGTTCTACCAGCAAAGCCATCACAACTGGTGAGTGGAGACCATACACGATCCTTGCCGGAAAGAATCCCTCCCAGCAAAACCATAAAGGCAAGTGAGCCCCGACGATTTTGTCCTGAGCTGTACTATTAGAGTTAAATGAGGTTTAAATATATTTAAATTATTTATTCAGTCTCTCACCGGAAATGAGTGGGAGGCTGAATGAGCCCAATATCTGGTGCCAGTAAGATCATGAGAGATGAAGTATAAGGCGTGAACTTGATTTCTCGGCTCTTGTGTGATCTCACTGGATCCCCCCCAACTATCATAGTGTGAGATGATATAATAGCTGAGATTCTTAGATAAGAGTACAGCTCATGTAATAAACACCACAAGATGCCATTTCCATTGGGTTTTCTGCCGTAATTCATTAACGTAATTATGGCCTGAATTGTATGTTCCTCCAACAACAGGCTGGCAGGCAGGCCCCCATCACTACTGCCCTCCCCCCCACAGATCCTCAACACCAGCCATTCGAATGGCTGCCAGCTCTTGCAGGTGGGCTGCTTCCCCAGTGGGAGCAGAATCTCCACCTCAAGCCAATTAAAGTAATATTCAGCCCAGGAGACAATGCCACGATTTATATCATTGCCGAGCACTTTTAATGGGAGTTTGCATTCAGGTAAAGTGGGAACCTGTCCATCAGGTGATTACGTGGCGTGTTGTGCAAAATCAGCAGGTGGCAGCTAAAGAAAGCGCTAGATTATTTGAATAATAGGAGGGATTACTATTTAAAAGGCGAAAAGCTGCAGCTTGCTACGGTGCAGAGGGACCTGGGGGCCCTTGTGCATGAGTCACAAAAACCCAGTCTGCAAGTGCAGCAGGTGATCAAGAAGGCGAATGGAATGTTGGCCTTTATAGCGAGGGGGATAGGATATAAAAGCAGGGAGGTCTTGCTGCAACTGTACAGGGCACTGGTGAGGCCGCAGCTGGAGTACTGTGTGCAGTTTTGGTCGCCGCACTTGCGGATGGACATATTGGCCTTGGAGGGAGTACAGAGAAGGTTCACCAGGCTGATACCGGAGATGAGGGGGTTGGCCTATGAAAAGAGACTAAATAGACTGGGTCTGTACTCATTGGAGTTTAGAAGGCTGAGGGGGGATCTTATAGAGATGTATAAGATAATGAAGGGGATGGATAGGGTAGAGGTAGAGAGATTCTTCCCGCTTAGAAAGGATAACAGGACTAGAGGGCACAGCCTCAAAATAAGGCGGGGGAGGTTAGTTTAGATCAGAGTTGAGGAGGAACTTCTTCACTCAAAGGGTGGTGAATCTCTGGAATTCTCTGCCCATTGAAGTGCTGGAGGCTACCTTGCTGAATATATTTAAGTCATGGGTAGATAGGTTTCTGATAGACAAGGGAATTAAGGGTTATGGGGAGAAAGCGGGAAAGTGGAACTGATCCACTTCAGATCAGCCATGATCTTATTGAATGGCGGGGCAGGCTCGAAGGGCTAGATGGCCTACTCCTGCTCCTATTTCTTATGTTCTTATAATGAGAGAAACATAGGACCCTAATTTCAATAGATTATTCCAGATGTGTGCTTCTGCTGCTAGTGCATCTACTTCATATAACATAGTGGGCAGTGTACCTACCACTTGAAGTGCCTGCGCACTTCCTACCTGTAACACTAGGAAGTTAATGGGCACTGCATAGCCTATTTTCATGATGAGTGTTTCTCAGGTCATCTTACAGCCTTTGTCCTGCAACTGGCTGTGATGTTGCTTCACCTTTTTTTATGTCCTGCCTCATTTACCTGAATGGCTTCAGTTGTTCCTTTCTGCTCAGGTGATTATCTCCAAGAATTTGTATACAGCAAACTAGTCCAGTGCACAGAAAGGTATTAAAACTCTGAAAAAGTTGTTGGAGTTTAATACATAGAGCTTTCAAACTGCCTCATGGTCCTGGTGATACATACTGTGAAGAGAAGTTCTGGCATCCAATCTTAGTCTTAAAGTCCTTGGCCCGGTTGAAACCATGATCAGACAGAACAAGGCTAGCCTGTTGCACTCAGGGTGCGCTGACACCTGTGATGGTGGTTTGCCTAAGCTAGGGTAGATTAAAGGATCAGTTTAGGCAATGAGATTAAACCAAGGCTTTCCCCGACGCAATGTTTCAAAGCCATCTCGGCCTTTTGGCTAATATGAAGATCAAGCCCGGGAGGGGGTGCAATGCCTCGTCCTGTCAGCTGGGATCTTGTTTGATTGAGCCCAAGATGAGATACAATGCCTGATCTTGTCAGCTTAGATTTTGTTTGTCCCTCATGCGGGGACCATGAATTCAGTTTGAATTGGGGTTTTTTGGTTGAAATAAAAGTACCGAAACGTATCAATTACAAAAAGCCCCTAGTCAAAACTTCACAACATGTTAGGATCTTCGAACCCCTATCGTTTCCCAATAGGAATTCTGTGCTTATGCAGCTAATCCCTGTCAAGATTCAACCCCAGTTTATCCTGAATCTATTAACATCATAATATTGCACTTCTTATAACCTTACTAATGTTCATGTTTTGATTTGTTAATAGATTTTTAGTTCTGAATTCCCATTAGCCTGGCCTTGTTGCAAACTCTGAAAAACTGAATCAGCAAATGATTGAAAACCCTCAAGTCACAAACGTGATTTAAAGTAGGATTCTCGTGGTTCTCTGCCCAGTTTTATGCTCTAATTGCTTTTCCCACAGGCCACCCACTGATTTTCAATCACAGACTTCAAGCACTGTTTTAAACAAAATGTCAAAGCTCAGCTTAATGTTTAAGGTAAGCCTTTATGTCAATCATTACATTTGTAGTTCTGCAAAGATTACAGTTTACTTTTTAAATGAGTTTGGGAGAGGTTTTCCTGACTGAATTTACACAAAATCTACTCTTGTTAGGTCTTTTCATCCCATGTCCGCACCTTCACCTCCAGAGTCCCTCAAGAATCTATTCCTGGTACCATCTTTTTCACACCAACAGGCTGTCTCTCGCTGATATCATTCACAGGGGGCCAGTTTTCCAATGTGGGTAGAGGAGACACAGATCTACATTTGCACCATCTCCCTCAACACCTCCCATCACCTCCGCAATGTTTTCTGACATCCGGTTGTGCATCAACCATAACTTGGTCAAACAATTCATCTGTTTGGCCCAGTGGTTATCCCCAGACTTCCACCTTCATATACTTCAATTACCTATGTCCCTATGTTGGCCCATTTGGTGCTGAGACCTTCACTATTGGGCGGCACGGTAGCGCAGTGATTTAGCACTGTTGCTTCACAGCTCCAGGGACCTGGGTTCGATTCCCGGCTTGGGTCACTGTCAGTGTAGAGTTTGCACATTCTCCTCGTGTCTGCATGGATTTCCTCTGGGTGCTCTGGTTTCTTCCGACAGTCCAAAGATGTGTGGGTTAGGTTGATTGACCATGCTAAAAATTGCCCGTTAAAGTCCTGAGATGCGTAGATTAGAGGGATTAGTGGGTAAATATATAAGGATATCGGGATAGGGCCTAGGTGGGATTGTGGTCGGTACAGACTTGATGAGCCAAATGGCCTTTTCCTATACTGTAGGATTTCTATGATTCTATGATATTCCTTTATCACTGACAGACTCCTGCCAAAAATAGACAATAAGAAACATAGACATAGTGAGAAGTGCAGGCTTGTGAAGTAAAAACTTATAACACTAAGATCCATCATCAAACCTGCTGATGTTGATGATACAGTTCTGCAACACAATGATCCTTTATCTATACTTGGCTGCAGCTGAGCAGCAATCCCCCGACTCGTCTTCCTATCTTTCTCTGTAAAATTGATCCCTCTGCTGAACACAAAGCCGTCATTTCTTGTAATTACGTTTCTCCAGTAGATTTACTTCCCCACTTCCCCAACATTCACTATTCCCAAGGCCCAAGTTGCTCAATTTTCCCGTTCACTGTGCCAAGCAAATAAAACCATCTGTGAGCTGCATGATGGAACTTTACTTTGCAGACTGTGAGATTTATCTTCTGCTATTGCATGGAAGGATCTAGGAACGTTAGGATGTAGTGTAGTGATTACCGTGACACAGACTGGGTCCTATCCTAGAAGTTATCCCAGCTATGACTGTAACACTACATTCTGCGCTCTCTCATTTCCTTCTCAATGAACAGTATGCTCTCCCTGTACAGCGCTCAAGAAACAACACTTTTTGCTGTATGTTAATACGTGTGACAGTAATAAATCTAATCAAATCAAAAAGTCACTCATTCTTTTTAAATTGGATCTTGGATGATGTTTGTAATTACCTCCTGAATGTACACTTTAGCTGGAGTCAACAACACTGGCACAACAGGCCAAGAATAATGATACGACATGTATGACACTATGATCTACCACAGATTAGAAATGAACTGAAAGAGAAAAGGCTAGAAAATCTCAGCAGGTCTGCAGCATCTGTAAGGGGAGAAAAGAGCTGATGTTTCAAGTCTAGATGACCATTTGTCGAAGCATGTAAGCATTGACAAAGGGTAACCTGGATTCGAAATGTTAGCATTAAACGTCTTGCATTAAGTTGCTCTTTCTCTGTGTAACATGACATTCTGCACTCTCTTGTTTCCTTCTCAATGAACAGTATGTTTTGTCTGTATCGAGCACAAGAAACAATACTTTTCACTGTATGTTAATATATATGACAGTAATAAATCAAATCAAATCAAGCTCTTTTCTCTCCTTACAGATACTGCCAGACCCTGCTGAGATTTTCCAGTGTTCTCTCTTTGTGTTTCAGATTCCAGCAGCCGCTGTAATTTGCTTTTTATTAGGAATGAATTGGTCTTATTTAGCAACTCATCAGCTATCTGAACTTACTAATGAATGTATCTTAACTAAACTCTCTTTATAATTTATCTGAATTGTAAATATCTTCAGCTTATCAATGCAATGTACTCATAATTTCAAATATCAGCAAACTATGCTGATCAACCAGTTATGAACTTGAATTCTTAAAATGGATCAGGAACTTCCACATTGCTTTTCAAAAAGGAGAATTACTTTAATAATTTGACAAAGGTATTTCTGGTAATATCTTAGTAAATATTGATTAAATATCACCCAATGCTGATATTCAAGTCAGTTGGTTATTTAGCTTGGGTATCTATATAAATCATTAAATCATTTGGATTATTAAAGTGCTAGAACAGTCAACATTCTAAATCTGTTTTTTACTTTGTGCAGTTCAATGACAGCTATGCAACTTCTGAATACAGTCAATCAGGTAAGTATTATTGGGGTAAAACAGAAAACGCTGGATAAACTCAGAAGGTCTGGCATCATCTGTGGTGAGAAACAGTTAATGACTGGAATTTTACCACCTTGCAGGACAGAATTTTCCATTCGCTTTGGACGGAATTTAAGAACCTCACCCGAGCGAAGTTGTAAAATCCCGCCCAATGTTTTGGATCTAAATGATCGTTCTGCAGGTTGTTGGAGGGCCTGTTTATTTGTTAAGGCTCTAAAAGTTCTTAATGATTCAGTCTAAATAGTTTGAATCCAAGTCACCGAATATCTATTGAAATGAAACATTTATGCAAACCTAGTTACACAGGTGGCATGATGGCACAGTGGTTAGCACTGCTGCTTCACAGTGCCAGAGACCCGAATTTGATTTCCAGTTTGGGTCATTGTCTGTGAAGAGTTTGCACATTCTCCCTGTGCATGCGTGGGTATCCTCCGAGTGCTCCTGTTTCCTCCCACAGTCTAAAGATGTGCGTGTTAGATGCATTGGCCATGCTAAATTCTCTCTCAGTGTACCTGTACAGGCACCAGAGTGTGGCGGCTGGGGGGATTTTCACAGTTACTTCACTGCAGTGTTAATGTAAGCCTATTTGTGACTAATAAACTACTTTTAAATCTATTACATAAAACTGTGAAGACTTTACAGCTCAGAAACAGACCATTTGACCAACAGGTCTGTGTTGGCAACATGCTCCGAACCTCACTGAATCCTGGCGACGTATTATTCTACTCCTTTTTCTTTTGTATATTCATCCAGCTTTGCCTTAAATGCATCTATATTATTCATCTCAACTACTCCTTGTGGTAACGCGTTTCACATTCTCTGGTTAAAGAGGTTTCAACTGAATTATTTGTTGGATTCATTAGTGACTGTTTTATATTAATGACCTTAAGTTTTGGATTCCTTCACAAGTGAAGATACCATCTCTATCTCTATCCTAACAAACTGCTTAACAATTTTAAAGATCTCTAATAAATGGTGCCTCAGAGAAAATAAGCCAACTCAATCCTGGGTGAGCTTAAACACTCTGTTTTGTAGCTTCCCCAGTATATCCTTTTTTATAATATGGAGACCAGTTGTAAAATACAACTTGGGCCCTTCTGCAACTTCAGAAACACAAACCTGCCTTGGAATTCCATTGTCACCATATCTGACTGATATGAACAGGACTGAGTTAGGTTTTGTGAGCTACAATGCAGTGTGAGAGGATTGTGGGTGCAGAGAAGGTCTGGTTAGAATGTTCACCTTGGTTCTTGGAGAGAGCAGCCCAGTTCCCAACATTGGCTCATCCCTCACTTCTTCCCATTGCCTGATCTCCCCCATGTTCCCTTACTCTCTCCAAGCCCCTGCAATGCCTGCTCATACTCCCAGGCCCTTTCCATATTCCCTCATTTTTCCATTTCTCCTCGTAATCCACTTCACGCCCTCCATGCCCCTTCATACTCTCCATCCCTCCCTCATGCTTCGTTTGCTGTACCTACTTGGTCTCCTCATATTCCTCATTCCCTATGTGCCCTCACAGTCCTGCTGCACCCTCAGTTGTCCCCATGTATCCCCTGTAGCCACGCACCCATTACCCCCACAATGGGAATATCTCAGGATCCCTTTGAAATTGTCATTTAAAACTAAACTTCTGACAATCTAATAGAGCTGTTGTTCAAACACACTTCATAATTTTTAAAAAGTCATTCATAAAACCAAGAAAGATTCCTCTCCTCAGTGCTCAATCTGGAGTAAAAAGAAACATGTTCACTTACCACGTCAAAGGCATATAATTATTTAAATCAGCTGTGAACATAGCCTTCATGCTGAGAAAAGTGATGTAACAGCTCTTGAAACTCAGCCAAACATTTATAATTGGCTCCGCTGTCAAAACAAACCAAGGGATATGTAAACAAAGGAGTCAATTAAAATTGCAAACTGGTTGCCCATTTTTCCTAAACTACATCAGATGTTCTGTCAATCAAGGCAATGCAGGAACAGGTGGCTGCTTTTTTGTTTTCCTTTAGTGATTTGATTTATTATTCTCAAATGTATTAATGTACAATGAAGAATATTGTTTTTTGTGCACTATACAAACAAAGCATAATGTTCAAAGAGAAGGAAACAAGAGAGTGCAGTATGTAATGTTACAGTCATAGCTATGGTATCGAGAAAGATCAACTTAGTGTGAGATGGGTGATAGCAGCTGAAGCTATGTTTCAATTTAAAAGACGCTAAGCCTTTAATCCACTTCAAATCATTGCACTAGAGATCCCCAGCTGTGATGTTGTTCAGTTTCGAATACATAAGAACATTTCTCCCAATAAGAAAAGTATTTTAATGCATCTCAAAACTCAAATGATGCGGACCAATAGAATAGTCAACTTACCTTTTCAACACAGAGCCCTATGATGAATCATTGGAGTTAAAATACATCTACATTACAATCCAACATCTAATCAGAACAAAAAACAAAGAAAATTACAGGAACAGGCCTTTTGGCCCTTCACGCCAGCACCAACCATGCTACCCGACTGAACTAAAACCCCCTACCCTTCCAGGGACCATATTCCTCTATCCCCATCCTATTCATGTATTTGTCAAGAAGCCCTTTAAATTTTACTATCGTATCCACTTCCACTACCTCCCCCAACAGTGAGTTCCAGGTACCCACCATCGTCTGTAAAAAAAACTTGCCTTGTACATCTCCTTTAAACATTGCCCATCTCACCTTAAATCTATGTCCCCTAGTAATTGACTCTTCCACCCTGGGAAAAAGCTTCTGACCATCCACTCTGTCTATGCCTCTCATAATCTTGTACATAGAACATTACAGCGCAGTACAGGCCCTTCGGCCCTCGATGTTGCGCCGACCAGTGGAACCAATCTAATGACCCTCTAACCTAAACTATTCCAATGCTATCCATATGCCTAATAGGACATAGAACATTGTAGACTTCTATCAGGTCGTCCTTCAACCTCCGTCATTCCAGTGAGAACAAACCAAGTTTCTCCAACCTTTCCTCATAGCCAATGCCCTCCATACCAGGTAACATCCTGGTAAATCTTTTCTGTACCCTCTCCAAAGCCTCCACATCCTTTTGGTAATGTAACGACCAGAATTGAACCTATATTCCAAGTGCTGTCTAATTAAGTTCTATAGAGCTGCAACATGACTTGCCAATTTTTAAACTCAGTGCCCTAGCCGATGAAGGGAAGCATGCCGTCTGCCTTCTTGACTACCTTCTCCACCTGCATTGCCACTTTCAGCGACCTGTGTACCTGTACTCTCAGATCCCTCTGCCTGTCAATGCTCTTAAAGGTTCTGCCATTTATTGTATAGCGATATTTGAAGTTGTCAAAATGTTTAACATCGACCTGTTAGAATGTTTCCAACTCCTTAGCAGGCATGACCCAGTGATCATGAACTCACCAATGAGGTGGAGTCATTTAGGATTTCCAAAACCCACGCCAGCAAACAAAATAGTGGAACGAGAAGAGGACAAAATTCAAATTTTTCTATGCAGCTCTCAATGATGACCCTTACCTTAGGAGAGATGTGGCGTAATCATGACCCAAAGCTTTCCTGACCCACAAACAGGTCACACAAAAATAGTGTGGGGTTGGAAATGTCTGGCCCAGAAGTGTGCACAGAACTCTAAGCAGAGTCAATCCAAGATTTGCATTTGGTTTAACAAACCTTGTGTGTTTTTATTCTTTAAATATGAGCCCCAGCTTTTTTATAGACTTACTAAGTTTGTGAATTTTGTATTTCAGTGCTCCTAAATCCCTTTCTCTTCCAATTTATACTCTAATTTATACTCTAATTTTCCGAACAGGATATGCTTCCTTCCCAAATGTACCATCTCACACTTATCTATGTTGAAACTAATTTCATGTTCAATTCTGACAGTTTATTAACGTTCTTTTATTTTCCTCAGTATTTACTACAGTCCCCAATTTGTTGTTGTTCACAATTTCTGAAGTTTTACTTCTAAGTTTTAAGTCCTCATAATGCTTCTTCTTTACCTTATAACTTGTGAACATCATTGGTCCCATGGAACACCTCATCTCATCTTTTCCCAGTCTAAGTGATTAATTAGATTGGAAAGATTAAGATTAGTCCCTAATCCTTACTCTCTATTTTTTAAGTCTGTAGACAGTTTGTTTCCCATTTTGCTGTATGTCTCCTGACTCCAATAGATCTAACCTTAATTGCAAGTCTACACTGCATGACCTTATTCAGGACCTTTTGAAATTAAAATTATATTACATCTGTTGCATTGCCCTTGTTTATTCTTTTTGTTACTTCACGGTGTTCGGTATGAGTCTCGCAGAGTCCCTAATGAAGGGAATAGATAAGATAGAAGCAGGGGGGTTGTTTCCACGGCGGGTGAAACTTGAACTCGGGGGCATAGCCTCAAAATAAAGGGGAGCAGATTTAGGACTGAATTGGGGATGAACTTCTTCACACAAAGGGTTGTGAATCTGTGGAATTTCCTGCCCAGTAAAGCAGTGGAGGCTACCTTGTTGAGTGTTGCTAAGGCAAAGATAGAATTTTTAACCGTAAAGGAATTAAGCATTCTGGTGAGTGGACGGGTAGGTGGAGCTGAGTCCACGAAAGGATCAGCCATGATCTTATTGAATGGCAGAGCAGACTCGAGGAGCCAGATGGCCTACTCCTGCTCCTAGTTCTTATGTTCTTGGTAAGGTTGGTCGCATGTGAACTTCCCACAATTGTTCTATCCCTTTGTTTGTCAATCTCACTTTTTCAAATTCCATTCTCATCCATCCTCTCTTTTTAAAAAGTTGTTTTTTTTACCCAATCTATTCCATCGGTCCTTGTCTTGCTTGTATCCTGCTTCCTCTTTACCTTAAATCTTGTGATGTGATTGATATAGCCCAGATGTTCCCCTATCCTTCATTTTCTTATTTGTTCAGGTTTACTTCTCATCTCCAGCAGTTTCCATTTTCACTTGGCGTCTTACATACTGGTGGAGAAAAAGGTCTTTTCCCTATCCAGATTGCCCACACTCACATTCACTCTTCTTTCAAACAATTTTACATCATTCCTTGACTTTTTATTAATAAAAGAATGACAGGAACAAGGTTCATTAAAATAGTAAATTTCATACCCTTCAGACCATTGGGTAAATGGCAAATTTAGCAAATAATTCAAATTTTCGATAGGAAAGTGTTAAAGAGGATCAAGAAATAATAGATCCAACACCTCTGGAGATATAATGGGCAAATGAAGAGACTTATTAAAATAAATGAGAATATTAAAATTAATTACATTATTGTCTTAAAATTTGTAAGATTATTAATCAATAATCATAGATTTAGACACTAGCTAGCCTCAGTAACTATGAAACTATCAGTGATTGTTGCAAAAACCCATTTGGTTTACTAATCCCCTCTTGGAAAGGAAATTTGACATATTTACCTGCAAATTGTCACATTCTTCTATTTGATGTAAGTGTACCATTTATCAGGTAAGGATTGGTGAAACTATAATGTGGGTTCTTCATTTGAAGATAAGACCATATGCATATCATGTTAACTAAGAGGCTAAGTATCAAGTAAAAAACCCACTTGGACTCATAAATGGGATAAAAATGAGTGCATTTGTAACTTCACATATATAGTCACTCGTGCCTTGTCTCACTCCCTCAAGAGCTGATTGTCATCCTTTAAGTCCCGAAGTGCCACTCCGAAAAGGAATTCCGGGCTTTGCCACTTTGATGCAAAATGATCAAAGAGATGAAACTGGAATTAAATGGTAAATTTTCCAAGGTCACATTGCTGGATACCTTGCTCCCTGCTCTACTTGAACAAGGTATGCCTTAAAGCTCGACCATGCAAGAGCAGCAAAAACTGCTGCAGTAAAAAGGAAAATGTAGATAATGGACTAAATGAGCAAATGTACTTAACGTTCTAAGCACCAAGTTGGAAAGAGATTACCTTTTAGAAGCCTATTCCTGCAGGGCAAGTGCATCCACAGTTATCGTTGTCGATTTTTAAACACTGCTTTAAAAACTCACATTCAGACGAACTATTTCTTTTTCACTTGATAGATTTAGACCTAACAGCAATGACAGCTCCGTATGAGGAAATGAATTTGACAACATCCCCTATCTTGCAACCTATCCCCATCCTGTTGTCTGCACATCAAGATGGTTCCATCCAATTTTGGAGTGTAGAGGTAATGAAAAAATAATATGAGCTATTTCTATCTATTGACCTGGAAATCTGTGGCTGAACATTCACTGAATGCATGTTCCTGTTTTCATGCCATTGGCGTGATACTCACAATCCCACTCTTCTAAACATTAAGATCAACCGATAATACAGCACAGGTATTTTTCTTTCCAGAAGGAATTCACACTGATTAAATCAAGTCTGCTATTCTGGGTTTAGTTGCTTCCTAAGCTTCATGTCTGGCCCTGAATATTGTTTGTGAAAATGACTGGATTATTGGAAAGCTGTCATTCTCTGTTTAAAGCATTATGGCTGAAAGGTAGGCTTGCCTCTTGCACTCAAAATCAGAGAGCACGTATAAAGACTCATCTCTGACAATTTCTTTTTAATGTCCCTATACTTGAGTAACCCCCGCAGACCATTCTTTCTCATTTTCATGATTCAGGGAAAAAGGCAGAAGAAAAATAAATTTGCAATATATGATGAACCTGTAGTAATTCTGCCACGATGAATGGAATTTCAGAGCCCTCTCACTTTTTGCACGGACCAGAACATGCAAGTGATAATATTGTCACTCCTAGCAGTGTAATGCATCTGCATGAGTGGAGGAAGTACACATATAGACACAACCGACTGGTAAAGCTGCTGACTTTCCAATACATCGTGGACCTCCCCCTACCAAGGGGGAAAGCACAAATTGTGGGGGCGGAATGAAGCCCTTATGTGGCCATTAAGTGGTCACTTCAGTCCCTCAGTAGGTCCAAGGGTCTGACGCGTCTGTTATCTGAGATAGTTCAGAAGTGGGTGGCTAGGTGGCGAGCATACTATCTGCAGGATGTTATGAGATCTGTAGGGGAGCATAAACGCCAGGCCACGGTGTGGCGGAGCAGTCACCAGGCCGTGACTTTTCTCCAGTTGGCCTTTGAGTAGGAGTGGAAGCAGTCTCAATATCCGATTAAGGATGACGGGCAGGCTCTCGAAGCTGGAGGTTCCATTTGGAGGCCCTCCAGTGTAGAAGCAGTTGCAACCTGCAGTGCAGCTCAGTAGACACACCTCCACCTTGAGGCACCCTCTCAACTAGCTTCAGCAGCTGCCCCCGCACCCCGCACCCCCCCCCCCCACCCCCCCCAAACACTGTGGAGGGTCAACCTTACGCTCAGAGCAGGCAGCTGTGGGGGGACCACAAAGAAGCTGGCCTGGTGCACTAACTCCTGGTGCCGTGGAGACCATTTCCAGGCAGTTGGCCTCGGGATGGGAAGGGGAGTGCATGTGGCAGCTGCAGGTCAACTTGAAACTCCCGTTCGGCCTCAGACAATAGATCTCAACTGGTCTTTTATCCCCTTCATTGGCTACCCAGCGCTTAAACTCACCTTGGTCTGGGCAAACGTTTGTGTTTCTCTGCGACTGTGCTTGCCCAATACGCGAGTAAATATCTTGCTCCAGAGCTGAGTGTGACATGGGATATTAGTTTGGTTGCCTTTTGAATTTAGCTTACTGCTTTCCAGCTTTTTACAGATTTTTTTCCCCTGTTTTGTCAGCGCTAGATGTTTTGTTTTGCAATAGCACCCTCTACAGCCTTGCCAGGCTGTTTTTATTTCTCTCCCTGCTGCCCTTGCCCTTCTGATTAAGAGAGGTCAGTGCTGTGGAAGGTGCTGTTGAAAAAGCATTGGCAAACATTGCACTGCACCGCGGAGATGGCGGACACTGCTGCCACTGTGCGCAGGCGGTGGAGAATGTTTAAGATCGTCGATGAGACGTCAGTCAAGTGGACCAATTGTCCTGGATGGTGCTGGAGCTGCACTCATCCAGGCCAATGGAAGGTATTCCATCACATGTCTGACTTGTCCCTCTTACATGGTGGACAGGCTTTGCAATGTCAGGAGGTGAATCCACTCACCACGCAATTGCCAGACTCTGATCTGCTTTGCTAGCCATAGAAATATGCGCTACTCCACTTCTGCTTCTGCCCATTGCACCATTCTATCTAATGCACTGTTTAGCACCCAAAAATGAACCTGTGCATTCAGCATGTCCAGATACCACATTGGAACCTGCAACTTGGTGGGGGGTTGGTGTGCAGTGGAGGGAATATACCCAACTTTGGATAGGTGGCAGAACTGGAATCTGGCCTTCTTTCCCGATCTACATTAATTTGCCATCCCACTGACAAAGCTGTTGGAAAATCAGTTCAATTGTCCTGATTTTGCATGGGAGGAGATGACTATTGTCTATCCCCCAACACGCACCCACTCACCACCAGTTTAAAATGTCACAAGTAAGCTTACATGAACATCGAAATAAAGTTACTGTGAGAATCCCCTAGTTGTCACACTCCGGCACCTGTTCAGGTACACTGAGGGAGAATTTAGCATGGCCAATGCACATAAACCAGCACGACTTATGGACTGTGGGAGGAAACCTGAGCACCCGGAGGAAACCCATGCAGACACAGGGAGAGTATGCGGACTCTGTACAGACAGTGACCCAAGCTGGGAATTGAGACCAGGGTCCATGAGCTGTGAGGCAGCAGTGCTAACCACTGTGCCACCGTGCCAAACTCCCAAGGCCCCTATTAAAAAGAGGTCAGGGGCTTAAGATCCATCAAAAGAAAGTAATTATCAGATTGTGGGCAATGCTCGCCCTTGAGAAAGTGGTGCGGATCCTTTACGCTGCTGTAATCCGGGTGGTGAAAGCTGTCCCACCGTATGGTGGCTCAGTGGTTAGCACTGCTGCCTCACAGCGCTAGGGACCCGAGTGCAACTCCCAGCTTGGGTCACTGTCTGTGCGGAGTCTGCCGTGTCTGCGTGGCTTCCTCCGGGTGCTCTGGTTTCCTGAAAGGGATGCTGGTTAGGTGCATTGGCCAAGTTAAATTCTCCCACACAGGCGCTGGAGTGTGGTGACCAGGGGATTTTCACGGTAACTTCATTGCAGTGTTGATGTAAGCCTACTTGTGACACTAATAAATAAACTTTAACTGTTAAGTAGAGAGCTCCAGGATTTGGACCCAGCAACAACAAGGTAATGGTGATATGTCCAAGTCAGGACTGGGAGTGACATGAAGGAGAAGCTGGTGTTCCCAGGCACCCATTGCTCTTGGTCACCCACATGGTGGAGGGAAGGGGTTTGCTTCACTTCTGTACATCCATGAACAGACTAACATAATTCCTGCAGAACTTGTTTCCCGTCATGTTGTGTGGTACAAAATTCTTCCATTTCTCTTTCTTGTTACAGGGTAAACAATTGGCAAAAATCTTGCCTACGCTACAGTTTTTCAATCCTATTACGGCAGTCTGCATAGATGATGGTTGGACTCGACTTATAGCTGGAAATCAGAGTAAGTAGTTTTGTTTTACTTTATTGAGGAGGTGATCAGCTATATTTGTTTTAAGTGAGTGCATCGTTTCCAGGCCATCAGCTTGCTTCAAGATGATGTGAAGGGACAGAAAATCGAAATTAACACCGGGGTGGGATTCTCTCGTCCCACCCACCACAGGAATCATTTCAAGCAAGATAGGACCATGCAAAGGTCCGTTGACATCAGGCAGGGATTTTTGCGTCTTGGGACAAACGTGGCCAGAAAATCCCACCCAATATCTCATCCTGCTTGTTGGACAGCAGAGGATTGGGAGTGTGGAAGGGGTGAAAAATGGTCAATTTGCAGCTTTCATTGCCTTAACTGAGCTCAGTAGCACAGTGGTTAGCACTGCTGCTTCACAGCTCCAGGGATCTGGGTTTGACTCCCGGCTTGGGTCACTGTCTATGTGGAGTTTGCATGTTCTCCTCGTGTTTGTGTGGGTTTCCTCTGCGTGCTCCGGTTTCCTCCCACAGTTCAAAGATGTGCAGGTTAGATGGATTGGCCATGTTAAAATTGCCCCTTAGTGTCCTGAGATGCGTAGGTTAGAGGGATTAGCGGGTAAAATATGTAGGGATATGGGGGTAGGGCCTGGGTGGGATTGTGGCCAGTACAGATTTGATGGAACGAATGGCCTCTTTCTGCACTGTAGGATTTCTCTGATTCTATGAAAAATAAAATATTGAAAAGTAGCCTTCAGCCCACTCTGTATATGGTTGCTGCTTTTTTAATAGTAGTGGGTCCATGTCCCAATGTAGAGAAGCAAAAAAATTTGTTGTCATATTTCAGATTCACCCTGTTCTGATGGGAGCTGGATTTAAACTTAACAGCTGCTGGCTGAGTTTCCCAGGGCTTGGGGAATCCATCCATGAAATAGAGGTGCAAGCTCCCTGTTGCAGTGGGCTACTGCTTTTTACAGGACCCCCTCTGAACCAGGAGATGTTTGAGTGCTTGCCCCACCCACAGTCTCTTAAGGAAATCTTCACCTCCTTTCATAGCTTCCTGCTTCCAGCAACAATAGTCCCAGGCCATACTCTTTCTCCCCTGGTCACTAAGCTCTTCCTCTGCCTCTGGCTTATTACTCTCTTCTCCCCATCCCCACCAATGCCCAATCTCTACTAATTGTCCCATCAGGCCCTAGCTCTGAGCTGCTACTTTGCCCGCCCAGGGAAAGCCTTGTTAATTGACCTAGTTAATGGAAGATGGACATTTTACTGAGCTTCTGCAGTTCAACTCAACGGGATTGCCTGCATACCCCGCATTTCTCCCCACTTCCCACAGGGTCAATGAGTGTTAAACACTTGTCACCATCCCAATGACTTTGGATCAGGGTCAAGGCTACAGGTGTGTGGAGCACAGAGCTGCATTCTGTTTGGCCATGCCACAGTGAAAATGACAATCCAGTATAGGAGTAGGAAATCTTTTCTGTTCAAGATTCATTAACAATGTTCTTTAGTTTTCCATTTCAAATTTACTCGCGAGTTGTGGGTGTCACCAACAATTATTGCCCATTATTAGTTGCCTTGACAAGGTGGCATTTCTAAAGGACAGCCTTCTATTTGGCTGAAAAAAACAGTACATTTTAAAATAGAGGTAAATTGGCAAACTGACCCCCTTTGCAAGGATAAAAATCAGACTCGAACAAAAGTACTTTCATTCACTTAAACGGAACAGTTTTCGGGAAAGCAGCTTAGTATTGAGCTCAGTTCAGGCAATGAAAGCTGCAAATTGAGCAGTCAAGGAGTTATTGGTGAAGAAGATTGTTAAAAACAATGCAAGCAGAAAGCAAGATACTTTTATTTTAGAAATGGTTTAACTCCTCAGTTGGGCTGTTGGAGGATTCCTCAAAGCAGATCCAAATGATCTCCCTAAGGAAACAATGGAGGCCGGGCCGTTGACCAGATTCAAGGCTGAATTAAACAGAGTTTTAGTCAACAAAAGGTTCAAAGGTGGAAAAGAGTTCCATGGCCTACTCCTGCTCTTCGTTCTTGCGTTTTAGTGGTTTCCCTGGATATAACAAAGGTAGCAGTCCTCACTGCATAAATAGCGTGTTATCAATTTTGCCCAAATCATCCAGTGACGGGATGGTGAGAGACAGGAGGTATTCCAGAAGAGGTGTTATGGGTGCTAAGAGCTTTGTGAATGACATGACCGATGCTGATTTATTCCTCCCAAGAATGCTAAATGTGTCAAATTACTCATTTAACATAAAAAGGAAGGAGTCTGGGGAAACTGCCAGGACACTCCTATACGGCCCCAACTCCCCAAGTTAAAGTCAGAGACTTCAGATGGTTCTGATTACCTGGTTACTTGCCTTGGAAATATTACACTGATTAAATCCTAGTCTAAAACCTAGTTAGTCACAAAACCAACTCCCCAATCACTCACGCTGATTCTCCCAACTCACCCTCTAACCTCCGACTCCCTCGGACACCCCCATCTCCTCCCCTGACGAACCAGACTAGTCCCAACACCTGGCTTCCTGCCTGAACCTCCAACTCCCCTCAACCAAACCTGACTCTCACACACCCTCCTGACACAACCTGTTTAGCTTCCACTGTACAGCTCCTACAACCCACTGTTCCCACTTGAACCAATCACACCACCACCTCCCCTCTGACCCTGTGCGACCCGACCTGACTAACCCACACACCTCCCCAAGCCCAGCTAATGTGGGTTGGCAAACACAATTGTGATAGGTGAACAGGACTTTGCATGAGTTAGGACATGGGTAGCAAAGTTGTGGATGACCTCAAGTTTAATGAGGGTAGAATGTGAGATGTTGCACACGACTACATTGGGACGGTCAAGTGTAATGGTAACAAAGGCAGTGGTTGAGGGGTGAGGGGTCCAGCTCCAGATGAGCTGAAGTAGTAAAGAATTGGTTGATGTGACAGAGGTGGAATTAAATACTCTTACTGAAGGTGTGGATATATGATCAGTAGCTCATCTCAGGATGAAGTATGGCATCAATGTTTTGAGGTGGGAATGCCGGCATTGGACAGTTTGGTCAAATCAGGAGGTCAGAACTTTGTCTTGCTATGAGAAGAAAACTCCTGTATTCAAGCTGTGAGCTCTGACAACATTCACCTTGAAATGATGAAGAATCTTTGCTCCATTGTGCTCAAGCTTTTATGGTTGAGCTGTGGCATTGGTACTTGCCTGATGATATTTGATTTGATTTGATTTATTATTGTTACATATTTTAACATACAGAGAATAGTATTGGTTCTTGTTCACTATATAGACAGAGCACACCATTTATAGAGAAGGAAATGAGAGAGTGCAGAATGTAGTGTTACAGTCAGAGGTAGGGTGTGGAGAAAGATCAGCTTAATGCAAGGTAGGTCCATTCAAAAATCTGACAGCAGCAGGGAAGAAACTGTTCTTGAGTTGGTTGGTACATGTCCTCAGACTTTTGTATCTTTTCCGATGGAAGAAGGTGGAAGAGAATCTCTGGGGTACATGGGGTCCTTACTTATGCTGGCTGCTTTGCCAAGGCAGTGGGAAGTGCAGACAGAGTCAATGGATGGGAGGCTGGTTTGCTTTATGGATTGGACTACATTCACAACCTTGGAAAATTACCCACCTGTATCCCAGCTACAAGAAGCTACCTGTCTGGAGAGACATCAGAGAAACAGGGAACCGTCCCTTGGAAATGACTGCAGAAACTTTAGCCGGAATGTTTCCATCTCACCAGCCACAGGAATTGGAGTGGGTGGTGGGGGGGAACCATGGAAATGTCAGTTGACCTCAGACGAGGTTTTACGGTTTCAGGACGAGAGAGGCCATAAAATTTCACCCTTTATGTGGGATACCTGACTCACCACAGGATTCAGCAAGGAGCCCATTATTCAATAAATTTGTGGCTCAGGAGTTAAAATTACCCAGGCCTACATCATCAGGGTGATGTATTAGGTGTATACTGCTAGGAGCTTCTGTCCTCATTCCTAAGTACAGAAGTGGGGCAACAAACCACACTGGAAGGAAACAAGATGAAGACCCCTCTTTCATTAGGATAGAGGTGGAGAGACTCTTCCCGCTCAGAAAGGACAGTAGGACTAGGGGGCACAGCCTCAAAATAAAGGGGGGGGGGCGGTTTAGAACGGAGTTGAGGGGGAACATCTTCACTCAAAGGGTGGTGAATCTCTGGAATTCTCTGCCCGTTGAAGTGGTGGAGGCTGCCTTGCTAAGTATTTTTAAGAAGCGGGTTGATGGGTTTTTGATAAGAGAGGGGATTAAGGGTTATGGGGAGAGGGCGGGAATGTGGAACTGAGCCACGACAGATCAGCCATGATCTTATTGAATGGCGGGGCAGGCTCAAAGGGCCAGATGGCCTACTCTTGCTCCTATTTCTTATGTTCTTATGTTCTTATTATAGAACAGTGCTTTTATTTTAAAAAAGAGTTCATTGAAACATTACATTTGGTTAAGTTTGACATAGTAAAGAAAAAATTGCTACTTGGGCACTGTATAGAAATGGCATGGTGGCACAGTAGTTAGCATTGCTACCTCACAGTGCCAGGGACCCAGGTTCAATTTGGCCTTGGTCACTGTCTGTGTGGAGCTTGCGCTTTCTCCCTGTGTCTGCGTGGGTTTCCTCTGGGTACTTCGGTCTCCTCCCAAAGATGTGCAGGTTACGTTGATTGGCCATGCTAAATTGACCCTAGTGTTAGGGAGATTAACAAGGTAAATGTGTGGTGTTAAGGGAATGGGCCTGGCTGGAATTGTGGTCAGTACAGACTCACTGGGCTGAATGGTCTCCTTCTGTACAGTAGGTATTATTGCTCTTAGGAAACTAGTATACACCATTGCATTTACAACAGGCACCAAGTTCAAAAGCTTATCCTCATAAAATTAAACAGTATATGTTCTCACACAGGAGGACGCATAATGATCTGGGATATTTCAGAATTTCTGGATGATCCATTCTTGTTAAATAAGGTACGTTTCATAGTTTAATTAAAGCAAAGAATTTAGAAAGTAATATTCTTTGGTGAAAAATTATTGATTGGGAAAATAAATTATGCGACAGAATGTGTAGACTTTGAACTCTCTCTTCCCATCTCAGTTGCTCGAGGGAGGGGAGTGGGGGCGGGGTGATTACTTTCAGGAAGTTAAAGCTTACCCAATAGAAGTTTACAAGATTATGAGGAGCATGGACAGAATGGATAGTCAGGAGTTTTTTCTCAAGGTGGAAGAGTCAGTTACAAGGGGGCACAGGTTTAAGGTGCGAGGGGCAAGATTTAAAGGAGATGTACAAGGCCAATTTTTTTACACAGAGTCGTGGGTGACTGGAACTTGCTGCCAGGGTAGGTAGTGGAAGCAGATGCAATAGTGACTTTTAAGGGGCCAAAAACATGAATAAGATGGGAATGGAGGGATGTGGTCCCCGGAAGGGTGGGGGGTTTTAGTTCAAAAGGGCAGGACGGTCGGTGCAAGCTTGGAGTGCCGAAGGGACTATTCCCGTGCTGTAATTTTCTTTGTTCTTTGTTATTTGTGAAACTTTTCTCTGATCACAACAGTAATTGTGCAAGATTCATATGTGTGAAATCAAACATTACCCATTGCATCATTCAATCCTTAAATACTCATACCTTCAAAGATAAATGGGACATAGTGTAGGCAACTCTCTTGTAATTTGCAACATTTAATAAAATGTCCATTTATTCAAAATCAGATGAAAGCTCTTCAAAATAAATGTATATAACATGTTAATTTTCTGACTTTGATTTTGATTTTGATTTGATTTTAATTTATTATTATCACATGTATTAGTATACAGTGAAAAGTATTGTTTCTTGCGTGCTATACAGACAAACCATATCGTTCATAGAGTACATAAGGGAGAAGGAAGGAGAGGGTGCAGAATATAATGTTACAGTCATAACTAGGGTATGGAGAAAGATGAATTTAATTTAAGGTAGGTTCCTTCAAAAGTCTGATGACAGTAGGGAAGAAGCTGCCCCTCAGTTGTTTGGTATGTGACCTCAGATGTCTTTACCGATGGAAGAGAGCATGTCTGTGATGTGTGGCATCCTTGATTATTCTGGTTGCTTTTCCAAGGCAGTAGGAAGTGTTGACAGAGTCAATGAATGGGACGCTGGTTTGTGTGATGGACTGAGCTTCGTTCATGACCCTTTGTAATTTCTTGTTGTCTTGGACAGAGCAGGAGCCATACCAAGCTCTGATACAACCAGAAAGAATGCTTTCTATGTTGCATCTATTAAAGTTCGTAAGAGTCATAGTGGACATGCTGAATTTCCCTAGCCTCCTGAGAAAGTAGAGGTGTTGTTGGGCCGCCTTAACTATAATATTGGCGTGGCAAGACCAAGAAAGGTTGTTGGTGATCTGGAAACCTAGAAAATTGAAGCTCTCAACCATTTCCACTTTGTCCCCATTGATGTAAAAGGGCACATCCTCCACTATACTTCCTGAAGTCAGTGATTATCTCCTTCATTTTAATGACATTGAGAGAGAGAGATTATTGTCATCAGACCATTTCACCAGGTTCTCCAACACTTTCCTGTACTCCATCTCACATTGTTTGAGATTCGGCCCTTTACAGCGGTGTCATCAGCAAACTTAAAATCGAGTTGGAGGGGAATTTGGCCACACAGTCGTTGGTGTATAAAGGGTATAGTGGGGGGCTGAGGACACAGCCTTGTGGGCTCCTGGTGTTGAGGATAACGGTGGAGGAGGTGCTGCTGCCTAACCTTACTGATTGTGGGGTCTGTGGGTTAAGAAGACTAGGATCCAATTGATCTTGTGGTAAAAGAAGCACAGTGGGCCTGATTTTACCGTTGTGCAAAAGCTTGGTAAAGTCGGGCGTGAGGCCATTAACATGTTCTGCACCCACTTCCGCGCAGATGTCCACTTTACCAAGGCCCAAAAATGGCCGCGATCCGAATTGCGCCCGAAATGGGCGCAACAGTGATTTAAATATATTTGCATGCATTTAAATTCAATTAATGGGCTGCCCTCCCAACTTTACCAGCAATTCCCCCTTTTACCATTGCGTCCGCGCGTCCAGATTCGCGCAAAACAGACATGGTCCACAAAGATCTGTTTCGGGCGCTCCAGCTTCTGAAGAGGTAAGTTGACGTTCCAACGGCTCTCGAACTCATATCGGTGATGGGGGTGGGGGGGATGGGAGGTGGTGGAGGAAGGCAGGCTAGATCATTCTCTGGCGGGGGCAGGCAGGGAAGAGGAGGCCGGTCAGATGTATCCCTGATTGGGGAGGGGGAGGGAGGCCAGATCGTTCTCTGGCAGGGGGAGGAGGGAGGCCAGGTTATTGTCAAGTGGTGCGGGGAGTGGGGGGGTGGAATCAGGGAGGCCCAATCATTCTCTGGTGGGGGGAGAGAGGGCAGATGGATCTCTTGTCACACAGACAGGAGCAGGGGAGGACTGCTGCCAGTCTGCGGGCAATTGGTGAGAGGGGGGCAGGGGATTGCGATTGGTTTGGGTAGCGGGGTGGGTGCGTGGATAAGGGGGGACAGTTACGTTGTGGGGCTGGGGTGAAGTCTGTGGGGGCCATCACTCCCGCTTTCTGCTCCTGGGCTGATTTATCCACTTCTTGCGGCCCAGGAACGATGTGACAGGGGCATTTTTTTCCACATTTTTTCTCACCGCGCACGCAAACTCCAATCAGACCAGCAGCGTTTCAGACACAATAAGCCCTACCCACAGCACATTTCAGACCCATGATTTCTTTTTCAGGCTGAGCGCGTGGTGGGGGGCGACCGGTGCCTGAGAACAGATTTCCCAGTCAGATCTAAATAGCGCCCAGATTCAGCGCTTAGAATGAAAATGGTAAAATTGGGCCCAGTAACTATGAGGCATGCTAATATGCTGAATATTCTGTAGAATTTATGGTATGGTCATTTACAAGAAACAGACATTGATAATTTCCATCCTTTCTTTAGTATAATTTTTACAGTTGTCATATTTTCTCCATTTCTGTAGGAGTCTATCAATCGTCTAATTAGTTGGAGAGCCCACAATTTCCAAATAGTGAATCTGTTCCACGTGGAGAATGCATCTGTCGTTGTTTCTGCGTCCATAGATTGTTCTATCAGGTATAATTTAGGATTGATATTAATTCAGCCCTGTTGAGGTTTTTGCAAACAGTCGGCACTTGTACCTTTTGCATGATAAGTTGAATATTTTAATGATTTCAGTTTTCAGGGTCAGCTGGTTGGGTGTTTCATGATATTCTTCAGATGTTATCTCCTCCTTCAAATCTACATACTTCCACGCCTGTTTGAAATCTGCTCTCTGTGCCCTCATTTGTTAACTATTCTTGGGCCGTGAACATTGCTGGCCAAGCTAGCATTTGTTTGCCATCCCAAGATGGCCTGAGGAAAGCAATGGCGGACATATTTCTCCAAGGTTTCAGGCAGTTTAATCCAATGGATTGACATGCTAAACCACTTTAGGAACAGTTAAGTTTAAGTTTGAGTTAGTGTCACACATAGGCCTGCATTAACACTACAATTAAGTTACTGTGAAAATCCCCCAGTTGCCACACTCCGGCGCCTGTTCCGGTACGCTGAGGGAGAATTTAGCATGCCCGATGCACCCAACCAGCACGTCTTTTGGACTGTGGGAGTAGACCAGAGCACCTGGAGGAAACCCACGCAGGCACGGGGAGAACGTGCAGACTCCGCACAGACAGTGACCCAAGCTGGAAATCTGACCTGGGTTCCTGTGAGGCAGCCGTGCCCACCTTCGATGTGCAATTGGAACTGCACAAAGGCCAAACAGAGAGAGTATTGCAAGTATTGAGAATACCAGTTGGATTTTTTTTTTGCAGAATCATATTCTCCGGCCAACAGTGGCATTGTGACAGCACCTACATTTCCGATTCATTGCTCTACAGTACTCAGAATGATGAATACTCCAAAAAAATTAATTGCTTTAAATTTTAAATTTGCTTTGTTAAGAGAAAATCAAAAAAAAATATATAAAACTAGGGACAGAATTGAAAATTGGGACTAAATTATGTTTACATTCCCTGGTTCACACATTCTGAATTCTTAAATGCTGCTTCAACTCGGGTGTCTTTCCCTACCTGTCAACTTTCTCATCTCCTTTGATCCTCTGTCTTCTTCTCCCATTATTTGTTGTCTCCTTCAATACTTTTTACTGGAAATCACAGCAGTGTTTAAGAGCTTGATATTTCAGGAATTGTGACATGAGCTTTTTAATTTTGTCACATGCATTGAAGTACCCTGACCCAGACTCATCTCTGCTGGCCACTCTCTTGGCAAACCGTGCAGTTGTTCTACTTTTCGAAAGGAAGCTATTGAAAGGAGCATTGATTGACTTTTATTATTATCCAGGGTTTGGTACGCACCAAACGGCCATTATATCGGATACTTTGGACAACACAGCACGTTGGTATTAACAAACCCCGTTGACTTAACTTTACCATGCGACATAACTGAAGCACCCGTGGAAAGCAGGTCAAAGAAATCTGACAAGAGTGTCCAGCTGGACTATCCCCTGATGGTGGATTGGGACAGGTGAGATGGCAAAAATCATTTGAATTTGTTTGCAGCAAATTTTACATTTGACCCGACAGAATATTTGTTAACATGAAAACTATGATGGAAATGTGGAGCTGTTGATAAAATGAAGCTGTTTTATGTCTTTAATGGTATGAGTTAGGGAGTCATTGAGGTTTACAGCATGGAAACAGGCCCTTCAGCCCACAAGAAGGGCCTGTTTGTCCATGCCGCCCATTTTTAAAAATCCATAAGCTAGTCCAAATTGTCTGCATTTGGCCCATATCCCTCTACACCCATCTTATCCATGTAACTATCTAACTGCTTTTAAAAGACAAACCTCTAGTACTCATCTGGCAGCTTTTCCAGACGCTCACCACCCTCTGTGTGAAAAAATTGCCCTTCTGGACACTTTTGTATCACCTTAAACCTATACCCTCTAGTTTTAGACTCCTCTTCCTTGGGACAAAATGTTGACTTTCTAACTGATCTGTGCCCCTCATTATTTTGTAGACCTCTATAAGATCACCCCTCAGCCTTCTACGCTCCAGAGAAAAAAGTTCCAGTCTATCCAGCCTCTTCTTATAACTCAAACCATCAAGTCCCGGTAGCATCCTAATAAATCTTTTCTGCACTCTTTCTAGTTTAATAATATCCTTTCTATAACAGGGTGACCAGAACTGTACACAGTATTCCAAGTGTGGCTTTACCAACGTCTTGCACAACTTCAAAATCCTGTATTCAATGTTCAAAGATCTGAAGTATATTAATATATAAAAATCTAATTCAATTAAAAATGTATTAGTTGGATGTCTCCGAAATTAACTTGATGATAAAATCATGGGGTGGGTTTTGGGGGGGATGTTTGCTGGAACTCATTGCTTCCCTGGATGATTGTAGCACAAGTTCTGTCTCCTCCAGAGACTCTGCATTTTCCTGAATGTCATCTCCTTATGAAGGTCCTTGCGGATACAGAATCATCTGCTCGGCCTGTGTGCAGAGCACAGATAGAAACATATAAACCCTACAGCACAGAAAGAGGCCATTTGGCCCATTGAATCTGCACCGACCCCCATATCCCTACATATTTACCCACTAATCCCTCGAACCTATGCATCTCAGGTCTCTAAGAGCAATTTTAGCATGGCCAATCAATCTAACCGGCATATCTTTGTATTGTGGGAGAAAACTGGAGCACCCCAAGGAAACCCACGCAGACACGAGGAGAATGTACAAACTCCACACATACAGTGACCCAAGCCAGGAATCGAACCCAGGTCCCTGGAGCTGTGAAGCAGCAGTGCTAACCATTGTGCTACCATGCCGCCCTATATCTGTATTGCAGGGTTCCAAACACACACATGTCCTGGTTGTTGGCATTTGTTGGTGTTGAGTGATAAGGGTGTGCTGCATTGTGCAGTGTGTGAGGCTAATGGTGCAATTTATGGGAAATGGCATTTGAAGATCCATTCGTCGACCCTGAACAATATGCAGCACTCCATCCAGGTCCTTGCGCTCAAACCTTGGCATTGACTGCCATGGTTCCTTGCCCCATTGCCTTTGCAAAGTTTATTTGCCGGTTCTTCTGGTCTATGCTGGGTAGAAGACCACTGTCCTCCTCCACACCTCCTGCATCAAGGCCTCCTTGCAGCGGTGGAGGGATCCTGGAACTTGCTCTCTGTCACGGTGTGCCATCTTCTTTCCTTCCTAGGAACTGTTGGCGTCAGTAGAATGACTCCCAGCATCTGCCGTAGCTCAGTGTACTTCCCATTTAAAAGTTGCTGACTGGTGTGCCATGCAGGGTAACTTCAAATCATGCGAGCCTCTTGCAGCTTTGTGACACCGATTCAGACACAAGCATTGTCCGACATCACAATGTCTTGTGCCCTTTTCATGTCCTGAAGAATTTTGAGATCAGTCGGTATATCAATGTCACTTTGGTAATCCACAAGTTGCTATTCTAGTGGTTAAAATAACTTCACACAGTGGCTGCGCTTCATCTGATTTTTGAAGTATTGTACTGTTGCATTTCAGGCTTTGTCCAAACAAAAAGGTAGAAAAATTGAGTCACATCATAACTGAAACCTATGCCTTTGTAGGTGCTATATATGGGTTAACATATCCAAACTTCATAATTAACCTTCTAATTATCCCGTCTGCTACTGCCCTCTAAATCCACGGACACTAATTCTGCTAACCAAAAGGGAAACTGCTAGGAAATCTCAGTAGGACTGGCAGCATCTGTAAGGAGAGAAAAGAGCTGACGTTTCAAGCCCAGATGACCCTTTGTCAAAGCTGAAAGACACAGAAAGTGGGAGATATTTATACTGCAGGGTGAGGAAATGAAAGATGAGTCATTGCCACAAAAACCAGGGGAAAAGACTGCTAATAGCTGTCCACAGAGAGAATAAAGGGTGCGAACGACCAAATGACAGAGAAGCCAAAATGAAAATGTTGGAAGCTTTCAATATGGTACAGGGTATCAGAGGAATCCCGGATGTAGGTGGGGAGGGAATGGACCAGGGGAGTGAGGATGAAGTCAAGGTAAGAGGAAGTAAGCTCACTGGGGCAGGAGCATGCTGACACAATGGACCTACCAGAACAGTCCTTTTTGTGGTCCTTTTTCCAGGACAGTTCTTTTCCAGTTCGCAGGCCCTAAGTGCCTCCTCTTCACCACGGACGTGCAATTTCTCTACACCTCCATCCCACACTCAGACAGCCTGAGAGCGCTTCGCTTCTTTCTTGAAAAGAGGCCTGAACAATTCCTGTCCATCACTACATTCCTCCGCCTAGCTGGACTTGTTCTATTCCTCAACAATTTCTCCTTTAACTCATCCCACTTTCTCCAAATCAAAGGAGTAGCAATGGACATCCACATGGGTCCTATCTACGCTTGTCTTTTTATGAGGTATGTGGAACATTCCTTGTTTCAGGCCTACCCAGGTCCCCTCCCACAAATCCTTTACCAGTACATCGATGACTATTTTGGTGCCACTTCATGCTCTCGTCCAGACTTCGAAAAATTCATCAACTTTGGTTCTAGTTTCTACTCCTCCATTGCCTTCCCCTGGCCCATCTCAGACACTTCTCTTCCCTTCCTTGACCTTCTGTCTCCATTTCCAGCAATAGACTATCTACCAATATCCGTTACATGCCTACTGGCTCCCACAGTTACCTGGACTACAGCTCTTCACACCCCACATCCTGTAAGGACTCCATTCCTTTCTCTCAGCTCCTTCCCCTCTGTCGCATTTGTTCCATTGATGCCACTTTCCAACGTGGTGCTTCTAATATGTGCTTCTTTTTCCTCAACTGTGGATTCCCATCTTCAGTTGTCAACAGGGCCCTTAATGTGCAGTCCATCTCCTGCACCACAACCCTCACCCTCTCGCCTCCTTCCTCAGACAAGGATAGAGTCTCCCTTTTTCTCACATTTCACCCACCAGCCTCTGCATGCAAAGCATAATCTTCCACCATTTTCGCCAACTCTATCATGATGCCGCCACCAAACACATCTTCCCTTCACTCCCTCAGTCAGCATTCTGCAGAGACCATTCCCTCCGGGATAGTCCATTCCTCCACTGTCACTCATGGCACCTTCCCATGTAAATGTAGAAGGTGTAACACTTTACCTCTTTTATGCTTACCATCCAAGGTCCAAAACATTCATTCCAGGTTAAGCAGCATTTTTCCATCTGCTGTACTGCATTCACTGCTCCCAATGAGGCCCCCTCTATATTGGAGAGACCAAACATAGACTGGGTGATCGCTTTGCTGACCACCTTTGGTCCGTGCACAATCAGGACCTTGACCTTCCGGTTGCTTGCCATTTTAACACATGATCCTGCTCCCATGCCCACATGTCTGTCCGTGGCTTGCTGCAATGTTCCAGTGAAGCTCAACACAAACTGGAGGAACAGCTTCTCACCTTCCAGCTAGGCAGTTTACAGCCTTCCAGTCTCAACATCGAATTCAACAACTTCAGATGATTGGCTCTACCCCACCTTGACCCCTTTGTTTTCATTTCATTTAATTTTTTTTACTGTTCTCTTTTATTTCTTTATTGTCTTTCTTCATTTTTCTTCCCCTCAACTCTTCCCCTTACTTTAACCCCCATTATCTTATCTCCCCCTTTGCTTCTCCTTCCCTAATCTTACCTCCGCCCTGTCCATTCCACCCTTCCCCCCCTCCCCCAACATCTTCATTTTGGCTTCTCTGCCATTTGGCCGTTCACACCCTTCATTCTCTCTGTGAACGGACATTAGCAGTCTCGTCCCCTGGTTTCTGTGGCTATGACTTATCTTTCATTCTCTCGCCCTGCAGTATGAATATCTCCCACTTTCTACACCTTTTAGCTTTGACAAAGGGTCGTCTGAACTCGAAACGTCATTTCTTTTCTCTCCATACTGATGCTGCCTGACATGCTGAGATTTTCCAGCATTTTCCCTTTTGGTTTCAAATTCCAGCAGCCGCAGTAATTTGCTTTTATTAATTCTGCTAATTTGCCTGTTATGCCTGCAATTCACCAAAGTATAAGCTCAAAGGGGATAGCTTCATGGTAACGTTGTCAGCAAATTATGAACAAGTCTTGGTCCTTTGCTGTATCATTAAAAATTCATTGATGTAAAGGGGCTGAGATCAAAGATTGGAGAATCTCATAGCCTGGTAGAAATTTCTGTATCTCACTCTGACACTCCAGTTCAATAATGCACTTATCCTCACTGATAGTCCATTCCCAGGATTTGTGCTGGCTCCTTCAACATCTGCATTGGGAGATCAATTAATTAAGTTAATGTACACTACATTCTGCACTCTCCCTTCCTTTTCCATACATGGTATGCCGTGTCTGTACAGCACCGCAAGAAACAATACTTTTCACTCTACACTAATAATACGTTTGACAATAATAAATCAAATCAAATTATGCTGAAGGCATCTTTGTGACAAGATGAAGATTCTCTCTAGCTTCCCATATTGTGCATGCTACATGCATCCCCTTCCAGTAATCTATGCATTCGACCCCCTTGTTTTTCTGTGTTTCATGCTGCGCTGTTGGGTTGTTTCCCTCTTCTTGGTCTTCCATCTGCTTTCCATCATTCGGCCTCTTCACCCACCTCTCTGGCCTTCTGCCTACCATTGTGAGCCCTTGACCTTTGTGCCCCCCATTTCCCCTTGCATAACTCTCCTTTCACATTGCCCCCCTCCCCCTTGTTTTAGTCAGCCCACACACAACTCCCTCCCTACCCCCCCCACCCCCGGCCTCATCAAACAGCTCACTCATGATTCATTGCAGGTCTTTGTTGCAGCGATTGCATGTGTCCTGCAGCGCAGTGCTGTCCAAGTAGACACTGCTGTGTGGCAACACGGAGGGGCATTACTGATCTTACTCGGTGACACAGGAGGGTTCATGGGTCCAGCAGCACATTGCTGTACATGAGCTTGGCATGGAAATGAAGTCAGTTCTCGGTCTGCCCAGACATGAGTGGTGTACAGAGCATAGCAACCATGCAGCACTATGGCAGATAGCCGTTGTTGCTCTCACCTGGAAGTTTCTGGCAAACTAAGGGATGCCATGCTTTATCAATGGGGTTTCAGGCCAATGTAATTTCACACTGGCATGATGTAAGATCTGAGGGCTTGGCAGAATTCTGGTGGGCTGCTTTTTTATTGAGCATATGAAATGAAAATGAAGCAAGTGGCATTGACGTCATCTGCCAGCAGGAAGACTGACCTGGCAATGGGAGAATTGCAATGTGATTTTACAGTGGCGGATTTCTGACTTTTTGGCTCTCGTTAGATTCTCTGCTCCCACCTACCACCAAGTCCACCATGGGCAGGGTTGATACCTCAAACGTTCCAATGGCAAACTCAAGCATATCATTGGAGTCGAAGCTGGTACTATGATGAAAGGGCAAATGGATGCAAAAGAAGACTTCACCTGCCACTTTCAGTAAAAGGTGTTACCTGAGAGTTTTGTGATGCAGTTTACAAAGAGGTCATGCATTGTACAATGAGAGAATTTGCACCTCATAAAGACTTGTACCTAGTTCCTACTTCCTCACCTCTGGTACCATCTATGATCCCCCTCTCTAAGTTTGCAAGGGCTTATGAGAATTATTAAAATGTTGGTTCACCCTGGAAGTGATGGCACGATTATATAATTCATGCCAGTGGAACCAAATGCTATCCCATCATTATTTTACTTCATACTTTCATTCTTTTGCCAGACAGAAAACATTTTTAAAGTGCCAAGTTTTATTTTCTCCATTTTTTAAAATTTTATCTAACTGACTGCAGCTAAAGTGACCACTGGATATAACATGCACCTTAATTTGACTCCTCTTAGATGATAAATGAATGTTATAACGTCATTTATTTTTTAATTGCTTTCTGATTAGATGGAAGCCATTTGATCGGGACGCATATAACTTAAAGCTGACGCAACAGCGGAAAGTTCTTGACATGGATCACGATAAGAAATTCTTTAAATCAGTGACGATACCTCGGGTAGGCATGGATCTTTGTTTTTACATAATACACTAGTGCTAAATGAGTGCTCCTCTGAACTCTGCAGGAGAGCCTCAGAATCTCAGTTCTTACGAGCCCTCAGCTTTCCTCCTCCTTCCTGCACTTTTCCCTCAGCTGCTAGACCTATTGGAATTCCTATTCTTGGAAATCTATCTTTGTGCCAGGAGCTGCTCCCCCTGGTGGGCAGTCGGCTGTCTTTCTGCAACCTTTAGTGGCTGGGCTACCCCCTTCCCATCAACATCAAGGCCAAAGGTCTATCCCAGCCCTGCTAATGAAGCCCAACCATAAAAATTGCCCCTTAGTGTCCTAAAATATGCAGGTTAGGGGGATTAGTGGGGTCAATATGTGTGGTTACGGGAAAGGGCCTGGGTAGGATTCTTTGTCGGAGAGTCGGCACAGACCCGAAGGGCCAAATGGCCTCCTTCCACACAGCATTCTATGATTCCTTGATTCTATGATTCTACAATTGGCTGGGTCTTCCTTCTGCGATCTCTGGAGGGGCTGGATGAGAGTTAATATTGCACCCTTAATTTGAATCAGCTAGGTCTCTAAAATAGGACTTTGATAGAATCCCTACAGTTCAGAAGGATGACACGCAGTCCATCGAAACTGCACCAACTTTCTGACACAGCATTTTACCCAGGCCCAACACCGAACCCCCCCACCCTCAACCACCACCCTATCCCCATAATCCCACGTATTTACTATGGCTAATCCCCCTAACCTACACATTTTGGGATACTAAAGGACAAAATAGCACGGCCAATCCACCTAACCTGCACATCTTGGACTGTGGGAGGAAATCAGAGAACCCGGAGGAAACCCACGCAGACATGGAAAGTTCAAAACTCCACACAGTCATCCAAGGATAGAATTGAACCCAGGTACCCTAGCACTGTGAGGCAGCAGTGCTAACCACTGTGCCACCATGCTGTGCAAATTTAAATAACTCGTAAACAATTAAAAAGATATGACAGTTTCCTACAATCCTTGTAGTTGAATTGACTATCAGAACCCTTCTACCTGAGATTGAACGAAGAGTTATTGTAATTAGATTTTAAAATGCATGTCTATTTCTATATTAAATACAAGTTTAATGTTGAGCATAGAAGGCTGTAATATTTTCTGAAGCTGTGTTGATATCCAATGCCTGTTTCAGTATTTCTTTTATTCAGTGGTTTAATTCCTTTCACTCATCAATCAATCTTGGCCTTTTGGCTAAGATCAAGTGTAATATCGACATGCTGTACTTGGTTGAAGTCATTAGTTTACATTTTAGCTTCATTTGAAGCAATTTTTTAAAGCTGCATCTCGGCCTTTTGACTAAGATGCAAATAAGATCAAGCCTTGGAGTAGGAGCTACACCTACTCCAATCAGCTTGGATCATGTAGATCAAGACAGGAGGTAAGAGCGCTGTCTTGTCAGCTTGGATCGGGAATGTCTCAACTTGTTGAGACTCTGAATTTGATTTGATTTGATTGGATTGAAATAAAGTACAAAAAAAAATCCTTTCACTCATCAGTCAATTCCCAATCATTTAGATATATTGTAACAGTGAATAAATGTCAAGGAACGATTCGCTTTTATTTGATTTCTGACAGCTCAAATCAGAACCAATCAAAAATTCCATTTCGGGTACAAGAGAAATGGGTGCTGTATTTCGATCTCTTCCTGTGTACACTGTAAGTTAACACATCTCATTTCCTCCATAAAGATAATAATGTACTTGGTAAAATCTAATAACACTTTAGTTTTAAAATATTTATTTAATAGTGTAAATTTATTTAGCTGTAAATATGAAATGTAATGTAAAGCAACTTAGTTATGTTACAGTTCACCACTGCAAAAATCAGGTCAAGTGATGTACAGGGTCTAAGATTTAATGATTTGATTATTATTGTCACATGTATCAGTATACAGTGAAAAGTAATGTTTCTTGCACAAAATGCAAAACATACTATTCATAGAGAAGGAGAGAGTGCAGAATGTAGTGTTACAATCATACCTAGGGTGTAGAGAAAGTTCAACTTAACGTGAGGTAGGTCCATTCAAAAGTCTGATGGGAACAGGGAAGTTGGCTGGTACATGTCCTCAGACTTTTGTATCTTTTTCCTGACAGGAGGTAGAAGAGAACATATCTGGGGTGTGTGGGGCTCTTGATTTTATGCTGGCTGCTTTTCCAAGGCAGCAGAAAGTGTAGACAGAGTCAATGGGTGGGAGGCTCATTTGATTGAAGGACTGGGCTTTGTTCACTTGGTTTCCTCCTACAGTCCAAAAGATATGCTTGTTATGTGCATTGGCCATGCTAAATTCTCCCTCAGTATACCTGAACAAGGTGCCGGAGTGTGGCGACCAGGGGATTTTCATAGTAACTTCATTGCAGTGTTAATGTAAGCCTACTTGAGACATTAATAAATGAACTCAAACTTATGAAACCCTTGCAAATTGTGAAGGTTACTTACTCCCCTTTGAAATTGAACAGATGGATAAACACAGGTCCCTAATGCAAATTCCTAATCTTTACTAAAAACACTTGATTACAACTCCACTATAATGCGTGCATTCAACACCTATACTCCTCACCTCTCAATTCGGGTGCCCACCAGTTGGTAAATTGAGACTGGGCGGGAGCATAATATTCTGGCCATGAAGAAATGAAGTACTGTCACAGGATAGCTACAGGCATGCAAAAACTGAGGGCTGCAATTCAGGCTTTAGGAAGGGGAGTTGGGTTGGTGCTTGCTGTATTTTTAAATGTATTATCTCCTCCACAGATCGATCCTTTATTCCAGATAGACCCATTTGAAAACATTTCAATTACTTCAGCAGATGGTGGGAAAGATTCCCTCCATAATTTCTTTGTAGGAGAAAGGAAAGGCTTTACAAATGTTAAAACGGTAAGAAGTAACTCTGAAAAAGAGCAAAATAGTCAAAAAAATAAGTATATTTCTCATGGTCTGCATTTGCAAATATCTGTGCACTTTATTTATTCACCAAGGCCAGTTGCACATTTTACATGCAACATTGCTGGGGGTCTGGAGTCACATGTAGGCCAGACTGGGTAAGGATGACATATTTCTTTCTCTAAAGGACATTAGTGAACCAGATAGGCTTTAACAACACATAAACAATGGTTTCATGGTCATCATTAGACTTTTAATTCCAGATTTTTACTGAATTCAAATTTCACTCTCTGGGATTCGAACGTGGGTCCCCAGAGCATTTTAAACCAGTCAAGATTCCAAACTTTGAGACTGCTTGTTATTTTTACATGGATTTTGATGATCAATGCTTAAAAATCTAGGCTTGGGGCAGCATGGTAACACAGTGGTTAGCACTTCTGCCTCACAGCGCCAGGCACCTGGGTTTGACTCCCGGCTTGGCTCACTGCCTGTGTGGAGTTTGCACATTCTCCTCGTATCTGCGTGGGTTTCCTTCAGGTGCTCCAGTTTCCGGTCTGAAAGATGTGCTGGTTAACTGCATTGAATTTCACAGTAACTTCATTACGGTGTTAATGTAAGCCTTACTTTTGACTAATAAATAAACTTTACCTTACTTTGAATGAAAAATCATGCACCATTGCAGTCAGTTTTGGAGAGACACAGAACATTCCCCAACCCTGCAGACTGTGATGTATGAGAAAGTCCAACTAAAGGGGATTCGGAGAAAATAAAATGTTTACAGTACAACCCTAATTAATGTCGACGCAAAGTGATTTTGAACTCTTCCCAGTTCAAAATGTGACATGTAATTTGTACGTCAAGTTGCCTAAGTTGAACTTATCCAAATAATTTGAAACTGCCTCTAAAAACAAAAAAAACGACTTGCATTTAAAAAGACCTCAGGACATGTTGAAAAATGCTGTGCAGTCAATAAAGCATTTTTGAAGTGTCGCCACTGTAGAAAAACTGACGGCCAGCTCAATAAAGTACACAAACAGCAACAAAACCATAACCAGATGATTCCTTTTAATGCATTTGGTTAGGGCATTAATATTGACCAGGTCACACAGAATCATAAGAAGGAGTCGTGTCAGTCCGATGATTGTAAGATTCTGAGGGAAGTTGGCTAGATAGATGACGGGAGGGATGTTTCCTACCATGAGGGAATCTAGAACCAGGAGCCACAGTTTAATGATGAGGTATCTTTCATTTAAGATGGAGATGAGGGGGGAAATTTCTTCTCTCAAAGCATAGTCTTTGGAATTCTCTTCCACAGAGAGCTGTGGAGGATGGATCATTTAATATATTCGAGGCTGAGTTACACAAATTTTTTATTGACAAAGGAGTGAAGGGTTATGGAGAACAGACAAGAAAGTGTTCTTAAGGCCACAATCTAATCAGCCACGATCTTACTGAATGGCAGAACAGGCTTGATGGGCTAAATGGCCTACTGCTGCTTCTATTTCTAATGTTCCTGTAGTTCGGTACTGGCTTACTGCAAGAGGGATTTAAATAAGCCCACTCCTGGATTCTTTCCTCATAGCCAATGTTCCCTCTCATTATTTCCACCCATCTGAGGAATGAACTTTGTTATACTCATCAATATCAAGATGCTATGCATATCTCTGCCATCAGTAGAAGTAAGAAAATTTATATAATGCATATATTTAAAAACTTACAGAGGTGTGGACGAAGAAGAAAAAATACCACCCTCTCAGCCACAGACTAGTCCACAAATTACTCAATTGACTGAATTCACTTTTAAATGTACCATGGTGGCACTTAACTCACAACCTTTAGGTTTTAAGTTCAATGTCATAACCACCATATTTAACCACTACACGATCATACAGTTGTTAGTTTTCATAGTATAGCTTGCTTTTTAATCATTTGACGGAAGTTGAATCGGCGGTGTTGACTCAAGACCTGGAGAAGGGTCTTTTATTTCAATTTTGAATTGATAGAAAATGTGGAAAAGGAAACTTATTTTCTTTCAGCTTATTAAGTGATGCCTTTACTTAAAACTACTATGAGTGGTGAGAAAAATGCAATCTGAAATTAAAACAGAAAATGCTGGAAAAGCTCAGCAGGGCTGGTGGCATCTGTGGGGAGAGAAACAGAATTAGTGCTTTGAGTCTATATGAAGTCTTCGGAAGCATATTCATAGGAATAGGGCTAGATTTTCAGCAATATTTCCAAAATGTTTTTCCAGCCCAGCTGCAATGCTTGTTTGTCTTTTGTGATGATGTTTGAACCTGTCTTTACTCTTTGCAAATGTTGTTGGCCTCATAGTGCTTCTCCTTTGTTATTATTACCCTTACCCCTTTGCTCCAAAAATAAACTGAGGTCAATGCCCCTGAGCAATTATTATTAGGATGATTTTTTTTTTGAAAAAGAGAGTCCAAGTCTTTCATACTGTATTCCCACATGGCAGGCCTGTGGGTTTCTTGAATGGTTTTGATGATTTTAAAAATGAAGGTAAAACAGAAGGTTCACAGCAGGTTGTGAGGTTTTCTGTAGTCAATGGCCCTCAGGTGAACTCTTAAACTGTATCATGTTAAGTACTTTGGCAGCTTAATGACTTGCAGCTAGTTTGAGAGATTGGTTCTCAGACTGACCAACAACTAATGAAGGATCTCCTGAGTCCTGGGGTAATGGAAGTGTTATCCCTGAAGCTAGCTGTGATCACATGGCCCCTGGGTTAACACTTCTGAGAAACACCCAATCTGGTTCGGATGGGGGAAGCTGTTGTGGTCAATTGGGAATTGAAAATAGAGTGTGTGATCTTCCCTTTTACCCAGTATGAAACATGGAGACAGGGAGCCCGCAGAGTTATTAGGTGTTGGTCCATCCTTAAACAATTAAATGTGTGAATTCCACAACTGTTTGTGGAGTATCCTTACCTACATCCATACTTTATTAGGTATTCGCAGGAATACTGACATTATTTGCAATCCAACTGCCAAACTTCACAGTGCGTTTCAGCCCCATTTTTAAAAGTATAGAGTGAAAGTTCATCATATGACATCCCTGTGTTGGGTATGACAATACCGAGTTTCACACCACAGTCAGATGATGGCTGTTTAAAAAGATGTTCCGCCAGCAGATGTTCTCATCCTGGTGAACATGAACAAAGGAAACAGTAAAAAAACACCTTTTGAAATGTTTCTTAAGAATGCACTTAGGGAATAATCTCAAGGCTTCAATCTCGATTTATATTTCTGCATTACAGGAAAGTAGGATGACTACTCTCAACCCGATCAAGACTTGCCGCATCTTCAATGCCAGTCCTACTCCACCTGCTTACACTATGCTTTGAAAATGGAAGTTGATACAGGCACTCTTCATTCATGACAAGTATCTCTTGGAGGTTTTAAGAGAACAAACTGAATATGTCCTATGTAGGGTAAAAGGACTGCATAGTTAAGTTCGTTGGAATCATGTGGCTCAATTGCAGTAAAATTTACTGAGTAACGCATTGCTTCTGCTTGGCTGCTATTTTCCAATATAATTTCCCGGATAGATTTGAAATATAGTTACAGCAAGAAAAAGAGGCTATAGTTTTGCAGGTGGTCAGTTTCATGCTTACTTACTGCTTTGTGAATGATATTAGCTTTGTGCAGTTTTCTTTTATTCATTCATGGGATGTGTGCATCGTTGACTGGACCAGCATTTACTGCCCCTCCCTGAGGGTATTTAAGAGTCAACCACATTGCTGTGGTTCTGGAGTCACGTGTAGGTTAGACCAGATAAGGATGACAGATTTCCTTGTCTTAAGGGGCAGCACGATGGCACAGTAGTTAGCACTGCTGCCTCACAGCGCCAGGGACCCAGGTTCAATTCCGGTCTCAGGTCACTGGAGTTTACACAATCTCCTCTATAGCATGGGTGTCTGAGTTTCCTCCGGGTGCTCCGGTTTCCTTCCACAGTCCAAAGATGTGTGGGTTAGGTTGATTGGCCATGCTAAATTAACCTTAGTGTCAGGGGGGTTAGCAGGATAAATATGAAGGGTTACGGGAAGAGGGCCGGGGTGGGATTGTGGTCGGTGCAGATGGGCTGAATGGCCTCCGTCTGCACTGTAGAGAATCTATAATTCTAGTGAACCAGATGGGCTTTTAGAACAATCAACAACAACGGTTTCATGGTCATGGGTTCCTAGAGTATTATCTTGCATTGTGCAGTTAAATGATAGTAGCACATGTTCATCTTCAAAGGCGAAGGTTTAACAAGGTCAACAGATATTAACTCAATTCTTGGGGGACTGATGAACTTAATTTTAGCCAGCAGAACTGGGACAATATAATTAACCGGGATATTTTTAGTCACCCTCAGGCCAAACTTTAACAGTGGTCAGTCCAGTGAAAAGTATTTTCATTGTTATTTTGATGTTAGACATCAATACAGAATGATGGCAACCTCAGACTTTTGAGAAGTGTGGCTACAACTCTAACATGCATCATCGTAAAGATACGCTACCTTGATAAATATGGATAATTTATTTGCACGGAGAATGCAGCGACAAGTTCACAACTGATTCCAGATAAAGTACCTCGGAAGAATATTGTAACATTATCTGCGCTGTCCAAGAGGAAAGGGCGCCAAATTTTAGAAGAAGTTTCAGTTTCCACCCACAATGGTATGCATTCAACATGTTGCAGGATCCAGTTATGACTTAGGTTTGGCAAATGAAGCAACTGAGAAGGATAACCTTTTTTAAAAAATGTGACAATTGGAATATAGTGGGCAAATAGATAGAAGTGCCATTTTCCAGGCTCGTAGGCATGTCTATCCAGGAAAGCAAATGACCATAAATACTCAAAAGACTGATGAAATTGTGGTCTGCAAAACCTCATAACCACAGACACCTTAACTAAGTATTGAAAGCACCCAACAGTTCTCAAGTCTAAAGTATCCTTCATACATCCTTTCTGGAAACACAGCACTGAGGAAGGTAGCCCACACTTCATTGCAGATCTTACGGCATTTGCCAGCCTCAATTTACCCATAATAAAGATTCCCAGAGGTGCCCAGCACAATTGGATTCACAGCCAGCACGGGAAGGTTATCATTAGATGGTCAACATTCTTCCTCAGAGGGAAGTCAAGCGCTTCCTTCACGTAATAAACAAATTCCAATTCACCCAGTAGAATGTTCAGGTACCACTCATATAAAAATTATGTTCATCTTGGCTTAGGCTGGGTTTGGATGCTGGTGCAAAAGGTGCACAGAGACACATGACCTGGAGGGAGGTACACAGATACACACAACTGAGATCAGTGGGGGAAGGGTGCACAGAGACACACGGCAGGTGGGGTGAGAGGTCAGGGGAGTAAATCTGCCTCAGTGAGGATAATTGGCACTCACTGCTTCTCGCTTTGATGTCCGATCTGAATTGGACTGCGGGATCTCTCCGCAGGCAATCCCCAGATGGCCACACGGAAACCAGGCACACGAGCATTTTCCCAACCAGGTAACCATATTGGTTGCAGTTTTGGGGATTTGGACAAACCACACTCACCAGAGTTTCATGTCCAGAGTGGCTTCCTCCCACGTAATAGTCTGACATCTGAGACTTTGGCGCACATCTCTGTTCTCAAATGGGGACTACCACAAGGCTGATGTTGAGCTGTAAAGATAGACACAACATTGCAGTCTTCCAGGAGCGCATAAGATCTCCAAATATTGGTAGATACATAATCCACACTCAAACCTAACAGCCATCATATAGAGGTCTTTAGAAGATGCACAGGCTGAGATTGACTCCAATGTGGCTCGACATCAAAACCAGTGCTGACCACATGACCATTCCTCAGTGCAGAAGCTTCAGATGAATAAACCAGACTGCATCATCTATATCCACAAGACCACATGAACTGATCCTCAGACGCAAGTCTGAGATGCATTTCCCATGTGTGTGCCTTTATACGGTCTGTTTGCGATCAGACCTCCCACTCACCTGACGAAGGGGCAAACCCTGAAAGCTAGTGGCGTTTAATACCAAATAAACCTGTTGGACTTTAACCTGGTGTTGTGAGACTTCTTAATGCATTTCCCAGCCATCATTTTTCAGAAGCCAGAGGCCTTGCTAATGTCCCTACTGTGCACAGAAATGAGATGGTGCAAGGCACCATGGACCTGAAGCACAAATGGGAGATACGTGAGGAGGGGCGACCTCTGCTACATTTGTATGACCTGGGAACATTGCACCAGATAGAAGACCCATTCGCTGGATGAGAAATAAAATATATTTACATATGTGCAAAGTTATGTACAAATTGTGAACACCAGTGCCACCCTTGTGATCTCCAAGTTAATTTACTTACCCTATTGCTAGATTCAGATATATCCCTGACATCCACAGCAGAGGTGGAGGCAGCCTTCTCACTGCTTTGCCCTATTGTCTTGTTGCATTTAGTGGGCGCCCTCTGGAGGACCAAAGCCTGGAAAAATACAAGGAAACTTCTAATCCTGATAAAATCCAGCACAGATCCCAATATAACCCAACACAGATCCGGAAATAATTCAGCACAGATCTTGATAATAACACAGCGCAGATCCCTATCCAATCCAGCACCAATCCTGATGTAATTAAACATTACTGATAAATTCGGTATTCTGATAAAAACGCAAATCTGATCCCGCTATATAATCCTGCACTGTTCTTTTTATAATCTGGCATTGATCCTGAAATAATCCAACATCAATCCTGATATAATCCAGCACTGATCCTGATATAACCCACGCCAAACGCGATAGAAAGCAACACCGATCCTCTCCCCACACAACCCAAGCACAATTCGGGCTTTGATATCATCCAGTTTAGATCTTTGTCGAGCCCAGTACCGATCCTGGTGTCATTGAACTGATACAACCTGACACTGATCCAGAAGGTATCCCGATAAACACCGTTCCAACCCAGTCCCCACTGAATAGACGATAATGAAGGATACATTTCAGGATGAGGAGAGTCAGCAGCAGAATGTAATTTGAACTTCCCCTGGATGACGCTGTCTTTACTGCCTCAACACTATTTCTGGTCACGTGAACGCAGAAGAAAAGTTATTTGTTGTTTTCTGATCAGATTAACAACAGGTAGAGAGGAGAGAGAGAGCAAACCCCCGCGGGTCTGAACTCAGACTGCACCTCGCCCCACCACCCTCTCTCTCTGCAGACTGCACAGCAGGTAAGAGCACTTTGGCTATTCTCTCCTTTAATCCTTCCCAGCCACTTCCTGGTTTCCCCCCTTTCCTGCTGCCTCGCTATATCCTGAAAAAAAAACTCTTCGATCACAGTTCTGCCTTTGTTGTGAAACTGTGTCACCAGTAAATGGGTAAAACACCTTTGACTTCAGATTCACTGCCAGGAGCGAGTATCTGGGAACGTTTCTTCATGTTAGATTCACAGCAATAAATGTGGCAACGGAAATAGTATATTTCCTACAGTATTTCACCCGTACACACACACACACGCGCCCTGTGGTTATATATATTATGTATATATTATGTATTCTATTCCATTCTAAGAACAAAATCGGAAAGAAGCAAGTTTAATTTCACTTCCTTAAGAAAAGGGAAAGAGGGAAGAGGAGTTTAGTTAGCCTGACATTGGTACTGGAGAAATATTACAATCTATTATTAAGGACATGTCAGCTTTCTAATACTGTCAACAGGGGCTGAGTGTTGGACTTACGGTAAACTGCAGAAGGGGCTTCAAAAATACTATATTACTGGTGGCAGAGTGGTTAGCACTGCTACCTCACGGCGCCAGGGACTCGGGTTTGATTCCCGACTTGTGGAGTTTGCATGTTCTCCCCATGTCTGTGTGGGTTTCCTCCAGGTGCTCTGGTTTCCTCCCACAGTCCAAAAATGTGTGTGTTAGGTTGGTTGGCCACGATCCTTAGTGTTAGGGGGACTAGCAGGGTAAATATATGGGGTTATGAGGAGATCGCCTGGGTGGGATTGTTGTTGATGCAGGCTCGAGGGGCCGAATGGCCTCCTTCTGCACTGTAGAGATTCTATTCTGTTCTAAGAACAAAACTGGAAAGAAGCAAGTTTAACTCCACTGCCTTAAGAAAAGGGGAAGGGGGAAGAGGAGTTTAATTAGCCTGACATTGGTACTGGAGAAATATTACAATTTATTATTAAGGACGTGTCAAGTGGGTCATTGCAAAATCAGGTCTACAGATTTTCCTGTGAGTTAGGAATGAGGAGAGGGTTTCTGGATTCAGTTTACTTCCATTTGCCTGTAAGGCTTGTCAGCAGAGTCAGCCTGCCCCCAGGGCAGCTTGGCAGGCAAGGACATAGAATTGGCTGCAACGCCAGGGATGCTATTCCCAGCTGGCCCCTGCCCAGGGGTAATTTTGCTGTCAAGTGGCCGACCCATGGGCCAATAATTGAAACTGTTAAGGGGCCAACTGATGGCCAGCCACTTCCGACATTTTCTGGAGGATGATGCCAAATGCGAAGCCCCTTCGCTGCTCAGGCTGGTGGCAGGCAAGGAGTGGCGGCTGCTTTATGGAGCCATTGAGTTCATTGATGCCCCCCTCCCTCCAGGTCTTCCACCCCCTTCCACTCTCCAACTGTCCACCTCGGAAGGAAAGGTCTAGATTTTCCAGCGCCTCCCACAGCGTGCTTTCAGGCACCGGAGGCAGTTCACCATTGGCCACCAGAGGGATCTTCCGGTCCTGCCAATGTCTACAATGTTTTGGATGGCTTGCCTGTCCTGCCAGTGGGAAATCCACCACTGGGGCCACCTTCGGTGAGATCAGATGATCACAACCAGTGGGAAGGGCCGGAAAACCCTGGGGTGGATGGGAAACAGTTGACATAGTGGGCACAATTTTCCCTCCCGTCTGCTGTGGGAATTGGCGGAACAGGAAATTCTGCGGACCATGTGGGAACACCTGTAGGAATTCCTGATTTTGGGATGCGTGTGGCTGGAAAACCCCGCCTGGGAGGAACATGATGGATTTTAATGTTGGGAAGTGTGAAGTTATCCATTTTGGTCAGAATAATGGAAATACAGAAATTTCCTTTTAAAAAGGGGAGCGCCAGCATTTTTGCAAATTCTGACATTACTCATCTTTTAATCCTTTCTTTATCCTGATGCACAACCCATAACTATGCAGTCCTGATGTGTATAATCTGTGCTATATTCCTGGAAGATCCTCGCTACATTTTGGTGATGGGGATTTGCGTGGAGTGAGGAGAGTCCTTAGTTGATTGGTCGGTAACGGATGGCCGAGGTGGAGCCTAGTTCGCAGTGGTGGTTTTGCTGGTGAGCGCGCCTACCCTTTGGCGATACGGTAGGCATCGAGACGATGGCTGCTATTGTGAGTGAAGTTGTGGATGATGGTGTCGACTCCACAGCACAGACAATTGGTGCTCACATTGATGAACTGTGAGATATCCTAAAAAGATATCCAGATGAAGAGAATCCTGTCAATGGAGAGGTTGTGAGTCCTCAGTGTGGACTCACCTCCAGTCCTTGGGAATCTTGCTGCATGGTCTGGTGAACATCCTGGGGAGATTCAGGGAGATGGAGCCAGAGAAAGAGTATCGGTACATCCAGTCTCCCGAGGGGAGCTGAGGATGAATTCTCGGCTGAATTTCAAAACCGACTGCCATGCTTTCACAATCTCCAGTTGGAGGCTGGGTGTTCCGAGTTCAATGGACCATGTTGTATCCAGCCTTCGAGGCCTGGGTTTGGTCAAAGACTCTGACCACCGACCTTGCGTTATCGTGTCCTTGGTGTTTGTCAAGTGCTGGATGCGAGGGATCTTTGCCATCCACTAAGGCACAGGTTTCTCTGCACCAGGGCTCTAGGGCAAAGACATGGTGGAGGTGCAAAGTCTTCAATGAAACTCTGGATGTTACTTGAGGATTGTGTCATGGCTTTGGGCTTTTCGGGTCTGTAGATGGTTAAATTATCCTGCAGTTCATCATTAATCTTGAACTTTATTTCCTTGTGATTTTTTGATATTGGGCCCGATTTTACCATCACGTAATCCGCGCCTTCCTCGGCACTGGTTCCCCCTTTACCAAGGCCTGAAAATGGACGCTATCAGGACCATGCCCGAAATGGCCACGACAGCCATTTAAATACATTTAAATTGAATTAATGGGCTGCACGCCCAACTTTACCAGCACTTCCCTCTTTACCATCACGTTCACCAATCCCAAATTTATTCACTTTAGTCATTAGAATAGAAATGCAGAATATTTTTAAAAGGTGTGAAATTTGTAAGTGTTGGTGTTTAAAGATACTTGGGTGCACTTGTAGAAGAAATGCACGAAGTTAGCATGTGGGTGTGGCAAGCAATTAGAAAGGAAAATCATGTTAGCCTTTATTGCAAAGATATTGGAGTACAATAATACATGAGTGTTGCTACAATTGTACAGGGTTTTGCTGAGACAACATCTGGAATAGTGTGTGTAGTTCTTGTCATGGGGACATACAGTGCAGAAAAGGCCCTTCGGCCCATCGAGTCTGCACTGACAGTAGCTACCACTAAAGGCATGCTACTCCCATTTTTCTGCACTTGTCCCAATATCCTTGAATATTATGATATTTCAAGCGCTCATCTAAATTTTTAAAGGTTGTAATATTTCAGGCCCCCACTGTACCCCCTGCAGTGCATTCCAGATTCCCACCACCCTCTGAGTAAAATGATACTGTAATTCTATGATACTGTAATTCTTTAATAAGCTTCCAACTACCCTCAGGATGAACCTATTTCAACTACTTCCCCATATGGAGAACCTGAGTGTGAAGAAACAACAGATATAAAGCTTATTAGAGATATTTGGGGATATAACTAGTAAAGTTTATTTATTAGTCACATGTGAGGCTTACATTAACACTGCAACAAAGTTACTGTGAAAATCCTCTAGTCGCCATACTCCGGCGCCTGTTCAGCTACACTGAGGGAGAATTTAGCATGGCCAATTTGCCTAACCTGCACATTTTTAGATTGTGGGAGGAAACCCACGTAGACATGGGGAGAATGTGCATACTCGACACAGATGTGACCCAAGCTGGGTCTTTGCCCTCTCTCGGGTGTTATGATTGGTCTTCTCCTGTGAAGACAGAAGGAGTCATGAAAGAAATAGTGGTGCGATTCCTGCAGATTATGAGATGGTCCTAAGAAGGCAAACACAGTGGGGCTCATTGGGAGGAAAGGAAGGAGGTGCTTGGAGGTCAGGAGTTGGAAGCTTGGAGGTCAGGATGCTGGAGATGGGAAGATCTAGGGGAGAGTTGGGGGAAGATGCAAGATGGGGTCCAGCACTCACCCTTGCTGCATGGATGAGGTCATTGACCATTTTTTCGGCGCTGCTTCCTGGTTCAGGGGGCCAGTGTCCTGGCACTGGCCGAGGCCGCAACTTCCTCCCAGACCACATTTCCTTCAGAACCCCTAGGTCTTCATCCTCCTGGGGGGAAGACGGTGTCCCACCTCGCCTCTGCTGCATCTAGCAGCCTCCCAGGTCACCCTCAGAGAATGGAGGGGGGGCAGATGGTCGTGCACACATTTTGTGCAGGAATCCCTGCCTGTCTGTCCATTCTTGAGATTTAATGGACCTGCACCTCATTAGGGCAAACCAGCTAGCATCTCACCACCACCAACCCTGCCACCCCCCCGACCCCCACCACCCTCCCATGGCAGAGTGGATAATTCCAGCAGGGATTATGGTAGCTCTCCACTTTTGGGGAACTAGCAGCCTGAACCCACTGGAGAGAAGAGGGGGCAACTGGGACCCCCCCCCCAACGTGTCGCGCAGTGGAGGGTGGTGCCCCCAGCCATTGGCACCCCAGCAGTCCCAGCCTATGTCCCTGGCACTGCCCAAGAGGCAAGGTGCCAACACCCAGGGGGCACCTTGGCACTGCCCACTGGGCATGGGGTGGTGCCAAGGCAGAAGGGCCTATGTGCGGCAGGGCCATCGGTGGGGGGTGGGGGGGCCCCACTGTCACTCTGCAGTTGTGATCGGTAGGAGGAGGAGGCAGGCCACCGATCGGGGTGGGGTGGAGGGTGATGATGGGGGGGAACAGTCAACCTGCTGGAAGGGCAGGGTCGCTGCTGCAGGGTGAATAACCGTCAGAGGGGGGAACGGGGCCAGGCAGGGTAGGGGTGGAGGGGTAGGGGTGTGAGTGGGGGGGCGGTGGGACGGTGGGGAGATGTTAGCGGGCTCCAAGATTTCAATTCCAGGTCCACTAATGTCATTTAAATGAGATTAAAGGACCTATTTAAATGATCTCCACGCCTCCCTGCCGGTTTCCAGCGTGGAGCTGATGCTGCTGGAAATCCGGTGCTGGGGGACACTATGCGGTGGGAATGCATGCACAAATGCTGCAAATTGGCTGGCGTGAGAATCTCCAGGCTCGTTTTTTAGTGCAACAGGATGGGAGAAGCGTGGCCTTGGAATATGTTTACCTTATCAATCTTTTTGAGTATTTTAATATCTCGATCAGATCTGCTCTCATTCCTCTAAACTCCAGTGAGTATAAGTCCTAACTGTTTAATCTCTCCTCATGCACCAACTTTTTTAAGCCTGGTGAGCCTCCTCTGAACTGCCTCCAATACCACCACATCCTTCCTCAAATAAAGAGGTTAAAACTGGACGCAGTACTCCAGTTGTGGTCTCGCCAATGCCCTACACAATTGCAACAATGCTTTTCTATTTTCATACAGTAGTCCTTTTGCAATAAATGCAAACATTCTGTCTGCCTTTTTTATTACGTGCTGCACCTGCATACCAGCTTTCATGGATTCATGAACAAAGCCACCCAGATCCCTCTGCCCAGACACATTTTGAATCTGCTTTCCATTGAGATAATTTGCCTATTTTTTTTCAGCCAAAATGGACAACCTCACATTTATCCACATTAAACACCATCTGCCAGATTCTGGCTTATTCTCCTAGCCTATCCATATCCATCTGTAAAATCCATACATCCTCTTTACTGTCTGCTTTCCCACCTGATTTATATCAACCACAAATCCTGCTATGTTACACTCTGTCCCTGCATTTATATAGATTGTGAACAGATGCGGTCCAAGGACTGATGACAAGGATAATAAATTCTGGCCTAGCCAATGACACCCACATCCCTTGAATGAATATTAAAAAAAAACATTGCTCCAGGTACTAAGGATGTGTTCAGACTTTTGCAGCTGAATGTGAACAAGAGAACAAAGAACAAAGCTAATTACAGCACAGGAACTGGCCCTTCGGCCCTCCAATGCTATGCCATGCTGCCCAACTGAGCTAAAACCCACCACCCTTTGGGGGACCGTATCCCTCTATTCCCATCCTATTCATGTATTTGTCCAGTCGCCCCTTAAAACTGACTATCGTATCCGCTTCCACGACTTCCCTTGGCAGTGAGCTCCAGGCACCCACCACCCTCTGTGTAAAAAAAACTTGCCTCGTAGATCTCTTTTAAACCTTGCCCCTTGCATGTTAAACCTGTGCCCCCTAGTAATTGGCTCTTCCACCCTGGGAAAAAGCTTACATAGAACATAGAACATAGAACACTACAGCACAAACAGGCCCTTCGGCCCACAAGTTGCGCCGATCACATCATCACCTACCAACCTACAGACCTATCTATAACCCTCAATCTCATTAAACCCCATATACTCATCCAGAAGTCTTTTAAAAGACCCCAGCGAGTTCGCCTCCACCACCACTGACGGCAGCCGATTCCATTCACTCACCACCCTCTGAGTGAAAAACTTACCCCTAACATCACTTCTGAACCTCCCTCCCCGCACCTTAAATCTGTGTCCTCTCGTAGCGACCATTTCAAACCGGGGAAATAGCCTCTGAGAGTCCACCCTATCTATTCCTCTCAACATTTTGTAAACTTCTATCAGGTCGCCTCTCAACCTTCGTCTCTCCAGGGAAAAGAGTCCCAGCTCCCTCAACCTAACTTCATAAGGCATGCCTCCCAGTCCAGGCAACATCCTTGTAAATCTCCTCTGCACCCTTTCAATAGCTTCTACATCCTTCCTATAGTGAGGCGACCAGAACTGCGCACAATACTCCAAATGAGGCCTGACAAGGGTCTTATAAAGTTCCAGCATTACCTCCCGACTCCTAAACTCAATCCCTCGATTAATGAAGGCCAGTACACCATACGCCTTCTTGACCACCTCCTCCACCTGCGAGGCCGATTTAAGAGTCCTGTGGACCCGGACCCCAAGATCCTTCTGCTCCTCAACACTACTCAGACTTCTGCCCTTGATAGTGTACTCGTTCATCCTGTTGGTTCTGCCAATGGACGACTACACATTTATCCGCGTTGAAGTCCATCTGCCACTTCTCCGCCCAGTCCTGCATCCTATCTATGTCCTGCTGCAACTTTTGCCATCCTTCCAGATCATCCACAACACCACCGACCTTCGTGTCATCAGCTTCTGACTATCCACTCTGTCCATGCCCCTCATAATCTTGTAGACTTCTATCTTCCATACACCTGACATCATACCAGCACTGAAATTAATATAGCTAATTGCTCATTTGTGTGATAGGCAGAACATCCTTCTAGCTCAACGCCAGCAAGTGGAGATTATCGCTCTTTGCTACTGCAACAAACTTGTACAGTGAGTAAATCACTCTGGTCTGATAAGGCCAATCTTATAGCACATGAAACTATAGGAATCCCAATGCATACAGGGACCAGTGAAGATGGGTTTGCGGTAAATAATAGTAGAATGGGCTAGCAATATGGAACAAGCACATGGACAGAGCATTGATATCAATGTGTAAATCCTATATGGTCTTCACAAAGGTGTTTTCACAATTGGGCAGCACTTGCTGAACAATCCTTACTGCACTAATTACACTGATAGCCAAGATGATCAGTCTGGCTCACCTACGCATGTTGGAAGCTATATATATTCACACACAAGACCCTGTTCTTTGTAGAAGGAAGGATTACATCCGGGCATTCTATCTTTTTCAATTAAACAGAGGCCTGGGGGACAGTCATTTCCTGCTTCATTCCTCCAGCAATGTTTTGACCGATCAGAGTCAACCTGCTTAGTTTGAATTTAGACGAAAGCTTGACAGTTAACTGTTCCCTGGTGCATTCTGCATGCCAAGGCCTCTATCAATCAGAGTCCTTGCCAACCAATCATCACTCTCTTCGCATGCAGTATAAATTGTTGTTTCCTTTAGATTTGGCATTTTGGCAAAACTGCCCTGATGAATGCACAACAGAAAGTTTCAACAGCATTGCACTTTTTCCCCAGCAATAAAAAAAGTTTATTTATTTAGTCACATGTGAGGCCTACATTAACACTGCAATGAAGTTACTGTGAAATTCCCCTAGTTGCCACACTCTGGCGCCTGTTCGGGCCAATGCACCTAAAAAGCACGTCTTTCAGATTGTGGGAGGAAACCCATGCTGACACGGGGAGAATGTGCAGACTCCATACAGGCAGTGACACAAGCTGGGAATCGAACCCAGGTCCTTGGCACCGTGATGCAGCAGTGCTAACTGCTGTGCCACTGTGCTGCCCACAATTCCTTCTATTCTGCATTGGAATGAGAGCCTAAATACAGGCATTTATGCCACGTGGCCAGACATCAGTAGATCGAGAATTCTCACCACAAAGAGGTGTAGAAAGCCAAAAAGAAAGATCGTTTGCTGAAAGGAGACTAATTATGGACCATTGGAATAAGGGAAGTGTCTACATAGTAAGTCATCACTCAATAACCTGGAGCGCTAACTAGTAGTGCCAGGAAACTCAATGAAGTCCAACCAGAAAAGGAAGTAGTAAAGTAACAGGAAACCCAGAGAAGAAACTGAAGAAAGATATTAGAGAGGGAAATATCAAGCTGCAGAAAAAAAAGGAAATCAAATTGAGACAGATAGCAAAGCATGTTCCAGATGGGTGGCACAGTGGTTAATACCGCTGTCTCACAGTTCCAGGGACCCGGTTCAATTCTCAGCTTGGGTCACTGTCTTTGTGGAGTCTGCATGTTCTCCCCATGTCTGTGTTGGTTTCCTCCGGGTGCTGCGGTTTCCTTCCAGAGTCCAAAGATGTGCGGTTAGGTGGATTGGCCATGCTAAATTGACCCTCGTGTCCAGGGGATTAGCAGGGTAAATATGTGGGATTGCGGGAATCGGGCCTGGGTGGGACTGTGATCGGTGCAGACTTGATGGGCTAAATGGCCTTTTTCTGCACTGTAGGGATTCTATGAAAAAAGCAGAAGTTGAAAAAACAATGACTTAATACTGCTGGTCAAATCCAATGTCTCGTGAGCTGGAAGAAAGGAGTGATGTGCAGATCAGTGAGAAATGGATTGTGCAAAAGGTGGGAAAACATAGACTGCATTGAGCATGCAAATTGCACACAAAATTTCTGCGAATATTGAAAAATAGATTACTTGTGTATCATTGGAAATAAATGTGCATTGAATTAGATATGTTCTTGGATTATCTGTTTATTTTTCTCTTGGAGTAAATCATCCAGAATTTGTGTGCCATGAAAAGTTCTTATAAAAACAAGATAGTCTTATAAGACATTGAGATTTATTGATGCAAAAAGCAGCTTGAGTAAAGCCACAAATGCCATCACTTGTGATTTATTTGAAAGAAAAAAATAGTCATGGAGTATTTTGATCTGTTTGTGGAAAAGTCTTTTATTAAAGGTTCAGGAACTCCGTAAATAGCTGTTATACAACTTTAATTTAAACACCTTCCAAGCATTCCAGTTTAATGAGACAAACAAGGACAGTAATTCAATAATTTCTTTACTGAACACTTCTGGTACCAACTCAAACATAAACAGTTGCAATTCATTAACTCTACGGAATCTTAACTCAAACTGAACAACAACTTTTAACTGAACTTTACCTCTTAAACTGCACTTTAACTTTAACTGAACATCAGCTTTAACTATTTAACTGAAAATAGATACTACTGAGTTTAAGAAAACTTAGGCCAAGAAATATCCTTGATGTAGAACCTATCTTCTTGTTCTCTGAATCATCCTTCAGGTACAATTCTTCTTGCAATGGTTGGCCTCTTCGAGCTATTGCTGCCAAACAAAGGACTGCATGTCTCTTTATCCATAATTCTCCACTTGCTTCCAGAATATTCTCTATCATCCAGCCAACTCTGCCACCAGAAACTGATTGCACGGTTCAAACATCCAGTGAAATTACTTTTGAATGATGCCATTACACTTATTTCATTTGACATGTACCATACATAGCAACCATATAAATCAAAGATGCATTGCCTTGGTTAATGTAAATAACTTCCCTTATCTGGCCAACACAGGAAGCTTCAGATCACAGCTCCCATGACCTTAATCCATAAGTTGACCAAAAATCCCAGCATGCCTCTCTCTCAGCCAGAATAGCCATTTTACAACTATTGCTGCCATTATTGTTATTAAATCATTGTTGTGGCCGTTCTTTCTCCATCCACATAGCCGTATAATATCACCTATTTGGTGTGATAACTAAAGTGTCTTTACAACATTAAAACCCCTACATAACTAAATGTAAAGGTTGTTGTTGTTCTTGCTGGTTATTAAGGCTGAGTAATGCATTTACCAAATGAGGGATTCAGGGAGCGTCATGAAGTTTGTTATTGAAAATTATTTCAATATTGGAACTGATGATCGTGTACATTTGCTGAACAGGTTACATTGTGCTATTCTGAAACATGTTTATTGGCTTATATTTCAGAAACAGCACCTCAGCTACGGCTTCTTCCACTCATTATTAGTTCTTCAGTGACCAAGTGACACCAGTAAGTATCTATCTGCGAGACCGTTGGTCTGATTTTAGCTCTTAGCTGGTGGGTAGTCCATGTCTTTAACTTAACCCACCTTTTCCTGTGCGCTGTTAGCTCTTTGTGTCCACAATGACCTTTGCAGAGGATCTCTGAATTAGCAGACCATTTTTTGGTCTTGCCTCTTGTTAAAGATTCACCGTGGCCTGGAAGCAAAAACATTTAGTGAGTTAGAAGCAGAAAGTGTTGGAAAAACTCAGCAGGTCTGGCAGAATCTGCGGAGAGAGGGAGAAACAAAGTTAACATTCTGAGCCCAGTATGACAATGTTAATACAGTTTCTGTTCCAAAGAAAAGTCACTTTTTTCACAATTCTATTTGGATAAAAATATGGAAAGCATGACAGAAATAAAATCACATTTAATCCAGTGTAGTTTTACTGCAGTGCTCAACTCTTAGGGTTTTCACTGTCAAGCGGGGCTTTGGAAATTTCCTGACTTGCCTAATTGCACCATTTTCACTCAGGAGTTGGTGCAGGATGGAGTTAGGTTCACCAACCCTGGATGGTCGAATGCTAAGTTGGGCTGGTTAGAACTCAGTTTGGTTCTCTGGATCATTGTTCAAGTTATTTAAGAAGCTTTTAAATCCTCACGCACCCTCACCCACTCATCCTTCCTGTCCCATTATAACTGCCATTCCAACTCAATGCCAAGTGTTATCTCCCTGAAGCCTCTAAGTCCACTCACCCAGTATCAACCTAGAGCAGAACTCAGAGGCCATGTGGAGATAAATAAAAAACTTCTAACAATCTAGTATAGCTTTCACTCATACATACTTGATAGTGAAAACATGTCTCATTCATATAACTCCTTCAGAGTTTTTAAAACTGCTCAAGTAGCTAATCCCTTATAAGGATAAACACATTTCTATTCAGATCCCATAGCTGACCCTTTAATAGCCTCTTTAAACTGCCAATCAAACTGTGAACTCAGAACCACCTGCTGAGATAATTGTAGCTTTTGAAATTCAGCCAAACAGTCATAATGATATAATGATAGCTCTTTGGGCAAATATAAACAAAGAATGCTATTGAACCTACTCAACCAGACACTGCTGCTTTTTTTAAACCTGCAGGAGATGGTCTGTCATTCAAAGCAGTCCAGCAGAGAGAGTTTTATAACTTGCAGAGACAGCTGCCACCTGTTTTTTTTAAAGTTTAAGGAGTGAGGTATTTTAAAATCTTTTGATCATATCAGTTATACGGAGCTTATCCACATGTTAAGAATGTTTATGTCTACTTTATCAATTTGTGACTTTGGCTATGAGAACAGCCAAAATGTGATCCTTTTTCAGACAGCACTGAGTTCAAATTGTCCTGCTGATCTTTCGGCTTCCTTCCTTTGCGAATCATGTCCTACCCCCTTGTGCCCTGCTGCTGCGAATTGGATCTGTCGAAACTTTCCATATCCAGGTCCCACCCGCCATTTGAAAGGTCTGCGGGGTCTTCCCCACTCGGGTGTGAAAATTGGGCCCATCATCTCAAACTCAACCATCCAGCAACAGACAGCCTGCATGTCACCCTAGGTATCACTGAGCTAAGAATGCACTTGCCAGACATACCCCAAGTTCAGAAAGGGATTGGAGTTGAAATTCTGTCGATTTTTGCCAGTGATAATAATGGGTGATTGATGGAACTGCCATAAAACCTCATTCCCAAGATCTGCCTTCAAAAGAACATTGTTCCAAGGTTGAACACATTTTCCATTCTGAAGGAAGGAGTTTTGACCTATTGTGCTTCTGGCAGCACCCTGAAAGAGCCACCCAACTTGTCCCCCTTGTAGAATGCCAGTGACTGCAACAGTCTACATAAAATGTTCACACTGAGTGTAAGATTCAGCCAGACTAAAGGCCATTTCTAAAAGAACATACTGGATATGTCAACCTTTGTTTGGCTGTTTATAGTTAAGAATGTACCTTGCGCCTCCAGTAAATAAAAGCGCTATCTATTTACCTGGAATTCTTTCTTAACTTTGTGCCGTCCCTGTCAATCATTCTTCTCAGTGGATTTCATTCGAGAGCGTCGTTCAGAACTGGTTCAGCGAATGGGAAGGCAGGTGATCGACCAGATAGTTGATGATCTTTACAGCAAAGGGGTTTTGAACAACGAGGAGAAGGATTTGATCCTGACAACGCTGCTGTCTCAGGACAAAGCTAGATTGATTCTTCGGCACATTGAGAACAAGGGGAAAGTCGCCTGCGATCTCTTTTTGGATGACCTCAAGCACCATGATCAATATCTCTTTCAAGAGCTGAAATGGACAGGTGAGTGAGACCCTTTTTGACACATAAAGCTGAGAATGTAGAGGGGCATTTCTCCCAGCCCATTGCATTGCTTTTGAGGCACGGCGGGCCGGCAGAATCTAGCAGGGACTGTTTTGCGGGTCCCCGCTGGGCACCATGGCCTGCGCAAGTCTCCAGCAGTCAGGTTTCCAGCACCATCAGCTCCGCGCAAGAAATCGGCATTGAGCTACATCTGAAGTCTCCAGGCCCACTCGCCTCTCCCCCACCCTTCATCCACCATCTCCCCCCCACCCCCACCCCCCCCTCTCCCCGGCTAGCTCCCCCTACCAGGAGTGTTTCACTTCAGCAGGGTTTACAACAGCTCCCCGCTGGCGACCTGACCCCACTGGAGTGAAGGAGGGCCATCAAGGGTCAAGGGTATGGTGAGGTGTCCCCTAGGCATTGACAGCTTGGCTAGACGGGCACTCCCTAAGGGGCAAAGTAGCAATGGGTCTAATGGGGGCGGTGCTTATGGGGGCAGGGCCTCTGTGCGGGTTGGGGGAGATCAGTGGGGATGCTTATCACTCTTCAAGAGGGAAGGAAACCAGCGATTGAGGCGTCTATTGGGTTGGTGTGGGGTTGGCCTGCTCAGAGGGTCAGGGCTGGGGGAATTGGGAGATCAGGGCTGCCAGCTGTGAGGAGAGAGATTGAAGTGAGCTGGGTGGCTAGGGGGGTAGTGGTCGACGCTGGTCCAGACATAGATTCATAGAATCCTACAGTGCAGAAGGAGGCCATTCAGCCCATCAGGTCTGCACTGACCATAATCCCACCAAATCTCTATCCCCATAACCCCATGCATTTACCCTAGCTAGTCTCCCTGACACGATGGGGCGATTTAGCATGGCCAATCCACCTAACCTGCATATCTTTGAACTGTGGAAGGAAACCGGAGCACCCGGAGGAAACCCGCACAGATACTGGGAGAACATGCAAATTCCACACAGGCAGTGAGCCAAGCCGGGAATCGAACCCAGGTCTCTAGCGCTGTGAGGCAGCCAGTGCTAATCACTGAGCCACCGTGCTGTTCAACACGAAACATGTCTGGGGAGCCAGCGATTGGGGTGTGGAGGCGGGGGTTGCACGGCCAGCGCTGCGGTGTTGTGGGGCTGGCCAGCGATTGGGAGGCTGGCAGCGCGGGATTGCTGCACACGCACCAGTCTTGGCGCTGACAGATCGGCGCATGCGCAGTGGCCCACTCAGTGCTATGCTGCCGGCCTCTCCAGCAGGAATAGGTCCCACCCATCGATTTCTCACATGAATCACACCAGTGCACTCTGCAGTACAGTGTATGGGGGATTCATTTTGAAACTGCGGCTGAAGAAAACTATGGGGTTTACTCCACTTTTTATGCAAATCTAAGGCTTAGAAACTTTTTGGGAGAACTGCCTCCGTAATCTTTTTGAAGTTTCAGCTTTTTATATTTATTAGTATTTTAGTTTCCCACCAATTATTTTCTCTGTTTATGTATTCCATTTTTTCCTATCCCCTTGAATCGCGGACATTTTTGTCAGTATTTTTACCTTGTATTCTCTTTGCTGCTTTGTTCTTTCCTTCTGGCTGCCAGTTCTCGTAAGAGCTGTTCTCACCTCTGCTCCCATCACCTCAACTCCAAACAGCCCATCTGTGACCCCGGTGTCTTTCCTCAATTCTGATAAGCAATCATCTGATTGACGGAAAGCTTTCTCATACGTAAAAGCAAATTTTATTGCAAAAATCCTGTTCAAATAATCTGCTGTATTTTTACCCTTGGCCTGCTCTTTCTAATTTCCACCATGTCACAGCGTGGACACTGCGAGTGTTTGGCAGGGGCAATATGACTGAATATAATAAATGTTGTGCTAAATTCTTACTGGTGACCCCTGTGCCAGCTTGGAATATCTTGGACAATACTACTGTTTGTTGTTTCTCTTCCTGCACCTGGTGATGGTGTACAACCCATACTTTTTCCTGATTCCATAGCCAGTAATTCTGGTTGATAGCCTGTCACCCGAGGCTTATGGCTTGAGGGGTGCCACTCTGTGCCAAGCATGGCTGACCAGTAGTCTTTCCCGGTCTTACCACCTGCCATTGGCACATTGAAAGGGTTTTGCAAGTTGATACTCAATTGGTTGGGCCACCTCCCTTGACCGACAAGTCCTGGAGTGGGACTCAAACACGGAGCTTCTAGCTCAGAGGCAGGGAGACTACTCACTGCGCCACACGATCTCCCAGCACTGACTTCCAGTAAACTCATCCTTCTTGACCACTGGTTTTACTTTGCCTGTCACTGGATATATCAATCGATCATAATCCCATCAGCCAGCCTCAGATTGCTTTTCCTATTTTGATTTTTCAGATGTCTTCAATCTTTAGCCTCACTGGCGTCTTTCTGGATTACTGTTCCATTGTTACCTTCCACATTGTGTCCACACAGCACACTCCTGGGTACTCATGATCTAAATTGTATTGATTCCTCTGTGCTAATAGACTCTACTTCTTCCTATTTCTTGGCAGGAAAGTGAAAACTAAATTTCAATAAATTTTACCTCTCCACATCTTATTTCATCTACTTCCCTTCTCTTGTAATAAAGAACAAAGAACAGTACAGCACAGGAACAAGCCCCTTGGCCCTCCAAGCCTGCGCCGATCATGATGCCTGCTTAAACTTAAACCATATGCACTATGGAGTCCGCATCCTATTCGCATCCTATTCCCATCCTATTCCTGTCTTTGTCTAGTTGCCCGTTAAATGCCACTAGCATAGTGCTCCCACCACCTAACCAGACAGCGTGCTCCAAACCTTCACCACCCTCTGTGTAAAAAAACTTGTCTCGCACATCCCCTCTAACCTTTTCCCCATGCACCTTAAATCTATGTCTCCTCGTCCTTGACTTTTCTACCCTAGGAAAGAGCATTTGACTATCCATTCTGCCTATGCTGCTCATAATCTTGTAAACCTCTATCAGGTCATCCCTCAACCTCCGTTGTTCCAGTGAGAACAAATCGAGTTTATCCACCTTCTCCTCATCGCTAATGCCCTCCAGACCAGGTGACATCCTAGTAAACCTCTTCTGTACCCTCTCCAAAGCATCCACATTCTTCTGGCAGAATGTGGATGCTTTCCACACAATTCCACACAGAATTGTACACAATATTCTAAATAAAGCCTAACTAAGGTTCTGTACAGCTGCAGCATGACCTACCAGTTTTTATACTCAATGCCCTGACCGATGAAGGCATGCATGCCGTATGCCTTCTTGACTACCTTATCCACTTGCATTGCCGCTTTCAGTGATCGGTGGACATGGTGCCACACCAAAGACTGCTGCATGAGATAAAGGTGCACAGTGTTACAGATAATGTATTAGCATGGATAGAGGATTGGTTAACTAACAGGAAAAAAAGAGTGGGGGTAAATGGGTGTTTTTCTGGTTGGCAATCAGTGACTAGTGATATGCCTCAGGGATCAGATTTGGGACCGTAATCGTTTACAATTTACATAGATTGTTTGGAGTTGTGGACCGAATGTAGCGAGTCAAAATTTGCAGATGACACTAAGATAAGTGGCAGAGCAAAATATGCAGAGGACGCTGAAAGTCTGCAAAGGGATATTGATAGTCTAAGTGAGTGGGCAAGGCTCTGGCAGATGGAGTACAATGTTGGGAAATGTGAAATCATCCATTTTGGTGGAAATAACAGTAAAATGGACTGTTATTTAAATGGTAAAAAATTGCAGCATGATGCTGTGCAAAGGGACCTGAGTGTCCTTGCGCAGGAATCTCAAGGAGTTAGTTTGCCGGTGCAGCAGGTAATTAAGAAGACAAATGGAATTTCGTCCTTCATTGCCAGAGGGATGGAGTTTAAAAGCAGTGAGGTTATGTTGCAACTGTATAACGTGCTGGTGAAGCCACACCTGGAGTACTGTGTACAGTTTTGGATTCCTTACTTGAGAAAGGAAAAACTGGCACTGGAGGGGGTGCAGAGGAGATTCACTAAGTTGATTCCAGAGTTGAGAGGGTTGGCTTATGAGGTGAGACTGAGTAGACTGGGACTATACTCATTGGAATTCAAAAGAATGAGGGGAGATTTTATAGAAACATATAAGATGATGAAGGGAATTGATAAGATAGAAGCAAGGAAGTTGTTTCCACTGGTGGGTGAAACTGGAACTAGGGGGCATAGCTTCAAAATATAGGGGCAGCAGATTTAGGACTGAGTTGAGGAGGAACTTCTTCACACAAAGGGTTGTGAATCTGTGAAATTCCCTGCCCAGTGAAGCAGTTGAGGCGACCTCATTGAATGTTTTTAAGGCAAGGATAGATAAATTTTTGAACAGTAAAGGAATTAAGGGTTATAGTGAGTGGGCGGGTAAGTGGTGCTGAGTCCATGAAGAGATCAGCCATGATCTTACTGAATGGCGGAGCAGGCTGAAGGGGCCAGATGGCCTTCTCCTACTCCTAGTTCTTATGTTCTTATAACCTCACAATTAAAGTGTGTGATAGCATCCTCAGCCTTACATATTGATGGAAATTCTTTGCCTTCATAGGTTCTCCTAAACCTGTTTTGCCACTTCTGTCATCCATATTGGTGTCATAACAGCATAGCTGACATCTGAAATTCCATTTTGATCTAATCCTTAATTCTCCCATCTCTCACTCCACATTTGGACATCTCATTTTCTTGCAGATTTGCCTGCATCCACTTTAAGAATCTCCTCATCTATCATCTACCTAAGCTCCACTATTTGTCTGAATGAAATGTCCTCTCTCACAGCCATGCTCAGTCGCTGCAATGAGTAACTCGTTACTTCAATGACATTAGCCTTCATCATAACTCCTTTTCCTTCAACTTTGATCACTTTTATGTCCCCTTCATTTTCCATGACCTCATTATCACAAAGGAAGTCGAGAGGCAACCATTTGATTTTCCTTTGCCCATTCATCCACAAAGACAAAACATATCCTTCTCATACTTAATTCATCATTGTGCTCTGATTTTATCAGCTTCAATCCCCTCCATAACTGTCTTGCATCAGTTAATCTTGCCCTGAGTTCCACTAAATTTCAGTTCCTCTTTCATTTCTGTCATTTCCTCAGTATAACCAGCTTCTTCATATCCTGTATTTTTGCCATACTGTTCACGATCTGTTTGACTCTAAGCTGAACTGCTCACCCCATATGTTCCTCATCGTAAAGACTGCCTACTTGCAGCTCTGTAATGAATCCATGCCCATCTTTCCTGCCACTCCACAGTTTCACAGTTGCCATAATCAAAGTCACAAATTACACCCAGCCTGCTCACCTACAGCCTTTGGTACCATTGACCACTCCATCCTCCTCTGATGTTTTTCCTCTGCTCTATTTCTATTTTGATTTATTATTGCTGCATGTATTGGTACACAGTGAAAAGTATTGTTTCCTGCGCACTATATGGACAAAGCACACTGTTCACAGAGAAAGAAACAAGAGAGTGCAGAATCTAGTGTTACAATCATAGCTTGAGTGTAGAGAAAGATCAACTTCACGTAAGGTAGGTCCATTCAAAAGACTGATGGCAGCAGGGAAGAAGCTGTTCTTGAGTTGGTTGGCACATGACCTCAGACTTTTGTATCTTTTTCCCAATGGAAGAAGATGGAAGCGAGTATGTCGGGGGCCCTTAATTCTGTTGGCTGCTTTGCCGAGACACTAGGAAGTGTAGACAGAGTCAATGGAGGAGAGGTTGGTTTGCATGATGGACTGGGCTACATTCATGACCTCGTGTAGTTTCTTGTGGTATCTTGTCCAGTTGGGAGGGATGGCCCTCACCTATATCGACCTTTACCTATCCAGTAGTAGCTAGAGAATCTCCTGCAATGGCCTTCCTTCCTGTCCTGATGCAGTTTTCTAAGATGTGATCCTTCCCGCCTAAATTTCCATTATGTGGAAAACCTACACCTTCAAATTCAAGACTTTCTCCATATTACCTGTAATACTAATGTCCATCTGACAACTTAGGAGGACAAATTACTCCATGTACAGGTATTACAAGTGCATTGGTCCAGATTTGTCAGCATAAACAGTCTTTTTGACTTTGTTCAAAGAAGCAACTTTATGAATGTATGCATAATGTCAGAGACATTGTTTGCTGGAGCAGACGAGGAAGGAGCATCAGAGAGAAAGCTAAGACTTTACCTGTTAAAAACCTGTTTAAAATAAGTTTAAAGCACTTTGTTCTTTGTAGAACTGTTTAAAGCATTTACTTATTGTATTTACTGCTTTAAGAATTGTGAGGGAGTGATTATCAGGCAGTTGTGGCCCATCAGCTTTAATTATCAAGTGTCCACACGGTGAAGCCTTACATTGTTTGCTGGAGCAGACGAGGAAGGAGCATCAGAGAGAAAGCTAAGACTTTACCTGTTAAAAACCTGTTTAAAATAAGTTTAAAGCACTTTGTTCTTTGTAGAACTGTTTAAAGCATTTACTTATTGTATTTACTGCTTTAAGAATTGTGAGGGAGTGATTATCAGGCAGTTGTGGCCCATCAGCTTTAAATCAGCGCCAAGTTTAAAAGGAGGCCTGGTGTAGATAGCGGGCAGCGTCGGAGCGGGCAGCGGAGTGAGAGGGAAGCAGAGTGAGCTATTAGGGCTTAATATCAAAAAGGGCTGGAAGGTAAAAAGGCCAGGTGGAAAGAACAAGGGAAAAAAAAATTTTTTTTTCAAAACTACTACAGCAAGAAACAAGGAAAAAATTTTTTCCCACAACAAATTATATTGAATAATGGAGGGGCATGTGATGTGCGGTTCCTGTATGATGTGGGAACTGGTGGACCCCAGGGTCCTTCCCAGTGACCATGTCTGCAGTAAGTGCAGGTTGCTGGAGGAGCTCCAGCTCAAGGTGGATGAGCTGGCCTCTGAGCTACAGACACTGAGGCTCATCAGGGGGAGAGAGGGTGCCATTGTCAATGGGGTGCAAGTGACATCCACCCCCTCTAGACTGTCTAAATCTAAGGGTCAGGAACAAAAGGGGGCTGCTGGGAGGAGGAAGGGGGGTGAGGAGCGGAGGCCTCAGCCTCTTAATCTGCATAACAGGTTTGAGGTTCTTGCTTCCACTCTGGAAGAGGACGAGGCAGGTGAGGTTGGTGAGCAAACTGCACACGGTACAGTGATGCAGCAGGACATAGGCAAAGAGAAGGGGAAAAGGAACGTAGTAGTGATTGGAGATAGTGGGGTGAAGGGTATTGACACTGTCCTTTGTCACAATGACAAAGTGCACAGAAGGGTGTGTTGTCTGCCTGGTGCTCGGGTACAGGATGTCGCAGCTGGACTGCAGAGGAATCTGGAGTGGGAGGGTGAGAACCCAGTTGTGGTGGTACATGTGGGTGCCAGCGACGTAGGCAAAGTGCGGACTGAGGATCTGGGGAGGGAGTATGAGAAGCTGGGAATGGAATTAAAAAGTAGAACCGACAAGGTGGTCTTCTCTGGGCTACTGCCTGAACCGAGTGCAGACGGGCGTAGGGTTGACAGGATAAAGGAAGTGAATGGGTGGCTCAGAGATTGGTGTGGGAGGAATGGGATCGAATTTATGGGGCATTGGCACCAGTATTGGGGTAGGTGGGACTTGTTCGGGCGGGATGGGGTTGGTCTGAATCGTGCTGGGACCAGAGTGCTGGCGAATCGAGTAAAGAGGACTGTAGACAGGGCTTTAAACTAATTAGGGGGGGGGAGGGTGCGAGGGTAGGTGATGTTAGGAGGTCTACAGTTAAGGATAGGGTACAGGTAAGGGAAGAGGCTGAGGATGTCCCAAGTGGTGGCGTTATGGCAAATAGGGTCCAGAAGAAGGCTGGGATGAAAGCGCTTTATCTGAATGCACGAAGCATTCGGAATAAAGTGGATGAGCTGGTGGCGCAGATCGACACAAATGGATACGATCTGGTGGCCATTGCAGAGACGTGGCTGCAGGGTGACAGGGACTGGGAGATGAGTGTACAGGGCTATCAAGTGTTTAGGAAGGATAGGCAGGAGGAAAGAGGGGGTGGCGTAGCTCTGCTGATTAAGGACAGCATCAAGGTGGTAGCAAGGGATGATATCGGAGCCAAAGAGCAGAAAGTGGAATCGTTGTGGGTGGAGATTAGGAACAGCAAAGGGAGGAAGACGCTGGTGGGTGTCGTCTATAGGCCCCCAAATAATGATCTGGAGGTGGGGCGGGCTGTTAACGCGCAAATAAGTGCGGCGTGCAGGAATGGGACGGCAGTAGTTATGGGGGATTTCAATCTGCATATTGATTGGTCGACCCATGTTGGACGAGGTGGGCTCGAAGAGGAGTTCTTGGAATGCTGCCGGGATAGTTTCCTGGAACAGTGTGTGTTGGAGCCGACGAGGGAGCGAGCTATCTTGGATCTGGTGCTATGTAATGAGGCGGGTAGAATTAGGGACCTTGAGGTGAAGGATCCTCTTGGAGAGAGTGATCATTGTATGGTGGAGTTTCTGTTGCAGATGGAGGAGGAGAAAGTGGGTTCCCGGACACGTGTCCTTTGTTTGAATAGAGGGGAGTATGGTAGGATGAGAGAAGAATTGGCGAATGTGGACTGGGGGAGCGCGTTGGAAGGTAGGTCTGCTGAGGAGCAGTGGAGGATCTTTAAGGAGATCTTTCTTGGTGCTCAGCAGAAATTTATTCCGATGGTTAAAAAGGACAGTAGGAAGAGAGGTAATAAGCCGTGGATAACGAAGGAGGTGAAGGAAAGTGTTAAATTAAAAGCGGAGGAATTTAGAGTAGCTAAGAGCAGTGGGCGAGAAGAGGATTGGGAAAGGTTTAAATGTCAACAAAGATTGACAAAAAAGTTGATAAAGGAGGGTAGAAGAAGCTATGAAGCTGGGCTAGCGCTTAATATAAAAAAGGATAGCAAGAGTTTTTATAAATATATAAAAAGGAAGAGGCTGGCTAGGGTGAACGTTGGTCCTTTAGAGGATGAGAAAGGAGACCTAGTGGTAGGGGATGGGGATATGGCTAAGGTCTTGAATAACTTTTTTGTTTCTGTCTTCACGGAGGAGGACGTGAATAATTTGCCGGGTGTTAGCGATGGAAAGGTGGTAGGACTGGAGGGTCTTAATGACATTACTGTTACTAGAGAGGTGGTGCGCGACAGACTGGAGGGGCTGATTGTGGACAAGTCCCCAGGACCAGATGGAATGCATCCGAGGGTTCTGAAAGAAATGGCGGAGGTGATAGTGGATGCCTTGGTGGTTATTTTCCAGACGTCGCTGGATTCCGGGGAAGTGCCGGAGGATTGGAAAACGGCTAATGTTACGCCGTTGTTTAAGAAGGGTGCCAGGCAAAAGGCGGGGAATTATAGGCCGGTTAGTTTAACGTCTGTGGTAGGTAAAATGTTAGAATCCGTCATTAAGGAGGAAATTGCGAGGCATCTTGAAGGGAATTGCTTGATAGGGCAGACGCAACACGGTTTCATTAAAGGGAAGTCGTGTCTGACAAATTTACTGGAGTTCTATGAGGATGTGTCTAGGGCGGTGGATAGAGGAGAGCCGGTGGATGTGGTCTTTCTGGATTTTCAGAAGGCGTTTGATAAGGTACCTCACAAGAGGTTACTGCAGAAGGTCAGAGGACATGGAGTTGGGGGTAGGGTGTTAGCGTGGATAGAGGATTGGTTGTCAAATAGGAGGCAGAGAGTGGGGGTCAATGGGTGCTATTCGGATTGGCGGTTGGTGACTAGTGGGGTGCCCCAGGGGTCGGTGCTGGGGCCTCAGCTATTTACCATTTATATAGATGATCTGGAGGAGGGAACCGAGTGTAGGGTGTCGAAATTTGCTGATGACACTAAGATTGGGGGAAAGGCAAATTGTGCGGAGGGTGTGGAGAGTCTGCAGAAGGATCTAGATAGGCTGGGCGAATGGACCAGGAAATGGCAAATGGAATTTAATGTTGGCAAGTGTGAGGTGGTCCACTTTGGTAGGAAGAATGGTAGGAAGGACTATTACTTACGTGGCGAAAAACTGCAGCAGGCGACGGTGCAGAGGGACCTCGGGGTCCTTGTGCATGAGTCGCAAAAACCCAGCCTGCAAGTGCAGCAGGTGGTCAGGAAGGCGAATGGGATGCTGGCCTTCATAGCGAGGGGGATTGAATATAAAAGTAGGGAGGTCTTGCTGCAGCTGTATAGGGCATTGGTGAGGCCGCAGCTGGAGTACTGTGTGCAGTTTTGGGCGCCGCACCTGCGCAAGGATATTTTGGCCCTGGAGGGAGTGCAGAGGAGGTTTACTAGGCTGATACCGGAGTTGAGGGGGTTGAGCTATGAGGAGAGGCTGAATAAACTAGGCTTGTACTCGTTAGAGTTTAGAAGAATGAGGGGAGATCTCATTGAGACGTATAAGATGATGAATGGGATGGATAGGATAGAGGTGGAAAGACTCTTCCCGCTCAAAAAAGACAGTAGGACTAGGGGGCACAGCCTCAAGATAAAGGGGGGGCGGTTCAGAACGGAGTTGAGGAGGAACTTCTTCACTCAAAGGGTGGTGAATCTCTGGAATTCTCTGCCCGTTGAAGTGGTGGAGGCTGCCTCGCTAAATATTTTTAAGAAGCGGGTTGATGGGTTTTTGATAAGAGAGGGGATTAAGGGTTATGGGGAGAGGGCGGGAAAGTGGAACTGAGCCACGACAGATCAGCCATGATCTTATTGAATGGCGGGGCAGGCTCGAAGGGCCAGATGGCCTACTCCTGCTCCTATTTCTTATGTTCTTACACCTAGCAATTTGGGTAATTCTTTCTTTATTCATAGAGTCATAGAGGTTTACAGCATGGAAACAGGCCCTTTGGCCCAACTTGTCCACGCCGCCCTTTTTTTTTAAAAGAATCCCTAAACTAATCCCAATTGCCCACATTTGTCCCATATCCCTCCATACCCATCGTATCCATGTAACTATTGAAATGCTTTTTAAAAGATAAAATTGTACCCACCTCTACTACTACCTCTGGCAGCTTATTCCAGACACTCACCACCCACTGGACACTTTTGTATCTCTTCCCTCTCACCTTAAACCTATGCCCTCTCATTTTAGACTCCTCTACCTTTGGGGAAAGATATTGACTATCTACCTTGTCTATGCCCCTCATTATTTTATAGACCTCTATAAGGTCACCCCTCAGCCTCCTTACGCTCTAGAGAAAAAAGCCCCAGTCTATTCAGCCTCTCTTTATAACTCAATCCATCAAGTCCCGGTAGCATCCTAGTAAATCTTTTCTGCACTCTTTCGAGTTTAATAATATCCTTTCTATAATATAATATATTATGTTACAGTGTGCCCTAATTGTCTGCAAACTAAATAAAACTTTATTTCATCTTTCCTATTTTGTCTATCCAGGTAAAGTAACCAGCATTAAAAAGTTCTTGGAGGATGACGTTGAGATGATTGCGCAGGATTTAAGAAACCTTTATCTGTCTTCAGCATTTCAAAAGTTCCATCCTCTTGGAGAGGAAATCGACATTATTTTTGATCTAGAAACCACCTTCTCCGATGCTGTGTTCCAGAAAAAAAACACGAACAACCGCACGATCGGCCAACTAAAGTTCCAGGACCTTCTGGATGAACTGAAGTGCCTCACGGTGATCGAAGGTGAAGCTGGCAAAGGTAAAACAACCCTCCTGAAGAGGATCGCATGTCTCTGGGCTTCGGGGAAACACCCCTCACTCAGTCGTTTCAAATTGGTTTTCTTTCTTAGCCTCAGAAGTATGCAGAAAGGACTGTACGAAAGCATCTGTGAACAGTTACTCCGGGAACCATACAGCCTGGACGCTCCAACGTTCATGAAAATCGTAGAAGTCCTGGAACGCAATGTGCTCTTTTGCTTGGATGGCTTTGATGAATTTAAGCCCCAAGATTACCCTGAGACAGCCAGACTTTTCACAAAGAACGCCCAGTACAAGCACACAGTGGTTTTAACAACACGAACTGAGACTCTGAGCCAGGTTCGAAGCTATGCCGATCTCTTAGTGAAAATAGGAGACCTAAGTTACAGTGGTGCTAAAATGCTGATCGAAAATGTGCTAGACGAATCCTTGGCTGAGAGTTTATTGGCCCAACTTGAGCAATCAAGCACCATGAAGGAGATGATGAAGACTCCACTCTTTGTGGTGATTGCGTGCGCCATTCAAATGGGCAACGATGACTTCATTCCAAGGACACAAACGGCGTTGTTCTATACCTTGCACAAGCTGATGATCAATAAAAATCACTATAAAACCAGAGACTTGCCCGAAGAATATATCACTGAGAGCATAAGGCACTGCGGGGACCTGGCTTTGGATGGAATCTTTAAGTCCAAGTTTGATTTTACTATAGAAGACTTGTCGTCTCAGAAAGAGGAGAGGCTGCTGTTGGCTGCAGGCCTCTTGAATAAGTATGCTGCCCAAAGGCTTAAGCCAGTTTACAGATTCTTTCATAAGTCTTTTCAGGAGTACACAGCAGGCAGGAGATTGCATGAGCTGGTGACATCTAGCTCAGTGACGGAGGTGACCAAAGGACAGATGTACTTACAGAGAATAAGCACCATCTCAGATATCACCTTCAAATACCAGAACCTACTTCTGTACACATGTGGATCATCTAAAGAGGCCACGGCTGAAGTAATCAAGTACATCGTCGGTGTTAAGGATCATGGAACACTTTTGCAGTTTCTAGATGAGAACGGGGAGAGTGCGGAAGTTGAAACCCAGATGCAAAGTTCAGAGGAACTAGAGAAACTCAGACTCCTAAACATGAATGCCCTTGTTGAACGTGGCCTGACCTTTGTCTACGAAAGCCGTTCTGAATCTGCTCTAGCTCCAGAGTTTGAGACCTTTTTTCAGGGAAAAACACTCCACATCAATTCCCACTACATACCAGATTACCTCTTCTACCTCTTTGAGCATTTGCCCTCCTGTTTGAGAGCTTTAGGCCTCATTAAGCTTAAGTTTTCTGGAAACCCCTTTTCTTCGAATGAACATGAAATCACAAAGCCTGAGAATGAAAATCAGTCTGTCACTCGTGCCCTGGTACCTGAGCCTGCCATTAAACTCTTCTATGAAACACCCTGGAACCAGACCTTTAACACATTGCAAATCACCTTGAGGGATTTCCCGGACTTGAAGCCAAAGGAGATCAAATGCATTGGGAAAATCTGTTGCTCTGCTATGTCTTTAATACTACACATAAGCAAAAGCACAGGCGTCACAGGAAAACTCGACAGGATTCTCAACACCTGCGCGCGGAACGTCCAGGATCTGGTTATTGAATCCACTCCGTTAACCAAGGAAGATGAACAGCAGATAGGAAAGATGTCCCAGTTAAAGACATTGCACTTGAATGATCTCCAAACAGAACAAACAGAGGGTAAGCCAACAGCCAGTCCATTGTTGCACCTGTCTCCTTCCCCTGCTGAAGATGCTGACGTACGTCTGGGCGTAAGTCCCATGGGTGCTGTCAACTCTTCTTCCATTGCAACTGACTATTCTTCATGTGCATTTCATTAGAGCATTAGACTACCACACATCCTTCCCAATATCCACTAATGAGCGCTTTCCAGGAGAGATCTGATAGTACTGAGGATTAAGTGTAGGACACAATATCAATCTGAATGCTTTTTTCCCCTTTAGGGCAGCATGTTGGCACAGTGGTTATCACTGCTGCCTCGTAGCGCCAGGGACCCAGGTTCAATTCTGGCTTCAGGTTATTGTCTGTGGGGAGCTTGCACATTCTGCCTGATCTGCATGGGTTTCCTCTGGGTGCTCCGACTGGTCTGTGCGAGTTAGGTTGATTGGCCATGCTAGATTGACCCTTGCGGCAGGGGGATTAGCAGGGGTAAGTATGTGGAGTTATGGGAATAGGGCCTGGGTGGGATTGTGGTCGTGCAGACTTGATAGGCCAAATGGGTGGGAAGTGAAGCGGGTAAGATGTATCTTGAGGGGGGGGGGGGGGGGTGCAGATGGATCTCTGGTGGGGGGGCTAGAGGGGTCCGCTGCCACTCTGCGGACGATCGGTGGCGGGGGTGGGCGGTGAGCAGGGCAGGGGTGGTAGTCAGTCTGGGTAGTGGGGGGGGCGTGGGGGTGGACTTGTCAAGGAGAGAGAGCGACAAGGGACCAACCACGGAAGATTAATATGTGTGGGAGCTTGCACTTGGGACTGAAAGGACCAAACAGTGCAGATTTGAAATGCTGTTGGAAGATTTGCCGAGCTTGCAATTGCGGGCAAATCTCCAGAGAAAACCCTCACAGTGAAACACAGTTCTGGGCTGGATAAAAAAGAATGGAAGTAGATCCTTGAGAACTAAACATCACCCCCTTCCCCACTACCCAGACCAACCGCCACCCCTTCCTCCCTCCCCACCCCCCCCACCCCCTACTGATTGGCAGCAGACTCCCCCACACCCCCCCCAACAGAGATCCATCTGCCCCCCCAACAGAGATCCATCTGCCCCCCCAACAGAGATCCATCTGTCCCCCCCGACAGAGATCCATCTGTCCCCCCCAACAGAGATCCATCTGCCCCCCCACCAGAGATCCATCTGTCCCCCCCACCAGAGATCCATCTGTCCCCCCCAACAGAGATCCATCTGTCCCCCCCAACAGAGATCCATCTGTCCCCCCCGACAGAGATCCATCTGTCCCCCCCGACAGAGATCCATCTGTTCCCCCCGACAGAGATCCATCTGTCCCCCCCGACAGAGATCCATCTGTCCCCCCCCGACAGAGATCCATCTGCCCCGCCCCAACAGAGATCCATCTGCCCCCCCCGACAGAAATCCATCTGCCCCCCCAACAGAGATCCATCTGCCCCCCCCAACAGAGATCCATCTGCCCCCCCAACAGAGATCCATCTGCCCTCCCAACAGAGATCCATCTGCCCCCCCCAACAGAGATCCATCTGCCCCCCCAACAGAGATCCATCTGCCCCCTCCAACAGAGATCCATCTGCCCCCCCAACAGAGATCCATCTGCCCCCCCAACAGAGATCCATCTGCCCCCCCAACAGAGATCCATCTGCCCCGCCCCAACAGAGATCCATCTGCCCCCCCAACAGAGATCCATCTGCCCCCCCAACAGAGATCCATCTGCCCCGCCCCAACAGAGATCCATCTGCCCCCCCAACAGAGATCCATCTGCCCCGCCCCAACAGAGATCCATCTGCCCCGCCCCAACAGAGATCCATCTGCCCCCCCAACAGAGATCCATCTGCCCCCGCAACAGAGATCCATCTGTCCCCCCAACAGAGATCCATCTGACCCCCCCCCCCAACAGAAACCCATCTGTCCCATTCAACAGAGATCCCACCCCCCCAGTAGAGATCCATCTGCACCCCCCCCTCCCCCCGAGATACATTCTCACTCCCGTTTGTCACTCTTGAGCCGCTTTCTCTGCTTTCTGTGGCTTGGGAGTGATCTGACATGGGTGTGCTTTTTCCAATTTTTTTCCTAACTGCGCATGTGCAGTTCACAGCTTTGATCCTTCCGGCAGCGCAAACCAGCCCGGAGCTGGCAAAAAGCGTATGGGTGTGCTGCAGAGAGGATTCCGGGCTCGGATCTGTATTACGCCCTAATCTGGCCCTTAGACTCCAAATAGTAAAATCGGGTCCTATCAGTACCATTATAAAATAATTGACTGGAAGGGACAGAGATCGATAGGTTTTTGAATGGTAAGGGGATCAAAGGTTATGGGGGAAAAATGGGAGAATGGGGTTGAGAAACTTATCAGTCATGATTGATTTGCAGACCAGACTGGGGCTGAATGGCCTCATTTGTTTCTTTGGCTTATGATCTCAAGGTCCAAAATCGATGGGGAGCATACATAATATTGATCTTATTCCTGCGATGTTTAATATTAATTCTCAACTGTTGCAGCTTAGAAGTGATTTGAGTGTAATGAAGGCATCAGATAATATAGTGACAGGGCACAAATGTTTATATTTCTGACTGCTTCTTCCGACTTTCTCTTTCAGGAGGGTTCATTGACGGGATGCATTGCTTGAAAAACATTGAAAAACTGGTACTGGAAAATGTGAAAATGAATGATGCTGATGTTAAAAAAATAGGTATTACCAGATATGCTTAATCAAAATTGTCACGAGTGATACTCCTGCCCACTTGTTTTAGTAGCTTGTTGCTCAAATCAAAACTCAATGGCATAGGAGCAATGGGCCACAGTAGAATTAGTCGTCTATAGCCCAGTTTTGCATGCAGTAGGCATACAGCCACTGACAGCTCATAATGTATCATTCAGTATTTCAATGGGTGGCAATCTTGGGTCACTCTTTTTATCTCTGAAGCAGTTACTATGCGTGTACACAGCCAGTTTCAGACAGCCAGGATGAGTCACTCTTTAATTATTGACTGAAATCTTAGTTGATACCAGGAGAACAGATTAAAACTGTGTTGGTTCCATTCAGTCAAATAGAAACATTACATTGTCAAATAGTGTCTGCAGTTCCTTGCCGTGACTTGTTAGTGATATAATAGATGGTTCAGAGTCAGGTAATTCTACATCGTTTTCAGTGGAATAGCTGTGACCACACCTGGTATACCTATAGCAAACTGCAAAGGTGTTTCCTGGATATCAGAATATAGCAGTCAACTTGTACTGTAGCTCAACTATGCTTCTAGAGCAGAAATGTGTCAGCTATAGGAAAACATTATACCTCAAAAGCCAAGATTCAGCCTTTCCTTCCATCCTTGAGCCAAAGTTGAATGCGGGTGAATGAAGTAAACATGTTTTGGGGCTGCTAGTTTCCTTGTACATTACCAGTTTTCGCTCAAATTTGAAGAGTTACTTTATACGCATGTGGCAAAATGTAGTGGAGTTTTGCTTGAAGCCAGAGTCCCACTGTGTGGATCAAATGTAAGAAAGCTCGTTCCTGGAAAGATCATTTAGCCCTCCCAGCTTTAATTTTAAATGATAGGGTAAAACGGGCGACATCAGGAAGGCCACTCACTATACCACTGTCTGATTTTCATTAATTGGGTTGCATTATTGATAGTCAATCTGATGCCACCCAATTGATAATATCGTCAGAAGTTGAAGTTACCCACTTACTTGTGCCTCATGGAACATCTGATCTTTTATCTTCCCCATTATAATAAATTAACGCTGGCTAATGTTAACCCTTCCGACCCGACAGAAACTGAATTGTTGCAGGCAGTGGCAGGGACAGTTAAAATCACTGATGGGCCTTATCACAGAGTCTATCTTAACCTGCTTTCCAAGAATAAGGTACACCAGCCAAAGCCAATGGGTCATTTTTAAATATACAGTTTCAATAATATTATTTAGACCTGATTGCAATTTTAACTGGAGGTACATGGTACATTCTTTCTTTTATGGCACAGCAGATAGTAAGTGCCGAGCTGCCCAAATCCCAGTGCAAACTTGAAACAGCTGCCAGAACAGTTTTGCAATTTGTGTATTATGAGGATGTTTTTCGAAATCAGGAAGCAACTTATCAGAGTAACTTGTATTAACTTACATTAAAGCGGAACACGAACTAAAATAAAGAAATAATTTTAAAAATACACTTAAACACAACTTAATGCAGTCAGCTGTACACTTTGAAATGTTTTAAAACCTTTCCAAAAGATCTTGATTAAGTAACTCTGAGCTAAACCTCCCTTAAATGGCAACAGTCCTTACAGATTGGATCTATCAAATTCCAGTAACTTTACCACACAATGCCCTATGGCTTTTAGGGTGTTCTCTAAGGGTGACAACAAACTAGCTCTCCAGATCTCATCTTGTCCACATTAGATCTTCTTTGAGATCTTACCAAACTGACATCTTCAGTGCTTTCTTAAATTTGTTTTTCTCCTTCGATCTTATCTTCTATTATCTCTTACAATCCTTTGGAAGTTCCCCATTCCCAGAATTGATCAATCTCTTCTTTTGACTTCATGGCTACTGTATTTAAGACTAAATTTATCCTACCTTGCCTCAGCTATTTACAATTTTTCAATTTTATGTTCCTTTTTGAAATACGACAGCCAACTTCAAACCACGTTATTTATTTACTTGTGTACGTTTTTATATAAGTTCTCCTGACACCCTCGGTTCATCAACATATCAAGCCACTTGCCTTCACACATTTCTTATTGATGTTTGTCCTTTGCAGGCTTTCAGTCTCTAATCCCATTAAACCAGTCACACTCTTATAAGCTTGTTTTCCAGTATATTTTTTGAATTCATTTCTGGGACATGGACGTCGCTGGCTGGCCGGCATTTATTGTCCATCCTTAGTTGCCCAAGGGCAGTTCAGAGTCAACCACATTGCTACAGTCACGTGTAGGTCGGACCATGTAAGATTGGCAGATTTATTTCCCTGAAGGACATCAGTGAACCAGATGGGTTTTTCCGACAATCATTTCATGGTCATCAGTAGATTCTTAATTCTACATATTTTGCGTTGAATTCAATTTCCACCAGCTGCCATGGTGGGATTTGAACCCGGGTCCCCAAAACATTGGCTGAATTTCTGGATTAATAGTTTAACAATAATACCACTAGGCCATCACCTCCCCTTCTGTCTATACCATTAGACAGCGATATTCCCAAAGCAAGAAATATTACAACTCACTTTTCCTGACAATTCCCAGAAACAATCTCCTGCCATTCAATAAACTGCTCCTACCTGTTCTTAACTGGGAGATTTGGGGCGGGATTGCAAGGGGTAGAGATCCAGGAAGTGAAATCATCTCAACTGCAAAATATCACGGCCGGGTTGGTTTGTTATTGGTCTCCGTCCCTCCCTACATGCAATGTGAAAACTGTGGCAAATAAGTTAGACAGAGATTCTGAATATGCCTTACTCTCATTAAGTCTTGAGTGATAATACTTGTGAAAATAAATTTGAAAAGATTAGTGGTAGTTGAATTTTGTACAGTGTTTATTGTTGTCTTCTGTGAGTTGGAGCTGATGTGTCGACACGTCTTAACTCTTTTACCTTCTTTATTTAAAACAAGCTGCTAGCCTGAAGAACTTCAGCAATATCTCCATATTCCATCTATCCCAGCTAATGGACCTCAGCGACGGAATTGAGCAACTTGTCAATGAATTAGGCAGTGCCGTCTGTGGCCTCCAAGAAATTAAACTGTCCAGCTGTTGTCTCACAGGAAGAGCAGTCACAACACTCGGTATGTCATTGTTTATTGTTTTATGGGATGTGGGCATTGCTGGCAAGGCCAGCAGTGGTGCCCTTCAATTAAATGATTCGCTTGATCATTACAGAGGGCAGTTAAGAGTTTTTTTGTTCATTTGCGGAACATGGGCATCGTTGGCTAGCCAGCATTTATTGTCCATCCCTAGTTGCCCTTGAGAAGGTGCTGGTGAGCTGCCTTCTCGAATTGCTGCAGTCCATGTTCTGGGGGTTGATTCACAATGCCATTAGGGAGGGAATTTCAGGATTTTGACCCAGTGACTGTGAAGGAATGATGACATATTTCTAAATCAGGATGGTCAGTGGCTTGGAGGGGAACTTGCAGGTAGTGGTCTTCCCATGTATCTGCTGACTTTTTCCTTCTAGATGGAAGTGGTTGTAGGTTTGGAAGGTGCTCTCTAAGGATCTTTGGTGTTGCAGTGCATCTTGTGGATAGTACGCACTGCTGCCACTGAGCGTCAGTGGTGGAGGGAGTGGATGGTTGTAGATGTGGTGCCAGTCAAGGGGACCGCTTTGTCCTGGATGGTGTCAAGCTTCTTGAGTATTGTTGGAGCTGCACCCATCCAGCCAAGAGGGGAGCGTTCCATCACACTCCTAACTTGCGCCTTGTGGATAGGCTTTGGGGAATCAGAGGTGAGTTATTTGCCACAGTATTCTTAGCCTCTGATCTGCTTTTGTAGCCACTGTGTTTAAGTGGTGAGTCTAGTTGAGTTTCTGGTCAATGGTAACATCAAGAATGTTGACAGTGGGGGAATTCAGTGATGAGAACACCATTGACTGTAAAGGGGCATCTCTTATTGGTGACGGTCTTTGCCTGGCATTTGTGTGATGCGAATGTTACTTGCCACTCAAGAGCCCAAGCCTGGATATTGTCCAGATCTTGTTGCATTTGAACATGGAATGTTTCAGTATCTGAGGAGTCACAATTATAGTCAACCACATTGCATTGTAGGTTTGGAGTTGCATCCAGGCCAGACCAAGTAAGGATGGGACGTTCTTTTCTTAAAGGAGAGTAATGAATAGGATGGGTTCTTTACGACAATAATGAATAGTTTCACACAAGTGTCATCCCGACTGAAGAAGGTTGGCTCTATTCTCTCTCCACAGATACTGTCAGACCTGTTGAGATTTTCTAGCATCTTCTGTTTCTGTTTCACATTCTAGCATCCCCAGTATTTTGCCTAAATATTATGGATAGTTTCATGATCACTTAAATTGAGACCAGCTTTTAATTCCAGATTTCCTTGTTAATTAATTTTAAATTCCATCAGCTGACATGCTGGGGTTTGAACTCATATCCCCAGGGCACAGGGTAAAGTCGCCATAGTCCTAGATGACCATTGGCTGCTGTCTGCTTTGAGAGAGAGAGCTGAATGACGGTGGTCTAACCTGAGAGCAGTATACCTCAGGTGAGATGCAAGGTTCAGAAGGTGTATCCTCATGAACAGCCTTAGCCGCTACAGGAATTGAACCTGTGCTGTTGGTGTTGCTCTGAATCATGAACCAGCCATCCGACCAACTAAGCTGGCATTATCCTGGATCTCTGTATTTCTAGTGGCATTACCACTTCACCACCATCTCCCCTTTTATTCTGCTGCTTATCCCATTTTTGTTAATATTTGAATTTACACAGTCAAGCTGTTATTCATTTATTTATTGGTCACAAGTAAGCTTACATTAACACTGCAATGAAGTTACTATGAAAATCCTCTAGTCGCCACACTCTGGCACCTGTTCAGGTACACGGAGGGAGAATTTAGCATGGCCAAACCACCCAACCAACACATCTTTGGACTGTGGGAGGAAACTGGAAGAAACCCATGCAGAACGTGCAGACTCTGCACAGACAGTGACTCAAGCCGGGAATAGAACCCGGGTCCCTGGCACTGTGGGGCAGCAGTGCCAACTACTGTGCCACTGTGCCATCACCGTTAGTCCTAATGACACCTTCATGGAAGACTAGTTTGGAGGGATGACTGTGGTTTTCATTCCAATTCTCCCACTGTGTTCCTTCCTCCCTTCCTTGGGTTGGCAATTCCCGCTGGGTCAGTGCCCGGGCCTTGGCCATTCTTCACATATTAACTTGGGAAGTCAACGGTAGACTTTTCTCTGGAATTATGCCAGCATAAATCCAGTGAAATGGGGAGGAGAACTGTATAGCCAGCTCCCTGCATTGTAAATTGTTCTTCTTTTGGAGAGGATAATCTGTTTTAGTTATTGCATTGTCTCTTCTAATTCACAGCTCAAAATCTCCACAATTTACAAAAGTTGGATGTTCTCGACCTATCAGGCAATGATCTACGAGAAGAAGCAATCGATGCAGTCAGTCAGCTAGGTAAGCGAGACAAGTAATTCATTACTTTGCCAGTTAGAGGCTGATCTCCAGTGGTATTGCTCATAGATTCATCTGAGATGAGAGAATGTTTGCTAAATTGGGATGGCGCCATTACATTCTGTCTCTTCATCAAAGTTATTAAATTAGATTGAACAAAGCTGGGGCCCCAGCACTGATCCTTATGCAATCCACTACTCACCATCTGCCACCTTGATAAAGCTCTGTTTATTTCCTATGTCTTATGCTTCCTATCCATTAACCATTCCTCTATCCATGCTATGATATTACCCCCCAAATCCATGAGCCGTAATCTTGTCTATTCACCTTTTCTGTAACATCTTATTAAATGTCTTTTGGAAATCCCGATTTACAACATCTGCTGGTTCCCTTTTAACTACCTTACCAGGAAAGAGGACAGCACAGTGATGCAGCTGTTAGCACTGCTGCCTCACACCCCCAGGATTGTGGGCTTGATTCCCGGCTTGAGTCACCATCTGTGTGGAGTTTGCATATTCTCCTCGTGTTTGCGTGGGTTTTCTCCGGGTGCCTAGTTTCTTCCCACAGTCCAAAAGTGTGCAGGTTAGATGAATTGGCCATACTAAATTCTCCCTCAGTGTAGCTGAACAGGCACCGGAGTATGGCGACTAGAGGATTTTCACAGTAACTTTGGTGCAGTGTTAATGTAAGCCTCCTCGTTACTAATAAATAAACTTTAAAACTTTACTAGTTATATCCCCAAAAAACTCTAATAAGCTTTAATATGTCTATTGTTTCTTCGAAGACAACACTCAGGTTCTCCATATGGGGAAGTAGTTGAAATAGGTTCATCCTGAGGACAGTTGGAAGCTTATTAAAGAATTACAGTATCATAGAATAATACAACACTGAACAGGGGCCATTTGGCCCATTAAACCTATGTTGGGTGTTTTGATTACACAAAAAATAGGAACAGGACTAGACCACATGGCCTGTTGAGCCAATTCTGCCATTCAATGCACTTGTGACTGATCTTGGGCTTGAACTCCTGTCTGCTCTCCATATCCCTTAATTCCCTGAGAGACCAAGTAGCTGTCTCTCTCAACCTTAAATGTATTCCAAGATGGAGAATCCGCAGCCCTCTGGGGTAGGGAATTTCAAAGATTCACAATGCTTTGAGTAAAGTAATTTTTCCTCCTTTCAGTCCGTTATCCTGAGACTGTACCCCCATGTTGTAGACCTTTCAACCAGTGGAAACAATCTCTCAGCAATGAAGCCTCCTCAGAATTGTATAGCTTTCAATGACATTGCCTCTCATTCTTCCAAATTCCAGAGAATATAGGCCCAATTTACTCAACCTCTCGTTACAGGGCAATTCCCTCACTGCACCACCTCCAATGCACTTATATCCATTCTTAAATGTTGGGGCATAGTTTTAGAGTAAGGGGCAGGAGAAGGGACAGGAGATTCAGAAGGGATTTGAGAAAGACACATTTTACTCAGAGGGTGGTGAGGATCTAGAATGCACTGCCAGGGCTACTGTGGGGGCCTGAAATCTTACAACCTTTAAAAACATATAGACAAGCACTTGAAATATCGTAATATTCAAGGATATTGGACAAGTGCAGGAAAATGGGAGTAGCATGCCTTTAGTGGTAGTTACTGTCGGCGCAGATTCGATGGGCCTCTTCTGCACTGTATGACTTTATGACAAGAACTACATACACTATTCCAGATGTTGTCTCAGCAAAACCCTGTACAACTGTAGCAACACTCCTGTATTATTGTACTCCAATCCCTTTGCAATGAAGGCGAACATGTCATTTTCCTTGCATGCTAACTTTGTGCATTCCTTGTACAAGTGCACTCAAGTCTCTCTGAACATCAACACTTACAAATTTCACACCTTTTAAAAATATTCTGCTTTTCTATTCTAATGACTAAAGTGAATAAATTCACAATTCCCTTCATTCTACTGCGTATGTCATCTTATTAGCCACTCATTTAAACTGTCTATATATACTTTTGCAATCTTTCCGTGTCTTCCCCACAGTTTACCTTTCCACTTAGCTTTGTCAGCAAACTTAGATATATTACATTCTGTCTCTTCATCAAAGTCATTAAAATAGATTGTAAATAGCTGGGGCCTCAACACTGACCCTTGCGGAAGTCACTATTCATTGTTTGCCGCCTTGATAAAGCCTTGGATATGTCCACACTTTGCTTCCTATCCATTAACCATTCCTCTACTCATGCTATCACATTACCACTAGATCCATCAGCCCTTAGTTTTCCTAGTCAGCTTTTGTGTCACACCTTATTAAATGCCTTTTAGAAATCCTGGTATATTACATCCACTGGTTCCCCTTTATCTACCCTACTAGTTATATCCCCAAAAAACTCTAAAGAAACTTGTCAAACAGGATTTCCCTTCAGTAAAGGGTCATACTATGCTTTTCAAAGTGCATTTGTAAGACATCCTTAATAATAGATTCCAGCATCTTCCCAACAACTGATGTCAGACTAATTGGCCTATAGTTCACTGTTTTCTCTCTCCCATCTTTCCTAAAAACTAGTGCAATTTTTGCCAATTTCCAATCCAGTAGAATCATTCCCAAATTGAAAGAATATCAGACATCCTAGGACACACACCATCCCACCACCTCTGCAGTTATTTATTTTAGAACCCTAGGGTGTAGGCTATCAGGTCCTGGAGATTAGTCAGATTTTAGTTCCAATACTTTGTCTCTGCTTATACAATGGGAGAGCATGGCAGCACGGTAGTTAGCACTGCTGCTTTACAGTGCCAGGGACCTGGGTTCGATTCCCAGCTTGGGTCACTGTCTAGTCTGCACGTTCTCCCTGTGTCTGTGTGGATTTCCTCCCAAACTCCAAAAGACATGCTGGTTAGGTGCATTGGCCATGCTAAATTTTCCCTCAGTGTACCCAAACAGGTGCCAGAGTGTGGCGACTGGAGGATTTTCACAGTAACTACATTGCAGTGTTAATGTAAGTTTTCTTGTGACACTAATAAATAAACTTTAAGCTTCTATGAATTAATGTTCTAGTTTTCAACTTGTGTCTTCTAGCGTGAAGACAGAAACAAAATATTTGTTTAATGCCTCTGTCATTTCCTTATTCTATATGATAATTTCTCCTACTTCTGCTTCTAAGAGACAAACATTTTAGCCTTTTTACACACTTATAGAAGCTACTGCAATCTGTTTATATATTTTTAACTAGTTCACTCTCCTATTCAATTTGTTGGCCTTTTTATCAACTTTCTTAGTGGCCCTTCGCTAGTTTCAGAAAAGACATCCGGTTAGTCTTCCCACTCTTGTGCCATATTTAATTACATTTCTGTAGATTGACAGCTGCCCATAAATCTCTGGCTCCTGTCATTGGGAGGAAGCCACATTAAGAAAGCAAGCAGGAAGTCAGTGGATTTTTTCCATTCTGTAATGACTTCAGTCAGGCTATTGAGATTGGCCTATTGGAGTATGAACTTCCTGATTAAGGAGCTACTAAATTATGTCCCTGATTAAGGAGCCAATTGATGGGCCAATCAAAGAATCTTTTCCTTGTATTTAACAGGGAGTGTCAGTTCCTCTGGCACTCCCAAAGGTAGACTGCTGTTTATTGCTGCTGGAATTGTAAAAGGGATTTTAGTGAAGGGACTTCTGCCTCTGAAGATCTGTTACACATTCCTTCTTTTCTTTGTTATACTTTTGAGATTCCATAACTTCATAGTTTGAAGTGTGATGTCTGAAATATGGTGGAGGCAGGTAAAGCTTTTCTAGATAGGAAACTTGTATTTGATGGGAGGTTTGTAACAGAATCTTGGCTATTTTTCTTCTTCCTACAGTTGATCAGCTAACAGTTGTCCCCAGTTTAAAGGTGCTGATGTTGCCTTTTGGGCACAATGTCAATAGTTGCCTTGGAAAACTGGCAATCCAGCTGAAAAGCCTAACAAATGTGACAAAGTTAGGGCTGCAGAAATGGAGACTGAATGACCTTGACCTTGATGCACTGGGTAAGTTAAATGCACAGGTCCTAAATTTCCACAACAGGCTTTCATGGTCAAAAGTGCTGCGTGCTGTGAATCAGTATCAAAAAATAAAGGTTAAAATAATTGGTATAGTCTTTGTTTGCCAAAATAAGTGGATTAAAATTAATTATTACATGAACTCAAATTCATTAATAATTGGAACATGTTTTGATGTTGATATAAAGGAGGAAGGGAAGACTTGCATTTATATAAATGAGTTCCATGATCACCAGACATGCCAAAGTGTCTGGCGATGTTTAGCCCTGATGTCTGCTGGGACAAAATGAACAACCCTGAGCCCTGGAATAAATTGCGTTATAATCAGCAATACAAGTTTGTTGCTGTCAACACTGATTATAAAAATCTGAAGAAGAATGGTCCTGACTTCTGAATGATTGCCAAAATGCCTAGCTACTTTTGCTGAAATGCCAAAGTCTTCAAGATTTCCCAAAGTGCTTTACAGCCAATTAAATACCTTTTAAAGTCTAATCATGGTTGAAATGTAGGAAACAAGGTGGCCATTTGATTCAGAAACCTCTTACAAACAGCAATGTGTTCATTATCAGATGATCTGTATTGGTGATACAGATTGAGTGATAAATACTGAACTGGTTAGAATCATTGGGTGAGATTTTACAGCCTTGCTCACCCCAAAACTGCAAAATCCTGCCTGAGGTCAAAGGACCTTTCCATGATCAGCCCCCTTACCCACTCAGAGTCCCTTGGTGGCTGGCACAGCAGAATTCCGGCTGTAGAACCCCTACAGTGCAGAAGAGATCCTTTAAGTCTGTACTGACTCTGAGGCTAACCTGTAATCCCATGTATTACCCCACTAATCCCCCTAACCTATATATCTAGGTACACTAAGGGGTAATTTAGCATAGCCAACTCACCTAACCCAACTCCCCTGCACTTTATCCAATACATTAAGAGTTTGCGTTTATTAACATTGTGAGATTCCTCACAAAAAGGGTGATAATGAGTGTAGGATGAATAAGAAGCAATGGACGCTTGTTAAATGAGTTGCTTTAAGTTGGAGAAAGTCATTATTCCCCAGAAATCAGTGTTATAAACGTTACTGGTATGCGTTTTCAGGAGCCCCAAAGATTGGGTGGGGAGCATATCTCCACTAACTGCAACAAACCTACTCCCTTTTCACGCTCCAATGAGAATTGACCATCAGCAGGTGGAACATCCATTTGGAAAGAAGTCCCACCTTGAAGACTGGCTGATAGGTTCCCCGGTAAATTTCACACAGACAGTGGCCCAAGCCGGGTATTGAACCCTGGTGCCTGATGTTGTGAGGCAGCAGTGTCAACCACTGAGCCACGTGCGGCCCAGTGGCGGAGCAATTAAAATTGGGCATGCACAGGAGGCTAGAGTTGGAGAAGTATAGAGATCCCAAAGGGTTGTAGGATGGGGAGGAAACTGGAGAGAGAAGGAAAGGTGAGACCATGATTGGATTTGAAAACAAGGAAGAGAATTTTAAAATGGAGACACTGTTGTACCAGGAGCAAATTTAAATTCAAAACAGAAAATGCTGGAAAATCTCAACAGATCACACAGCATCCATGGAAAGACAGCAGAGCCAGCATTGCAAGTCTAACATCTAGACTCGAAACATTGGCTCTATTCTCTCTTCACAGATGCTGTCGGACCTGCTGAGATTTTCCAGAATTTTCTGCTTTTGTTTCAGATTCCAGCATCTGCAGTATTTTGGTTTTATCTTAGTACAAATCTAAGTGAGTTTTGTTTCCAGATGACTAGCAGACTTTTAATTTCACCTGCTGCTTGTTGAACTTCTCCCCCTCAGCCTCCCTGACAGTCAGTGGCCACCTGGAAAACCTTCAGCATTTGGACCTGGCGGGGAATTCTGTGACCACCAAAGGCTGGATAACACTTTTTTGCACCCTGAGAGAGATCGAAAGAGGCGGCCTTTTCAAACTGACATCGTTAGATTTTAGCAGCCAAACGGAATTGTATCCTGAAGCCATCATGGTGAAAGAATTTGTTCAGTGGATAGTAAAGCTCCATTTCATCCATGAAGTTGTACTCGTCAATTGGATGTTTGATGAAAATGACCTGAACATGATTAAGAATGCAAAAGCAACCCAGAAAAGGGAATTTCAGTTAAGGCTGACATCAACATACAAGTGACAAATGATCAGGACCTCATTTCAAGTATCTACCAATTTTGCTGAATTTTAAAAGTATTTTATTGTAAAAACAATGTTTTTGTGAATTAAAATGTTTGCTTTTATTATAATTTAAATAAATTAAGGAGTCTTACTGGGCCTTGGGGACATAGGGAAGACATAGGAACAGCAGTAAGTCATTCAGCATCTTAAGTCTGTTCTGACAGTCAAATATACCATGGTTGGTCTGTAATAAATTAGAACTGTGGGAGGAAACCCATGCAGACATGGGAGCAATGTGCAAACTCCATGCAGGCAATCCACCTGAGGCTGGAATTGAACCCGGGTCCCTGACATTGTGAGGCAGCAGTGATAACCGCTGTGCCACTGTGCTGCCCACCAGAGGAAATTAAATAGTTTCTCTCTGTCTACTGTCTCAACTCCTTTAAACACCTCAACCTTCTGAATTCAAAGCAATACAAACATAGTTTATGTAATCTGTTCACCTAATGTAACCTTGCACATAGGCTGTACATGTTAGTAGCATTCCAATCCCATACTGTGCATGAGTCTATGCACAAGACAGACTTAGGTAGCTCTGGCCTGATGTATATCAGCACGTTGGAACTCCCCTATTCAATACTGGCAACATACCAAACATAGGAAATCCTCCCATTTAGAGAGAACTCCAAATGGCAAAGGAAAATTCAGGAGCCAAGCTTGTAGAGATTCTGCGGCCTACTACTGGGAATTTCCCACAAAACAATGAATGTAGAGATAAGAATATCTTTTCAGCAAATCAGATGGGCAACACTCTACTCTGAAGATTGGATGACTGGAGCTATTGGAAACAGGGGATTGAGAAAAATCTCTTCTGGTCTTCAGGCACCTGCAGACTTGTGATCCCTCACTGCCAGGTGAAAAAAATGCGAAACAGCATCAATGCAGGAGTGCAAAGAACTGAAGGCCAAACAAGCCACCTCAATCATCAAAAATGTGCATTTGTAAGTCAAGCCTTGGGTACAAATGTACAGTTGAATTGAGACCACACAGGTAGAATTGCAACTAGGAATTGCCAGGGAGCTGATGGCCTAGTGGTATTATCGATAGATTATTCATCCAGAAACTCAGCTAATGTTCTGGTGACTCAGGTTCGAATCCCGCCACGGTGGCTGGTGGAATTTGAATTCTATAAAAAAAACCCCTGGAATTTGAAGTCTAATGATGACCGTGAAACTATTGTCAGAAAAAAACCATCTAGTTCACTAATACTCTTTAGGGAAGAAACGGTGGCACAGTGGTTTGCACTGTTGCTTCATAGCGCTAGGGACCTGGGTTCAAATTTGGTCACTGTCTGTGTGGAGTTTGCACATTCTCTCTGAGTCTGTGTGGGTTTGCTCCAGTTTCCTCCCCACACTCCAAAGATGTTGGGTTGATTAGCCATGCTAAATTAACCCTATTGTCAGAGGGATTAGCAGGGTAAATATGAGAGGTTACGAGAATAGCTCAGGCGGGGAGGGGGGATTATGATCAATGTAAATTCAATGGGCCGAATGGCTTCCTTCTGCACTGTAGGGATTCTATGAAATCTTCCATCCTTACCTAGTCTGGCCTGCATATGACTCCAGAGCCACAGCAATGTGGTTGACTCTCAACTGGCCTCGGGTAACCAGGGATGGGTAATAAATGCTGGCCAGCCAGCAATGCCTATGTCCCACGAATGAATAAAAAAAAGGAAGAGCCAGCAGGAGCTATGGTTAAAACTCTGTGCCACAGCTTCCAAAATAAGTGGTAAAATATCTACTTTGGTTGCAATGAGGACACACTGTGTTGGCTTTCCGAGGCTCCATCTGAGCTTATCTCCATAATGAAGCGTATCATTTACCATGAACCAGTGTAATCAGATATCATAATAGAATATAACTGATTTCTTGCATTATATGATATTGCTTTGATCTGTTTGAGTGGTAATCCAGAACAGTTTTACAGTTAAAATGGGTTTTGCACAAAATATATTTTCATAAATATACATCCATTACCTGGGAACAATCTGATTTTAATGAACTAATTGCATATTTTAAAACAATACTGAGCCATTTATTACTGCATGTTGATTGTGTTCTTTATAATTTAAATGTTTTTAAAAAAATTTTAGGATCTCACTGCTAGTGTCTTTAATTGAGTAGAACAAGACTTTGTCAAATTCAGTGTATTGTGCAGCGTTACACAAGTTAGTCATCATGGACAAAAAAAAAAGCTGAAAAACTCAAAACACTCTCTGTCTCCTGGTCTGAAAAAGAGAGCTGAAACCTCAGGATGTTCAGATTTTATTGGATATAAACAAGTTTAATTTGAGCTGACTACTTGAGCGAGTGTAATTTGGTGTAAACTGGCCATATTATCCGTGCCTTTGGTCCGTTTTGTGGACAGGGCCAGGTTATCCAGCCTGACCTGTTAAAACTCAATGTGAAAGATGTAGGAAACGTTTTTGCTCAATATAACTTCAATCACTGAGTCATTACAGTGCTGACAGAAGCCATTTGATCCATTGTGTCTGTACTGCCTCTCCAAATGAGCACTTAGTGCCATTCTCCCACCTTCTCTCTATATCCTACATATTGCTTCCTCTTAAATTAACAGTCTAATGCCTTCTTGAATGGTTTGATGGAACCTGCCTCCACCACACTCTCAGACCAGACCTTACCCACTCAATGCATGGAAGTAGTGTTTTTCTCAAATCACTTATGCTTCTTTTGCCAATTAACCACCAAATCCCTAGAGCACAGAAGGAGGCCTTTCAGCCTACTAAGTCTGCACTGACTATCCGTTAGAATCTCCCACCAGGTGCTCCCCTCTGCCCTATCCCTGTAACCCCACACATTTACCAAGGTCAATTTCCCTTAACCTGCACATCTTTGGATGCTAAGGGCAATTTAGCATGGCCAATCCACCTAACCTGTACATCTTTGGATGCTAAGGGACAATTTAGCATGGCCAATCCACCTAACCTACACCTCTTTGGACTGCAAGTCTGTGCTCTTTTGTTCTCATGATCCTTTGAGGAATAAGAACAGTTTCTCCCTATCCTGCCCCTTTATCCTGTCCAGATCACTCATGACGGTGAATCGTTCTGTCAAATCTCCTCTCAAGTCTTTTCTCTTCAAAGGAAAATAATTCTAACTTCACCCATTCATCTCCATAACTGAAGTTCCTCATTCCCAAAAACCGTTCTCATGAACTTCTTTGTGCTTTCTGTGCCTTCACATCCTCTCGAAAGTGTAGTACCCAGAACTGTGCACAATACTCCAGCCAAGGTCTAACTAGTACAGAAAAATGCTGGCGAATCTCAGCAGATCTGACAGTATCTGTGGAGCATCCGCAGTATTTTGTATGTAACTTCATTCCACAGATGCTGTCAGACCAGCTGAGATTCTCCATCATCTTTCTGTTTTTGTTTCAGATTCCAGCATCCACAGTATTTTGCATTTATATTAAGGTCTAAATGGTGTCTTACACAAGTTCAGCATAACCTCCTTGCTCTAGTACTCAAAGCCCCTATTTGTAAAGCCAAGGATTCCGCATGCTTTATTAACTTTTCTCAATGTGTCCTGTCACCTTCAATGACTTCTGCACAGATATGATGTGGAGATGCCAGCGTTGCACTGGGGTGGGCACAGTATAAAGTCTCACAACACCAAGTTAAAGTCCAACAGGTTTATTTGGAATCACCAGCTTTCAGAGTGCTGCTCCTTCATCTGGTGAGTCACCTGAAGAAGAAGCTGTGTTCCAAAAGTCATAACTCCAAATGAACCTGTTGGACTTTAACCTGACTCTGCGAGACTTCTTACTGTGCACAGGTCCCTTTGTTCCTGCATCCCCGTGAGAATTGTACCATTTTTATATCACCTCTCCATTTTTTTTTCTCTGCATTGAACTTGATCTGCCACACATCCGCCCATTCCACCAATTTATCCAAGTCCCTTTGAAGTTCTACACTCGTACCTGACATTCCCCGATATTTAACGCCGGGCTGGTGAAGAAGCGCAAACTAACGAAAATCCCCCAAGGCTCACCAGCAACTCGCCCTCATGCTCAAATTTTCCAGAATTGGTGATGCTCTGGGCCGTCCTTTGCTGCTTCGAAAGCAATGGTGGGGGGGATGCTGTCCAACTCACAGGACATGTTGAGTGGGTGAGTGGGGTTTGAGCTGATGTGGAATGTGGCAGTACACAGCAAGCAGCCCAGATGATTTTCAGAGGTGGGTGTGTGTCTCAGGAGCAGGAGTCCAGCACCAGCTCCCCTCCTGGTCTGCTTTACACTGGGACCTGGCACCGCCGTGTCACCTCCATTTGTTACATCACTTCATTCATGGTTTAGCTTCAGAGATCATTTCCCTTTAATAATTACCCGCCCCCCCTCCTGTACTTATCTGTACAACCTGTCTCTGCATTTTAACATTCATTTAATTTCCTTTCGGTTCACCCACCTTCTCTTTCTCCCCCTTATTATTTTGTCCTTTTTTTTGTTTCCCCCCCCCTCGCTTGCTGATCCCACTTCATTTTCCACTTCTTGTGTTCTGCATTATGCTTTCTCATCCTGTGCCGGCTGTACGGTGCCGCTCTCGCCTGCCCTTGTCTCTCTATTGCTGCCCTTCCTGCCTGCTCAGCCGCCAGGGCGTGGCGTGTACCCTCAGCCTGGCCGCGCCGGGCTGGCACGGCGAAGTGGAGAGGTCGCAGAGGCGGAGGGTAGAGAGAGCCGCTGGCCAGCGTTGCGGACCACCGAGAGGCACCGGCACGGACGCTGAGCCGGGAGCGGTGCTCGCTTGCTGAAGACACCTCCTCTTCTCTCCCCCACCTCCCCACCCCCCCCCCCCAACCTCTGCCTCCAGCCCACCCGGAGCGACACCCCCTCCCCCCCACCCCCCCCCTAACACTCCACCCCAATCCACCCATTGCTTCCACCTCGCCTTGAGCCTCCCCATCCCTCCCTCCCTCCAACTCCAATGCGTCTCTCTGAATCAACCAGCAGGGCTCGGTTTGCTAGTCGAGTACACTCAGGGTTCAAACCAGCAAGGGAGAGAGACAGGAGAGAGCTTTTCTGAAGCCAACCCTCGCTGGATAAAAAAAAAGAGAGGCAAAAAAATAAACAAGGCAATGAAAATGCACAGGAGAGGTTTGGCAATGGTATTGAAATCCAGATCTTAAGGCAAGGAAACAACAAGAGGAAGAGAAAATAAGGGGAGGAATTGAGAGACCTTCTCTGAATTTTTTGTTAGTGGACCGCTTTAGTTGGCTTCTTCCCCCCCTCTAAGATGTGCAGCAACTCACCTTGTAACCAACACGGCCAGAGGCAATGTAAATTCCTATCGTATATGTTTTACCAGGCAGTGAGGGACCGCAAGCCCGTGTGGATGCTGGAGGATATGAGGACTATGGAGTCATTCTACTGGGAGGAGAACACCAGCCTGCGCACCTACTCGCCCTCGGAGGCCCTGCTGTACGCGGTGGTCCACAACCACCTGCCCTACGCCCAGTACCTGCTGTCCCACTACCCGGGCGAGGCGCTGGAGGTGCCCGGCGACCGCTTCTGCTGCTGCCCTTCCTCGGCCCCTCACCTGGCCATGGCCGTCCGCTACGACCGCAAGGACATCCTGGGCCTGATCCTGAAGATCACCAGCCGCCTGCCCGGCTTCGCCTCCTACATCAACCGCAAGGGCTGCTTCCACATCGAGGACGGCAAGACCCCCTTACACCTGGCCTGCGAGCTGCTGCGAGCCGAGACGGTCCTCATGCTGCTGGGCAGCGGGGCATCGCCCAGGATCGTGGACAGCAAGGGGCTGACCCCTCTGGATGTCATCCTGGAGCAACTGCGGGTCTCCAAGATCAACGCCGAGTCCAAGAAGCTCTGCATCGACCAGCTGCTGCTCTTCATGTCCAAGCTGCAGTTTAAAATGAAGAGGGCGCTGGAAGACAACCCCGACGAATGGCACAGCCTCCTGGGGGAAGAGAAGTACAACTACCTCTGCGGGAAAGCCCCCGCCACCTTATTCCTCATCTCCATGCGGGGCATCTTGAAATGCCTCCCACCCTCACGATTCCCAGCCAGCATCAAAGAATTGCCCATACCGCAGTCCCTAAAGCCCTTGCCTGTAGGAATATCGACATTCCGCTGTGTGGACATTCTGTAACATTCCTCCAAATTCTTCCAGTGAAAGGGCAATTTTTTTTTGACTGAATTGTTGCTGCCGGAGCATGCTGTTGCATCAAATACAAAGTAATCCTCTTTACAAAAACCAAACTGAATGCATGGCGTTGTAATACTTTTTTGATAGATTTTATAGCTTGGGTGGTTTTAAATACATTGCAGGTCAGGACCATTGCAAAGTTAGCTGACAGATAACCGCAATATCTCTCTCGGTTTTAAACTGTGTGCAGAAAATGCAAAACGTAACTGCAAGCCTTGCTTATATTCGGCTGTTTAGACAACAAATAATTGCCTGAGTTCAGTCCCAGAAGAAAATTGCAGCTCTCATTTTAACTAATTGCACGATTGATACAGTACTGTAGCCGGCTGCAAAGCTATAGATTTCTGTCAGTGAATCCTGAAATCTCATCGGCCGTGAGTTGATGCTTTTAATGGACAATGAATGGGGGTTTAAATTTGGCAAAGAGTGATATTTAACACCAGGTGATTTAAACATAGCGTGTGCTCGGGGGTGGAGGGGTGGGAAAGAAAGATATTGAAAGGCTCAGTTTTTTTAAGATTCAATATTGGATATGCAGGTATAACCTTGAATCAGTCCCCTGACACATCCTGCTGTAAAAGCTACGCTTGCGTGAAAAATCAGGCAAAGCCAGGGAGCATAGTAAGAGCATGTGCACGGTGAGAATCCCCAAACATAGACTCATGGATCAATTAACTAAGCACTGTAAAAATACATTAGCGAATTATGAGGATTAACAATATTTTTAGCTGAGAAAATAACATGAAATGAATAAGCTTGCATGTTTAATATCTGCAAAAATTGAGCTATTTAGTTTATATATTATATTTAAGGTTTTAATTGGTGCCAAAGTATATCTATTTATATGCTGATAAACTTTTCACAAATGCCCATTATTGAGGATTTTAATAATTTTTACAACATGGTGCATTGAACAGATTTTTATTTTATGAAACCTTTAACCATGTATATTGTTTACTAAAGTAAGTACATTTAAATATTTATTACAACAGTAGAGCAGTGTTATCCAACATATTAGTCATTAGTCAGAAGTGGCTATTTGTGAACCAGATGTGGCTCATTGCACTTCTGGTTAGAAAATGAAAAGAAACCAATTTGACACCCATATTGGGCATGAGATCTTCTTACTTACCATTATCACCACACGCAAATGTACTTTAACCTCTCTGTACATTTGTTGATAAATTGTAAGATTAAAGGAAATCAGAAGGTTGGATACTCAACAAGACCTTGGAGTCCTCATGTATCAGTTGTGAAAGTAAGTGTGCAGATACAGCAGGCAGTAAAGAAGGCAAATGGTATGTTGGCCTTCATAGCAGGAGGATTTGAGTCTAGGGATAGTGATTTGCTGCAGTTGTACAGGGTGTTGGTGAGGTCACATGTGGAGTATTGTGTGCAGTTTTGGTGTTCTTGTCTGGCAAAGGATGTTCTTGTTAGAGAGGTAGTACAGCAAATGTTTACCATGCTGATTCCTGGGATGGCAGGTCTCTCGTATGAGGAGAGACTAGGTCAGTTAGGATTATATTCACTGGAGTTTAGGACGGTGAGAGGGGATCGCATAGAAATTTATAAATTTTGAACAGGTTTAGCCAGGGTAGATCCAGAAAGAATACTCCTGATGGTGGGGGAGTCCAGAACTAGGGGTCATAGTTTGAGGATAAAGGGTAAACCTTTTAGAACTGAGGTGAGGAAAAATGTTTTCACCCAGACGGTGGTAAATGTGTGGAATTCACTACCACAGAAAGTAGTTGAGGCAAAAAGTTGTCTGATTTCAAGAAGAAATTAGATATAATTTTTGGGCCTAAAGGAATCAAGGGATATGGAGGAAGCGGGGGATCAGGATGTTGAACTTGATGATCAGCCATGATGAAAATGAATGGTGGAGCAATCTTGAAGGGCCAAATGGCCTACTCATACTTCTAGTTTCTATGTACTGATTGCTGCGACTGTTTTAACAGCCTATATTTATACAGCACTTTTAATGAAATAAGATATCCCAATGCACTTCATACGAGTACCATAAAGTAAAATTTTATGCAATTTCACAAAAGGAGTGATTAATTTGAAGAAGCATCTTAAAGAAGGCAGTGCAGTTTAAGGAGGGAACTCCAGAGTTTAGGGCTTAAGCAATTTGGCTGCCAATGCGCAAAGATTAAAATTGGGAATGCTTAAGAGGTTGGGATTAGGAGAGAGCAGATATCTCAGAGGGTTGTAGGGCTGGAGGAGATTACAGACTTAGGGAGGGTTAAGATCTTGAGACCACGGTTTTTTTTGAAGTAACTGTACAGTTACAATGTATATTTATGCTAAAGTGTGCAAGGCATTTTCCTTCAAAATGCGTACATGCGACTAAACCAGTATTGCTGTCACCACATTTATGGCTGGTCAGCGATTTCTATTGGACAACACTGCAGTAAAGCATTTATAATTGAATTTAAAATTGAATTATAAGTGCATGTGAAAGTATGAGTGAACATCTTTTGTATTGCTAATATGCATGAATGTGGAATGAGTTTATTTAAAAGTAATAAATATGAAAACATTCTGATAAATGTCTTGGTTAGAAATTTAAAGTTCAAATGACATCTGATCCAGCAATGTGACGTTCTTCATGTTTGTGCATTCAGAATGGCTTTGTTGCTGCATGAGGACTATTTTACAGAACAGCTTATAAGGTATTCACAATACCAAATCCCTGTGAAGCTGTGGCCTGAAAAAAAATGGAGGGAAATGAGGAGGTGCAGCATGGTGGGACAGTGCTTAGCACTGCTGCCTCACAGCACCAGGGACCCAGGTTCGATTGTGTCCCCCCAGTGTCTGTGTGGGTTTCCTCCCACAGTCTGAAAGAAGTGCTGGTGAGATGCATTGGCCATACTAAGTTTTCCCTCAGTGCCTGAGTATCAAGGGATTTTCACAGTAACTTCATTGCAGTGTTAATGTAAGCCCACTTGTGACACTAATAAACTTTAATTCTGCTGATCTAATTATTTCTTAAAGTCTACATTCCACACAATGTGACACTGAAACAAGTGCAAAAAACAACTTTGAAAAGTAGAGAACTGGAAAAGCCATTAGTCAAATTATCCCCAAAAGCTAAAACCATTCGAGTTGCCATTGCCAACTCAAAGCACAATGGCACAGTGGTTAGCACTGCTGCCTCACAGCACCAGGGACCTGGGTTTGATTCCTGGCTTGGGTCACTGTCTGTGCAGAGTCTGCATGTTCTCCCTGTGTCTGCATGGGTTTTATCCGGGTGCTCTGATTTCCTCCCATAGCCTGAAAGCTGGTTAGGTGCATGAACCATGCTAAATTCTCCTTCAGTGTACCCGAACAGATGGCAGAGTGTGGTGACAAGGAGATTTTCACAGCAACTTCATTGTAATGTTGATGTGAGCCTACTTGTGACACTAATAAAAAACGTTGAACTTTTTATTCAATTCTCCTTTAATGCTTTCCACACCATCAGGAGATACAGTGGCATGGTTGGTAGCACTGCTGTCTCACAGCACCAGGGATCCGGGTTCAATTCCAACCTAAGGTGACTATGTGGAGTTTGCATGTTCTTCCCATGCCTGTGTGAGTTTCCTCCAGAAGCTCTGGTTTCCTCCCAGAGTCCAAAGATGTGCGGGTTAGGTGGATCGGCCATACTAAATTGCCCCCCACAATGCCAGGGGATTAGTAGGGCAAATACATGGGGTTACCGGATAGGGCCTGGATGGGATTGTTGGCAGTGTAGGCTGAACAAGCCAAATGGCCTCATTCTGCACTGTAGGATTCTATGACTCTGTTCTATGATTTGCATACATTTTCATTCTGGGTGGTAAATTCTATGTGTGCAAACACCCTGTACATAAAATTGTTAAACCTCAACTATCTTTTCTCAACCTGACTGGAGCTACTGGTTCTAAATTTTGTCACAGCCTGACCCAGCCCCTTCAAATTCTTGAGTGTTTCAATAATGCATCACTTGAACATTTTTTTTCTCCTTCTTGACTAAGCAATTCCAGGCTCTTTGGTCTCTCCTCACATTCCAGATGTCCTATGGCGTTAGTATTTCTATTGTTTTCCAGCCTGGATATTCCTTTTCCTTCGAATAGAATTGTACAGAGCACTAAATGGCCAGAATGTAATGTTGACTGAGTGGGCGCATGCCTGACCAATAAGCATGTGAAGTTGTGGGAGAAGACGTTGGGTGCGAGACACTGATGCAATATTTATGTTGGCGGGCGTGAAAGGCTACTGAAAATCAAGCAGGCAATTTAGCCCCTCAAGGGGCCAATTGAACCCAATAAACCCAATTGGCTATCTGATTTTATGGTTGGTTGGCATGCTGATTGGCCTTTCAGTTCCAGTTGCAACCTCAATCCAGGGAGAAAAGAACTGTTTGGGCCAAAATAAAACTTAACAAATATGCCTGGGGTCTGAGCTCTGTGTATGATTGCACTGTCCAGACACTTCTGGCATAATTTTGAGATTTATATTTATAATTCAGAGGTCAACAGCTCCCTGAGACAGCTCTGCAGTGACTGTTTCCCCTTGAGGGAGCACATGAGAGATGCCAGCCTGCACCCTTCCTGTTTTTGGTGCCCACCCTCTTCGCACCCTCCTGGGCAGTGCACAGCCTTTCACAGAATGTGTTTCATGCTGGATGGCCATTCATAGGTTCATAGAATCTCTACAGTGCAGGAGGAGGCCATTTGGCCCATCGAGCCTGCACCGACAACAATCCCAACCTGGTTCTATCCCCGTAACCCCAAACATTTACCCTACTAGTCTCCCTGACATTCCCCCAATGCTAAGAAGCAATTTAGCATGGCTAATCAAGCTAACCCGCCGTCAGTTGCACTCCAGGGCCGACTGTGACCAGGAGAGCATTTCGTGTCTGATTCCAGGCCTGCTGAATGCGCGTGCCAAACAGGCGGAATATTCAGGCCCATGTGCAGTTATACTAATGGCTGTTGCAGCCTAGAGGTCACTTCCTGAACCTGTGTTCTATTCCTCTGGTTACACACCCAAGTTAGCTTTCTTTATTGCTGTTGCACAACATATTGGTTTCACCAACACCCAGTGATCCCTTCTTTTGATGTCAGGAGTAGCACTGGCTCTTAGGATGAACTTGGTATATTTAAAGCACCAATTTTAAACAAACACTTGAAGCACTCTTTTTCCCGAAATCCTGTGGGGTCTCCCACCATAATTATTCTAGGAGAGCATAAAACTCCATGGAATTTTCAAAGTCCTTGGGGTGATTCTCCCATCCCAACCCGCAACTTTTCTGGCAGGACGGCTAGGAGATGCACGTCTCTGGCCTTTTTCCGGGATTTGCGCATGTACCAGGAACGCATGCGCATCTCCCTGAGCCAGAGAACATTCGGAGTTCAGACCACACTGGGAGTGGTGGGAAAACAGGTAAACCATTTGAATCTTTTTTAAATGTAGTTTAAATATGTCTAGCATGCAATTATTGGGAACTTGCTGGTCCTGATTGAATCTCCCACCCCACCAAGAGTACTTAATTCTGGTAGGGTATAGAGTAGCTCTGAATGTTCAGGGAACCAGCTGTAGACCCCACCAGAATGAAGGGGGGCAATTGGGGGTTGGGCGTGGGGGGTAGTGCCCTCTGGGCATGGGCAGCCTGGCAATGCCCAGGGGCAAAGTGTCCATGCCCAGGGGGTACCTTGGCACTACCCATTGGGCATTGGGCAGCGCCAAGGGGTGAGGCCTATGCTGGGCTGGGTCTAGGGATGATTGGTTGGGGTGGGGGTCCCGCTGCCACTTTGAATCACGATCGGTCTGGGATGGAGGGAGGGCAGCGATTGGGGTGGGACATGGGGGTGGGATGGGGTGGTTTGCGGGGGGTGTGGTGGGGGGTGAACTGCCTCCTGGGCCAGAGTCTGACACCGGGGACGGGGTCAGGTTGGGGGTGGGGGGGGGTGGGTCAGCCGGGGTGATGGGGGTGGAGGGATCACTACTGCTGAGGTGGGATGCGCGAGACATGGGGGTGCTCCCAGGAAGGGGGGTGTGGAGTCAGGGCTAGCTCGGGAATTGCTGCGGGGGCTGCGATTGGGCCCTGTGGGGGACTGGAGGGGCAGCACTGCAGGGGTCCCAGGCTGGCCAGCGATCAAGCTGGCCAGGAGATGGGGAGACTGTCAGATCAGGATCACCGCATGCGCGCGGAGTTCCAGAACTGTCAGACTCTGGTGCGAATAGGCCCCCCCCTCCCTCCAGCCCCCCTCCAGCCCGGTTTTTAATGAGATTCACGATTGTGGCCTCTGCTGTGCACAGAGTACAGAGATTTGAGTGTGAAGTTGAACTGAGAAAACAGCTATGATCTAGACTAGTTTTCCCACCAATTCAGCACCACCCCCACCACCCACCCCACCTTGATTTCTAGTCACTATTATTTCCTTTGAAATCACATTTGTTTCTCCTTTTCTTTCCCATTGTCATTTTGACAGAATACACAGTTGAATATCATAACTTGTATAGTTCAATTAACATTGAGTCCCTTCATTTCACAGTATACATTTTATCCCCAACATGGTTAGAGTGGTTAGCAATGCTGCCTCACAGCACCACAGACCTAGGTGTAAGTCTGGCTTTGGGTGACAGTACGTGATTTGCATGTTCTCCCTGTATCTGTGTGGTTTTCCTCCAAGCACTCTGCTTTCCTCCCAAAATGTGCAGTTTAGGTGGAATAGCCTGGTAAGTTTGTGGACAAATGGCAAGCGGAGATGGTCTGGATAAAATAGTCTGTCAGAGAGTTGGTGCAGACTCAATGGGCTGAATGGCCTCCTTGTGCACTGTAGGGATTCTATGGTTGCCTTGGGCTCTTATTACCCTTTTCAATAGCAATAACTTGTATTTATGTGGCAACTTCAATACAATAAAACAATCCAAGGCACTTCAGAAGAGATTTGAAAGCAAATTGTGACATTGAGCCACATAAAACATTATTATTACCGATGGCCAAAAGCTTGATCAAAGACGTAAGAACATAAGATCATAAACATAAGAAATAGGAGCAGGAGTAGGCCATCTAGCCCTTCGAGCCTACCCCGCCATTCAATAAGATCATGGCTGATCTGAAGTGGATCAGTTCCACTTTCCCGCTTTCTCCCCATAACCCTGAATTCCCTTGTCTATCAAAAACCTATCTACCCGTGACTTAAATATATTTAGCGAGGTAGGCTTTAAGTACAGTCTTAAAAGAAGAAAGAGGGATGAATACGCAGAACGGTTTAGGAAAGGAATTCAAAAGCTTAGGGCCTGGCCAGTTGATGTTACAGCCACCAAGGATGAAGCAGTTAAAACCATGGTTGCCGGAGAGGCCAGAATTAGATGAACACAGAAAGGTTCTGGGGCTGGAGGAGATTACACAGAAAGGGAGGAGTGAGCTTATGAATGAATTAAAGATGATTTATCAAATTTGGTCTCTATGATGTTTGACCTTGGAGTCTCAGCTTCACCAATAGCTCTTGCTGAGTTCAGGGTTTTCACAGTTGGATTTTACAGATGTATAGTTTGTCCTTTCAGCAGATTGGGCAAGCATTGAAGTATTGCCTTCTTTCTATCTGTGCATCAGTGAGTGAATTGCTGAGCTTCTCCCTCCTCGTCACTTGGAGGAAGTATCTTGTTTGTGAGTGTTGTCTTGTACTGTCTTCCAGTCATTAGCTCTGTAGGTGATTTCATATAAGTTCACAAGATATAGGAGCAGAATTAGAATGTTTGGCCCATTGAGTCCACTCCGCCATTCGATCATGGCTTATATGCTCCTCATTCCCATCTTTCTGCTTTCTCTCCATAACCCTTCAACCCATTACCAATTAAAAATCTGACTAACTCTTCTGTAAATTTATTCACTGTGTCAACATCCACGGCACTTTGAGTTAGCGAATTCCACTGATTCAAAACCCTTTGGGAGAAGTAGTTTCTCCTCAACTCTGTTTTAAATTGCTATCCCTTATCCTAAGACTATGACCTCTTGTCCTAGAATGCCCCACCAGCGGAAGCATCCACTCCACGTCTACTTTATCTGTATCTTTTATCATCTTGTATACCTCAACTTGATCTCCCCTCATTCTTCTAAATTCCAGAGAATATAGACTTAAACTGTTCAATCTCTCTTCAAACGACAAACCCCTCATCTCTGGAATCAATCTAGTGTTAATCTGATCTGAACTGCCTCCAATGCCGTTACATCTTTCCTCAAATATGGGGAGCAGAACTGTGCACAATACTCCAGGTGCAGCCTTACCAATGCCTTGCATAGTTGCAACAATATTTCCTTACCTTTATATTCTATTCTTTTAGCTATAAATGCCAAGATTCCATTTTCTTTCTTTATTAGCTGTTGTACCTGCATGCTAGTTTTCTGTGTCGACCTTGTGAGGCATAGATTAGAGTAACAATATGTCAGAGGGTTGAGTCTTCCTTTATCTCTTATCATTTCACAAGGGTTCTCGAGATTTTCTGTAATGATATTGAACCTATACTGTTCCATGAACCACTTAAATTCTCTTGAGGTGAATTGGGTTCCATTGTCACATACTCCTGCTATTATTCTTTCAAGAATCCTTTAATCAGTCAACAGAACACACAAGGTGATTGTTGCAGCTTGCAAACCCTTCACGTTCGGTAGTAGTCTGCGATGATGAGATATCATTCCTGACCACGTGTGTATAAATTAGCTCACACTGTACGCTGTGATGTGGGTGATATTCCAGTAGCCATCATCATTTCTTTCTGTTTCTTTCTGTGCTGCTGGGATACATTTTTTATTGTATTTATTCATTTATTCACTGGCTGGGCCAGCATTTATTGCCCATTCCTAAAGGCCCTCCATTTCAGAGGGCAATTGAGAGTCAACCTCACTGGTGTGGATCTGGGGTCACATGTCGGCCAGACCAGGTAAGGGCAACAGGCTTCCTCTCCTAAAGGGCATTATTGAATCAAATGGATTTTTACAACACTTGACAATGCGTTCATGGTCATTATCAGACTTTTAATTCCAACTTTTTATTTAATTCAAATTTCACCATCTGCCGTGGTGGGATTCAAACTCTGGTCACCAGAGCATTAGCCCAGGTCTCTATCTTCACTAAGATAAAGGCAAAAAAACGATGGATGTTGGAATCTGAAACAAAAACAAAAAGTGCTGGAGAAACTCTGCAGCATCTGTAGAGAGAGAATAGAGGCAACGTTTTAAGTCTGGATTCATAGAATCCCTACAATACAGGAGGAGGCCATTCGGCCATCGGATCTGTACTGATCACAGTCCCACCCAGGCCCAATCCCCATAACCCTCATACACCCTGCTAATCCCCCTGACATTAGTGTCAATTTAGCATGGCCAATCAATCTAAACCGCACATCTTTGGACTCTGGGGGGAAACCGGAGCACCCAGAGGAAACACACACAGGCACAGGAAGAACGTGCAAAGTCCACACAGACAGTGTTTCTTCTGAGGCTGGAATTGAACCTAGGTCCCTGGTGCTGTGAGGCAGCAGTGATAACCACTGCGCCACCGTACCGCCTAATGATCCACCCAGACTCAAAACGTCGGCTCTGTTCTCTCTCTACTGATGCTGTCAGACCAGCTGAGTTTCTCCGGCTTTTTCTGTTTTTGTCTCTGGATTACTAGTGACAATACCACCACACCAGCAACCCCACCACCGCCCACCCCCACCCCCACCCACTACCCCTCACTGGCCTCCCCCCTCCCCTCTATGTAGATGCCTATCACACTGTGCAGTTAACACTTCTCCACTTATTAACTCTTCAGGTATTGCTAAAGTTCTTTCTGCATCATCTTTTGTGCAATTATTCTGGATCTGGCTGGCAGAACACTATCTTTGAGTAAGATGTCATTTCTGATAGAGTAATACTGCCTGTATTGCTGGCTGTGTTTGCTGTATCTTACCAGACCATCCCTGGATCACTTGCTGAGAGAGCATCTGTAAGTCTTCATCTTTACTGGTCTCGCTTCTAATCTGACTCTGTTTCAGGGCTGTTATGTTCACTTGATGATGAATCTTTAGACCTAAATCTTTTATCTCATATTTCTCCTGCGGCGATAACTGAGAGCAGGCATCTGGTGCACCATTTGTCTTCCTGGCTTGTATTTTAAAGTGAAATTTTAAAGTTTTAGACTGGGGGAGAGCGGATTTTAGTAGAATAATGCAGGATCTGGCCACGGTAGATCGGGAACAGTTACTAGTGGGGTAATCTACAGAAGATTGTAGATTGTAGATCTTCTGTGGGGAAATCTACAGAATCTACAGTGATTGGGCGGCACTGTAGCACTGTGGTTAGCACTGCTGCTTCACAGCTCCAGGGACCCGGGTTCAATCCTGGCTCAGGTCACTGTCTGTGTGGGCTATGCACATTCTCCTCGTGTCTGCGTGGGTTTCCTCCGGGTGCTTTGGTTTCCTCCCACAGTCCAAAGATGTGAAGGTTAGGTTGATTGGCCATGCTGAAATTGCTTTAGTGTCCTGAGATGCGTAGATTAATGGGCAAAATATGTAGGGATATGGGGGTAGGGCCTGGATGGGATTGTGGTCGGTGCAGCCTCAATGGGCCGGATGGCCTCTTTCTGTACTGTAGGGTTTCTCTGATTCTAAGAGCAGTGGGGTGCTCAAAAAGGAAATGGGGAGATTACAAGCCCTGCATGTTCCCTCAAGGGTGAGAGGAAGGAGGAAAAAGCTCAGACAACCATGGATGACCAGAGATATTCAGGATACGATAAGAAGGATTTAGCAGGTACAAAGGGGGCAAATCAGCAGAGGCATCAGTGAAGTAAGTGCAGGGTGGACCTTAAGAAAGCAATTTGGAAACCACAGAGTGGATATGAGAAAGCTCTGGTTGGTAAAAGTAGGGAAAATCCCAAGATATTCTTTAAGTATACCAATGGGAAGACGATAATCAGGGGAAGAGTGGGGCCCATTAAGGACCAGGGAAACAATCTGTAGATGGAGCCAGAGGACATTGGTAGAGTGTTGAATGAATGCTTCACATCTGCCTTCCCCCAGGAGAATGAGGGTGGAGGAATGGAATTCAGGGAGAGAGACGACGAGATTCGAAAGCAACTTTGACACAGGGAAGGACAAGGTATTAAAGATGTTGGTAAGTTTAAAAGAGGATAGATTTCCAGGTCCAGATGGATTGGTCCCAGGCTGCTGTGGGGAGAAAGGGAGGAGATTGCAGTGGTCTGTATCAAATTTTAATTCTGCTCTGGTCATGGGGTCACAGCTAACATGGTTCCGCTATTGAGAAAGGATTATAGAGAAAAGCTAGGGAACTACAGACCAGTGAGTTTCAAATCAATGGTAGGGAAACAATTTTCAAGACGTTGCTCAGTTTCACAAAATCTTCCCTTGGGTTACAATTTTCTTTCAAATCTTTGGGCAAGGTCTTCTGGCATGGCCTGAGTGGGATGATGTTACTTGGTGCTCTGGTGTCAATCTTCAACCTTCAGTTTGTGAGAGTGGGTTTATTTCTCACTCCCTTCCTGATCTGAATGGTTGTGTGAACTATCTTTCTCTGGGAACAGCTGCATCCAGCCATTTCATGCAGTTGCAGCATCCCTTCATGTATTGTCATAGAGCCCTTGGGTTTTACAGCAAGCTTCAGGCCATTGTTTCTGCGCTGGCCATCAAGCACCTATCCATCCTTATCCAACTTTCAAACACAGACCTCATAGCCTTGTACACCATGGTGTTTGAAGTGCTCATCTAAATGCTTCTTAAACATTATGAGGAAAAGAGCATATTCTCAAATTTGTTATCTTCTTCCAGAGTATGGATGTTCTGGTTTTCCTTTTCACTCATCTTTTCGCTCTGCGTTCGATAACTCATTTGTTGTCTTCTCTATTTGTTCTGCACGTCTTTTTGCAGTGATTGGGCTTTGCACAAGTACTGAAGTTTGATCCATACATGAGACATTGTCTTCTGTCTGTGAATACACATGCTCATCCATAACTCTTACACATCTTTCGATCTGCCTGCTGTGCATACCTTTGCGGCTGTTGCACTGCATCAGCCCCAGATACCTTTCTTATGACTTAACCCCCTGTTTTGGTAGCCAGCATCTTCATCATTTGACTTGTGGCTTCGCATGCTCTGATACAGCCAGTGATTTTGATTTGATTTGAATTGATTTGATTTAGTATTAGTATACAGCAAAAAGTATTGTTTCTTGTGCACGATACAGATAAAGCATACCTTTCATAGAGAAGGAAAGGGAAGAGTGCAGAATGTAGTGCTACAATCTTAGGTAGGGTGTAGAGAAAGATCAACGTAATCCAAGGTAGGTCCATTCAAAAGTCTGATGGCGGCATGGAAGAAACTGTTCTTGAGTTGGTTGATATGTGACCTCAGACTTTTGTAGCTTTTTCCCGATGGAAGAAGGTGGAAGAGAGAATGTCGGGGGTACATGGGGTCCTTAAGTATGCTGGTTGCTTTGCTGAAACAGTGGGAAGTGTAGACAGAGTCAATGGATGGGAGGCTGGTTTGCAGGATGGATTGGGCTACATTCACAGCCTTTTGTAGTTTCTTGCAGCCTTGGGCAGAGCAGGAGCTACACCAAGCTGCGATACAACCAGAAAGAATGTTTGATGTTATGAGCTTGTCCTTTTGTAATGATGCACACTCATAGACTTCATCAGGAACGTAAAAGGTATTTATTAACAAGGAAAAACTGTAGAGATGGAAGCCCCCACTCCTCCTCCCGGTTGCTCCAGTCCCCACATATTTTCACACTGTCTTCTGCATTCGGATAAGACTCCACCCTCTGGGATGATACCCACTCTCTGTCCCAATCGGTCTCTGAAATCAGGTGACCCTCTCTGCTGTGTTGCTCTTAAAGAGACACTCACCACCATAACCAAACCTGTCCAATCAAATTCCTTTCTACTTCAGAGTGTGAATAACTCAGCAAGACCCAGGTTAATTGGTTGGACCAACTGCCCTGTTTCCATGTTGTAATTGATATATATTCTGGGGGCGATCTTGAATCTGCCGCGTTCACTGCTTGTTCCAATGCTGTTCGGGGGGCTCAGTATCCAGAAGTCACTGTGCTTGCCAGCGAGAACATGACTTTGGATCTTCTCTGCTCCTTGTCAGTGACAGCATCAGGTTCTCATCCAGAATGAATGTGATCTTGATTCACATGTTATGTTGCATTTTAATATAGCTTAACACCACCCCCCCAACCCCTTCAACCCGCCCACCCCTGCTCGACCCCTGGGATATCTTGAATTTGGCGCAGTTCACGTTGTCTGAACCTGTTATGGGATCTCCGTGAGGCGGGGGGGGGGGGTGCGCGGTGGTAACGGTACATATAACCCCGCAGGTATATATAACTTTGACAGACAGACCAGAAAGCACCCTGCCAATGTCCCCTGGCACTTATCCTCAGCACAGGTTGGTGCTGTCAGGTTGGCACCAGGACACCCTGGCAGTGTGCCAACCTATATCAAGGGTTGGGCCCCAGGGGGAATCTCTTGGGGGCGTAGAATCCATGCAGATGTGGTTGTGGGCCATGGGCAGACAAGCGAGCAGGGGATGCTGGTGATGGCTGTTTGGGAGGATAGGGAGGGGAGGGGTAAGGGGGGAAGGGCCAGTGATCGTGGGGGCTGGGAGTTGGAGTGAATGCCAGCTCCAATAGAGGACAGGGAGGGGAGCCCCTGAGGCCTCTGAAGGTGGGGTGGGGAGAGAGTTATTGCTGCTCTGATCAGGGCGCCCTTTAAATATGGCGTCCGATCTCTGTGCAGCCAGTGTGTTGAGGCCCTGCCAATGCGCACCCCCCCCCCCACCCCCAACTCCCACTCCTATATCCTGCCTCCTTGATTTTTTTTGGCAGAGTGTCGTAGGACCTAGAGAGAAAACTGCCCAGTAGAGAAGCGCACCAATTTTCATGCCAGGAGCAACACTCTTGCCACTTTTTGCTAAGATTTAAGTGTCTCCACCTAAAACGTGACGCAGGATAACGTGCAATTTCAGTGAACATCACTAGAGGACACCACTGCCCTTTGAAAAGTTTGATTGCAGTCATATCTGAAACTGTAAGAAGGAAAGGTCAGTCCAAAACCACACGGCTGGCATCAAATCCAACAGCATTAAAAGATAACTATGTCCTTGGCAATCATGTAAATACAACTATATTTCACAGTTAAGATGCAGCATTCTCATTTCCTTCTTTATAAATCCTCTCCTCATGAAACCCAACATCAATGTCCTTATTCTCTCTCACTGTTGCAGCACTGCCAGCCTTCCCTTTCTTCAAAACCATAAGACATGTTGGTGGACTTCACTCAACATTCCTTATTCAAGGCCATCAGGTTGGGATTTTCCAGCCAGTCTACAGTTGTGCTCGGGATCACAAACCACAGCTTGTGCAACTTACAAAGGCCCGTCTGCCTCTTCTCATGTTTCTCAAGTGCCCTAATGCTTTCAGCAACACTAATCTTTCCAATCTCCTTCAGCCTCTCCCTTCTGCAGCCCATTTTTATGGCCTGCTTCTGGTAGTACATGTCACAACATAGCCAACAAATAGCCTCTAATCTGCCTACTTGACACTCCAGGGAGATATCTTTAGTCCGCTTCCTTTCAGTATTTACATTTCCTCCTGATATGGACCTTGCCTTTCTCCCTCCTTTATTCATACAAATGTTGTTGCTATATATAGAAAACAAGCTTTAAGTTTTAAGCTTAAGTTTTAAGTTTGTTTATGAGTGTCACAAGTAGTAATACATTAACACCGCAATGAAGTTACTGTGAAAATCCCCTAGTCACCACAATCCAGCGCCTGTCTGGGTACACTGAGGGAGAATCTAGCATGGCCAATGCACGTAACTGGCACATCACTCGGACTGTTGGGGGGTGGGGGGGGGGTGCGGGGAGGTAGGGGGAGGGCAGAACCGGAGCACCCGGTGGAGACCCGCGCAGACACGGGGAGAATGTGCAGGCACCACACAGACAGCAGCCCAAGCCAAGAATCAAACCTAGGACTCTGGTGCTTGTGAGGCAGCAGTGCTAACCACTGTGCCATTGTGAAGGGCGATCAATGAAGGGGACAAAGTGAAAAGCAGAGATTGCCTCACATTGACTGCTCTCATTAAATCACTGATCCATTTGTTGTACGGTTCGACTTTCTTGAGGGTGAGAGAGATGGCACACAGAGCCATCACCGTCACTTCCGTTGGACTTTGCCAGTGGATTTTGAATACCGTTTTCCTTGCCAATCTAGCAGGCAATCTCTCTTCTGGCAGATCTCATCAGTGGATTCACATCTAAAAGATTCCACATTTTCCCATCTCTATCCCACAAGCCTTAATGGTTAAATTGTGATGATACTGCATTATAAGGAATGTATTTGGGTCACATTTCTTGAGCAAGATCTGTTTTGGCTGTTTGTTTTATTATCGGTGCCATTTTGTTTACATCTGGCAGCCCTTTTGTTACTGCAGCAGCATAATTGCTCTTAGTTGCCAGAATGTTTGTTTTAATATGGGCTCATGCTTTTCAGTTATTTTAGTGTTGTCTTCTGGGGTTTTGTAGATTGGGGCTTGATTAGGTTTTTACACAAGAAGTCAGGTGACTAGACAGGGTGAGGCTCACTGAGAGAACTCCAGCTTAGCTGTTTTTTGGGAGCTGCAGAAAGAAGAAATATCTCTGAGTCTCTCTAAAATCTGGAGACTGGGATCTGCCAGTAAGTAGGTCTCTTTCTTGGAAATTCTACCGTTTGTGGATATATCATTCTCTGGAAATTGTTATATGGGAGTCAGAAGGCAGACATCTATCTGTATTTGTCCAGCAAGGTGAAAAGTCTAGAAATCTAGCATCGTTGTGAGCACATCCATTTTTGGTGCTAACTGGTTCTGAAGTAGGCTATATGACCATGGGAACATTGCTTAAATTGAAACTATAGAGATGGATTGTTTCTAAAAATTATACTTTGTCATGTTTAAGTATTTTAATTGGTAAAAGTTATGCTAATTCTTTTTGTTATATTCTAATTGTGTTGTTAAATAAAGTTTGTTTTAATAAAATCTTCCTAATGGGTTAATAGAATCACCATGGAACAAAAGACCTCATGCTCATCCTAATGCCAAAATCAAAAAAAAATTTGGAGTCCAGGTTAAACTCGGTAACATACCATGGAGTTTCTGATCTGGTCTCTAACAAAATGAACAGGATCTCGGTGGGTCCAGATGGACACCCTGCTTTTCACTGTAGCTAAAATGGCAACATAAATTTTTGGAGGCTAATGTGTGCTGTATGAGTGGTGGATATGGGGGAAAATTTTACCACCCATCCCCGCCACACTCCTGCTGCAGTGAAGTTGGAGAATTTGGCGACAAGCCAAATCTCCATTCACTGCAGCAGGCTGGGGAAATCCCACTGGCATGAATGGACACAAAATTCCTGCCTTGGAGTTCTGACAGGTTATAGAAGGTGAGACCCTCACAGAATTTGCAGATGGCTTTAGAACATAAAATAAATGGTGGTGCATGAGGGTAATTTCTTAGCAAAATGTGATCATGAATGAATGTGTACCCATGTGGCAGAGTACAAACACGAGCATAATCCTTCCCGCAATCTCAAACCTCTGTCAAGAAAACGTACTTTGCTGATGTACAGGGTGAGAAGTAAAATCAGTGGAAGATCCACGTCTCTGCATCATTTAAAACATTCTGAAAAGATTGTTGTAATTAAGGCAAAATACTGTGAACGCTGGAATCTGAGACAAAAACAGAAAATGCTGGAAAACCTCAGCAGGTCTGACAATGTCTGTAGAGAGAGAATTGAAACGTTGGCTCTATTCTCTCTCCATAGATGCTGTCAGACCTACTGAGAATTCCCAAACTTTTCTGTTTGTGTGTTGAAAAGGTTGTTGATTGAAGGCAGGTATGTTCATTCGGTGCTATTGGTTGGAGGGAGAGAAATTGGCTGTCACTGTCTTTGACTTTGGGAGTAAACTCATATTAGGTGAGAGGAGGACCAGGCATGATTTACAGCATTTAATCCCTCCCTGAAGTGTTTGGGACTTTCCCTTGAATCATGGACCTAATATCCAGTTCACTTCCCCACTACCAAACTTGGCAGAAGCTGTAATTGATTTTGGCCACATTGGTTGTTGTTATGGTGAGTTCGGATACATCTTGTTGTTGTTGTTAATGTATCTTAATGTGGAGTCGGGAGGAATAGGAATGCAATATGCAGCAGTACCCCACAGGATCCATGTCAACTGGCACTCCCTCTGTCCCACCCACTGAACCATACCTCTGGAGCTGTTGGTGGGCTACAGTGCTGAGCTGGCTGATTTTGCCACGGGGGTGAAATGCATTGGGATCGGTGATCAAAATCATCGTCTCGAGGGGGCTCATTTTGAAATTTCCTGGCGGGATAATTTTGGGATTTGAGTTACAGGGTTTGGTTTTCAGGCCATCCTTTTTATCACTCTCGCTCCCCTCCTTCATGGAGTGATGCGGTCACGTAGCAACTTTATCTGCTGTATATGTGTAGACTATTTTAGAGTTTCCTTCTTTAGGAAGATAATAGAGGAAATTTTTCCTTCCATCCATCGCAGGAATCACAGTGGGTGGGCTGAGGAGGAGCCCACCATGCCAAGGTCATTGACCTCAGGTGGGATTTTCTGGTTTTGGAGCTAGAAAATCCCACCCATTGTAACACAAGTACCAAAGGATGCAGGGATTCCAGCGGTTCACAAAGGCAGCTCACCACCACCTCCTCAAGGGCAATGAGGAATGGGCAATAAATGCTGGACTAGTCAGTGACAGCCACATCACGTAAGTGCTTCTTCCATCCAGAGAAAGATACAAAAGTCTGAGGTCATGTCCACTGGCTCAAGACCAGCTTCTTCCTTGTTGTCATCAGACTTTTGAATGGACCTACTTCACCTTAAATTGATCTTTCTCTACACCTAGCCAGACTACATTCTGCACTCCCTTATTTCCTTCTCTATGAATGGTATGTTTTGTCTGTATAGCGTGCAAGAAACAATACTTTTCACTGTATGTTAATACATGTGACAATAATAAATCAAATCAAATCAAAGAATTTAAAAAAATATAGCATATATCAAATCTATGTCAAAATTGTTTAACTTGGAAACTGGGGATAAGATGCTTTTGTGAATAAAAAAATACCACATGCTTTGCTTCCAAGATGAAAATTCAAGCGACTTGGCACAAGATATACTGCTGGGAGCGCGCTTCACATCTGCAGCGCCTTTTAGAATTAATTGCAGGTAATTGGCATTCTTTGGTTGTGTTCTGACAATTTCAAGTTTCTTTCTCTGCCACACTTCTATGCTGACAAACACATCAAGATTCTAACTTTCAAAGGAGCAACTGTGCAGCAGGGGCAATACACACAAATTAATTCTGCAGCACCAACCTAACTATCAGATAGCAAATGGTTTAATTCACATCTACTTCACATTTCAGTGATTTTCTTTCCCAAGCTAATGCATTTATTTGTATAATCTCCGTGCTTTAGTGAGACATAGATTGGAACCTTTAAGAGACACATACCACTTTATACAGACGTGGTTTGCTCACTAAATAAATGCCCCTCCATGTCATACTTTTTATATTGGACATTGAACGCCTGTACACAGATATCTGAACAAACAGAGGCATGCTAACTGTCCCAAATATCTTTAATAAATTTGCCCAGTCTTACATGTGGGCTTGTGTTTTGAGGGAGTCAGGGATTTGGGTTTTGATGAGTCTGAGTTTTGATGATCTGGGTCCAGACTTTGTGGTTGTTGGATAATGTCCACTTGGGAAGAATGCAGGGATTTGGAGGCCTCAGTCCGAGGACACGACCTTATCGGCTGTTCACGCCACGCTCCCACAACAGCGAGATGGGAGAATTTAGCGCCCAGCCAAGTCTCCGTTTGCTGCAGTGGGATGGGAAAATCATGCCAACATGAATGGCCATAACATTCCTGCCCTGGTTTCAATCGGTCCAAGTCAACATGGGCTTTGGCTAGTTCCGATTTGTGACGTTTGGGCATTTGGGGGCACTGGGTCAGGTTTGTGTCCAGATTTTAGAAGATCAGCATTTGGGGAGTCCAGGTCCAGGTTTTCGTGGGCGACCAGTTTTTGGGGTCTGGCTTTTGGACAGACTCTGTATGGCTTTGGGCAGACTGGTCTGAGTTTTGGTGGTCCAGGTTTTTGGATGGTGAGGATTTGATGGTTTTCAGTCTGGGTTTTGGAGGTTTTGTGTTCTCCTTTCGGGGTTCTGTGTTTTGGGTAGTTCCGGTCCATATTTCAGATGGCCCATGCCTGTGCTTTGGGCACTCCAGGTTCAGGTATTGTAATATCCAGATCTAAGTTCTCTGTCCTCTAATTCTGGACTTTGACAGCCTGGGTTTCAATGCTTCTAGATATTGAGAGATTGAGCTCCAGCCTGTGCGGAGTCTGGGTCCATGTTTGTTGGCTCAGAATGTAGGTTTTGTGGGGTTTGGGTCTGGTTCATAGCAAGATCTACATCACTGTTTTAAAGATATCTGTGCTCTGATTGTCCCAAGTCAAGGTTCACGAGATTGATATTCCGATTTTCGGTGTCTGTATGAGGGTTTTAGGGATCTGTATTTAAGGATACAAGTCCAGAGTTTGATGGCCAGAAGCCATTTTTTGCTTCCCTTCAAAATGGCTTCCTCTCAAAATGATAGTGGCAACAGGAGCAGCCAGGATAACTGCACCAGCTTGTCCAATCACCAGTTTCTTCCCCCTGCCCTTGCTGCACAGTGGCACAATGGTTAGCACTGCTGCTTCACAGCGCCAAAGACCCGGGTTCGATTCCCAGCTTGGGTCACTGTCTGTATGGAGTTTGCACACTCTCCCCGTGTCTGCATTAATTTCTTCCAGGTGCTCCGGTTTCCTCCTATAGTCCAAAAGACTTTAGCATTGGGCCATGCCAAATTCTCCCTCAGTGTACATGAACAGGTGTCAGAGTGTGGTGACTTGGGGATTTTCACAATAACTTCATTGCAGTGTTAATGTAAGCCTACTTGTGACACTAACAAATTAACTTTAACTGGCATTACATGTTACCCTGTGACTCCCTCCACTGAAGGGATGGCAGAATTGATGCAGTTGCACCCCCTTCAGTCTAACCTTCACTCTCCAAGGTTGCATTCCTGTCCTTCACTCTGTAAAGTCAACATTCAAACTGAGCCTATTGAGTTGTGCTGATCCTTCCAAAAGTGCAAAATTAGAAAGCTGGCTTTCTCTTGCTTCCCGTGCAGTGGGTTCTGTGGAATTGTCCTGCACCCTGTCCACTGCAACAGCAGCAGACAGTGAGTGAGCATCCCATGAAGGACTCATGAAACCAAGCCGAGCAGTCCTCCACACTTCATCATACCCCTCCCAGACTGAACCTACCTTACTTTGGATTTTGGAAGACTCCATTTTACCTGAGGGTCAAGATAGTTGTGCTGTATCTATCTGTTACAGGATGGAGTTCGTCCCTCCCTCCCTGACTGTCTATGTGTGTCTAATTTTGCTGGAGCCTCATGATGTGCATGTAGAGACACCACCTGCTACTCTCCAGCCTTCCCCACAAGGACTATATTTATCTGTTGTGGTGGTGGACATTGACACAGGCTCCCCCTGGGTCCATCACCTGTGAAGCCTTGCCTTGTACCCCACCCCTGGTCAAACCTTAAACCTTTGTGGCAATGGCTGCACAAGTCCCACAGTACAGTGCTGTCCAGGTAGACATCTATGTGTGGAAACAGGTGGAAAGAGACCCTTGTACACCCCAACCCTATTGATCAGGTTTGGTACCTACGTGATTTCCCTCTGGCATGACACAAAATTGAAAGCAATGGTAGGATGCTAGTGGCCAGCAGTTTTAAAGAGATGCAACTGGCATTTGTACTATCTGCCAACAGAAAGACTATCCAGCAATAGCCCACCATTGACCTGCCATTGACTTGCCATTGCCCCGTCACTGCCCTACCATTGATCCATCATTGTCCCACCTTAACTTACCATTGACCCATCACTGACCTGCCATTGTCCTGGCATTGACCTGCCATTGACCCATAATTGTCCCGCCATTGATCTGCCATTGACCTACCATTGACCTACCATTGACCTGCCATTGACCTACCGTTGACCTGCCATTGACCTACCATTGACCCGCCATTGACCCACAATTGTCCCGCCATTGACCTACCATTGACCTGCCATTGACCCGCCATTGTGTGGAATATAAGGAAAGTAGAAAAAAGCTTCAGCAAGCAGTAAGAAGGGCAAAAACAGGTCATGAAAAAACATTGGCCAGCAAGATTAGGAAAAATCCCAAGGCTTTTTATACATATATAAAGAGCAAGAGGGTAGCCAGGGAGAGGGTTGGCCCACTCAATGATAAGGGAGGGCATCTATTCGTAGAGTCAGAGGAAATGGGCGAAGTATTAAATGAATACTTTGCATCAGTATTCACCAAAGAGAAGGAGTTGGTGGATGGTGAGTCTGGGAAAGGATGCGTAGATTGTTTGAGTCATGTTGAGATTAAAAAGGAGAGGTATTGGGTTTCTTGAGAAACATTAAGGTAGACAAGTCCCCAGGGCCTGATGGGATGTACTGAGAGAGTCAAGGGAGGAAATTGCTCGGGTCTGGAGAGAAATCTTTGTATCCTCACTGGCTACAGGGGAGGTCCTAGAGGATTGGAGGTAGTCAATGTTGTTCCTTTGTTTAAGAAGGTTAGCAAGAATAATCAAGGTAATTACAGGCCAGGGAGCCTTACATCAGTGGTAGGGAAATCACTGGAGAGGATTCTTCGAGACAGGATTTATTCCACTTGGAAATAAGTGGACGTATTAGTGAGAGGCAACATGGTTTTGTGAAGGGGAAGTTGTGTCTCATGAACTTGATCGAGTTTTTTGAGGAATTGACGAAGATGATTGATTTGGGTAGGGCAGTGGATGTTGTCTACATGGACTTCAGTTAGGCCTTTGACAAAGCCCCTCATGGCAGACTGGCGCAGAAGGTGAAGTTGCATGGGATCAGAGGTGAGCTGGTAAGATGGATACAAAACTGGCTCGGTCAAAGAAGATAGAGGGTAGCAGTGGAAGGGTGCGTTTCTGAATGGTGGGCTGTGACAAATGGTGTTCCTCAAAGATCAGTGCTGGAACCTTTGTAATAAATCTAAATGATTTGGAGGAAAATGTGACTGATTTGATTAGTAAGTTTGCGGGCGACACAAAGATTGGTGGGTTTGCGGATAGCGATGAGGACAATGAGAAAATACAGCAGGATGTAGATCAGTTGGAGACTTGGGTGGAGGAATGGCAGATGGAGTTTAATTTGGATAAATGTGAGATAATGCATTTTGGAAGATCTAATACAAATAGGAAATCTACCGTGAATGGCAGAATCCTTAAGAGTATTGATAGGCAAAGGAATCTAGGTGTACAGGTCACTAAAAGTGGCAATGCAGGTGGAGAAGGTAGTCAAGAAGGCATACGGTATGCTTGCCTTCATCAGCTGGGGCATTCAGTTTAAAAATTGGCAAATCATGTTGCCTTTTATAGAACCTTAGTTAGGCCACACTTGGAATATAATGTTCAATTCTGATTGCCACACTACCAGAAGGATGTGGAGGCTTTGGAGAGGGTACAGAAAAGATTTACCAGGATGTTGTCTGGTATGGAGGGCATTAGCCATGAGGAGAGGTTGGAGAAACTTGGTTTGTTCTCAATGGAGCGACGGAGGTTGAGGGGCAACCTGATAGAAGCCTACCAGATTATGAGAGGCATGGACAGAGTGGATAGTCAGAAGCTTTTTCCCAAGGTGGAAGAGTCAATTACTAGGGGGCATAGGTTAAGGCGTGAGGGGCAAGGTTTAAAGGAGATGTATGGGGCAAATTTTTTACACAGAGAGCAGTGGGTGCCAGAGGATGTAATGGAAGCAGATACGATAGTAACTTTTAAGGGACATCTTGACAAATACATGAATAGAACATAGAACATAGAACATTACAGCGCAGAACAAGCCCTTCGGCCCATGATGTTGGGCCGACCAGTTAAAAAGCAATGACCCTCTAACCTAAACCAAACCCTTACCATCCATAAACCTATCCACGGATCTCTTAAACGCCCCCAAACTAGGCGCATTTACAACTGCAGCAGGCAGGGCATTCCATTCCCCCACCACCCTCTGGGTAAAGAACCTACCCCTGACATCCGTCCTATAACTACCTCCCCTTAATTTACAGCTATGCCCCCTCGTGCTAGCTTTCTCCATCCGAGGAAAAAGGCTATCACTGTCCACCCTATCTAAACCTCTAATCATCTTGTATGTTTCAATAAGGTCCCCTCTTAGCCGCCTTCTTTCTAGCAAAAACAACCCCAAATCCCTCAGTCTCTCCTCATAGGACCTCCCCTCCATACCAGGCAACATCCTGGTAAACCTCCTCTGCACCCTCTCCAAAGCCTCCACATCCTTCCTATAATGTGGGGACCAGAACTGCACACAGTACTCCAAGTGCAGCCGCACCAGAGTCTTGTACAGTTGCAACATGACGCTGCGGCTCCTAAATTCAATCCCCCTACCAATAAACGCCAAGACACCGTATGCCTTCTTAACAACACTATCTACTTGATTCCCAACTTTCAGGGATCTATGTACACATACACCAAGATCCCTCTGTTCATCCACACTATTCAGAGTCCGAATAGGAACAGAGTCAGAATAGGATGGGAATAGAAGAATATGGTCCCTGGAAGGGTAGCGAGTTTTAGGTGAACCGGGCAGCATGGTCGGTGCAGGCTTGGAGGGCTGAAGGGCCTGTTCCCGTGCTGTAATTTTCTTTGTTCATAGATATGCCATCTATGTTACAGGACAGAGTTTAACCCTCCCTCCCTGACTGTTCATGTGTGCCTGATTACTTGAAGCATCAAAATTTGCAGGTGGTTATTGTCCTGTTATTGTCCCAATAATGAAGAATCCTGTTGTTGTGTCACGACTCATGGATTTTTTTTTATTCATTCGTGGGGCATGGGTGTCGCTGGCTGGCCAGCACTTGTTGTCCATTCTAGTTGCTTGTGGAGGGCAGATGAGAGTCAACCACAATGTTGAAGCTCTGGAGTCACGTGTAGGTCAGATCAAGTAAGGATGGCAGATTTCCTTTTCTAAAGGGCACAAGGAAATGATCAGGGTCCAGTAACTGAATAAATCAAATTCCATTTTTATTAAGATTTTAATTAGTACTTTAGGGAGTAGAATTTGATGACTACTCATAACTTAGTGAAAAATGTTTTCCTTAATTATGCCTTAATATTTATAATTAGCAATTTTAAGTTGTGGTTATAAGATGTTACACAAGATGTACCAATTAGAATTAAATATCTGAAACCAGTCCTAAGTTGGGGGGAGACATGAATTATGAATTGTGCCTTTATGAGTGCAGGAATCTTTGACCAGTTGTGATGTTAGTTCCCGTTAATAGATTTTTAAAAAAAAATCATGATCTCTGCAACTCACAGCCTTAAGTGATATTATTGTGGAGGGAAAAAAATCTGTGGGCAGCACAGGTGACAGGGGGTTGTTTTTAGTTTTGTTTTGGCTGTAGTGTTACAAGCATCAAGTCCCTCTCCCTGTCCCTGTTTGTTTTGTTTTGGATATTCTGGGGGTTAGCTGAAAACAAGATCTTGCTTTCCTGAAGGGTGGAAGTTTTCAGAGCTGGACCAGAGTCTCTCAGGTATCTTGGAAATCTGTCCTGTTTTCAAACTGATCTGAGTCAGAGTAAGATTTCATTGCAGCCTCATCAGGAAAAGAAACAATTTCAATCTCAAGCAAACATTAGTCTGTGCTGTGTAAAACTTGTGAAAAGGATTTTGGTTTTAATTGAAACACATTAGCAATATTCATTGAGAGTTCTACATTTATAGTGATTGTTTTGTTTCTCGTTTGTAATTGATAAATGTTCTTGCTAATTTTCTTGCTGTACATGTTAACTATATTCTTAAATAAACTTTGTTTGATAAAAGCTCCCTAGTAGGTCATTTGAATCACACCTAAAGTGAAGAATCTCATGCTTATCTTAGCCAAATTCAAGATGCAAAACTTATGATTCAGGCAGGCTTCGTAAAACGGTTTGGAGTTTCTAACCTGAACCATAACACAGCTGATGTATGATGTAGAAGTGATTTGGCATATATTCTGTTGAGGTCGCGGGTGCTCCGAAGAATTCTTCCCCCCAGTGCTAACTCCTGCTGACCAAAGGGTTCATAGGTGCCCTAGGAACAGGTCAAAAAATACACATATGCCTCCTCTTCAATTTTTAGTTTTCCTTACTCCAGGATTTGGATTTAGATTCATGAACATTTGGCATCCAGAATGTCCGAATCGCCATTTTGCATAATTGCAGAGCATGGAATGCAGAAAGGCCACTAGGATGCTACTGAGACTTGATGGTCTCAGTTATAAGGAGAGGCTGGATAAACTGGAACTTATTTCCCCAAACGTAGGAGGCTTAGGGATGATCTTATAGAGGTCTATAAAATAATGAAGGGTATAGATCAGCTAGATAGTCAATATCTTTTCCCAAAACTAGAGGGTATAAGGTGAGAGGGCAGAGATACAAAAGGGTCCAGAGGGGCAATTCTATCACACAGAGGGTGGAGGGTGCCTGGAACAAGCTGCCAGAGGAAGTAGTAGAGGTGGGTACAATTTTGTCTTTGAAAAAGTGTTTGGATAGTTGCATAGGTAAGATGGGTATAGAGGGATATAGGCCAAACGTGAGCAATTGGGACTAGCTTAGTGGTAAAAAAAAAGGGGCAGCATAGACAAGTCAGGCCGAAGGGCCTGTTTCCATGCTGTAAACCTCTATGACTCTATAACTCCATGATTCTAATTTGATGAAATTTCTTAAGGATCTTTCAAAATCATTCAACAACAAGTTACATGGCGAAAAGTCTCAAGTCACTTTACACAAGATCATCAAACTAAATTTGGCACCAAGCTATTTAAGGAAACATTAGGCAAATGGCCAAAACCTTTGTCAAAGAGATGTTTTAAAGACCCATTTCTGTAGACAAAAAGAACAGCTAGTGAGGCAGAGAGGTTCAGCGAAGAAATTCCAGATATTAAGAACTTGGGAATTGAAAGTAAAACTGCCAATTGTGGAGTGATTAAAATTGGGCAATTGGGACTAGCTTAATGGTTAAAAAAAATAGAGTGGCATGGACAAATTGGGCTGAAGGGCCTGTTTCCAGGCTGTTTACCTCTATGACCCTATGATACACATTGAAGTCCGACCCTTTTACTAAGCATGTGCAAATCCTCTTTTTAACTACTTTATCCCGACTCCTCTCATTTGCTGTGGAATACTCTGCAAATTTGCTTTCATTTTCCAACCATCCGAAACTAAATCAAGCAAAACTCCAGAGCATGAATCCATCTTTATAATTTACATTAATTCCTGGTTGGTTTCCGCTTCCTTGGCATAACATTACTGTGGTCCCAGCAGCCTCAGAGCTATCATGATGTGTCATGCATTATTGAGCCATCTTTTTCCGTACTTAATTTTACAACCAAATAGAGAACTTGATGCTGGCTTAACAACCACACTCTGACGTTTAACTTCATTCTCCACTTTGATGACGAATTTTGCTTTAATAAGGCAGAGGTTTGAGGATTCATCAATAAAAATCTCAAAATGAGCAGATCTGAGCCAGTGATCACTAGGAATTATTTACAAATTTTGTCTTTGTTCAGTGCAAGTTAATTATCTGAGAGCCTAGCCTGGTAATTGTGGGGATGGCTCATTTAAACTCCACTAAACTAAAGTGGCATGGAATTACTGGCAGCTGATCAGATTGGAAAAGTTGACAGAGCCACTATCTATTCTGCCTATTGAAATGTCCGTGCTTAATACTTAGAGGGAATTGCTTTGGGCTGATGTGTGAAGGTTAATCCCTGATCTCTCTCCTCTTTCTTCATGCCTCGATGCTTTTGCGTTGATCTGCCAACTTTTATCAGCATAATGCCAAACCTCACAATAGATAATATCCCCTAGTTCTCCTGTAGTTAGTTGTCATTAATACTGGAGGAGATTACTTAAAAAAAAAACGCATTGTTGGAATGGAAAGCAACCCTAGATACGCCTTTCTGGATTTTAATATAAAACAGGAAGGGTAGTGGAAATCTGCTTTTCATTTAAGTTGTAATCCAGAGCCGGAATAGCTTTTGGATAACTGGGGATATTTTTTAAGTCATACAGCTTAATACACTGCTTCTTCAGGGATGGTTACATTGCCACAGGCATGAAGACAAGGATAAGAACCGAGGAAACCTTTGTGATACTCAAAGGGAGATTCTTGTGTCTGGATCGGTTCATATATGTTTGGCACCACCTCACGACTTTTTGGTAAAATGTTGTGTGTTTCACAGGTTTGTGATGATAAAGGACTGTTAATGGACATCCCAAAAGTTACCACAGAGCCTGATGATGACACATTTCAGCTTCTCCACTGGTATTGAGCATGTCTACATTCGCATCTATTGTTGGGTGTTGGGCATAGTTTGATTGGCCTTATTAATATCTTAGGCAGTTAAACAGTAAGTATTTATTACTGTTGAGAAACTATATATACAAGTATGCTAATGGTCCAAGCTAGGAGCTGTCACCTTGCTTGCTTCCGCACGCATTTCTGTCCAATGCCCTACGTCGTTTGTTCTTTGGCGGGGCACTGGCCTAGTGGTTTTATCACTAGACTATTAATCCAGAAGCTCAGTTAATGTTCTGGGGACCCGGGTTCAAATCCCGCTAAGGCAGATGCTGGAATTTGAATTCAATAAAAAAATCTGGAACTAAGAATCTACTGATAACCATGAAACCATTGTCCATTGTCAGAAAAAACCCATCTGGTTCCCTAATGTCCTCTGGGGAAGGAAATCTGCTACCCTTACCCGGTCTGTGACTCCAAAGCCAGAACAATGTGATTGACTCATAATTGCCCCCGGGCAACTAGGGATGGGCAATAAATGCTGGCCAGACAGCGATGTCCATATCCCACAAATAAATTAAAAAAGCACTGCACTGATCCCTAGATGTGGATCATTTGCTTTCTTACATCACTGTGTGGGTGCTACTGTACTCAGTCCCATGTGAAGTCTTTCTGTGCCAGACCTTATATTGCAGCATCCTGGAGCCTCTTTGTGTGCTCTGGTTTTCGTTGTGTGCCAGTTCCTTATTGACACGTTCTGTATCCCTTCCCCTGAGCTGCTGATCTAGATCCTCAGCAATGTCCTCTGCTGTACCCTGGCTTTGCCGCTGGAGGGAAAAGGCCATGCTATTAAGTGTGGCATGCATGAGCAGAATTCATGAGCAGAATTCTGCCATAATCAGCTCCTGTGCAAATATATTATAAATAATGTGGTAGGCGGTGAAGAGATTGAAGGGTACACTGTGGCATCAAAAAAAAAGCTGCCTACTCAGGGCACAAACATTTCCCGTTTCTCCATCTTCATCTGCCAGGCGAGAGTGGAAGTCAATTATAACCTTTAATTTCTCTTCATGGGCTGTCAAATGCCAGATGTAGCCTGGTGTTCCCTGGCATTGCACACTGCTTGCTCTTGCAGGAGAAATCTATAACCTTAATTGGCTGCTTCAGACTCCAGATCCTGCAACACAAGAAGTCAGGATTCAGGGAACTGATGATAGCGAAAGTCAACGCCAGGGAGGAAGAGTTGAGCTTGTAATATTTCCATGTGTAAAGCAGCGAAACAAAGAGTGTCAGTGTTGTTAAAAGACTGAGGATGGTATTTAATTGAGTGGCAAGGGTCTTGCCCGCTGGCAGGAAAGCCAGCCAGGGTACCATGACAGAAAGCCCAACAAGCTGCTTGCTGGATATACACTTGAGTAGTCAGGGGAGAGCCTTCCTGATTTAAGGACATTAGGAACGTAAATTCTGCCCCCCCAAACCACCCTGAGAACTACCAGTCAATTGGAGGCCAGCAGCTTTCTATTGCTGGCAGTACCAGGGGGAATGGTGGCAGCTGCCGGCAATACACCCCATGGAGAGGCTGAGGATTGTCAAGAAACCCAGGCCCCGGGTGAATGAGAGCTAAAGACAGTCCCTGATGGGGGCTGCGGAAGAGGTTGGATGGGGGAATGGCTTTCAGCATTCCACCCTTTTCCAGTGACAGTTCTCTTGATCAGGCACTGGAATGTACCCTTGAACAAGAGACGCTCCTCCCCTCCTCCTGGCTCCTGTGAAGCCTCAAGTAACCCTCTTAGGGTTTAATTTTGGCACCTTCTGCGGGTGACTGACCACCTAAAGCTGGTTGAATACCAGCAGTGACATGATGAGGTATTAAATGGACATGAAATGCTTCAGACTTAATCAGGATTGAGGCAGGAAGGCAGAGGATCCCCACCTGACACTATTCTCCACCCTCCACCGCCAAACTCGCCACAGAGGACGCCTCTAAATACTACCCCTTATTGCTGACACAACGGACATGCATCATGAGACACCATAAAAGGTAATGATGCGATGGGGATGAGTAGCTGTATGCATCTCTGTGATTCACTTATCCATTTTTATATGTCTATCATAACACTCTTATCTTTGCTGCTCTAGTGAGGTGGATAAGCTTCTCCAAGAAGCCCAGTCATGAGCTCTTCCTTTAGGCTGAAGATTTAAGTTCAAGCCTCTCTGCAGAGACTTGAGCTCACCGAGGGAAGAACTTTCCAGCAATTCGCACCAGCGGGATTCTCCGGTTGAGCACCGAATTCTCCATCCTCGCCGGCAGTGGGATGTGAATGCCGGAAAATTCCGGCCATAATCTTGGTTTACCGCTGAATGCAATATCAAGGGAGCATTGCATGTTGGAGCAATAAGATAGAAACGCAGGGGTGGGTTCTCCCAGAAGTACTGAATTGACAGGAAAACTGTTCTAAATCCCGACTGTTTTCTCAGTTCAACTTCACACTCGAATCTCCGCACTCCATGCACTATGGAGGTCCCAATCGGGAATCTCATTAAAAACCCCAGGGGAGCGGGGCCTATTCGCTCCGGAGTCTGACAGTTCTAGAAATCTGTGCCTGTGCAGTGGTCCCGATCTGTCAGTCTCCCTGTTTGCTGATCAGCTCAATTGCTGGCCAGCCCAGGACTCCGGAAGTGCTGCCCCTCCAGCTGCCTCTGATCCCACCATCCACCCCAGGAATTCTCCGGCCAGATCGGAGGGGCGGGGCCTATCCACGCTGAAGGCTGAACAATTCCGGAATTCTGCGCATGTGCAGTGGCCCTGAACTGTCACCTTCTGGTTTGCTGGCCATCTCAATTGCTGGCCAGCCCGGGACCCTTCGAGTGCTGACCCTCCAGCCCCCCCCCAAGGCCTGACAACGGCCTCACAACCATTCTCCGGCCATCCCTGACCTCCTGCCCATCCCGGAGCGCTCCGATTTCCAGCCCGCCCACCCCTCAACAGTGACAGTCAGCACCTCCTCCACCCGGGCATATGCCCCCCCCTATGGGAGGCAGACTCCCCCTACCGCTGACCACCCTCACAGGCCGCTCCAATCACTGGCCTCCTTCCAGTCCTGACCGATCCCCATGCAGAGTGGCAGTGGGACACCCCCCCATCCCACCGGTTGCCCCCTTGGCATTGTCCCTGGGCACTGCCCCATAGGTCCACACCCTTGGCACTGCCCCATGCCTGGTGGGCAATGCCAAGGCATCCCTTGGACATGGGCACTTTGCCCTTTGGTTAGTACTAGGGGGCAGAGGCTGGCACTGCCAGGGTGCCCATGCCCAGGGAGCACCACCCCCCACTTGATCTGTTGGAGGGTCCTGATTGCCCCCTTCACTCTAGCGGGGTCTAGCTAATTCCCTGAAGATGTGGACCTACTCTAACCACCCCCCACCCCCCCCCAGAGTGAAATTGTACTGGTGGGGTGGGAGATGCTATCTGTTCTGGACCTGATAATGACATCTAAATAAGATTAAAAATAGATTAAAATGACTTAGTTGCTATTCCTGCTGGTTTCCAGTGTGGTCCTGACCACATTGGATATCCGTCAGTAGGAGATGTGCGAATCCTGCGAATTGGCGCACGTGCGATTTTCCCGGCTCAACCCACCAAAACATTAGCGGGTCGGAATGGAAGAATCGCAGCCTGTAAAACTGAGGGTTAACTTACAGCTTTACTTTCCCTATGTCAGAGTGGACAAAAACCCATCCAATTTTTGTCCCCTTGGAGAGGGCTGGAAGAGAGAGGGAAGAGGGCAAAAGTGTCGATACAGAGCGATCAGACGAGGGAAGAAAACTGGAACAAGAATGGAAAAGGAAAAGGGCAGCTGGGAAAGTGAGGGAAGTGATAAAGCAGGTGGGTGGGAATTCATGGTGACGGGGGCAGCAGGTTTGCTAGCAGAAGTTTCGGAGCAGAGAGCAGCAGTTCAGGAACCATTAAAATTAGAACTTAACAGCTGAAGAGCCTGCCTACAACAAGAGGAATCCATCATGGAATTGCAATGCAGGATTTCAGAGCTGAGAAAAGGACTCAATTCTGTCACAAACTCACCCAAGCCCTGGAGAGGAATTATCCATCTCTATTATGCATCAAGCTGCAAATCATACAGGTGGAATGTTGAAACTCATTCAGCAATTTTAATAAATAATAGTTCTGTATAAAATTAACTAAACAGCAGACTATCATTTCATTTACCTGTTTTTCGTAAGCAAGCAGGATGCCTGTTTTTCAATCATTCCTTCGATATATATAAAGGCTATCCTATTCGATTACCTCCCACTCAATAATGCCTCTCTTTCAATATGAATAAAAGGTAACAAGAAGACTTGCAATTATAGGACTATCACAGGATGGCTCAAGGATGGCTAAAGTACCCTGGATAAGCTCTTTTCCACTTTCTTCCTTCGGGAAAAAGATACAGAAGTCTGAGGTCACGTACCAACCAACTCAAGATTAGCTTCTTCCCTGTTGCTGTCAGATCTTTGAATGAACTAACCTTGCCTTAAGTTGATCTTTCTCTACACCCTAGCTATGACTGTAACATTACATTCTATACCCTCTCATTTCCTTCTCTATGAACGGTATGTTTTGTCTGTATAGCGTGCCAGAAACAATCCCTTTCACTGTATGTTAATACATGTGACAATATTAAATCAAATCAAATCAAGTGCTTTGCAGGCAGAGAAGGACGTTTAAAATGTAGTAACTCTGGTAATCATGGCAGCTAATTTGCATACCGCAAGTTCCCACAAACAGCAAGATGACAATGTCCAACGAATCTGCTCTTGTGATGTTCACTGTGGGACAAGTATTGGCCAGGATAGCATCCCTGCTCTTATGTGATCTTTTAAATCCACCCGAGGATGGGCAGAGCCCTGGTTTAACATCTCAACTGAAAAACAGCACCTCCAACAGTGCAGCACTTCCTCAGTGCTGCATTGGAGTGTCAGTCTGATTCTGGAGCGGGGTTTGAAGCCACAATTGTTAGATTCAGAGATGAGAGTACCCCTCCACTGAGCCAGAACTGATATGTTGTGATATCAATGCAACTGATACGTTAGTTTAAAGTTTTACGTTTATTCAGTAGTGTCACAAGTAGGCTTATATTAACACTGCAATGAAGTTACTGTGAAAATCTCCCAGTCGCCACACTCTGTCGCCTGTTCGGGTACATTGAGAGAGAATTTAGCATGGCCAATCTGTGGGAGGAAACCAGGGCACCTGGAGAAAACTCAGGCAGAACACAGTGAGAACGTGCAGACTCCACACAATGACCCAAGCCAGGAATCAAATCCAGGTCCCTGGCGCTGTGTGGCAGCAGTACTAATCACTGTACCACCGTGCCGCCCCTAGTTACCTGCTGCCTTAGATACAAGAATCAGCTGAGTGGAGTGAGGTTAGTGAGAGAAAGAGAGAGAGAGATCAAGTCTAATGACTGTGGGCATTTGAAATATTTTGATATAAAAAGACAAATGGAAAGAGCAGTCACAGAAGTGAATGCTGGTAGCCCTGGAGAGCAGAGACTATCTCTGACAGGATGACAAGAGCTTGAGCGATCATCCTATTTTGCTACATCAGCAAGAATGTATTTTCTTCCCTCACAAAATAAATGCACAGGAAATACAAACTTCCCCAGCTTCCTGTTGTTAGCACTTGCTTCCCGCCCATTTTTCCCAACCTCTCCAGTGATTGGTAGGGAAATGGTAAGATAAAATAACAGCTGTGTTGGACAACTGCTCACAACCATCTAGCAAGCTCAGTAAGTACACAGTAAAACTAGTCTGGACTCACTTCATAGGGAAGCTCTGCCACTTTGTTTTACTGACAGAGAGAAAAATAATTGGAAGCAAATAAGAAAATACAATAGAAATGTTAAGAGCAACAAATGGAAAGAGAAAGTGTTGATGATGGAAACTAAAAGGTAAAAATACAGAAAGATGACACAGGAAAGGAGAAGAGCAACTTTAAGTTTTAAGTTTTGCCAGTGAATAATATAACAAGAGACAACTGTGTTTATTAATAAGGTATTAAATCTGCTATCATCTGTATCTTCTCATTTGCTTCCCAATGGCTATGCTGCTAACTTTGTGCTTCACTTCACCTGCGTGAGTTGGTTCTTTGGTTTCTGCTAAGTTGTTAAAGCATTTGTTTCTGATAGAGTTTTGTCAGAGTTTGAGCAGTAGCAAGTATGAAAGTGGACTTCTGCATGACATGTGTGGTTAGAGTCATAGAGATTTACAGCATGGAAACAGGCCCTTTGGCCCAACTTATCCATGTCGCCCATTTTTTTAACTACTAAGCTAGCCCCAGTTGCCCGTATTTGGCCCACATCCCTCTATACCCATTGTACCCATGTAACTGTCTGAATGCTTATTAAAAGACAAAGTTGTATCTGCCTCTACTACTACCTCTGGCAGCTCATTCCAGACACTCGCCACCCTCTGTGAAAAGATTGCACCTCTGGACCCTTTTGTATTTTCCCCCCTCATTTTAAACCTATACCCTCTAGTTTTAGACTTCCCTGGTTCTTTCCAGTTTAAGCAAAATCTTTGCAACTACAACTTGAGGTATGGAGTCAGTGAGTATCGCTATAACCTGTGATATATGTATATAATGTATGTTTGAGTTTGGAGTGTGTACTTCACCGTTAAAAGTGTGATGCCTGGGGGATTAGCTCCTTAGTAAGAAGTCTCACAACTCCAGGTTAAAGTCCAACAGGTTTATTTGGCAGCAAACACCACTGGCTACCAAATAAACCTGTGGGACTTTAACCTGGTGTTGTGAGACTTCTTAGTGTGTTTAGCTCAGTCCAACACCAGCATCTCCACATCAGGATCAGCTCCTCCCAGTGTGTTTTACATCCAACTATGGAACAGTGCACACCTCTAATAAAGAGCTGTTCAAGCTCTTTGTTCAAGTTACCAAGCCTAGCTTGTGATTATTTATACATCCTAAGTCCATTGGTGCATACATAATATAACCCTCCAATTATTATCACATATTCCCAGGAGCTCCTGCTCTCCACTCAAGATAAGACATATACCCCTGATAACAACACTGTCCTGCCTGAACCCCTTGTCGTGGAAGATAAAACGACCAAATAAAAATTAAGATTAAGAGGAGGTGGCGAGGGAAACGACACTTGCTCACAGTGATTACTCTGTCAAACATGCAGTTATTAAACAACAAATTGGATGAAGCTGCCAGCAGAGTTAAATTTGAAGATGATTTTAAATATAACAACCTCATTTGCTTTACAGAGAAATGGGTCCATAATGTTAACATTGAGGAGTGCATCCATAATACAGTAGTAATATTAACATTGAGGGGTGCCCTGATATTAGGGCAAACTGAGGTAAAACAACATCACAGAAATCAGTTGGCAGTGGGCTGTGTATCTGGATTGATGATGCCTGGGTGACACTATTTGAGGTGCATAAACAGATGTGTACCAGTGACTGTGAATGGTACTCACTGTACCATTCAGGCCCTTTTATTTACCAGGCAAATTTGGTCAAATTACTGCTATACTGGTTCACATGCCTAGACCCAACAATAGAGAAGCTGCTGAAAGGATTGTGAATGGTTTTAATGTGCACTTTTACGATCGACCAAACGGTTGGTGTTTGTACTTGGGGACTTCAATATTCTTTCCCTCTCGGTGCACCTTCCCAATTTGCAGCAGTATTTGATCTGTCTCACTCATTCGACTTGCATTCTGGATCAATGTTATAGTGATATAATGGACACATACAAGGTAGAGTGTAGAGCACCTCTTAGGAAATTGGATCATAATGTTATCCACCTCCTACTAACATACAAATACTGTGTGAAATGCAAAAGACCTGTCTTGACGGCAGTACAGGTGCATACACAGTTTGAGAAGATATCCCAGACTGTTTTGATGTATTGGTGTGCAGATCCACATGAGTTGGCAGACACTTAAACATCATAGATCCAGTTTGGTGGGGACACAGTTATGGACACCAAAACAGTTAAGGCATTTCCAAACCATAGATCTTGGGTGTCATGAGATTTTAAAAAGTGTCTGAACGAGAGGAAGTTTGAAATAATTGCCCCTTCACCAGATTCCCTTTTATGTACAAACTTATTTTATGTACAAAGTTGCCATTTCTTCAAGGTGAAACTGATATTGTCAAGGAAAACGTAAGGAAATTCAAATCCAAAATGAGAAACACAAAAATTGATTTTAATACAAAAGTAGAACATTGGTTTTGAACAGGCAGTCCGAGGCAAACATGGGAAGGACTTGACACAATGATGGGTAGGCAATGGAAGAAACAGAATGTGTCTATGGATTGCCTTACTTTTATTCATGATCTCAAACAAATTTATGAAAGATTTAATGTGCTGATTTTAGAAATGAATGTAACAAAATATGTGATAGGGTCTCTAAATTCATCTGTGCAGTTATCAGATAATGAGGCTGCATCATGTCTTTCCCATATTAAACCATATAAAGCCCTTGGTCCTGTGGACTATGAGATAAAAGAATGCATTCATTAGCTCAAAGGGGTTTTTAAACTGTTATTTCAATATTTATTGGGTGTATGTAGTGTCCCAAATACTTGGAAAGCATCAACCATTAAACCTGTGCCTAAGAAACTAGGGGCCAAATTACTTATTAATCTTAAACATATTGAGAGAGTAGTTAGTAGCCACCTCATTTGTCTGTTTCAGATTATTTTGATCCCCTACAATTTGCTCACAAAGCAAATTGGGGAACAGAGGATGCTACTCTTTTGAAGTAACTCCTCAGAGACAGGTGTTTCTTCACTAGATTCTTCTTATTTACAAACTTATCTTCACTCCCAGCAGTGCTTCAGATACAAAGTCAGAGTCAGGCAATCATTACCTCAATCAGGGCGCTCTACTCCAAGAAGTCAACCTCATGGGCCTCATTGAGGTTAATGTACCTTTTTCTAATGAAACTGAAAATGACTCATCTCCTACAGCCACCATCTTCTGTGCGTGCTTTATCTATTGATTTCAGTTCCGCGTTCAACACAATGCAAATTCACATCCTGTTACGAAGGTTGCTTTACTTTGAATGTGAATGGGTCAGAGATTTTTTTGCTAATCAGACTCAGCACATTTTTATGAATGGTTTTTCATCTGATGAAATTACATTAAACATAGGTGATCCTCAGGGATGTGTCCTGTCACTCTTGACATCTTCGATATAGACCAACAAAATGTGACTCAGGGGAACTAATACTTATTTATTTAAGTAGTGCAGATGATATGATTATTTTTAAAAGACAAAATGACAACTGAGTGAAATTACTTTGAACATGCTGCCACCCTTCAGAAGTGGTGTCAGTTCAGTACTCTGCAGATTAATGCAGATAAAATCAAATAGCTACTTTTATACAGCAATGGTCAGCATATTTGCAAACCTCTGTATTTTAATGACCAACTGGTAGAGTGTTTAAAGTATTTGGGAACATATGTAGACCAGAAGATAAGCTTCACAGAGAACACCGATTGTACTTTTAAAAGGCCTGGATTTTTAATTAGAAAACTGAAAGGGTTTACAGTGAGTCAAGAGGATGTATAAAAGTCTGGTAGAGAACATCCTAACATTCAATATGACAGACTAGTATGGTAACCTCAGTGTGAAATACAAAAGTTTATTTATTAGTGTTATCAGTAGGCTTACATTAACACTGCAATGAAGTTGCTGTGAAAATCCCTGAGTCGCCAGAGTCTGGTGCCTGTTCGAGTACACTGAGAGAGAATTTAGCATGGCGAATACACCTGACCAGCATGCCTTTCAGACTGTGGGAGGAAACTGGAGCATCTGGAGGAGGAAACCCACGCAGACATGAGGAGAACATGCAGACTTCACACAGACAGTCAACCGAGCTGGGAATCAAACCCAGGTCCCTGGCGCTGTGAGGCAGCAGTGATAACCACTGTGCCATCATGCCAATGGTATGCTGGTGAGAATTGTGGTAAAATCATTAGTCAACAGTAGACTCAGCTTGTAACCTATTCAACAAGACATTTAAGAGGAAAACTCAAGCTATCATCAGTGATCCCTCTCATTCTCTATATCCTCAATTTGAAAGGTTCCCTTTGGACTGGCACTTTACCCTAAAGACCCCCCCTCCCCCTGCCCTTTGGACTGGCACTTTATAATAACTATTGCAAGGAAAAACCTGGGTCTTTTATTCCCAGTGCCATAAGCTTACTAAATTACATAATGCAAACTCATCCCACTGTTATTATCTATTTTATTTAGTCAACTGCAGTAAGTGCTGTAATGGCACAGTGCAATGTGTTATGTCGGCATGGTTTGGATGCATGTTATATATGCACAAATGTCTAAATCTAGGTATAGATGAAATATTCACTCTTCTTAGACTAATGACGATATGATTATATGTTATACAAGAGGTGAAGTCAAAGACAAATTTCAAAATTTGGGTGGATAATAAAGTTCTATTCTATGACATAAGGTATGTTAAAACATTTCCCTTTGATCTCGCTGCTGCCTAATGGGGAGTGGGGCTAGTGAATTTTATTTTGCAGAGAAATGACATGGAATTAATGGGCCACATGTCCTCCTTCTGTGTTGTAAATATTCAATGATTCTCTGATTCTATGCACTGTAATGCACATTGTTTTGCACAATGCTTTGTTATTTAATCCAGATGCTGTCCATTTTATTTTTGGTGTCCATTAGATGGCAGTGTGTTCCATCAGTTGGAAATGTGGAGAGTACTGTTTCATGATATAATTATAGCATTCTCTCTTTGTTGTAATCATGCAAATGGTCAAACTCTATCTCTGGATTACTTTTAAAGCTTTAAAAGCTAAATGACCTAGGTCATGTTGGCCCCTGAATGCGCACTCACATTCAAACACACAGGTACACCATGTTCCCGAGGGCTAGCAGTGAAGGTACAACTCAGGTAGATTGTCTGTTGGATTATCATGTGACTTTTCTTTCTGCCCTCTTCATCCATAACTAGCTTTAAAGTGGCATTCTTGGGCGACCCGACTAGAGTACCCTGCTTTGTCCAAATAGAAGTGTTCAGAGTTAATAGTGTGGACCTGGTAAAAAACCAAAAATTGATTGATGGAATATCTTTTGAAAGCCTCCCCACTGGACCCACACTACAACTAAATATTTTTATTTTTACTTCCGTCTTTAGTTCCATTGGGAATCACTGGTTTTCCCCATAAGGCAATTCAGTTGTCATTCCAAGTGCTTGCTGAGAATTCAGGGATGCCACCTTTTGAAGTGATTTTCCGTATGCACGTTAGTTGACCAAATACTAAAGTTACTCCACGCCCAAAATCTGGGAACGGATCAGTATAATTCTGGCTCAAAATGACAGGGGTCCGAGATGCTGCACCTCTGGAGGGTAGGGCAGGAGTTCCAGAAATTTAGCCCCAAAGTCTTCTACTTTATTTGATAGATAACAAAAGTTTTGGATATCATTTGGGTCCCAGTTCAGATTATAATTTGTGTTGTAATAGTCTGGGCAACAGTCAAGGTACTCAGTTGGATAAAAGAAAAGAAACAAAAAAAATGTATATTCAAGATCGCTGCTCCTGATTACTGTCCACTGATCTCTGTCTGACAGTGTGTGTGTTATTGAAGGAAACCCATTTGCAGAATCATGCTCATAAAACTGGAGCGTGGAAGCAAATTGGACAACTTCTTCCAAGATCCAACCAAAGCACAACAGGCTGAATTGATCCTTCTGTGATGTGAAAGTCTATAATGGTAAAATCTTTTTGATTTGATTTATTATTGCCACATGCATTAGTATACAGTGAAAAGCATTGTTTCTTGTGGGCTATGCCCACAAAGCATACCATTCATTAGAGAAGGAAAGGAGAGAGTACAGAACGTAGTTTTACAGTCATGGCTAGGGTGTAGAGAAAGGTCCATTCAAAAGTCTGATGGCAGCAGGGAAGAAGCTGTGCTTGAGTCGGTTGTGACATGACCTCAGACTTCTATATCTTTTCCCCGAAGGAAGAAGGTGGAAGAGAGTATGTCCAGGGTGTGTGGGGGCCTGAATTATGATGGCTGCTTTTCTGAGGCAGCGGAAGTGTAGACAGAGTCAATGGATGAGAGACTGATTTGTGTGATGGATTGGGCTTCATTCACAACCCCTTGCAGTTTTGGGCAGAGCAGGAGCCATACCAAGCTGTGATACAGCCAGAAAGAATACTTTCTATGGTGCATCTGTAAAAGTTGGTGACTGTCGTTATAATAACTCCATGGAGGTGAAAAGTCCCATCACCAAGTTACTTTATTTACACCATACATCTGTACACAGCCAGTTCTCCAGTTGTTCCCTGCTGAATGCAGGCTAGGAGCCTAACACACTTGCTTTCAATAGGAAGTATGAGGCTCCCTGATTTAACCATCAGTTAGAACTCAGGTAGTTCATACTCTAGCTAGCCAACCTTATTAGCTTGGCATCACAATCCAAAATCCGAGCAATCCCCTCGGTTTGCTTTCCTCAGCAATCTTTTCCTCCGCTTGAACTTCGGGTCAGGAAACTTCAACTCGGCCTCTGATGTTGGCAGTGTGTAACGGTTGGGTGCCCGTTTCTTCCACTGCGAATGCTGGAAGTCTGGCTCCTTGTCCACTTCAGGTGGAAGGGGATGAAGCTACAGTTTTGACCCCTGTGTCCATTTTGGACCCTGAGGTCCCTATCAAGGGTGCAGGAGAGGCAGTGCTGGCTTGTGGAGGGGGATTCTGCTCGTACCTAGGGCTGCTGGGTGGACTCGGCTCCAAAACGGGCGAAAGAGCGTGAAGCATTGACTTGGCCCAGGTGTTTCCTTACCCCTGCCTCGCCTGTGTGTACTCGGTAGGATACCTCCAATCCTGGAATCGACCGTTCTGGTTACCAGATGAGAGTTTTTTGGATGCATGTTGCTGTTTAATTTTCTTGAAGGTCCTGTCCTGGTGGGCTGACCATTCCCAAGGTTGTCCCTTTTTTAGCAACTGGTGGAGGGGATCCAGAATGGAGGCCCTATTCTGTATGAATTTCCTGTAGTATGTTACCAGTCCTAAAAATGACCACAGCTCCTGGATGATTGTGGGCATCTTTTATTGCTCGCACCCCATCCTTCAGGGGATGTAGGCCCAACTTATCCACTTGTACCCGAGATAGGTTGCCTTTTGTGATAAAAAGACATATTTCTCCCTTTTCAGATGCATTCCCACTGCTGCGAATCTCCTGAGAACTTTCTCCAGGTTCTGCCGATGTTCTGCACCTGTTTTACCTGTAATGAGGACATCGTCTAGGGAAATGGCAACCTGCGGTAACCCCTGTAGGATGCTCTCCATGGTCCCTTGGAATATGGCACAAGCTGACGAAACCCCAAAGGGCAGTTTTTTATCCTGGAAGAGGCCTTTCAGGTGGGTTCGTTTGCATAATTTCTGACCCAAACTCTCTCCCCGGCCTCAAAGTCCCTCGCTCGGCGTGTGTTGTAATGGCCCCTGTATTGGGCTTCCTGCTGTCTTTCCACCTTCCCTCCCAGGTTTGGCAACAACAGGCACAGTCTGGTGAGGGGCCGTCTGATCATCAGTACCTCTGCTGGCGCAGTTCCCATGGTGGGGCGTGGAGTGGCCCTATAGTCAAATAACCATCTTGAGAGTTTTGTCTCCAATGAGGCCATTGGCTATTTTTTTCAACCCAGCCTTTAACGTCTGGATTACTCTCTGCTAACCCATTTGATGCCAGGTGATAGGGTGCCATCTTGATGTGCCGGATCCCATTTGATTTCATAAATTTTGTAAACTCTAGGCTGGTGAACACTGAACCATTACTGGAAGCTAATTTCTCTGGGATTCCATGCATTGCGAACAAGGTGCTCAGTTTCTCAATGGTTGGCATTGTGTTTGTCAAGTTTAGTTTATAGACATCTAACCACTTGGAATGGACATCTATTATCACCAGAAGCATGGACCCCATATATGGGCCTGAAAAATCAACATGGAGTTGCGACCATGGTCTGCCTGGCCATTCCCACGGGTGCAGCAGGGCTGTCGGTGGTGCCTTCTGCCCCTGTTGGCACTTCTGGCATTGTCCTACCAGTTTCACCATGTCTGTAGCTCCAGGATGTAGATGTAGCTCCTGGCCAGCTTCTTCATTTTGATACTCCAGGGTGCCCATGGGGTAGTTCAGCCAGTATGTCCCGACAGCTCTGCCTTGGGACAATGTCCCATGTTCCCCATAGCAGTATCCCATCTTCCACCGTGATCTGCTCCCTCCTGCTCCAGTATGGGTGGAACTGTGGATGGACCAGTCTTTCCCGCTGCTCTGTTAGCACCAGGTGCTTTACCTTCACCAATACAGAGTCTTTCTGCGTCCACTGACATATTTTGGGTGCATCCACTGGAAAGGTATCCATAAAGTTTAACATCATCATGGTCTCTTCCATCCTGGGTGCCAATGATGGGGTGTCTGGTAACAGTAGCTGGTTTAAGGCATCGGTATTTACCACTCTAGTCCCCGTGCTTCAGCCGCCAGCAATAATGCCCAACGCTGGATCTGGGCTGACGCTATTGGCAGTACTGCTTTGTCTTCCTTCAGTAGGCCCAGCAAGGGTTTATGATCTGTTACGATCATAACTTTTCGCCCATATAAATACTGGTGAAATTTTGACTGCAAAGATTATCCCCAGTCCTTCCTTTTCAATCTGGGCATATTTTCGCTCTGCCATTGCCAGGGTCCTGGAAGCATATGCTATTGGCCGCTCTTGTCCACTTTGCCACCTGTGTGCCAGGACTGCGCCAACTCCATATGGAGACATGTCACAGATGAGTACCAATTCCTTCTTGGAATCATAATGTACTGATATATTTTCAGATGAGAGTTGCTGTTTAATTTTCTCAAAGGTCCTGTCCTGGTTGGCTGACCATTCCCAAGGTTGTCCCTTTTTTTAAGCAACTGGTGGAAGGGATCCTGAATGGAAGCCTTATTCTGTATGAATTTCCCACAGTATGTTACCACTCCTAAAAAGTAGCTCCTGGATGGTTGTGGGAGCCGGGGCATCTTTTATTACTTGCACCCGATCCTCCAGGGGATGTCGGCCTGACTTATCCATTTTGTACTTGAGGTAGGTTACTTGTGGTGCTAAAAAGACACATTTCTCCCTTTTCAGGTGCACACCCGCTGCTGCAAATCTCCTGAGAACTTCCTCCAGATTCTGCAGATGGTCCGCCCTTGAGGACATCATCTAGGTAAATGGCAACCTGTGGTAACCCCTGTAGGATGCTCTCCATGGTCCTTTGGAATATGGCACAAGCTGACAAAACTCCGCGGGGGTTTATACTGGAAGAGGCCTTTCAGCGTATTTATTGTGGCAAATCTTTGCGAATCCTCGTCCAGCTGTACTTGCAGGTATGCATGGCTCATGACCAGTTTTGTCGAATAGGAGTTCTCTTGCCAGCTTTGCGTAAAGATCCTCAATCCTGGGAATTGGATATTTGTCTAGCTGAGAGTTATGATTTATCATCTGTTTGAAATTGCCGCAAAGGCGCACCGAGCCATTCAGCTTTAAGACAGGAACCACGAGTGCCACATATCCTTCAAAATGAATTAGTTTTATTGTTCCTTCATGCAGTAATCTTTTGACTTCCACATCGACCTTTTCCCTTGGCATCGGTCAGGCTTTGCAGAACATTAGGACAGCCTCTGGGTCGATGTGCAATTTTGCCTTGACTCCTTTGATCGTCCCTCGGCCTTCCTGAAAAACTTCTGGATATTTGATCAGGGCCTCACTCAGGCAACCATTTTCCAGCTGGAAGATAATTGTCCAGTCTAGCTGGATTTCTTTTAGCCAATTTCACCCCAATAGGCTTGCTCCTGAACCTTCCATTCCCATTAATGGGAGATGAACTAATTGTTTCCCATAAGCAACTGGCACATGGGTTGTACCCATCATTTTGTGGTTCCCCCTTATAGGTCCTCAGCCTTGCCAAAGTTTCGGTCAGGGCTAAGGGTTGGAGTCTTGTTAAACACTGTCTCCCCTTTGACCAATCGACCGCCTTTAAAATTGGACGTCCATTCAGTCTCACTGACAATTTGACGGGTTCTGATTTTGTCATCACTAGCTGTTCTTCATCAGAGGTAGGGGGAGCTTCCAGGTTGTGCATTTTCCTGCCCCTCGGCCTAAGTGTTTTTTTCGGCCATCTTGCTTTTCCTCTGTGCATCCTGACACTGACAACCATAATAATGTCATGTTGGGCGGAGCTCTACAGGAACTGCTGTCACTCTGAGCTTAATCTGACCTCATCTAGGTGTGGTTCTACAGGCGGACTTGGGCTCCCTTGTATCCGAATCCTTCCAGAGGGCCGCTATGTAGTGGCCTGCCCCGTGGTAGTAATCCCCTAACCTGTCTCCCTGGTGTTGGCCTCTACCTCCAATCAGGATACCTTGGAGCTCAGGCACTCTGCTTGCTGCTTTTTCTAATGGCAAGGCCAGCTGTAATACATGTTTACAGTCCAGCTGAACCTCCGCTAACAGGCGTTTCTGTATCGTCATATCATTAACTCCGCACACTAATCGGTCTCGGATCATCTCATTTAGCATGCCCCAGAATTCACAAGCCTCCACCAGATGTCTTAGCCTTGTTAGGAAACTGGTGATTGACTCCCCCACTTCTCTAAATGTGGAGTAAAAACGGTACCTCCGCAGGATCAGAGGTGGCTTGGGGTCATAATATTCTTGAACTAAGTTTGACAACTCTTGGAAGGATTTTGTGTCTGGTGCCTCTGGGAAAGTTAAACTGTGCATAATCGGAAAAGCTGCTGGTCCACATTCAGTCAACAGGATAATACTTCACTTCTTATCTGAAGTTATGTCATTTGCCCTGAAGAAATACTTCATCCTTTCCACATATTGGGCTCAGTTCTCCACTGGGGGTTTCTAAAGAGTCCAATTTCCCAAATAACAGCATATTTTGTCAACAATGGCTTGCTCTCTACACGTGCGGTCGTTCAGCAAGTTCCTTCAGGTCCCTCCTTTTTCCTCGTCGCCACTGTTATAACTCCATGGAGGCCAAAAGTCACATCACCAAGTTACTTTATTTACACCATACACCTGTACACAACCAGCTCTCCAGTTGCTCCCTGCTGAAAGCAGGCTGGGAGTCTGACACATTTGTTTTAAATATGGAGCATGAGGATCCCTGATTTAACTATCAATTAGGACTCATCAGGTAGTTCTTTTAACGGCCCAACGAGTAAAATGAACTCAAATTAACTTAGGGACAAATTAAGAGGGGCAGCCTCCCAAAAAGGAAGGGGGGAACGGCCCAAACAGAAACCAAAGTCCAAAGGAAACTTAAAACATTAAATCAAAATGTGATTGTCGGGGTTTATAATATATCCTAGTCCCTGCTGTGCCCAATGGGTGCAGAAGGTAGGATTCATCAGGTAGTCCATACTCTAGCAAGTCAACCTCATTATCATGGCTGAAGTCACCACAAACATAGCAGACATGCCAAATTTTCTTAGTCTTCTGAGAAGGTAGAGGCATTGGTGGGCTTTCTTAATTATAGTGTCGGCATGGGGTGTCCAGGACAGGGTGTTGGTGACCTGGACGCCTAAAAACTTGAACTTCTCAACCATTTCTACTTTGTCCCCATTGAAGTAGACAGGGCCATCTGAAAATCCACATAAGTGTTTACAGTAATCACAATGCATGATTACCCCTTGGCTCTGACAGCCAACACAGGCATCATGTCATCTTCATGCTATCGTCTCTTAATTCACATGATTGCTGCACACACCCAGTTCTATACATTTAGTCGAGTAGCTACACGTCCCGGCAAGGGGACCAGCTTCGTGCGAGGCATGCACCACCTAAAACTGGGGTACAAAGCTAGCCTGAAACTTTTAAAGGGAATTCATCCTGAAATTTGTTTGTGAAAGACAGTGTGAGCTGGAAGCAGAGTGAATTAACAGGCCATCTGGTGTAATATGTGCGAACCTGCTCCAAGTTCCTCTGACACTACCCAGTATGCATTGATTGAGCACATGAAGAGGACAAGAGATATGATCTGTCCACAGAGGGGCCAGGGGAGCCTCCATACAAATTTGGAGAAGACATCATGCTTTAGTCCAGGTGGGACGCCTATTACAGTGGCCCAGTCTGGGAGCAAGTGGCTTATGCAGAATCATTGACTTCAGGACAAAGTCCATGTCAGACCACTCCTTATAGATTTTAGCAGATACTTCTACAATTACAGCTACTAATGGTCAAAACCAATTGGCAATTAAGTAAGCAGTTGGAGATGCATCTAAGTAGCACTGGGGTCAGGGATGGTGTGGTAGTCTTCCTGCCACTGAGTATGTGCTCAGCAGTGCTGGGGTGTTAAGCTTCAAAATGGCAATATTGTTGTCAAATTAGCATTATACACTGATTGGTGTTATAGACTATCCACTTGGCATACATTTAGCAGACACTCCTTCTGGACAGGTGTGTTGCAGATGCCATTTTGGAGTGGAACTCAAAGTGCCAAAGAAACAGGAGCTGAATTTTGCACCCAATGATTCTGTGACAGACTCATAAAACCCTACGATGCAGTAGGAGGCCATTCAGCCCATCGAGTCTGCACCAACCACAATACTACCCAGGCCCTATCCCAATGCATTTACCTTAGCTAGTCCTCTGAAACTAAGGGGCAACTTAGGACGGCCAATCCAGGTAATCCTCACATCTTTGGACTGTTGGAGGAAACCAGAGCATGCAGAGGAAACCCACACAGGGGAGAATGTGCAAACTCCAAACAGACAGTGACCCAAGCCAGGAATCGAACCTGGGTCCCTAGTGCTGTGAGACAGCAGTAATAACCACTGCGCCACCGTGGCATCCAACAGTTGCAGTGCCTCCATCTTCACTGTCTTCTTGACTGTGTAAGAAGGTTTATGGTTTTAAGTGCATGCAGTGTATTCTACCTTCAAAATCTTTGCATAACAGATGACTCAAATAGTCTTTTCTCAAGTTGCAGAACTCCCCTGTTTCTTGCCACTTCTTAATCTGCTCGTCCATTTAATCTGATCATGACTAAATGCTGCAAGAAAAATTAATATTCTTCTCCTTATGACTGCCCAGACCAGAGCCAGTGGTGGCAATGACGTTATAATGGAGGTTGGTGATTAAATTGTTAAAGTTACTAATGGCAAAAAAGGTTGAATCTTGATATACAGAAGAAGGAATTATGTAAATTTGATCATCCATTGATGTCACAATAGAGATTTCTAAAATGCATTAATATTAACCAAATCTTTGAAGTACTCGGAAAAATAAATTCCAAAGATATGTAGTTGGTTCAGAATGTATTTGTCAAATTTACAAGATGGTTCAAGTTTACTCTTTGATATGTAAAACAAATATTCCCTGATGCAACCTGCCAGTTGCAGATCTTAGTTATAAATTATATGAGCACTGGAAAAAATGAATCACTACAGAAATATAAACTTAATTTAGCAAATCACGCAATGTTTATTCTTTGTGAAATCTTCGGGTGAGAAATTGACATCAACAGCATCTGTTCTATTCAGTGCTAGTAATGCCCTCAGGGCAGTACGGTGGCACAATCGTTCGCACTGCTCTCTCACAGCTCCAGGGATCTGAGTTCGATTCCAGCCTTGGGTGACTGCATCTGTGAAATTTGCATGTTCTCTCTGTGACTGCATGTGTTTGCTCCGGGTGCTCGATTTCCTGCCACACTCCAAAGATGTGCAAATTAGGTTGATTGGCCATACTAAATTGCCCCTTAGTGTCCCAAGGTGTCTAGATTAGACGGATTAGCCATGGGAAATGTGTGGGGATAGGGCAGGGGAGCGGGACTGGCTGGATACTCTGTCAGAGAAACAGTGAAGACTAGATAGGCTGAATGGCCTCTTCAGCACTGTATGTATTCAATGAGATTCTATGAGGACACAACCATGGCATCCACAATGTGTGTACACACTTTTTGGGGCAATATGAGCTGTATTGGTGAGAGCAAGAGCACTTATGCAATGGGAAAGTGATGTGTGCGGAAGAGAGTTGATTTTCAAATTTCAGAATAATGGCCAGCACTATAAAAATGCACCATAGAAAGCATTCTTTCTGGTTGTATCACAGCTTGGTATGGCTCCTGCTCTGCCCCAAACCACAAGAAACTACATAAGTTCATGAACATAGCCCAATCATCAAGCAAACCAGCCTCCCATCCATTGACTCTATCTATACTTGCTGCTGCCTCAGAAAAGCAGCCAGCATAATTAAGGACCCCACACACCCCGGACATTCCCTCTTTCACCTTCTTCCTTCAGGAAAAAGATACAAAAGTCTGAGGACATGTACCAACCTACTCAAGAACAGTTTCTTCCCTGCTGCCATCAGATTTTTGAATGGACCAACCTTCTATTAAGTTGATTTTTCTTTACACCCTAGCTATAACTGTAACATTATATTCTGCACTCTCTTGTTTCCTTCTTTATGAATGGTGTATAGTACACAAGAAACAATACGTTTCACTGTATTCTAATACATGTGCCAGTAATAAATCAAATCAAATCAAATCAAAGCACCATCTCTGCCATGGGGGCTATGACAAGCAGGCGTGTTCACCATCTCCAGTTAACTCCTGTTGTCTCCAAATGTGAACCACCAAGTGCTGCAAGACGGAAGGAGGGATGCCAGTGAATATGGTGCAATCTGTTTGGTTAATATGCTTTGGTCGAATAGGTGGCAGTGTGTGCAAACTGTGAGTTGTGGGTACAAAGCTTGATGTAGTGCTAGATGTGAGATGGTGCGATAATGCACATGAATGTTAGGCAAGAATCCTGATTAGGTGGCAAGGTGGCACAGTGGTTAGCACTGCTGCCTCACAGCGCCAGGATTCGGGTTCAATTCTGGCCTCAGGTCACTGTCTGTGTGGAGTTTGCACATTCTCCCTGTGTCTGCGTGGGTTTCCTCCAAGTGCTCCAGTTTCCTCCCACACTCCAAAGATATGCTGGTTGGGTTGATTGGCCATACTAAATTATCATTTAATGTCAGGGGCACTAGTAAGGTAATACGCAGGGTTGTGGGATTAGGGCCTGGGAGGGATTATGGTCGGTGCAGACTCGATGGGCTGAATGGCCTCCTTCTGTACTATAGGGATTCTATGATAATCTATGATTCTATGATAGAGGTTGTTGGTGGGTCAATGATGGGGGTGTAGCGGGATAGAGCAGGAGCTGAGGCTGCTAGTGCAGGTGGCAGGATGTAACATTTGAAAATGTGTTAACTGACCTTGGTCACTCACGTGAGATCATTGAATTTCTTGAAGAACTGCACCCAAAGCCTTGGGTCTTCACTCCATGCACTGGCGTCCATTTCCTCTGGCATGGTCAGCACTGACTGGGTGCTGATATCATTGAAATGAGTGGGCAGCGCAAAGTTGGCGTGCTGCCTGCACCATAAGCAATGGGTGTGGGTTAATCAGTTAACCATTGCAACTGGTTTTTGGGTGCTGCTCAATTTAGCCGCCAACATGTCAGGGACAGTTGACGCTGACTCCATCTGATGTCAAACCAAACCAAGATACAAATGATGATTAACTGTATGAAATTCAATTTCGTAGGCGTAATAGGAAACTGTGCAGCGATAACAGTCAAATTAGTATGAGAAAATGTACTTATGCATGCTCGGGGGACCATAAACAAGATTCATATAAACACAAAACAAAATAATAATTAAAGAAAAATTGTCACTAGAGGAAGGGCAATATTACATTCTAGCAGCTAATTCAGGCATGCAGACGCTCAAACTACTGCCTGAAAAACTGCAAATACGCCTCCATTCATCCACAGTGCAAACATTTCTACCTGGAATACGTAAGTTAATGGGGGATTTACATCATTGTATGAGGCACAGATTCTGATGTACACCAGTTAATTGTCAGAATTCCATTGCTGAGACATGAAATTCTGCGCAGTTTTTAAGATGATAAAATGATGATGTTTTATTGCAAGTTCCCAAAGTGTCTTTCTGATGTGGCAAACCTCATCCTTCAGCCGGGTGGTGATAGTCAAAAATTCTTACTGGAGGGAGTTGGGGGGAAGATAAAAGAAACATCCGCTTCACTGCCTGAATGGGTTTTCCCATTTCATTATTGTTTTTCTCACGCAGAAGGAATTTCAGCATATCTATCAAATTATCCAGGAAAATGAACAATGTTTGATTATTAGGGCCATATTTATCTCTTGACAGGTTACTCTATTTTGTGGCCAGTGACAACAGTATATTGCACCATATTTAAGGTGAGATTTTGTGTCGATGGACTTTGTCACAGTATCAAAAGCAAAGCAGTTAATAATGATGTGACCCTAATAATGATCCTTCAACACTTCACAAGCAGCTATTGAGCTGCTTAGCCAATATAAATTACCGTGAAATTGTAGTTCCAGCTTTCGAAAGCAAAGCACTATTGAGAATTGGTTCATCTTTAGTCTTTGGAATTCTGTTCCCCAGAGGGCAGAGGAGAATGGATTATTGAATATATTCTAGGCCAAGTTAAGATAGACTGTTGATTGACACGGAAGTCAAAGGTTTTGGAAGGGAAGAGATGTTATCAGGGGAGAAAGTGGAGTTGAGACCACAATCAGATCACCCGTATTGAATTGTGGAGCAGGTCGAGGGGCCACGTGGTCTATTCCTGCTCCTATTTTTTTGTGATCTTATAACCCACTCATAGTTGATGGCTCAGCAGTATAATCATTAGACTATTACTCCAGAAATTCAACTAATGCTCAGGAGACCCAGGTTCGAATGCCGCCTTGGCAGTTGGTGGAATTTGACTTCAATAAAAAATATCTGGAAATAAGAATCTACCAATGAAACCATTGGCAATTGTTGGAGAAAAACCATCTGCTTCACTAATGTCCTTACAGGAGGGAAAATTGCTATCTTACCTGGTCTGGCCTACATGTGACTCTGAAGCCACGGCAATGTGGTTGTCTCTCAACTGCCCTCCAAACGCAACTAGGGATAAGTAATGAATACTGGCCAGCCAGCAACAGCCATATCCCAAGAATAATAAAAAAAATTGCTTTTGGACTCTGCCTCTATTCCCCCCCCAGGGCAAGTAACTCCCATCTTTGGCTTGGACCAAACTTAGCCTGCAGAGAAGGTCTGACTTGAGAAGCTCCAAGGTGGAAGTGGGGGAGGGGAGGTGGGGGTGGGGGAAGATGGATTCTGACCTGGGGGAAGATGGATTCTGACCTGGTCTTTTTCATATTCCTTAGAAAAATGAAAATTCGTCCAATGGATGTGTGCATCCATTCGCCCTAATTGCGCTTCCAGTTCCAATTCTTGCACCTTGCCTTTTTCCTTTAGCCTTTCTCAGTAGAAGACACCGCCAAGCAGGACCTTCTGAGGCAGGACCATTCTATTCTTCATCACTTCCAAGTTGTTCCATAGGAGATTTGCACCCATTGGACAGTGAGAGAAGGCCAGCAGCACAATTAAACAGAAGCAGATAGCGGTGACAGGGACAGACCAGGAGATGACTCACTAGACCACACAGTGCTCCCTATAGCTCCACTGAAGTGGCAGGCTTCAGGGGTCGGGGCCTAGCAATGACACAAAGATTAGTGGCGTGCACTAAAAGTTACATAAGATATTGGAAAGCCTGCCAAGCCTTTCTAAAATCATGGCTGAAAATATAGATCAATCCATTTCCAGCTTGTGTGATGACATTCTACATAGTATCACCACCCTCTGAATATCTTAGGGTGGGTAGTCAACTCCCAAGTTCCTTCAGCCATGTTCTCACAGCAGGAGTCAATGGGTAGGGTTTCTGGCCCCGCCCACCAGCAGAGGATGGGCGGGGCCATTTTCAGACTGAAAGTCAATGGACTTTTGGCTGGGCTGCTAAATTTTCCATGACAGGTTCTGCCCCAGGACTCGGGTTCAATTCTAGCCTTGGGTGATTGTTTGTGTGGAATTGTACATTCCCCATGTCTATGTGGGTCCCTTCTGGGTGTTTTGGCTTCCTCCCATAGTCTATAGATGTGCAGGTTGGGTGGATTGGCCTTCTAAGCTATCTCTTGGGGGAATTAGTGAGGCACATATGTGGGGATACGTGAATAGGGCCTTGGTAAGATGCTCTGTCAGACTGTGCATGCTGACATGATGGGCTGAATGGTCTCCTTCTGCACTGTAGGGATTCTATGATTTTATGAAAATCCTGGCCAATGTCATTAAGCATAGAATCATACAATGCAGAAAGAGGCCATTCGGCCCATCAAGTCTGCACTGATCACAACCCAGCCCAAGCCCTATCCCCATAGCCCCAGGCATTTACTCCAGCTAGTTTCCCTGACACTAAGGGGCAATTTACCATGGCCAATTCACCTAACCAGCACATCTGTGGACTGTGAGAAGAAACCGGAGCACCCGGAGGAAGCCCACGCAGACATGGGGGGAATGTGCAAACTCCACACAGACAGTGACCCAAGGTTGGTATTGAATCTGGGTCCGTGACACTGTGAGGCAGCAGTGCTAACCACTGTGCCACTGTGCTACCCTAATCCTTGCAATTTTGCTGAAAATTAACATGTTTATCATAATAACTCTTGGCTCAACCATGAAGAGATTTCTGTGCTAAACATGCAGGAGCTTTCAAGATGTCACTCATCTTCTGTATTCAGCTCTCCTTCTAATCAATGAGAACAATGGGAGTGCTACTCACTGCCTTCTCTCAGTGTACCAGCACGTCTGCCCCTTCACCATAAGCAATACCCACCAAAGGTGGCAGGAAGTCAGCTCAGCCAGGCTGCTGGGTAGTGACTGAAGCACAATTGGACCTTCAAAGATTGGGCAGCAAAAGGGTTTCAACAGAAACATTTCTGTAGTAAATGCAATAATTAGCAACCACCATTTAGCTACCAAACAACAATGCGTTTATGGCTTTTTACAACCATGCACAAGGTGCTGCGACTGATGTGTCCATTCCCAAATCCAGAATCAATCTGGATGCAAGAGCCCACACTTTGCCCTGAGATCCCTGCGCTTGTTCCCCATTGGGTGATCAGGTCACAAGACACTTCTGAGGCATACCTCTTAAAGGGGCCAACTACTACGCCTTCTATCAGCTTTGCTGAAGATTTTTGGGTGCATCTTATTCCTTTGGGGTTGACTTAATCACCTTCACCAATTTTGGCATTTTGCTCCACCAGGTTTACCAGGTTGATCCCTGTGATGGCAGGTCTGTAATATGTGGAGAGGCTATGTTGGTTAGCATTGCTTTCACTTAGATTTAGAAGAGTGGAAATGAATCTCATAGAAACATATAAAATTCTAACAGAGTTCGACAGGGTAAATTCAGAGGAGTCCAGAATTAGGGGTCATAATTTGAGAATAAAGGATAAACCTTTTAGAACTGAGGTGAGGAGAAATTTCTTCGCCCAGATGGTGGTGAATGTGTGGAATTCACTACCACAGAATGTAGTTGAGGCCAAAACATTGTCTGATTTCAAAAAGAAATTTGATATAGCTCTGGGGCTAAAGGGATCAAGGATATTTGGGAAGGGGGGATCAGGATATTGAATTTGATGATTGGCCATGATCAAAATGAATGGTGGAGCTGGGTCAAAGGGCCGAATGGCCTACTCCTGCTTCTAGGTTCAATATTTGCCAGGCTTTTGCACAACAGATTCTGAGTCTACATTGTTATTGTTTATTTATTTATTAATTATTAGTCATAAGTAAGGCTTCCATTAATAATGCAATGAAGTGACTATGAAAATCCCCTAGTTGCCACACTCCGGCGCCTGTTCAGGTACACTGAGGGAGAATTTAGCATGGACAATGCACCTAACCAGCATATCTTTCAGTCTGTGGGAAGAAACCGGAAGCCCACACAGACATGGGGAGAATGTGCAGACTCCACACAGACAGTGATTCAAGCCAGGAATTGAACCCGGTCCCTCGTGCTGTGAGGCAGCAGTGCTAACCACTGTGCCACTGTGCACCCTAGAATTAGCCAGTTTCATCCCCTTTCCATTTTTATATCAGGAACGATTGGCTAGATTTTACCTTTGGGGATCAGGTTGTAAGGTTAGCAGGCTGGCAAGATGGCATGGAGAAGGCAGCAGATGGTGTGCCCATATCATCTTCCTGCCATTGTGTCATATTGCCAGTATCCCAAAAAGTAGCAAGTGGATGGCCCTTGTGATCAGAATCCAATTGAGCTTCTTAATTGGTGAATTGAGCGCCTCTCCCTGCTACTACAGGCATTCTGCCAGCTCTTGGGGAGCTGGTATGTGGGGAGGCCAGCAGTTAAATTCTTGCAGCTTCCTAGTGAGCCCTTGGGAGGTGGCAAACCTCCCTTTTTGCGCTCTCTTTGCCTATGGGGGGGGCACCCCCTTGGCAACACCACTATCTGCTTGCAGCATTAACCTCAATCCCCTTCCTCCCCCTCTCCCCTCTCCCCTCGTACCCCCACCCCTCTCGTCAAGGCTTGCCTGAGTGGCCCAGTGCCTCCAAATGCCAGTTACTTGGTTGTTCCTCCTCAGCCTCCAGGTGACAGTACCACACCTTTTGACGCTGCTGAGCTCATTACTCTTACTGACTGGCAGCATCCTTAATTCTGATGGAGACCTTGGCAGCAGCCCATTAATTGGAGTTAATGAATTTATTAATTAACCTAGCTCTGAGGGCAGATACCCCCCCCCCACCACTGCTAAATCCACCTCTGTTACACAGGCCTAAATGTGCATATGAACACTCCTATCCAAGATCCACGAAGCATGGATAGATTGTGATATGCATTCCAATCAATATGTTAACACGGAAAAAATATATGAAGCCAGATCTGCATAAAGTTAAAAAAGAATCAAATCACTCTATTTCTAAATCCACCAGACTGTGCCTCCCTTAACAGCAAGTGTAAGTGGCATTAATGAAACCTTTAAAGTTTGATGTAACTCATTAAAATGGAAATTAATTGAAGATGACTATTATTCTATGTGAAGCATTTTTAAAAATTGATCCAATGTTTTTAATCAAATATTCTTTCAGAGCCTTTGAAGCGACCTAGCTTTAGATCAGGAAAACAAGTTACGTCACTCATGTGACTCCGAAAACTTTGGATGCAAAGTTTGTTGTTGGAACATGCACAGTTTCCTCTTTCAAACTTTTCTTCTGCATCTGTAACTTTTGTAACTTATTCCTGTCTGTGATACATGTATATAAAGTACGTTGCAGTTTAGGGTCCGGACTGTTCGTTTCAGAGTGCGGGTCAAGTGATCCTTGTGGCACAGTGGTTAGCACTGCTGCCTCACAGCTCCTGAGATCCGGGTTCAATTCCTGGCTTGGGTCACCATCTGTGATGTTCTGCACGTTCTCCCTGTGTGGGTTCCCTCCAGGTGCTCCAGTTTCCTCCCAAAGTCTGAAAAACATGCTGTTCAGGTGCATTGGCCATGCTAAATTCTCAGTGAACCGGAACAGGTGCCAGAGTGTGACAACTAGGGAATTTTCACAGTAACTTCATTGCAGTGTTAATGTCAGCCTAATTGTGACATTAATAAATAGAGTTAAACTTAAACCTTGGAGGGTTTGCCACTCCCAGTATGGGACCCGGTTGTGCAATCTTAGGTCTGAATGCAGAACAGTGCACATCTTGAATAAAGAGCTTCCAGTGTTCAAGTTACCAAGCCTACTTCGTGGATCATTAAGCACCCTATGTCAATCAGTGCATTTAAAATACTCTCCATTTCACACAATCCCTTCATTAGGAAGCTTAGCAATCGGTCTCTTCCCACCGGGTTGCTGGAAGACGTGTACCAGTAAACTCTCCTGGTTTTTCTGGCTTCTGGTCGACAATTCCCAGGAAGTTAAGCCGACTGGCGTCAAGGATTTGTTGTGCAGGCGATGTTGTGGAAGGAAATCCTTATCATCTAACAGCATGACTGCCCACCTTAACCCACCTGGTAGACCCACACCAGTGTGCTGTTCCTATAGTGCATCCCTCCCTTTACATTCTGCAGAACACTTGGAAGAGAGAAGTTTATTTCACATCAGTTTTGCATGCAAAACATGACACCAGATCGAAATTGTTTAATCCAGTTATCTGTGAATGCAGTTCACGAGTCGGGGATCATGACTGGTGTCATGGTGAGAGTTAGGGCTTTTTATTTCATGCTCTGAAGCAATAATAGCAATGACACACATTTATATGGCAGCTTAATACTTTTTTTTTAAATCCCAAGGAATTTCACAGGAGCGTTATCAATTAAAATCTGATACCGGACCACATAAGAAGATAGTATTTATTTTGTATTCATTGGTAGGGACATGGACATCGCTGGCTAGGCCAGCATTTGTTGTCCATCCCTGGTTGCCCTTGAATTGAGTGGCTTGCAAGGCCATATCAGAGGGCAGTTCAGAGTCAACCACATTGCTGTGGCCCTGGAGTAGCATGTAGACTAGACCAGCCAGACCAAGTAAGGAGAGCAGATTTCCTTTCCTAAAGGACATTTGTGAACCACATGGGTTTTACCAACAATCAATAATGGTTCTATGGACATCAGTAGGATCTCAATTCCAGATATTTTATATTGAATTCAAATTCCACAATCTGTCATGGCGGGATTCAATCCCGGGTCCCCAGAATATTAGATGAGTTTCTGGATTAATAGGCAAATGATAATACCACTAGGCCATCACCAATCAAAGTGCTTGGTTAAATAGATTGTTTTATGGAGTGAGTTTAAGATGGAGGGGGACGCAAAGGGTTTTGGGGAGGTTCACATAACATCTGAAGAACAGGCTTGCGTGTTTTTCCTCAGGAACAGGAAAAATCATTTGGGCTGAAAAGCTTGGCCTTTCTTAACTGGTTTAGGCTATTCTCCTGCTCTGGAAATGGAAGCTTTTCTTCAAATGCCCGTCCACCAATCCCCGCTCTTCCTCTAGGTATAAAGATCAGCATTCCATGACACATTTTGATGAATCTCTGAACCAGTTAAAGGTCCTTTAATGGTCTAGGTTAATGTACATGGTGTATGCAGGCTTCTATTCAATCTTCAAATTTACTGATGACACCAACACAGCGGGTCACATCTCAAACAATGACGAGATGGAGTATAGGAAAGGGATAGAGAATCTGGTGAACTGGTGCAATGACAATAATCTCTCCCTCAATGTCAACAAAACAAAGGAGATAGTCATCGACTTCAGGAAGCAACATGGAGAACATGCTCCTGCCTACATCAATGGGGATGAAATGGAAATGGTTGAGAGATTCAAATTTCTAGCTGTCCAGTTCACCAACAACATATCCTGGTCGCTCTATACCGATGCTATAGTTTAAAAAGTCCACTAATGCCTCTACTTTCTCAGATGGGTATGGAAATTTGGCATGTTCTCTACAATTCTCACCTACTTTTACAGATGCACCATAGAAAACATCCTTTCTGGTTGCATCACAGCTTGGTGTGGCTCCTGCTCTGTCCAAGACAGCAATAAACTACAAAGTTGAATTCACAAGTGCTTCGGTCCACCTTGTTATCTGACAAGGGGCATACACGCAGTGGGTCATGCGAGGGCTGCTCTTGGATGTTTCGAGAGTAGCCTAGTGCTTCACATCGTTAGTGTATGCTTAAACTGGACCAGATTCTGGGCAACACGACAGCTCAGTGACTATCACTGTTTGCTGTGCAGATACATGGATTTGGGCCAGTGTCTGTGGGAGTTTGCGCATTCTCCTCGTGCTTGCGTGGGTTTTCTCCAGGTGCTCCGGTTTCCTCCCACACCCCAAAGATGTGCTCTTAGGCTGATTGGTGTAACAAATTGTCCCTAAATTCGTCTCCCCTCAATCTGGTTTCCAATGTGGAATGCCATAAGTGTAGACAAGGGTCATGGTTGCAGAGGGGGTTCACAATGTTGAAATGGCGGCGCGGGCTCGTTGGGCCAAAGCGCCTGTTTCCCATGCTGTGTTGTTCTTTGTTCTTTGTTCTTTGTGATCAAAGTCCAGTCCATCACTCGAACCAGCCTCACATCCATTGACTCTGCCTACACTTCGCGCTGTCTTGGAAAAGCAGCCAGCATAATCAAGGACTCCATGCACCCTAGATAGACTCTCTTCCACCTTCTTCCGTCGGGAGAAAGATACAAAAGTACCAACCAACTCAAGAATAGCTTCTTCCCTGCTACCATCAAACTTTTGAATGGACCTACCTGGTATAAAGTTGACTTTTCTCTGCACCATAGCTATGACGGTAACCCAACATTCTGCACCATCTCCTTTCCTTCTCTGTGTACGGTATGCTTTGACTGTATAGTGCACAAGAAACATTACTTTCCACTGGATACTAATACATGGGACAATAATAAATTAAATCAAATCAAAAAAGCAAATTTATTTTTCTAGTTTTCTTCCATTTAGAAATTACTCTTCTTTTAGGTCCAAAACAGATGGCCTCATATTTGTTCACTTTGTAATGATTTACTCATTCACTTAATCCATTAAGATCACTTTCTAATTTTATGTTTCCATCTACACTGCTTTCAATGCTGCTTAATTTGGTGTCCTCAGCAAACTTGGATATGTGGCTTTCAATTCCACCATCAAAGATGTTAATAGTTATTGTGAATAGTTCAGACCTCAGTACAGAGTCATGTTGGGTACCACCAGTCACATCCTGCTAATTAGAATACATGTCTTTTATCCCTACTTGCTGAGACTGGGCCAGATTTTTGTTAAGTTAGAAGTTTATTTATTAGTCATGAGTAGATTTTACATTTGCTGTGAAAGTCCCCTCGTCGCCATACTCTGGAGGCTGTTCATGTACACAGGGAGAATTAGCATGGCCAATGCATCTAACCAATAGGTTTTTGGAGCTGTGGGAGGAAACTGGAGCACCTGGAGGGAACCCATGCAGACAGGGGGAGAATATGCAGAATCCGCACAGACAGTGACCCGAGCCGGGAATCGAACTTGGGTCCCTGGCACTGTGAGGCAGCAGTGCTAACCACTATGCCACCGTGCCACCTGTCTCAGGCTGGTTTGAAAGACCATTAAAAAAATGGAGGGACCCAATCCTGTGATTCCCATCCCATTCCTGACACTGTCAATTTTCACCGGTGCAGGACAAGGATGCAGGTAACAAGTCTGCTCTTTGCACTCCCGACCTGGCTGATACCCTGCAGGGAAGTGGTGGGATAGTCATATTGTCACTGGACTAGTAATCCAAAGACTCATGAAAATGATCTGGCGATCTAGGCTCGAATCCCACAATGGCAGATGGTTGAATTTGAATTCAATTGAAATCCAGAATTTAAAGTCTAATGATGACCATAAACCTATTGTAGATTGTTGTTTTTAAAAGGAGGCCCATCTGGTTCACTAATGCCCTTTAGGGAAATACATCTGCTGTCCTTACCTGGTCTGGCCTACCTGTGTCTCTTGGCCCACAGCAATATAGTTGAATCTGAGATGGTGTAATAAGCTACTCAGTTGTATCAAACTGCTACAAAGTCAACAAGAAGGAATGAAATTGGACTGGCCACCCAGAATCAACCTGAACTATGGAAACAATAATGGCAAGCCCAGCCCTAATCACCCTGCAAAGTCCTTACTAACATCTGGAAGCTGGTGGTAAAATTGGGAAATTTGTCTCACAGACTAGGCAAGCAACAGCCAAACACAATCATTACAGATAATGGCCGGAATTTTACCACTCCACCCGCCACAGGAATCGGAGCGGGTAATGGGTGGAGCATGGAAAGGTCCATTGAATTTGAGCGGGATTTTACAGTTTTGGGACAAACAAGTTGGAAAAATGTCCCAGACACCACCTTCACCACCTCTGGGCAGGACAGACACAGCAGAGTTACCAGCACAGTAATGGCACAGCACAGGGAGGGAGTTACTCCAGACCTTGCAAATTCTCGTGACACCAGGGCAAACACAGGCATTTGCCTGACAATGTGGAAAGTTGCCCAGTTTGTACAGAAGAAACAGGACAAATCCATCCCAGCCAATTACTGCCTGATCATCGCCTCTCGATCATCAGCAAAGTGATGGAAGGGAACATCAACAGTGGAATCAAGCAGCACTTACTTAGCAATAACCTGCTCACTGACACTCAGTTTGGGTTCTGTCAGAGTCACTCAATTCCTCACCTCATTATGGCAGTTTCCTCATGGTAGTATCCTGGGCCCAACCAGAAGCGGTGATGTTGGCTGAAGACTGCACAATGTTCAACACCATTCATGACTCCACAGATACTGAAGTAGTCCATGCCAAAATGCAGCAAGTCTGGATAATATCCAGACTTGTGCTGACAAATGGCAAGTAGCATTCATGCCATACAAGTTCCAGGCAATGATCTTCTCCAATAAGGGAGAACCTAACCATCATCCCTTGACATTCAATGACATTACCATCATTAAATCTCCCCATTAGCATTACCATTGGGCTTACAATTGATCAGAAATTGGACTGTCACATTGACATTCATGAGATCCCACATACCGCAGCTACAACACATCACTTGCTCTGCCAAGTTTACATTGTTTAATTAATTAATTATTTTTCTAATTAAATTTTAACTAATGTCACTAATCCTGCCTGTGCTAATGTTCTTATTATTTCAATGAATACTCAACTTACCCTGATTAAAAGTCCCTAGTTCAGATAAGAGGAGAATAAATACACACCAGCCACTCACCTATTCAGTTTCCTGTTTCACCTTGATTTTTCTTCCCAAGTGTAACAGTAGCAGAAAAAGCCACAAATGAACAGTCAGTGTCCTGAATTCTAGCCCTTTATGAACTCCCAAAGTCTTGAACTCTCACCCTTTATAAACTAGTGAAGTGCTGAACTCATGCGATACACTTCAAATTCAACTTCAAATTTGTTCAATCTGTTCATTACAGTGATTGCAGTTGTACAAAGCATGTGAATTTGGGCCATATTACTCTTACCTGTCTCGAATGTTTTACTCACACATTTCTTATCTCTCTCTCTCCCAGTTTACTTTTTCCTTTTTCCTGCAGTACCTAAAGCACAATTTATGATTATTGATCTACTCTCTTCCCTTGTTTGCTTTCAAACTGTTGCTTATACTACTTTCTCCATTGAACCTTCTCCACCCTTTATTGAACGGTTTAGAGTCCTCAGGTGAGATTTTCCAGCCGCATTCGCTGCAAAGGTGGAAAATCCCCCCCAAAGTCAACAACCCTTTGCATGGCTCATGTTCTGTCAGTTACAATTCCCGTGATAGGCAGGACAGGAAAATTCTGCCCCGTGACTGTTCTATTTATCCTTTCCACTAAGATTCTGGTTCCATTCCTGTTCAGGTGGAGGTTGCCCCAAAGGCATAATTCTTTCCTGGCACTTTGCTGGTATAAGTGTCTATTGAAATATCAATTCTCTTCTCCTATCATTCCTTCAGCCTTGTGTTCACCTATTTGCTTATCCCCATGCTACTATGAGCGTGATTTGAGTAATATCCAGGGATTATAACGCTTAAGGTCCTGTCCTTAGTTTTGTTTCTAGTTCCCGATACTTTCCAAACAGGACCACTTGCCTACTCTTTATGATGATCTTGGTCCCAACGTGAATCACAGTGATTAGACCCATCCCTCAGTTGTCTGAGGTGCTTTCAAGATCCCCTCACCTTGGTACTAAATAGGCAACATACCATGTGGGGCAATCTATACTGTTTGCAAAGGTTGCCAACAATTCCCCATAATTATTGAATTGCCAAGGGCACCGGATTATACTTCTGCTCCTCCTCCTCATCTGTTTGGACAGCCTTCTGCTCTGAGAAGCCATGGCCAGCTAACTAATTATCCTTTCAAAAGTATTCTCACAGGCAGCAAGCCGATTGCATCTCTTGGATAGGTCAGTTTCCGCAAATCCTGGTTCTCAAACTCACCTGGCTTCAGCTGTACATTATCTGTCAAACCAATCCTATTCTGATCCTGCAACAGTCTTCTGAGGTCTGGAGCAAACCATTCAGACACTTCTCTTCCCACCCTTATGTATCACTGGCTGTTTCTCAAGCTAAATGAATGTCAGCCAGAAAGATTCAAGATGGAGACATCCACTACTGATGTGTCCACTGCAGACAGTCTTACTGTCCTGCATACTGCAGTTCATGGACACAACTTTGTTTTGCCATAGTTCACAGTGCGTGTCAACTACCGACCATAAAATATTTCCTCTGTAGCAATATTTAACACCTGTAAAAGATAAAATGTGTTACAGCACATTATTGGGATCAGAAAATACTCTGCGCTCTTAAATGACCAACACTGCACCTAGATGTCAACTTCCCTTGATACAGTGAAGACAGATTGAGGAAAATGTGATAATGTAACACATTGTCGATGCTCAACATTCAAATTTTTTTTTACATGCATGGTTTTTTTTGAATTGCAAGTTTAATGAAATAGGAAATGGGATAAAAATGAAGTGTGCAAATTCAATCAAATATGTTAACAATGTTTTGTGTGTGCACGTTCACAAGGTCAGAAGGGAAAAGCGAAAGTTCAGCAAAATTGAAAATGGCTTGACACACGTTAATACAGGAGCTGCAAAGTTCAACGGCACTAGAATGCAGTCAGCCACCTCATTAACTCCTAGGACTTTGTGTGAATATAAGAATTATCATGTGCACACTTTGGGCTTTCAGCCAATATCGCTGGTTGACCACAATAATGGCAGATCATAGCGATTCTCTTCCATAATATAGTTTGGAAAGTTGGTATACTGAGATCGGGAAGTGGCTCAGACTCTAATAATAGAGTGGCTCAGTGGCGCAGTGGTTAGAACTGCTGCCTCATGATGCCAGAGACCCGAGTTCAATTCCTGGCTTGGATCCCTGTCTGTGCAGATTCTGCACATTCTCCCCGTGTCTGCATAGGTTTCCTCAGGGTGCTCTGGTTTACTTCCACAGTCCGAAAGACATGCTAGTTAGGTGCATTGGCCATGCTGAATTCTCTCTCAGTATACCTGAACAGGTGCTGGAGTGTGGTGACTGGGGGATTTTCGCAGTCACTTCATTGAAGTGTTAATGGAAGCCCACTTGTGACATTGATAGATAAACTTTAGAATCGACCTGTTCCTTTATCGATTTCAATGACAAATCAATATTCTGGCTGTAGCAAAACTTGATATAAAAATCTGCAGCACAATTGCAGTATATGCTTTCAATATGTGAAGTTTATTAGTCACAAGTGAGGCTTACATTAACACTGCAATGAAATTACTGTGAAATTTCCCTATTTGCCACAGTCCAGCACCTGTTCAGGTCAATGCATCAACCAGCACATCTTTCAAAAGGTGGGAGGAAACCAGAGCACCCAAAGGAAACCCGTGCAGACACAGGAGGAACATGCAAACCCCACACAGTGATCCAAAGTTGGGAATCGAACCCAGGTCCCTGGTGCTATAAAGCAGTAGTGTTAACCACTGTGCTACTGTGTCACCCCCATAAAGCATAAAGCAGACACTAGATAGGGATGCAGAATAGAAAGTTTGGATGTCTATGTCGACAAGGACTTAACTTTCTTTGTTGCTTCGAATTACCGCATCATTTAAATCGTAACATGTATCACATTCCTTAAGCATGTTGCAAGATGTTTTATTACATGAAAGGTGGAGGTCATTAGAGAGATTTCAACTTCCTGATGTCTTGTTTTACAAATATGTGATGGTTGACATCAAGTCACATGCTAGAACAAATCGATTATTTGTTGCAATTGGATTTCATTGAAACGATGAAGTAAATCAAGAAGGGGTGTTGAAGATGATGTCTCGTTATATATTATACACAAATAAACATAATGCTGCTTCACTGTTAGAATGAATTTCTATTTGTGAGACCATGCTCTGGTCCTAACAGGTGATTTTGCACCTATCACCTGCCTAGCCCCCATCAGCAGACTTGCACATATATGCAAATCTTCAATAAGATGATAATAGAAATGCCATGAAATTGGCACTTAGCCGCAGCTGTGAGCGTGAATCCCACTGCGCTCCATTCCTGTTGAATTATTGGTGGGACCAGAAGCAGCAACAACAAACACAATCGAATAAAAGCAAGGCGAACGGTGATAAAATGTTGTGATGGAGAAAAGGAAAAGCACTCAGAGCAACATTTATGGGAGAGAAGTGGGAAGAACTAAGAATGTCCCGATTACAGAACTCAACCAGTAACATTGCAATACGTTGAGATTACAACATCAAAACGAGCCACGCAGGGGAGATGATGGCCCAGTAGTATTATCGCTAGACTATTAATCCAGAAACTCAGCTAATGTCTTGGGGACCCAGGTTCAAATCCTGCCACGGCAGATGAACTTGAATTCAGTAAATATTATCTGATATGAAAGACGGCAATTCTCCCAGCCTGCTGTGCTGCTTTTGTAGTGAAGCTCCCGTGAAGATTGTTTGGGGGTTCCCCGCTGGACGCCATGGTTTCCGGCACTGTATGTTAAATAAGTTTGCATTATAATCTATTTTAAATATTATTAACAGGCCTGGGTGACACTGAAATCTCCGGGCCCACTAGCCTCATCCCCCTCTCACCTCCCCCCAGGAGTAGTTCAATCCAGTGGGGTTTAGTATAACTCCCATTTGTGGGAAGCCAGTGGCCGAATGCCGCTGGAGTGAAGGGGGGGGTGCAATTGAGCCCACTCAGCAGGTTGCGTGCCCAGGGTGCCCCCAGGCATTGGCACCCTGGCAGTGCCAGCCTGGGCCGCCTGGCACTGCCCAAGGGGCAAAGTGCCAATGCCCAGGTTTACCTTGGCACTGCCCACTGGACATAGGGCAGTGCCCAGGGGTAAGGGCCTAATAGGACTTGGGCCTAATGAGGGGGGGGCCTCTGGGAGATGAACGCTGAACAGTGAATCCCACTGCCACTCTGCATTTGGGGTGAGCGACAAAGGGAGGGAGGCCAGCGATCGGGACAGTTCATTGGGGTGGGGGGACGGGGCAGCCTGCTGGGAGGGGGTCAGGACTGCAGGGGCAATGGTTGTGGCTGCTGCTGGGGGGAATCAAGGCAGGCTTGGAGCTCTGGGTGGGTGGGGGGGGGTGGTTTCGAGGCTGGTCTGGGTATGTTCAGGGGGCCAGTGATTGGGCTATATGGGAGTGGGGTGGGGGGGGCAGAAACTGCACGGCCGTCAATGAGATCGCGGGGTTGGCCAGCGATCAAGTTGGGAGGCCGGCAGACAGGGGCCACTGCGCATGCGCCAATCTCGGCGTTGACAGATCAGCACATGCACAGTGAGCTGTTCAAAGCTATACTGCTGGTTTTTCCAGCTGGAATGAGTCCCACCCCTTGAATTTCAACGGGATTTACTGGGAGAATTACACAAGGATTTACTGATGGCCATGAAACCATTGTCGATTGCCAAAAAAAATCCATCTGGTTCACCAGTGTTCTTTAGGGAAGGAAATCTGCCGTCCTTACCCGGTCTGGCCTACATGTGATTCCAGGGCCATAACAATATGATTGACTCCCACCTGCCCTTGGGGCAATTCGGGATGGGCAACAAAGACTGGCCAGCCTGTGACGCCCATGTCCCACAAATGAATTTTAAAAATTAGACAAATTAGGATGTGTTTGCATCTACCATCCACACAACCAAATCACCCTAATTAAACCTGCTCACCATGCTCCAATATCAATTCATCAATTTTATCTTTATGAATCTGCCCAATTTACTCTTCAATTTCAATATGGTTTCTCCCTCAGCCATTAGCTTGGAAAGGACTTGCACATTCGCACAACTCTATGGAAAGTATTTTCACCTATCCTATATTCCACATTTAAAATTCCATCTTTTCCCTCTTCATGACTTGCAGCAACCTGCTCCTGCCTAATCTATTTTATCCTTGCACAACTTTGAACAATTTTATCAGACCATCTTATAATCTGTAAGCCAATGACAACAGGTTATAATTCTGCCCAAATATCCAAGCGTGTTTGGACGCATGGAATCTGAGGGGGATGTAAGAGGGGATCAAATGGCAACAGGTCCACCGGCAAAGAAAATGGCTTCACTGAAAACAAAAGCAGGGGAGATCATCGCCAACTGGAATCGACAGTTGGAGAGTTGGGTATAAAACCATCACGAGATAAACTCTTTGGAGAACACAGTCACTGAGGAAGCTCTAGACACCAAAGTAAGCCTGTGCATGGCTGGACATCAAGCCAACATTGGAAGAGCTTAGCAAAGCTATTGATTCATTAGCCATGGGCCAACACGTCTACTTTCTCAGAAGACAAAGGAAATTTGCCATGTCCACTACAACTCTCACCAACTTTTACAGATGCACCATACAAAGCAGTTTTTTTTTGGATGTATCACAGCTTGGTATGGCTCCTGCTCTGCCCAAGACTGCAAGAAACTACAAAGGGCCGTGAATGAAGCCCAGTCCATCATTCAAACCAGCCTCCCATTTATTGATCCATGTACACTTCCCGCTATCTCGGAAAAGTAATCAACACAATGAAAGACTCCACGCACCCTGAACATTCTTTCTTCCACCTTCTCCCATTGAGAAAAAGATACAAAAGTCTAAGGCCACGTATCAACCGACTCAAGAACAGCTTCTTCCCTGCTGCTGTCAGACTTTTGAATGGAACTACCTTACATGAAGTTGATCTTTCTCTACATCTAGCTATGACTGTAACATTACATTCTGCACTCTTTCCTTTCCTTCAGTATGAATGGTATGATTTTTCTGTATAGTGTGCATGAAATAATAGAGACAATCTAAATCAAATCAAATCGAATCAAAATCAAGTTGCAGAAACTAATGTTACCCTGAATGTTATCATGAACTCATCAAGCATAGGAAACCACAACTAGTGAGGCAGCTCCCAGCTGAGCTTCATAGGAAATGTTTTTTGGCAGTGTTGCCCTTGACCTTGGCTATCCCACATCTATCCCAAATCCCAGTGTGGTTTTGGAACGGGAATATCTAGGATGTCCTGAATCTGGTCACTACAGGAGAAATGCTGTGAACAGAGGAGACCATTATTTATTGCGTCCATCAATCTCACCAAGGAATTTGAGCATGTGAGCAGTGGCGGTCTATTCATGCTGCTGAGAAAATTGGCTTCCTGCCGAAGTGACTCAGTGTGATCTCCTAGGTCCCTGGCAAGATGATGGGTAAAGTCAGCTATAATAGGGAACTCTTTGATATCGACAGTGGAGTCAAGCAGGTTTGTGTTTTAACACAACACGCTTAGGCATATTCTTCGCTTTGCAGCTGTCAAATGTCTTCAGGTCAACCATAGAACACATCTATTACATCTACCAACATTGATAAGAAGCTGCTCGGCCTTGCTTGCCTGAGATCCAACACCAAGGTTCACCAAGTCCTCAGCATTAGACACACTGCGCTAACATTCCTTACTGAGGAACACCTGGCAAATTGGACAGACTCTCACACTTGAGAGAGTCAGGAAGACAAATGTCATGGTCCAGGATGTTGCTATCACTGCATCTGTCAACACTGACAATGTGACTCTGGAGATTGTTGGTAGCTCCACATATGTTGGCTCCACAATCACCTGTCACTTGATGTTGAAATCAACACATACCTCACAAAAGCTGCAGCTGTTGTATCCAAGCTGAGTCGGTGAGTGTGGAGCATCAGCAACCTGACTGAGAATACCAAACTCTGGGTGTACCGAGCCCATGTCCCAGCACGCTCCTCTATAGTGGTGAGACCTGGACATCCTGTGCTCTACAGGAGATCAGGAGGAACAGTTCCCACCTTCACTGTCTCAGGCCTATGCTCAGCACCTCTTGACAGGAGAAGATCACCAGCTCAGAGATCTTGGGGTGTGCCAAATCCATTAGGATACCCTCATTGCTAAACCAATGACGGTGACTACCAGAGGCTGACAGTTTGGAAGAGTATTGGAAGGAGCGAAGAAAAATGGGAAGCTTAACTGGCTAAGAAGGGTTCCCAGAGAAAACACGATGCCAGCGAATCCTTGACCTTCTGGGCAGCAAGTGCAGCAGAAATTGCCACACCAGTCATGGAATTCCTGAGCCACAGTAAGAAGTCTCACAACAACAAGTTAAAATCCAACAGGTTTATTTGTAGCAAACGCCACTAGCTTTTGGAACTGGCTGCTCCTGAGCCACACCAGACAATGCCTCATACAGAGTTCGACCAGCATGGCGCAAATCATTCCCTTATGAGACAGAAGACTTGCGTGATCTATGTTATTCTAATGATAATTTTTGGTGATTTTTCTTCATGCATTTCCTCCTACCAAGCAGATTCCAAATGAATCTGTACAATGCACCCTTCTCGAAAGCTTTTCTCCATTTTCTAGTGTGTATCCCAACATGACATACTCTGAGGGCATATTAACATTTTAGAAAGATTTATCATTACCTCTTGGCATTTATATCCCGCTTTGCTGATTTACGCACCCCTTTGTTGATATCATCGTTACATCTTGGCACCACTCCCTCTCAGCTTCCATCCTAATCATTAATATACTGAGTCAACAGAAGTGGTCCTGAAATGGGAGCCTCTGGAGATTTCAACTTCCTTTGATAAACTGCCTTTAACACCTACTTGCTATACTTTTCATCTTTCCAACCAAATTTATTCCAATTCCTTCCTCTCCCCAGTTCTATATATTTGAACGCTCCCACGTGGAACTGCCAAATGAGCAACAAAATCCACCGTCACCCATCCACTGAGGTGAAACTCATCTCAATGCTCATCTTAATAACGTGCATGTGTATTTGTGATGCTCAGATGGATGGCAGCACAAGGATAATATGTTTCCCATTTGTTGCCTGCACCCACCACAAGTTGCGATTAACATCCCCAGATGTTGCGTCTCCTGTTGGCTGGGCTACCGTACATATCCCAGCACGTCGCAACCAATGGGGTAAAACTGAGAGCACGCTCGGATGCCTCACAGCTTTGAGTTCTTATTTATTTCTCCGAAGCAAGAAAAAAAAGAGATCAGCTTCTGAAACTACCTCTCAGTTTCCTCACAGCTGGTCTTCTTCCCATTGAGGCTCCCTGTCATCCTCTTCAATCAAGAATGTACTCAGCAGCACTGCGGCCCTGCAATATCTAAAGATAAATCCTTGCTTTGTTACTTCACTAGGTTTAATCTACCATGAACACTTTTTTTTTGCTGGAAGTCCTGTAACTTGAAATTGCACGGCGGAGAGTGTTTATCTCATGGAAGATTTTAATTGAGGGTGATTGTAAAAGTGACAAGTTGGAAGAATCTCTTGGAACAAAACGAAAACCTATAATTTCTGGTTATTGGAAAATGCTGATGAGGCATTTGGCCAACGTTGAAAGAACAAGGAAGGTTGATTCCGCATTTAGTGAAAAGGTCTCACCCAGAACCACCATTTTGCACAGTGGTTCGCACTGCTGCCTCACAGCGCTAGGGATCCGGGTTCAATTCTGGCCTTGGGTCACTGTTGGCGTGGAGTCTGCACGTTCTCCCTGTGTCTGTGTGGGTTTCCTCCAGGTGCTTCGGGTTTTCTCCCAGACTCCAAAGATATGCAATTTAGGTGGATTGGCCAAGCTAAATTGCCCCTGGATATCGGGGGATTAGCAGGGTAAATATATGGGGTTACGAGGGTAGGGTCTGGCTGGGATTGTGGTGGGTGCTAGCTCGATTAGCCGAACAGCCGCCTTCTGCACTGTAGAGATTCGGTTCTATTCTACGTAGATTAATTTTTCATTTTTATGAATGCTCCATAATGTTCATATGGTATAATATTAATGATATTGGAAGCTGTTCAATAATCTTTAGCTGAATGGCTTGTAATTGTGCTAGACAATAAACTTGTCAGTGCCTTTTTACTTATTTTACATTAGGATTTACATCAACAGGAATAATTGTTAAAGAAATGGCAGAATTTTACATCAAATATTTTGTATTTGACCTATTCCCTTGTTTTGCTTTTTTCACAGCGAGCCAATTTCCCTCGCACTTTCTCCTTTTCTCTCTTCCTTTCCCCATTGAGAAAGTGACTGAGCAGCCATTGCCCGTACGACAGGTATCACCCAACTTGTCAAAGATAGGGGAGATGAAGTGTTCTGGGATGATGGATTGTTCCTGCACGGCACGCATAAAATCACAATGCGACATCGCTTTTAAAATTAATATCCATTCGTATAGGAGGTGTGGAACTTTCTGCTCCCAGTATTAAAACAGTGCCACTGTGGTGCAGTGGGCTTCATGATCACAGGTTTGGATTTCCTGTGATTAACTGCTCTAATATACTCTGATTAATGTGAGTCTGCTGCTGGGATGGTGCCAGGGGGTAGGTGAGAAATCATATGAGTAGCCTTTGAAGCTACTATTGGCAAGCACTGAAGGGGTTGTTGGCAATGTGCAGTGAGGAAGTAAAAAAAGGTTTCAGTACTTAAAGGTGGATGGCTGCTGTGTATAGAACCAGCAATTCAAAGCACAAAGTACAATGAAGGTAATTTTTAAAACCAATGTGCAAAAATTAGAAATTCTTTCTAAAGGCTTCATCGGCACTGAAAAATCATTGGCAGATAAAATTGTGGAGGTAGGAAACAGACTCTTGCTGTGATTGCAAAGAAAGTCACTGCCACCAATGTAACATAATATTAAATTACCTTAATGAGTTGTTCCTTCTTGGAACAATGCTATGCATTCTCCAAATGCACAGGCCGCTACTTGGTGAAACAGACACTTTAACCCTCTGAGGAACACTTAACTCCCATTGATTCACAGCCTAGGTTGTCTGCTCTGGCCAAAAACAGATCCATCTCATCCTGTCAGAAATATGGATGGCTCAGGTCATTTTTTTAATGATGCAAGCAAGCTCGCTATTTGTGAGTGCAAGTTTATGGGTGCTGCTGCAGGATTTAAAGATCTGGAGAGATTAGGCAATCATAGGCAAGGTAGCAAGAGGGTATGTGAGGACACAGTGGCCAGAAAGTCTGACAGAAAGTTCCCCAGTCCAGGGAGTTGTCCAACCCCACCATCCTATTCCACTGCCCCCACAATCGCACCCACCCTCCATCCCAACCACCCCACCTATATGAAACTTTATGATTTCCTTTAGTTATTAGCATAATCGAAAGGATCCATCCTAGGGTACAGACCAGTGCAAGAAATTGGTCAACTTAATATATGGTAGGTCCATTCAAAAGTCTGGTGGCAGCAGGAAAGAAGCTGTTCTTGAGTCGGTTGGTTCGTGATCTCAGGCTTTTGTATTTTTTTCCCAATGGAAGAAGGTGGAAGAGAGAATCTCTGGGGTGCAGGGGTCCTTGATTATGTTGGCTGCTTTTGTGAGGAAGCAGGAATGTAGATAGAGTCAATGGGTGGGAGATTGGTTTGCGTGATGGACTAGGTTACTTTTGCAACCCTTTGTAATTTCTTGCGGTCTTGGTCAGAGCTGGAGCCATATCAAGCTGTGATCCAGAAAGAATGCTTTCTATGGTGCATCTTGAAAAAATTTGTTAGAGTCAGAGCAGACACGCCAAATTTGCTTATCCTCCTGAGAAAGTAGAGATGTTGGTGGGCTTTCTTTACTATATGTCAGCTTGGAGTGCCCAGAAGAAGTTGTTGGTGACCTGGACATCTAGAAACCTGAAGCTCTCGACCAGTGAAAGGCATTATATAAATGCAAGTTTATTGAATCTCAACAATGCAGAAGGGGGCCATTCAGCCCATCGAGCCTTCACCAACAATGATCCCATCCCGACCCCCTATCCCCACACATTCACCACTGACGGTAATGGACAACTTATCACGGCCAATCCATCTTTGGACTGTGGGAGGAAACCGGAGCATCCAGAGGAAACCCACGCAGACACAGGGAGAACATGCAAACTCCACACAGTCACCCAAAGCCAGAATTGAATTCAGGTCCCTGGCGCTGTGTGGCAGCGGTGCTAACCACTGTGCCAATGTGCTACCCCTTCAGTTTCTCTCTTTTCAAGATGTCCTGCTACTTGAACAGTTCTTCTTGTCTGATGAACTTTGATAAACCCTCCATTATCACAAATTGCAGATGTTAAATGACTCTCGTGTCAAGAAGCAATTTCCATTTGTTTCCAACAATTGGAAACTTAGTGTTGCATTTTGTCTTGTGTTTCTGCAGCTCTTCACAAGGCTTCTTCACTTTTTAATAGCTTCTGAACATGAGAATTTTGAATCATGTAAAAGCTCTACTTTTGCATTCTCAGGTAGAACACTGAGTCCCCGATTTTAGTCAAGACTCGTGGTTAAAATCAGGTCCTGAGAATCCCCCTGCAGCCTGGCTGAAATGTAACTTGTTGTTTCTGAGTGTGTTGGTACGTAATTTGTTAACCTTTGATCTCATACAGATTGAAAAACTTCAAACAAGTAGATGTAATTTTCATCTTTGTCATAAGTAATTCCAATTACAGCATGAAGCTGTACTTATTCTTTGATTCCTTTTCTGGACTTTGAACCTTCTGCTCTCAACATGCTTTCCACCTCCACATCCAAGGTATTTTTTCTCCTCTCTGACATTTGTCATACTATTTATAATACGCCAGCATTCAAAAATTTACAATTGTTCCTTGGTACTTAGTTCTTTTGGTTACCTACCTGTCAATTAATGTCTTTACAAATGTCAATCCAAGTTTTCCGTGTCAATTTTAGCTCCTTTGAAAGCACCTTGCCAGCATTATTGCTAGGTATATTATATTTATGGGACCTAATGCCTACTTTAGAAGTCTACCAGGAGCACTTCATGAATAGATCAGTGGTCACCAAAATTGGATCACTCCTAAACCTGGGCTCACCATAACCTATTCCACGTTATGATCGTTCTGTTAGGAGCTTTGGCTTTCTTCACTCAATTCCTCATCTACACCCAGTCTTCACACTGAATTCCCGCTGCCTTCCATATCTCTAGCAGTGTTTCGTGAAGAAATCTATAGAAAACCTTTTGAAGCATCAATTTTAACAGCCCACTTGCCTCAGGAAAATGGAGTGATGGGGTGGACGCAGGGATGGCATTAACATTGCAGCAGCATACCACTGACTGTCTCTTATCATCTTTGTGTTATATGCCATCTTCACAGTTGTGTTTTGGTCAGCTTGTGAATTCTTCAGCCAAAATTCTCATTTGGATTCAAACACTGGGTTCTGATGACATTACTTCCTTCCTAACAGCACTCTGGATGTTTCTGCAAGACATGGACTGCAACGGTTCAAGAAGGCAGCTCACCACCATCTTCTCAAGGACAGTTAGGGATGGCTAATAAATGCTGGCTTAGCCAGCAATGCCCACATTCTGTGCAAGAATACATATTTTAAAAACTTTGGGCGGAATTTTACTGGCACGTCCGCCTGAGGTTCGTACAATCCTGCCTGACAGGCCAACAGAGAATGCTGTTTTCTGAGCCTCGCCCGCTCCTGGGATCGGGGCGAGTGTGCCGATAAAATTTTGGCCATTATCTTCCAGGTGTGAGGTCACTGCCTGTCACGAACCTCTCCAGGGACAGCCTGGAAAAATCAGAAAGCAGAGGACAGCCAAGATGGTAAGTGGCATTTATTTTTTAAATGTTTGTTTCAAATCTCTGAGTACTGAGGGATCTCCTAAATATCTACTCCACAGCCAGGCATCAGGGAATACCGATTTTTCATTCAGTCTACTCGCTCCACACTCCAAACATTGACTATCCATTCAGGGTGGATCCCAACAGCTCACCCCACACCCCAGGCCACCTGACCCACTCCCTTAAAGGGAAAATGCCCCACCAACCAGTTTGCATCTGGGTAAGGGGGACATGACCACTCCTCACTTTCACTATCATGAACACAATCACCAGCGTGCCCTATCACCTGATCCACTTATCCAACTACTAGGGACCATCCCCTTGCTCTATAAGAGGAGATTGATGATTCAAGAGGCAAGCCTGCCAGTGTCTGTTTTGCATGGGATCCTAATTTTAATGTACTGGTCAGGGTTCTGTGATGTAAAGAGGACCCCAAATCAACCTTAAGGTACAAAAGGATGGAGTGTCTGGCATAGACGCCCTTTGGTACCAGAAACTGGAACGTTTAACAAGTGATTTTTAATTTAGCACCTCTTCATACAGACACTTTTCCCCCCTTTGGGCAATGGTGGGAAAGTGGTGAAAGGATGCCTGAGCTGCTTATCATGGCTATGAACGCTCCTTCTGTGGCCAGTAAGTTCTGGCACTGGACTTGAATCCTGAGCTCCTGGTTAAGTGGTAGGGATGCTAGTGATCTTTGAAAAACCCCAAGAAATCAGGTACATTTAAGTCATTCCAAGAGCTATCAGGAGTGCTGATATTATATTTGAGAAATCAATATCCTCACTGAAGCTGCTATCATATATATCTCTCGTGTTCTTTTTGATGCCTTTCTTCATCCCCAAACTACCGAAGAATATTAGATTGAACTCAATACTGATCCAATCCTTTCCTCTCCACTTCTACCTGCCACAGGAACCCTTCAAAAGCTTATCCTTTGTATCCTCTTTTTGGGCTGGACCTGGCATTAATTAATGGCAAGCTCCCTGTAATTCCAGGGGACAAATTTTCCCATTCCACCAGCCACGGGAATTGGAGAGGACGAGGGGGTGGACAGAAAGATCCATTGATCTTGGACAGGATTTTCCAGTTTCAGGGTGAGTGCAGTCAGAAAATCCCACCCCAGGCGTCTAATGATATAAATGTTGAGTTCTTTGTTTAAACCATGGAGTAAGAGCTCACCCTTATGTTACCTTGCACCTTTAAAGTTCTTTATATCCATTGTGTGCCATTTGTGTATCAAAATATAACCATTGCAGCATCTTCAGGGCAACCTCCCCTATTTCATTCCCTTTGCTTTCCTGCAACCAACTTCCTTACTCATTTGAATAGCCTTGAAGCCTACTTTCAATCATTGTTAGTATTTGCCTGCTATCAGTTGTTCGTGCTCAGAGTTATTCATAAAGTTAACCATCTAGGCAAGCAGCTTTAACTCCTAATCAGACTATTTAACCACGGGGTGATTCACTACAATAACTTTCATTCTTCTTCCATGCACTGACTCACTTTTGCATTTGAGCAAGTACCTTAACTAAGTACTGTTGAATGGAAAAATCTAACACAGCTTTGTAGGTACTTATTTATTTATGCAGCAATCCAGTTGTTCTCCCCTTATTGCAAATGCCTCGTAGGGCCATGATCCCTTTCCTAGCCCAATTATTGCTGTCTTCATCTGATGATACCCATCTTATTTGTACAAAAGTTAAACAATTCCCAGGAAAGCAAAACTTCAACATATCCCTTTATCTATTTCAAACTGACTGCTATATTTATGTTCATTCTAAGCATGTTTCTAACTTCTAACCTGTGTTTCCTCCAAAGGTTTCCACAGGAACGGAAAAAAATAGGCATGCAATCAATGATACTCTAAAGCCGGTAGGAGCCTTCAGGTTGTTGCAAATTTCAAAGTCCAACCCTGCTGTTTCCCATTATCAATGAGAAAAGTAAGGATTGCAGACTGACGACGTTACTGATGCCCTCTGCTGAGGCTTGGAAAGAACCATGAGTGAAGAGGTTCAGGACAACAGTGGCAGTGACTCCACAGGTAAGGCTGGAGCAAGCCTGGCAGTCAGTACAGGTCTTACTGCAGGAAGATACACAGCCATATTACTGCCCCATTGATGAAGCATTGACTCCTCAGTGCTTTGCTGGGATCCACAGATTGAGCTGGATTTTATGGTCCTCCTCTCAGCCTCAGAACATCACAACAGGAGTTCCATAAGCCCAACCATTCTAGGCCCAACTACCTTCACTTGCTTCATCAATGACCTTCCTTTCACCTCAAGGTCAGAAGTGGAGATGTTCAGTGATGACTGCACAACGTTCAGTATCGCTTATGACTCCTCAGATACTGAAGCAGTCCATCTCCAAATGTAGCAAGACCTGGACAATATTTAGGATTGGGCTGGCAAGTGGCAAGTAACGTTCGCATCACACAAGTGCAAAGCAATGGCCATTCCCAACAAGTGAAGATTTAACCATCATCACTTGACATTAAGTTGCATCCCATCGCTGAATTCTCCCACTGTCCTGGAGGTTACTATTGACCAGAAACTGAACTCGACTAGCCATATAAATATTGTGGCTACAAGAGCAGGTCAAAAGCTAGGAATCTTGTGGCAAGTAACTCACCTCCTGACACACCAAAGCCTGTCCACCATCTACAAGGCACAAACCAGGAGTGTAATAGAATACTCTCCACTGACCTGGATAAGCACAGCTCCAACAACACTCAAGACACTTGGCACCATCCAAGCAAAGCAACCCACTTGATTGCTACCCCTTCCACAAGCATTCACTCCCTCCACCATCAACAAATAGTGGCAGCCATGTGTACCATCTACAAAATGCATAGCAGGAACACATCAGAGTTCCTTAGACAGCACCCTCCAAACCTACAACCACTGCCACCTAGAAGGACAAGAGCAGCAGATACCTGGGAACACCATCACCTGGCGATTCCCCTCCAAGTCACACCTCACTTTGACTTGAAAATATATTGCTGTTCCTTCATTGTGGCTGGATCACAATCCTGGGACGCTCTCCTGAACAGCAATGTGAAGGCATCTCCACTTCATGGACTGCAGTGGTTCGAGAAGGTAGTTCACCGCCATCTTCTCAAAGGCAACAATGGGCAAAAATGCTGGCCTAGCCAGCGATGCCCACATCACACAAGTGAATTTTTTAAAAAAAGCCCAATCAGATTGGCCAACAGCTTCTGAGAGCGGGACTTCCTCCCACTCAGAGGTGGAAGTCCCATTCACTCTTTATTTATGCTGAAACAGACTTCTGTAATAGGAGGTCGGCAGGGGGTTTGGGGGGAGGGGGGTGGAGGGGGGGGGCTGGGGCTCCGAGGCAGGAATGAGTAAGCAACCACTCGATAAAATTCAGCCCATAATTTCCACTCTGAGACCAATGTTCCTCCTAATCAGATATATGTTGGCTCCTTCAAATTACCGCACATCCACCATGGGAATTACAGCAGGCGGAGGGCAGACCACACCAGGGTCCATTGACCTCGGATGGGATTCTCAGTTTTGAGACGATTGCGGCTGGAGAATCCCGCCCTTGCAACACGCAGAAAGGATAAAATGAGATTTGGTAGAGATTCTTAAAAGCTCTTCTCAATCTGCCTATTCTTTCAGTTAAAGTTTACTTATTTATTAGTCATAAGTAGGCTTATATTTACACCGCAATGAAATTACTGTGAAAATCTCCCACATTCTGATGCCTGTTTGGGTACATTGAGGGAAAATTTAGCGCGGCCAATGCACCTAACCAGCACGTCTTTCAGAACGTGGAAAGAAATCGGAACACCCAGAGGAAACCTACACAGACACAGGGAGAACATGCAGGCTCAGCACCGACAGTGACCCAAACCAGGAATTGAACCCGGATCCCGGCGCTATGAGGCAGCAGTGCTAACCACTGAGTCACTGTGCCACCCCTGATTTACAACCCCTGGTGCTCCTTTTGTGCTGCTGGTCTTTCCCCTCCTCGGCTCACAATGGAGTTCTTAACAGGAAAATTGGGTTGTCGCAAGCCCCTGACCTATTGTCAGCAGACTCTGTCTTCACGGTAACCAAGGCTCAAGCCAAATGACAGTCAAAACCTTAAAGCAATTTACCTAGGAGCAGCTGAGAGTCCCTTTAAATATCACGATTTGTACCACACAAAGTGTGCGGCGATTTTATACACCTGTCCATAGCAATTCTGTGGTAGCTAAAATAGAGTTTGGGGCGGCACGGTAGCACAGTGGTTAACACTGCTGTCTCACAGCGTCAGGACCCAGATTCAATTCTGGCATTGGGTGACAGTCTGTGTGGAGTGTGCATGTTCTCCCTGTGTCTGCGTGGGTTTCCTCTGGGAGCTCTGGTTTTCTCCAACAATCCAAAGATGCACAGGTTAGGTCAATTGGCCATGCTAAATTGCCCCTTAGTGTCAGGGGGATTAACAGGGTAAATATGTGGGGTTATAGGAATAGGGCCTGGGTGGGATTGTTGTTAGTGCAGGCTTGATGAGCCTCTTTCTGCACTGTAGGGATTCTATGAGTCTTCTTTGAAACCAGCATGAAATTCAATTTCCACATTGAATGGTTTGGGGTGAACGTGCTGGCCGCTTACTTTGAGGTTGCATTCAATATTTATGCTTCTGCCCCAGGGTTTCTGAAGTTGTAGTGGACAAGCAAAATTCATAGAAACTGATTCCTAAATGTCTGAGCTACAGAATCAATCCTCCTCGAACATTTTGTATCCCTCATTTCATTCAAAGTGTCAAAATATTAACTTGAAACATGCGAAATATTGAGTCTGTGCTATGAATGACATTATGTCAACATTCAGCTTAATAAGAGACTGATCAGTTAGCATTGAAAGCAACCTTTTATTGATACCTGACTAATCCACAACTTGATGATTTACCACATATACCTCCTTACTCTTTTTCCTTAACTATTTTTATGCTTGTTGTTCCTACAGCAAGGTTCCTCAATAATAAAAAAGACCTAATCCTTACTGCGTGTTAAAACAACCCAATTAATGGCATTACTGATTCATTTATGTACAGTACCAAGTACAATGAGTAAACTGGCAGGATTCTGTTATTTTGGATTGCAGATTTCATTTTGAAGTGATGTGCATCAGGCTCACAATTGTGGATGTTCTACAAAAAAAAACAATTTAAGGCAGTGATTGCCAGAGGGAGAAAAAGGATCAGACAGGTGTGGCATTTGCATAGAATCTGTGGATGTTTGATTGCCTGTAATTCATTCAGATAAGCATTCGTCATAAGTGGTTGAGATGGCAATGCATTCCGCTAGGGCAGAGCCCGTGTCACAAGGCAGCTTCTGTGATGGACAGTTTGCTAGTGTGTCTGTTTCAAGTGAAATATGCGAGCTCTTGCTACGTGTCTGCCAAATCTGTTCCATTGGTGGGTACGAGTTCAAACAGAAACAGTGGTACTGCCCCACTAATCATCCATTAGTGCCTGAAGACATGCCAAGAGTGTTGAATTCAAGTCATTAAGTGCAAATGTTTTCAGCTTTCACCAAAATCACAGATTAAAAAAAGAATGTGCGTTTACGTAGCAATTTTCACACCTCAGCACATCCCATTTGCACCGTGACCAATTGTAAGCACTCTTAACTCTTGAGATATAGGGTGGAATTTTACGGCCTCGTTCTTGGGGCGGGGGGGGGGGGGGGGGGGGTGGTGGGGTTGGGGGGGGGGCAGTGGGGGGGGGGGGTTGCATCTCAGGCCGCAAACCTTTGCAATTGCGGGGGGTGGGGGGGGAGTTGCTGGTTGAGACTGCTGCAATACCAGAAGCCTGACAGCTCTCTCTTGCTTTGTCTGTCAGACCCCTGCTACTGCTAATGCGCATGTGCAGCATCAGAGGTCTGCACACGCGCAATACCTCCCTCTACAGGCTGGCTGACAAATTAAGCCCCACTCACAGCCTCTTTGGCTAGAAACTGACTAGCCCATTTTTTCAGAGACAAGGGCATCAAAGCTCACCCAAAAAATGTATCAGCAACTCTCTCATTTTTATGCTAGCTGGACATTTAGAGAAAGAAATCTCATAAAATTCCACCATGAAGTCTAAGATTCAAGGCCCACAGAAGGACTTGAGTACAAAAATTAACAGGGATAGGATGGGAATAGAAGGATATGGTCCCCAGAAGGATAGGGAGTTTTAGTTCAGGTGGGCAGCATGGTCAGTGAAGGCTTAGAGGGCTGAAGGGCTTGCTCCAGTGCTGTAATTTTTTTTGTTCTTTGTACTTACAGTCTCATATGGCATTGAGGGTATGTTGCGCTGTTGAATGCACCATCTTTCAGATGATGTTAAACTGAGGCTCCTTCTTTCTTGCTTGGGTATAAGAGAACTTACGGTGCTATTTTGAAGAAGTGAAGTTACTCCTAGCCAGTCTTTATCCCTCAACCAGCATCACAAAATAACAGATATTGGGTTAAATTTTTCCATCCCACCCATCGCAGGAATTACTGCAGGTGGGATGGAAAATTTGATGGACCTCTTTGAGGTCTGTTGACCTCGGATGGGAATTTCTAGTCTCAGAGTGGGCATGATTGGAAAATCCCACCCATCATCCCGTTGGTGCAAGTTAGCTGTACATGAAATTGGTTGCTGCGTTTCCTACATAAAAACAGCGACTACACTTCAAAAGCAATTTAAAATAAAAGTTTATTTATTAGTTACAAGTAGGCTTACATTAACACTGCAATGAAGTTACTGTGAAATTCCCTTAGTCGCCACATTCCAGCGCCTGTTTGGGTCAATGCACCTAACCAGCACATCTTTCAGACTGTGGGAGGAAACTGGAGTACCTGGCGGAAACTCACACAGATACAGGGAAAAAGTGAAAACTCAACAAGACAATGACCCAAGACCAGAATTGAACCCAGGTCCCTAGCGCTCTGAGGCAGCAGTGCTAACCACTGTGCTACCATGCCACCCAGCTATAGAGTGGCTAAAGAGTATTTGTTGGATATAGAGTGTTCTGAGATGTCCAGTGGTTGTAAAAAGTGCTACATAAATGCAAGATATTCATTTTTTTTAATGATTGATGTGATATTTCTGAAATGTACCCTGTGTAATGTAGAAAAACCAGTAGATATTTTGTGCATAGCATGGTTCCACAAGCAGCCATAAAAATAAATATGGAAAATGCTGGAAGTTTTCAGCATCTGCAGAGAGAGAGCAGAGCAAACGTTTCGAATCTGGATGACTCTTCATCATAAGAAGTCTCACAACACTGGGTTAAAGTCCGACAGGTTTATTTGATAGTAAACGCCACAAGCTTTCGGAACGCTGTTCCTTCGTGACCCACTCACCTGACGACGGAACAGCGTTCCGAAAGCTTGTGGCGTTTACTATCAAATAAACCTGTCGGACTTTAACCTGGTGTTGCGAGACTTCTTACTGTGTTTACCCTAGTCCAATGCCGACATCTCCACATCATGACTCTTCGATACCCAGCCTCGAAACGTTAAGTGGGATTTTCCTTCCCCTTTGGGGCATGTTTTGCCACTGTGAGAGGTGGCACATGCTCACTGGTGGCAGGAACTTATGGTCCTGCTGTTGTCAACAAGGTTTCCCACTGAACACAGCCCTCGCTGCCACAGTTACGCCATCAGTGCCACTGTAAGATCCCGCTGCCTCAAACAGCAAGAAGATTTCGGTGGTTAGCTCCATTCTCACTCCATTGATACCAGAACTGCTCAGATTTTCAAGCATTTTCTTCTGTTTTTATTTCGCATTCCAGCATCTGTAGTAATTTGTTTTGATGTTTTTATGATAAAATAGAATAGTCAGATCATCTTGGCACCACGGTTAGCACTGATGCCTCACAGTGCCAGGTTTGATTCTGGCCTGTAATGACTGTTTGTGTGGAGTGTTCCCCATGCCTGCATGGATTTCCTCTGGGTGCTCTGATTTCCTCCCACAAAGACGTGCAGGTTAGGTGAATTGGCCATGCTAAATTGCCCCTTAGTGTTCCAAGATGTGTAAGCTAAGGGGATTAGCCACAGTAAATGCATGGGATTAAGTGAATAGGGTGGAAGGTGGAGCTCAGTAAGATGCTCTGTCAGGGAGTCAGTGCAGACTTAGTGGGTCAAATAGCTTATAGGAATTCCATATTGTATTCTATGATCTGTTTAGCATCAGTTAAGGGGGAATATGTTGGCAGGGGCACCAGAAAACCTTTCAATCTATCTTTTCAATAGTGTATTGGAATCTTTTACCTGAGATGGGGTTTTGGTTCAATGTATCATCCCAAAGGCAGCACCTCTGACATGCAGCAGTCCATCGGCACTTTGACTGATATACAAGCTTAGATTATGTGTTCAAGGTTCTGGAGTGGGTCTTGGGCTCAGGACCTTCTGACCCAGAGGCAAGGTTGCTGCTAAAGACCCGAATGATCTGACAGGAATGATTATCTTTCTTCAAAAAGCACAGCACATGTTAAAACAAAATGGTAACAAACTGCTAAGAAAGCTTAAGCTTGAAGCAAATCTCCATATAATAGGAACGTATGGCACTTGGGAATTGTGTACTTGGATCAGAAAAGTGCTTACTCGGTATGATATGTGCATGGATGGCTTATTGGACTGCAGTGCAGGGTTAATTTACTGGTACTGGACTTGCACCGCATAACCTTACCTTAGTGAATTATGTGAGGCAAGATTTCATGATGTGAGACAGATAGGAAACATAATGAAAGATAAAATAGCTGTGATTGTTGGATAGAATGAGTGACAGAGAAACAGTCTATTTTTGTATTTATCTTTTAAATGTTATCATTTCATTTAATAATAACATTCCAAAACAACTAAACAAGAAGGTGGGGAAAAGTATCTTATTTGAAAAATAAGAGCAATATCAGAATTATTCATCAGTCTTATAATAAAGTGTGGTAATAATCCCTGTACAACTCCTGTGAACAAAAAGCAAAAGACTGCAGATGCAGATGCAGAAACCTAAATCACAACAGAAACTGCTGGAAACTCTTCACAGATATAGGGAGAACAGTGCAGCCTGGGGGCACAGTGGTTATCATTGCTGCCTCACAGTGCAGAAGACCAGGGTTCTGGTCTTGGGTGACTGCCTGTGTGAAGTTTCCATGTTCTCCCTTTGTCTGCATGGGTTTCCTCCGGGTGCTCTGGTTTCCTCCCACAGTGCAGGTTAGGTGGGTGTGCAGGTTAGGCGGATTGGCTATGCTAAATTGCCCTTCAGTGTCCCAAGATGTGTAGGTTAGGGGGATTAGCAGTGTAAATATATGGGGTTACAGGGATGGGGGAGAGCAGGGGGCATGGGTAAGATGCTCTTCAGAGTATCAGAGTGGATTTGATTGGCCAAATGGCCTCCGTCTGCACAGAAGGGATTCTATGGTTCAATGCAGTTCATGTTTCAGCTGTAGACACTTTTGGGCAGGATTTTACGGCCTCACTTGGGCGAGACTGGAAATCCCCGCCCGAGGTCAATGGAGATTTCGGACCCTTGCCTGCACAATTCTGTGACGGGTGAGGTGATAAAATTCCAGCCTTTGTCAAAATTGAGGGATTAATTTTAACTTATTCCCATTCTGTGAAAACTCATAGGATCAGGCATGATTTTAATTTTGATTGACTTCAGTTCAAGAATTTGAATTCAGTTTAAAGAAACAGAATCAAACTCTGGTATCATTAAAAGTGACCATAAGACTGTTGTAAAAGTCCAGATGGTTCATTCATGTCCTTTAGAGTAAGAAATGTGTCCTTCTCACTCTGTGTGTTTCTAACATTAGACCGATCGTGTTACCTTTTAATTGCATTCAAAAGTGGACTGGTAATCCATTCCAGTTGCACAAAAACAGAATGTTCCACCACCAACCTCTCAGGTTTAAAGATACATTAGTCGATTTCCTACTTCCAGTAAGGCAGGAAAGGGTGAAATCACCATGTTAACTCCAAACCATTGTGTGAGCACACAAGGGTTTTTGTTAAGGCTTGAAGAAGTGACATTTAAAGGGGGCATACTTCTGCCAGCTTTACAATCATGGGATGATGCAGACACTGGGTCAAGGGAAGTGTAAATGCCACTAAGATTCCTACATCACCCTTCAGTTGTCGCGAAGCGTGATGGCTTCACACAACCTGCAACTAAGCTTTGCAATTCAAAGAGGGACACCCACTCTGTGAAAGTTTGAGTGCAGAATAAGGGGAGCTTTGCAATTCATTCCAAGCTATACATGAGAAGCTAAGTGACAGAGAAGTGGGAAGTAAAGTGCAGGAGACAATTTGGTGAATGCAGTTCGGAGATTATTAAAATGGAAAAAAACAAGATTTCATGTTCTTTAAAGATCATTTCTCTGGACATGTGCAACTTAACATATTGATTAGATGAATTGTGAGAATGTGAGATTTTTATTACTGTAGAAAGGTATTGCTGGATTTGTTGTGAGGATTGATCAGCAATTAGGAAAGATTTTTGTTCTATGCAATTGTTTAATTGGAAATAACTGGCAGCAAGCTGTTACCTCATGTCCCTACCTGTATGCTGCTAAGCCTCTTGCATCACCTCCTCCCCCAACAATGCAATGTAAGTGGAAAGTTTTAAAGTTTAAAGTTTAGTTGTTAGTATCACAAGTAGGATTACAGTAACACTGTAATGAAGTTACTGTGAAAATCCCCTAGTTGCCACACTCTGGCACCTGTTTGGGTACACTGAAGGAGAATTTAGTATGGCTTATGCACCTAACCAGCACATTTTTCAGACTGTGGGAGGAAATCAGAGCACCCGAAGGAAACCCATGCAGACACAGACAGAGCATGCAAACTCCATACCAATGATGGCCCAAGTTGGGAATCAAAACTTGATCCCTGGAGCTGTAGCAGCAGTGCTAACCACTGTGCCGTCCATTATTAATGGTATTATTTTATTTAAATTCTTTTTGTTGGCCTTTTGACATTAGCTGTTGTTCTATAATATCGTATAGTATGAGAAGTTGCAAGAGTTGAAAAATCTAGACCTGGTCCCCAAAGTGCAGCAACTTTTAGCAAAAGCTGGGAGTTTTACATATCTGTAGCTCAACTGATTCTTAAGGATACAAATAACCCTGAAATACAAGGGCAGTGTATTTTTTGAAACAAGCTCAACCTTATTGTATCTGCACTGCTGGTATATTTGATGATCTTGCACAATTGGGTTAGCCATCTATCAACATCCATCTAGTGCTTTGAAAGGTTTGTCATGGCACTAATTAATTCTGGACTCCCAGATTGCTTGGATCCACTAACGTTTGCCTGCCACCACAACAGATCCACAGCAGACATCTACCTGGCCCTGCACTCAGTCCTGGAACACTTAGATAACACCTAGATAACCCATGTCAGACTCCTATTTATCGACTACAGATAAGCCTTCAATGCCATTATTCCTACCAAACTCATCTCCAAACTCCATGGCGTGTGACTCGGCTCCTTCCTCTGCGACTGGATCCTAGACTTCGTAACCCACAGACCGCAATCAATAAGGATAGGCAACAACATCTCCTCCATGAACATCCTCAACACCAGTGCCCCACAAGGCTGTGTACTCAGCCCCTTACTATATTCCTTATACATCTCTGACTGTGTGGCCAGATTCCCCTCACTGTAGTGGGTCGGACCTCAAACAATGACAACACGGAATACAGGAAAAGAATAGAGAATCTGGTGAATTGATGTGATGACAATAAAGTTCTCTCAATGTCAACAAAACAAAAGAGGTTGTCATCGATTTCAGGAAGCATCGTGGAGAACATGCCCCTGTCTACATCAATGGGGATGAAGTAGTTTGAGACCTTCAAGTTTTTAGATGTCCAGATCACCAACAACATGTCCTGGTCCCCCCATGCCAACACTATAGTTAACAAAGCTCAACAACGCCTCTATTTTCTCAGAAGACTAAAGAAATTTGGAATGTCCGCTATGATTCTCACCAACTTTTACAGATGCACCATAGGAAGGATTCTTTCTGGTTATATTACAGCTTGGTATGGCTCTTGTTCTGTCCAATGCTGCACAAAACTACAACGGTTCATGAATGAAGCCCAGTCCATCACTCAAGCCAGCCTCCCATTCATTGACTCTGTCTACACTTCCTGCTGCCTCAGAAAAGCAGCCAGCATAATTAAAGACCCCACGCACCCCGGACATTCTCTTTTCTTCTGTCAGGAAAAGTCTGAGGACACATCCCAACCAACTTAAGAACATTATATCCCCTGCTGCCACCAGACTTTTGAATGGACCTACCTCACATTAAGTTGACCTTTCTCTACACCCTAGCTATAACTGTAACACTACATTCTGCACTCTCTCCTTCTCTATGAATGGTATGTTTTGTCTATACTGCGCAAGAAACAACACTTTTCACTATAATAATAAATCAAATCAAATCATAGCTGATTCATAGTGCAATCTATCCTCAAAGCTATCTGTTACCCTGAGATTGTCCTGGAAAGCAAAAATCACACTCCCACCTCATTTTCTTGGCTACCTTTTAATCCCTCCAGTATTCCCTGTCTTCTCTACTGTCAGCTACTACAGCAAGTGCAAAGGGCTTGTGGGTTTGCCATTAAGGTTAAGATGATCTCTAACTGCTGCTTACCCCTCCTTTCTCACACAACCAAACCATCTCCCTAGCTTCTCCCAACACTGCACCCCACCCCACTTTCCCAGCTCTCCTATCCTCAACCTGCATCTTCTCCAAAACCCCTAAATCCTGCTATCTACCGCCGCCCCCCATGGCCAACAAGCAGCTGACCACATAATCTCCCTCTTGTGTGGCTCCCATGCTCGCTGATGTTGTAGGTAGCTCCCCTCTCCAAAACTTTTCTTCTTTCCCATAGCATGTTTTCAGTACAAGTGCGAGATTTAACGACTCTCATTCTGACGGAGGCACATTGGTTAACACTGCTGCGTAACATGGTCAGGGACTTGGGTTCAATTCTGGCCTTGGCTGACTGTATATTCTCCTCGTATCTCCGTGGGTTTCCTCCAGGTGCTCTGGTTTCCTCCCACAGTCCAAAGACGTGCAGGTTAGGTGAATTGGTCATGCTCAATAACATACCATAGGATTTCTTCACCACACTCTCCACTTGCACTGCCACCTTCAAAGACTTGTGCACTTGCACCCCCAGGTCTCGCTGTGATTCTGTACTCCTTACGGGCTTACCCTTTATCATATAACTTCCCCCTACATTATTCTGGCCAAAATGCATCACCTCACATTTATCCGGATTAAACTCCATTTGCCACGTATCTGCCCAATCAACCAGCCTATCAATATCCCCCTGTATTGCCAGACACTGCTCCTCACTGCCCGCCAATCCAGCCATCTTGGTGTCATCAGCAAATTTGCTGATCACACCACCTACTCCCTCTTCCAAATCATTTATATACACTACAAAGAGAAGAGGTCCGAGTACCGAGCCCTGCGGCACACCACTAGTGACAGACCTCCAGCTAGAAAAAGACCCCTCCACTACTACTCTCTGACTCCTCTTTGCAAGCCAGTTCTCTACCCATCTAGATACCTGACCACATATCCCATGAGCTTTAATCTTCTGTACCAACCTACCATGAGGGACTTTGTCAGACGCCTCACTGAAATCCATATAGACAACATCAACGGCTCGTCCTTCATCAACCGTTTTTGTCACCTCATAAGAACATAAGAACATAAGAAATAGGAGCAGGAGTAGGCCATCTAGCCCTTCGAGCCTGCCCCGCCATTCAATAAGATCATGGCTGATCTGTTGTAGCTCAGTTCCACTTTCCCGCCCTCTCCCCATAACCCTTAATCCCCTCTCTTATCAAGAACCCATCAACCCGCTTCTTAAAATTATTTAGCGAGGCAGCCTCCACCACTTCAACGGGCAGAGAATTCCAGAGATTCACCACCCTTTGAGTGAAGAAGTTCCTCCTCAACTCCGTTCTAAACCGCCTCCCCTTTATCTTGAGGCTGTGCCCCCTAGTCCTACTGTCTTTTTTGAGTGGGAAGAGTCTCTCCACCTCTCACCTCCTCAAAGAATTCTACCAGATTCGTAAGGCAAGACTTCCCCTTGACAAAGCTATGCTGCGTATCCTTAATCAAATCGCAACTCTCCAAGTGCGCATACATCCTATCCCTAAGAATCCTCTCCTTCAACTTACCTACCACTGACGTTAAGCTCACCGGCCTATAGTTACCCGGGCTATCCCTCCTACCCTTTTTAAACAACGGTACCACGTTTGCTATCCTCCAGTCCTCTGGGACCTCACCTGTGTCCGAAGAAGAGACAAAGATTCGCATCAGAGGCCCAGAAATCTCATCCCTCACCTCTCTAAACAGCCTAGGATAAATGCAGTCAGGCCCTGGAGATTTATCGGTTTTAATGCCCTCTAAAAGCCCTAACACCTCTTCCCTCGTAATCGGTAGATCTTTCAATTGGTCTACTGCTCCCTCAATGACCGTACCAGACATCAAGCCCCTCTCCTTCGTGAATACCAACGCAAAGTATTCATTCAGGATCTCCCCCATTCCCTCTGCCTCTAAGCACAATTCCCCATGTCTGTCCCTGAGAGGACCGATTTTACCCCTAGCCACCCTTTTGTTCTTAAGATAGGAGTAAAACGCCTTTGGATTCTCCTTAACCCTACCTGCCAAAGCCATCTCATGCCCCCTCTTTGCTCTCCTAACTCCCCGTTTGAGATCCCTCCTACTCTCTCTGTATTCCTCTGACGCTCTCTCCGTTCCCAGCTGCTTAGACCTGACATACGCCTCTTGTTTCTTCCTAACCAGGTCTTCTATATCTCTAGTAATCCACGGTTCCCTAATCCTACCTTTCCCATCCTTTCTCCTAACTGGCACATGCCTTTCCTGCACCCTTTGCAGTTTTCCCTTGAAAGACTCCCACATGCCTAACATGGTCTTGCCTTCCAACAGCCTATCCCAGTCTGTATCCCTAAGCTCCTGCCTAATCTGGCTGTATCGAGCCTTCCCCCAATTTAGCACCCTCCCCTTAGGACAGCTCTCGTCTTTTTCCGTTCGTATCCTAAAGTAGACGGAGTTGTGGTCGCTATCAGCCACATGTTCACCTACTGCAACCTCAACCACCTGACCCGGCTCATTTCCCAGAACTAAATCCAGTATCGCCCCCCTCTCTAGTCGGGCTATCTACATACTGTTGCAAGGATCCTTCCAATACACATCTTACAAATTCCTCCCCATCAGACCCCCCAGCTCTAGGCACCTTCCAATCCACCCCAGGGGGATTAAAATCTCCCACTACAACAACCCTATTCTTCCTACACTTATCTAAAATGTCCCTACATATACCCTCTTCCACTGCCCGCGGGCTATTGGGCGGCCTATAGTACACTCCTGGCATAGCATTCTCCCCGTGCTTGCGTGGGTTTTCTCCGGGTGCTCTGGTTTCCTCCCACACCCCAAAGATGTGCTGTTAGGCTGATTGGCGGGAATAAATTGTCCCTAAATCAGTTTCCCTCAATCTGGATGGCCATAAAACATTAGACAGGGGTTGTGGGTAGAGAGGTGGACTGGTGGTGTTGAGATGGTGGCACAGCCTCATTGGGCTGAAGGGCCTGTTTCCCAGGCTGATTTTGTTCTTTGTTCTTTGTTCAACTGCCCCTTAGGGTAGGATTTTCCAGCCACACTCACCCCAAGACTGGAAAATCCTGACTGAGGTCAACGAACCTTTGCATGGTCCATGTCCCACCCACGACTATACCCGCGGAGGATAGGATGGGAAAATTCCACCTTAGTGTCAGGGGAATTAGCAGGGTAAATATGTAGGATGATGGGGATAGGGCTTGGGTGAAATTGTTGTCAGTGCAGGCTTGATGGGCCAAATGGCCTCCTTCTGCACTGTAGCGATTTTATGACACAGCCAAGAACATCACCAGGCCGAACAAAAACGCAACATTGGAGTATGTGTAGCAGCCCACATGATAGTGAAGGATTTTTTAAATTCATTTGCAGGACATGGGCATCGCTGGCTGGCCAGCACTTTTTGCCCATCTTTGTTTTTGAGGTGGTGGCAAGCTGCCTTTTTGAATCGCTTCAGTCCACGTTCTGGGGGTTGACCCGTTAGGGAGGGAATTCCAGGATTTTGACCCAGCGACTGTGAAGAAACGGCGATATATTTCCAAATCAGGATGGTGACTGGCTTGGAGGGAATCTTGCAGGTGTTCCCATGTATCTGCTGCCCTTGTCCTTTGAGATGGAAGTGGTCCTGTGTTTGGAAGGTGCTGTCTCAGGATCTTTGGTGAATTGCTGCAGTGCATCTTGTAGATGGTACACACTGCTGATGCTCAGCATCCGTGACGGAGGCAATGAATGTTTGCAGATGTGCTGCCAATCAAGTGGGCTGCTTTGTCCTGGACGCTGTCAAGTTTCTTGAATTTTTTGGGGGGATGCACCCATCCAGGCAAGTGGGGAGTATTCCATCACACTTCTGATTTGTGCCTTGTAGATGGTGCAGAAGCTCTGGGGAATCAGGAGGTGAGTTACTTGCCTCCAATCCTGCAAAACTTACAAAACTGATAAACCTTCCGTTTAACTTTTCTCCCAGACACACCTTCACTTCTTATGTAAGTGCTTTCAAACCTTTTGATGTCCAAACCCCATGTGGGTATTATTCATGCACAAACCTGGCCGGTGAGTGTTGGCAACCTCGTTCACTGCGGCGTACAACCTCAGCCAAGTCCTAATCTATCCTCACTCGAGGTCCAGTTCCCTTCCTGTGATTATTCCCCAACCCAATCTTAATCTCAGGCATTTCGTTCAGTTGCAGCACTCCCACCACGCCAGCAATCTCTGAAATCCTGGGTCTTCCCGTATTGTGTGTGCGTGTGAATATTACACACGCAGCGCCATGGAACCCACTGTGTAGACCCTTCCAATCATTCAGGCACGTTTTATTATCGCGGACTCTTAATAAGTAGCGCTGGAAACACGCAGCGTCGAACTGCAAATATACATCTCCCTTTTTTTCCAGATTTTTTTTAAGTAAGTTACATCAGAAAGGCAGACTGCACGGTAAAAAAAATATAAAAAAGTGAGAAAGACTCTACATCAAGGGTAGTGATTAAGTAAATACTTAGCTTGGATTTTGAAAGCATGAAAGATTGTTGGAGCAAGACAAGACTTAAGACTCAATAGATGATATCCAAAAAAAAATCACAATAATCTTGATGAATAAAGGATGAATGGAACAACAACACGCGGAGTGGTCCAGGGGGCGGGGGCAGATTTACCAGTGACATGAACAGTGAGGCCGAACCCATTTAAACCCGTGTGGAACACTTGCTTCATTCACTGAGAGAGAGGGAGGGTGATGTATATATATATATATATATTTAAACTAGAAGATGCCAGTCTCACAGGAAGAGAAGTGAGACATGCCGCCAGTCCGATTTGTCCAGGCAAGGGTGTTTTTTTAAAAAAATGCGAGGAGTCTGGAAATTTGGAGTGGGTGAAATGGGGGAATTTGATTGTAAACTCTTCCAAACACACACACAGAGACGCACACACACACTGTTCCTGCCGCCTCTGACGATGCCAGTCCATTCTTGAATGAGTTTTTATGAATGTTCCTGATTGCTTTTGTTTTCAAACAGCAAACCCCAAAATAACACTTGACATTAGGTTTGGCAATTAGAGAGGCGCATCACATATCTATGGGGGCCACTTTTCAAAAATATATATATGTATAAGTGTATTATTGTGTGTTTTCAAACTGGACCGAGAGGGTTTGACTCAGTCTGGCTGTGTCTATCTATGTGTCTTTGGGGAGACGCTGACGCTATATAGACAAGAATTAAAAGTGTGTAGTAGTGGTGGTGGCGGGGAGTGGGGGGGGGGGGTGAAATTTATTTATTTCTGACCGTGTAGCAGCAGCGGGAGCCTGCCATACACTCACTATACTGTGATATATTTGCACACTCACGTACACACACACACACACAGCAAGAGAGAGAGAGAGAAGGAGCAGCGGACAAGGCAAAGCATTGGAGAGGCGCCGTACAACATGCAAGCTGAACCCCCGACAAACTGCAGCAAACAGAAGGGAAGAGATTGAATTCAACTTCCAAATACAGAGGGGGGAAAACACAGAGAGAGAGAGAGAGAGAGAGGAGGCAAGGAACAGGAGGATACTGAAGGGCAGAGATATATTGGAGAGGGGAACACATTGGATTTGACAAGGAATTGATGCTAAAAAGCAGTTTGCAGAAGATGCGAGCAGGAAGAGACGGCGAGCTGTGATATTTGCAACCAGGAAGATTGATTGACTTCAGATTTTGTTATTTTGGGGATATCCTTCATTCGCACCCCCCCCCCTCTCTCTTTTTTGCTTCTTCTACAGATCTCCGCCTCGCTGCTTCTGCTGTTTTTCCTCTTCTCCTGCCCCGCCACATGGAAGGATGAAGAGTGGGGGGCTGCTGCTGCTGCTCTCACTCTGGCTGCTGGTGGCCGCTCTGCAATGCTCCCGGGCGGAGAGGCAGCGGCAGCAGCGCCGGGGAGGCGGAGGGGGCAGAGCCGGCGAGCCTCGCCCGCAGAGGAAGGCAGCCGAGCCGGGCCAGACGTACACGTCGCGGCTGAAGCGGAAAGGGCTGGCGGTGGACTTCACCTTCTCGCCCCTCTTTCGGAACTACCTGTTGGAATTCTTCGGGCGGCCCCGGGACGCCGACTGCCGCTTGCTGCTGGACTGCGGGGCGCTGGCGTCCTCCCTGGAGCCCTTCCAGCCGGGCAGCCCGCTGCCGGAGAGCGGCTCCCTTCCCTCCGCCCCGCCGCTCGCCAAGAGGCGAGCCAAGAAGCAGTCCAACCAGGTGGTGCTGGAGGTGGGCTCCGGGGAAGCCGCCCGCTGCCACCGCCACGCCGCCCAGCCCGGCTCCCCCTTCCTCCTCTACAACTTGAGCCGCGTCTTCCTGCGCTGGGCAGACTCCACCGAGGGCAGGCTGAGGATCCGACTCATGCCCGAGAGAAAGGCCACCCACACCTACCCCCGGCGGGAGGAGATCATCTCCGCCGCTATCAGAGGCTCCGAAGCCCGGGTCTGGCTCCAAGTCTCCTTCCCAGGTGAGCCCGGCTGCTGCTGAGAGGTCGAGGGTAAAAAGTCTGCCAAGGGGGATTAAGAGTGACAGATAAAGTTGGGCAGGGAGGGAGAGAGAGAGAGAGGTGGTGAGGCAGAGGGGAGGGGGGGGGGGGGAAGGAGAGAAGGGAGAGAGACGAGAGAGGAGACAGAGAGGAAAGAGAGTGGAAACAGTGAGACAGAGAGGGAGAGAGAGAGTAGAAAGAGAGGAGAGAGAGTGGAAACAGAGAGTGGAGAGAGAGAGAGTAGAAACAGAAGAGAGAGAGAGTGGAAACAGAGAGAGGAGAGAGAGTGAAGGGGGAATAGAAAGCGAGGAGAGAGTGGAAACAGAGTGGAGAGAGAGAGTAGAAACAGAAGAGAGAGAGAGTGGAAACAGAGAGAGGAGAGAGAGAGTGAAGAGAGAGCAGAAAGAGAGGAGAGAGTGGAAACAGAGAATGGAGAGAGTAGAAACAGAAGAGAGAGAGAGTGGAAACAGAGAATGGAGAGAGTAGAAACAGAAGAGAGAGAGTGGACAGAGAGTAGAAAGAGAGGAGAGGGAGTGGAAACAGAATGGAGAGAGTAGAAACAGAAGAGAGAGAGTGGAAACAGAGGAGAGGATGGAAACGGAGAGGAGAGATAGCAGAGACAGATAGGAGAGGGTATGGAAACAAAGATGAAGAGAGTGGAAACAGAGTGAGAGAGTTGAAACAGAAAAGGGAGAATGGAAACAGAGGGAGAGGAAAGAGAGAGTGGAAAGACAGGAGAGAGTTGGAACAGAGAGGAAAGAGTGGAAACAGAGAGATGAGAAAGAGATAGGAAAGAGGCGAGAAAGAGACAGAGAGAGAGAATCAGAGAGGAGAAATAAAGAAAAAGGAGAGAGAGGAAAGAGGCAAGAAAGAAAGAGAGACAAGAGAAAAAGAGAGCTATAAGAGAAAAAATGAGTAGAGAGAGGAGTGAACGAGAGAGAAAATCAGTGAATGAGAGAAAATGAGAGTAGAGCGAGGAGTGAATGAGAGAGAGAAGGAAACAGGGGCATTGAGGCACGGATGGTCATATTTAGGGATCGTAATGAGAGCAGGAGTGTGGGATGGCGTGTGTTACAGAGAGGAACGGGACAGACACAGAGTGAGCGACAAGTGGCTAAACCTGAGGCGCAAAGATACACACAGAGAGCTGGAAACAAGTGCTGAAAGAAGTAACAGTGCCGAAATAAAGCAAGCACAGCGATCTGCAGTTTGTAAAAATATTGAAATGTAGAAAATGCACGCAAAGTCAGAAAGCAAACACTGAGGATAGGTGGAGAGATTTCCAACTGCTAGCCAGCCTAAACCAGCATGATTTCACTTTCAGCCAAGTGATTTGGCTGCCTTGTTGGATCAGATTGCAATGTTCAGGGGGAAATGCGCACACCATGGACAGCGACACGTCCCTCCCATTTCCCCAGGTGTCGGCAGGTTGACCCGACAGCTACTGCTGGAGGACTCGTCCAAGGAGACAGGATTCTCGATTTGGAAAAGACGAGTTTTTTTTAAGCAAAAAAACAGTTCTCCCGTGGGGTTAGCTGGATGTGGAGTCTACTCTGTAATAGGGGACCCATTCGATGGTTACAGCTCACTCCTAGAGATCAGGAGGCCTATTGATCTGACAAAATATCCCGCTGACTTCGATAGAGAGTAAAACTGACAGTGCACAAGAACCAATCTTGCACCCGATCGTGACAACTTTCCGGCAGATGGATTTGGTTAAAATTGGCCAATTGGTTAAAATAATGATATGATATATATACCGATTTTGGTGGTTTGACCACGGAATTGGGTTGGGGATTGGAGAACGTGCATTCCCGCCTGAGTGTCCCCCCACCCCCCCCCCCCCCCGCCCCTAAATAATACAGAACATGGACAGAGACGTGTAAGGAGAGCAAGTTAAGAAGATTTCAGGATCAAGTAGCAAAGAGCAACACGATGAAACCAGAAGAGAGAAGTTATTTGTACACTAAGATTCCCCTCCGCCTCTTTAGAAAGGCTGTTGTGTTTTGGTCATGTCCCGTTGACATGGACTGTTTGCCTGCAATGTTCAGTTCATTAGCATTGCTTTAGGTGCAGATTTGTTCGGGTTTGAGGGGCACAGTGTGGTAGGAGTGGAAAACTGAGCGGAATTGAAAGTGATGCAGAAAAAAAAAGCGACTGCCAAAAGTCGGCGACACATTTTGAAAGCTTCAAAAAGTGTTTCAAGATATGAGCAGCTGAAGAACAAAGAAAGGATTGGCAACATGAAAGAGAATGGAAACTTATTTTCCAGGCGTGAATCTACCGTCAATTAATGGAATAGCCCTAAATCCGTTCCTCTGAATGGCTGGATAGAGCTACTTTGCACTACATCACACCAGTCCACAGATGTGCGGATTAGGTGGGTTGGCCGTGTTAAAATTGCCCCATTAGTGTCAGTAGGACCAGCTAAGGTAAATGCATGGGGTTATGGGAATAGGACCTGACTGGGATTGTGGGTGGTACAGACTTGATGGGCTGAATGGCCTTCTTCTGCACTGTCGGATTCTAAGTTATCACATCCCCCCACCCCCCAACCCACATACACACACACCCCACAGGTTAGCATTGATCATGCCTGCAAATACATGGAGCCAAGCTTCAGGCCACAGCTGACAACTGTTGTAACTAAACATTGCAGCCTTTTGTAACGTGGTAGCTGGAGGCATCTTTGCAAAAAGGTGGCATGATACTGCATTTTGTGGAACTGGACCTTGTGACTCCTATTCTAAACAGACAGGTAGACATCTCAAAGTTCACAGGAAAGGTAGCTAGGAATTCCTTCTTTTGAGCACCACCGGCTAGGCCAGTATTTATTGCCTATCCCTAATTGCCCTTGCACAGAGTGATTTGCTAGGCCATTCCTATGGGTTTGGAATCACATGTAGGCCAGATCAAGTAAGGATGGCAGATTTCTTTTCCTAAAGAACATTAGTGAACCAGATGGGTTTTTTTTAAAACAGCATGTCCGTCATTAGACCTTTAATTCCAGAGATTTATTGAATTCAAATTTCACCATCTGCCATGCCAGGTTTCGAACCCAGGTCTCCAGATTACGAGACTAGTAACGAAACCACTGTACCACACCCTCCCTATATAATCAGGTCAATCAGACTTTCTTACCTGCTGAATACCTTAGCATTCCTCCTTTCATGCATGACATTGTGTGATTGGGCTGCTCCTGACCAAGCATACAACATCATGGTTAGTCAGGCATTTGTATATTTTAGTGTTGCCATCAGATCCATTTTCCTTTGGGTCAAGGATACTGATTTATAGGTACCTAGAAGTGGGCATAGAACACTCATCAATCAGCATGACCCTGTCTGGCACAGTAAAACTCCTTACCTCCTCATTTTCTTGACATGTCAGATAAGAGATCAAGGTTAGCATTGAACCAGTTAGATGGATCATAACAGTAGTTGGAAGATTTTATTGAAATAATTGAGAAATTGGTTCTCGAAAACCTGAATGTTAACAAAAGGAAAAGGGATGCAGAAAGCAGTCAAATCATAAATGTGAAGGATTGAATTTATTTACCTGGACCATTACAACAGCTAATTCCCTCATAACTCTGGATATTTTTAATATGGATAAGCTTCAGACTTGATGCACTGCACGCCTAAAGAATGGAAGTGAATACATAATTTGAAAGCTTGTTTTAACCCAATGTCTGCTCATAGAATCCCTACAGTGCAGAAGCAGGCTATTTGGCCATCAAGTCTGCACCAACCACAATCCCACCCAGCCCCTATTCCTGTAGCCTCACCTATTTACCCTGCTAGTCCTCCTGACACTAAGGAACAATTTAGCATGACCAATCAACCTAACCCGCATACCTTTAGACTGTGGGAGGAAACTGGAACACCCGGAGGAAACCTATGCCAACACAGGGAGAATGCACAAGGAGACAGTAACCCAAGTCTGGGAATCAAACCCGGGTGCCTGGCGCTGTGAGACAGCAGTGCTAAACAGTGTGCCACTGTGCTGCTCGTTTGAGATGTTGCCCTTCCATCTGCACTAGCCCCTGCTGGAAGCTACATTGCATTACAAACTGGGTAGAACTCCTGTAAGATGGAACTTTCACCCATTGCATGCTGCAACAATGGATGGCTAGCAGAGGAAATTTCAGAGCACTCGAACCCGTGCAGTGAGAATGACAAAGTGAAACATGGCAAACAAAGTATCAAAAAGCTGTAAGGGAACTGTTCAGAAACAGCAAGAGAGAGCAGTACAGAGAAGGAATGAGAGGAATATCAGACTGAAAAAAGCATGTGAGAGACAGGATAAAGAAAAAGGACAATGATTGAGGGAGAGGAACAAGAGCTTGAAGAAATAAAGTGAGGGAAATTCAGAGAGGCAGAAGGGAGGACTTTGCATAAATGGAGCAAAGAAGAGAAGGGGAATAAGAAACAGAATGAGGAGGAGAAGTGGACACAATAAGAAACAGGTAAAGATTGTAAAGTAAGTTTGATAAAGAGAGAAAGACAGAAAGAGTGAACATTAGGGTGAGCGAAGTAGGGGAAGGATAAAGGATGGCTCAAAAAATGTGTTGTGCAGAAAGTGGTTCCTAATGAATAACCACAAGACAGATGAAAAATAATGGAGCTAAAAGAAGGTGACAAGATACAAGATTGAGAGAGAGTTAAAGAATTTCTTTGTACCTTCTGAATAGAGTTTTGCTGAAAAAAAAATCACTGGCTTATACTCACCTGTATATTGATATGTGCAAATGTGATTTAGTTGCTCATTGGATCATAAAATGAATGAGGGATGGAAAGCCAAGTGTTGTGGAAAATCTGAGTACGAGGGAAATCTTATATAGCGCTTCACATAAAGAATTTTCTATGAAAATATTGAGAAAAAATGTCAAATGGAAAGAGAATTTTCTATACAGCTATGTTGTATCAGGAACACAATATTTCTTGCAGAAAATGGTGTGTATTGACTTTCTTCTGTCCCAGGTATAAATTCTGGATTATATCCAAATATTCACTGTTAATCTGTTTAAGAATTTTTCTATGTGAATGGGACAATGCCATTAGTCCCAAATGCATCATACCATTGTGATAGATCAACTTCACCTGCCTGTCACCAGTGACTTTAAACTGTTTGCTTCAATGTATTTGCTTAATAACCTAGTTCACAATTGCATTACCCTTTGGATGAAAAAAAATCCATCTGACTCTCCTTTGCACGGTGAGTTCCCTAATTTTTAACCAGCGCTCCCTGTTTTTCGAATCTTTTGCTGTGGCGATCAATTTGTCTGGATCAAGTTTTGTCAATTGCCTTCATCGATGATATTTATGTGGTTTCTTCAGTGGAGATTGTTGGAGTGTCAGGATGAAATTTGTTTCTGTTTCATCTTGATTGGGACTAATTGGATAGCTCTTGCAAAGAGCTTGCATGAACGTAATGGGCCAAGTGATCATATTCAATGTTGTATGATTCTTTAGTCACTGCTTACTCAAGAGCACACTAAAGGTGCAGTATAGGCTATTTTCATAGAAGTGGATTTGAAAGTTTGGTTTTAGAAAATGACCTCGGAGTATGTTAAGTGGAATCAACTGAAAACCAATGTAATTTCATGCTACTATATGTGATGTGAATAGGACAGCTTTATGTTGTAAAATGCAAGAATAAATGTTCAGGACATAGATATATAAATAATCACCAAATGAAAACTGAGCTTGATTATGATATGAAACCCGATTCCATGGTGTTTTATTCTGTGTGTGAATGTGGTGTAGGAAATTGTGAATGCACACAGAATATAGTGGAAGTGCACTGCATCTGGAAGAGAAAAATACATCAGCCTTACAAGCAATATTGTGCCTTGGAGTGACCTGTCCTTTAGATGACTCCTGACCTGCTTTGCTTTCTCAATTTTTTTAAAATCACATGGACATATTTGCATTTTGCAATGAATGCTGTGCTATTTGCATACAACTCAAAGCATAAAGGTGTTTGTCTGTATAACAAGTATCAAGCTCACTTGCCAATGATTACTGTTAAAAATGGACACTTCTTAATGTTAGTCGAGTTCTCTGTCAAAAGTAAGGTCTCAGTTTCTGAGTCATTAAGCTTAAAAAAAAATTCCAGGTTCAATTTGTGGTCAGTTTGAGTTAAACTGACTGAGAAATAGAAGTGCTGCAGTTATATAGTATTTACAGGTCAGTCAGTCCCAACAGGGGTATGGCCAGGTGAATACCTTCTGGATTAGGGAAGGGACAACCAGCTAGTGCTTCCATGCGTGACCTCGACACAATGATTCCTTTACTGGGTGTGTGAGTAGGCCCTAGGTGAGGGCAGGAGTTTGTCTTCTGATTGTGATGTTTCTCACAGTTGGATAGCCTGCTGATGGTTCCTGTCAAGGTTCCCACAGCAGAATTGTTACCTGGATCAAAGTACTGGAGGATCACCTGTTCTCTGTCGAATGCATCCATGAGTCAAAAACCTTCAGGGAGTTAACAGAGGGGAGAAAATTTGGAGAGCGCGTTTTTTAATATTGATGAAAAGGATTAGGCTTGCAAGTTATCTAAGCCCTGGCTACATGAAGGTTTTGAACTTTAGATTGCTAAAAAGGCAATCATGATGTAAAAGCTTTTCATCAGGACAAGTGCAAGAAAGCCAAATTTCAAAGGGATCAACAATTTATACTGTATGATAAAAGGGATACTGGTTACTTAGTTCGAGACATTGCCACAGCAAATGCACCAGGGAAATGAGGTCTGCCGTGCTTTTATTTATTCAAAAGTTGTTCAATATCTGGGCATGTTCCTTTTGCCTGCAGAGATCAAGCCCTTATGTATGAACATATGTAACTTTGAGGAAGCATAAGTGAGCTACATTGCAAGCTAGACTAATAATCTTAAATTCTTTGTTAGTGTAATTTTTGGAACACTCAGCAAATGCTACCCAATTGTGAAATCACATCTAGCCTTAGACATTATGCTGATTTTTGTAAGTATATGCTGGACGAGTGCTGTCAATACTCGGCCTATTGTCAAGTGCTAAAATGCTGCGCTGTTTCATATGATCTGTCAGTCATTAGATGTACAGCTTATGTACCTGGCATCGCATCAGCACTGAAATCCATGCACCACATTACTCATTTATAAGGTTGGCAAAATGTCTTTTTGGTTTTATTGGAAAATGGCATTCATCTTGTCACCGAGTAGCAGTGTGAAACGATTAGCTTTGTCAGAGTTATCCTGTGGCGTAATGGCTACCTCGATCAGATCATTGCTCACTGTACATCGCACATAGCTATAAATATTTGTTTCAAAAGTGCCCAGTCTGCCTCAACCTTGCCTAGAAGGGTAAAAGATCTGAAATTTTTCAACAGCAGGTGAAGCTGGACATTTCATGCTGCCACTTCAACATGCAGAGGAAACATAAGTGGTGTTTTCCATTGACAGGATGCTGTGACAAGCCATTCTAGCTATCGCACAAATGAGAAACCTGGCACATGAATTTCAGTGCTGCTGTGATGTCAGGTATGTTGGTGGTACTTCCCAATGACTAGAAGCAGCAGATCCCTTCAAATGTTCGCAGTAGTACCAATTGTACTCTACCAGCCTGTGCTTGTGAAACTCAGAACATGGTGCCTAACATTTAATGTGATTCCACAATTGGGCAGCACTTGCTGAATAATCCTGAGTGTGCTAAGAATTGCACTAATAACCAATCTAAGATTATCAGTCATTTGCACTTACTTGAAGCTACATATATTCATATGCAGGGGTCTGTCCTCTGAAGGCAAAAGGAACATATCCAGAATTATACTCTTTCAATGAACAAAAGCATGGGGGAACCATAGCTCCCTGGCGCATTCTCCGTTGCATCCTCTCAACCAATCAGAGAAAACTTACCAACCAATCAGCACTCCTTATCTCATGCAGCATAAATTGTGCTTCCCTTTGAAATTTGGCATTCTTGTCTTTGTCCTGACAGGTGCAGGACGAAAAGCTTTGACAGCTTGTCTCTTTCTTCCAGCGGCACTCAAGTTCAACGTTACCAAGCAACTATTTTTCAACTTGGTTTCACACCAATTTCTATTCTAAAACCCTTGCTTCACACCACTTGCAGTTATATTTCTAATGGTGCAAAATTAAAGCATTATGAAGCTTGAGGTGATCCTGTTTAAATTTGATTCAAGCCACCATACCCTCAAGCTGCTCTTTAGAAGAGAAAGGAATTTATATTTACATTTCCGTCCTTAGGATGCCCTAAAAACAATTTACAACCAACACTGTTATAACAGCTGTTATAATATAGAAACATTCCATTGTTGTGAAGCTAACAACATATATCGTGTAACTGATCTATTGAGGGATAAGTACATTTACAGCCTGTACTTTAGCCCTTGTGTTTTTATTGTTGGGAGCGGTGTGGCGATATTTGCATCCCTAATATCTTCCATTGTTGGCCTCAGGAAGAAAAAAATGTCTGGTGATTACAATTAGTCACACTCTGAAATCACATTGTTTATTGCAGACCTGAACCTACGAGACTCCAATATGGGGTTTCAATCTAGTAGTACAAACAAAAGTAAGGCCTGCAAGTGCTGGAAATCTGAAATGAAGATGTGTTGGAAATGTGCAGCTTTTGTAAAACGAAAGATTTTAGTGTGTCAGATATGCATTTTTGGACATGAGTTGATTTCTGTTTTGGTTTCAACAAAGAATATTCAAATGAAAAGCAGATGAAAATGTATGCAAATGCCACCACAAGCCGCTCTTAGTGGCTAATTTGTGTAGTGGGTTCAGGCATTCACGCGTCACGTCATTGAGTTGCAGGACTCAGTTTTGAATTTCATTCAACACCTTGGTTGTCCTGAACTCAGAAAGCGAGAAGGAAGTATTGACCTGGCTTATGGTCTGGCTGTTACAGGAGATAAAAGGGATGATGTGAGTATGCAACACTGCTGAGTTCAGGTCATTGCAAACAACAAACCTTCTTGGAGAAAAATATAACAGCGAGTATTGTGGACTCTGAGGTAGGCAATAGGAATAAAATATTTTGTTAATACCACTAGCTACACGAGAAGAGGCCACTCTTTGCCAGGATGCAGTGATTCTCATGAGGTTTGAAAGTCTGGCGACAGGTACATCACTTCAGAAGTGAAGGCTACAAATTGCAGGCAAAACACAACATGTTTGTGACCTACATTCTGTCTCTTTATTGTACTCGAGTGGTTAGAACGAATAGTACAGTTTCGCAAAATACTTCCAGTTGCTTTTTCCTGCACCAGGAAGGCTGCAGAAACTGCCATTAAAGTTTCTTAGTTTCTTACTCTCAGTCTGAAAGGTAACAAGATCTGTCATAGTGGGGTTAAAGAAAAACCCACCCCTCTCTCTCCTGAAGCTCTTTGTGGATGTGTACCCTGAAGAGGCTTGTTCCCAGCTCGTGATTTCCTTCCCCCTCATTAGCTGAGCTCTGGGCATGTGCTAGGAGCACAGGGGCAGAATTGTAATGTGTCAGGGACAGAGTTTAATGTGATGCTGACCATAATCCAGCCAGTAGCTTCATTATTTGTAGGCTACTCCATTATCCTCACTAATTGCCTTTGACATGACCTCTTTATGTCTGTTTTTTCATATTTTGAAAAATACTAATGATATAGCTATTTAATTATGTAGGCAAGAAAATCTATGCACATTGTCTTTGGCCTAAGATCATTTAGTCATTTCGATTTATGGAGATCTACTTGGTTTGCAGAGAGGTGCAGTCAGGAGGGCATATATCTGACACTGTTGTGAATGTTGGGCACCAGTCGGAGCACTGTTTGTATGGCACCAGTAGGTGGCGTAAAAATCCTTTATACGACCAAATGTACTTACACATTGGTTAATGTGTGTTCTTCAACCTGGTACAGCCTTTTGCTTTCTTTCTTCTGCAGAGATGCAGGGCAGCATTTGAAAAAAAACACAGTTATAAGGAAGTAGTTCAGCATCTTTCCACAGCATTCTCAGTGAAGACACTGGCTAGAATTTTATTGTCCTACCCCCGCCCTGGAATCGGACGGATGGGGGGCAGACAATGAATGGGATTTTACAGTTTCGGGTCGAGCGAGACAGTAAAATCCCACCAGTACTGACTCTTTCGTAGACTTGTGTCTCGACATGTGTTGGACACAGAGGCCGGCATGGTGGCACAGCGGTTAGCACTGCTGAATCATAGCGCCAGGGATCCTTATTCGATTCCCATCTTGGGCCACTATCCGTGTGGAGTTTGCATGTTCTCCCCATGTCCGCGTGGGTTTCCTCCGGGTGCTCAGGTTTCCTCCCACACTCCAAAGATGTGCTGGTTAGGTGCACTAACCGTGCCAAATTGTCCCTCAGTGTACCCGAACAGGCACTGCAATGTGGCAACTAGGGGATTTTCATAATAACTTCATTACAGTGTGAATGTAAGCCTGTTTGTGACTAATAAATAAATAAAAATGTGTCCTCTACATGTGAGCCTGTTTGTGACTAATAAATAAATAAAAATGTGTCCTCTACATGTGAAACACGCCCCATCAGAAAAACATTTGTCTTCACTTACGTAAAACACCCTCTTTCCAGCAGGAGACACCAAGAGGTTAATTCTTCATGACCTAAGGGCTGGGAGAATGGCGGAGGAAGGGGCACTCACTGTCATCCCATATTGGCAGCCAAGGTGGCACTTCAGCTGCCAGCTGGGAAGCCAGTTGAGGCATGGAGCGGCCAGTTGAAGGCTATTTCCTACGTCCACGGGCATTTTGCCCACATTGGACAAGTCTCACCATCATATGAGGAAACTGCCCAGTGTAATGTGAGAGTCCCACAGATGGCTGTGAGTGGGGTGGGGCCGTGGGGTATTCCATGGATATTGGTGACGATGACCTCCCTCGTGACAATGGCACTGCCTGTTCTTCACAAGTAAGCCCCCCACTCCACTCACCCATCCACTCCTGAGTGCCAGGGTCAGCTTCAGTGGCCCTGGCAGCCCTGAAAGTCGCTCTACTTTCTTCAAGGGCACCGAAATGGGACTGGAGCCTCAGCAATTGCCTCGGATTGGACTGGCAGCTCTTGGAGACGGACCATGGGTATTTAATTGGGTGACAGCCCTGGCCTGTTAATTGGCCATCTGTGGCATATGTGCTGCCCCAGGTGCCACCATTTGCCTCCTGCCTTAGGCCTGATAGCACAAGGTGCCAGCAATTTATAATATTCAGCCCCTGGTACCAATCTGGCTGGATTTTCAATCTGACTTTGTAAGCCAGGTTCCGAAACTATTTCCGGCTCCTGACCTCCAGGCTATTTTGACATGCAAGTTCATTCGTAGGAATGGAGGCAAGCTCACACACAATTAGTGGCACCAGCTAAAGCCTCGGAGCAGAAGCAAGCTCTGGAAAGTGAGTTTGATAGGCAGGCGGCAGCCATGACTGGCCTGCCATGGCCTTATGAAATGGCCATGATGTGGAGATGTTGGACTGGGGTAAACACAGTAAGAACTATAAGAAATGGAGCAGGCAGGAGTATAGGGAACCAGCAGCCACACAGTCCAAATAGGTGCCCAAATGCTCAGCCATCAGGCACTTAATCTGTTCTGTTTAAGGGAAGATAATTCTGTGCTACTACGCAGATACCTCAATTTGACTTCCACTTCTTCACTAAAACGTTAAATCAGCAGCAATAATAAACCGCGCTCAACTACGCTCCTGGCAGCAATGCATGAATGTGTCGTAGGCCATCTATTCTACCTCCCTTCACCAGTTTATATTATCGAGTTTGAGGGCACGATCTTACCTGGCATTCGTGCCGTGCTTCCATTGCAGCGAGGTCAGAGAATATAGCACCCAGTCTAATCTCCGTTCACTGCAGCAGGACAGCAAAATCCCACCGGTGTGAATGGTGGTAACATTCCAGCCCTGGAGTCACACAGTGCAGAAAAGGCCCTTCAGCCCATCAAGTCTGCACCAACAATAACTATCACTAAATTCCATTTTCCAGCACATGTCCCCTATCCTTGAATGTCATGCTGTTTTAAGTGCTCATCCAAATATGTTTGAAATATTGTAAGGTTTCTGATCTCCACTATCTTTCCAGGCATTGCATTCCATATTCCCACCACCCTCCAAGTAAATTTCTCTCTCTCAAACCTCCTCTGAATCTCCCGTCCTGTACCCTAAAAAGATGTCCCCATGTGATTGACCCCTCAATCATGGGGAATAGCTGCTCCCTACTCATCCTGTATATATCCCTCATAATCTTATTTCATACACCTCAATCATGTTCTCCTTAGCCTTCTGTGCTTTAAAGAAAATAATCCAAGCCTATCCTGTCTCTCCCTACAGCTCAAATACTCCATCCCAGGCATCATCACAGTGAACCTCCTCTGTATCCCCTCTAAGTGCCATCACATCCCTATTATTTCATTATTTCCCTCTTCAGCTCATTAACAAGCTCATGAACGAGGTTAACAGGTGGTCAGTTGAGGGTGTGTGCCATTCTGGTCCTCCCCACCACCCTTTGGTTTGGAAATTACAGTGCGTCGTGCAGGTGCCAGAAAACTATCACACCATCCGAGGGTGCTGTCCTCAAGGTACACCCGCACACGAACATGTCCGCAGGGAGCGATAGACAATCTGGCCCGAGGCATAGGAACATTGGCTGATTTACCCTTCCATTGTTCAGGAAGGAAAATTGTTGCCCCCCCCTCCCCCAAGATAAATTCAGCTGAATCCTCACAGACCAAATGTAGAGTCAAATTCAGTATATCCTGATCTATGTCACTCAATACTATTCCATCGTCCCTTACCCAGTGAGCCATCCGGGCAGCAATTTGAAAGAAAAACGCACTATGAACTGTTTGTTTAATATTTAATTAACGAGTTGGTCTAATTGATGTGTCGGTATTTAAATTGCTAAACTTCACTGATGGACGTCAAGTAGATTTTTAATGTTGATTACAGACAGGTTTTTTATATAGCTGAGTTGTTCCGCATACTACGAATTTCAGGATACCAGGCAAAGGGGTTTTAGTTTAACCATTGCTGAAGTGGATCAAGCAGCTACTGTTGACCATGTACTTGCAAAGAAACTTCATTTTGTCACTTGACCTTACATTCTGCACAGCCAAGTATGAATGTTACATTCTTGCTGATTTTGCTTAAAAACAAATTGCTCAGTTCAACCACAGTGGTGTTTGCGACCAGAGCTGTTGGCTGCACACAGTACCTAGCATTTGGATTTGGACAGTTCATTTGAATCAGAAACTACTGCCTGGGAAATAAATTGCAAGCGCCCGCCGCACCATAGGTTTATTTTTCCAATCTGAACACAGTTTGCTGGGAAACATTGATGGTATTTGATGGGAAACACGTGTGGGTGAAAAGCATGTTGTAATTGTGGTGATTATGCCAACCCAAAAATATCATATTGGAGCAACAAGTTAAGAAGAGGTTGAAAACTTGAAGACTTCTGTATCCAGATAAATAAGTCTTCTAACTTCCCCATGTTCGGAGTACAAAAGAAAGCTTATTATTTCAAAGATGACCTTTCTTCCACCTTTCCTTTGTTCCTTTGTTTCTCCATTCAATCAATCCTTTGCCTTGTTGACCTTCTGGTCATGGCTGCTATAAAGTTTTGTGTCTCCTTCTAAGCAGGAGGCTCGGACTTCTCCCTTCTGATCTAAACTTTTGCAACCTTGAAAATCAAAACTCATCACATCAATTCATAGAATCCTACAGTGCAGGAGGAGGCCATTCAAGTCTGCACCGACCGCAATCCCACCCAGACCCTATCCCCATAACTCCACACATTTATCCTAGCCAGTCCCTCTGACACTGAGTGGCAATTCAGCGTGGCCCAACCCACCTAACTAGCGCATCTTTGGACTGTGGGAGGAAACTGGAGCACCTGGAAAAAACCCATACAGACAGAGGGAGAACGTGCAAACCACACGAACAGTGACCCAAGCCAATTCTTTATGTAACTCGTCCATTTTCAGGACTCCTCACCTTTTCAACCTTGATAGAGTGCTGCGATATGGGTCCGTATCTTTCCACCTGGATATCAATAGAATCATAAGTAGAATCCCCAGAGAGCAGAAAGAGACCATTATGTTCGCTGAGCCTGCACCAATGACGACATCACCCAACCCCTATCCCTATAACCTTACATATTTACCCTGCTAATTCCTCTGACATTAAGGGCAGGATTTTCCGGCCAAGCTTGCCCCAATCCCACCCGAGGTCAATGGACCTTTGCATGGTCCGTGTCCCACCTGCTACAATTCCCATGGCGGGTGGGGCAGGACAATTCTGGCCAAAGGGTCAATTTAGCATGGCCAGTCAACCTAATCTGCACATCTTTGGAGTGGGGGAGGAAACCGGAGCACCCGGTGGAAACATGGGGAGAATGTACAAACTCTGCACAGACTGTCATATGAGGTCAGAATTGAGTCTGGGTCCCTGGCACTATGAGGCAGCAGTGCCACCGCGCTGCCAACATTGCAGCATTCGGGATCAGGAGTGGTGACAAGAGGATAAAAGATGAAGCAGGCGCTGCAAAATGTTCTGTGTTTGATATTCTTTCTCCCCAAAGTGAGGTGAGTGCACCATCCCTGGAGCCACTGCAAGATCAGGTTGATGCTTGGAGTGGAAGGTGCAAACCCTTTTTCCACCTCCCTGTCCCAAAAAAAAAGTTTAATATTTGGCCCCAGACAGGCGACGTATCAGATATTAAACAGTTAACAACAGATACGAGTACACCTGATCTTAGCCCAAAGGCTGAGAAGCGGATAACTCAGTTACAGAAGGTATAGTACCAACAGGATGTGAGTGGATGATAGGACACACAGAGAAAGAAACCTCTCAGTGTGAAAGGAGGGTAAATTAGAGAGCAAATCAGTGAGCGATATAGCCAGACCTTAGGAAGAAAACAGTATGGATGCAAAATAACAATTTTCTTGCCGTAAATCTTTGGAAGAATGCGGTCAGCAAGCCATGAAGCATGAACATTACTGTAACATGATGTAAAGCTTTTGTAATAGAAACAGAAATGTACTAGAATGTTTGTGCATGTTTGTCTCGCTTGTTTTGACCTGCCAAGTCGTGTTAAAATATTGAATTGCTATGGACTGCATACGTGGGTTGATTTCAGCAGTATGTTGACAGGAAAATATCACGACAAAGCAACTAACATATAGCACATTGATCACGAGTATATAACAGCAGCTGCTCTAAAAATAATGTTCTGTTCAGAGTGGATTGGTGCTATAGAGGATGGAGCTGGTATCAAACAGTAATGCAAAATGGGCGAGAGTGAATTACCATCCCATGTTACACCCTGCCCAATATCCTCTTCCATTGGATAAAGGCAAATCACTGTGGATGCTGGAATCTGAAACCCATAAGAGAAAATGCTGGAAAATCTCAACAGGTCTGGCAGCATCTGAAGAAAGAAAAGAGCTGACATTTGGAGTGCAGCTGACCCTTTGTCAAAGCTTCCATTGTCCTCCCTGGACAGAGGAATGGACAGAGTGTCAAACAGGCTACGGTTCTGCTCTGCGTGATTGTCACAGGTTCAGTTACACCCTCTGATATCTTAAATATGTCTTTTGTTGATTATCACTATCCAGAGAGGCTGTCTTTGTCTTGTAATTCTGTGTTGCCGCCCAGTTTCCTGTCCTCTTCACCTGAAGCAGCTGGCTTTCGCTAGGGTGCTAGATGCCATCTAAGTGGACATCACCATGCCTGAATATAGACAGGGATGACCAGCAGGACTGTTAGACCCATTGTGTTCCCGTTGTCAAATGGCATTCGCATTTTACAGTCTCATGAGGAGTGATCAGGATTTGGAACCACTGATTGAATTTTTGTCACACCTTGACTGAGATTGAATATTTGATCATATATCACAGATCAAAACTGGCCTGGCCTCCTGTTTGTATGTCTCAGTAGCACTGGGCAGGATGAAATGGAGCTGTCGAGGCATTCAGGAGTCCATGATTGGAGTGAGTCGTTGTAATGACTTTAATATGACTCAAAATGTGAACCTCTTAGAATATGGGCTCCCAGATTGAGGCAATAATGATTTGTCCAATCAGGGAGTCCTGTATGTGTACATAATGTGGAGTGTCAGGGTTACTAGCACTCTGGGTTTATACTCTGTACGAGGAAGTAATTCTTACTATGTAAATAAATTTGAATTTGGTGATGGGACACCAACCCTGGAGGAGTTATTTTAGTCGTAGCTAAAACGATTTGTCGATTTATGGGTACTACCGACCGCAGGACCTATTTACAGCCATATGGACATAATAACCTGACAAGTACATTGCAGCATGGTGGCACAGTGGTTAATATTGCTGCCTCACAGTGCCAGGGGCCTGGGTTCAATTCCAGCATTGTGTCACTGTGTGGACTTTGCACATTCCCCCTGTGTCTGTGTGGGTTTCCTCCAGTTTCCTCCCACAGTCTGAAAGATGTGCTGATTAGGTGCATTGGCCATGCTAAGTGGTCCCTCAGTGAATCCAGAACAGGAACCAAAGTGTTGCGACTAAGGGATTTTCACAGTAACTTCATTGCAGTATTAATGTGAGCCTACTACTGTCACTAATAGTTAAACTTATCAACTTAAAAGAAAAAGGAACAGGAGGAGGCCTTACAGCCCTTTGAAACTGCTGTGCCAGTCAATAAAACTCCACTAATACCTTAATTCCACTTTCCGGACCCCCAGCCCTTAATTCCCTGTGTCCCAAATCTCAATGTTGGTTTGATTTATTTTTGAACATGTATTGGGATAGAGTGAAAAGTATTGTTTCTTGCACGCTATACAGACAAAGCATACCATTCATAGAGTACAAAGGGGAGAAGAAAAGAGTGCAGAATATAGTGTACAGTCGCAGATATGGTGTAGAGAAAGATCAACTTAATATATGGTAGGTTCATTCTAAAGTTCGATGGCAGCAGGGAAGAAGCTGTTCTTGAGTTGGTTGGTATGTGACCTCAGCGTTTTGTATCTTTTTCCCAATGGAAGAAGGTGGAAGAGAGAACGTCCAGGGTGCGTGGGGTCCTTAATTATGCTGGCTGCTTTTCCGAGACAGTAGGAAATGTAACCAGAGTCAACGGATGCATGATGGACTGGGCTTCGTTCATGGCCCTTTGTAGTTTTGTGTGGTCTTGGGAAGAGCAGGAGCCATACCAAGCTGTGATACGATCAGAAAGGATGTTTTCTATGGTACATCTGTAAAATATCACAATATCAGGTTAAAGTCCAACAGGTTTATTTGGTAGCACGAGCTTTCAGAGTGTTGCTCCTTCTTCAGGTGAGTAAAGAGTTGAAGAGTGAAGACACAACTCTTCACTCACCTGAAGAAGGAGCGACACTCCGAAAGTTTGTGCTACCAAATAAACCTATTGGACTTTAACCTGGTGTCGTGAGACTTCTTAACATGCTTAACCCAGCCCAATACCCCACATCACATCTGTAAAAGTTAGTGAGTGTCAGAGCAGGTGTGCCAAATTTCCTGAGCCTCAAATACCTTCAACTACTGACCATCCACAGTCGTTTAGGGTAGAGAATTCCAGAGCAAAAGCATTTAATCTGTGCAATGATTTTGACTTCCAAATGTGGATGCACCGATTAGTTTGTACATTTCACTACAATTTGCTCAGTTGATCTCATTGTGCCAAATAAATTTACATTTGCAGTCGACAACTCTGGATGACAGGATGTTTGAAAGATAGGCACTGGAAACCATATTGACAAGGTCGAAAGATCTGATGTACTTTTTATCTTTTCCTCACTTTTCTATGTTTCGTTTCTTATTTTCTTTACAAACAGTAGCTCACAGATAAATGTAAATTTATTTAAATATAAATCCACCAGGGGATTGCAATCGAAGAACTGGTTCACCATTTATTTGCAATGAAGATTGCCTACTTGCATAATGTGGTAAATTATATATAAAAAATACAATTTAAATCAGGCAAGATGCCGTGAAGCTAAAATGCCTTTGCTCTGAAAAGCATCTCCTAGGAAGTTACCCAGCTTTATCGAACAGTACAGATGCCAGTGCCATGTGGAAAATTTCAGTATTATCAGGAATGAGTGTTTGTTACATTTCTCTCCCATCTTGTTCTCAGTGCAGACTCTTCTAACTGACCCTGACCTACACAGTCTCTTTGTTGGCGGTTGGGATGAACAGAGCAGGTGACAAGAGCGTTCTCCATCAAATTCCCTTCATTTGTGTCTCAGAAAGGATCTAAAGAACTGGGAGATTAACAAGAAATGACAATAGTTCTAACCGATGTAAAGTGTTGCCTCAATTTTCCTGCCCCCCTGTGATTTTTACTTTGCATTCTGTAAATAAACTATGTTACGTTCTGGAAAAAGCGATGGGGCTGCGAGCAGGGAAAGCAGTCCCAGTGGTGTTTCCCCTCTGACCCTCAGCACAGCAAATGTATGGTTCTGTTTTGGAACTTACCTGTCGGAGGCTCCAGTTCTACCAGATTGAGGCCCCTACTATCTCATCAGTGAGCATCTCTAACAGAGGCGCCCTGAGGCTTCTGGGTTTTTGGTCATCTGAGTAGGTCGAGAATATCGACAGCCTGCCTGCTGTCCTTAGGAATCATAGAATCCCCACAGTGCAGAGGGAGACCATTTGGCTCATTGAGTCTGCACCGACAACAATCCCACCCAGACTCTATCCCCATAACCCCATAAATTCATCTTGCTAATCCCCTAAGAGGAAATTTAGTGTGGCCAACCAATCTAACCCACACATCTTCGGAGTGTGGAAGGAAACCAGAGCACCCGGAGGAAACTTACACAGACATGGGGAGAATGCGCAAACTCCACATAGACAGGCCAGAATCGAACCCGGGTTCCTGGCGCTGTGAGGCAGCCATGCTAACCACTGTGCCACCGTGGCAGGAATTGAACCTGGGTTCCTGGCGCTGTGAGGCAGCCGTGCTAACCACTGTGCCACCGTGATGGGAATCGAACTCGGGCCCCTAGCGGTGTAAGGCAGCCGTGCTAACCACTGTGCCACTGTGGTGCTCATCAAATGGGTGGTCCACTGCTGGCCAATCAGGAGGATGCCTGCAGTAAATTAGTCCCACGGCTGACAAGCGTGAGCTCGGATCCTGCTTTTTGCTACAAGGTCAGGGTACCAATGTGTGCAACAAAGTCAGACCACTAACTCGGTTTCTCTTTCCACAGGTGCTGTTTGACTTGCTAAGTACTTCAAGGATGCCTTTGTATTTATTTCAGATTTCCAGCATTGCTTTCATACAAGACTTTAGCATGGCACTGACGGTCTAGACAGTAGCAGATGATAGTCTTCACAATGTGGCATGGAGTTGTCAAGTTGCTTCAGTGGAATGGCACAATTAATGGGCAGATACTTTAACTCAATGTCACCCCAACCTCGCCATCCCTGATACTTATCATTCTGGACCACTTTGTTATCCTAGGGACTGTCTGCTCCATGTGTGTGTGTGGGTCGGGTGCTAGCTAGTCTCCTCCCAGTTTGATTTCTGTCCATTATTCTATGAATCACTTTCTCTGTTAAAAAGACAGGGAATGAGCTTCTGGATGGCTGATAACAATGCATAAAGTTTATTTATTAGTGTCACAAGTAGGCTTACATTAACACTGCTATGAAGTTACTGTGAAAATCCCCTAGTCACCACACTCCGGCATCTGTTCGACTATACTGAGGGAGAACTTATGGCTGATGCAACTAGCCAGCAGGTCTTTCAGGCTGTGGGAGGAAACTGGAGCACCCTGAGGAAACCCATACAGACATGGAGAGAACGTGCAGACTCTGCACAAACAGTGACCCACGCCGAGAATCGGACACGGGTCCCTGGCACTGTGAGGCAGCAGTGCTAACCACTGTGCCATTGTGCCGCCCCAATGTGCATGCGTGCATGGCTCCCTCAGAGCGTATACCTGCAGAGAGTGAGCAGAAGTGATGATGGACAAGCAGTCAATGGAAAAAAAGTCCTGGACTGTGAAATGAGACAATATTCATCAGAGAAGGACACTGCTTTGTAATTGCTACCAGGTAACCACAGAATGCTGTTAGCACCTGGTGTGAAGGCAGGTAGCGACAGTCAGGTGTCGGATTGGAATGAGGAAGAGGTGCTGTCCTTTTTTGATTGATAAAAAAGGTTGTGATATGGGCAAAGGAAAGTGTTTTGGGGGGTGGAGGTGAGGGGGGATGGCAGTGGGATTGTGGAAGGGAACAGGAAGGCTGCGATGGAGGTTCAGAAAGTGCTTCGCCAGGTATGGTGGGGAGAAATGGAGATATGCTGGAATCCTGCTGCCCCGTTCACCACGGGGATTGGAACGGGTGGGGGGCAGACAATGGAAATGTCTGTTGACCTCGAGCGAGATTTTCCGGTCTCGGGTCGGGCTAAGACTGGTAAATCTCGCTTGAGGTCAACAAACTTTCCCATTGAGTGCCCCTCACCCGCTCTGATTCTGTGATGGGCGGAGTGGATGAAGATCTATACTTGCTCTTGTTGCTGCAATCAGATTGAGACATTTCTTGCATTGAAAGCAGATCTTTAATGCTGATGCATTAAGAGTTCATTTCTCTGTTAAAATGGGATGTCCCTCAACTTCCCAAAGAGGACATCTGGGGGAAGTGTCTGAGAACTGGAGAGTGGCATTTGTTGCATCAGTTTGAATATTTAGATGTTTGCAGCGAAACTGGGGATTGAAACTGGAGGTGGGAGTGTGACGTTCTTTTAAAAAGTGTGTTCACACTTTCAGTGGCCCTCAGGAGAGCCGTAAGTTGCTGCTTATTATTGATGTGAATGTTTAAGCATCACACTGATCAATGAGGCCCAACAGTTAAATTCCTCTGGGCCGAACACTTGACCTCAGTCTAATGTCCCACTCACCCCCACTAGCACCCACCTGAAAACTGCTACTGGTTATCACCTCACTTTCTGTTCCCTTTGTTTTTAAGTGGAATTTGCTTTCATTCATTGATAGCATGCGTTTGCTTAATTTTAAAAGTAATTTCAGTGGCATGATATTCAATTCAGAAAGGGATGAATTAATTATAAAGTTAGCATGCATTTTTCTTTAGCTTTGACCCAGAAACAATCTTGATGTGTCTAAAGAAAAAAAACTATCTCTTTACATATATATATCGTACTTTTCACAACCACTGGATGACAAGACTCCCCTGTTATTTTTCAAAATAGGGAGGGAGCTTTCACATCTACTTGAACAGATAGACGGGGCCTTCTTTTAACAACTCATCCAAAAGATAATAACTCTTAAAGTAAATATTTCATGGGATGTGGGCAAGACTGACTTGGCCAGCATTTATTGCCCATCCTTATTTTTCCTTGAGGTAGCGGTGAGTTATCCATCTGTCAGTTGCAGTCCATGTGGCATAGATACATCCACAATGCTGATAGGAGGGCAGTTCCAGGGTTTTGACCCAGCGACAGTGAAGGAATGACAATGGAGTTCTAAGTCAGGATGGTGTGCGCCTTGGAGGGGAACTTGCAGATGGTGATGTTCCCAGGCACCTGCTGCCGTTGTCCTCCTCGGCAGTAGAGGTTGTGGGTTTGGAAGTAGCTGCTGAAGGAGCCTTACTGAGTTCTTGCAGTGACTCTTGTAGATGGTGCACAGTGCTGCCACTGTGTATCAATAGCGGAGGGAGTGGATGGAGCTTGCCTTGCCTAACAGATGTGTGTGGCATGAATGTTTCTTGCCTCTAATCAGCCCAAGCCAAGATATTGCCTAGCTCTTACTGCATTTGGCCATAGACAGTTTCCGTATCTGAGGAGCCCAGAATAACGCTGAACATTATGCAATCATAAACGAACATCGACACTTCTGATCTGTTGATGGATGGAAGGTCATTGATGAAACAGCTGAAGATGATTGGGCCAAGAACACTACCCTGAGAAACTCCTGCAGTGATGCCCTAGAACTGAGAAGGTTGACTTCAAACCCACAATGATCTTCTTTTGTTGCTATTCATGACTCTAATCAGTGCAGAGATTTCCTCCTGATTCCCATTGACTACAGCAGTGCTCAGGCTCCCAAATGCCACACTTCATAGAATCTCTACAGTACAGAAAGAGGCCATTTGGCCCATCGAGTCTGCACCAACCACAATCCCACCCAGGCCCTGCCCCCATATCTCTACATATTTAAGCGCTAATCCCTCTAACCTACACCTCTCAGAACACTAAGGGCAAATTTTTTTAGCGTGGCCAATCAACCTAACCCGCACATCGTTGGACTGTGGGAGGAAACCAGAGCACCAGGAGGAAACCCATGCAGACACGAGGAGAATATGCAAACTCCACACAGACAGTGACCCAAACCGGGAATCGAACCCAGGACCATGGAGGTGCAAAGCAGCAGTGCTAACCACTGTGCTACCATGCTTGGTCAAATGCAACTGAGGTGTCAAAGGCAGTCAATCTCGCCTGGCCTTCAGCTCATTGGCCCGTGCTTGGAATGAGGCTGTAATAAGGCCAGGAGCTGAGTGGCCCTGAAAGATCCCAAACTCAGTATCAGTGAGCAGGTTATTGCTGAGTAAGTTTTGCTGGATAGCACCACTCATGAGCCCTTAGATCACTTTACTGATGATTAAGAGTAGACTAAGGGGACAATAAATGGCCGGGTTGGATCAGTGCTGATTCTTGTGGACAGAACATACCTGGGCAGTTTTGTGCTGTAGCAGGAGTGGAACATCTTGGCTAGTGGCTCAGCTAGTTCTGCAGTACAGGTCCTGAGTACTAATGCTGGAATATCACTCAGGGCTCCATAGACTTTGCAGAGTCCAGTGGCTTCAGCTGGTTCTTGATATCAAATGGTTATGAATCAAATTGGTTGAAGATTAACATCAGTGATGCTGGAAACTTAAGAAGTGGCCAGGATGGATCATCCACTCATCAGTTCTGACTGAAGATGGATGCATTGCTTCAGCCTTGTCGTACTCCATCAGTACTGCACTGGAATGTCAATTTTGATTTTTGTGTTCAAACACCAAAGTGGGACTTAAATCTGGAATCTTGCAATTCAAAGATGGGAGTGCTACCAACTGAGTCGCAGATGAAATTGTTCTCAGATATGTTAGACATATGCCCAATTAATTATACGGAGGTAAGAGAAAGCACAGTTGGGGGTGGGGAGTTGTACTTTGGTGAGGAGAGAAACCCAATCGCCCTGCTATGTTTAATGGTGGGACGAGTTAGAATTTTTCAATAGCTTCCCTTCCCAATGGGCAAGAAGACAACTGGGGATTGAATCGGTGGTCATTGTGGATGGGGCTGGTGTGTTTGAACACTTGTTGGGGAGGGGTGGTGTTTGCCACAGGGATACCTCAAAGGGTTTTGGGGAACCTGAAATTGTGCAGGAGCCGTTGAACATCAGGGGAACTCTGAAACTGGTGCCTGTGCATGTCAATAGTTGCTGGGGCAAGGAGGTGGACATTGATCATGGAGGTTAATGGGGGAAGCTTGGTGGGCTGAGGTAGGTGGTTGGAAGCATTTCTCTTGCTTCTGGTCCACAAGTCATGCTGGAAAAACATTGACCTATTCTTGCCTCTGTTCAGTTGCTGGGATTCCCGAGGCCAGCAAAACCCAGCCTGAAAATGTTAAGAAGTAAACATTACTTAAAATGGAGCAGACTTCATAGAATCATAAAAGCATAGAATCCCTACAGTGCAGAAGGAGGCCCTTCAGCCCATCAAGTTGCACCGATCACAATCCCATCCAAGCTCTATGCCTGTAACCCCACATATTTACCCTGCTAATCCCCTGACACTAGGGTCAATTTAACATGGCCAACCAACCTAACCATACATCTGTGGAGTATGGGAGGAAACTCGAGCACCAGGAAGGAACTTACGCAGGCACGGGGAGAATGTACAAACTCCACACAGATAGTGACCCCGCCGGGAATCAAACCCATGTCCCTGTTGTTGTGAGGCAGCAGTGTTAACCACTGTGCCGCCCCCTTAAAATATTTTAATGACTGGCCCATCTTGTGAGAACAGGTTTGTTGCCTGCCCCCTCACCGCAGCCAGTCTCCATTGAAACCAGGAGTGGGTCGATAAGGCTGAACAAAGAACAAAGAACAACACAGCACGGGAAACAGGCCCTTCGGCCCAAGGAGCCTGCACCGCCATTTTAACATTGTGAGTGCCCTCCTCTACCTATGACCTTTGTCTATGCCTATTGGGAAAGACTGAGGGAAGACTAATTTAGGGACAATTTGTTACACCAATCAGCCTAAGAGCACGTTTTTGGGGTGTGGGAGGAAACCGGAGCACCCGGAGAAAACCCACACAATCACGGCTGCCTTCATTCTAAATTTTTAATCTATTTCTTAATGGTCAGGATTGGGAGAAAGGCTTGACTTTTCTCTTGCTCAACTCAAAGGTCCTGTGGCAAAGATTTTGATTTGATTTATTATTGCTACATGTATTGGTATGCAGTGAAAGGTATTATTTCTTGTGCGCTACACTGACAAAACATACCATGCATAGGGAAGGCAAAGAGAGGGTGCAGAATGTAGTGTGGAGAAAAATTGACTTAATATATAAGGTAGGTCCATTCAAATGACTGACGGCAACAGGGAAGAAGTCGTTCTTGAGTTAGTTGGTACGTGACCTCAGAATCAGATGGAAGAAGGTGGAAGAGAGTGTGTCCGGGGAGCATGAGGTCCTTGATTATAGTGGCTGCTTTTCCAAGGCAGGGGGAAGTGTAGACAGAGTCAATGGCTGGGAGGCTGGTGATGGACTGGGCTTCATTTAGGACCCTTTATAGCTTCTTGAGGTCTTCATTGCTGTCCTGGCACGGAGCACCTAACAGACTATATGGGGCAACTTCACTTGGAGTTGTCTTGACCCCTGAATGAAGACAGTAGATTTCACACTACCCCAGCTAGCCTCTCCAGAACTGAGGCATGCACCTCATTTCAATCAATCTGCCAATGCTGGTTGTGCCTTCACATTTAGGAATTGAATTTAGGTGTGGTTATCTCACCAGCGGTAGGTGCCACTGAGTGAAGGAGCTGGGGGGAAGTGCAGAGCAGTAGGAATGGGACTGATTCCAGTCATTACCAACTGCTCCACAGAAATGGTTAAACTGAATGTAATTCCTGCTGGCCGCCAATGTTTAATCCACAGTGAGGAACGCTGAGGAGAGAGCTCACCACTGCCTATTGTCTGTGAGGGGAACTTTAAAATAAGCATTATGCTGTCCATTTAGGATAAAAGTTAGACATTCTGTGCCAGTCAGGCAGCATCTGTGGAGAGAGGAACAGACAACACTTAAGCTTGATGATCATTCATCAGAACTTACGGGCATCAATCTGAGTGTTGGGCAGGACTAAGCACCCACCCCTTAGGTGAGTTTGGAGGCCAGGAGCGTTTAATTAGACAAGATAGTGCCAAGTGGGGACCCCACAGCCTTCCCACCTCTGTCTCCAGAGGGTGGGGGAGGCGGGGGTGGGGAAGGTATGTAGGTGGTCTTCCTGTCCCACCCCCTGTTGAGACCCTTTAATGGGACTTTAGTACCATTGGTAATCAGTCATCATGGAGTGGCCACTCACCACACAGAAGTCCAAAATCCAAACTCTGTCATGATAGTTTGCGGGAGAGGGCATCCCTTGTGGTCATGCACTCAGCGCCTGATGAAAGCACCTGGCATCAGGAAAGCTGGGAGCCAAACTCTACTCCCCCTTTCACCCTCCCAGCCAATCACACAACCAGCGATTCCCCGCTCCCCCACCCCCCCTCGCCCCACCCTCACTGCGACCTCCATCTCGACTTGGTCCTTTGCTGATCCTGGGCTTCTGGGCACATTACCAGCGGCTGTCACCCCTCCGCAAAGGCCTTCATCCCAGGGTAGGCCCAATGCAGGCCAAGTTAGGTGCCTGACTGGCTCATAACCCAGCGAGCCGACGCCAAAGGAGGCGACATGGATCTCACACTCCAGGCAATCCTATCATGTGAATTGAATTCTCCCATTGACTATGTTTCTCTCCATATGCTATCTAACCTACCGTGTACTTGCAGCATTTGCTGTTTATACTTCAGGTCCTGACTTCTTCAGTGTGTTGTTTCTGTGTGGCGCCAATTTACATATGCAAATGAACAACTGCCTGTTCCCAATGATTGCCAAGACCTGAGCAAGTTTCCGATCAGATGTCTCTCAGGTGCCCTTGAGTGACAGGTTGTTGATTGCTGAAAATGGAGACAATATGGTCCATTACTAACTGCCATGATGAACTGTGGAACCTTCTTGGTTTGTGTTGTATAGTGCCACACTTTATTGTATAATTACTTTCTTTTATTCATTCATGGGACATGGATGTCACTGGCTGACAAGCATTTACTGCCCATCTCTGGTTGCACGAGAGCAGTTGTGAGTCAACCACATTTCTGTGGCTCTGGAGTCACATGTAAGCCAGGCCAAGTAAGGATGGTGGATTTCCTTCCCCTAAAGGACACTAGTGAACCAGACACTTGGTTTTTCTGACCATCAGTAGATTCTTAATTCCATATTTTTTTGTGTGAATTCAAATTCCTCCATCTGCTGTGGCGAGATTTGAACATGGGTCTCCAGAATATTAGCAGAATTTCTGGACTAATAGTCTCGCGATAATACCATCAGGCCATCACCCCCCCGTCACTGAACCAAGCCAGAACCATAAATGTATCATTTCTGGGTTGGTCCTGCTTTCGCTTTATGAGGGGAGATTTCTTTCTTGAAATTTCCACTCTTTATATGCTTTCCGATCTCTCTCCTTTCCTGTTTCTGCCTTCATTGTTATTAAGGGCTGGTTTCACCAGCGCACTTCCATTCATTACCTCAAATGATCATTAGCTACAACATTATTTAAATTGCTGGGGTGGGAAGAGATTCTTTTATGGTTCCCCATTTCATAGTTGACTGCATCATGGACACATTGACATATAAATGGTTGTAGGAGCTAATGGTTTGCCCTTGTTTAAAAGGAGGGCTGTCTGTGACCTTGCAAATGTTTCCAATTCAATCTGTACCGTGTTTGTTTTGCATCGGAACATTGCTATCTGTGTTGCCGTGTGCAGGCTTTTCCCATTATTTTTGTGGTAATTACAATCTGTGCACACTTCCAGTTTCCTAACATCTAAGCTTACATGGATTTGACCTGAAATTCTGGGAGTTCTGGCAGGTGAAATGAACGTGGTTGTATGTGGTCGGAGATCTATTTTGGTGTAGAACATGGTTATGCTGGGTATTGCTTCTTTTAAGGAGCCACGCAGATTTCAGTCAGGTCTCTCCCTTCTATCGCCCTAATATCCTCCTCATATTTACGGTTCTCATTGTGCAAGTGTTTGGGGAGTTCCCAGGCTGCCTCAGGAATTAGGTCCATTCCTGTCTCCATCGGTCCAGCAGGTCTCAGCCCCAATCAGAAGTGCTGTGAGTTCTACTTCTGTTTTTAAATATGATGACACCTTATTGTTCCTGACTCACAAGATTCTGTTCATGAGCTCTTTAAACTTCAATGCATAACTGTGTGGCATAGTGGCACAGTAGTTAGCACTGCTGCCACATAGTGCCAGAAATCCTGATTCCCAGGGATTCCCAGCTTGGGTCACTGCCTGTGTGGAGTTTGCACGTTCTCCCCGTGTCTGCGTGCGTTTCCTCCGGCTGCACTGGTTTCCTCCCGCACTCCAAGGGACATGCTGGTTAGGTGCATTGGTCGTGCTAAATTGCCCCTCAGTGCACCAAAACAGGTGCCGGAGTGTGGCGACTAAGGGATTTTCAGTAACTTCGTTGCAGTGTTAATGTAAGCCTACTTGTGACACTGATACATAATAAATACACAACTCTAGAAAGCTTCCCAGCAAAGATACTCAGCTCCAGAGGGGATCAGTTACATTTAGATGTCTGCCTGTTGTCCAATCGGAATGAAATATAAGTCTTTTTGTCTTGATAGTTCATGAATACCTCTCCTTCCCCCCATTGGAGTGGCAGGGTTGCTGTTTTGCTTGTCTAGACAGTTCTCAAGATAGATACTTAGGTTTAATGGTATATGTGTCTGGTCAAATAACGCAAACGTGAAGAGAGTAAGGTCTCATCCATTTACTACTGGCGCGTGTTGTAGTTTGTTGCACTATTACCCATGCCTTCCAATAGCATCATCTTCTGCATCAATACGGCATCACTTTTGGGACATCTCTCAACTCTGAAGCACTTCTGAGTCTTACAGATACCAGAGGTCAACTCCCTTAGGGATAAATTCGAATATAGATCCTGAAGGTTAAAACATAGAGATTTGTCCCATTGCACCTCTGGTTCCCTATTTCACAAGGTTTTGGAAGCAGTACCACAATGTTGGCAATTGTCTCGGCTATTCTTTGTGATGAATATTTATCCTAGCTTCCAGCAGCTTTTCAGGTAGAGCATTCCAGATCCATACAAATCTACAGGTGGAGAAAGTTCTCTTCATCTCCCTTCCAGATCTTTTGCCAATGATTTTGAATTGGGTGAGCTTCAGTTTTTTTGATCCATTCTTCAGAGAGAATAGTTCATCTCTCTTGACTCTAAAATCTCTCATCATCTTGAAAACCTCTTTCGCCTTTTCTGATCCAAGGCGAATGTCCGCTATGACTCTCATCAATTTTTATAGATGCACCATAGAAAGCATCATTTCCGAATGCATCACAGCTTGATCACAGCTCCTGCTCCGTCCAAGACCGCAAGAAACTACAAAGGGTTGTGAATGTAGCCCAGTCCATCGTACAAACCAGCCTCCCAACTACTGACTCTGTCTACCCTTCCCATTGCTCGGAAAAGTAGCCAACATAATCAAGGACCCAATGCCATTCTCTCTTCCACCTTCTTCCATTGGGAAAAAGATACAAAAGTCTGAGATCATGTACCAACCAACTGAAGAACAGCTTCTTCTCTGCTGCCAACAGACTTTTAAGTGAGCCTACCATATATTATGCTGATCTTTCTCTTTATCTGGAAGATGCAGTGCTGCTGATTTAATCTTTGGAAGGGTGCTGGTACCAAATTCTAGTCCTACATGTTCCAGCATTGTCACTAGTCATGCCTTTAGCTGCCAAAACTGGAACTCTTTTCCGAAACATCGTTGATTTTCTGTCTCACTTTGATCTGATTTGATTTATTATGATCACATGTATTGGGATACAGTGGAAAATATTGTTTCTTACATGCTATACAGACAAAACATATCATAGAGTACATAGGGGAAAAGGAAAGGAGAGAGTGCAGAGTATAGTATTACAGTCACAGATTAAGAGAAAGATCAGTGTAATATATAGTAGGTTCATTTAAAAGTCTGATGGCAGCAGGGAAGAAGCTGTTCTTGAGTCAGTTGGTACATGATCTCAAACTTCTGTATCTTTTTCCCAGTGGAAGATGGTGGAAGAGAAAATGCCCATGGTGCGTTGGGTCCTTGATTATGTTGGCTACTTTTCCGACGTGTAGACAGAGGCAATGGATGGGAGGCTGGCTTGCGTGATGGACTGCGCTACATTCATAACCCTTTGTGGTTTCTTGCAGTCTTGGTCAGAGCAGGAGCTGTGATCCGGAATGTATCACAGCAGGAGCTGTGATATATCCAGAAATGATGCTTTCTATGGTGCATCTACAAAATTGATGAAAGCCTTAGCAGACATTCGTTCTTTAATAAAGTCCTGAAAGCATAGTTCTTTGACCAAACATTTGCTTATCAACTCCAATATCACCTTGTGCTTTGGTGTCAAGTTTTGCTTTGTAGCACTCCTCTGAAGTACCTTAGAATATATTAAAGGTGGGACATACATGCAGGATTTTACCATTGTTGAGAGGGTACATAGGTAAACAATAAATATAATTTCAGGTTATGAAGAAAGGGCAAAGTTAGATGAAAAGCTGCCCATTTAAAGCTTCCAAAATTCTGAAAGAAACTGATAAATTATATTCAAGCAAGTTGTCCATTAAAATGAGGCGTACGGATAGCAGAGAAACAAACACTTACATCAGATCCCCAGAGTAGCATGATCTCACCAAACACTTCCCAGTTAGGGCTCAAAGGCATACAGCTTTCTTTTTGAATAGAAATTTAGAATCATACAGCACAGATGGAGGCCATTTGGCCCATTGAATCTGCACTGACCACAATCACACCCAGACTCTATCCCTATAACCCCAAGTACTTACCCAAGGTAATCCCCATGACACTAAAGGCAATTTAGCAAGGCCTAACCCGCACATCTTTGGAGAGTGGAAGGAAACTGGACCATGTGGAAGAAATCCACGTAGACATGGGGAGAACATGCAAGCTTCACACTGACGGTGATCTGAGGCTGGAACTGAATCCGGTTCCCTGGCGCTGTGAGGCAGTAATGCTAACAACTGTGCCACCGTGCCATTTCAATTTAGGGATAAGAAGCCGAGTAATTTTCATCCAAACAGCTCACCTGAGCTCCAGAATAAATTCCCAGGGTAAGACAAAGAGAAATATCCGGAGGCTTTAAGAGTTATAGTTATAGTTATAAAACATAGTCAGGGTTCCAAATCTTCATCAGATCCGAATGAAGGTGCATAGGTAGCACAATGTTTAGCACTGATGTCTCAGAGCTTCAAGGACCTGTGTTCAATTCCTGGCTTGGGTTGCTGTCTGTGTGGAGTTTGCATATACGCCCCGTGCCTGTGTGGGCTTCCTCCGGGTGCTCCGGTTTCCTCCTACAGTCCAAAGATGTGCAGGGTTAGGTTGATTGGCCGTGCTAAATTGCCCCTTAATGTCCCACGATGCGTAGGTTAGAGGGATTAGCGGGGTAAATATGTGAGATTACAGGGATAGAGCCAGGGTGGGATTGTTGTCGGTGCAGGCTCCATGGGATGAATGAACTCCTTCTGCACTGCAGGGATTCTATGATGAGGTCAGGTCATAAGTCTCTTGGCTACAGTGTTCTCTGGGTTGAATGCCTAGCTTTATGTGAGAAATGGTTGCATAGGCAAGCTACTTCAGGCTGGCTGGTCTCTGGGGAACTGTATCCCATGATGTGATGATGTAAAGTAAACAGGAAAACAAAAATGTTGGAGGAAAAAAATAGCGGGTGGAATTTCCCCACATTTTTTCCGAATGTCAGGATCTGATTGAAAACTAACTTGTGGTTCTCCCGCTGCGCTGCCCAATTTTTAGTCCAGATCTTGAGCACCACTGGATAACAAAAAGGGGGCAGGGATTTACAACATTACTGTGGTGGGACAAGGCCTGATAGAGCCGGCAAGATCAGCTCCATAGAGATCAGGGTGCCATCTTTAAAAGGCACCTCAATCGGCACAAAAACTGAATTACTCCCCCCCTCCCACCCTTCAGTCCTCCTGTTAGGACCCCCTTCACAAGCATTGGGGTTCCATCACCCCCTGTCCCCTTTACCACCACACAAGCGATGTGTCTCCCTCCCCCACAACAAGAGCAACATTGGAGCCCCCCCCACTACTTTTGTAGTTATCAGGATGATGCCCTCCCACCCTATCCCCTTACAGACTTTGGGGTGATTCCTGTCACCCCCACTCTCATTGCAGGCATCAGGGCAATCCCTCCCTTCCCCTTATGAAGGGGCCACTCTCCCCCCACTACAAGCATCAGCGCCACTCCCCCGCCCCAGCACACATAACACCTGCAGGCCCAGCCCCGGCACTGCCCCTCGCCATAGGTTGACACTGTCAGCTTGGTAGTGCCATCCTGTACCAACCTGGCAGTGCTAACTTGTACCAGAAGGCATTGCCTGGGCATGGCCCTCTCCCATGCAGGGGGGGTGGGGTGGTGGGGGGGGGGAGGCTACAATTACTTGGTGTTACTGGCAAGATCTCGTCGACTGTTCTCCGCCTTCACAATCCTGTTGTGAACCTATCCTGTGACGGGGTGGGGGGGGAGGTGAGGAATAATGTGGAGGAGAGACCCTTTAAACATATCTTAAAACAACAAAATATATTTAAATGAGGTTCTCATTGTTAACTTCCGGCAAGGGATCAGGAAAATCGGGAAACATGACCTTGCCAGAGATAATTGCGTTTCCTGATTCTTTCCATATTTCCCACTCACATTATCATTTTGTCTGACGGCAAATGTGGGTTGAAAGTCACCCCTACAATGTGCTCAGGAATACGGTGCAGTGAGACTGAGGGACACGGTGTGGTGGGATGAGGAATTCAACGCAGTAGGACAGACAGATCCAGTATGATTGAGGAGTACAACGTGATGGGATTAAGGGGCATGAAATGGTGGGATTAAGGGATACAATGCAGTGGGATTAAGGGATAGGATGTGTTTGATTGTGAGCTACAATGCAGTGGTTTAAGGGGTGCAGTACAGTGGATTTGAGAGGTACACTGGGACGGGATTGAGGGTTATAGTGCAATGGAATTGATGAGTAGAATAAGAATTATGTGAGGGATATGGTGAGAGGTCAGTTAAGTTAATGTGTCAAAAAAGGAGAGGCTTGTAGTGCTTTATAGCTTCATAATCTTTTCCTATTCGCAGTAATTCTCATGCACTTAAGATGGAGAGTGCAATTTCAGAAAGAAAGCATAATTTAAGAAACATTGAACAGAAGGGAGCATGGTCTCTGGTATTTAAACATTATTACTACACTGATCACGTATGGTGCACCTACTACTGCATCAATAAGGGAGCCTTTCTAGTCAGTGTTATCATCACAATGTTACTGATAATTAAAGAGGCTTCATACTCCTGGATGTCTGTGAAACAAGAGGAATGAAGAACTTACAAATAAGAGAAAAGAATTGATGAAGGGTCCATTACTCTGCCATTATCTTAGCTGAAATCAATCGTATTCATTTGAAACTTCAATGCAAACTTGCTATTTAGGTCTATTTCATGGGGCATTAGAGATGGATAGTTTGCTCATTGAATGTAAAATGATCACTGTTTATTTCACACAGAGCAGAATTTAACACGTCAATCATGACTTAATGAATGGCATCACACAGCCAGGGACTGAAGGTCTTAGCTTTTTATTGTAACCAGGAGGATATGTTTAAAATGCACATTCTGTGAGTAGGACTGAACGGGCATGGGTGGGATCTAAGATTTTGAAGAAAAATTGCCTGGTGTAAAAATAATTTTTTTTCTCAGTTGAAGTGTTGATGGGAGGAGTGGTGCTGATTGCTGTTTTGAAAAGCGACATCTGTTCTTAAAATATCAGTTTAATTTTCAAACAGTGACAAGTGATTGTCAATTAAAGTGCTTTGGGTCCCAGCTCTTGTAACCTGCCCCGGTATCTCACTTAATTAATGTGTGTTTCAGGATATTAACTTTTACATTCATGCCATCAAATATCACTCAGATTTGAAATAAACTTTTTACTATAGGGAGATATTGGTTCAACTGGGCCTATATTCACCAGAGTTTAAAAGGAAGAGAGGAGATCTGTTGAAATGTATTTCTAAGTTCCTACAGGGCTGGACAGACTGCATTCAGGGAGGATGTTTTCCCTGTTGGTGAATCGAGAACCAGGGAGCACAGTCTCAGGATATGGGGTAGACCATGCAAGACTGAGATGAGGAAAGATTTCTTCACTCAAAGGGTAGTGAACCTGTGGAATTCTCCACCACAGAAGGCAATGGAGACCAAGTCACTGAATGTATTGAAGAGATAAGTTTTTATTTAGATTTTAAGGCTATCAGGTGGTATATCATAAGATCTCTACAGTGCATAAGGAGGCCATTCAGCCCACTGAGCCTGTGCTGACAACAACCTCATCCAGACCCTATTCTCATAATCCCACATATTTACTGCAAGTTCCCCTGACACTAAGGGAGAATTTCATGTGGCCAACGAACCTAACCATCTTTGAATGGTTGGAGTGTGGGAGGAAACAGGAGTGCCTGGAAGAAACCCATGCAAACACAAGGAGAATGGGGTATAAGGAGAAAGCGGGAACATGGCATTGAGTTAGACGATAAACCATGATCACATTGAATGGTGGAGATGGCTCGAAGGATTGAATGGCCGTCTCATGCTCCTGATTTCTATGTTTCTATTATATTTCTATCGGTCTGCATCGTTCTCATATTATGGCTGTAATGGCTTCAATCAGGCCATTGAGGTAGGCCTATTGGAGTATGAACTCCCTGATGAAGGATCCAAATGATGGACCAATCTAGGAGTCTTTGCCTTGTACTTAGCCAGAAGTGTCAGTTCGTCTGACACCGCCCCCCCCCCCCCCCCCCCGCCCCCCCGGAGTTAGGCCGCTGACTGACAGCATGCTGTGTACTGCTGTTAGAGTTTGTAAATGAAACAATTTTGGTGAAGGGATTCTGCTTCCAAAGACTTATTACAATGGCTATTTAAATAATTTAATAAATACATATTTTCGGAACTAAGTGTTAAAAAGTTGCCTCAAGTGAAGTATTTTTTCAGACAAGACTGTGGCATTCTGGTAACTGGGTAAAACTTAACTCACATCTAAGTGACTGCTCTACCCAACTGGACTTCTATTCCTATCAATCGACAAGTGTTTACGGATAAGCAGCAAGGTGAACATATGGCTTTAAACAATGGAGACACAGAATGGCGAACTCTGCTCAGAATCTGTATTGCCCAAGATATGAGACTTGTAACTCACAAAATGATAGGTAGAGATGAGGGAGTTCATTCATCCCATCTTGTCTCATCCTTCCAGAAGGACCTCCAGTTTCACCACTGCATCTACAACTCGTCCCACGAACTGCTGTTGCTAATACTGTTGCTGGCTCTCTGTACATGGGGGAGTTCACAGTAAGAAGTCTCACAACACCAGGTTAAAGTCCAACAGGTTTATTTGGTAGCAAACGCCACTAACTTTCAGAGCACTGCTCCTTCGTAAGGCGAGAAGGAACAGCGCTCCAAAAGCTAGTGGCGTTTGCTACCAAATAAACCCTGTTGGACTTTAACCTGGTGTTGTGAGACTTCTTACTGGGTTTAACCCAGTCCAACGCCGGCATCACTACATCTTGGGGGATTTACACAGCCACCAGCTGACAGCTGGCAAGATCCTATAAAAAGAATTGCAGCATGGAAACTGGGCCACACATCCAAACAGGTACCTTTCCTTGATGCTTCATGTCAGCCTCCTCCTGCAGCTTCTGCACCTCACCCCATCAATGTAGCCTTCATTTCCTGTCTCCTAGGCATGGGCATCTAGGTTTATATTGGCGCTGACATTAACTATGTGACACTTGTATTTCAGAAGACAGCAGCACAAACAAGACATTGGAGGAATACGAAAGAGTTCTAAATGTCTCTCAGGTTTTTGCTGCCATTATCCTACTTGGAAGTTCATTTAAATGTTAATTACTGTTTGTGGGGAAAAGAAATCCCTGTTATTGGCTTTAACTTTGCCGTTCGCAATTTAAACCATGTGCTTCTTTCCCTGAAGGACACCTTGAGATAATGTTCAAGATTTACTCATCTTAGAATGTCTAGTTGCAATCACGGTGGTTAGACTGGGATTGCATTCCAAAATACCCTCCAGCAAGATTGGCAGTGTCATTGGAGAGATACCTTACTTGTAGAGGCAGGGAGCGGGGTTTTGCCTGTGCCACCTAAGGCAGATGATTGGCACTCACCAGCCCCATTTACTTCCCTTTCATTGGTCAGACCTGAGGCCTCCTCCTTTAGAATGCCTGAGGCTCATTACTTGCCTAGTGAGTCAGTGAACAGAAATTTCTACACCTCTTTGAAAACTCCTAGGAAAGGAGTAAGGCCTTTGACAAAGTCCCTCATGGCAGACTGGAGCAGAAGGTGAAGTCGCAGGGGATCAGAGGTGAGCTAGCAAAGTGGATACAAAACTGGCTCAGTCAAAGAAGACAAGGGTGGCAGTAGAAGGGTGTGTTCCTGAACTGAGGGCTGTGACAAGTGGCTTTCCTCAGGGATCAATGCTGGTAACAACGTTTGTAATATACATAAATGATTTGGAGAAAAATGTAACTGGATTGATTAGTGAGTTTGCAGACAACACAAATGTTGGTGGATTTGTGGATAGCGATGAGAATCATCAGAGGATACAACAAGATATAGATCTTTTGGAGACTTGGGCGGAGAGATGGCAGATGGAGTTTAACCTGGACAAATGTGAGGTAATGAATTTTGGAAAGTCTAGTACAGATAGGAAATATACAATAAATGGCAGAACCCTTAAGAGTATTGATAGGCAAAGGGATCTGGGTGTACAGGTACACAGGTCACTGAAAGTGGAAATGCAGATGGAGAAGGTAGTCAAGAAGGCATACAGTATGCTTGCCTTCACTGGCCAGGCATTGAGTTTAAAAATTGGCAAGTCGTGTGGCAGCTTTATAGAACCTTAGGCTGCACTTGGAATATAGTGTTCAATTCTGGTCACCACACTACCAGAAAGATGTGGAGGCTTTAGAGAGGGTACAGAAAAGATTTACCATGATGTTGCCTGGTATGGAGGCATTAGCTATGAGAAGAGGTTGAAGAAACTTGGTTTGTTCTGATTGGAATGACAGACGTTATGGGGAGACCTGATAGAAGTCTAAAAGATTATGAGGGGCACGGACAGAATGGATAGTCAGAAGCTTTTTCCCAGGATGGAAGAGTCAATTACTAGGGGGCATAGGTTTAAGGTGCAAGGAGCAAAGTTTAAAGGAGATGTACGAGGCAGATTTTTTACACAGAGGATGATGGGTGCCTGGAACTCATTGCCAGGGGAGGTAGTGAAAGTGGATACGGTAGTGACCTTTAAGAAGTGTTTTGACAAATGCATTACTAGGATGGGAATAGAGGGATATGGTCCCAGAAGGGTCAGAGGTTTAGTTAAGTCGGGCAGCATGATCAGTGCAGGCTTGGAGGGCTGAAGGGCCTGTTCCTGTGCTGTAATTTTCTTTGTTCTTTGTTGGATATAACTAAGCTGCCAGTGTTTCCATGATGAATTCGCCAGTGTCCCTGTCAGGTGAAACAGAACTTCTGAAGGTTTTCAAGTCTGGTTTATTGTAACTTTTGATTGCTTTTCTAAGTTTCCTCTAACACAGATTCATAAGAGTTCAGAAGATGAGAAAATACGTGGGTGTCAGGATCCAGCAAGGTTGACAAAGTTAGGGTGTGACTTTGAGACTGATTATAAATTCTCAGTCTGCTGAAGAAAGTTCCTCCATATGGTTGTACTAACAGTGCATGCAATGCCTCAGAAAGAATGTACCCAATAGTGAACTGGCTGATTCTGGGATGGTAGGTCTGTCATATGAGGATGGATTAAGTCAGCTAGGATTATATTCATTGGAATTTAGAAGAGTGAGACAGGATCTCATAGAAACTTATAAAATTCTAACAGGGTAGATTCACAGAGAATGTTCCCAGTAAGGGGGAGTCCAGAGCTAGGGGGCATAGTTTGAGGATAAGGGGTAAACCTTTTAGAACTGAGGTGAGGAGAAATTGCTTCACCCAGGCGTGGTGAATGTGTGGAATTCACTATCACAGAACATATTTGAGGCCAAAACATTGTCTGATTTCGAGAAGAAATTAGATATAACACCTGGAGCTACAAGGATCAAGGGACATGGGGGGGTCAGGATATTGAATTTGATGATCAACCATGATCAAAATGAATGGCAGAGAAGGCTCAAAGGGCCAAATGGCCTACTCCTACTTCTTGTTTCTATGTTTCTTTGTTTCTCAAGAATCCCTTTAGATTTTTGTTTATAAGTGGTATCGCTTTGACTTATTGTGGATCATGCTGGATTGCTAAGGAGAAATCTTCCTCCTAATAGTTGTCTTCTAAATGAATGCTGCCTGGAACATGGGAGGGCTGGTAGAATAGCAGCCCGAGGGAGAGAAGCCTGACAATGTCCAGCCGTCATGGGATATTCCAGAAGCAGGAATGGCACCAGAATGGCCAACTGCTGACCAGAAGCAGGTGTCCACGTGTGGTGTCTGGGTGGCGTCCCAGGAGATTCCAGGGGTGGCAAAGGCCACCCTCACGCCTCAGACACTACCGCTGGAGTGTTCATCCCTCGGTGATGACAGTCTGCCTGGCCCCAGGCTCGTTAAAAAAAGTTTTTGCCTGCCCTACAAGGGTGCCTCAACATGGAGATGCTTCTGTTGTTGTCGCTGCTGACCCCCTGATTAGATCAACAGTTTGGAAAGGTGGGCTGCTATCCTTAATTGGACAGCGATTTCGGCAGTGGCCTCTGCGTTTGCTGTTGCCAGTTCAATCCCCCCCAAATCCCTGCTGTCAGTCCATGCTGCCCCTTCAGGGCTCAAGAGCCATTCCTGGTGGTGGGAATACCTACCTATCTTTTTCAGTGTTACATTTTAGCAGGAAGAAAATAAAGAGGCAAGATAAAATAAAGGGGTAAGATTCTATAAGGAGTGCAGGAGCAGAGGAGACCTGGGTGTATATGTGCATAGATCATAAGGATAGGTGCAGGGTAGGTGAGGGAGCAGTTAATAAAGCAAACACAACTCTGAGCTTTATTAATAGGGGCATCGAGTACAAGAGCAAGGACGCCATGTTAAATGAATAGAAGATCTCATTGAGACGTATAAGATGTTGAGGAGATCTCATTGAGACGTATTGAGACGTATAAGATGTTGAATGGGATGGATAGGATAGAGGTGGAGAGGCTCTTCCTGCTCAGAAAGGACAGTAGGACTAGGGGGCACAGCCTCAGGATAAAGGGGGGGTGGTTTAGAACGGAGTTGAGGAGGAACTTCTTCACTCAAAGGGTGGTGAATCTCTAGAATTCTCTGCCCATTGAAGTGGTGGAGGCTGCCTCGCTCAATATTTTTAAGACGTGGGTTGATGGGTTTTTGATAAGAGAGGGGATTAAGGGTTATGGGGAGAGGGCAGGAATGTGGAACTGAGCCACAACAGATCAGCCATGATCTTATTGAATGGCGGGGCAGGCTCGAGGGGCTAGATGGCCTACTCCTGCTCCTATTTCTTATGTTCTTAAGATACTAGATAGACTGTGTAAAATTCTGGGCACCGTGCTATAGGAAGGATGTGAATGCATTGGAAAGAGTGCAGAAGAGATTTACAAGAATTTTCCAGGGATGAGAAACTTCAGTTATGAGGGTAGATTGCTGAGGTTGGGACTGTTCTCCTTGGAGATTTGATAGCAGTGTTCAAAATCACGGGGGGTCTGGACAGAGTAGATAGGGAGGAACTGTTCCTGCTCATAAAAAGTCAAGCATGAGAGGGCACAGATTCAAAGTGATTTGCAAAATGAGCCAATGTGATGTGAAAGATAACATTTGCACACAGCCAGTCGTTTTGGGTCTGGAATGCAATGCCTGGAAGTGGCGGAGACAGGTTCACACAAGACATTAGATCATTTATTGAATAGAAACAACGTGCAGGTGTATGGAGAAATAGCAGGAGAATGGCACTAAGTCATAATGCTCATTTGGAGATTTGGAGAGCTGGTGCAGACACGATGGGCCAAATAGCCTCCTTCTGCACTGTTACAGGTCTGTGATTCTGTGTTTCATAGTCACAGCCTTACACTCAAACAATGAGCCTAGAATCTGGTCGGCAATCACAATGAAGAGTAACCGAGAACACCCCCCTTCCCTCCCCCACCTCCATTTGGAACATTTGAGTATAGCATGACAATCTCAGTTACCTCCTTAAAAAAGCTGGAGAACTACATTTTCTCCAGCCCTTTCTTCATAATTGAATCATTTGATAAAGATCAGCCTTGTAGCTCTTTTCAACGCTGTTCCCAAGGCTTGAATCTTTCTCTTGTGTCAAATAACAGCTTCACTTTTAATAAAATGGCTACTGTCTATCTCCTTGTGAAAAAGCCTTTCACTCACAGTGTGATTTGACAACCTTTGACTGGACAGAAGGTTGAGTTTAATTATTTTACTACACCTGGTTTCTGAGATTAAGCATTCTACATTTTCTTATTAATCTGCATTCCAAAAATGAGAATTTCTGCAAATATAATTTTTCTCCCTGCAAAGCTATATGAACGTATGAAATTAATGGGCTGGAAAGGACAGTTAGTTCATCAAGTCACATTTTCTTTACTTTCAATTTGATTTAATTGAGTGTAGCAAAGTTGAATAAAGTCGATATAGGTAAGCGTTTAATAACATTAAAATATCAGAATTGGCTCCACGACCTCTTGAGTCTCCTCCACCATTCATTAGGTTCAAGGCTGAACCTCTCCACGAGTTTCACTTTCACACTCTATCCACACAGCCTGCAGTTTCATTCATGCCCCAAAATTTACGATCACTGCTGCTCAGAGCACAGCGGATGGTAAAGAAATCCCAGAAGGGAAGTTTTGGAAAACCCGGGGCGGGATTTTCTCATGTCGTACACCCGTTGCCAGTGAGAACAGAGAATTTGGCACTCGGCCAAATCTCCATTCACTGCAGCGGGACTGGAGAATCCCAGCCGTGGATGAGGTCGGAGAATCCCCAGCCCCTGCTTTCCAATTTGGTACAGCGCGAGGAAAGTTGTGGAAACAAAAGAAGGATGTCCCGTAAGTCTTTGCGATGACCTTAAATGAAATAAAGGTTTATCTAACAATAAAATTCACAGCAAGGAAGTCAATTAGAAATACAATGAACCGACTCAATGGCTGGGATTTTCCACCCCTATTTCCAGCAGGCAGGAATGGTGGCGGGAGCGGAAAATCCAGTCGGCAGGATCTCCTTACTGGATTTCTCACTCACCACCAACCATGTCACTGAGTTCCTACCTTGCGATTTCCAGAACCCCATTTGTAGACATTTTAATATTTGAAGTGGGTTTCCCCACTCTATTATCCACCCACACTGGGATTCTCACCCTCTTCCCCCGTTGGTGGGGTTTTCAGCGGCTTCAGGAGAACAGGATTCTGGGTGGACTCCCGCCGGGGGTACATATATGTAAGTACAGCCCCATAGAGGGAAGCGGGTCATGCTCAGATAGTACCATAGAACTGCCTGGGCAAGGGAGCAATAGCATGGGCAATGACTCGGGGAGGGTGGAGGCTCTGATTGGGGACGTTCAGGGTTGATGGGGGGTTGGAATGCAATCCCTTGTTCGTGGGAAGGGGAGAAGGATCCTTTTTTTTGTTCAGGACGCTCTGTAAAGACAATCTTTTGAAAGGTTACTGGTGAGGTGGGCTCATTCAGTGTCTGCCTTGTCAGTGTGATGTCTTCAGACCCACCTCCAGAACGTTCTTTTTTCCCCAACTTAACCAGAAAAGCTGACAGCACAATAGGTGGGCTGCGCATCACTTCACCCAGCTGAGACAACACTGAAACAAAATGGAAAATTTTGCCTGGTGGCAATATATATTGATGGGACTTTCTGCTCCTCCCTCCCCTTCCCCTTGACAGAGTATTAGCGGCAGTGGAGGTGATCTTCCATCGACCTGCAGTAAAATCTTTTACTCCCACTGTTGTCAACAAGATTTCAGGTTGTTCATGCCCCAGCAGCCGGGGACGTGGGGCAGGGGGAGCACTGGAAGATCCTGTCAGCAGGAACATCTGGAGAGTCACACCCAGTATCTTTAAACTTATCCAGTTCAAAGTCCCAGTATTCCCCTAACTTCAGCACTAAACCTCCAAAAAAGCACCCTGTAGGCTTTCAATAATTCCACTAATAATTATCACATCAGCCGCTTATATCTCTCGGGGTTGTATCTGATGCAGAGCAGCACAACTGACTGTTCAAACGGCCTCTCTACAGATGCTGGGAGTTAACACAGCTTTGCTTGACGCAGGCTGAGTTCTCAAAATAGTTAACTTGCATCAAAAGGAATACTCCTTTTGATATATCCTTTTCTATTGTTATTCTCCCTCAGAAGTCCCACTTCAATGCCTTCGCTCCCTGAGTTCACCATTTAGAATGTGATTATGAAATTCACACCTAGAATCATAGAATCATGCAATCCTACCGTGCAGAAGAAGGCCATTTGCTCCATCGAATCTACACCAACCACGATCCCACTCGGGCCCTATCCCCATCCACCAAGGGGCAATTTAATATGGCCAACCCACCTAACCTGCACATCTTTGGACTGTGAGAGGAAACCGGAGCACCCAGAGGAAACCCACGCAGACACGGGGACAACATGCAAACTCCACACAGACAGTGACCCAAGCCGGGAATCGAACCCAGCTCTCTGGCACCGTGAAGCAGTAACCGCTGTGCCACCGTGCTTCCCCAGTGCCACTGTTCCTCATCTCCTCCTTTGAACCTCTAACATCTTAAGTCAAACTCTTGACATTTTATTCTCCATTGTTACCAACCTGCTTTGGCTAAACAGTGTTATGCTTATCAAAAGCACCAGTTCCATTAACCTCACCAAACTGTCTCCACCACTATACAGCTCCAATCCAAAGATTCACAATCATGTGAGGGAAAGAATTTCTCCTCATCTCAGTCCTAACCAGTTAAACCATTATCTCGAGGCTATGGGCAGAATCTTCACCACCCTTTGGGAGGTGAGTTCAGGGACAGATGGGTGTGAAAATTTGCACTGTCTGTTGGTTTGTGATTCTATCCTGCCAATGAACCATTATCCCAGAGGCAGGATTGAGACCAAAGGCTCACAACTGGCAGCTAACTGATTGAGGTAGCTCAGTTAAGGCCGAGTGACAGAGGCTGACTGACACCATGGATGTGGGAATTACATCAACCACTCAGTGGCCAACAGGGGAATTGCAGCTTCAGATAGGCCTTGAGGCCCGACCATCCCAGCTGACCAGAGCTGTGACTGAAGTTGCCCAGTGGAAGGGTTCCCCCTCCATGGTGGCAACTGTGCCATTTAGTTCAATGCATTAGTTATAAATGTGACAGAGAATGTGCCTCAAGATGGAAGACTCCCAGTCTTGTTCTTCACTAAAAACCACAAAGAGTGCCATCTTGCTACCTTTCATTGGACAGCAAGCCAGTCCCCTGGTAATTAATTGGCCAATTCAAGGAATATCACTGCCCGGGGGATATTCCACACAGCGGGGATTCTGGCCCAGACTCTCAAACCACTGCCCTGTGACACCTGGCTCAGGACTCTCCAGCCAGTCATCATTTGATCGCAATTGCTTATCGATAACCAGTCCTCAAAAACTGAGGACGTAGAGTCCCTACAGTGCAGAAGGAGACCATTTGGCTCATTGGGCCTGCACTGACAGCAATCTGACCCAGGCTCTATCCCCATAACCACTGGTAATCCCCCCGCACACTAAGGGACAATTTAGCATGGCCAATCAATCCAACCCGCCCACCTTTGGAGTGTGGGAGGAAATCGGAACACGCAGAGGAAACATGCACAGGCACGGGCAGACCATGCAGACTCCACACAGACAGTGACCCAAGACCGGAATCGAACCCGGGTCCCTGCAAGTGCAAGACAAGAGTGCTAACCACTGTGTCACTGTGTCACCCCATGGGTAACTTTCCATTTATTAAAGTGCTACCCTTTTGATTTCTTTACATGCATGTTGTGTATTCTGAGTGAAGGTAATTACAGTTAAAAAAGATAGTGATGTCAGCCAGCCCACCAGTCAGTTTGTGGTTGAAGAGGTTTAATTACTATATCTAATCATTACCGCCAAATGTGACATTTCTCTGCTCTGTCTGCAGATGAAACAATCTCACACATTTATTTAATTTTCAATTGCCTCTATTTTTTGTTGTTTTGTTTCGTGTTTACAGCTTTAAAATACATTATCACTAATACAAAACACAATTTCAGTCCGAGGTTAGGATTGCATGACTAGTGTGCAAGGCACAATGTGCACAATAGGGTATGAGAACAAGTGAGTTCAAAAAATGGTGCATGGTGCCATAGTAGTTAGCACTGCTGCTTCACAGTGACAGGGACCCAGCTTCAGATTCCCAACTGGGATCACTCCTGTGGGGAGTCTGCATGTTCTCCCCATGTCCGTGTGTGTTTCCCTCCGGTGCTCCGGTTTCTTCCCACAATCAAAAGCCAGAGAAATGTAGAAGATAGAAGCAGAAGGTGGCCATTTGGCCCTTCAAGCTTGCTCCACCATTCATTGTGTTCATGGCTGATCATCCAACTCAATAGCCTAATCCTGCTTTTTCCCCATAATCTTTAATCCCATTCATCCCAAGTGCTATATCCAGCAGCCTCTTGAGTACATTCAATGTTTTGGCATCAACTATTTCCTGTGGTAATGAATTCCACAAGCTTAGCACTCTTTGGGTGAAAAAATGTCTCCTCACCTCCGTCCTAAATGATCTACCCTGAATGCTCAGACAGTGACCTCTGATTCTGGAGTCCCCCACTATCAGGAATATTTTCCCTGCATTTATCCTGTCTAGTCCTGTTAGAATTTTATAAGTCTCTATGAGATTCCCGCTCATTCGCCCGGTTACGTGCTGGTTAGGTGAATTGGCCACACTAAATTCTCCCTCAGTGTGCCCGAACAGATGCCAGAATGTGGCAATTAGGGGATTTTCACAGTAACTTCATTACAGTGTTAATGTATTACTTGTGACACAATAAATAAGCTTCTCAAATTCCCTAATTCTCTGATGCACTGAGAGCTGCCAAAAATCGACTGATGATTTTCTAGCGTCCCAGTTTAATGGGATAGGTGTAAGATTTTGGTAAAATTACTAATCTTTTGGATTCTGAACCCAGTTTGAATTTCTGTGTGCTGAGGGAGAGAGACAATAAAACAGAACAAAGCAAGTTGAGAAGCAGGAAAGGAACTATCTGTGAAGAATTTAATCATAATAAGAGGTCTTACAACACCAAGTTAAAGCCCAACAGGTTTATTTGGTGTCACGAGCTTTCAGAGCACTAGTCCTTCACGGGTGATGCTGCTTCACTTGCCTGATGAAGGAGCAGTGTTCCGAAAGCTCGTGATTCCAAATAAGCTTGTTGTAGTGGTGCAGTGAGACTTCTTACTGTCGCACTGTGACTGCCCCAGTCCATCACTAGCATCTCCACATCTAAATTAACCATGTTAAAGGTGTTGAAATGTTGAGGGAACCTGAAGCCCCAAAGAAATGAGAAAGGTTTTGTCAACAGTTTGATCTCAACATGGCTCCTTTATCTTGATATCTGATAAACAAGAACCATCGCCAGAATTTTACCCAATTCTCCTCCCGACCCCCCCCATCCCCCGCAACCCCACCCCCGCCCTAGGTGGGTTCTATGGCAACGAGGGGAGCGGAAAATTTCATGGACAGGATTACCTCTCGGGTATCACCAGCCTTCACCTGGTCATGAATTTACACGAGCAGGGGTGGGGACTTGGACAAGAAGTCCACCCCTGCCCCAATTAAAGCTCTTAAACGGTCTCTCAATGGTCGCTTAAGGACCTTCTCCTGCTCAGCCTCACTATTTAGGCTGGCCAGCAGATGATAGATCAAGAGGGGAACTCAAAATTAAACCAAGTTCAATCCTGTGTGGAAAAGAGATGTGTTGCGCCCTCTTCCAACTGGGGACACCCTCTCCTCAGCTCCCTCTGACCTCTAGACCTCCCTTCCTCCCCTCCTCCCATCGTCTATCCCCCAGACCCCAATCTTCTCCTTCAAGATCTCCCCCGGCCTCTCCTAACCCCACTCTTCCTCCTTGATCCCTGCCACTTAGCTTTCAGGTTGCTCGCTGCAGTTCCTCTTCTGGCCATTGCAGCACTATCCCTGGAATGAGCGGAGAGCTGCTGGCTAATCGGTTTGGCTGGCAGCTCTCCAAGGCAGGGCTTCCTCCTGGTGATGGGGCAAATCCTGCCTTCTGCCAAGCAACATTTGTTACAGTGTGAAAAGACATCCGACCTGTTGGAAGCTGATTCGCTATCCTGAAAACTCTGTCCCATGTCTTTAAAATTGACTTCAATAACTAGGAACACAGGAACAGGAGGAGGCCATTCAGCCCCTCAAACCCACTCTGCCATTCAACAAGATCATGGCCTAACTCCATGTACCTGCTCTAGGCTCATATCTCTTGATATCCTGCTCAGTAGAAACATATCTATCTCAGAATTAAACCTAACAATTGAACCAGCATCCAACACTGTTTGAGGAAGGGAGTTCCAAACTTGCACCTCTTTGGGTGTAGAAGTGTTTTCTAACATCTCCCTTTAGGGTTATGACCATTAATTTTAGAGCCTTCGACTGGTGGAAACAATTTATCCTGATCCATCCTGTCCTTCCCTGTAAATATTTTGTACCTTTATCTATACTGATTATATCGATAGAGCACCTATATCTCATGAAGCCATCTTGCTAGGGATTACTGCTAAAATTTGGTGTTAATTTTCTTAGTGTCCATGGGAATAGGGTAGCATGTTTGTGTAAATCGCTATAATGTTTCATTCTCTGGGATGTAGCATTGTTTGTGTAACTGGAAAAGGGTGTATCATCTGTTGACAATGTAATCTAACCTCCTAGGTCCGGGACCTAACAGGTTGACAATTGTCTTAGACCATACTGCTCTATTTAGACCAGATGGGCCCCCCATGCATAGCCAATAAAATGGGTTCACCTGAAATATTTCCTAATAAGAGAATCAGAGACAAGCTGTTTAAATTTAAAGTCCTCCTTTGCACAGTTCCACCTTTGCTTCTGTGGTGTAATTCTATCGTGACAAAGTTGAATTTCACCATCAGAAACAAAAGACTTCAAACTATGCAGTCAATACTCAGGAAACCTCGGCCTTGAGGCAGAAGAATCTTCCACGTTCTCTTGTCTGCTTTTTCTTAGGTATATGCAAGATCTTGCTTCATGCTGGTTATTTGTACCATCATAGATCCCCTACAGTGCAGAAGGAGGCCATTCTGCCAATCGAGCCTGCACTGACCACATCCCACCCAGGCCCTATCCCCATAACCCCATGTATATACCCTAGATAGTCCCCCTGACATTAAGGGACAAGTTAGCATGGCTAATCCACCTAACCTGCACATCTTTGGAGTGTGGGAGGAAACTGAAGCACACAGAGGAAACCCACGCAGACTCAGAAAGAATGTGCAAACTCCACCAGACACCTTGTTAGGTCAGGCACAACCGAGGACCCCATTGTTATTGCTTAATGATCAGCGCCTAGATATTTTAATTAAAAAGATTCTTTTTTACCTCAAAACCCGTCAAGACTTACCTGGGGCATCAGAAATGCCCCACTTGGCCCCATAGATAAATTCTGGCCCATACAAGGGCCCATTCCAGGATGGCCTGTTCCACCTGCAGGCTGTGGATGGCTACCTGTAAATAATGCCTGGACCTCACGACAGTAACAGCAGGTGGGCAGCAGACCCGCACTGCCTACCAACCAACCTCACATCCTGCCTCACAGCTAAAGTGGCATTTCTGAATATTAAAGAGTTTCTGAAAGCCATAATTGCAACTTTTATTTTCTGGCCACGGACTCCAGTGTTAAAATAATGTTGCTGGAGATCAGCGATACACAGATGGCATGATGGTGTAGTCTGTGCCACCACAGAAAATGCCAGCTGCAGGGTCATTTGTATCTGGCTAGGGCCACTTACTGAGGTGGCACTTTGTGGCTTTGGGGGTGGCATCGCAGCCTCATTTGTGTTACAATTTGGCATCAGAATCGGGAGTGCTGCCAACTGAACCTATGGTCTTATTTTGGCCGATAGTGGGAACAAATGATGGTGCCCAGGGAAAGGCTGGTGTTACAATAACTGCCAACCTATCCACCTTCAGACTATTTCTTCCTTTAATGAGCACTGACAGGGAGAATTGGAAATCTGGCACCAGCTGCTTTTGCGTCTGCTGCCAGCCAAAAGATTGTCACACGGCTGTCGCTGTTGTTCTGAAGTTATCACCCAGAAGGAACTCCAGGCCCCTTTTGGCTCTGCTCTGGGGCAAATGTGCTTCATTGATGAACAGAAATTGCTCACATCTTGGATGACTGCAGGCACTGCATCACAACAGTGGTGGCATCTTTGACTTGGTCCCTCTCAGTCAGAAATTTGATCACGTAATCTTGGTTGACACTGGACAGCTTCCGAGTGAACCAATGACCCCCCCCCCCACCTTGCTTTGCTGCAGGTATAACAATCCCCATTGCACTATTCTGACAATGTTCCTTGTCATCACAATCTCTTTCTCCATTTGTGGGACATTGTTGTGTGTGAAATGGTTGCCTTGTTTAAGTAACTAACTGAAAAGGGCTGGATTTTCACCCACTTGAGGAGGGCACAGAGGGAACTTGGAAGTACAAGGGGGCCTTGGCGTAAGTGGGGGCTTGAATGAGCATGGTGGGGGGCATGAGGATTATGAGCAAGTATGTAGGTGGCACAGGGAGTGGGAGAGGTTGTGAGGGGTCAGCCTTGAAGAGACTCAATGGGCAGAATTTCCCCATCCTGCCTGCCACAGGAATCATAACGGGTGGGACAGAAATTTGCCGGACCATGCAAAGGTCAGTTGACCATGGCTGGAAAATCCCACTCAACCTCTGAGCATCCATAGCCATCTGGGGTAGAGTATTCCTAAAGCACTCAACCCTCTGTGTGAAGACATTTTTCTTCGTTCCAAGCCAGTGTATTTCACGTGTATATTTACTGAACAAATATTGACCATCATTCAGTAACTAAGATGGTAAAACACTGATAACAATCTCACACTTTGCTTTCTGTCTTACCATTTTACCAATGACTCCTCACCAGGGCTAGAAGCTTACTGAAGTTACATGCCCAACAACAATGTCTATTTCTCATTTCTAACATTCACTGAACATAATCTGAAATGCAATTAGCAACATTTGGATTCCCAATTAACCATGCGTGGTAAATCAGACTGATTTTTTACTTAGATTTTATTTCTTAGTTTACAACAGTGACTATGGTAAGAAAGCACAGTAAGAAGTCTTACAACACCAGGTTAAAGTCCAACAGGTTGGACATTAACCACGAGCTTTCAGAGCATTGCTCCTTCCTCAGATGAACCTTGTGATATCAAATATGGACTTTAACCTGGTGTGGTGAGACTTCTTACTGTGCCCACCGCAGTCCAATGCCAGCATCTCCACGTCATGTTTGCCAAAGTATTTAATTGTCCATCAAGCACCCTGGGATGCCCTTGAGCTGTGTAAATGCTACAAATAAAATGGAAGTCCCGTTGCTGCTATTGATGTTCCCCAGCAGCTCTTGGCTTGATCTATTGTAATATCATTCAGACTAATGGCAAGAGTGTAGCTGTCTTGAGCACCAGCTTTAAGATTGTATCACAAAGTTGAGAACATCGTTTCAACATGCTGATATTAGTGATGGAGCATAATCATTCTCATTTGTCTGCAACCATGGAAGCCATCACTGATGCAACAATCTCAGGTTGGGATCATGTATTGACACAGCTTGGTTAACAGCAATATTGGTAATCCCTTTCTTCAACCGACTGACTCCCTGCAGTCCAATAATTTTTATTTGCAGCTCCTCTGGTATGTCATGCACAAACTTCCAGGTTGTATCACAGCTTGGTATGACTCCTGCTCTATCGAAGATTGCAAGAAACTACAAAGGGTCGTGAATGAAGCCCAGTCCATTACTCAAACCAGCCTCTCATCCATTGACTCTGTCTACACTTCACACTGCCTTGGCAAAGTAGCCAGCAGAATTGAGGACCCCAAGCCCCCTGGGCACACTCGCTTCCACCTTCTTCCATCAGGAAAAGGACACAAAAGTCTGAGGATGTGTACCAACCAACTCAAGAACAGCTTCCTTCCTGCTGTTATCAGTCTTTTGGATGGACTTACTTCGCATTACGTTGATCTTTTTCTGCATGCCTGCAATACTACGTTCTGCCCTCTCTTCTTTCCTTCTCCATGAGTGGTATGCTTTGACTGTATAGTACGCAAGAAACACCGGTTCGACTAAGCTGTGGTGAGATCGTAGCAGTCCGAGGGGAACATCACCAGAGGGTAGGATATTCAATCATCTCTATAAAGAGGCCTGAATTCTCCATTTCTCCTGAAACAAATATTGCTCTTGGCCTGCCTTTATTTTCTTGGGTTAACATTTCAGAACTTAAAAATCAGCATTAAGAGACATCAACCAAATAAAGAAATGAAGATTCGCTGGTTAGAAAACATCCTTTCCCATTAAATAACAGTGTTACTTTTCTTCACTGAGGACAAATGGTTCATATGTATGCATCGGTACACCTTTAGTGTCTTTTATACTGGTAAGTCAGTTCTGAATGCAAATTGCTCCAATTCAAGAGGATTGAAAGGATTGCTAAAAGACCGACACTTTAGGGATTTGGTTCGACTGTCGTGTTACAGCTCCTGAGGTTTGAAAGCAAATATAACATCACCATTTTGTTTCAGCTCACTCTGAAAGCACACAACAACAATGACGAGAAGCTACCCGACAACCAGTTAAATGTGAATGAGTATACGCACGTAAACTCAACAGAATGAGACACTAGGAAATCACTCACAGATTTCCAGAGTTGAGACAACCTATTTACTCAAAATTTAGCATGGAACTGGAAAAAATCATGAAGGCAGTTTGATAAAACAGACATTTAAGAATGCAGTGGTGGAACCAGTCCTTAAAGTTCATTTATTAGTCACAAAAAGGCTTACATTAGCACTGCAATGAAGTTACTGTGAAAATCCCCTCGTCGCCACACTCCAGCACCTGTTCGGGGACACTAAGGGTCAATTTACCATGGCCAATGCACCTAACCAGCATGCCTTTATACTGTGGGAGGAAACTGGAGCACCCAAGGGAAACCCACAGGAATAATGTGCAGACTCTGCACGGTAAGTGTCCTAAGAGAAATGACCTGGGTCCCTGGCCACCGTGCTGCCCAGTAGTATCCTGAAGGAGAGAGAACTGTGATACTTTGGAATCACCAACAAGGTGTTGGGGCTTTCATTCAGTTCTTTCTGACAAACTGCGGCTGGGGAAATCCTTCATTTTGCTGATAGTCCAGTTTGAGACAAAGTCAGAATTGACTTCCCCGGTACACTGTATTCATGTGGTCAGCTTTCTCAGGTAAAATAAGCAAAACCAACGGCCCTTGAATAGCCCCCTGGAGATTGGCACCTAAAGGTTTAAGCATCTTTAGTCTGATTGTACCCCACCTTTTGATTCGATTTGATTTATTATTGTCACATGTACTTGTATATGGTGAAAAGTATTGTTTCTTGTGTGCCATAGAGACAAAACATACCATTCACAGAGTACATAGGGGAGAAAGAAAGGAGGGGATGTTCCAGCCACAGCTAGGGTGCAGAGAAAAATCGGCTTAATATAAGATAGGCCCATTCAAAAGTCTGATGACAGCAGGGAAGACTCAATCCAATTTTTAAAGGTTTTGTAAAGTGATGGGTACATTGATGGGACCAGCATGTTTTCAGTACCAGTAAATGTGAGAAATTAGCCATGATATATATCAACTATGTTATGTCTAAGCTAAAGTGGAAGTGCATTAATCATGAGAGATTCCACTCAGGGCTTACTCCATCCATGCAAGCTCGATTTGTAACTTGTTAACGGCATGAAGAATTTATCATGCCAAAATATTAATTTTTGCAAATAACACGTTCAGTCAGGATTATTAAAGAAATGGAGGGAGCTGTGACCTTTTCAGCGCAGTGATGCGACTTGTCAATTTTATGCAGGCTTGCATTTCTCTTGTAATTATACATATTTTTAAATGGACAGTGTTGGTTTCCGTGCGTTTCTCTCTGTCTCTGTGACCTTCAAAGTGGAGAGGAGTTGAAGTTGTTTCGACAAGCTCGTGATGACACTCTCAACGTGCGTGCAGCCAGGAATAGCCTGTTTGCCTCCACTTTCTCCGCAGAAGTGAGATGCTCTGAAAAGAGTTGGCAAAACTTGACAGAGACGTTTCACACTCGGCACTGAGATGTGAGCATGTGATCGCATTTGTGAACATTTGAGTACAACACAGGCAGGTGGCTGTGCCATAATATCCTGCGCCTGAAACCTGTGAGTGAACATCCTGTTCTTTATTTTAGTCGGAATTTTCACATCGGCTAAATAAAGTAACTGCTCGTTGCTGACAGAAAGGAAAAGAGCCAATGCAGAGCACTGACAGCTTTTTATTTGTCAGTCCCAAAGTATCGCAGTTATCCCTCCTTCAGGGTGGCAAGGTGGCACAATGGTTAGCACTGCTGCCTCATAGCACCAGGGACCCAGGTTTGATTCCCGGCTTGGGTCACTGTCTGCGCACGTTCTCCCCGTGTCTGTGGGGGTTTCCTCCCACAGTCCGAAAGACATGCTGGTTAAGCGCATTGTGTCATGCTAAGTTCTCCCTCAGTATCACTGAGTGCAGCGACTAGGGGACTTTCACATTAACTTCATTGCAGCGTTAATGAAAACTGACTTGTGACACTAACAAAATAAACTTGGCAATTGGAATTGGCACAGGCATTGCAGATTTATGTTGTTGTGGCAACTGGTTTACAGAAAAGTATTAAATCTGATAAGAAGGTAAAACTTTGCATAGCTGCTGTATTATCTGCCGTCTCACTTTTCTTCCCCTCTTGAATATTTATGCTCAACAAGGTGAAGGATACCAGTTTCAAGGACCAGACCACTTTCTAAGCTGCCACTGGCATGGCTGTGCTCTTCCAGTTCAGGCACAGAACAAAATTACCTTTCTCCTGCCCATGAACCCCAATCTCAGGAGAGCATGCTCCTGTGTCAGTCCTCACTTCTCCTGGTGCTCCAGTTTCCTCCTACAGTCCAAAAGACGTGCTGGTTAGGTGCTTTGGCCATGCTAAGTTCTCCCTCAGTGTACCCAAACAAGCGCCAGAATGTGGTGACTAGGGGATTTTCACTGTAGCTTCACTGTGGTGTTAATGTAAGCCTATCTGTGACATTAATAAATGAACTATAAACTTCCAGTTTCTCTGAGACTCTTGAAGCCACATTGGTGATTTATGTCAATTTATGTGCGGCTTTACGCCATATTCTTACCGACAAGTTGTGGGTTCAGATTGCCCAGAATTATTTGACGCAGGGCTCTTAAAGTTGACACAGTGAAAGATGGTTAAAGGATTTAAGTCAGGGCCCACCACTGAAATCACAATATGGTGACTCAATGGCTAAATTCCATTTTTCGTCACCCCCATTATGCCCCACCTCCCGTACCCTTCCCCTGCCCTATCCCCACCATCACCAACAATCATCCCCCTCCGCCCCCAGGGGCTCAGGTGGCAGATGTAAGGATGTAACATTGGGTACCATGGCAGTGACGCTATGCTAACCCACCACTGTGGATATTTTACTCATGCTGTGGGGAGGTGTCAGGAGGCCCACTTGCCTGTGGGCCTACTTGTTGTGGGGAGAGGGGGACTCTTACAGTTCAGGTACCCTGTGGCCAATGGAAGATCACCCTTTAAATTTTCCAAGCTTCCCCACCTTTTGTTTACTACATCCCTAACCACCCCCCTTGCCCCTGACCCACATTGCTGATACCAGTGTCCCACACCTTGCCAGCCTAACCAGGCCAAGACCCTGAATTCTCCTTTGTTTGGGCTCCAAAGGCTCTTTGACTGCAGTTCCAGCAGTGATCACCGCTCCCCGTGGTGCTGCGCTGCCCAGACTGGCAGCTCCCAGATGTGGGTCTTAAATATATAGAAATATTGAAAATTGGAGCAGAAGGAGGCCATTCAGCCCTTCAACCATGCTCTGCCACTCATTATGATCGTGGATGATCTCCAACTGAACAACTTGATCCTGCTTTCCCCCCATATCTTTTGATCTCCTTCCCCACAAGTGCAATATCTAACTGCTTCTTGAAAACATTCAATGCTTTGCCCTCAACCACCTGCTGTGGTAGCGAATTCCACAGGCTGACCACTCTGGGTGAAGAAATTTCTCCTCATCTCTGTCCTCAACAGCCAACCCTGTATCCATCCTGCTTCTGGACACCTCCATCATCAGGAACATCGTTCTTGCATCTATCCTGTCGAGTCGTGTCTTCCTCTCCATTGAGCTGGAGGTCCTTCCTCAAACCAATTATTGGCTTGCCATTCACCCCTGCATAATGCAAGTGCGTGCGTATGTGCACATGTGTGCGTGTGTGTCTGTGTGTGTGCGTGTGCTATGGTCAGGCCACCAACCAATTCAACTCAATGTGCGGGCTAAATTTTGATTGTACAATTTCCATTAACATGGCTTTATATGTGAACAACAGTGACTTACATTTGTATAGCATCTCTTTTGCAAAGAATGCTCAAAGATGTTTTACAGATAGGCATGAGAAAAAATGGTGCCAAACCAGGAAGGGATGGATTCGGTGAATGTTCAAAGGTTTAGGCCAAAGAGATGAGTTTGGGGAGATTTTCGAGGTGCAGACAGAGAGATGTGCCGTGACAGAGGGAATTCCATGGGGTCGGACTGGAGCCAGCTGCAAGAACACTGGCTGAAAAACGAAATTGATCAAGTAGGTGAACTGAATGTGGAGCATTGACCACAATCTGATGATGAGTCATTTGTAATGATCAGCTTTCTCAGAAGGGGACAGGAACTAACCTGTTTTTTAATTCCCCCTTCCAAATGTGTATCTCAATACAGAGATGGCAATAGGTCATTTGAAAATGATTGATGGTAACGGGGTGGGAACGAATAACCTGACTGTCAAATCATGAATATGGAATGTTCTGAATGACGTGTCTAATGAACCGTACTTAGTATTCACCATCACCAACAGAAGACAAATTGGGAAACAGGAAAGATATAGAACCATAGAATCCCTGCAGTGCAGAAGGAGGCCATTTAGCCCATCAAGCTTGCACTGACAACAATCCCACCCAGGCCCTAACCCCATAACCACACAAATTTACCCTGCTAATTCCCCTGACACTAAGGCAATTTAGTATGGCCAATCCATCTGACCTGCACATCTTTGGACTGTGGGAGGAAACCGGAGCACCTGGAGGAAACCCACACTGACATAGGGAAAATTTGCAAACTCTACACAGTCAAGGTTTGAATGGAATGCAGGTCGCTGGCGCTGTGAGGCAGTAGTGCTAACCACTGTTCCACATTGCAGAGCATGTCTGCTGAAGAAGTCTTTGTAAGTCTTCTGTCTGTTAACAACAAGTCTTTGTTAATTACTTATAACTATATACTAACGTCTAGATCTTAACATGCCTCTGGCTAACACTACGATGGCGCTGTGTCTGGTCGTGTGCTTTTTTACATCAGTGTGTGGGCGGTACTGTACCCTGCATGTGCCAGACCTTTCTATCACATCACCCAAGTGACCTGGATTATGTGCAAGAATGGTGAATGCTGGCTAAATATTCTGTCACGGGATGGTATACTTCAGTGTCTAAACCAGCAAAGTACTCAACTAATTTCTCTCTGTTTCTGACAGGAATAACTAGTAGTGGTGGGGAGGAGGAATCAGCAAGTTCAATACCATGTGTTGATTGAAATATATTTCTGGTTTACATGAATTGCTTGCTGAATTAATTTGATTCCTCACTGAGAAAGTAATTCATGAAAATACAGGTTGTATTTAGGTTAGAATTACAATACCAACCTAAAGACAAATTGGTAAAGAGGAAAGATATAGAATCATAGAAGGCCTACAGTACAGAAGGAGGCCATTTGGCCCATTGAGCCAGCACCGACAACAATCTCACCCTCCAGAAAAGAGAGAGTAAAATTTTTCATATTTCCATTTTTTGGAGCTTTAATCTTTCTCGGCTTTTCTCTATTTTTATTTACTTTATTTATTAGTGTCACAATTCGACTTACAGTAACACTGCAATTAAGTTACTGTTAAAATCCCCCAGTTGCCACACTCTGGTGCCTGTTTGGATACTCTAAGGGGAAATTTAGCATGGCCATTGCACCTAACCTGTACATCTTTGGACTGTGGGAGGAAACTGGAGACCTGGAGGAAACCCATGCAGACACGAGAAGAACGTTCAGACTCCGCACCTAAGCTGAGAATTGAACCTGGGTCACTGGTGCTATGAGGCAGCGGTGCTCACCACCGTGCCACCGTGCCACCCCTTTTAGGAGATTTAATAAGTTGGCGAGCGTGAGTAGAATGGGAAGTTCCTGGTACTCTCTGACAAACCAGTCTGTGCCTATTTATAGGAATGGCAGAGAGGGTGGTAGGGAGATGCGGGGGAGAGGTCGATGGAAGGGAAGGTGATGGGTGCTGAAAACCATAAGGTTGCACCAATGGGTAATGGAAGGGAGAATGCCCAGAGTAAATGATAGACCCTACCATGGCCAATCCTGTATCGAAACCGTTGACTCTGGTAAATAAGGGAGTGAACACCTGCTTTGCATAGTTCCTTATTTTTGTATTCTGTAATTAATTATCTTGCTGAATACATTGGCTGGATTTCCCACAACCTAGTACTTATTCAATAAGGGAAAATTCTACTTCATAATTATCTGATTTTCACACAGGCCCCTTTTTTCACTTGATATGACCTTAGGTTAATTCACTTTGAATTGCAATTAACATTCATGGAGAAACTGAGGTGGCCTATAGAAACAGAGTATAAGGATATTAAACAGGTGTTGTTCTTGGGAAGATGTAAAGGTAATTACTAATTTATGCACAGTGTCGCAGCTCATGTTCAAAGACTAGAAGCGTGATCTACAGTCAGCTCCGATAATTGCAGACTTGCAAATTGTACATTTAAGATGATGCACGTGTGAAGGAGTTTGCACTCTGAACCTTTTAGTTTTGCATTTGGGACTGAGATTTTTGAATGGGACTAAAAGTACCTTTGAGTTAAAAATTAAGCATGGAAGAGTCATTTGCAATGATCAGCTTTCTCAGAAGAGGACAGGAACTAACCTGTTTTTTAATTCCCCCTTCCCAAAAATGTATCTCAACAGAGAGGTGGCATGACGCCATTTGAAAATGATTGATGGTAATTGAGTGGGGTAGGGGGCGAATAACCTGTCAAATTATGAATATGGAATGTTCTGAATGATGTGCCGGAGAAAGGTCGATGCCTGATGAACTGTACTAAGTGTTCACCATTACCAGCAGAAGACAAATTGGGAAACAGGAAAGATATGGAATCATAGAATCCCTGCAGTACAGATGAAGGCCATTCAACCCATCAATCCTGCACTGGCAACAATCCCAACCAGGCCCTATCCCCATAACCCTACATATTTACCCCCCAACACGAAGGGATAATTTATTCATGGCCAATCCAACTGACTTGCACATCTTTGGAGTGTGGGAGGAAACCGGAGCAGCCAGAGGAAACCCGTGCAGACATGGGGAGAATGTGCAAACTCCACACGGACAGTCACCCGAGGCCCGCATTGAACCCAGGTCCCTGACACTGTGAGACAGCCATGCTAACCTCTGTGCTGTCCATTTGTTAAGAGCTGGAGCCCAATCTACATCAAGCCTATATCTCAAACTGTGAAACAATTCTTCTTTCTCAGGTCATAACTGTGATCTTTGACTTTGTCACATTTATTGGCTGAATGGGTAACAAGATTTTGTTTTGATTTCATTGAATCATAGAATCCTACTGTGCAGAAGATGGCCATTTGGCCCATTGAGTCTGCACCAAACACAATCCCAGCCAGGCCCATATCCCCATAACCCCATGCATTTACCCTAGCTAGTCCCCCTAACACTAAGGGGCAATTTAGCATTGCCAATCAATCTAGCCTGCACATCTTTGGACTGCGAGAGGAAACCGGAGCACCCGGAGGAAACCCATACAGATACAGGGAGAATGTGCAACCTCCACACAGACAGTTACCAAGCCAGGAATTGAACCTGGGCCGCGGCACTATGAAGCAGCAATGCTAACCATTGTGGCACCCATGTAACAGTAGTACAAGAATTTCCTCGCAGCAAAGATCATGATTATGAGGTCTTGCACACCTAATAATCCTCAAGGACCCCTTATCTAGCATTTGGCTGTTAGGCATGTTCACCAACCTGATGCGCCTTCCTGAAGTGGGTCAATGGGAGAGCACAATGGGATGTAGATTGGGAAGGGCATCAAACCCACACTGGACACCATGATAAAAAGAAGAGCTGAATGGAAATAAGGCAACACTGTCTGTCAGACCTGAGGACAGGATGGGATGGAGCTTGGAATCAGGGCGGTGTCTGCGAATGACAACTCAGTGAGAGAGATAAAAATAGAGGAGGAGGAGAAGCAGAAGCCTAAAGAATGGGCCAGAGATGGTAAGAATTGTGCAAGGGAACAAAACAGCTATGTATTAATGCTTGTCTTTTTCATAGTCAACTAACATTATCATTCAAATGCTGTGCTCATTGAAATGCCAAGGACTTAGGAAACTGGAATCAGATTGCATGACAACTGGGACCATTAAAGCTATGTGATTTAATGAATTGGGAAAAATAAAAGTAGAGAATAGTGTCTACCTATTATTTATCTTTGAAGATAAGGTAGGCATTTTGGGACTATAAAAGCCATTCAGTCCTGCAGCCAAACTGCACTGTAAATCACTCAGCTAAAGTACATGCCACGATATCTCTAGTCAATAGTGATGACTAAATCATTATGCGAGGTACTGTGTCCTCTCAGCTTGTTTTCAAACCACAGAATTGCAACCTAAACACTGAGTTTGAGACCCACTCCAAGACAAGCCTGAAAACAAACGTGTTTTCCGTACACCGTACCTGTATCCAGTCATTGTGTGCTCTCCTTGTTGCAATTATGCGAATTTTAGAATCGTGATGTATTCATGTCGGATTAGTTCCAAAATCAGGTGAAATTGGTCCTGAACCAATCTTGGCAACTTTTCAAAATGTCCTCCCTCTTGACAATGTTTTATTCCCACAGTTTACAACCATTTTAATCATTCTTTTATCGTACTACCCTCCTTAGGGTACTTTACAAAATAGATCATCTCCCTTTCTCTTTCTTCATATTTATCAAAGTGAGGGATGTTTTCACTGCAAATGGAGCACTTTCTTATGTAAAGTATTGTGTGTCAGCCTCAATCAGTCAAATCTCAGCACAGCATGGGTTGGATGCAAAGTAAGGCTCCCTCTTTTCCTCGCAATGCACCTTAACCTGAGCAACATTATAGTGTTTCTCTTGCACTGGTATCACATTTCTGTTTCACATCGTCTGTAGTTTGAATGACACTAGCAACTAAGGTCACAGCTGGACCTGCACAGCCCTTTAGAAACAGAATATTTTACCCATTGTGCAGATTAGCTGTCTGAATTTGGCTTTGCAGTGCTACTCGCCATAGGTGAGCACCAAAATTATTCCATCCACTTTGTGGGTGATGCACCAAGCTTTGAAGGCTTTTTTTAATTTATTCTTTTATGGGATGTGAGTGTTGCGGGCTACGACAGCATTTCTTGACCATCCCTGAGAAAGGGGAGGTGGTGAGCTCCCTTCTTGAATCGCTGCAGGCCGTGTGTTGTAGGTACACCCATAGTGCTGTTTGGGAGCGGGTTCTAGGACTTTGATCCAGTGACAGCAAAGTAACAGTGAAGTTCCGAGTCAGGGTGGTGTGTGGCTTGGAGTGGAACTTGCAAGGAGGTGGTGTTCCGTGCATCTGCTGCCCTTGCCCTTCTGTGTGTTGGAAGTCACGGGTCAAATAAGCCTTGGTGAATTGTGCAACTCGTAGATGGTACACACTGTGTCAGTGCTGGATGAGGTGTCAATCAAACAGACTGCTTTGTCCTGGACAGTGTTGAGCTTCCTGACTGTTGCTGGGGCTGCACTCATTGAGGCAAGTGGAGGGGGTTCCAACACATTCCTGACTTGTGCCTTATAGCTGGTGGACACATTTTGAAGAGTCAGGAGGTGAGATACTCTCCGCAGAAACCCCAGCTTCTGATCTGCTCTTGGAGTCACAGAATTGATGTGGCTGGTCCTATTCAATTTCTGACTAGTGGTAACCCCACGAGAAAAGCAAAATACAGAGGATGACATGAATACCCACGGCTGGGGCTACTGTCCGCCTGAGTGCAGTAGCTTATCCCTCGCAGAGCTGCTAGCCCAATCAGATTGTTACAGGTTCCCACTGCCATAACTGGAGAGGGCACCTCAATGCTGAGGTACCCTCACAAAGAAGGTAGATGTGTTCAGCAACTCTGGGCCAGATAGGCAGGTTGGGAGACAGTCAGATTGCCTTGAGTGTGTGTGTGGGGGAGGGGGGGTGCCATTGTCACCAGTGAGGCGTCCTTCCCCCATCTCCCCTATCACTACCACCAGGAACCACTGGGAGGCTGAATGCATTTACCTGGCAGCAGGTCTGATCCATCCAATATAGCACAAAAATGCTACTGGATGCTGGAGGGGAACCTCAGATGAGCCTGTAAGTGACTCAGTAGGCTGGCCTGATCATTCCGTTGAGCGTCCTGTCTCTGGCAATATGCCATGGGAGTGGGAACGGGTTGGGTTTTCCTCCGGAATATTGTTTCCCAGCCACATTCCCAGCTATGCCACCATCCCCAGCCCATTACTGAAGCGTTGGGAAACAGGGACCCAACTCTTACCTTCGCTGAAGTGTTATGCAGTCTCCCAAACCTACACAATAAAGTCGTTACATTATTCCAGTCCAGTGTAACTGCAGTAATTAAGATAAACTCCCAGAATTGCACTGTGTGTGGTGTGAATAACACTCTTTGAAATTATGCAGTGGGATTAATGGCGTACAAATGCTTAACAAGCTGTTTTGAAATTTTGTATTTTAGTGGAGGCATTAACCTATTTAAAATAAATAGTCTTTGCTAAAGTGCCGAAGAAAAGAATTTCTGATGAATCTTGTTATGCATTCATCCCATGGTGTAATTACAGAACCAGTGGCAATTAGGTTGATTACATATGAAGCATGATTTGAGTGTATGTTTACTAACCATGTATGGCTAAAGAAAATTATTTCGCCAAATTATCATTCGTTTGTAAGACAGTTTAATGAAAGTTTCTGGGGTAGTTTTGTTTTTCTGATGACTCACTGTAACTTTGGTGCACTGGTTCAAACCCCAGAAAAACTAGTTTCAAACGCTCTTTTAGACCATTTTGTCTGATGAAGTTCTTAAGAATATTCAGGAGCGTTCTTCCAGATACTCTCGGTATTTTCTTTAACCATTGATTAGGCGCCATGTTGACTTAATAATCCATAACACAGTAGACGCAATGCCTGCTGTGTTCAAGGTAAAACTGATTTGGGTCTAAATGCACTCTTTGCTGACATTTTCAAAGAAGGAGGAAGAAGGACTTGCGCAATATTACTTTTCATGATGGCTGGAGAGTTCAAAGTGCATTACAGTCGATGAAATTCTTTTTCTCATCAATAGACTCCTGATAGTGCAGAAGGAGGCCAATCAGCTCATTGAGTCTGCACCGACAACAATCCCACTCAGGCCCTCTCCCTGTAACCCCATGTATTTACCCTGCTAATCCCCCTGACACGAAGGGCAATTGAGCATGGCCAATCTATCTAACCTGCTCATCTTTGAAGTGTGGGAGGAAACCAGAGCACCCGAAGGAAACCCACGCAGACAGAGGGAGAATGTGCAGACTCTACACAGACAGTCACCCAAGGCTGGAATCGAACCAGGGTCCCTGGAGCTGTGAGGCAGCAGTGCTTACCATGTGCCACCATGCCGTCCGGTCAAATTAGAGTGGTGACAGACTTGTCCAAGACCCTTTATTCTGTCCTTCATTGAGTTCAGTTTGCTTATCATTCCACACTCTAAATAATCTACATTCATTCTTTGTCTCGAAAACTTCAAATTCACAATGCTTGGCCTTATCTATAAACAATTCCATGGCCTTGCATAACATTAAACAATATCTTCCATCTATATCAATTCCACAATTCTCAATTTCACCAATTTGTTTTAACTTAGTATTTGGCTCTCAGACCTTTCAGCTGCCTCAGTCTTACTCTTTAGAATTCTTCCCTGAACCGCTCCCTTTCTTCCTGACCTTTCCTACCATTGAGAACTTGTTTTTAAGATCCAGTCCTTTACTCAAACTTTCTATCAGGCCTCCTAATCACACCCAGATTCAGCATCCATTTCCATGCACATATGGAAGACCATGAGACACTCTTCATTAAAGACACTGATGGTGATTATCTGGGGCCTTTAGCCTAAGCAGGGATTCCCGATGGCCCATAGAATCAGGCGCGCAGGTCAGAATGGGATTCTCACCAGGAGTCAAACTGATAGTGAATCTCTCAGCCCGTACCCCCCCCACCGGTGAGATCAGATTCTTGCCCAGAGAGGGCAAGAAACATGAGCAGAACTTATGAGCATCCATCTCAATCCCATTAGTGAGATTGAAGTGGAACGCTGCAGCCTCCCAGGATGCTCCCGGCCCCCGACGAGTGCTAATCAGTACTGGGAATAAGTTCAAGTTTTTACTTTCTGTCAGGGCACTTATGGACTATACAGCCATTACCAGGTTGCAGAGGTGGGGGGTTCCTTCAAAGGCCATGGAGGTTGGGGGCTTTGGTCTGGGGGGAATGGATTGACTCAGGAGGGAGAATCCTCAAAGATAGTGGTCGCACGGTTACTCTTCTCCATGTTATCTTGAAAAACTTGGAAATCCCTCTCAGATTGGTAATTTCAGGCACCTTTCTAGTTAAATTGTAGATTCTTGTCTGTTTTTTGTAATAGCTTTGAAATCACCTCATCACATTAAAATCCTTGTCCTATGGGCATCCAGAAGCCTTTTAAATCACAGCAGCATTCCATTCCATATTAGGGATTACCCTTGGTAGATGCCATAAGCTCCAGGTGTTAGCAGACTTCTTTGGACTGTTAGTATTATCAGCAGCACTTTATACCAAAAGAGAGATTCCCATTGATAGATTTCATAAACCCTTGCCGCTTTCATACCTCTTTGAACCACTTTGATTGACAGCAACTTTCAATTTCAATACAGGTATTATTGTTTATTTATACAACCACCTTCCACTCCATTAAGTTTTACAGGGTTGTTCCATTTAGAGGTCTAGGCAATTTCAAGAGGATTAAAGGTGCTTTGTTCACACAAGGAACAGAAGGTACATAAGCTGGCGAAAGCTGCTTTTATTGACAGCACCTGGGAAGTTCAAAGACTGCATTGTTCAATCAGTTTATGCTCAATTAAACCTGAAGTGCTTCCTCTTTCCACCACAGGTGTTCTCTCTGGCATTTTCTTTTTGCACTGCTTTGTTTCAAGTCTCCAAACCTTCTTAAAAAGCAGAGGTGCCTTCTAATAACACTTTTTTAACATTGGCTTTGTCTTTTTCTTGCCTTCAAAGCTTCTAACAAAGCCAATAAGCTTGATATAACCATGTTTCTTCAATTCAATCTCTTATGAAAGAGTCACCAGTCTGGATAGTTGTTACCTCTGCACCGCACAAACAGCGGGACAGCTCAGACAAGAAGCTCAAGGGTCCCTCAATGATGACCTCCTATCAGAGTCTCTGGTAATCCCTACATGAGAGTCACAAAGAAGCTCAGAACAACCTTGATGTTGCTATCACTGGCCTGGGGGACCTGGGCTCCTGATGTGCGTGGGAGGGAGTGTAAAGTTTGAAGCTTTCCAGTGCAAGGGGCTGTCCGCATCCCACTCATTGAGCCAAAGCTTGACAGTCAAGGGCCAGGATTTTCCAACCTCGCCCATGGCTGAGATTCTCCAGTGCTGTTGCAGGGAATGGGATTTTGGCAGAATGCCAAAATCTCTGCCTCATTGGCAGCGGTTGTGGGGTACGCCTCTCCTCTACTGCTTCCAGCATACGGTTCAGGTCTGCATCCTTGGTGCAACAGTTCTTACAGCCATGTTCCTGGCTGGACTGTCAACCAGTCTCCAGGGGAGCATTTAAATGATGTTCTTTCTGGTCAGCTGACCCCTGATTCAGGCATCTGGGGAGTTTGGCCTGGCACGATTCCCATGGGGGGAGATTTAAAATATTGTCAGATAGCACCTGATTAGCCGTGCCTGGGCCAACAAGAAATGCATCGATTTTCCCACTGGGCAGCAGCACTTTGGGTTTTTTTTCAGAGAATCGCGCCCACTATGTAAACAAAAATCGTGATGGTGGACAGTGGCTGTCCTGGAGTTCATCATTCTGATCACTGACAGGATTAGTGATAATGGTGTAAAGACAGGAAATTGAATGAAGGACAATGGGGTCTTCATTTCAAGACGAACGGTCTTCAGGGCCAGAAGGAATAATAAGCGGCAGGAGTAGCTGATGAATCAGCAGCTGAAAGAGAAGGGAATATTTTACAAATGAGCGTTCTGGGCAGACAATAACCCTGTCAAATTTTCGATGTGTGTTCTGTTGCAAAAGATTTGTGCACCAGACATGCCAGTTTGGAGAAAAAAAGCCCTGGGGAGGTAAGCCAGTGTCTTCAGAACTGGTGAACTGGATGGGTCAGAATATAACCCTGAACGACATTTTCTCTTTTTAATGTTATCTATTAATATTCAAATTTTGGTGGCATTGTCACCCACCCCCCCCACCCCTACCCCCCGCCTGCCGCTCCCACACCCACCTTGAATAATCTCTTAATTATGAAGAGTCTAGGATGCACTGCCTCAGAGTGTGGGGGTGGCAAGTTCCAGATTGGCATTCAGGGATAATTCTAACAAACTGTCTAAGGACAAAAAACAAAGAACAGGCGACACAGTGGCACAATGGTTAGCGCTGCTGCCTCACAGTGCCAGGGACCTGGGTTCGATTCTGGCTTGGGTTATGTCTGTGTGAGTTTGCATGTTTTCCCCATGTCTGTGTGGGTCTCCTCCGGGTGCCCCAGTTTCTTCCCACATTCTGAAAGACATGCTGGTTAGGAGCATTGACCTGAACAGGTGCCGGAATGTGGCAACTAGAGGAATTTCACTGTGGCTTCATTGCAGTGTTAATGTAAGCCTTACTTGTGACTAATAAATAAACTATAAACCTAACAATACAACACAGGGACAGGCCCATTGGCCCACCAAGCTTGCGCCAATTTCTAATCATTATTTAGACCCACTACTTATTGCTATTCCTCGATTCATCTCCCGTTCATGTGTCTATCAAGATACTCCTTCAACGTTGCTAACATACCTTCTTCCACCACCTTCACTGGCAGCGCATACACCACGCTCTGTGTGAAAAACTTTCCTCGCACGTCTCCTCTGAACTTTCTCCCCCCTCACAGTCACTGTGAAATTCCCCTAGTCGCCACACTCTGGTGCCTGTTCGGGTCAATGCTCCTAACCAGCATGTCTTTCAGAATGTGGGACGAAACTGGGGCACCTGGAGGAAAGCCACCTACATGTGTCCTCTTGTAGTTCACTGTTACGACTGTTACCTGAAAAGGAAGAATGGACAGGGTGACAGGGAAATGGTAGGGAATGGCACTAAGGGAATTGCTCATTCAGAGAGTTGATGCAGACACAATGGGCTGAATGGCAGCCTGTAATCATTCTGTGATTATTACTGGTTTCCCACTGTTATTTAACTAAAAGGTTCTCGTTCAGGTTGAATCTGGGCTTCTTGCTGAGCTAGATCAATGCGAAAAGGGACTATCCAGATTGCACTTTGGAATCTCCTGCCTAAACCAACTCCCCTCCCCATACGCCTATCCCTCATTTCACTACCTCCTCCTCCTTCACTTCTTCACCCTGACTCCTTCTTTAAGATTTTCTTAAAATGCATCTCTGACTAATGTTTTGGTCAACTTTTCTAATTTCTGCTACGTTGATGCAGTTTATTTTCCCTCTCAGGAGCTTATAGATGATTTTCACTGGGGGGGGATCTTATATTCTCACCCCATCAGCCGACCAGCGAGGCAAGCCAGTAAGATCACGAGAGAGCTGAGAAATCAGGTTTTCCTCCGATTTCTTGTCTCTCACGAGCTTACAGGCATCGGATAAATTCAATTTAAAATAGAATTTAAATATTACAAGTGAGTGTGGGATGCAGACAATGGGGACCTGTCGTGATGGCCTTGTAGATAGATCAAGAAGCCATTAAGGTTCCCACAAGATGTCGGGGGTAGGGGGTGCCCCTGAGGCAGTGCCACTCTGGCATCCTGGAGATGTCAGCTTGGCACTCTGGTACTACCTCACAGGCACACTGACAGTGCCAGCCTGGCACACTGGCAGTGCCCACCAGGAACTGTGCAGTACAAAGCAGTGGGGCATGAGGAGGGAGGGCCTACTGGGAGGGGTGGTGCCTGAAGGGAGCAGGGTCCAAGAGAAGGCAGGCAGCTGGACACTGCACACTCTGCAACTGGGATTGAATGGGCCGGGGGCAAAGCTGTACATTATGTCCAGCTAAATGAGCTTGAGCTTTTGTGATCTTTTGGACTAGTTTAAAAAAAACATTGAGCCAGAAATTAGCTCTCCCCACAAAAATTGATCATGCCACCAATTGAGTTAATAACTACAGGGAGTTTCTAGTATAAGTTACAGGTATTTATAGAAGCTCTTAAAATTTTAGGCGAAATTGATGGAATTCTCCTATCTGGGATTGAATCAGGTTTGGGGATTTTGTCTCTGTGGAGGAACCGTACCATATCTTCTGGCCCCAAACCCATTAATTGTGCAGCTGGGTGTTTTGCCTCGTATTCCGTGATGGGGCAACCTGATCGCGCATGACCTGCCATCCTATTGGGGCGGCACGTTGAAAAGTGTTGGCCTTATCTGTGACGCAAAAGAAGGAAAGGTGTGAAATGTGGGTGTCAAGCTTGCAGAAATGCTAAGTGTGTGAATATGAGGTGAAGCTACAAATGTGAAGTGTGAGTTGTGATTGATGGTGAATGTTGGTAGATTAGTCGAGGATTGTGGTGAATTAGGCAATGTGTCCGGCCAGCAATACTGTTTGTGAAGTGTCACATTTGGAAATGCATTCACTGATCTTAGTCATTCTTGTGAGGCCATTGAATTTCTTCTACCATGGCATCCAGGATCTAGGAGCTACATTGACCTGCAGAGCAGTCTGTTGCCATTGAATGTTGAGAGTTTATCTGGATGGCCTCCTGGCTCCTTGTGGATAGAGGGACCTTTCTGCTGACCCTGTCCATCTCCTGCACCAAGGCCTCCGCTGCTGACTCAGGGAAATCTGGAGCTGCTGTCTGTAGTATCAAAGTGTTCAGGCAGAGCAAGGATTAATATGGGACTGGGAAAACAGTACCACCCATATGGTGATTTAAAAAGCCATCTGATTGTAGACTGTGTGTCGAAGAGTCTAAGAGGAGCTAACATGGAGATATCACCCTTGGAGGTATGTATGGCTATATGTTAACAATAAACAGTTTATGTTCAACCACACAAGCCTCCAGACCTTTTAGCAAGACACTAACTAACTGTACAGCATTACCTTATCTGCCATACTATGCCATTACCTGTATCATCCCAAAGTCCAAGTCACATTTGCAATGAATTCCAGCATCTGCTCCAGCGAAAGCCCACCTCCATTTTAAGAAGCGCAAGCTTGCTTTCGCTCATGCGTGCTAGTTTGTACTTGTGCTAACCTCTCATGACGTTGCACCCCCAACTCAGACATACAGCTACTCAACTGCACAGTTAGCATTGGCTACATGCTGAAATCATGTGAATGAGCAAACAGAGTTTGGATGCTGCCTGCATTGCAGTGAATGGCACAGATTAATTATGCATGCCAAATCCCATGCCTGTTTTTGTACCTTATCCAATTCCACCCCCACCCTTGACTAAATTGCTTACTTTCTGTGATCGGTCCATTTTTGGCTGTGTTAATAATACCTTCAGGTCATCACTCTTAAAAGTATCATGGATTTTTTTAATGCAGAAACTTCTTACATTTTACATTCCTCAATACGTAAATGTTTTTGGTAACCTGAGCAAAACCAAACACTTCTGAAAAATAGTGTAATTTTTGGCCAGATTGGCAATTGCACCCAAAGTAGAAACTTGTGATTAGTTTATTTATTAGTCACAAGTAGGCTCACATTCACACTGCAATGAAGTTACAGTGAAAATCCTCTAGTCGCTACAAATGTGTCGCAACTGTTCGGGTACACTGAGGGAGAATTTAGCATGGCCAACGCACCTAACCAGCACAGCTTTCAGACTGTGGGAGGAAACCCATCAGATACAGGGAGAACGTGCAGACTCCACACAGATAGTGACCCAAGCCTGGAATCGAACCCGGGTCCCTGGCGCTGTGAGGCAGCAGTGTCGACCACCATGCCATCATGATTAGTGTACACGTTGAGTGAAATATTACCTGGTTGCAGGCACCCAACTGTTTATATAATGCGAACTTCCTACAGTAGAGTTGCACTGTGGTCAACAGTAAAATGATCTTAATTTGAACTGAACGCAGAACACAATGGAGAAAAAGAGAATGCTATTTTGTGGTAGGCCATGCGTTTTATGATCGGTCAACCACTAAACACCTGCTCTTCGCTTCAAAAAACATGCATCAGATTGTTGGAACTTGTTATACGCTGGAGTTAATATTAGCACTTTCAGAGGCTCCAGGCATGGCATTTCTCTATAAAAAGCAACCATGTGGTTAGAAATCTAGAATTGCTGAATAATCAATTCGCAACCTATTGCTGCGAGTGCTCCTTTCCACTTTGTGTGCATCGAGACGGAAGCACGGCGAAGTTTGCTCCCTTCAGTTCATTTGCCAATCTGGGGCTGGTCATGGTGTGGCCAAAGTTTGGGAATAATTGGCAGTTTTAGACTGGCGTTCAGATGCTAAAAGGAGGATAGGTTCTGATCTTTGCTGTGGATGTGCTTGCTAACTGAGGCAGCGGCTGACAACTTAACACAGCTCAGGATGCTACTCAAGCAGAAATGTCATGTCTCCTTGGAGCTTCTGCATTATAAGTTACGGTTTCTGCTGAGCGATGGCAGATGCATGTTAACTAAATAAAAAAGGTGAAGAGGAATTTGAAAGTAATTCTCTGTGGGGCTTGCTCTCTGCTTGCGAGAAGTAGCGGCCTTGACAATTGTTAAGCCTCACTACCATTTGGTGCCATCAGTTGACCAGGTCGCACGTCCTGTAATTTCCTCCCTCATGGTTTCACCTCTTCTCTCCCTTAAAAGTCACCTCTTTCACCAAGCTTTCAGGCAAGATTTTTGGAGGCTGATGAGAGCAGGAGCTGAGATGGGTGGGCATGTAATTTTGCACTGCCAGCCAGTGTGCTGGTTGCCAGTGTCACCCTGCTCCCTAGTCATTTTCCCAGAGGTGGGATTGGGTGCGGAATAGCTTGTTAAGCTTGTTAGAGGGCATTGACCAGAGCCTGACTGGATGGCACTGTCCGTAGGCAGCCTCAAGATAGCAGACTGAAGCAGGGATCAGCACTTTAAGATGGCTTTGAGGCCCACCCTGCCTACTTGGTCACAGCTGCAGGATACAGGGCTCCCCCACTCCACTATGGTGGCTATTTTTTATTTCATGAGAGGGTGTTTCCAGACGGAGATGTCCCCCATCCAGGGACACACGTAAGCTATGAAGAGACCAGACAGGATGCCATCATCACCAGAAGCTTTCTTACACAGTAGCCCTTCACATGATAGGACCTTCATGAGGTTGAAAGCTAACAAGGAGTTCAGGGTAAATGCTTGGCTACCCCAAGGGATGCCCATTGGAAGGGTCCTACAATCCAACTCAATAAAGGATTGATGAAACATACGTGGATGCATAGCTCAGGTCAACTGAGATGATAAAGACTTTGGAATACATGAACGCATTCAAAAATCTGTAAATATATTGTACATATTATTATTTCTCATAGTTAAAGATATTTGTTTGCTCTATTTACACAACCATAGTTTCTTACTTCTCAAAGCAACACTAATCTCTGCACTGCAGTGAGTCCAGTAGTGCTCCCCTTGTTGCCATAGAGACAGGTTGCTTACATTACGGACTATATGGCTGTGAGGGTCACGGAGGGACTCTTTGGAGGACATTGCCATGCAGAGACCTCTTGGAGCTCTATCTCACACTGCCATACTGGAAAATTGGCAAATGTAGTTGCCCATGCTTGGACATGGCTAGCAGCTGGAGCATTTGGCCAAGGAATTGGGGATGATATGATTCCCTACAAATGTTTGGAGCACTCACCTTCTTCCTCTAAATGTTGAGCCTTTGGGATGGTGTCCAGATGGCTGGATGGGCTGTGATGCTGGAACTCACCTATCATCCCCTTGAGCAACCTGCCCCCAGACTGCAATTTCTGACAGAAATTGATGAAAATGGCAAGAGTGAATGTAGCCCAATACATCACGCAAACCAGCCTGCCATCCATTGACTCTGTCTACACTTCCCGCTGCCTCAGCAAAGCAGCCGGAATAAGCAAGGACCCCACGTACCCTAGACATTCTCTCTTCCACCTTCCATTGGGGGAAGAAAGATGCAAAAGCTTGAGATCACGTACCGGCTGACTCAAGAACAGCTTCTTCCCTGCTGCCATCAGACTTTTGAATGGATCTATCTCGCATTAAGTTGATCTTTCTCTACATCCTAGCTATGACTGTAACACTACATTCTGCACTCTCTCCTTTCCTTATCTATGTACAGTATGCTTTATCTGTATTGTGTGCAAGAAACAGCATGGTGGCACAATGGTTAGCACTGCTGCCTCACAGCACCAGGGACCCAGGTTTGAATCCCAGCTTGGGTCACTGTCTGTGTGCACTTTGCACATTCTCCCTGTGTCTGCACCATTTTCCCCCAGGTGTTCTGGTTTCCTCCCACAGTCTGAAAGATGTGCTGGTTAGGTGAATTGGCCATGCTAAATTGCCCTTTTGTGTCTGGGGGACTAGCTGGGGTAAATGCATGGGATTATGGGGATAGGACCTAGGTGGTGTTGTGGTTGGTGCAGACTCGATGGGTTGAATGGCCTCCTTCTGCAGTGTAGGATTCTATGAAAACAATACCTTTCACTGTATCCCCATACATGTGGCAATAATAAACCAAATCAAAGTCTGTATGTTGTTGATGTATTTATGCATCGCTTCATACTTCAGTATTGCTGACCAGGATTTACTTTAAATTTAATCCTGGCCAAAATTTTATTTCAGTTCTGCCAAATATTTAGGTTCAGTTTGATAGATTGTTCAAGCTTGGATAGCAGTCGATTACCATTGATTGTAGTGGTCGCTGTGTGGTCCATGGTAATATGGTAATATGTTAGGGGTAACAATTTTGATTGATTGGCCAGTGTTCACAAGTTAGCTTTATGTAAATAAGCTAGCCGAGTGTAGCGTGGTGGAGAGAACTGGTTGGAACCAATGAACTTGAGCAGTAATGCTCAGCAAGATATACTAAATGCCTTGAGTCAGAAATTGCTGATAGTAGCCAATTCTCTTCTGGGATCAACTCAACTGTGTTTTCCTTTATGACATGAAACATATTTGGTTATAATTTCATGCATGAATAAAAAAACTACAGGCACTTTGTATCAAAACATGCAAGTTGTTGGCTCTTACAGTAGTTAGGAGCAGTACTTGAAAGCCATGTAAATATTGGCTTTTGGATGATCTTGTCACAGCAGCCTGAACTTTTAACACGTAAAGAAGAAATTTATGATTGTCTTCAGCCTGAGGATTTATGTCAAATATCTGATATTTTGCCTTTGCATAACTGGATCTTCCTGAGAGATTAATATTGATTTTGTGGGTTTGGAGATGTGCAGAGTGGGGTGGCAGGGAGGATGGGATGTGGTGAGGTTGTGGGGGATGGGAGGGGTGAGCTTTCACACTCCCGCAAGGCAAAAAAATGCTTTGACGAAGGGTCATCCAGATTCAAAACGTTGGCTCTATTCTCGCCCCACGGGAACTGTTAGACTGGCTGAGAGTTTCCAGCATTTTTTGTTTTTGTGTGTGAAAAATATGTTATTGTTTGACTTTTTACTTATACCCTTTTACTTATACTCTCCAATTTCTCTCTTCAGTGAGACATGGAGTGGCACGGTAGCGCAGTGCTGCCTCACAGCGCCAGGAGCTTAGGTTCAATTCCCAGCTTTGGTCACTGTCTGTGTGGAGTTTGTGCGTTGTCTGTGTGGGTTTCCTCCAGGTACTCCGACTTCCTCCCACAATCTGACAGACATGCTGGTTAGGTGCATTGACCTGCACAGGTGCCAAACTGTGACGACTAGGGGAATCTCACAGTAACTTCATTGCAGTGTTAATATAAGCCTTACTTGCGAACAATAAATAAAACTTTAAACATATAGATATAGAGGTTTACAGCATGGAAACAGGCTCTTTGGCCCAACTTGTCCATGCCGCTCTTATTATTTTTTTAAACCGCTGAGCTAATCCCAATTGCCCGCATTTGGCCCATATCCCTCTATACCTATCTTACCCATGTAACTATCTAATTGCTTTTTAAAAGATAAAATTGTACCCGCCTCTACTACTACCTCTGGCAGCTTGTTCCAGACACTCACCACCCTCTGTGTGAAAAAATTGCCCCTCTGGACACTTTTGTATCTCTCCCCTCTCACCTTAAACCTATGCCCTCTAGTTTTAGACTTCCCTATCTTTGGGAAAAGATATTGGCTATCTACCTATATGATGATCAATGGATTCTTTGATATTTCTTGTTCATCTTATGTTCTAAGGAAACCAATCCTATTGGTTTCTCATCTTTCCTACATTCTGTGGTGGAATTTAGATGTACTATCACCCGCTGTTTTAACTCCTTTAAAGGGCAAAATTTTCCTGTCCCACCCACCACAGGAATCATAGCGTGTGGGGTGTAGTGGGGGGCAGACCATGCAAAGGTCCTTTGCCCTCGGGCGGGATTTTCCAGTATTGGGGTGAGCATGACTTTAAAATCCCACCTAAACTCTTCAAAATTCTAAAAGGTATTTCCTATCTCTCAGGTTTCCCTTCTCTCGCTACAACCTTTTGCGACACGCCTTGTATCATTCAGCCCTTGGTGCAGCTTTTCCGATCGCAATGTTGGCCCAGATTTTCATCCCTGAAACGGGTGACGCGAGTCTGGAAATTTCCTGGCTCACTGCAGCTGCTTTGGGAGTAACTGCCCTGACTGGAAGAATTGTTGCTTTTGGGGGCAGGTGCAAGGTGGAGTCAGGCCTGCTGCCCTCAGATGCACATCAGAGGTAGTGAGAGCAGATGCCTGCTGAATGCTGAGGCAGGCTGCTTAAAAGGCCTGCCTTGGTTCACTGTGACTTTGTCCCAGTTGTTCCCTTATTTTTGCCCTCACCCCACACCTCCATGTCCCATGCTAACTCATGCTCTCCAGCCAGTCCCAGTGGCCCCTCCCAACCTTCCCTGTCAACTTGTTGGACTTAGAATCATAGACTCATAGAATCCTGCAATGCAGTAGGAGGCCATTCGGCCCATCCAGCCTGCACCCACCTAGGCCCTATCCCTGTTACCCCATGTATTTACTTTGCTAGTTATCCTGACACAAGGGGCAATTTTGCACGGCCAATCAACCCAACCCGCACATGTTTGGACTTTGGGAGGAAACCGGAGCACCCATAGGAAACCCACACAAACAGCGGGAGAATGTGCAAACTCCACACAGTCACCTGGGGTCGGAATTGAACCCGGGTCCCTGCTGCTGTGGGACAACAGTGCTAACCACTGTGCCGCTCCATACTGTTGAGATAATCATAGGTTGTGAGAAGTAGCCAAGCATTCATAAAGAACCCATTTCAGCCATGGCCAATGCACCTAACCTGCACAGAGGGAAGCGGAGCACTCGGAGGAAACCCATGCAGGCACGTGGGGAGGGTGCAAACTCAACACAGACAGCCACCCTGGCACTGTGTGACTCATGATGTGGAGATGCCAGCGTTGGACTGGGGTAAACACACTAAGAAGTCTCACAACACCAGGCTAAAGTCCAACCAGTTTATTTGACAGTAAACCCACAAGCTTTCGGAAACGCTGTTCCTTCGTCAGGTGTGTGGAAAGTTCTTCTCTGATCAGAACTTTCCACACACCTGACAAAGGAAAAGCATTTCTGAAAGCTTGTGGGTTTACTGTCAAATAAACTGGTTGGACTTTAACCTGGTATTGTGAGGCTTCTTGCCACGTGACTCACACATGAGGGGACCTGAACTGAGCGTGGCCATTTGAACCTGGCCACCCAATCAATTTTGATTAGCAGGACATTTCATTCAGATAGTACTTTTGCTTGAAGCCTAGATTGGTCATGCAGAATTTGCAAAACTTATCCGGTAGTGGACCACAAATCTGGACAAAAAAATAGCAAAGAAGGATCCCATGCCAACTTGTAATCCTCTTTTAAACGATTACTGACCTCCTGCCCCTTGCCACATTTTCTGCTTTCATTATTTAAGGTCTCCAAATTCATTCTTTTAAAAAAAGAAATCTCATTATCCCCTAATATTGTATCGACGAATGTTATAATATGACACCAGAAGATTAATTGTGAATTAACTTCTGCAATTAATGTGACTTACGCATCGTAAAATGGTTGCAAATGGCTGCTTTTGAATAAACCTCAGTCCTTAAGTGGATTTATTTTCTATGACGAATGATTTACTTTTCCTGAACATATTTTTGGCTAGCACAATATGTAATCATTTCATGTGTACCAATTAATAATCAAATTATTATATTTATACAATCGAGTGTAGTTACTGGGCTCAGCTGTGAACCCTTGCAATAGAGATTAATGTGCACTGAAGCATAGGACCCTGAGAGCAATGTGCAAGAGCTGTAAGACGCAGGTGCTTATTTTCTGAAATATGCTCTTTCAAGAAGGAAACAAAATGAATAAAATCACAGCGTGAAGTCAAAAGTTAACTAAGATTGAAAAACTAGTAAGGCTGCACTTAGAATACTGTGTAAAGTTGTGGTTACCCTATTATAGAAAGGATATTATTAAACTAGAAAGAGTGCAGAGAAGATTTACTAGCATGCTATCGGGACTTAATGGTTTGAGTTATAAGGAGAGGCTGGATAGACCAGGACTTCTTTTCCCTGGGTTGTAGAGGCTGAGGGATGATCCTATGGAGGTCTATAAAATAATGAGAGGCATAGATCAGCTAGATTGTCAACATGTTTTCCCAAAGGTAGGGGAGTCTAAAACTAGGGTGCATACACTAGGGTCCAACAAGGGGCAAACACGCGGTGGGTCGTGCGAATGCTGCTGTTGGATGTTTCAAGAGTAGCCTAGTGCTTCACATCGTTAGTGTACGCTTGAACTGGACCAGCTGATAGGCAACACAACAGCTCAGTGACTATCACTGTTTGGTGTGCAGATACATGGATTTGGGCCAGTGTCTGTGGGAGTTTACACATTCTCCCCATGCTTGCGTGGGTTTTCTCCGGGTGCTCCGGTTTCCTCCCACACCCCAAAGATGTGCTGTTAGGCTGATTGGTGTAACAAATTGTCCCTAAATTAGTTTCCCCTCAATCTGGTTTCCAATGTGGAATGCCATAAGTGTAGACAAGGGTCATGGGTGGAAGAGGGACTCACAATGTTGAAATGGCGGCGCGGGCTCGTTGGGCCAAAGCGCCTGTTTCCCATGCTGTGTTGCTCTTTGTTCTTTGTTATAAGTTGAAGGTGAGCGAGGAGAGATACAAAAGGATCTAGATGGGCCATTTTTTCACACAGAGGGTGGTGAATGTCTGGAACAAGCTTGCAAAATCTCACTAACTGTCCTGGCTGGAGACAATACACATCTCTTTAACCAGTGCTTAACCCTCTCTCCACTCACATTGTCTGTACCTTTAAGACTTGATTACCTGTAAATACTTGCATTCCAGCCATTATTTTATAAATCGAGTTTGTGTCTTTATATGCCCTGTTTGTGAACTGAAATCCCACTCACCTGATGAAGGAGCAGCGCTTCGAAAGCTAGTGGCTTGTGCTACTAAATAAACCTGTTAGACTTTAACCTGGTGTTGTGAGACTTCTCACTGTGTTTACCGCAGTCCAACTCTGGCATCCCCACATCATGGAACAAGCTGTCAGAGGTACTTGTAGAGGCATGTACAATTTTGTCTTTTAGAAAGCATTTGGATAGTTACATGGGTAAGATGGCTATAGAGGGATATGGGTCAAATGCAAGCAATTGGGAGCTTAGTGGTTTAAAAAAAGCATAGCATGGACAAGTTGGGCTGAAGGGCCTGTTATCATTCCGTAAACCTCTATGACTCTCTGACGCTAATTTGACGTAATTTCTTAAGGACCTTTTAATATCATTCAATAACGACTTACTTGACAAAAAGTTTCAGGTCACTTTACACAAGAATCATCGAACAAAATTTGGCACCGGGACATTTAAGGAAACATTAGACAATTGGCCAAAAACCTTGTCAAAGAGATATTTTAAAGACCCACCATTGCAGAAAGAAAGAGAACTCATGAGGCAGAGAGGGTCAGTGAAGAAATTCCAGACATTAGAAACTCGGGAATTGAAAGTATAACTGCTGGTGGTGGAATGATTAAAATTGGGTGTACTCAAGAGATACAGAGAGCAGGTAAGTTGGAAGATATGGAGTTGGAGGGGGTTACGGACTTAAGGAGGAATGAGCTTATGAAGGGATTAGAAACCATTGTTTAAAAGTTTATAATCGTGGAGTTGTTTAACCAGGACATGTTGTAGGTCAGAGACTGCAGGGCTGATAGGCGAATAGGACTTGGTGCAAGTTAGGAGGATGCAGGTGGCATATAAACAAAACAAAAGGAGGCCATTTAGCCCCACAAATCTGCTCACAGATTCAATAAGATCATAACTGATCTGATTGGGACCTCAACTCCACATTTCCACCCGTTCTCTATACCCTTTGACTCCCAAGTTAGTCAAGAATCTATCTACCTCTGTCTTAAAAATATTCAATGACACTGCCTCCACTTGTCTCTGAGAAAGAGAGTTCCAAAGGTTCACAACCCTCAGAGAAAAACAAAATCTTCTCACCTCCATCATAAATGGAAAATCCCTTATTTTCAAACTGGATCCCCTGGTTCTAGTTTCTCCACAAGGAGAAACATCTTCTCAACATCCACCCACTCAAGTCTCCTCAGGATCCTACATGCATTAATAAGATCATCTCTCAACCTTTTAAACTCCATATCCAGCTTGTCCAAGATAACACCCCATTCTGAGTATCAGTCAAATGAACCTTCTTTGAACTGCTTCCAACCTATGTATGGCTGGAATTCTCTGACCTCGCCAATGGCAGGGATTGTCTTGCCCCACTGCAGTGAATGGAGTTTTGGCTGAGCGTCAAATTTTCCATTTCCGCTGGCGGCAGTGGTGAGTCATATGAGGTTGGAGAACTCCAGTCTATATCTTTTCTTCAGTAAGGAGACCAAAACAGTATTCCAGACGTGTCTTAGCAAAATCTTGTACAGCACTCGCAAAACATCCCGATATTCATATTCCATTCACCTTATTATAAAACAACAACATTCCAATTACCTTCCCAATCACATGGCTTACTGATATAACAACATTTTGTCATTCGTGTACCAGTTCACTCAGATCCCTCTGTAACTGATTTCTGCAATATCTCTCTGTTTAAATAATATGCTGCGATTCAATTCTTCCTGCCAAAGTGAACAAGTTCACTTGTTTCCCACATTTCACTCCATCTGGAAACTTTTTGCCCGACCACTTAACAGACTCCCTTTGCAGACTCTTTATATTATCTTCACAATTTACTGTATGACCTGCGTTTGTGTCATCATCAAATTTAGCAACTATACATTTAGCCCCTTCATCCAAGTCATTGATATAAATTGTACATAGTTGAGGATCCAGCACTGGTACCCATGGCACTGCACTTGCCACACCCTGTCAACCTGAAAATGATCCATTTATGCCTACTGTCTGCTTCTTGTAAGCTTACCAATCCTTTATCCAAGCTAATATGTTACTCCTGACACACTGAGCTTCAATTTTGCACAGTAACTTTTGATGAGGCACTTTGTCAAGTGCCTTCTGGAAATACCAAATTCAGCACATCCACAGATTCTCCTTTATCCACATTGTGTGTTACTTCCTCCAAGAACTCAAAAAAAATTAGTCAAAATTTTCACAAAGCACTGTTGCCTGTTCCTGATTACATTGTGATGCTCTAAGTGGCCTGCTATAATGTTTTACTAATGGATTGCAGCAATTTCCCTATGATAGATGTTAAGCTAACTGGCATATAGTTTCCTGCTTTCTGTCCCCTCCATTATAGAATCCCTACAGTATAGTAGAAAGTAATTTGACCCGTCCGGTCTCTAACAACCACATCCCACCTAAGCCCTATTCCCGTAACCCCACACATTTACCCTGCTAATCTCCCTGGCACTAAGGGTCAATTTGGCATTGCCAATTAACCTAAGCCCGTCTCAGGACTGTGGGAGGAAACTGGAGCACCTGGAGGAAATCCACGCAGACACGGGGAGGATTTGCGAATTCCGCACACACAGTGACCCGAAGCCAGAATTGAACTTGGGTCCCTGGTGCTTGTGAGGCAGCACTGCTAACCACTGTGCCACCATGCCGCACTTAAAGTTTATTTATTAATGTCACGAGTAGGCTTACATTAACACTGCAATGATGTTACTGTGAAAATCCCCTAGTCACCACAACCCAGCACTCGTTCAGGTACATTGAGGAGAATTTAGCACAGCCAATGCACCTAACCAACACGTCTTTCGGCCTGTGGGAGGAAACCCACGCAGACACAGGGAGAATGTGCAGACTCCACACCGACAGTGACCCAAGTTGGGAATCGAACCTGGGTCCCTGGCGCTGTGAGGCAGCAGTGTTAACCACTACGCCAGCCAGGAGTGTGAAGAGAAGAGTCACATTTGCTATCTTCCAATCTGATCTTTCCAGAATCTAGGGAATTTTGGAAAATTAAAACAAATGCACCTAGTATCCCAGTAGCAACATTTTTTTAATACTTTAAGGTGGACCAGGACCATGGGGCTTGCTAGCTTTTAGATCGAATGATTTTCCCTCTACCTTGCCTGGTGAAGTTAACTGTTTTAAGTTCCTCCTTCTCTTTCACATCCTGATTCACAATTATTTCTGTATCCTCTAGTCTTGCCAGCTGTTAATATGTTTCTAGCTAACTTTCTCTCCTCTCTGATTTCTCTCTCCCTATTAATCTTACCATCATTATTTCTTTCTGTTCTGCCCCATCTTCCACCCACTATTTACTTTTGCGAAGTCATATGCTTTTTCTTTCAATTTGGTACTGTCTTTAACTTCCTTTAGTGAAGACAGACACAAAGGTAGGAATTCTCCAACCTCGCTTGTAGCTCAGATTTTCTGGCCTCTTTCCAGTGAGTGGAGATTTAGCTCAATGCCAAGTTTTCTGTTCTCACTGGCCTTGGTAGAGGGGCATGTGAGACCAGAGAATTCTAGCCAAAATATCTATTCAATTAACCTGCCATTTCCTTATTTTCCATTGTTAATTTCAATTTTCACACTCCAGAAAACCAATGCTGACTGTACTTGCTGTGTAATGTTAGCATTCATGTCGAGAGAGCTAGAATACAAGAGCAGGGATGTACTTCTGAGGCTGCTAATGCTCTAGTAAGGCCCCATTTGGAGTATTGCGAACAGTTTTGGGCTTCATACCTAAAGAAGGATGCGCTGGCCTTGGAAAGAGTCCAGAGGAGGTTCACAAGAATAATTCCTCAAATGAAGAGCTTGTCATATGAGGAACGGTTGAGGACCCTGGGTCTGTACCTATTGGAGTTTAGAAGGATGAGGGGGGATTTTATTGAAACTTGCAGGATACTGCGAGGCCTGGATAGAGTGGGCGTGGAGAGGATGTTTCCACCAGTAGGAAAACTAGAAGCCTAAAGGAACGATCCTTTAAAATTAGAGATGAGGAGGAATTTCTTCAGCCAGAGAGTAGTGAATCTGTGGAACTCTTTGCCACAGAAGGCTGTGGAGGTCAGGTCATTGGGTGTTCTTAAGACAGAGATAAATAGGCTCTTGATTAATAAGGGGGTCAGGGGCTAGACAGGAGACTGGTAATGAGAAAAATATCAGCCATGATTGAATAGCAAAGCAGACTCGTTGGGCCAAGTGGCCTAATTCTGCTCTTATGATCTTATTTCTTTCAAGGCTTTCTTTTCTCTGAAATGAATCTTTTCTGATTATTCTGAACGACCTCCTTAAGTGCCTGCCATTGTCTCTCCACTGACCTTTCCCTTAACCTAAATTCCCAGTTTGTTTTAGCCAGCTCTGTCTTCATGCCCCCATAACTGCCCTAATTTTAAGTATAAAACACTGGTCATAAATCCACACCTCTCTCCTTTAAACTGAATGTGAAATCCCATCATACTATGATCACTGCTACCGAGGGGTGGCCTTCAATAATCATTAAGATCATTAATTAACCCTGTTCCATTGTAATTTTCCAGATCTGTTACAGTCTGCTCTCTGGTTGGTGCTGGAATGAGATGTTTTGGGAAACTTTCCACAAACCACTCTCTGAACCCATCACCCAGGCACAAGTAGGATTACCTCTAGTTTGCAGAGTGTGAAAGGTGGGAAGCTGGCTAGACTTGTGCTAGAATCCTCAAATCTAAAGGAGTGGCACAGTGGTTAGAAACAGAAACATAGAAACTAGAAGCAGGAGTAGGCAATTCAGCCCTTCAAGTCTGCCCCGCGATTTATTTTGATCATGGTTGATCATCGAATTCAATACCCTGATTCCCCCTTCCCCCATATCCCTTGATCCCTTTAGCCCAAGAGCTAATAGTTAATTTCTTCTTGATAGAAACTTAGACACTAGCAGTTCGCATTGCTGCCTCACAGTGCCAGGGACCCGGGTTCGATTCCCGGCTTAGGTCACTGTCTGTGCACGTTCTCCCCATGTCTACGTGGGTTTCCTCTGGTATCCCCCCCTCAGTCTGAAAGATGTACTGGTTAGATGCATTGGCCGTGCTAAATTTTCCCTCGGTGTGGCCTTACAGGCGCCGGAGTGTGGCGACAAGGGGATTTTCACAGTAACTTCATTGCAGTGTTAATGTAAGCCCACTTGTGACATTAATAAATAAACTTTAATTTTAACAATGGTACAGATGAGTGTTTCAGCAGCAGATGACCTGAGGCAGGAGTGAAGTCAGGTGATGTTATGGAGGTAAATAGCGGCCATCTTAGTGATGGTGCAGACAGGCATAAGCTCAGAAGCTCAAATACAATACCAAGGCCATAGACTATCTGGTTCTGCCTTGGACAGAATTCTCAGCACTTTATTATCACAGATAAAAAAAATAAATTTTATCTGAATCCAAGAGCTAAATCTGAGCTCTCTGTCTACAAAGCAATTGTAAATATCACAAACTGCTATGGTGCACTTTCAGTATTTATTCATCTTGATGTGGGGAGTTAATTGCAATCCCCATATATCAGGAGATTGATGTATCCTGCGTGGCTGACACCAGGTCAAGAACATCAAATGTTTCTTCTCCCCCTCTGCTGCTTGCTAATGAATGAATGCCTTGCCTCACGTTAAAATTTCCCCGTCCTCTGGATGCAAGAGTGCAAATTATCTCAAATCTGTGAGCTAATAGTGCTGGCGTGTAACTTCACTTGATGGATTAGATAATTAGATGTGTAGATCAGTACATCCAAGTCACCATCTTCACAATTTTGCGAATGGGGGAGGGGCCCGAACCGGCCACGCTGACCTCCGCACTCCACTATTGGTTCTGCCCCCTGTCAAGTACGTGCCAATTTGTGAAGTTCACCACCATAATTTTACACTTCTCCATTGGTGCACATGAAGTGTTCCTTAGTAACCCCAACTCCGTCTGCTTTAACAATATGCTTTTACTGAGTAACCAAAATGAAGGTCATGACCCTCTGTTGAATACAGGGTGAGTTTTACGGCCTTCCCTGTCTGCCTATTTGAACATGAAGTAAAATGGATGTTCCACCACCTTCATGACCAACTCTGATCTGCCCCCCATCCCCCCCTTTTCCTTCTTTCAGGGTGATTAAGGAATCAGCCTACCCATCCACTCTTCGGCCTAGTGAGGCCAGCGTATTACAGTTGGCAGGGGGAGGTGAAAGATGTGTGGATTAGGCTGATTGGCAATGCTAAATTGACCCTAGTGTCAGGGCAATTAGTAGGGTAAATATGTGGGGTAACGGGAATAGGGCCTGGGTGGAATTGTGGTCGGTACAGACTAGATGGGCCAAAGGACCTCCCTCTGCACTGCAGGGATTCTATGATCCTGGTCTATGAGAAGTAGCCAGTCACTACTTTATCTACTTGGGGTAAAAGGCTGGAAGGAAGGTGGATATCTCCACTGGTGGAGTATCCTGTGCCCCTTTGAGAAAGCCCCCCCACGCCAACCCTGCCTCAAGAGATAGCACTACCATTGTGAACCTCCCCTGGCCTCTAAAACATGACCCCGCTTCCCACCCTCTGTTTGGGTCTCCAACATCATCCTGTCCAAAAACCCTTACCTCCACCTGGTACCCATGTTGTCCACTTCCTGGGACTCCCCTTGCAGTCCCAGATATGACTCCCTTGCTAGCACTTCTGTGACTGATTAACTGTTGGGCAGTCAGTTCCTTCCTTGATTATGAGGGGCATGGACAGAGTGAATAGTCAGAAGCTTTTTCCCAGGGTGGAAGAGTCAATTACTAGGATGCACAGGTTTCAGATGCGAGGGGCAAACTCTAAAGGGGATGTATGAGGCAAGTTTTTTACACAGAGGGTGGTGGGTGCCTGGGGAGGTAGTGGAAGCAGGTACAATAGTGACTTTGAGGGGCACCTTGACAAATACATGAACAGGATGGGAATAGAAGAACATGGTCCCTGGAAGAGTAGGGGTTTTAGTTCAGGTGGGCAACAGGGCTAGTGCAGCCTTGAAGGGCCGAAGGGCCTGATCCTGTGCTATAATTTTCTTTGTTCCTTGTTCTCTTTGTTACCACGACTGAGTCTTTTAAATGGATATTCCCCCACTTTCCCACATAATAGATTTTCTCACAGAAGCACTGGGGAGACGATGGCTAGCGGTAATGTTGCTGGACTAGTAATCCAGATACCCAGGGGAATGTGGGCTCAAATCCCATTACAGCAGCTGGTAGAATTGAAATTCAATTATTAAATCAGGAATTATAAAAAAGTCAGACTCAACAATGATGACCATGACAGCTATCATCGATTGTCGTAAACCCCATCTGGTTCAATAATGCCCTTTAGGGAAGGGAATCTGCCATCCCTACCTGGTCTAGCCTTCATGTGATTCAAGATTTATGGCAAGGTGGATTACTCTTAAATACCCTCTGAAATGGCTGAGCAAGCCACTCAGTTCAAGGGCAACTCGGGCTGGGAAAGAAATGCTGGCCTTGCCAACAATGCCCGTATCCCATGGAAGAATAAAGGAAAAACAAAACTTCAGATGTTGCGAGGCTTGATATTGTTAACAATATTGGCACTAGTGCCCAGCTCTGATGTTAACACATTAAGAAATTGTTGTGTTAAAGGAGAGGGGCGGCATGGTAGCACATTAGTTAGCACTGCTGCTTCATGGTGCCAGGGATCTGGGTTCAATTCCCACTGGGGGTCACTGTCTGTGTGGAGTTTGCACATTCTCATGTATCTGCGTGGGTTTCCTCCGGGTGCTCCCGTTTCCTCCCACATTCTGAAAGACGTGCTGGTTAGGTGCAAGAACCTGAACAGGTGCCGGAGCGTGGCGACAAGGGAAATTTCACAGTAACTTCATTGCAGTGTTAATGTAAGCCTTACTTGTGATTAATAAATAAACTTTAACTTTAGATATCGCAGATAAATGGACTGAAAATTCTACTTATGTTCATATCTGACTGAGTATTATTGTTCAGGCCAACACGTTCAACATTGTATTTATTTCGCAATTAAATAAAGAGGATTGTCTGCACTATACTACTCATCTCATTCCTTGTGGCTACCTTGCTTTAGCAAGCTGGGAAAAATGATACTGTGCTGAACTCTGTTCCCCCCAACTCGGTCCACTGATATTGTACAGTAGCACAGAGTTTAGCAGTGCTGCCTCTAAGAACATAAGAACATAAGAAATAGGAGCAGGAGTAGGCCATCTAGCCCCTCGAGCCTGCCCCGCCATTCAATAAGATCATGGCTGATCTGTCGTGGCTCAGTTCCACTTTCCCACTCTCTCCCCATAACCCTTAATCCCCTTGCCTATCAAAAACCTATCAACCCGCGTCTTAAATATATTTAGCGAGGCAGCCTCCACCACTTCAACGGGCAGAGAATTCCAGAGATTCACCACCCTTTGAGTGAAGAAGTTCCTCCTCAACTCCGTTCTAAACCACCCCCCCTTTATCTTGAGGTTGTGCCTTCTGGTCCTACTGTCCTTTCTGAGCAGGAAGAGCCTCTCCACCTCTATCCTATCCATCCCATTCATCATCTTATGCGTCTCAATGAGATCTCCCCTCATTCTTCTAAACGCTAACGAGTACAAGCCTAGTTTATTCAGCCTCTCCTCATAGTTCAACCCCCTCAACTCCGGAATCAGCCTAGTAAACCTCCTCTGCACTCCCTCCAAGGCCAAAATATCCTTGCGTAAGTGCGGCGACCAAAACTGCACACAGTACTCCAGCTGCAGCCTCACCAGTGCCCTATACAGCTGCAGCAAGACCTCCCTACTTTTATATTCAATCCCCCTCGCTATGAAGGCCAGCATCCCATTAGCCTTCCTGACCACCTGCTGCACCTGCAGGCTGGGTTTTTGCGACTCATGCACAAGGACCCCGAGGTCCCTCTGCACCGTCGCATGCTGCAGTTTTTCGCCATGTAAGTAATAGTCCTTCCTACCATTCTTCCTACCAAAGTGGACCACCTCGCACTTGCCAACATTAAATTCCATTTGCCAGTTCCTGGCCCATTCGCCCAGCCTATCTAGATCCTTCTGCAGACTCTCCATACCGTCCGCACAATTTGCCGTTCCACCAATCTTGGTGTCATCAGCAAATTTCGTCACCATTCCCTCGGTTCCCTCCTCTCGATCATCTATATAAATCTAAATAGCTGAGGCCCCAGCACCGACCCCTGGGGCACTCCACTAGTCACCATCCGCCAATCCGAATAGCACCCGTTGACCCCCACTCTCTGCCTCCTATTTGACAACCAATCCTCTATCCACGCTAACACCCTACCCCCAACTCCATGCCCCCTGACCTTCTGTAATAACCTCTTGTGAGGCACCTTATCAAACGCCTTCTGAAAATCAAGAAACACCACATCCACCGGCTCTCCTCTATCCACCGCCCTAGACACATCCTCATAGAGCTCCAACAAATTCGTCAGACACGACTTCCCCTTAACGAAACCGTGCTGCGTCTGCTCTATCAAACAATTCTCCTCAAGATGCCTCGCTATTTTCTCCTTGATGACGGATTCTAACATTTTACCTACAACAGACGTTAAACTAACCGGCCTATAATTCCCTGCCTTTTGCCTGCCACCCTTCTTAAACAACGACGTAACATTAGCACTCAGCTCCAGGGACCCAGGTTCGATTCCCAGCTTGGGTCATTGTCTGCAACGGAGCCTACACATTCTTCCCATGTCTGCGTAGATTCCCTCCATGTGCTCCATTTTTCTCCCACAAAACTGAAAGAATCCATAGAATCCCTACAGTACAGGGGAATTGGAGGGAAACCCTCTGCTATTGAAGTCACACCGAGCACAAAGGAAGATGGTGTGGTAGTTGGAGGTCAGCCATCTCAGTTCTAGGACATCATAGAATCCCTTCAGTGCAGAAGGAGGCCATTTGGCCCATCGAGTCTGCACCAACCACAATCCCACCCAGGCTCGATTCCCATAACACTGCATTTTTACCCTGCTAATCCCCTGACACTAGAGTCAAATTTGCATGGCCAATCAACCCAATCCACACATTTTTGGACTGTGGGAGGAAACTGGAGCACCCGGAGGAATCCCATGTAGATACAGGAAGAATGTGTAACCTCCACCCAGACTGTGACCCGAGGCCAGAATTGAACTCGGGTCCCTGGTGCTGTGAGGCAGCAGTGCTGACGACTTTGCCACTGTGCTGTCCTCGATGTGCTAATTAGATGCATCGGCCATGCTAAATTCTCCCTCAGTGAACCCGAACAGGCGCCGGAGGGGAATTTCACAGGAACTTCATTGCAATGTGAACGTCAGCCTACTCGTGACACTCATAAATAAACTTTAAAATTATACATGGTTTGTTGCGATAAAATGGGGACATTTTTGCATTTCATTTCATATCATTTCACAGCTCGAGTTAAAATAGGGACTCTTCGGCAATGCAAACCAAAGGTCAGGGAATATTTTTGCCAGAATCAGTATAATTAATCTGGAAGCTTGCCAAGACGCAGGTGCTAATTAATTTGTATATGATCAAAGAATTAACAGATCTGAGGAGCCGAACGGGCACCTGCTGATCTCCATTCTGTTTAATAATTCCAACAATTGAGTCTCCAGTAATGGCCAATTGATAGTTTTGACTTCAGAGTCTTTTGGACTGGCTATGGACCAGGGAATTCTCACATGTTTTTAAATTCTGACAGGAAATCAATACCGCAGGATAAACTCGGATTTGCATCATCCACCAACAACATTGTGGTTGGATAGCATTACCGGGAGCCAAACCACACGCTCATCCAGAAGCCTTACCTGACTCAAAATGAGCCACATCTTAAAAAAAAAATAGTTAAAGTTTATTTATTTGTCATAAGTAGGCTCACATGTAATGCTGCAATGGAGTTACTGTGAAATCCCCCTAGCCGCCACACTCCAGCACCTGTTTGGGTCAATGCACCTAACCAGACCGTGGGAGGAAACCGGAGCACCCGGAGGAAACCCGCACAGACACAGGGAGAACGAGCAAACTCCGCACAGACAGTGACCCAAGCCGGGAATCGAACCCAGGTCGCTGGCTCTGTGAGGCAGCAGTGCGAACCACCGTGCCACCCTGCATTGCAGTATTAATGTAAGCCTACTTGTGACATAATGAATAAACTTTAACTTTAGTTGATTGGCGATTGAATGGATGTCTATAAATGATCTCTTGGCTTTTTAAGGTAGCAGCATGAGAATGAAATGCTGCATCAGACCAATGTGCACAGGCTGCATTATTCATCGATTATATTTGCTTGTATGACAATTAATTCACGCAAACTAAATGATTCAGCAAAATCGCTTAAAGCAACTAAATTAAATCCAGCGCATTTGGGGTTTTAAATACTTCTTTCCCTTCTATGTCTATCCCCATGGTGGCACGGTATGGTGACTAGGGGAATTTCACAGTAATTCATTGCAATGTTAATGTAAGCATGACTAATAAGTAAACTTTACTTTGCGTTACTGTGAAAATCCCCGAGTCGCCACCCTCCAGCGCCTGAGGGTACACTGAGGGAAAATTTAGCATGCCCAATGCACACAGCCGGCACATCTTTCAGGCTTGTCGGAAGAAACCGGAGCGTCTGGAGGAAACCCACGTAGACAACAGACAGACTCTGCATCGACCCAAGAAATGAACTTGGTTTCCTGGATGCTGTGAGGCAGCAGTGCTAACCACTGTGCCACTGTGAAAATCAGGTTACTATTAAACCTGGGCACATGAGAACTACTTGGTGCTGCCAGTGGATATTGGCTGGTACTTTCTATCCATTTGATTCAATGGACAGGTAATCTTGGCAGCTGCATTCCTGATATGTCAGATATAATGGTGTGGGGGTGAATGGGTCGTGGGGCGAGGAATCTGGAGATGATGTGATGGTTCCCTTATTAAAGGAAAGATTTATTGGCATCGGAGGCAGTCCAGAGAAGGTTGGCAATGTTGATCCCATCGAGGGGTTTTCTTATGAGGAGAGATTGGGTAGACTAGGTACTCTATTCATTGCAGTTTAGAAGGATGAGGGGAAACATCCTCAAAGGGCTTGACAGGGTAGATGCTGAGAGGTTATTTCTCCTTGTGGGAGAGTCCAGGACCAGAGGGCATAATCACAGAGTAAGGGATCATCCAGTTAATGCAGAGGGTAGCGAATCTCCGTAATTCTTTTCTGCAGAGGGCTGCAGAGGGAGGGTCATTAAGTATGTTCAAGGCTGAGATAGACAGATTTTTAGTTAGTAAGGGAATTCAGGATTATGGGGATAAGGCGGGAAAGTGGAGTTGAGGATTATCATATCATGATCTCATGATGGGCTGAATGGCCTACTTCTGCTCTTATTTCTTATGATCACATAGGGGTGCGAACTTGGGAGCGGAAGAATGTGGACGAGGGGCATTGGACACGAGCAGATTTTGGATGGGTGGGGGTGATGCGTGCAAGGGACTGGGTTGGGTGTGAACATGCTGGCAATGCGAACTTGGAAAATGATCCTTCTTGACTTGATCATGGCATGTATCAGGACACATAACAAATCCCAGATAAAGCCCTGAACAGCAGCTACCTGCCATAAATGCAGGGCAAAAGCAGTGGGGGAAAGCTCATGCTGAGTTGTTGGGGAGGGTGGAATTCTCCTGTCCCACACGAGCTCTAGCAGGTAGGGGGGGAGTGGGGGCTGGAGTTGGACCACGCAAAGGTACATCGACCTCGAGCGGGATTCTTCAGTTTTGGGGCGAGCGCAGCCGGAGAATCCCGCCCATTATGTTCACACAGTGTCACACAGTAAACGGAATAGGCCTGGGGAAGACTGAACTATCTGAGGATTTTTGATACTTCAAACTGAATCACTTGAGCACAGATGAAAGGAACATGAAACTTCAAGGATGACAATTCCCGCAGTGTGCCTCCTGACATATTGGTATTCAGTGGAGGATCAGCAGACACCCTGAATGAACTGGGAATGGGCATTTTAGCCATTTCCTCAAAGACTTTGCTGATCTTCCGGATATGGCAGGAGATTGAAAACACTCTCATGAAAGTTCCAGGTACAACTGTCAATTCAGTTAGCACAAAAGGATTTGGATTACTTGGTTTAGAAGAAGGATTTTGTAGTAACGATTTTTTGCTGAGTTACAAGACTTTCAAGCCTTGCTTCCTCATTCGTGGAAATTCCGATACCAGTGCTTTTATTTACACTGACTGTTATCTGATATGATGAATTCACTGTGCAAGCTCATAGTACACCCAAGTCTAAGGTGAACTTAGGTCGCAGTGTGAATTAAATGGCATGCTGTATCACTGTACATGTGTTTAGAGTGAGCTTTCTGCCAGACCTTTCTAAAAGACAATGGTTGCAATATTTCCAAATCAATATGTTTTGGATAGATTCACATCCTTACCCTCAATTGCTGAAATATCACACGATTCTCCCGCATTCATCAGAGAATAGAATCATAGAACCCCTACAATACAGAAGGAGGCCATTCAGCCCTTCGAGTCTGTACCAACCACAATCCTACCCAGACCCTATTCCCACAACCCCATGCATTTGCCCTGCTGAACCCCTGACACTAAGGGGGAATTTAGCATGGCCAACCGACCTAACCCACATATCTTTGGATCGTGGGTGTACACCGGAGCACCTGGAGAAACCCACGCAGACATGAGGAGAACATGCAAACTCTGCACAGATAGTGACCCGATGCCGGAATTGAACCCAGGACCCTAGCACTGTGAGGCAGCAGTGCTGACCACTGTGCCGCCCATCAATGCCCTTCAACTTTGAAAAAAATGCAGTTTCACATTGTTACTGTTGTATGGAAATCTTTGATTATTTCTCAACTCAAGAATATAGCAAATAGGAGTAGGAATAGACAGAGTGGCTCCTTGAGTCTGCTCTTCCATTTAATAAGATCATTGAATAGAGTAGAAGCAGTTTTCATAGAAGACCTACAGTGCATATTTAGCCCATTGAGTTTACACTGACTCTCTGACAAGGTATCTTACCCCACACAATACACAAGGCTAATCCATCTAATCTATACATCTTGACAACTGAGGGGCAATTTAACATGGGCAATCCACCTAACCTGCCCATCTTTGGACTGTGGGAGAAGCCTGGAGGAAACCCATGCAGATACAGGGCAAATTCCGCACAGACATCCTCCCACCGGAAATGAAACCCAGTCTCTGGTGCTGTGAGGCAGCAGTGCTAACCACTGTGCCACTGTTTTGGATTAACTGATAAAAGAATGGCTCATCATATAATATAAACAACTTCATAAAACCAGCAGTAGCTGTGAGGTAGCAATGCTAACCTTCCCGCCACTATGCCACTTTTGGCTGATCTGTTCTTGACATCCGTTCCAGTTCTTTGTCAGTTTTCCGCAACCCTTGCCTTCACTATAGTTCAAAGCCTATCTAGCCCAGCCTTGAATATATTCAGTTACTCAGCCTCTGCAGCTCTACAGGCTCAAGAATTCCAAAGATTAACAACCCTGAGAGAAGAAATTCATCCATATCTCTCCTTAAATGAGCAACCCTTATTCTGAGATTGTGCACTGCCCAATTCGAGATTCCTCAGAAGGGTTGGACATCCTCTTAGCATTGACCCTGTCAAGCCACCTCAGGATCTTACATGTTTCAACTAAGTTACCTCTCATTCTTCTAAACTCCAATGACTGTAGGCCCAACCTGCTCAACCTATCGTCATAAAAGAGCCCCTTCATCACAGGAATCAGCCTCACAATGTGGAGTGTTAGCCAGACTTTCCAACCTTTATATCCCATCTTCCTTGCAATAAAGTCCAACAGCATAAAGAATTGATTGGTTTCAGTGGGTTTGAATGGTCAGCAATAATAATAACATGTCATTCTAACCTGATTCATTGGAAATTATTTGGATTCCTTTGGTCCAGCTGGTGAATCAGCTGATATGCCAATTTACAGAGGATAAGCAAGATACAGACTGGTTGAAGAATTGGGCATGGAAATGGCAGATGAAGTTTAATCCAGATAAGTGTGAGATAATATGTTTTGGAAGGTCCAATGCATGTAGGAATTCTATAGTAAATGGTGAACCCTTAGAAGTATTGACAGACAGAGAGATCTGGGCGTATGTGTCCACCGATCACTATAAGTGGCAGTGCAGGTGGATAAGGTAGTCCACAAGGCATACAGCATGGTCGGGACATTGAGTATAAAAATTGGCAGGCCATGCTGCAGCCGTACAGAACCTTAGTTAGGCCTCATTTAAAGATAAGTCTAGGATTTTGGAAAGGTTTGCCTGGCAGAGCCCCAGGGGGTGAGAAGGGAGAGGTGTGGGGGGTCCAAATTGGAGAGACCATGGTAGGGGTTGGGAAGGGTTAAAGTGGGGACATGATCTTGAGGGGCGGTGGCAGAAGGAAGGATCCTACCCTCCTGCCCGACAGCAACCAGCAAAGTGAAAGCTGCTGAGAAATCCATCTTGTTTCCTCTGTCTGCATGTAAATTACAGCAGAGATGGGGAATGAGGCCCTTTAGTGTCCATTAATATGATGGGTGGGTTTGTCTGATGTCAATGGTAATACGGGAGACAGGATGGGGGTGGGCGGGAAGGCCACCTGTTTTATTCTACAAGCTCCCTGCTTTTAAATATTCTGACAGGAGGCTGGAAAATCCAGCTCCATCTTTCTAATCACGTGTTGAGATGATTCCCTCATTGCACAGAATGACTATGAATGTGGATGGGTCAACAATTTCCCATCACCAATTGGCACGCATGGTCTTGTATTTCTGAAAAGCCTCATTGTGGGGTGTTGTGGAGGGTCGTGAGGGGGTCGGGGATGGAGGTAATGTTGAGACTGCCAGTTGCCCACAGGCAATAGAATCATTGAATCCCTATAGCATAGAGAGAGGCCTTTCGGCCCATCGAGTCTGCACCGACCACAATCCCACCCAGGAACTACCCCCATATCCCTATATATTTACCCACTAATCCCTCTAACCTACACATCTCAGGACACTAAGGGCAATTTTAGCATGGCCAATCAACCTAACCTGCACGTCTTTGGGCTAGGTAGCTATTAATGCAATTAAAAAGCCAATACTGGTCAATGTTCTGAAGACAACTGGCATATCACTGGTGGCACCACCTTTCACCAGTGGCCAAATTTTAGAGGTGGTCTGCCAGGCATCGGACCAGTGCCCCAGTAGCATTATAAAACTCCTGCCCACTCCTACCAGGAAACTGATTTTTTTTGCACCACGCTATATCCTCCGTCTCTGCCCACCGTGAATCCTGCTGATGGTTGAAGGGGATGATCCCACCTTTAGCTGGTGGAAGCTCGAGTTATTGGTCTGAGGAAGATTCCTTGAAGGAATGAAGAACATTTGCCAGGGTTGAGAAATTAGTTAGGATCAGGAAGGCCTGATCTCTTTCTTCATCACTCAGATATACTCCTTGGCAGCAATGATTATCACACTCCCTGGAATGTCCTTAACACTACTGTGTCCCTTAGCTTGAACACAGTTCTGGGGATACAGCAAAGAACAGGCAAGAAAATATAATTCAGAGTAGTTAAATATCTGTGCAGTTTGAGACTTCTTAAAGCCTTATAATGGCTCCTAGTGGAAAAATAAAAACTGTTGTATTTTGAGCTTTTCTTTATTATTATTCTGATGCTAGTCTCAGTACCAGGAGTCATTACTACCAAGTGAGCAATCCTTCTGGAAAGGTCAGAGCTGACTTGTATAAATCCCTTGGAGAAAGTTATTCACGCTTCTCTGCCACATTACCATGTTTTATCATATAAAATGAGCAGGCTTTCACTTAATATTAGAAGCCACTCAGTCAATGAGCAGAAAGGCTGTCTGCAGCCACTCACTTAATACGTCAGTTACATTTTAATAACCTGTCTAATGCAGCATTCAAACAGATTGCCTCTCAATGCACGTGAAAGCTGCGATAGAGCTACAAGCTCCCAGTGCCATGGTATACGTAGTGTTCACACTTCAAGCTGAAAGTTGATGGCATCCATGGAGATTAAATTAGTGACTTCTTCTTCAATGGAAATGTGTTATTACTTCACTAGCTCTGGTAGGATTTTTTCTAAAAGTCCCCAGCCTTTTCTCGCTATGGTGGTCTCAGGCTATAATCTCCATATGAACAGAATGATGACTTATAATGATTAGTTAGGAGTGGATTGAAGGAAGCAATCTCCAATCTCCTTGTTCAGTCCAAAGTGCTTGAATGTGTAGCTCCTAATTTCCCCCCTCCCCACCAATTTCCATATTCTGTTCCCATCTCTGTCCCCATCTATCCCAGAACTCCATGTTTGGATCCCTCCATCGAGTTTTCCACCCTTGTCACAGTGACGGGCCAAATGGCCTCCTTCTGCACTGTAGGGATTCTATGATTCTACTGAAACAGCTCTCAATAAAATCTCAAGCCTATATAGAGTCATAGAGTCATAGAGATTTACAGCATGGAAACAGGCCCTTTGGCCCAACTTGTCCATGCTGCCCTTTTTTTAACCCCTAAACTAGTCCCAATTGCCCACATTTGGCCTACATCCCTCTTTACCCATCTTACCCATGTCGCTGTCTAAACACTTTTTAATAGACAATATTGTACCCGCCTCTACCACTATGTCTGGCAGCTTGTTCCAGACACTCACTGCCCTCTATGTGAAAAAATTGCTCCTCTGGACCCTTTTGTATGACTCCCCTCTCACCTTAAACCTATGACCTCTAGTTTTAGACTCCCCTACTTTTGGGAAAAAAATATTGACTATCTAGCTGATCTATGCCCCTCATTATTTTATAGACTTCTATAAAATCACACCTAAGCCTCCTATGCTTCAAAGAAAAAAGTCCCAGTCTATCCAGCTTCTCCTTATAACTCAAACCATCAAGTACCGGTAGCATCCTAATAATTCTTTCCTGCACTTTTCCTCGTTTAATAATATCCTTTCCATAATAGTGACTGCGACAAAACTGTGAACTTTCCCTCCTTGTCTTTCTTGAGCTGTCCTGGTTGATCACACCATTCTCCTCCATCACCTCTCCACTATCATCTAGCTGGGTGGGACTGCTCTTACCTGGCTCTGTTCTTATCTATCTAACCTTAGTGTTATGATCCTTGGCCGGATACCTAAGTTTTTGGTAAGATCTGCTTAAGGGTTAAATGGTTTTGTCTTATTTAAAGTAGACAAAGTTTGAGATCCTACTTAATGAATAAATCCACAAGATTCCACAGATTTAAAACAAACAAACTTTACTATCCAAAGTCAGAAAGATAAAACAATTTACAATATCTATCTTGCACGCTAACATTCAGCTTGAGTATAAGGTACATGTGAATTATCAAGGTGGTCGAAAACACAGTACTACACAATAAATGGCAGATGCGACCAAGAGGCCACAGATCTCTCAACAACACAGCCAAATGTAATTACACCGAGTCAACCAATTTTGCTGAAATCCTGACTCTCTTACAACCTAAGCTGAAATACCCCCCAAAAGTTACTCCAACTTGGGTAGCATCAACAACTGTCCCCCTTGCATCATTTCTGTCTCTTTTTCCAAGATTCCATTGAGTACACATCAAACACCAACTTACAAGCATAACTTCAGTTCTTCCATCATGCCTCTTCCACTCCAAAGGGGTAACTTCTTCCTTAAGACTGGGTCATCACCTCTCTGCTGCCTTCCTGGATATTCAGGGATTCTCCTGAACCCTCTTCAATTGTCAGGGCTTCCCTTGAGCTCTCTTCATTTAAATTCTGCTACCCGCAGTCCTTTTCCTGTTTGGATCCTTTCTTTCTCTGCGTGTCTCTTGTTAATTGATCAGGACCTTCTGGAACTCTTCCTTCAGAACCTCTCCCAGTCTCCTCTCACTTGTCCCTTGCCTAAGACACTTCTTCTCAGTGGCACGCCTCTCCTGATCACCTGACCTGTGTTTGAACATCGTTTCCTTATGCTCAAGTGCGCTGTGCCTAGCAAAACATAAAAATGTTGATCTGAGTGTGTCCAGAAGATCTAAGTTCTGTCAGGAGTTGAAGTTCCCTATCCCTGTATTTTCCAATGAAGCAATTTTGGGTTTCATTACCAATAGCAAGATGATCTTGCAATGGCTTCTCTTCCTGCTCTTCTGGTGTTACCCCAGAATCGACCCAACACCTTCCCCCCAACTCCTATTTCGCATCTACATGCTACCTCTTGACAGCATCGTTCAAAGACACAGCATTAGTTTTCATAAATACACTGATGACACCCAGCTCCACTTCACCGCCCCCTCTCCCAATTCCTCCATTATTCCTAAATTATTATTGTTAATCTGATATCCAGTACAAGGTGAGCAGAAATTGCCTCCAATTCAATAAGCCTTGCTGAGAATTCCCACGCCCAGCTCAATACCCTCTGACTCCATCCATCTCCCTGGCAAAATTGTAGAATCATAGAATCCTTGCACTGCAAGAAGAGGCCATTTGGCCCATTGGGCCTGCACTGACAACAATCCCACCCAGGCCCTGACCCCATAACCCCATGTATTTACCTTGCTAGTCCCCCTGACTATCATCTCTGCTGCCCACGTCTTAACTTTAAACAGATCCTGTTTCAATACCAAGCCTGTGCTTATTGACTGCTGGCCAAACAGCACCTTGCTTTTAAAATTCGCATCCTTGTTTTCAAATCCCTCCAGGTGTCTTTCGGAGAGTTGGTGCAGACTCGATGGGCTGAATGGCCTCCTTCTGCACTGTAGGAATTCTGTGCTTCTGTGGCTTGGTGTCATACCTATGCTCCTGTGAAGTGCCTTGGGACATTTCGTTATATCAAAGACGTCCAGAAAAAAATCATGTTGGGCAAGATTCTCCAGCCTCCTAACCGTGTGATTTTTTACCCAGGAGAGGCAGCATGTTGTTTAGAAACATAGAATTCCTGCAGTGCAGAAGGAGCCATTCAGCCCATTGAGTTTGTACCGACCACAAGCCCACCCAGACCCTATCCCTATAACCCTATGCATTTACCCTCATCAGACCCCTTGACACTAAGGGCCAATCCACCTCATTAACTAACTAACTAACTTCACTAGCAGCGAGATGCTCTGGTCCCGCCACTGAAAATGGGAATTCCCATTGGTCGCACCCCACGCTGGCAGGAAACCCACGGGTGGGAGGGTGCGCTGCCAGCAGGACTGGAAAATCCTGCCAGCATGAACAACCAGAGAATTACGACTGATATTGTTGTCTTAATCTGCAGAGTGGGATATTTAATTAGCATTGCAACTCTTCTTCTCTATTCAATCATCAAGTAATTACAGAGCACTCATTTAATATTTAATTGCATACCCTGATATTATTGGCTCATTCAATGTGTATTTTTTATCCCATGTGTGGCATTGTCCAAGTGGTAGATTGTCTTCACCACCACATATTTCAGTCTTGGTGACATGCTGCACTTGTGGCCTGTTAGGTTATTTTAATTTTTTTTGATTAAATATTGAATACAAATGCTGCAAAAAATGTGATTTGAGTGACACTAAAGCATTGAAATGTTTCAGACCTTATGAATAGAACTGTGGGGCACAAAGGTTTTGTCTGCATTGTCTGCAGAACCAATTTTTTTTGTGTGGCACTTGTAGATTTCCTCCTAAACTAATCACGGTGAGTCAGAGACAATGCTTTGCTACGGGAAATTCATCAGATCTACAGTCTGTAAGCAGGTAATTAAACCTAACCATCCCACACAAGCAAGTAGTGCCATTCATATTTGATTACTGTCTGTGTGGAGTTTGCACATTCTCCTCGTGCCTGCATGGGTTTTGTCGGGTTCCTCCCACTGTCCAGAAATGTGCGGGTTAAGTTGATTGGCCATGCTAAAATTGTTCCTTAGTGTTCTGAGATGCGTAGGTTAGAGAGATTAGTGGGCAAATTTGTAGGGACATGGAGCTGGGTGGGATTGTGGTTGGTGCAGACTCGATGGGCCAAATGCCCCCTTTCTGCACTGTAGGGATTCTATGATTTTTACGATCGCCCTGTAACTGTATTTATTTGGTTTGATACCTCGACTGCATAGCTCACTTAATCATTTATTTTCTGCATGAATATCATTCTCATGTATTTCTCCCTTCAGTAAGGAACTGATCCTGGCTCCCTCTCCATAGTTTGTCATTCCTCCATTTAACTCTATTGCCAGTAGTTCAACCTGACTGGGATCTGTCCCCACCACATGCCAATGCCCAACAAACTAGAAATTGCTGATCCTGATATGACACCTTCAGCCATACATTGTGTTCCCGAATCTTCCGGATCTTTCCTGTTTTAGTGCATGCCTTGAGGAAGTAATCCTGAGATTATCGTTGGTAAGATACTACTGCCTGATCTCCTTTGCTGGACCGCAAACTTTTTTTGACCAACTTCATTAGCCAGAATTACAAGGGGCTTTCACTCAACTTGCACAATCTTTTCCAGTGTATTAAGTATGATCCTTATGCTAGGAGTTGGGAAGCAACAAAGTGTTCATAGAACCTTTGGTCAGGATTGTAAACAAGCATGCCTACACTTTATACTTAAAGTGCCTAGATTTGGATGATTTGATCTGATTTATTATTGTCATGTATATTAGCATAGAGTGAAAAGTATTGTTTCTTGCGTGCTACACAGACAAAGCATGCTGTTCATAGAGAAGGAAGGGAGAGGGTGCAGAATGTAGTGTTACAGTCATAGCTAGGGTGTAAAGAAAGATCAACTTAATGTGAGGTAGGTCCAGTCAAAGGTTTGATGGAAGCAGGGAAGAAGCTGTTCTTGAGTCAGTCAGTTGGTAGATAACCTCAGACTTTTGTATCTTTTTCCCAACAGAAGAAGGTGGAAGACAGTTTGTCCGGGGTGCATGGGGTCCTTAATTATGCTGGCTGCTTTGCCAAGGCAGCAGGAAGTGTAGACAGAGTCAGTGGATGGGAGGCTTGTTTGCATGATGGATTCGGCTTCATTCATGACCTTTTGTGGCTTCTTGCAGTCTTGGGCAGAGCAGGAGCCATACCAAGCCATGATACAATCAGAAAGAAAGCTTTCTGTGGTGTATCTGTAAATCAGTGAGAGTCATAGCTAACATGCCAAATTCCCTTAGTCTTCTGAGAACGTAAAGGTGTTGGTGGGCTTTCTTAACCATAGTGTCAGTGTGGGGGGACCAGGACAGGTTGTTGGTGATCGGGATATCTAAAAACTTGAAGTTCTCGACCATTTCTACTCTGTCTCCATTGGTGTAGACAGGGGCGTGTTCTCTTCTACGCTTCCTGAAGTCGATGACAATCTCCTGTGTTTTGTTGACATTGAGGGAGATTATTGTCGTCGCACCAGTTCACCAGATTTGCAATCTCATTCTTGTACTCTGTCTGATCTTTGTTTGAGATCTGACCCATTATGGTGGTGTCGGTCAGCAAACTTGAAAATCAGGTATGTCCCAAAAATGAGGAAATATGAATTCTTTATTTGGCAAATAAAATGTTTACCTCAGTAACCCTTAAATACTGGCTGACTATGACTCTATAGGATTAGAGGGATATGGGCCAAATGCAGGCAATTGGGACCAGCTGGGTTGGCACGATTGGTCAGCATGGACCTGTTGGGATAAAGGGCCTGTTTTCGTGCTGTATTACTCTATGAATCCATGACTAAAAAATGGATAACATACAATATTGTTCTGTGAAAATTAATTTGGATACTATTTATTTTTAACTTTGTTTTAACAGTTTTATGCAAATAAGCTCTAATTACTGTTACTATCGATGACAGCTTTGCTCGGTTTTTTACTGATAGGAAAACAAAGGTAGATTTAACAGATTTATTGGCAAACATTAGAAATAAGATGTGGTTTTAAGTGGGATTAATTTAATGTTCCTGTGTCTGAAAGGGTGAAACCTATAGTTAGAGTCATGCTGGACTAAGGTGTTTGTATATGCAGGGGTTGGTTTTGTTCCAACTGTGATTATGTTGAAATTAGAAAGGGTTATGGTATGAAGAACAAAGAGTAGTTGTTGTTGCTTAGCAACTGGAGACCTTTCTAATGGTAGACTAGCTTTTAAGTTTTAGTTTTAGCTGGATATATTGCAGTTGGAGACAGGACACCAAGGAGTGAACATCTCTCAACTCTGCCAGGAGAAGCTGCACAAGATAAGAGGCGTTGCAAAGATGTAAGCTTCCTAAGAAACAAGTTATAGTCCAGATAGCCAGAGAATTGAGACTTAAAGAATGTATTAAGATGACTGAAGTTAAATGAACAAAGACCAAGGTATTGTTCTGAAGAATTCAAGGAAGAGTAAACAAAGGGTTCTGAATTGAAGCGATAATTGCAGTAACCAGATTCAAAGTGGGATAGCAAACTTCAGAGGTAAATTAAAGGTTTGATGTAGTTCTATTAGAATCTGGGAATTAAGAGTTGGAGCAATTGTGAACAGTTTATACAGCTGTCAAGACAAAGCAATCCTAAAGGAGTTGGCATGAACTCCTGGAGTGGATTCACTGTTAAAAGTGGAGTGGAAGCTTTGCTTGGAAATGGTATTTGGAAAACCTTGACAGGAATTTGGAATGCAAACTGCTAAAGGAAAGCATAATTATGAAAGGAGATTTTAACGATTGTTTTTGTGAGTGAAGTTTGGGAACTCTCATGTGATCATCATCCAGGGGAATTCTGAGCAGAAATCCATAGACGAGAACTTGAGTTCAGAGCAGAGTGTGTGTATTTGACCACAGTCAACTTGTGTGCTTAAAAGGGACTTTGTGTGTTAATGATAGCTTAAGATGTACTTTGTAATCTGTGTTAATCTTAAAATCTGTGTGTAAATGTTAAAGTAAGGGGTGAGTAAAGGAGTATTGTATCATAATCATTATTTTCACATTTAATAAATGTTTTTTCTCTTGATGTTAAAAATAATTAGCCAGCCTGACACCATGCTAGTTAGAGGGCAAAGGTAGATGCCTCTTGGGCAGTTTCCATTGGGCAGTACCAGAGGTGCTACTGGTACCAGGGGTATGTTCCTTCATGTTGAATAAAATGAATGTAAAAGTTACGGTCTTTTGAGCCCTTTGGGTTGCATTCTACAATTTTCCCATCCAGTTATAAAATCAACTAGGATAGTAACAGGTCAGCGCTCAATACTGTTCCTTCATTGGACAAGAATACGAAATACTTCCAAATGTAAAACGTGCACGCACTGTTTGAAAATGAGTTCTGGAAACACATCTTGCAGAGTTGCACTGGGACATTCTGGAGTTTTAATCTGCTACCTGTTATGCATCAACGTATTAATTTGAGGGAGCCACAGGAATTGGAACCTGAGACTGTTCGAAAAGCCACTGATCTCCAGGAACCAAAAGAGATAATGCTGGAAAATCTCCAGGAACCATTGTTTGTGGGGCGTTTCTGCACATTTATATAAGTTTAATTATAGTCTTTTAAATGTGATGTCTTTTATGATCATCCAAGTCTTATTTCCAGCAGTAAGCTTGTCAGTTTAGTAAGGAATTTAGGTGGCAACAGAAAAAATGTTCACACTTGTATTTATAGCAATGGAAATAGCCCTTCTCCTGAATTATTAAATGTTTCTCATGTGTCCACTTGATTAACTAGTTCCATGTATCCATTGGGAGTTTGTGTACCCTGCTTTCCATGTTATTGACTGGTACAGTCCTGATGTGTTCAGTTGTGATTGGTCACCGTTTTATGGAAATGACGGTTGAACCAGTCAGATGTAAGCATGGCTGTTGTCACAAAGTCAGGTCTCCTATGGCATTACTATGGTCGGTCGAAAGTGTGTCCTTTTAATGTCCAAGAAGAATCAGCCCCCTTTTAGCCACAAAGTCAGCACGGTGGCATATGGTTAGCACCAGTTCCTTACAGTGCCAGGGACCTGGGTGACTGTCTGTGTGCAGTTTGCATGTTCTCCCCGTGTCTGCGTGGGTTTCCTCTGGGTGCCCCGGTTTCCTTCCACAGTCCAAAAAGATGTGCGGGTTAGATGGATTGGCCATGCTAAGTTGACCCTTAGTGTCAGGGGGACTAGCTAGGGTAAATGCATGGGGTTATGAGGATAGGGCCTGGGTGGGGTTGTGATTGGTGCAGACTCGATGGGCCGAATAGCCTTCTTCTGCACTGTCGGATTCTACGATTCTATGAAAGTCAAACCAATTTGAGAGTAATCCTGCATAAGCACAACAGAAACAACAGGAGGAATGATGATGCCACTAAATGAAGAAGCGTGGTAGGAGGCTGAAGTGCAGCATAAATACGGGCTTACTGTTGGGCCTTATGGCCTCATTCTGTGCAGTTAAGCAAACAGACCCTATGGTGAATCTAAGTTTAATTGGGTCACTGTGCAAGGAGAGGTGAGACAGCATTTAATTGCTTTACAGGCTGTTAGAAGCCATGATATATACTTTTAAAAATTCATTTGTGGAATGTAGGCATCGCTGGCTAGGCTAGAATTTACTTCCCAGACCTAACTGCTCTTCAGAAGGTGGTGCCTAGCTGCCTTCTTGAACCGCTTTAGATCATGTGGTGTAGGTACACTCACAGTGCTGTTAGGGAGAGAGTTCCAGGATTTTGATGCGGCGACAGTGAAGGATTGGCAATGTATTTCCAAGTCAGGATGCTGAATGGCTTGGAGGGGAGCTTGCAGGTGAAGGTGCTCTCACGTGTCTGCTGCCTTTACCCTTCAAGATGGTAGAAATTGGAAGGTGCTGTCTAAGGAGCCTTGGTGTGTTCCTGCAGTGCATCTTACAGATGGTACACTCTGCTGCCATTGTGTATCGGTGATGGAGAGAGTCAATGTTTGTGAATGGGGTGCCAATCAAGTGGCTGCTTTGTCCTGGATAGTGTAATATTCTCGAGTGGTGTTGAGGTGCTGAAGTGCACACAACCAAGATTCCTAGATCTGACGTGCTCTTGTAGCCAATTAGTTTCTGCTCAATGGTAACCCTCCCAGGATGTTGATGGTGGGAGATTTAGCGATTGTAATGCCATTAAATGTCAAGGAGCAATGGTCAGATTGTGCCATGTTGGAGATGGTCATTTCCTGGCACTTGTGTGATATTATCCAGGTCTTGATTCATTTGGTCTTCAGTATCTAAGGATTTTGATTTGATTTACAATTCTCACATGTATTGATATACAGTGAAAAATATTGTTTCTTACGCGCTATTCAGACAAAACATACCGTTCACAGAGTACAGAGGGGAGAAGGAAATGAGAGGGTGCAGAATGTACTGTTACACTTATAGCTAGGGGGCAGAGGGTCATGAGTGGTGCTAAGTATGGTGCAATATTAAGTGAACATCCCCACTTCTGACTTTATGTTGGAAGGAAGGTAATTTATGAAGCAGTTGAAGATGGCTAGGCTGAAGACTCCTGCAGCAATGTCCTGGAACCGAGATGGTTGACCTCCAATCACCACATCATCTAACTTTGTGCTAGGTATGACACCAATAGCAGAGGGTTTCCCCCCTGATTCCCATTGACTCCTGATTTGCTGTGGCTCCTTGATGCCGCACTTAGTCAAATGTTGCCTTGGTGTCAAGGGCAGTCACTTTCACCTCACCTCTTGAGTTAAGTTCTTTGGTCCATATTTGAGCCAAGGCTGTAATAAGGTCAGGGGCTGAGTGGACCTGGCAGAACCTAAACTGAGTGCCAGTGAGCGGTTGATTGCTCAGCAGGGACAGTGCTGTTCATGACCTCTTCTATCATTTTACTGATGATCGAGAGCAGATGATGAGATGATAATTGGCTGGGTTGGATTTACCCTGCTTTTAAATGAAAAGATTTCTCAGGGGATATTTTTGGTTGACTGCTCAGAGTTTAATTGCTCTTAAAGATGCAGTCAAGAGTGCAGAATAAAACACCTAGCTTTTTATCTTTTTTTTAACAGCTGCTCAGGAAAGACTTTGGGGTCACTTTTTAACATTGGACTGGTTGGTCCAGTATATACTCAGAAAAAGTCCTTGTCTGACTCAAGTGTTGACAGGACAGATTTTAATTGTTCTTCAGATTTGAGGTCAGAATAAAGCACATTCATAGAATCCCTACAGTGCAAAAGGTCTCTGTGGTCGAGCCTACACCGACCATAATCCCATTCTGGCCCTTTCCCAGTAACTCCACGTATTTACCCTACTAATCCTGTTGACACTAAGAAGCAATTTAGCATAGCTAATCCACCTAACCTATATATCTTTGAATCCCACATATTTACCCTGTATGATACTAAGGGACAATTTAATAGGGCCAATCAAACTAACCCATGCATCTTTGGACTGTGGGAGGAAACTGAAGTACCCAGAGGGATCCTTGCAGACAGGGGGAGAACGTGTAAACTCCATACAGACGGTGATGACCCAAGGCTGGAATCAAACCCAGGTCCCTGGTGCTGTGAGGCACCACTGTGCCAGCGTGCCGCCCAAAGTTTTCCTTCAATTTTCTAAGAGTTCTTCTTAAAATGTTAAAGTTGTGGGATACAGAAGTCGTGATGACTGTGTTAATAAAGTGTATTTTTTGGGGGTATATTCCGAGTAATTGGCTTTTATATAAAAACAAGAAGGAATCTCTATATTGGGCAATGAACAGCAAAATGTTTGCTGAGAATTCTTTAAGTGGAAAATGACATTGTGCAGTAGTGCTCTGCAACAATATGCCTCAGTATCAGTGAACCAGCTCAAAGTGATTGTACAAAGCATGAGAATAAAATCATTAGTGTAGGTTTCATATGCAAGTATTGTACTACTCATAGGGCAGAATTTACTGGGGTGCCCAGTCTGTGCTGCCCCTCAGAAAACTTTGGGGAGGGAAAGAGAGTCTGCTCAAGAACCATTTACATCGGAACATAGCAATTAGGACAATAGGCAAATCAGCCCTTCGAGCCTGCCCCGCCATTCAATCAGATCATGGCTGATCTCTCCCTGGTCTCAAATCCACCTCCCTACCTGTTCCCCATATCCCTTTAACCCATTTTTAAAAATCAGAAACATGTCTATCTCCTTCTTAAAACTTTAATGACTCAGACTCCACCGTGCTGTGGGGCAGCAAGTTCCACAAATTCACCACCCTCTGTGAGGAGTAGTTTCTCCTCATCTCAGTTTTAAAATCTACCGTTTCTCAAGCTATACCTGTGACCTCTTGATTGAAATTTCCCCACAAGGGGAAACGTTTGGTCTATATTTATTTTACCGTAAGTACACTGAAGGTGGTCTTTTGTCCCTATAAGCAGGATGTCCTGCTTCAGCGAGATGTTGGCCAATTAAAAGCTGGCAGCTCTCCAGCACCACTAGGAGCAATGGCCACAGGAGGTAATGCACTTAGGCGATGAGGAGGCATGTGGAGCTGGATTCAGGATGGTAAGTGTGGGGTCTCTCCAGGACCAAACTTGCAGGCCCTGGCGAGAGAGAAGGGGGACAGGTGGGGGGGTGCGGATGGTAGGCATATGAAAAATACCAGGAGGGGAGGGGAACCTAGGGGAGAGTTCCATATTAAGGGAGTAGGTCCATTAAAGAGGGATCGTCTCCAACCCACCATCAGGAAAACATGCCTGGGCATTTAGCATGGGCTTCTCCTGCAGCTGCATAAATTTCAGTGGATAAGCCCCTTAAGAACCGTAGAACCATAAAAAGGCTATGGCACAGAAAAACAAACGGGGCAGGTGCAGGTGGGTAGGCGGCAAATAGGCTACCAGCTGGATTAACATGCTTAGCCTCACCTTCAAGTCCAGCTCATAGCACTTTGGCATGCTCAGTATTTTTCATCAGAAAGTGCCCTTAAATGTTTGTTCTTAATCAACTTATTTTAAGCCTTGCCAAGTTAATTTGCAATTGTGGAGTTGCAGTTCCTCTGTGTTTGGACATCCTTCAAGAATCGTCTTCATTCTGTGTTATTATTATGGATACTTATTTTAATTTAAATCTTATATTTAAAAGATGTGGATTTACATGGCTGTGTAAGATGTGGAGATGAATATTGCTGGTGCACAATATGTTGTTTACTGATAAAACCACAAGAGGCAGCTTTCATTAAGCCTGTTACTATTGTTTACAATACTGCATTACGCAACCCAAAGATTAAGGTCTGCCTTATTATGTTGGTATCCCTTTTCCTTCTATTTTGTTTGCAAATGCACTAAGATCTCACATTGCATTACTAAATAAAATATAAATATGTATCCTCATGACTATATCTATACCTTTGAAACTGGACAAAGAGCTACAAAAAAGGTTGATTCTATATCTGTCTATGACTCCTGAACAAAGTAAACTGCCTGGCAGTATTGGGAATCCCATACGTCGTTATCTCTGTGGAGCCACTAACCATCTCACTGTGGGCTGCTCAGGCCAAATTCAAAGAGAGCTCTGGAAAGGCTATTTGCATTTCATGACCCAAGCTGGCCAACTGGAGTCTACTTGCCTGCAAAGACAAAAGGCCTGAAACCTTCCTATCAATTTTTAATGGGTGAGACATTTAACAATCTCAATGACCCAAACAAGGCGGCATGGTGGCACAGTGATTAGCACTGCTGCCTCACAGCACCAGGGACCCGGGTTCGATTCCCGGTCTGGGTGACTGTGTGGAGTTTGCACATTTTCTCCCATGTCTGCATGGATTTCCTCTGGGTGATCCAGTTTCCTCCCACAATCCAAAGATGTGTGGGTTGGGTTGATTAGCTATGCTAAATAACCCCTTTGTGTCAGGTTAGGTAAATAAGTGGGGTTATAGGGATAGTGCCTGGGACAGATTGTAATCGGTGTAGAATCGATGGGGCAAATGGCCTCTTTCTGCACTGTGGGGAGTCTATGATTCTATGAGGGGTACATATCCTTCATTGTAGACTGAATGTAGCGGTGAGAGTCACATGTCATGGGTCTCTGGCTTGTGGAACCAGTAATATTGCCTTGCTAAACTGCAATGTTCAGTTTACTAGCATCTAACATCTAACTGGCAGCCTCGCAGAAAGAAGCTCTGGTCCAGGTTTGACACACTTGGCCCCCTCTAAACTGCTTCTGCTGGAAATTCTGCACCATTACCTACAAGACTGGTCCACCTCTCTATGCCTATCTCATCGTGTGAAGTAAATACCACCAGAAGAGTAAATTCTACAACATGGATTTTTAGCCCGTTGACCTCTATGAAAGAATATCTCATTGGATTTTGATTCTGGTCTTTAGAACTCAAAAGAAGCAATATTTATCTTCTGTGAGGTCTATGTACTCTAAATTAATCCTTACCTATCCCCCATCTTTATTATTAGAGTACGGGAGTGATGTTGCAAATAAATTAACCCTTTGAGTTCATCCTATCTCAAGTTTGCTGTAGGGTTGTTACTAGCAAACTGGATCACACAAGAGCCAAGGGGTTGAGGAAATACCCCACCATTTATAAAGGGGGAAGCAAATCAAAATATCTTTCTGTTCTTGGACAGGTGATAAGAGAAGAAATGAGTGACGTTTAGGTTGACTCTCCACCTGTCTGTAACATATGCTTCAAACTTCAAATAGATTTCCCTTAATATTTTCCTATCTTTGTAAGTCCATTTTTATTCAGGTACTGGTTTTGAAAAAAATCTGCATCTAGAATCCAACAGTGCAGAAGGAGGCCATTCAGCCCATCGAGCCTGCACCGACCACAATCCCACCCAGGCCCTATACCCATAACCCCATGCATTTACCCTAGCTAGTCCCCCTGACACTAAAGGGCAATGGAGTATGGCCAATCCACCTATTCCACACATCTTTGGACTGGGAGGAAACCAGAGCACCTGGAGGAAAGCCACACAGACATGGGGAGAACATACAGACCCTACACAGATAGTGACCCAAGCCGGGAATCGAACCCAGATCCATGGTGCTTGAGACAGCAGTGCTAACCACTATGCCACCATGCCAATCCAGAGGCCGATCATTTATTTTGCCTGAATCAGAAACTGTCCTCACTCTGACTATTCTAGCACCTCAACCGTACGAGATTTAAGAATGTAAACTGTACATGATCAGCAGGATTGAGTCTATATTTTTTGTGATTTTGCAAGCTGAAAGACAAAGTCCTACCACACAAGGGTTTATCTCTTCTCAGCAGCCCAATTATGCCTCAATAAGTTAAGATGGTGGCAATGTTTCAGAGTAAAGTAATTATCCAGTCAGTGATCTGTGTATTCAGTGGGGGATTGTTACCAATGTATTGCTGCAAGGGTCAGTGCTGAGGTCTCAACATTCTCCAATAATGATTTTGATAAAGAGATCAAGAGTAATATTTCTAAGTTGCTGCTGTTACAAAGCTCAGCAGGACAATGGGCTGTGAGGTAGACATAAAAAGACTGCAGAGAAATATAGACAGGTTATATGAGTGGGTAACAAGTTGGTGTATTTGATTTGATTTGATTTATTATTGTCACACGTATTACCATACAGTAAAAAGGATTGTTTCTTGTGTGCTATACAGACAGAGCATACCATTCATAGAGAAGGAAACAATACAGTGCTGAATGTAGTTTACAGTCATAGCTAGGGTGTAGAGAAAGGTCAACTTAATGCAAGGTAGGCCCATTCAAAAGTCTGACCGCAGCAGGGAAGAAGCTGTTCTTGAGTCGATTGGTACATGACCTCAGACTTTTGTATTGTTTTCCCGACGGAAGAAGGTTGAAGAGAGAATGTCCAGGGTGCATAGGGCCCTTAATTACGCTGGCTGCTTTGCCAAGGCAGCGTGAAGTGTAGACAGAGTCAATGGATGGGAGTCTGGTTTGATTTAATTTGATTTGATTTGACTTTTTCTTGTCGCACTGGGATGCAGTGAAAAGTTTTGTTTCTTGCATGTTATGCAAAGAAAGCACACCATTCATAGATCATTGAGGAGAAGAAAAGGAAAGGGAGCAGTATATAATGTTACAGTCATAGCTAGGGTGTGGAGAAAGATCAGCTTAATATATGGTAGGTCCATTCAAAAGTCTGATGGCAGCAAGGAAGAAGCTATTTTTGAGTGGGATGGAATATAATGTGGGAAGTTTGAGGTCTTTCATTTTGATAATAAGAGTTAAAAAAGCATAATACTATGAAAAAGCTTGAAACTTTCAAATGTTGATGTTCAGAGAGACTTAGGTGCATTCATACAAGGAACACTAACAAGTAAGTATGTAGGTAGACAAGCAATTAAGAAGACTGGCGGCATGTAGGCCTTCATTGCAAGGGGATTGGAGTTCAAGGATAAAGAAGTCTAGCAACAATTGTACAGGGTTCTGGTGAGATCACACCTGGAATATTGTGTACAGTTTTGCTCTCCAAATTTAAGGAAGGGTGTATTTGCTTTGGAGGCAATATAGTGAAGGTTCAATAGGTGGTTTCTGGGATAAGGGCGCTATCCTACGATGTGACGCTGAGTAAATTCTCTGGAGTTGAGAAGAACAAGAACTGATTTCATTGAAACATACAATATTCGGAAGAGGCTTGACAGGTTAGGCACTGGTAATTTTTAGAGCACAGTCTGTGGGCACAGTCTCAGGATAAGGAGAACAGAGATGAGGAGAAATCTCTTCACGTAGAGTGTTGTTGACACTCTATTTTTGAGTATATTCAAGGCTAGGATGGATAGAGTTTTGATCTCTTTGGGAATCAAGGAATATGGAAGCAGGCAGGAAAATTGAGTTTTTTTTAAATTTGTTTGCAGGACATGGATATCGTTGGCTGGCCAGCATTTATTGCCCATTTCTAGTTGCCCTTAGAGGGCAGTTGAGAGTCAACCACACTGCTATGGGTCTGGAGTCACATGTAGGCCAGACCAGATAAGGGTGGTAGATTTCCTTCCCTGAAGGACATCAGTGAACCAGATGGGTTTTATTCAACAATCAACAAGGGTTATCAGTAGACTCTTAGTTCCACATATATTTTGTTGAATTCAAATTCCACCATCTGCCGAGGCGGGATTCGAACCTCAGAACATTAGCTGAGTCTCTGGATTAATAGTCTAGCAATATTACAAGGCCACTGCCTAGTTGAGGTTGAAGATCAGCCATGATCATATCAAATGGTGAAAAAGGTTCGGGGGCCTTGTGGTCCACTCCTGCTCCTGTTTGTTAAGTTTTTATGTTCTGACATTATTCAGTCAAATGCTGAATTGTTTTTTTTTAATACGGTCATGAAACGTGAAACTACCATTGATTATTTAATAACAATGCCTCGTAAATCTTTACTTCATCCTTTCTTTTTGGGATGCGACCCTTTGTAATTTCTCTATTCCTGTTTAAATCATCGGTCACTTGCTTAATCCTTTGAAAAGCAGCTGGTAAGAAGATTTTATACACTTGGCTTTGGAAGAAATAAAATTTAGAGTGAACGGAGAATGATTAAGACCAGGAGTGGGGAACCAGGACAAGTATTGAATACTTAACCCCAACACTAGAACATTAAAATAATATTGATGAATAAATCATTTGGATCGTGACTTAAATATTGGTTAGAATTTAATTGGAGCATATACATCATTCAGAAGTCTCACAGGATGATTCATTTTGTTCAATGAAACACTGACTCTTGAATGATCCATAAATACCCTTTTCAGGACTTATGGCTTTATAATGCAAGTCATGTTGTTGTTTAGTTGAGTTCACAAATTAATGGGGTAGAAATTGCTCCCTTGTTGTGCTCATCTTATGGGGGGAAATGAGGGGAACATGACTAATTCTACAGGGTTATGCCTTTGCTCCCCAAGGGTGTACAAAATTAGCCATAGGCACCTTTCAGGCATTCAGGGCTGCCTAACACTGCCTTGAATTCATATGAAATGGGAGCAGGAATAGGCTAGAGGGCCTCTTAAACCTGTTATTCTAGTCAACATATCATTTAATAAAATTCCATCAATTAGACATTACGTCCCCTGCATAAACCAATGTGGAACCTGTTTATGGATCCTTCAATCCAACTCAGGTTCAGGTGGGAATGCTGCAGTTCGACTATAACTATGAAACCCTAGGCCACATATCAGAAGCCTTGCCTGAAGTGTGTGCCTGAAGCTACTTATAAGTTTGCAAAAACAGCCTGTAACAATTTTAACCTCAATGAATGAAGTGCAAATTATGCAGTATTTTGATCTGACGCTGGTTGCATAAGTTAAAAATGTGAGAACTATGAAAGAGTGTCTTTCCATTAGTGTGGGACTGACAGGGCAGGATTTAGTGCTCTCACTGGCAGTGGGAAGGGACTGTGGGATGCTGACCTACCTGGCCCACGCTATTTTCCTGCCTCTACTAAAATTGAGTTCTGGGCGACGGTCCATGGTCAACCTTCCTGCCCATTGCCAATTGAGGCTCTTCAGTGACACATTAATGATTACTGAAGGACCTCATTCCAGTGCTCCCTCTGGTAAACCAACTGCAAATGAGCCTGTCACCATGGGATGTGTGTGGCAACTGTATTGTGTGAGCCAACTTATCACCTTGGGAGAGTTGAGGGGGGTGGGTGGGGAAGGTAGTGCAGTCCCCCGATCAAGGGCATTCAGTGCATGATTGGGGAATTGCACATTGGAAGTGGGGGGCACACTGGGAGTCATCCGCCTGTACCTTACTGCTGACATCCCTGTAACCGTCTCCTCGAGACCCCTGCACTATGAACACCGGCACTGTGTGAAATCAGGTGTGAGGGGCTAAATTCTCTCTAAATTCTCTTCTCTTGGAGCGACACGGTGGCACAGTGGTTAGCACTGCTGCCTCACAACGCCAGGGACCCAGGTTTAATTCCCGGCAGAGGGGACACTGTCTGTGTGGAGTCTGCACCCTCTCCCTATGTCTGCATGGGTTTGCTCTGGGTGTTCCAGTTTCCTTCACACTCCAAAAATGTGCGGGTTAGGTTAAGTGGCCATGCTAAATTGATCCTAGTGTCAAGGGATTAGCAGGGTAAATGTGTGGGGTTATGGGAATAAGTCCTGGGTGGGATTTGGTTGGTGCAGACTTGACAAGCTGAATAACATCCTTCTGCACTGTAAAGATTCTAAAGTCTAGTTTTTTTTTCTTTAATTTAACAATTAGCTAAAAATTACAACTTCAGCTTAGAGGTAAGTGAAGCTTATTCCAATCTTAAATAGGGATGTTCAAACTCTCTGAGAGCAGCTAGAACCAATTAATTAGGTAGCTATCTTTAACTAGTTTCTGAAATTTAACAAGCCTTGACTGATTTGCTTCTCTGAACATATAAATACGGGGGTTTCTCGGTGCTGTTTGCTTGCACTGCACGCTGCTTGAGTACACAGTGTCAAGCTGGGAATACGATGACGGAGTTAGTGAGCGGGGAAAATATAAATTAAGAAGAATAAATTTAAATGACACCATAAAGGATAGACCATGTGTCACAGCTGCAGCACGTGGGAACTCCTGGATGTTGCTACAATTCACGGGAACCGCATCTGCACTCAGTGTTTGTGGCTTGTGGAGGTTTGCCTCCGAGTTGGAGGCTGAGCTGCAGACAACAGAGAACAAAGAATAAAACAGCCTGGGAAACAGGCCCTTCAGCCCAACGAGCCCGCGCTACCATTTTAACATTATGAGTCCCCCCTCCACCCATGACCCTTGTCTGTGCTTATGGCATTCCACATTGAGGGAGACTGTGATGCATCGGGGAGGGAGCAAGTTGCAGAAAACAGCCTCGCTTTGTGTCAGCTGATGTGGCCAATGGTCAGGGACAGGAGGACGTGAGTGCAAGGCAGCAAGGTAAGGGATTCAAGAAAGTGGGAGCGGTGGAGGAGCCTGAGCCCTTGCAAATGAGTAACAAACCTTGAATCTTGGTGCTTTCAACAGAGGCAAAGGAGAAATGCGGCTTATACATAAATAAATAGGATTATAATGTATTTTTAATCCCATCAATCGTGTATTTGTTTAAAAGGTGGGTTGGAAAATGACCTACCCCACAACAGTTATGTGGAGCTGTATTTTACATGGGGGAGGGCGTTCTTGCTCCACAACAGCAACACCCTTCCCATCCCCCAGCCCACTTCCCACCACCTGACCCCCATTCCGCCCCCACCCCTCCATACCCTCCCACCCCTCCACCCCCCAGAAGCACCCCCCCCCCCCCCCCGACCCCCACACCTCCACCTCCTGCCATGGGTAGCAAAGTTACTTGCAAACTGAGCAACTTTAAAAAGATTAGCCCATGGCAATCATAGGTGGATCAGACTTAGATATCTAAGTCTTGGGATTTTGGTCAGGTAGGAACTGGGGAGAGGGATAGGGTGTTTTGGAGGCTGTGAGGAGGAGGATTCACAATGTTGGTGGGATGGGGAGGGTGCTGGCAACATGTTTGGGCACGGATGCCCCCAATGGGCACAAGGCAGCCCCCGAACGATGACCTTGGCCCCATCTCCCTTCCTACCTTTTCCCCTGAAGTTGGTGAAAAAGTAGGCTAATCTCCTCCGCACTGCCTTTCTCTCACACTGTTTGTTTTGGAGGGGGGAATGGCGGGGATGGGGGGGGGGGGAAGGTAGAGGGAAATAGGCTTCTAACTGGCCAGTTAACAGCCTCAATAGGGCTAAGCATGGTTGCAGCTGACAGATGAATCACCCACTTGCCGTATTATGGGCGCACTTTGCAGGTGGGAGTGAAGGTTAATCACCAGTTTATTTTGGCTGTCTCTCCCCCACAACACCCCTCCACTACCCCCAATTGCCAGCTGGGAGCAGAGGCAGGGACGGACAGCATAAAATGTCCCCCATGAGATCCATTTTTCTGAATGATCTCTTTGCATTTGCAAAGAAAAAAATTCTGAGCTACTTTGCAACTTCCCAGAAAAGGCATGGTTGTTAAAACACAAAAATGTGATTCCTCACTTTTAATTGGTGTCACAGATTGATCTGTTTCCGACACTTCCCGCTGTGTCATGTGTTATTTATTTACTTTATTTTTTGGCAGAGAACACTGTTGGCAAATAGTGCTGTTCCAGTTTTAAAGAGGTAATGGTTATAATGTTGATTCAACCTGGCTATCTAATTAAAAATGTTGGCAGCCAACTGCAGAGGAAATCTTTTTTTTTAATCCCCTGTGCCTTCAAGCTGGGCGTATTTCATTTTACTGTAACTTTACAGACTCATTTGCTTTCAGAAATGTGAACAGACTGAGAATTTAGAAATAGATAATGACTCTTTATGTGAGACCTGAAACCTCTCTCTTTGTTTCTTCTCTTTACCCCTGGGTAATGAGTCGACTGCATACTGACCCAGCCAGAAAGCTAAAAAGAAAAGCTGATTAATAACCAAAAAATGCTAAATTTTATTGAGTCGTGTGAGAGGAAGGTAAGAGTGTGAGATGTGAGAGGTGTTGCAAGGTGCATGCGCTTGAACTTGCACAGACCTACACCCAGCTCCATTATAAGTTTATTTAGCGTCACAAGTCACACTGCAATGAAGTTACTGGGAAAATCCCAGAGTCGCCATACTCTGGCGCCTGTTCAGACACACTGAGAGAGAATTTAGCATAGCCAATGCACCTAACTAACCAGCACTTCTTTCAGATTGTGGGAAGAAATTGGTGCACCCGGAGGAAGCCCATGCAGACACAGGGAGAAAACGCAGACTCCGCACAGACAGTGGGTCCCTGGCACTGCTATTCTGCCACCCTACGAAGGGAGTGAGGTAATTAAAACAGGATTAAAAAGTATAGGGCTGGTTGTTCTCTGAGTTGGATTGACTTGGAAACCCTTTATAAATTGTCAGCAGATTCTGACTCCAATATTCCCAACCCCATTCCTGCAGTTTTCAGCTTTCAGGAATGCCTTTTGAGGATGTTTCAGGTCATAAGCCTGCACTGTGTGCTCGCAATCTGGCCAAACCCAATTCCATAGAGCTGGCCAGCTTTTTAAAGCACTTTCTTTGATGTCGTCTCGGAGGTCAAGTGAGCCATAGTCTGCAAAAGGAAACCTTTTGAACAATAAGGGCTCCTCATGCCAACCATGCCAAGGTATGTCCCATTAACAACCCCCATGGCCCCTCATGCCCTCCATGCCCTGTATGGCACTTCCATGCCCAGTCACCCACTATACACTGTAAAGAATCCACAAAATCTATAGTGACCATTGGATACGTTTAAAAAGAGATTTAGAAAGAATGGTCTTCATTGAGAACTTTCCACTTCCTTAAAAAACTTTACTAGGACCCAATAAAAGTATTAATCATCCAGACCTATTGAAGTATCAATGTCTGAAACTGCAAGCACTTGAAATCTCTTTATCTTGTGTAAATAAACATTGTGAAACTTACTGTATGGATCCAGAGCTTTCAGCCAAGCAATATTTTCCCTGGAGCACAGGTGTTTTAGTATGCTAATGGATTTCTGTGCTCTCGAACAAGCATACATAATGAGGTTTGGCAGGGAGCCCAGCATTCAAATATCCATGGACACCCCCCCTTCCAGATGAGGTGAAGGTCTGCAGTTTGGTGACATGTTAAGCCTGATGCACTGCTGCCATTACTATACCATCCATGGCCCAAGGGACTTCCAGTATCAGAGATCCCTCTGCCTTGGCCCCAACTCCTCTTATACATGAGGACTTTGAAATGAGCGGGTGGCGCCGGTGCCCATTGGAAATTTCAGTACAAGATAAGGACTGAGATGAACTGTCTCAGCATATTGGTGCACTCAGATGGGTGTTATTTTGTGAATGTATCAGAGAATGTCAGTCCTTAGAACTTAAGAGGTAGGAACACACTTGCATTTGGTGGAATGAAAAATGTGAATACAGTAAGGCTGGAACTCTCCCCAAAAAATTCTAAGTGTCGAACTTGCAGGAAAACTGGAGTAATTCACACTGTTTTAGTCTCGGGCCCACTAATTATATTTAAATTATATTAAAAACAGATTAAAGTAACTTACCTGGTCTTCCTGCCAATTTCCAGTTCAGATCTGATGACGCCAGAAACCCAGTGCTGGGAGATGGGCAGGAACGCACGCGCGAATTTTGCTCATGCCTGGCCGTGTGATTCTCCCGCTCCACTGCATAGAAAGTTAGCACGGTGGGGTGGGAGAATCGCCCCCTAAAACTTTGAGTTAAATTCTAAACATTGAAGGCACAAAATTGAGGCCACATTTGTGAGGGAAATCTGGGTGTATGTACCACATAAAACAAACCTAATATTTTACAGTAACAATTTAGGTTTTATAAACTTGAATATAAAATTATATTGTGATGGATGCATTTGTTAAAATCATAGATTAGGCTACAGTTACAGAACTGCAGAAAACGCAGTAGTGTTGTGGAAAATGTGCAGCATAGATCCATTGGGTTAACGCTCAGAGTGGGCAAACATGTTAGAAGGAGAAATGGGTAATCTTTACCCACTCCCTCAACAATTTAATCTGGTACTTTTCCCACCCTCCAACAGTTAAGCTGCCACTTTTCCAGTCTTTATCTGTTCATGCTGACACTTGAGACTGAAGTTCCACTCCAAACAAGGGGAGGAAGTATCTGGTGCCACCAGCTTCGTGAATGCAGGGCAGAAATTTATTTGACATGGGGCCAAAGACAAGTTTCCCAATAGCGGGTTGAGTTTTCAAAATTAAGTACTCAGGACTTTAAAGGCAGGTCAAAGGCAGGTCGAGCTTCCCAATGAACAATTTTGTACGCACTGGCAAGTCATGCATGCTCATTAAAAGGATATCTTGGCAGAATAGGGTGGAATGGGTGGGGGCACTGTGTGTGGTTAGCACAGCTGTCTCACAGCGACAGGGACCCGGGCTCGATTCCGGCCTCAGCTCACTGTCTGTGTGGAGTTTGTACATTCTCCCCGTGTCTGTATGGGTTTTCTCAGGGTGCTCTGGTTTCCTCCCATAGTCCAAAGATACACAGGTTAGGTGGATTGGCCATGCTAAAATTAACCCTAGTGTCAGGGGGTTTAGTAGGGTAAATGTGTGGGGTTATGGGGTTAGGGCCTGGGTGGGATTGTGGCCGGTATAGATTTGATGGGCCGAATTGCCTCCTTCTGCACTGTAAGGATTCTATGAATTAGATTTCCCCTTCAAATTAAGTTCCCTACTTACGAGAAATTAGAACATTCACATTTACAATTGCACATAAGTGACATGCAGCTGGCAAGGTTGGCTTCTTCCATCATTAATAGTGGATTGCGGCTGCATTGTCCGCTTTGAAGTGTGTAAATACCAGCCTTCATTCAAGGGTGCTGGCAATGCAAGTTACATGGAGGATAATTGTAACTTACAGAATACTGAAAGGCCAGTATAGAGTGGATATGGGAAAGATGTTTCCATTCGTAGGAAGACCCAAGGGCCAAACCTCAGAATAAAGGGATGACCCTTTGGAACCGACATGGGGAGGAAATTTTTGAGCCAGAAGGTGGTGAATCATTGGAATTCATAGCTACAGAAGGCTGTGGAGGTCAGGTCATTGAGTATATTTAAGACAGCGATAAATAGGCTCAAGATTGGTAAGGGGATCAAAGGTTACAAGAAAAAGCTGGAAGAACGGAGTTGAGAAGTTTATAATCAGCCATGATTGGATGGCGGAGCAGACTCGATAGGCTAAATGGCCTAATTCTGCTGCTATGTCATAAGAACCAAGGAAGGGAGGAAGGGTTAGTGAAGAAAGGTGGAGCTGAAGCCAAGCCAAGTGGAAGGGATAGTGGAGGCAGTCTGGGTGCCTTTTAATATGGTGCCTGGACCTTTGATCCCATGAGGTAAGGGAAGGGAATGGGGTGCAGTGACTTCCAGCCTGCCCTGACCAAGGGAATTGGTGAGCTTTCCTTGAATGCATATTTAATGAACTGAAGTGCAAAATCAGGCATGGTCAGCCATCCTCACCTCCCCACCCCACTAGCGGAAATCATTCCCATTTCCGGACAGCCAATGAACCTGGATTCCAGAATGGAAGATTCCTGCCAAGATCATGTGCATGTCTGCAGCACCATCTGGAACCTGGCGTAACTGGATTCCGGGTAAATGTGTGGACATTGTGCCACCCAGCTGCTTGAGTTGTGATGGGAACGCTTGAAGGCTAGTCGATCTTCAGCTCCTGTAGTTTGACAGGTTAGTATAGGGAGTTAGTTGGTGGGAGCACAAGCATTTTAAAGAGTTTTCCCACGCAGAAAATTACTGCTGCATCAAATGGGGATACTCTGGTGAGGAGAGGGGATAGCATTTGTTTATGAAATATAGCAGAATTTCCTATTAGAGAAAAAATGCAAAAGAAAGAATTGCATTTTTGAACTGTCTTAATTTGGAATGTTTGTAAGCACTCCCCGTGGTGAATTATTTCCACTGTGGTGATTGTTGCGGAGACAAGGGACCGGAATTTTGCAGCTGTCCATGCCGGCTGGATATTCTGGTCCCGCCAACGGCGTTCCCTCACCGTGGGTCTCCCAGCAGCGAGGGATGCATTCAACAGGAAACCCAATTGATTTTGGTGGGACCAGAAGATCCCACTGCCAACCAATGGCAGGCCACTTCCACTGCCATAAGACACCCAGCGGGTTACGGAGAAAATCCTGGCTAAAGTAGATGTACAGATGTGACATTGACAGCACATTGATGTTGAACGCAGTTGTACACAAAGTTTTTTTTGAATATGCAGGGCTTTTTTTTAGGATGAGGTAAGTCAGTGTTGGAGAGTGAGATCCTTTATTATGTTCATCAGTCTCAGTAAATTCTGGATAAAACTCATCTTTCATTCCCTTCCTCTGCAGTATAAATATCTCCCTCTTTCTATGCCTTTTAGTTTTGACAACAGGTCATCTGGACGCGAAACGTCAGCGCTTCTCTCTCCTAACAGATGCTGCCAGACCTGCTGAGATTTTCCAGCATTTTCTCTTTCGGTTTCAGTAAATTCTGGGTCTGATATAACCCAGTAAAGTTCTGAATCAAAGTATCTTATCTACCAACCTGAGACACACACGTGATATTTTCATTATCCATAACCATTGCGTTGCCTTTCTTACAGAGGATCTCAATTCAATGCTGAGTTCTGTTGACCTGGATGCAACATTGTGGGTCCCTCCTCATTGTCATCTGGGTACAGACTTCATAGACTCTTCTTGCGTGGAAAGCTCGCAGTTGTCAACAAGCAGATACTGGCAACACTATACCCTGCATCCTCTCCTTTCCTTCTCTCCCATGTACTCTATCAACAGTGCATTTTGACTTCATAGCACACAAGAAACAATACTTTTCACCGTATCCCAATACATGTGACAATAATAAATCAAATCAAACTTTTCAGTTTGGTCCAAATATTCTCCACAGACAAAAGGACAGTTTGTTATCCAATGCCGAGAGCTTCTTTTAAAATGAAATATTGTGGGGTGCCATTCTCATATCTAGAACAGGGTTGGAGAAATTTCTGAAACCCCACCATGCCACTGTTGGAGCCTCAGACACAGGTGCCCCTGGGTGGCACAGTGGCACAGTGGTTAGCATTGCTGCCTTACAGCGCCACGGACTCAAGTTCAATTCCAGTGTCGGGTGACTGTCAATGTGGAGTTTGCACATTCTCCCTATGTCTGCGTGGGTTTCCTCCGGTTTCCTCCCACACTCCAAAGATGTTCGGGTTAGATGGATTGGCCATGCTACATAACCCCTTAGTGTAAGGGATTTTGCAGGGTAAATATGTGGGGTTACAGGGATAGGGCTTGAGTGAGATTGCTGTTGGACCAGGCTCAATGGGCTGAATGGCCTCCTTCTGCACTGTAGGGATTCTGTGAAATACCAGGTGATTTTTTTAATATGTATCTTATCCACTTCAGTGGATGGAAAATTGCACAGAGTGTTCCTGTGATTGCCCGATAATCGACCAGAAGGCTCCATCAGTGGCAAGGGATTCTGTGAAATGTTGGCCGGTGTTTTATGCTGTTAGAGTACTCTGAATTAATCACACTTGTGTTTATTTAAAGATTCAACAGTTTTTGAATAAATTCGTTTAGCATTTTCAATTGGAAAGCTTAATGGAGCAGTGCCAAAATCAATCGAGGTTTAAAAATCCTACGCGCAAAGTAGCAGGTGGGAGTCAAAGCCAAAGTCTAATTAAATATCATCAATGGATTAAAAGAGAACATGTAAGAATTTTTGTTAGTTATTTTGAACTTCTGATGCGAGCATTAAATTTCCCTTTTTTCTGTACTCCCTTTTTAATTTTTCATGTTGCCTGCTGTTCCTTTGTTGTTGTAAATTGCCCACATCAACAAGAGGCATTAGAGTAGTTCTTTCAAGATTCTTGCTCCCCCAACCCTCCACATCCTGCCCTCTTCATTCCAGCACCACATCTTATTGATTCTACACTTGACATGGCAGAGTGTGAACTGGACACACTGGACAGAATTTAGTGGGCAGGATGTGGCACACTGGTTAGCATTGCTGCCTCACAGCTCCAGGGACCCAGGTTTGATTCCTGGCTTGGGTCACTTTCTGTGCAGAGTGTGCAGGTTCTCCCCGTGTCTGCGCAGGTTTCCTCCGGATGCTCCAGTTTCCTCCCACAGTCCAAAGATGTGCAGGTTAGATTGTTTGGCCATGCTAAATTACCCCTTAGTCTCCCGGCATGTGTAGGTCAGAGGGATTAGTGACTTAGATGTGTGGAGAAGCGGGAAAAGGGCCTGGATGGGATTGTTGTGGTTGCAGGCTCGATGGGCTAAATGGCCTCCTTCTGCACTACAGGGTTCCAAGATTTTCTATGAGGATGATGGGGAGACTGGGAACAGGAAGCTGTTGGTCTGATTCTGAACAGTGGGAAAACTGTCTCACATTTAATGAGCAGTGGAATGTGGTCATTGTTGGAAACCCACTTGTTAATGACAGGAAGTCAATGAGGTTCATTAATAAGCTACTTAAGATCACTTATCCCTGAGTCCACTGGGAATTAACTGTGGTTCAAGAATTGCGTGAGACTTGGATGCAACTCCCAACCCTCCAGAATTCTCCCCTAGCAAACCCTATCAGTTTTGCCAGTGGACCACCAAGACCAGGGGTAGGCGAGTGGGGTGGTCCTTTGCTCACGGATGCTCAATGCCCTGTTGAAGGATCTGGCATTTGGATGAGTGTGTGTGTGTGTGTGTGTGTGTTGGGGGGGGCACTGGGGGGCTGGGGTGGGGGGGTGCATGGTGTGGGAACTGCTGTAAACCAATGTGTCTCCCTCCTTGAAATCCTTATCTTGCCCAATTACCTCTCTCCAGGAATCCATTGTGAACCTGGTTGAAAAACTGTACTACCGGCAGCGACCACAGCTCACAGTGACACCGTGGGGATTAGAACATAGAACATAGAACATAGAACATTACAGTGCAGAACAGGCCCTTCGGCCCACGATGTTGCGCCGACCAGTTAAAAAAACAATGACCCTCTAACCTAAACCAATCCCTTTTCGTCCATAAACCTATCCACGGATTGGAGAGTTACCAGCCCCTGATTGGGATAGGATTTCAGGGGTGGGATTTCTGTCCGATGCAGAGTTACTCCAGTGGAATGCCCCGCACCGGTTACTGGTAAATGCTTGCATACCTTGTAATTCATTGCATGGGACCCCCTGGTGTACCTACATCACAGGGGCTCCAGCAGTGCATGAAGGCAGCTCACCATCACCTTCTCAAGGGCACCTAAAGATAGGCAATAAACACTGCCCCAGCCAACAACACCCACATCCTAGGGAATGAACTAAAATAGAGCGGCAATAGCTGGGACCACCGCCAATGCCAAGATCCACCCATTGTGATATAACCCTGCTGTTTGGCTCAGGTTGTCAGTGCCTTGGACTCAGATTGACCCGCTGCTGTGCTTATTTGTTGAAGTTTCCTGTCACTTTAAAGCACATAACCAAAAGGGACAGAGCACAAGTGCTTTTTTCAAATTCATTTCAGAGAATCCCTACAGTGCAGAAGGAGGCTATTCGGCCCATCAACCCTGCACCAAATCTCTATCATAGCTTCTTACTCAGGCCCAATCCCCACCCCCCCCATCCCAAACTCTTAACCCTACAGAATTATCCTACTAGCCCCTCTAACCTATGCATCTTGGGACGCTAAGGGGCAACTTAACACGGCCAATCCACCTAACCCACACACCTTTGGAGTGTGGGAGGAAACCGGAGCACCTGGAGGAAACCCACGCAGGCACGGGGAGAATGCGCAAACTCCACGCAGACAGTCACCCAAGGCTGACATCAAACCAGATCCCTGGCACTTTAAGGCAGCAGTGCTAACCACTGTGCCACCATGCCACTCTGTTTTAGTTCATCCCCAGGATGTGGGCGCTGCTGGCAAGGGCAGTATTTATTGCCTATCTCTTGGTGCCCTTGAGAAGGTGAAGGTGAGCTGCCTTCATGAACTGCTGGAGCCCCTGTGTTGTAGGTACACCCTCAGTGCTGTTCGGGAGGGGGTTCCAGAATTTTGACCCAGCAACAATGAAGGAACAACGATATGTTTCCAAGTCAGGATGGTGGTTGGCTTGGAGGGGAACCTCCAGGTGTTGGTGTTCCCAGGTGTCTGCTGGTCTTCTAGATGGTCATTTTCCTAGTTTGGAAGGTGCTGTCTAAGGGACATTGGTGAGTTCCTGCCGTGCATCTTGTAATGGTCACTGTTTGGTGGTGGTAGAGGGAGTGAATGTAGAAAAGGTGGCAATAGAATGAACTGCTTTATCCAAGATTGTGTCAAGCTTCTTGAATATTGCTGGAGTTGCACTCATCCAGGTACATGGAGATATTCCATTACATTCCTGCCTTGGGCTTTGTAAATGGTGGACAGGCTTTAGGGAAGATGAGTTACTCATCACAGGGTTTCTAGCCTTTGACCTACCTGCTCTGTTAGCCACAGTATTTATACAGCTAGTCCAGTTCAGATTCTGGTCAATGGTAACCACCATGAGTTTGATGGTGGGGGATTCAGTGGTGAAGGATTCAGAGATGGTATTGCCGTTGAATGTCAAGGGGTTATGATTGGATCCTTGCTTGAGAGCAGTAATGTTGCTCAGCTTTGTGAGTACAAGACAGTTGATTTTTTTTTCAAGAACAGAGAAGATAACAAAAAAAAGGTTTCATTTATGCACATTCGCTATCCTAGAGTGTGTCTCGTATCACAAGACTGTGAGTCCAGAAATTCAGTTAATGTTCTGGGGACCTGGGTTCAAACTCCGCCACGGCAGATGGTGGTATTTGAATTCAATAAAACAAATCTGGAATTAAGAATCTACTGATGACCATGAAACCATTGTTGATTGTCAGAAAAACCCATCTGGTTCACTAAAGTCCTTTAGGGAAGGAAATCTGCCGTCCTTACCCGGTCTGGCTTACGTGTGACTCCAGAGCCACCGCAATATGGTTGACTCTCAACTGCCCTCCAAGGGCAACTAGGGATGGGCAATAAATGCCAGACAGCCAGTGATGCCCATGCCTCACGAATGAATTAAAAAAATCACCCAGTGAACAGCCAGCTACATTACAACTGTGCCTATGCTTCAAAGCTTTGTCTGCACTCTGCAAAGCACTTTGAGGTTGTGAAGGTTGCTTATGAACTGCAAGTTTTTTTTTCAATGTTCTGCAGCTTGTCAAATGTAATTCTGGAGATCTGGAGATTCCTCAGTACATGTTTTGATATTTAGTACCCTTCTGATGTCTACATCCCAGCACTAATTAATTTTTTTCGTGCTATCATTTCACTTCCACAGTCAAGAAGTAATTTCAAATGAACTATTTTCCATTTTAATAAGCAAAAACTCTGTCACTCCAGAGGGATGTGTTTTTTTAGCAGCCTCTAAGCAGCAGATCGTGATGTTGGCTGGCTACCTGCGGCTGGCTATCCACGGTTGTGTGAAAATCAGTTACAGGGTGTGCCTTGTATCAACAGGAAACAGTTCTTCATATCGTACACACAGGCACCTATTGAACTTGCACATTTCAGAGTTCCTCCACCATCGATTTTTTTCCCCACAACAGGTGTCAGTGCAGTGTGGCAGATTTAAAATAAGAGAAAGCATTAATTATATGGCAGCAGTCCCAAGGAGCTCCTCAGCCAATTCATTACTTCTGCTGTGATGTGGAGTTGCCGGCGTTGGACTGGGGTAGGTGCAGTAAGTAGTCTCACAACACCAGGTTAAAGTCCAACCAGTTTATTTGGTAGCATGAGCTTTCGGAGCGCTGCCCCTTCATCAGGTTTATTCATCTGTTGGACTTTAACCTGGTGTTGTGGGACTACTTACTGTTACTTCGGCTGCGCACACACCAAGGATCCCACAAACAACAAATGGATTAAATGATTGGTTTAGGTACTGTTAGATGAAATATTGGCTGGCACACAAAGAGAACTCCCTCATCCGTCTTTCAACAATACTGTAGGAATGTTTCAGCGGGTCCTTCTTGGCCTTGCAGATGCAGCTGTGGAGATGGAGACGTGGGGGGAATTTTGGACGTTGTGCATCAGCTTGGCTCCCAGACACGTTGCTGCCTCCTTGTGTTTTGCCTGAGGCTGGTTTAAAGAGACGGAGGCCTCACTGCTCAGTGGTGACGGATAGCCAATTAGGCCACTCTAGGCCTTATTTCGGGACAAACTTCAGACCTGATATTTTCTTGATGTTGGGTTGGCCCCACCGCCTCTGAATCAAGGGACAGGCAACAATTTGGAAGCCACATCATGCGGTAGGCCAGTGACCAAATTCCACTCACTGGCTCAAGGAGTGAAATGCAGAATTGAAAAATCCACAGCCTTAGTGATAAGCACTCCTGTCCATACTGATGTCCCTGTGAACTATGGGCCTTTACTTCTAAAATCTAAGCATGGTATGAGAGTGCCTCCATTTCGAAGATCTCTCACACCGCTGACATGTCTCAGCAGTGCTCACCTCTCCTGGTCGAGCTCCAGTCCTTCCAGTACGGGACCTCCCACGTCAGGAGGCTGCCCGCTGCTCCTAACTGGATGGTGGATACAGAGGCTACTCGGGAGGGGTGGTTGGAGTGGGGGGGTCGGAGGGGGTGGTGGTGGGGGGCGGGGATGCTCAGTGTGTGGTTAGGGGTTCGAAATGCAGTTGGAGTTCGGGAGGGAAGCTGTGGGACAATAGCCGGGGGTTGGAGTTTTGTTGTGGGGTTGGGGAGGGTAGTTAGGGGCACAACATGACATTGGGGCTGCTGGATTGAGGGGGGACACGTTCCCCAACAACTCTTCAGGCCGAGCACTTGCCATCCTAAAAATTCTGGCTGATATTGTATTGTTTTCCGATAAATTAGTAATCTGTATTCGATTGAGGCCTTATAGTTGACCATTAGAAAAACTTTGATCTTTCAGGCCTAGGAAACAATTGAATCCAGATCCCAGAAGGGAACTCTATATCAGGCAAATCTAAAGGGGTTTAAAGTTCTCTGTTGGAGCTCATTAAGAAATAAATCTTTTTCATGTTATGGGAAGGCCAAGCCTTATTACCCATGTTTGATTTCTCTGAGAAGCCAGTGGGCTTGGCCATTTCTGGGGTAAGCAAGCAGTTCACCACATTTGGTGTTAAACTGGAATTCAAAGTAGATCGGGGAGGCAATGGCAGAGTTGCATTATCACCAGACTATTAATCCAGAAAACTCAGCTGATGTTCAGGGAGGTTGGGTTCGAATCCTGCCATGGCAGATGGTGGAATTTGAATTCAATAAAAAAAAATCTAGAATTAAGAGTCTGCTGATGACCATGAAACCCCATTGTCGATTGTCAGGAAAAACTCATCTCATTCACTCCTTTAGGGAGGGAAATCTGCCATCCTTACCTGGTCTGGCCTACATGTGACTCCAGAGCCACAGCAACGTGGTTGATTCTTCAACTGCCCTCAGGCAACTAGGGATGGGCAAAAATGCTGGCCAGCCAGTGATGCCCATGTCCCACAAATGAATAAAAAAAAAGACTGGGTCAGGACAGCAGATCTCCCCAAAGGATGTCTGCGGAACAGTTGGGTTTTTTTTTTGATCACTTTAAATGTTACCAGCGTTTTTAGTTCCAGATTCTTATTCATGATAGAAAGAATTCAACTTTTTAATCTGTCGTGGCAGGATTTGAGCTATCCAGCAACATAATCACTGCATAACCTGACAAATATGAAATAGCTCTGAGCATATCAAGAATAAGGTGAGGAGGATACAGCCCATTTATAAAGAAGCCTGAGGTGAACTTTGTTCTCTCCTGGAATTGGATCTATAAAGCATCAGGAGCCATTGGTTCAGGCAATGCCTGAAGACTCGAAAATGATGAAAACATTTGTGGGAAACAGACCCTCCATATCAACATTTTAACAAGTTAATTCACATCAATGCAGACACAAAATATGTTCCTGGCTTTTCTCGATCCGTGAGCACAACTCCACACCAATTCTGGCCAACTCATAGCCATCCAATGATGCAAGGCATTCTGTGAAAGGCTGCATATTGCCAGGGAGGGTGGGAAGAGTGTGGCGCCAAGAATGGCGGGAGTGCGGGGACAGCATTAGGGAACATCCTCTGCGGAGCTGTCTCAGAGAGAAACTGACCTTTGAAAAATAGCTATTGATGTTAAAAGTATGCCTCGAGTGTCCAGGCAGCACAAGCATGCACAGACACGTAACTCCAGAGCCGCAGCAATGTGGTTAATTCTTCAACTGCCCTTGGGCAACTAGGGACGGGCAATAAATGCTGGCCAGCCAGTGATGTCCATGTCCTATGAATGAATAAAAAAAGACTGGGGGTCAGGACAGCAGATTCCCCCAAAGGATGTCTGCAGAACACTTGGGTTTTTTTTTGATGATTACCAGGCAGTCTGATGATCACTTTAAATTTCACCAGCATTTTCAGTTCCAGATTCTTTCTCACAATAGAAAGAATTCAACTTTGTAATCTGTCATGGCAGGATTTGCTTGCTTTCATCCCTCCCTGGATCTAGGGTGCATCTAAAATGTAAAAGTCCCCTGGTCAATAGCCTGCTCGCCAACTGTAAAAGAAGATAGGCCACGTAAAATTACGTTCAGTTGGCCCCGCAATGGCCTAACTTGCCAGTTTGATTGTCAGCGAGCACGCCTCCAACTCTCGTATGTGCCTGCGGACCTAAATATTGCACCAGTGTGTGATGTCATCAGCATGCATGCCCCTCACCTTCTCACAGAGCTTCATCTGCAGCTGCTTCAGTTGCCCGCTTACCTGGGTACTTGGCAGAGGGTTCCACCAGACAGAATGAGCTGCAAGGTTGGCTTTATTGGTTTCTTCCAGCACTTGCATAGTGACAAATATGGAACATGGTCTGGGAGTGCTTCACACTGGCTGAAACCAGTCTTCAGATGGGTCCCTCTATGAGTGAAAAGTATGGTGCTATAATAGATTCTCTGAACAACTGATTCCTGGTCCTCTGTATTTTGTTGTTGAATTTCTTGGCAGGGAGGGGGTGGTTTATGCAATCGTTCTGGGGTTTCTGTGGCTGTTCTGCTAGATTCATGATGTGTTAAATTCAATCCTACTCCCCCATCCTTCTCCCAAGTTTGTTGAAACCAACCAACGCAGTGGCATTGCAAGTGCGTCAACCATGTTAATTTCACCGTTACGTCATTCTGAACTTGCTGCACTTCTGAGAAGTGACTGACTTGAGAATCCTCACTTAACTCACTGAAACTCTCAACTTGCGAGACACTGAGTGGGTGCTTACTTCAAGTGATAATGATGCAGAGTGCAATGGTGAGACTTTGTACCGAGGCGACCTTGTGTTTTGCTCTTGGAATTCCGCCACATTTAAAAAAAAATTAAAAAATAACTCACTTGTTGCTGTGCAGGTATTATGCAGCACACAGCGTGGTGCAACACATGTCACTGCCTTACACCTAGTGAAACACATTTGCACACAGCAGGTATGTCATTATAATAGTACAAACGTGAATTGCATCCTTTCCAATGGATTCAATCGGCAAAATCCATGGGAGCATCTTTGAAAGCGATGTCACCATTTGTCACGGCATCAGTCTGTAACCTGCCTTCCCTTCTCTGTAAGGCATGTGGTGAATGCACTGAATCAGTAGATATCTAATATTGCCTGTGTGTTTTAGGCACAGCAGTCATATCTCCTGAATAGCTTTCTTGATGATAATCCACCTCATCTTCTCAGTAACTTCCTTTGCATTTGAAAGCTGACTAAGTGTGTTATAATTGTCAGATGTAAATATGAATAATCATCGTGCCTCGTCTTTAATCTGACTGCACTGCACGATGCTAGATTCTTTTTTGACCCTGCTGTGCTAATTATCACTCCCTTTTGTGATACATTTGCAAGTCACTGTATCAATTTGAGTAATTTGTCAGGCAAATATGCCTGACATCTGTAAATTAATTTGACCATAGCCAGCTACATAGATTAGCATGCATATACGATGAACTTTGTTTGCTCACACTCATTTTTATTCCTGATTTCAAAATTTTTCTTCCGCACATAGCTCGAAAGTCTCCTGGTTTGTGATTCTGAACATGCCACGGTGCCCCGAACTTGCTTCTCTAGTCTTCAGTTATTTTATTTTGTCTCTCGCCAGCGCACCTATCTAGGTCATTGCATGCCATTGCAGTACCGAGGGAATGCTGTGCTGTCAGAGGTGCTGTCCTTCAGATGAGAAGTTAAACTCAAAGCCCCTGTCCACCCTCTGAAGTTGACCTAGAATGGTTGCAGGGGAATATTCCAAAAAAGAGCTGGGGATTTAAGGCCATCAGATATCGGAGCAGAATTAGGCCATTCGATCCATCAAGTCTGCTCCGCCATTCGAACATGGCTGATATGTTTCTCAATCCTATACTCCCGCCTTTCCCCCATGATTTTTGATCAGCTTACCAACCAAGAACCTATCTATCTCCATTGTAGATACACTCAATGACTAGGTCTCCCCAACCTTCTATGACAATGAATTCCACCCTCTGGCTGAAGAAACTCCTCCTCATCTTGGTTCTAAAGGGTCATCCCTCTTCTCTGATGCTGTGCCCTTTGAACATAGTCTCTCTTACTAATTTACTTCTGCTGTCCTGGCCAATATTCACCCTCAATCAATATCAAAAAACAAATTATTGGGGTTTTAGCATATTGCCGTTTGTGGGGGCTTATTATGTGCAGATTGGCTATTGTATTTCCTACCATACGCTGCGATGACCCTCCAGACAAGTACTTTGTAAAATGCATTGGGATGTCCAGTGTCATGAAGAGGTACTAGATGAATGCAAATCTTTCTTTCTCCTTCTGGACATTCCCACCTTGATCTTGCACTCCACAGATCATAGAAACATAGAATCATAGAAACTAGAAGCCATTCAGCCATTTGAGCTTGCTCCGCTATTCATTTTGACCATGGCTGATCATCGAATTCAATTCATCATTGAACATCTCATCATGTTCTCACTCCAATTTCTCCAGTCTGGGGACTGTGTTCTGCATATCTTGCTTTGTGCGTTGGCACTTTTCAAAGAAATGCAGGGATTCTTCAAATATTTCTGGCCAATATTTATCAATTATTAATGTTGTATCCCAATCTATATTATCTTCCCTTCTGCACTGCCACCCCTGCCACCCGCCACCCCCACGCCCCTTCAAAAAAAAATCAACTGGGTCATTTCATTTGATTTGCTGGTGTGTGACTTTGATATGTAGAAGATCTTTTTGATTCTATCATGGGATGTGAGGATTGCTGGAAAGGCCACCATTTATTGCCCATCCTTAATTGCCTTTGGAAAGGTGAGAGTGAACTGCGTTTCTGCACTGTCACAGTTTATGTGGCATAGGTACACTCACAGTGCTGTTAGAGAGAGAGTTCCACAAATTATATCTATCTGCATAACAGTGATGGTACTCGGAGCACTTTGTGATGTTCCGAATTTGTGATAAAATGATAAATGCCCCTAAATGTGTTCCTTTTTTTATTTATAACTTTACATTCCCCCTTTAATTCTGGCAGAGATTGTACATTCACTGCCCAACAATGTTATTTATTCCTACTAAGTCACCATTTAGTTGGTTGTTCTGTGCTCTTGCATATCCAACTGGCTTCTCGTTGCAGACAATTTACTGACAGCAAACTACCCATTGGGTGTTCATGAACTGTATAGAATGAGGTTACGGCTTTCGTGAGAAATAGATTAAAAATCCCATTTCTCACATTATCTAGGATTAACCCCAACCCTTTTGTGTTTTCACTTCTTCTTCCCTTCACCAAAGTGCAGGTTTGTCATTGACTATTTAATTGCATATTAAAACTTCCTTAAGTTTAAAGTTTGTTTATTTATTAGCATCACAAGTTGACACTGCAATGAAGTTTACTGTGAAAATCCCCTGGCTGCCACCCTTCGGCAATTGTTCGGGTACACTGAGGGCAAATTTAGCATAGCCAGTGCACCTAACCAGCACAGGCATTCTGTGCTCCAGACTGTGGGAGGAAATCAGAGTACCTGGAGGAAACCCACGCAGACACAGGGAGAACACACAGACTCCACGCAGACAGTGACCCAAGCCAAGAATCGAACCCGGGTCCCTGGCGCTGTGAGGCAGCAATGCTAACCACTGTGCCACCATGCTGCCCATACTTCTCTCATTATAAAGGAGTTCCTTCTCTATTTTACTTCCATCAATAAAGAAATAAAAACCAAATTACTATTCGGTAGCAGAAATTGAAAGAATGTGCTTTGTATTCAATGTAAGTAACTCAGAGACGCAGTCCCACCTGTGTGAAATTTGCATAACACTAACTAGAGTAAGTGAGGTACTGCTGCTGCCAATTTGACAATCTATAATTATTTAATGAGTTATAGTTACAAATATGGAATGTTTTTGATCTGAAGCAAGATTTGTTCTGGTCTATTTTTAGTAGTGTCAGTGAACTTGTAGTAGGCAGTCGGACTGAGAGACCAGAGGACCATTCTCATTTGGCCCACGGCCCACACTATAACAGCCAAGGTGAGGTGTTGGTACCTATCATGCCTCTAAAGGCTACTTGCCTGTGCAGCCTGATTCAGTTTGGGCCACTTACCTCATCGGTAGGTTAAGTGCTAATGAGGAGGAGAACTGGAAGGGGCCTAGGTAGTGTCTTGGAACTGAGAAGAATCCACTTTATCCTCTTGGTTCCATGCCAAGGCAGGTATGGAAACAAACTTGGGGGGGGAGGCAATCTTACCAAAATATACATTCAAAAGGTCTTACCTATGTTAACCTGTGCCCTACTGTTCACCCTCCATGGTGTCCCTTATCCTCCATGACATGCTTTGACATTTCTATGCACAAGCAAGCCTCATTATGTATTCTGAGCTGAGCCCAAAGTGCTGAAGCTGCTGTATCCTGGGGAAGGAATGCTGAATTGACAGCTCTGGCTCTCTGATCTATTTTGTCAATTGCACAAAGTTTATTTGAACAAGATAAAGAACTTTCAAGTGTTTACAGTTTCTGCTATTGATACTTTAAATGGACACTGACTGGATTTGGTAAAAGCAATTCTTACAAATGAACGGTGTTCTCAGAAGCTGTTATAACACATCTCGTAGTTGTCATAATGTTCATTGGTCCTATACAGAGTTTATAGTTAGTGAATGGACACAGACTGATGGCATTGAGGGGTTGTGGGAGATGGGTGGAGCAGCATAGCTTTGCATGGAGGGCTTGAGTGACCATGGGGAGTTTGTGGAAGGGCATGATGTGGAATGGATGAGGCATGGGGAGTGTGTGGGGCTAAGAGTTAGAGGGCTTTGCTGTTTTTGTTGTAACTGGGACTAAGTCCCAAAGCACCAAGGTGGGCCTTTCAAACAGGTGGCCTTTATGACTGCCTCCAAATTCTTGCTGGGAGGCAGTGGACCCGACTCCTGTTAGCACTAGCCACACTTCCGCCCTCCCAAACAAAAATCCTCTTAATTCCAGGCACTTTCTCCCAAGGTCAGCATGCCAAGCCAGTAAAGTTCTTAACTCCTGCTACCTGCCTCCGAGGTGCAAATCCCACATTTGAGGTCCCACCTGAACCATGGCCTCTTCAGTGAAGAATCAGGCAGTTGTGGAAAATTAGAAAAAGACAAGAAAATTGGGGAAAAGAAGTAAATTGCTCCAATATCAAAGTTAGATATTAATGAATATCTAGCAAGGATTAAAAGGCAATAATTCAATTTCTCGTTTCAGCCGATGGCAATAAGCCATTCTAGTTTTGCTGTTGAGCTTGAAATGAGATTACTGCCTAACAATGGCTCCCATATCTATATGATATACACTAAAACATATATAAAAGATAAATTTAATTGAAACAGCCATCGGAAAATCAATCTGCGTTGGAAATGCTTATAATCTTATATCTTCTTGAAGACATTCTATGGATTAAAATACGGCATGATCCATCTGTATCTAATTTCTCTAATATTAATTCTACTGATTAAAGTAGATGAACCGAGTTGCAAAGTAAATCATTTAAACACTTTCGAAATGAATAAAGTAATGAAACTATATTCATCTGTATTCCTCTTTGGTATTCCGAATACCTTTATTAATTGCCAATTTAATATAAAACAAACAGTTGAAATATGTGTACACAGTGTACACTTTATAACAAAAAGGCATTGGTCAAAAACATGTAATGACACTGCATTGGTGATCGGGTTACTACAGTATCAACAATCTGAAAAGTACCTTCAGAGGAAGGAGTTGGATTCAGGCCAACAGGGGGAATCGGAACATCATGTTTGAAATGTGAAAGAAAAGTTTTTTTATGTATCAACTGGTTTATTTTATCATGTCTTTCTTTTTACTTATCTGTCATTTATTGTGTGTGTAAAAAAGGGTAGACTTGGCAAAACCCCTCTCATGTGTATGTGTGTGTGTTTTTTTACTCATTCATGGGACATGGGTATCGCTGAATGGCCAGCATTTACTGCCCATCCCTAGTTGTCCGAGGGCAGTTGAGAGTCAACCACATTGCTGTGGCTCTGGGGTCACATGTAGCTGAAACCAGACAAGGACAGCAAATTTCCTTCCCTCAAGGACCTCAGTGAACCAGATGGATTTTTCCAACAATTGGCAATAATTTCATGGTCATCCGTAGATTCTTAATTCCAGATTTTTTTATTGAATTTAAATTTAATATAAATGCCATGGAGGGATTTGAACCCAGGTCCCTAGAACATTAGCTGAGTTCCTGGATTAATCATCCAGCAATGATACAACTAGGCCATCATGGCCAATGCACCTAACCAGCATGTCTTTTGGACTGTGGGAGGAAACTGGAACACCTAGTGGAAACCCATGCAGACATGGGGAGAACCTGCAGCCTCTGCACAGACTCCGCACTTGACCCAAGCCAAGAAGCAAACCCAGGTGCTGTCAGGCAGCAGTGCTCACCACTGTGCCATTGTTCCGCCCTAGGATGATTGCCAGATTTTATTTTTAATATTTAATCAATTATAAAAAAAGATAGACTGTGATATCTGGATTACAATTCAATGAACTAACCTAATATTTACTTAATATAACCCTTTACGGCTCTAAAGAAACACAGCTTCACCTTAGCACAAGGTAGTACTCTGTAAATTACATGGCATAATGATGTGTTCTTGCCATACAAATCCATGAGCAGTGCCACAAGAGAACTATTAGTGTATGCTGTGTTTGAGGTGTGAGCCTCATGATCTAGAAAATGGCTGTAAATTTCTCAATTATCAAAAAGAGCCAATCATTTTCAATATCCAGAGAAATCACACCCACAAAAATGCCTTTTATGTGAATTCACACAATCACTTAGAAATAGAGCAGCCAGACTTCTGCACAGTCGCTATAAAAATGCAAGTGTTATTTGTCAATTGTCCATTCACTTGACAAGGACGAGATTTCACGAGCATGCGCAAGTTCGAAGAATTGGGAGATTTCAGAAGCTTTGTGCCAGGGTTACTTACCTAATAACCAGAAGCCTGGAAATATAGTGTGACAGTTGACATTGAAATTCAATGGAAAATTGACAACATCATTTGTAATGGTAAAGGTTGACAGAAAGGCTCAATGGAAAGCTTGACATTAAGTCATTATTGGCGACATGAAATGCACATCCAGCACAGAGCTTTTAGTAATAATGTGTGAGAAAACGTAATCTACAATGACAGATTAGGAGGAAAATATTAAACATAATGTTAAAACAGTGGCAAGCGTCCCATGGCATTGGACATGAAATGTAGAGGCAAAGCTGTTTCAGAAGGACAAGAATAATATCCAATGTATTATTACATTGTTAAAGTGCAGTTCACTGTAACATTATGCACTGGTTAAAGATCAAGGTATCAATAAAACACTGATTGTTCTTGTTATCCGTATTCTATTCAATGTTCTTTTAATATTCTTTCACAGGCTGTGGGTGTCCCTGGCTGGGCCAGCACTCATCGCCCATCCCCAATTGTCCTGGAACTGAGTGGCTTGCATTGCAGGCTTATCTTCAGCAACTGGTGCACAAGGAACCTTTGCCTCTTATTTTTCTTTAGACTTTTCACTGACTCTGTTCCATTTATTGACGAATAACGTAATTCATAGAATCCTTACAGTGCAGAAGGAGGCCATTCGGCCCACCGAGTCTGCACCAACTCTCCAGAAGAGCTTCTTACCCAAGCCCATACCCCATCCTACCCTTATAATCACATGCATTTACCATGACTAAGCCACCTAACCTGTACGTTTTTGGGCTGTGGGAGGAAAGCAGCCATTTCAGAAGACTGAGGTCACAATGATGCAGATTTACTTCCCTGAAAGACATTAATGAACCTGATGGGTTTAAATGACAATCAACAATAGGTTTATGATGTTGTATCTGTCCAATTCAGACACTGCAGCCAGCTTCTTAATCAAAGTTTTACCCAGGTGCCTTTATTTATGAGAAGAACAAAGTATGGACACAGATATAAGTCACAAACTTTATTAGACTCGTTAACCTGTAAATGACCACTGTGTATACAAGATATTACAAGAAACACTCAGGATTCGGCTGTACTATAGATTCAGTCCGTGAGTCCTTCTGGTTCGTCTTCGCAAAGGTGATTCTTCTAGGCTGTTTTTTCCTTGCTTGCTTCCTTCCTTCGTTCTCTGGTCTGTTCTCGGTCGTCTCCCGTCATGATGTCCAGAGTGTCTATTTTTATCTCCCCATTGCTACGCACTTCTTTTCCCACCTGCCCTTGGCCATCTGCCAATGGTGTCTCAGGTGGTGGGGGCTCAGTGCCTAGAGATCTAGGTGATGACCTGTTAACAGGACACCTGAGCCTGCCCCGGGCGCCTTGGAGTCTGGCCCCAGCTAGCCTGCGGACAGTAGGGAAATAGGAGCGATGATCACTTGATTGGTTATTGGGGGCTGATCCAGACATTCCCCAGCAGGCTGCCTGAGTTCAGTATAACCAAACTTTGTCCAGGTCTGATTTTCAGCAGGCCGCTTGCTGGAACTGATTGTAGTTTAATTTAGTGTGCCCAATTCTTTAATTTCAAATGTCCAATTCTATTTTGGGCTCAGCACTACAGCGGTCATCAGAAATTTCTTTTTTAAATTTAAATTTGAGTTTTATTATTCGCTATGGTGAGATTCGAACACCCTCCTCCCTTCCCCTCTCCCCCCACCCACCCACCCATACCCAGTCCCTCCTCCCCTTCCTCTCCTCCCCCTCACTCCCTCCCCCTCACCCCTCCCCCTCACCCCTCCCCCTCACCCTCCACCCTCCCCCTGTCCTCCCTCCCGTCCCCCCTTCGCCCTACCCTTCTCCCCCTCCCTCCCCCGGGAACCACCATGGGGATTACACATTCAATGTCACTACCACTGCACCACCCTTTCCTTTTAGGGTACATTTATTAAACTCCCAATTAATACAAAGGAAACATAAGAAACGTACAACACTTTGCAGTGAAATGGTCTTGATTAAAACTGCAGTGACGTTGCACTGGTAATGCAAGTTATTTCTACCTTACTGTGATGTTACTAATTTGAAGCACACTGCTGGGAGAAAGAGGAAAGTCAGGTCATTGGCATGTGCATTTGCAGAGGGATTTATCACATTAAATTTCCTCAGAGTGTTGCAAATGATCAATGACTTTGGTAGGGTGGAACTGTGATTAAGTAGGTAAAAGTGCCAATATAATGATCAACAATGCCTCCAAAACAGCAACAAGATGACTGATGAATTAATCTACTTTGGTTGAGGGGATTATTTTGGCAGTGGTACCAGGAGAGCTTGCTGCTGTTTTTTCCCTGGGATCTCCAGAATACAGAACCATTTGAAACTCATTTTACTTCAGAAGTTCTGTTTATCATTTCTTTCCGAAGATGTGATTGAGTCACTAAGCCCCCAATACAAATTAATCAGTGAAGCCATTGTTGTCAACACATTTTGTATATGCGTTCCACATCGACCTGCATCAAAAGAACATAGAAACGTAGAAGATAGGACAGGCGGAGGCCATTTGGCCCTTTGAGCCTGCTCCACCATTCATTGTGATCAGAGTCTGATTGTCCAACTCAAGAGCTTAATCCTGCTTTCTCCCCATAACCTTTGATCCCATTCGCCCCGATGCTATATATCTCGCCACTTCTTGAATGCATTCAATGTTTTGATAATGAATTCCACAGGCTCACCACTCTTTGGGTGAAGAAATGTCTCCTCACCTCCGTCCTAAATGGTCTACCCTGAATCCTCAGACAGTGACCCCTGGTTCTGAACTCCCCCACCATCAGGAACATCCTCCCTGCATCTACCCTGTCTAGTCCTGTTAGAATTTTGTAAGTGTCTATGAGATTCTCCCTCATTCATCTGAACGCCAGCAAAAACAATCCTAACCTAGTCAATCTCTCCTCATACATCAGTCCTGTCGTCTCCAGAATCAGCCTGGTAAACCTTTGTTGCACTCCCTCGAGAGCAAGAACATCCTTCCTCAGAAACCTCTCACAATGAAGGCCAACATATCATTTGCCTTCTTTACCCCCTGCTGCAACTACGTGTTTACCTTCAGCAAGTGGTGCACAAGGAACCTTTGCCTCTTATTTTTCTTTTGGCTTTCCTCTGACTCTATTTATTGATGAATAACGTAATTCATAGAATCTTTATAGTGCAAAAGGAGACTTTTCAACCTATCGAGTTTGCACCAACTCTCCAAAAGAGCATCTTATCTATGTCCAACCCCCATTCTATCCCCATAATGGCATGCATTCGCCATGACTAAGCAACCTAATCTGCACATCTTTGGGCTGTGGGAGGAAACCACTGCACCCAAAGGAAACCTATGCAGAAAACATTGCAAGCTCCAAACAGACAGAGGCTGGGATTGAACCCGAATCCCTGGCGCCATGAGACAGCAGTGCTTACCTTTGTGCCACCATGCTGCCCGTCACGATTCAGATCCTTGTAATAAAATTGCAATGGACTCGGTTTTGCGAAGGACCTGACTAAGTTATGAATTTGGACATCTTTGGCTCCAGAATAAATTTGTGTGCAATCTTTTCACAAATTGGAGAAATAAATGGCCTGACAAGGCTTCGTCGCTAGGTAATCATTTCCTGAAAATAAAACACAGTACTAAATAATATTTCATTTATGTTAATGACTGTAATAAATCATAGAATTCATTAATGAATTTATCTTTGAAATGGCCTCAGTGTTTCCTGTTGCTTAAAAATGGTCAATAACCCTCCCTCCTATTTCCTTCCCTTCATTCGTGAAATTAAGATACTTGGTTCCTCAGATGTCAGATGAAAAGAGCTCAGAACTACAGAAAGCTGAGAGGAGTATAGAGAGTGCGGTGGCGAATTTGAAAGGGGTGTTGAAAAAACCAAAAAAAGGACATGAATAAATATTGGCAAGTAAAGTCAAGGAAAACCCAAAGATATTTTGCCAGCTTCCCTCTCCAGTATCTAGAGCCAATAAGTGTGGGCAGGCTATTTCACCCATTCCCTTACCTGTCATTCATTTTGCTGTAAAAGGGTGGCACGGTAGCACAGTGGTTAGCACTGCTGCTTCACAGCGTCAGGAACCTGCGTTCAATTCCTGGCTCAGTCACTGTCTGTTTGCACATTCTCCCCGTGTGTGCTGGGTTTCCTCTGGGTGCTCCAGTTTCCTCCCACAGTCTAAAGATGTGCGGGTTAGGTTGATTGGCAGTGCTAAGTTGACCCTTAGGCCAGAATTTTACCGCCACACCCACCCCAGAATCAGGGCGGGCGAGGCTCGCAAAATGGTATTCTCCATTGGTCTCGGGCGGTATCTTAACGAGCCTCGGGCAGGCAAGGTAGTAAAATTCAGCATTAGTGTCGGGGGGCTAGCAGCATAAACGGGGTTATGGGGATAGGACCTGGGTGGGTGGGATTGTGGTTGGCACAGACTCGATGGGCCAAATGAACTCCTTCTGCATTGTAGGGATACTATGAAAAGATCATTTACTGACTATTAAATATGATAACATCAGTTTTTTATGCGTATATGAGGAGGAAGAGGGTAGCTAAGGAAAGGGTAGGTCCACTCAAGGACAGTGGAGGGGATTTGTGTGTGGAGCCAGATGAGGTGGGTGAGGTCCTTAACGAGTACTTTGCATCGGTATTCACAAAGGAGAAGGATGTGTTGGGTGGTGAGTGTAGAAAGAGGAAATTGATATTCTGAGACATGTTGAGATAAAAAGGGAGTTTCCACTCACCTGATGAAGAAGCACCGTTCCAAAAGCTTGTGGGTTTTACTACCAAATAAACCTGTTAGACTTTAGCCTGGTGTTGTGAGATTTCTTATTGTGTTTATCCCAGTCCAACGCCGGCATCTCCACATCTTAGGCATAGAAAACAGGGAGTAGCAGTGGAAGGGTACTTCACAAACTGGAAAGGTGTTCCACAAGGATTAGTGCTGGGACCTATGTTGTTTGTAATATAAATAAATGATTTGGAAAATGTAAGTGGTCTGATTAGTAAATTTGCAGATGATACAAAATTTGGGGATGTAGCGGATAGTGAGGGGGATTGTCAAAGTATACAGCAGGATATAAATTGGCTAGAGACCCGGCCAAAAGATAACAAATGGAATTTAATCTGGAAAAATGTGAGGTGTTGTGATTTAGAGGATCTACTGCAGAAGGAAAGTTTACAGTAAATGGTAGAGCCCTTAGAAATATTATCGTACAGAGGGGTCTATGCGTGCAGATCCACAGTTTCCTGAAGGTGGCAACTCAGGCGGACAAGGTGGTCAAGAAGGCATATGGCACGCTAGCCTTCATCAGAGTGTTGAGCGTAGGAATTGGAAAATCATGTTCCAATAAGACTTTGGTTAGGCCGCATTTGGAGTATTGTGTACAATTCTGGTTGCCACACTACCAGAAAGATACTAATGCATTGGAAAGGGGGCAGAAGATTTACCAGGATGTTGCCTGGTTTGGAGGATATGGATTATGAAGAGAGGTTGAACAAACTTGGACTGTTTTCACTGGGGCTTCGGAGGATGAGGAGGAACCTGGTAGAAGCTAACGAGATTATGACGGGTTTAGATAGAGTGGATAGTCAGAGTCTTTTTCCCAGGGTTGAAGGGTCAATTACTCAGGGGCATAGGTGAAAGTGAGAAAGAAAATTTTTAAAGGTGATGTAAGGGGTAGGATTTTCACACACTGGGTGGTGAATACCTGGAACATATTGCTGGAGGAGGTGGTGGAAGCAGATTCCATAAAACATTCAAGAGACATCTTATTAGATAAGTGAATAGCCAGGGAATAGCGGGATATGGACCATATAGAGGTAAGAAAATATTAGATTAGAGGCATCTGTGTTAGCACAGACTTGGTGGGCTGAAGGTCTATTCCTGTGCTGTATTGTTCATTGTTCATTGTAAAGGCCCTCAATCACCATCCAGTCCAGTGCACTGAAACCAGTTGAAATTTCATAGAACTGTAGAATCCCTACGGTGTAGAAGAGGCTATCTGGCCCATCAACTATGAACTGACCCTCCAAAGAGCACCCTACCTGGGCCCAACCCCCTGCCTTAACTCCATACCCTGCACACTGATCATGGCCAATTTATCTAATCTGCATAACTTAGAACACTATGGCCAGAATTTTAACACCCCCCGCCCGCCACGGGAATCAGAGTGTGCGAGGGTTCAAGCATGGTAAGGCCTGTTGACCTCAGGTGGGATTTTACAGTTTCTGGACAAGCAAGGCTGTATAAAATCACGTCCTGTGGGGCAATTTAGCATGGCCAATCCACCTAACTTGTACGTCTTTGGACTGTAGGAGAAAACTGGAACACCTGGAGGAAACTCATGCAGACGTGGGGAGAACATGCAGACTCTGCACAGATAGTCACTGGAGGCTAGAATTGAACCTGGGTCACTTGGAGCTGTGAGACAGCAGTGCTAACCACTGTGCCACGATGCCACCCATTCTAATACAGAAATTTGTTTATTCCAATCTCACTTAATCAGTTTATTGCAAAGTGTCCTTCCCTGTACAAACTGTGTGGTCAGGAATCTCCTTGCACCTTCTGGTAAAGTTACAGTGCTAAGGCTGGAATAAATCGAAGGAAGTTCCTTCCCTATGACTTTCATTTTGTTAGTCCAGTCTAACATTGCCAGTTTGTCTCATGCTTCCAGCAAGGGTCAAATTCATGAGATATCTGTCATTGCTACAGTTATCTGGGGTTGCACATAGGTGAGTGTTGAATCTAAATATCTAAATGAGTGTTGAGTCATAAATATCTCCCCTTAAATCCAATCACTCTGCTACGTCTGAACATCAATTACTTTATGACAGTGTGTGCGGATGACTGAAGAAGTCAATTTACTTATATTACTAATGTGACATTTTTATAATCCTTGTGGTGGTGATTTACGGCTGCACACAATTCTGCATGAATAATTTAAAAACCTGTTGGTTTTACTGGGTTTTAAAGCGAACATTAGTGCACTCCACTGAGACCAGCGTGTTTAGAAATGTTAGACCAAAGCCAGAGTATTAACAGATTCTTGGCAATGGGCAGGGTGGCGAAAAGGCTAATTTTCGACAACAAGATCCTGCCGCTAAAGCAGGGGTCGAAACCGTTTTGGTCAGTGATGGGAGCTGGAAAGGCAGCTTCCCGGTGGCTACCAACTGAGTAGTATGAAGACATAAAGGTCTTCCGCCAAAAGTTGCTGGCCAATTCAGAAGGCCCACATCCCAGCAGCCTCAGTGAATGGTGGTCCTAGCTGAGGCTTTGGAAGCGTCAGTGCCTAGGGAACCCCCTCAAGGGAGGGTAAGTGGGATTGGGGAATACAGGGCAAGGCAGGCAGGGGAACGCCTTCTGTGAGCCATGGGGTGCCCAGAAACGAGAATACATTTCTGCCCCCCACCTATCCCATTGGGAAGTCACCAGGCCCTCTGGTGGCCTCCTTCTGCACTGTAGGAAATCTATGATTCTATGAATTCTATGATTCTAGGCTTCGCTGAGTGGCTTCCACATTCAGCAGCAGCATCCACACCCCCACCCCACCCAGTGCATGCAATTGCCTGCAGAGACCACAAGGGGCACTCAGTTGGCCATTGAGATGCCTCAATTCGGCTCTGTGTGGGCGACTGAGCTACCAAACCTCCTGCTGTTGGCAAAATGACATCTCAGTCGGAAGATGTCAGGCATTCTTCCCTCCAGTAAACATCAGACACTTTCTTGTGTTATTTTGCAAGTCTTCCTATTCCCTAGCCAGTTCTGAAAGGGACAGTGAAATTCTGTCTCGAGCCTCCCCCAGTGCCCAGGAAATCCTTTTCCTCATGGTTACCAATGTTCACTTGCTAAAAAACTGTTTCATCAGGGTTGGAGAATCACATCTATAAATCAGCAAACACTGAATATTCATGATTGTATAAAGTGTATTGTTTTCCACGCAAGTGAAGAGAGATGGCTAATTCAATGCATTAAACTTCGGTATTTCTTGGGAAAAGCAGAATCATAAAATAGAATCCCTACAGTGCAGAAGGAGGCCATTTGGCCCACCAAGCCTGCATCAACAACAATCCCACCATCCCTGTAACCCCATTTATTTACTCTGCTAATGCCCCCCCCCCCGACACTGAGGGGCAATTTATCATGGCTATTCCACCTAAACTGTACCTCTTTGAACTGTGGGAGAAACTAGAGCACCCAGAGGAAGCCCTCACAGACATGGGGAGAACATGCAAGCTTCACACAGGGAGTCACCTGGAATTGAGCCCAGGTCCCTCGCGCGGTGAGGCAGCAGTGCTAACCATTGTGCCATCGTGCCATCTTAGAAAATGCCTCAAAACAATACAGCATTAATTTAAGAAGCACAGGTTATGTCAAACTACATAGAAAGACAAAAGAAAAATACAGCAGAAATGGAGGTGACCCAGCCCGTCATAACTATGATGGCCAAAGAAGAAACAATCTAGCCTCATTCCACTTTCCAGCTCTTCGCTCCATAATCGAGTCAACTATTTTTTATGGGTGGCATGGTAGCACAGTGGTTAGCACTGCTGCTTCACAGCTCCAGGGACCTGGATTCAATTCCCACCTCAGGTCACTGTCTGTGTGGAGTTAGCACACTCTCCTCGTGTCTGCGTGGGTTTCCCCCAGGTGCTCCAGTTTCCTCCCACAGTCCAAAGATGTGCGGGTTAGGTGATTGGCCATGCTTAAAAAAAATTGCCCCTTAGTGTCCTGAGATGCATAGGTTAGTGGGAAAATATGTAGGGATATGGGGGTAGGGCCTGGGTGGGATTGTGTTCAATGCAGACTCGATGGGCCAAAGGGCCTCTTTCTGCACTGTAGAGTTCTATGATTCAATGATTCTATGAAATGCAATGAGGGTTTCTGCTGCTACAGATACTGACTTCCATATCACATCAACCTGGATGGAAAAAAACTCTCCTCAACTTCTCCCTAATCCATTGGTCAATGACTTCAAATTTGTGTCTTCTGTCTGTTGCCCACCACCTTATCCAGTGCCTGACCAGCGGGCCCTGTCCCTAGCCACACCATAATGCCACCAGGTTTTACCTGACACTTTGCACTTTGTTACGCATTCATTGGCCACTTATAGGCTTGAGTTGCGCCACACCGTCCCCACCACGGGTGAAACAGAACAGGTGGGAGCGGGTAGGCAACTACTTATGGTGGGAGCTTAAAACTTCGGCCACAATGTGGAAAAAAGCACACTGGAAACTGCAGTTAGAGCAGTGGAAGGCACCCAAGGAGGCGATATAGAGGGTTTAGAACAAAGATGTGCCCACAAAAATAAGGCAAGATTCCCAAATCACAATTCCCATCCCCCACACTGGATATTAAAAAGCAAATAGTTTAAAAAGCATACAAAGATGCACAGGTTAAGTGGATTTACCATGCTAAATTGTCCCTTAGTGTCCCAAGATGTGCAGGGTAAATACGTGAGGTTATAGAGTTAGGGCCTGGGTAAGGTGTTCTGTCGGAGATTAGATGCAAACTCAAATGGGCTGAATGGCTTCCTTCTACACTGTAGGGATTCTCTGATTAATTCTACGCTAAGGCAAAAATGGAAAGATTACTTCAGTTACCCAGAACTCAGTACTCGAGAGGAGTGTAGAAAGTGCAGGGGTAAAATTAAAGAGAAAATTTGGAAAACAAAGGCAAGGAAGTCTACCACTCTATCCTAGTGCCTCATAATTTCATACACCTCTATTAAATTTCCCCTTAGCCTCCTCTGTTACTAAGAAAATGACCTAGATTTCTGTCTAGTATTTCATCATACAGGATTTCCTATATTCTGGCAACATTCTCAAAATTCTCCTCTGTACCTTCCCTCGTGCAATCACATTCTCCCTGTAACATGATGGTCAGAACTCACAGTTGTGTTTCCTGCCTCCATGCTCCAGTTACCCTTATGGACCCGAATAGGCCTCCTTAGTTACCCACTTGCCCTTTATGTAATGTATTATGCAATTTCAAGCTCTGCCCCTGCCTCAAACCCAACGGAGGTGGTGGTGGGGATGGCTGGGGAGAGTGGGGGGAGGGGGGAGGGGAGGTTGATGGGAGTGTGCGATTCACATCTTTGTCATGTTACGCTGAGTCTTGCAAAGTTGGCACCAGGGTTAGATGCTATGGTTGCCTCTTACTTCCCTGCAAAGCTTCCCAGTGACATCACCACAGTTACTGCTGTTGTGGGACTGTTCTTCACCAGCCTGTACACTAAAATCCAGCCTACTTCATCGTCGTTTACTATCTCTTGCAACTGCCTTCCCCTCTGGGGAGCTTTGGTTGCATATTTATGCGTGAAAGAACTAACAATTCATCTGAAAAGCTTGACCTGTACATTTCTTCAGCAATACTGCACAGAGCTTACTGCAGTGCTCCACCAATATCGATTATAAAATGAGATTGTCTGCCAGAGTGTCATCCCAAGGTATGTAACTAATCAATAGATTTATTCTTCTCCTGGTGAGTTGAGGCTTCCATGGTAATTAATTAGCCAGAGCCCACAAAGGACAATGGGCATCCCTTTCCATCAGCAAGAGGTAATCGGTCATCTTTAGCTTAAGGTGAGGGGGCAGATCTCCACGAATTACCAGGATTGGGACAGGGATTGAACCCACCATGGCTGGCATCATTTTGCATCACTCTGTCACCGTCTAGCCAAATGTGAAGCTTTCGCACAGTTTTGGTATTAGAGAGCCAATGTTATCTAAAAGTATTGGAAAGCGGATGGGTTGACACAAATGATTTATGTCACTTTCTGGATGTATTTTATATTTGAGAAAGCAGATGTTTAATGTCCATCGCAAGTCAGGCTCTCCAGCTGTCAACCTTAAAACGCTAAGAGGTGAGGGGAAGCACTTACCAAACACTTGATGCGTATGAACCCTGAAGCCAAAAGCAAAGTGAGCACTGCTGCCGGATTAATGGATGTGTCGGGGCTGTACTTTATTATTTATTCATTCTACTGTTCCCCTTTAATCGGAATGGAGCCAGCAATATAAGAAGCCCTTTTATTTGAAATGACAAGTCCATCACAACCGATTACATTGTCAGATGAGCAACTGCTTGGACAAGGGCTGTGTCTTTGGATGGAGAGATCAAATTAACTGGCAGCTCCGTGCTCTCAGCAGGTCACCCCTTCCACAGAACGCAGATACACCTTTCCAGGAATTTCAAAACCGAAGGGTTAAATTTCCGTGGGGTTTGGGTGCCGGGATTTTGGTGGACAATCTATGCAAAACCCGGAAAACTGCCACTCACTCCTCCATTTGTTTGTTCAGATCTCCACAGAACCCTACAGTGCAGAAAGAGGCCCTTCGGCCCATCGAGTCTGCACCGAACGCAATCCCACCCAGGCCCTACCCCCATATCCCTACATACTATACCCACTAATCCCTCTAACCTACACATCTACACATTTAAGTGAGTGGGCAAGGGTCTGGAAGGTAAATGCGAGGTCATCCATTTTGGTAGGAATAACAGCAAAATGGACTATTATTTAAGAACATAAGAAATAGGAGCAGGAGTAGGCCATCCAGCCCTTCGAGCCTGCCCCGTCATTCAATAAGATCATGGCTGATCTGTCGTGTCTCAGTTCCACATTCCCGCCCTCTCCCCATAACCCTTAATCCCCTCGCTTATCAAAAACCCATCAATGGGTAAATGGTAAAAAATTGCAGTATGCTGCTGTGCAGAGGGACCCGGGTGTCCTTGTGCAGGAATCTCAAGCAGTTGGTTTGCGGGTGCAGCAGGTAATTAAGAAGGCAAATGGAATGTTGTCCTTCATTGCCAGAGGGATGGAGTTTAAATACAGTGAGGTTATGTTGTAGCTGTATAAGGGGCTGGTGAGGCCACACCTGGAGTATTGTGTACAGTTTTGGATTCCTTACTTGAGAAAGGATATACTGGCACTAGAGGGGGTGCAGAGGAGATTCACTAGGTTGATTCTGGACTTGAGAGGGTTGGCTTATGAGGAGTGACCGAGTAGACTGGGGCTATACTCATTTGGCATTCAGAAGAATGAGAAGAGACCTTATAGAAACACATAAGGTTATGAAAGGAATAGATAAAATAGAAGCAGGGAAATTGTTTCCACTGGCAGGTGAAACTAGACCAAGCGGGCATAGTCTCAAAATAAGGGGAAGCAGATTTAGGACTGAGTTGAGGAGGAACTTCTTCACACAAAGGGTTGTGAATCTGTGGAATTCCCTGCCCAGTGAAGCAGTTGAGGCTACCTCATTGAATGTTTTTAAGGCAAGGATAGATAGATTTTTGAATGGTAAAGGAATTAAGGGTTATGGTGAGTGGGCGGGTAAGTGGAGCTGAGTCCACAAAAAGATCAGCCATGATCTTATTGAATGGTGGAGCAGGCTCAAGGGGCCTACTCCTGCTCCAAGTTTTATACAGTAAAAAAGGAAGCCATTCAGCCCATCCCATCCAGGCCCTATCCCTATAATCCTGCGTATTTACCCTGCTAATCCCCCTGATACTAAGGGGCAATTTAGCATGGCTAAATCCACCTAACCTGCACATCTTTGGAGGAAATCAAAGCACTCAGAGGAAACCCATTCAGGCACGGGGAGAGCATGCAAAGTCCACACAGACAGGCTGGAACTGAATCTGGGTCTGTGGCGTTATGAGGCAGCAGTGCTAACCACTGTGTACCATCCCGCCCATGAAGGTGCCACAAGTCTCAACATCAGGTGGAGACAGAATCAACCCCAGTCCAGGGCAGCCCCCTGCACTCTGCTCTGGCCTGGGATCAACCCCCTCCCTTCCTATTCGTCTCGCCCACTCCCCTCCCACCTCCTTTTGGTCTGCCCCTTCCTCCTGCCATAAAAACGGGGAGGGCCTTGCATTACTTCCTGATGCTGCCGGGGTGTGCTGCACTGCTCCTGTCTCACCTGTACTGAGTGAGGAAGTTTGGGTGAGATAGGAGCTGTGTAAATACAGTGAGGGAAGGTTCGTTCACAGATTGCCACTTTGAGGAAGTTACAAAGCTATACAATTGTCCCCTCCACATTGAGTAACTGTCCTCAGTAACATAAGGAGTGAAGGGAAAGATATTTGAGGGTGAGATTATTTTTTCTTCCCTGGATCTGCTGAACAAATTGTGGTAATTTGCAGCAAACCCATTAATGGTAGTAAAATTAATAGACCTTAGTAATACATGGAAGATATATTGTGGAAAACAGTGTATTGTGGAAAATTTCTCCGTATATCAGAATTAACTGCTCCCATTAAAAGTAGGCATGGGTTATTCCATTAATAGCAATCTTAATGATATCACACTTCAGAAAATACAAGGCCCAAAAACCTTTAGGCCCCTGATTCTGGCAGTTCACTGGGATACCACCTGGTTTTCTCGACTGACTGGAGATTTCAGGAATCTTCAGAGGGCAACATCATTGTCGGGCACAACAAGTGCCTGCACTAGTGTGATCCAAGCCCCCCCATAGAAGAACCCTTCCACTGTCTTAAAACACGGACCTCTTACGAGCAAATTAAAAAAAATTCTCTCAGCTTCAAGAGTCCATATTTGAACATCTTCCTTTTGGAGTTAGATGGCCTCATCTGACTGCAACCAGACTCCAGGCATATGGCAAGTCCCACAAAGTCCAGAAACTTGGAGAACTCCCATCCCCTATACATCAGTGACCACTTAAAATTGTAGGTGAATACGCCACCAATTACATGGTTAGTAAATGCCATTTTTAAAAGGTCATAATACACAAAGGGCCATGAACAAAGCCCAATCCATCACTCAAACCCGTCTCAGACCCATCGGCACTGTCTACGCCTCCCACTGCCTCAGAAAAGCAGCCAGCATAATTACGACCCCACACATCCCGAATATTCTCTCTTTCACCTTCCTCCATCAGGAAAAAGCTACGAAAGTCTGAGGACACGTACCAGTTGACTCCCTGGTGCCATCAGACTTTCGAATGGACCTAGTTTACATTAAGTTGATCTTAGCTATGACTGTAACACTACATTCTGTACTCTCTCCTTTCCTTCTATATGAACGATATGTTTTGTCCGTATAGTGCATAAGAAACAATACTTTTCACCATATACCAATACATGTGACAATCATAAACCAAATCAAATCAAATTAAATAATAGAGCCAATGCTTTGGTGTCGTACATCAAGTGGATCTCAAGCGCAGGAGCCACCTTGAATTAGAACAGCAGATCCAGCATTAATGTCTTTCCAGTCTGCAATTCCGCGTACAGTTCTGGTCACCCTATTATAGAAAGAATATTATTAAACTAGAAAGAGTGCAGAAAAGATTTACTAGGATACTACCAGGACTTGATGGATTGAGTTGTAAGGAGAGGCTGGATAAACTGGGATTTTTTTCTCTGGGGACTAGAAGGCTTAGGGATGTTCTTATAGAGATCTATAAAATAATGAGGGGCATAGATCAGCTAGATAGTCAACATCTTTTCCCAAAGGTAAGGGAGTCTAAAACTAGAGGGCATAGGTTTAAGGTGAGAGAGGAGAGATACAAAGGGTCCAGAGGGACAGTTTTCTCAAACAGAGGATGGGGACTGTCTGGAACAAGCTGCCAGAGGCAGTATTAGAGGCATTTAGACAGTTACGTGGGTAAAATGGGCAGAGAGGCATATGGGCCAAATGCGGGCAATTAGGGCTGGCTTAGGGGTTAATAAAAGAGGCAGCATGGACAAATTGGGCCAAGGGGCCTGCTGCCATGCTGTAAACTTCTCTGACTCTAGAATTCTGCGATCCTATATTTTCAGTGAACTAAAGTGCTTGCGGGAAGTGAGCAATGGCCTAGTGGTAGCCTTCCCACCTCAATGTTAAGAAGTTGAGTTCATGCCATGCTCCAGATAGTCCTGTTGAATGGAGAGAATTCTGGCCTCAGAATTGACCTCAGGGTTGTGGGGGTGGGGAGTGTACTCCTACTCGAAAAGTGAGTTTAGCTAATGGCTAGTCACATAAAGAAAGGTACTGTTGCAGAAACAATGCAGATCATAGTCTCCTGTATGTAAAACAGTACAAGGCATGAATTGCCTCATATGCTGCTTCACACACTGAAGGGAAGCAAAAGAATCTGTTTCCAACCATTGTCTGCATGAGCATCATTAAAGAAATTAATTTCATGCAAATCCAGCACAATTCATTTGCCAGTTTCCTGCTATTTTTTCTGGAATACCCAATTGCAGCGGGAGCCAAGATTGCTCCTGTGAGCACAGTAGGTCTTAAGTTACACATGAGAGGGCTTTTGGTTATGTTTAGAGTGCCTTTATAATGAAGTAGATTTTGTTTGATATCTTATAAATACGTGAAAGTTTTGCAAGATTAATGACACTGGGGCAGATTCTCCGGCTTCCCGGCTGCATGTTTCTCAGCAGCGGGAGATGGTGTGCTGTTTGCTGGCAGTGGGATTCTCTGCTCCCAACATGGTCAATGGGATTTCCCATTGATGTCACCACATTCCCCCGGGAAACCCATGGGAGGGAGTACATTGCCAACGAGACCAGGGAATCCCGAAGGCGTAAATGGGTGGAGAGTCCCCCCACCCCCACCCCCCATTGTTTTTACTTATTATGTTAAAGTTGTTCTTGAAGCATCTCTGGTACATTGTTCCCTGGTTCAGATGGCACAGGAGGAGGCATGTCAGTCAGGGAGGTTGCTCAATGTATGGTCATATCTCCAGATTTTGATGCACCTACCCCCAAGTTACTGTCTTTGTGACTGCTCCCAGCACAAGTCCAAGAGTGAGAGGGCACAGATTTAAAGTGATTTACAACAGAAGCCAATGTGATGTGAGATGAACCTTCCCACGCAACGAGAAGTTTGAGTCTGGAATGCACTGCCTGGAAGTGTGGTGGAGGCAGGTTCAATCAAGGCATTCAAGAGGACATTAGATGATCATCTGAATAGAAACAATGTGCAGGGGTACAGGGAAAAGGCAGGGGAATGATGACCCTAAGTCATGATGCTCATTTGGGGAGTTGGTGCAGACACAATGGGCAAATAACAGTGAAATACTGCGGATGCTGGAATCTGAAACAAAAACAGAAAATGTGAGAAAATCTCAGCAGGTCTGACAGTATCGGTGGAGAGAGAATAGAGCCAACACTTTGAGTCTGGATGAGCCTTCGTCAGACCCTTTATCAGCTCTGATGAAGGGTCATTCAGACTCAAAGCATTAGCACTACGCTCTCATCACAGAAGCTGTCAGATCTGCTGAGATTTTCCAGTATTTTCTGTTTTTCTGCAGTGTAACAATTCCGTGATTCTGAATTCCTGATCCTGGGGGTGCAAGTGCACAAGTCTTTGAAGGTGGTAGTACAGGTGGAGAAGGTTGTGAAGAAAGCTTATGGTATGTTAGCCTTTATAGGAAGGGGCATAGAGTACAAGAGCTGGAGTCTAATGTTGCAGTTGTATAGAACGTTGGTTAGGCCGCATTTGGAGTACTGTGTCCAGTTCTGGTCACCTTACTACTGGAAGGACGTGGAGACCCTGGAGAGAGTGCAGAGGAGGTTTACCAGGATGCTGCCTGGTATGGGAGGACTGGGGTATGAGGAAAGATTGGGCAAATTGGGGCTGTTTTTGCTAGAAAGATGGAGACGGGGGGAGAACTAATAGAGGTATATAAGATTATGAAGGGTATAGATAGAGTAAACAGTGGTAAGTTTTTCCCTAGATTGGAAACATACATTACGAGGGGCCACAGGCTTAGGGTGAGGGGGGGCGAGGTATAATTCAGATGTTAGAGGGAGATTTTTCACACAGAGGGTTGTGGGGGTATGGAATGCTCTGCCAAGCAAGGTGGTGGAGGCAGGCACACTGGAGTTGTTTAAGAGATACTTAGATAGGCACATGAGCGGGATGGAGATGGAGGGATATAGGACACTGTTTTAAATAAGGTTCAGGAGCCTTGGGACATCCCTGGGAATCAATTGATTCCTATGGACCTTCCAACATATTTTCTAGCTCACTTGTTTTACTTTTGAGCTTCTGGGGATTCCCTTGAATGTTTGTATAAGGATGTGCATGTTACTGATGTTTTTCTCTTTTAATCCACGGGTGCTTCGGTCTGCCTTGTTATACAAAAAGGGGCATATACGCGATGGGTGTACGAGAGCTGCTCTTGGATGTTTCGAGAGTAGCCTAGTGCTTCACGTCATTAGTGTACGCTTAAACTGGACCAGATTCTGGGCAACATGACAGCTTAGTGACTGTCACTGTTTGCTGTGCAGATACATGGATTTGGGCCAGTGTCTGTGGGAGTTTGCGCATTCTCCCCGTGCTTACGTGGGTTTTCTCCGGGTGCTCCGGTTTCCTCCCACACCCCAAAGATGTGCTCTTAGGCTGATTGGTGTAACAAATTGTCCCTAAATTCGTCTCCCCTCAATCTGGTTTCCAATGTGGAATGCCATAAGTGTAGACAAGGGTCATGGGTGGAGAGGGGACTCACAATGTTGAAATGGTGGCGCGGGCTTGTTGGGCTGAAGGTCCTGTTTCCCATGCTGTGTTGTTCTTTGTTCTTTGTTCTTTGAATATTTTTTATCGTGGCTTAGTGCCTTTTCAAAGGTCAGGTTCTACTCAATAGAGGTGTATAAAATTAATGAGTGATAAGAACCTGATCCCTTGACCTATGAGGAAAGGAAAAGAAAATGCAAAGTTACTTTTTGGTGTCTCTTAAGGCCAAGATTAACTTCATTGCCTGGTTGGCCACCGCAGCTTCTTGTTCAGAACATCTGGTAAGAACTGCAGACAGGTTCCAATGATATCATTAAGACCCAATGTGCTTCTATTTAAAAAAAAGAGCCCTGTCAGCTTTGGGTGGATGTCCTAGATTCTGGAAAGGTCCCAGAGGATTGGAAAACTACAAATGAAACACTTCTGTTCAGGAAGCGAGGGGACAGAAAGTAAGAAACTACAGTCCACTTAGCTTAATGTCTATCATTAGGAAAACACTGTAATCCATTATCAAAGAGATCACAATAGGACATTTAGAAAATCATAACATAACCAGGCAGAGTCACCATGGTTTGTGAAAGGGAAATCATGTTTGACAAATTTATTAGCGTTCTTTGAGGATGCAACAATCACGGTGGACAACAGGGAATCAATAAATGTCGGGTATTTGGATTTCCAAATTTTAAAAAGGTAAAAATGTGATTTATTAATGTCCTTGGTAAGCTTACATTAACACTGCAAGGTAGTCACTGTGAAAATCCCCCAGTCGCCACACGCTAGCACCTGTTCGGGTACACTGAGGGAGAATTTAGCATGGCCGATGCACCTAACCAGCACATCTTTCGGGATGTGAGAGGAAACTGCAGCACCCGGAGGAAACCCATGCAAACACGGGGAGAACATGCAGACTCCGCACAGACAGTGACCCAAGCCGAGAATCCAACCCAGGAGTTATGAAGCAGCAGTGCTAACTACTGTGCCACTGTACCACCCAACACCAAAGGCATTGAATAAGGTGCCACATAAAAGGTTATTGAGCAAGATTGGAGCTTATGGTATTGTGAGTGATATATTAGCATTTATAGTGGACTGGTGAATTAACAGGGAACAGAAACCTTTCAATGATGGCGAACTGTAACTAATGGAACCACAGGGATCAGTGCCGGCACCTCAACTATTTATAACCTATATTAACTGCTTGGATGAAGAGATTGACTGCATTGTAGCCGTTTTGCTGTCAATACAAAGATAGCTAGGAATGCAAGTTATGAGGAGAATACAATGTATTTGTGAAGATGAATCATGTACATAAATATATATTTATGTACATGGTTGTGGCTTATTAATAGACAGTTATTGTTCAACCATACACATTTCTCAATCTCTTCACAAGACAACATCTGACCTGACAACAATGAGAGGCTTGTCTTGTGAGGAAAGGCTGAGTCGGTTGGGCCTATACTCAGTGGAGTTTAGAAGAATGAGAGGTGATCTTAGTGAAACATGAGATTCTTGGGGCTGGGGGTGCAGTGGGGTGGTTTGACAGAGTGGATGCTGAGAGATGTTTCCTCTTTGTGGAATTCTAGAACTCAGAGGGCACAGTTTCAGAATAATCCCATTTAAGACTGAGGTGAGGAGGAATTTCTCCTCTCAGAAAGTCAATAGTGTTTTGAATTTGCTTCCACATGGAGCAGTGGAACCTGGATTATTCAAGGCAGAGTTAAACAGGTTTTTTTTTATTGATAAGGAAGTCAAGGGTAATGGGGACAGGCAGGAAAGGCTAGAAAACGCCACAATCAGGTCAGCCACAATCTTACTGACTGATGGAGCAAACTAGAGGGGCTGAATGGCCCACTGTTGCTCCTATTTCCCATGTTCTTATATCCTTGCTCACTATACAACTGTCCAAGTTAGACTCGCAATCGGTAAACTCCTGGCAGCTTCAAGGTAGGCAAATCATTTCCGCGATTTCATCTGCCACCCTCCACCCACTCCTCCCGGGGTTGGAAGGATTAAATTCACCCAGCTTCCTGAACAATGTTACATTGCAGTTTGTGAGATGGTTGTGCACAAATTGGATGTTGCATTTCCTATGTTACATCAGTGACTATGCTTCAAAGGATGCTTCCCTATCTGTAAAAATTCCTTGGAACATTCCTTGGAGGTCATGAATGTTATTTAAATGTAATTTTTTCTTAAATATTGGTTTTAAGATTCTTGGCCTTATTTTCCTTTTAGATTTCTCCATGGTCATCCTCCATTTTAACTCAGCAGTCACCTTCAGCTGAATGTTCCTCTGTAATCAGTTTCTTTGCAATCCCTTCTCTTTACACCTTGTTGCCTCTGTTTCCATCTTAGAAAGTCTCTTTATAATTTAGCTCTGCAACTGTGCCTTGGTCCCCGAATCCCACCCATATACTGCAACCACGCCCCCGCCCCTTCCACCAACAGCGCTCCCTCCCCCCCCGCCCCTCACAATTTATGAAATGTTGTGAGACATTTAAGGGGCTTTTAGATAAGCACATAACAATGCAAAGAATAGAACGATATGGACAAAGACCAGGCAGAAAGAATTAGTTTAGTTTGGCATCATGGTTGACATAACATGGTGGGCCAAAGGGCATGTTCCATTCCATGAGATGATCAGTCAGATGAGGATATAGATGCATGTTGTTGGTGGTGGCAGTACTGAGCTGTGGAGAGGAGCATTCATTATTCATCCTGGCAACACCGTTCTATAATTGTGTTCTCCAAGGCAGCCTTCAAGGCACACGACAACGCAGAATCGATGAGCAAAAACTGATAGCCAAGTTCCGCACACATGAGGGTGCCTTCAACCGGGATTATATCACACTACATGTAATCCCCATTTGGCATGGGCTTGCAAAATCCTACTAACTGGCCTGGCTTGAGACAATTCACACCTCTTTAACCTGTGATTATCCCTCTCCCCACTCACATTGTCTGTAAAGACTTGATCACCTGTAAAGACTCACATTCCAACCATTATCTTGTCTATAGATGCCCTGTTTGTGAATCCAACTCTCCACTCACCTGATGAAGGAGCAGTGCTCCGAAAGCTCATGATTCCAGATAAGCCTGTTGGACTTTAACCTGGTGTTGTGAGACTTCTTACTGTTCAATAATTCGGCATCAGAAGCCAAGATTGTGAGAGAATTTAAAAACAAAAAATGTAAAATATTATGGATGCTGGGAGCCTGAAATATAAAGAGAAGGTGCTGGAAACACTCAGCAGGTCGGGCAGTGTCTGACTTGTTGCCTGTGGATGCCACTGACATTCAACGTTTGACGTTCATGTTTGTGACCGTGCTGTAGTACATTGTACCGGTTGTCCAAAGTAAAGTTTATTTATTAGTCGCAAGTAGGCTTACATTAACACCGCAATGAAGTTACTGTGAAAATCCCCCAGTCGCCACACTCTGATGCCTGTTTGGGAGAATTTAGCATGACTAATGAACCTAACCAACACATCTTTCGGACTGTGGGAAGAAACAGGAGCACCTGGAGGAAACCCATGCAGACACAGGAGGAACATGCAAACTCCACAGAGACAGGGGCTCAAGCCGCGAATTGAACCCGGGTCCCTGGCGCTGTGAGGCAGCAGTGCTAACCACTGTGCCACCGAGCCATAATTGGCTCAGTGATTGTAAGCCCCCTGTGAGTTGAGGCCATATTGTAGCTTCATGCGTGGGTTACTCCGAAATAGTCTGGGATTTCAAAGCATTGAGAAACAACCCAGGATTCACAGTTAATGCAAAAAAAAATCCACAAGGATGCAGGAAGAAAAGATGGATGAACAGTAAACAGCATTTTTTAGCAAGCTGCCAGACGGAGAAAAGGAATAATGCAAAACATTTGTCAGCGGAACACTGAAAGCAAAAGCAGCAGTCACTAAGAGTGATAAAGCATTTCAGATCAAGATTCAGTTTTATTTTATTCTGATGTGTAACCAATGATACTTTCAGGGAGTATTCATATCACAATACAACACAGCAGAACCAACCATCTGGTGCTTATCAGTGAACTATTGCAGCTATATTAGAGTCAATAGGATTAAAACTTCAAGCAGATGAGGACCAAAGTACTAATATATTTAAAACAATTATCTCCAGGAGTGCCCCATTTTAAACAGCAGATCAATTCTGCTGGAAAATCGAATCTACTGCATAAATCGAAAGTGCTTACACCAAAGCAGGGTTTTCCTTTTATATGTATGTATTATCAGGAGAAGAATTCCCAACACAAGATTTTCCACTCTATTATGTAATATAAGCATGAAAATAACAAAACTTAACACAAATAAATCTTCTACATTCCAACTAATTTGATTTGATTTGATTTACTATTGTCACATGTATTAGCATACAGTGAAATGTATTGATTCTTGCGTGCTAGACAGACAATGCATACTGTTCATAGAGTACAGAGGGGAGAAGGATGCAGAATGTAATGTTACAGTCACAGCTAGACTGTGGAGAAAGATCAGCTTAATATAAGGTAGGTCTACTCGAAAATCTGATGGCAGCAGGGAAGACGCTGTTCTTGAGTCAGTTGATACGTGAGCTCAGACTTTTGTATCTTTTTCTCAACGGAAGAAGGTGGGAGAGAGTGGGCAGAGTTTTACCACCCCGTCTGTCGTGGGAATCGCAGCAAGCTGGGCATGAACAGGCAAAGGTCCGTTAACCTCGTGTGGTATTTTCCAGCTTTTGGGTGAATGCGGCCAGAAAATCCCACCCAGTATGACTGGGGTGTGTGGAGTCCTTGATTACGCTGGTTACTTTTCTGAGGCAGCAGCAAGTGTTGAAGGAGTCAATGAATGGGAGGCTGGTTTGTGTGATGGAGAATGTAGAAAAGAATGAGGTAGAACAGGTTTCGTTTTTCATGCTTGCTCTGAAATAAAGTGGCAAAATACATTCCCAACATATAGCCAACATGTACTGTGAGATCAATTTTCCCCATACTAGCTCATGTTAATTTGTTTCACATCTTAAGATGACTGGTTTGCTGATGATAATGCACCTCCTGGCAGCAGATACTTGTTCCATGACGGAAAAGTTTCGTCATCGAGGTCTGCAGAACTACGTTACTGGTATACAGGAAGTCTTATTAATTATTACAAAAATATTGCGTTTTCCTTAGGTTCATGAGTGGCTCAGTTCCTTCTGTGTCAAGCTTCAGCACTTTCATGCCCATTCAACTTCCGTACACAGTACAGAATCAATTAACCCCATAGTGACAATAGAATATGTAAAAAAAAACTTTAGCAATGTAATTTGTTGATAATTTTCTATTTTCTTATCTAAAATGTCTCCTTTTTACTGCAGGTCAATAAAAGCAGCCATCATCCAAAACCATTGAAGTATCACTAGTAGAAACTGCAAGCACTGCAAATCTCTTTATCTTGTCCAAATGAACATTATGCAATTGGCAGCATAGATCAGGGAGCCAGAGGTGTCAATAAAGCAATGTTTGGGCTGGGGTGATTCAGTACTATAACGGATATCATATTCAGAGAGTTTTACAGCACAGAAAGAGGCCCTTTGGCCCATTACGTCTGTGCCAGCCATCAAGCACCTATCTATTCTAATCCTCTTTTTCAGCACTTGTCTGGGCTCTAATTCAAGAATTTTATTTGTAACAGTGGAAAGTTATCAGTGAATGATTTTTTAAAAAGATTTTTCACACATCTTATTGAATAGGGAACATGAGGTCCTATGGTGGTTAGTTGGAGGGCATCCTACTTATAAATAAATAAATTGGCACGGAGGGCTTGAGAAGCCATGGGAAGTGAGAGGGGTGAATAACCAAAAGAGAAAATGCTGGAAAATCTTAGCAGGTCTGGTAAGGAGAGAAAGGAGCTGTTGTTTCAAGTCCAGATGACCTTTGTCAAAGCTTTGACAAAGGGTCATGTGGACTTGAAATGTCTGCTCTTTTATCTCCTTATAGATGCCACCACACTTGCTGAGACTTTCCAGCATTTTCTCTTTTGGTTTCAGATTCCAGCATCCGCAGTGATTTGCTTTTATCCGCTGGGGGACATAGCTTGGCAAGGGGGAAGGCATGAGGAGGACTTTTTGAGCTTACCTTTCAAGAGGTTCCCTCATGCAGACTATGGTTCACAGCACAGTTGAGGTGGCATGAACCAGGGCTCTGGGAGTTTGGCCTCACACCACGAACATCACAAAGGATTAGGCATGCCTATCCTTGCTATGGAGCCAGCCAGACTGCAGGGTGTAGGCTCGTAACACCAACCAGCCCACACCCATAAAAGACACGCCTGAAAATTGGAAATTCTGGGAGTGGGGTTGGGAATCCCGGAATGGGGACCTGTCCTCCATTTTTAAAGGACTCCCAAGTCATCCCGACTTAGTGAAAATGTAACCTGGACAGACAACCTCTTCAAGAGTACAGAAGAAGTTAAAACCTGCAAAGGCTCAGTAAAGCTCAGTAAACTGGCCTTAGGAAACATGGGATCACAAGCTAAGGTCATAAGGACCACCATGTGCCCAACTACAGAATACTGAGCACCAGGATGGTACTAATCTGCCACACCAAGCATATCAACATGCAACTCAACAATGCACATCATCACAGATACTCTTTGACTAACTCATCTCCTTTGGTTCCCAGTCCTGAACAACATTTTTTATGATTTATTTTTATTTATTTATTAGTGTCACAAACAGGCTTAATTAACACTGTGATGAAGTCACTGTGAAAATCCCGTAGTTGCCACACACCTGTTCAGGAAAGGCTGAGGGACTTGAGGTTATTTTCGTTAGAGAGAAGAAGGTTAAGGTAATTGGGGCATACAAGATGATCAAAGGGTTAGATAGCGTGGACAGTGAGAGCCTTTTTCCTCGGATGGTGACGGCTAATACGAGGGGACATAGCTTTAAATTGAGGGGTGATAATTGTAGGACAGATGTCAGAGGTAGGTTCTTTACTCAGAGGGTAGTAAGGGCGTGGAATGCCCTGCCTGCAGCAGTTGTGGACTCGCCAACTATAAGGGCATTCAAATGGTCAGTGGATAGGCATATGGATAACATTGGAATAGTTTAGGTTCGAAGGTCATTAGATTCGTTCCACTGGTCGGCACAACATCGAGGGCCGAAGGGCCTGTACTGCGCTGTAATGTTCTATGTTCTAGGTACACTGAGGGAGAATTTAGCATGGCCAATGCACCTAACCAGCACATTGTGCACACTGTCCATGTTGCAGATCGGGAGGGTGATTGCAAGAAGCTAGCTACTGGAGAAAGTCTGTGCTTCCAGTACTGTCCTCAGCCCACTCTGTATGGCCAAATCCACCACACTGAGGAGTAATAACTGAGGACCTACAGCAGGAAAAAACATCCTCCAGAAACAACGCAGTCATTGTAGACCCAATGCTTGTTCAGCTGGCTTTGACCTGCCACAGCGGCAGTGAGCCCTTAAACCATTTCTGGACTCGCCCAGGCCTCGATGCAGCCTCCCTACATGAGTGGGGTTGCCAAGACCTTCCAGGCTGCAGTCCACACAGTGGCTCACATGGTCAAGTGGTGACTGCTAACAACTTGAAGGCGGATTTAAAGAGCTCCATCTAACGGCCAGACTATTGCTTGGCTCTTTGACTCTGAACGATTTAATTAAATAACTAAGTCGTGGATGGTGTTTTTTTATTTCTGTACTCCATGCTATAGCTTAGCTTTGGAGGTTTGATGTCAAAACTTGCAGTTGATACCAAACTGAAGGGGCAAAGCTAACAATGTAGAAAACTGAATCAAAGTACAGAGAGACATAAATAGGCTTGCACAGTGGGGGAGGCTGAGCCAGGGGTGGGTGGGTGGTAAATGGCAAATTAAATTTAATCTAGCCAAGTACGTATTTCCTTTTAGCGGTGGGGGAGAGGGGGGTCACTTATTCTTGGGAAAATGACAAACTAAATGGGCTCGAGGAACAAAAGGATCAGCGAATATAAGTACATTAATCACGATAAGTAGCAGTTTAAGTTGATAAGCTGAAAATGTTGTAAAGAAAGTTCTGGGTAACGGAGGAGGAAGCAGCAGCAAAGCGGCCTCCAGCTGGCTTGGATCTCATTCTTGTTGCTACGGTGATCTATCCTCTACTGTGCGGTCTTTTTACAAAGAACCATTTTAGGAATCCTTTCTCATCAGACGTAAAACTGTAGAAACCCTATAATGGAGGAGGAGGCCATTTGGCCCATCGAGTCTGCACCAACCACATTCCCACCCATAACCCCAGGTATTTACCTTGCGAATCCCCCTGACACTAGGGTCAACTTAGCATGGCCAATCCTCTTAACCCACACATCTTTGGACTGTGGGAGGAAACCGGAGCACCCGGAGGAAACCCACGCAGACACGGGGCGAATGTGTGTAGTGCTGGAGCTGATTTAATATCAGGCTTTTGTCACGGTAGCATCAATGTCAGTCATGACCTAATTGAATGGTCAATCAGGTTTGAGGGGCTGAATGGCCTGCTCCTCTTCCTGTGGCTTGGATTTTCCAGCCCTCTCGTGGCGGGACGCACCGTGGGAGTTTCAGCAGCTTAGTCGGAAGTGTGTTGGCTTTCGATCGGACAAGGCCAGACATTCCAACCGTGGCTGGAACCTGTGTTACAACTTGCGGTTGTTTCATTTGGAAATAATTAAGCAATTTTTATGTGCCTCCTCAATGAGCACTGCGCTGTACAATCTGTATCTTTGACTGAACTGTTATGGCATCAGAATAACTTACATAAAAAATTGAAAAGCTTCCACGATTGCATTTTCTTACTCATGCTGTGCCTAACGTGCAGAGAAGTCTGATGGCTTCAAACTTGAATTTCCATAAAGCGGGCCAGAGAACGGATGTGATATGCCTTTCATGCTTCCTGTAGGTTCCTGTTGTTTCTGCTTGCCCAGGTTGTGGGTGGCACTGTGGCACAGTAGTTAGCACTACTGCCTTCTAGCCCTAGGGACCTGGGTTCGATTCCCAGCTTGGGTGACTGTACGGAGTCTGCATGTTCTCCAGATTTCTGCACCCGTTTCCTCTGGGTGCTCCAGTTCCCTCCCACAGTCCGAAGGACATGCTGGTTAGGTGCGTTGGGCTGTGCTAAATCCTCCCTCAGTGTACCCCGAACAGGCACCAGAGTGCGGTGACTAGGGGATTTTCACAGTCACTTCTTTGCAGTGTTAATGTACTTGTGACACTAATTAAAAAAAAAACTTGTTTCTGTGTTTTGGCCGATGCTAATCAGGTTGACAGGGTATTTGTCTGTATTTCAGGACTTTTAATCGGAGAACCAGCCTTAATGTTAGTGGTCGTGGTGTTAGTGGAAATACTAGACTTTAGTCCCATGTTCAGTGTGGCTTCAGCCTAGATTTTGACCTGCAAAGATTAATATTAAGAGGCTGTTTTGAAAACTATATTTTGACGAAGTCTGTCAAAAAACTTCTGAACCTTGACTGAGCCAATATTATCATTGCACATTTGAATAAGTTCAAAATGTACAGCACAATATAAAAAGAAAATCAAGATAAATGAAATCAGCTCTCAGCAACTTCAAGTACCTGTTGATAATTATTTCATTCCTACAGCGTTTCTATGCAAGAGTGCTTATATTAAATTGGAAAGTGCTAGAAAAACACAGCAAATCAGCCAATTTCACAAACACATCCTGAAAAATCCATGGCCATTCAAATTATAAGGCAGAGTTTAACGCCAGCCCCAAGGTCAGTTTGGAGGGGAGGGAGTGGGGGACGTTTAATTAGGTGGGGAGGTGCTGGATAAAGACATTGAATCATTGAGAATCATCAGCCAGAATTTTACCGTCTCACCCACCCAAGGCTCGTAAGATCCTGCCCGAGGCCAACAGTGAATGCCATTCTGCAAACCTCGCCCGCCTGTTTCTGGGGCGAGCGTGCCAGTAAACTCCCAGCAGTAGAATCCCTGCAGTGCAGAAGGAGGCCATTTAGCCCAATGAGCCTGCACCAGCGACAATCCTACCCAGGCCCTATCCCCAGAATCCTAAGTATTTATTCTCTTAGTTCCCCTGACACTAAACGATTTAGCGTGGCCAATCCACCTAACCTGCACATCTTTGCTGACTCTCCCCCAGTTAACCTTAGGTTGGGATCGTCCAATGTCAAATGTGGCCCTTGAATGGACAATTTATGCCTCATTAATGCATTGGGATTTGCTCAAGGGAGGGAGGGCTCTTGCTGACTCTCCAACTGGTGGGCAAGACTCCTGTGACTTTGACTGAATTCTGCCCATAGAATATTACAACAGGAAAAGGTCATTTTTCTCACTGTGCCTCTGCCAGCTCTCTGAATTATCTATCCAATTAATACTCTCAACCCACCTTTAACCACAGGGCGACGTTTTTCTTTCCTTTTCAAGTACGCCTCTGCTTCCTTTTTGACAGGTATTTTTGAATCCAATTCCACATCCTTTCAGGTAGCTCCAGCAGCTCACGGTGTGAAAACAAAATCTCCTCCGCTTTCCTCTTTCTTTGTGCCCTGGGTTTGAATCCACTGAAACACTCAGGGAGTAACCCAGGACACTGCGCTGTTAAGTTGGATGTTGCTTCAAAGGGGACCCAGCATATGGTTATCTGAGACACATCTGGTCAGCGGCAGGGAGAACTACCTGGGAATTTAGGCTTGGATCATGGATCCTGAAGATTCAAGAATTATTAAAGTGACGCGCTTCCAAAAGGCAACTTTTTGGGGTGGTGTGGGTCAGAGGGTTATTGGGGAGAGGGACAGCCACAATTTGTTTCAACAAGGATGTCCTCCCCAACCTGTGGGCTCAGGCACTTCCACTGGACATTCCAGCATGTTCCATATGACAGATACCTCGCCATGGTAGTTGAAACACCAAAACTCCCCTTGCCCTTGCTAAGTCTGTTGGGGTTAATGAGGGAGATTCTCAGTTGGAATTCCCCTATTGATTTGTGTGGTCACACAGTCCAGTGGTCCTCTTCATCAGAATTGATATGGGGTATATTTACTTTCACATCAATTTGTAGAGAAGTCCTGTCAGTACAACCTCATGATGAACCAATATTTTGTAAGGCAAAGGGCAGAATTCTCCCAAAAATATTCTGTGTTGAATTTGCATGAAAACTGGAGTAATTCATGTTGGTTTTTTTCAGTGGGAGTTCAGAGAAGAATTTCCCACACTCTGTGCAATGCAGAAGCCACCAATCATTAAATTTTGGGGGCCGGGTCTACCCCCCTCTGGAGAGGCCGAGATCAGCATGATGAGTGGGCCACTGCACATGTGCCAATCGGTCAGTGCCAAGATTGGCACATGCTCAGTGGCCCCGCACTAATGGCCTCCCAATTGTTGGCCATCTCAATCGCTGGCCAGCCCTGTGACCCCTGCAACGCTGGCTCTCTGTCCCCCTGTGACCCGATTGCTGGCCCACCCGATCGTTCCCAGGGTTAGCCCCCCCAACCCCCCTACCCTCCCGGCCCCGCCTGATCTCCAGCACCTCCTCCAACCCCCCCCCAACAGTAACCCGTACCCCTTCAGTCCCAACCACCCTTGCAGTGCGCCAACACTCCTCAGCAGGATGACATTCCAAACCCTCCGCCTCCTCCCCCCCATCAATCCTACGCAGAGTGGCTGCAGGATCCCCCACCCCCACTGATCGCCCCTGAGTCCCTGCCCCATTAGGCCCTGCCCCCATATTCCCCACTTCCTTGGCACTGCCCCATGCCCAGTGAGCAGTGCTAAGGTGCCCCTTGGGCATTGGCACTTTGACCTTTGGCCAATGCTAGGTATCACAGGCTGGCACTGCCAATGTGTCAATGCCTCGAGGGCACACCCCCTCCGCCTAACCCTACGGGGGCCCCCATTGCCCCCCTTCACACCAGCAGGGTTGGCCGACTAGCTCCCCGAGCTGCTGTAATCCCTGCTGGAGTGAAACAGCCTGACAGGGAATGAGATGCTAGCGGGCCTGGAGATTTCAGCCCCGGGCCTGCTAATCATATTCAAATCATATTCAACTAACCATTTAAATGGTCTTTGCACCTCCCTGCCACTTTCCAGTATGGAACAGACACTGCCGGAAATCCAGCGCTGGGAAATGCGGGGCGCAAACACTCACGCGAACCTCGCAAATCAGCCAACATGAGAATCTCCCGGCCCACTGTAGTAAAAAAAAGCCCAGCAAGTTGTGAGAATTGTGGCCAAAATCTGCCTTCTCTTTATAAACAGAAGATGACACTAAGATTGGTGGCATAGTGGACAGTGAAAAAAGTTATTCCCAATTGCAACGGGATATTGATCAATTGGACCACTGGGCTGACGAATGGCAGATGCAGTTTAATTTAGACAAATGCGAAGTGATGCATTTTGGTAGATTGAACTAAGACAGGACTTACTCAGTTAATGGTAGGGCACTGGGGAGAGTTACAGAACAAAGAGATCTAGGGGTACATGTCCATAGCTCCTTGAAAGAAGAGTCACAGGTGGACAGAATGGTGAAGAAGGCATTTGGCACGCTTGGTTTCATCGGTCAGAATATTGAGTACAGGAGTTGGGACGTCTTGTTGAAGTTGCATTAGACATTGGTAAGGCCACACTTTGAATACTGTGTGCAATTCTGGTCTCCTATTATAGAAAGGATATTATTAAACTAGAAAGAGTTCAGAAAAGATTTACTCGGATGCTACTAGGACTTGATGGATTGAGTTATAAGGAAAGGCTGGATAAACTGAGACTTTTTCCTCTGGAGCGTAGTAGGCTGAGGGGTGATCTTGTAGAGGTCTATAAAATAATGAGGAATACAGATCAGCTCGATAGTCAACATCTTTTCCCAAAGGTGGGGGAGTCTAAGACTAGAGGGCTTAGGTTTAAGGTGAGAGGGGAGAGATACAAAAGTGTCCAGGGGGGCAATTTTTTCACACAGACGGTGATGGGTGTCTGGAACAAGCTGCCAGAGGTAGTGGTAGAGGTAGGTATAATATTGTCTTTTAAAAAGCATTTAGATAGTTACTTGGGTATGATGGGTATAGAGGGATATGGGCCAAATGCAGGCAATTTGGATTAGCTTAGGGGTTTAAAACAAAGGGTGGCATGGACAAATTGGACTGAAGGGCCTGTTTCCATGCTGCAAACCTCTATGACTCTAAATACAGCCTGTTATTTGTCTGAATCTGGTGAAGACCACAATTACATTCCCCGGCCTGAAATGCAGCTGTGAAATTTGGTTTTGTTAAATTTTGTGATACGTTTTAGAAGGAGTGTTGGATGCTCTCCAAATTCTATTGCGTGAAGTTTGTTTCGGAGCTCAGAGGAATAGCTACATATGGCCCCTTGTGGTACAAAAGACTAATGTTTGGATTGCAACGCATGGAGCTTGCTTTATTTCATGGCAGAACAGATTCTTATAAGAATCACTGAAGTCTATCAATGAGGCATTTCATTTTGCTTTCCTAAGATACTATAAAAGGTGCACAATTTAATAATCAGAATCATTAGTCACTGTCAATGTTATCTGTTTGTCTACTCCTGACAAAAAAAACATTTGGCGAGACTGATTTTCTTTTCCCTTTCCCTTGGATTATGAATGAACGTATTTTATTTTACTCATCTAAGATATGTCAAAAAGACTGGGGCATAACAGTAAATAATGGATGGTTGAGGGATGTATTAGATCTCAGAGGCACACATATTCCTGAGCTTCAGAACTGGCAAAGCAGACCCACGGAAGCATATGCATTATTAAAACCCATTCCAATTGACTTTTAATTTTGGTGCTACATTCAGAATAGTATCAATGGGCTGTAATTGATTTGTTGAAGTGTAGTGTATGAGTTGCAGCAGCTTGACAGAGGAGACATGTGTACTATTGATGTATTTCTACAAGGGATGTATGGGGAAAGAATGAAAGGTGCTATGTTGTTATGGATAATGGCCTTCTATATCCTGGGGCTAAAATTAATTGAATTAAATACCCTTCTGTTGGGATTTTACAGCCACGCTCACCTCATGACCAGAAAATCCCACCCATGGTTCACCTTTGCGTGGTCTTGCCTTGCTAACAATGATTCCCGTAGCGGACGGGATGGGAAAATTCCAATGTGTTTGCTATTTAAGGTCCTTTGTGAAACACCGATCCATAGTGAAAATACAGTTCCAAGTAATGCAAGACTACACCTGATTTGGTGATAATAATAAGGCTGCCATGGCAGTCCCACTGGGAGTTGACATGGGAATGTCAAACTGCTGATAAAAACACTGCTTCTCTAAGAACAGAATTGAAGCCCATTCCAGCAGCAAGGAGGGACAAGTGGTTGTGGAGGACTTTAAGGATAGCCTGTCTGATGGGAAACTGGTCATAGAGTCATAGGCCAGAATTTTACCCTGGGAATCAGAGCGGGGAGGGGCAGACCTTGGTTCGGGGTGAACAAGGCCAGAAAATCCCACCCATAAGGCCTGATTTTACCATTTTGATTCTAAGTGCTGAATCTGGGTGCAATTCAGGTCTGATTTGGAAATCTGCTTTTAGACTCCTCCCCCTACGCATTCAACCTGAAAAAGAAATTTGCAAGTCTGAATCGCACTGTGATTCAGCGTGCCCGAAACATCGGAGCTCAAAAAATTGAAAAATGCTCCCCTGTCACATCGCTCCCGGACCGCAAAAAACAACAAAGCAGCTGGGGAGCAAAAAGCATGAGCGATGGCCCCCACGGACTTCACTCCCGTCCCTCCTACAACATAACTGTCCCCCTTATCCACCCACCCCCACTACCCAGACCTATCGCGATCCTCTGCCCTCCTTCGCCCCCACCAATTGCCCACAGAGTGGCAGCGGGCCCTCCTGCTCCCCACGCCCTCACCCCCACCTCCCCACCAACCAGAGGGAGCCTCCCTCTGCCCCCACCTCCCCCCTACCAGACAACAATATGGACTCCTTCTGCACCCCCCCCCAACACCAGGCAACAATTGCGCCTCTCCCTGTCTCTCCCACCCCCCCCACCAGACAACAATCTGGCCTCCCTCTGACCCCACCCCCACCAGACAACAATGCGGCCTCCCTCCACAACCCCCCCACCAGACAATAATCTGGCCTCCCTCACCCCCCCCCAATCAACCAAAAAAACGATCTGCCCTCCCTTCCACGTCCCCCCCACCCCCCACATCAGAGATACACCTGATCTGCCTCCTCCTCCATCCCCCTCCCTCGCTGGGTCTCCCTTCTCCCGCCTCCCCTCACCAGAGAACGATCTGGCCCACATCCTCCTCCCCTCCACCACCAATCTGAGTTAGAGACCCGTTAGAAGCTCTGAACCTACCTCTTCAGAAGCTGGAGAGCCCGAAGCAGAACTTTGCTGAGCAGGTCCAAATCTGGACGTGCAAACACGATGCTAAAGGGGGAAATACTGGTAAAGTTTGATGGGTAGCCCATTAATTCAATTTAAATGCATGCAAATTCATTTAAATTGCTGTTTCGGGCATGAATCGGATCACGGCCATTTTCAGGCCTTGGTAAAGTGGGCATCTGTGCAGATGCGGGGACAGATCACGTTAATGGCCTCATGCCCGACTTTACCAAATTTTCAGGTGCAACGCAATGGTAAAATTGGCCCATAAAGTCATACAGTGCTGAAAAGGCCCTTCAGCCCATCACCAGCAATATCTACCACTAAAGGTGCACTAATCCCATTTTACTATACTTGTTCCATAACCTTGAATATTATGAAACTTCAAGTTCTCATCCAAATATTTTATTAGAGATTGTGAGGTTTTTGGCCTCCACTGCTTTTCAAAACAAAGCATTCCAGGTTTCCACAACCCTCTGAGTAAAAAATATTATTTTTCTCAAATCCCACCTGAATCTCCTGCCCCTCATGTTAAAACTATGCTGCCTAGTGATTGATCCCTCAACTAAGGGGAACAGCTGTTCCCTACTCACCTGTCCATATCCCTCATAATCTTATACACCTCACTCATGTCCTTGCTTTGCCTTCTCTGCTATAAAGACAACAATTCAAGCCCATGTAATCTCTCCTTATAACTCAAATGCTCCATCCCTGGCAACATCTTGGTGAAGCTCCTCCGTACTTTCTCCAGTGCTATCTCCTCCTTCCTATGATGAGGTGACCAGAACAGCGCACAGTACTCCAACTCAGGCCTAACAAACAGGACTAGCTTGGCTGCCATCTTTACAATCTGCCTGATTTTATTTTTCATTGATTCCAATAGGAAATGAGATTGGTTAACGTGTGAAATGTGTGGTCAATTTGATCCCATGTGTTCCCCACTAGACAGATTGGCTGACATTTACAATGAACATTGCAATGTTTTATTTTCCAGTGCTAATGTCCCCCAGTTTGGTCACCAGAAATTAGTGCAAGAGCGATAAATTAATAAACATCTTGAAAGTTTTTTGCAATTTATGAATTGTTCATCATTATCCAGTGCAACATTGTTCGCTACAGTTTTTTTGACAGATGCCATGAATAATTCTCCCACAGTCAGGGTTTAATTTGCTCTGTGTTAGAGTGATAATAGAAAAAAATGGCACGGTGGCACAGTGGTTAGCATTGCTGCCTCACAGCGCCCAGGAACTGGGTTCGTTTCCCGGATTGGGTCACTGTTTGTGTGGAGTGTGCACATTTTTCCCATGTCCGTGTGGGTTTCCCTCCGAGTGCTCCAGTTTCCTTCTACAGTCCGAAAGACGTGCTGGTTAGATGCATTGGCCATGCTAAATTCTCCCTCAATGTACCCGGACAGGCGCCGAAGTGTGGCGACTCGGTGGTTTTCACAGTGATTTCATTGCAGTGTTAATGTAAGCCCACTTATGACACTAATAAAATAAAATGTAAGATACAACTGTGCATTAAAAGGATAGTGATTAACTTTTGCATAAACTTTAATTGAAAAAGTTAATATTTCCAGCCCTCATTAATGTAGAAAACCAATTTCAATGTCTTTTGTTTGCCAACAAGTTGTTGTGCGGCAATTAATGTGGAATGTACAAATATATTCAGAATAACTTGGCAGTATTATTGTTGTACACTGTACAATATCTCCATTGAAGGAGGCGTGCTCATACTTGTAAATGGATGAGCAGTGGCAAGGGAAGAGGAGGAGGAAACATTGACTTAATTACACATGTACATTAATCTTTTTGGCTAAAGCAGTTCAGTGGGCCAGTAGTTCTTCTTCAATCCTGATCAGCGAACCAGATGCTGATTGCAACTAAAATTGCATTTGTTTTTGAGAAGTGCTTTCTTCCTAGAGTATTTGCTCAAACACATTTGCACATCACCGAACATAAAATTTAACTTGAACCAAGGTAGGAAGAATTTTAAACCTTAAAGTTCTGCTTTAAAAAAGTATTGCTAGATATATTAAGCTTGATGCATTTTGGTACATGCAGCTAAAAAATGAATTCATTATTTTAATTAATGTTTTGTTCTGCCATGGCACAGTAGTTAGCACTGCTGCCTCACAGTTTGATTCCCAGTTTGGGTCACTGTCTGTGTGGAGTTTGCACATACTCCCTAATAAAATAAAGTGTAAGATATAACTGTGCACTAAAAGGGTAGTGATTAACTTTTGCATAAACTTTGTTTGAAGAAGTTAATATTTCTGCGTGGGTTTCCTCTGGGTGCTCTGGTTTCCTCCTACAGTCGGACAATGTGCAGGTTAGGTGAATTGGCCATGCTAAATTCTCCCTCAGTGAACCTGAACAGATGCCGGAGTGTGGCCACTAGGCAATTTTCACAGTAACTTCATTGCAATGTTAATGTAAGCCTACTTGTGACTAATAAATAAACTTTAACTTTAACTTGAGTTTAAGTGTAAATAAGTTTTAAGGAGAATTATACTGAACCATTTATTTGTTACATCAGTACACAGTCGTGAGTTTCTTAGTAAATCAAAAAAATCCAAAGCATTTAAAATGTACCTCATGGAGTTGTACCTAAAATGAAAAAATGTTATAGTTGGGTCTGCAAATGAATATAGTTAGTGGATATTTGCAATATTAGTGGATATTTGATTAATTCAACCTGTAAGGTTGGCCAGTTTTGTGGTCGGGTCCTGTTTCACATTGGAGAATTGCAGAGACCTTGTAGGTTGTCAGACTGGTAGACGGATACATTGACTAGGAATGAGGCCAAGCAGGGATTTGAAAATATGGATACGAAATTAAAAATCAAGCCACAGGTGAAGTTGGAGACTGTGGAGGCCAGCGGGCATGGGTGGTGGGTGAATGATATTTGGGTCAAATCAGGGAATGGACAGCAAGAGTTTTGGATGAGCTTAAGTTACTTGCTGCCTGTGAATGTGATCAGGTCTGTCTTGTAGATAATATTGATATTGTACATGGAGCAAGACAAGCCTCCAGAGCAGTATTGTTGGACAACAAATTTCAACCAGAAGGCGGGTGCACCATGATAACTGGAGAAATTTGCGTTATCAAATGCATTAATGACTTGCTCACAGTACTTGACCATGAAGGAAATCCATCTAACCAGCAATCTCCTTGCTCAGAATTCGAGAGCAAGTGAGCAAAGCCAGTTCATGCAAATCCAGATCAGTCATAATCTCATTGAAAGGTGGAGTAGACTCGATGGGCTGAATGGCTTTCCTCTGCTCTTATGTCTTGTGGCTTTATAGCTGTCATGTTATACTTCCAAATAGCATCCTCCAATCCTTCTTCACCTTCTTTCATCAGTGAGGCACTCATCATACTGATTTTTCGGTTGGAATTTCAATTCCCAGGATGGAATACCAATGCATGAGAATTTCTGGGTCTCCACCTGGCAAAGTTGCAAAGCAACTTTGGTAACATAAGGCGTTTAATAAGTCTGGAGCTGTGCTCACTGCCAGTTAGTGGCAGCAGATGCAGAAAGCAAGTGGGACCAAGCCCAAAGTAGGCCTGGATTGAATGGGCATGGAGAGGATATTTCCACTAGTAGGAACCTGAGGGCACAACCTCAGCTAAAGAGACAATCCTTTAAACAGAGATGAGGAGGAATTTCTTCAACCAGAGAGTGGTAAATCTGTGGATTCCTTTGCCACAAAAGGCTGTGGAGGCCAGGTCACCGAGTATCTTTATGACAGAGATGGATAAGTTCTTGATTGATAAGGGGATCAGGAATTATGGAGAAAAAGCAGGAGAATGGGGATGAGAAAACTATCAGCCATGATTGAATGGCAGAGCAGACGCGATGGGCCGAATGGCCTAATTCTGTGCGTATGTCTTATGACCTAATGGTCTTATGATTAACTGATGAGCACCAGCCAATGTGGAGGCTGCCATCCGTCCACAAAATGAAAGCAGAACCTGGATAGGGTGGGAGCCCCTCTGCTACAAATATATCCTAGGGTCATAAATTCCCCCAAAGAGAAAATACAGATTGACATATTGGATGCAGTTCTAGTCAGTTGTAATGATTCCAGAAAAAACCTTCCATTGATATAAAATCTTTACTTGCAGGAAAATCTGTACAGAGGCAGGAGGAAAAGTAAGCACTGAACCAAACATATAAGGGAAGGGTGGCAATATAAATGGTCTGTATACCTGCACTTTCTTCTTGCAGATTCTATTAGACTAGACAGCATGTCACCAGAATTTTCTGTTATTTTTTCAGTCTGTATTGAATGTTATCTCTCCACTGTAATTGGCAACTTGCAGTTGCTAAAAACTCTGCATCATTTCTGCTGCCAATAATGTGAGGGCTGCCTCACAGTCTTCTCTCTTCACTGTGCACTTTTGTTTCTGCTCCACTGTTAAAATTTATTTATTAGTCACAAGTCGGTTTACATTAACACTGCAATGAAGTTACTGTGAAAATCCCCTAGTTGCCACACTCTGTTTGGATACACTAAGGGAGAATTTAGCATGGCCAATTCATCTAACCAGCACATCTTTGGACTGTGGGAGGAACCTGGAGCACCTGGATGAAACCCACGCAGACACAGGGAGAATGCGCAAACTCCACACAGACAGTCAACCAATCGAACCCGGGTCCCTGGCACTGTGAGGCAGCAGTGCTAACCTCGGTGCCACTATGCTCTCAAAGCTCTTACTGCCTGCTCCTCAGTTTTATGGTTCTGATGGCACGTCGAATGTAACCCATGAAAAGAAAATCCAAATCTCTGCCCTGAATGAGCTGAAACCAGCTTGCTATTGGCCTTAAATGATATTCCTCCTTGGTTGCACTCCTTGGGTACCTGAAAGAACAAAGACTCAAGGGTATGATAAAAAAAGGGTAAAAGTAAGAGTTGCACATTTGCATACTTGCAGCCTGTAAACCAAAAGAGACCGTAGAATCAAGAGGGCGGGGGGTTGGTGGGGAGGTGGGGGGGGGGGGTGCAGAGAGTGGGTATTGAGGGGGGTAAGGTGGGGAGTGTGGTGGCTTATGGCAAGAAATGGTGATTTGAATGGTTTCTGCTGCGAAATTGGTAAGATATGGCATTTGAAGACGTACTAATTGACTTTGGCCACTTGGCACAACTTCTTGTGATGCTGCATAAACACCCTTGCAGCTTAACACCTGGCATTGCCTTCCCTGGCTATCTGCCCCTGCTACCTTTTGAGCATGTGCCTGAAGGGCCTCCTATCCACTTCCTTCATCGAGGCCTCCTGTTTCTTGGAAACCGCACTCTTCCATCTTGTACCGTTCTTCATAGTTTCTCAGATCAGAGTCACTTCCTGCTCAACGGACCAACACCAACTGATCTAGTTGTGGTCTCAACTCCACCTTCCTGTCTGCCCCTCAGAACTTTAACTCCCTTGCCTAACAAAAATCGAACTCAGCTTTGAATATAACAATGGCGCTTGATGACTTTTAATCTAATCTAGTTAGAACCTCCTTCCTTACTTTGGGTGCAACCACAACAGATGGACTGCAGCAGTTCAAGAATGTAACTCACCCCCACTTTCTCAAAGGCAATTAGGAATGAGCAACACATGTTGGCCTAGCCAGCAACACTTAAATCTCAAGAATGAATGAATAATAAATGTTTCTGGGTGCTATTGAATTTTCTCCCCAGCACTGGGGGTTCATCCCATTCCATTGGGATGGCACAGTGGTAGCACTACTCCCTCACAGCTCCAATGACTTGGGTTTGATTCCCGGCTTGCATCACTGTCTGTGTGAACTTTGTACATTTTCCCTGTGTTTGCGTGGGTTTCCTCCATGTGCTCTGGTTTCAGAGGAGAGGTGAAAAATCAGATAACAGAAGTAAAGAGAGTATGAAGAAAGACTGGCAACCAATAGGGAATCACAAAGTTTTCTATGGACATATAAACATTAAAAAGGTGGGAAAAAGAGGAGTAGGTCTTATTTTGAACCTGAAGGGAATTTATACATGAAGATAGAGGGCACAGCTGAGGTAAAAATGAATATGTTACATTTGTCTTCAACAAGGAAGAAGATTCCACCCAGGCCATGGTGAAAGAGGGGGTAATTCAGACACTAGGAATGTTTAAAATTAATAAGAAGGAGGTATTGGGTTTGTCTGCATTTAAATTTTAAAAGGCACCAGAATGGGATAAAGTACATCCCAAAATACTGAGGCAAGTTAGAGTGAAAATTGCAGCAACACTAGACATAACTATTGTGTCTTCCTCAAGACTTGATGGTGGTCCCAGCAAACTGGAGAACTGTAAAAGTTACACCCTTGTTCAAAAGAGCGGGGAGAGATAAGCTCAGAAGCTGCAGATCAGTCAGTTTAATCTTGGTGGTGGGGAAACATATAGAGCCAATAACCCAGGATCAACATTAGTCATCACATGGACGAATATGGGTTAATTAAAGAAAGCCAGCATGGATTTCTGAAGAGAAACTTGTGTATAACTAAATTGTTAGAGTTTTTTGAAGAGATAACAGAGAGTGTTGATGAAAACAATGCTATTGATGTGATGCATGGTGACTTTCAAAAGATGTTGGACACAGTTTTGTCCCCTGAACAAGATGAGACAAACTTATTAATAGTGTCAATTTCTTCATCATCATTGATATCCCTCCACTTGCTGGTTAAGGTACACCCCTTGTACCTGAAAGAACAAAGACAGAAGGGTAAGAGGAAGGAAGGGATGAAAGTAAGAGGTACACACCCACATACAACATGGATATGAAACTCGCTGGGTGATACAAAACATAGAATGGTTAACGGATGTTTTCCGGGCTGGAGGTAGGTTTTGTAGTGGAGTTCCACAAGAGTTAGTGTGGGGCTTCTTGCTTTTCCTGATAATAGTTAATTACCTAGACTTTGGTGTCACTTTCAAAGTTTGTGGATGATGCAAAGCTTGGAGTAATTATGAATTATGAGGAGGATAGGGTGAACTTAAGACGGATCTCGACAAGTTTGTGAAATGGGCAGACAGATAGCAGAGAAATGAGAAATAATTCATTTTTGAGGAGAAACATGGAGAGACATTATGAAACAAAGACCATAAGACCATAAGACATAGGAGCAGAATTAGGCCACTCGGCCCATCAAATCTGCTCTGCTATTCAATTAGGCTGATAAATTTTCTCATCTCCATTCTCCTGCCTTTTCCCCATAACACCTGATCCCCTTATCAATCAAGAACCTATCTATCTAAAGGGTACAATTCTAAAGGGGGTGCAGGAGCATGGGACCTGGGTATATATGTGCATGCATCATTAGAGGTGGCAGGAGAGGTTGAAAGAGTTAATAAAGCATACACTATCCTAGACTTTATTACCAGAGCATAAAGTACAAGAGCAACAAGATTATGTTGAACCTCCTAAGACACTCTCAGCTGAAGTACTGCATTCAATTTTTTTTTAATTCATTCATGGGGATGTGGACATCACTGGCTAGGCCAGCATTTATTGCCCACGATTGACTATTTCAGAGGGCAGTTGAGAGTCAACCATATTGCTGTGGCTCTGGAGTCACATCTAGGCCAGGTCAGGTAAAGATGGTAGATTTTAGAACACAGAACATAGAACAGTACAGCGCAGTACAGGCCCTTTGGCTCTCGATGTTGTGCTGAGCTTTGTCCAAAACTAAGATTTTGTTCCCATAAAGGGTATTAGTGAGCCAGATGGATTTTGCTGACTATGGCTTCATAGTCATCAATAAATTCTTAATTCCTGATACTTTTTATTGAATTCAAATGCCACCATTTGCCATGATGGAATTGAACTTGAGTCCCCAGAACATTAGCTGAGTTTCTGGATTAATAGTCTAGCGATGATAACACCAGACCAATGCCTCCCTGTAGCATGAAGGGTTAACATCTGAAACACACACATTGATGATGCAATAATGATGTCAGATCACATGACAGAGGAATCAGGAAGCAGAAGCTACAACCTCGTGTTGGAGTCTAAATGTGTAAAAAGCTGTTGTAAGTACAGAACAGTTGTTTTGAGAAATTATAGACTTAAACATCATACTTTGTGAGAATAGACAAACCGCAAAATGCCTGTTGAGATGTTGACCACACAATTAAGCAGGTTTGGGCAATGCACTTTAGGAAGGATATGAAAGCATTGGAGAGAGTGCAGATAAAATACATGAGAACTGTTCCAAGATGAGGAACCTCAGTAATGAAGACAGATTGAAGACCTTAGGACTGTTTTCCTTCAAGGAGAGAAGGTTGAGAAGTTTTGAGAGGTATTCAATATCACAAAGGAGTCTGGATAGTGTAGATAGAGGGGATACCGTCACCACTCCTGCACACACTGAGAATGAGAGGGCACAGGTTTGACGTAATTGCTAAAAGGATCAAAAGTGAAATGAGCAAATCTTTTTGACAGAGCAAAGTGGTAAAGGTCTGGAATGCGCTACCTGTGAGTATGATGGAGGCAGATTCAAACAAACCATTCAAAAGGGCGTGAGACTTAACTGCAAGGGAAGAATGTGCAGGGTTACGGGGAGATGGTGGGAGAATGGCACTAAGGAAATTGATCATTCAGAGAGCTAGTGCAGACAAAATGGGCCAAATGGCCTCTTTCTACACTGCAACAGTTCTGTGGATAGATGCTAACACTGTTGAAATGAGCAGATATGCTGCCTGCAAAACAATCAACAGGCATAGGTTAATTGCGTATCACGATGCCCATGTACCTCAAACATTTATTCCGTCCACCACCGAAGCACAGTGGCAGCAATGTGTACCGTATACGATTTGCACGACATAACTCATCAAGACTCCTTCAAAACCCATGACTTCCATCACCAGGATAAGGTCAACAAGTACATGGGAACGTCACTAACAATAAGTTCCCCTTAAAATCACACACCACCCAGACTTGGAAATACATCAGCGTTCCTTCACTGTTGCAATAGATGACCCTGGTAGTACTAGCCTCAGCTCAAAGTACACAAATGGTACCACCTCTCTCTGAATCCACAAGTTCCAGTGGGATTTGATCCCATCTATTGCTGCCCTGTCCTATGTTTAATAGTAGCTTGTTCCCCCTCCTGGTTGAAGGGATGTCTCAATTTGTTCATGGCGTTCTGAATAACTTGATTGGCAAAGTGGGTCTTTCTGCATTTGATTCCTTCTGCCAATTCCCCAATTTCCACGGTCTACAGTGGAATCGATGTGGTCAGTATTCCTTAAGCGATCTAACAGGTGATTCTGCATAAATTTACAGTTTTCTGACAGCTGCCCAGTTGTGCTTTACTTACAACACATCTGAGTTTCAAGAATGCACTTTGAAGGTTCCTATATATCTGTAAACTCCAAAGAAAAAGTTAATTACAGTTTCGAGCTAACCATAAACTAAAGCCCCTGGCTGCTGACATATTCTGGCACTAATCTGATTGTGCCGATTTCTTAGTCCTTGTGTACGCTGAAGTCTGTAACAAACTTCAGAAACCTGTTTGAATGCACAAACTTATGACTCGCTGATAAATGTTTCTCTCCAATACAGTAAAAAACAAATGCCAATATACTATGGATTAAAGGCTCAACAGCACCACTTGGTAAAAACAAATAGTCAAAAAGTCTTATGCTATAATATATATATTAAATGGAGTTATTTTCACAGTGATAGATCATCCTGTACCTTATTCCAATCCAAACATACTCAGAGATACGATTGTGAATTAATGATGACTAATATTGATTTAATACTTCAACATATATCCTAAACTAAACTAACAGTCACAATATGAACTCCATTACACAGCCAAGTATTAATAAAAGAAAATGTTGCTTTCACTTTTTGCCCCACACTCTTCTTCTCATAATTTGTGAAGGGTCATGAACGTAGCCCAGTCCATCATGAAAACCAGCCTTCCATCCATTGACTCTATCTGCACTTCCTACTGCCTCGTAGAAACAGCCAGCATAATCAAGGACTCCACACATCCTGGATATACTCTTTCCCAGCTTCCGTCAGGGAAAAGATACAAAAGTCTGTGATCAAGTACCAACTGACTCAAGAATAGCTTCTTCCTCTGTTGCCGTTAGACTTTTGAATGGACCTACTTTATATTAAATTGATCTTTCTCTACACCCTGGCTATGACTGTAACACTACATTCTGCGGCTTCTCCTTCCTTTCTCCCCGATGTACACTGTGAACAGAATTCTTTGTATTCTTCAGCTGAGGGTGTCTTAGGAGATTCAACATAATCTTGTTGCTCTTGTACTTTATGCTCTGGTAATAAGAAACAATACTTTTCACTGCATACCAGTACATGTGGTAATAATAAATCAAATCAAATAATGAAGCCTGAGATGCCCTTCGACTAGTGTTCAGGCTATTTGCCTTTTTGGATCTCATAGATATGGATTGTGGACTCCTGAGGTTTATTGCAATCAATCACTGTATTAAGAAGTAAGTTTACAAGTGCACAGTTCTATACTGTAGAGCTTCATTGCTTGCTCGGAACATGTTGCATGTCTTTCCTGTAACTACTTCTTCAATAATGTTATTTTAATGGAAAGAATATTTTAACTGGGAGTGACGACCATAATTTCTGATATGTACTCCTCGGAGGCAAAGCTCTGCGCTGCCAATGAAAGCTTGTAATGTTCATGAAATGACATTCCATTCCATGCTCTGGTATATTGACACGTGTTTGAATTTGCCGCCAGTCGCAGACTTCATTCTGATTTTGGATTTTTCAACAAATGAAGCCAAGGTACAAGAAGCAAAATGCTACAGATGATAAAAATTCGAAACATAAAAAAAAATGCAGGGAACATAGTAAGGAAGGAAGTGAAGGCATTGGAGAGAGAGCAGATAAAATTCATGAGAGATCCAAGGTGAGGAACTTCAGTTATGAAGACATATTGAAGACTTTAGGGCTGTTTTCCTTAGAGAGGAGAAGGCTGAGAGATTTTGACAGAGATATTCAAAATCATGAGGAATCTGGATAGTGTAGATGGGGGATACCATCGCCACTCACAAATGTACTGAGAATGAGAGGGCACAGGTTTGAAGTAACTGCTAAAAGGATCAAAAGTGAAATGAGCAAATTTTTTTGACACTGCAAAGTGGTGAAGGTCTGGAATGTGCTGCCTTGTGAGTGTGGTGGAGGCAGATTCGATCAAACCATTCAAAAGGGCATGAGACTGTTAATTGCAAGGGAAGAATGTGCAGGGTTACGGGGAGATGGTGAGAGAATGGCACTAAGGAAATTGATCATTCAGAGAGCTGGTGCAGACACAGTGGGCCAAATGGCCTCTTTTTGCACTGCAACAATTCTGTGGATGGATGCTGAATCCATTGATTCAGGTTGACAAATGGTTAATATTGGCACCATACTTTTTCCTTCCCAGCCCTGCTGCCTGACCTACTGAGTGTTAACAGCCATTTTTTGTTTTGAGTGCCAAGAACAACTCTTTCTGATTCTCTGTACAATATTTCACATCAATGAATAAAAAGTATAAGCTAGCTGGCCTGATTTGCTCACTCTGGATGCTGGTTTATCTGTCCTTAAGGGTTCAATGTAGCCTGTGGGTTATAGTTTAGATGCCCTGGTTGAAGATGAAAGAAATAAATTGTTCCATATATTTCTTAGAATCTTTCACAACCTCCGGATAGCTGGAGTGTACATCAGAAGTGTAGTTTTTTTTTAATTTCATTTATGGAACATGGACGTCAATGGCTGGCCAGCATTTATTGTGCATCTGTAGTTTGCCCAAGGGCAGTTGAAAGTAAACCACATTGCCTTGGTTCTGGAGTCACAAGTAGGTCAGACCAGTTAAGGATGGCAGATATCCTTCCCCAAAGGACATTTGTGAACCAGGTGGGTTTTCCTGACAATTGGTTAGATCATAGAACCCCAGAAGAAAGCCATTTGGCCCATCGAATCTGCACTGACCACAATCTCACCCAAACCCTATTTCCATATCCCACATATTTACTCTGTTAAACTCCCTGACACTGGAGTCAAGTTAGTATGGCCAATCAACCTAACCCGCATGTTGTTGAACTGTGGGAGTAGACCGGAGCACCCAAAGGAAACCCACACAGAGTCGGGGAGAAAGTGAAAACTCTATACAGACAGTAACCTGAGGCTGGAATTGAACCTGGGACCCTGGCGCTATGAGGCAGCAGTGCTAACAACTGTGCCATTGTGCTGCCTCGTGGTCATCAATTGGTTCTTAATTCTAGATATTTTTTATTTGAATTTAAATTCCACCATGGTAAGATTTGAACCCGAGTCCTCAGAACGTTCGCTGAGTTTCTGGGACAATAGTCTAGCGATAATACCACTAGGCCATTACCTCACTGTTGCAATGTAGAAAATTGCAGCCAAATTGCATCCAACAATGTTCCACAAATGAAATCGTGATCATATACCCTATTCTTTAGTAATACTGGTTGAGAGATTAGCACATCAGGATGGGAACCATTGCTGTGCTTTGAATAGCATTGTGTGATCTGTTGCGTTCACCTTAGAGAACAGAGAGAATTCTGGCAGCACAACACTCTTTCAGAACTGCGCTGAAGTGTTGGCCTTGATTTTATGCACAAGTCCCTTTAACACCCCGTCAGCTTCCAACTCAAGGATGAGAGTTCCACCAACTGAGCCAACTATTATAGAAATTAAAGTTTTATTGATGGTAAAGATGCATAAAATGTCATGCTATTGCATATGTATAGGAATGTCATTACTGGAGTAACGAGGAAAATCAACTTTTGTTTGATGCACAGGTTTTTGATAAGATATTAGATTCTGGTTGCTGCTGACATATGGCCCAAGGCACTGCTCTCTCTCTTACACTTCTAACAGACTTTATTTTCTTTAGTGTCTAATAGGGGGCTGTGTGGGACTGGGTATTTCAACTACCTTCAGCCACTTGATAGCCCAGCACGTCTTCAACGTCTGCCTGTTTCTGAAATCAATGTCAACTATGACCCATTGCCCACAATCCTTCAACTATCGCGCTTTTCAGATTGTGCTGAATATTTGTAGTGGATTTTCAAAGTCAATCTTGATTGATAATCAAAAACAAACTTTCTCCCAGTATTGGCTCATGCAGATCCATTGATACACTGGATCAATTTGTATCACACTGCCTTCTGAGCTTTGGGCTGCCTCACGGACAGTTTTAAGGTGTTACATTTACTGCCTGTAGCCGTTTATATTTGTATGCGGTATTTCTTACCCTTGGAGTGTGTGAGTCAATTTTAAATAACCCAGCGACAAGCCTTTTGTATTTTCTTTCAAAGAGAAGGTTAGTTTGTTTCCCACATCTTTGCCCTGGAGGTTGCTGGAAAAAAGCGATGTCTCTCTCACTCTCTCTCACACAGAACTAATTACAGGTGAAGATAAAAAACAATACTTATAAAAATGGAATCGATCTCAGTCGCTGTTCTGATGCAAGCCTACTATTTTGTAGTTGCAGAGTTGTGTTGGCTGAAGTACAGGCTTTGAAATTACACAACAATGTTACCTGAGGTTGTGATGACTCCCATAATCGATCTACAGGAGATTGGTTTTCTCAGATAAGCTTGAAGATGGAAACAGGTGATGGGATTGATGGGGGCAGGGGTGGGAGGAATGGGTGTGCAGAGAGGAAGTTCTTCACTTTCCCTGCAAGGACCTGCAATGTGGCCCTTTTTGTTTAGCTTGGTTGCTTACAGCAGTTCAGTAGCTGTGCTTGTCGGTCCCCCTCTCTCTCCCTGTGTGATGAAGTTCTGTAGGAAGTCTCACAACACCAGGTTAAAGTCTAAAAGATTTATTTGGTAGCACAAGCTTTCGGAGTGTCACTCCTTCTTTAGGTGAGTGAGGAGTTGTGTTCACAAACAGGACGTATATATAGACACAAGCTCAATTTACGAGATCATGGTTGGAATGCAACTATTTAGAGGTAACCAAGTCTTAAAGGTACAAATAATGTGGGTGGAGAGAGGTTAAGCACAAGTTAAAGAGTTGTGTATTGACTCCAGACAGGACAGTTAGTGAGATTTTGCAAGCCCAGACAAGTTGCGGGGGTTACAGATAGCGTGACAGGAACCCAAGATCTGGTTGAGGCCGTCCTCATGTGTGCCGAACTTGGCTATCAGTCTCTGCTCAGCAATTCTATATTGTTGTGTGTAGTGAAGGCCGCCTTAGAGAGCACTTACCCGAAGATGAGAGACTTAATGCCCATGACTGCTGAAGTGTTCTTCAACAGGAAGAGAACACTCCTGCCTGGTGATTGTCGAGCGGTGTTCCTTCATCCATTGTCGCAGCGTCTGCACGGTCTCCCCAATGTACCATGCCTTAGGGCATCCTTTCCTGCAGTGTATCAGGTAGACAACATTGGCCAAGTTGCAAGAGTATGTACCGTGTACCTGGTGGATGGTGTTCTCATGTAAGATGATGGCATCCATGTTGATGATCCGGCACATCTTGCAGATGTGGCAGGATTGTGTGGTGGGGTGGTCACTGTTCTTCTGAAGGCTGGGTAGTTTGTGTAAGAAGCCTTACAACACCAGGTTAAAGTCCAACAGGTTTATTTGGTTTTGCTACCAAATGGCTTGTGCTACCAAATAAACCTGTTGGACTTTAACCTGGTGTTGTGAGACTTTTGCTGTGCTTAACCTAGCCCAACGCCGGCATCTCCGCATCACAGTTTGTTGCGGACAATGGTCTATTTGAGGTTGTGCAGTTGTTTGAAGGCAAGAAGTGGGGGCGTGGGGCTGGCCTTGCTTAAATGGTCGTCTTCATCGGTGACATGTTAAAGGATCTGGAGAAGTTGCTGTAGCTTCTCCGGTCCGGGAAAGTACTGGACAACGAAGAGTACTCTGTCGGCCACGTCCCATGTGTGTCTTCTCAAGGAGGTCGGTGTGGTTTCTGCGGTGAAGTTCTGTCATGGAATTCTGTCTACATGTAGCAGCTTTCTATATGGAGTAAAGATGGCCGCTATACCCTGTGACCCTGGAACAAATGCCAAGTCATCTTCCAAACAAAACATTACGTTCATTTTACTGAACAGTCTAAATCCTCCTCCTTCCTACTGAGGTGGTTTTTCACACCTTAAAATTTCCTATCGGTGACTGTGAAGGAAAGCCATCAGAGTTGATGGTGTCTGTTTACCTTTGTTCAGCACTCATTGAATTCAAAATGTCTTTCATATCTGAGAATGCATCCTTTCTGTCTCCTCATGAGATTAGAGAGAAATGGTTGAATCCACAAGAGAAGGTAACTCACTCAGAGTCCATTTTGCATTGGTCTATTTTTAAAAAAGAGTAACCTTTTAAATACACTTTGCTCGATTTATAACACTGTCATGACAGCTGACATTAGTGAAGAGCAAGGAGCCTGAAGGAAGCTTTTGGCTCGAAATTGTACGCAGGAATACTAGGACATAGTATGTTACTGGCATAGTAGTTTTCATATTTATTCAGATTGCTATTTGGGCTTGGGAGTTGGAACCTTCAGTTCTGCTTGGGTGACCTGTCCTCTCCCACTATTACCATTTTGCTCCTTCTATCTGCGAGATTGCTTTCTAATTTCCCCGGCAGCAGTGTTGACAGTAGCTTCAGGGGAAAGATGCAAATTTTATGCCATTGATCTTGTGTATTCAAGCTGCATGACTCTTGCGCACAACTTGGCAACAGTTGAAGCTTGAGACAGGTTTAAGCATTTGTCTTTTTAAAATGTAATGCATGTCTCCGGATTCTTTCCTTGATCCTTGTAAATTCTGGCTAAGAAACAAGACTGCTGCTATTTTGTCACCCTGATATCTACTGTCTTAATGATGATGATAATAGTGATGGCTACTGTTGGGTGACCTAACAAACTTGCACATTCTCCTCGTGTCTGCATAGGTTTGCTCCAGGAACTCCAGTTTCCTCCCACAGTTCAAAGATGTGCTGGTTAGTGCATTGACCGTGGCCAGTTGTCCCAAGGTGTATTTGTTAGAGGGTAAACATGTGGGGTTACGGGACAAGATGCTCTGCGGAAGAGTCAATGCAGACTCGATGGGCTGAATGGCTTCCTTCTGCACTGTAGGGATTCTATGAATCTGTATTCTTTTCTGAGAACAGTAGTTTGTCAAATGACTAGTTAAATTCTCAGTCTTAAGGGGTGCAGTGGGGTGAAAAACCTTTCTCTCAGTTTGCTGTGGACATAATAAGAGAAATGGTATGGTAAAAATTACATTTCAGTTTGCTCATCTATCCTACATGTGTATCTACCCCACATACATCAGACATACTCTCGTCCACCTTCTCCTGTCGGGAAAAAGTCTGAGAACACGTACCAGCTGACTCGAGAACACTTCTTCCCTGCTGCTATCAGATTTCTGAATGGACCTATCATATATTAAGTTGATCTTTCTCCATTTCCCAGCTATGATGGTAACAGTGTTTTCTGCACTCTATCTTTTCTTTCTCCTGTATGTACTCTACGAACTTTGTTTTCTCTGTATATATAGCATGCAAGAAACAGTTATTTTCACTGTATCCCAATTCATGTGACAATAAATCTGCAAAGAAACTACAAAACATCATGAATGAAGCCCAGTCCATCACTCAAACCAGCCTCCCATCCACTGACACTGCCTACACTTCCCAAGTGTATGTCAAAAAAGCAGCCAGCATAATCAACAATCCGATGAATCCCAGTTTGCTCATCTAACTATGTGTGCATTTACTCCATGCACCCTGGATATACTCACTTCCACTTTCTTCCATTGGGAAAAAGATACAAAAGACTGAAGTCACGTAACAACCAACTCAACACAGCTTCTTCACTGCTGCCATCTGACTTTTGAATGGATCTAGGGTGTAGAGAAAGTTGATCTTTCTCTACACCCTAGCTATGAATGTAACACTGCATTCTGCACTCTCTTGTTTCCTTCTCTATGAATGTTATGCTCTGTCTGTATAGCACGCAAGAAACTATACGTTTCACTGTATCCCAATACATGTGACAATAATGAATCAAATCTAATTCAAGTCAAATCAGAAAATGATTTACAGTTTGTACTTCACAGAAATATTGCAGAAATTTGCAACATATTATCAACATTTCACATAGCAGGAAATTAGGATTGTTAGAGTGATCGGGCCAAAAGGGTTAATGTGTGGGATTGGAGAAATAATATCACCCACATGATGCTCACCAAAAAGCCCATGGTTTAGATGAGTAACTCCTAATCTTGTACTTCCAAAGGTGTGCGGGTTAGGTGGATTGGCCATGATAAGTTGCCTCTTGGTATCCCAAGATGTGAACTTAAGTGAATACACGGTGCAAATGTGTGGGATTGCAAGGATAGGATGAGTGAGAGGGCTTGGACAAGATGCTCTGTAGGAGAGTCAGTACAGACTTCCTGCGATATTTCTGTGAAGCATTTTCTGATTTGATTGAATTAGATTTGATTCATTATTGTCACATGTATTGGGATATAGTGAAATGTATTGTTTATTGCGCTATACAGACAAAGCATAACGTTCATAAAAAAAATGACAGAGTGCAGAATATAGTGTTACAGTCATCGCTAGGGTGTAGAGAAAGATCAGCTTAATGCGAGATAGATCCACAGGCCAAATGGCTTCTCCTGCACTGTGGGGGTTCTATGATACTTTTTCCATGAAATAACACAATTGTTCAGACATATCTATATCTCTGCAACCCTTCCTTAGCCAGTCCCAAGTAACATATACCGTGGCCTCAGAAGTGGGATCGTACAACATGGTGGCAGCTGTGAAGGACCCTGAGATGTACAAAGATCAACTTCAAATGTGTCTGCGAGTCTGACCTAAAAAACAACGGCAAAACTGAAGACTTTGTACGACAATTGAAAATCTCCAAAAAGAGATCCAAGAAGATCTGGAAGCAGAAAAGTAGATAAAACAATCAACTCTTCAGCTTAGTAAGGGCTGCACCACTTGGTAATCCGTCTGAATCATTCCCATTGAATGGCAGTGTCAAAGAACCTGGCACAGATTGGGAAAGAGTGAGCAAAGCTGAGCTGATTAAAGATTTCCTCATTATCACTATTACTGACAATGATCTTTCCGACCGACAGTAATGTAAGGAATGTTTAATTTTGGAGATGTGGATACAGTTGGTGAGACTCACAAAGGTCTGTAAAAGGAAAACCAGAGGCATACTCAGAAAACCCCCCATGATGGTCCAATTTACTGAATAAAATAATTCCAAGGACACTCCAGGGAAGAAGGCAACTTGGAGAACAAAGTTCCAGATGCCATTAAACTACGGCAGCATGATGGCAACAAAAAGGCTCCCAGGTATGAATAGTATCCTGCAAGCAATGCAGAATGATTTCACTGTAAAAGATTTGGACACTTTGACAAGGTGAAAACTAAAATCTCAAGCCACGCAGTGGATAACAAGAGAATCCTTGCACACAAGACCACTAATGAAATTGAGGCATCTCAACATGAAAAGCATCAACAATGAATGCTAGAAGAGATCAAAGATATACATTCTGGAATGTGTATATTTTTTATGTCAATGGACATGATATGAATTTCAGATTGGATACAGGAGCAAGTGAGCAGTCTTGTCCAACAAAGCATCGTGGCCAGTAACTCATTGGCTGAAGCCAACTAAATTTGGTCCAGATGGGACCAAGCTGTAGATCAAAGGTAAGTTGCAAGTCATGCTATAACACAAGAACAAACAGAGGTGGGAAACATCATCACTGAAAATCTCTGCCCTCGTTTGCAGCTGGGATTCTCCAGTGCTGCTGAGAGAGAATGAGGTTTTGGCAGGATTGTCAACTTTTCCATCCTCACGTGCAGCAGGGCAGCTACAGACAAGATCGGAGAATCCACCCTATGTGTGCCTCGCAGCCAGCAGTTTGCTCTTCTGAGGTGGGATCTTACCACAGGCAGAATGACCATTTCTCAATTGGTGCTCTCCACGATATGGAGGTGCCGCATTGGACTGGGGTAAGCACAGTAAGAAGTCTCACAACAGGTGAAAGTCCAACAGGTTTATTTGGTAGCACAAGCTTTCAGAGTGCTGTTCCCTTCATCAGGTGAGTTCTGATGAAGGGGCAGCACTCCAAAAGCTGGTGTTATCTAATAAATCTGTTGAACTTTAACCTGGTGTTGTGAGACTCCTTACAGTGCTCTTCATTGGCCTAACATTTTGTCCTACGTTTGCCAGGTATTGATCATTTAAGGTTTACAGTTTATTAGTGTAACAAATAAGCATACATTAACACCACAATGAAATTACTGTGAGAATCCCCTCGTCCCCACACTCTGGCACCTGTTCAGATACACGGAGGAAGAATTTAGCATGGTCGATGCACCTAACCAGCACGTCTTTCAGACTGAGGGAGGAAACCCACACAGACACGGGGAGAATGTGCAAACTCTAGTGGGAATTGAACCTGGGTACCTGCCACTGTGAGACCCCAGAACTAAATTATGCCACCGTGCCGCCCCTTGTGAACGGAGTAGCTGTGTGATGATGGCGCGTTAAGAAATACACAATACCAGCAAATATTGTAAATCAAGTCCTGCAATGATAGGGCAAAGCTGGTCATGCATACAGATTCACTGTGCCTTGCAGCGTAGAAAGCTGACCTCTCCCACTTTCTAATGAGAATTCCTCCCCCCGATTTGAAAACGTACAGGGAGAACCATTCCTTTTCCAGATGGCTTTTTTTGGCTGTGCTGTAGAAGAAGATAATGCTGTGTGATAGATAACCTTGTGAAGCAGTGGCGAGGGAGACAGGACTCCCTCACACATAGGGTTTTATAAGTGTGAATCCCAAGTAACTGCGGGGACAAAGCCAAATACTTCAGGTGTGTTCTTGCGTTCGCATTTGGTGGGCCTTGACGAACTCCTCCTCGCTCCTTGAAGCATATTCGCGAAGTGGCAAGGAACATCCTTGTTCAGCACTTTTGCATGATGCCATTAAATAACAGCAACAAAAAAAAACACTAGCAGAGCTTCCAGGTAAAACAGGAGCTGTTGGCTCCTGATTCTCCAAATCTCATGTGCTGCCTGCAGTGTTCAGAGTCAGCATAGGAGCCATCGGAAAATGTACCACTTGCACTGTGTTAAAATGCTGATTAAATTTGGCTCAAAGACAGCGTGGACACAGAGGTGCAGCAGCAATTTATGGAGCAAAGATCTACTTGCTTTAGGATGTCTCTAAACTGTGGGAAAGTTTCAATTCCATTTAGTTTCCACATTTCAATAACAAATTTCACAGATTGTTGTGCAAAGCTATATAATCAGTTTACTTTGCAATTTTTTTCAGGCAATGGTCTGTCATTTTTTTGCCACACATGATGTTTTGGGTTTTCTTTGTACAGAAATATAATAGATAATGTGACATATGAAAACCAAATTAATATTAGTGAATGGTCCACTAATATTGTGGAAATATTCCCCATTAGTGCACGTACATATTTTGATTTATGGATTGGCTATGTAAAGTAAAAAGTAATATGCATTGAAATAAAATCAGGAAATAATGCAAATGCGTAGTAAGTCAAGCAGCATCTAAATGGGAACTGTAATGATTTGGATGAGAGCTTCCATTGCAGATTTTTAACATTTTGTAATTTTCTTTTCTCCCCACTTTCTTCCCGTTAATTAGGTCCTACCCTAAGCTGCTAATAGTTGCTAGTGTGTGACCACATAGCTTGAAATGCCAAGTGATTTGTGAACTATACATTGATGGTTCCTTGGGTTATTTGACTGAGGAAAGCATCGCGGCTGAATGGATCCTGCCCTTATCCACTGCTCACACATGTGCTTTCTCCAGTTTGGATCAGCGCTGGAAGGAGCTGTCGAGATTTGCCTCGTTCCACCCACACACACTCGTCTTTCCTTTGAAGCCAGTTGGAGTGTCCTCCAATGTCAGGCGTGGCTGAGATCAGCTAGCCACAAGTGGATGGGAGAATCAAGCTTGCGATCAATTTGGTGCCATTATTTCTCTTGCAGCAACTGATATGGTTCGGTTCCACATTAAACAATGCAATTACCCACGGAATCACTTGCAGAGCTTGGAGAGCTCTTTCAGTGCCTCTCTGTGGGTATTGCACAGAAATTATTACTGTGGTTCAATACCGCGGGAGTAACTGAACCATACCGAAACGTGGACAAAACTGATAACATGTTGATTGCAAATGGAAATTCCACTTGACCCATTTTAGGTTTGTCGTAAAATGGTTCATTTGTCATTCTTAGAATTCCCTGACACAAGCAAGCATTTTTCTTATTTTTAAAATGTTAGCCTTGACACCAGAAACGAGCAACTGTGGAAAGACCAATTATCGCTTTGCATCTACGAATGAACTGAAATACTCGGATTATATGGAACAGCGCAAGTATCCGCACTAGCTCACTGGCTCCCTGTGTTAAAATCCCCCAATAATCTCGCTGGCTACCCTTTGTAATGTAAAAAGCTGCCGCACGTAGTTGTACCGTATGCTTAGGAAATAAAGCAGGATCCTGAAAAACAAATCATTAACTGGTACATAATTGGCAAACTCTGGATGTCTTTTCTTTCAAGTCATTAACTTTGAAATATTAGTTCAATTCTTCGTGTTCAGCAACGTTTTGAATACTTTTGAAGTGTAATTGTGTAATTGTGCGCCCGTAACTAATTTTGGAAGAAATATTCTCCAAGGGACTTTTCGAATGTAAACGTGGAGGATCACAACATGCTTGGAATCACAATTTCTCGTTATTAACATCACTATTAACCAGAAGCTTAATTGGAACAACTTGTCATCTGGAATTTTCTTGGGGGGTTTCTCCCTGTCATCTGCAAACGTTCGTAGCTCATCAGTGGAAACTGCAGATCAATCGCGTTCAGCAGACACCTCGCCAATTATCCTGGGCAATTAGGAGAAGTCTTGTGGAAAGTCTTGACCTGTGGCTACAGTTGCAGAGCGCACTCTTGGTGCTATGCATTGAACAGCACACCTCCTGATCACTGAAAGCATCTCCAACATCCAGAAAACTCATCAGGAGCGTGAAGGAGGCGTCCTTTGGATGTTTGTAGCTTCAGGAGCAGTAAAGAAGCTTGACCCCATCCATGTCAGGATAGTTTACTTGATTGGCACCACTACCAGTGGAGTCAGCATTCACCCCATCAATCTCTCGCTTACTCTAGTTACAGGGCATATAATATACAGCCTGCCAGGTACACCTTCCTTTCCTCAACCACTAAGCAAGGCAAGAGGAACAATGTTTTGGAAAGCAATCACCTTCCAGTTCACCTCCACCTGAATGTCTGGTGGGGCTGAATGGCCAACTCCTGCTCCTATTAAAGTTTTCCTGCTTTAAATCAGTGCCAGGTTTAAAAGGAGGCCTGGTGTAGACAGCGGGCAGCATCTGAGCGGGCAGCGGAGTGAGGGGGAAGCAGAGTGAGTTAATAGGGCTTAATATCAAAAAGGGCTGGAGGGAAAAAAGGCCAGGTGAGTTTGTTTGAAAAAACAAGGAAAAAAAAATTTTCTCAAACCTACTACAGTGAATAATGGAGGGGCATGTGATGTGTGGTTTCTGTATGATGTGGGAACTGGTGGACCCCAGGGTCCTCCCCAGTGACCATGTCTGTAGTAAGTGCAGGTTGCTGGAGGAGCTCCAGCTCAAGGTAGATGAGCTGGCCACTGAGCTACAGACACTGAGGCTCATCAGGGGGAGAAAGGGTGCCATTGTCAATGGGGTGCAAGTGACATCCACCCCCCCCTAGACTGGCTAACTCTAAGGGTCAGGGACAAGAGGGGGCTGCTGGGAAGAGGAAGGGGGGTGAGGAGCGGAGGCCTCAGCCTCTTAATCTGCAAAACAGGTTTGAGGTTCTTGCTGCCAGTCTGGAAGAGGATGAGGCAGGTGAGGTTGGTGAGCAAACTGCACACGGTACAGTGATGCAGCAGGACATAGGCAAAAAGAAGGGGAAAAGGAACGCAGTAGTAATTGGGGACAGTGGGGTGAAGGGTATTGACACTGTCCTTTGTCACAATGACAAAGTGCACAGAAGGGTGTGTTGTCTGCCTGGTGCTCGGGTACGGGATGTCGCAGCTGGGCTGCAGAGGAACCTGGAGTGGGAGGGTGAGAATCCGGTCGTTGTGGTACATGTGGGTGCCGGCGACGTAGGCAAAGTGCGGACTGAGGATCTGGGGAGGGAGTATGAGAAGCTGGGAATGGAATTAAAAAGTAGAACCGACAAGGTGGTCATCTCTGGGCTACTGCCTGAACCGTGTGCAGACGGGCGTAGGGTTGACAGGATTAAGGAAGTGAATGGGTGGCTCAGAGATTGGTGTGGGAGGAATGGGTTTGAATTTATGGGACATTGGCACCAGTATTGGGGTAGGTGGGACCTGTTCGGGCGGGATGGGGTTGGTCTGAACCGTGCTGGGACCAGAGTGCTGGCGAATCGAGTAAAGAGGACTGTAGACAGGGCTTTAAACTAATTAGGGGGGGGGAGGGTGCGAGGGTAGGTGACCTTACGAGGTCTAAAGTTAAGGAGAGGGTACAGGTAAGGGAAGAGGCCGAGAATGTCCCAATAATAGAGGGAGTAGGGGGCGTGAGTATGGTTGGTGGCGTTACGGCAAATAGGGTCCAGGTGAAGGCTAGGATGAAAGCGCTGTATCTGAATGCACGAAGCATTCGGAATAAAGTGGATGAGCTGGTGGCGCAGATCGACACAAATGGATATGACCTGGTGGCCATTACAGAGACGTGGCTGCAAGGTGACAGGGACTGGGAGCTGAATGTCCAAGGGTATCAAGTGTTTAGGAAGGATAGGCGGGAGGAAAGAGGGGGGGGCGTAGCTCTGCTGATTAAGGATAGCATCAAGGTGGTAGCAAGGGATGATATTGGAGCCAAGGAGCAGAACGTGGAATCGTTGTGGGTGGAGATTAGGAACAGCAAAGGGAGGAAGACGCTGGTGGGTGTCGTCTATAGGCCCCCGAATAATGATCTGGAGGTGGGGCGGGCTGTTAACGCGCAAATAAGTGCGGCGTGCAGGAATGGGACGGCCGTAGTTATGGGGGATTTCAATCTGCGTATTGATTGGTCGACCCATGTTGGACACGGTGGGCTCGAGGAGGAGTTCTTGGAATGCTGCCGGGATAATTTCCTTGAACAGTGTGTGTTGGAGCCGACGAGGGAGCGAGCTATCTTGGATCTGGTGCTATGTAATGAGGTGGGTAGAATTAGGGACCTTGCGGTGAAGGATCCTCTTGGAGAGAGTGATCATTGTATGGTGGAGTTTCTGGTGCAGATGGAGGAGGAGAAAGTGGGTTCCCGGACACGCGTCCTTTGTTTGAATAGAGGGGAGTACGGTAGGATGAGAGAAGAATTGGCGAATGTGGACTGGGGGAGCGCGTTGGAAGGTAGGTCTGCTGAGGAGCAGTGGAGGATCTTTAAGGGGATCTTTCTTGGTGCTCAGCAGAAATTTATTCCGATGGTCAAAAAGGACAGTAGGAGGAGAGGTCATAAGCCGTGGATAACGAAGGAGGTGAAGGAAAGTGTTAAATTAAAAGCGGAGGAATTTAGAGTAGCTAAGAGTAGTGGGCGAGAAGAGGATTGGGAGAGGCTTAAATGTCAACAAAGATTGACAAAGAAGTTGATAAAGGAGGGTAGGAGAAACTATGAAGCTGGGCTAGCGCTTAATATAAAAAAGGATAGCAAGAGTTTTTATAAATATATAAAAAGGAAGAGGCTGGCTAGGGTGAACGTTGGTCCTTTAGAGGATGAGAAAGGGGACCTAGTGGTAGGGGATGGGAATATGGCTAAGGTATTGAATAACTTTTTTGTTTCTGTCTTCACGGAGGAGGACGTGAATAATTTGCCGGGTGTTAGCGATGGAAAGGTGGTAGGACTGGAGGGTCTTAATGACATTACTGTTACTAGAGAGGCGGTGCTCGACAGACTGGAGGGGCTGATTGTGGACAAGTCCCCAGGACTGGATGGAATGCATCCGAGGGTTCTGAAAGAAATGGCGGAGGTTATAGTGGATGCCTTGGTGGTTATTTTCCAGACGTCGCTGGATTCCGGGGAAGTGCCGGAAGATTGGAAAACGGCTAATGTTACGCCGTTGTTTAAGAAGGGTGCCAGGCAAAAGGCAGGGAATTATAGGCCGGTTAGTTTAACGTCTGTGGTAGGTAAAATGTTAGAATCCGTCATCAAGGAGGAAATTGCGAGGCATCTTGAAGGGAATTGCTTGATAGAGCAGACGCAGCACGGTTTCATTAAAGGGAAGTCATGTCTGACAAATTTACTGGAGTTCTATGAGGATGTGTCTAGGGCGGTGGATAGAGGAGAGCCGGTGGATGTGGTCTTTCTGGATTTTCAGAAGGCGTTTGACAAGGTACCTCATAAGAGGTTATTGCAGAAGGTCAGGGGACTTGGAGTTGGGGGTAAGGTGTTAGCGTGGATAGAGGATTGGTTGTCAAATAGGAGGCAGAGAGTCGGGGTCAACGGGTGCTATTCGGATTGGTGGATGGTGACTAGTGGAGTGCCCCAGGGGTCGGTGCTGGGGCCTCAGCTTTTTACCATTTATATAGATGATCTGGAGGAGGGAACTGAGTGTAGGGTGTCGAAATTTGCGGATGACACCAAGATTGGGGGAACGGCAAATTGTGCGGGGGTGTGGAGAGTCTGCAGAAGGATCTAGATAGGCTGGGCGAATGGGCCAGGAAATGGCAAATGGAATTTAATGTTGGCAAGTGTGAGGTGGTCCACTTTGGTAGGAAGAATGGTAGGAAGGACTATTACTTACGTGGCGAAAAACTGCAGCAGGCGACGGTGCAGAGGGACCTCGGGGTCCTTGTGCATGAGTCGCAAAAACCCGGCTTGCAGGTGCAGCAGGTGGTCAGGAAGGCGAATGGGATGCTGGCCTTCATAGCGAAGGGGATTGAATATAAAAGTAGGGAGGTCTTGCTGCAGCTGTATAGGGCATTGGTGAGGCCGCAGCTGGAGTACTGTGTGCAGTTTTGGGCGCCGCACCTGCGCAAAGATATTTTGGCTTTGGAGGGAGTGCAGAGGAGGTTTACTAGGCTGATACCAGAGTTGAGGGGGTTGAGCTATGAGGAGAGGCTGAATAAACTGGGCTTGTACTCGTTAGAGTTTAGAAGAATGAGGGGAGATCTCATTGAGACGTATAAGATGATGAATGGGATGGATAGGATAGAGGTGGAGAGACTCTTCCCGCTCAAAAAAGACAGTAGGACTAGGGGGCACAGCCTCAAGATAAAGGGGGGGCGGTTTAGAACGGAGTTGAGGAGGAACTTCTTCACTCAAAGGGTGGTGAATCTCTGGAATTCTCTGCCCATTGAAGTGGTGGAGGCTGCCTCGCTAAATATTTTCAAGAAGCGGGTTGATGGGTTTTTGATAAGAGAGGAGATTAAGGGTTATGGGGAGAGGGCGGGAAAGTGGAACTGAGCCACGACAGATCAGCCATGATCTTATTGAATGGCGGGGCAGGCTCGAAGGGCTAGATGGCCTACTCCTGCTCCTATTTCTTATGTTCTTATGTTCTTTTTTCCCTTAGTGTCACAAGTAGGCTTACATTAACATTGCAATGAAGTTATTGTGAAATTCCCCCAATCACCACATTCTGGTGCCTGTTTGGGGAGAATTTAGCATGGCCAATGCACTTTAACCAGCACATCTTTCAGACTGTGGGTGGAAACCAGAGCACCCAGAGAGAATGTGCAGACTCCACCAGCTTGTGACCCTAGCCAGGAATCGAATCTGGCTCCCAGGCACTGTGGGGCAGCAGTGATAATCAGTGCAGTGCACTGCAGCTCCTATTTCCTATGTTTCTATAAATCAACGTGTGCCACATCAGCACTTGGCCACCAGAAGCTGTAAAATTCTTGGAACTAAACAGGATCCAGGAGGAAAATGTTGGATCACTTTTTCTGATGGACATCATTGGCGTCAAGTGATGCATGAAAGAAACCACAAGGAGAGGCAGATGGTTCTCAGGTTGTCACCAGCCTCTTGTAAACACATACATCTTTGCAAAGACAGGAAAAGCCTACTAATGGGTGCAAACCCTGCAGACGGAATAAGAGAGGCTATCCCTGTTGCAGTGGTGGGACCATCTGGATCTGGTCAAACAAATTTCTTGGGATCAAAAATAGCAAAAATGGCAAATGTAAAAATCTCCAATCAACATTCCTAGAGAAAACAAGTGATTGATGTTTTGGGTTTGTGCCCTCATCAGAAACACATTAATAGGATCAGCAAAAATGATGTATTATATATATTCGATTCCAGATATAAATACCATGTATGAATGTATGCCTATATATAAATGTATGTATGTGTGTGTGTATGAAACCAAACATTTCAAATAAATATCTATTTATAATACATGTGTTTTCACCAGAGAGGAGTGAACTGGCTCCTCTCCATTCAGTTGCCTAGGAAAAATTCAACAAAAGTTTAGCTTTCTTTTCCAAAATCAAATATATTTTACTATTTGTGCAGTGAGAAATAAGAAACCAATCAAACAAGGTTTGCTTGAATTAAAGAAAGAGCAAATTTATTAATCTCTAAATCCAAGAGAAAAAAAAAACTCGAACATTTGCCCGCATGCAGTCATTTGGACACAGGTGCACACGCATGTATACAGGCATGCACATGCACTTACATGCACACAGGCATGCACATGTGTGCACACACATGCGTACAAATATACAGGTGTAAGTAAATAAGGATGTCCAAAAGAAAAAAAATTAAAAGACTATACTGTTAAGTGTCAGTTGATTTTCCTGAAGGCATAGATTTTACATGTTGTGGCCAATTTAGCTGGTGTCTTGGATATGGTCAGATGTAGAAGATGGAATGGCATGAGCTCTTGGTTCGCTGATATGTTTCTGACAGCTGACTTCTTGAACCGGATGACACTTAGTTTTTCCAAAAGCGAGAGAGGGAGCAAACACTGCTTTTTAGCCTAGTCCATAGGCTGAAAACTTTCTTGACACTCTTTGTGTTACTTGCATAGTCTCACTGGCAGTGTTATGCTGAAATATTTTGTCCATTTTGTGTGTTTCCCAAGGGGGTTTTAGGTAGCTCTGTCTGTGGCAGCCATTGTTTCAGTATCCAGCACTTTGCCTTTTTATGTCTCTTCCTTAGTGACAATGGATCTTTGAATGATGTGATTGTCCCTCTCTTGATCCTGCCCTGAGGGCATCTTGTTTGCTTTTTCAGATTCACCTTGGAAAATGGACTTGCATTTTAAATCAGTTGTCCTTTCTTCAAATTGCAAAATTTCCACTCAGTTGAAAGCTGAAGAGCTATTATTTCAAGAGTAAAGGGGCAAAGGAATAAAGGAGTAGCCTTATGTGAATACATAAATATTTGTTCCCTGATCTCTTTGTCATCTATCCTCTCCCACCACTTCTCCTCCTTGGTCAGTATCTCCTTTTGATATACAATGATATTAACAGCATTGAATTTCCTAATATCAACCTCTGGGGGTTACCATTGACTAGAAATTGAACTGGATCAGCCACATAAATATTGTCAGAGGCGGGGAGTTCTGAACTGAGTAACTCACCTAACTCCCCAAAATCTGTCAACCATCTACGAGGCACATGACAGGAATGTGATGGATTACTTGGATGAGTGCAGCTCCAACAACACTCAGGAAGCTTCACACCATCCAGGACAAAAGTAATCCACTTAATTATCACCACTTTCGCCATCTTCAACGTTCATCTCCTCTGCCACCAACATACAGTGGTAGCAATGCATACATTGACAAGATGCATTGCGGCAACCCACCAAGGCTCCTTCAAACAGCACCTTCCAAACCCACTTAGAAGGCTGAGGGAGGCAACAGATGCATGAAAACACCACTAGTTGGAAGTTCCCCTCCAAGCCACATGCCACCCTGACTTGGAACTGTTTGACCAAGGAGGTAGTTAACCGCTCATTACTCAAGGGCAATTAGAGATGGGCAATAAATACTGGACTAGCCGGTGACGCCATGAAATAAGAAACGAAAATGTCCAGCTGCTGAAATTTGCTTCTGCAGATGGTACAGTTGAGTGGCTTTCTTCAATTTCTCCTGCTCTGGTAGCTCTCAATGCCACTTGAATGCCACTTGTTATTTGGGTGACAGTGACATGAATGAAGCTGAGCCTGAGTAATTCAACACAAATTTGTAAATTGCTTAATGAGTAAAAAGACCTCGTAGAGTTTCAGCTGCATATTACAATGTGCACCAACTTGGCATTCACAGGGAAATTTCATGAAACTGATTTATTAAAATATACTTTATCGCACAAGATCGCAACACTTTAATGCAAACATTAAATGCTGATGTTGGAATAGTTTTTGAAATAACTCCATAACCAGACTTAGACTGCATCTAAAGTAACTACACTGCAAAGGGAAAAACAAGCTTCAATTGCACTGTAGTTACAAGTGACTTATGTTCAATTCACTTGGCTTTGGATGCTGTGAACCCAGGAATGTTCCTTTAAGAAGTGTACTTTGATTATGTTTCACTGCAGGATATTTTTAGCAGGCCTTGGAATTTGTTGGTACTGTGGTGTCTGTGACCTGTGTCCTTTATTCATGCTGAGCCGCTTCACCAGATTCCCTTTATTTATAAACTTATCCCCACTCCCAAGAGTGCTTCAGATACAAAGTCAGAATCCGCAGTGTCAGTAGCCCTGACATTCCTCAATAGATATACACTCCCTGATTGGGCAAGCAATCATTACCTCAATCAGGGAGCTCATACTCTAGGAGGCCGCTGCATGGGCCTCATTGAGGTTATTTCTTCCTTTTGAGTCATCCATTTACAGAAGACGTGCCAGAATTTTACCATCTCGTCCACTTGAGATTGCAAGATCCTGTCCAAGGCCGATGGAAAATGCCATTCTCTGAGCCTTGTCCACCCAGATTCTGGGGCAGGCGAATTGGTAAAATTCCAGCAATTGTCTCTGTGTGTGTTAAATAGAGTTTCCATTAATTGAATGAATCAGTCCATTATTTAGCAAAGTATAGATGCCTGGAGTTGGGGCAGAAATATAAGGTAGGGCTCTGGCATTTCCCCAAGTGTTGCAATGAGCAAAACACACGTGAATATTCTAAATGCTGTTGTGATTTTGTCAAGTAGAAGTCACGTTAAGGTTTCTGCACAAACTTCATGGCATAACCAGATTTGATCTGAATGTAAAGTAACTACACTGCAAAGGGAAAAACACTCTTCAATTGCACTGTAGTTACAAGTGATTTATATTCAATTCACTTGGCTTTGGATGCTGTGAACCCAGGAGTGTGCCTTTAAGAAGTGTACTTTGATTATGTTTCACTGCAGGATATTTTTAGCAGGCCTTGGAATTTGTTGGTACTGTGGTGTCTGTGACCTGTGTCCTTTTATTGCTGCTGAGGCAGTATAAATGTCATCATGTTTATTCTTTAACCCGGACTAATGCAGTGTCCTAGGGCTTAGTGGTTCTTTGGAGATTGCTGAGTAGAGCTTGATTTGTGATGATTGACAGATCCGGTGATATGCCTGGGGACAGTTTTCTTTTCATGAAAATGTCCAGTTTTTAATTTCGCTTTTCAGTAGTGGCTTGCAGTAGAAAGAAGCATCAGTGCTTTTTTTCCTGTCTCTGGAATTTTAGTTTCATTTCTTAGTTGCTGTTAGAAGCTGGTCGAAGAAGGCAGAATCTCTCTCTCTCCAGAGGTTTTTTTGAGAGTTCCAGGACTGGGAAGCCTCAGCGATTATTATTTAATCCAGTATTCAAAGGACCAATTCACAGTAGGTGTCAAGAAGCTGAAAACCCAGCATCATGTGAACATACTTGTTTCTGATCAAGTCTGAAGAGGGGTGTATATCTGTGGAATGGTGTTTGACTTGGAACAACAGAAATAGCTAGCTGCTAAGATTTATCCTGCAACATTTTTAATTCTAATAATTTGTAAAAGTTGCGCTGGTTTCTTCTTATTATGTTTTAACTGCGTTCTTAGATAAACCTTGTTTGATAAAAGCTCCCTAGTGGGTCATTTGAACTATCCCTGGAGTGACCATGCCAAAATCAGATGTAAAACTTAAGCTAACTTCCTACAACACTTCGGAGTTTTTGGCCTGGATATTAACATAGGTTTCTGGGTACAATAAATATGTCTTGATCGCAACTGGCATAAACTTGCCAGTTTGACCTGAGAACATGGCCAATTCTGTACAGAGAGACTGTTATGAGCAAATGGATTTTTGGACCAGTGCAAAGTGTTTATGTGTGTTTTTCATTTATGTTTAAGGGTTGTGATTTTATTTGATCCTGCCTGGATTGTGTTAATCTTCACAGTAATCTAAATGTGAAATGTGAAGCAATTGTGCTCACGTTCACTATAAATCCTTGAGAAGTGTGCAGGAAACAGATTCTATCATTTTTGTGTTTTGAAATGTACCTCACCGGAAATTGGCATTGAGTTGGGGCCTAGAACTGAAATGCTACACAGCTATAACCAGGAAAAGTTAAGAAATGACAAGATATATGGGCCATAGCTTCCTAGTGACCCAGCATCGGATTTGGAGGGTATCTCAAAACTGCCCTGGGAACCCCTTCTCGGAATTTCTCATGTAAGCGATTATCCGGTAACTGTCCAGAGCGGACAACTGCACTGCACTGGAAATCACCCAGCAAAGCGATTTAGATCGCTAACTTTGGATGTTCTGCCACATCTCCCGTCATAGTTATACGGAAAGAATTAGAAGAGAACAAAGCACTTTTACCTACAGATAAACTATTTTAAAGAGCCAGACTGACACATGGGCTCCCACATACAGCGGACATTCCCCAGGGACATCTTACACTCCAGCCCAATGATATTCCCCAACCACATGGGACTCTCCACCCTTTCTCTCCTTGACCTGAGACTGGACCCAACCGCACACCAAACCAACCATCCCACCCCATATAAATGACACTCCACTCCCTGACCCAACCCTACACTGGCCTGACCGGCCCCTGTCCCCCAATGTCTGTATCTTCCCCCGCCCCCCGATCGCCCCACCATGTCCGGATACCCACGATGGCTGGATCCCCCCGATCCATGTCCAGCTCCCCCCACCACTCCCCCAACAAACTACAAAAACATATTACAAAAGGTCTTGAACGTAGCCCAATCCATCCCACAAACCAGCCTCCCACCCACTGACTCTGTCTACACTTCCTGCTGCCTCGGCAAATGCAGCCAGCATAATTAAAGACCCCACGCGCCCCGGACATTCTCTCTTCCACCTTCTTCTTTTGGGAAAAAGATACAAAAGTCTGAGATCACATACCAGCTGACTCAAGAACAGCTTCTTCCTTGCTGCTGTCAGACTTTTGACCTTGCATTAAACTAATCTTTCTCTACATCCTAGCTATGACTGATAGATAGATAGATATCTATTATGTAGATAGGCCAACTAGAGGTGAGGCTATATTGGATTTGGTGTTGGGTAATGAGCCAGACCAGGTGCTAGACTTGGAAGTTGGTGTGCATTTTGGTGATAGTGACCACAATTCGGTTACGTTCACCTTAGTGATGGAAAGGGATAGGCATGAACCTCGGGTCAGTAGTTTCAGCTGGGGGAAGGGTAATTATGAGGCTATTAGGAGAGAATTAGGAAGCATAGGTTGGACTAGGAGATTACAGGGACTGGGAACGTCCGAAATGTGGAGTTTTTTCAAGGAGCAGCTACTGCGGGTCTGTGATAGGTATGTCCCTGTCAGGCAAGGAGGATTTGGTAGGGCTAGGGAACCGTGGTGCACTAAAAAAGTGATTCGTTGGTTAGGAAGAAAAAGGAGGCTTATGTTCGGATGAGGCTTGAGGGCTCAGGTAGTGCATTAGAAAGCTTTAGATTGGCTAGGAGGGAGTTGAAGAGGGAGTTAAGAAGGGCTAAAAGAGGACATGAGATGACTTTGGCTGATAGGATTAAGGAGAATCCTAAGGCGTTCTATAGGTATGTCAAGAACAGAAGGTTGGTTAGGGCAAGATTAGGGCCAGTTACAGACAGTAGAGGGAAGTTGTGTGTGGAACCGGAAGAGATTGGAGAGGCATTGAACCAATATTTCTCTTCGGTGTTCACGCAGGGGGACATGAATGTAGCTGAGGAGGACACTGGGTTGCAGGGGTGTAAAATAGACAGTATTGCAGTTGATACCGGGGATGTGCTGGATATTCTAGAGGGCTTGAAAATAGATAAGTCCCCTGGTTCGGACGGGATTTACCCTAGGATTCTCTGGGAGGCAAGAGAGGTGATTGCAGAGCCTCTGGCTCTGATCTTCAGGTCATCGTTGGTCTCTGGTATAGTACCGGAAGATTGGAGGACAGCGAATGTTGTCCCATTGTTTAAGAAGGGGAACAGAGACTTCCCCGGGAATTATAGACCGGTGAGTCTTACTTCTGTTGTGGGCAAGGTTTTAGAATTATTAGGGATAGGATTTATAGTTATTTGGAGAGTAATGAATTGATTAGAGACAGTCAGCATGGTTTTGTAGCAAGTAGGTCATGCCTTACTAACCTTATTGAGTTCTTTGAGAAAGTGACCAAAGAGGTGGATGGGGGTAAGGCAGTTGACGTGGTATATATGGATTTTAGTAAGGCGTTTGATAAGGTTCACCATGGTAGGCTTCTGCAGAAAATGCAGATGTACGGGATTGGGGGTAATCTAGGTACTTGGATCAGGAATTGGCTAGCAGATAGGAGACAGAGGGTGGTGGTTGATGGTAAATATTCGTCATGGAGTTCGGTTACGAGTGGTGTGCCTCAGGGATCTGTTTTGGGGCCACTGCTGTTTGTAATTTTTATTAATGATCTGGATGAGGGTATAGTTGGGTGGATTAGTAAGTTTGCTGATGACACCAAAGTCGGAGGTGTGGTAGATTGTGAGGAAGGGTGTCATAGTTTGCAGGGTGACTTAGACAGGTTGCAGAGCTGGGCCGCGAGGTGGCGGATGGAGTTTAATGCGGAGAAGTGTGAGGTAATTCATTTCGGTAGGAGTAACAGATGTGTTGAGTATAGGGCTAACGGGAGGACTTTGAATAGTGTGGAGGAGCAGAGGGATCTAGGTGTATGTGTACATAGATCCCTGAAAGTTGGGAATCAAGTAGATAAGGTTGTTAAGAAGGCATACGGTGTCTTGGCGTTTATTGGTAGGGGGATTGAATTTAGGAGTCGCAGCGTCATGTTGTAACTGTACACAACTCTGGTGCGGCTGCACTTGGAGTACTGTGTGCAGTTCTGGTCCCCACATTACAGGAAGGACGTGGAGGCTTTGGAGAGGGTGCAGAGGAGGTTTACCAGGATGTTGCCTGGTATGGAGGGGAGGTCCTATGAGGAGAGACTGAGGGATTTGGGGTTGTTTTCGCTGGAAAGAAGGAGGCTAAGAGGGGATCTTATTGAAACATATAAGATGATTAGAGGTTTAGATAGGGTGGATAGTGATAGCCTTTTTCCTCGGATGGAGAAAGCTAGCACGAGGGGGCATGGCTTTAAATTAAGGGGGGGTAGTTATAGGACGGATGTCAGGGGTTGGTTCTTTACCCAGAGGGTGGTGAGGGACTGGAATGCCCTGCCTGCTGCAGTTGTAAATGCGTCTAGTTTGGGGGCATTTAAGAGATCTGTGGATAGGTTTATGGATGAAGAGGGATTGGTTTAGATTAGTGGGTCATTGTTTTTTTTTAGAAACAACTGGTCGGCGCAACATCGTGGGCCGAAGGGCCTGTTCTGCGCTGTAATGTTCTATGTTCTATGACTGTAACACTACATTCTGCACTCTCATTTCCTCCTCTATGAATGGTATGTTTTATCTGTATTGAGTGCAAGAAACAATACTTTTCACTGTATACTAATACATGTGACAATATGAAATCAAATCAAATCAAAAATCAAAACACTACGATGTCTGGATCGCACCCCCCCCCCACCCCCGCCATGTCTGATCCCTCTGGCGATGTCTGAACCCCATGCCTACATCCCATTCACTCACCACAGAGAGACTTCCTTTCTGCCTTTCAACAGGGCCTTTAAACTTAGTGCTTTACAGCTGTTAACCTGTCCTCTGCGCTCCGTTAACACTTACCTGCTGAAATGGGACGGTGTTCTTCCCTTCAGCCACACCCGGCCTGAGTCAGGAGGGTCGGGCGAGACATGTGGTTTCCACGTTGAGTGCTGATGAGTCACTAAGCAGTGAAACTCTGAGAATGATACCAGCCATAGCTTTTCCCAGCTCACTTTAAATACCACTTGCAGCTAATGAAAATCTCTCTTGGAGAATTTATTCCCAATATTTATATCCTCAGCAAAGTTGAGTTTTCTCATATCAAATGTTTCCATTCTCTGGTAAATTACTTTGAAATCATTTGGAATATGATAGAGGCATAGTGCGAAAGTACTCCCCAATTCATCAGTGTGTATTTATCATGATATTAACTAGCAGCTTTGATGGATGAAGTCCAGTTGCCTGAGATTCTATTAGTTTAAGTTACAAATTACTCTTTTCAACTGAGCAAAATTCATCGCATGGAAACGTACATTTGCATTCACAGTTGTAAATTTGAGAGAGTGGAAAGCAGAAATACTTTGGCACAATTCCAGGTTTCTTTTCAATTTATCGGAACTAAAATAAGGAACATCACGTAACACTGGGCTCAGTTTTTACCCTTCGTTTCATTAGCAGGATTGCTATACATTTCGTGGGCTTTTATTTGAAGGACTGACAAAGATGGATGCAGTTTGCAAGTTTGTTCTATTTCCAGCACCTAGTAATTTATATTGTGAGAGTGCATTGCTCATGGGCCTTTTGTCAATAAGTGCTTGGCCAATACCAATAAAGCCCAATTTTATGAGCGCTTGCTAGCATGGTTCACAAAGCGGCAGGTCTAGGTTATCTAGGTGATTTTCAGCTAGCCTTGTTTCCCGATGTTTCTCCATGTTAAATAAATGAAGCTTCAGGTCAAATCATGCGATCTCCGAGGCGATTCCACCCGCAGTATTAACGTTGCTAAGAAGCACTGAAAGCAACAATGCATGAGCCCTTTAGTCGATCTTTTTAAAGTTGATACTTCAGCGGCACTTTCATGCTTGGAGAATTATGACAGCGTTGGGTTGAACACTTTTTTGGGAGAATTGGGACATTATACTTGACTTTGCCACAAACATTACATTTCAGTCCTGTATGTGCATTTCAAATTACATACACATGCAGCAATCCGAATGGTGCTAAGGAAGGTGAGAAGGTTGGAATTCACCACCCCATATTACTGGGGTGGAATTCAGCACCCCATATTACTGCATAAATTGGATTAAACTTGGGACAATGTTGTGGGCATCACAGAGACGTGACTGCAGGGGGATCAGGGCTGGGTTCTATATATCCAAGGATATGTGTCCTGTCGGGAAGACGGGCAAAGGGCAAAGGGTTGCATTGTTAGTAAGGAATGAAGTTAAACTGATAGCAAGAAGTGACATAGGATCAAAAGGCATAGAATCTCTGTGGGTAGAGTTGAGGAATAGCAAAGGTGAAAAGACTCTGGTGGGAGTTATGTACAGGCCCCCTAGCAGTAGTCAGGATGTGAGCAGAAAATAAATCAGGAGATGGAAAAGGCATATAAAAAAAGGTAATATTACAGTAATCATGGGGGACTTCGATATGCAGGTGGATTGGGAAAATTAGATAGGTAGTGGATCCCAAGATAAGGAATTTGTGGAATGTCTAAGAGATGGTTTTTTTTGGAACAGCTCGTGACAGAGCCTGCAAGGGAACAGGCTAGTCTGGATTTGCTGATGTGTAATGAGGCAGATTTAATTAAAGAATTTAAGATGAAGGAACCCTTAAGGAGCGGTGACCACAATATGATAGAATTTACCCTGCAGTTTGAGAGGGAGAAGCTGAAGTCAGATGTAACAGTATTACAATTAAATAAAGATAACTACAAAGACATGAGGGAGGAGCTGGCCAGTGTTGATTGCAAAGGGAGCCTAGCAGAGAAGATAGTGGAACAGCCATTGGCAGGAGTTTTTGAGAGTTATTTGGGAGGCGCAACAGAAACTCATCCCAAGGACGAGGAAACATGCAAAAGCAAGGACAAGACATCCAGGCCTGATGAGGGAAGTCAAAGATTGCAGGAAAGCAAAAGAAAAAGCATGCAAAGTGGCCAGGCTTAGTGGGAAGCCAGAGGATTGGGAAAACTTTAAAAGTTGTCCAGAGGACAACTAAAAAAGCAAAAAGGGGGGAGAAGATGAAATATGAATGTAAGCTAGTTAGTAATATAAAAAAAGATAGGAAGTGTTTTTTTTTCAATATATAAAAGGTAAGAGAGAGGCAAAAATAGCCGTTGGACCACTAGAAAATGAGGCTGGAGAAGTAATAATAGGAAACAAAGCAATGGCAAAGGAACTGAATAGTTACTTTGCATCAGTCTTCATGGTGGAAAACACCAGTGGGATGCCAGAACTTCAGGAGAGTCAGGGGACACAGGTGAGTGTAGTGGCCATCACTAAGGAGAAGGTTCTGGGGAAACTGAAAGGTCTGAATGTGGATAAATTACCTGGACCTGATGGACTATACCCCAGGGTTCTAAAAGAGATAGCTGAGGAAATTGTGGAGGTGTTGGTGATTGGTGAATCACTGGAGGCAAGGAAGGTACCAGAGGACTGGAAAATAGTGAATGTAACACCCCTGTTTAAGAAGGGAGGGAGACAGCAGATGAGAAATTATAGGCCGGTTAGCCTGACTTTGGTCATTGGCAAGATTTTGGAGTCCATTATTAAAGATGAGATGGCAGAGTACATGGACGTGTATCATAAAGTAGGACTGAGTCAGCCCGGCTTTGTCAAGGGGAGGTCATGTCTGACAAAACTGTTAGAGTTCTTTGAGGAAGTAACAAGGAAATTAGATAAAAGAGAATCAGTGGACATATTTATTTAGATTTCCAGATGGCCTTTGACAAGGTGCCACATAAGAGGCTGTTAAACAAGTTCAGTGCCCAGGGTGTTAAGGGCAAGATCCAGGTATGGATAGAGGATTGGCTGACTGGCAGAAGACAGAGAGTGGGGATAAAGAGGTTTTTCTCAGGATGGCAGTCGGTGAGTAGTGTGCGCCTCAGGGGTCAGTGCTGGGACCACAACTTTTCACAATAAACATTAATGATTTGGAGGAAGAAACTGAAGGCACTGTTGCTAAGTTTGCAGATGATACAAAGATATGTAGAGGGACAGGTAGTATTGAGGAAGCGGGGGGCTGCAGAAAGACTTGGACAGGTTAGGGGAGGGGGCAAAGAAGTGGCAGATGGAATACAATGTGGAAAAGTGTGAGGTTATACACTTTGGAAGGAGGAATGGAGGCATTGACTATTTTCTAAATAGGAAAATGTTTAGGAAATCAGAAACATAAAGGGACTTGGGAGTCATTGTTCAAGGTTCCCTTAAGGTTAACATGTAGGTTCAGTTGGCAGTTAGAAAGGTAAATGCAATGTTTGCATTCCTGTCACGAGGGCTAGAATACAAGAGCAGGGATGTACTTCTGAGGCTACTGTGAGCAGTTTTGAGCCCCGTATTTGAGGAAGGATGTGCTGGCCTTGGAAAGGTTCCAGAGAAGATTCACAAGAATGATCCTTGGAATGAAGAGTGTGTCGTATGAGGAATGGTTGAGGACTCTGTGTCTGTACTTTGTGGAGTTTAGAAGGATGAGGGGAGGATCTTATTGAAACTTACAGGATACTGTGAGGTCTGGATTGAGTGGACGTGGAGAGGATGTTTCCACTAGTAGGAAAAACTAGAACCAGAGGGCACATCCTCGGGCGTGCACGGATTCGTGCATGTGTTTCCAACGTGCGCGCATCTCCCAGCAATAGATATCTGGTGTGGTCGAGACCATGCTGGAAACCGGTGGCAACAGCAGGTAAGTTATTTGAATGTAATTTAAATCTCATTATCGAGCCCACGACTGACTTCTCAGGGCCCAATCGCATCTCTCACCCCACCAGTACAATTTCACTCCAGTGGTGTTCAGACTAGATCAGGGACGATCCTTTAAAACAGAGATAAGGAAGAATTTCTTCAGCCAGAGTGGTGAATCTGTGGAACTCTTTGCCACAGAAGACTGTGGAAGCCAGGTCATTGAGTATTTTTAAGGCAGAGATAGACAGATTCTGGATTGATAAGGGATCAGTTATTACGGGGAAAAGGCAGAAGAATGTGGATGAGTAAAATATCAGCCACGACTGAATGGTGGAGCAAACTTGATGGGCTAAGTGGCCTAATTCTGTTCCGATGTCTAATGATCTTATGGTCTAAATGGATCACTTCCCAATGGGACTTGCCCTGCAGCACCGCAGGATCTAAATTCTAGCTGGGCAAACAGATTTTGATGCCCGCACAATCTCATTGTGATTCCCATGATTTGATTTTCACTCTCTCCATAATTCGATTTTTGTTCTCACTAAATCTCACATTCCGTGATTAACTTTTCAACTTTTCTCTCCCTGATTTGACTTTCACTCTCCCTCTCTTCCTGATTCGATTCTCTCTCTCTCTCTCTGTGTGCTTCAATTCTCTCTCTCTCTCCCACCCTGCTTTGATTTTCTCTCTTTCCCTCTGTCATTCGATTTTCTCTCTCGCTCCCCATGTTTCTATTTTCCCCTTCCATCATGGTTTTCCACAGTTCTTTGTACTTCAATTTTCACTTCCTCTCTCTGTGCTTCAATTTTCGCACACTCTCTTTCTTCATGATTCAACTTTCACATTATTTTTCTCCATGATTTGATTTTCACATCCTGTCTGTCTCTTTCTCTCTGTCTGAGATTTAACTTTCACTCTCTCTCTCTTTCATTAATTCGTTTTTCATTCTCTCTATCTGTGCTTCCATTTTCACTCTCCCTTTCTCTCTGTGACTCAATTTTCTCTCTCATTTTCACTCTCTCAATCTTCCCTTTCTCTCTCTCTTTCTCTCTTTCAATTTTCATATTTCTCACTCTGATGCAATTTTCACATTTACTCTCTGTCCATGATTGAAGTTTCCCTTTCTCTCTCTCTCTCACTGATTCACTTTTCTTTCTCTGTCTCTCTCTCTCCATGATTTGGTTTTTACTCTCTCTCTCTTTCTGAGATTCAATGTTTTTCTCCCTCGGTCGCAATTTTCCCTTTCGCTGTCTCTCGATTTTCACACTTCTGTCCATGATTCAAGTTTCACTTTCACTCTCTCTCTCTCTCTCTTGCTCTCTGATTCAATTGTTACATTCTTTCTGTCCATGCTTTGAGTATCATTCTCTCTCCCTCCCTCGCCATGATTCAGCTTTCTCTTACTCACACACTCCGTGGTTCCATTTCCACTCTCTCTCTATTCGTGGTTCCGTTTCCACTCTCTCTCTATTCATGGTTCCGTTTCCACTCTCTCTCTATTCGTGGTTCCGTTTCCACTCACTCTCTATCTGTGATTCAAGTTTCTCGCTCTCTCCTCTCTGTGATTCACTATTCACGCTCTTTCTCTCCATGCTTGAATTATCATACTTTCTCTCTCTCTGTCTCTCCATGATTTGAATTTCACTCTCCTCCTCTCCGTCATTGGACTTCCACGTTCCCCCTCTCTCTGTGATTCGATTTTCACAGTCTCACTCTCTCACCATGTCCCCTTGGCACAGCCCAATGGGCATTTTGACCCTTGGGCAGTGCCAGAGACCCCATGCCCAGGGGACACCAAACCCAGCCACTCAAACCCTGGGGGGACCCCAATTTCCCCCCCTTCATTCCAGCGGGGTCTCCCACTCATTCCCCAAAAGTGGGGAGCTAGTCTGAACCCCACCGGAGTGAAATTGTACTGGTGTGGGGTGAGAGATGCAGTTGGGCCCGATAATGACATTTAAATTATATTCAAATAACTTACCTGCTGTTCCCACTGTATTCCAGCATGGTCCCGACATCAGATATCCATTGCTGGGAGATGCCCATGTCGGGAACACATGCGCGAATCCTGCAAATCGGCACATGCGCGATTCTCCCGACCCGACAATTAGCGCGTCGGAATGGGAGAAACATCCCGTATGGGTAGGATTTTACGGTCTTGCTCAGGCGTGACCAGAAATTGCCTCCTATGGTTAATGGAGATTTCGAACCCTCGCCTGCCACGGAATCGGAGTGGACGAGGTGGTAGAGTTCTGGCCAGGGGATATGGAGGAACTGATGCTTTTTTCTTCAGGTGTTGCATTTGGTTAGTTTAAATCTGAAGTGCTTTGTGAAAATGGCTCTTTCAGTGGCTAAAACATTCCTGGGTGTGAAAGAGTTCACTTTGGAGTGGTTTACAAGGGGTAGTTAAAGCAAATCTTTTGGAGTTGGCAAACAAGTTGCAGTTGATTGCAACTGGAAGGGCGAGGAAGGCAAACAATAATTTCAGTGATAGCTCAGTAATTGAATTTGCCAGAGATACAGTCTGAAGCACAGTTTGGGTGGCAAAGTGGTTAGCACTGTGGGGACCTGGATTTGATTCCCAGCTTGGGTCACTGTCTGTGTGGAGCTTGCACATTCATCCCATGTCTGCGTGGTTTTCCTCTGGGTGCGGCGTTTTCTCTTACAGTCAAAGATGTGCGGGTTAGGTTGATTGACGATGCTAAATTGCCCATAGTATCCTGGGACGAGTGGGTTAGACGGATTAAGAACATATGAAATAGGAGCAGGAGTAGGCCATCTAGCCCTTCGAGCCTGCCCCGCCATTCAATAAGATCATGGCTGATCTGAAGTGGATCAGTTCCACTTTCCCACTTTCTCCCCATAACCCTTAATTCCCCCGTCTATCAGAAACCTATCTACCCGTGACTTAAATATATTTAGCGAGGCAGCCTCCACCACTTCAACGGTCAGAGAATTCCAGAGATTCACCACCCTTGGAGTGAAGAAGTTCCTCCTCAACTCTGATCTAAACTGCCCCCCTCTTGAGGCTGTGTCCTCTAGTCCAGCTATCCTTTTGAAGCGGGAAGAATTTCTCTACCTATACCCTATCCATCCCCTTCATTATCTTATACGTCTCTATAAGATCCCCCCTCAGCCTTCTAAGCTATGAGTACAGACCCAGTCAATTTAGTCTCTCTTGATAGGCCAACCCCCTCATCTCCGGTATCAGCCTGGTGATTAGCAGGGTAAATGTTGGAGGGATAGGGTCTGGGGTGGGATTGTTGTCAGTGCAGAGTCAGTGGGCTGACTCTGCACTGTAGGATTTTTATCATTCAATGATTCATTGGAATTGGCTAGAATTCAATTACAAATGAAACAGCTTGAACAAGAAAATGAAATGGGATAGTTTGAGCTGGAATTGGAAGAAAAGAGAGGCAGAATCTAAGGAAAGAGCACTGGCAGACCAAAATGAAAGATAGAAAGTAGCACTGTAAAAGAAAAGGAAAGAGAAAGATTATTTGAACATGAAAAATTGGAACTGAAAACAAAATACCAACTTAAAACGGTGGAAGCAATGGTGAAATCTGAGGAAATGATGAGGAGGAATTAACCCATCTTAGTCAAAGGCCAGTGAGGATACGTTTAAATATATTCAAGCTCTGCTAAGGTTTAATGAGAAAGATGTAGAAGTCTTTTTCATTTAATTCGAGAAAGTAGCTAAACACTTAAAATGGCCACAGACCATGTGAATATTGTTGGTTCAAATAGAGTTAGTAGGAAGAGAAAGTGAGGTGTGTGCATCACTGTCAAAAGACAGGGATTATGCTGAGGTGGGAAAAGCCATCTTAAGTGCATATGAACTATTGCCAGGAGCCTACAGACAGAAGTTTAGAAATCTAAGGAAAGAACCAGGTCAGGCGTATAAGGAGTTTGAAAGAATCAAACAAAGTTGCTTTAATTGGTGGATAAAAGCATTAAAAATAGAGCAGACATATGATGCTCTTAGTGAAATGGTTATTTTAGAGTAAGTCAATCTGTAGAATGTCATAGAATCACTACAGTACGGAAGGAGGCCATTTGGCCCATTGAGCCTGCATTGACCCTCTGACAGATGGTCCTCACGCCCCCATCTCTGTAACCCGACACATTTACCTAATCTATATATCTTGGGACAATTTAGCAAGCCAATCTATCCAATGCACAAGTTTTTCACAGGTGGAGGAAACCAGAATACCCAGAGGAAACCCACGCAGACATGAGGATAACGTGTGAACTCCATATGGACAGTTACCAAAGGCTGGAATCGAGTGTGGGTCCCTGGCACTGTACAGCAGCAGTGCTAGCCACTCTACCACCATGTTGCCTCTCTGTAGCTCGGAATGAGTACTGCCAGAAAAAGCAGTGATATGGGAATAAATGGGAAGAGAGTCATGTTCCATCATGTAAAGTGAGGTGAGAGAGTCTGATAACAAGTAGTGAACTGGTGGTAGGAGAAATAGGAAATTATCTTTTTTGGGGGTACAATTTATCTTGGGTAACCCTATAGCTGGTTCATAGGTGGGAGTGATGCCTACCATTGTTGAAAAGTCAATGGAAAGTTAAACAACTGAGGTATTAAAGGAAGCATATCCTTACTGTGGATAACAAGATCACAAAGCCACAGGTTAAGATTGGAGAAGGAGAAACTGAAGACTAAAGATAAAGAAGTAAAAAAATAATCCTTGATCAGATAGTCGATTATGAACAAGAACAGGTGGAGGATATCTTTAGTTCAGGAAAATTGGCAGAATTGCAATAGAAAGTTGCAGTCATAAAGCAGTTATATCAGAAAATATACACAGAAGGAGAATCTGAGTATATACCAGAGTAATGTTACCTTAGAAATAATGTCTTAATGAGGAAGTGGAGACCTTTACATATTCAGGCAGGTAAAAAAGTGGGAGGAAGTTCATCAAGTTATTGGTGGGTTATCGAAAGAAGGTTTTATGGGTAATGCATGAGATTGCAGTAGGAGGTCATAAGGAAAACTCAAATGCAAATTTAAAAAACATTGTTATTGGCCTGGCTTGCATAAGGGTGTGATTGAATTTTGTTGTACATGTCACATATCAGATAATAGGAAAACCTCAAGCAGTGATCCAACCTTAATACCCATTCTGGCATTTGAGGAATCTTTTACGAGAGTCCCAATTGATTGGGTGGGACCCCTGATTAAAATGAAAAGTGGAACGATAATTGTTGACCATAGATTTCTGAAGGCTGTTCCATTACATAAAATTATATTTGAAAGGATTGTAGGGGAGTCGCTTAAATATTTTACCAGATATAGACGACCCATAGGAATCCAATCAGCTCAAGGATCCAGTTTTACTTCATAGTTATTCAGGGAAATTATGGATGGCATAGGAGTAAATCAAGTTAAATCAACTGTGTATGATCCAGAATAAAATTATGTTTGTTTTTATACGTGTCCTGTTTGTGAACACAAGTTCTTACTCACTTGAAGAAGGAGCAAGACTCCAAAAGCTGGTGCCGGCAAATAAACCAGTTGGACTTTAACCTGGTGTTGTGAGGCTTCTTACTATGATCCAGAATCACAGAGAATGTTAGAATGGTGGCATTAAACTTTAAAGACTGTGTTGAGGGTCCTAAGTTAGGATTATCTACATGATTGGGATAAAGGAGTTGTATGTTTTGCAATCAAAATGCACTTAATGAACCAACTAAGTTCAGTCCATTCGAATTGATGTTTGGTCGTGAGGTAAGTGGACCACTTAATTTGATCAAAGAGAAATTGGTGAGTCAGCATTCTGAGACTACATTATTGGACTGCGGGAGGAATTTTATCATCCCGCCTGCCACAGGAATTGTAGCAGATGGGACGTGGATCATGCAAAGGCTCATTGACCTCGGGTGGGATTTTACAGCCTAGGGATAAATGCAGCTGTAAAATCCCGCCCTGTGGCCAGAACTCTACCACCTTGCCCATCCAGAACCAGAGCGGGCAAGGGTCCAACAGTGGAATTTCTGGTCTCACCCGAGTGAGTCCGTAAAATCCCGCCCTATGTGTCAAACTTTAGGGAAGGATTAACTAGGGCTGGTGAATTGGCCAGACAGTATTTAAAGGTGACACAACATGTGACAAGAAGATGCGGAAAAATCCACAGTTCTGTTAGTGGGGAGAAAGTATTAGTGCTATTACCAATGGAACCATTAAAAACATGCCTTTGCAGGCCTCATCAAATTGAAAGAACACCAGATAGAAGGAAAACTCAACTGAGTATATCATGTGAATATGCTCAAATGGTTTATTTTTGAGAAAGAAGGAAAGCAGAAGGAGGATGTGTTAGTTGTTCAAGTGAAGAAATAAATCCAGATAATTCTGAATTTGACATTACTCAAATTGGATTGGACAATGAGAAAGTGATCAGAAATTGGGATAAATTACTGAGTTACCTTCCTGAGGAAAATCAAAATGACTTGAAAGAGTTATTACAGTCATATAGAGCCATATGTGGGGACCACCTGGGAGGTAACAATGTAATTGTGCATTTTGTAGATGTATGAATGCTGTTTCAATTAAGCAACATCCTTATAAATTTAATCAACTAAAGTTGGCATAGGTTTAAAAGAAGATTGAAGGCACGCTTCAGAATGATATAACTGAAGTGAGTTGCAATGATTGGAGCTCACCTAAAGTGATAGAATCAAAACCAGATGATACATGATGTTTATGTGTTGATTATAGAAAAATCAATGAGGTTATGAAGTCAGATATATTCCATATTCCTCAATTGAAAGGCTATATTGAAAAGGTGGAACAAGCAAATTTCATTTCCAAACCTGAATTCCTTCAAGGATACTGGCAATTACCTTCATCCAAAAGAGCGATAAAAGTTTTGGCCTTTATGACACTGAATGGTCTGTATCAATTTAAAGTCATGATGTTTAGAATGAAGAATGCGCCAGCAATATTCCAAAGGCTAACCAACAAGGTCATTTCTGGATTAAGTAATTGTGTGGTGTACATAGGAGATCGGGTGGTTTTCAGTCAAATGTGGAAGGAGCATTTAAAGGAATTGTTTGTTTGACTAACAGAGGCAGGCTTGGTGGCAAACCTGGTTAAAAGTGAATTCAAAAAAACCCAAGTTATGTTCTTTGGCCGTGCAATTGGACATGGACAGATGGCCCCATGGAATGTGAAGACAAAGGTCATTGGGAAGTTCCCAATACTGCCAACAAGAAGAAAAGTTCTGAGATTCCTGGGCATGAGTGATTTCTACTGCGAGGTTGTGCCAAATTTTAACAGTACAGTTGCTCCACTGACTGAACTGCTGATAAAGCACAGGAAATTTCAGTGGACATCTAAATGGCAGGTGGCAATTGGCAATCTGAAAACTGTATTAACCACCACATTAGTGACACCGAATTATGCAAAGCAATTCAGGACAGCCGTTGATGTAAATAATGTAGGTGTTGGTGCTGTTCTGTTACAAAAAGATGTTCTGTTTACAAAAAGGGTCAGTAGATTATTTTTCCAGAAAATTGAATTTTCATCAAAAGAAATATTTGAGAAGGCGACTATGGGCAGAATTCACCTGAAGAAGGAGTGACACTCTGAAAGCTCGTGCTACCAAATAAACCTGTTGGACTTTAACCTGGTGTTGTGAGATCTCTTAGAGAATTTTTTGGACATTCACACTGGTGGAATTTTCTGGTCCCGCTACAGTGAGTGGAGATACAGTTAGAACCAAATTCTCCATCCTCGCTTATAGCGACGGCAGGGTGTGAACAGGTTGCACCCATTGAGTTTACTGTTGCCATTGTAACATTTTAACATTCATGTTGCCAGCAATTCATCAGAGACAGTTGTTTAGACTAGATCCGCTGAAGTTTCTGTCGAAGTTTAAAGATAAAAATGCATGACTGTTTCGATAGAGCTTATTATTACGGCCATTTAATTTGAAGATCATACTGGTGCCAGGATGAGAGAAGATGATTGCAGATGTACGATCACAAGTTTAATGTGAAAGTAGGAGAGAATGGTCAACATTGGAAAAGAAAGACTTAACTGGACTATCTTACTGTTAAATTGGCATGCTTAGATGTAAAAAGGTGCATATGTTATAGAGTACTAATAGTGTGAAAAGCTGGAGGCTTTAGAAAAACGAAGTCATCTTTTCATATTGTTGGTTCATTTTTTTCTGAAGGAGGAGGAGTGATACTGTGCTATTTGTATATTTTGTTTAAGGGGGATTGTTTTATGATTCAGTACTTTGTTCTACAGGTAGTAGAACAAAATATTAGAACAAACTATCAGTGTAGTTGGAGAAAAGTGCAGCTCAAATGTTGGGACAGCAAGATAATTACTCATGTTAGCCATGTAGTTAATGGACTGTTGTTTATAAATTGAGATTTCCCCTGGGTTTTTTTGTTTGCTTGAAGAAATAAAAGTTGAGATTCAATGTTAACTCTCTTACTCTCCGTGATTCTAATTTCTCACACTCTTACTCTCTCTCTCTCTCTCTTTCTGTCTCTCTCCATGATTCAATGAGATTTCCCCTGGGTTTTTTTGTTTGCTTGAAGAAATAAAAGTTGAGATTCAATGTTAACTCTCTTACTCTCCGTGATTCTAATTTCTCACACTTTTACTCTCTCTCTCTCTTTCTGTCTCTCTCCGTGATTCAATTTTCACTCTCCCTCTCTCCATCATTTGATTTTCACTCTCCCTCTTTCTGTGATTCTATCTTTACTCTGTCCCACACATTCTCTCTCTGATTCTATTTTTACTCTTCCTCTCTCTGTGATTTGATTTTTATTCTCTCCTTCTTTCCATGATTTGGTTTTCACTCTTTCCATCATTCAGTTTTCAGTTTCTCTCTTTTTCCATTATTAGAGCACAGGAATGAGATAGAGAATCTGGTGAACTGGTGCGGCAACAATAATCTCTCCCTCAGTGTCAGCAAAACGGAGATTGTCATCAACATCAGGAAGCGTGAAGGAGAACATACCTCTGTCTAGTCAACGGGGACAAAGTAGAAAGGGTCGCAAGCTTCAAGTTTTTAGGTTTCCAGATCACCGACAACCTGTCCTCATCCCCTCATGCTAACACTATTGTTAAGAAAGCCCACCAATGCCTCTACCTTCTCAGAAGACTAAGGAAATTTGGCATGTCAGCTACGATTCTCACCAACTTTTACAGATGCACCGTAGAAAGCATTCTTTCTGGTTATATCACAGCTTGGTATGGATCCTGCTCTACCCAAGACCACAAGGATCTACAAAAGGTCATGAATGTAGCACAATCCATTACGCAAACCAGTCTTCCATCCATTTACTCTATCTATACTTCCCGGTAAAGCAGCCAGCATAATTAAGGATCCCATGCACCCCAGACATTCTCTCTTCCATCTTGTTCCTTCGGGAAAAAGATTCAAAAGTCTCAGGTCACATATCAACTGACTCAAGAACAGTTTCTTCCCTGCTGCTGTCAGCCTTTTGAATGGACTTACCTTGCATTAAGTTGATCTTTCTCTATACCCTAGCCATGACTCTAACTCAACATTCTGCGCTCTCTCATTTTCTTCTCTATGAGTGGTATGTTTTGTCTGTATAGCGCGCAAGAAACAATGCTTTTCACTGACAATAACAAATCAAATCGAATTCAATTTTCATTCTCCAAAACACTTTGTGGCTCAATTTTCTCTGCCTCCATCAATCTATTTTCACTTTAGAAATCATAGAACCCCACAGTGCAGAAAGAAGCCATTTGGCTCATCAAGTCTGCACCGACCACAATCCCACTCAGGCCCTACCCCCATATCCCTACATATTTATCCACTGATCCCTCTAACCTACACATCTCCGGACACTGAGGGCAATTTTTAGCATGGCCAATCAACCTAACCCACACATCTTTGGACTGTGGGGGGAAACCGGAGCAGCCAGAAGAAATCCATGCAGACATGAGGAGAATGTGCAAACTCCACACAGATAGTAACCTAAGCCGGGAATCGAACCCAGGTCCCTGGAGCTGTGACACAGCAGTGCTAAATCACTGTGCTACCGTGCCGTCCTACTTTCTCTCTCCGTGAGTCGATTTTCACTCTCTCTCTCCATTATTTGAGTTTCACTTTCTTTCTCTCTCTCTCTCTCCGTGGTTCAAATTTCTCTTTCATTCTCCATGATTTGATTTTCACTCTCTCTTTCCATGATTCCATTTTCACTTTCTCTCTCTCTATGGTAAGATATTCATTTTCATAGAAACAGAGAAGATAGGAGCAGGAGGAGGCCATTTGGTCCTTTGAGCCTATTCCGCCATTCATCATGATTGTGGCTGATCATCTAACTCAATAGCTTAATCCTGCTTTCTCCCCATAACCTTCGATCCCATTCTACCCTGGTGCTATATCCAGCTGCCTATTGAATACATTCATTCTCTCTCTCAATGATTTGTTTGTCACTATCTCTTGCCATGATTTAGTTTTCACTCTCCACAATTCAATATGCTCTCTGTCTGTGACTCAATTTTCACATTCTCCATCTCTCTGAGATGCGATCTCTTTCCTCCAATTTTTTCTCTCTATCTTTGCGATTCTAGTTTGTCACTCTCTCCTTGACGCAATGTTAACTCTCTCTCTTTCATAATTCTATTTTCACTCTCTCTCGTTGTCTCTCTGATCCGATTTCCATTTTCTCCCCCTCTCTCCTTGGTTTGGTTTCCACTCTCTCTCTCTCTCTCTCTCTTTCGGTAAATCAATTTTAACAATCTCTCTCTCCAAAATGCAATTTTCACTTTCTCCATGATGCCATCTTTACGCTCCTTCTCTTGATCCGGTGTCCAGTCTCTCTCTCTCTGTAATTCAATTTTAATACTCTCCCTCTCCATAATTAATTGTGTCTCTATCTCTCTGTGATTCAGTCTATTTTATCTATCTCTGTAATTTGATTTTTACTTTCCGTCTCTCTCTCTCTCTCTCTGATTCAATTTTCGCTCTCTTTCTCCATTATCTGTCTTTCATTCTGTCTCCATTATCTGTCTTTCATTCTGTCTCTTTCTCTGCCACGTGATTTCAATTTCTTTCTCCGTGATGCAGTTCTCACTCTTTCTCTCTTCATCACTCTGTGATTCGATTTGCAATCTGTTCCTGTCTTCATGGTTCGATTTTCACTTTCTCTCTTTCTCTCTCTCTGATTCAATTTTCACTCTCTGTCCACAATTTAATTTTCACTCTCTATCTTTGATTCAGTTTTAATACTCCCTCTATCTGTGCTTTGATTTTCACTCTCACTCACTCTGATTAGATTTTCGTATTCTCCGTGATTTGATTTTTGCTTTCTCTCTCTGTGATCTGTTTTTGCCCTTTCTCTTTCCCCGTGATTCATTTTTCATTGATTCTCTCTCTCTGTGATTCTATTTTTAATCTCCGCCTCTTTCCTGGATCTGATTTTTACTCTCCCTGCCTTTGGCACGGGGCTCAGCACTGCTGCCTCACAGCTCCAGGGACCAATTCCGGCCTTGGATGACTTTCTGTGCGGAGTTTGCACATTCTCCTCATGCCTGCATAAATTCCCTCCTGGTGCTCCAGTTTTCTCCCACGGTCCAAAGATGTGCAGTTCAGGCGGATTGACCATGCTAAATTACTTCTTGATGTCCCAAGATTTGTAGGTTAGGGGAAATTAGCGAGGTAAATATGTGGGGTTATGGAGATAGGGCGGGGTGTGGACCGAGGTAAGATGCTCTGCCAGAGACTCAGCACAGATGCGATGGACCGAATGGCCTTTTTCTGCCGTGCAGGAATTCTATAATATGATTACCTCCATGTTTCCAATTCCACTCTCCCTCTGTCAATCGATTTTCACACTCTCTTCCTGATTTGATTTTCATTTTCTCTCTATGATTTAATTTTAACATTCACTCTCTCTCTACCTAATCTCCATGATTTGTTTCTCATTCTCTTTCTGATTCGATTTTTACCCTCTCTCCATGATTCGATTATCACTTCCTCTGTCTCTCTGTTTATCTCCTGTGATTCAATTTTCTCTCTCTCTCTCTCTCTGTGTCCCATGATTTGCTTTTCACTCCCCCTCTCTATGAAACGGTGTTCACTCGCTCCTTTCCAGGATTCAGTTCTCACTCTCTCCCTCTCCATGATTGGAATTTGACTCTTTCCCTCTCCCTGATTAGATTTTACACTCTTCTCCGTGATTTGTTTGTCACTCACGTTCTGTCTCTCTCTATCTCTCTCTGTGATTCAAATTTCACTCTCACCCTTTTCCTGTGATGTAATTCCTGCTCTCTCTCTCTCACCATTATTCAATTCTCTCTCTGTGTGTCTCCTGTGACTTGATTTTCACTCCCTTCCCCATCATTCAGTTCTCTCTCTCCTTTCCAAGACTCGATTTTCACTTTCTTTTTAGGGCAGCAAGATGATAATGTGATTAGCGCTGCTGCCTCACAGTGCCAGGGACCCGGGTTTGATTCCGGCCTTGGGTCACTGTCTGTGTGGAGTTTGCACACTCTTCCCGGGTTTCCTCTGGGTGCTCTGGTTTCTTTCCACACTCCAAAGATTTGCAGCTTAGATGGATTAGGCATGCTAAATTGCCCTTTAGTGTCCTTTCTGCGCCATAGGAATTTAATGATATGATCTCTTTGCAATTCGAATTCCACACTCTCTCTCTGGTTCCCTATTATTGCTACCAAAGTGGATAACCTCACATTATACTGCGTCTGCCATGTACATTGCTGCTCACTCAGCCTGTCCAAATCACTCTGAAGCATCTCTGCATCCTCCTCACAGCTCACCCTCCCACCCAACTTTGTATCATTTACAAATGTGGAGATAATGCCTATAGTTCCCTTTTCCAAATTATTAATTTTTAACAACAGCTGGGGTTCCAGCACAGATCCTTGCAGTACTCCACTAATCACTGCCTACCAATTAGAAAAAGACCCATTTATGCCAACTCTTTGCCTCCTATCTGCTAACCAGCTCTCTATCCATCTCAAGACATTTTACAAATCTCAATTTACAAAATAATCATGGATATTGTCTTGAGATGGATAGAGAGCTGATTACAACCATTATTTTGTAAATGTCTTTATATGTCCTGTTTGTGAGCAGAACTCCCAGTCACCTGATGATGAAGGAGCAGCGCTCTGAAAGCGTGAGGCTTGTGCTATCAAATAAACCTGTTGGACTTTAACCTGGTGTTGTGCACGACTTTTTACTGTGCTTACCCCAGTCCAATGCCGGCATCTCCACATTAGGGAATCGGGCAGGGTGTGTGGCCTTTGGTAAGATGTTCTATCAGTGAGTCGGCACAGACTCGATGGGTCTTCTATTCAATGATTTGATTTTCACTCTTTCTTTATCATTTAATTCTCACTCTCTCTCACCATGATTCGATTTCCACTCTCCCTCTGTGATTCACTTTTCTCTCTCTCTCTCTCGTTCCAAGATTTGATTCTCAATCAGTTGTGACCATAAAGTGTCACTCCATTACGCAATATTACAGCTAAAAGGATTTGCTTTGGTTTTTACTGGATATGGTCTCCCCACAGAAATACAATCAGACCAAGGATCAAATTTTACATCAAAGTTATTCAAGGAGGTTATGGATAGCTTAGAAGTAAAACAAGTTAAATCTATCACATACCACCCAGAATCGCAAGGGGGGCATAAGAATGGTGGCATCAAACTAATGAATCAACTAAATTCAGTCCATTTGAGTTGATTTTTGGTCATGAGGTAAGAGGACTATTTAAATTGATCAAAGAGAAATCAGTGTTCTAAGACTATGTGTCAAATTTTAGAAAAAGATCAAATAGAGCAGGTGAATTGGCTGGATAGCATTTAAAAGTAGCACAGCATGTGATAAAACAGGGAGCAGATAAGAAATCAAAAATTTGTAGCTTGCTAATGGGGATAAAGTGTTCGTATTACCATCAGTGGCAGGTGCACCTTTAAAGGCAAAGTTTATGGATCCTTATCAAATTGAAAGGAAATTGAGTGCTGTGAATTATTTGATAAGAACACCAGATAAAAGGAAAACTCACGAAGTGTGTCCTGGGAATATGCTCACAAGGTGTTTTGATAGGGAAGGAAAGCAGAAGTAGGGCGTGTTAGCAGTTCCGACTCGGAATGAAAAACCAAATACAGATGATTCTGATTTAGATATTCCTCAAATTAAATTTGATAATGAGGAAGTTACCGGAAATTGGAATAAATTATCGAGTTACCTTCGGAGGAAATTCAAAATGATCCGAAACAGTTAGTAAGATGATTTGGAGCGATATGTGAGAATAAGCTGGGAAGTACTGAGATAATTGGGAATGAGATGGTTGTAGAAAATGCTATTCCAATTGAGCAATCCTCTCAAGTTGGGCCTGTTCAAGAAGCAAAGCTAGTGCTTGCTCAGTCTGAGATGCAGCAGCCGAAAGCCTGGATCGATCATATAAAGCTGGTGAAGGCAGAGAAGGAGAACCAGTTACTGGACAATAATGTGAATAAATGCTGTGAGCAGGTGAGGTGACAGAAACAAGACAAGTTGATTGAATTGGAACCTGTTCCTGAATTGTCAAAGTTACCTGAACTTAAGTTAAGATTGCTAAAAACAGCTCACCACTTGTGCAAGGAAAAATGTAAATGTATTAACAGTCATGTGTGATCTAAAAATGAGATTGAGGAGGAGAAGTATTTCTCCTCCTGCTGTAGATCAAAGAAAAGGGCAACGATGTGAAGTACACTGTTTGCTGAAACTGTACCATCATTCAAAATGAATTGTCAGAACAATGAATCTGTATAGTTTGCATAGATGTGGATACCCCATGAAACTGTACTGGTGTTTGAGTAAGTTATGATGGTTTTTATGCAGCAATGTAGCTGTCATGGTGATCTCTGGAACCACGGTTATAACAGGTTCTGACAACAAGGAAGACAGTGTACTAAAGAGTGTGCCGTGGGGTGACATGGTGGCACAGTGATTAGCACTGCCAATTACAGTGCCAGGTACCTGGGTTCAATTCCCGGCTCAGGTCACTGTTAGTGTGGAGTTTGCACATTCTCCCCGTGTTTGCATGGGTTTCCTCCGGATGCTCCAGTTTCCTCCCATAGTCCAAAGATGTGCAGGTTAGGTGAATTGGCCATGCTAAATTCTCCCTTAGTTTACCTGAACAGGTGCCGGAATGTGGCAACTAGGGGATTTTCACAGTAATTTTATTGCAGTGTTAATGTAAGACTACTTATGATTAATAAATAAACTTTTAAAGAAAACTTTAAACTTTGAACAAGATTTAGAGCAAGCAAAGGAGTTGGATTGTCTAACAGTGAAACTAAGGCCAGTTAATAAGAAAGGGGACAGAGATAAAGTGACTGTCCTGAATGGCCCCGACCATACACGTGAAGTTGAGACAGTATGCAAAGGAATTGACGTTCTTTGGCAAAGTTTGTGAGCAGTTCAATCAGCTGAAAGGAGATTATTTTGTTTTGACATTTCAAATCTGCAAACATCAAAAGAACCGCTCGGACTCAGCAAAGGAAATTAAAAAGCAAATTCAAAGTGGTTTTATACCAGTTTGCATCCAATGTAATGTTTCATCCTCCTGATCCTGCCTAGTTCTCTGAGGACATTACCAGAGCTAATCTATAATCGTAATGACAACATTGAGCTTGTACTTGGAAACAAAGCAGGATTAAGGACTGAAGGAGGTTTTTGGAAAGGAAGGAGGAGCGAACAATAATAGCATATTGAGAAAAGAATGAAGAAGGAATATTTAATAGTGGAAGAGAAGAACTGAAATGGACTATGCTACAGTTATGTTTGTATCTTTAGATTTTACAAAATGGATATATTGTAGAGTACTAATAGTGTGAAACTAGAGGTTTTAAAAAATGAAGCCATTTTTGAAAATTGATACTTTTTTTCTTAAGGGGAGGTGTGATAATACTGTGCCTTTAAGAAATGTATTTGCCATGTTTATGTGCAGGATCTGTTGGAGCAGTTTGTTTTTATTATTGGCATCATCGTGTCTATGACTGGCATCCTCTGTTGCTTCTGCAGCAGAATAATTGATCTGAATTGCTACCATGTTTGTTTTAATCTGGATTGATGCTGGGTTCTGTTATTTTGTGTTTCTCCCGGGATATTGCAGAGTAGGGCTAGATTAGGTTGATTGATAGGTAAGGTTATATGACTGGGTACAGCTAGGCTTTTACAGAGAACACAAAGCAGTCTGCTTTTGGGATTTTTAGAGATAGGTGTGATTGGAAAACGGCTAATGTTACACCGTTGTTTAAGAAGGGTGCCAGGCAAAAGGTGGGGAATTATAGGCCGGTTAGTTTAACGTCTGTGGTAGGTAAAATGTTAGAATCTGACATTAAGGAGGAAATTGCAAGGCATCTTGAAGGGAATTGCTTGATAGAGCAGACGCAGCACGGTTTCATTAAAGGGAAGTCGTGTCTGACAAATTTACTGGAGTTCTATGAGGATGTGTCTAGGGCGGTGGATAGAGGAGAGCCGGTGGATGTGGTCTTTCTAGATTTTCAGAAGGCGTTTGACAAAGTACCTCACAAGAGGTTATTGCAGAAGGTCGAGGGACATGGAGTTGGGGGTAGGGTGTTAGCGTGGATAGAGGATTGGTTGTCAAATAGGAGGCAGAGAGTGGGGGTCAACGGGTGCTATTCGGATTGGCGGATGGTGACTAGTGGAGTGCCCCAGGGGTCGGTGCTGGGGCCTCAGCTTTTTACCATTTATATGGATGATCTGGAGGAGGGAACCGAGTGTATGGTGTCGAAATTTGCTGATGACACCAAGATTGGGGGAACGGCAAATTGTGCGGAGGGTGTGGAGAGTCTGCAGAAGGATCTAGATAGGCTGGGCGAATGGGCCAGGAAATGGCAAATGGAATTTAATGTTGGCAAGTGTGAGGTGGTCCACTTTGGTAGGAAGAATGGTAGGAAGGACTATTACTTACGGGGCGAAAAACTGCAGCAGGCGACGGTGCAGAGGGACCTCGGGGTCCTTGTGCATGAGTCACAAAAACCCAGCTTGCAGGTGCAGCAGGTGGTCAGGAAGGCGAATGGGATGCTGGCCTTCATAGCGAAGGGGGATTGAATATAAAAGTAGGGAGGTCTTGCTGCAGCTGTATAGGGCATTGGTGAGGCCGCAGCTGGAGTACTGTGTGCAGTTTTGGGCGCCGCACCTGTGCAAAGATATTTTGGCCTTGGAGGGAGTGCAGAGGAGGTTTACTAGGCTGATACCGGAGTTGAGGGGGTTGAGCTATGAGGAGAGGCTGAATAAACTAGGCTTGTACTCGTTAGAGTTTAGAAGAATGAGGGGAGATCTCATTGAGACGTATAAGATGATGAATGGGATGGATAGGATAGAGGTGGAGAGACTCTTCCCGCTTAAAAAAGACAGTAGGACTAGGGGGCACAGCCTCAAGATAAAGGGGGGACAGTTTAGAATGGAGTTGAGGAGGAACTTCTTCACTCAAAGGGTGGTGAATCTCTGGAATTCTCTGCCCATTGAAGTGGTGGAGGCTGCCTCGCTAAATATTTTTAAGACGCGGGTTGATGGGTTTTTGATAAGAGAGGGGATTAAGGGTTATGGGGAGAGGGCGGGAAGGTGGAACTGAGCCGCGACAGATCAGCCATGATCTTATTGAATGGCGGGGCAGGCTCGAAGGGCTGGATGGCCTACTCCTGCTCCTATTTCTTATGTTCTTATGTTCAGTATCTCTTGCTCTGTTTGAAGAAGAGACTGGAATCTGCCAAGGAATAAATATTGTCTATGAGATTCAACTGTTTGGGGGTGCAATTTTCTCTATGTTACAGCATGAGAAGTAGAAGACAGGTTTGTCTGGATCACTGTCCAGATGTGTCAAAAGGCTGTAAATCTATTAAATACATAAGCATCTTTGGTTTCTGTGATAACTGGTTCTAAAGAAGTAATTCATATCTATGGGGAGTACTGCTGAATTGGAACAATAAGGATAGCTAGTTGTTAAGAATTACATTTTGTCATGTTTAAACCTTTTAATTGGTTAAAGTTATGTTACTTCTTTTTGTTACATTTTAACGGTTTTCTTAAATAAAGTTTGTATTGATAAAAGCTTCCTAGAGGGTCACTTAAATCATATCTTGAGCAAAACATCTTACACTCACCCTAATGCCACAATCAAATGTAAAATTTAGAGTCTAGACTAACCTCGTAAAATACCTTGAATCTCTGATCTGGTCCTTAACACTGTCTAGTTCTCAGTGATTCGATTTTTACTCTTGCTCTCTCTCTCTCTCTCTTTCTCTCAGGTCCCTGGCTCGATTTTTTTTCTCTCTCTGTGGTCTGATTTTAACACTTTCTCTCTGTCCGAGATTCAATTTTCTCTTGCTGTCTCTTTCTGAGATTCAAATTTTACTTTCTCGCTCTTCTTGATTCTATTTTCACTTTCTCTCTCTCTCTCATTTCCGTGATTCGATTTTTGAATTTCCTCCTCCTTTCTCCATGATTTGATTTTCACTCTCTCTGTGATTCCCTCCCTCTGTAATTCAATTATTATTGTCCCTCCATGATTCTATTTTCACTTTCTCTCTCTCTCTCTCTCTGCATTATTCGATTTTAACACTCTTCCCATTATTCAGTTTCCACTCTATCGTTAATTGATTTTCACTCTTTCTCTCCGTGATTCAATTTTCTATCTCCTTTATTCGATTTTCACTCTCTCTCTGTGATTTTATTTTAACTCCCTCTCCAGAATTCAATTTTCATTTTCTCTCTCTCTCTCTGTGATTTGATTTTAACACTTTCTCTTTTCAATTTTCAATTTTCATCTTCTGTCTCACTCTGTGATTCGATTTTCACACTCTCTTTCTCTGTGTGTGTCTCTCTCTCACCATGATTTGACTTTCATTCTCTTTCTTTCTCTGTTATTTGATTGTCACTCTCCCACTCTCTGAAGATTCAATTTTCACTTTCTCTGTCTCCATGATTTATTTTGAAACTCTGTGATTTGATTTTCACACTCCCTCGCTCCATGCCCCAGTTTTCACTCTCTCTTTGTAATGATGTCAACGAGGCCCATGATGTAATGATGTCAACGAGGGCTGCACAGTGGTCAGCACTGTTGTGTCACAGTGCCAGGGTCCCGGGTTCAGTTCCCAGCTTGGGCCACTGTCTGTGTGGAGGTTGTATGCTCTCCCCATGTTTGCGTGGGTTTCCTCCGGGTGCTCCGGTTTCCTCCCACAGTCCAAAGATGTGCGGGTTGGGTTGGTTGGCCATGCTAAATTGACCCTAGTTTTGGGAAATTAGCAGGGTAAATATGTGGGGTTACGGGAATAGGGTGGGAATTGTTGTCGGTGCAGATTTGATGGGCCGAATGGTCTCCTTCTGTACTGTAGAGATTCTATGAGTTGGACATACTGGAATATGAACTCCCCAATTGGGCCCTGATAAGACTGTCCAATCTGGGAGCTCTGCAGAAACATATAATGTGACGTGCCCGGGTCGCTGACACTCAGAGTGAATACTCTGTACTTGGAAGTACCTGTCTGAGTATTGCAAACCATTGGAAATCAATAGATTTTGGTGAAGGGACACTAGACTTTCAGAAGTTATTTCAATGGCCACAAGGTCAAACATAATTCTGAAGGAACTCACTTGCAACAGTTGGCCTAAACTGTGGTAAGAAGTCTTTAAGCATCATGTGTTTATTCGGGAATTTTGACTTGTTTGACCCTGTCGTCGAGGTTTGGTCCCAACATGTGGAATGAACGTACCTTTTTGGGGGTCACTCCACCTCTTGTTAGACTGTTCTCTCTTGCACTTTGGCATGGTGGCACAGTGGTTGGCACTGCTGCCTCACAGTGCCCGGGATCTGGATTCGATTCCCAGGTTGGGTCGCTGTCTATGTGGAGTTTGCACGTTCTCCCCACGTCTGCTTGGGTTTCCTCCCGGTGCTCTGGTTTCCTCCCACAATCCAGACATGTGTGGGTTAGGTTGATTGGTCATGCTAAATTGCCCCTTAGCGTTGGGGGGATTAGTAGGATACATACATGAGGTTATGGAAATAAGGCCTGGGTGGGATCGTTGTCAGTGCAGACTCGATGGGCCAAATGGCCTCCTTCTGCATTGTAGGAATTCTATGATTTCCAGTGTCTAGCTTTCTGTTTGAGTTAAAGGTGGGTCTGAAGATGACTTTTGGTTAATGAACCAACTCATAATGATCTGCAATCACAGCAGCTTGTCTGGCTATTCTAACCTTTTATTCCTTGAGATACATTCTAACCGTGTTAGGTAGTGAATCTTTAAATTCCCCCAAAAGAATCATCTCTCAAAATGCTTCATAGCTTTTGGCTATTTTCAGTGACTGAGCCCATTTATGTTTGGCCATTTCAGATTCCACGTACTGCTTTCTTACAGTTCCGAGCTGTTGTGTGTAAGCCTCTGGTACCAGTGCATAAGCACCCAGTACAGCATAAAGAGATCATCAGATAAATCCAATTTGCTGAATGGGCAGCACCGGTTGTACTGTTTCTGAAGCCAAATGGATCAGTTCCCCTGTGCAGGGATTTTAAACAGACGATAAACCGTTTCTTGCAGCTGGATAAATATCCAATTCCCCAGATCGAGGACTCATATCCGAAGTTGGCTGAAGGACTCTCGTTTTTAAAACTTAATATGAGCCACGCATACTTACATCGACAGTTAGACGGTAACTCCCCAGAGATATTCAGCAATTACTACACAGAGAGGCCTTTTCCAATATATAGTCCTCCATCCAGATAAAGTGCTCATTCTTCTTCTGAAGCTCTGAATGGTGCTACCACACTGCTAAAATTTGGAACGAGCATGATTTGATTTGATTTGACTTATTATTGTCACATGTACTAACATACAGTGAAAAGTATTGTTTCTTGCGCGCTATACAGACAAAGCATACTGTTCATAGAGAAGGAAAGGGGAGAGTGTAGAGTGTAATGTTACAGTCATCGCCAGGGTGTAGAGAAAAGTTAACTTAATGCGAGATAGGTCCATTTAAAAGCAGGGAAGAAGCTGTTCTTGAGTCGGTTGGTTTGTGACCTCAGACTTTTTCCTGATGGAAGAAGGTGGAATAGAGAATGTTCGGGGTGCATAGGGTCCTTAATTATGCTGGCTGCTTTTCCAAGGCAGCAGGAAGTGTAGACAGAGTCAATGGATGGGAGGCTGGTTGAATTTATGATAGAATGTATTCATGTCCAGAAATCTTAGCATTTCATTTCAGCTGGAGGGTTATGAAAAACTCCAAATGCCTGTACTTTGCGTCTTGTGAGGCCATTTGACTGGCTATGTGGACCAAGTATGAGATTTGGGCCTCAGCAGATTCACTCTTTGTTAAGCTCATCACAAGCTTGGCTTGTTGTAAACAGTCAAGCAGTCCCTTTACTTGGCACAAATGTTGTCCCCAGTTCTGGCTGAATACCTCTAAATGAATGCCTGCAATGGGTAGGGTTTTGACCATGCCTATCATGACTCCTGCTGTCTTCAAGCTACTCTCTCTGCTCGCTTTCATTAATACTATTTCTTTTGTTTCTCTGTGAATTAACACCTTCTCCTACGTCCCTTCTGGGCAACAAACAGTTGGGGATTGACTCACACTGGTATCCCGTAATATTTTAATATGTTTTCCCTTTCCATCCTGCCCACGTAGAAATATTTCTCATTAATCTTTGTATACATCTGCCCATCACCTGTTGGCCTCCTGCCCTCTGCGGGTGGTAGATGTCTTGTCATCCTTTTTGTTTCAGTTGCACTCGGTGTATCAATGTCACTGGATTTTCTGCTTCCCCCAGTTTTGAAATTCCCGTGATCCTGTGTACAATAGATAATGCCAACAGGGTGGCAGTTTAATCTCCAGCGTACTGCTCTGGTGTGGCCCAATGCCAACATCAAACTCATTTCATACCTCTCAGTCCTCCAGCAGACTCAGATATATTCTGAGGGGAAGCCTCCTCATAGCTCTCTACCACTCCCTCTCTTGCTAGACTGTTTTGCACCTTGGCATGGTGGCACAGTGGTTAGCACTGCTGCCTCACATTGCCAGGGGCCTGGGTTCGATTCCTGGCTTGGGTCACTGTCTGTGTGGAGTTTGCACATTCTCCCCATGTCTGCATAGGTTTCCTCCAGGTGCTCCGGTTTCCTCCCAAACATATCCAAACATATGTGGATTTGGTTGATTGGTCATGCTAAATTGCCCCTTAGTGTTGGAACGATTACCAAGGTATATATGTGAGGTTATGGAGATAAGGCCTGGATGAGATCATTGTCAGTGCAGACTCGATGGGCCAAATGGCCTCCTTCTATTCATAGGAATTCTATGATTTCCAGTGTCTAGCTTTCTCTTTGAGTTAAAGGAGGGTCTGAAGAAGACCTTTGATTGATGAACCAACTCATAATCATCTGCAATCGCAGCAGCTTGTCTGGCTATTCTAACCTTTTATTCCTTGAGATGCATTCTAACCGTGTTAGGTAGTGAATCTTTAAATTCCCCCGACAGAATCATCTCTCACAATGCTTCATAGCTTTTGGCTATTTTCAGTGACTGTATCCATTCATGTTTGGCCGTTTCAGATTCCACGTACTGCTTTCTTACAGTTCCAAGCTATTGTGTGTAAGCCTCTGGTACCAGTGCATAAGCTTTCTTCACTACCTCACAGTCTCCAAATCTTTCCTAGGACAGAGACGCATATACCTCACTAGGCTTACCTATAAACACAGTCTGTATGAGCAGGTTCCAAATGTCTTGTGCCCTTCTCATCTGCCGAGCTATTTTTTCCAAAGCACAAAAGAAAGTTTTGACATCCATTTCAATTAATTTTGGAAGTGCTTGTGCATATCTGAACATTTTCCTACGGGTTTCTTGCCCAGAACTACTTTTTTCCTCCTTCAGCCCTGTACCTGTTGCCATTTGTTGCATTTTAATTTGATGTTCTCTCTCTTTCTTCCATTGCAAACTTCTGTATTTCCAATTCCCTTTGAAACTCTCTTGCTTTGGGTCTTTCTGATTTTTCCCTCTCTCCTCTTTCCTCTCGTTTTCTCTTTTTCCTGCATCTCCAGCTTCTTAATTGCAATGTCTCTTCCTGCTTGAAGCTTAGCTAATTCAATATATTCCCTTCCTGAAATATTGGGTCTGGCTAACCCCTCTTGTAGATTTAAATATGTTGCTAGACTTAGAATTATTTCAGTCTTCTTAGTGCCTCTAAATAAAACTATGTCCAATTTGTATGCCAATTCCATCAATTTAGTTTTTGGCACAAGTTTTTAAACTTGCTACAGTAGACTGCCTACTTCCAGGCAAGATCCAGTTGCCACCAGAGCCATTGCTGCAGCCTTCTTATTTTAAGTAAAACATTCCTCCTTGGTTGTACGTGGTCCTTACGTTATTTAGGTTCAAAGTTAAAAATCCCTGACACACAAGGAATTTAAGCTGTACAGAATCCCAGACTCGAGCTCTAAATTTTCTGTAATGAACCTGAGCAATGTTAGCAAGGGTCCCAACTTGGAAACACCAGTTTCTGGTGGTGTGTAATTTTGTTTACTGGAATGGTGGAAGTGTCACATGCATTACCTAGTGAGCACAGTAAAAAGTCTGACAACACCAGGTTTAAGTCCAACCAATCTATTTGATAGTAAACTCACTAGCTTTCGGGTTAGTCCCTTCGTCAGGTGAATGGAGAGTTCTGCCCTCAGACAGAGCATATAAAGCACAGACAGTTTACAACCTTTACACCTAACCTGCAGGTTAGGTGTAAAGATTTGCATTCTAATCAGTAATCTGTAAACTGTCTGTGCTTTATATACTCTGTCTGAGGCCAGAACACTCCATTCACCTGATGAAGGGACTAACCCGAAAGCTAGTGAGTGTACTATCAAATAAATTGGTTGGACTTAAACCTGGTGTTGTCAGACTTTTTACTGTGTTTACCCCAGTCCAACGCCGGCATATCCACATCATGATTACCTAGTGAGAGCAGTAATCAGCCCAGTCGTATACAACACTTATTAAAGTCTATTTATTACAATAAAGGAAATACTCACACACACAAACAGGACTTTAATAATCTACGTACAAGACTACCCACACAGTTTAAGTAGGAATTACCCTTCTAATCCAAAGTACTTTACAAGATCTGAACTCTTTCAGGACTTCCTTCCTCCCAAATAACATCTTTTTTTTAATTCATTTGTGGGACATGGATATCGCTGGCTGGTCAGCATTTATTGCCCATCCCTAGTTGCATGAGGGCAGTTGAGAATCAACCACATTGCTGTGGCTCTGGAATCACAGACCGGCTAAGGATGGCAGATTTCCTTTCCTAAAGGACGTAAGTGAACCAGGTGGGCTTTTCCGACAATTGACAATGGTTTCTTTGTCATCATTAGATTCTTAAATTTGGATATATTTTATTGAATTCAAATTCCACCATTTGCCGTGGTGGGATTCAAACCCAGGTCCCCAGAATGTTAGCTGAGTTTCTGGATTAATAGTCTAGCGATAATACCTTTAGGCAATCACCTCCTCTAATCCAGTAGATCTATAAGTAAAGGCTAGCTTTTTGACTTGATTTGATTTATTATTGTCACATATATTAGTATACAGTGAGAAGTATTGTTTCTTGCATGTTATACAGACAAAGCATATTGTTCATAGAGAAAGAAAGAAGGGTGCAGAATGTAGTGTTACAGTCATGGCTAGGATGTAGAGAAAGATCAACTGAGTGCAAAGTAGATCCATTCAAAGGTCTGATGGCAGCAGGGAAGAAGTTGTTATTGAGTTGGTTGGTACGTGTCCTTAGAGTTTTGTATCATTTTTCTGACAGAAGAAGGTGGAAGTGAATACATGGTCATGCAGTTTGGTCGGAAAAAATGGGAAGGTGACTTATCTAAATGGGGAGAGACTTTGAGGTTTCCGATGCAGAAGGATCTGGGTGTCTTCATTCATGAGTCACAAAAACCTAGCATGCAGGTGCAGCAGATAATAAAGAAAGTGAATGGAATGTTAGCACTTATAGCTAAAGGAATAGAATATAAAGGTAAGGAAGCATTGTTGCAACTATAAAAGGCATTGGTGAGGCCACATCTGGAGTATTGTGCACAGTTTTGGTCCCCTTGAGGAAAGATGTAGTGGCATTGGAGGCAGTTCAGAGAAGGTTCACTTGATTGATTCCAGAGATGAGGGGTTTGTCGTTTGAAGAGAGATTGAACAGTTGCGATCTACACTCTCTGGAATTTAGAAGAATGAGAGGAGATCAAATTGAGGTATACAAGATGATAAAAGAAATGGATAAAGTAGATGTGGAGTGGATGCTTCTGTTGGTGGGGCATTCTAGGATGAGAAGTCATAGTCTCAGGATAAGGGGTAGCAAATTTAAAACAGAATTGAGGAGAAACTACTTCCCCCAAAGGGTTGTGAATCTGTGAAATTCACTACCCCAAAGTGCAGTGGATGCTGGGACAATGAGTAAAATTAAGGAGGAGTTAAACAGATTTTTAATTGGTAATGGATTAAAGGGTTGTGAGGAGAAGGCAGGAAGATGGGAATGAAGAGCATATCAGCCATGATTGGATGGCTGAGCAGACTCGATGGGCCGTATGATCAAATTCTGCTCCTATATCTTATGAATTTATATCCAGTTTACGTGGTGTCCTTAATTATGCAATCTACTCATAATAAAAACATTTATAGTAAGAATCTATTTAAAGTTACCACACAGTATATGATTGAGTAGTTATTCTGGGGAAAGTCTGTTTTTGGTTCAGTAAACATATAGATTTCAACTGCCTCCACAAAGGTTTCTGCACTCTTGCTTCTGGTCTGCTGACCAGCAGCAGCCCACAGGCTGTTAGCTGGACTCCATGCCTTAGGCTGCTAGATGAATATTGCCTCCTGCTTCCACAAAAGAGTTGCCAATTATACCATTGTTTCCCCTTTGAAGATTGTCTCTGTATAACTGGCTGTCTGTACCCCCGGCTTCTGTTAGTTTTAACATTAACACGTGGTATGTCTTCCTGAATGGTACCATTGTCTATCTCTGAAGTATTCCCTATTAGCAGGATGATGTATTCCTTTTTGATCTGTCTACAATTGCTAATCTTCTTATTGGGATTCATACCCTGTGAAATACCTTTTGAAATGCTGGTGGTTTCTATCCTGCTGGCACATTAAGGGCAGTGATTCAATTTTCAGTCTCTCCGAGATTCGATTTTCACTCTCTCTCTGAGACTCGATTTTTTTTCTGTCTCTCTCTCTCTCTCTCCGAGATTCAGTTTTAAGTCAAACTCTTTCCATGATTCAATTTTCACTCTTTCTCCCTGCGATTTGATTTTCATTCTCTTCCCCTGTCTGTGATTTGATTTTAATTAACTCTCTCTCCATGAATTGATTTACTCTTTGTTTCTCTCCATGTTTTGATATTCTCTCTCTTGATTCATTTCTGACTCTGTCTCTGTGAGTCCATTGTAACATTCTCTCTCCCTGTGAATCGATTTTCACTTTCTTTCTCTCTCTGTATTTTGATGGTCTCTTCCCCCTTTCTCTCCATGAGTTGATTTTCACTCTCCCCATGATTCAATACTCCCTTTCCCTCTCTCTCTGTATGAATTTGATTTTTACTCCTCCTTTTGCGATCCTTCATTGACCCTTCCCACGATTCGAACCTTGGCTTCTTTTTTTGATCTGACCTTTAACCTCACCTCCCACAAGACAATTCCCCCTCCTCTCTCCGATGGTTCTTGTCATTCTCTGTTCCCTGCTGTGTTCTTCACCTGCAGTCCTGCTCGCCGGCACTATCACCTTCTCTCCTGTCCAGGAGCCAGGCTGGAAATGGTGATGGAAAACTTAAGTGTCCAGCCAGTAACTTTGGGAGGGCCTCTGTGTTGTCCATATTTCCGGGATTCCCCATTCCTGAAATTTTCCCCCCTCCTTCTCCATGGCCTTTAAATGTCAGGGTCAATGTTTCTGTCCCAGCTGAATGATGAAATGAATGAAAAACTGAACACCAACAATCTATCCTGTCCAATTCTACCAATACTAACTATAAATTTGGAATCAAGGCAAAGAGCCCATATTGAGATCTCTCCGGTAATAAATACTCATGGCTGTACTGTTCCTCTGATGCAGCATCTATTTTTTTTGCTAAGTTACAAATCACATTAAATGTACAAATTAATAGAGAGCAGTGGTCTAATAAATTTGAGCGCATGTTTTGAGCATCTAATCAAATGTGTGAACGAGGGTAGCGTGGTTGATGCAATTTACACGGATTTCATCGTAGTGCGGTTGATGCAATTTACATGGATTTCATCAAAGCCTTCAACAAAGTCCCACATGGAAGACTTATTCAGAAGGCTGATGCAAAATGGGATACAGGGTGATCTGACAAGGTGGATTCATAATTGGCTTAGTGGTAGGAGACAGAGGGTGTGACAGACGGCTGCTTTAGTGACTGGAGGCCAGTGACGTACCACAGGGATCTGTGCTGGGCCCCCTGCTGTTCGTCATTTATAGAAATAACATAGATGACTATGTGGAAGGTAGGATCAGTAAGTTTGCTGATGACACAAAGATTAGCCGGATGGTTAACAGTGAGTGTCTTGGATTACAGGAAGATTTGGAGAAGATGGTCAGATGGGTGGATAAGTGGCAGATGGAATTTAATCCTGAAAAATGTGAGGTGATGCACTTTGGAAGGAGTAATTTGTAAAAGAAAAGTCTGACATTGGGAAATTCCGGAGAACAAAAGGACCTTGGCGTGTTTGTCCATGGATATCTGAAGGCGGAAAGGCAGGTTAATCGGGAGGTAAAAAAGGCATACGACACACTCGCCTTTATCAATTGGGGTACAGGTTACAAAAGCAGAGAGGTCATGATGGAGTTGTATAGAACTTTGGTGAGACTACAGCTGGAGTAATGCGTGTAGTTCTGGTCGCCACATTATAGGAAGGATGTGAACGCACTGGAGGGCGTGCAGAGGAGATTTACCAGGATGCTGCCTGGGATAGAACATTCAGGTTATAAAGAGAGGGTAGCGAGGCTTGGGTTGTTTTCTCTGGAGCAGAGAAGACTGAGGGGCGACCTGATTAAGGTGCTCAAGATTATGAGGGGCATGGACAGGATGGATAGACAGCAGTCGTTCCCCTTAGCTGAAGAGTCAATTACGAGAGGACACAAGTTAAAAGTGAGGTGTGGGAGATTTTGGGGGGATTTGAGGAAAAACTTTCTTACTCGGATGGCGGTGACAGTTAGGAATCCACCGCCTGGGAGGGGGGTGGAGGTGGGATGCTTCACATCCGTTAACAAGTATCTGGATGAGTACTTGGTACGCTGTAACATTAAAGGCTATGGGCCAAGTGCTGGCGAGTGGGATTAGGTGGGCAGGTCAGGGCATTTCATGAATCATAGAATCCCTACAGTGCAGAAGGAGGCCATTCGGCCCATTGAGTCTGCACCAACCACAGTCCCACCCAGGCCCTATCCCCATAAGCATATGTATTTACCCTAGCTAGCCCCCTGATGCTAAGGGGCAATTTAGCATGGCCAAGCCATCTAACCCGCACATCTTTGGACTTTGGGAGAGAACAGAGCACCCAGAGGAAACTCACGCAAGTACGAAGAAAATGTGTAAACTCCACACAAACAGTGACCCAAGCCAGGATTTGAACCCAGGATCCTGGCACTGTGAGCCAGCTGTGCTAACCACTGTGTCAACATGCACGTTGGTGTGGCCTCAGTGGGCTGAAGAGCCTTTTCTGCACTGTAGTATTCTGTAAATGTGCCTGTCACTTATTGACTGAACACCATCCAACTTTTAATCGTAAGTCCCCTTTATCTCTCTCCAAAAACATCATATTGGCTTGCCTCTTAAACCCAATTTTAATTAACACCACAGTGGCCTTCCCCGGTAATTACGCTGCAGGTCTGCTTCCCCCCTTATGCCTGGTGTCCTCATTTTAAATTGTGTCCCCTGGTAGTTGAGCCCTGAGCTAAAATGAATAATTTGCCTGATGAGCTTTTCCAATCATTTTCAAACAATCCAGCAAACCTCAGCTCGATTGCCTTGAAGTCTCTTTAGATTAACTGCGCTATCTCCTGTGCCTGTTTGTTGTGAATTTAATATACATTCCGAGGCAACATGCTGTACATTTCCTTGATACAAAATGTTCTTTTCTTTTTGTTTAAATGTAAATTTCCACTTCATTATCTTCCCCACTGTTGCTTCTGGATGATGGCAGGTTGGTGTTTGGGTGAGAATTTGGAGCTCTAACCTCACGGGTACGAGGTCATTAATATCTCTGATTTGACTTGCAACTTAGCAGAAGCAGGCATGATGCCATCCAATTTCAGAGTGTGTTATAAATGCAATTTGTTGTTTGTAGTGGCAAAGTGTCAGCAAAATCTTTTGGTCTTTTATTGGAGAGGTATTGAGTGATCAAAACATGCCAGAATCATAGACATGTCAAGTTGTACCCGCTGTGCTGGTTTAGAAGTGGCGTATTAATGGCATTCTTTCTCCTTCCTGTTCTCATTCTTACATATCCCACTTCCTCCGTTCTCACTTTTATTATAATCGTTTTCTTCTTCGGCTGTCTGCCTGTGGGGGAACGCGAGTGCTTTCTGTCACCAAACCAGCTCCCAGCAAAACTGTGAAAGACTTTGATATTGCTGTTAAGTGCCTGCTGTATCTCACTGGGTAGTATTTTTCCACTTGTGATAATCCTCATGACTTGCATGGGGCATCATTGATTGACCTCCCTGTGGAGCTCATTGAATACAAGCTCCCTGATGATTGGTAGTTAACCAACCAGGTGGAGCTTGTACACCGAGCCCTGTATAAAGCAGGACCCTGAGTGGGTGCATTATCTTTTAGTCCATTTGGGACCTGTTGTGTTCACCACAGGCTTGTGGTTTTTGTTTATTTATATATTTATATTTGGTTAATTACATAATATTGTTTTATTATACAAAACTTTATAAAAGCAAGTTCCTTCACAGCCATCTCCGAGAGTTATCATATCTACAAAGCCACAAGATTCCAGGTTCAAGTGAGGGGAGGCAATGGCCCTGTGGTATTATTGCTAGACTATTAATCCAAAAGCTCAGCTAATGTTCTAGGGATCCAGGTTTGAATCCCACCACCAGGCGATAGTCTAGTGGTATTATCACTAGGCTATTAACCCAAAAAAGTCAGCGAATGTTCTGGGGACTCAGATTTGAATCCTGCCACGACAGATGATGAAATTTGAACTCAATTTTAAAAAATTTGGAATTAGGAATCTACTGATGTCCATGAAACCATTGGCGATTGTTGTAAAAACCCATCTGGTTCATTAATGTCCTTTAGGGAAAGAAATCTACTTTCCTTACCCGGTCTGGCCCACACATGATCCTAGAGCTGCAGCAATGTGGTTGATGCTCAAGTGCCCTCCAAGGGCAACTAAGAATGCGCAATAAAAGCTGGTCCAGCCAGCAACACCCATGTCCCACAACAGAATGAAAAAAAAGTCTCACCCTGTGCTGTAGTGCTTTGAGATGCCCTGGAGACATGACAGGCACTATATAGATGCAATCCTATTTTGAATAGAGGATCCTCGCTTTAAAGCAGTGAAAACTGGGTAAGCTCTGCTTCCAAAGTGTTCAGGCCCTGCAAAATAAAAAAAACAAATGAAACGGGTGAAAATCCAATGGTTGAGTGAACTGTGAGGAGAAAATAGATGAGAAAGATCTGTCAGTGGAACAGAAACACTTCGCCTTAATTATAGTGCATTCAGCGTTCAGGTTGTAGCCAGGATTATTCAATATGTTCAAATCGCTTCCATCTATAGACATGACGGGAAACAGAGTAAGAGAGAAAAAGCATTTACTTAAGGAGACAGTATTTGTTATAGATTTCTTTTAACTAGCAGAAATTCTGCAGATTAAGTAAAATCCTATTGAAGAGAACATCTCTCATTCCTGCTGGAGTGCCATATATCCTTTATTTTGGTATCAAGCTCAGTAACAGATTGACCCATACATCATTATGTCAGCGCAATTCAGCGCTGGCTTCATTCTGTAAAAAAAATTAGACGTTGTTTATGTGCAAGCTACTGTGTGTTCCAGGAATTCCCGCTAAAGGTGCAGTTGACTTGACTCAGTAATCAATAATTTATACTCCAGCCTTAGTTATCCAGTGTTGTTTTAATTAACAACACCATATGTGAAGGGATGCAGTTGGAAAATTAACCAAACTACTGAATGTTCCATGATATAATGAAAACAAATTCCTTTAGTGCAGTGTTTTTTTTAAGCCTGAAATACAAAGTCAGAGGAAAGGTTATGTCAGAGTAAGAGAGAGTTTCTTTCTGTTAGAATGTGTCAAAATGCAAAGCATTTTGGATAAGGAAGGTAAATTTCTTCCCTAAAGGACATTAATGAACCAGATGGGTTTTTATAATGATCGACAATGGTTTCATGGACATCAATAGATTCTTAATTCCAGATTTTTAAAAATTGAATTCAAATTTCACCTTCTGCTGTGGCAGGCTTCGAATCCTGGTCCCCAGAACATTTGCTGAATTTTTGGGTTAATAGTCAAGCGATAATACTACTAGGCCATTGCCTCATGGTGGGATTCAAACCTGGGTCCCCAGAACATTAGCTGAGTTTTTGGATTAATAGTCTAATGATAAAGTGCTCAGAAGAGTTCTAACATACCCAGCACTCTAAGACCCCAGTGTTCACATGGTCCTGGACCACAAATCCAGAGGGTCAAAAATCTCAGTTCCACCTCAGCATGCTCTGAAATGGAACTCAATAAATGTTGCTCATGTGTTGGCTAGAACAGAACGCGACTGTCAAAACGACTCGAATTTTATAAGAGTCATGCCCTTTCAGAGAGGGCATTTTTTAATCGTATGTGGCCTGGTCTTCAATTCCACATGACGTAACTGAAACGATTGGATGGGGATTTATTGTTAATTTATTAATGTTGACCACATTCCAAAAACAGATGGAGAGGGACCCAAGTAGCCAGAGGATATACAATTCAGAGAAGTATGAGGTAATTTAGTTTGGATTGAAAAATGAGGAGAGACAATATACAGTGAATCTTACTATTGGCGTAGGGTGAATTCCTGTCTCCTCAACTCCCCGATCTGCTTGGCCACTCCCTCCATGCCTGAAGCCTTCTCTACACCCTCATCCCGATTTAATGACAGCCAATGTGTTGTCTTCTACACAATGATTTCCCTCCCTCCCTCCCATCCGCCCTCTGGCTGAAGGCTGTGCTATGCGATCTTCCACCTCACAGCCATGGCCACCAGCTGGCAAACAGAGTTAAGAGGTAACTGGACCTCTGGGAAACCCGTATTCTCTGGTTTCCAGGGTGCTAAACCTCCCACTTGCTCCTCCTCAAGTTTAGTCCTTCTTCCACCTTCCTGTAACTACTGGGATCATAGAAATAACAAAATAAGGAAGATACAATAAACTTGTAAGAACCTTACATGTGTATGATGTCCACTTCCATGCACAACACCAAAGCCTTGGAGAAGATGCAAATGTGATTTACTGAACTGATATGAAGATGAGAGACTTGGGGAGAGTAGAGAAGCTGGAAGTGTTTTTTATGGCGCAGAAATGGTTTAAGGTATGATTCAATTGAAATGTTCAAAACTAACGTAGCATTTTGCTCAATTCATTAAAAGTACTTGCATTGGCAGGATGGAGGATCAACAACTAACAGACATGGAAAGGGGAGAAATGAGGAGAATGCTTTAGGTTGTTAGCTGTGATGATCCGGAATACATTACCTGAGAACGTTGTGGAATTTGTATCAGTATTAACTTTCAAGAGGGAATTAGAGATGTACTTAAAAAGAAAATATCTGCAGGGCTGTGTGGAAAAAACAGGAGAATGAGAGTAATGAGTAACTCTTTCAGTGAGCTGACCCAACAGTGGGTTGTGTGGCCTCCTTTTGTGCCAAATGATTATATTAGAGAAAAACAGAAAAGGCTGGAAAATCTCAACAGATCCAACAGCTGCTATTGACACCCTTCTTAGCCCTGATCACCGCCATTTACATTTCCATTGTGCTTTTGCCCATGATATCTTAGTGAATCTCTCCCTCGCCTCTACCTATTGTTGGCCCGCCATACAGCCACTACTGTTCAAACCACCCCCCTCCCCTTCCCTTCCCATCCGCAACAAAATAAATCTCATCCAATTTCCTGTTCTCGTCAGTTCGGATGGGGAGGGGGAGGTGGAGTTGCACATTGGTTAGCACTGCTGCCTCACAATACCAGGCACACAGGTTCGATTCCCGGCTTGGGTCACTGTGTGTGCAGAGTCTGCATGTTCTCTCCATGTCTTTGAATTTCCTCTGGGTGCTCTAGTTTTCTCCCACAGTCCAGAAGACGCGTTGGTTAGGTGCATTGGTCAATTCTCCCGCAGTGTGTGCAAACAGGCGCTGGAGTGTGGCGACTGGGGAGATTTTCACAGTAACATCATCGCAGTGTTAAGATGAGCCTACTTGTGACACCAATGAAAAAAATGTCACCCAGACTCGAAACGTTGGCTCTATTCTGTCTCCACAGATGCTGTCAGACCTATTAAGATTTTCCAACATTTTCTATTTTTGTTTCAGATTCCAGCACTAGCAGAGTGGCACGGTGGTTAGCACTGCTGCTTCACAGCTCCAGGGTCCTGGGTTCAATTCCTGGCTCGGGTCACTGTCTGTGTGGAGTTTGCACATTCTCCTCGTGTCTGTGTGGGTTTCCTCTGGGTGCTCTGGTTTCCTCCCACAGTCCAAAGATGTGCAGGTTAGGTTGATTGGCCGTGCTGAGAAATTGCCCCTTGGTATCCAGGGATGTGTAGGTTAGAGGGATTAGTGGGTGTAATATGGGGGTAGGGCCTGGGTGGGATTGTGTTTGGTGCAGACTCGATGGGCCGAAGGGCCTCTTTCTACACTGCAGGGCTCTATGATCTGCACTATTTTGCTTTTATTTTAGTTCTATGCTGTTATTTTCCAATAGGTGAACAATTAATTATAAATCTGAAATTCCTTTGTGATTTTTGATTTTTAATGATTTACGTTTCACACAGGTGTTTGGTCTTCAGATCAACTCCTATGCTTATATATATTTGTATGCTGCTTTAACATGCTTGCCGCATCTAAAGGAAACAGAATTCCTTCCATAAAACAGCCAAAAGGAGTTAACGCTAAATTAATAATACATTGGTCTATCTCTAATTTTCATGTGCAAAAGATATAGTGCAGAAATCTTCAAATATTAACAAGGATGGGAACCTGTCCCTATCACATTCCCTCAGGCGATGAAATAGCGGTGTACGAAATGTTAAATATTCTGTAGTCCAGGTGGAAAGTTTAAATGGTGATATTTTAATTCCATGTTTTCCCCTGTTCTTCTTTGCATGGGTAAAACAATCATAAATGTTATCTTTTTAAATTAATTTTACAATATTCTCATATATAAAGAATCATAGAACCCTTACAGTGCAGAAGGAGGTCACTCAGCCCATTGTGTCTGCACCAATTCTCCGAAAGAGCATCTTACCTACCCCACTCTCGCCCCCTCCCTATCCCCAAAGCATTTACCAGGGTTAATCCAGCTAGCCTACACATCTTTGGACACTAAGGGATAATGTACATAAGAACATAAGAAATAGGAGCAGGAGTAGGCCATCTAGCCCTTCGAGCCTGCCCCGCCATTCAATAAGATCATGGCTGATCTGAAGTGGATCAGTTCCACTTTTCCGCTCTCTCCCCATAACCCTTAATTCCCTTGTCTACCAAAAACCTATCTACCCGTAACTTAAATATATTTAGCGAGGCAGCCTCCACCATTTCAACGGGCAGAGAATTCCAGAGATTCACCACCCTTTGAATGAAGAAGTTCCTCCTCCTTGACCATGTAGCATGGTCAATCCACCCAAGCTGCACATCTTTGGGCTGTGGGAGGTAATCAGAGCATCTGGAGGATGCAGACATGGGGAGAATGTGTAAACTCGACACAGACAGTCATCCAAGGCCAGAATCAAACATCAGTCCCTGGCAGTACTAACCATTGTGCCACCGTGGATATGATAACTTTCTTATTCCTTTTCATTTTCAGTCAGAGTGCTGGTAATGTAAGAACATAAGAGCTAGGAGCAGGAGTATGCTATCTGGCCTATCGAGTCAATAAGATCATGGCTGATCTTTCCGCGGACTTAGATCCACTTATCCACCTGCTCATCCTAATCCTTAATTCCTTTACTGTTCAGAAATCTATCTATCTATGCCTGAAAAATATTCAACAAGGTAGCCTCAACCGCTTCACTGGGCAGGGAATTCCACAGATTCACAACCCTTTTGGGTGAAGAAGTTCCTCCTCAACTCAGTCCTAAATCTGCTCCCTCTTATTTTGAGGCTATGCCCCCTAGTTCTAATTTCACCTGCCTCCCTGTTTCTATGTTATTTATTCCCTTCATAATTTTATACGTTTCTATAAGATCCCCCTCATTCTTCTAAGTACCATTGAATATAGTCCTAGTCTACTCAATCTTCCCTCATAAGCCAACACTCTCAACTCCGGAATCAACCTAGTGAATCTCCTCTGCAACCCCTTCAGTGCCAGTATATCCTTTCTCAAGTAAGGAGACTAAAACTGTACGCAGTACTCCAGATGTGGCCTCACCAGCACCTTAAGCAGCTGCAACATAACCTCGCTGTTTTTAAACTCCATCCCTCCAGCAATGAAGGACGAAATTCCATTTGTTTTCTTAATGCTGCATCTGCAAACAAACTTATTGTGATTCATGCACAAGGACAGCCCGATCCTTCTGCACAGCTGCATGCTGCAATTTTTTACCATTTAAATAATAGTCCATTTTGCTGTTATTCATACCAAAATGAACCTCACATTTACCAACATTGTACTCCATCTGTCACACCATTGCCCACTCACTTAAACTACCTGTATCCCTTTGCAGACATTCAGTGTCCTCTGCATACTTTGCTCTACCGCTTATCAAGTGTCATCTATGAATTTTGACATGCTACGCTAGGTCCCCAACTCCAAATCATCAATGTAAATCGTAAGCTACTGTGGTCCCAACACTGATCCCTGAGGTACACTACTGGTCCGATTGCCAGCCAGAAAAACATCCATTTAGCCCCACTCTTTGCCTTCTTTTAGTTAACCAATACTCCATTCAGGCTAATACATTATCCATAACATCGTGCACTTTTATGTAGCAGCCTTTTGTGTGGCAGCTTGTTGAATGGAAATCCTGGAAATCCAGATACACCACATCCACCAGTTCCCTGTTGTCCATCATGCTCGTAACATCCTCAAAGAATTCCAGTAAATTATGTAAACATGACCTGTCTTTCATGAACTCATGCTGCATCTTTCCAAAGGAATAATTTCTATCCAGATGTTTTGCTATTTCTTAATGCTGGATTCAAGGATTCCACCACTACAGAAGTTAAGCTAATCGGTCTATAATTACCCACCTTTTGTCTACCTCCTTTTTTAAACAGTGGAAAATTTGTTATTTTCCAAGCTGCCAGAGCTGCCCCAGGAGTCCAGTGAATTTTAGTAAATGATCACGAATACATTTGCTATTTCCCCCGCCGTCTCTTTTAGTACCCTGAGATGCATTCTATCAGGGCCAGGAGACTTCTCTACCTTTAGCCCTGTCAGCTTGCCCAACACTACCTCTTTAGTGATAATGATCATTTTTAGGTCCTCACCTGCCTTCTTGTCATCAGTTTTTGGCATGTTACTTGTGTCTTCCACTGTGAAAACTGACGCAAAATACCTGATCAGTGCCTCGGCCATTTCCTTATTTTCTCTTATTAAATCCCTTTTCTCATCCTCATAGGACTAATGTTTACCATAGCTGCTCTTTTTCATTTTATATATTTGTAGAAACGTTTGCTATCTGTTTTTATATTCTGAGATAGTTTACTCTCAGAATCTATCATTTTTCTTTATAGCTTCCGCTTGCGGCTTTCTGTTGACCTTTAAAGATTACCCAATCCTCCAGTTTCTCACTAATCTTTACCACTTTGTATGCATTTTCTTTCAATGTGATACCCTCCTTTATGTCCTTACATATCCATGACTGATTATCTCCTTTTCTACAGTCCTTCCTTGTCACTGGGATATACTTTCGCTGAGCACTGTGAAAAATTGCTTTGAAAGTCCTCCATTGTTCCTCAATTGTCCCACCATACAGTTTTTGCTCCCAGTCTGCGTTAGCCAACTGCTCATTCATCCCATTATAATTTCCTTTGTTTAAGCACAAGACATTGGTATTGGATTTTACCTTCCCATGCTCCACCTGTATTTTAAATTCAATCATACTGTTATCACTCCTTCCAGTTAGATCCCTAACTGTGAGATCATTAATTATTTCTGTCTCATTACACAGAACCAGATCCAGAATAACTTACTCCCTTGTAGGTTCCATTGCACACTGCTTGAGGAAACTATCGCGTTCATATTCTATGAACTCCTCTTCAAAGCTGCCTTGACCTACCTGGTTTGACCAATCAATATGTAGATTAAAAACTCCCATGATAATTGCCTTACCATTTTTACATGCATCAGTTATTTCTTTGCTTACTGTTCGCCCCACCTTGATGTTATAATTTGGCGACCAATGCCGATCAGTGACATTTTCTCCTTACTATTCCTAATTTCCACCCATATAGATTCATCCTTTTTCTCCATAGAACCTTTATCATCTCTCACTACTGCCCTAATGCCATCCTTAAATATCAGAGCCACACCACCCCGTCTTACCTTCCTGTCTGTCCTTCCATTCTGATGCCTTTGAATATTTAACTCCCAGTCGTGACCATCCTGCAACCAAGTCTCTGAAATGGCCACAAAATCATACTCATTTTCAATGATTTGTGTCGTCAACTCATTTACCTTGTTTCAAATGTCACGAGCATTTAGGTAAAGTGCCCTTATGGTAGATTTTATACTTTCTTTTTGATCCTAACACCTCCTTTCATAACATCACCTGAGTTCTCCGTCCTTTTAACTTTTTTGGAATTTTCCATGCAGTTGAAACCTTTTCCCCACATGCTAACCTGCGGCTTTGCTTCCTGTCAAGCATTATACACCCTGTAGTTTCATCTTTCCCTTACCTCCTCCACTTGCTAGTTTAAAGTCCTTGTGACCACCCTGTTTATCCACTTTGCTGGAACACTGGTCCCAGATTGGTTCAGGTGAAGACTGTCCCAATGGAACAGAACTCTCCTGTTCCAATACTGATGCCAGTGTCCCATGAAATGCAACCCCTCTTTCCTGCATCGTTCTTCTAACTGTTTACTTCCCTAATTTTGTCATCCCTGTGCCAATTCATACATGGCTCAGACAGTAATCCAGAGTTATAACCCTTGAGGACCTATTCTTTAATTTAGCTCCTAATGCCTGATAATCCCCAAACTCGTCCTATTTCCTAGTCTATGTTGTTTGTCCCAGTGTGGACCATAACAACTGGATCCCCCCCCCACTCCAATATCTTTCAAAGCTGGTCAGAGCTGTCCCTCACCCTGGCACCATGTAGGCAACATACCATGCGGGACTCACCATCTGGCTTACAAGGGATACTATCAATCCCCCTAATTATAGAGTCCCCTACAGCTACCTTTGTGGTAGATTGTGGTCTGTTTGCTCCCCACTTTGTACCATGGTGCAGAGCTCACCCTTCCTACAGCCCTCTTCCTCATCCACACATGGAGCAAGTACCTCATATCTGGTCAAGGGCTGAGGTTCCTCCATTCCTGAATTCGGGATCCCTCTACCTGCCTCAATTGCAGTCACGTCCTGCTGTCCCTGACCACTGACCGAATTCAAGGTACCTAATCTACCAGGGGTGACCGCCTCCTGAAACAAAGCTTCCAGGTAACTCATCCCCTCCCAGATGTGCCACAGCGTCTGAATCTCGGATTCCAGCTCAGCAATTCTGAGCCGAAGTTCTTCGGTCGTTGCTGTCTTTCCCCATTACATTAAAGTGAAAACACAAGCATGCGGCACGGTAGCACTGTGGTTAGCACTGCTGCTTCACAGCTCCAGGGACCTGGGTTCGATTCCCAGCTCGGGTCACTGTCTGTGTGGAGTTTGCACATTCTCCTCGTGTCTGCGTGGGTTTCCTCCGGGTGCTCTGGTGTCCTCCCACAGTCCAAAGATGTGTGGGTTAGGTTGATTGGCCATGCTAAAATTGCCCCTTAGTGTCCTGGGATGTGTAGATTAGAGGGATCAGTGGGTAAATGTGTAGGGATATGGGGATAGGGCCTGGGTGGGATTGTGGTCAATGCGGACTCGATGGGCCGAAGGGCTTGTTTCTGTACTGTAAGGTTCTGTGTTCTATCCCATAATATTTGAGGATTAATTCCACTTTAGGTGTATTGCAGTGTCTAGAGTAGAATTTTTCTATAAGTCCTCGTGCTGTCCTTTTCTCTGTTACTCTGTGACCTTCTGTTTCTACTTTGCTTCTGTTCCCAAGCACTAAGTAAGTTGAAATATTTATTTGCCATTGCAGAATATTAAAAGCTTCAGTTGGGGACGGTTATTAATAATTAGTGTGGTTTATTTATCTACATCTACTTCACTTTCTGAAATAAATGCATCCATTAAGGCAATGGATGCTGGCAGTGAAAAATCCAATGCTCACATTAGCAAGTCAGTGACAACACACCTCTCAAATGCCCCATAGTCAGCTGGAGAGTTAAGCTTTCTCTATGTGTTGACCCAAATTGCAGTTAAAAGTTGGAAATTTAGGCCATTCACAAAATTTGTGATAAAAGTATAAAAAAAATCAATGGACATGAAATGCTTTCTCTAACCTTATTCTGTTGCAAAATTTGCAAAGTTAGCCATCACATTAAAGCACCAGTTAACAATTTAGCTACACAAAGCATTTAGATAAGCACTTGAAATACCAAAGAGTGTTCGGAATGGGTTAACTGCACCCTTCCACTTTGGAGCTAATTTACTCACTGGACTCACTGGGATATATAAAAGGGGTTACTGGTGGTATTAGGTGTGTATATGTAGAGTTGTAAAAGAGAATAAAGTGAGTTTGTGAAGAAGCTGGACTTGCATCATCTTTTGTTACTGGACTGCAACTGAGTGGCTTAACGTGGAGTACAAGGCTGCAGACCAAGTGCTGCAAAATGGGACTAGAATGGAAAGGTGCTTGATGGCTGATGCAGATATGATGGGCTGAAGGGCCTCTTTCTGTGCTGTGAAATTCTACAGTCAGAATGTTATTCCCATTCACGCCGGTGGGATTTTCCCATCCTGCTGCAATGAACGGAGATTTGGCTGAGCGCCAATTTCTCTGAACTCGCTGCAGTGGGATCGTGGTGTGAACAGCTGGTAAGATCGCACCCTGGGACTCTACAAGCATTCGAATTAGGAGCAGGAGTAGGCCATTTAGCCCCTTGAACCTGCTCTGCTATTCAATAAGACTGATTGTGGCCTCAACTCCATATTGTGCCTATCGTGATAAACTTTGACTCCCTGGTTTGCCAAGAATCTTATCTGCCTCTGCCTTAAAAATATTCAATGCCTCTGCTTCCACTGCATTCCAGGGAAGAGAGTTCTATGAAGACTTGGGTAAGAATGATTCTTGGAAGAAATGAGTGTTTTGCCAGTTTAAAATGTGCTGAGCAGATACTTAGGAACCAGAATGGAAAGAACAAAAAAAATTGGATTTGACTGTGCAAGAAATATTGACAGGAGGGCAACAATACTCATCTGTGGCCTAATCCGCACTGAGAAGCTTGATAGGAGAGCATCAGATGAAGAATGACGTATTCAGCGCTTGCAGAAGGTGACAGGAGACTCAATGAGAAAAGCAAGCAGAGTTGAGCTTTTAATTGACAGGTTCAAAAAAATGGAGATGATAAGTAACAGGAATCAGCGTGCTGATATTATCTTGTTAATAGTCTGGCCTGGAGGCTGATGGAAGCCAAAATGAATTAATCTGCCGGTGACTTCTGTAAGTGTCTTTCTCATCTTACACTATCTCATGCACCTCATTAGCAGTATAGTCTGCAATGAGAGGTGGACGTCTTTACTCTTTGCATTGTAGATTACCTGCCTTGCAATCAACACACTGCTAATACCTTGGGTCCTTTGTCGCAACCAAATACTTTTGAAACTTGTCTTTGTTCTTCACAGCAACTTTAACCAGTGTTAAGCACCATCATGTGCAATTCCACCATCTAATACTCTGGCACAACACTCAGGGAATTTGAAAAAGGTGCAGCCTTCACTAGCTGCAGCTGTGAGGGTGGTGGGGTGGGGGAATGGGGAGTGCTGATGGGGATGGAGGGGTGAGTGGGGGAGAAGGAAACCAATGAAGAGTCCTAGTTGTGTAAGACCCAAACCTGAACAAGAGTGGAGGTAGTTTAAAGAAAAGTAGGTCAGCTTCCAGAGTGAATCATAGACTCATTGAATAGAATTCCTATCTTGCAGAATAGACAACTGTTCCTTTGGCATCACTGAGTTAAAATCCTGGAATTCCCTCCCTAAAGGCATTGAGGGTCAACCCACAGCACCTGGACCGCAGTGGTTCACCACCACCTTCTCAAGGGCAACTAGGGATGGGCAATAAATGTTGGCCCATTGAGTTTGCACCAACCACAATCCTACCCAGGCCCTATTCCCATAACCCCATATATTTACCCTGCTCATCTCACCGATACTAGAGTCAATTTAACAAGGCCATCAACCTAACCCACACATCTTTGGACAAGGTGATGGAACATTGGTGCTAAGCGCATCATCTTTATAGCCACCATGCACCCTGTGACAGAGAGAGTGGAGTTTGGAAATATTGAAAAGAGAGGGAGGTGATGGTATTATTGCTAGACTATAAACCAGAAACTCAGCGGATGTTCTGGGAATTAGGGTTTGAATCCCTCCCACCATAGTTCATTAATGTTTTTTAAGGAAGGAAATGTGCTGTCCTTACCTGTCTTGCCTACATGTGACTCCAGAGCCACAGCAATGTGGTTGACTCTCAGCTGAAATGGCCTAGCAAGCCACTCAGTTGTATCAGTTGCTACAAAGTCAATAAAAAGGAATGAAACCAAATGGACCACCTGGCATTGAGCTAGGCAATGGAATAGGCAACTGTTCCTTTGGCGTCACCGAGTCAAAATGCTGGAATTCCCTCCCTAACACTATTGTGGGTCAACTCACAGTACATGGACTGCAGCAATTCAAGAAGGCAGCTCACCACCACCTTCCCAAGGGCAACTAGGCATGGGCAATAAATGTTGGCCAACCAGCGACACTCAAGTCCCACAAATGAATGAAAAAAAGAGACTTTCATTTCGAAATGCAAGCATTTCAGAGATAAACACCTACGGAACAACATGAGTCCTTGGTCTACAATGTCCCTAATAATATCTGAGATGGGGTTTATTTCCCAAGTAGGTCTACATTTACAGCTGAATAATTTTGGAAAAATTTGCCTGAAGGAAAGATTTTGTTCTTGTATAAATTCAGATTATTTTCTTCCTAGTCAGATGGTCCCCAGTGGCAGAGTATATGCCATAGGGAGGAATTACAAACTACATAAGCTGTACCTGCATTGCCTATTCATATTTCTTCTATTGCTCTCCTGCAAGACAAAGGAGTTTGGTCTTGTGATTGTTCAAGGGGCTCCTTACTCGAATTGCACAGTTTATGATGACTCTGATTTCCCCAGTGGCCCAGTTAAAAATCTGAGAGTCAACAGACAAAGCTATTTTCACCCATTATATTTCTTAGCAAAGCCAACAGCAACGACCACTGGGACATCCAGGGGGATTTTTTCAAACAGGAGGCTTGAAACGCAAAGGAATCAAGAGAAGTGGCAGCCAAAGACATGATTGACGAGAAGTGGCTTTTTTTTATCCATTCATGGGACGTGGGCATCACTGGCTGGCCAGCATTTATTGTCCGTTCCTAGTTGCCCATGGAGGGTAGTAGTTCAGAGTCAACCATATTGCTGTGGCTCTGGAGTCACATGTAGGCCAGACTTGGTAAGGAAGGCAGATTTCCTTCCCTAAAGGTCATCAGTGAATCCGATGGGTTTTTCCAACAATCGACAATGGTTTCATGGTCATCAGTAGATTCTTAATTCCAGATTGTTGTTTTATTGAATTCAAATTCCACCATCTGCCGCGGCGGGATTCGAACCTGGGTCCCCAGAACATTAGCTGAGTTTCAGGATTAATAGTCTAGCGATAATACCATTCAGTCTTCTCCTTCTCTAATGAGGCTTTTGCAGGTGTGGAACTTGTCAAAAAAAGGAGGGACCTTTGGAACTTGAAGCAGAGTAGCTTCCTGCCTTACTCAGTGAGGAGTTTAATCATGAGGTTAAATCTCATAGGATCCACGGTGAGATAGTTAAATGGATACAAAATTGGCTTGATAATAGAAGATAGAGGGTTGTTTTTCAAACTGTGACCAGCAATGTGCCTCAGGGATCAGCACTGGGTCCACCGTTATTTGTCATTTATATTAATGATTTGGATGAGAATTTAGGAGGCATGATTAGTAAGTTTGCAGATGACACAAAGATTGGTGGTATAGTGGACGGTGAAGAAGGCTATCTCGGATTGCCATAGGCTCTTGATCAATTGGGCCAGTGGGCTGATGAATGGCAAATGCAGTTTAGTTTAGATAAATGCGAGGTGATGCATTTTGATCGATTGAACCAGGGAAGGACTCCCTCAGTTAATGGTAAGGTGCTGGGGAGAATTATAGAGCAATGAGATCTAGGGGTACAGGTTCATAGCTCCTTGAAAGTGGAGTCACAGGTAGACAGAGTGGTGAAGAATGCATTTGGCATGCTTGGTTTCATTGGTCAGAACATTGAATACAGGAATTGGGACGTCTTGTTGAAGTTGTACAAGACTTTGGTAAGGCCACATGTGCTGTGTACAGTTCTGGTCACCCTAATATAGAAAGATATTATTAAGCAAGAAAGAATGCAAAAAAGATTTACTAGGATGCTGCCGGGACTTAATGGTTTGAGTTATAAGGAGAGGCAGGATAGACTGGGACTTTTTTCCTTGGAACATAGGAGATTTAGGAGTGATCTTATAGAGGTCTATAACATAATGGGGGACATAGAAAAGCTAGATAGTCAACATCTTTTCCCAAAAGTAGGGGAGTCTAAAACAAGAGAGCATAGGTTTAAGGTGAGAGGGAGAGATACAGAAGTGTCCAGAGGGATACTTTTCTCACACAGAGAGTGTGAGTGTCTGGAACAAGCTGCCAGAGGTAGTAGTAGAGGCGGGGACAATTTTGTCTTTTAAAAAGCATTTAATCAGTTACATGGGTATGGTGAGTATTAGAGGGATATGGGCCAAACGTGGGCAATTAGGACCAGCTTAGTGGCTAAAAAAAAAGGATGGCATGGACAGTTTGGGCTGAAGGGCCTGTTTCCATGCTGTAAACCTCTATGATTCAATGAGGATGTACAGGAAGTGGGCACACTTCAGAGCACAAACAGGAGAATAAGGGGCACCAGCATGAGCAAGGAGGCTGCAGAGACAGGTTAGAGTTATCTCTGCGACAATCCGTGCAGAAGAATGAGCTGGAAGATGGGGAATCAATACAAGGTCATCAAAAAACAGGGTTTGCGGAAGAGCAGGTCTTGGTACTACTGTGCAGCAACCTACTGATAAATGCCTGGATGCGTTTCCGCTGGTAGCTTTGAGCTCAGGAACTGTAAAGCATTGCCAAGCTCGAACCCAGCAGTGGTGAAGACCTGAATCAAAATCTCTTGCCAGGCGACAGCAAGGAAAAAGGAAACAAAATGTGTGCAGATCATGTCCTGTGTGTTCAGAATGTCCCAGAGTGTTTTACAATCAATGAATAATTTTTTGACGGGCTGTCACTGTTGGCCTTAGGCAGCATAGCAGCCAGTTGACATGTAGCCAGGTTCCACATACAGAAGCATGATCTGTTTCAGTTAATGGTGTTGATTGAGGGAGCAGTGAAGGCCAAGACACGGGGAAAAGTCCAACTGTTGAAAACAGAGAACGCTGGACATGCTCAACAAGCCTAGGATCTGTGGAGGGAAAAAAACAGAGTTGACATTCTGATGAAAGGTCATTGACGTGAAATTCTGTTTCTCCCTCCAGGGATGCTGACAGGCCTGTTGAGTGTTTCTATCGCTTCCTCTTTTCATTTCACATTTCCAACTCTTGTGATTTTTTTTTTCCTCTCTCAGCGCTGTCAGCTCAGTGGCGAGCGCTTTTACTTTTGAGTCAAAAGGTTAAGGGTTCAAATCCCACTCCAGAGATCTCCGTACAAAATCCAGCTTAGGACCTCAGCACAGGAGTGCAGTCAGAAGTGTCATCTTTTGGATGAGGCATTAAGTGAAGCAGGGAGTGTCCTGGGTGCTGCTGTAAATGATCCTGAGGCATTACTCATAAAAAGAGAGCAAGAGAATTCTCCTTGGTGACCTCAATCCATAGCAGCAAAATAATTCATCTGTTCACATTCACTGTATTGTTTGCCAGACCTTGCTGTGAGTAAATTAATTACACTTCAGAAATACTACATTAGCTGCAAAGCACCTTAGGACATCCCGTGGGCATGAAAGGCACTATGTAAATGCAAGTTCCTCTCACTTTTCATTCAGCTGGTATAGTGGGTAATTCTGGGCTGGATTAAATGCTGATGGTGGACTCCCTGCCCTCCACCCCCTGCCTCCCGCTGCAGTGTAAATGTCAGGGTTGAATCTGCCCCTGTTTAGGTGGCTCATTAAGCTTTAATTTTTCAGGTGAATGTCCTTTCATGAGGGTGTGATGGGACTTCTATCCATCTACAGGAAGAAGTCCCCTCCCATCCATGGAAGTCCCATAGAGCTGGTGGCCAGCGGTGCCTACCCTACTGCAGTGGGTTGGCCAAGAAGCTGGCACTCAGTCATAGACCTAGACATCTGGGTACATCCGGGATTTCACTGGGCACTGGCAAGGGGTGGGCACCTGTGAGGAGGAGTGGGAGAGGGGATTATGTTGGACACGGCTGGAGGAGAAAGGCAAAACTGTGTGGACGCGCCTCTGATTGTCACCAGCATGAGACACTCTCCCCTTAACTGGCCAGTGGCTTGTGGAGTTAAACCTCCCGAGCGACATGATGAGCATTGATCTGTCCTCTGCCTGCTATTATCAGAGTGGTGGCAGGATGAGGTTGTCTTTGGCTGCTAATGATCCATTTAAAAACCTCAGTTGAGCCATGGAAGGTTGGCCTGCCTGATGCCTGTCCCACTTCTGGTAAGAATCTGCATCGGGGTGGGTCTGCGCAGTTGCGGCAGTGGGTACATCACGGATGCAGATCCACCCATCTGCTTTCCCACTTTGTGGGTAGCTGGTAAAGTTCAGCCTGTTAACTGAAATGCAGTGGCAGATGGAATTTACTCATCTCCTTATGCGTTCCACTACTTGTCTGAAAGCATGATATTATTAAACTAGAAAGTGTGCAGAAAAAGATTTACTAGGATGTTACCGGGACTTGATGTTTTGAGTTATAAGGAGAGGCTGGACAGATTTTTTTTTCCTTGGAGTGTAGAAGGCTGTGGGGTGAACTTATAGAGGTCTATAAAATAATGATGGGCATAGATCAGCTGGAGAGTCAACATCTTTTTTCCAAAGGTAGGGGAGTCTAAAACTGGAGGGCATAGGTTTAAGTTGAGAGGGGAGAGATACAAAAGTGTCCAGAGGGGCAATTTTTTCACACAGCATGGTCTGTGTCTGGAACAAGCTGCCAGAGGCAGTAGTAGAGGTGGGTACAATTTTGTCATTTAAAAAGCATTTAGATAGTTACATGGGTAAGATAGATATAGAGGGATATGGGCCAAATGCGGGCAGTTGGGACTAGCTTAGTGGTTGAAACAAAACGGCAGCTTGGACAAGTTGGGCCGAAGGGCCTGTTTCCCTGCTGTAAACCTCTATGATTCTATGCTGCAAAGGACTGTTGCCTGGGTTGCTATTGTGCTGCTTGGTTTCATGGAGAAGGTTTAACTCCTTACTCTGATCTGGACCTAAACCTGTAAACCTGCGATGTCCTAAGAAGGCAAAACCTACAAAATAATCTGCTTAACTGGAGCAGCCTCCAGAATCAATCAGCTCAATTGAGATCTTTCGAGCAGCTTTCGGAACAGGCACTGGGAAATTGTGCTTTGCAGCGAGGTGGTGCTTTGCACGATACGGTTCATCCTTGGAGTCACTGGGATTCTAGGGGATTTTCATTCTTTCTCACCCTTGCCAGTGATTGAAAATGGTGACAACAAACAGAACCCACAACTCTCCTGACACTCTAATCGGCATGTCAGAGATCCTGGGTACCAGCAACCTTAGGCACTCTTAGTTGACTTGAGGACAAGCAGTGCTAGACACCATGCGTAATCAATATGAGGCCTTTAATGATTAGTGCCCTAGGAGAAATAAACCCCTCTGCAAGTGTTTCTGAAGTTACAAACAAGTTGGCAATTATAGCCAATTACAACAAATCAGAAACAAGCAATTTTTCTAATCCTTCATTTGCATACATATTCGCCAATTATACCCTAGCTTTTTGGCCTTTCACATTTGTTGAAAAACTGCCTCCTGCTAATCCTTCATTTGCATGGCATATCCCCATATCTTGCCTTTGGTATTTGTTATGGAAAATTCTCATCTTGCTCATCCTCTGATGAAAGCTGAAAAACAGAATGTTACGCAGATGAAGATTAGTTTGTTCATGCTGAATAGCAGACACTGATCCCTTTCAAAGGTCTATAAAAAGGTAAACATTTTCTATTATTGTACAGAGAAAGCGTGAAACTTTAATTTGAACAATTTAACATCCATATTATAAAACTTTAATCTGAACATTTCAAGTCCACAGGCAGGTTTCCAGGATGTTTAGAGGAGAGACACTGGCCTATGTCAGAGGCGGGGAACTGGCTCCGCAGGTTAGTTTTCGCTGTGCTACTTTTAATTTAGCATTGACCTGGAAAATGTTGCTGAAGCTTTTTAATTTCCATGTGAGTAAAAGCGATAGAAAATAGAAGCAGGAGGAGGCCGTTCAGCCCTTTGAGTCTGCTCTGCTATTCATTCTGATCATGGCTGATCATCGAATTCGATATCCCTGGACCCACCATAGTGTGACGAAGGAAACAAGTCTTTAGAAAGAGTTTGAACTACAGTTCGGCGAACTTGTGTAAAAGGACTGGGTGTGGCAAACAAGCAGCCCTTGATTTGATTTGAGCCTCTGATTTAGACCAACTTCATTCCCGTTAGGGTTCCTGGTCGTGTGAACTGCCGGTTTACGGACTTTCAAGGTACACCGTCACTATAAAATGAGACATACATTGATTTTTGTCATGGAAATATGAGCTTTTCTCAAAGAGAAAGAGAGGGAAAGGAAAGAGTGTCTCCTTTTGAGTCCGCATTGGTATTCCGTATTGATGCTGCTCTGGGCTGTTTGAGATTTGGTCTATGGTTTGTATGTAAGTGAGGGAATGATGAGAAGAGACAGACTCTGCCAGATCTAGCCTCAGAGTGACAGCTTGTATGATGACAGAGCGCTTCATCCCTGAGCTAGATGAAGTAAATTACCCAGCTACTTTTTTTTCATAAAAAAAAATGTCTACTAGTTAAACAATGCTATTGGGAGTCTGTTCAAGGTGCCTTTATCGTTCAGTCCAAGCTGGCTGCCTTGGACGCAATGCACTGCAGAGATCGGGAGGTGTCAGCTGATGTTGCAGCACACTTTATTGAAGCTATGGTGTAAAATATTTTTTTATATACTAATCTGAAAAGAGGATGTCGGGTCATGTATCTTCAAAACTGAATCAGTGTAGAAGGCAGTAATCTATAATCTAGAACAGACACAATCACTGCGCAAATTGGATTTTTATGAAACATTTAAGAAATACAATACTTATTTATAGACTGCTGATGACTAAGTATCCTGCTTCTGTTGGGAGAGCAGGGACACATGGATCTTTAATATGTCTGAGAGGCTTGTCTAGCAAGGACTGCATGTAGGAGTATATGCTGTGGGCGGCGTAGCGGTTAGCACTGCTGCCTCGCAGCACTAAGGACCCGGGTTTGATTCCCAGCTGGGTCACTGTCTGTGCGGAGTCTGCACCTTCTCCCCATGTCTGCGTGGGTTTCCTCCCAGTGCTCCAGTTTCCCCTCTCAGTCAGAAAGACGTGTTGATTAGGTGCATTGGCCATGCTAAATTCTCCCTCAGTATACCCAAACAGGCGTCGGAGTGTGGCGACTAGGGGATTTTCACAGTAACTTCATTGCAGTGTTAATGTAAGCCTACTTGTGACAGTAATAAATAAACTTTAACAAACTGCATGGAAATGAGCACCCTTCAGCTACCTGGACCAGAACACCAGTTTTAAAGATTAAGTTTATTTATTAGTATCACAAATCAGCCTGCATGAACATTAACACTGCAATGAAATTACAGTGAAAATCCCCCAGTTGAAACACTCCAGACCTGTTCGGATACAAACAGTAAGAAATCTCACAACACCAGGTTAAAGTCCAACAGGTTTATTTTGGAGTACAAGCTTTCAGAGCATTGCCCCTTCCTCAGGTGAAGGAGCAGTGCTCCGAATGCTCATGCTACAAAAAAACCTGTTGAACTTTAACCTGCTGCTATGAGACTTCTTACTGTGCCACTCCAGTCCAATGCCGACATCTCCACAGCAGGTTCGGATACACTGAGGGAGAATTTAGCATGGCCAGTGCACCTAACCAACACATCTTTGGGACTGTGGGAGGAAGTTGGAGTGTCTGGAGGAAACCCATGCAGACATGGAGAGAATGTGCAAACTCTACACATATGGTGACCCAAACTGGGATTCGAACCTGGGTCCCTGGCACTGTGAAGCAGCAGTGCTAACCACCGTGCTATTCTGCAGCACAAGCTTGTGCTACTAATGCTACCCCAAGTCTGTTGTCCTGCTCCTTGCCACTCTTTTGTATGAGTCGCTTCATACTCCAACACATAGCCTGCTGTTTGTCCTTTACTCCGGGAGTCGTGAACCATAATTGAAAGTTCCTGGTTTTGTGAGTTTTTTTGCAGGATCGGGAGTCACTGCCTTTAATATGGGACAGCGAGCTCTTATTGGAAGCTGGAGTTTGAAGAATATTAGAATAATAGAGTGCCTCTGTGAAAGAGGGGAGAGTGACCGATCAGGTGGTTTTTAGGAGATGGGCCGAGGTTCAGGCAGAACTGTCGCACGGAGAAATCTCAATTTGGCACCCTTCTGCACTTGGCTAGTTGTATGGAATGTGTTGGGAGTGTCTACTGTTCCAGCAAAGCAGAAATCAAACCAGGAACCATAAGATAAAAACAAAATACTGAGGATGCTGGAGTCTGAAATAAAAACACAAAATTCTGGAAAATCTCAGCAGGTCTGACAGCATCTGTGGAGAGAGAATAGAGCCAACATTTTGAGTCTGGGTGACCCTTCGTCAGAGCTGAAGACAAAGAATGTAGGATGGGATTTATACTGCAGGGTGGGGGGGGTGTAATTGACAAAGATGTCATGGATAACTCCAATCTCTGAATGGACGCTGTTAGCACCGTTCTCAGCCTTTATCACTAGCATTTAAGTTCTCTTTGTCCTTATGCCCATGACATCTTGGTCAATTACACAACCACCACCTCTCCCCGCCTCCGTCACCTCCCCCTTACAGTATAGATCTCATCCTATTTCTTTGTCTTCAGCTCTGATGAAGGGTCAGCCAGACTCAAAAAGTTGACTCTATTCTCTCTCCACAGATGCTGTCAGACTTGCTGAGATTTGCCAGCATTTTCTGTTTTTGTTAAATCAGGAGCCCTCCCTGAGGTTAGAAACCTCACAGCCAGGCAGGCTGCCAAGTGAGAAAGAGAAAGTAAGATATACAGAGAGAAACAAACAGACTCTGAGAGAAATGGATAAAAGAGCGGAGAGAAGAATACTTCAGTAACATTTAGCTACCCCCTGATGTCCATGTGACAGACACAAAATGCTACCTCCAGGAAGGTTTGTGTTTTTGAGCTGAGAGCTTTTAGGGCTTTGTCGAGAGATACTTTTCTGTAGGACATCGTTGAGGTTGAAACAATTAAAAATGTGACAGGATGAATCAAAAAGGTAGTATTTACATGCCTTATGTTTTGAAGGCTTGGGCATTGCTCTGGGGAAAGTTTGACAGTTATAAAAATCATTGAGCAGACTGGGTTAGATTACGAGATGGTGCAGTAAGTATTGATTCTGCTTATTAAGAACGAAAATTGGAGTGGGAAAATATTTGCTTTTATGAGCTGCGGTGCAGAATGTCAAGGAATAATAACTAATAATATTGACTCTCTCTTCGTCGAAGGAGAAAGGGACAGACTAAGTTTGACATTGCAGAATCGGTTTATGAGGACTAGCCCAAAGAAGATAGTTCTTGTCCACACGGCAGCTTTGCCTCAATTGTTTGCTGCTTGGGTGGGGATTCGGGAAGGTGAGGATTTGACGCAAAGGGATTAGGAAACTGAGACTTGTGACACTAATAAATGTTCTTCCAATAATCTTGGAGTGAGGATCAGTGGGTCTTCTTGCCCAAACTCCGTAGCTATAATTGGGATATTAATCCATCAAAGAAAATTATGCCTCAGGACATTTTGCAGTTTCATTACACATTTCTAGTTTCTTTACTTTGACTTCTGCGGCCGCGTTTGTGTTTATTGTCTTACTTGCATCATCTGACTAGTCCTTAATCACAGAATCCCTACAGTGCAGAAGGAGGCCATCCGGCCCATTGAGTCAGCACCGACTCTCCGACAGAGCATCCCATCCAGGCCTTATCCCCATAACCCCACGTATTTACATCGCTAATCCCGCTAACCTACACTTCTTGGGACACTAAGGGGCAATTTAGCACGGCCAGTCCCCCAACCAGCACACCTTTCGGGCAGTGGGAGGGAACCTAAAGTAAATCCATGCAGACACAGAATGTGCAGACTCCACACAGACAGATTTGAACTGTTGAATGATTTTTAAGTTCTCATTAATAACAGGGCTGGTACAACGTTTAAAGCAGCTTTCTTGGCGACCTACAGAATGAGAAATATTAGCGTGCTCCTTAGTGCTGCTACTGCTGGAGGTTGTGTGGCTTAGGAGAAAACCAGTGTGACAATGGGACTCATCCGTACAGTATTGTACAGACCTCAGATTTGTACCCTGGACTGTGCTAAGTTGGCAAATAGCAGGTTGTGTTAGGGTGTTAGACTGGCCTTTATGCAAAAGGAGGATTATTTTTTATTTATTATTCCTGTCACAAATAGGCTTGTGTAATGAAGTTACTGTGAAAATCCCCTGGTCACCACTCCAGTGGCTGTCCGGGTACACTGAGGGAGAATTTAGCATGGCCAATGCACCTAGCTAGCGCATCTTTCAGATTGTGGGAGGAAACTGGAGCACTTGGAGGAAACCCAAGAGGAGAATGTGCAGACTTCACACAGACAGTGACCCAAGCCGGGAATCGAACCAGGGTGCCACGATGGTAGTAATCCAGGGTCCCCACTCCTCTTGACTGTTGTCTCATGACCCCCCGCTGGAAAATATGTGATCCAGTTTTTCCGGTGAGGACAGGATCAGACTGAGTTGCGGACCAGGTGCCCTGCTTAAGTTGAGCCAGTAAGTTGCTGGAGCACAATCTGTGTCTGTGAGAACATGAGCTAAACATGAGTCAGGGGGAGAGCAGTGCAGACAGCTGGAGGGGAGGGGGGAGGAATTGCTAAAAACACAATAAACACAATAAAAGCAGATGACTTTGTTTGACAATCTTTACGACGAGGTGGATTGAGGGTTCTGCACGGAATTACAGAAGTTTAAATTGCTGACGCGATGCCATAGGTTTTTTTTTAAACCTTCCTAATTGAATTCTTTGAGGCCTGACTTCTGGGTGACCTCGGGGGTGAGGGCCAGAAGATTAGAAACTGGATCCTTTATGAGGAATCAGTGTGCTCCAGTGCTGCACCAAACAGATGAAGATCGAGACAAACTGAAAGGACAAAAGCTTCCCCTGTTAAGTCGCAGAATAATATGAGATTTAGTAACGTGGCCATGAAGCTAACAGATGGGGATAGTTCCTGAATGTAATTTGAATGAGTCGTTGTAAGGAGCAGGTGGAACAGAGAGAATTGTGCTGGATAGGAATTCAGAAAGATTACACACTGCAATTGAAAGAAATGTAAACCATTACAACTAAATGAGTTCTTTGAAAACAGTAGTTTACAGTTACATTCCCATTTTCCAAGGAACTTCTACCCATTGCCGAACATAATTTGATTTGATTTATTATTGTCACATATATTAGCATACAGTGAAAAGTACTGTTTCTTGTGCACTGTACAGGCCAAGCTGTTCCGTTCGTAGAGAAGGAAATGAGAGAGTGCAGAATGTAGTGTTACATTTATAGCTAGGATGTAGAGAAAGATCAACTTAATGCAAGGTAGGTCCATTCAAAAGTCTGACAACAGCAGGGAAGAAGCTGTTCTTGAATCAGTTGGTACCTGTCCTCAGACTTTTGTACCTTTTTGCCAATGGAAGAGAGTATGTACGGGGTACGTGGGGTCCTTGATTTATGCTGGCTTTTCTGAGGCAACGGGAAATGTAGACAGTGTCAATGGATGGGAGGCAATATAATGCAAGATTAAATAGTTTTTCATTTTTTATCTTGAATGGGTTCAAACCCCTCCCCCCCAACCGCTCTCTCTCCCCACCACCACCCCACAAATCCTTCCCCCCTCTTTACATCCAAAGCAAAAAAAAGGTAGATTGTTCATCCTTAGCTTTTGAGTAGATATCATCTAGTGACAGAGGTGGAAGTCATTGTTTGCGACTGTACTTATATTGCCTCCTTTCCATTCTCTATGTGTCGAAATATCTTTATCCTCCCCCTTGTCTAGTGACTGTCCTGTAGTGGCATGCTGGATATCAGGAACTTAGCATGTAAAAAGTTACATGGAAGAACCCTTGTTCCATCCCTCAATCCTCACCTCCTTTATTCCCAAAGCATCACAAATTCATAACACAGTGTTTAATGTTTAATGCCCTTTGGGCAATGGGTTTAATTAGGTGATGATTTTTACATTGACATTCCAAATGTAATAAACTCGTGGTAATTGGCCATTTGGGGGCAACACAGAATCAACGAATCACCGAATACTACAGCGCAGAAGAGGCCCTACGGCCCATCGAGTCTGCATCGACGCACAAAATACCCTGACCTGTCCACCTAATTCCACTTGCCAACACTTGGCCTATAGCCTTGAATGTTATGGCATGTCAAGTACTGATCCAGGCACTTTTTAAAGGATGTAAGGCAACTCACCTCCACTCCCCTCCCAGACAGTGCATTTCAGACCATCACCACCCTCTGAGTAAAAATGTTTTTCTTCAAATCCCCCCAAATCTCCCACCCCTCACTTTAAACTTATGTCCACTCATAACTGACCCTTCAACTCAGAAGAACAGCTGCTCCCTATCCACTCTGTCCATGTCCCTTATACTCTGCTACACCTCGATCAGGTCACCCCTCAGTCTTCTCTGCTCCCAATGAAAACAACCCAAGCCTATCCAACCTCTCTTCACAACTTAAATGTTCCACCCCCAGGCAGCATTCTGGTAAATCTCCTCTGCACTCCCTCAAGTGCATTCATGTCCTTCCTACAATGTGGCGACCAGAACTGCACACAGCAGTCCAGCTATGGCCTCACCAGAATTCTACACAACCTCATCAAGATCCCTCTGCTTTTGTAATCAATACCCCAACTGATAAAGGCAAGTGTGCCATAAGGCTTTTTCACCATCCTGTTAACCTGCCTTTGTGCCTTCAGAGATCTATGGAGAAACATGCCAAGGTCCCTTTGATCTTCGGAACTTCCCAGTGTCAGACCTTTCATTGTATACTTCCTTGGCACAGCAGAGTAAGGTGGACCAATTGGGACTCCAAGTGGTAATCACATAAAAGATGGAGTCCTCTCTTTGGCATTTGAGATGTAGTTGACAAAGACCGCAATGTGGCTGCTGCACTGTTGTATAGATTTTCTTATTAATAAATACCTTTTGTATTTGCAGTGAAGTTTGTGAAAGTGCGCCATTACATCTAGTGATAAGGATGGGATTATGAGTATGAATGGCACGGTGGCACAGTGGTTAGCACTGGTGTCTCACAGCACCAGGGACCCGATTGAATTCTGGCCTTGGGTGACTGTCTGTGTAGAGTTTGCAAATTCTCCCTGTATCTACATGGGTTTCCTCTTGGTGACCCGGTTTCTTCCCACACTCCAAAGATGTGCAAATTAGGTGGACTGGCCATGCTAAATTATCCGTTAGTTTTCCAAGATATGTAGGTTAGATGGATTAGCCATGGTGAATGTGTGGGGTTATGGGGATAGGGCGGGGGAGAGGGTCTGGTTAAGACACTCTGTCAGAGTGTCGGTGCCGACTCAATGGGCCAAATGGCCTCTTTCTGCACTGTAGGGATTCAATGACACTGCCTAACAGTTGTTAGCATCCTGTTTTAATCAAAGTCTGAAGAACAAATACTCCCTCAAATGCCTTTCTTTGGGCAAATAGACCCGTTTGAGATGTTGAGATTTTGATTTGATTTATTACTGCCACATGTAAAAGAATACAATGAAAGGTATTGTTTCTTGCACGCCATACAGATACAGCATACCGTACGTAGGGAAAGAAATGAGAGAATGCAGAATGTAGTGTTACAGTCATAGCTAGGGTGTAGAGAAAGAGCAATTTAATGTGAGGTAGGTCCATTCAAAAGTCTGACTGCAGTAGGAAAGAAACTGTTCTTGAGTCGGTTGGTACGTGACCTCAGACCTTTTGTATTTTTTTTCCCGAAGTAGAAGTTGGAGGAGAGTATATCCGGGATGCAAGGGGTCCTTAATTATGCTGGCTGCTTTTCTGAGGCAGCGGGAAGTATAGACAGAGTCAATGGGTAGGAGGCTGGTTTGAGTGATGGACTGGGCTTTGCTCATGACCCTTTGTAGTTTCTTGAGCAGGCACCATACCAAGCTGCCAAGATATTGCTAGATCCTGAGTAATGTAGCATCAGAAAAGATGGACAGTTTAAAGATGCAGTGGCAATGAAGAGAACGCAGCAATGACCCCTGAGTCAGAATCCACTTACATTATATCTCCACTTACATTATAGGCCATGAGACAAGGCGATCCATGAAGCTTAGTGATGGACTGATGCAGAACAAGCTTGAATTAGCTTTGATAGTCTAAAGTTTAGCATTGTGTAGAAAAGAAAGAGTGAAAATAACCCTGTGAAGCAAGAGCTGTGCCTTTAAGTTTAAAAAACAAGAACTTAAGTCAAAAAAGAGTTGTTGCAAAGTGGTTTAAAAAAAACACAAAGGAAAAGTGTTTTATGTGAAGAAGAAGTGCAAATACCCCAGCGAGCTGCAGCGTGATTCCCAAAATACAGAAGAATTAAGAGGCTGAGATTGACGAGAGCTCCTGATCAAAGTGAATCCTGTGAGCGTTCCATGGTCACAATCACAGCACTGATGGACATTAACCAAAGACATTCCGAAGATTTTTAAAAAAAGAGGAGTCCTCGACCAGTTTAAAGAAAAGTTAAAAGGTTTTACAAACTACAACCTCTTGGATCTTGAGAATAGTGGATCTTCCAGTGAAACAGACCAAAAAAGAAGCTGCCACCTTCAAGAACAAACAAAAGAGAAAACGGGCCAGAAGAAGAAAAAAATTCCAGAAATCTGGAATCGTTGTGGGTGGAGATTAGGAACAGCAAAGGAAGGAAGACACTGGTGGGTGTCGTCTATAGGCCCCCGAATAATGATCTGGAGGTGGGGCGGGCTGTTAACGCGCAAATAAGTGCGGCGTGCAGGAATGGGATGGCCATAATTATGGGAGATTTCAATCTGCATATTGATTGGTCGACCCATGTTGGACGCAGTGGGCTCGAGGAGGAGTTCTTGGAATGCTGCCGGGATAGTTTCCTCGAACAGTGTGTGTTGGAGCCGACGAGGGAGCGAGCTATCTTGGATCTGGTGTTGTGTAATGAGGCGGGTAGAATTAGGGACCTTGCGGTGAAGGATCCTCTTGGGGAGAGTGATCATTGTATGGTGGAGTTTCTGGTGCAGATGGAGGAGGAGAAAGTGGGTTCCCGGACACGAGTCCTTTGTTTGAACAGAGGGGAGTACGGTAGGGTGAGAGAAGAATTGGCGAATGTTGACTGGGGGAGCGCGTTGGAAGGTAGGTCTGCTGAGGAGCAGTGGAGGATCTTTAAGGAGATCTTTCTTGGTGCTCAGCAGAAATGTATTCCGATGGTCAAAAAGGACCGTAGGAGGAGAGGTAATAAGCCGTGGATAACGAAGGAGGTGAAGGAAAGTGTTAAGTTAAAAGCGGAGGCGTTCAGAGTAGCTAAGAGTAGTGGGCGAGAAGAGGATTGGGAGAGGTTTAAATGTCAACAAAGATTGACAAAGAAGTTGATAAAGAAGGGTAGGAGAAACTATGAAGCTGGGCTAGCGCTTAATATAAAAAAGGATAGCAAGAGTTTTTATAAGTATATAAAAAGGAAGAGGCTGGCTAGGGTGAACGTTGGACCCTTAGAGGATGAGAGGGGGGACTTAGTGGTAGGGGATGGGGAAATGGCTGAGGTCTTGAATAACTTTTTTGTTTCGGTCTTCACGGAGGAGGACGTGAATAATTTGCCGGGTGTTAGAGATGGAAAGGTGGTAGGACTGGAGGGTCTCAATGACATTATTGTTACTAGAGAGGCGGTGCTCGACAGACTGGAGGGACTGATTGTGGACAAGTCTCCAGGACCGGATGGAATGCATCCGAGGGTTCTGAAAGAAATGGCGGAGGTGATAGTGGATGCCTTGGTGGTTATTTTCCAGACGTCGCTGGATTCCGGGGAAGCGCCGGAAGATTGGAAAGCGGCTAATGTAACGCCGTTGTTTAAGAAGGGTGGCAGGCAAAAGGCAGGGAATTATAGGCCGGTTAGTTTAAGGTCTGTTGTAGGTAAAATGTTAGAATCCGTCATCAAGGAGGAAATAGTGAGGCATCTTGAGGGGAGTTGCTTGATAGAGCAGACGCAGCACAGTTTCGTTAAGGGGAAGTCGTGTCTGACAAATTTATTAGAGTTCTATGAGGATGTGTCTAGGGCGGTGGTGGTCTTTCTTGATTTTCAGAAGGCGTTTGACAAGGTACCTCACAAGAGGTTATTGCAGAAGGTAAGGGGGCATGGAGTTGGGGGTAGGGTGTTAGCGTGGATAGAGGATTGGTTGTCAAATAGGAGACAGAGAGTGGGGGTTAATGGGTGCTATTCGGATTGGCGGTTGGTGGTTGGCCCCAGGGGTCGGTGCTGGGGCCGCAGCTATTTACCATTTATATAGATGTTCTGGAGGAGGGAACCGAGTGTAGGGTGTCGAAATTTGCTGATGACACCAAGATTGGTGGAATGGCAAATTGCGCGGAGGGTGTGGAGAGTCTGCAGAAGGATCTAGATAGGCTGGGCGAATGGGCCAGGAAATGGCAAATGGAATTTAATGTTGGCAAGTGCGAGGTGGTCCACTTTGGTAGGAATAATGGTAGGCAGGACTATTACTTACGGGACAAAAAACTGCAGCAGGCGGCGGTGCAGAGGGACCTCGGGGTCCTTGTGCATGAGTCGCAAAAACCCAGCCTGCAGGTGCAGCAGGTGGTCAGGAAGGCGAATGGGATGCTGGCCTTCATAGCGAGGGGGATTGAATATAAAAGTAGGGAGGTCTTGCTGCAGCTGTATAGGGCATTGGTGAGGCCGCAGCTGGAGTACTGTGTGCAGTTTTGGGCGCCGTACTTACGCAAGGATATTTTGGCCTTGGAGGGAGTGCAGAGGAGGTTTACTAGGCTGATACCGGAGTTGAGGGGGTTGAGCTATGAGAAAGGCTGAATAAACTAGGCTTGTACTCGTTAGAGTTTAGAAGAATGAGGGGAGATCTCATTGAGACGTATGAGATGATGAATGGGATGGATAGGATAGAGGTGGAGAGGCTCTTCCCGCTCAGAAAGGACAGTAGGACTAGGGGGCACAGCCTCAAGATAAAGGGGGGGCGGTTTAGAACGGAGTTGAGGAGGAACTTCTTCACTCAAAGGGTGGTGAATCTCTGGAATTCTCTACCCGTTGAAGTGGTGGAGGCTGCCTCGCTAAATATTTTTAAGACGCGGGTTGATGGGTTTTTGATAAGCGAGGGGATTAAGGGTTATGGGGAGAGGGCAGGAATGTGGAACTGAGCCGCGACAGATCAGCCATGATCTTATTGAATGGCGGGGCAGGCTCGAAGGGCTGGATGGCCTACTCCTATTTCTCCTATTTCTTATGTTCTTATGTTCTTTGAAATTGTCTCCCTGAGAAGAAGTAGTTTTGAAGGTTCAAAAAAGAGTAACCAGATTCAGGCCAAAACTCCAAAAGCAAGGGAAAAAAACACAGAGAGAGATCTGGTTCAGTGAAAAAGGATGACAGTCTTAAAGTGGCAATGCATCTAAAGAGGTCATGCATTTAAAGTGGCAATGCACTTAAAGGAGGCAACCACAAGAAGGAACAAACTGCTATCAACATGAAAATTGGTGAAGACAGCAGAAAGTGGGGAAATCTGAAAAGAGTCCTTAAAAGGTTCATTGGAAATGAAGGCATCAAGGAAGAGGCAACACAACGCCTCAGAGGAGGCAATGAAGACCTGATAGTGTAATAATTAAGCCTTCAAAGGCAGAAATCCCTTCACTAAAATCCCTTTATTTACATTTCCAACAGCAGTACACAGAGTGCTAGCAGTTAGCAATCTACCTTCGGGAGGGCCAGAGGAACAGATATATTCAAGGAAAAGACTCCCTGATTGGCCTATCAATTGACTCCTTAGATCAGGGACATCATTTTTATTCTTTTGTTCTTTTTTTGTTCAGAGTTCATATTCCAATAAGCCAACCACAGTGGCCTGATTGAAGTCATTACACATAGAAGAGGCAATGAAGACCTAAAAGAGAGGGCACTGACAGACCCCAGAAGGAGGGCGATGAAAGATCCCAAGAGGGCAACAAAGGATCTCATAGGCAGGTCAACAGGAGAATTGCAGCATGAGAGAAAAAAAATCAACACCTCATCGGTGACAGATCTGGCCTGAGGTGGAGTTAAGACAAGTGGAAATGAATGTTCCATTTGCGAAATGGATCTTTTCAGTTAAAACATAATGGATGCCCCTTGGAAGAAATGCAGAATTTAAAGGTATCTAAAGAAACCAGGAACTATAGGACATAAAGAGGAGTCAAGAAATGGAATTAAAGACAGCAAAACTTAAAGTTGCAAAAATTTACAAAATGAAGGAGGAAGCTTGGCAATGAGAAATTAACTGAAGAGGTGAAAACATTGAACTTGACTGCAGAATCAGCAAACCAGACACAGAAGGAAACTGAGATTACGTGCCAGAATAAGATTGCTGAACTGGTCTTGTAAATAGAAAAACAGCAAGAAACAATATGATAAAATGGTCAGTGAAAAATGGTGCTGAATTAAAATGCTGGCAGGGGAGTAAACTTTATCACACAAGCTAAGTACTAGAAACAGAGAGCCAAGACCGTTCCTTCACCTGCGGCAGACCAAGATTGTTAAAAAAAACTGGCAAGACCATATTTATCTGCACACAGTTAAAGCCTAACAATAAAAGTGTTTATGTTTAAACGCACAAGTTGCGAGTTCTCATCAGTGACCCATCACCACTGCGACATATTAAAAAAAAAGTAAGTATCTGATGTGAAACTTTGGTACTGGACCGAGTTAGATGTCTGGAATTAGTGTCGTGATTGGACCCCTGCCATATTGAGTAGACATGAAGGGATGGCTTGTTCATAAACACATGGCCCACTTGTGGAGTAGAGAGACGCAGCAGCAGTCAGTGTTTCCATCACAAAATGTTTACAAACCCATAAGAACCAAAGGACCGGATCGACCTGTTATAGACATAACTGATATCTCTGTGGAAGGAAGTTGTAATGAACTGCCTGTCCCAGAATAAGTACCCATTATTACAGTTCCCTTCAATGTCAATCTTGTTGAAGCATCTCAGACTGCAGAATTATATTGCTCTACAAGAAACAGAAAAAACCCTCATAGACTTGACCTATAATTGTCCAAGTCGTATATGTAAGAGTCAATTTTCCAGTACAGCCGGCTGGGAGACTCGAACCGGCTCCCCGCAGGGCACCATAGACTCCACGAGTCTTCAGTTGCTGGATTTCAAATGGGCATTTGAACATCATTAGTGGGCCCAGGACTGAAGTCTCCAGCCCTGCCCGGAGTGTTTTACTCCAGCAGGGTTTACACCAGCTCCCCACTTATGGCGAGTTGGTGACACGACCCCGCTGGAGGGAAGGGGAGCCAGGGAGCCCATCCAGGACGCCTGGGTAAGGGGGAGGTGCCTCCTGAGAATTGTCAGCTTGGCAGTGCCAGCCTGGCCCCCTGGCACTGCTCAAGGGGCAAAGTGGCAATGCCAAAGGGGCACCTTGGCACATCCCAGCGGGCATTGGGCAGTGCCAAAGTGGCGGGGCCTAAGGGGCAGGCTACAGGGGAGGGGCCTCTGGAAGGGGCGATTGGTGGGGGTTGTGGTTCCTATTGCCACTCTGCACTCAGCAGTGACAGAAGGAAGGGGGCCAGCGATCAGGGTTGGGGGGAGGTCGAGGCTTTGGGGGGTGGAGTAGGGACTGCTGGGGGTGGGTGTAAGGGAGATCGGGACCACCAGGGTGGTAAGGGAGATAGTGGCGGGTGGGGGAGTCATCAAGGCTGGCGCAGACACGGCAGGGACGCCAGCAATCAGAGGGTGGGAGGATTGGAGTGGCAGCAATGGTGGTTCACGGCACCAACCAGTAAACAGGCTGGCCAGTGATTGGGAGACCCACAGTGCAGGGCTACTGCGCATGCACCGATCCCAGCGCTCACGAATTGGCACATGCGCTATGGCCCACTCAGTGCTATGCTGCGGGTGGGAATAGGTCCCACCCCTCGGTTCTTCATGGGATTCACACAAGTGCACTCTGTAGTGCACAGAATGTAGGAGATTTGTTTGCAAAATCCTGCTGAAAAAAACAGAGGGATTTACTCTGGGTTTTATGCAGATTCGACACTTAGAATTTGTTTGGGAGAATGCCACCCAAAATGTATAGTTAGAAGTTAGGACTGAGTGACTTAGTTATTGAAGATTGTATGAAGGAGTTCAAGGGGGAGGGATGTGGTGATTGTCCCTTTAATGGCAACACGGCAGATAAGATTCACCTAGCTTGGGGAGCCAATTGAATCTCAGAGTGGGTAACCACCCAAGGCAGTGAAATCCTCTCTTTGGCAGTAGATATGTTGGGGACTAGGGCAGCCATGCTAGCTGATGCATTACTGTACAATTTTTTTTATTAATAAATAAATATCTTTTGTGTCTCTAATGAAGGCTGGAATCTTACCACTGTTCGCGCCAGTGAGATTTTCCCATTCTGCTGCAATGAACAGAGAATTGACTGGGCGCCAAATTCTCCGACCTTGCTGCAACGGGAGTGTGGTGTGAATGGCTGATAAGACTGCGTTTGTAGTCTGAGAAAGTGCATCATGACAAAACCGTTCCATTGTTGATTACGTTTTGCAGACATAGGAGATTGGCTGAGATTTTCCGGCTATTTCGGGCTCTTGCTCAGCCAAATCTCCGTTCATTGCAGCGGGATGGGAAAGTAACGCCAGCGTGAACAACTAGAAAATTCTGCCCGTTAATCAAACTTTCTTTGCATAGGTTCGTACCAGCGACTGTACAGACGATTAGATTAACATTTTTGTTTTGCCATTGCGCCGGGAGTGCCTGTAAAAGGGGGAGAGAGGTTTGGAAAGGAACGTTATCCCCCAGCGTTCTTTGCTCACATCCTTAGCAGAATTCTGGAGGTAAATATGACTTGTGAAAACAATGAACAGAGTTGGGAAAACATGGTGTCAACGAGAGGACAGGGAGAGAGAAATAATTTATCCAAACAACTAATCACTGTGCTTGGCTAATTTAATTAATCAGTAGGCTTAGGTTTTTGCGTAGACCAGGCTTCAGATTTGTGTGTCGTGCACGTAATCCATCACACTCTTCCGACCAGTGTAAATATCTCAGGAAGTCATTGAGAAACACTGCCATTCTTATACTACCTTTCAATGTCTCTCACCCCAGGAAACTTTCAAACTTCTCTTATCTCTTTTGACTAACTGAGCAATGTTATGGAAGACCTGCTGGTATCTTAATAAAAGCTACGATGAGAACTCTGCAGTGAAAGAAAGTGCTGGAGATACAATGACCCTCGAGTGAACTTTTTAATAGGGCCTCATTGACTTAATGTTGAACCTTGCTTGCTGTGCCAGGCTTGCTGGCAGGAGAAGGGGGGGGGGTTCATTCAATTGTATTTATTTCATCTTCTATTAGTTAATTACTCTTTATGCAATAATATATGGTTAATACTGTTTACCAGCTGCAGCTAGAGCCCCTGTATAATGGTCCAGTTGAAGTGTTATAGACATTAATGATTTTAGCATTCACAGACCCTCCAGCAGTCAACACTGTGCCTTGTGTGCAGCTATAAGTGCACCGTTACACAGTAAGCCTTTATTAGCTCAATGGTCATGTTTCATCTTGAAGTACCTGTTTTGGACAGTGGGTGTTGCTAGTTCAGGTTCTCTGCCAGTCTGCTTTTTAATTGGAATTTAATCCTTTATTTGGATTACATTTGAAAGATTCAATTTATTTAAACGACCGCACAAATGGGAGGAAGGGAAAAAAATAATATATTACCAAAGGAGAGTGGGTGGATAATTCACAAAATCTTGGATATAATTGATAAATTTATCCATTGGTTTGAAGGTGAGGCAAACTGAGGAGTTAAGAAGCTTCCATGAATTGTGCCCCAGATTGCTATTTATCATTACTATTTGTGATGTGAGGGTACGAAAGATTATATGACATTCTGATGCCTGCTCCTTTTCTCTGGCAGCCGTCTGTCTTCAGGGAGGATGGTTTGTATCTTGGCGGTCATCTCTCCATCCAGTGCAACTTGAATATCCTGGGCAGCACCCTGAGTGAGATTTACCCTGGAGTTTCCCAAACATCCGGGACCTCCCTGCTTAATACAAGTGCAGGGCAGTATATTTGACACTGAATTGATCACAGGGTTGCTGGAGAGGTGACAAGGGTCAGGCATCAGTCCACCTTTCTTGGGGCAGAATTTTACACGCCCTCCAAGACAGGTGGTGGGATGGGAGGGTGGCGCAGGGAAGGAAAGGGGAACATAAAATTGAATGGATGGAGTTTACCCCCCCCTCCCCCCCGCTCCCCACCCCCAGGAACCCACTTGTCATAAAAAGTATCCAAAGTGGCAAGGATTAGTGAGAAGCCAGAGGATTGGGAAGCCTTTAAAAGTGAGCAGAGGACAACCAAAAAAGCAATAAGGGGGGAGAAGATGAAATGAGAGTGTAAGCTAGCTAGTAATATGAAAGAAGATAGGAAGAGTTTTTGTAAAAGGTTACAGAGAGGCAAAAATAGACATTGGACCACTGGAAAATGAGGCTGGAGAAGTAATAACAGGAAACAAAGCAATCGCAGAAGAACTGAATAGTTATTTTGCATCAATCTTCATGGTGAAAAACACTAATGGAAAACCAGAGCTCCAGGAGAGTTGGGGGGCACAGGTGAGTGTAGTGGCCATCACTAAGGAGAAGGTTCTGGGGAAACTGAAAGGTCTGAAGGTGGATAAATCATCTGGACCGGATGGACTACACCCCAGGGTTCTAAAAGGAAAATGTGAATGCGTTGGTGATGATCTTTCAGGAATCACTGGAGGCAGGGAGGGTACCAGAGGATTGGAAAGTAGTGAATATAACACTGCTGTTTAAGAAGGAAGGGAGGCAGCAGATGGGATATTATAGGCCGTTGAGCCTGACTTCGGTCATTGGCAAGAGTTTAGAGTGCATTATTAAAGATGAGATTGCAGATTACTTGGAAGTACATGATAAAGTAGGACTGAATTAACACGGCTTTGTCAAGGGGAGGTCATGTCTGACAAATCTGTTAGAGTTCTTCAAGGAGGTAACAAAGAAGTTAGATAAAGGAGAACCAGTGGACATGATTTATTTAGATTTCTAAAAAGGAAATAACCAAGTGGCCTAATTCTGCTCCTTCTTACGGGCTTATGGTCCAAATCCAGATGCAAATTGATGCTTAGGCAGGCAAGCACCCTTTCACCAAATAAGGTCCCTAAGTTGCTACTTAATGGCTGTCTAAGAGCCTTCTCCCACCCAGTCTCAATCTTTAGACTGGCAGGTGCTGGTGTGGGTAGTGAGGGAAAGTGATGTTAAAAATTTTCTCTGTCTTGGGAGGAAAGATCGGGGGGTGGGGGGAGTGGCACCTCATTCTGAAGTCCTCTCAGAGTTGGAGTGCTCTCCCACTGGGATGTTGGAGCTCTAGTCTTCCCTCCTCCCTGGCCAATCTCTTGACAGCTTAACAAACCTCCCACCCCCGCACACCCCCAACGATCCCTGCCACTTATGACCCCATCCCTACCACCGATGGAACCCCCTGGGATGGTAGTTGTGCCTGGTTGGGTTGGAGAACAGTCCAGCTCTCATGAGAGGGACTTCCTCCTAACGGTGAATGGAAATCCGGCCCACTGCCCATCAATGCCCAAGTGAGTGTTAAGTGGCAGTGGCAATTTGAGAGTCGGCAATTGTGTGTTCGGCGCCAACTTGCGGGATGGCAAGTGCCAATCGCTCACCATCCTTAAAATCATACTCTAGGTTTTGTGTCACGGTTTTTTCTCCCTTGGCCAACTGATGTAACAACAAGGCAGTGGGGCTACTTGTCCATACCTAGGAGTGGGAGATTCATGAGAACTAGGATGTTTCCACTTGCTAGTGGGCCTGCTCACTGCATGTTTAGGGTCCAAGTCTCCTCCAAGCTCCTAGGAACTTTAGCTTGGGGCAGCGAAGTACCCAGTTCCGTGTGTCAACAATAGGAGGCACAGTACCCAGTTCCGTTTGTCAACAATAGGAGGCACAGTACCCAGTTCCGTTTGTCAACAATAGGAGGCACAGCTCCCAGTTCCGTGTGTCAACAATAGGAGGCGCAGCTCCCAGTTCCAGTGTGTCCACAATAGGAGGCGCAGTACCCAGTTCCAGTGTGTCAACAATAGGAGGCACAGCTCCCAGTTCCAGTGTGTCAACAATAGGAGGCACAGCTCCCAGTTCCAGTGTGTCAACAATAGGAGGCACAGCTCCCAGTTCCGTGTGTCAACAATAGGAGGCGCAGCTCCCAGTTCCAGTGTGTCAACAATAGGAGGCACAGCTCCCAGTTCCAGTGTGTCAACAATAGGAGGCGCAGTACCCAGTTCTGTGTGTCCACAATAGGAGGCGCAGTACCCAGTTCCAGTGTGTCAACAATAGGAGGCACAGCTCCCAGTTCCAGTGTGTCAACAATAGGAGGCACAGCTCCCAGTTCCAGTGTGTCCACAATAGGAGGCGCAGCACCCAGTTCCAGTGTGTCAACAATAGGAGGCACAGCTCCCAGTTCCAGTGTGTCAACAATAGGAGGCGCAGTACCCAGTTCTGTGTGTCAACAATAGGAGGCGCAGCACCCAGTTCCAGTGTGTCAACAATAGGAGGCACAGCTCCCAGTTCCAGTGTGTCCACAATAGGAGGCGCAGCACCCAGTTCCAGTGTGTCAACAATAGGAGGCACAGCTCCCAGTTCCAGTGTGTCAACAATAGGAGGCGCAGTACCCAGTTCCAGTGTGTCAACAATAGGAGGCACAGCTCCCAGTTCCAGTGTGTCAACAATAGGAGGCGCAGTACCCAGTTCCAGTGTGTCAACAATAGGAGGCACAGCACCCAGTTCCAGTCTGTCAACAATAGGAGGTGCAGCTCCCAGTTCCGTGTGTCAACAATAGGAGGCGCAGCACCCAGTTCCATGTGTCAACAATAGGAGGCGCAGCACCCAGTTCCAGTGTGTCAACAATAGGAGGCACAGCTCCCAGTTCTGTGTGTCAACAATAGGAGGCGCAGCTCCCAGTTCCAGTGTGTCCACAATAGGAGGCGCAGCACCCAGTTCCAGTGTGTCAACAATAGGAGGCACAGCTCCCAGTTCCAGTGTGTCAACAATGGGAGGCACAGTACCCAGTTCTGTGTGTCCACAATAGGAGGCGCAGTACCCAGTTCCAGTGTGTCAACAATAGGAGGCGCAGTACCCAGTTCTGTGTGTCAACAATAGGAGGTGCAGCACCTAGTTCGAGTGTGTCCACAATAGGAGGCGCAGCACCCAGTTCGAGTGTGTCCACAATAGGAGGCGCAGTACCCAGTTCCAGTGTGTCAACAATAGGAGTAACAGCACCCAGTTCCAGTGTGTCAACAATAGGAGGCGCAGCACCCAGTTCCAGTGTGTCAACAATAGGAGGAACAGCTCCCAGTTCCAGTGTGTCAACAATAGGAGGCGCAGCACCCAGCTCCAGTGTGTCAACAATAGGAGGCGCAGCACCCAGCTCCAGTGTGTCAACAATAGGAGGCGCAGCACCCAGTTCCAGTGTGTCAACAATAGGAGGCGCAGCACCCAGTTCCAGTGTGTCCACAATAGGAGGCGGAGGACCCAGTTCCGTGTGTCAACAATAGTAGGCGCAGTACCGAGTTCCGTGTGTCAACAATAGTAGGCGCAGTACCCAGTTCCGTGTGTCAACAATAGGAGGCGCAGTACCCAGTTCCAGTGTGTCCACAATAGGAGGCGCAGTACCCAGTTCCAGTGTGTCAACAATAGGAGGCGCAGTTCCCAGTTCCGTGTGTCAACAATAGGGGGCGCAGTACCCAGTTCCGGTTAGTCCACAATAGGAGGCGCAGCACCCAGATCCAGTGTGTCAACAATAGGAGGCGCAGCACCCAGTTCCAGTGTGTCCACAACAGGAGGCGGAGGACCCAGTTCCGTGTGTCAACAATAGGAGGCGCAGCACCCAGTTCCAGTGTGTCCACAATAGGAGGCGCAGTTCCCAGTTGTGTGTGTCAACAATAGGAGGTGCAGTACCCCGTTCTGTGTGTCAACAATAGGAGGAGCAGTTCCCAGTTCCAGTGTGTCAACAATAGGAGGCGCAGCTCCCAGTTCCGTGTGTCAACAATAGGAGGAGTAGCACCCAGTTCCATGTGTCAACAATAGGAGGCGCAGTACCCAGTTCCAGTGTGTCAACAATAGGAGTAACAGCACCCAGTTCCAGTCTGTCAACAATAGGAGGTGCAGCTCCCAGTTCCGTGTGTCAACAATAGGAGGCGCAGCACCCAGTTCCATGTGTCAACAATAGGAGGCACAGCACCCAGTTCCAGTGTGTCAACAATAGGAGGCGCAGTTCCCAGTTCCAGTGTGTCAACAATAGGAGGCACAGTACCCAGTTCCAGTGTGTCAACAATAGGAGGCGCAGCACCCAGTTCCAGTGTGTCAACAATAGGAGGCGCAGTACCCAGTTCCAGTGTGTCAACAATAGGAGGCGCAGCACCCAGTTCCGTGTGTCAACAATAGGAGGCGCAGCTCCCAGTTCCGTGTGTCAACAATAGGAGGCGCAGTACCCAGTTCCGTGTGTCAACAATTGGAGGCGGAGTACCCAGTTCCAGTGTGTCCACAATAGGAGGCACAGTACCCAGTTCCAGTGTGTCCACAATAGGAGGCGCAGCACCCAGTTCCAGTGTGTCCACAATAGGAGGCGCAGCACCCAGTTCCAGTGTGTCAACAATAGGAGGTGCAGCTCCCAGTTCCGTGTGTCAACAATAGGGGGCGCAGCACCCAGTTCCGTGTGTCAACAATAGGAGGCGCAGTTCCCAGTTCTAGTGTGTCAACAATAGAAGGTGCAGTACCCAGTTCCAGTGTGTCCACAATAGGAGGCGCAGCTCCCAGTTCCGAGTATCAACAATAGGAGGCGCAGTTCCCAGTTCCATGTGTCAACAATAGGAGGCGCAGTTCCTTGTTCTGTGTGTCAACAATAGGCGGCGCAGTACTCCGTTCCATGTGTCAACAATAGGAGGCACAGTTCCCAGTTCCGAGTATCAACAATAGGAGGCGCAGCTCCCAGTTACATAAGAACATAAGAAATAGGAGCAGGAGTAGGCCATCTAGCCCTTCGAGCCTGGCCCGCCATTCAGTAAGATCATGGCTGATCTGTCGTGGCTCAGTTCCACATTCCTGCCCTCTCCCCATAACCCTTAATCCCCTCTCTTATCAAAAACCCATCAACCCGCGTCTTAAAAATATTTAGCGAGGTAGCCTCCACCACTTCAACGGGCAGAGAATTCCAGAGATTCACCACCCTTTGAGTGAAGAAGTTCTTCCTCAACTCCGTTCTAAACCGCCCCCCTTTATCTTGAGGCTGTGCCCCCTAGTCCTACTGTCCTTTCTGAGCGGGAAGAGTCTCTCCACCTCTATCCTATCCATCCCATTCATCATCTTATACGTCTCAATGAGATCTCCCCTCATTCTTCTAAACTCTAACGAGTACAAGCCTAGTTTATTCAGCCTCTCCTCATAGCTCAACCCCCTCAACTCCGGCATCAGCCTAGTAAACCTCCTCTGCACTCCCTCCAAGGCCAAAATATCCTTGCGTAAGTACGGCGCCCAAAACTGCACACAGTACTCCAGCTGCGGCCTCACCAATGCCCTATATAGCCGCAGCAAGACCTCCCTACTTTTATATTTAATCCCCCTCGCTATGAAGGCCAGCATCCCATTCGCCTTCCTGACCACCTGCTGCACCTGCAAGCTGGGTTTCTGCGACTCATGCACAAGGACCCCGAGGTCCCTCTGCACCATCGCCTGCTGCAGTTTTTCTCCACTTAAGTAATAATCCTTCCTACCATTATTCCTACCAAAGTGGACCACCTCACACTTGCCAACATTAAATTCCATTTGCCATTTCCTGGCCCATTCGCCCAGCCTATCTAGATCCTTCTGTAGACTCTCCACACCCTCCGCGCAATTTGCCGTTCCACCAATCTTGGTGTCATCAGCAAATTTCGACACCAGACACTTGGTTCCCTCCTCCAGATCATCGATATAAATGGTAAATAGCTGAGTTCCGTGTGTCAACACTAGGAGGCGCAGTTCCTTGTTCCGTGTGTCAACAATAGGAGGCGCAGTACCCAGTTCCAGTGTGTCAATAATAGGAGGTGCAGCTCCCAGTTCCATGTGTCAACAATAGGAGGCGCAGTTCCCAGTTCCAGTGTGTCAACAATAGGAGGCGGAGGACCCAGTTCCGTGTGTCAACAATAGGAGGCGGAGGACCCAGTTCCGTGTGTCAACAATAGGAGACACAGTACCCAGTTCTGTGTGTCAACAATAGGAGGCACAGTTCCCTGTTCTGCGTGTCAGCAATAGGAGACACATTACCCAGTTCCAGTGTGTCAACAGTAGCAGGCGCAGCTCCCAGTTCTGTGTGTCAACAATAGGAGGCGCAGTTCCCAGTTCCAGTGTGTCAACAATAGGAGGCGCAGTTCCCAGTTCCAGGTGTCAACAATAGGAGGCGCAGTTCCCTGTTCTGCGTGTCAACAATAGGAGGTGCAGTACCCAGTTCCAGTGTGTCAACAATAGGAGGCGCAGTTCCCTGTTCTGCGTGTCAGCAATAGGAGACACAGTACCCAGTTCCAGGGTGTCAACAGTAGGAGGCGCAGCTCCCAGTTCCATGTGTCAACAATAGGAGGCAGAGGACCCAGTTCCGTGTCTCAACAATAGGAGGCTCAGTTCCCAGTTCCGTGTGTCAACAATAGGAGGCGCAGTTCCCTATTCTGCATGTCAACAATAGGAGGCGCAGTACCCAGTTCTGTGTGTCAACAATAGGAGGCGCAGTTCCCAGTTCCGTGCATCAACAATAGGAGGCGCAGTTCCTTGTTCCGTGTGTCAACAATAGGAGGCGCAGTACCCAGTTCTGTGTGTCAACAGTAGGAGGCGCAGTTCCCAGTTCCAGTGTGTTAACAGTAGGAGGCGCAGTACCCAGTTCCGTGTGTCAACCATAGGAGGCGCAGCTCCCAGTTACAGTGTGTCAACAATAGGAGGTGCAGTGGAGAACTTCCTAAGGAAAAGACTGCACTCACAGGGAGAACCTTATGCATTTTGTTCCCCTATTTGCAAGCAGTGTGGCTATAAATCAAAAGCAGCAAGTTCGCTGACTCTTCTAACTCACGCATTAAACATATCACATGGACCATTTGGACACACACTGCTACTTTTATGGAAGTTTTAACTCATTAGGCTGATAGTGCTTTTTTTAATAATAATCTTACATACAAAACTGCTTTGAGAACATCTACACCAATCTGCCAGTCAAACACCAAAGCAGGTATTATGAAGGAGCTTCATACTAAAATATTAGCAGAAACTAAGGGGAGAAGAGAAATAGTTCACATTTGATCGAGACCGCAGTAAATGTGTTGCTGTTAATGATAAGGAAACACTCCAGGGAATCTTGTTATTCTCTGGTACCTAAGTGCATTCACACAGATATTTGCTTGGGAAATTGTGAGATAAAGGCCATGGCAAACCTCGCCAACGCTGTTACATTTTTTCAGAGTCAATACACAGCTCCAGTATAAGCAGATATTTGTGGTTAAACACAAACAGTCAGGATGTGTTGATCCAATTGATTAAAAGCCTTGAGATCTGAAAACAGAAGGAAGAGATAGATAACACATTCAAATTTATGGAGAGATTAAATCATAATTCCAGTCATTTCCCACAGCAGAAACTGTCATAAAGAAACTTTCGCCAGAGTACAGCTAAATGGCGGAATAGCAGCAGAATCCCTGCAACACTGACTGAATAATTAAACAGCAGCGGTTTTCCCTGCAGTATTGACTGCAACAATTTAAAAGCAGCAGAATCCCTGCAGCACTGACTGCAATAATTAAACAGCAGCAGAATCCCTGCAGCACTGACTGTAATAATTCAACATCAGCAGAATCCCTGCAGCATTTGCTGCAATAATTAAACAGCAGCAGGTTCCCTGCAGTACGGACTGCAATAATTAAACAGAGCAGAATCCCTGCAACACTGACAATTAAACAGCAGTGGTTTTCCCTGCAGTACTGACTGCAACAGTTTAAAAGCAGCAGAATCCCAGCAGTACTGACTGCAATAATTCAACATCTGCAGAATCCCAGCAGTACTGACTGCAATAATTCAACATCAGCAGAATCCCTGCAGTATGGACTGTAATAATTAAACAGCAGCAGAATCCCTGCAGCATTTTCTGCAATAATTAAACAGCAGCAGAATCCCTGCAACACTGACTGTGACAATTAAATAGCAGTGGTTTTCCCTGCAGTATTGACTGCAACAGTTTAATAGCAGCAGAATCCCTGCAGCATTGACTGCAATAATTAAACAGCAGCAGAATTCCTGCAGCACTCACTGCAATAATTAAACAGCAGCAGAATCCCTGCAGCATTTCCTGTAATAATTAAACAGCAGCCGAATCCCTGCAGCACTGACTGTGACAATTAAATAGCTGCTGATTTCTTTGCATCATTAACTGCAATAATTTATCAGCAGCAGCATTGACTGCAATAATTAAACAGCAGCAGAATCCCTGCACAATTTATTGCAATAATTAAACAGAAGCAGAATTGCTGTAGCATTTACTACAATAATTAAACAGCAACAGAATCCCTGCTGCATTTGCTGCAATATTTAAACAACTGCGAAATCCCTGCTGCATTTGCTGCAATATTTAAACAGCTGCAGAATTCCTGTGGCATTTCCTGCAATATTTAAACAGCTGCAGAATCCCTGTGGCATTTCCTGCAATAATTAAACAGCAGCAGAATCTCTGCAGCATTTATTGCAATAATTAAACAGCAGCAGAATCTCTGCAGCATTTGTTGCAATAATTAAACAGCAGCAGAATCCCTGCAGCATTTATTGCAATAATTAAACAGCAGCAGAATCCCTGCGGCATTTCCTGCAATAATTAAACAGCAGCAGAATCCTTGCATCATTTACTGCCATAATTAAACAGCAGCAGAGTTCCTGTAGCACTTAACATAAGAAATAAGAACATAAGAAATAGGAGCAGGAGTAGGCCATCTAGCCCCTCAAGCCTGCCCCGCCATTCAATAAGATCATGGCTGATCTGTCGTGGCTCAGTTCCACTTTCCCGCCCTCTCCCCATAACCCTTAATCCCTTCTCTTATCAAAAACCCATCAACCCGCTTCTTAAAAATATTTAGCGAGGCAGCCTCCACCACTTCAACGGGCAGAGAATTCCAGAGATTCACCACCCTTTGAGTGAAGAAGTTCCTCCTCAACTCCGTTCTAAACCGCCTCCCCTTTATCTTGAGGCTGTGCCCCCTAGTCCTACTGTCTTTTTTGAGCGGGAAGAGTCTCTCCACCTCTATCCTATCCATCCCATTCATCATCTTATACGTCTCAATGAGATCTCCCCTCATTCTTCTAAACTCTAACAAGTACAAGCCTAGTTTATTCAGCCTCTCCTCATAGCTCAATCCCCTCAACTCCGGTATCAGCCTAGTAAACCTCCTCTGCACTCCCTCCAGGGCCAAAATATCCTTGCGCAGGTTGTCACTAACTGTGACAATTCACAGTAGCAGAATCCCTGCAGCATTTCCTGCAATAATTAAGCAGCAGCAGAATTCCTGCAGCATTTACGCAATAATTAAACAGCAGCAGAATCTCTGCAGCATTTATTGCAATAATTAAACAGCAGCAGAATCTCTGCAGCATTTACTGCAATAATTAAACAGCAGCAGAATCTCTGCAGCATTTACTGCAATAATTAAACAGCAGCAGAATCTCTGCAGCATTTCCTGCAATAATTAAACAGCAGCAGAATTCCTGCAGCATTTACGCAATAATTAAACAGCAGCAGAATCTCTGCAGCATTTATTGCAATAATTAAACAGCAGCAGAATCTCTGCAGCATTTACTGCAATAATTAAACAGCAGCAGAATCTCTGCAGCATTTACACAATAATTAAACAGCAGCAGAATCTCTGCAGCATTTACTGCAATAATTAAACAGCAGCAGAATCTCTGCAGCATCGATTGCAATAATTTAACAGCAGTGATTTTCCCTGCATTAACTGTGATTATGCAGCACATATTGCAGGAGCTGAAAAGTGTGGACTTTGATACAAAGCATAGTCAAACAGCAATTCTTTTGTTGTAAATGGCGTTCAATGGTGTCTGCCATGAATTAGATTTGCCCCTACACCTTCAGCTGAAAGTATGTTTCACAACTAGCTGTACCAGTGCAAGTAGGAACACTTTTACAAACCTTACAAGGATTCATGCTGGATCAGTGCTGAGGTTATGGTGACGGTGAGGGAGAGTCTCTGAGGCAAGTCACCCGTCATGTCTCCCACTGGTCTGTGGGCAAAAGTTGACCTGCTCATTCTCCCTCCAGAACTGACGGACATGCATAAAAAAGTATTTTGGGATGAAACGGCTGCACTGTGGCAAGGTGGTGAAGTGCACTGCTGACTCAGAGTGCCAGGAACCCGCGTTCAATTCCAGCTTTGGGTGCCTGTCTGTGTGGAGTTTGCACGTTCTCCCTGTGTCTGCATGGGTTTCCTCTGGCAGCTCCGGTTTCCTCGCAGTATCCAAAGATGTTAGCTTGAGTGGTCATGTTCAATTACCCCTCAGTGTCAGAGGGATTAGATGGATAAATACGTGGGGTTACTGGGATAGGGCCTGGTTGGGGTAGCTGACAGTGCAGGCTGGATGGGCCAAATGTCCTCTTTCTGCGTTTGTAAGAATTCTATGAAAATCCTTGGAATCATCTCCCGTTCATCCACTGAATCAAGATTAGATCTGAAATTGAATTCCTTGGACAACAGCATCCAGGTCAACAATTCCACCCAGCAGGAGGGGTGGGGGCTGGTGGGAATTGCAATGTAGCTGTCATCCTACCATTATCTAATACATCACGTTAAAGCACTAAACTGCACTACCCATGCACTCCAATTTAAAAATAAACACTCATCACTGTTTTCTGTCTGTTAGCAGCGGCTAAACAATATATGGCTAATTTCAGGACAAGGTTACCAATATCACTTGGCCTTCTATGCCTGCCCATTAACTTTCACATTGCCTGGAATCGGGTGCACGTTGCGAGCCAGCGAGGATGGAATGCAGTTAAGTCAGGTTGTAAATCTTGTTGGGACAATCTTTATTAAACTGGACAGAGACAGGATGAGGGTGAAGAAATATTCGCTCAGTAAACTTAGGGTTGGTCGAGCCATGAAGATTCACGAACCCGTTAAATAACATCATCGCTTGAACCATAACAATTGTTATTTGCTTTGGTTTTACAGCGGTTTGTCAGAAGTGCTGCCCTCTTGTAGTCCTTGTCCCTTCCTTGTCATAAGGTACTTCTAAAACATGTGTCCTTACATCATGGCGATAAAATATCTCTAATCTTGCTGTCAGTGATGTGGGGCTGCTTAGTAACTCAGTTCCTGGTATCTGAGACAAAAAGGCATTTGATGTTGACTCACTTACAAGTTTTTTTTTAAAGCTTTGAAGCAGTACAGAAAACAGAATGAAGATTATTTCAGCTGTTTTATGCGCCAGCGTGCCTTAAACATTGTGTGAAAAAAAGTGGGCTGACAAAGTATCCCAGCTATCTGTGGCTATGACTCATCTTACATTCCCACACCCTACAGTATAAATATCTCCCATTTTCTATGCATTTCAGCTTTGACAAAGGATCGTCTGGACTCGAAACATCCACTCTTTTCTCTCCTCACAGATGCTGCAAGAGTTGCTGAGGTTTTCCAGCGTTTTCTCTTTTGGTTTCAGATTCCAGCATCTGCAGTAATTTGCTTTTATCTTAGTGATCAGATTGGTGTGATTCCAGCTGATAACTACGTGGTTGAGGGAAAAAGAACTGAGTAATCAATCAAGTACGAGGTCAGGAGACAAAAGTTCTTCCAAGTGTTTTCAAATCGCTAACTCTCCAGAAGCTCTGAGAATTACCAATTGTGTATTGTTACCACGAGGAAGTGAAACTTCTGAGAAGGCTGTGCTAACTGTTCTAACAATTACCTGTACATCACAGGAAGCAATGATGTTAAAATACCCCTTTTCAGCGTTACAGCTTAAAACAATGTCAATTCTGTTCTTCATGTTTGCAGTTCCTGGAGTACCTCAATCTGATGGAAACAAGTGGATTGCAAATAACAATCTGTCTACTTGGAACTTTACATGGCTGTTGAAAGATGATACACCTCTGTCTACCTATCAAAGACCATATGGTGAGTGGCTTAACAAAGGAAACACGAGCCATCCTTATTGAATGAGCAGAGTGTTTTATTGTGAAGCGATATTTTCGTGCAGAAAACATCTGGGAAACTTCCGGCCAAAACCCCAGGTCTTGATTTTCAGAGGTGGAAGGAGGAGAGTGGGGGGATGTTAACAGGAGCCAGGTACCACTGTAAACTGTGCAAAGGCAGCTAGGGCGCTGCGAGGTGTAGAGTTGAGTGAAAGGAAGGCCTTGATGCTCCAGAATGGTAAGAAAAGAAATGAAGCAAAAAGCAACACTCTATCTCTCACTCTTTCTCAACCTCTCATCCCACCACACAACCCTCATTTGCAGCAACTCATGGCCTTTTACCCAGGCCCAAGGCCCCTCATATCCTCCATGCCAACCTATGACCCTATACCCACCCACACTTGGCCTCTCATACCTGCCAAGCGAACACATGGCTCTTTATAGGTCCCATGTTAACTTAGTACAAGCTCATGCCAACCCTTGCCACTCACCCACCATCCTTTGTCTTTACACCTTCTATGGCAGCTCACCGCGTATTCGCCAAGGGCAGAGTTGAGGGCCCATGCTGAGATGAAATAAAATAAAGGTCTGTGTCTATTTATGACTTCACTATTTAAAACAAAACATTTCATTTGTGACATCTAACTTCTTCAACCGCTTTTTTTAATTCATTCATGGGACATGGACATCGCTGGCTGGCCAGCATTTATTGCCCACCCCCAGTTGTGCTTGGAGGGCAGTTGAAAGTCAACTACATTGCTGTGGCTCTGGAGTTGAATGTAGATCAGACCAGGCATGGAGGAGCCAATTTCCTTCCCTAAAGGATATTAGTGGCCCACATGGGTTTTTTCTGACAATCAGCAATGGTTTCATGGTCACCAGTAGATTCTTAATTTCAGAATTTTTTTCTTGAGTTCCAATTCCATCACCTGCCATGGTGGGATATGTACCTGGATCCCCAGAATGTTAACTGAGTTTCTAGATTAAACTCTTACAAAAACAAACACCTCCTTTAAGTACTTTACCCCTTTTAAAACAATCATTTTAATTCATAGCCACACAGCAAAGATTTTATAAACAATTGGAGCAGCCCAATCAAGTAAACTGATAGACACCACACTGTGAAATTGATAGGTTGTGAAAACAGGCATGCAGCAGAAATATTATAATGATAGTCCTCATGGTTATAGCAACCACAGTGAAATAGCAAGCACTGATTTTTTTTTAAATCTGCAGACTTTCTTTACTTAAAAGGCAGGAGATTTAAATGCCTTGACAGCAGTTCCAATAAGTTCATCCACTTTCATATGGTACATTCTCTCTGATGCTAATTTGCTGACATGCTAGGTGGGATTTTCCAGCTGTTCTCACTCCAAAATGAGAATATCCCGCCCGAGGTGAATGGACCTTTCCATGGTCTGCCCCTCGCCTGCGATGATTCCTGTGGCAGGCGAGATGGGAAAATTCACCTCACTGTTTTGGCCTTTGCTCATTTTATTTGGGTAAAAATGTTGTTTGTTTACCCAACACAAAATACCAATGTCATAGAGATACGTCATTGCACATCATGTTAGGATAAAGATTTGTCATCATTTTTGCATTGACTCTTCGTCCTCAAGTGAATATAGGTTTTTAAGAAATGGAGGCAGTTGCTGTGGCTTTATGCTGGAATTTGCTATGAGTGCAAAATATCACAAGTCTCAGGAAATGAGATTCTTGCCGGCAAAATCTAATTTTCCAATTCTTCCCATACCTTGCCAACGACTGGACGGGAACCATATTTCAATACATTCAATACACATGTAATTTGTGGGTTTCCAGACATATTGCACCTCCCTCCTGCACCCCACCACCCCACCCCCCACCCCACTTCCACATTCGGAATTTTCTCTCACCAATGTGACACCAGCTCGGTTAGGTTTAAAATTGGTTTTATGAATAGAAACCAGGATAAAGAGGACCCACTGAGGGAACATAGGTAACTGTAGCCTCTGTGGTGGTGGAAGAATCGGAGCGAGAGAGAGAGAGACATCCCCGGGTAGAACTCTGACACTGCCCCTGCAATCTGCACCCTGGCACTGGAACTCAGCAGGGGCAGCGCCAGGAGGGCCCCACTGGCTGAAGTTCCCATTGTGCATGTGTGTTTGGGAGGGGGGCAGTCCCATTTGTGAATGGGGGAGGTGATTCCCCATAACTGTGGGTGGGCTCCCCAATCTGTGAAGGGAGAGGTCTGTGTGTGTGTTATTGGTGGGTGGAGGGGTTTCCGTATTTTGTATCAGAATCGGGGATTGTGCTTTGGGCTGCCCTTTTTAATCCCGGGAATCCCGCCTGCTGGCTTTCTCAGGCCCAGCCAGCCTGACAGCGTGGGTCATCTCTGCAGTTTTATTCCGCACAGAGTGATACATTATCTGGGGAGAAAGGCCAGCAGTGCAGCCTGCAAGTTGCGCACCAGTTTTTCCGCCTCAGCCCGCACTCTGTCCAGAGAATGGAAAATTCTGCCCAGTGTACTTACAATGAACAATATTAATTAAACGTTAACATAGAAGTGAAGTTAGAAGCGTGCATTCTTTCATTCGCTCATGGGACATGGGCATTGCTGGCTGGGCCAACATTTATTGCCCATCGCTAAGGGCATTTAAGGTTCAACCACGTTGCTGTGGGTCTGGAGTCACATGTAGGCCAGATTAGATAACGACGATACGTTTCCTTCCCTAAAGGACATCAGTGAACCAAATGGGTTTTTACAATTATCGACAATGGCTTCATGGTCATCCTTAGACTTTTAATTTCAGATTTTTTTATTGAATTCGAATTTCACCTTCTGCCATGATGGGATTCAAACCCAGGTCCCCAGAGCATTCTCCTGGGCCTCTGGATTACTAGGCCAGTGACAGTACCACTACCCCACTGCCTTCCCTGGGCATTGTGACAGAATAGAGAGATGGCTCTGTTTTGTGTGAATTTCACTTTAATTGGAAACTGCTAAAATGTTCTCTACTTAATTTTTAAAATTAAAATCGGAAGACATTTTGTCTTTTACAAAGTTTGTGATCCAGAAATTAGGCCTAGATAGAGAGCCTTTGCATTAGATAGTCATTGAATTGAAGGCATGCTCAGCAACCAAGCAATGCATCTGCTCATTAGCATTCTATGTAATTATTCCTTTTCGTAAATTAAACAGAAAAGGACATTAGGAGTATCATTAGATAACCCTATTGTGTCAAAGTGACATTCTTCTGTTGCTACACTGCATTACACAACACAACATACCCTGTGAAAACTCTGAGTAAGGCTCCCAGACTGTGACTGCTTTGTGCTGTGTGTCCACAGATTTGTGTGAGAACACCCAAAAATTGATCCAAGACAATTTTAAATGGAAGGGTGAAAGGGTTTTGTGCGATCATATGGAGTTCCCAGCCTCAAGAGTTGAATATCTTTGACATGATTATTGACTTGAAGCGTGCCATGTTTAACTGAGGATAACCAAGATTTCGTGAGAGGGTATTTTACATATGAACATATGAATTAGGGGCAGGAGTAGGCCACTCAGCCCCTCGAGCCTGCTACCCCATTCAATAAGATCATGACTCATCTCGTTCTAATCTTAACTCCACATTCACCCGTTAATCCTGATAACCTTTCACTCCCTTGTTAATCAAGAATCTATCAAGTTCTGCCTTAAAATTATTCAAAGGCTCTGCTTCCACTGCCTTCTGAGGAAGAGAGTGCCAGAGATTCACGAACCTCTGAGAGAAAATAAATTCCCCTCATCTCTGTCGTAAATGAGCAACTGCTTATTTTCAAACTGTGACCTCTAGTTCTACGTTCTCCAATAAGAGGAAACATCTTCTCCATATCCACCCTGTCAATACCTCTCAGGATCTTAAAGGTTTTGATCACATTTTATCCTAACCTCTCCAACCTTTCCTCATGAGACAATCCTCCCATTACTGGCATTCTACTAGTAAACCTCTGAACTGTTTCTAACGCATTTACATCTTTCCTTAAATAAAGAGCTGATACTGTACACTACAACTCCCATGACGGGAAGGATGTGAAAATTCCACCCTTGATGGATCACTCCGAGTGTGATTCTGCTTTCATCAAAACAAATTATACTTAACAACACATTAACTATAAAAAATGAATTAGCTTAAAATTTAATATTTGAACAATGCTTAAATATGACAAGATATAATTCTAAACTGCTAACTGATCCCTACGAATTTCAATTCAAGCAATATTATAGAGTCATAGAGGTTTACAGCATGGAAATAAGCTGTTCGGCTCAACTTGTCCATGTCGCTCTTTTTTTCAAGCCTGTAAGCTAGTCCCAATTGCTCACATTTGGCCCATATCCCTCCATATCCATCTTACTTATAGAACTGTCTAAATGATTTTTTAAAAAAATTGTACCCGCCTCTGTTACAACCCCTAATCAAAACCCTACTCTGAAACCCCTTGGGACACCTAAGTAAACACAAATGCATTAAATCTGTTTAAACAGACACATCCTTGCTAAAATCGGTCATTATCCTGCGTTCTTAATATTTGAGCTGCCTGCCACCCAGATAAATCAGCACCTTGTAAAACAGGGCTGACTTTTAAATATACCCCTTTCAAGAAACAAGATAATAATACATTTCTTAAAGGCACAGTTTCATCACATAGCCTTTTGTGATCCATAAACTCAGATACCTAGGTCCCTTAACCGCAGAGTACTGCAATCACTCATCATTTCAACAATAAGCTTTTATATTCCTCTGCCAAAATGGATAATTTCACATTTGCCTATTTTACATTCCATGGGATGAATTTTCCCATTTTGCTTGCCGCAGGAATCGTAGCGGGTGAGGGACAGACAATGGAAAGGTCCACTGACCGCAGGTGGGATTATCCGGTTTCGGATGAACGTGGCTGGAAAATCCCAGCCCATTTGCCAGATTAGTGCCCACTCACTTAACCTATCTATGCCCTTTTCACGTTTTACTTTTAAACCTTACTTTATATTATCAGCAAATTTAGTAACCATTCCTGAAATCCCTTAACATCAAGGCAGCATTTGACAGTGTGTAACATGAAGGAGCCAAAGAGTGAGGTCAGTGGGAAATAGGATGGGAAGGGGACACGCTCCACTGCTTGGACTCATTTCCAGCACAAAGGGTCGCTGGAGGTCAATCATCTCAGCTTTAGAATATTGCTGCGTGTGCCCTTCTAGGTCATATATATAAATTATAAAATGCTGAGACCCCAGCACTGATTTCTGTGCACACCACTCACCGTATCCAACCAGCTAGAAAAAAGACCTTTTCTTACTCTCTATTATGGGGTGCAGGTGAAGATAGCAGTTTTTGCCCATTCCTAAACAGATGGAGAATGTGGCGGGGAACCACTTGAGCTGCTGCAGGTACAATCATAATGTTCTTTGGAAGGCAGTTCCAGCTTTTTGACCCCTAGAAAGTGAATGATAATTTAGTTCCATGGCAGGATGGTGTGTGGCTTGGAGGGAATTTGAAGATGGTAGTTTTCCTACTTCCCTTGTCCTACTAGGTGGTGAAGGTCATGGGGTTGCTGCTGAAGGAGACTTGGTGAGTTGCTGAAATGCATCTCGCAGATGGTACACTCTGCTGCCACGGTGCACAATAGTGGAGGGAGTGAATCTTTAAGGTTGCGGGAGGGGTATCAATCAAGTGTCAAGCTTCTTGTTGGACCTGCACTCATCCTGGCAAATGGAGAGAATTCCATCACACTCCCAACTTGTACCTTATCGATGGTGGACAGCAGTCAGGAGGTGAGTTACTCACTACAGATTTCCAAGCCTCTGTCTTGCTCCTTGTAAACACCATATTTATATAGCTAGTCCAGTTGAAATTTAATCAGTAGTAACTCCCAGAATGTTGATGGTGGGGGATTCAGTGACAGTAATAATTGTTAAATTCTGTCTCATTGGAGATGGTCATTTTCTGACACTTCTCTGACTTAAATGTTGCTTGCCACTTATCAGTTAAAGCCTGAATATTGTCCAGGTCCTTCTGCATGTGGCAATAGACTAATTTCTATCTGAGGAGTTTACAAACTGTACTGAGCACTTTGCAAATGTCAGTGAACATCTCCACTTCTGACCTTATGATGGAAGGATGATCGTGTATGAAGTAGCTGAAGGTGGTTGGGCCTAGGACACTACCCAGAAGGACACACGCAGCAATATTCTGAAGCTGAGCTGATTGACCTCCAGTGACCCTTTGTGCTGGAAATGAGTCCAAGCAGTGGAGCGTGTCCCCTTCCCATCCTATTTCCCACTGACCTCACTCTTTGGCTACCTCATGTTACACCCTGTCAAATGCTGCCTTGATGTTAAGGGCCTCACTTCTCGCCTCACTTCTTCATTTCAGCTCTATTGTCCATGTTTGGACCAAGACTTAAGGACTGATATTAATAAGAGGACTGGAGCCTTTACCCCTTCCCTTTTAATAATCTTATGCCTTTTAATTTTAAGTTACAGAAAATATTGGGCTCCAAGTCCGAAATGCTGTGTGTGTGAGTCTATGGAATCAGCTAGAATCATAGAATCCCTACAGTGCAGAAGGAGGCCAGTCAGCCCATCAAGTCTACACTGACTACTATCCCATCCAAGCCCTATCCCCATAACCCTACTTATTTACCCTACTAAATCCCTGACACTAAGGGTCAGTTTAGGATGACCAATCCGCATACCCTGTACATCTTAGGAGTCATGATGTGGAGATGCCAGCGTTGGACTGGGCTAAACGTAGTAAAAAGTCTCAGGACACCAGGTTAAAGTCCAACAGGTTTATAATAATATAGGTTTACAATAATAAACCTGTTGGACTTTAATAATATAGATTTATAATAATAAACCTGTTGGACTTTAACCTGGTGTTGCAAGACTTCTTACCATTTTAGGAGTGTGAGAGGAAACCAGAGCATCTGGAGGAAACCCACGCAGACATGGGGAGAATGTGCAAACTCCACACAGACGGTGACCCAAACCGGGAATCAAAGCCAGTTAGCAGTGCTAACCACTGTGCCACCGTGCTGCTCCTTAAAAGCTTGCTGTATATTCCAGGAGAAGCAATTCAGTTAATTGCCAAAGCTCCTGGTGCTGGGAAAGTGTCCTGTCAAGATATTAGGATTAGGTTTATGATCAGGAGAGTGCCTTCAAGACGTGAAGCAAAAGAGGCCCCTGATAACGTGCATCCCCAGCCTTTAAAGCTGAAGGTTAGGAAGCAGCTTCACTGATCTGTCTGAACAGCTCCCATGGCCTGGAAAGCCCCTGCAGCAACAATAATTGCTGCTGGCATTAGTGCCTCCCAAGGAGTAACAGAAAGCCAGCCACCCTTCAGCCCACAGCAGTTCCACTTCATTTAATTGCAGCTCTTCCACTGAAGCGGTGACTGTTGTCAGTGGCAGTCCAGTATTTAAAAGGGCCCATTTTATAATCGCATGTAGGTTCATGCTCGGGGAAGTGTTAATCACCGTCCTCTGACACAAGCTGAACACTGCCACTGTTGACGTCAGACTAAGCTGTGATTTTCCTCCTAGCCTGTCAACAATCACTGTCAAACTCGCATATAGACAAGGCCAACTTTGGCCAGCTCCCAGCAAACCTGGACAAGCGGAATAATGACCCAAACAAGGAGTTCAGTAGAGGGCAGGGCAGGAAAGTGACTAAATCAGCCTTTTTCTTGTCCTGGTGACTGAGTTCAGAAACAGCCATGTGACATGTTGTGGCAAAACTTCAGCTTGGGGTGTGACAACCTCCTCGACAAGTTGAATTGTCAGTCTCACTTTTTTTTAAAAGCTTATTCATTAGTGTCACAAGTAGGCTTATATTGACAATGGAGTGAAGTTACAGTGAAAATCCCCTAGTGCCCACACTCTGGCACCTGTTCGGGTACACTGAGGGAGAATTTAGCATGGTCCAATGCAGCTAACCAGCATGTCTTTCCAAGTGTAGGAGGAAACCGGAGCACCTGGTGGAAACCCACACAGACACGGGGAGAACATGCAAACAAACTCCACACAGATGGTTCTCCCAACTCCTACCCCCATCGCCCTACCACACACACACACACACATACACACACACACACACACACACACACACACAGAGTCAGACATAACTTTTAATAGAACAAAAGTTGAGCAGTTTCTACCAAGAGCTGGTAATCCACTCCCAACAGATTATCATCCGTCAAGTAAAATGGAAAATCTCCCCAGTGTATGACGTGGGGTAATTTACACATTTGCAAAGTCTATTGAGAAGGATAAGCTTTTGTTTTAAATAAAAATTAAGTCAGGGTGTGAAAAAAAGGAAACTGGAACAGTAATTCTTATTAGAAGTCCTTGCACATGTTTGAAAAGCATGTAGAACTTAATGCATCTTCTGAAAATAGAAATTGTGTCAAGTCAGTGGTACCTGGAGTAAAATTTTCTGACACTGCGGAATGAAAACAGTTCTTACAAAACATATTTTGTGACAGCACTTGTCTCACTGCTTGCTAATGCTAATGTGTTTAAAGTTTACTTATTTGTGTCACAAGTAGGCTTTACATTAACACTGCAATGAAGTTACTGTGAAAATCCCCTAGTCGCCATACTCCGGCAACTGTTTGGGTAGACTGAGGGAGAACTTAGCAGGGCCAATGCACCTAACCAGCATGTTTTTTGGACTGTGGGAGCAAACCAGAGCACCAGGAGGAAACCCAGACAGACATGGGGAGAATGTGCAAACTCCGCACAGTTTGGCCACAACGACCAAAGCCAGGAATTGAACATGGGTCTCTGGTGTTGTGAAGCAATAGTGCTAACCACTGTGCTACCATGCTGGAGATTTATTATAATTAATAAGTTCTCTTCTTAAAACCAGTACTTAAGTCTTACCTTTTTGTCATTTTGAATGGGAGAAGTGATGCTGTTTCTTTGGTTCACAAATTTGTTTAATTTAGGAATGTTACTGGAAAGTTGGATTCTCATATCGGACATGCACAAGCCTCTGACACACATGCCTCTGATACACACACACACACACACACACACACACACACACACACACACTCTCATGCGTACACACATATGCATACATACTCATGCATGCATACACACACTCACATGCTGACACACAGACACACATGCAGGCATGCATCACACACACACACACACACACACACACACACACATACACGCACCGATGCTAGCACGCACACACACACAGATAATAAACTTACTTGCATCTCTCGCTCTCAAACACTTCTTCCTCACACAAACACTCACCTACCACTTTTTTTCACACGCACACTCATGCTCTCACCTCTTCCTCACCCTCTCATCTCTCTCCTTTTCTCCCTGACACTCACACTCACACACTCACATACTCACCTCTTTCCTTTTCTCTCTCACACTCATAGCCAATTTCTCACACACTACCACTAATTTCTCACACACACATACACTCATGTGCTCACCTCTCTTTCTCTCTTGCACTTGCATTCTTCCCTCTCCCTCTCACTTCTCTCTCCCTCTTACACGCTCTCACCTCAGAGAGGTAACACCAGGATAGTGCCTGGGCTGCTGAGGATGCAGAGGTGAGTGGGAGGAGGGTAAATGGGTGTAGATTGTTTCCCAATTTTCTAGTTGTGCACTGAGGTGGCCGTTAAAATTGGCACCACCAGGTCATGGAATGTCTACACTGATGGCAGGGCGGGTGAATCAGAGGCTACCCGCCAGCGACATAGAACCCATGACTGCAAGTTTCTTTTTCTAAGTCATCGAGCCATAGAAGTTTACATCATGGAAACAGGCCCTTTGGCCCAACTTGTCCATGCCGCCCTTTCTTTTTAAACCCTAAGCTAGTCCCAATTGGCCGCATTTGGCCCATATCCCTCTCTACCCATCTTAGCCATGTAAGTATCTAAATGCTTTTCAAAAGACAAAATTGTACCCACCTCTACTACTACCTCTGGCAGCTTGTTCCAGACACTCACCACTCTCTGTGTGAAAAAATTGCCCCTCTGGACACTTTTGTATCTCCCCCCTCTCATCTGAAACCTATGCCCTTTAATTTTAGACTCCCCTACCTTTGGGAAAAGATATTGACTATCTAGCTGACTTTTGCCCCTCATTATTTTATAGACCCCTTTAAGATTACCCCTCAGCCTTCTAAGCTCCAGAGAAAAAAGTCCCAGTCTATCCAGACTCTCCTGATCTCGGACTATATGTCGGAGAAAGCCGCCATTGCCTCGGCAGCCTCGATGATGCTTTTCCCGGCTGACGTTGACCTTTGCCAAAATTGGAGAAAATCCCGGCCTTACTTTTGCATATTTTCCAGCTCGTCCAGTCAGAGGCTGGATCCTGGAGAAACCAGCTCCTGATTGAACAAGCAGCTCCATGGGAAATTAGATAGGTCGGCTTGGTCCACGGCGGAATACCTGGATGTATCCAACGGATCCTCAGGGTTCCAGGGAACCCTGCAATAAAGGGTCGCTTAATGATTGGATGTTCCACGTCTGGTTGGCTGAATTATTCCTTTCTTGCTTCAAAAGTTATCATGATTCAGTTTTGAGTTTTAATCAGCAGGGTTTATTAGTTGAGGAAATAAGTCGGCAAATGAGAGACAAAGGTACATTTATAACTAAGCATGCATTGAATGAACAGCCTGATATGCCATTAGATGCAAAACATTTAAAACTCATTGAGTTCCGTTGTAAATGCAATCGCTGTCGATTGCTGGAAATCTCAAAGGCGAACCAGGAATTCACTGCCAACCAGTCAGCGTCTGAGAATGGCTGACAGGTCACTGCCGTGAGTCTTTGCAACTTTTCCCCCTGAAAAAGTGGTGGAAGCAAAGTCTTTAAGGTAAGAGGTGGGTAGATTCTTGGTAAGCAAGTAGGTGATAGGCTAGTGGGAGTATAGGCAGGATGCAGCTTGAACGTTATTATCAGATAAGGCCCTGAGGGGGGCAATTCTCCCATCCCGCTGCACCCGTTTTTGAGTGCAGCGGGTCAGGAGAATCGTGCGTCGGCCAATTCAGTGCTAACCACAGTGCTGCCCTTGTTCATTTGTTCATAGGTTTTAAAATTTCTCGCAGAAACAATGGAGGCATCAGCAGGAAACTTGGGCCAATCTTTCATGTCCAAGCACTGCCCAGCTTGCGCGAGCATTTTCAAATACCTGTTTTTATTCGCAAAGGGGGTTCAGTTATTGGTAAACTATTGAAACTGATAAAACAAGGTTCTCTTTTAAAGAAAGCCATGAGTAATGATTGCACTGTTCCATTAAATATCGTCCCCGTGTGTAAGAATGGCTAATGTCGTTTCCATTGATTAAATCCTTGCGCTGCGACTAAATGCAACAACAACGACAAACAATACGGATCCCTTCAAGAGTTCAATACAGTAATGGATTTTCTTATAGTAAAATTATATGCATGCTATTTGCAAATGGAATTATGTTGCCATACTTAAAACAATTATAATCACAATAAATAGCAAGCTATTAGAGCAAAAATGTAATTACATGAAAAAAGTCAATTTCGGGATACTCAGGAACATTTGTTGATCTAAAGTATTTGCTTTCCAAAGCCATAGACTGGTTCAATTCATGCAAATTTCATCAGTATTTAAAAGAATTGAAAAGTGTGAGAGAGCTGTTGAGATAAAATGTAGCACTTCAACTTAATGTCACATCCTTCACCAATAGTTTGTATTTAATAGCAATTTGATCAGCCGCAAAACCTTTCCTATCCATGCCTGACATTTATAATGGGCATGTTTGTACCAACATGATTTGGGTGCAACATTCATTTGGGATGTTTATATTGTGAAGTGTTTTATTTTAAGGCCTACTGCATCACAAACTGTACCTGAACTATCCTGTACTGGTCAGGCATCTGGGTGGCAGGAATGCAGTGCGCTTTGTTCATACTTTACTGCAATTAAAGGTGCAGGGTTATTATTGTAATGGTCTGCGTAAATCTCACCCTTGCTGCACATGAAGGTACGTATAGCAAAAGGGGGCAGCACTGCTGCCTCACAGCGCCAGGGACCTGCGTTCGATTCTCGGCTTGGGGCACTGTCTGTATGGAGTTTGCATGTTCTCCCTGTGTCTATGTGGGTTTTCTCTGGGTGTTCCGGTTTCCTTCCACAGTCCAAAAGACGTGCTGGTTGGTTGCATTGGCCGTGCTAAATTCTCCCTCAGTGTACCCGAACAGGCGTCGGAGTGTGGTAACTAGAGGGTTTTCACAGTAATGTCATTGCAGTGCTAATGTAAGCCTACTTGTGACAGATAAATAAATAAACTAAACATTAAAAGTATACTTTGTTGTCTCCCTCAGTGGTGACTTTAAGGACTGCTGGTTTGGAACTGGTGATCCTGGCCCAAACAATCCTGGAATATCATTCCTATTCAGTTAGATGCATTTCCAATAGGGACCCTCAAACAGCTCCTTATTGGTACATGCAATTGTACAAATTATGGGGAGGCGATGGCCTAATGGTATTATCGCTGAACTATTAATCCAGAAACTCAGCAAACATTCCGAGGGATCCAGGTTCTAATCCCACCAAGGCAGAATGTGAAACTTGAATTCAGTAAAACAATATCTGGAATTAAGAATCCACTGATGACCATTAAATCGTTGTCAATTGTAGTAAAAACCCATCTAATTCACCAATCTCTTTTAGGAAGGAAATCTGCCATCTCTACCTGGTCTGGCTTACACGTGACTCCAGAGCCATAGCAATATGGTTGACTCTCAACTGCCCTCCAAGGGCATTTAGGGATGGGCAATGAATGCTGACCATGCAGTGACACCCATGTCCCATGAATGAAAGAAATAAATGCAGGGAGGTCTTATACCTGTTACAGATGGACAGGCAGGCATAGTGGATGCTCAAGAACCAGCCGTTATCAAGCTGAACGTGGAAATAGATTGGGTGTGCGATGTCATACTCTCAAACTGATCTATTTTGTCCCCATTTTCCACCGAGAGAACAGCACAATGGGTAACAATTTCTACTCCAATTTATTTTTTTTTAAAAGACTGGCTGTTCTATTTGCCCTCAGACGTGCCTGAATGCTTCACGCATAATAAAAGGTCAGGTCAAATCACCATAATCCCAGATGACCATTGGCTACTCTCCCCCTCAAAGATGTGATTTAACCTGAGGATCTCCACACCTCAGGCAAGGGACAAGGTTGAGAAGGTGGGGCCTTTGTGAATAACCTCAGCCCATTCAGGAATCAAACCTGCGCCGTTGGCATTGCTTTGCATCACAAACCAGCTGTCTAGCTAACTGAGCTAAATTAACCAGGTACCTTTGAAATGTGATCACTGTTGCAGTCTAAGAATCATGCAGCCAGTTTGCACACAAAGAACAAAGAAAATTACAGCACAGGAACAGGCCCTTCAGCCCTCCAAGCCTCCACCGACCATGCTGCCCGGCTCATCTAAAACCCGCTACCCTTCTGGGGACCATATTCCTCTATTCCCATCCTATTTATGCATTTACACAGAGGAAGCTGTGATAATGAGCAGATAATCCATCTTTTTGTGATGTTGATAGGGGGATAAATATTGGCCAGGATGCCAGGAATGACTCTCCTGCTCTTCATCAGAGCAGCACCATGGGATCTCTTGCATTCATCTGAGAAGACACAAAGGGGCCTCAATTTAATGTTTCATTTGAATAATAGAACATCAAACATTACAGCGCAGTACAGGCCCTTCAGCCCTCAATGTTGCGCCGACCAGTGAAACGAATCCAATAGCACCAACAACAATGTAACACCCCCTTTATACTCTGGAGTGAGCCTCCTTGACATTTATGCTCAAGTCCTGAAGTGCTTTTTGAACCCACAACTTTTCAACTCAGAAACAAGAGTAAGCAAAAGCTGTCTTGATGCTCATAAATCCCCTTCAAACTTGAAAAATGCTTCAATCTGCCATGATTTCCGTTCTTTATGTTAACCTTTTCACTCCATTTTTTAAAAAATTCTTCCTTGTGGCTTCACTATCCATTTAGAATACAGCACAAAATCAAAGTGTGAATCTTCACTTTTCACGTATGCCTGCTCTACAGAGCACCTGTCATTGGCAAGTGAAATTTGTACTTATCTTTGACTCACTCTTTGATAACGCACCTCAATAGAGGAGGCTTAGGAAATGATTACTGTCAAAGTGTCATTTTAACTGCATGACTGCTTTCAAAGCATCGTTATGCATAAGACTATAAAACGTAGGAGCAGAATTAGGCCATTTGGTCCATCGAATGTGCTCCACCATTCAATCATGACTGATATTTTTCTCATCCCCATTCTCCTGTTTTTCTCCATAATCCCTGATCCCCTTATTAATCAAGAACCTATCTATGTCTGTCTTAAAGACACTCAATGACCTGACCTCCACAGCCTTCTGCAATGAAGAGGTCCACAAATTTACCACTCCCTGGCTGAAGAAATTCCTCCTCATCTCTATTTTAAAGAATCATCCCTTTAGCCTGAGGTTGTGGCCTCTGGTTCTAGTTTTTCTTACTCGTGGAAATACCCTCTCTACGTCCGCTCTATCCAGGCCTCGCAGTGTGCTGTAAGTTTCAATGAGATCCCCCCTCATCCTTCTAAACTCCAATGAGTATAGGTCCAGAGTCCCCAACTGTTCCTCATACAACAAACTCTTCATTCTTGGGATCACTCTTGAGAGCCTCCTCTGGACCCTCTCCAAGGCCAGCACATCTTTCCTTAGATGTGGGGCCCAAAACTCACAATACTCCAAATGGGTTCTGACCAGCGCCTTATACAGCCTCAGAAGTACATCCCTGCTCTTATATTCTAGCAGTGGACCTGTGTGATTGTGCTAATATTTCCTCTGAATGGCTAATGAAACCTTTCTCCCAAAATATCTATTGCCCTTGTTTTTTTCTCATTTAAAAGAGAGATGTTGGCCTGAATTCCCAGCTTTGTGCACCCAGCACAGGCAGTCAGGCCAGCTACTGATCCAAGAGAAGGTGTCAGAGGCAACCTTAGGAGCAGCCTCATTGCTGTGGGACAATAAATAATAAAAAAAAGTAAGATCCTTCATTCCTCATACCCCTTCACCTACCCTCACATGCTCCCAGTACCTCATCCATACCACCTTGTAACCCTGTGTCAAGCTATGCCCCCACCTATCCCATGGATTTTCAAGCTCTATCCATGCCAGGCATCTGCCTTTGTGGTCCTTCATGCCTGCTACTCTAAGTTGGAATCTCTATGTTGATTGATTCTGTAAATCCACTAGTGATAATCGTACATGCAAAATAAAATTGAAATAATCATTCATTCCTTTCCATTGTGTTAAAATAAAAATATGCATCATCAAGACAACTCCTATTTGACAACCAATCCTCTATCCACGCTAACACCCGACCCCCAACTCCATGTCCCTCGACCTTCCACAAGAGGTTATTGCAGAAGGTCGAGGGACATGGAGTTGGGGGTAGGGTGTTAGCGTGGATAGAGGATTGGTTGTCAAATAGGAGGCAGAGAGTGGGGGTCAACGGGTGCTATTCGGATTGGCGGATGGTGACTAGTGGAGTGCCCCAGGGGTCGGTGCTGGGGCCTCAGCTTTTTACCATTTATATAGATGATCTGGAGGAGGGAACCGAGTGTAGAGTGTCGAAATTTGCTGATGACACCAAGATTGGGGGAACGGCAAATTGTGCGGAGGGTGTTGAGAGTCTGCAGAAGGATCTAGATAGGCTGGGCGAATGGGCCAGGAAATGGCAAATGGAATTTAATGTTGGCAAGTGTGAGGTGGTCCACTTTGGTAGGAAGAATGGTAGGAAGGACTATTACTTACGAGGCGAAAAACTGCAGCAGGCGACAGTGCAGAGGGACCTCGGGGTCCTTGTGCATGAGTCGCAAAAACCCAGCTTGCAGGTGCAGCAGGTGGTCAGGAAGGCGAATGGGATGCTGGCCTTCATAGCGAGGGGGATTGAATATAGAAGTAGGGAGGTCTTGCTGCAGCTGTATAGGGCATTGGTGAGGCCGCAACTGGAGTACTGTGTGCATTTTTGGGCGCCGCACCTGCGCAAAGATATTTTGGCCTTGGAGGGAGTGCAGAGGAGGTTTACTAGGCTGATACCGGAGTTGAGGGGGTTGAGCTATGAGGAGAGGCTGAATAAACTGGGCTTGTAGTCGTTAGAGTTTAGAAGAATGAGAGGAGATCTCATTGAGACGTATAAGATGATGAATGGGATGGATAGGATAGAGGTGGAAAGACTCTTCCTGCTCAAAAAAGACAATAGGACTAGGGGGCACAGCCTCAAGATAAAAGGGGAGCGGTTTAGAACGGAGTTGAGGAGGAACTTCTTCACTCAAAGGGTGGTGAATCTCTGGAATTCTCTGCCCGTTGAAGTGGTGGAGGCTGCCTCGCTAAATATTTTTAAGACGCGGGTTGATGGGTTTTTGATAGGAGAGGGGATTAAGGGTTATGGGGAGAGGGCGGGAAAGTGGAACTGAGCAGCGACAGATCAGCCATGATCTTATTGAATGGCGGGGCAGGCTCGAAGGGCTGGATGGCCTACTCCTGCTCCTATTTCTTATGTTCTTATGTTCTTAAGACATGTTAAAGTATCAACAGCAGAAACTGCAAACACTTGAAGCCTCTTAACCTTGTGTAAATAAATATGTGAAATTGACAAGCTGGAGCTATCAATCAAGCAATGTTTTCTCTGGGACTCAGGTATTTCAGCACTCTAATGGCGCTTGGCTAAGGATGCATAATACAGCTTGGCGACAGCCCAGAAATCCATTATTTTGTTGAAACACCAACTCAGCCTGGAAAATTCATCAGTGTCACATCCTTGATCAAAGATTTGGAATTGGATTCACTTCAGCTAAAAGGAGGAAAGAAATAGACTGACTGTGTTCTATAGAATATGGAATAGACTAGTGGGAAATGACAGAAACAAATACCTGGTAACCTGCCACAATGAGTAAACATGATTTAACCATTCACACAAAAGAACAAAGACCACTTGTTCCCAAAACAGTGTAACGACAATTTATCTTCCCAAGGGCAGTCCCACAATGGAACAAGCTGCCAAAAGATATAGTCATGGCCCCATGATTTGAGAAATCTTCCAGGCTCATACTTAGATTATTTCCATTTATGAGTTTTCATTATCAAGACTACCATCTCAGCAGGCCATGCCTTGGTTAGCAAACAGTACCCATATAAATGTTGGTGGAACATTAACACTGGTCTGTGATGCCGATAAAACTAAAGCAGGTTTCCTCCGGGTGCTCTGGTTTCCTCCCACATTCCAAAGATGTGCAGGTTAGGTGAATTTGCCAGGCCAAAATTGCTCCTTAGTGTCCCAAGATGTGTAGGTTAGAGGCATTAGCTGGGCAAATATGTGAGGTTACAGGGATAGGACCGGGGTAGGATACTCTGTTGGAGAGTTGGTGCAGACTCAAGGGGCTGAATGGCCTCCTTCTGCACTGTACATGCCAAAGTGGCACAGTTGTCAGCACTGCTGCCTCACAGCGCCAGGGACCTGTGTTGAATTCTGGCCTCGGGTGACTGTCTTCGTGGAGTTTTCACATTCTCCCCATGTCTGCGTGGGTTTCCTCCCACAGTCCAAGGATGTGTGGGTTAGGTCAATTGGCCATACTAAATTGACCCTAGTGTCAGGGGATTAGCAGGGTAAATATGTGGAGCCACGGGAATAAGGCCTGGGTGGGATTGTGGTCAATGCAGACTTGATGGGTCAAATGGTCTCCTTCTGCACTGTAGGGATTCTATGATTCTGTGTTAAAACCTGAAAGTCCTCACAATCAATGTGTCTTATGAGTGGCATTTCCTTTCAAGTAAATGAAAAGCTGAATATACCTTTTGCCCTGTTCAATAAGTTGGCAAAGTCTGGATATTGCCCTTTATTAAATCCAATTTCCATGCATGATGTTATTGGATTTCCCTAATGACATTCCATTCAGAGAGATTAGAACTGTCTACATCAATATCCATCAATCCACTTACATTAACATTTCAGATAAACTGCTTGAGCCATCAAATCAACATTTGACTAGGTTTCTGAACTCAAGTATAAGAACATAAGAACATAAGAAATAGGAGCAGGAGTAGGCCATCTAGCCCTTCGAGCCTGCCCCGCCATTCAATAAGATCATGGCTGATCTGTTGTGGCTCAGTTCCACTTTCCCGCCCTCTCCCCATAACCCTTAATCCCCTCTCTTATCAAGAACCCATCAACCCGCTTCTTAAAAATATTTAGCGAGGCAGCCTCCACCACTTCAACGGGCAGAGAATTCCAGAGATTCACCACCCTTTGAGTGAAGAAGTTCCTCCTCAACTCCGTTCTAAACCGCCTCCCCTTTATCTTGAGGCTGTGCCCCCTAGTTCTACTGTCTTTTTTGAGCGGCAAGAGTCTCTCCACCTCTATCCTATCCATCCCATTCATCATCTTATACGTCTCAATGAGATCTCCCCTCATTCTTCTAAACTCTAACGAGTACAAGCCTAGTTTATTCAGCCTCTCCTCATAGTATATATGGCGTAACATTCAGATGGACTGTTTGTTGGCAATATGAGTGGCCTCTCAGGTCCAAAATGACTCCTGCGACCAGCACACACAATGCTGCCATGAGTCAAATCAGATCTGATAGAGGTGGCATCGTGATTAACACTGCAGGCCAGGGACCCGGGTTCGATTTGATCTCGGGTGACTCCGCATTGAGTCTGCAAGTTTTTCTTGTGTCTGCGTGGGTTTCCTCCAGATGCTCTGGTTTCCTCCCACCCTCCAAAGATGTGCAGACTAGATGGTTGGCCAGGCTAAGATTGCTGCTGTGTCCCAAGAAGTGTAGATTAGGGGTATTAGCAGGGCAAACATGTGGGTTTACAGGGATAAGGCCTGGCTAAGATACTCTGTCGGAGAGTCGGTGCAGACTCGACGGGCCAAATGGCGGCCTCCTGCACTGTAGGGATTCTATGAACTCATTAGTGCTTTGTAGTGAGTGTCCATTGGAAATATGCAGAGTATGATATGGAGATGCTGGTGTTGGACTGGGGTAAGCACAGTAAGAAGTCTCACAACACCAGGTTAAAATCCAACATGTTTATTTGGCAGCACAAGCTTTTGGAGTCTTGTTCCTCCTTCAGGTGAATGAGGAGTTGTGTTCACAAACAGGGCATATATAGACACAAACTCAATTTACGAGATGAATGGTTGGAAATGTGAGTGGAGAGAGGGTTAAGACAGGTTAAAGAGGTGTGTATTATCTCCAGCCAGAACAGGTAGTAAGTTTTGCAAGGCCGGGCATGTCGTGGGAGTTACAGATAGTGTGACATGAACCCAAGATCCAAGTTGAGGCCATCCTCATGTGTGCGGAACTTTGCTATCAGTTTCTGCTCAGTGACTCTGCGCTGTCGTGTGTTGTGAAGGCTGCCTTGGAGAGTGCTTACCCGAAAATCCGAGGCTGAATGCCCATGACTGCTGAAGTGTTCCCAACAAGAAGAGAACACTCCTGCTTGGTGATAGTCGAACAGCGTTCATTCATCTGTTGTCATAGCGTCTACATGGTCTCCCCAATGTACCATGCTTCGGATCATCCTTTCCTGCAGCATATAAGGCAGACAACATTGGCTGAGTCGCAAGAGTATGTACCCCGTACCTGGTGGATGGTGTTCTCACGTGAAATGATGGCATCTGTGTCGATGATCCGGCACATCTTGCAGAGGTTGCTGTGGCAGGATTGTGTGGTGTGGTAACTGTTTTCCTGAAGGCTGGGTAGTTTGCTGCAGACAATGGTCTGTTTGAGGTTGTGTGGTTGTTTGAAGGCAAGATGTGGGGATGGTCTTGGCGAGATGTTCGTAATCATCAATGACACGTTGAAGGCTCCGAAAGAGATGTCGTAGCTTCTCCACTCTGGGAAAGTACTGGACAATGGAGGGTACTCTGTTCGCCGTGTCCAGTGTTTGTCTTCTGAGGAAATTGGTGCGGTTTTTCACTGTGACGCATCGGAACCGTCGATCAATGAGTCGAGTGCTATATCTTGTTCTTATCAGGGCGTCTTTCAACATCTGTAGATATCTGTTGCAATCCTCCTCATCTGAGTAGATGCTGTGTGTTTGGAGGATTTTGTCTGCTGGTTTGATGACAATGATGCAGTTGGTGTTGAGAGCACAGATGGCATTGCATTTTGCTTGGGTGACGTTTGAATGTAGAGTGTGAGTGTGCCATGTTGATTCAATGTCAGAGATTTCATTCTACAGTTCAGTGTTCCATCACTTAATCACGCACGGCTGTTCAGCAGCAAAAAGGCCCCGTTCCCCACCCCCACCAGATCATGTTTGTATCATCGGCAGCTTCTAAATCGGAAGGGGAAGTGTGATAGGAGATGGAGAATTAGGTATGATGATATGGTTTTCATCTATTGTTTCAGCCATTCCCCTCCCACCCTCACTGCTGGCCATGGCCTCAGCGATGGCCACTGCAATGCCTACCCTGAAGAAGGACTGCTTTTCCTTTTAGTTGTGACAAAGGGTCGAAATATCAGCTCCTCACAGATGCTGCCAGACCCGCTGAGATTTTCCAGCTTTTCTCTTTTGACTGCAATGACCATACCAGCTCACCTTATCAGTTCCTTGACTGCTGAATAATATAATGGAATATCCATTGCCCATTGGAGGGGACAAGTTCCTCCTCCCTGTTGCTGACTTGCTTCATGGATCCAGTGATAAATCGGTGGAGCCCCTGGGTGATGCTACGCGACTGCAATGAGTCTTTTTTCACTGCCCAGCTTTGCTAAATGCCCCTCCCCCTTTTTAGGGGTCTGTGGCTCCCTTTAAGCCATAGCTTCTCTACCAGATATTGTGCCCTCCCTATGGATAAGCTGCCAAAGAAAGCATCATTATCTCTGGCAGCTCGTCAATTCATTATCAATGAGGATTGACCACAAGAACTGAACCGTCTTCCCAATGACTGCATTGGGTGAGAGCAGTGAGTGTATAGGCCTCAACCTGCCTGACTTTGGCTGGAAACAAAAGTCAACACCTATTTTACCTATTGGGTCTCTAGCTCAGCTAAATGGTCATTCTTCACATATGTGCTAGGGCAGCAGGTATGACTAAATTAGTTCCTTCCTGCTGCCCAGCACTTCAACCTTTAGTCAGCCAATCATTTTTGAAACATATTGGCTCCGGTTGGATTACTAATCCAGGGTTCAGGAACCTGAAATGGGGAAGAATGATGGATCCCGAACCTGCAACTCCATGCTTTAGGCCCTACCTCCCGGGATTTCCAAATCCTCAGCCATGGTGGACATGGTGCTGGCTTGTCATCCAATCAGAGATGATGGGCAGGCTCTTAATGTTGGAAGACCAGTGGGAGGCCCTCTGTTATTTTGGGATGGGTAGTTCCAGATGGACTGGGGGTTGCCATTGTGAGGATGCGGATGGTAAGGGATAAGGGCAAATAAGTTTATTTTCATGTTCTAAAGCATCACAGCTACCTGTCAAGGACCTGATAGGGGTAGCCCCTCCAGGGATGACCCATACAGGTCCAGGGCAGGGCTCGACATGGCCTATCACATGATCCATCCCTGTCATCCCCCTTCCTTCACCACTCTGAGCTCAACACTTTCATCTGGATGTGGCCCAGGCAAAAGTGAATTGAATTGATTTGATTTGATTTATTATTGTCACATTTATTAGGATGCAGTGACAAGTATTATTTTTTGCATGTTATACAGGCTAAACATACTGTTCATAGAGTACATAGAGGAGAAGGAAAGAAGATGGTACAGAATATAGCGTCATAGCAATAGCTAGGATGTAGAGAAAGATCAGCTTAATATTTGGTAGATCCATTCAGAAGTCTGATGGCAGCAGGGAAGAAGCTGTTCTTGAGTCAGTTGGTACATGATCTCAAACTTCTATTATCTTTTTTCCTGATGGAAGAAGTTGGAAGAGAGCATGTCCAGGCATTAACGCAGAGGGACAGGGACGGTTTGTTCGTGATTTGGACATTTAGAAACCCAAAGCTGTCGACCATTTCCACTTTATCCCAGTTAATGTAGACAGGGGCATGACAGTGAGCTGCCCTCATTGGCAATCGGAAATCCTAATTGGCGTGTGAAGATCCATATAATTACCAATATATGGGACCCAATTGGTTGCCTTCCAAGTGGCGGACAGCTGACCTGATCCTCATTATAAATGGTTCAGGGTTGGGATTGGGTGGCAAACCAGGCCCATAACGTCAAATTCCACGTCACCCGGTCCAGATCCCGAACAGGTTGGAAAATCCAAACTCTCAATCACTTACATGTTCTCGGGGAATCAAAGTGTAGGAAGAGTAAAATAAAATATTCTTCCTTTAAAATTCTTTAAGTATAAAATTAGTCTCATCTTTCTGTTGGTCTGCTGGGTGGAGATTGATTAAAGTTAAATTATGTTTATCATGAAGATATGTGCATCACCACTGGTGTCTGACATGGCCCAAGGCCTCTGTTGGAGTTAGAAAGCTACACTCACCATTAGGAATGCAAATTTCACAACTCGCAAATGATTTCCTGGGACCTTGGGCTGGTTTGAGGGCACAACCCTACTGTTTGCAGTGGATTTTCTAAAACACAGAGAGATATTCCCTATAATTGATCCCACTGGCTTACAAGAGTGGCAATGTTTCTATGTTGAGAAATTAGCATTATTTAAGTATCATTGTTGAAGAAGAAACTGGTGATACTATTTATTTCTTTTATAAAAATTGGAGGTATTTGAAAAAGATGTATTCCATGCACTGTTAACAATTTTATGTGAGCATGGCACGTACCTGATGATTCTAAAGCTGGCTTTATCGTGGCTAATAACAAATGTCAGCTTGTAAGTTGTGATAAATATACGTCTGGTGTCTTCCATTTTGAATCTGCCTTCTCCACCCAGAGGGGTCAGCAATTGTTATGGTTTCTGGGAACCCATCGAACATTTTAATCTGAGAATTTCCTTTTTACTCCAACAGATTTGACTCCAATGTTTGAATTATCTGTAGGGGTGGGGTGGGTGGGGTGGGTGGGGGGGTTGGGTGGGCTGGGGGGGTGGGGTTGGTAGTAAGGAATGTCCTCCTCTTGCTCAGGTAAACATAGCAAGAACATTTCACATCTTCATATTCTGGCTATAGTTGGAAACTATTTTCAAAGAATGAAATTGTCACTTCACTAACTAGTTTCCCACTTTGTTCACATGGTCACTCGCATAGAAAAGCATCATCCTATTTTGGACTGAATTCATGGAAATGCTTTTTTTTTAAAAATGGGCAAAATAGGCATCTCCAGGCTGGCCAACATTTAGAGCCCATCCCTAGATGCCCTGTTCAGAGGACAGTTGAGAGTCAATCAAACTGCTGTGGCTCTGAAGTTACATGTAGGCCAGACCAGGTAAGGATGGCAGATTTCCTTCCCTGAAGGGAAGCAGATGGGTTTTTTCTGACAACAGGTCATCAGTAGATTCTTAATTCCAGATTTTTTAAATTAAATTCAAATTTCACCATGGCGGGATTTGAACCTGGTTCCCCCGAGCATTAGCTGAGTTTCTGTATTAATAATCCAGGGATAATACCTCTAGGCCATCGCCTCCTCAAATTTTGTACTAAAGACTATAGTGATTTTATTGGATGCTGTAAATCCACCTTTGCTGTATTATTCCTCCATGTACGATGGTTCACCCTGCATCATATTTGTATTGTTTCAGATTTCTACTGCGATTTTGAAACAGCATGTGAATTGGAATATTCCTTCAACGCCGAAAATGGACTGTTAGATTGGGTTATTACGACACCACAGGACCTTTCCCTAATCACCGAGGCTGCTGTGCCAATTGAAGATTACTCTGAGAAATCAAGTGAGGGTAAGGGAGGCAAATACAGAATGGGATAGTTGAACAGAGAGAAAAGCAGGTGGTTTATTTTATTAATGTTATAAATCAGATGGTAAAGTGAGCATCCAGAAGCTTTTGAAAACATGCTTTAGTTGTTTCGTCTCATTTAATAAATTTGACTTCCTCAGCACTGATAACAAATACTTTTCGTTGTACGTTAAGGATTTTGGATTTTGGAAAGATACTAGTGCTTGGAAATCCACTGTTAGTATTCCTTCAGGGATTGCCCTGATTGGAGGAGATACCTGGATAGAGATGGAAGACTTTCTGCCAATCTTTCACCAATGTTACACTGACCAAAGGAGAGAAACCCCAAATAAATCCCAGTTTATGTTCCTTTGCTGTTTTAGTGGGTAGATGCCGTGTCCAGAAGAATGATAAGTATTAAGTAGATATGTCTAATACCATGGATTTTACAGCCTTGCTCGTCCCGGGGTCAACGGATCTCTTTATTGCTTGCCCCTTGCCCCGCTCCGATTCCCATGGTGGGTAGGGCAGTAAGCTTCTGCCCATCATGAGAAGGTTAATCTTGCTTGCAGGGAGAGAAGGAAAATCAGAGGAATAGGTCAGTACTTTCCTCAGCATTTTACTTCCCAGGATATCATAATGCTGTTGCAACCCTACCTGCAGAACTTCATGCTGCTCTGAGGAAATCCCTGTCAACAGCCCTACTCTCGATATGTTCTGTGAAGCTTAACAGGAACAGACAGAAGTACAGACATGTGTCCTAATGCTTCGTGTTAAAGTACGTTCAAGTTACCAAATTGAATAAGGCTAAGCAATTCCTTTTAATTGGACCTCTAAGCATTGAATTGTTCTCTTAAATAGTGCATGATCCTATGGTAAGTTGATATCATTGTGCAGAGCTAAGGGCATTAAATCCTTGTTGGGTGATATGGGGCGGGGGGGGGGGGGGCGCGGTGTGGGGGTGGGGGCGCGGTTTGGCCATTTTCTGATAGCTCACCCAAGAAGTCGTCAGACATGGCTGAGATTTGACGGAATTTTCCAGCAAGCAGCTGGTAAAGCCACCGTGTACAACCATCTCTGTCTAATGTTAATAACCTTGCATGTTTGCACAGTGATCACTCAACAGTGATAACAACTTGAATTGATAAAAGGACCTTTATTGTAGAAGCACGTTCCGAGGCACTTCACAAAAGAGCACTCAATCAAAAACTGGTGCCTAGTTAAAGGATATATTAGGAGGGAAGCTTAAGAGCTGAATGAAAGTGGTGTGTTTTCAAGATGGACATAGTAAGAAGCCTCACAACACTAAGTTAAAGTCCAGCAGCATGGAAGGAGTTCCATAGCTTAGAACGCAATAGGCTAAAGGAACAGCCCCAATAAATAATGGAACAAAAATATCTTAGGATGCACAAGAGGCCAGGCTCAATTGAAAGTGAAATCTGGCAGTTGAATCAATCCTGACAGATTACTGTTGTTCTGAGTTTGGGAGCGGTGGAGATTGCTACTGACCAACAAAGAGGCTGTTGCTCATCAATCACAACCCGCTTCACTGTTTCCTTTCTTTTGCAAGAGAGATTCAGCAGTGATATGGGGGAAATTGACCCTGTTCCTCTCTCTGCCCATTCTCCTTCCTCCCGAATGAACGCTCCAGGATGGAAACCTAACTTGTAAGCCCTGGGTTTGAGTAGAGAGCAGGATTCAGTGCATTCCAGATTTCCACTTTTCATAGTCTGTGCACCTACCCACGTAATGGGCTGAATTTTATGTCTGCACCCCCAAGGGCAGAATGCTAGCTGGTGGGCATACAAAATTATGTGCCATGGTAGTGGCCCTCCCCAACTAGCCACCGCAGGTATTTTACCCATGGCAGGGGAGAAGTCGAGTGACCCACTCACCCATAAGGCCCTTTGAGGCCTACTGATTACGGTACCCCCAACCCCCTCACTTGGGCCTGCTGCAGCCCCAGTGCAACTCTGAATTTATCTAAAATTCTAGGCTCCTCTGCATCTCATCTTCAGCACTCCATGCAGTTCCAACAGTGGCCACTGCTCCCAGTGGCGCTGCTGGGGACAAGAGAGCTGCCCACTATTTACTTATCTGGCAGCTCTCAAAGTTGGGCCTTCCCCTCCGATGTGGTTAGAAGTCCTGTCTCAAGATGATTAAAGACCCAATGGCTGGGAGGTTAGCCAGACAAGCACAGATGGGCTTGTCCTCCCACTATAATGACCTCTGTCAGGCCATTGAGGTTGGCCTATTGGAGTATCAATTCCCTGATTAAGGATCCAATTAATGGGCCAATCAAGGAGTCTTTTCCTTGTACTTAACCGGGAGTGTCAGTTCCTCTGCGTGCACGCACACACACATACACACACACACCCCCCCGCCCCTGCCCTGCCCTGCCCTGCCCCACCATGCCCCGCCCCCAGAGGTAGACTGTTAACTGATAGAAGTTCACAAGATTATGAGAGGCATGGACAGAGTGGATAGTCAGAAGCTTTTTCCCAGAGCGTAAGAGTCAATTACTAGGGGGCATAGGTTTGAGGTGCGAGGGGCAAGGTTTAAAGGAGATGTATGAGGCAGGGTTTTTACACAGAGAGTTGTGGGTGACTGGAACTCGTTGCCAGGAAAGTAGTGAAAGGAGTACAGTAGTGACTTTTAAGGGGCATCTTGACAAGTACATGAATAGGATGGGAATGGAGGGATATGGAAGGGTAGGGGGTTTTAGTTGAGTGGAGCAGCATGGTCGATGCAAGCTTGGAAGACTGAAGCGCCTGTTCCTGTGCTGTAATTTTCTTTGTCTTTGTCCTTTAATTGCACTCTGTATACTGCTAGAATCATAGAATCCTATGGTGCAGAAAGAGGCCATTCAGTCCATCAAGTCTGCACTAACCACAATCCCACCCAGGCCCTATTCCCATATCCCTACATATTTACCTACTATTCCCTCTAACCTTTGCATCCTGGGACACTAAGGGGCAATTTAGAATGGCCAATCAACCTAGCCCGCACATCTTTGTTAATAAATATAGGGATTTTGGTGAAGGGGCCCATCTCAATTGAATCACCAGAATGGTATCAGGAGCACGGAGTTAAATGACCTCTAATTGCTGTGACTCGGTGCCTGTTGGTTTGGAAAAACAGATCATCTGTCCCCGAACCTAAATTTGCTCACCATTTTGGTTTTGCATTATCACTCAAAGGCTGACTGCCTGTGTCCCACTGCTATTTCGTGTGCAGGTTGATAATTGCATATAACTGCATTATATGGGCTAGAGATGCTAATTAACTCTCCACCCCTCTGAGCACTTGTGCTCACAGCCCAGTCTCAGGGAGCCTCTCTTCCCACACCTGCCTAATTGACTGAGTCGACTTTTCCCACTGCAAGCATGCTCAAGTGGAGCAGTCATCTATCGTAATGATTGAGAGCTTTCTCCATCCACCCTCTCTTCCACAGCTCTGCACTTTGGGCCATTTCACAGTTTGTAAAAATCGCAGCATCCTCGTGCCCAGAGAGTGACCTGAGTGATCACTCGGTTTATGTTACATTCCAGACTCACTTGTTAGATAAACTGCTGCCGCCTAACTCCATATACACTGCTGGACAGCTCCATTAAGTAAAAATCTGCCTCTCTGTGCCAACTCCCTTCTATGTCTGTAGACTACGCTTCTGCTACCATTCTGGATCGACTGCATTCACAAAATTACATTAAAAAAAATTGAAACCATCTGTGCGTGTACTCACACATGTCCATTGCAGCAATTTAACAAATTCATTTAATTTTGTTTTAATGAGATGTACAGTGCTGGACAGCAGCAAAAGTGATGGGAGGAACTGATATCAGGAGCAATGGGGCTTCAAGTGACAATCTGCCTGTATGTGCTGGCGAGTATCCAAGTGTTATTAAATAGAGTTTGTTCCCTTCTCTTCCTCCTCCTTGGTGCAGTCTCCATACCTGTTTTTGGCTCTTTGTGATTTTATTAATATTTCAGATATTAGCCCATTTTGACATAAATCTCTTTTGTAAGCAAGCAGTCCCACAGTAGTTGAAAGTAGAGTGGACGATTGCAGCATTAGTTTGCTCTGTGGGGACATTGATTCCAGAAATCTACTGGGGTTAGAATCCCTCCAGTGCAGAAGGAAGCCACTCAGCCCACTGAGTCTGCATTGACTCTCTGTCAGAGTGTTTCCTTCACCTCCCTCTCCCCACATCCTACACGTTCACCCTGACTAATCCATTGAACCTACACATCTTTGGACACTAAGGGCAATCTAGCATATCCAATCTGCACTACTTTGGAGTGTGGGAGGAATCTGGAGCGTCCAGAGGAAACCCCCACAGTTACAGGGAGAATGTGCATACTCCACACAGACGGTGACCCAAGACCAGAACTGAACCCGGCACCTTGGTGCAGTGAGGCAGCAGTGCTAAACACTGTGCCACCATTTCCGAGCACCTTCTTTTAGATCGATGGGAGTGCGCACTAAGGGTAAAGTGCTGTTTGGCAGTGGCACTGTGACTGCTGTAGAGTAAGTACATCTTCTTTGAGAGACAATGCATGATGCCACCAGACATGCCCCAACACGTGAAAGCAGGACAAAGTGAAAGGCAGATGAATAAAGAATTCCTCTCAGTGGAAGTTTTCTTATTACAATGAATTTTACTCGTTTCCTTCCTCACCACTGGATCTCTGTGCCGGTTTATTTGCTGGAAGATGTGCTTATGTTCATAGAATAGAATCATAAAATCCATACAGTGTAGAAGGAGGCCATTTGGCCTATCGCATCTACACTAGCAACAATCCCACCTAGGCTCTATCCCCATACTCTACATATTTTCCCTGCTAATATCTCTAACCTACGCATCCCAGAACACTAATGGCCAATCAACCTAATTCACACATCTTTGGACTGTGGGAGAAAACCCACGCAGACATGGAGAATGTGCAAACTCCACACAGACTGTGACCCAAGCCGGGAATTGAACCTAGCTCCTGACAGCTGTGAGGCAGCAGTGCTAACCACTGTGCCACCGTGCTGCTCACTGTGTTATAGCAAGCTCATAGATGTTTCTACTGGTGGCACTGCTAACTCTCAGTGCCAGAGACCCAAGTTCAGTCCCAGGCTTGAGTCACTGTCTATGTAGAGTTTGCACGTCCTCTCCGTGTCTGCATGGGTTTACTCCAGGTGCTCCGGTTTCCTCCCACAGACCAACGGTGTGCAGATTAGCCGTGATAAATTTCCCCCTAGTGTCAGGAGGACTAGCAGGTTAAATAGGTGGAGATACAGGGAATAGGGCCCAGGTGGGATTGTTGTCTGTACAGGCTTGATGGGCCAAATGGCCACCTTCTGCACTGTAGGGATTCTATGAAGGGATTCTGGGCAGTGCTGAGCTGGGCAATACTCTGCAGTCATTTCCCCTCCTCTCCCCATTGTATTTTGTTGTGTTAAAGGAATTATATAAATACAATCTATCGTTGCAATTAATCATTTTAATTCTTTCCTGACTAGGAAGAAAGTCAGCTTAAGCAGCTGGGCACGCAGTGACAGTTATTTAGTAAGCTTCCTGTTTGCCAAGTAAACTTTCCTAATTTAAGGGGCTATTTTAAAAAAAACTAGTTACTGCAGCACAATACTCCTCAAGAGCAAGCGAGTTTGCTGCAGAAGGATCCACATGTGTTCGGTACACTGCAGAATTCAGCAAGCCCTGATTTTTAACCAACTATTTGTGGCACTTGCGTTTCACCTGTTGTGAAGATTGGGTCTGTTTGTGAACTTTCAGCGTGCATTCAGTGTGTGTCATCTCTGACCTAATTACACAGGTTAAGGAAAAAAACCTGATAATTATATATAGCATCTTCTGTGTCCCTAGAAAATCCCAAGACGTTTCAAGGCCAATTAACTATTTTTGAAATGTAGTCACTGATGTTATGTAAGCAAATCTGGCAACAAATTGAGCACAGCAGGGTCTCGTGAATACCATCAAGATAAATTGCTAAACATTCTATTTTTGATAGTGTTACCTAAGGGATTGATATCGGCCAGGACTCTGGACAATTCTTGTGCTTTACTAACCCCTTGCACTAATAACTCAAAACTACATTATCAATACCTTTCTGACATCTTGGGCAAGTTGGAATCCATAACCAGCTGATTCCAGAGTAGTTCATTCATTAGTGTCACAAATAAGCTTACATTAACACTGCAATGAAGTTACCGTGAAATTCCCCCAGTCACCACAGTCTGGCGCCTGTTCGGGGACACTGAGGGGGAATTTAAAATGCCCAGTGCACTTAATCAGCACATCTTTGGACTGTGGGAGGAGACCGCAGCACCTGAAGGAAATCCACGCAGCCATGGGGAGAATGTGCAGACTCTGCACAGAAAGTGACCCAAGCTGGGAATCGAACCCGGGTCACTGGCACTGTGAGACAGTGGGTGGCACGGTAGCACTTTGGTTAGCACTGCTGCCTCATAGCTACCAGTGAACCAGGTTCGATTCCTGGCTTGGGTCATTGTCTGTGTGGAGTCTGCACGTTCTCCCTGTATCTGCGTAGGTTTCCTCCAGATGCTCTGGTTTCCCCCTACAGTCTGAAAGATGTGCTGGTTAGGTGCATTGACCTGAACAGGCACCGGACTGTGGCATCTAGGGGAATTTTACAGTAACTTCATTGCACTGTTAATGTAGGACTTACTTGTGACTAATAAGTTAACTTTAACTTAATCACCATGCCACCCATAAGCATGCCGCTACTGACAGACATTGATAATGTTTACCTTGCCTCTCCTCTCTTACAATCATTTAATAGATTAGCAGCAAAATATTTACTAATACCTTTGAATGAACATTTAAGCAGCACGATTAGTTGAGGTCAGATGTACAGAACAAGCTCTTGCCACTTTATAAAGGCTGCCATGTACATCAGCCTGATCAATCAATTATAGATACTCCTCCGTGGTCTTGCCTCCCCCTATCTCTGTAACCTCTTCCAGTCCTTTGATCCTCTGATACCTCCATGCTCCCCCAATTCTGGCCTCTGCATATCCCCAATCTTAATTGCTTCACCACTGGTGGTTGTACCTTCAGCCGCTGAGGACCCAGGTTCTGGAATCCAGACCCTGAGACAAAAGCAAGAAAAAGAGGAGAGTGTGTCTGCTGGTGATCAGGGTAAAGTGAAACGTGGAAAGGCCGAGAAGGAGGTCTTGTAGACTCATGTCCTGTCAAAAAAAAACACAGCAGGCATGATCTTACCTGCCGTTTACGCCACTGCTGTAAGGTTGGAGAATTTGGCAGCCAGCCAAATCTCCGTTGACAGTGGCGGGATGGGAAAATCTTGCCGGTGCGAACAGTGGTAAGATTCCAGTCAATGTACTTACTAATGAGGATAAGGATGCTGCCTGCCTGGTGGAAAGCCAGAATGCTAACCATAGCACCGTGGGGCAGGGGAAAGTCTGAAATGGCGGAGGGAAAGAAAAGTTGTAATTATAGGAACTTTGACAATTTGGAGGATTGATACAGTCACAATTGAGTGTTGGTGCGATGCCTACTTAGTACAAAGGTAAAGGATATCTTGGAGAAGTTGGAGAGGAACTTGGAAGATGATGATGACGATCTAGTTGCCGTGATCTATATTGAGATGTGGAAATGCTGGTGTTAGACTAGGGTAAACATAATAAGAAGTCTCACAACACCAGGTTAAAGTCCAACAGGTTTATTGGGTAGCAAACACCACTAGCTTTTGGGGCTTTGTCACTTCATCAAGTGAATGGGGAGTTCTGATCACAAACAGAACTCCTCACTCACCTGGCAAAGCAGCAAAGCCCCAAAAGCTAGTGGTGTTTGCTGCCCAATAAACCTGTTGGGCATTAATATGGTGTTGTGAGACTTCTTGGTCTATGTCGAGACCAAGTGGTGGATTTACACTTTGTGAGGACCCTGCCACATTCACTTTCATTTCTGCCCCCTGTCCCAGCTCCCCATGATGTCACTGCCCTTCCAAGCCTGCCCACCCTCACCCCATTAGAATGCAAAGGCACAAGCCTCAAAAATGCTCAAATTGATCACTGCTTTAGTGCTTTTTAACTTGTAAAAATGTGCCATTGTGAATAATTGCTGAATTGAATCCAGGCTTACCTCTTGTCAGAATGGTCAATATTTCGATGTGTGTCTTAAGGTGAGCAAACATGGAACTTGCCAATGAGAAACGCGATGGAAAAATCAGCTGTTGACATGATTGCAGCAGAGGCCAGTGCAGGACAGAATGAGCCAGTCCAACACAGGAACACATACTCCAAGATGTATACACTGCCATTCAGTGTATTTCAGAGTCTCATTCCGTTTCATAGCAACATAGAAATATAGAAGAAAGGAGCAGGAGGAGGCCATTTGACCCTTTGAGCCCGCTCCACCATTCATCGCGAAAATGGCTGATCATCAACTCAATAACCTAATCCTGCTTTTTGCCCAGAACCCTTGATCCTGTTCGCCTTAAGTACAATATCCAGCTGCCTCTTGAATACATTCAACGTTTCAAAAGTTAACCTCCTTGCTTTCTCTCACAAAATCAAAGATGTGGAGTTGCTGGCGTTGGACCGGGGCAAGAGCAGTAAGTAGTCTCACAACATCAGGTTAAAGTCCAATGGGTTTATTTGGTAGCATGAGCTTTCGGAGCTTTGCACCTTCGTGATGAAGGGGCAGCACTCCGAAAGCTCGTACAAACTTATAAACCTATTGAACATTAACTTACAAGATCAAAGATGTTATTGCCGTAAATTCACATGAGTGAAGCACCCACTGAGTCCGAATCCAATATCAATGGCTCTGTCTGCAAGATTCCATTCTTTTTTCTAGAAGGAACGTTCAGAAGGCCAGCCTTGAGAGAGATAATGGTTATAAGTATCAGCATGTGACCAGTTACTCCCATTATATCAAACTATCAATTGTCTGTTTTGAAAAACAGAATTTAAACAAGAGAATATGGAAGATGGACAGATTTTTAAGATTTTCCCATGGGGCCACTGACTTAGGGGAGACAAGACAGGAGGTCCTGCTAAGGAGCATCAAAAGTTAAGGACTAAAGTTTCTCAAGAGCGATAAGGGATGAGCTGGCCCTTCCAGTGATGTCCCATGAATGAGTAAAAGAGAACAAAACCCCAGGAGACAATATTATTACCACTAGATTATTAATCCAAAAACTTAGCTAATGTTCTGGGGACCCGGTTCGAATCCCACAATGGCAGTTGGTGGAATTTGAATTCAATAAAAAGTTTCTAGAATTAAGAATCTACAGATGACCATAAAACCATTGTCGATTGTTGGAAAAACCCATCCGATCCACTAATGCCCTTTAGGGAAGGAAATCTGCTGTCCTTACCTGGTCTAGCCTACATGTGACTCCAGAGCCATCGCCCTCTGGCCCTCCAGGGGCAATTGGGGATGGGCAATACATGCTGGTCAGCCAGCAACACTCATGTGCCATGAATGAATGAAAAAAAGAACCCCGCAGATAGATGATCCTATCCTTTCCATGCTATGTGCTCATTGGAATAGGGATGGACAGATCAGCAAGGTGAGTGCATGGTTAAGTCAGAGAAGCAACAAGATTAATTTATCAAGGAATGAAAAAAGGAATAGTAAAGTGTTCTACAGACATGTAACTTACAAAAGAAAAATTCCTAACCTATGATATCGGCCACTCAAGAATACGCAAAATGAACTCTCAGATAATAATAGAAATGGCAGAAATATTAAATAATTATTTTGTTTTGATATTTACCAGGGAGATAGGCCAGATGGACATGACATTATAATATGAGATCAAAGGGGAAAAATACAATTTAAATAGTAGAAAGGGATGAGATCATTGACGAAATAATCAGACTTGGAGAGGATAAAACCACTGGATTGTATCAGTTCATATTAAAATAAGTTAAAAAAAGAAGATTGCAGAGGTACTATCACAGTTGTATAAAAATTCATTAGAAAATGGAATAATGTCAAAGAGCTGGTGGACTACTAATACGATTCTTACATTTAAAAAGAGAGATACAGCAGCTACACGTGCTAGAGCCCAACTAGCTTTACGTTGGTAGTCGGAAAGATAGCAGAATGCTTACTCAGAGATGTAATGGAAAAATGTCTAGAAACTGAAAATATAATAAGGAATAGTCAGCACAGATTTCAAAAGGGAAGGTCACGCTTGATTAACCTTATTGAATTTTTTGAAGAAGTAACAGGAAGAGTAGATAAGGGTATTGCAGTAGATTAATGAAGTAATATATATGTATTCCCAAAAGACCTTTGATAAGGTACTGCATAGTCGAATCATGGCTAAGGTCAGGACACGTGAAGCCAGGGAACAAGTAGCAAAATGAGTATCAAACTGGCAATAAAATGGAAAGCAGTGGGTCAGGGTTTGAAATGTTTAAGGGATAGCAGCATGGCATCACCAGAGTGAAAGTGTGTCATGCGATCCAGTCTTAGTTTCACTGGGACGGAGGCACAGTGGTTAGCACTGCTGCCTCACAGCGCCAGTGACGTGGATTTCATTCCCAGCCTGGATCACTGTCTGTGTGGAGTTTGCACGTTCTCCCCTTGTCTGCGTGGGTTTCTTCCGGGTGCTCCGGTTCCTCCCACAGCCTGAAACATCGGCCATGCTAAATTCTCCCTCAGTGTACCCGAACAGGCACCAGAGTGTGGCAACTAGAGGATTTTCAGAGTAACTTCACTGCAGTGTCAATGTAAACCTATGTATGACTAATAAATAAACTATAAAGATAAACTTTGGCCTATGAGTAGAACATACACCATGCAATTCTGCTGCCGATGTTTCCAAGTTTTTGAGTCGTGTATGTATGTTCTCATGTGCCTGGTTTAAATAGATAAACCCATAACAAGCTAAAACTTATGAGCAATTGATGTCTTTATATCATTGTAAAAACAAAGCAGAAGTTACAGTGGTTACTCAGATGGGCGAAGATTGGGAAGTGGTCCACCATTCAAATAGTGGGTTTAGTAAATGAAGATGAGGGCATAAAAACAGAGAGATCTGGAGATTCAGATACACAAGTCAGTAAAAGTGTGACACAGATGAATAAGGCCATTATAAAGCAAAGGCAGCCCCATGGAGGACACCAAAACTAGGGGACTATAAAAATAAGGTCGTCATTAATAAACCCAATAGAGGACTCAAGAGAAACTTATTTGCCCAGATTGTGGACTCACAATCACATGGAGTAGTTGAGGTGACTAACATAAGTGCACGTAAGTAGATGCTAGATGAAGACATGAGCAAAAATTATGTGCTTCCCCCACTGGTGGATTTTTAGGTGGGGGGGGGGGGGGGGGGGTGGGGAAGGTGCAGGGAAGCGTGAAATTGAGGGAATGGGATTCACTCCAGTTGTCAACCTGGCAGTACCAGGGTGCAAGTAGACAGTGCCAGGTTAGCACTGCCTCGGGGCAAGGCCTGAATGGGGGGTGGGTGGGGGCTGAATGATTATAATTAATAATAATGGAATAATAAGGGGATCAGGGGTTATGGGGAAAAGGCAGAAGAATGGGGGATGAGAAAAATAGCAGCCGTGATTGAACGGTGGAGCAGACCCGATGGACTGAGTGGCCTAATTCGGCTCCTATGTTTTGTGGTCTTTTGGCATGGGAAAAAAGGGGCCATTAGAGTGGGGGGCTTAATAGGGTGGCCTCTAATGACCTCATAGCAGTGTTTGGAAACTTTGGAGGCAGCTGCTGATAGCGATGACTAGGAGGATGGGGATGGCTGTCTTTGCTGGTGAGTTTGGGGGGGTTGGGGTGGCTTGCTGCAGGGGTGCCTGGAGTTTGAGGTGCCCTTTAAAATCTGCGCCCCCCCCCCCACCCCAATCTCTGACCAGCATCATTGACCTCCTTTGGTCCTCACATCTCTTTGCAAGCAGAGGGAGCATCCCCAGGCCCCAAAAAAAGTGACTCATTGGGGAAGAATTGCGAAGATTGGATCATGCTGATTCAGCCGGCGGAATTCCCACCGCTTTTCTTACCAGAGATGACACTTAAGCCAGAATTCTCCAAACTTGACTGCAGCAGGGATTCTCCAGTCCCGCTGCAGTGAATGGAGAGTCGGCTGAGCACAAATTCTCCATCCTGGTTGGCAGCCGTAGAAAAGTGTACAAGACCGGAGGATTCTGGCCTTTGTTATTTTTTGGGAGAATTTGGGCCATAATCCCTGGGAACAAATCCTTACTTAAAAGATGGGCTTTAGCAACCATTTGAACCCTGTGTTGTGGATAGTGGGCGTGGGGTGGTAGCACGGAGGTTCGCTTTCACCATCAAAATGAGGGGAAATGTTCAAAACTAAGGATAAATTCTGAGAAATGCAGTCATCGTTTGTGTTGAACAAACACTAAACCCCAAGAAAACGAACAGAATCTAACAAACCACGATCACATCTCCAGATGACAGGCCTTAATGGCAGTTCTAAGAGTAATGTAATTTAAGTTTCTATGATGACAGATTGGTACCCAGCTATCTTAACTATAAAGTACCTTTGTAGGATTTGTCAATGGGTTGCCTGCTGCAAAAGGTGAGCTATTAATGGATGAAGTCATCGTAAAGCTCCGATATTTTTAGAGTTTTGCTGAAATATGAAATGGTTGATGCTAAAAATAACTTTGAGGTGTACACTCTGATTGATGTGTTGTAATGAGTGCATGTGCTGTATCAGTCTCTATGCAGTCATTTTCAGTATTTGTGCATCGCCAGACCTATGGTTTAAGAAAACTGTGGGGAGTTTTCACATACTTTTTATCAAATTCAAAACAAAATCAGACTTAACTGATTTGCCACCCGAGAAACAAAATGAATATGTTCATGAAAAGCAATTGGAATTTAAGGGTTCCTACAGTTCTGGTGTACCAATTCCTGGGCTATGGAATGGGGCTTGTCATGTGGAGATTCAAAGAGCCTAAAATCATTATTAAATAAATAATTACAAATATTAATCCTAGGTGACATAATTGTTATATTTGGATGTATTGATAGGATACTGCTGATGGAGTCATAGAGGTTTTGTAGCATGGAAACAGGCCCTTCGGCCCAACTTGTCCATGCTGCCCCTTTTTTTAAACTCCTAAACTAGTCCCAATTGCCCGCATTTGGCCCATATCCCTCTATATCCATTTTACCCACGTAACTGTCTAAATGCTTTTTAAAAGACAAAATTGTACCCGCCTCTACTACTACCTCTGGCAGCTTGTTCCAGACACTCACCACCCTCTGTGTGAAAAAATTGCCCCTCTGGACACATATATCTCTCCCCTCTCACCTTAAACCTACACTCTCTAGTTTTAGACTCCCCTACCTTTGGGAAAAGATGTTGACTGTCTAGCTGATCTATGCCCCTCATTATTTTATAGACCTCTATAAGATCACCCCTCAGCCTTCTACGCTCCAGAGAAAAAAGTCCCAATCTATTCAGCCTCTCTTTATAACTCAAACCATCAAGTCCCGGTAGTATCCTAGTAAACCTTTTCTGCATTCTTTCTAGTTTAATAATACCCTTTCTATAATAGAGTGACCAGAACTGTACACGGTGTTCCAAGTGTGGCCTTACCAATGTCTTGTACAACTTTAAGAAGATGTCCCCACTCCTCTATTCAATGTTCTGACCAATGAAACCAAGCATACCGAATGTCTTCTTCACCACACTGCCCACTTATGATTCCACTTTCAAGGCACTATGAACATGTTTCCCTGGATCTCTTTGATCTGAAAGGTAAAGTTGCCGTAGTCCCAATGATGATAGGCTGCTCTGCCCTTTGAGGGGGTGGGCTGACTGGTGATAATTTAACCTGAGGATCATCGCACCTCAGGCGAGGGGCAAGATTGAGAAGGTGGAGCCTTCATGAATAACCTTGGCCAGTACAGGAAATGAACCAACGCTTTTGGCATCGCTCTACGTCATTAACCGGCTGGGAGTAACAGTAGTGTAGCGATAATACCACATGTGATATTATCTCTAGATTGTTAATTCAGAAACTCAGCTCATGATTTCAGGACTGGGGCTTGAATCCCACCATGACATGATGGAATTTGAATTCAATAAAAACTATTTGGAATTAAGAGTCTACTGATGATTACGAAATGATTGTCAATTGTCCGAAAAACCTATCTGGTTCACCGATGTCCTTTAGGGAAGGAAACCTGCCATCCTTACCTGGTCTGGCCCACATGCTACTCCATAGACACAGCAATGTGGTTGTCCCTCAACTGCCCTCTAAGGCCTTCTAGAGATGGGCAACAAATGCTGGCCAGCCAGCGATGCCCATGTCCCACAAATTAATTTAAAAAAGGCTGTGCTGAACTAAACTGACTGCTGATCTATGACACAAATGATTGTATTTGTTATGTGCTGCACTCTTAGAACAAAGGAGAACATGAAGTGATAGCGTGTGGGGTTGAGTGAAAACAACAACACAAGTTTATTAAATAGCTGTTAACGCTACAAAGACTTGATCTAGACCGAAACAAAGCCTTTGAAGCAGCCGATGATGTCATGAACTATGCACATGACTAGAATCTCAAAGTAACAATGCAACAGTACAACATCGTCAAATGCATACCATCCCTCTCCCTTTACTTTTAAGGTCCCAGAACAACAAATAATCAAAATATTTTACATAGTCATCAAAAGGTATGCACACGGGCAGGCAATGAATCATTGCAATGCAATAATACGGTTAATAGGAAAGAGATCAGGTGGGTCTCTATTGCGCACAGGCAGCCTGCTCACTTCAGGGATTTGGTTGTTCTTGACCTTGGAGCTGCTCTCCCAGTTCTTCAGATGTTGTCTCAACCCTGGAACGTGTAACAGTCTCTTTTGCAGAATGAAGACTAGCAGCAGCAAAAGATTCTTCAGTAATCCCAGTTGCTGCTGATTGATCCGCAGTCACAGTCACGGTAACTGGTGGAATGGATGGTGGTTAATCCCAAAGTAATTCTGACATGCACAGCACTGGTGAACATAGCTAACAACTGGTGCACGTGTTGTCACCACATTTGTCCATCTTTAGTTTGTACTGCAAAGGAGAGGGCTAGTTTGAGTCAATACAGTTGTAGGAATCCCTTTTTGCTGGTGGTATAACTGGGTGTCAAAATTTGCCCTTTAATTGCTTCTTAAGATTTGCAACTGCTGACTGTGTTCCACTAGCTCGGACATCCCCTGTAGGAAGAGTAGGTTAAATGTAGTTTGTAGCTTTCTTTACAGTAAAAGTAAAGCTGAGGAACTCTGAGAATAAATCGCCAAGGAAGTGTTTAGATGGCAATTTAGTGAACCGTGACCCTCGGAGGCTTTCAGTGAATGCTTCATGGACTGGTGCTGATTTTATGTGGTGGATCCTCCTCACCTTTAGATGGTCTTCAAACTCTCGAGCTGTGAATTGTGGTCTGTTATCACTCACAATCTGCTCTAGGTTCCCAAATAGAATCATAGAATCACGACAGTGCAGAACGAGTCCCATTTGGCCAATCGAGCCGACACCAATAACAATCTCACCCGGGCCCTATCCCCATAACTCGGCGAACATTTCATCGAGCTTCTCGAAGGTTTGTTGCACAGCTGTTGACTTCGTTTGAACAACCGCTGGCCATTTGGAGTGCGCATCTATGACAACCAGGGACATGTGCCCCTCCTATGGAACTGTGAAGTCAATGTGTATGCATTGCCAAGGCATTTTAGGCCATTCCCACAGGTGCAATGGGGCCAATGGCGGTGCATTCCTTACCCTGACACCTGACTGGCACAGTCCTGCTTTTTCCTCAGTCCGGGCATTTACTCCTGGCTGCCAGAAGTAACTCCTCACAAGTGCTTTCATTTGAACTATACCCGGGTGTCCTTCATGCAATTGTTCCAATATTCATGTGGCAAGTTTCTAGGAATTATTATTCTTATCTCCCAGAACAGGCATCCACACTGTACAGTCAACTCGGATTTTCTGGAAACTTATGGTTTTAATTTGGGATGCTTTCCTGCTATCCTCCCTTTTAACACCATCTTCAATACCTTCTACATCACGGGATCATTTCTGGTCCATTGTTGGACTTGAGCTGCAGTCTCTGGGACATGGTCTATCCATGAAAAATGGAAGATATTGGAATTACTATTGGGTGGTTCTTGACTGTGGGCAAAGGCAAGCATGACAATCATCAGCATTGACATGGCTCTCTAACTGACAGTGCCTAATCTCATGGCAATGTTCTGGTAATATTAAAGATCATAGAATCCTACAGTGCAGAAGGAGGCCATTTGGCCCATTGTGTCAGTGCCAACCACAATCCCACCCAGTCCCTATAACGCCATGCATTTGCCCTAGCTAGTCCCTCTGACACTAAGGGACAATTTAGCATGGCCAGTCCACCTAACCTCACATCTTTAGACTGCGGGAGAAAACCAGAGCATCCGGAGACACAGGGAGGATGTGCAAACTCCACACAAACTAAGCTGGGAATTGAACCCGGGTCCCTGGCGCTGTGAGGCAGCTGTGCTAACCACTGTGCCGCCGTGCCGCCCCATTGTTGAAGGCTGCTTGCAGCAACCAATGGAATAGTTTAATGTGGCCCAGAAATAGTTGTTAAGGGACCATGGTCTGTCAGCGATGTGAAGTGATGACTGGGTGCAGACAACAACACAGGTTTATTGAACAGCTGCTAATGCTGAGGCAAAGCCAGCCAAGCAGCCAATGACATCATAACCTACACACGTGACTAGACTCTTAAAGTAACAAGGCAATAGCATAGCAACAACCCCAAATACGTAACAACATTGTATTAATTTTTCTTTAAAAATATTTACATGTATATTTAATGCTTAGAGCATTGTTATTCAGCCTCAAGCGAGGAAATGATGCAGGGAATGAGGCAGATGAAATCCTTTAACTGTGATACGGGGTTGCAGTAGTTTGCGGTTCCTTCAGAATTCTAGGCTTTCCTCGAACATCTGTGCTTTATCACAATTCAGTTGGAGTTTACAAATCGGCAGAAGCAATTGAATCAACAAACAGCAGCTAAGAAAGTGAATTCCTATGTGAGGACAATAAAGAGGCTGCTCTGAGCACCTATCACTGTGCACCTTATCTCTCATTCTATCCAAGCTCAGTGTGACTCCCAATTTTAATGCAAGAGAAATCTGTAATATAAAGGAGATCGATTTTGCATTTTTACCATTATCATTTTGGAATTATTGGTGAAGTCCTACGCTGTGAAAGGTCAGTCCCATAAACAATAGAAATGTATGAACAGGTTCGCATGTTCAAATTTATATATATTTTTCAAAAAAGATAAAGGGCTTTTCAGGGGAATAATATTCTTTCATCTCCTGAAGCTGCTCACTCTTGCTGGGCTATTAATGCATTGTATGCTCTCTGAGGTCTCACTCATGTGGCCACCCTTCATGTAAAAATGAATCCTCCACTTCAGAGGGGTGTGGGTGCTCAGTATTGAGTTTATTCAGCAAGATAAAAAGACTTTTGGATACTGTGGGAATCAAGGGATATGGGAAGAGTGTGGAAGCGTGAAGCTGAGTCAAAAGATCAACTGTGGCCTGAGTGAATAGCAGAGCAGAACGGAAGGGCTGAATCATCGATTCTGTTTTTTCCTTTCCCTTTTTCTTATGTCCTTGTGTCTGAGTCTAGACTATGAGCCCCAGTAGGCGACTGGATCAGTGAAGATAATACATTTAAGCCCCATCTTATCCTCACCAACTGCATGTATAGCAGATTTCAAAGTGTGTCAGGGTTTTATTTTAGACCATCACTCATATGATAGCTGTCACTGGCTTAAGAGGATTAATGCCTTGAATTGACCCTGAAATATTGCAATCCAAATTGTGTGGAGTTTGCACATTCTCCCTGTGTCTGTGTACGTTTCTTCTGGGTGCTCTGGTTTCCTCCTACAGTCCAAAGATGTGCAGGTTAGGTGAATTGTCCATGCTAAATTGCCCCTTTGTGCCAGGGGGATTGGCTAGGGTAAATGCAGGGGGTAATGGGGATGGGGCCTGGGTGGGATTTGGTTGGTGCAGACTTGATGCACCAAATGGCCTCCCTCTGCATTGTAGGTTTCTATGGATTCTGTGATTCTATGAACTGCTGAATAGGTTTGAATGAAGTGATAATCCGACATTAAACAGATTATGTATATAAAATTATTTGGTCACTGAACTTAGAAAGGGGAGGAATGTCCTTAGAGCTGCGTCTGTTCCACTGGGATAACTTGTTGGAAGTGAGCCGATGATGCTCCATTGAAATTCCCAGGTGAAATCTGTACTTACACACTAATATCGCACAGTATCAAGTAAAGTTTATTTATTAGTCACAAGTAAGGCTTACATTAATATTGCAGTGAAGTTACTGTGAAAATTCTCTAGTCATCACACTTTGGCGTGTATTCGGGTCATGCACTTAATCAGCACGTCTTTCAGTCTTTGGGAGGAAACTGGAGCACTCCGGAGGAAACCCACGCAGACTCAGAGTGAATGTGCAAACTCCACACAGACAGCGGCCCAAGCCAGGAATTGAATCCGGGTCCCCGGCGCTGTGAGACAGCAGTGCTAACCACTGTGCCACCGTGCTGCCCCAATATAATTTCTTTAATTAAACTTCTCAACATGACTTAACTTATTTATTTAGTGAAATGGTAATGAAGAACATGAAAGATGTCAGCATCTGAGAGAGAAACAAAGGTTGGTATTGTTGCTGGACTAGTAATCCAGAGACCGAGAGTAATGCTCTGGGGACCTGGGTTTGAATCCTACCGCGGCAGATGGTGAGATTTGAACTCAGTAAAAATCTGAAATTAAAAGTCTGATGGTGACCATGAAACCATTGTCGATTGTCATAAAAACTCATCTGGTTCATTAATGTCCTAAATTTAGGGAAGGAAATCTGCCATCCTTACCTGGTCTGGCCTACATGTGACTCCAGAGCCACATGTGGTTGACTCTTGGATGATCCTCAGGGATGGACAATAATTGCTGGCCCAGCAAGCGATGCCCACATCCCATGAACATACCAACAAAAAATCATTGATCATCTGCTTCCACCACCCTTGTGTGCAGTGAGTTCCAGGTCATTATTGCTGGCTGTGTAGAGTAGTTCTTCTTCACATTTCTGCTACGTCTCTTTCCCAAGCCTGTCTGTGCCTCGTAGTGAAGAACCATTGATAAATGGGACTTGTTTTTCCTTGAATACTTTATCCAAAACTGTCATAATCTTGCGCACTGCTATCAAATTTCCCCACAACTCTTTGCTCCAGTTCTTGTTATGTTAATGTATGGTCACCAATTAATTTTTTTTATTCGTTAATGGGTCATGGGCATCGCTGGCTGGCCAGCATTTATTGCCCATCCCAACTTGCCCTTGAGAAGGCGGTGGTGAGCTGCCTTCTTAAATCGTTGCAGTCCATGTTCTGTGGTTGCCGTTAGAGACAGATTTTGACCCAGTGAAGGAACAGCAATATATTTCCAAGTCAGAATGGTGATTATCTTGGAGGGGAATATGATGTTCCCATGTAATAGATAAATCTTTGTTTGCTTCCATTATCCCAGTACTGTTTTTCCTCCAATAACTTCCATGATCCATTTTTACTGGCAAAACGCTTCTGTCTGCAGGTACAACGGTAACTCAGTCCCTTGCAAGATTGAGATAATTACAGTAACTTGATGTCTAGGTCCTTTCTCTATTTAATAATTTTTTAAAAATAATAATCGTTGTAAACGTTAATAATTGGGGACCATAGATTGAGCTTTCTCTGACTATTTAAGGAGAATGTAAAGTAAAGTTTATTTATTAGTCACAAGTGAGGCTTACATTAACATTGCAATGAAGTTACTGTGAAATTCCCCTAGTTGCCACACTCCGGCGCCTGTTCGGGTCAATGCACCTAACCAGCATGTCTTTCAGACTGTGGGAGGAAACCGGAACACTCGGAGGAAACCCATGCAGACATGGGGAGAACATGCAAACGCCACATAGACAGTGACCCAGACCAGGAGTTGAATCTGGGTTCCTGGTGATGTGAGGCAGCAGTGCTAACCACTGTGCCGCCCGTTTTAATTTTAATAGTATATCGCAGGTCCCTCATACATACACACACATACGTACCCCACTTGTAAGTCATGAACGACTGTAAAAGGACCCAGTTTGTAGCATAACTGCCCCATTATATTCTGCTAGAAGAGACGAGAAGAAAGAGAGCCCAAGGCAGTAACTTGCACGGCCGGCAATTAATACACATCTGTCAAACTGTCTTCCCCTGAACAAAACAAGGTATTGAATAGACTCATACATTCAAAGAGCACGGGGAAAAGTTCATGTGATATATCATTATCAGTATTCAATTATAAGCAACATTAGCACAAGCAGACCGCTTATTTCTGAACAATTACAGTTTGAAACTGAATTAACTCCAGATTTAAGGTTTAAGCCTCTGCAGTGTGCGGTTGGCACAACTCCGAACAATTTGCAGCTGTTGTTGCTTTTCAGCGGTAATTGTTCATAAATGCATTAACTGTGAGGCATGTGCAGAATTAGTTAAATAATGCACAGTTAGAGCTTTACAGCAAGGAGCGCTGTGTTTTGTGTTGTGTCTGACAAGTGCTGGCATTTCTTAGTGAGGACAGTGTTGCGTGGAACGCTGGTGTGCAGAAAGGATGGCATTGCAACCGGGCAGCCTTTGTCTTCAAAGATCCTGGTGCCCCTGTGCCAAGGAATGATGGCACTTGGCATGGAGATGATGTGTTTATAAATCGCAAATATCAGGTTCTGCTTTTTCACAGCCAATTAGGTTTCCAACAAACAAACAACAGCTTGACTTTGCACCATAATTAGTTGATGAAATAGGCACAGAAAAACTTCCAGGCTGCTTACAGAGAGAAAGTGACACAGTGGTTAGCATTGCTGCCTCACAATGCCAGGGACCCAGGTTCAATTCCGGCCTTGGATCACTGCCTGTGTGGAATTTGTATGTTCTCCTCGTGTCTATGTGGGTTTCCTCTGGCTGCTCTGGTTTACTCCAGCAGTCCAAAGATGTGTGGATTTGGTTGATTGGTCATGCTAAATTGCACCTTAATGACAGGCGGGCGATCAGAGTAAATATGCAGGGTTATGGGGATTAGTTCTGGATGGGATTGTTGTCAGTGCAGGCCTGATGGGCCGAGTGGGGCCTCCTTCTGCGCTATAACATAAACAAAATAGTTCTTTTTGCTCATGATATTGCAGAGGTTTTACCAATCATCAACAGTTTTTACTGTGAATGAGAAAAGTATTGAGGAAAACAGTGCGGCACGGTGGTTAACACTGCTGCCTCACGGTGCCAGGGACCCAGGTTCGTTTCCGGCCTCGGGTCACTGAGTGGTGGAGTTTACACATTCTCCCTGTGACTGTGTGGGTTTCCTCTAGGTGCTCCTGTTTCAAAGAACAAAGAGCAAAAAACAAAGAAAAGTACAGCACAGGAATAGGCCCTTTGCCCTCCAAGCCTGCACCGATCATGATGCCTAACTAAACTAAAACTGTATGCACTTATGGAGCCCGTATCCTCCCATTCCCATCCTATTCATGTATTTGCCTCATTGTCCTTAAATGCCGCTAGCATACCTGCTCCCACCACCTCCCTAGGCAGCACGTTCCAGACATTCACCACCCTCTGTGTAAAAACGTTGCCTCACACATCTCTTCTAAACTCCTCCCCACGCACCTGAAACCTATATCCTCTAGTACTTGACTTTTCCACCCTAGGAAAGGTCATCTGACTTTCCACTCTGTCCATGCCACTCATTATCTTGTTGACCTCTATCAGGTCACCCCTCACCCTCCGTCGTTCCAGTGAGAACAAGCCAAATTTATCCAACTTCTCTTCGTAGCCATTCCTCCCATAGTCCCAAGATGTGTGGGTTAGGTTGATTTGCTGCACTAAATTGATCCTAGTGTAAGGGAAATTAGGAGGGTAAATATGAGGGGTTACGGGAAAAGGGTCTGGCTGTGATTGTGTTTGGTGCAGATTCAATGGCTCGAATGGCTTCCTTCTGTACTGTAGGGATTCTGTGGTATATGTCAGGGGTGTCCAAACCTCATGAAACTTTGACCTGCGCATGACCTCCAAGAGCCAGAAGACACTGACAACCTTTGTAGACACATTTTTATTGCACACATTTCTTTGAGGAAACCTTTGTCTCGCCCCTCATTCAGGTTTCCTTCACAAGCAATGCAGATTGTGGCAAAAATAAATCTGTTTCAGTGACACGCCTCAGAGGCGGCACTGACCTATACAGCCTTGCTCTTTCAAATTGGAAAATCAGTCCAGAGGTATTTTTTGAAAAAAAAGGATTTATTTTGCTTGAAATAGAGCTGTAATCTTACACTGAACAACAGAATTCAATCTGAGTGCTTGTATTCCAATACTGTACAATCCTGTTGTGTATTATAGAGTTTCCTCCTTTTCCAGACAGAAACTGCCAGTTGGAGGGTCTGCAGTGAGAGAGTGGGTTAGGGAGCTGGAGAAAATGGCACTGAGGATCATGAGGCCCTCCCTCACAGAGTGATAGAGAACTACAGCATAGCAATAGGCCCTTTGGCCCATTACGTCTGCACCGGTCATCGAGCACCTATCTATGTTAATTTCATTTTCCAGCTCTTATGTTTGTTTTTAAGTTTAAAGTTTATTTATTCGTGTCACAAGTAGGCTTACATTAACACTGCAATGAAGTTACTGTGAAAATCCCCCAGTCACCACATTCTGGCACCTGTTCAGGGACACTGAGGGAGAATTTTTAGCATAGCCAATGCACCTAACCCGCACATCTTTGGACTGTGGGAGGAAACCGGAGCACTCGCAAGAAGTCCATGCAAACACGGGGAGAAACCCCACACCGACAATGACCCAAGCTGGGCATTGAACCCAGGTCCCAGGGACTGTGAGGCAGCAGTGCTAACCACTGTGCCACCATGCAGCCCTTGATCCATAGCTTTGTACGCAACAGTGTTTCAAGTGTCCATCTAAATGCGTCTTAATTGTTGTGAAGGTTCCTGTCCCTACCACCCTTTCAGGCAGTAAGTCCCAGATTCCCACCCCTCTGTGCCGAACTATCAGAAAACTACAAAATAAATCTGGAACGGGGGCAGGAGAGGGATTAATTTAAACATCCCAGATTTCTCCTCTCACCAGCCATCCATAAACAGAAAGATGTTTCTGATTTTAGGTTTCCCCCTTTATAAATGGTGCCGTATTTTCCCCAACCCTTCAGTTTCGGAGTGAGACTATTAATAACCCAACAGCAAAATCGAGATAAGGTAAAATAAGATGGTTGGTTTATTTTTACTCGCACACAACCTACAGGAAAGGGAGTCGCAATTTTCCCTTTTTGCGTTCATTCGATGAAAGAGAGATAAGGGAGCGAGATAGATATAGGGCAAGGTCGCAGTTAAAATAAGAATTATTGTTTCATATGAGTTCAGATTTCAGAGCAAAAAGTCCAATGTTATCTTCCTTCAGAGACATTAGCAGGCTGAAACTGATGTGGGATGATCTATTTTTCCTGTAGTGCTGACTTCCACGGTGGGAGATGACCGTAGAAATGAGTGCAGTGGACGCTGTTGCAGAAGGTCTGATATTCCAGAAGAAAACAGTGTAGATGAGGGCCAGAAAATTTAAACCTGGATAGAACTCTGTTTCTACAGTCTCTCATCTCCTATCTCTGTGATGGGAGATGAGAGACAGAGCCTGAAGACCTGTTTCTTTTCTGAGGTTGAACAGTCACTGAGAATAGAACCCAAAAGCTGTTTGAACAGCTCGAGTCTTGGTCATGGGACAGGATGCTTTCAAAGCAAGCTATTAGGATTGTTTTTGCTGGAATGAGGGGGGGGGTTCGCATAGGGACTTATAAAATTCTAACAGGACTAGACAGGGTAGATGCAAAGAGGATGTTCCCAATGGTGGGGGTGTCCAGAACCAGGAAACAGGGTAGACCATTTAGTACGGAAATGAAGAGATATTCCTTCACCCAAAGAGCAGTGATCCTGTGGAATTCATTACCACAGGAAGTAGTTGATACCAAAACATTGAATGTATTCAAGAGGCGGCTAGATGTAGCACTTGAGGTGAATGGGATCAAAGATTATGGGGAGAAATGAGGATAAGGCTATTGAGTAGAGCAATCAGCCATGATCGTGATGAATGGTGGAGCAGGCTCAAAGGGCCGAATGGCCTCCTCCTGCTCCAGCTTTTGTGTTTCTATCCAGTTACTGAGGCACCCTTGTTAAAACTCATTGTGTTTTGAGCAGATAACTGTTGAACCACTAGCTCAACCTTGGAGCTGTGGAATCTCACCAGCCTTTGGCCAGAGCTGGCTGGTGTAGACATCTTGTCTACTAGCCCTTTGTGTTGGTTTGGCTGGAATGTTCATACAACGCAACGAGTGTTACATTCCATGGACAGGATTCTCTGGCTGGCCATGCCAACGAGATGCTCAGTTTCCGCTGCAGTAAACGGAGACTTGGCTGAGCGTCAAATTCTCTGTCCTCTCTGGCAACGGCAGTGAGGCATGAATGGCCAGGGAATTCCAACCCAGGAGTTTGATGAGTTAGCTGTTATTCATTTGCAAACTGCTCAGAAACTTCCAGAACTATCATCATGTGATCAGCTGCAGCCATTTTATCAGTCCAGCTATGTGTCTATTTTAAAAATTGAATTTAAGCAAGAGAATATGGAAGGGAATGTGGCTGAAGTCTTGACAAGAATAAGAAATTTATTTAGATGCATTTATTTAGCATCTTTCATGACCTGAGGATGTCCCAAGGTGGTTTCTAGACATTGTGCCACTAAAATGCAACGGCCAAAATCTCTCACGCTGATTGTGAAAGTAATCTTATTTGTTACTCATTCTCGAGATGGTCAATGGCTAGACCATCATTGATTGATATGCCTGTTTCTGCAATGGTGCCAGCCAGGTGTGGGTTCAGGACCTGAACCTGCCTGCACCCTTAAACAGCACTGGTGAAAACCGGAAACCTCGGGAATGGAATTGAGAATCCTGGAATTGCGTTCCCACTGCCATTTTCACACCCCAAAATGGAGTCTCCCCACATCCTGTGAAAATCCAGCCTGAGTCTTAAAATAGCCAGTCGGAATGAGCCTTGATGCGTTATTTCATTGCTCAGTCTGTTAACGGATAGTAGGATAGATTTTATGAATTAATAATCTGACTGCAGAGTTTTATGCAGCTGGAGTTAAACGGCAGAACCTGCGTAACGGGGTCATTGGGCCGCACACAAACATCTGCCCATTTAATGTAATGGACTGGGAATAATCTGGGTCAGGCTGACCTCCGCTCAAGATCCTGATATGCGCTCCTCTACCATTTCTATTGTGCTCTGAGAGTGCTCATTTATAAAACCCGCTCTGATATGTATTCTGTGAAGAAAATTAAATCATCTCATAAGGGAAATCAAATTTTCTCTCTGGAACCATTTTGTTTTCTCCCCTTGCGACAGACTGATGGCAGGACTCGCTGTGAAATACGTATCGCTTTCTGATGATCTGGCAAAGAGGTATACTCATTTTCCTCTTGCTAACTTCTTACCCTCTTTACTTTCTGCTGCTGTGAAGGTTGTTTATCTGGAGTGGCAACGCCAGCATTGGGATCTGTATTTTCATCTTTTTCAGCAGTAGGTGTACATTTTAGGTTTAGGTGCCATCTGGTAGAATGCACCAACTGCCTATCCATGCCAGGGGCATAAAAAGGCCAGAGTCATTTCAACAACAACATGTTTGCAAAGTGCCTGTAATGTAATTCAATAGCCCTAGGCATTTCAGAGACGCAGGAGAGATGAAACAGTTTGGGCTTGTACTGGCTGGAGGGGATCTGATTGAGGTATATAAAATTTTAAAAAGGATTGATGAAGTAAACATCGACCAAATGTTTCCCCTTATGGGGCAATCTAGAACAAGAGGTCACAGGTGTAGGGAGAGAGGCAGTGGATTTAACACTGAGATGAGGAGGGAACTACTTCTACCAGAGATTTGGGGGTTGGACTATGAAGAGAAACTAAATAGACTGGGTCTGTACTCGTTGGAGTTTAGAAGGATGAGGGGGGATCTTATAGAGATGTATAAGATAATGAAAGGGATGGATAGGGGAGAGGTAGAGAGATTCTTCTCATTTAGAAAGGATAGCAGGACTAGGGGGCACAGCCTCAAGATAAGGGGAGGGGCAGTTTAGAACAGAGTTGAGGAGGAACTTCTTCACTCAAAGGGTGGTGGATCTCTGGAATTCTCTGCCCGTTGAAATGGTGGAGGCTACCTCGCTAAATATATTTAAGTCACGGGTAGATAGGTTTTTGACAGACAAGGGAATTAAGGGTTATGAGCAGAAAGCGGGAAAGTGGAACTGATCCACTTCAGATCAGCCTTGATCTTATTGAATGGCGGAGCAGGCTCGAAGGGCTAGATGGCCTACTCCTGCTCCTATTTCTTATGTTCTTATTGATGGTGAATTTGTGAAACTCGCTGCCCTGTAGCACGGTGGAGTCTGAATCGTTGAGTGTTTTCGAGAAGTGTTTTCAGATATATTTCTGATTTAAAAAAGGGATAAGCAGATGTGGGGAACAGCGGGGAGATGGATTTGAGACCAGGGAGAGGTCAGCCCTGATCTGATTGAATGGCGGAGCAGGCTTGAAGGGCTGAATTTGCCTACTTCTGCTCCTAATTCCAATGTCTCTATGACACTCAAGCCACATGAAGGGTTAATAGGGCAGATGACAAAAAGCTTGACCAAAGAGAGAGGTTTTAAGGAATATCTTAAAGGAGGATAGTGAGGTAGAGGAGCGGAGAGATTTAAAGAGGCTATTCCAAAGTTCAGGGCCTAGGCTGCTGTAGGCAATGGTGGAGCATTTAAAATGGAGGATGGTCAGGAGGTGAAAATTTGGGGAGCATGGATATCTCAAAGGTTGGGGGCCTGCTAGAGATGACAGAGACATGGGGGAGGGGGTGGTGTTGGCGAGACCATCGAGAGGTTTGACAACGAGGATAAACATTTGAAAAGCGAGGCACACCGGGAGGTGGTGCAGGTCGCTGGGCACAGGGCTGACTGGGAAATGGGATTTGGCGTGAGTTAGGGCAATGGCAGCAAAGGACTGGATGGCCTCAAGTTTACAGAGAATGGAATGGTTGAGGCTGGCCAGGAGAGTGCTGGAACAGTCTGGGGAAGTAACAAAGGCATGAAACAGGCTGTGAGAAACAGAAAAGCAATGGCTGGGACAGCAATGGGGGAAGTTATGGAGATGGAAATAGGCGCTCTTTATCACAGCATGGATTTGTGGTTGAAAGCTTATGTCAGGATCAAATGCAAAAGTGAGACAGAACAGACAGAACTGGTTCAGCCTCAGGCAGTTGCCACAAAGACAGATGGAGTCAGTGGTGAGGGTGTGAAGTGCATGGTGCAGAATGAAGACATGATTTCAGTCTTTCCAAAATTAAATTGGAGGAAGTTTTTGCTCATCCAGTACATAATGTTGGGCAAACAATGTGACAATTTAGAGAGATTGAGAGAAGTGGGCTGGAATTCTCCCGGGTTTGATTCCCGACTTGGGACACTGTCTGTGCTTCCCACATCTGTGTGGGTTTCCTCCCACAGTCTGAAAAATATGCTGGTTAGATGCATTGGCCAAGCTTAAATCTTCCTCAATGTACCCGAGTGTGACAACTAGGGGATTTTCACAGTAACTTAAATGCAGTGTTAACACAAGTCTACATGTGACACTAACAAATAAAAATAAAAATCTGCTGTAGGAAGGATAAGTTATTAAACTGGAAAGGGTGCAAAAAAGATTTACAAGGATGATACCAGGACTGGAAGGTTTGAATTAGAAGGAGAGGCTGGATAGGCTGTGAGTTATTTTGCTGGAACGTCGGAGGATGAGCCTCACGGAGATTTATAAAATCATGAGGGGCATAGATAAGGTGAATAGCCAAGGTCTTTTCCACAGGGTAGGGGAATAAGCCTTTTGTTCCAAGAGTATGTCAGATGGACCTTCTCTGAGCAAAGGCTCTGATTATCGTTTCCATAATCTATAAAAATTATCTTGGGCCTCTTCATTTGCACTAGTCAGACTGACCAATATGTTCACAAGACATATCTTGTCTCCAAAAGAGCAATTATGATCCTTTATCCATCTGCCATGGTTTATATAGTAAAAGGTTATAGTGTAAATTTTCATTTTCAAGATTCCTGGCCAGAACTCCATGATTGCATACTAGGCATTTGGGCCTGAGTCTGATTCATGAGCACACGACTTTCCCACCATTAAAAAAGGTGAAACAAAAAGATCAAGTGCATGCAGCTTCATTACCTGTAAAATGAGGAAGGAACTTGCATTTTTATAGCACCTTCTGTGATGCCCTAAAGCACTTCACGGCTAATACTTTTAATGTAGCCATTGCTGCGAAAGACAGCATGAGATTTGCATCCAAAGTCTCACAAATATCAATGAGATATGAGCGAATCATCGAATCCCTACTGTGCAGAAGGACACCATGCGGCCCATCGAGTCTGCACCAACAACAAGCCCTCTCAGGCCCTATCTCCGTAAACCTCCATATTTGTACTGCTAATCCCCCTGACACTAAAAGGGCAATTTAGCATGGCGAACCAACCTAACCTGCGCATCTTTGGTGTGTGAGAGGAAATCCACGCAGACAAGGGGAGAGACTTCTTTCAAAAATCAGGAAAAAGTTAAAAGGAAGGAGAACTCAGGAGATGTTATTAATGGAAGAATTAGAATTCAAAAAGAAGGCACAAAAACTAGCATAAGGGCACTTTATCTGAATGTTTGTAGCACTCGAAACAAGGTAAATGAGTTAACAGCACAAATCATTGCAAACGAGCATGATTTGGTGGCCATTACAGAGACATGGTTGCAGGATGATCTTGACTGGGAATTGAATCTCCAGGGGTATTAAACTGTTCGGAGGGACCAACAGGAAGGTAAGGGAGGTGGTGTAGCTCTGATATTTGGGGATGATATCAGGATGGTAGTGAGAGATGATATAGGTTCTATGGAAAAAAAAAAGGTTGAATCCATTTGGGTGAAAATTAGAAATAGTAAGGAGAAAAAGTCACTGATAGGCCTATTTTATGCCAAATAATAACATCATGGTGGGGTGAGAAATAAACAAAGAAATAACTGATGCATGTAAAAATGGTACAGCAATTATCATGGGGGATTTTAATCTACATATCAATTGGTCAAACCACATCAGTCAAGGCAGCCTTGAGGAGGAGTTCATAGAATGTATCCGCAGTAGTTTCCTTGAACAGTATGTCAAGAGAGCAAGCTATCCTAGATCTGATCCTGTGTAAGGGAATAATTAATGATCTTGCAGTTAGGGGTCCTCTTGGAAGAAGCGATCATAGTATGGTTGAATTTAAAATACAGATGGAGGGTGAGAAGATAAAGTCCAATACCAGTATCCTGTGCTCAAACTAAAGAGACAATAAAGGGATGAGGGAGGAATTGGCTAAGGTATCCTGGGAGCAAAAACTTTATGGTGGGACAATTGAGAAACAGTGGAGGTCTTTCAAAGTGATCTTTCACAGTGCTCAGCAAAATTAGTACCCGTGATAGGGAAGGAGTGTAGAAAAATAGATAGTCAGCCATCGATATCTCAGGAAATAAAGGAGGGTATCAAATTGAAAGAAAATGCCTACAAAGTGGCAAAGATTAGTGGGAACCAAGAGGATTGGGAAATCTTTAAAGATCAGCAGAAAGCCGTGAAAAAAGCTACAAAGAAAGATAAGATGGATTATGAGGGTAAACTAGCTCAGAATATGAAAACAGGTGGCAAGAGTTTCACAAATGTATAAAACGATAAAGAGTGGCAGAAGTAAACATTGGTCCTTTAGAGGACAAGGAGGGGGATGTAATAACTGGAATTAAGAAAATGGCTGAGGCCTTGAACAGGTATTTTGTGTGGGTTTTTACAATGGAAGACACAAATAACATGCCAAAAATTGATGACAGGAAGGCTATGGCAGGTGAGAACCTAGAAACTATCATTATTACGAAAGAGGTAGTGTTGGGCAAGTTAATGGGGGCTAAAGGTGGACAAGTCTCCTGGTCCTGATGGAATGCATCCCAGGGTACTAAAAGAGAAGACGGGAGAAATAGCAAATGCAATAGTGGTAATTTACCAAAATTTGCAGGACTCTGAGGTGGTTCCCGCAGATTGGAAAACAGCAAATGTGACGCCACTGTTTAAAAAAGGAGGTAGACAAAAGGCAGGTAACTATAGGCAATTTAGCTTAACTTCTGTAGTAGGGAAAATGCTTGAATCTATCATCAAGGAAGAAGTAGCGAGACATCTGGATATAAATTATCCCATTGATAAAACGCAGCATGGGTTCATGAAAGGGAGGTCATGTTTGACTAATTTGGTGGAATTCTTTGAGAACGTTACATGTGCAGTGGACAGTGGGGAACCTGTGGATATGGTCTTTCTGGATTTCCAGAAGGCATTTGACAAGGTGCTGCACCAAAGACTGCTACATAAGGTAAAGGTGCACAGTGTTACGGGTAATGTATTAGCATGGATAGAGGATTGATTAACCAACAGAAAGCAAAGAGTGGGGATAAGTGGGTGTTTTTCTGGTTGGCAGTCAGTGATTAGTGGTGTGCTTCAGGGATCAGTGTTGGGACAGCAATTGTTTATGATTTATTTAGATGATTTGGAGTTGGGGACCAAGTGTAGTATGTCAAAATTAGTAGAAGACACTAAGATGGGTGGAAGAGCAAAGTGTGCAGAGGACACTGAAAGTTGACAAAGGGATATAGATAATCTAAGTGAGTGAGTGAGGGTCTGGCAGATGGAGTAAATTGTTGGTAAATGTGAGCCCATCCATTTTGGTAGGAATGACAGCAAACTGGACAATTATTTAAATGGTAAAAAATTGCAGCATACTGCTGTGCAAAGGGACCTGGGTGTCTTTGTGCAGGAATCTCAAGTTGGTTTGCAGGTGCAGTAGGTAATTAAACAGGCAAATGGAATTTTATCCTTCATTGCTAGAGGGATGGAGTTTAAAAACAGCGAGATTATGTTGCAGCTGTATAATGTGCTGGTGAGGCCACACCTGGAGTACTGCGTACAGTTTTAGTCTCCTTACTTGAGAAAGGATATACTGGCACTGGAGTGGGTGCAGAGGAGGTTCACTAGGTTGATACTGGAGTTGAGGGGGTTAGTTTATGAGGAGAGACTGAGTAGATCAGGACTATACTCATTGGAATTCAGAAGAATGAGGGAAGATCTTCTAGAAACGTATAAGATTATGATGGGAATAGATAAGATAGAAGCAGGGGCATTGTTTCCACTGGCAGGTGAAATTAGAACTAGGGGGCATAGCCTCAAAATAAGGGGAAGCAGATTTAGGACTGCATTGAGGAGGAACTCCTTCACACAAAGGGTTGTGAATCTGTAGAATTCCCTGCCCAGTGAAGCAGTTGAGACTACATCATTGAATGTTTTTAAGGCAAGGATAGATAAATTTTTGAACAGTAAAGGAATTAAAGGTTATGGTGAATGGGCGGGTAAGTGGAGCTGAGTCCACAAAAAGATCAGTCATGATTTTATTGAATAGCGGAGCAAGCTCAAGGGGCCAGATGGTCTACTCCTGCTCCTAGTTCTTATGAATGTGCAAATTCCACACAGATAGTCACCTGAGACCAGAATTGAACCCAAGTCCCTGGTGCTGTGAGGCAGCAGTGCTAACCACTGTGCCACCATGCCTTCCAGTTAATCTGCTTTCATTCTAAATATTGGCCAGCAGAACTCAAGGATTGGGATCTTTTCTGTCCACCTGAGAGGACGTGCAGGGACTCTGACAATGCAGTTCTCTCTCTGTACTGCATTGAAGTGTCAACCTGGACTGTGGGGTCAAGGTTTTGCAATGGGTTTTAAACCCACTAGCTTCTGACTCAAAGTTCCAGCAAGGAGCCATGGCTGACATCAACACAGGAAGTTGTGTGCTAGTTGTGCTGAACAAAAAAGGATTGTTCTTTATGTGATGTCCCTAACTGGCAGATTGGTGACAATTTTAAAATATCTACTTTGCATATTTTGAACTTGATCAACAAAATCAGGCCTGACATTATTGAAATGAGTCATTGGATCTCTGATCCTCTCTGATTTGCAGTCTGTCTCATTTAGTGAGCTTTCAAAGGGCTTACCTACTTTGATGGGTGGCTCAACAGACAGCCCTGGCTATTAGTCTCACAGTTTGACTTACTCTTGGAAATGAATGAAGGGTTCGGGTGCCTTCAATGACTCGAGTTTTGACTGGCAGCTTTGTAGCCTGAAGTTGCTTGATCTGTATCGAGTTGCTCATTAGTTTGATCTCTCATTGTAATACTGGCCACACTGGAATAAATGAATTGCACCATGTTTATTACAGCACAAAAATAAGCCAAGCCTCCTCCCAATCTATTTCTTTCACCTGTCAGTGCTTATCTAGCTTCTCTTTGAACACACCTTCGCTATTCATCTTATTCCCTGTGGCAATGAGTTCCACATTCTCAGCACTCCCAAAGCAGCCAGCATAACCAAGGACCTCATGCATGTTGAACATACTTGCCGGAATTTTACCGCCTTGACCGCCTGAGGCTTGTAAGATCCTGCCCAATGCCAACGGAGAATGCCATTCTACAAGTCTCGTCTGCCCCGGTTCTGGGGCAGGTGAGGCAGCAAAATTCCAGCAACTCTCTTCCACCTTCTTCCATCTGGAAAAAGATCATGTGTGGACCGACTCAAGAACAACTTCTTCCCTGCTGCCATCAGAATTTTGAATGGACCTACTTTATATTAAGTTGATCTTTCTCTACACCCTAGCTGTGATTGTAACACTGCATTCTGCACCCTCTCCTTTCCTTCCCCCCTATGTACCTATGCTTTGTCTGTATAGCGCACAAGAAACAATACTTTTCAATGTATTGCAATACATACAACAATAACAAATCAAATCAAATCCTCCGAGTAAAGAAATGTCTCCAAAAATCCTTATTTAATATATTTGTGACTATCTACCTAATTATGGCCCCTAGATTTGGACCCCGTTTGATGCCTTGGCTCTGATATTTATGATCGAGAGGGAATGGGGAAACCCAGCAGCAAGTTTGCCAAACTAGCCCTCATTGTAATTTTTTCCTTCCATTTTCTATCTAAAAACCCGTGGCTCTTCTGCTACCAGAAGGGAAAGCCAGCGGCTCGAGACCACAGTTGTGGACTTTTGGAGATGATTTCTCGTAATTGCTATTCACATAAAAACATAGAAAATAGAAGCAGGAATAGGCCATTCAGCCCTTCGAGCCTGCTGCACCATTCATTTTGATCATGGCTGATCATCAAATTCAGTATCCTGATCCCACTTACCCTCATGTATCCCTTGATCCTTTCAGCTCCAAGAGCTACGTCTAATTTCTTTTTGAAATCGGACGATGTTTTGGCCTTAACTACGTTCTGTGGTAGTGAATTCCACACATTCACCGTTCTGTGGGTGAAGACATTTCTCCTCACCTCAGTCCTCACCTGACCTATTGCCACTTAAGCTTCAGATAGTCAACAATTCTGGGTCGGGAACCATCTTGCTCGGGACTGGAGGGGGAGAGATTACTGATCAACGCAGGGGTAGGACACCGCAATCACCTGAAGTGAGGCTGATGATTTCTGTATTGGAAGAAGGCATCACTCCTGCACCTCACGGCCTCCAAAAAGAGTGGTTTTTAAACGCACCAACATGCTGGAACTGGCAGCTCCCAGCAACATTTCGCTGTCAGATTCCCTGGGTCCTTGGAAACCCGACTGGCAACTATAATATTTAGCTGAGGCCCTTGTGCACACAAAAAATAATTCTGTGTTGGATTTGCGGGAAAACAAGTAACTCACGCTGGTTTTTTTCAGTTGGAGTTCAGACTAGAATCTCCCGCACTCTCCCACAGAGGCCACCGGTGTAAATGTCATTATATTTCAGGAGGCAGGGCCTATCAGGGCATGCACGGTGGCCCCAAACTGTCAGCTTCCCATTTGTTGGCCAGCTCAATCACTGGCCAGCCCTCGCAATGCTGCCTCCCCAAACCCCAATGGCCCGATTGCAGACACCCGGCCATTCCCGGGCCAGCCTTGCCACCCCCTCCCCCGCAATATCAATCCGGTTTCCTCCCACAGTCCAAAGATATCGGGTTAGGTGGATTCTCATGATAAGTTGTCCATTACTGTCAGGGGGATTAGCAGGGTAAATGTATGAGGTTTTGGGGATAGGGCCTGGGTGGGGTTATTGTTGGAGCAGGCTTGATGGGCCAAATGGCCTCCTTCTGCATTATAAGGATTCTATGATTCTATGTTGATATATTTACCACTTATCAGTACATTAAATTGAGATGGTAAGATTTGCAGGGGAACTCAGCACCACTTCAGTGCTGTCTCCAAAACTGATGTTATGATGATAGGTGGAAAGGATGGAGAGCTTGCGAAAGAAGCAATCCCATGTTGAATTTGATGTGTGATGTAGGTCTGAATGGCAATGCAAAGAGAGAAAGCTAGGCACCAATGAGTTTGGTTCAAAGGTCGCCCTCCCTCACAAGCAGATTGCACAAATTCCATGCAGATTGGAAGTTCAAGCTCAACTTGATAACCTATAGCCTTGGGGTAAGATTTTCCAGCCCCTCTGCAATGTGTTTTTGAGCAACGGAGGTGGCTCACATTGGCTATTGGCAGGATCTTCCAGTCCCGCCACAGCCTATAGAGCTTTGCTTGGCTCGCTCGTCCAGATACCAGGGAACCCATCACAGGAAGTCGGCTTCAGTGGGCCCAGAAGATCCCGCCAGTGGCAAGAGCTGGAAAATCCCATCTTTAGTTAAATGCTTTATCAAAGTGATATTTGTCCATTCATCAGAAAAAATATAAGTGCAAAGAAGCCACGTTATTTCAGGTAAGCTTATCAATGGTGTAAATTATCCTTTGTACCTGGCATCAGAAAAATATCTCGAGCGAGCCCAAGTCATAACTCATGCACAGAACCTTTCCAAATTGTTTTTGTTTTGTGAAGACTGAAAGAGAAACAAAGATAGTTCTGAAGTCAAAATGCAACGTGAAGAAATTCTTCCAGCTTTGGGGCAATGGGCTGAATTTTACCATGGACTTTGAGACCATAGCCTTATAACCAAATGGGTTTGGGGTATTCTTGCGGGGGAGTGAAGGGACGCTCCTTTAAGACTGAGATGAGGAGGAATTTCATCAGCTGGAAGGCTGCGGAAGCCAGGCCATTGAGTGCTCTTAAGACAGTATAGATAGATTCCTGATCATTAAAGGGATCAAGGGTTATGGGCAGAAGGCAGGAGAATAGGGATGAGAATCATATCAACCATGATTGAATGGCAGAGCAGACCCAATGGGCCAAATGGCCTAATTCTCTTCCTATATTTTATGGTCTAATGGTCCAGTTCAGTTATTTTACTGGAGGCACCTCAGAAAAGAGGAATAATAAATTCAGGACACCTCAAGTTCAAGGCTCCCAGTACCAATGGGAACCGAAACTCCTTCAGGGGAATTGCTGCGGCTGCAGGTCTGGTTTACCATCTGTTACCCTCTCCTTGAACCTTAGAACCTCAGGCTCCTATGTCCACCTTAGGTTGCGTTGTGGAGGATGCCTTACTGAAGTGGGCAACCGTCCCAAGCGGCAGAGAAGCAGACTGGGCCCCAAGTGTGGCCTTGGAAATGCAAATCAGTTTCCTGTCTGCTTGTAGAAGACAGCCAGTCTGCAAATTGGCCCACAACTTCCCAACATTGGAAAATATCCCCGGCAGCGTGGAACTATATCAGGGGAGTAGTTGATTTGCTCCCCATTATTTTACAGACTGCCTCACCCACGTCCAATTGCATTGCCCAAGAGCGAGTAAAATTCAGGTCATTGAGAGGGTGATGGCTGAATAATTGGGATCCTTAAAAGATGCAAAGGGCTGGAAGGAATGAAATTATGAGTTAACATACCAGCATACATAAATCATTATTTTCTGGGAGTACAAACCGCCAAAGACTACAATAGCATGCGTACTTGTTACAGGAGATCTCGTAAATAACCTTAATTGCCTGGCTATCACCCGCATAACCATTGTAGAAAAGATGAAAAGCCTCAAAACCAGTAATTGCCCAATATAAAAAATCTCTACTTATGCAAGGAAGCGAATGAGACATGCGGAGAAATGGATGAAGCCCAGACGATCATCTTGAGTAAATGAAAAAAAAGTTTGATTGTAAATAAGCCAATTTTCAAGACGTACATAAAGCAAAATCAGGTTAAAAAGTGTTTGGATTTGATTTCTTTTGTTCATTCATGGGGCATGGGCATCATTGGCTGGGCAACATTTATTGCCCAAGGACAGTGGAGAGCCAATCAACCACATTGCCATGGCTCTGGAGTCACACGTAGGCCAGACAGGGTAAGGATGGCCAATTTCCTTCTCGAAAGGACATTAGTGAACCAGGCGGGTTTTTTTCAACAACAGTTTCATGGTCATCAGTAGATTCTTAATTCCAGATATTTTTTAACCAAATTCGAATTCCACCAGCTGCCGTGGCAGGATTTGAACCTGGGTCCCCAAAACATTAGTTGAGTTGCTGGATTAATTATCAAGTGATAATGCCGCCAGACCATCACCTCCCCAATTGAATGGCTTGCGAACTGAGTGGTTTGCGAAGCCAATTCCAAGGGCAGTTGGAAGTCACCCACATCACTGTGGCTCTGGAGTCATTAGAACATTAGAAATAAGCCTGACCATCAATGATATGAAAATAAAGCGAGTAAATGTTAACCAAGTGGGATGGATTTGGTCCAATTTGTTTCCTTGCCTGCAAGAAATTGTCATTCCATGGGGATAATGAAATCCTTGTGAAGTAATGTATCTAAGCTTCCAAAAAGCCTATGATAAGCTCGCATATAAAAAGGCTGATAGGCTATGTGAGATAAGATTCTTGGTTAAGCCCACTTGTTCAATAAAGAATCCTCTGAAAGATGCGAAGCAGCAAATATTCAGAAAGTGAGTGAGAAAGGCAAAGTGAGTGAGTAAGGCTCAGTCGACTGTCCTAAGGATTCTTGGCACCATCATAGATCACAGAATCGTACAGTGCAGAATGAGGCCATTCGGACCATTGGACCTGCACTGACCACTATCCCACCCAGACCCTATCCCTATAACCCCATGCATTTACCCTAGCAAGCCCCGCTGATACTGAGGTGCAATTGAACATAGCCAATCCACCTAACGCACAGATCTTAGGACCAGGTTGGGAGTAATTATAATCTCCAGCTAAAGGTGTCCTCATTTATGGTGATGAAGTAGAAAGGGTCAAGAGCTTCAAGTTTCTAGGTGTCCAGATCACCAACAACCTTTCCTGGTCCCTTCATGCTGACACGATAGTTAAGAAAGCCCACAAAGTCCTGGTCATACACTACAGCTCAGCCTTTAACACCATTATTCCGAGAGACTCATCTACAAACTTCATGGCTTAAGCCTTGGCTCCTCCCTCTGCAGCTGATTCCAGATCTTCCTAACCCACAGACTGCAGCCAGTAGAGATAAACAACAACATCTCCTCCATGATCATCCTCAACACCGGTAGTCCACAGAGACTGTGTCCTCAGCCCCTGACTATGCCCCCATGACTATGTGGCCAAGTTCCCCTCCAGCACAATTTTCAAGTTTGCTGGTGACACCACTGTTGTGAGTCAGAGCCCAAGCAATGATGCGACACAGTGCAGGAAATATATAGAAAACCTGGTGGACTGGTGTGATGACAATAATCACTCCCTCAATGTCAACAAAACAGAGGGGATTGTCCTCGACTTCAGGGAACATAGTGGAGAACATGCCCCGTCAACATCAATGGGGGCAACGGAAAAATGGTCAAGAGCTTCAAGGTGTCCAGATCACCAACAATCTGTTCTGGTCCCTCCACGCTGACAAGATAGTTAAGAAACCCCAAATGTCTCTATTTTGTCACGAGACTAAGGAAATTCAGCATGTCCACTGCGATTCTCATCAATTTTTACAGCACCGTAGAAAGCATTCTTTCTGGATGTATCACAGGTTGGTATGTCTCCTGTTCTGTCCGAGACCGCAAGAAACCTCAAAAGCTTGTGAATGTAGCCCAGTCCATCACACAAACCAGTCTCCCTTCTCCCTTTCAGTGACTCCATCTCCACTTCCCGCGGCCTTGGAAAAACAGCTAGCATAATCAAGAACCTCAAGCATCCCGGACATTCTCTCTTCCACCTTCTTCTGTCAGGAAAAAGCAACAAAAGTCTGAGATCACGTATCAACCGACTGAAGAACAGCTTCTTCCCTGCTGCCATCAGACTTACGAATGGACTAACCATTCTGTACACTCTAACTATGACTATAACTCAACATTCTGCATCCTCATTTCCTTCTCCCCTTTGTACTCTATGAATAGTATGTTTTCTCTGTATAGGGCACAAGAAACTACTTTTCACTGTATCCCAATACATGTGACAATAATAAATCAAATCGAAACAAATCAAAGATGGTTTGATTTTGGTTTCATTGATGACCAATCTATTTTCAGCATTTACATTAAAAAAAAATTCTGATCCATTTTGGCCAGGTCAAGAAAGGTCAAATTCACAAGGAGCTGTTTTCCACTCTGCCTATAGACCGGGAGGAGTGGGAATGTTTTGTCCAGGTTCCACAAGTTTACATGCTTCCCTCACCAGAATTAGCCAAACCCATCCCTCTCCCACGTTCAGGGCCCATGACGCTCAAGCTCCCCTATTTTCCTTCCATTTCTGACCCTCATGATCTTACCCCTTCCCCAACACGAGCCTCCCCGTGACCTCTCTGATTCCCTGCTCCTGGGACCATTGACTGGTCCACCTGACAGGCTGTCAACCAGGGAGGCTGCTGGGTAGGGAGCCAGGAAAAGAAAGTGGAAAATCCTCCTCCTGATCATCTCAACCAGATATCAGGAAACCTGCACTTTTGGGTTTCCCAAACACAACTGCCATTCTCCAACCACACAAGCATCACCACCACCCCCGCCCCCCGCCAACCCCCGGACCGTGCCCCCCCCCCCCCCCCCCCCCCCCCCACCCTCCACCACAACCCCTCAGCCTGATACGTATCACAAATATTCAGTGGAATTCCAAGTCCTATGGTGGGGGTTGGGAACATGGAGTGTTTTCCTGTATGGAGACCGGCAGTACAACGCACCAAATCTTCCTGCGCTGACCTCATTCATTATGCAGGTGAGGGTTTTGCACCATATTCCGTGGCACGACAGGCCTGATGGCGTGTAGTCCGCCGTCCTATCCGGGGGCCATATTGAACGGGCGACCAACATCACTGACCCACTATTGAAGAAAGAGGATGGACCTCATGAAAATGAGAATAGATCTCCTGCAGCACTCTGAGGCTGGACTGTGGACCTCCTGATAATCAAGATGGATCTCCAGGAACATTGTAAGGCTAGAAGATGAACCCCTTCCAACAGACCAAATCTGAAAGGTCCAGATGTAGATGCTCCCCCCACCATGCTGCTATGATTTTTTTTCTTTTCATTCGTGGGACCTGGGCATCGCTGGCTGGCTGGCCAGCATTTATTGCCCATCCCTAGTTGCCATTGAGAAGGTGATGGTGAGCTGCTTTCTTGAATCGCTGCAGTCCATGTGCTGTGGGTTGACCCACAATGCTGTTAGGGAGGGGATTCCAGGATTTTGACCCACTGACAGTGAAGGAACGACGATATGTTTCCAAATCAGGATGTGAGTGGCTTGGAGGGGAACTTGCAGGTGATGGTGTTCCTTTGTATCTGCTGCCCTTGTCCCTCTAGGTGGGAGATGGCTGTGGGTGCTGTCTAAGGATTTTTGGTGAATTGCTACAGTGTATCTTGTAGATAGTACACACTGCTTCTACTCAGCGTCAGTGGTGGAAGGATTGAATGTTTGTAGATGTGGTGCCAATCAAGCGGGACTGCTTTGTCCTGGATGGTGTCAAGTTTCTTGAGTGCCGTTGGAGCTGCACCCATCCAGGAAAGTGGGGAGTATTCCAGGGACAAAGTTTGAGGGGGTGGCCTTCATTCTGAACTTCGGAAATAGCTCCAGGTGAGTCCTGACCTCTGCATGCCACCTTGTTCCAAACATATTTCACACAGTTCTACTGGTGCCGAGGAGAATCAGGAGTAGATGGTTGGGCCTTTGCCCAAATCCTAATAGCGAGATGCAAATGAGTTTCATGATGGCCTCCAGTAGATTTTGCCAATCCGCATGGCAGGCACCAGCGGCAAATCCCACTGTAAATTCCCACTGGCGTAAACCCAATTTTTTTGTTCCCTGCCAAATTCACCCCCCCCCAACCATCCCCCACCTGCCTCCGCTCCGCTCCGCTCCCCACCCCACTCGCCAGTGGCAGAGGCTTTGGAGACTTCCGCCGATTGTTTCTGATCCATGTAAACAACCTGGATTTGGAAACCCGAGTGGTTTTAATCCTGGCTGTTCAATGTACGCCAGGTACAGCAGTGTCAGAACTGGGTTAACAAACCTTCCAATTAAGTCTTAATTTGATGTGAATTATTCAATCGAAGTCCGCAATGTAGAAAGGGGTCACAGGTGGCACTATTTTGTTGGTGGACAATTGTGTGTGAAGTTGGACCAAAGCAGTAAAAGTGTTCTATGAAGAAGCAGAACCCATGTCTCCTATACTCAATAGTAACCGAGAGGCTCAAACAGTGGGCAGTTAAAATGATCTGCTGAATCCCTACATCCTTGTCCCTTCTCCTCGCTCCTTCCATAGTCTTCCATTTTAACCTGTTCCTCTGTGCTGAAAGGAAGGAAACCTCCTTTTCATTGTAAGATTTGGGCACTGCTATCCATTTCATGCACCCACTGAAATTACATTTCATCCCATATCACATCGTCAGTGTGTTTTCTACTCTCGTTGACATGGTAGCAAAATGCAGCAAGACAACTGAGGAAATATATGGAAAACAATTCATAAGTCTATTTTGATCTGGGCACATTGGACTGACTGGGATTGAAGTGAAGCTGGGAGTAAACACAAAAAAATGACATGGTGTAGTTGCTGCCAGGGACCACGCTGTGCATTTTTAGATTTTTAGAAGGTTAGCAGCTTGTATAAATTGGGAAGTGCAAGTCCTCCCTGTCATTCACTCAGTGATTCTGTAAGCACTCACGCAGACCTTAATGATACTGCAGTCTGACCCCTACTGAGTCACTTATCTAATGTGAAGATGAATGGTCACCATCACAGTCAGCATAGAGGAGCTGGCAAAGAAAAGATGCTTCAAGTAACCATGTTTTTATGTAGACTGACTCGGGTGATTGATGTGCACATGTAGATTGTTGATGAAGCGTAAAGTGCAGTTCACCAAAGCCTTCTCAAAGCGTTGTCACATAAAGGATATTATTCCTTCTCTTAAAAAATTCTAAAGCATCTCAATATTAGGTTTAATATCGTGTGATGATAGTCATCTCAAAAATATTTTGCAGATGGCAGGGCAATTATTTCATTTTGGAGATCCCTGCATTTTTTTTTCCCCTGCATTATCGTCTGATTTTTCACACCCTGAGAATGCGGCGCTAAATCTGGCACACAGGATCTGAGCCACGGTGAACAAAGAACAGTACAGCACAGGAACAGGCCCTTCAACCCTCCAGTGCTGCAGCCTTACCACTGACTGACACTTCCTTTGAGGGCAGTTTCCCCACTGGGAGTACAATGTTCCAACATGACTACAGATTAATCATCTAACCCGGATTTATTGGGGTGAAAATACAATAGCACAAAACAGGATTAGAGTGATTGGCAGTCTCGTTTCCACCTTGTCCGATTTGCTTTTTTTCCATTGGCATAGAACTAGTTGATTTCCTTTTGTAGAGAACAGTAAGAAGCCTGACAACACCAGGTTAAAGTCCAACAGGTTTATTTGGTGTCACGAGCTTTCGGGGCACTGCTCCTTCACCAGGTGAGTGATTTCACCTGACATCAGTTCACCTGAGGAAGGAGCAGTGCTCCGAAAGCCTATGATACCAAATAAACCTGTTGGACTTTAACCTGATGTTGTCAGACTTCTTACTGTGCCTCTCTCAGTCCAATGCTGGCATCTGCACATCATTTCTTTTGCAGAGAACCTGCGTGGGCACAATTGGCTGAATGACCTTCCTCTGCTGTAAATCGTGTGTGTGTGCGTGTGCGCGCATGGGTGTGGGTGTGTGTGTGTGTGCGCGCGCGCGGCTGTGTGTGTGTGTGTGCGTGCACATGGGTGTGTGTGTGTGTGTGCGTGTGCGTGCACATGGGTGTGTGTGTGTGTGTGTGTGTGTATGCATGTGCACACACAAGTGATCAAATATTAAGAACAAAAATTGTTAAATGAAAGGAAAAATGTTAAAACACAGCCACAGAATTGTCTCTGGTAGACTAAGGGTGGCACGGTGGTTAGCACTGTTGCCTCACAGCGCCAGGGACCTGGGTTCAATCACTGGCTTGGGTCACTGTGTGGAGTCTGCACATTATCACTGTGTCTGGGTGGGTTTTCAACAGTTTCGTCCCACAGTCTGAAAGACGTGCTGGTTAGGTGCATTCTCCCGAGTGTCCCTGATCAGATGCCGGAGCGTGGCGACTCAGGGATTTTCACAGTAACTTCATTGCAGTGATAATGTAAGCCTACTTGTGACACTGAAAAATAGACTTTAAAACTTCAAACTATTAACCTGTTATCAAATTCTTTCCTCTCCCTCCTTGTGTTTCTCTGGCCCCATTCTCAGAAAATTTGATAAAAAGACATTCCACTCTGCACTCAGCCTCTCCAGCATGTGCAGTGCTCTGGCACACGTTGTGGAGGTGGGCGTGTCAGTTGGTGTTGGATACTTATTGATGATTGACAGTCACCCTAGCCAATCAGCAAACGACTTTTGTTAAAGCTGGCCGGTCAGAAAGGTAGTTGGCAAGGCCTCCTCCTGCTCTGATCTCTGTCTCCCACTCTGTGCGACAAGTTAATGCCTCTCTCCAGTCTGCTTCTCAGGCCATGTTGATGTCTCACTGCCACCCTTGTGCCCCCCTCCTGCTCCCGGTACTGGCTGTTTATGACCCTCCCTGGTACCTGCCACCTCCCGCTCACTCTTTCCACCACTCACTCCTGGCGATATCAAGGCGAGTATGATGGAGGTGGTAATACCAGTGACAGCAGGAAGGAGGCAACAAGTACCGGGGTGTGTGGGAGAAAGGTGGTGATAAGAGGCAGAGTGATAGGGAGGCAGCAAATACCAGGGAGAGCAGGAAGGGGGCAACAAATACCGGGAAATGTGAGAGAGAGGGAGTAATACTGGGGAGAATGAGAGGGAGGCAGCAAATACTAGGAAGAGTAGAAGAGAGGGACAAGGACCAGGGAGCACAGAAGAGAGGTGGTGATGTCAAGGGGAGTGGGAGGGAGGTGGAGGGACTACTGGAGACAGTAGGAGAGAGAGAGGCAGGCAGCCTCGACAGCAGGAGGGAAACAACAAGTATCGGGGACCACGAGAAGAAAGCACTGGGGAGAGTGGGAGGGAGGAGGCTTGTACTGGGAAGAGTGGAAGCTAGGCAGTGAGGATGGTGCACGGAGAGAAGAGTATTCAGGCAACAGGGAATATCTTCTCTCCTTGTATTTCAATGTTTTAACTGTTTGGCCACACTTGCTTCTTTTCCCCACTCTTTTTCAGCTCATTTTCTTAATTAGTTATTCTTGCCATTATCTCCTCCTAACAAGTGTTATCAGAGGTATTTCTTCATCGCTTTCAAGAAATATTTTGGTCAGGTATTTTTGATCTTGTCAAGCTAATGGGGGCTAATGGTAGATAAGTCTCCTGGCCCTGATAGAATGCATGCCAAGGTACTAACAGAGATAGTGGGGGAAATAGCAAGTGCACTAGTGGTAATTTAACAAAATTCGCTGGACTCTGGGACAATTCCAGCAGGTTGGAAAACAGCAAATATGACCCCTCTGCTAAAAAAGCAGACAGCCAAAAGGTGGGTAACTATAGGCTGGTTAGCTCAATTTCTGTAATTATGCTGGCTGCTTTTCTGAGGCAACGGAAAATGTAGACCATGTTAAAGTTAAAAGTTAATGGATGGGATGCTGGTTTGAGTGATGGACTGGGCTTGATCACAACCCTGTGAAGTTTATTATGGCCTTGGACAGAGCAGGAGCCACACCAAGCTGTGATACAAAGAATGCTTTCTATGGTGCATGTATAAAAGTTGGTGAGAGTCGTAGCTGACATGCCAAACTTCTTTAGTCTTCTGAGAAAGTAGATGCGTTGGTGGGATTTCTTAACTAGAGTGTCAGCATGGGAGGGACCAGGATAGATTGTTAGTGATCTGGACACCTAAAAACTTGAAGCTCTTGACTGTTTCTACTGTGTCCCTGTTGATGTAGACAAGGGCATGTTCTCCTCCATGCTTCCTGAAGTCGATGAAAATCTCCTTCATTTTGTTGACATTGAGGGAGAGATTATTGTCATCACACCAGTTCACCAGATTCTCTATCCCATTCCTGTACTCTGTCTCATCATTGTTTGAGATCTGACCCACTACAGTGGTGTCATCAGCAAACTTGAAAATTGAGTTAGAGAGGAATTTGGCCCTACAGTTAATGGTGTATAATAGTAAGAGGCTGAGGACTTGCGGAGTACCGGTGTTAAGGATAATTGTGGAGGCAGTGTTGCTGCCTATCCTTATTGACTGCAGTCTGTGCGTTAGGAAGTTTAAGATCCATTTGCAGAGGGATGAGCTGATCCCCAGGCCATGAAGTTTGAAGATGAGTCTCGTAGGAATAATGATGTTAAAGGCTGAGCTGTGGTCTATGAATAGGAGTCTGACATAGGTCTTTGTTATCTAGGTGTTCCAGGGCCATCTTTTATGAACCTGTTGTGGCGATAGGCGAACTGTAGTGGATCCAGGAAGTCTGGAAGGCAGGACTAACCTTTCAAAGCACTTTGTAATGATGGATGTCATAGCCACTAGACATTAGTCATTAAGGCACGCTGCCTGGCTTTTCTTTGGTACTGGGGTGATGGTCGGTTTCTTGAAGCGAGTAGGGACATCTGATTGATGTAAACGAGGTTGAAGATGTCTGCGTATACCCCCCCACCCAAGCTGGTCTACACAGGACCTGGGTACTTGTCCAGGTACACTACCTGGGCCAATTGCTTTCCATGGCTTTTGAGAAGATTGCTCTGACATCAGCAATGGTGACCTCGGATTCATGTTTATCTGAGGCTTCCTGGATGGAGGACGCGCTCTCGCTGACCTCTTGCTCAAAATGGGCATAGAATGCATTGAGCTCACCACGGAGGGTGCATTGGAGTCGGCGATTTTACCTGCCTTCATCTTTTTGCCTGTTATATCTTGCAGACCTTGTCGTAGTCGTGGGAGTCCGTGTGGCTAGCCTGGAATTCTAGCTTGGTCAGTTACTGTGTTTGGCATTATTGGGCAGACGCAGCATAGGTTTGTGAAAGGCAGGTCATGTTTAACTAATTTACTGGAATTCTTTGAGGACATTATGATCTCGATGGACAACAGGGAATCGGTGGATGTGCTATATCTGGATTTCCAGTAGGCATTCAACAAGGTGCCGCACAAAAGGCTGCTATGTAAGATAAAGGTGCACAGTGTTACGGGTAATGTATTAGCCTGAATGGAGGATTGGTTAACTAACAGAAAGCAAAGAGTGGGGCTAAATGGGTGTTTCCTGGTTGGCAATCAATGACTAGTGGTGTGCCTCAGGGATCAATGCTGGGACCACAACAGCTTACAATTTACACAGATGATTTGGAGTTGGGAACCAAGTAAAATATGTCAAAGTCCGCAGATGATGCTAAGGTGAGTGCTAGAGCAAATTGTGCAGAGGACACTGAACGTCTGCAGAGGGATATAAATAGTTTAAGTGAGTGAACAAGGGCCTGGCAGATGGAGTACAATGTTGGTAAATGTGAGGTCATCCACTTTGGTTGGAATAACAGCAAGATGGACTATTATTTAAATGGAAAAAAAAGAGCAGCATGCTGTTTGCAGAGGGACCTGGGTGTCCTTGCGCATTAATCACAAAACGTTTGTTTGCAGATGCAGCAGGTAATTAAGAAGACAAATTGAATTTTGTCCTTCATTGCTAAAGGGATGGAGTTTAAAAACAGAGTGGTTATATTGCAGTGGTATAAGGTGCAGGTGAGGTCACACCTAGAATACTGTGTACAGTTTTAGTCTCCTTACTTGAGAAAGGATATACTGGCACTGGAGGTGGTGCAGAGAAGATTCACTTGGTTGATTCTGGAGTTGAGAGGGTTGGCTTATACCATAGAATCCTACAATGCAGAAAGAGGCCCTATGGCCCATTGAGTCTGCACCAACCACAATCCCACCCAGGCCCTACCCCCATATCCCTACATATTTTACTCACTAATCCCTCTAACCTAAGCATCTCAGGACACTAAGGGGCAATTTTAGCACGGCCAATCAACCTAACCCACACATCTTTGGACTGTGGGAAGAAACCAGAGCACCCAGAGGAAACCCACACAGACACGGGGAGAATGTGCAAACTCCACACAGACAGTGACTCGAGCTGGGAATCGAACCCAGGTCCCTGGAGCTGTGAAGCAGCAGTGCTAACCACTGTGCTACCATGTTGCCCATGAGGCTTATGAAGAGGGATTGAGTAGAGTGGGACTATATTCATTTGAATTTAGAAGAATGAGGTGCGGGGGGGGCGGCGGGATCTTATCAAAACATATAAAGTTCTGAAAGAAGGTTGTTTCCAGTGGCGGGTGAAACTAGAACTAGGGGGTATGGCCTCAAAATGAGGGGGAGCACATTTAGGGCTGAGTTGAGGAGGAAATTCTTCACCCAAAGGGTTGTGAACTTGTGGAATTCCTTGCCCAGTGAAGCAGTTGAGGCTACCTCGTTGACTATTTTTAAGGCAAGGATAGATAAATATTTGAACAGTAAAGGAATTAAGGGTTATGGTGAGCGGGTAGATAAGTTGAGCTGAGTCCACAAAAAGATCGACCATGATCTTATTGAATGGCAGACTCGTGGGGCCAGATAGCCTAGCCCTGCTCTTAGTTCTTATGTTCTTATTGCTGCCAATCAGCACTTTAAGTCAGGAATGTTACCGTTGAGTTACAACTGACAACTTATCATGGCAACTGAAGCACTTATAATGCAACAGTTAATCCTCTGATGGCTATCTTCATGCTTCTCGATCAGAAAAAGTCTTTCAATTTTTCTTCCCCATCCTGAGAAATTTTCAATATAATAGTTTATGTTTTGCTCTGATATGACCCTTTGGATGTAGCTGAACTCAGAATCAGAAAGGTTTGAAATGATCAACTGCACAGCATTAAACTTGAATCTTTGTAAGGTGTTCGTATATCTGAGGTGAGGAGATGAATATCATTGTGTTCTTCATAACATATTGCCAAATTGATGTGAAAATGTACACTGACTTGACAGCACATTGTACATTACTCTGCATTCAGGTTTGATTTAAGTCAATCTGGTTAGCTTTAACTGATACAGATTGCAGTTGAAAGAATAATTGAAGCAGCTACATGTCAACTGGTTTACCTGCCAGCTGGCCCTGGCAAAAGTCAACTGGTCCCAGCAAGATGAAGTTCGCTAAATTGATTCCAGAGATAAGGGTTTGTCTCGTGAAGAGAGATTGAACAGTAAGACCTGTACTCTCTGGAATTTAGAAGAATGAGGGGAGATCAAATTGAGGTATACAAGCTGATAAAAGGTGTGGATAAAGTAGATCTGGAGCAGATGCTGCCTCTTGTATGCGTTCTAGAACAAGAGGTCATAGTCTTCGGATAAGGGAGAGCAAATTTAAAACAGAGTTGAGGGGTAACTACTTCTCCCAAAGGGTTGTGAATCTGTGTAATTCGCTCCCCCAAAGTGCAGAGGATGCAGAGAGTGCAAATTTAAGGAGGAGTTAAACAGATTTTTCATTGGTAATGGGTTGGAGGATTTGGGGAGAAGGCAGGAAAATGGGGATGAGGAGCATATCAACCATGATTGAATGGCGGAGCATACTCGATAGGCCGAATGGCCTAATTCTGCTCCTATCTCATATGAAGCTGGTTACAGTTAAAGTCAACTGAGGAGGATGCCAATGGATTTCCAATTATTATATCCTGTTTCAACCGACTAAATTCCGGTAGTGACAAATTGGCATCATGACTGGTTTCAGGTAGTTTTGGTTGTGTGCTATGAGCTGCTGGAGGCCTTAAACCCATATCCTAACATAAGTCAGTGCAGCTCCAAATAGAGGAATGTAACAGTACATTCTGCACGCTCTCCTTTCCTTCTCCCCTCTGTACTCTATGAATGGTATGCTTTGTCTATATAGCACGCAGGAAACAATAGTTTTTGCTGTATCCCCACACATGTGACAATAATAAATCAAATCAAGCAACAATAGTTTTCGCTACATTCCTAGACATGTGACAATAGTAAATCGAATCAAACCAATGATGCTTAAAGGCCAGGGATGAGAGCCTTCCTGAAGTTTCATTCTCAAAGTATTCAGAAAAAATTGAAATAGAGATTTAAAAAATGCCAGAAATGCGGCTGGGCAGCAGAAACAGAGACAATGGGCGGGATTTTATGGCCTCACTTGACCCTAAACTGAGGCCTGAGGCCAACAGACATATCCATTGCCCGCTCTGTTTCTGTGATGGACAGGGCCAGTAGAATTCCGGAGAGCATTTCGGGTCAACAATCTCTTTGACACACGCTGCCTGATCTGCCAAGTATTCCCAGCAATTAATTAATTATTCTTTGAGATTTTCAGCATCTGCTGTATTTTGCTTCTGCATCAGCAAGGCTTAATGTGTCTACAAGTGCAAAAGCAAAAAACTTGGCAACTACTGAGGATGTGATGGGTTTTCACTGCCTCATTGACAGGGAGGTATTTGAGCTGAATTTAACATTAATGTCTTATTTGGTTTTATGTACTCTTTTTGATGAGCATCAAACAGCTCTGATTCCAAAGGCATTCTTTTCAAATATGTATGAGAAACAGAAAATTTGAATTGATTTATAACTTCAAAAGTAGACTGCTGTCTAGATACTGGATAGTTTTATCATTCAGTGGAATATGTCACAATTTTAATTAACTGCAAAAGCTTTAATATATATCTGCTTTCTTATCTGTATCTTCTTTGTACCTCCTGCTTGAGGGAAGTTTATCACATGATGCAATGATTGTTATCTTACTGATGAACAGTTTATCATTCTTCATCAAGAAATGAAAGCAATTAATAGTTTTTACAAGTCATTGTCTCAAAACAGGCAATCTCAGGACCAGTGGCACAGTGGTTAGCACTGCTGCCTCACAGCGAATGGGAGCCAGGTTCAATTCTGGCCTTGGGTGACTGCGTGGAGTTTGCACCTTCTCCCCATGTCTGCATGGGTTTCCTCCCTGGTTTTCTCTCGTTGTCCAAAGAGGTGCAGGTTAGGTGGATTGGCCGTGCGAAATGCACGGGGTTATGGAGATAGCCTGGTGGGATGCTTTTTCTAAGAGTTGGGAGTGGCTTCCTTCTGCACTGTCGAGATTCTCTGATTCTATGGCCAGAACTTTAGTGTCTCACCTGCCCCCAGAATCGGGGTGGACGAGGCTCACAGAACAGCATTCTCTGTTGGCCTTGGATGGGAGCTTACAAGCCTCGAGCAGGCGAGGCAGGAAAATTCCGGAAGATGAGTCCGTGCTGGATTTCGGATCTTGTTGCTTTTCATGTCAGGCGGTTCGGGTTGGGCAGTTTGGGTTAGGTCAGGTCACGGATCACTCGGAAGGAGCACCGGAAATGATAGATGCGCAATGCCGATAGGTAGTCAGCAGGCCTCTGTGTCAACATAGCACTAAGCCCAACAAGCCAATAAATTATTTTACTCATAAAATTATGCATGATGGCTTAAAAAAGGTTGCTTTTTGGTCATGGTCATTTTTTCTCCAGGGGAGCCAGATTGAAGACACTGTGTAGAATCTTTTATCACTTGGCAGGAGGAGGCCATTTGACCCATCAAGTCTGCACTGACTTTCCAATAGAGCATCTTACCATCCCATTCCTATAACCCCATGTAATTACCGTACTAATCCCCCTAACCTACACATCTTTGGACACTAAGGGGCAATTTAGCATGGCCAATCCACCTAACCTGCATGTTTTTGGAAAATGGGAGGAAACCGGAGCGCTTGGAGGAAACTCACACAGACACGGGGAGAATGTACGAACTCCAAAGAGAAGTTGCCCAAGACTGAACTCAAGCCTGGGTCCCTAGCACAGTGGTGCTAACCATTGTGTCGCTCATTTAAATAATATTCAGCTCCTTTATCCTTCCTACCAAAGTGCATTACGTCACATTTTCCTAAGTAAAATTCCACCTGCTAAGTTTTTACCCACTCACTCAATCTGTCTTCGTGGACACTTTGGCTGGAATTTTACCGGCATGCCCACCCTGATTCCGGCGATGGGCAAGGAGCAGAGAACAGCATCCTCCATTGGCCTTGGGTGGGATCGTACGAACCTCGGGTGGACGTAATGGTAAAATGACATCCTCAAGTCATTCTGACCCCCACGTGCCTTCCCACATATTTTTGTGTCATCTGCAAACTTGGCAATACTGCATTCACTTCCCTCATCCAAGTCGTTAATGTATATTGTAAATAGTCACGGCCCCGGCAATGATCCCTGTGACGTTCCACCAGTTCCAAGTTGTCATCCTGAAAATTCCCTTCCTATCCCAACTCCCTGTTGTCTTTGTTAATGAATCTTTTATTCATGCTATAATACCTTCAACACCAAGGAGTTTTATGTTATGAATTACAATTTGGAAAGGGGACATCAGTAACTGTGACCTAAAGTTCTTTGCTGAAAATCTGTAATTAAATTAGATTGCATATATCTTCCCCAGTTTCTTATTTTCTGTCGTTAATTAGCATAAAGTGTTCCAGTATTTCAGTGTTCAGCGCTGACCCTGGAAGTAAACTGTTCAATTGAAAGCAAAGTGTTTAGCAAACATAAAATAAGGCTTTCCTGTGCTCCCTGAGAAATGGAGAAAATCAATATTAATCAGTGTACAGTGTGCTCTTTAAGCGATGAAGGTAAGGTTAAATCTGAAAAACTGACTGAATTTGCCTGTTCTGCTGTTTCACACTGTGCATTTTCTCCAGAACTACCTGGCAGAGGTGAAACAATAATCAGACAGGGTACGGAGCAAGTCTGTTGCACTTGGGAGGCCCAATGCTCTCAAAACAAGTGCTGAATTGGCGGGAAAGATGGTATAAATCACAACTGTTTCTTGGTGGGATTTCAGATCCGAATCTCTGTCACTCTGTGCACTGCAGAGGTCACAGTTGTGAATATCGTAAAAAGCGCGGGACCCACAGGGGTAGGGCCAAGGGAGTGTGGCCAAGGGAGTAGGAAGTGATTGCTGGGGGTGGGGTCTCGCTGTCACTCCGCAAATAAGATCGGTTGGGGCTGGAGGGAGACCATTAATTGGTGTGGGCTGGGGGGTACAGGGTGCCAGGGCACTCTGCCTCCTGGGGGGGGTGGTGGTCTGCCTCCTGGGGGTGGGTGGGTGGTGGTGGTCTGCCTCCCGGGGGAGGCGGGGGGGGGAGGCGGGTATGAAACGGGTCTATTCTGCCAGAGTCTGACAGTTCCAAAACTCTGCACGTGCGCAGCGGCTCCGAACTGTCAAACTGCAGTTTGCTGGCCAGCTCGATCGCTGGCCAGCCCGGACCCCCTGCACTGCTGCCTTTCGTGACACACCCATGGCCTGATTGTGGCCCAATCACGGTCAGCACAGACGTTCCAGGGCCAGCCCCAATCCCCCCTCATCCCATCATGGACCACTGCAACCTCCAGCCACAACCCCTCCCCTATGCTCCTCAACAGACCTGCCCGCCCACCCCGGAGGCAGACCCCCCATCACCCCCCCCCCCCCCCCCACCCCACCCCTGGGAGGCCGACCACTCCAGCAGACCGTCCCCCCCAGCCCACACCGATTAATGGTCTCCCTCTGTCCCCAACCGATCTTATCTGCAGAGAGGCAGCGAGACGTCCCACCCCCACCAATCATCTCCTAGTTCCTGCCCCCTTGGCCACGCTGCCTTGGCCCAACCCCCATGGCCCCATCCCCTTGGATGTGCCCCCCTTGGCCCTGACCATTGGCATGCCCCCGAGGCCCACCCTCATAGGCTCCGCCCCCTTAGCACTTCCTGATGCCCAGTGGGGAGTGCCAAGGTGCCCCCCTGGGCATGGGCACCACCACCACCCTACCACCTGACGCTCTAGGCTCCCTGATCGCACCCCCCCCCCCCACCTTCATTCCAGCTGGGTCTCCCACTAGTTCCCGGACTGTGGAGAGCTACTCTAAACTTCAGTGGAGTGAAATACTCCTAGCGGGGTGGGAGATGATGTTGGGCCTGGAGAATTCAGTCCCGAGTCCAATAATTACATTTTAAAATAGATTAAAAATACATTTAAATCACTTACCTTGTCTTCCCGTCAGTTTATAGTGCGGTCCCAACTGCGTCTGTTCTCCGGCTGAGGGAGACACGCATGCGCTGGGACATATGCGCGGATCCCTCAAAATGGCCGATACGCACATCTCCCAACCCGATGCGCCAAAAAACACGTACATCGGGATGGGAGAATCGGGCCCAGCGTACTCTGGTGCCTACGGTCATGGTTTGTCTGTGCTAGGGTAGAGCAAGCGATCAGGGTGGAACAAGCGATCTGGGTAGACAACGAGGTTAAACCAAGGCTTTACCCGATGCAATTTTTCAAAGCCCCCTCAGCCTTTTGGCTAAGTTGAAGCTCAAAGATCGAGCCCGGGAGGGGGTCCAATGCCTCATCCTGTCAACTTGGATCTTGTTTGATCGAGCCCAAGATGGGATGTATATTCTTGCCTTGTCAGCTTGGATCTGGTTTGTCCCTTGTGTGGGGACTCTGATTGGACTTAATTGGCTGTTTTGATTTGGAATAATGTACCAAAAGAAACTGTTCTGTTCGGCTTTATTATGTAAAAATACCGATACATTTATTCCAATATTGTTAGGCGATGGAACTGACTGACGCTGAGGGATGGTTGTACGGGAATTAACAACTTCCTGCCACTTGACTCACTGCTCTTTAGGAGTGAGCATAAACATTTGAAACATTAAATTAAAGCATTAATTTGGGGCACAATAAAGTGACGCTGGGGAAAGTATGCAGTATAATTTCCAGCATTTTCTGTTTTTAATACTGAAAACTTTCCTTGAACTCAATTATCTATTTTGTAGATAAATAGTACCTGCCAAACTTTCAGCTCCCTGGATACGCCGTGGTAACATCAGCCACAACTCAAGCTGGGTAATACTGAACCTGACTAAACTGCAGTTAGAGGCACTTCTTGCATGTGTGGTTTCCTGGGACGCACACTGGACTGAATGTAACCTGCGTGCTGGTGGCCACAAACGGCTGGCCGGAATGACGGGGACGAAATCCGGCACGGTGGCACAGCGGTTAGCACTGCTGCCTCACAGCGCCAGGGATCTGGGTTCAATTCCCGCCTCAGGTGACTGTCTGCGCGGAGCTTGCACACGGACAGTCACCCCGTGCCTGCGTGGGTTTCCTCCGGGTGCTCCGTTTTCCTCCCACACTCCAAAGATGTTGATTGGCCATGCTAAATGGACCCTATTGTCAGGGGGATTAGCCGAGTAAATGCGTGGGGTTGCAGGAATAGGGCCTGGTGGGATTGTGCTTGGTACAGACACAATGGGCTGAATGGCCTCCTACTGTACTGTAGGGATTCTATGATTCTAAATACATGGGATTGCAGGAGTGGGGCCTGGGTGTGATTGTGGTTGGTACAGACTCAATGGGCTGAATGGTCTCCTTCTGCACTGTAGGGATTCTATGATTCTGAATACGTGGGGTTACGGGAATAGGGCCTGGGTGGGATTGTTATCAGTGCATGCTTGATGGGCCGAATTGCCTCCTTCTGCACTTTCTGTGATTCTATGAAACCCGCTTCAGCTATTTCCTCAGGCCCTGAGCTGATCCTGTGGCCATCAGGAAATGAACTGTCTGGCACTGGGGTTACTGTCCCTTTAAAGGTGGAGAGCTCACCTCCAAAACTGCTGGCCAATCGGAGGGCTCAGACTTCTTCTGCCCGAGGAGCGCCACTGGGTGTTCACAACTGGGACTGCGCCCTGTCAGGGTCATCATCATGGATGCCGCCTTGGAACCTGGGTAAGTGGGATCAGGGTCACTGGGCCAGTTAGGCAATCTTGGCAGTGGGATGGAGGTGTTGATAGTGAGGGTGGGGCAGGCTGTTTCCATGGGGGTAGCCCATGCCACCATGTGGGGCACAGGGCATCCGATCAGGATGGATACCCTCTAACCTGCAGAGGGGGACACACCAGCTTTTATTAGATGGCCCCTTCACGTGGCTTTGTATCTCCCCCCCACTCCCATCCTTATCTTGATGGCACAAGGTTATTAAGTGGCCTGTAATTGGAACTTAAAGATCTCAATTGGCCTCTGGTGAGATGGTCATTCTCAACCTTCTCCAACCCTGAGTGATCATATCTCCACATCATGACTACCACAAGCACTGCATGAGTTTCTGTCTATATTTGCCCTGTTTTTGAACCAAATCCTGCACTCATCTGATGAAGGGGCAGTGCTCCAAAAGCTCATGCTACTAAATAAACCTGTTGGACTTTAACCTGGCGTTGTGAGATTTCATACTGTGCCCGCCCCAGTCCAACGCCGGCATTTCCACATCCTGAGTGAATTGGGTTGAGTCGAGAGAATGATGGGCACTCCAACCCTTTCCTTCCCTCCCCAGTCTGAGCAGAACGGTCCTGAAGAAAAGTCTTTGACTTGAAACGTTAACTCTGTTTCCTTCCTCTCAGATCTGCCAGACTTGCTGAGTATTTCCAGCATTTTCTGTAATTTAAAACTACTTCTTTAGCGAGAAGACTATTGAATGTTTAGCGAACTGTCAAAATGTCAACTTTGCAAAATTCAGCTCCGTTGGCTGGCAGTTACAGTCTCCCACACACCTAAAGTTTCAAAGAATGCACAGGCTCTGCCCCTGTTGATTTCTGCTATGGTCTGTGCTGGTTGGCATCTTAGGAAGGGCGTGCCATGGGTGTGTACTCTGATAGCATGCAGAGTGGCAGTTCGTGATTGTCACCAGAGAATGCAGACTGGATACCTTTCTGACCTGGGGGTGAGTTTTGGACTGTGGCACCTTGGCACGGGTGATAGCAATCTCGGCTGGCTGGTGAAGAGCCGACTGCAAGGATACTGGTACATTGACAGTGGTGCCATCCTGAGAGAGGTCAATGCACCATGAATCACTGGCATTCCCTAGTGGGGGTTGGGGGGGAGGTGGGGTGCAGTGCGTCAGCAATCAGAGCAATGTGTGGAGGGACAGATTGCTGGAATGCCATTTGCCTTTTGAGGACCAGTAACTGCAGCCAGCAGGACAGCATTCTGTACCTGTATGGTAGCAACCAGCCATCTGAAGACTTTTGTTTGAGATTCCACTGCAGCATCCAGTCCTGGGGTGGCTACTGCCCGTAGAAGCTGAAACACAAGCCATCTGAAGCTGCATCGTGGGGGGGGTCTGCAAGTTCTGTCATAGAACTGGCCCCCACTTCCATGCGAGGGTCACATCAATGGACGGTGCTTCTTCATCAGACAACTGCTCTCGTTCTAGTTGTTTATCATCAGGCAGCCCTGGCAGATGAGGACAGGCAATGGTCTAGTTGTATTATCGCTAGACTATTAATCCAGAAACTCAGCTAATGTCCTGGGGACCCAGGTTCAAATCCCGCCACGGCAGATGAATTCAATTAAAAATATCTGGAATTAATAAGCTGCTGATGGTCATGAAACCATTGTTAACTGTCAGAAAAAACCTATCTGGTTCACTAGTGTCCTTTAAGGAAGGAAATCTGCTCTCCTTTCCTGCTCTGGCCTGCATGTGACTCCAGTGCCACAGCAATGTGGTTGCCTTTCAACTGCCCTCCAAAGGCAATTAGGGAGGGGCAATAAGTGATTCCCATGTCCCAGGAATGAATATGGAAAAGGTCTTGGATACCTGAAGGTGTAAAAACAGAAGGAATGGATGATGGAAGGTAGGGTTGTCAGAAAGCAAGTTGTGCATGGTCACCGCAATCTTCAGCTTGTATATCGTATCAGATTGTGGGATCAGGGTGCGATTTCAGGGAGGGCATGAGACAGGAACGTACCATCACCCAGGATAGGATCCTTGATCCCAGTTGCAATGGCCTTGGTCAGAGCAGCTATTCTCTCAAAGGCCTGAAGACATGCAGCTGTATCCGTCCCCAGCATCCTTTGATACTACCTCCTGACATGTGCCACCTCGTCCTGCAGGAGAATGTGAGCTTGTTGCAATGTATCTGGGTGACATGCCTGTCGGAGCTGAATAGCTGAGAGTATATGGAAGCTGAGAGACAGCAGCGTTGGTAACCCTGGGAGGGCGAGCTGGAGTGTATGAATGTTTGGCAGAAGTGCTAATTGTTTGAGATTGATAATGGTTGAATGATGAGGATGTGGTACATTGAGCAGTGTGTGAGGCTGCTGGTGGTATTGAAGATGCATCACTGACCTCAATCATCCATGGCAGATCATTGATTTCTTTCTCCCCACCGCAGCATGTCTTCAGGCCCGATGTCTTGGATTGATTACTTATCTGCTCCCATTTCCTTCACAATGTTTGTCGGGGAGCCTCTTGTTGATGCCTCTCCTTTTTCCAATCTCCATCACTGTGGCCTCCAGCGATGTGTCAGAGAACCTTGAAGCCCCCCCCTCCCCCCTCCCCACCCCCGTAGAGTAAAGGATTACCATTAGATCCACATGATGCTGATACAGTGATGAGGCAACAGCTCATGATTGAGTAACAGAGATGTGAAGACAGGCAAACTTCAAACCTCGTGCAGAAGTCCCAATATGTACATAGTAGCTGTAAATAAAGAGGAATTGCTTTAACAAAACAGTCTCAAGCAGGTTACTATGGAAGAATAGATAAACCGCAAAGAACTCCAGCTAGACTCCGAATGCACAACATAGCACCCCTTGCTGAGCTTGCAGCCAGGTAGAAGCTTGTTTAAGACTGGGCTGCAGGCCCCAATCATGGACATGTACGGGCAGTGTGACGTTTGTACGTCTCTATCGCGAGTGCAGTAATTGTATCTGCAAACAGGCCTTATCGAATTTTCAGCCTGAAAGCACTAACTACTTGCAACACTGACCACTGAAGTCACTAAACTAAATATTTTATTTCCAACAATAACACCATTTCTACTAATGTTGTAACATCACTGGTTTTTCATTTTAATTTTCTATCTGTTTCAGGCACATTGCCCCTCATTCTACTAATTTCATCCTCAGTAGGCTGGAATTCTCTGAGGTCATACGCCCTGCTGCTGTGGCCAGTGAGAATGGACAATTTGGCACTCAGCTAAATCTCCGTTTGCAGCAGCAGGGAATCCCAGCCGCGGATGTGGTCAGACAGTCCTGGCCATGGCTTTCATCCGAAACCGTGACTTTGGTCTGTAACACTGGTAGGAGTAAATAAGAAGTCTCACAAGTCCCTCACCTGATGAAGGAGCAGCGCTCTGAAAGATCGTGCTACCAAATAAACCTGTTGGACTTTAACCTGGTGTTGTGAGATTTCTTACTGTGCCCACCCCCATCTCTACATCATGGCTACCACCGACGTTGCAAACTGCCAGCTCAAAGTTCAGAGACCCTCCAAGAAGATCGCGCATAAAAAAATGCGCCCGTCTGAGTTTAATACCGGCATCTGCATTTCACTGGTAGGAGTAGAAAGGGAAAAGAAAAACAGTGGGACCTAGACAAAGCAGGGCCTTGCATGTGTTTGAGCCTTATAATAGGCCACCAAGTTTTATTTTAATTTGGCCCAAGAATTCCCCCTATAGGAGAATCTGTGGCCTCAGCCTTGCAGAGAGCTGGTAGTCCTTTGAATGTGCATGAGGCAAGAAGGAAAAGCGGCACCCATATCTTCAGTGTGGAGATCACCTTGGCAACCCAAACTAAGGGATGCACTTTTATGATGAGATCATCTTGTTTCCCTTTTAATGCCACCTCCCCCCCGACCACAACCCAGCCCACCTCCCCAATCCACCACCTCTTCACAAATCTCCTTGAAGCCCGAACTAGCTGTTTTGGCGAGGATTAGACTTAGCCCATGCACCCCCCGCCTTGCCTTGGGAATCAAGGCTGCCTTTAACAGGTTTCAGAGGCAGAAAGGTGCATGATGCACAATCGGAGTGGCATGGGTGGCCTGGCACTTAGATTTGACCTGACTTTCTACTGATCCTGTCTACACTGTGGACAATGGCAGAGATCATCGGCAGGCACCGTCACAGCTGAATTGCTGCTCAAGGAGTTTCTGGGCCAAAGCCTTCAAAGTACGGAATGATTTTCCTCCTCGTCGCAGGAAAGGGAATTTGTTTTCCTTTGGGACATGTATGTGAGTGATGGCTGACAGCTTTTATTAAATCCAATTATGTTCTTGTTTTATCTTAATTTGTCTCCGCCACAGTTAACTGCCCTCTGTCTGATCCAGCCAACTGAGTTATGATGCTCAAACCTAATTGACCTTTTGTGTTCTTCCACACCTGGGAAGCATAATTTTATTTTGTTATTTCTAGCGAGTGAGAGACAATGCCTTTATAGCAGCGTTACAATCCATTCTCAGCTGAATTACTTACATGGGAAAGATCTCCAGTAACGCAGCTAACAATCTGAATTGATGCACAGTGGCAATCGCTGTACATTTGGTACTGCATTAAATAAATGTAATACGCAGGACCATATCACATGGGCCATATTTTCCTCTCCCAGTGAAGCTGTGAATCATGTTGTGATACGTTGAACTAAGTTTTCTTATTGCAGAGAAAACAATTTTCCTTTGCCTTCCCGACCCTGTACATGTCCATGTGACCTTTTGGTGGGTTGGAAGGGTGCGAAGTGCACATGTACCCCCTTCCAAGGTCAGGATTCCCATACTGAGGACCAGAGGAAAACTGTATTTTATCCCACACGCTATTTTCATCTGCTGGTGTAGGTTTGTAATTGCTTTCAAAGGACAAATGCCGGAATTTTACCGCCTTGCCCACCCGAGGCTCATAAGATGCCACCCAAGGCCAACGGAGAATGTTGTTCTGCGAGCCTCGCCCACCCCGATTCTGGGGCGCGTGTGCCGGTGAAATTCCGGTAACACGCTCCCTTGGAGAGTTCATGGGCATTGGGGAAAGCCTGCTAAGGAGGCCAGAACATTCTGAAAGAAAAGTATGAAATGTTTTGACGCATTCAGAAAAGCTTATTTATTAGTGTCAGAAGTAAAGTTTACAATAACACTGCAATGAAATTACTGTGAAAATCCCCTAGTTAACACATTCCAGCACCTGTTTGGATACACTGAGGGAGAATTTAGCATGGCCAGTGCATTCTAACCAGCACATCTTTCGGACTGTGGGAGGAAACCAGAGCACCCAGAGGAAACCCACACAGACACCGAGAGAACATACAGACTCCACACAGACAGTGATCCAAGCTGGGAATCGAACCTGGGTCCCTGGCTCTTCGAGGCAACAGTGCTAACCACTGTACCACCGCGCTACCCTGCAGCTGTCACTATTAAATGCTGAATTATAATGTAGGTATGTTTCTGATGCAGTGATTCATAAAATTGATCCATCCTGCAATGGTAAGTTGCTGTTACATTGACCAGCACTGTATGATTGTTGTCATGCATTATGGTAATTTTCCAATTGCGAATAATGCCATAATGCATTAAACATATCACAATAAAAGCCCTATTATGTTTGGGATTTAAATCAATTGATCGCTCTTGCTATTAAAAGAAAAACTGCATTTGAAATTTGAAAAATACTCTGCACCTGCTCCCTTCCATTGATTGACAGGCATCCCGCTTTGAATTGGAAATGCGATACCATTCTGTTTTGTTTGTTTTACACAATCTTTTGCTGGAATCTTTTGTTATGACAACCGCAGCTATTATGAATACTTGACTGGGTTTCAACATCTTAAAAATGACTTCAGCTCAGCAGGTTGTCGATTGATCCAAGAACAATCAAAATCTTTAAGAGGCTGTAATAACAGAATATGCCTTTGTGGTGATATTGTGCTATTTTGCTTTATTTTATGCTTAAGATGGGGCTGAGTTAAGAGTCAGTGTTTTGTTACAAGAGTCAGTTTGTCTGGGAGAAACATACAGCTTAATTGCTAAGAGCATGATAATAACTGATTTTGGCTACAAATGTGTTACTTTGTCGAGTGAATGGAATTTTGTTTAGTTAAGTTCTCCTGGGATTTTAGATTAGGCTTGCAGAGTCATAAGAGTTTTTGATTAGGTTGATTATCGGGCCAGAGTAATATGATTAATGGGAGGAGCTAAGCCTGCAAGAAGAAATAGTTTCATTTTCATTTTTAAACCAAGAACAGTTACTACCTGGGGCTGCTTGAACAAGTAAGTGTCTCTCTCTGTCTCTCCCCCTCTCCAGAGGCTTTCTGAAAGCTCTAAGAGTATTAACCTAAGTCACAAGCAAGTACGCCTGTGTCCTGCTAACTACAGTCGAAGAGAGACCGTAAGAGCTTGATTGGAACTAATTAGGTTATGTTCGGTTAGCAGTTAAGTACTGTATCTTGTCATATTTAAATATGGTTCAATTGTTAAACATGAAGCTAATTAACTTGTTATAATTACTGGGTTGTTAAATAAAGTTTGTTTTGATGAAAGCTCCTCAGTTTTTCAGTAGAATCGCACCTGGAGTAAAACATTATCCTCCACATTATTGTCAAAATAGAAAAATTGTTGGGATCTAGTCTGCCTTCATAAAGGGTTTCTGATCTGGTACCATAACAGGTACTAGGATGGCTTGGTGGTACAGTGGTTAGCAGTACTGCCTCATAGCGCCAGGAGCCCTGATTCAATTCCTGGCTTGGGTCACTGTCTGTGCACATTCTCCCCATGTCTGTATGGGTTTCCTCCGGGTGCTCCGGTTTCCTCCCACAGTCCAAAAGACGTGCTGGTTTGGTGCATTGACCCGGACAGGTGCTGGATAATGGTGATTCGGGGAATTTCACAGTAACTTCATTGCAGTGTTAATGTAAGCCTTACTTGTGACACTAATAAATAAACTTTAAAACATGTTTGATGTGGTTTCTTGTTTCTTTACAAACCTAAGAGGTACTTAAAGCGTTACAACTTTAATTATTTCTGGAGTAGTTTATTTTTCTGTCCAGCATCAACACTAGTGCTTTTTTATTTAGGGTGTTAGAGTTTTAATGTTTTCCAATTATTTTAAATCAATTCCCATTGCTGTTGCATGGCTCCTGAGAACTGTAAACAGTGCATACTGGTGACTGGCTATGGAAGATGCTGTGTGTGTGTGTGTGTGTGTGTGTGTGTGTGTGTGTATTGGGGATGGGGGGGGGTGGTGTGGAGGTGGAGAGTGGTGTGGTCCTGCAAGTGGCATAGAGAATCTGAGGTGGCCTGGGGTGTCATTGGTGATTTGAGGGATAACAGGGTGCCATGGGCAATTAAGCGCTATGGGATGGCATTAGGTGGGGTTGAAGAATTGAGGGCTGAGACTTAGGGGGACTTAAGCAATATTGGGAATTGGGCTGCTGTATTAGGGGAATGAAGACAAGTCTTTTAACTTGCCTGCCTCCATACCCACACTCACCACACCCTCTGTTGTGGCTCACAATTTGCATACAAACCTGATCCCTGTGTGAAAAGGCAAAAATCCTGGAAAAGTCACATAGCTAGGATGTACATTTCACAAGCCATAAAAATGCACAGGCTGGGGTTGTTCAAGCCTACACGAAAATCCATCCTGACATGAGTTATTTAAAGTTTAATTTCAGTAAAATCATAGAATTCCTACAGGGTAGAAGAAGGCCATTTGGCCCATTGAGCCTACACTAAGAACAGTTCCACTAACGTCCTCTCCCCGTGACCCCACAAATTTATGCTGCTAATCCCTCTGACTCTGAGAGGCAATTTAGCTTAACCAATGAACCTAACCCATACATCTTTGGGCTGTGGGAGGAAACTGTAGCCACACAATGGAAACCTATGCAGACACAGGAAGAATTTGCAAACTCCACACAGACAGTGACCCAGGGCTGGAATTGAACCCAGATCCCTGGAGCTGTGAGGCAGCAGTACTAACCACTGAATCACCATGCTGGCCCAAATTTGCTGGCATGTTTTTTTTTGCTGTAGCATTTAATTGTACCTGTGGTCAGTAGGTTATCTTTATAATCAGCTACTCCATTTATCACTGTTAAAATATTCTGCCAGTAATGTTGCTTCAATGGGCAGAGTCCTTCAAGGTCGTTTAATGTAAGTGTGAAAAGATTCAGCAGCTCACAACATTTTACACAGAATCCTTCTACACTCATGTAATGTCTATTAAATACCCTGTGTTCTCATTTGTAATTATATTAACTTATCAGAAGTATTCCATAAAACAGTTGCAGTGCCTCCTTAAAAACAGCAACCACTCATGGTTCAGTCCTCAGGGCAATGCCTTGACCAATCATAGTCAGGCTACCTGGTGTATATTTCAAATAATGCTGTGCAGTTAACTGTTAGTGGCCATCAGCTGGTGCATGCTTCATGGCAATGCCTCTTCCCATTAGAGTCCAGATGCCAACCAATCAGCACTCTTGTGATTGCCCTGATGTGAGTGCAAGATGGAAAGCTTCAATCAAAAGAAAGTCTCTTTTGTTTTCAACATTAAACAGTGGAAATATAAATTTAAATGGTGTGGGATCCAGGGCACCTCACAGGAAAAGGATGAAGGGTACAAATAGATAGTTTACCAAAAGCTCAGTGTGTAACACAGATTGGGAAAGCCAATCGGATGTTTGGATGCTTCGCCAATGCTCACCCCCAAATCCCAGGAGATCCATGCCATCTCGCAGTTCTCCATACAAATCTGGCCTCTCTACGATGGTCATTTGAGACAGTGCAGTAAACTGCAACCAAACCAATGCTATCCTTGAACTCTGATGCGTGGCTAAAGAGCTTGGGATCCATTAATTGAGGGAAGAGAAAATTGAGGACAACGTATTGGCCTGGATTCTCTAACCTCATCCAGGGCTGGGATTCCTCAGTCCCACTGCAATGAATGGAGAGCCAAATTCTTTGTTCTCACTGGCAGCGTTGGTAGGGCAGACGAGATGGGAGAATTCTGTCTATTATTCAACATCCTTGAGAGAATATAGAACCTGAATCTTGATAATCTAGCTATGATTCCCATAAACTCCAGAACTGAGGAAGCAGCTAAAGATTTGGACCAGGACAGACAGTTTAAATGGAATTATTTTAATAACCAGATTAATGAGCAGATTGACCAAGGGGTCAGTGGAATCGGGTCATGTGGATAAAGTTAAGGAACAGTTGGATAGAAATCCGAGGAGGCCAATCAGGAGGTATTTTGGGACCGGCTAGATGGACTGTAGAATATTTCCTGCTGGTGTCCTTTCTGCTGTTGACAGACAATTCATCGGTTTGATTTATAGCAGATGGATTGGAGCAGATTTCCCAATAGCAACACTAGCGGACAAGCAATCACAAAGCTAAAATTAGAATTGATCCTGAGGAGTAAAAATAACAACACTATCATTTACATTTTCCTCTACCGGGGGCTACCACCTGAAATAAAAGGAGATTACACCGTCATACAAGAAGGAGTCAATTCCTAATATGTAAGACAAATTTAGCAAATGTTGATTAAAAACTCAGTGTGGAATGTTCCTAGGCATAGCAACCACAATCTTCCAAGAGTTTACATGAAATTAGATAGGGCTCTTGAGGCTAAAGGCATCAAGGGATATGGGGGGAAGGCGGGATCAGGGTGGAATGGTGGCACAGTGGTTAGCATTGCTGCCTCACAGCGCCAGGGACCCGGGTTCAATTCCTGGTTTGGGTCACTGTCTGTGTGGAGTTTGCACATTTTCTCTGTGGCTGAGTGGGTTTCCTCTGGGTAGTTCAGTTTCCTGTCACAGTCAAAAAGATGTACTGGTTTGTCATGCTAAATTCTTTCTCAGTTTACCTGAACAGGCGACTAGGGGATTTTCAGAGTAACTTCATTGTAGTGTTAATGTGAGCCTAATTGTGACTCTAATATATAAACTTTAAAACTCTAAACATCAGGATATTGAATTTGATGATCAGCTATGATCAAAATGAACGGCAGAGCAGGCTCGAAGGGGCAAATATGCTCCTCCTGCTTTGAAGTTTCCACAGTTATATTTAGTTGAAAGGCAACCCTAAGTATTAGAGTGGCAGTATTTTGTAGAACTGGACTTTCACTTAATTGTTTTGTGGTTCTTATTCATGCTGTGTCAAGGTGTAAATAATTGCATGGGCAGTATCCAAAGATCCCATCTTGTTGCTATTGATAAAAGTACTGGCTTTTAATCAGTCACTTGGGGTTCGTTATTTCCGCACGCCTCACATAAAGTGATTTATTCATTAATTAAGAAGTGATAATAAAGTACTGCCTCAGTGTCTCGATGGTACGTTTAAAGTGATATGTAAAGAAAAGAATCAATGAAATAACAATCCTTTTGGCAATGCTTGACAGACTCTTATGTATTTGAAGGCACATCTAATTAGGAAGATTGACACAAGGTCTTCTGCATTGGAGAATTTCATGAGATTTTGAGTTAAGATGGGGTAAGGAATGTATATATTGTGCGTCACAATGTGTCACAAATTGTGTTGGAAGGACAGTCTGGATGGACCAGAAGATTCTTTCCTTTTCATTTGAATGTTTATTCCTGGGAAGACCTCTTATTGTCCCACAGTGCTTCTGGTAAATTTTGATTGTACATTAAATTTTCAGCTGGTTGAAAATCACTGAGGGCGTTCCAATTGTCAATATACACTTCTGGCATTCAGGTCACCCTGCCAAGATCACAAGGACTGGAACGTTACCCTTTCTTGTCAGTCTGCAGAATTATTTTCCATTTTACATAATCAGCGTGTGCAGTTTCTGACCTCAGATGGCCACTTGGTTCAAGTACATATTCAATATTTCCCATGGGAACTGTTCCAGTTAAGAATCTACAATGCTAATATTGCCCTTGCTTTTTATTTTTTTTCTTTAAAATGAGCTTTTGTGCTTATCCAAGGAATTGTTGATGTATGAAATAGAACACTTCCCCCAATTCAGGCACGAAATAGCCACATTAAACATTCCCAAGTCAGGTAATTTCTTTCTTAAATCTACTCAGTGACATGGCCTCATCAGCCTTATGTGGCAGAGAATTCCACAGGTTCACCACTCTCTGAGTGATTATATTTTTCCCCGTCTCAGTCCTAAATGGCCTGCCCTGTATCCTGGGATTGCGGCCCATTGTTCTAGACCTCACCAGCCTGGAAAACATCATCCCAACATCCAGTTTGTCCATTCCTTTCAGAATTTCACACATTTCTGAGATTCCTGCTAATTCTTCTAAACTACAATAAGTGCAGGCTTGGTCAACCCAATCTTTCCTCATATGACAATCCAGTCATCCTAGGAATCAATCTATTGAACCTTCGCTGCATGCACTCTAAGGTAAGTATACCTTTTCTTAGGTAAGGAGAACACAGCTGCACACAATACTCCAAGGCCCTGGACAGCTGCAGTAAGACACCCTTGCTCCTGCACTCAAGCCCCAGTGGGGCAGCATGGTGGCACAGTGGTTAGCACTGCTGCCTCACAGTGCCAGGGACCAGTGTTCAATTTCCGGCTTTGGGTCACTGTCCGAGATGAGTTTGCACGTTCTCCCTGTGTCTGCGTTGGTTTTCTCCGGGTGCTCTGGTTTCCCCCCCACAATCTGAAAGATGTGCTGATGATGTGCGTTGACCCGAACAGGCGCAGGGTTAATGTAAACCTTGTGACTAGTAAATAAACTTTAAAATGAAGCCAACCATTTGCCTTCCTAACTGTTTTCTGACCCGGCATTCTTGTTTTCAATGACTGGTGTACAAGGACACCCATGACCTTTTGTATATCAACCTTTTCCAGTGTACCACTATTTAAATAACACTCTGCCATTCTGGCATAGGTTTAGTTATCTATATTTTCCTTCTGTTTTTACACTTGCCCAAGCAAGGCCTTGCAAGGTCTCTGCAGAGGGTCACGCTACAATTAGTTAGTAAGAAATGTCTTTAAAAGAAAACAATTTAACACCATATTGTGTTCACGTTTGTGTTATAATTCATCCCATTAGCTCCTGTTACAACCCCTCTTTGCCCTACTTATGGTTTGTAAATGGACTTCCTGGACCAATCTTCCTGAACCAGATATCCCAGGAATGCCTGTGGCTGTGTCACAATGTATTGGAAAATTGAGTGGATGCATGAAACAGTGAGTCTCCTTCCAATATCACTTCTAAAAGTGTTTTTTTTCAAGAGACTGTAGGAGCAATTAAATGTTTCATTGCATTCAAAGAAAAACTTGCACTTATAAAGCACTTATATGATGTCAGGATGTCCCAAAGCACTTTCCAGTCAATCAATACTTTAATTTCGAAATACTTCTATTTTAATGTTGGAAATGCAGCGATCAATTTGCACAAAGTACATTCCCGCAAAGGGTAATGTGATAAAGACCAGATCATTGGTTTTAGTTTATGATGCCATGGTGACCTGCCACCCATTTCCTGTTGTGTTACTAGTCGCTACTGCGTCGAGCTGAAACAGCAGAAGTGCCCTGAAGCCGTCACCCACTTCAAAGTTGCCTGGGGCTTTTCCAATCCACGGACCAGTATTCCACATGTGTGAGATGAGGCACCTTTCACACGTGACAGCAAATGGGCAAATCACGCAAAGAAGTTTAAGTTTAAAGTTTATTTATTAGGGTCACAAGTAGGCTTACATTAACATTGCAATGAAGTCACTGTGAAAATCCCCTAGTCGCCGCACTCCAGTGCCTGTTCAGGTACGCTGAAGGAGAATTTAGCATGGCCAATACACCTAACCGACATGTCTTTCGGACTGTAGGAAGAAACCAGGGCACCCAGAGGAAATCCATGGGGAGAACATGCAGACTCAGCACAGATGGTGACCCAAGCCGGGAATCGAACCTGGGTCCCTGGTGCTGTGGGGCAGCAGTGATAACCATTCTGCCATCTGACCTGTTCAGGAAATATTTGCCTTTGAGATGTAAGGCTTCCAAGATCTAGGTGCATCATTGATACAAATATTGGAGGAAGTGCTTTCCTCCCTGAGTGAGGTCACTCCCCTTCGGACTCTTCCTAGACCTTGTGATTCTGCACTCTCATGTTCAGTGAACCTATCTCCATGCTACCTTACATTCTCTATCTATGGGTGGTTGTAAATGAGCTGTTACATGCCAAGAACTGAAATTGTGACACAGTGTCAGGGGAACTGCTTATTCCATGTTCTAAATGAATATATGATTTGCTTGAGGTGCCATTCCTGAGAGGATATAAAGAGGAATAAACACAAGAGAACATCCAACTTAAACTGAAGGTTTAACTAGCCACCTATATCACCTTCCAAAGGCTTGCTTTCAGAGTTAACACTATTCATCAACATTACCAGATTGGGATGGAAAGAGTTGAGAGCAATGGAATATCAGCCATTCATTGCTCCATCCCAGATCATCTCTGCCATCTTCTTTCTTTGCAGCCCTTTTCATCACACCTTCTAGTGGTGGACCTTTCCCCGATCGCACTGGCTTATCTTCTGTTAAAACCTGAAGGTAGTTGGGCTACGGCACAATCCTGAGGAAGTCCTGCAGTGATGTCCGGGGATGAAATGATTGATGTCTGACAAACAGAACCATCTTCCTTTCTGCTCGGCATGGCTCCAACCTGTGGAGAGATTGCCTCCGATTCCTATTGACATTTTTGTTTGCGCTCCTTGATGCCAAACTCAGGCAAATGCTGCCTTGTTATCAAGGGCAGTCACTCTCACCTCACCACTGGAATTCAGCTCTTGTTTTCATCAATGTTGAATGAGGTCAGGAATTGAGTGGACCTGCAGAAGCCAAACTGAGCATGATGGATCACATTATTGAGCATTAACGGTATAAGGAACAGAAACAGAACAATTAGACTTCTGTCGCACAGAAACTTAGGAATTCCAAAGCACAACAGCTGGTTCACCTTCACGGTGGCACAGTGGTTAGCAGTGCTTCCTCAAAGCGCCAGGGGCCCGGGTTCGATTGCTGGCTTGGGTCACTGTCTGTGCAGAGTTTGTACTTTCTCCCTGTGTCTGCGTGGGTTTCCTCGGGGTCCTCCGATTTCCTCCCACAGCCCGAAGGGCGTACTGGTTAGGCGCATTAGACCATGCTGAATTCTCCCTCAGTGTACCCGAACAGGCGCCAGAGTTTGATGACTAGGGGATTTTCACAGTGTTAATGTAAACCTACTTGTGACAAATAAGTAAAGGAACATAAACATCACAATCAATCTCTCCATCCCCTCATTCATTCTGATTGCTGCCTTTTGTACCCTTTGCATCATTACAATGTGCTTTTTATACTGCAGTGACTAGAGTTCCTCACAGTCTTCTAACTGAGGGCATACCAATGATTTATAATGTGGTGGGATTACCTCCCTATTTCAGCTCAATAGTGAGCTTTAATGCTTCTCAGTGCCTGGTTTGCTTTGCTTACTGCTGTCAGACACTGTTGCAAAAGCTTCAATTTGTTGTTGATGAAGATCCCACATTCTCCCATTTTTCATGCACATTGTTAACTTGCCGTTTAATAATAGTTCATCCCTGGATTTATTTTTGTGATGTGCTATGCATTGCTCTAAATTATATTTCATATGCCTCCTGTCTATCCACTCGCCACGTACATCTTAAAATCCTTCTGTGGCTTATCCTGTTTGTGCCATCTGCAGCTTTAGCCACTGCGCTTGTGACTCCCAACTCCAGATAGGATCGAAGATGAAGCTGTTGGATAATGTCGGACTTACTGTCACCTTCCCCCCCCCGCCCCATAACAACCCATTTCCCTCATTATCCTTCTCATCTTTCTTGCTTCCTAATAAATTTGCTCAAACAAACCTTCTTCCAGCAGGATGAATGTGCTGAAATTGGAGTTCATTGAGCTCTCTCCATTTTTTTTCCCCATTCGTTTTTCTCGGAATGTTGGAACGTTGGAACTGTGGAACTCCTTCCCATCCCGGGTCCTTCCATCCACCTTTAGACCTTTAGAGTGCAAGTTTGGTGCCACACTTACCTTGCCCTCCCTTAATGTTTTCAACCTTGACCACTCAACATGATTTTTTTCCATTAGAAGGCCCACCTCACCAACCCAAAGCCACTTAACCTTTTGGCAAAACATGCACATTACATTATTCAGTGACACACACTCTCGCAGCAGTATATGAGCACCTCGATCCTCCAGTGGCAAAGTTATGACATTTAAGGGCACTATTGTTTCTTTTTACTGTCTTCCTTTATGAACCCTGTGTCTGACATGATTTAAAAGGTAGGCGGCATCACTTACTTAATGCTGCGCGACTGCACTTGAGTGACTCATTTTTAAGATTCTAAGACACAGGTGCTGTAAAAAGTGGGAAAAATGCTGCTGATGGTGACATATTGTCAATATTATTACAATGATATACTGATCGGAAAATTTGGACAATTTCCAGCTGACTACGTAGTTCCTCAAAGCATTCATTCAATGGAACAGTATAAACAAGAGTGGATCGGCTGAGTTTGTCTCTCATTGTAATTAAGTGTACTAAAGTAATGGAGAAAAAGTGCACTGTGGTTCATGCTTTGTTGGGGCTGTGATTTATTACGATACTCTTTTTCTCTAGTTAGTAACAATGAGTGATTGACTCTGGTGCTCACGTGTTCAACAGGTGTAATAATGTCCCTAAACATATCCCGTTCTAATGATTTAATTCTCAGATATATCCTCAATATTATTGGTGTTGCTATTGGGAATGCAGCTAATAATCCCTCCAGTTAGAATGACCTGAATTAATAGGCAGCAGTCCATGTAGGACATGCCCAAGTTAGGGACAGCAGAGGGTCATTTGTTACTGTCTTTGTCTGCTTTTAATAGCCTCGAATGTGGCTGGTAGCCTGGGTGGGATTGTTATTGGTGCAGACCCGATGGGCCAAATGGCCTCCTTCTGCACTGAAAGGGACTCTTACCTCCCCTTAGCTCCAGGGGGCGACAAGGTGGTAGAATTACTGCCTCACAGCTCCAGGGATCCAGGTTTAGTTCCAGCCTTGGGTGACTGTGCAGAGTCTGCAGGTTCTCCCCATATCTGTGTGGGTTTCCTCTGGGTGCTCCTGTTTCCTCCCGTAGGCCAAAGATGTGCTTATTAGGCTGGTTGGCCAGGCTAAATTGCCCCCGAGTTTCAGGGGGATTAGCAGGCTAAATACATGGATTACAGGATAGGACTTGGGTGGATTGTTGTCGGTGTGGGCTCGATGGGCCAAATGGCCTCATTCTGCACTGTAGGGATTCTATGATGATTATCCGCAAACTATGACCCCTAGTTCTGGACTTCCCGACCATCAGGAAAATTCTTTCTCAATCTACCCCATCTAATCTTGTTAGAATTTTATAAGTTTCAATGAGATCCCCTCTCACTCTTCCGGTAACCCTTTGCTGTACTCCCTCTATAGGGAAGGACATCCTTCCTCAGATAAGGACAGCAAAACTGCATACAATACTCCAGGTGTAATCTCACCAACACCCCATACAAAGGGTTTGAGAGCTTCACGTTTTTAGGTGTCCAGATCACCAACAACCTGTCCTGGTCCCCCATGCTGACACTATAGTTAAGAAAGCCCACCAACACCTCTACTTTCTCAGAAGACTAAGGAAATTTGGCATGCCAGCTACGATTGTCACCGACTTTTACAGATGCACTATAGAAAGCATTCTTTCTGGTGGTATCACAGCTTGGTATAGCTCCTGCTCTGCCCAAGACCTCAAGGAACTATAAAAGCTTGTGAATGTAGCCCAATCTATCACGCAAACCAGCCTCCCATCCATTGACTCTGTCTACACTGCCTGCTGCCTTGGCAAGACAGCCGGCATAATTAAGGACTCCACACACCCCGGACGTTCTCTCTTCCACCTTCTTCCTTCGGGAAAAAGATACAAAAATCTGAGATCACTTACCAACCGACTGAAGAACAGCTGTCAGACTGTTGAATGTACTTACCTTGCGTTAAGTTGATCTTTCTCTACATCTTTTTCTATGACTGTAACACTACATTCTGAAGTTTATTTCTCTGTGAACGTATGATTTGACTGTATAGCGCGCAAGAAACAATACTTGTCACTGTGTGTTAATACGTGTGACAATAATAAATCAAATCAAATCAAAATCAATTGCAATAAAACATCTCTATCCCTATACTCAAATCCTCTTGCTACGAAAGCCAGTAAACATTTGCCTTCTTTACTAGTTGCTATACCTGCGTGCTTGCCTTCAGCAACTCATGCACAAGGACACCAAGGTCTCATCGAGCATCCACCTCTCTCAATCTATAACCATTCAACTAACAAGGTGCCTTCCTATTATTGCTGCCGGAGTGGATAAACACATAAATGACCTCTCGTGCCGCTGCTGGTGGTGCAGGATGGCAGTCGATGTGGATCCTCCAGTGCTGCAGGTGTGGCCTGAATGATCAGACTGCAGCAGACAGCTGCATAGAGCCCACAGCTGTTCAATTTCAGGATGTGGCTTGGCATGAGCCCTCCCCATCTCAATAGGCTCCTGCCCCAACACAAAGCTGGTCAGCCCATTTTACCAGTCACTCGATTAAGTTCAAGAGTCTGTACAGCATACAGCTTGACATCGAGGAAGTGGTCACAAGAAGTCAGCAGGGATGCGTATACACATGTTGTAAATAAAATGGTGACAGAATTAAGTTGTTGCAGGTGCAGACATTGCTCATGGGACGCTGTGGCAGACTCGGTGTTATGATGCTTTAATGAAGATTAAAATTTAGCTGGTGTGAAATGAGCAGTTGATCTAAATGTGCGTGTTTCCCGCCTGATAGGCTAGGAACAAATTACCTCCGCCGTCTTACTTCATCCTCACTTTGGATCATTTTTCAAAAGAGGGATTTAATTTTGAAGCAAACCAGAAAAAAAAAGCCACCAATTATCACATTTACATTTCCTTGACAGGAAGCGTAAGCATTCTAATTGCCGACATCTGTGATACAGAGAGGGTGTTTGATAAAGGGTCATGTCGTATTCTCGTTTAAAAGAAAGGATTGAATTTTAAAAGTAATCAGAGCCTCTTTAGGGGAAATAGGTAAATGGGGTGAGCAGGAGCTGGGGAAGAGGAATGAAAAGGGTCATAGAACCCCTACAGTGTAGAAGGAGGCCATTCGGCCCATCAAGTCTGCACCAACCACAATCTCAACCAGGTCCTATTCCCGTGACCCCACATATTTACCCTGCTAATCCTGCTGAGATCAATTTAGCATGGCCAATCAACCTAACCCACACATCTTTGGACTCTGGAAGGAAACCAGAGCACCCGCAGGAAACCAACGCAGGCTCAGGGAGAACATGCAAACTCCACACAGACAGTGACCCGAGGCCAGAATTGAACCCAGGTCCCTGGCGCTGTGAGGCAGCAGTGCTTGCCACTGTGCTGCCCGCAATGGACTTGTTAGGAGCGTAACTGTGAACTTAATGTGTACTGTTCAGGGTTAAGTGAGTGACACCAAAGATGAGGTGAGGGGATGATATTGTGCATGAGTCAGGGTAGGGATAGAATTAAAGAGATATTTGGAAGGGGTGGTGGAGAGCCAAAGGAGTAAGGGATCTGATGGGAGAATACTGGTGGACATCTGAAAGTGACTCCACTGTGAAGAGTCTGGTGCGTCTGGTCATGGCAGTCAGAGGAAACATGAAAAGGAAATGAAAGCTTTGATTAGGAGATTTGATATTGATCTTGAACCCTGGGAGAAGCTCGCTCAAGGTTGCTTCACTTGGCACAGCCAAATGAAAGGTGCAGCTCCTTCAAAAGCAAGTTCATATCAGGAGCAGAAAGAAAACTCAAGGTGAGGCTGTCATGAACCTCAGAGGTACCCTGTCCTATTTGCAGCCAAATCTTCCAGGCACAGATCGGTTTTGGCAGTCACCTACATACCCACCGACACTCTACCGAATCCTGCAGCTGAAGAACTTGGTCATCTTGTCCTCAAAGAGATGGGGGGAGGTGTTGGGGGGGCGGAGCGGAATAACAAATGGAAAGATAGGAAGAGCTCCCCATGGCCACAAAATACAGCCTTCAGCAGCTCTTTTCCCGACCGCACCATTCACCATCCGAAAGGAAAGAAGACACAGAGAAGTGACACTGCAACCTCACAGTGCCAGGGGCCCAAACTCAATTCCGGCCTCAGTTATTGTCTGTGTGGACTTTGATTTTCTCCTCGTGTCTGCGTGGGTTTCCTCCGGGTGCTCTGGTTTCCTCCCACAATCCAAAGATGTGCAGGTTAGGTTGGCTAAATTGCCCCTTACTGTCAGGGGGATTAACAAGGTGAATGTGTGGGATTCTGGGGCCTGGCTGGGATTGTGGTCAGTACAGACTCTATGGGCTGAATGGCCTATTTCTGTACTGTAAGGATTCTGTTCTATTCTAAATGTGTGCCGGTGTGGACTCGATGAGCTGAAGGGCCTCTTCTGCGCTATACTATTCTATATTCTATGATTCTGAAAATTGTTCAGGACTAGATCAGAAACTCCACGGTGTATTATGAAGTTAGCCTAGACCCCAACTTTCCCTTTTCATTCTGGCATTTGAGTCAACATAAGGTGTTTCGCTCCAGGTATGACTCAATTAACCCACTAGGGAGCTTTTATTAAAACAAACTTTATCTTCAAAAAACACATAAAATATAACAAAAAGAATTAGCATAAATTTTACTGATTGGAAGTAGTTAAATCTGACAAGGTATGAATCTTAACAATTGACTATCTCTATAGTTCCTATGTAAGCTGTACCCCAGAAACATAAATCCCTTCTTCAGAACCAGTTAGCACCAAAAACATGTAGATGCTAGATTTCCAGCTTTTTAATATCCCTGGATAGATATCTGACTCTCATATAACCATCTCCAGAGAAAGATCCACCCCCAAACAGCAGCATCCCGGAGAAAGAGACCTATTTCTTAGCAGATTCTGGTCTCCAACTCCAGAGAGAGAAAGGGACACAAAGAACGTGAACTTCTTCACTCAAAGGGTGGTGAATCTCTGGAATTCTCTGCCCGTTGAAGTGGTGGAGGCTACCTCGCTAAATATTTTTAAGACGCGGGTTGATGGGTTTTTGATAAGAGAGGGGATTAAGGGTTATGGGGAGAGGGCAGGAATGTGGAACTGAGCCACGACAGATCAGCCATGATCTTATTGAATGGCGGGGCAGGCTTGAAGGGCTATATGGCCTACTCTTGCTCCTATTTCTTATGTTCTTATGTATCTCAAGCAACAGACTGAGCTTGGTTTCTCTGTGTAAGCCTTGCTCCACCCAATCACCTGATTTTTCTATCAACCAACCAAATCAAGTCGTGTTCTGCAAAACCCCAGGGGAACACTAGAATAACAGGGCAGCATTAGTCCACATTAAAATGAAGATTCTTGCCATTAGCAGCAATTATGTTGCTGCAGTGACAAAAGATGGCTGCTGGATACAGACCAGTGGCACTGGTGGTAGAACAGGCTGTTTAAAAAATTATCCGGCACAGAAACATGACTAAAATGAATTTCTTAAAGCTACAGTTTCATCACAGAAATGTAAAAAGTTATGGGGTGTAAAGTGGAAGAGAAAATTAAGAGAGAAATGGTAGCTGCAGAGACAGAGAAAGAAACAATAGGTTAAAACAAGTCCACCTTTCCTGACTTAATTTTCCGAACAGGCTTGTTGTAGTAATATCGCGGCTATGGGTAACAGTGTGAAAAATGATGCAGTGGGCACTTTCAATCATTGTACTAGACAAGCACGGTGACACAATGGTTAACACTGCTGCCTCACAGTACCAGGAACCAAGGCTCGATTCCAGGCTTGGGTGACCATCTGTGTGGAGTCTGCACATCCTTCCCTTGTTTACGAGGGTTTCATCTGGGTGCTCGGTTTTCTCCCACAGTCCGAATGATGTGCTGGTTAGATGAATTGGCCATGCTAAGTTCTCCCTCAGTGTACCCAAAAAGGCACCATAGTGTGGCAACTAGGGGATTTTCACAGCAACTTCATTGCAGTGTTAATTTAAGTCTGCCTGTGACACCAATAAATACACTTAACTTAAACTTAAAAAAACTTAAAATTTCAGCATCTTGATTAGGATGCAGAGTTGTAATCATTTTCAGGTATTCATTATTCTGCATATCCACTATCTGAATCCCTACATTTGCATGTTCATAATCACCCCTAGGTATTCATCATTGCATGTATAAACCATCTGAATGCCTTGATTAAGTTGCAACCTTGTAATTACTCCCAGGTATCCATTTGTACATACATGCCACCTAAGCCTTTTAATTTAGATGTATACCCAGTGGCATACTACCTTTGTATCTCTGGGATCTAGGCTGCAAAGTAACCCAGATTGATGGCGCAGAAGTCTCCTTCCTGTAAGAGTTCAACACAAATTGAATTTTGAGCAGATTCAATCCAGTTTTTAAGCTGCTGTGGGTTTATGGCGTTAGACCGGCATTCTCAATCATTCTGCTGCTGTGTCAATTTTTAAATTCTGAACTTAGGTTCATACAGGACATAAATTCATTGTCAAAATTCTCGAGTGGAGTCAGATTTTGCCGTCACAGTGAAACTAAGTACAATGACAAATAAAAGTAAGAACTTGCATTTATATAGCACCTGCGGGACCTAAGGAAATTCCAAAACACTTCAATATGTTTAGTATTTTTGAAATGTGGTCACTGTTGTAATGTAATTTGTACTTAGCAAGTTGTATTTCCCACATTATAACAGTGGGTTATGTGGATAATAGGAATATAAGACCTAGGAGCAGGAACAGGCCTTCAAACCTGTCCCACCATTCAATGAGATCATGACTGAATTGGTTGTGGTCTCAGCTTCACTTTCTGGTCTCTCCTTCTCCATTGCCCATGATTCTTTTTTGTTCATTCATGGGGAATGGGCAACATTGGCTGGCCAGCATTTATTGCCCGTCCTTAGTTGCCCTTGGAGGGCAGTTGAGAGTCAACCAATCAGAGTCACATGTAGGCCAGAGCAAGTGAGGACAGCAGATTTCCTTCCCTAAAGGCAATCAGTGAACCAGGTGGGTTCTACAGTGTCAACCTGTGCCAGGGGGAAGTGCCAGGGCACTGCATGGCCATGTCCCTTTAACCTGGTGTTACTTCTTAACGTGTTTACCCCAGTCCAATGCTGGCATCTCCACGTCATGTCCCTCTCCGCCAGAGGCTATACTGACCTTTCCGCTCCCGGGGGGATCCCACGACATGTTCACATCTGAGTGAACCTGTCGCAAATCTTGACGTCATGTCAGCGAGATACAGAAATCTAGTTGTGGGGGGGAGGTGGTTGTACTTAAATTTATTGAAACGTATTAAAATCAGGTTCATGCCCATTATGGACGTGAGTCTGGTTACGTCGCCAGTGAGGACATGGTTGGGGGGGGGGATCGGAAATCGCAATCATACTGGCGGGATTCGCGATTCCGGGTTTGGTCGGATTTTGAGCCCCACTGGCAATTCCGCGGACAGACAGTGCACGGGCTCAAGGTCCTACCCAAAATACCTGTCAATGCTTCCACCATTCCCTATTCCCTGAGGCAGAGTCCATTGCAAAACCTCAGCCAACAGCTTTGAATTGGAATAAAGATTAATGACATTTTAACGTTGGCCAAGTATCTATTATTTTTCTTGTAAGCCACTAAAATCTTTTTCATTAGATTTACTTCCTTGTGATCTCTCTCAGGTATCCATTCTAAATAGAAACCATCTGCTCCTTAAAATTTATCACTGATATAATCATTCCCAAATATCCATTTGTTCCTATATTTTGCCGAACTGGATTTACTATTTCCGTGAAGTTTTTATTGTCAGCCTTAGAAATTAAGATCATGAGATCCATAATAACCTTGAATGTTAGAAAGATTGCATTTTACAGTGTAATAAGGACATACACTGAGATTCATGTAATGTATCCAAGATTAAGCTCTACAATCACAGAGAATCATAGAATTCCTACAGTGCTGAGGAGGCCATTTGGCCCATTGAGTCTGCACCAACTGTCCGACAGAGCATCCCACCCCCACCCTATATCCGTAACACCACGTATTTATCCAGCGAATCCCCCTATCCTCTTCATCTTAAGACACCAATGGGCAATTTATCCTGGCCAATCCACCAAACCTCAATGTCTTGGGAGGAAACTGGAATACCTGGAGGAAAACCACGCAGAAATGGGGAGAACATGCTAACCCCATACAGATAGTCAGCCAAGGTTGGAATCAAACCTGTCGCTGTGAGGCAGACCAAAAGTCTGTACTTTCTTTCTAATTTCTACAAGTTGCACTTTCTTCATCATTCTATTTTCTACCTTTCCTGTTGGCCAACAGATGTGAAGGAGAATGGGGCTACACAATCCAATATGAAAACTATTGGCCCCATCCACAAGATTTCTTCAATTTTCCTTTTTCCGCTATTTTCCCCTCTCCTCAAGATACATTGTCAGATTACGTAAGGTTTCACTTGGCACTGGAGTTCTCTGGCAATCACCCCATTGATCATTCATCATGTTGTCCTCATGAAGGTCAAATGCCAACTGTTCATTCAATGATTACTGAGGAAGGAATCATGAGGGAGATCGGAACTAGAAACCATAAATATAAGACACTGACTGATTATATATTTTATATTTGATTTGATTTATTATTGTCACATGCATTGAATTTTGTGTACTATACAAACAACGCATACCGTTCACAGAGAAGGAAGGGAGAGAGTGCAGAATGTAATATTACAGTCATAGCTAGGGTGTAGCGAAACATCAACTTAGTCTGAGGTAGGTCCATTCAAAAGTCTGATGGCAGCAGGGAAGAAGCTGTTCTTGAGTCGGTTGGTACGTGACTTCAGATTTTTGTTTCTTTTTCCCGACGGAAGAAGGTGGAAGAGAGAATGTCCGGGGTGCTTGGGGTCCTTGATTATGCTGGCTGCTTTCCTGAGGCAGCGGGAAATGTAGACAAAGTCAGTGGATGGGAGGCTGGTTTGCGTGATGGTCTGGGCTTCATCCACAACCCTTTGTAATTTCTAGTGGTCTTGGGGAGAGCAGGAGCCATACCAAGCTGTGATACAACCAGAAAGGATGCTTTCTATGGTGCAGCTGTAAAAGTTGATGCAGACATGCCAAATTTCCTTAGCCTCGTGCAAAAGCAGAGGTGTTGGTGGCTTGCTTAACTATAGCATTGGCATGGGGGGACCAGGACAGGTTGTTGGTGATCTGGTCACCGAGAAATTTGAAAATTCAGGAGAGTCTTCTGGGAGTATGGAAGACATTTCCATCAGGAGTAGTTGAGGCAAATTCAGAGGCCAGGAATTTTAGTTTGGCTGGCCGAAGAGTCTGCTGTGACATATGCTCAACAACACTGTGTGCCCTGCAGCCATTTCCCATTCCAGTGAATATTAATTGGCTGCAGGCAGGACTCACACACTCGGATACACTCACCTGAGAGAGACATCAGTCAATCTGATCGGCCAATAGCTGTCTCAACCCTGCAGTGCCAACTGGGAATGTACGCAGTTCCCCAAGCCTGGGATTCCAGGATCAGCTATGTGTTGGAAGTTTAAGGGTAGGGGAGACCTGGGGGACTGGATAGTAAGGGGTTGGGGCGTTGGGGGAGATGCTGGGGGTGTCAGGGAAATCCAGCAGTTACTGAAAATTCAGTAACTGGACATTAAGGGGGTGGGGACGTGCAAAGTTGAATGAGGCACCCCCACCCCTTCTCTGTTGTGTCCTACACCAGAAGCATGGTGGCACAGTGGTTAACATTGTTGCCTCAAGCTCCAGAGGCCCGGCTTCAATTCCAGCCTTGGTGACTGCCTGCGCGGAGTCTGCACTTTCATCCCGTGTCTGCGTGGATTTCCCGGGTGCTCCAGTGTCCTCCCACAGTCAAAAGATGTGTGTGTTATGTTGATTGGCCGTGATAAATTGACTCTTCGTGTCAGGGGGATAGCAGGACATTTACGTAGAGTTACAGGGATAGGGCCTGAGTAAGATTGTTGTTGGTGCAGCCTTGATGGGCCGAATGGCCTCCTTCTGCTCTGTTGGGATTCTGTGATTCAGACCATTTGAGGGAACTTTTCTTGGCAGCCTGAAAATTGAAGCTGGGTGGGAAATATCCTTTAAGTGGACAATAATTGGTTACTGAAAGGCCTCAACTGGGGCAAGGATGACCCATCTGGGACTTCACCCACCACAGCGGTTAATTGCTCAGAAGTTGGAACGGGGATCCAATGGGAATCTGTCTGTGCTATTTCATGCTCACCCACCCTCCCCTCCCCCTTCCCCCCTCTTCCCTACCCATCTTTCCCCTCTCTTCCCTACCCATCTTTCCCCTCTCCTTCTCCCCTCCCCCCTCCTCCTCCTCCTCCCCACTTCCTCCTCCTCCCCTCCTCCTCCCCCTTCCTTCCTCCTCCCCTCCCCCGTCTCTTAGAAAGGATAGTAGGACTAGAGGGCACAGCCTGAAGATAAGAGGGGGGGCAGTTTAGATCAGAGTTGAGGAGGAACTTCTTCACTCAAAGGGTGGTGAATCTCTGGAATTCTCTGCCCGTTGAAGTGGTGGAGGCTACCTCGCTGAATATATTTTAAGTCACAGGTAGGTAGGTTTCTGACAGACAAGGGGATTAAGGGTTATGGGGAGAGAGCGGGAAAGTGGAACTGATCCACTTCAGATCAGCCATGATCTTATTGAATGGCGGGGCAGGCTCGAAGGGCTAGATGGCCTACTCCTGCTCCTATTTCTTATCTTCTTATGTTTCTCCCCTCCCCCCCTTCTCTCCCCTCCCCCCCTTCTCTCCCCTCCCCCCCCTTCTCTCCTCTCCCCCCCGTCCTCCCCTCCCCAACCCCATCACAAATTTGAGGGCATAATACCATTTAAGGGAAAGCTGATTTAAGCAATGATGGAGAAGGGAATGGAACATTATGATGACAGGGCTGGATGCAGAGTGGAGGGAGCAAGCTTGTATTGAGCATAAGTACCAGCATGGACTAGGTGGGCTGAATGGCCTGTCCTTCTACTGTGCATTTTCTGTTATTCTATTTAAGCCCGATGCATACATAAATGTATGTTCCAGCAGGGATCACGGGATAACTTAGAAACATCGAAACTGGAGACAGGAATAGGCTACTTAGCCCTTTAAGCCTGCTCTGGCATTCACCTTGATCATGGCTAATTTTTGAACTCAATATTCTGATTCCCCTTCCCTCCCATATCCCTTGATCCCAAGAGTTGTATCTAATTTCTTCTTGAAATCAGATGACGTTTTGGCCTCAACTCCATTTGGGGTAGTGAATTCTGCACATTCAGAATGGCGAAGATGGTGGAGTTTCAGTCTCTGAGCTCTGAATGCTTATTGAGGCAACCCAACTGCGAGACTGATTAAGGTCAGCAGAGATCAGGGATCAAAGCTGGGACTTGCCTGGTCATGAGGCTGAGGTCCACATTAGGTAGTGCCCTTGCTCACAAATTGTGAGGGGAGCTAAAACTTGGTGAAATGAGTTTAGAATAGCATATTCCACATTGCAGTGTTAGCAGCTGAAGTACTGTGAAAGTCTTACTCTCGATTCTCTAACTATGGGATTAAGCAACAGAAGGAGAGCGTTGTGTTACAAGTGGTGCTGCAGTAATATTATTCAGTTGTAGATCGTGTTTGGCAGTATGAATTAATCATCATTAATATTAATTATACTTATGAAAAATGTTTAGTGTAGAATTGACATATAATCCACAGCATGACAACGCACAGTAGACAATCGATTAGTATGGCATGCAAATGAAAACAGTCATGAACAGATGCAACGCAGCCATCACATTAAAAATGAGTAACAATAGGCCAAGGCATAATTAGTAAAAAATCATTGTCTCAGTTAGATTAAGGAGGAGAATGTGCGGCAGTACTCGGGATCGCTAACTGACACTCCCTGCATTATTCAGGATAGTCAGCGGAGGCACATTACTCTCCGCTGGTGAGTGAAGCTGAAATGTCACACAGGTAATAAAAGGTTGAGTGAAAGGATGTGAAAAGCAATAAACAGCATGTAGTCACGTAAAATAGTGGGAAGCAGATGTGTACTGTAGGTCTGGGGGCTGGGGAAGCAGCGGGAGGAGAAAGAAGAGTCTTCCTCGACTCACGATCACATTGACTGTAAAATCTGGATCGTAATCTGTGATCCCGCTCAAATGATTCGGGATAGAAGTGAAAAGGGAAGAAAAACAATTCCTACTCACCTGACCCAAATTATTTTCCCCGGCCCCTCAATGTTGGCAGACAGAAATTGCTAGCTTTCTGGAGAGTCATGACATGAAGCAATATGGAGGTAGTAGTGCAGGATAGAATCATAGAACCCTACAGTGCAGAAAGAGACCCTTCGGCCCATCGAGTCTGCACCAAACACAATCCCACCCAGGCCCTACCTCCATATCCCTACATATTATACCCACTAATCCCTCTAACCTACGCATCACTGGACACTAAGGGGCAATTTCTTAGCACGGCCAATCATTAACCCGCACATCTTTGGACTGTGGTTGGAAACCGGAGTCCCCAGAGGAAACCCACGCAGACACAAGGAGAATGTGCAAACTCCACACAGACAGTGACCCGAGCCGGGAATCGAACCCAGGACCCTGGAGCTATGAAGCAGCAGTGCTAATCACTGTGATACCGTGCCGATGGTGCTATTGAGGTTGATGATCAGCCATCATCAAATTGAATGGCGGAGCAGAGTTGACAGACCAAATGGCCTACTCCTCTTCCATCCCCCATCCAATGGCTATTCTTCCTTACCCTCTGTTTGAATGACAAGAGGGAGTTGAGTTCTTGCATGTTGCTGTTTGCTGGGAGGAGGGTTAGCCATTTCATAGAATCCCTTACAATACAATCCCTGGACTGCCATTCAGCCCATTGAGTCTGCATCAACCCTAACCCCTTAACCTCACATATTTACCCTGTTGGTCCCCCTAACACACTAAGGAACAATTTACAATAGCCAGTCAACCTAACACGCACATCTTTGGACTGGGAGGAAACCGGAACACCCGGAGGAAACCTATACAGACATGGGGAGAATGTGCAAGCTCCACACAGAGAGTCATCCAGGGCCGGAATTGAACCCTCGCGCTGTGAGGCAGCAATGCTAACCACTGTGCCATCATGCCGCTCATTGCCTTGGGAGCAGCAGTGAATGCTCACCTGATGCGTGTTAAAGATAGAGAAGAATATAGCATTTTCTCATTCAGCTCCTAGTGTTCTGCTATTCCACTAGATCATGGCTGACCCCAATCTCATTTCCATTTTCACTTGAAATCCTTGACTAAAAAAAACTAATGATTACAATCTTAAAAATTAGAATTGTCCCATTATTCAGAGCTTTTTGAGGGAGATGGTTCCAGATTTAGACTATCACTGTTGCACTCATAACTGGCCTAACTTCACTTTCAAAATTGTGCCTCCTCCTTTTAGATAACCCCACCTGTGAAAATAATTACTCTGTCAAACCTCCACAATGTTAACTCCCTTTATTCGATCACCTCTTAGCCTTCTAAACTTCAGTTACAGAGATTTTTCCTCATATAATTTAACAGTTTAATCACTGATATAATTCTGATCAGTCTGTGATGTATCCCTTTAAGGACAGGATTCCTTTATGGAAGTGAGGTGCCAAAATGCAAACACAGTACTCCAGATGGAGTTTTGCCAATGCTCTGTGCAGCTGAAGAATCCATTCCTCACTTTTGTGTTGTAATCCCTTCAGATAAAGGACAACATTCCATTAGCCTTTTTGATTGCTTTTTCGTACCTGTGCACCAGCCTTCAGTGATCTGTGCACACAGGTACTCAAATCATTTTGCTACTCTACAACTCCAATCTCTCACCGTTAAGAAAATACCTGCTTTTGTCTTCCTCGAATTCAAATAACCCAAATAGACTTTCTCTGCCATAGCTTTGCCCACTCGCTTTAACTATGGGGAGGAATTTCATTTACATCGATCCCCCAGGCGAAGACAGCACAGCAGACCAGTACTTTCATGGGCTGCCTACCATTCCTCATTGGGAAGAAAGCAATGCAAGCCATCCAGGGAGCGCCCCGTGATGCTATCTGCCCTCAGGGATTAAACATTGTCTGCATCGTGCTACTTGAAGCAGCGCTATGTTAACTAATTTCTCCCCCTGTGATTCTTGTAACTTCATGTTGCTATCTACATGACCTTTTATTTCTCCTATTTTAACGTCATTTGTTCGACTTGGATATGCATCTCTTTACAGTACAGCAGGAGGCTATTTGGAAGTCAGCTCTTTGCAAGAACAAATCAGCTAATCTCACCCCCCGAACCTTGCCATTTGTTTTTCTCTTCAAGTGTTTATCAAACTCCTTTTGGAAAACCACCGTTCAGTCTGCCTCATCACATTCTCAGGTGATGCATTCCAGATCCTAATCGCTCGGTTTATAATTTATTTTCGTCATATCTTCATTATCTTTTGCCAATCTCCTTAAATTAGTGTTTCTTGTACCTTTTACTACTTAATATGTCCAGCCCCCTCATGATTTTGAACATATCCATCAAATCTCTTCACTTCCCCAAGAAGAACAATCTCAGCTTCTCCAGTCTCTTCATGTTAACTGAAGTCCCTCATCCCTGGGACCAGTCCAAGCTCTGCATATGTTCTAAAACTTTTTCATTCTTCCAAAACTATAGAGCCCAGAATTGAACACAATATTCTGGTAGATAGAGTAGACTGGGACTGTACTCATTGGAATTCTGAAGGATGAGGGGAGATCTTACAGAAACGTATAAGGTAATGAAGGGAATAGATAAGATAGAAGCAGGGAGGTTGTTTCCACCAGCAGGTGAAACTAGAATTAGAGGGCATGACCTCAAAATAAGAGGGAGCAGATTTTGAACTGAGTTGAGGAAGAACTTCTTCACCCAAAGGGTTGTGAATCTGTGGAATTCTCTGCCAGGTGAAGCAGTTGAGGCTACCTCATTGAATGTTTTTTAAGGCAAGGAAAGATAAATTTTTGAATAGTAAAGGAATTAAAGGTTATAATGAGCGGGCAGATAAATGGAACTGAGTCCACACAAAGATCAGCCATGATCTTATTGAATGGTGGAGCTGGCTCGAGGGGCCAGATGCCCGACACCTGCTCCTAGTTCTTATATTCTTACGTTCTAGATGTTGAAGCAGGGTTTTATAATGGTTCATCATAATTTCCTTGCTTTTGTACTCTGTACATCTATTTATAAATATCTGGATCCCATCTGATTTTTAACCAAATCCTTAATCTGCCCTGACATCTTCAATGATTTTTGCACGTGTCCCCAAGTCTCTCTGTGTCTGAATTCCTTTTGAAAGTGTATCCTTTATTTTATATTGGCTCTCGTTGTTATTCGCTTCACACTTCTCTGCATGTGATTGCATTCGCCACTCCATCAGCCTTGAAGCCTTTTGAAGCTGTTAATTTTGGGTGGCTCTTGTGGGAATATATATTGACTATACCCAAAATTGAGGCATCAGGTTCCTATGATTTGTATCAGCCCAAATCCAGTTTGAATTCTGTTTGGAGACATCACACAACAACATGGAATCCCTACAGTGCAGAAGAAAGCTATTTGACCCATTGAGCCTGCATCGACAGCAATCCCAACCAGGTATTTACCCCTGAAACTAAGGGGCAAATTAGCGCGGCCAATCAACCTAACCCGTACATTTTTTGGATGTGTGGGAGTTGAACCCTGGTCCCTGGCATTGTCAGGCAGCAGTGCCAACCACTGTGCCACTCCAACCATTGAAACCCTGCAGTGCAGAAGAGGCCAGTTGGTCCACCGAGTTGGTACTGACTCTTTGACAGAGTTATTTTACCTGCCCCTGCTCTATTCCTGTAATCCCACACATTTACTACCATGGCTAATGCCATCTAACCTAGACATCTTGAAACACTAAGGGACAATTTACCATGGCCAAACCACCAACCTGCACATCTTTGGACTGTGGGAGGAAACCCACACAAGACATGGGGAGAACGGCCAGACTCCATACAGACAGTCATCCAAGGCCAGAATTGAACCCGAATCTCTGGAGCTGTAAGGCAGCAATGCTAACTAATGTGCCACCATGCCGCCCAAGATCCCTAATTATAAATGAACAATTTTGCTCAAACACGCCGCAGGATGATGAGAAGGGAAAATGGACAACAGTCATATTGATGCAATAGTGAATTTACATCTGAGATTGCTGAACACACATGCCCTTGAGACAAGGTTTCACTTTGCAATGAATGAATGCTTTGCCCTATTCAATAATATTGATATTGACACTTGGATAGAAGGTGTTCTATCATCACACGTTAATGTCTCCGACTGCAATAACCACTGTAGTCTCTCACTACAACAAATCACAAGAACTAAGCCACCATCACAGAGAAACAGTGTGAACCAGAGAGAAGGCAGTTCCAGAAAATGGGTGTACCTTAAACAATCGCTCTCAAGTCAAAGAAACTCCTTAAGTGCTTTGCTGCCAGTTAATCATATTGGATCTGTCAGTCTGAATGACAATGCAGTGGAGTTGCAGTGCAAAATTGAGTTTACCCTCAGACAAGATATAAAATGGATGGAACTGTACAAAACAGATTAAATTCTGTAATCCAACATCAATTCTGACAACAAAAATTTCATCTCAGAAGTAAACAACAACTGACTTTCCCTTCCTTTCAAGTGTCTCATTTTGTGTTTTTTTTAACCAAAAATGACAGATTTAACAAACTCAATAGGTTTTTATTGCTGTGAAATAGCAATTGCGGTGATTTGGCAAAGAATGTAGAATATTCCTTGATTTTTTTTGCCTTCACAGCTGGCGAGCTAACAGAGAACTCAGCAGGCAAGAAAACAATCAGTCAATGTGTTTGGAATGCCTCACAGTGAACGTGTTTGCTTTGCTATTTGAGTCAGTTTTAAGAATGCATTCTCAGTGTTTAACATAACTTTTGTGGCATTCTCAGCAGTATGGCTTGTACTTCCCTGAGACTTTCCAACCAGATATTAACATGCACCAACTTCCCTTTCCAACTTCTACCCCTCACCCCATCCTGTATATTATAGAATCATAGAATCCTACAGCGCAGAAGGAGGCCATTCGGCCCATTGAGACTGCACTGACCACAACCCCACCCAGACTCATAATCCCATACATTTATTCTACTAATCCCCCTGACACTCAGGGGCAATTTAGCATGGTCAATCAATCTAACCCACACATCTTTGGACTTTGGGAGGAAACCAGAGCATCCGGAGGAAACCCACACACACATGGGGAGAACATGCAAACTCCACACAGATGGACACCCAAGCCGGGAATCAAACCTGAATCCCTGGCGCTGCAAACCACACTGCCACCGTGCCACCCAATTGAGCACTCCTGTCATCTGTCCAAATGGACATTCTTCACATGCAAGTCGCAACACTGAGGATTGGTAAGGTGTTTAAGTATGTGCCAAGTGAATGGGGCTGGATGAGGGTGGGTAGGTGGGTGAGGTGTGGTGTGAGGAGAGTCATGGATGCATCATGGTCCAGATCAATCTTGGTCTTGTCCAACGGATACACTGGGCTGTGTTCAGAAACATGTTCATGGACAAATGTTGATATCACAGAATCACAGAATTGTTCATGTGTAGAAGGAGACTATTTGGTCCATTGTGACTGAACCAGCTCTCCAAATAAGCATCAATGACTTTGTGTCTTTCTCTTGCCCTTTCCTCATACCTCTGTTCATTGTTTCGATTCACATAATGTGCGGAAATTTCTGGTCGCGCTCACCCTGAAACTGGAAAATCCCGCCGGAGGTAAACGGACCACTCCGATTTCTGTATAGGCAGGATGATAAAATTTTTCTCAATGACTTGTTGAATGTGTCGACCAAACATCCCTCCACCGCAGTCCCGAGGCAGTGCCTTCCGGGCCCGAGCCACTCGTAGTGCGAAGATGTTTTTCTCACATCACGTTTTCTTCTTCTGCAAACCACTTTAAATCTGTGCCCTCTTGTTCTTGATCATTTGAAGAGGGGGAGACAGTTTCTCCTTATCTACTCTGTCCAATAATCTGTCACAACCTCAGGCTAAAGGGGCAATCCTTTAAAACAGAGATGAGGATGAATTTCTTCAGCCAGAGAGTGGTGAATCTGTGGAACTCTTTGGCGCAGAAGGCTGTGGAGGCCAGGTCATTGAGTGTCTTTAAGACAGAGATGGATAGGTTCTTGATTAATAAGGGAATTGAGAGTTATGGGAAAAGGCAGGAGAATGGGGATGAGAAAAATATCAGTCATGATTGAATGGCGGAGCAGACTCGATGGGCTGAGTGGCCTAATTCTGCTCCCACGTCTTATGTTCCATTTCCCTCATGATTTTGAACATCTCAATCAAATCTCCTTTTAGTCTCCTCTCCAAGGAGAATGGTCCCAACCTCTCCAATCTATCCACAAAACTCCTTGCTCTTGTACTCGATGCTCCTATTAATGAAGCCCAGAGTACGATCTACTTTATTAACTGCTCTCTCCATTGCCCTGCCTTCTTCAACGATCTCTGCATATTTATATCCTGGTCCGTCTGTACTGCACAAAATGCATCAACTGCTTCCAGTGCACCAATGGAAAGTGTGGAGTACAAACCCCAATCCAGAATATAATGTGGATGATATTCTAGTGATATATTAGGAGGATAATGCATTGTTTTCATTTCACTGGCACAATAAACTAAAGAGCTCTTTGCCTAATCGTGAGTACTAAAGATCCAATTTTGAAGTAGATCATAGAGTTGTCTGACCAACATCCCTGGCTCAGTCTAAAACAGTAGATAGCACAGTGGCAGGGCAGCACAGTAGTTAGCACTGCTGCCTCATAACGCCAAGGACTCAGGTTCAATTCTGGCCTTGGGTGACTGTGCAGTGTTTGCACATTCTCCCCGTGCCTGCGAGGGTTTCCTCCGGGTGCTCCAGTTCCCTCCCACTCTCCAAAAATGTGCAAGTTAAATGAATTGGCCATGCTAAATTGTCCATTAGTGTCTCACGTTGTGTAGGTTAGGGGAATTAGCGGCGGAAATGTGTGGGATTATGGGGATAGGGTGGGGGTGTGACTTGGGAAAATGTTTGTTTGGAGAGTCATTGCAGATCAATGGACCAAGTGGCCTCTTCCTATGCTGTAGGGAGTTAAGGATTCTAGGACTAGCTCTGTTAATATTGTCTGACCTTTGTATTAATCCCAGCAGATGTTATTGCTGGACACGTCAGATCCCAGAATTGATCTTGACTTGATAGATCATTATTTTTATTTTTTTTAAACTGGAGAGCGTATTTTATGAACCGATTCACAGGTGTCTACTGCTGACTTTTAACAAAAAGATGAACTTTGATCCAACAAGAAACATTAACCATATCAAACCAGACAACAAAAAGTTTGGAAAGATTTCAAAGCAAACACCATGAGAAAAATTATTCAAACTCCCACGAACCCTTTTAGCCTAGCAGTGCTCCACACCCAACACTCCTGTGAAGAGAATTACTATTTCCAGATCAATGATTCAGGTGGTTCAGTTGCAAAGTTGTTTATTTTCCAGTGAACTTCTGAACACTCACTAAAAGTTCTCTTACAATTAGTATCCCCCTAGAGATGCTGAAAACTCAATGTAAAATTACAATTACATTAATTTTAGAGCAATACATGTGAGTTTCTTAAACTAATTTCTTCAGCAGTCTGGCATCCTTCCCAGCTAGAGAAAGTCTTAGATCTTTCTAGTCTTTACACTATCATATCAACTCAAACTTTTTCTTGGCTTTTGCTGTCTCTCTGTGCTTCTTTTCTCTGATCCCCTGTTGCGAGGCAGCAGCACCATTTTTGGCTAGTCTTTTGTGTTTGTTTTAACTGCCCTAAACTACTGATCACTTTGTAACTATCTCTTCACTTCAGGGGTCATAAAACCTCATTAAAAGTGCATGTTACGTATAGGGCCTGGAGACTTCTCGGCTCCATCTCAAAATAAAAATTTTAAAACCAAATTAAACCCAGGTTTCAACTTTCTATACACACAAATAAAACAAAGTAAATTAAACTTAAAACTATATCTTGTTTTTAATACCCACAAATACAAATTTGCCGACTTCAAACTTTATCTAGTTCCTAACATGTGTTTTTCATAAAAATGGGAACTGTACTTCAGAGTAATTCATTACAGTGAAAGATTCTGATATGTTCTATAATAATGCATGCCTTCATAGGAATCATGGGATCCCAACTTCAAAGAAGGAGGCCATTCAGCCCATCATGTCTGTGCTGACTCTCCACAGGACATCCCACCCAGACCCCATCCACCAAACCTCATGCCTTGATCCCTCTAATCCCCCTAACCTACCCATCTTGGCACACTAAGGGGCAATTTAGCATGGCCAATCAACCTAACCTGCACATCTTTGGACTTACTTTCTCAGTATTTCACCTTCCTTTCTTGACGAGGTTGATCCTATTAGCACACTTAGTCTTGTCTCAGATGAGTTCAGATAAATCAGTATAGTAAAGAAAGAACTTCCGAATTCCATGGTTAAGCCCTATGTGATTATAAATTTCATTGTTTATCAGAGGTCCCAAGCCCTATGTCAACCTCCAAGGGATGCCCTTCATTTTACTGTCACTTAGCAACAGCACTGAGCAACTCCATAACCTCTGTGAATAAAAAGCAAGCTTCCCAACCTACCTGTCCTTTGAGGTCATTGCTCTCTTGCCCTCTTTTAATCTGACCCCCTGTTAAACCTACATTGTTGGGTACCCTACCCCACCGTGCCCACCTTTCTCCCACCCACACCTTGACTTTGTCAACCCTTGGCAGCTGAGGTCTTAGCAACTGATATGTCAATCTTTGCTAAACCCTGACCTGCCTTAACAATTGCACTCTCACCTTTACCACGTATCACCATTCTCTGCAAGAGAATTCTTACCCTCTCCCCTCCATTTCCTTATACACTGACTCACAGAACCCTAACCCACTTTGGTTCCCCCACTGAACAGGGCAATTTTGCTGTGGTCCTTGATTGCAATGAACCCTTCATTGCACATAGTTCTTTCCAATCAATAAATTCTTTAGTTTATTACTTGCCACATCAAGTTGCCTCGGATTACTACAATTCACCCTGCTTAACTTTTTCACTACCTGTCCCTCTGATGGGTAAGTGACTTATTGTTAAAAGCACAGAAGGTTTTAAGTTAACACACCACCACCTTCTCAAGGACAATTTCCTTCTTTGGTGCCTTTGTCACAGGAAAACAATCACTATCGTGCACACTTACATTGCAATAGCTCCCATTTTCACTCTGTCAAGTCAAAGCAGGGGAAAAGAATTGAATGCACGTGACACATAACTAGCCTAATTATAACTTACTGGATCTGATCTGCCCATGGCAATCGATAATATTGTACAACCATAGAATAGAATCATAGAATCCCTACAGTGCAGAAGGAGGCCATTTGGCCCATTGAGCCTGCACCGACAACAATCCCACCCAGACCCTATCCCTGTAACCTCACATGTTTACCCTGCTAATTCCCCCTGACACAACTTAGTGTGGCCAATCCACCTAACCTGCACTTCTTTGGAGTGTTGGAGGAAAGTGGACCACTGAGGGGAAGCCCATGCAGACCGGGGAGAATGTGCAAACTCCACACGCACAGTCACCCGGGTCCCTGGTGCGGTGAGGCAGCAGTGCTGCCCACTGTGCTGTCCAGTGCTAATATTCAGCGCCCGCCTCAGCCAAAACCATCTTCAGGTTACTGCAGGATTGTGGTGTAGAATAAGGGCAATCACAGGGTCCATTTTCTTCACATGATCCATGTGGTAGTTTGGCCCCTTTAATGCACAATCCTTCACGGGCCATGTGACTGGGCCAGAACCAATGAAGTGCGAGCATGTGAAGCTGGGCCTTTTGGGAATGAGTGTGCAAATCCCCAATGGCTGGAGAGTGTAGTTGGAGATAGGATGTTGTTAGGAGTAGACCTGTATAGTTGAGCTGGTAAACCTTCATTGCACATCGTTCTTTCCAATCAATGAATCCTTTAGTTTGTTACTTGCCACATCGAGTTGCCTCGAGTTACTACAATTCACCCTGCTTAACTTTTTCACTACCTGGCCCTCTGGTGGGTAAGTGACTTATTGTGAAAAGCACAGAAGGTTTTAAGTTAACACACCACCACCTTCTCAAGGACAATTAGAGATGGGCAACAAATGCTGACCTTGCCAGCAATGTTGTGAAAGAATTAAAGCAAAAAGCTCCAGTGCATTCAGGAAATATTTATTATCTACAGCAATGTGTAAGTTAATTTAAAGCAATGGCATTCCTTAATAGCTGTACCCATTGTAAAATCTAACATTTTAATTCTGCTGCCAGCTATCAGCCTGTTAAATAAATAGAAAAACTGAAATGTACGCAGTTTTTAATTTAGTTTCACATTGTGTTTTATCATTACGTGACACCAGGCTCACTATCTTCAGTGAATCGTAGAATCCCTACAGTGCAGAAGAAGGCCATTCAGCCCATTGAGCCTGCACCGACAATAATCCCACCCAGGCCCTATTCCTGTAACCTCACATAGTTACCCTGCTAATTCCCCTGACACGAAGGGACACTTCAACATAGCCAATCTCCCTAACCTGCACATCTTTCGACTGTGGGAGGAAACCAGAGCACCCGGAGGAAACTCACGCAGACATGGGGCGAACGTGAAAATTCCACACAAACGGTCACCCAAAGCCAGAACTGAACCCTGGCACCGTGAGGTAGCAGCACTAACCACTGAGCCACCATGCTGCTCATAGTGTCTGTGGACTTTGCAGACTATAGCCACGTGCTGCTACCCATGAGTTAACAGAGATCACAACAGTCTTCGTATCACATTTATTACACCTGAAGATTGAGATAAAGCAAATGCCGCAAGTGTGGGAAATCTGAAATGAAAACTGTTGGCTGGAAATCTATGTCAGGTTGATCAGTATTTGAAAGGGAATGACAGTTTACAGTTTCAATCATGAGTTCTGTTCAAGGTTTACACACACGCTAGCCCATATTCACCTTTCACATCCTGACTGACTGAGTGTGCATTTCCAGACATGTTATGTTTTTATTACCCTGAATGATTTTCAGGAAGATAGGCCTGAATGTGGAAGTGAAGAAGCAAATCCCTCAGGAAGCTGCCATTTGTCAGTGTTGAATAGAGGACTCTTTCTGGATGTATCAAACTCAGCTTCTCTCTATGTGTAATAATTTGGAGGTTCAATGTTCAGCGACCATCGGAGCTAAAACCACGAGCCTGGCTCTTGTCCAGTTGGTGGCACGGGTCGAAGTCTTGCTAACAGCTTTGTATCTAAGAGTCAGGACTGAAGAAGGCTGGGATCAAGTCACTTCCAAATTGTGCACCATAAGTGGGCACCTGAGAGAGGAAAGGATAAGTTCATCAATTCCCATAAACTACTGTGGGACTAGCGATAAAGGACAATTTCTCAGCTGCTTTGCGTTGACGTTTATTTATTTGTGTCACAAGTAGGCTTATGTTAACACTGCAATGAAGTACAGTGAAAATCCCCTCGTCGCTACATTCCGGCACCTGTTCGGGTACACTGAGGGAGAATTTAACATGGCCAGTGCACCTACCCAGCATGTCTTTTGGACTGTGGGAAGGAAACTGGAATACCCAGAGGAAAGCCACGCAGACACGGGGAGACTGTGCAAACTCCACATAGACAGTGACCCAAGTCGGGAATCAAACCCAGGTCCCAGGCGCTGTGAGGCAGCAATGCAAACTCGTGCCACCTATTAGGTTAAAGAACAAAGAACAGTCCAGCACAGGAACAGGCCCTTCGGTCCACCAATTCTATACCGACGCAGATGCTTCTCTAATATTTTCTTGCCTTTACATGGTCCATATCCCTCTATTCCCTGCCTATACATGTATCTATCCAGATACTCCTTGAACATTGTTTTAGAATCTGCTTCCATCACTTCCTCTGGCAGCACATTCCAGGCATTCACCACCCTCTGTGTGAAAAACTTGCCCCTTACTCCTCTTTTAAACTTTCTCCCTTTCACTTTCAACCAATGCCTCATGGAATTGACCCTTCGATCCTGGGGGAAAAACTCTTGACTATCCACTCTGTTGTAATCCTGTAAACCTCGATCAAATCCCCCCTCATCCTCCGACACTCCAATCAAAATAATCCAAGTTTGATTGAGTGTCAGTATCCTGGTAAGTCTCTTCTGCGCCCTTTCCAATGCATCAACATCCTTCTGGTAGTGTGGCGACCAGAATTGAACACAATACTCCAAATGCAGCCTAACCAAACTCTAATACAGCTGCAACATGATTTTTCAATTCCTATACTCAATGTCCCAAGCGATGAAGGCCAGCATGCCATATGTCTTCTTAACACTTTGTCCACCTGAGTTTGGCACTTTCAGGCAATGCCTAGGACCCTCTGTACACTAATATTTCTAAGGGCTCTACCATTTACTGTATACTTTCCTTCTGCAGTGGACCTCACATCACCTCACATTTGTCCAGGTTAAATTCCATCTGCCATCATTTGGCCCAGGTCTCCAGCTGATTTATCCTCTGATGATCCTCCTCACTATCTGCTATTCCCTAAATTTTGGTATCATCTGCAAATTTACTAGGCAGACCATCTTTGTTTTCCTCCAGATCATTTATATATATATATATATTACAAACAACAGAGGTCCCAGCACTGACCCTTGTGGAACACCACTTGTTACAGAACTCCAGTTAGAAAAGTACCCTTCCACTGCTACCCTCTGCTTTCTATGCCCAAGCCAGTTTTGTATGGAGCTCACCTCGGATCCCATATGACTTCATCTTCTGTATCAGCCTGTTATGAGGAACCTTATTGAAGGCTTTACTAAAGTCCATGTATACAACATTCATGCGCTGCCCTGGTCGATCCCTTTTGTCACTTCCTTAGAGAAGTTTGTGAGAGACAACCTCCCCTTCACAAAACCATGCTGCCTTTTGCTGATAAGCCTATTCTCTTCCAGATGTGAGTACACCCTGTCCCTAAGAATCATTTCCAATAATTTCCCCACCACTGATGTAAGGCTCACAGGCCTGTAACTTCCCAGATTGCCTCCTCCTTCCCTTCATAAGCAGGTCGTTACTCTAAGGTTTACAAAATGGTCCTATTACTTTTAGTCAATGGAATTTAATAAAATGTATTTGTGTGAGGCGGTTGGTTTGCAAAGAAATAAGCATGGGTGGAAATTGACCTCATTTACTCAGAGTGATGCCTCAGTTGAGTGCATTTCATTTTTTGTAAGTAATTGTTTCTTCAAAGTTTATTGTATGATTTTATGTTTCAAGCTTTTAATTACTTTCCTGCCCACATTTCCACTGCAAAACCTGAAGATTCATTATTACAAAAAAATGAGGCAGAGGTTCCATTTGAATACACCCTCAGGGGGGCGGCTGTATAATGATGCACAGATGTCTGCACATAGGCTGTGTAACGTGCACAGAGTGGGATGTGGATAATCTTTTTGGCATGTTTAGATAGATAACACTCGCTTATATGCAGATTGAAGCAGATTTTCTTTCTGATCTGAGAGTCTTTTTTTTCCACTTTAGCCGTTAAACAATTCGGGTGCACGTGGCAGTACTCCAGTTAGTGCTGGCAATGAGATAAATCAGACTAGCTGAGCACATTGGCATAGAAATTCAACTGTGCAACTACGACACCGGCATTTGCTTGGCAAAGTAGACATTTGCTCAGGTACGCGCAGCTTCAAAAAAGGCAGACGCATTCAACACAGGCAGCTTTCAGCCCACTCTCAATCAGCAACAAAGTGATAGAAGGAGTCTTCAACAGTTCTGTAAAGTGACAAGGCGACACTTACTCATCAATAAATCGCTCAACGATCCAATGACTCCATCTGCACTTCTCGCCGCCTCGGAAAAGCAGCCAGCATAATCAAGGACCTCACGCATCCCGGATATACTCTCTTCCACCTCCTTCCATCCATCCGCAAAAATCTCAGATCACGTACTAACTGACTCAAGAACATCTTCCCTGCTGCCATCAGACTTTTGAATGGACTTATATTTCGCTGATCTTTCGCAAGATCCGAGCTGTGATTTTAACATTGTATTCTGTACCCACTCCTTTCCTTCTCCCTTTTTTACTTGAGAATCATAAAATCCGTACAGTGCAGGAGAGGACATTTGGCCTATTGAGTCTGCACTGACCACAATCCCACCCAGGCTTTACCCCCTTAACCCCACATATTTATCCTCCTAAACCTGCTGATACTAGGACCAGTCAACCTAATCATGGCCAGTCAACCTAACCTGCACATCTTTGGAGTGTGGAAGAAAGCTAGAGCACCTGGAGGAAACCCATGCAGACATGGGGAGAACATGCAAACTCCACACAGGCACTGACCCAAGCTGGGAATTAAACCCGGGCTCCCTAGCGCTGAGACAGCAATGCTAACCACTGTGCCACCATGCTGCCAATATAAAAGTACATAATTTGAATGGTGTGAGTGGTATTTTCTGTCTGCATGGTGCACAAGAGACAATACTTTTCACAGTATCCCAATACATGCAGCAATAATAAGTCAAATCAACTCATGTTGAGTTCCTCCAGGACCCGCAGTTCTGGATCGAATTACAGCCTTAAGTCCAAACTTGGACACAAGAATTGAATTCTGCAGTTGAGATGAACCACTGCTCTTGCCATCCAAACAGCATTTCACTGAATGTTCAGGAGCCTGAATAATACTTACTGTTGGGAGCAGGGGAAAACTCCAGTGATTGATTGTTGGATAACAACCGTCTCAGCCCGAGGACATTTAAATGAAGCACTGAGATTCGAACCCACACCTCTGCAAATATTGAAGTCTTAAAAAGTTAAAGCCTTAAAATGTATTTATTAGTCATGAGTAGACTTACATTAACACTGCAGTGAATTTACTGTGAAAATCCCTTAGTCACCACCTGTTCGGGTACACTGTGGGTGAATTTAGCATGGCCAATGCATCTAATCAGCACGTCCTTCAGAACTGTGAGAGGAAACTGGAGCAACCGGAGGAAACCCGCACACGTTTACCCTCCGAGTCTCCCTGAAACTAGGGCCAATTTAGCACGGCCAAACAACCTAACCTGCATACCTTTGGGAGTGTGGGAGAAAGCCGAGAATCAAACCCAGATCCCTGGCGCTGTGAGGCAGCAGTGCTAACCATTTTGCCACCATGCCATCCACAAGACCCCTTGGCCATGCTGACACAATGTAAGCCAGAGGACATCACTGTAGATCACCAGGACAGCACGTTAGGCTGAATGTCACCTGCTGCTTCATCCCAGAACCTTAACCTTCATCCAAAGGTCAGAAATGGGGCTGTTCGTTGATGATATTTGTGTTCCAAAGCAATCAAGGGAAATGGGGATCAAGCGGAAAAGGGCAACTGAGGTCACAGATCAGCTAATGATTACACTGAAGGGGCTGTATTACACAGTGTTCAGACAGAACCTCACATAATGAAGGAGCCCATACTTTCAAGCATCAAGACCTGACCAACATACATGCTTGGCCTGAGGAATGGCAAGCAGCATTTATGCCACACATTTTTCAGGCAATGACTTTCGCCAAAAAGAGAGAGCCTAAGCACCCCTCCATAATATTAATCACATTGCGGAGATGCCGGCATTGGACTGGGGTAAACACAGTAAGAAGTGTCACAACACCATGTTAAAGTCCAACAGATTTATTTGATTGTAAACGCCACTAGCTTTCGGATCGCTGCTCCTTCGTCAGGTGAGTGGGGAGTTCTGATCACAAACAGGGCATATAAAGGCACACACGGTTTACAGAATACTGATTAGAATGCAAATCTTTACACCTAATCAGGTCTTAAAGGTGCAGACAATGTAAATGGAGATAGCATTAAGCATAGGTTAATGAGACAATACACATCTCTTTAACCTATGCTTAATGCTATCTCCACTCACATTGTCTGCACCTTTAAGATTTGATTAGGTGTAAAGATTTGCATTCTAATCAGTATTCTGTAAACCGTGTGTGCTTTTATATGCCCTGTTTGTGATCAGAATTCCACACTCACCTGACGAAGGAGCAGCGATCCGAAAGCTAGTGGCGTTTACAATCAAATAAATCTGCTGGACTTTAACCTGGTGTTGTGAGACTTCTAACTATTAATCACATTGCTGTTACCAATTCTCCCACCACACCCTGGACATCACTATTGACAGGGAAATGAACAACACCAACATAGACACCATGGCTGCTAGAATAGATCATTGGCTAGGTATTCTGCAGAGGGTAATTCACCTCCTGATTCCCAAAAAACCTCTTCACCAACTACAAGACAAGTGTTTGAAGGAATACCGTCCATTTGTCTGAATGGATGCAGCTGCAACAAAACACAATAAACTCTAAACAATTCGAGACAAAGCAACAAACTTGACCTGCACTGCTACGACTCGCCGAAGCATCCACCAGCATGGCTGCAGATTGTACTATATTCAGGATTCCCCATAGCAATTCATCAAAAGTCCTTTGGCAGCATCCCCCAAACCTGCAACTTCCACCATCTGGACGGATCAGGGCAGCACATGCACAAAACATCCCTCCAAGTCCCAAATCATTTGAAATAAAAACAGGAAATGTTGGATGAACTCAACGTGTCTGGCAGACCTGTGGAGAGAGATACAGAGTCAACATTATGAGTCCGTTTGACCCCTCCACGGAACTGTCAAATATTACAGGAGCACCTTCACCACACAAAGAGCAGTGGTTCAAGAAAGTGGCCAAACTGTCCCTTCTCAAGGCAACTGGGGATAGAAAATTAACACTGGCCTTGCTGGTTGTGCTGACGTGCCAAGAATTTGTTAAAAAGCCTTGGGCGTAATCTTACCAAAAAAGGCAAAGTGTCAGTTCTAGATCCTTCCTGACATGTAATGGCTATCAGGCTTGATGGGTGCAACCTAGATCCGCCAGAATAAAATCAGGTCTTAGAGGCATATTGAATAAGCTCAGCCTATACTGCCTTGAGTTTAGAAGGGTGAGGGTAAGGGTTGATCTAATCAAGGCATACCTAATAACAGTAGGATTCCTGTGCACCCTCGATTTCCTTCTTGTAACAGGTGGTGATGGTTTGGAATGCACTGCCTGGGAGGCTGGTGGAGGCTGGTTGCCTCACACCCTTTAAAAAGTACCTGGATGAGTTTTTGGCACGTCATAACATTCAAGACTATAGGCCAAGTGCTGGCAAGAGGGATTAGATGGGCAGTTCAGGGCATTTCATGCATCAGTGCAGACTTGATGGGCCGAAGGGTCTCTTCTGCACTGTAGTACTCTGTGATTTTGTGTTTGTAGTCCGTAGCATTATGCACATGCTGTGGACATGCACTCATCTGATGAAGGAGCGGCGCTCTGAAAGCTTGTGCTATCTGTTGGACTTCAACCTGATGTTGTGAGACTTCTTACTGTGCTTTCAATTGCCTGGCCCCAATTTCTAGAGTCTTTCTGAGATTTTTAATGACATTATTAGTCACTCATCCAAGCTTGGTGTCACATTCTGTCTGCGTAGCACCTTGGGATGACTTGCTGCATTAAAGCTGCTATATAAATGCAAGTTATTGTTGCCAATGCAATGAAACTACTTTCTCTGCAGCTGGCTTCTAGAAAAAAGGGACAAAGACTTTAAAATGAGAGCTGGCTCATTCAACAATTGGGATTGGGAATTCTGGATAATATTTCCTCTGCCAAGTAGAAGGTTGCTGAGTCCAAGTGTAGCATTCCAACTTCTGACCCAGCTTAAAATCAGTGCAGTCTGGGAATAAAATTTGGATTCCACTTTGCTGATTTCTATATTGAATGAGAGCCTGACGCACGGGCATTTGGAAGGGTTTCATAGAACATAGAACATTACAGCGCAGAACAGGCCCTTCGGCCCACGATGTTGCACCGACCAGTTAAAAAACAATGACCCACTAATCTAAACCAATCCTTTCTCGTCCATAAACCTATCCACGGATCTCTTAAACGCCCCCAAACTAGGCGCGTTTACAACTGCAGCAGGCAGGGCATTCCAATCCCTCACCACCCTCTGGGTAAAGAACCTACCCCTGACATCCGTCCTACAACTACCCCCCCTTAATTTAAAGCCATGCCCCCTCGTGCTAGCTTTCTCCATCCGAGGAAAAAGGCTATCACTATCCACCCTATCTAAACCTCTAATCATCTTATATGTTTCAATAAGATCCCCTCTTAGCCACCTTCTTTCCAGCGAAAACAACCCCAAATCCCTCAGTCTCTCCTCATAGGACTTCCCCTCCATACCAGGCAACATCCTGGTAAACCTCCTCTGCACCCTCTCCAAAGCCTCCACATCCTTCCTGTAATGTGGGGACCAGAACTGCACACAGTACTCCAAGTGCGGCCGCACCAGAGTTGTGTACAGTTGCAACATGACGCTGCAACTCCTAAATTCAATCCCCCTACCAATAAACGCCAAGACACCGTATGCCTTCTTAACAATCTTATCTACTTGATTCCCAACTTTCAGGGATCTATGTACACATACACCTAGATCCCTCTGTTCATCCACACTATTCAAAGTCCTCCCGTTAGCCTTATACTCAACACATCTGTTATTCCTACCAAAGTGAATTACCTCACACTTCTCCGCATTAAACTCCATCCGCCACCTCTCGGCCCAGCTCTGCAACCTATCTAAGTCTCCCTGCAAACTATGACACCCTTCCTCACAATCTACCACACCTCCGACTTTGGTGTCATCAGCAAATTTACTAATCCACCCAACTATACCCTCATTCAGATCATTAATAAAAATTACAAACAGCAGTGGCCCCAAAACAGATCCCTGAGACACACCACTCGTAACCGAACTCCATGACGAATATTTACCATCAACCACCACCCTCTGTCTCCTATCTGCTAGCCAATTCCTGATCCAATTTCCTAGACTACCCTCAATCCCATACATCTGCATTTTCTACAGAAGCCTACCATGGTGAACCTTATCAAATGCCTTACTAAAATCCATATATACCACGTCAACTGCCTTACCCCCATCCACCTCCTTGGTCACTTTCTCAAAAAACTCAATAAGGTTAGTAAGGCACAACCTCCCCGCTACAAAACCATGCTGACTACCTCCAATCAAGTCATTACTCTCCAAATAACTATAAATGCTATCCCTAATAATTTTTTCTAAAACCTTGCCCACAACAGAAGTTCACCGGTCTATAATTACCGGGGAAGTCTCTGTTCCCCTTCTTAAACAATGGGACAACATTCGCTATCCTCCAATCTTCCGGTACTATACCAGAGACCAACGACGACCTGAAGATCAGAGCCAGAGGCTCTGCAATCACCTCTCTTGCCTCCCAGAGAATCCTAGGGTAAATCCCATCTGGACCAGGGGACTTATCTATTTTCAAACCCTCTAGAATATTCAGCACATCCCCCTTATCAACTGCAATACTGTCTATTTTACACCCCTGCAACCCAGTGTCCTCCTCAGCTATATTCATGTCCCCCTGCGTGAACACCGAAGAGAAATATTGGTTCAATGCCTCTCCAATCTCTTCCGGTTCCACACACAAGTTCCCTCTACTGTCCGTAACTGGCCCTAATCTTGCCCTAACCAACCTTCTGTTCTTGACATACCTATAGAACGCCTTAGGATTCTCCTTAATCCTATCAGCCAAAGTCTTCTCATGTCCTCTTTTAGCCCTTCTTAACTCACTCTTCAATTCCCTCCTAGCCAATCTAAAGCTTTCTAATGCACTACCTGAGCCCTCAAGCCTCATCCGAACATAAGCCTCCTTTTTCTTTTTAACCAACGAATCAACTTTTTTAGTGCACCACGGTTCCCTAGCCCTACCAAATCCTCCTTGCCTGACAGGGACATACCTATCACGGACTCGCAGTAGCTGCTCCTTGAAAAAACTCCACATTTCGGACGTTCCCAGTCCCTGTAATCTCCTAGTCCAACCTATGCTTCCTAATTCTCTCCTAATAGCCTCATAATTACCCTTCCCCCAGCTAAAACTACTGACCCGAGGTTCATGCCTATCCCTTTCCATCACTAAGGTGAACTTAACCGAATTGTGATCACTATCACCAAAATGCACACCAACTTCCAAGTCTAGCACCTGGTCTGGCTCATTTCCCAACACCAAATCCAATATAGCCTCACCTTTCTGAAAAGGTTAAGGTGCATTAGGGCCTCTTAAAAATCAAACAAATTGAGTGTTAAGATAATTTTCTTTTTCGATCAATTGCTTTAACATTCTTTGAGTCCAATTAATGTAACTAGGTGCACTTTCTGTGGAGGATTACTGAACCCAGCAATGCACAGCTCTGCCAATGCGGGTTCAGTTCCATTACCGTTTTTGTCTGAATGACTGGTGGCACAGTGGTTAACACAGCTGCCTCACAGTGCCAGGGACCTGGGTTCAATTCCCAGCTTGGGTCACTGTCTCTGTGGCCTTTACACATTGTCTCCAGGTACACCAGTTTTCTCCCACAGTCTGAAAGACATGCGGGTTAAGTTGATTGGCCATGGGGATTAGCAGGGTAAATACATGGGGTAGTGGGGAATAGGCCCTGTGTGGGACTAGTGTCCGTACAGGCTCGATGGGTTGAATGGCCTCTTTCTACACTGTGGGAATTCTGTGACTCTTTTGAGTTGGTGTCTCAATATCACCAATATTTACTGTTGAAGTTAAACAACAGAGGCAGAGAGAGCAAAATAAAATCTAAAAGCCTTATTAATCCTAATTCATTACAATTATTTCTAACAGGCACTGATGCTGTGAGTTGCGAAACCATTCACTTGTAATTAAGAATTGAATATTTTGATGCCTAATTCTCTTTGCGTGTTGCTAATGCTATGCATTTTGCTAGTGGCTTACTCCCCAAATAGATCCATTTGAGTTTTGCATTTGATCACCAAAATGCACCCTTTAAAGCAAATTGGAAGTAAACATAATGGAGAGAGAAAACTTTCCCTGTCTCCCCCTCCCCCCCGCCAACTCCATTCTTTACCCCATAATTGGCAGGAGTGACCAACTAGAACCAGGTAGATTTGCTTGGTTTGAGCTTAGAGGGATTTGGATAGTTCTTATTTTCTACCACTTTGTGGAACATTGGACTGGAACGCGAATTGGCAATAAGCCGTGTTTTCCCTTTACTGTTGCACTGAGGAAAGAAATAGGATTTTTATCAGATGGGGCAAGTTGGGGCTTTTGATCCGCTCGATTGACACCAGCTCGAATTAAGCCTCTGTTCTTTGGCTGCTTATAGGATATTGTATTGGGCAATGTTACCTGGTCACTGGTTCCTGTGCTTAGATTGTTGCACTATATCTTTCTTCATTTCTAATACTTCAGTTTGCACTTGATGAGAAACGCATTCATTCATTCACTCACTTAACTTTCTGATTCCTTCCTGCTGTAAGTTGATGAGGGATGAAGGAGATTTTTCATACATCAGCTCTTCACAATGTTCAAACACACCATTTGAAATCTCGGTGTTACAAATTGGTCATGGTCCATGTTCTGAGATGGTCCTTCTGACCTGCAGACTATAAGCATGGTACTTGATAACTGGGCAGGCGATAGTCATGTTCTGCCACTCATTTATAAGTACTACATCTAAACAGGCTACAGAGTAGGCACGTTGCTCCTGAGCATGGTGTTTCAACCTCTCTCTCAAGAGTCTAACTCATAACTGATCTCAGTGACACATCATCATCTATGTCCTGTATTTGCACCCACAATCCATTTTTGGTGCAGACTCTATGGCCCATCCCAACAGGAGGCTGAAGGCTCAGCCAAAATTAGTCTCCAAGATTAATTTGAATGATTTATTTGAGTTGCCGTCACTGGTAGTGCCTCTGGAGGCCCATTGTTAGCATTCCACTTTCAGATTACCTCCCGTGCTGACCCTCCAATATGTCCCAGGAATGATTAGGCGAACAACATGGCATGGTTTGCACAATGGTTGGCACTGCTGCCTCACAGTGCCAGGGAACTGGGTTCGATTCCCAGCTTGGGTCACAGCCTGTGTGGAGTCTGCATGTTCTCCTCGTGTCTGTGTGGGTTTCCTTCAGGTGTTCCAGTTTCCTCCCACTGTGCGAAAGATGTCTTGGTTAGATGCATCAACCATGCTAAATTCTCCCTCAGTGTACCCCAGACAGGTGCCGTAGTGTGGTGATGAGGGCATTTTCACAGTAACTTTGTTGCAGTGTTAATGTAAGCCTATTTGTGACGAATAAATAAACTTAGCTTTACCTTACACAAGGATGGGACTGATCATAGGCGAACAGCAGCCCTTTGGAGTGTCATAGGGTCATAATGGTACATAAGGAGACCACTTGGTCCATCGAGACATGCCAGCAATCAAGTGCTGTGGAATCTGAAGGTACTTCCTGTCCTAAGGCTTCAAAGGAACTCGTTGGAAGTAACTTGTTTGTGGCACTGCTTCTACTGCAGTGTCTACTAAAAAATCCTAGGATAGATTCTGGTCTTCACTGTGCCGATGTAACATGGAGCAATATGGAATCATTGCAAGGTGCAACACTGGGTGCCCATTCAGCACCAGGGAATAGATGCCAGCATACTAATATGGACAAATTAAATTTTATTTCAATAACATAATATATTTACAGTTGTTCGTAGAAACGTGTTCTCCACAGTCTTTTCATTCAAGATGTCCCCTCCAGTGGCACAACTGCGATTTGGGATTCTGTACGGTCAAGCTGCTTTTATGAAGAATCAGTGGGAGAGTATGGAACAAAATGAAGGTTGAGATAGAAAGTGGCACAGTGAATTTAGAAAGGATAACTGGGGGATGGGAGAATTGGTGTAGATCCTGACTTTGTGTGACAGTGTAACAGGGTGTGAGTGAGTCATCTAGTGACTTTGCATTTCTGGTGGTGGTCATTTCCATTGACTTGAACTGACTGCTGACTCATTCCTACCCCTTTCAGACCAATGCACAAACACAACATCCACCCCATGGAGAGAGGCTGGAATAAACAGAAGACTGCAATTTTCTTTGTCCCATGCACTCATGGTATGCAAGCAGCAAATGATTCAAAATTATTTTCTGGGGAACAGGATTGGCTGAGACCAATCTGATATTTTAAATTTCTGTTTGAGATAGATGGTCATTTCTCCTCCCTGATGAACTTTCAGTTTTTCTAAAGTCTGCCACTAAGTTCCTTCAGTATTCTGCAGGATTACCAAAAGTAGGGGAGTCTAAAACTAGAGGATATCGGTTTAAGGTGAGAGGGGAGAGATACAAAAGGGTCCAGAGGGTCAATTTTTTCACACAGAGCGTGGTGAGTATCTGGAACGAGCTGCTAGAGGCAGTAGTAGAGGCGAGTACAATTTTATCTTTTAAAAAGCATTTAGACAGTTACATGAGTAAGATGGGGATGGAGGGATATGGGCCAAATGTGGGCACTTGGGACTAGCTTAGTGGTAAAAAGTGGCAGCATGGATAAGTTGGGCCAAAGGCCTGTTTCCATGCTGTAAACCTCTATGTTCTATGACCCAATTAATTTTAGCCACTGAAGTGGTTGCCTGAGGAAGCAGCTGTCAGAGTGAGCTGTTGGATCAATATCTCCCTGACCATTTTCTCCAATAATCTGTTGAAGTATGGCCACAGATGGCAAAAGACAAAGATGCAAGGAAAAATTTTCTTTTCTTTCAAGGAATGCAAAGCATTTGCTCATACACCGTTCAGTACCTTACTCAACTACCTAAGCATCATGATCAATCCCTGACACTGAGTGTGGGCAGACCAATCAGGCTTGTGAAAGATATCATAGACATGAAGGCTTGGATTTCGAGAGACCTGCTAGAGCAGCAGGGTGGATGGGGGTGGAATCAAGTGGGAATACCGGCATTGAATTCCCAACATTAGGGGCAGCATGGTGGCACAATGGTTACCATTGCTGCCTCACAGCGCCAAGGGCCAGTTTGATTCCCGGCTTGGGTCACAGTCTGTGTGGAGTCTGCACGTTCTCCCCATGTCTGCATGGGTTTCCTCCGGGTGCTCCAGTTTCCTCCCACAGTCCAAAAGATGTGCTGGTTATGTGCACTGGCCATGCTGATTTCTTCCTCAGTGTACCTGAACAGGCGTCGGAGTGTGGCGACTAGGGGATTTTCACAGTAACTTCATTGCAGTGTTAATGTAAGCAGAACAGGTGCCAGAGTGTGGCGACTAGGGGATTTTTACAGTAACTGCATTGCAGGGTTAATGTAAGCCGATTTGGGACCTAAACTTTAAACTTAAAAACTGTCTTCAGTTAAGCTGGGTTAACAAATGGCCAGATGAAGGAATCCCACCTGCAGGGTCAGGAAGGCAATCGGGCTCATTAATCATATCATTTTGGTCAGTTATTCCTGAGTCCGCTGGAACTGAGTGGTGGCTCAGTAACTTTCTCAAACTCAACATGGCTTCCTCATGCCTCACAGAGGCTGCCAGAAAACAGTGTTGGGTTTACTTGCAAACTTGTAGGATTGGTGGGTCTCTGGTTGACAGGCTCTTAGTGCCTGATCAAGCGACCAGCATGGAAAAGAACTGTTGAAAGCCACCCACCTGTCCTTCCTTCCAACCTCCTAACTGCTCTCCCCCACAGACAGCCCCTCCCTTTGACCCCCATCCCACCCACACTCAACCATGTCTTGGGATCCCATATCGTTTCTGGGTCTCAGCGCACTACCAGCTGTGGCCACCACTTCTGGTGGCGCTGTCTACAGTGGAGAGCTGCCAGCCTTTGACAGGCCAGCATTTCTCAGGGGGGTGGGATTTTCACCCTCAGGTGGGGGGGCCCAACATTTAATTGCGTAAGGCCTGCCCATCAGACATGGAATTCTTGCCGGTTCTCCAACTGGAGGGGAGGGCCTATGCTGCTGTGACAAAATCCAGCGCAATGTCCTCCTGAGCCACACAACCATAGAAGTGATACAGAATAGAAGGAGGCCATCCGGCTCATCTTACCCATGTTGACCCAAAGTCATCCAAGTGTCCTTTCTAATTCCATCATCCTGCATATAGCAATAGAAAATTCTGGAAGCACTCAGCAGATCAGGCAGCATTTGCCGAGAGAAACATTTCAGGTTGATGACATTCTGTTAACCGTTCTTCTCGCTAAAGTCCTTCATGACCTGCTTAGTATTTTCTGCAGGTTCATCCATTATTTTGGCTTCCTTATCCGCCTCAGCTGACCACTTTTCCAGGATAGAATCTGGGAGTAGGTGGCCCTGCCCATTATTATTTTCCCCTAGTCCTTTTAACAGCTGAAATGTCCCCTGCTCAGAGCAGGAAGTGAACCTCTCAGCCTTCAGGTCTCTGCGGGTCGCTGCATGGCACATTTATCCACTCAGCCACCATGGGGGGAACTGAAGAATTGCCTTAGACAGAAATAATTTTTTATATCTGGCATAAATATCTTGGTGACTTTGAAACTCAGTCGTATCATGCAAGAGCACAACTGGCCCCTTATTTGTAACACCAACTGATTACTGCCGAAATCATCTCCAGTACAAATGACTACTCTGATTAAGGCACCTGGTGCTGCTGCACTTCACTTAACGATGATTATACAATCAGATCAAAATGACTCGTGGTGCTGCAATGAATGCCTAATGTTGACAGGGAATGCATTGAATCCAAATGATCACCATCAGCAGTCATTCTCTCACTAATCCCAGTTGACGCTACATTATCGATCTTGCGATCAGTAATAAAAATCGAGATAGCTTGCAGTTCTTTTGTTGTGGCTGTGTGTTGACAAATATTCCTGAGCGCGGAGTCCAGTGGTGAGTAAAGTGTAGATAAGCAGAGATTCGTTCCTCTCGAGTACTGTATTATTTCTAATCCTCCTCTTAGTCATAGAGTCATAGAGGCTTATAGCATTGAAATATGCTCTTTGTCCCAACTTGTCTGTGCTGCCCAGTTTTTACCATTAAGTGTAGCATCTTGCAAGAAAACCTTACACCCCCCCGTCCCCCCACCTCCCAATTCTCTCCTGAAAGCAGGGAGACAGACTTGGCAGAGGCGACCAGCTAGCATCTTAACCAAGTGCCCATTCTCCTCGTGTGTTCCTGGAGAATGCATGCTGCTTAATTCATTTTAGCTAACTTTATGCCTAGGGTGGCACAGTGGCACATGGGTTGGCACCGCTACCTCTCAGCAACATGGACCCAGGTTCAATTCTCGCCTTGAGTGTCTGTGTAGAATTTGCATGTTCCCCCAGTGTCTGCATGGGTCTCCGTTGCGTGCTCCAGTTTCCTCCCACAGTCCAAAGATGTGTAGGTTAGGTGGATTGACAATGCTAAATTGCCCCTTAGTGTCCAAAATTGTGCAGATTAGGTCAATTAGCTGTGCCAAATTGCCCTTAATGTCCAAAGATGTGTACGTTACGTGAATTAGCAGTAAACGTGTGGGGTTATGAGGATGGAAGGTGGTGTGTGCCTGGTAAGATGCTGCTCCGGAAGGTTGGTGCAGATTCGATGGGCTGAATGGCCTTTTCCTGCAATGTATAACTCTCGTCCAAATCCACCAGTGAATTTTCCAGCAGGGGCTACAGGATGCAGTTAGGGTTGGGAACTCTGGCTGATATTTCTGCACTGTGACACTGTACCCAATTGGTGCCCCTCCTTTTATCTCATTGCTAAGATCAACATAGAGTCATAGAGTTGTTGAGGTTTACAGCATAGAAATGGCCCAACTTGTCCGTGCCACCTTTTTTTGACCACTAAGCTAATCCCAATTGCCCGCATTTGGCCCATATCCCTCTATACCCATCTTACCCATATTACTGTCTAAATACATTTTTAAAAAACCACCTCCACCACTGCCTCTGGCAGCATGTTCCAGAACTCACCACCCTCTGTGTGAAAAAATTTACCAATGAAACCAAGTTTGCTGAATGCCTTCTTCACTCTCCTGTCCATCTGTGACTCCACTTTTCAAGGAGCTATGAACCTGTACTCCTAGATCTCTTTGTTCTACAATTCTCCCTAATGCCCGATCACTGAGTAGGTCCTGCCCTGGTTATATAGCAAAATACATACCTCACATTTATCTAAATTAAATTCCATCTGCCATTCGTCAGCCCACTGGCCCAATTCATCAAGATCCCGCTGCAATCCTCGATAACCTTCTTCACTGTCCATTATGCCACCAATCTTGGTGTCATCTACAAACTTAAGAAACCATGCTCCATAAATTCTCATCCAAATCATTAATATAAATAACAAATAACGGTGGACGCAACACTGATCCTCGCGGCACGCCGCTGGTCACAGGCTGCCTGTTTGAAAAACAACCATCCACAACTACCCTCGGTCTTCTGTCATCAAATCAATTTTGTATCCACTTGGCTATCTCATCCTGGATCCCATGAGATTTAAGCTTATGCAACAACCCACCATGCTAAAATCCATGTGGTCAATGTTGACTGCCCTGCCCTCATCTACCTTCTTGGTTACCCCTTCAGAAAACTCAATCAAATTTGTGAGACATGATTTTCCACTCATAAAGCCATGCTGACTGTCCCTAATCAGTCCTTGACTCTCTAAATGCCTGTAGATCCTGTCTGTCAGAATAACTTTGAACAACTTACCCACTACTGACGTTAGGCTCACCGCTCTGTAGTTCCCAGGCTTTTTCCTACAGCCCATCTTAAACAAAAGCACAACATTTGCTACCCTCCAATCTTCAGGCACCTCACTTGTGGCTGTCGATGATTCAAATATATCTGCTAGGGGACCCACAATTTCCTCCCTAGCTTCTCACAAGGTCCTGGGATATATTTCATCAGGTCTTGGGGATTTATCTACCTTGATGCGCTTTAAGACTTCCAGCACCACCTCCTCTGTATTAGGTATATTCCTCAAGACATCACTATTTATTTCCCCAAGTTCCCTAACACCCATGCTTTTCTCAACAGTAAATAGCAATGAGAAATATTCATTTAGGATCTCACCCATCTCTTGTGGATCCATACATCGATGACCTTGTTGATGCTTAAGAGGCTCTACTCTCTCAATAGTTACTCTTCTGCTCTTTATGTATTTGTAGAAGCTCTTTGGATTCCCCTTTGCCTTATTTGCCAAAGCATTCTCGTGTTCCCTTTTTGCCATCCTGATTTCTCTCTCAACTCTACCCCAACACCCTCTATACTCTTCCATGAGTGAGGGAATTTAGAGGGGACTTCATCTCAGGGAGCCAATTATTAAACCATTTGGCCAAAGCAAGCATGGCTTGTTTCATCATCTCTTCAACAAGAATTCATCAGCCATTCTTTTCATAATCTCTTTGCAAAAAAAAAGCTACAACAGAAATTGGTCTATGGTTGGTGCACAAAGTCATCAATCGTGAATCATCAGTCTCTTTTACAGTCCGTCCAATTTCCCCTCCATGCAGTGGCCCCCACCCCATGCACATTTAAGACAGAGAGAAGGGAGGGTAGCAAATCTGTGGAATTCTTTACGGCAGAGGGCTGTAGAGGCTGGGTCATTAAGTATGTTTAAGGCTGAGATAAACATTTTTATTCAGTAAGGGAACCAAGGGTTATGGGTGGAAGGCAGGAAACTGGTGTTGAGCAAAATTATATGAGATCAGTCATGATCTCATTGAATGGCGGAGCAGACTCAGTGGGTTGAATGCCCTATTTCTGCTCCTGTGGCCTTACTTTGCTGCAAGTCAGTAAACCGAATACTGATAAATCCAGCGATGCATTAACTGTTTAGTCCTCTGTGGCCTGTTGGATCCGATGTCAATGCCCATGCCTGCCAAAGACCCCAGCACCTACCTACCAGGCGGGGAGTTTGGGGAGGATTGACAGTGGACAAGAGGTTGCTGTAAAGGTGGTCATGGTTCCCATGGCTCCTTGCATTACTTAGCTGTAGAAAGAAAATGAAAGGCATTCAGGGTCTGTGCCCAACTTTTTGGAACTTCTTGCAGGTTTAAGAATGGGGAGTCTGGCATAGGCAGTCCCTAGCTGCCTCAGTCTCCCCTCTCCAACAATCATTTTACCTTGTAAAAAGCAAAGAGACGTCCCACTGCTTACAAAACAAATAAGAAACTGCAGACGCTGTGGAGAGCTAGGTCTGCACCACTTCCCTCGGAGCTAAGCTAGTCTTCTGCTGGAGTTACAGTGGGAAATCAGTGGAACATCAGCATAGCATCTTTATCTTTATCAACGTACTGGATAGGCACATCTGTCAGAATTAGTGCTGTCCTTTTGCAAAGAGAGCAATCATTCGGTTCATTTGCAATGACAATGGAGGAGTGGGTCTCTCTTCCAAGCTCAGCACTGATGGGTGAAGATGTTTTTTGTCTTTCTCCCTGAGATCACAGAACCGTGTGCAGACATCTGATTAGGTGCCTTTACTCCGCAATTTTGTTTCAATGTCCTGCTACTTTCCATCTTTCTGCTCATGCTTTTGTTGAGAAAAAGCTCAAAGTGCTCCTGTATATCATGTACAATTTTCCCTATTCCTTCATCTCCTCAATCATACATGATGAAATGTGGGTAATAACCTGACTGAGGAGACAAATGCTCCTGTCCAGGTAGAAGGGTCAGCGTGCACAGTTCTGTTCTCTCATTTATGTTAGAATACGGCTCAGTAAGTCCCCAGCTGCTCTGTAGTAGCTTATCTGGTGCCAATCATAGAATCCCTACAGTGCAGAAGGAGGCCATTTGGCCCATCGAGCCAGCACTGACCACAATCCCACCCAGGCCCCACTCCCATAATCCCTCATATTTACACTGCTAATCTCCTGACACTAGGGTTAATTTAGCATGGCAAGCTCACACATGTTTGGAAGTGGGAGGAAACCGGAGCACCCAGAGGAAATCCACACAGGGACAGGAAGAATGTACAAACTCCACTCAGGCAGCGACCCGAGGCCGGAATTGAACCTGGGTCCCTGGCACTGTGAGGCACAGTTGCTAACCACAGTGCCATCATGCTGCGCCTTCCTATGGAAGCCGAAACAGAGAGTGTCAGTGAGTGACTCGACCAAGCCTACCCTCCCCTGGCATCCACCTATGTACGCTTTACCAGCGGAGAACTGGAGAGTGATCAGGCAGCAAACCCCAGCCAAGCTTTGTCCTCCCCATTTCCAAGAAGTTGAAGACAATTGTTTCACCCCTACTGGAGCTCAGATTAATTCAGTAAAGCAGAGATTGAAGCTGTAACCTTCCTGCATGGCTCCATGTTACAGCACATAGCCAATTCCCCCACTGAGCCACTGGGGAGAATATCTTCCAGTTGAAATACATCAATGGGCTGTAACTAAGGCAACCACTGAAATGTTTTGTGATAATGCAGTGCTGCGGAGATCGATTCTTTTATTGAATGATTTGAAAGTTCTTCCCGCCAGCGTGTGTCCTTTGGACCTCTGATTCTGGCCTCCTGCGTGACCCTTCTCCATCTGCTCCGCAGGTAGCCACAGAGCGTCAGCCATTTTGACCCGGCCCTTTTCTGCCCCTCTGGTTCAGCTCTTGTCTCCAAAAAAGCCTCCTCAAAATATGTCGGCTTTCTCTCTTAGCTCTTGTAATATTCGCCTGCTGATCTGCAGAACAACTGGGAATTATTTTTCACGATAATAGCGCTGTGATACTACAAGCTCCCGAACAATAAATGAGGAAAGATAAGGGGAAGATTGTGACTGGTACACAATGGAACAGAATGTGCAATTGTTGCATGTCATGATTACAGTGTACGTCATCCTACCCTGTGAATTATTTTATTAAATTTACATCCTCCCTGATCTTTGATTAACACCGCGTATAAAGATTTACAAGCTGAAGTCCCACAGATCCTTACCAAACAATCGTAGGCTATAAAAAGATAAATAGAATAAAAGCAATTTCGTAGAATCTGATCGTGCTGGACTGAAACCACGTTGTGGAGCTAATCTTATTTGCATTTCAATTTTTTTTTACCTAAATTCAGAATCCAATATATGTCAACTTCCAACAAATAAAACAAAATTGATGTCCTTAATGAGTGGTCCCAGCTTCTGCATTTCAATATCAGTTACCAGGAAATGGTTATAGCAGACAGTAATCACACTGAAAAGATTTTTCTTTTATTTTAGTTGGTTATTTTGGTTATTAACCCAATAAATGACGAGAATTTCCAAGGTCAGACTTGGTAATCTATATGTCACGTGCCTAGGATGTTGCTATTGAGATGGATTGTGCTCAATGTTTGCAGTCCTTGAGTGAAAATGATCAGTCATAACAATTTAATTGTTGAATATCAATATAATTAATAGCTTTGTATCTGATTATGTGCCTGCAGGGTACACAGAAAAGTCCAATTTAAATTTTATTTCTGTTCTGTTATAAGTCAAGGGGAGATGATGGCTTAGTAGTGTTATCACTGGACTATTAATCCAGATACTCAGCTAATGCTCTGGGGACCCATGTTCGAAACACGCCATGGTGGAATTTGAATTTGATTAAGAAGTACCTGGAATTAAGAATCACCGATGACCATTGTCAATTGTTGGAAAAACCCATCTGGTTCACTAGTGTCCCTTTAGAGAAGAAATTTGCCATCCTTACTCGGTCTGGCCTACATGTGACCGAGAGCCACAGCAATGTGATTGACTGTCCGCCAAGGGCAACCAAGGATGGGCAATAACTGTTGGCCAGCCAGCGAAGCCCATGTCCCACAAATTAATTATTAAGTGTTTCAGTGAAGGAAAATATAAAAGACAAGTCAGAAGACGTTGAAGAGGCAAGAGACTTAAAGAAAAGAGTGCATATGGAATAAAGGATGCAGTGCAATATACAAGGTGTGTGTGAACTCTAAAGAAGGAAAAAAAACCCAAAGGTATATAAGATGGAACTGAAATACAAGATAAAGCAGAAAGCAGATAAAACTTTGGAGTAGCCCCAGTGCTAACAATACACCCCTCCTTCACTGGCCTTCATTCTCCTCCAATCACAATGCCAACCTTCTACTCATAAGCTCTACATTGTCTCCTCTCGCCAGTATTGCGGTCTCCAGTTCCTCAATTCTCACTGTAACAGTCTCATTCTCAAACAGCTCACAAGCCTGTCACTAATGCACTCCCTCTGAGGGAGAGGAGGTTACACACAACATCAGGCAACAGGCAATGCTCAGAGAAGACAATCAAAGGGCCCACCAAGGAGGCTTGGCAGCCTGTCTCTTCCCAAGCGTTCGTCACTGGGGATATCCCTCATTGGAGCATGAACATAGGTAAAAAAGCACCCAATGTTGATACAAAAATGACTTTATTTATTTCTGTTAATTATGATACACACGCGGAATTTGGTTGTGTGCTTATTTCGGATTCAGCACAGGTTTTGTTGTCAAGTAAAGCCTAGTGCTCCTGCTTCATTCTGCCCATTGGAAAAGTGGTTAAGTTGTTTCTCCTGACATCGAGAGCCTTGGTGGCACAGTGGTCCACTGCAAGCTGCAATAGAATCCTAACATTCTCTGCCGTAAGCTTACACAGGCTCAATGATAAAACCTAAGGGTCATGCTGACCTTAATAGCAACAGGCAGTGCTGTATATGGCAGCAGAAGATGTAACTCAGTCAAAGTCTCCTCGATGACTTTGAAGTATGGGAGTTGCCCCATAAAGACATGTTGTCGCTGTAGCTTCTGGTGCAGAATCCATGTCCTCCCTCTTTTCCTAAACCTCCATATTTCCTGTTCTCTTCCCTGATCCCTTTCACCCTCCAGCCCCAGAGGAAGATCCGAGCAGGTCACCCCTTCCTGCACTGAAACAGTTTGCAAGCCAGACAAGAACGATTCAGCACAAAGTTCTTCCCGTGAGTTGGAATTACTTTGTGGAATCAAGAAAGGGCCCAAAAAAAGGCTTGGTTAGCCTGGAGCTCATGAAGTTGATCCAGTAACAAATCTGAAATAATGGTAAAATGTGCGGGTCAATATTTATTGCAAGCGATGGGGACCTCAGCTGCTGATTGGAGAGCCAGTGAGAATCTCACATTGCTACTTTTCAGAAAGCCCCACCTCATTAAAAGACTATCAACGACTTAAGCAAACAAATTTGGGTAATTGCTGGGACCAAGGACCATGAGGGCAAATGTCTTCTTGAGAGATGCCAGTCAATCTGAGGCCAGCAGACAGTGACGTTGGGAGCGGTGGTAACTGCCAGCAATGAGCTCACCAGGTGCCCAGAGTCACTGAGGGACCATGGACCAAAGGTGACCGAGAGAAAATAGGGGGTTGCAGGTAGAGAGGGAAGTTGGCAGCAAAGGACAGCGACGGGCTGTCAGTGGGGCCCCCCCACCCGAACAGGCGCCAAAGTGTGGCGACTAGGGGATTTTCACAGTAACTTCATTGCAGTGTTAATGTAAGCCTATTCATGATACTAATAAATAAATTTTAAGCCCCCTCTCTGATATCAGGGCCCATTGATCAGACACAATGGATGCAATCTTACTGGCTGTTCGGGCTCTGCTGCCACTGCCAGGGAAAATTTGGCGCTTGACAAATCTCCATTCAGTGCAGCAGCATCAGAGAATCCCACTGGCATGAACAGCCAGATAACCCTGCCATTGACTTGGAATAAGACCCACCACTGCACCCTCCCCAGGAGTCCACAATTCAGGATTCTTGTGTGGCATGTCCCCCGTCTGACACAGGTTGAATACCAGCAGTGGCGGGATGAGGTCTTAAGTGGGCAATCAATACAATGTGGGGGGGCTGATCAAGAAGGCTGTTCATGAGTTTCCCACCCAAGGCATTATCAGAATGGAGATAGGAAGGGGGAATCTTAATCTCCTGCCCTAAATGCTCCCTACACATTCAACTCACACTGGGGGAGAGGGCATTAAGTTCTGCTCCTTCAGGGATAAAAAGAGTTAACGTTTCAGGTCAACAGCCAGATTTTTATCAGCCGCACTAGTCCCTAAAATCCCGTCTGAGATCAGTGGGCCTTTCCATGATCCGCCGCTCACCAGCTCCGATTCCTGCGGCAGGGGGGATGGTAAAATTTCGGCCAATGACGTTTTGTCGGAACAAGTGCTTCATGATTTTAGCGTCGTAATTTGCTGGCTGGACAAAAGAACGTGGCAAGTCAGGCAATGGGAGAGTCCAGTTTTACAGAAGGGCCATGGCTATGGACTCTGGAGAATAATAATACTGCAGGTTTTACCCTTGCATTTACTTTTAATAAGTATTCATTGCTTTCCGTCCCCGCCTCAGTCCATTTCACTTTGTCAAAGAGACCATTAGCACATTGTGTTTTATTTTGATTTCTTAACAGGTTGGAAAATGCTGCATTATGTGTAAAAAAAAAGCCCACATAATTTCTGACAGCACTGCACTCTGTGATATAAGGTATCCACAGGTTCATTTTCAACACTATTAAAGTGGAAAATTGTATTTGGAATTCTGGCGGTTTGATATCCCCACCAAGTACTTGGGATAAAAAGCACTTTTCGAAATGTAATTCTTTTTCAGTTTTCCACTTGTAGGTTTTCGCTATTCCCTGCTGGTTGATGAAGCGTGCTGATTCCCTGGCCTTTGAGTCTCCTGCTCGGTGATCTCATGTGGTTTAGATTCAGAGTATAACCAAGTGGAAACGATTGTTGCAATCCTATGTCCTAACACTTCTTGCCTTTGTACATCCTTAAGGGGATGCAGCCATTAAACTGCTGAAACGTGACCATACAGGAAAAAGACCAGTGTCCAACCAATCCAACTTCTATCATCCTGATTGTTGTGTGATACAACAATAACGGAGTCACTGATTAATCCTGCTATCATCGGCCTCAACTATCCTACAACAGTCTGAGAAATGAAATGATGGAAACCCCCTCCACAATGGTGGAGAACTTTGGGAATCAGTACTCCTAAGTCACCTGTTCTGCTCAGTATCATCATAGAATCCCTACAGGTCAGAAGGAGGCCATTTGACCCATCTAGGGACTAGGATTAGTAAGTTTGCAGATGATACAAAGATTGGCTGGGTGGTATAACAGTGAGATGGAGTGTCTTGGGGTTCAAGAAGATATAGATGAAATGATCAAATGGACACATAATTGGCAGATGGAATTTAACCCTGAAAAGCATGAGGTGATACACATTGGAAGGAGTAATTTGAAGTATTCAATAAATGGTAGGACACTAGAAAGTTCTGTGGAACAAAGGGACCTTGGTATATTTGTCCACAGACCTCTGAAGGAAGAAGGGCAAGTTAGTAAGGTGGTGAAAAAGGCCAATGGGACACTTGCCTTTATCAATTGAGGCACAGATTACAAAAGCAGGGAGGTCATGTTGGAGTTGTATAGAACTTTGGTGAGGCCGCAGCTGGAGTACTGTGTGCAGTTCTGGTTGCCACATTATCGAAAGGATGTGATTATACCAGAGGGGATGCAGAGGAGATTCACCAGGATGCTGCCTGAGATGGAACATTTAAGTTATTAAAAGAGATTTGGTAGTCTTGAGCTGTTTTTGTTGGAGCAGAGAAGACTTAGAGGTGTACAAGATTATGAGGGACATGGACAGAGTGGATAAAGAGCAGCTGTTCCTGTAAGTTGAATGGTCAGACATAGTTTTAAGCTGAGGGGCAGTGTGTTTAGGGGGATGTGTGGAAAAACAGTATTACCTAGAGGGTGATGATGGCCTGGAGTGCACTGGGAGGGTGGTAGAGGCGGGTTCCCTCACATCCTTTAAAAAGTATCAGGATGAGCACTTAGCACATCATAACATTTAGGGCTGTGGGCCAAGTGCTGGCAAATAGGACTAGGAGGGAACTCAGGTGCTTCTAATGTGTGGGTGTGTACTCAATGGACTAAAAGGTCTCTCCTGCGCTCTATGGTTCTCTGATTCTATGAGCCTGCACCGACAACAATCCCCAACAGAATGGTGCAATTATTTTCTGAACAAAATCTATTGAGTTTGCATTTCAGTGGTTTGCCACTATCTGCTTCTCGCACCTCTCACAGAGCATCATCCACAATATAACGTTTTTCTGGACTCAGATATTTTAATTCATTGTTTGGTTAGTTGGGAAATTATTCATAGTTGATAAAAACAACAGTTGCATTTGCATGTTAAAGATGTGTTTTACACTCCTCTCTTTCCTCCAAGACTCAGTTCCCAACCTAGCTCCACAGTTATTCATCTTCTCCCCATTCTTCTCCTTTTGTTCACCCTCCTGCTTTCCTTTGCTCAGTTTTGTGCCATTCCATGCACCATTTCCTGATGCCAATCCTGTAGCTCACTTTGTTTCTCCCACATCCATCATTACAGACCTGATCTCCTGATGGTGCAGCCTATCATGTCCTTGTAAATGGACTATTTTCTGTTGTTCCCCTCGTCAGCTGCTGACTTGGTCCCAAACCCTGATATTGCTCCTTCATCTCCAATTTACAGGCCATTATCAGCCTCACGCTCCCAATCTGCTTCTTTCTCCACAGTGCTAGACCTCCTGTATTAATCCTGTTTCTGTTCTTTTCGACTGCTACCCTGCTTTATCCTGCTCCAGCTAATTCTTCAACAGCTTTCATTTTTAAGTATGCATTGGCTGATCTCCTGTGGAAGTGCACACATCCAGATGAATTTAATCCAAGTGATGGGAAGAGGTTTCAGCCTAAGATTGCAGGTAGGAGGGTGGAAATGGAGGAGAGGAGAAGTATGGAAAGGAGGATAAGCCAAGGAGGGGGGACTAGAGAAGGGGAGAGGAGGAGAACAAGAGGTAAGAACAGGAGAAAAAGCAGACGATGAGGAAGGAACAGAGGAAAAGCAGAAGCACTGAGAGAGAGAGAGGAGGAGAGGACTAGTGAAAGTAACGGGGAGACGGATAAGGAAAGAGACAGGAAGGGGGACTGAAGGAGATGGACAGGAAGAGGTATAGGGAGAGGGATGGCAGGGACTTGGAGAGGGACTGGGAGACAGATAGGGAGCGGGATCTGGCAAGGGGCAGGGAGAGGACGGGAAAGAGAGGGAAAGGAGGAGAGGAACAGGGAGAGGGATAGGGAGGGAGTGAGAGGGATTGGAGGAGAGGGACGAGATGGGGAGGGAGAGGGATTGGGAGAGGAACAGGGAGAGGGGATAGCAAGAGGGGTAGGAAGGAAGGGAGAGGGAAGGGAGGAGAGGATGAGGGAGAGTTACAGGAGAAGGAGGGAGAAAGACAAAAGAGAGATAGGGAGAGGGACTGGGAGAGGGATAAGGAAAGGGACTGGGATAGGGAGAGGGAGAGAAGGGGAGGGAGAGGGAAAGGAGGAGAGGAACAGGGAGAGGGCTAAGAAGGGAGGGAGGGGGCAGAGCAATTAAATACTCTTAAGAATCTTGTAATCAGGATGTGATTTTAGCACTTTACATGTCTAAAAATAAGCTAACATTGAATGCCATTTTACTAACTGTGTTCTCTGTCAATGCTGCTGCCCCATGACTTGTGCCAAATGTTTTCTTGTGGAATTCAGTCTGTGTTTGCTCTGTTTGAGAAGAACATTAACCTTGTCACACTCAGTAATGTACTGTGGTACATAGGAGGATCTTAGTCATTACTCTGGTGAGCACATTTTTCAAAATGTATCTCCTGCACCGCAGGGGGATGTCAGATAACATGAGTAAAGTATTGAGCCAAAGTACAGCATATTCTTTATCTGTGGGGATGTGTGCCAGATGGAATGAATCTCCTTAGTTTATTAATTCTCACAAGAAACAGGACAGCAGTGAAACTTGTTTGCTGTGGTTAAAGCCATGTAGATAACTTAAAGGACTCCAACTGTTTACATTCATGAATTACTTAGTCTGTCATAGTGTCTACCTGTATTGCCTAAAACAGGGCTTTAATTGCATTAGAGATTTGACTACATGTATAGATACCGGACTTAAACCAACTGCGGCACAGAGATTAGCATTGCTAACTCACAGTGCAGGGACCCAGGTTCAATTCCTGGCTTGGGTCACACTGTCTGTGTGGAGATTGCACATTCTCCCCATGTCTGTGAGGGTGTTCCCCCACAGTCCGGAAGGTATGCTGGTTAGATGCAGTGACCATGTTAAATTCTCCCACAGTGTACCTGAACAGGTGCTGGAGTGTGGCAACTCGGGGATTTTCACAGTAACTTCATTGCAGTGTTAATGTAAACCTACTTGTGACACTAATAAATAAATGATAGCTGAAACCCTAACGTTATGCCTTGTTATAGAGAAATGTAAGTGAACTAGGTACATAGTACAATTGACGAAGTAGCTACGTAAGAAGCTTAACAGAGAGTTAAATAATCGGCAAACTGTTTGATAGTGGTCACGTCACATAGAAGCAGCTAGAAAACTGCAGCGAGCGGGCCTGCAATGTGCTGATATTTCCTCATGGATGAGGCCCCATACTCTCGGAGCACGTTTGTGAAACTTATTCGATTGAACCTTGCTGGAGAATCGGATTAGTTGATGTATTAGTGAGCTCAAGTGTGGGAAAAGCAGGCAGATTTGGCATTGTTCGGAAAACAGTGCGAGAAGAAATATTTCGAGGTTGTTGAAGCAAACAACAGCAGAGAGGTGTAGAATGGATGAGTTAAGCAGTGAAGAAACGTGCACGCGACTGCAAGTCCTGGAAGCATTTGGTGGAACGCAAGTGTTTCATCCAGAAGCAGATCATCAGCTGGACAGAGGCGATACCACATCAACCCCAGCAGTTCCACGGAAGCTTATGTCGAAGCCAGTGGGCTGTGAATTCATGCTCCACCACAGAGCTTGGAGCAGATCATTTAGGCTGGCACTTTAGCCCAACGCTAAGGGAATACTATGCTGTTGGAGGTGCCGAGATGGAACTCTAAACTGAGGCCCCATCTTCCCTCTTATGTGGTGATTTGATTTGATTTATTATTGTCACATGTATTGGGATACAGTGAAAAGCAATGTTTCTTGTGCGCTATACGGACAAAACATACCCTTCATCGAGTACATAGGGGAAAGGAGAGAGTGCAGAATATCGTGTTTCACTCATAGCCAGGGTGTAGAGAAAGATCAACTTAATGCGAGGTAGGTCCATTCATCAGTCTGACGGCAGCAGGGAAGAAGCTGTTCTTTATTCGGTTGTTCGATAGTAAAAGATCCACTGGTGTTATTCTGAAGAAAAGCAGGAGAGTTCTCTCTATTGTCCTGAACACAATGTTTATCCCTCAAACTGCAGCAATCAGACAGAATTTGTGATCATTATTGTGCTGCTATTTGTGGGGCCAATTTGTGACCAAATTGGCAGCCATATTTCCCACATTACAACAGCGACTGCACTTTGACAAATGCCTTATTGGCTGTAAACTACTTTGGGACCACCTCAGGTCATGGAAGTTGCTATTATTGGAGTTAGATCTTTCTTTGTAGTAAACAGCAAAGTCTTCATTCTTTACCTCAGAATCATAATTACATTTTAATCCAGCCACGGTTGTGTCCTTGAATAGGTTGTACCATCTCACGAGTTACATTGTGGATATGAGATGTCCAGTAACTCGAGCTGAAACTGTCCAACCTCATTGAATGCAGCTGCCTCACAGTCAACAGGCAGTGAACTCATTGATCCCAGCAATCTAACCTGAATGCAAACTTTGGATCACAAATCAACCATCACGTCAAAACTGAAGACCAGAGCTATAAGCTATTTATTCCTGAGAGCCTGTTCTATTCAATCATGGGTTATTTGTATCTTGACTTTGTTTGCTCACCATTTCTCCATATCCTTTGATTCCCTTACCAAACAGAAACCTATCGATCGCAGCCATGAAAATTTCAACTGACCGAACATTCTTAACCTTCCACAAAAGAATTCCAGATTTATGCAGCCTTCTGTGTGAAGAATGTTCCCAATGGTACGAGAGTCCAGAACTAGGCGGTCATAGTTTGAGGATAAGGGGTAACCGTTTTAGAACTGAGGTGAGGAAAAATGTCTTCATCCAGAGGGTGGTGAATGTGTGGAATTCATTACCACAGACTGCAGTTGAGGCCAAAACATTGTCTGGTTTCAAGAAGAAATTAGATATCGTTCTTGGGGCTAACAGGATCAAGGGATATGGCGAGGAAGGCAGGATCAGGATATTAAATGATCAGCCAGGATCAAAATGAATGGTGGAGTCAGTTTGAAGGGCCAAATGGCCTACTCCCGCTTCCATTTCCTATGTTTAAATAGTGACCAGAATCTTCTAAAATTCAGTGATGTCAAGACCAATTGCTGACAGCACATGGATGGAAAAGAGCTAATGAGAGTGGTCGAAGGGACAGATGAACTCCGCTTAGGTATAAGGAGAGCAGGGTGGGGGAGAGTGGCACCTTAAGTTGGAGAGGCTAATGGAAGTGTCTAAACCACATGCATGAAACTAAGGCCCTAGATTTTCAGGGGCACCAGCCTCCATGTGAATGCATTTGGCTGCGGGATACACCATATGCAGACTTTTTGATCCTTTATCCCAGCATGTGCAACCGACTATGATGTGCCTGCCAACTCCTATGAGGCCACGCCAAAGCTGTTACCAGCTCCACCTACAGTCGGGGGTGGGGTGGGGCCTGCACTGCTTCCTGTCTGAAAACTGATGCAAATTGAGGCCTTAATTGTCTGCCCATCCCTGGTAAGAGGGGTGCCGATCGTTGTGGCAGACCACTCCTGGGAATTGGATCCGGAGGCAAGACTTTTGGAGAGCCAATCGACAGGATTTTCCCAATCCCCTGGGCAGGGAAATCCAGTCAGTGCATTCTGATTTCAAACTTAGCTGGCCTGACTCAAATTTTAACATCATCCTCCAAATTTCGAAATTTTTCCACCAGAGGCGATAGTTGCTCTTAACCTATCTTTATTGGATCTCTTTCAAATTTCTTGATTGAATCATGCTTCTAAATCCAAAGAAATACAAACTGAGTTTATGCGGCCTGTCCTTAAAATGTAACTCATTAAATCTCAGCAACATTCCAGTGAATCTGCGCAACGTCCAGTCCAAAGATGTGCAGGTTAGGTTAATTGGCCATGCTTAAATTGCTCCTTAGTGTCCTGAGATGTGTAGGTTAGAGGGATTATTGGGTGGGATATAGGGGTAGAGCCTGGGTGGGATTGTGGTCGGTGCAGACTCAATGGGCCGAATGGTCTCGTTCTGTACTGTAGGATTTCTATGATAATCCTTTCCTGAGCCACAGTGGACAAAACTGAGCACTGTATTCCAATGGGTTCCAATCAAGATTCTGTACAACTATACAGGCAAAGCACAACTCGGCTTGATTACAGCCTCACTGAAGTAAAGGTTAATATTCCATTAGCCACATTCTGGTATCTGTACACAGCATTTAATGATTTGTGTACATCACACCCAAAAGTCCTTGGAGATCTTATGTATGCTTCACCCTCTTTTCTTCAGTCTATGCAAAGACTTAATTTTAAGGTACCTCTGCCTATGCAAATAATTCTGCTAAGCTTAAGAATTGACTGCCAACTTAACTACATGTAGAATCAGAAGGCTAGCTAGAATTTGACTGCATTCCTGAAGGGTACACAATGCAGGCAAACAAGTTTTTCATAACAGTAGCTGCAAGGATTATTTTTCTAAGACGGAGACAGACTGCAAAAACATTTCCAATAATGAGATAAATATAGTTTGGATTTTAGTGAGTCTTTTTTTCCGTTTTTTAAGTGTGCTCAAGTTCAGCATAGGCCATGGCCGAGAAGCCTATCTCCAAGTTTGCTTTTTCTTTTCGCTTCTGTCGTGTTAATCTTTTTAAGTTCTGTTCAATAAAAGAAAACCATTTTAAAACTCGTACCAATGCTGTCCTTGTCTATTCAAACGAATGAATAGACCCACCAAATCCCTTTCTCCCTCCATAATTTCTCAGCTGGATTTCTCCAGCCTCACCTGTGGCTGGGATTACCTGGTCCCACTGCTATGAATGGAGATTTGGCTGAGCGCCAAATTCTCTATTCTCGCTGGCAGCGGGGTGTGCAAGACTGGAGAATTCCAGCCCTCTTCTCTCTCTGCAAAGAAAATAAATTGCTTTGTCTTTCTTGGGCCCAAAGAGAATACTCTCACCCTTCCCCCGCATTGAACTCCATCTGTTATAATTTTGCTCATTCTCTTGAGTCGGTGGTGTAACTTTCTGCCGCCATCTACAAAACTTACTGTGCCGCTGAACCGAATCTCATCAGTCAACTTGGATGGGCCACTATCTGAGTCATTAATCTACCTGTTGAAGGATCCTGTACAGATCCCCGGGAAACGCTTGTTCCATCCTGGCTTCCATTCATGGCTTCTGTGTCTGCCACTCCCAATGAATTCCTAACCCATGTTGCAGGGTTACCTCCAATTCTAAATGCTTTCAGTTTTAAATACTCCTCTGTGCAGAATCATACTGAATGCCTTCTGCAAGTCCATAGGGCAACTTTCATACAGTCTGCCATGCTAGTGACTACCTCAAACATTTAGCTCGTCCACTGAGACAAGCCTTACGTTTCACACATCCCTCTGGCTCTTTGATCAGTGTATACCTTTGAAGCATATATATATCTATATAAAGCTGCTTTAATGTTGACCTCTGTCATGGCCAGAGTTGGACTTCCTACATTAGGTTGAGTTCAATCTGTGGTGTGGGTTCCCACAGGAATGCCTGTGCTCAAGAGTGAGTCTTCCACATCAGTGGAGGCAAAGATGATACACACACTGCGGCACAAAGAGTTGGAGGAAGAGACAGAAGGCTACCTGAACCCCAAAGGAGTTCTTATAAAACATCTCGTAAGTCACTGGAACCATGCTGCCTCTGAAGAGAGACGAGGGGGCCCTCAGAAATGGCAAGGAAGCTACAAATCTGCCTTTTTCTCACTGCTGGGCCAGTAAGTGAAACTGCAAACACTGACACAGGGATCATTGGCCTTTCTGGTCCGGAAGTCCCTGGGGTCAGCGAGGTAATGGATTGCAGGCAGACTAACCAGGTGGGTTGTTTGACGGGGTGCCCTGGCTGTCATTTACATGGGACATGGTGGTGAAGGGCTGGCTGTCAGCCTTCACTGCTTGAAGGGGGGGAAATCATTTGCTCAGGGCACAAAAGCAACAGGAGGTTTTCCCACCAAATGTTTTAAACATTTCCTCCGCTATGCCACCAGATTTCAGACTACACATCGGAGGAAACACCAGCTTCTGATATGAGGCTGCGGGATCAGCAGCGGGGCTCAAGATCTGGAAAACCCGGAAATCACGACTCCTGCCGGCGAGATCACGATTTCCAATTTTCACCGCCCTTTGCCAGCGACGTAATCAGTTTAACACCGATGATAGTCATGAACCTGATTACTATACATCTACATACACTTCAATCCCAATAATCACTCCCGCTCCACAATGATCCCCACCATATATCAATGGCACATCAGCAAGATTTACAGCAGATTCACCCAGATGTGGGTGGAGGGACATGCCAGGCAATGCCAAGGCACTGCCCCCCAGCACAGGTTGGCATTGTCAGGTTGGCACCATGCCAACCTGGCAGTGCAAACCTGTGCCAAGGGGGCAGTGCCGGGGCAGACCCCAGTGGGAGCCTTTTGAGGGGGAACTCATTTATTTGTGATGGTTGGGCAAGCAATGCCATGACACTGCCCCCCCAGCACAAGTTGGCATCAACAGGTTGGAACAATGCCAATCTGGCAGTGCCAGGGGCAGACCCTAGTGGGAGCCTCATGAAGGGGAACTTATTTATTGGTGAAGGTGGAGGAGAGAGGCTGTGGAGAAGCACACTGGTTTTCAGTCAGAGCCTGACACTTGGCCGTTTTTTTAAGTAAATTCCGCCATGGGATTGCAAATGGAGCTCAGTGTAATATGAGCCTTAGATTCTCAACACAATTGCCAATCTGAATTATTGGATTTGGAATATGATGCCCAAACATCCTGGCTGCTTCTCTGCTGACCCAGAAACTAGAGGAAGTTCCAACACACAGTGTAAAGAAGCACTGAAGTGGCAGATGGCAGGGTTGAGATCAGCAGAACCTTAGGGCTGTAAACAAGGCTGTACTTTGTTTCTGTAAAGCACCTGAAGAGATTTGGTGGTCGTGTAAGGCATTATATAAATGCATGTCTTTTTTTTAACTTCTCTTTCTGATTTGCTACTTTGTCCCAATTAAATTCCGTGCCTTGAAGGTAAAATGGCAAAAGCAATTTGGAAATGGAGGGATGAGATACAGAGATAATTAGGGTGGAATTTAATAGTAGTTATAAAGCTACCGAGAAGCTGTTCATGTTTAATGACAAGGTGAGTGAAAGGGTGGAAAAATGCACAGGTGCAAGAGGTTGAGAGTGACTGTGGTGTGAGATTTCTCTCGGTATCCTCATGTTAAAATAATCTGATCAGCATCTTCTAAGCAGCAAGAATATAAATAGTAATTTAACTAAGTGCAAAGTGATTGCTTCTCGAATGAAGTTGTGAAGGAGAGTCCAAGGACAGATGTTAAATTCAGCATTTCTAAAGAAAATATTGCTAAGCAAGGAGTTGGCGAATATTGAGCTTCAGGTGACACATTATCATCAAAAGTGCCATGAAATGCCACTTGCCATTTGCCAATAATCTGCTCACGGATGGCACGGTGGTTAGAACCACTGCCTCACAGCGCCAGGGACCCATGTTCAATTCCGGCCTTAGGTCACTGTCTGTGTTAAGTTTGCACATTCTCCCCATGTCTGTGTGGGTTTCCTCCGGGTCCTCCAGTTTCCTCCCCCCACTCCGAAGATGTGCAGGTTAGGTTGATTGGCCAAGCTACATTAACACTACTGTCAGGGGGATTAGTAGGGTAAATATGAGGGGTTACAGGAATAGGACCTGTGTGGGATTATGCTTGGTGCAGACTCAATGGGCTGAATGGCCTCCTTCTGCACTGTAGGATACTATGATTCATGGATGCTCGGTTTGGGCTCTGCCAGGGCCTCTTAGTTCCTGACCTCATTACAGCCTTGGTTCAAACACAGCCGAACCTCTGAACTCCAGAGATGAGGTGAGAGTGACTGTCCTTGACATCAAGGCAGCATTTGATCAAATGTGGCGTCAAGGAGCCCTTGCAAAACTGGAGTCAATGGGAATCCAGAATGTTAGTGTGGGACTCCAGTTTCTCACCCTCGAACTGAATTTGAAATTCTAGCTTGCTATGGATCGCTTTTGCCTGGAGGATTCTTAACTATGAGGTCATTTGTTAGCCCTGCCTCGTTAAATAATACCAGATCTTGAATAGCTTGGTTCCACAACATATTGCTCCAAAAAACAAACTCTAATTCACTCAGTGAACTCTCCTTTGAGGCTATCCTTGCCAGTTTTATCATTCCATTCAACATGCATGTTAAAATCACCCATGACTATTGCCATACCTTTCTTGCAAACCCTCAGTATTTCCTGGTTTATACTGTGTGCCACAGCAAAGCTACTATTTTGGGAGCCTATAGATTACTCCCCGAAGGTCTTCTTTCCATTGCTATTTTATTTCTATCCAGGCTAATTCTACATCTCGGACTTTAGTGTCAACATGATTCCTCATCCAGCGCCGACCTCTTCCTTAACTAATGAAACTACACCGCTCCCTTTTCCTTCCTGCCTATCCTTCCAAAATCCCGAGCACCCTTGAACATTCCATTCCCAAACCAGGGTTCCCTACAACCACATTTCAGTAATCACCACTAAATCATAGCCATTTGTCTCAATTTGCGCTGTTAACTCATTAATTTTATGTCAAATGCTTCATGCATTCAGATACAAAGCCTTTAAGTTCATTTCATTATTCCATTTTCTTCCTCTTTTACGAGTCTTTCGTGAAATATGACTTTCATATGATCCGTCACTCCCTTTTTGTTGACACTCGGATTCATCGCTAATCTGCACTCCTACCTTCTTTAACTTGGACTTTCTAACTTTCCGTGCAACTGAACCCTCAGTCCCACTGTTTAATTTAAAGCCCTCTCTACTTCCCTAGATATACTGGTAACACTGGTCCCAGCACCGTTCAGGTATAGGCCGTCCCTATGGTACAGCCCCCACTTCCCCAGAATTGATGCCAGTGCCCCACGAATGGAAACCCATTCCTCCCTCTTTGAGCCGTGTACTCATTTATATATCCTTTACCAACTTGCACATGGCTCAGGTAAAAATCCAGAGATTATACCACCTTGGAGATTCTGTTTTTTGAATTTAGTACCTAACTCCTCAAGCTGTCTACACACATCCCTGTTATACCTATGTCATTGTACTCCTACTCCCACCAGTGGACAGTGTGGAGGTTAGCACAGCTGCTTCACGACACCAGGGACCCGGATTCAATTCCCAGCTCGGATCACTGTCTGTGCGGAGTCTGCATGTTCTGCCCGTGTCTGCGTGGGTTTCTTCCGGATGCTCTGGTTTCCTCCCACAGCCTGAAAGTCATGCTAGTTAGATGCATTGGCCATGCTAAATTTTCCCCCAGTGTACCTGAACGAGGGCCGGAGTGGTGACTAGGGGATTTTCACGCTAACTTCATTGCAGTATTGATGTAAGCCGACTCCAGCCCAAAGCAGATGCTCTGAAGCATGGTGCCAGGAAGGCAACACAGCCTTTGTGACTCTTGATTCTGGCTATAAAGCACAGTGTCTCTTACCCCGATTATACTATCCCCAACTATGACTACATTTGTCTTTTCTCCCCTCTATGTGGATGGCTCCCTGAACCATGGTGCCATGGTCAGTTTGTTCATCCAGTTTGGGCCCCGTATCTAAGGAAGGCTGTGCTGGCCTTGGAAAGGGCCCAGAGGAGATTCACAAAAATGATCCCTGGAATGAAGAGCTTGTCGTATGAGGAACGATTGAGGACTCTGGATCTGTACTCATTGGAGTTTGGAAGGATGAGGGGGGATCTTATTGAAACTCACAGGATACTGCGAGATACTGGGTAGAGTGGATGTGGACAGGATATTTCCACTAGTAGGAAAAACTAGAACCAGAGGGCACAATCTCAGGCTAAAAGGACAGAGTTGAGGAGGAATTTCTTCAGCCAAAGAGTGCTGAATTTGTGGAAGTCTTTGCTGCAGAAAGCTGTGGAGGCCGGGTCATTGACTGTCCTTAAGACAGAGATAGATAGGTCCTGGATTAATAAGGAGATCAGGAGTTACAGGGAAAAGGCAGGAGAATGGGGATGAGAAAAGAATCAGCCATGATTGAATGGCAGAGCAGACTCAATAGACCAAGTGGCCTAATTCTGCTCCTATGTCTTATGGTCTGATCCTCCCTACAGACTCTGCTTTCGTCCACACGGAGAAAAATTCTCATACCTGTTGGACAAGATCAGGGGCCGAAGCTCCTCAGTACTATCTCTCAGATCCCTCCACCTGTCTCACTTGCACTAACGCCCTCCTGTCCCTGACCCCAGAGTTTATAGGCAGTTAATCTAAGGATGTGACTTGCCCCTGAAACATCCAGGTAACTCCCCACCCCACCCCCGATGTGTCGCAATGCCTGAAGCTCGGACTCCAGCTCACTAACTCTGAATCAAAGTTCTTTGAGTAGCCAACATATGCTGCAGACGCAGTCACCATGAACCACAGTGGAGACCACCAGCTCCCACGTGTTGCAGCTGCAGCACATCACCTGGCCCTGCCACCCCCATCCCCTGCCCACCATTGCAAACCCACAATTGTGTGGCCTTAAAATTCTGCACATGGACTGCAAAAGTTGTGAATGGCTTCAGCGGTGTAGTGACTGCAATAGCTGGCAGTTTCACCATCATTATTGCTGCCGAATGGGCCTAATGTCTCCTGGGTAACCAGGATTAACTGCTGTTACCAGGGCTCCTGTCCCAACTGCGGTGTTCACAACTGCAGTCAATGTCTCCAGCCGATGCATGATCAAACAAATTATCAGTCTTGCTGACAAGTCAATGATATTCTGCCACACAAACCTGCCGAAGTTGCCAGTCATTGCTTTGTGTGTTGATTCTCTCTCAACCTGTCTTATCCAGAGTGGTCTGCACCTACAGGACCAACTAGAGAAGCTGGAAGACATCAATATAGAAGCAGAGATGTCAGGGAGCTGAGTTGCCAGCTGGGAAATTAATTCATCAGATCTTGAGAGAGGAATCATTCCCACAACCAGCACAAGAGTTGCTCCTATTTCACAGAATTGTTACGAAGCAGAAGGAGCCATTCGGCCCATCGTGGTTGTACTGGACATTATCCTCAGCCCCTACCAGTGCACCATTAATCTTCAACAGCCTGCAGTGGAAATTAAAGGTCATGTCAGGATTGGGATGTGTGTGCAATTGCAGATACTCCATGCAGTAATTCCCCATACACCTCCATCTGTAGCAGTCATCTGAACCTTGAACTAAGGATTGGGAGGTAGGGGAGCTGGAGTAGTGGAATCATGAGGAAAGGCAGGAGATTGGGAGATATACACGGACACGCAAACATATGAATTAGGAGCAGGAGATACTTAATGTATCTGCGCCAGGAAGGCAACACAGCCTTTGTGACTCTTGATTCTGGCTATAAAGCACAGTGTCTCTTCCCCCGATTATACTATCCCCAACTACGACTACATTTCTCTTTTCTCCCCTCTATGTGGATGGCTCCCTGAACCATGGTGCCAAGATCAGTTTGTTCATCCAGTTTGGGCCCCGTAGAGCCAGCTCCACCATGCAATATGATCATAGCTGAGCAGACTGGGACCGTTACTCTTGCGTTTACCTCTGATACTCATTGCTTCCTTGTTATTCAAGTTTTGATCTATCACTGATTTAAAAATGTTTACCAATACTGCCTCCACCACACTCTGGGAAAAAGCTGTTCATAGATTCACATCTTTTGGAGAGAGAAAAATTCTCCTGATTGCTGTGTTAAATGGAATATTCTTCTTTATTGTATTGTGTCTCAGAGTTCTAGCCTCTCCCAGAAGAAAAAACATTCTTTCAGCATCCACCCTGCCAAGTTTCCCCCCAGGATCTTAAATATATCAATGCAATCAACTCTAATTCTTCCCAACTTCAATGAATACAATCCCAACTTTCCAACTTTTTATCACAAGATAACCCGCTGACCTTCAGAATCAGTTGAGTGAAGCGTCTCTGAACTCCTTCTAATTCTTTCCTAAATAAAGTGAGCAAAACTATACACAGTACGTCAGATGTGGTCTCACCAATAACCTGTACAATTGCACCAAAACATTCGCCAAATTTAGCAAGCGTACATTCTGTCTCTTGTTACGGTTCAGGTCAGAAACTCCAAAGTGTTCTATGGAGCCCACCTGGGTCATAAGTTTTGCACCTTGAATTTGGCTAGGATAAGCATGGTATGGTTCACTCCAGGTATGATTCAAATTACTCACTAGGGAGTTTTTATCAAACAAGGTTTATTTAAGAATATAGTTAACATGTATAGTAAGAAAATTAGCAAGGACTTTTATCAATTATGAACAAGAAACAGAACAATCACTATCATGTGTAACACTTAACAAATATATTTAATATGTTCCAATCAAAACCAAAACTTTCCATAAACAAAACCCTTAAAACAACACAGCAAAGATTAATGCTCACATGATACTGGAAATTGATTCCTTTGGTTGCAGTCTGCTGTTCTCTGGATACACTCAGAACAGGTTAAAGTCAAAATAGCTTCTCAGAACTCCAGACAGAGGCTCTCTGGTCAAACTTGCACTGTAGAATCTTTACTGCAGGAAGATACGACCTTTCTTTCAATTAAATAGCAGAATTTTCAAAGGGAGAGAGGACAGACATTTCTTTTCAGCTTTCTGTCCCTTTAAAACCAAATCCTAACTGCAGACAAACACAAAATGAAACCTTAAAATCACTGATAAAAGAACTGTCCAAAAGCACATGACCGTCCTAACAATGCAGGATCGTAAAACTAATTCCAGAGTATACACAAAATACACCATATAAGCCACTTAAGTAGCACTAAAAGGACAATTCCAGACAAGTTCACAACAATCATATCACTGAAGCTGTGAGAGCTGCAGAAATCATGATTTTAGAAAAAAATCTCCTAAAGGTATACCAACATCACATTCTTCATCTAAGACATTGATACTGATTGTAAAAAAAATTAGTTCCCAGCACTGGGGCAGCATGGTAGCACAGTGGTTAACACTGCTGCCTCACAGCACCAGGGACCAGGTTTGATTCTGGTTGTGTGGAGTTTGTACATTCTCCCCTTGTCTGTGTGGGTTTCCTCCAGGTGCCCCAGTTTCCCCTCACAGTCCAAAGATGTGCGGGTTAGATTGATTGGCCATGCTACTCTCCCTGACACTAAGGGGGATTAGCAGGGTAAATGTGTAGGGTTATGAGGATAAGGCCTGGGTGGGATTGTTGGTGATGTAGTCTTGATGGGCTGACTTGACTCCTTCTGCACTGCAGGGATTCTGTGATCCTAGCAGCACTCCACTAGTTACAGCGCACCAATCCAAAAATAACCCATTCATCCTGACCCCTTGCTTCCTTTTAGCTCACCAATTCTCTATCCGCTATTACCTGTTATGAACTCTTGTTTAGTGAACCTTGTCAAACGCCTTCTGGAAACCCAAGTACCCTACATCCACACGTTCCCCTTTATTCACATTGCTTGTTACATCCTCGAAAATCTTTAATAAATTAACGAAAGATAATTTCCCTTTCATAAAAGTTTGGCCAATGACTTGTATCTAAAATGGAGTGAGCATTAAAATCCTTATAAATAAAGATACATCTGGGAAACAGATGCGAACAGAAGTTGACCAGTGGTGCAAGATATGTATTGAGAATATCACGCATTGGCCAGGAGCTTCATAATGGAATTTCAAAAGGGAGAGATATCTGCCTTCATATAGTTTCTTGCCGTTAAAAGAAAGTGAAAGTATAATTTGACATGACTATCCGAGGTATTTTGAAAAATGTAAAGCAATCTCCAAACCTTCTTCCTCACCACACAGCACATTCTGCTGTCCTTGATGCTAAATGTGAGAAGCCCATTGAATACTTCGCTTCTGAGACCAAAGGCATCAGCATCACTGCCTCTGTCTCCTCTAACCCTTCCCCTGCCCTTACTCATTTTATGGAGATGCCGGCGTTGGACTGGGGTAACCACAGTAAGAAGTCTCACAACACTAGCTTTCAGAGTCTCAGACTCCTTCATCAGGCAAGGGAGAACTTGTGTTCACAAACAGGGCATATACAGACACAAACTCAATTTACAAAATAATGGTTGGAATACGAGTCTTTACAGGTAATCAAGTCTTAAAGGTACAGACAATGTGAGTGGAAAGAGGGCCAAGCACAGGTTAAAGAGATGTGTATTGTCTCCAGCCAGGACAGTTAGTGAGATTTTGCAAGCCCAGGCAAGTCGTGGGGGTTATAGATAGTGTGACATGAACCCAAGATCCCAGTTGAGGCCATCCTCATGTGCGGAACTTGTCTATCAGTTTCTGCTCAGCGACTCTGCTGTGTCGTGTATTGTGAGGGCTGCCTTGGAGAACCCGAAGATGAGAGGCTGAATGCCCGTAACTTTGAACTGACTGGAAGGGAACAGTCTTGCCTGGTGATTGTCAAGTGGTGTTCATTCATCCATTGTCGTGCCTGCATGGTCTCCCCAATGTACCAAGCCTCGGGCCATCCGTTCCTGCAGCATATCAGGTAGACAACATTGACCGAGTTGCAAGAATATGTACTGTGTACCTGGTGGGTGGTGTTCTCACGTGAGATGATGGCATCCGTGTCAATGATCGGACACATCTTACAGAGGTTGCTGTGGCAGGGTTGTGTGGTGTCGTGGTCACTGTTTTCCTGAAGGCTGGGTAGTTTGCTGCAGACAGTATTTGAGGTTGTGCAGCTGTTTGAAGGCAAGAAGTGGGGGTGTGGGGATGGCCTTGGTGAGATATTCATCTTCATCAATGACATGTTGAAGGCTTTGGAGAAGATGTTGTAGCTTCTTTGTTCCAGGAAATTGCTGGACGACGAAGGGTGCTCTGTTTGCCATGTCCTGTGTTTGTCTTCTGAGGAGGTCGGTGCGGTTTTTTGCTGTGGTGCATCGGAATTGTCGATTGATGAGTTGAGCGCCATATCCTGTTGTTAAGAGGGCATCTTTCATTGTCTGTTGCGCTCCTTCTCAAATGAGCAGATTGTGTGTATACGGAGGGCTTCTCCATAGGGGATGGCTTCTTTAACATGTTTAGGATGGAAGTTGGAGAAGAGGAGCATCGTGAGATTATCCGTAGGCTTGCGGTACCGTGAGGTGCTGAGATGACTGTCCTTGACGGAGATCTCATTTTCCCAGCTCTCTCCCAGTTGAGCACCTGACACCCCACATTCTGCTCTTCCTCTCCCACCTTTCAGTTCCCTTGTCACTATTCTGACCAAGCTCCTGACCAGACCGTTACATTTTCCTTTCTGGCAGCTGGTTTGCCAGGATTGTCAACCCATTACAGTGCCACTTTCTCCAACTCCTTCAAAGCTTTCATCATACCTCTTCAAGCAAGAGCATTCCTGACTGCTTCATTTTCCGTAACTATTATCCGATCACCACCTTCCTTCGCTCAACAATCATGGCACTGCAGTCCAATCCCAATCCATGTCTTTTTCTACCTCTCCATATTTGGGTCTTTTCTAATCTGCTTTACTCAAGGTTTTCTGCTCTCGTAACCAGATCACTTTACAAGTGAATTCCAATTCTCTTGAGCTTTACTGTCTACATAAATAGTTGGTTTCTGATCTGAGATAATGAACAGAAAGCTCTGTCTATGGATTGCTTGAAAGATACTGGAATTATTAATACGTTTCCGCAGGAGCTCTCTCATATCCTCAATAAGCAGTAAAACATCTTATCAGGCCTTGCTGTAGTTATAAACTATTCATGTTAACAAACTGCTTGTTTTCAACCATCAACACAATGAACAAGTGAATATGTAATCACCTCATATATTTTCAGTAGAAAATTCTGAAATCTTCCTCTTCAAAAGGACAAACAGTGAAAGGCGGTGTTCAATCGCTTCCAGACATCCCCCATAAAACAAGGTTAAAAATGTAACTCTTCCCCTCCTTCATCAGCAGCTGCCTCTTCTGTGGAGGTTTTAATTTGTTCGACTTTAGCACCAATTCCTGCAGTTTGCTGCTTTTTATGCCAACTTTCTACTGATTTCCCTGGGTCCGGAAGGTGATGCAGAATGAGCTACGATCCAGATCACTGGTAGCACCCTCTCCTTTCATACAGTGCAAAAGGAGGCTATTTCACCCATCGAGTCTGCACCGACCACAATCCCACCCAGGCCCTGTCCCCATAACCCTACTTATTTACCCTACTAAACCCCTGATACTAAGGGGTAGTTTAGCATGGACAATCCACCTAACTCGCACATTTTTGACTGTGGGAGGAAACCGGAGCACCCGAATGAAACCCACGCAGACATGGGGAGAATGTACAGACTCCGCACAGACAGTGACCCAAGCCGGGAATCAAACCCAAGTCCCTGGCATTGTGAGACAGCAGTGCTAATCACTGTGCCACCGTGCCACCTTTCCTTCTCTATGAACGATATGCTTTGTCTGTATAGCACGCAAGAAACAATAACTTTCACTGCATGCTAATACATGTGACAATAATAAATTAAATCAAATCAAAGCAATGCAGTACCTCAGCCAAGAGAGATTCCTCATGTGTGAATTCAACAGACGATTAAATAATCGCAGCCGATACCCGACCCTGCCTGACTTGACTTCCATTGATTTCACTTTCCAGGGTGAGCCACTAGTGAGGAGCCAGGAGCTGGAATCCTTGTTAACTTATGTCCTTTAAGCAGAACAGAAATTCTGCGTATACTTTGCCACTCTGGCTGAGATCAGGAAACTTTCTGGATTGTTCAGGACTACCCAGAATGAATCTTACAGCCCTTCCTGGCTGTGATATGTTCCGGTCCCCCTGCAGACGAGCCCACACAGGGGTTTCCACAGCGGCACTATGGGTGAACCACACAAATTGCCATAGACTCCGGTAGGACTATTGTGGGGCTTGTGGGGGGGGGGGGGGAGGTGGTGGAATCTTGCCCTCAGTGTCACCTTAGGCAGTGCATTTACCCTCTGAGGTTGTTACAATAACGAGGGAGAAAGAATGAACTTGATGTTCATTTTCACACCCTCAGGAAGTAATGCAATAATCCAGTGAAGTAATTTGGAAGTGTTATTGTGTTGATAGTGAGGTATACAGTTGGCACAACAATGGGTGCCATAACCAGCAATGAGATAAACAATTCGATATCTTTTTATTGGTTCTATTGGTTTCCAGGATCCTTACCTGTTCTCCTTTGAACAGTACAATGGGATCTTTTACATCTGCCTTAGGAGGCAAACAGGGCCATCATAGCGTTGTATTGTCTTCGTGCCCTACTGGACTGCAGGCTTTGATTACTTCCAGAGGCTGCTGGAGAAAGCCTTACACATCAAAGGCCATAAAAGTTAGTATTCCATTAGCTGTTTGCATCCTTAACCACATGGAATATTCTAATAAAATCAAAAAATGCTAAAAATGAGCCAATCGGACAGCATCTGAAACACAGGCGACAGCCGCATCACCCAGGCATGGGCAAGCAGGCAGGGGAAGTGTTAATTTGGAGGCCAAGACTTCGTCCCTTTTGCCTACCCACCACCGCTGGGCCAAGCCTTGGGCCAACTGGGTCTCAGAAATGGCCAACTAATGGCCACTAAAGAGCCGCCTCCTGTCTCTGCTTCTATTTCACCTGTGCCATCAGGGAGTGGCCACACTACATGACAAGGCCACCAGGTAACCCAAGCAGCTTGGCTGTGGGCAGAAGGGTAATCCCTCCTGTTAGGGCACATTGTGCACATCAGAGGTCTCCTCAATGGTATTCCCCTCCTGCCCCTCATCAGGTTAGCACTGCTGCCTCACAGTGTCAGGGACCCGGGTTCGCTTCCCAGCTGGGGCCACTATCTGTGTGGAATCTGCGCGTTCTCCCCATGTCTGCCTGGGTTTCCTCCCAGTCTGAAAGATGTGCTGGTTAGGTGCTAAATTCTCCCTCAGTGTACCGGAACAGGCGCCGGAGTGTGGCAACTAGAGGATTTTCGCAGTAACTTCATTGCAGTGTTAATATAAGCCTACTTGTGACACTAATAAGTAAACCTAAACTTAAACAATTCCTCCCACCCTGCTCTCCTGATCATGACTCTCACCAGGGCCTGCCTCATTGCCGTCGACAAAATCACCCGTTTATGTCGGTGTCTGATCCAGTAATGATCCTCGTGGACTGCAGTCCCGGTCGTGCCCATCGCTCCCAGTGGTGCTGTTGAGACCAGAAAGCTGCCAGCCATTTGATTGCCTAATAGCTATCAGAAGCAAGACTTCCTAATTTCCCTCCCAGATGATACCAAAAGTCTTGTCATGACTCAATTAGCAGCCAGTCGATTGTTAAACCAGGTCAGAATTTGTGGTGGTAGCCTGGCCTCTGATCTTTCAGCTGGGGGTGGGGGAGGCACCACCGATTCCAACCATTGTTTCAAATCAATGATGTTTCATCAGATCAGTACTATCAGAGAAGTTATAGTACTGCTTTAGCACAAGCTTTTAACTAGCTAAGGATGGCACATTGACACAATGATTAGCACTGCTACCTCACAGTGCCATGGACCCGAGTTCAATTTCAGACACAGGTGACTGCCTTTGGAGTTTGTGCATTCTCCCCGTGCCTGCATGGGTTTCCCCCAGGTGCTCCGGTTTCCTCCCACAGTCCAAACTTATGCGGGTTAGGTTGAATGGCCATGCCAAATGCTTCTTAGTGTCGGGAGTTAGCAGGGTAAATACCTGTGGTTACGAGGCTAGGGCCGAGGTGGGATTGTTCTTGGTGAGGGCTCAATGGGTTGAACAGCCTCCTTCTAGACTATAGGGGTACGATGATGCTCATTCCGTATCTCTTCATCTTGTACAAAAATCTTCTAATAGTCTAATCAGAACTTTTCCACAAGCCCATGTGCACCATATCCATTCAATTTCCCTCAATCTCCCTATCTGCAATCTTCTCAAAGAACGCTCATTAGAAACTAATTAGAACTAAAATTATGGAACTCAGTGACAAAATGACCCAGGTTTAATTCCCAGTTTGGCTCACTATCTGTGTGGCGTTTGTATGTTCTTCCTGTGTCTACATGGATTTGCTCCGGGCGCTCCGGTTTCTTCCCACAGTCCAAAGATATGCTGGTTAGGTGACTTGGCCATGCTAAATTCTCTCCCAGTGTACTTGAACAGGCGCCGGAGGGAGGTGTCAAGGGGATTTTCACAGTAACTTCATTGCAGTGTGATTGTAAGCCTCCTTGTGACTAATAAATAAACTTTAACTTTCACTTTAAAATGATCCCATACTTCATCAAATGAGCAGAAATCCTAAGCAAAGAGCATGCTGGATTAATCCTCCAGCTTGACACAAGTATTCTCAAAGGCGCTGCTCTTGAACTTCATGGAATTTAGTCTATCACTCAATGCGGCAGTCACTTACAATTGAGTTAATGCTGCAAGGACATTATCACATTTTTAAAAATCCTCTCAATATCTGTTAAGTATCAATTTGTTTTCAGAAAGGTTGTTTCTTGTCCAATTAAGTCAACTTAATCTGACACGTTAGGAGGTATCTGTCACTCAGGGTTGGATTAATCCTCTTTATTCTGTTACAAATCCTGTTCATGCTCATCGAATATCTTTTTTTGTTGGATTAAATCAATTTAATCTAACACAGCGGATAATCCTGGAAGAAGTGGCAAGGTCCACATATTGATCAGCTGACTTAAAAATGTAGGAAGGGAGTCATTTGTTGACAGAAGGAAAATGCCTGCACTCACTGCGCACGTTTCAATAAAACCTGGGCAAGACTATTAATATTGCCATTAACACCTCTCCTACATGTGTTCAAGGTAGCAGTAAATTTGGGAGTGATGTACAGGGCGCATGACACTTGGCCCACAACCTAACAACTCCTCATGCAAAAACCTTCAATGTATAATTGAATGTATGTGATAATTCTACTGGATCTGTTAATAGAGGCATTATAATTGTAATACTAATTTAGTGAGCGACAATTTGCAATGTTCATAGTGTATGCGTAGTGCATCAAGAACATGTTGCCACAGGCTGCTTTCCTTTTAGTCAGAGTTTCTCAGCTAGAGAAGAGAATAGCAAATCTTTGTTAAAGGCCCATTGCACGCGGATCCAGGGTGCTATCTGCATCGTGCTCGGCTGAGGAGTGAGACTAAGAGAGGGCTTTTAACGAAATAATGTGCTACAGAGGGTGGCAGTCAGTTCCCAAAGGTCCCCCGCAGGCCAGTTATATCTATTTTCATATAGTAAGAGGTCTCACAACACCACGTTAAAGTCCAACAGGTTTATTTGGTATCACGAGCTTTCAGAGCACTGCTCCTTCCTCAGGTGAGTCACCTGATCACTCATCTGATGGAGGAGCAGCACTACAAAAGCTTGTGATACCAAATGAGCCTAGTTGGACTTTAACCTGGTGTTGTGAGACTTCTCCCTGTGCCCACCTCAGTCCAACACCGGCATCTCCACATCATATTTTCATATACTGATAGTATGAGCAGTGTTACCTCGGTTGCCACCTCCTGCTGAGTACACTGCTAAGAATCTATTCCAAAATGTTAAGCAATGGGAAAAAATATTAAGCGGTGCAGTATTCTTGAAGCTTGGGGATGTGGAACAACATTGCTACTATATGAGTTTTATACAGCAGTCTTACTGGAATATATATTACGTGGTTCATGTATTGCAATACATTTCTAAATTCACTCTGGGGATGCCTCGCTCGCTGGGCCAGCATTTATTATCCATCCCTAATCGAGGAGATGATGTTTAGTTGCCTTCTTGAACCGTTGCAGTCCCTGAGATGTAGGTATACCCTCAGAGCTGTTAAGGAAAGAGTTCCAGGATTTTGACCCAGCAACAGTGAAGGAACAGTGGTATATTTCCAAGTCGGGGTGGTGAGTGGCTTGGAGGGGGACCTCCAAGTTTGGGGTATTCCCATGTGTTTTCTGCCCTTGTCCTTCTAGATAGTAGTGGTTGTGGGCTTGGAAAGTGTTGTCTGAAGAACCTTGGGGAGTTCCTGCAGTGTATCTTGTAAATGGTACACACATCTGCTACTGTTCATTAGTGATGGAGATAGTGAATGTTCGTGGATAGAGTGCAAATCAAGTGGGCTACTTTGTCCTGAACAGTGTCAAGCTTCTTGAGTTTTGTTGGAGCTGTACTGATCCAGGCAGGTGGAGACTATTCCATCACTTTCCTGACTTGTGCCTTGTAAATGGTGAACAGGCTTTGTGAAGTTAGGAGGCGAGTTACCCGCCATAGGATTCCAAGCCTCTGATGCTCTTTTAGCCACGATATTTATTTGGCTAGTCCAGTTCAGTTTCTGGTCAATGGCAACTCCCAGGATGTTAATAGTTGAGAATTCAGCAATTGTCATGCCATTGAATGTCAAGTGGCAATGGTTCAATCCACTCTTGTTGGAGATGGTCATTGCCTGGCACTTGTGTGGCATGAATGTTCATATGACTTGTCAGCCCTAGCCTGGATATTGTCCAGGTCTTGTTTTATTTGCTTCAGTATCATGAATGGTGCTGAACATTGAGCAGTCAGAAGTGAACATTTCTAGTTCTGAACTTGTGATGGAAGGAAGATCATTGATGAAGCAGCTGAAGACGGATGGGCCTCGCCCACTATCCCAAGGAATGCCGACATTGATGCCCTGGAAGTGAGGTGATTGACCTCCACCATCCACAACAATCTTCCGTTGCACTGGATATGACCACAACGTGTTGGAGAGCTTTCCCCTTGACTTCCATTGACTCCAGTTTAGCGAGAGCTCCTTGCTGCACACAGTCAAATGCTGCCTTGATGTCAAGGGCTGTCATTCTTACCTCTTGAGTTCAGCTCCTTTTGACCATGTTTGAACCCAGGTTGTAATGAGGTCAGGGGCCCAAGCTGAGCGTCAGTGAGCAGGTTATTGCTGAGTAAGTGTAGCTTGATAGCTCAGTCGATGATCATTTCCATCACTTTACTGATAATTGAATGTTGGCAGATGGGGCAGTAATTGGCCTGGTTGGATCTATCCTGATTTTTGTGTACTGGACATACCTGGGCAATTTTCCACATTGCCAAGTAGATCCCAGGCTCTTAGATGTACAGGAAGAACTTAGCTCGGGAGTGCAACAAGTTCTGAAGCACAAATTGTTGAAACTCTTACATAAGAACATAAGAAATAGGAGCAGGAGTAGGCCATCCAGCCCTTCGAGCCTGCCCCGCCATTCAATAAGATCATGGCTGATCTGTCGCTGCTCAGTTCCACTTTCCCGCTTTCTCCCCATAACCCTTAATCCCCTCTCTTATCAAAAACCCATCAACCCGCGTCTTAAAAATATTTAGCGAGGCAGCCTCCACCACATCAACGGGCAGAGAATTCCAGAGATTCACCACCCTTTGAGTGAAGAAGTTCTTCCTCAACTCCGTTCTAAACCGCCCCCCTTTTATCTTGAGGCTGTGCCCCCTAGTCCTACTGTCTTTTTTGAGCGGGAAGAGTCTCTCCACCTCTATCCTATCCATCCCATTCATCATCTTATACGTCTCAATGAGATCTCCCCTCATTCTTCTAAACTCTAACGAGTACAAGCCCAGTTTATTCAGCCTCTCCTCATAGCTCAACCCCCTCAACTCCGGTATCAGCCTAGTAAACCTCCTCTGCACTCCCTCCAAGGCCAAAATATCTTTGCGCAGGTGCGGTGCCCAAAACTGCACACAGTACTCCAGCTGCGGCCTCACCAATGCCCTATACAGCCGCAGCAAGACCTCCCTACTTTTATATTCAATCCCCCTCGCTATGAAGGCCAGAGTATTGTTAGGGCCCATGGATTTTGCAATATTGTTTCTTGATATTATAGCCAAAACTTTTTCATCTTTCTTGCTGTAGGAATTGTAGTGGGTGAGACAGAAAATTTGGTGAATCATTTAAAGGTTTGTTGAGGTCAGCAGGAATTTCCGGTCTTGGGACACACGCAGCTGTAAAATCCCACCCTAAGTGGCATGAATCACATTTGCTGATGACTGCCATCCATGATGCAGATGCAGATGGATGATCTGCTTTGCGTTTCTGGCTGAAGATTGTTGCAAATGCTTTATCTTTTGCACTGATGTGCTCAGCTCCTCCATCATTGAGATGGTGATATCTGCGGAGTCTCCTCCTTCAGTGAGTTATTCAATTGTCCGCCACCATCTATGACTGGAGGTAGCAGGACTGCAGGTATATATGTGGAATAGTCCTTACAGGGTTAAGAGGATAGAGTCCTCGCAGGATGAAGGGGATTGAGTGCCTCTAGTTCTAAGTGGATAGAGTGCTTATAGGTTGAAAGCGAATCGAGTGCTTGTCGGGCTAAGGGGGTAGAGTGCTTACAAGGTTAAGGAGATAAAGTGGGGGAATGGAACTGATTGGATTGCTCTGCACTGTCTCAGTGGACTAAACAGCTTCTTTCATTCTTGTGATGCCTCTGTGACAGTGTCACTCTTTAACCTCAAATGGATACAGTTTCTTGCTCCGTGGATACTACCCGAATTGTCGAGTATTTCCAGCACTTTGATTTCCGATTTCCAGCATCTGCGGGGTTTTGCTTTAGTTTTAGTTCATTACGGCAGAATAAAACATAGAGAGTTGTGCTTCCAAATATTTACCCTTTGCTTTGAAATGTCATGTCATGTTAAATGGTGTATTGGAGATTAGAAATAAGTTGTGTGAAAAGAGCATGCATAGTCACTGATGTGCATTTCAGCTGCTGACTAGCTTTCAAGAATATGGCTGTTGATTAACTGACTGCCGTCTCCCGGAGTTGTTCATATAGCAGGAGGCAATTTGTTAATATTCACTGACAGGCAAAGTGCAGAAATGAATTTTATTATACACACACATCCCAGGCATCTCCCCTCCTACCAGCATCTCCTCCCACCCCCGCCATGGAAAAAGAAATTGCTTGTTTTTTTTCCCCCACAACTGATATTATACTCAGGAAGTAGCGACCCTACCAGCACGGTGGCGCAGTGGTTAGCACTGCTGCCTCACACCGCCAGGGACATGAGTTCGATTCCCGCCTTGGGTCACCGTCTGTGCGGAGTCTGCACGTTCTCCCCGTGTCTGCGTGGGTTTCCTTCAGATGCTCCGGTTTTCTCCCACAGGCGTGCTGGTTAGGTGCATTGGCCGTGCTAAATTCTCCCCCAGTGTGTCAGAACAGGCGCCAGAGTGTGGCAACGAGAGAATTTTCACTGTAACTTCATTGCAGTGTTAATGTAAGCCTACTTGAATCATAGAATTCCTACAGTACAGAAGTCAGCCATTCGGCCCGTCAAGTCTGTACTGACCACAATCCCACCCAGGCCCCATTCCCGTAGCCCCACACATTTACCCTGTTAATCCTCTGACACTTAGGGTCAATTTAGCACGGCTAACCAATCTAACCTGCACACCTTCGGACTTGTGTGAGGAAGCCGGAGCACCCAGAGGAAACCCACGCAGACACAGGAAGAAAGTGCAAGCTCCACACAGACAATGATCCGAGGCCGGAATTGAACCTGTGTCCCTGACGCTGTGAGGCAGCAGTGCAGTACTTGTGACACTAATAAAAGTAAACTCATTACAATTTTGCGCTCTTTCTGAAATAGGTCCAATATCCTGGTCTCAACCAACCTTCCTGACAAGCAATTCCTGCTGCTGATCACTCTCTTTATTTGGAAGTACGGTGTGGAGTCTATCTGAACTTACCCTTGTTGCTCAAACTGTTGTTTGCCTTCTACTTTGCAAAATCCATGAAGTAATCTTTCAAAGCCCTGACTGATTGTTTAATCTGACTGGTTAAGGGGATAGGCAGCTGCTTGCCCTGCTCACAGGAGGTCCCAGGTGCCCTGTCGAGGGCGTTGCACCTTTTTTTTGCTCCCAACTTACAATAAACACCAGAACACGCAAAGAAAGTGGGACCACGGATGTAACCGACAGCTCGTTCTGTTCGTTTGCGTCCGTGAATAAACTCCACCTCGTTATCTACCTTCAGAAAGGATGTGAGACATGGAAGAATGAAGAAAGAAACTGCGCTTTTTAAAATGCTTTTCTCTTTGCCCGGGGCACGTTAACCCTTAGACTGACTCGACATTCTGATTAATACGATGCAATCTGGCCCAAAATCACCCATGCCAAGCTTTGTAACTATCTAAATTATCAAACAGATTTATTCATGAAGAGATTAATGACAGCATCAGCAGTGAAGACAATCTATCAGAAATTCACCAAGGTTCATTGTCAGATAAAATCCTTGGATACCTAGCACTTTCTTTTCAAAAAAAAATTCTGAATAAAGAACGCAGATTTGTCAGCAAACAAACAGAATAGTCTGTTCAGAGGTTATGTAAGCGCACACCCCCTGGTGATGTGTTCTGTACCCTTATCTCATAGACAGTTTAAACTGAATTGCTGATATGGAAATGTTGCAGCTCTTTTATGTTGATGAGGCTCTTTGAATAACTGTTTTGAAGGTTGGCCTATGAGACAGAGGTAATGTTCTTGAACAATGTCAATAGTCTTCCCAATGGGTGAACACAGCCGGTCGATGATGCTTGATGTTTACAGGCTGCAGTGTTTGGGCCAGTTTGTGGTCCCATTGACACCTGGCTGAAAGCACCGATAATCCAATTGACCTTTCTTGGCTCGGAGCAAGGGCAGCTTATCGGGAAAGGTTTGCACTGAGCTCATTCTAAACTAGTTGGTGGTGAGTGGAGCAGGTCTGTTCGTTTTCTTCTCTTTAACTTCCTGTGGAACCTGCAGCAGAAGGAGTATTCATCCCACTCCACACAAGTTATGATTCTAGCCCTTGCCCACCATCTCAATCGTGCCCCCCGTCCACCCATCTTAATCCTGATAACTCCTCCATATTCTGCTCAAGTATCTCTCCAACACTCGAGTACGTAACTGCAGGCCACCGCCAGTGAGGAAGATCTTTTTTGCTTGGGCAAATTTCCACTGGAGGTCTGACCACTGCTGGCTTATGCATTGAGTAAGCTGATGAGGTCAAGAGGGCCAATTTCCATCGAGCTTTTTGATCCAGGCACACACAAGATTGCTTTCAAAATTGGACATGGGTTAAAATCTTCCCCCTCATCTTCGGATCTCGTCATTTGTGTGCGGTTAACGTTACACCGATACCAGGCTGTGTGGGAGATTTCCTAACATGAAAAATAGTTAGCGTCGCACCTGTGGATGGCACGGTGGTGCTGAGGTTAGCATTGCTGCCTCACAACGACGGGAATCTGGTGTGTGGATTTTGCACATTGTTGTCTGCGTGGGTTTCCTCCGGGTGCCCTGGTTTCCTCCCACAGTCCGAAAGACATGCCAGTTACCTGCATTGACCATGGTAAATTTTCCCTCAGTGTACCTGAGCAGGTACCGAAGTGTAGCGACTAGGGAATTTTCATAGTAACTTCATTGCAGTGTTAATCTAAGCCTACTTGTGACACTAATAAATAAATAGTCTGACAAAGAGTGTGGAAATCAGTACTAATCTGTGATAATTTAAGTTCAGTAAGAACAAAAGCACTATATCTGGATATATTTGAAGTAAAAGTCATAGTGCAGTATTCCTTTTGCATATCAGGTGATATATAGACATCATAGAACCCCAACAATGCAGAAGGAGGCCACTCGGCCCATTGGGTCTGCGCTGACAACAATCTCACTTAAGCCTCTCCCCATAACTGCCCCACTAACAGACACATCCCGGGATACTAAGGGGCAATTTAGCATGGCCAAAGCACCTAATCCACTCATCTTTGGACTGTGGGAGGAAACTGCAGCACCCGGAGGAAACCCACGCAAACACTGCGAGAACGTGCAAACTCCACACACAGTCATCCAAGCTGGGAATCAAACCCAGGTCCCTGGATCTATGAGGCAGCAGTACTAACCACTGTGCTACCATGCCGTGTATACCATACCATACAGTGCATTCCGTGGATAGGTTTATGGATGAAAAGGGATTGGTTTAGGTTAGTGTATACCATACCATACAGTGCATTCCGTGGATAGGTTTATGGACAAAAAGGGATTGGTTTAGGTTAGTGGGTCATTGTTTTTTAACTGGTCGGCGCAACATCGTGGGCCGAAGGGCCTGTTCTGCGCTGTAGTGTTCTATGTTCTATGTTCTATGCCACAGTTGTCTATAATTAGATAGCAGATGAAATGCAAATTTTCTGGGCACAAAGAAACTGGGAGAGGATCAGAAGTCCTGATGTTTTTCAGCGGAGATTGAAGTCCTGTCACCAGGGCCAAAAGCAGAAACCAATCCCGCTCCAAAGGTCAGTGGGACTCTGGTGCTGGCTAATTAACAGGCTGCCACCAAGGCCGCTGTCCAATTGAAGATGTCGGCCAAACAGTGGGTTGGAAGTGCCAGCAGAAGCAATGACTATTGCTGATGCTGTAACAAAGAGGAAGGAGATAGATGCCACAATGATAGGGTGCTCTCAAAGAGTGGAGACTTTTTGGGGGGAACAGGAGCCAGGCTGACAGGCTCCAGTACTGGGAGGACAGTAATGATGGGGTGCAGGGCTAAGGTGCAACTGTGGCACTCTTGCTATGAGGGTGTCCATTCGTAGAATCATAGAACCCTACAGTGCAGATTGAGACCCTTTGGCCCATCGAGTCTGCACTGACCACAATCTCACCCAGGCCCAACCCCCATATCCCTACATATTTTACCCACTAATTCCTCTAACCTATGCATCACAGGACACTAAGGGGCAATTTAGCATGGCCAATCAATCTAACCCAATTATTCCCACCAGAGGACCTCAGAATAGGCACTGGAATGCTCATTGTGAAGCCCCTCCATTGAGAAACCCACTGAGACACCTTCAATGTGTCCCTGAGTGGCAGCAAGCTCTCCCAATTCAGGTAACATGCCTGCCAGAAGTGGCCCTCGTTTTAGGAACATAGGAATTAGGAGCGGGAGTAGGCAATTCAGCCCTTTGAACCCACTCAGCCACTTAATACGATCATGGCTGATTTTATCCTGGCCTCAACTCCACTTTCCTGCCTGCTCCCCATAGCCCTTTATCCTGCTTTTCATCAGAAACATATCTATCTCTTTTTTGAATCTGTTGATTGATTCTGCCTCCAGTGCACCGTGGGGCAGTGAGTTCCACTCATTCACAACCCTCTGAGAGAAGCAGTTTCTCAGTTTTGAACCTGTCTCCTCTCGCTCTGTATCTATGACCTCTTGTTCTAGACTATTCTCTCGCTCTGTATCTATGACCTCTTGTTCTAGACTATTCTCTCGCTCTGTATCTATGACCTCTTGTTCTAGACTATCCCACAAGGGGGAACACCTGTTCAATCCCCTTTTGCATTTTACATGCCTCAGTCAGATCCCCCCACCCCTCATTCTTCTGAAGTCCAAGGAGTACAAGCCCAGACTATTAACTGCTCCACGTACCACAGCCTTTTCATTCCTGGAATCAAGCTGGTGAGCCTCTTCTGAACTGCCTCCAGTGCCACCATATCCACCCTCAAGCAAGGAGACCAAAAAACTGGACATAATACTCTGGGTGTGGCCCTTCAGTGACTCAATTGGCTGCCTAGTGAGCATCCGAGCCAATAAGGTGTCTGTTTCTGGCAATATACCGTCACTATAAGAAGGTTCTCTACCCAACAACTTCCTTGCCATGTTGCGAGCCATAATGCCCCTATCGCCCTCTCTCCCCCCACCCCTGCCTAACCCCAACCTATTAGGAAATCTGAACCCCAAGTTTTTGTCTTGTTATCAAGCTAAGAAAGGAGTGTGCAGTAATCGTAAATGGAAACTGATAGCACAAGGTCCTTCCAAAAGTGGAAAGTCAGAAGCTTTTTTCCCAGGGTGGAAGAGTCAGCTACGGGGGCATAGGTTTAAGGTGTAAGGGGCAAGGGGATGTACGAGGCAAGTTTTTTGCACAGAGGTGAGGGGTTCCTGGAATTCGTTGCCGGGAGAAGTAGTGGAAGCAGATACGATATTGACTTTTAAGGGGTGTTTTGACAAATGCATGAATAGGATGGGAATAGAGGGATATGGTCCCCAGAAGGGTAGGGGGTTTTAGTTTGGTTGGGCAGCATGGTCGGTGCAGGCTTGGTGGGCTTAAAGACTGGTTCCTGTGCTGTAATTTTCATTGTTCTTTGTTCCAAACTAAATGCGGTTTCAGTGGTTCACTCGTCAGCGAAATGAGATCAGCTCACCAACAGATACACAATTCATTGTGAACTTTATCTAATTTATATAAATATTACATGTTCAGTAAACCTACTTGTGGATTTATAATTGGCCTTTACTGACTCATGTATCCATCAGCCTGCTTCATGAGATATAGGGAAAGAGTATTTCAGAGCTCATGTGAGATTGTAGCATACAGTTCCAATGTTACAACCCAAACCCATCTGCCATCCTCCTCATCCTGATGCTACTCATCGCTGGGCAGTAAAGTTCAGCTGCTACTTATGGAGGAAATCTGTGATGCTAAAACCAATAAAACCATCTAGCGCAGATCCAAAAATTGGTAACAAGCCTCAGTGAGACTCCTGTGCATTTAAACTCACCAGATGTGACAATGTAACCCAAACCGTTCTTGTTTTGGTTCCTGCTATCCCACACAATGTAAAACGTGGTCAGCTAACATCCATCTGTACGTTGCTTTCAAGTTCCTTCGATGAGATCCACCACACACAAGAAATATGCGGGCTTTAGTTTTGTTTCAAATATACCAAAATGCCTTGCTTTTATCTGAATCAAAATTAAACTAATTAGCCTTAATTTCTACATTCTTTCTTTCCAGAGGACTGACCTTAGCACTTTCTCACTTCTACTTGTTTTGTATATAAGGGAGACCTTATATATAAGGGAGACCTTATATACAAAACAAAAAGTGAAAATATAGGATATACTTAAAACCCAAATCTTCCTGTTTCCAGATTGTAGCGATCCAAAGTATGATTGAAGATGTGTGTCAGGGCCCGCTGGCAGTCACTTGAATATTAAGCATCAGGCTGACTGAATGCTGAATTCAGTCCGATGTGCAGAGTTGATGTGCCGCCCACCTCACCAGGACTGGGTACCATGCGCCCCCATGACTGCAGTCTCCATGCCTGAAAGCAGGTCCTGTAGAATTATTCCTCTTTGCCTCATACAGTTCTCTGGAATATTGGTGTGTGGAGCTCACCACAAGAACCATTGTCTCAGGAGAATAGAATCATAGAATCCCTACAGTACAGAAGGAGGCCATTGAATATAAAAATAGGAGGAGGCCACCCAACTTCTTAAATTTGTTGCAGCATTTAATTAGATTCTGGCTCAATCCATATCTTAATTCCATTTGCTCCCATTGGTTTCTGAACCCTAATATTATTGGGGTCTATGTGAAGCTAGGTTTTGAAGTCATAGAATCCCTGTCGTGCAGAAGGAGGCCATTTGGCCCATCGAGCCTGCAACAATAACAATCCCATCTAGGCCCTAGCCACATTACCCCATGTATTTACCCTACTAATTCCTTGATGCTAAGGAGCAATTTAGCACGGCCAATCAACCTAACAAACACATCTTTGCACTGTGGGAGGAAATCAAAGCACCCGGAGGAAACCCACACAGATGGTTACCCAGGGCTGGAATTGAACCTGGGTCCCTGGCACTGCGAGGCAGCGGTGCTAACCATTGCGCCACCGTACCATCCATTAGGGGGCACTCCTAATTGACATGGGTACTCATAATTGACGGGGGGCATTCCTAATTCAGTGGGCACTCCTGATTCATAAGAGGTATTCCTAACTGACAGGGACAGTCCTCCAGCAGCAGTTATTTGGGGGAGAGAGTTCCAGCTTTCTGCTGTTCCTTGTGTGAAGAAATATTTTCTGACATTTCCCCTGAATGACCTCGCTGCAATGTTAAATCCCGTTCTGGACTCTTATCGTCAAAGATAATCGTTTCTTTCCATCTATCTTACCAATTCTTTTAACCATATTATCTATTTCAATTAGGTTACCCCTTAATCTTCTACATTCAGATGAATGCAAGTCTCGTCTGAGTAAGCTCCTCATAATTTAACGCCTTTAACTCCAGTACTGGTCTGGTGAGTCTGGGCTATGCCTCCCCAAGGGCCATTTATCCTCCCTAAGGTGCGATGCCCAGAACTAGGCCCAATACTCCAGGCGAGATGTAAGCAGATATCAGGGTAGCTGCAATATAACTCTCACCAAAAGTCCATAAGTTCACCAAAAGTCTGACAGTCGGTCGGCACGGCAGCACAGTGGTTAGCACTGCTGCTTCACAGCTCCAGGGACCTGGGTTCAATTCCTGGCTCGGGTCACTGTCTGTGTGGAGTTTGCACATTCTCCTCGTGTCTGCGTGGGTTTCCTCCAGGTGCTCCGGTTTCCTCCTACAGTCCAAAGATGTGCGGGTTAGGTTGATTGGCCATGCTAAAATTGCCCCTTAGTGTACTAGGATGCTGAGGTTAGAGGGATTAATGGGTAAAATATGTCAGGATATGGGGATAGGGCCTGGGTGGGATTGTGATTGGTGCAGATTCGATGGGCCAAAGGACCTCTTTCTGCACTGTAGGGTTTTATGATTCTATGATAACTTCCAGGCTTTGTGCTCTAGCCTTCTTGAAATAAAGGACAACATTAAATTAATTTTTGTACCTGTCTACGAGCTCCTATTGATTTTTGGACTTGGACCTCAACATCTCTCTGCTCATCTAGTCCCTGGCTTCCCGCCATTTAGGAATGTCTGCTCCTATCAATCCATAACTCTTGTTTTGCCTGATAGCAGATACGAAAATAAGGTCACAGAGACTCGGGGAAATGCTAGTTGAGACAGTTTCTTAATAGAATCAATACAAATTAAATAAGTAAGTGAGACAATGGCCAGGGCTTTACGATCCCGCCGCAGAATGTCCCCTCCCCGGCAGACATGGTGAATCATTTCAATTTGGACCAGGAATAGGCCATTCAGCCCCTCATGAAATGATAGAATCCCTACAGTGCAGAAAGAGGCCATTCAGCCCTTTGAGTCTGCACCGACAACAATCCCACCCAGGCCCTAGCCCTGTAACCCCACGTTTTAACTCTGCTAATCCCCTGACACTTAAGGGGAATTTAGCATCGCCAACCCACCTTACCCGCACATCTTTAGAGTGTGGGAGAAAACCGGAGCACCCGGAGGGAACCCATGCAGACACAGGGAGAAAGTGCAGACTCTGCCCAGACAGTGACCTGAGGCCGGAATCGAACCTGGGTCCCTGGCGCTGTGAGGCAGCAGTGCTAACTGCACTGTGCTCAAGCCTGCTCTATCATCTAATAAGACCTTGGCTGATCTGTTTATAACCTTAACCTCATATCCCCACTGACCCTCTGTAACCTTTCATCCCCTAGAATCTAATTACATCTGCCTTTAAAATAGTCAAAGATTCCACTGCCATTTGAGGAAGAGAGTTATCTAAATTACAGGGTTTTAATATATGTTATAGTTGTGTGTGTGTGTATATATTGTATATATATGGTTTTATTTAAGTTAGTTTCATTAGCTTCCAATAGCAAAACACAATATTCCACCTGAGATGGCTATTGGGCCGAGTTCTGCGATTCTTTAACCCTCGGGTCACTCTATTTCAGTGAGATGTATTTTATCACTTGATACTTTATAGTAGGATTTGGATGGCAATCAAGGAGCTGTGCTACTCAGCCTATTACAGAGATCACGCTTGTTGGCTCCTGATGAAATAACCTTATTGATAGTCAGGAGCCAGTCTGTGCTCCTTAATATATTCTTGCCACATCTTTCCCCTCCTGCTGAACAGTGCCACACTTCTTGTGTGGGGGGAGAAATGAAAGAATTAGCACGGGCAACTCAAATTTTGAAGACAGTAATCGATATGGTTTTGATAAGTGAGCGTATCAAGGGATACGGTGCAAAGATGGATAAATGGAGATGAGGTATGGATCTAATTGAATGAAACAAAATCTCAAGGGCCTGGATGGCCCACTCCTGTTGTTACGTTTCCAAAAATTGAAAAAAAAAACTTGAATCAATCAGTTACTTGAAATACTTACGCGTTTGACCCGAAAGATAGGGTCACAAACTCGACTCCAAGGACTGGCTGTCATTAGAACCCAGCTGTTTTTATTAGATGATTTTGCTGAGCCCTGGGCTGGTTTGATTGATAGGATTCTGGTGCTGCCTTGTAGGATTGTAATTTGCCTGCGGTTGAAAGTGGAATTTGAAAGTGAATTGGAGGTGCGAAGAAGAATGTTGCCAGTTGCAACAAACTGAACGAGGTGAAACTTAATGATGTTGAAGCAGGATGGCACAGTGATCGGCACTGCTACCTCACAGCGCCAGGGACCCGGCTTCGATTCCAGCCTCGGCAGTCTGTGTGGAGTTTGCACATTCTCCCCGTGTCTGTGTGGGTTTGCCCCGGGTGCTCCGGTTTCCTCCTACAGTCCAGAGATGTGTAGGTTAGGTTGTTTGGCCACGCTAAATTGGCCCTTAGTGTTGGAGGGATTAGCCAGGTAAATGCCTAGGGAGTAGAGCAGGGTGGGGTGCCTCGCAGCGCCAGGGACCCGGGTTCAATTCCCGACTTGGATCACTACGCAGAGTCTGCACCTTCTCCCCTTGTTTGATTTCATGTGGGGTGTCCGGTTTCCTTCTACAGTCCGAAAGATGCACTGGTTGGGTGAATTGGCCATGCTAAATTCTCCCTCAGTGTACTTGAACGGATGCCAGAGTGTGGTGACTAGGGGATTTTCATAGTAACTACATTGCAGTGTTAATGTAAGCCTACTCATGACAATAATAAATAAAATCAAACTTAAACTTAAGTTGGTGTGGCTTGATGGGCTGAATGGCCTCCTTCTGTACTGTAGGGATTTGATGATTCTATCAGTAATACTCTGTCACAAATTGTTTTGGGTATTGTTGATGCGTAGTCTACATTTTGGATATTCTAATAAAATAGATGATATGTTCTGGGTACATTCATTGGCAACTATGCATTGTGATTGATATTTCTCTTACTGTAGGAAGACTGGTTTGTTTGGTTGTGGGGGACTGCCTGGAGATAGATATGTGCAGCAGCCTTGCATTTTCAGCAGTACAATCAACAGTCTGTAGCTTTGCTGCCATGATCTCAGCCATCGTACCATTATAGGTTGGAACAATTAAACTAAATTGAACAAACTTAAAGGACAAATCAAGAAAAGCAGCCTTGTAAGAGGACACTGCATCAAGGAAAAAAAGTGCAAAGAAAACTTAAAACGAGAAAACAAAATGTGATTAACGTGGTTGAGGAAGCACCCCAGTTTCCATGGCGCCACCACACATGGAAGGTCTCAGTGGGGCCACTGACATTGCGTGCTCCCTTTCCAGGGACACTCAACCTCAAATTTCACCGCGATAGAGGAGCAGACGGAGGGTCACTGGGGCTGGACAACTCTCGGTCGCCCGCAGCCTGGCCCTGTCGTTCTCAATTATTGTATTATGCCCCAACCCACACCATCAAATGTGATGTGCTTCAGCTATTGTTCAGTTGGTGGCACTCTCAGTGCTGAATCAGAAACTTCCAGGTTCAAGTCCCATTCTAGAACGTGGACACAAAAACAAAAAAGGTTGGCAATCCAGTGCGGTACTGATGGGGTGCTACAGCGTCAGAGATGAAGTCTCAAACTGTGATCTTGTCTGCCTCTCAGGAGGCAATAAAAAAATCCCATGGTATTATTTCAAGGAACAATACAAGGTGTTATCCCTTGTGCTTTGGCCCATACTTAATCCCCAAACAACATTACAGAAACAGAGTATCTGGCATTACCATATTGCTATGCGCGAGGTCTTACTGTGTGCAAATTGGCTGCCGCATTTCCTACACAACAGCAGTGACTTCTCCTTGAAGTACTTCATTGGCTGTAAAGAGCTTTGGAACATCTGGTCATGAAAACATTATATAAATGTGAGTCTTTACGTGATTTTCATCGTTTTCCTCGGAAAAGTGGATGTGAAGAAAGCATCAGCGGAGACCTTAGAAAAAGATTTGCCATTGGATTTTCCATATGATCTTCACCTTCTTAAAAAGACAGAAAGCCAATAACTAATTTATTCATCTCAGGAACCCTGAATAATTATGGACGCAGGAGTTGTACCTGGGAGTTTCAAGACCTCCCTTAACAGTATTGGCAAGCTTACTGTTGAAAACTCTATGAATGGATACTGGTTTTTATGATTAAATTGAAATTAAAAAATTGCTTGGCATCATTTACTGGAATTACTCACAGACTCAAAGAACAAAGAATAAACAAAGGAATGTACAGCAGAGGAACAGGCCCTTCGGCCCACCAAGCCTGCACCGATCATGTTGCCCTAACCTAACCAAAAAAAAATCTGCTCTTACTCAGTCTGCATCCCTCTATTCCCTCCCTATTCATATGCCCATCCAGATGCCTTTTAAAAGTTGCTACTGTGCCTGCCTCCACCACCCACTCTGGCAGTGCATTCCTGGCACCCACCACTCTCAGCAAGAAAAACTTCCCGCGCACATCTCCTTTAAGCTTTCTCGCTCTCACCATGAATCTGTACCCCCTTGTAATTGAGACTTCCATCCTAGAAAAAAGCTTCTGACTATCCACCCTGTCTATGCTCATAACTTATCATTCTACCTGTGTCCGTGTAAAACTGCTTCATAACTGATTCAGAAATGACTATATCTGATTTCAGATTGTATTGATAGCCAGCTACAAGAGCTTACCTTCAGGAAATATTCTCACACAACATGCATTTCTCATCAGATGCAATCCAGTGCCGTGCCAAGTTTAAAAAGATGTTATTTTTGAATGTCTTAATGTAACAGGGAATGAATAAGGATGCAGTATGCTGCAAGCATTAAAACTTTATTATAAAGACTCTTCCAATGCCCACAGAAAGTTTATCGGATGAGGTGAGTGATATGGTCTTAAGTAGGTTTCAGACCTGCATTGAATTAGGTTAAAGTGCCTTTACATTTAAACTTCCCAAAGGGCCTTGATGTATCAACCATATCTAAGTAACTTAGGTAAAAGAAAAATTGCAGCAGTTAAAATAATTACTATTTCAATTCTTCCCTAATATTGGCAGTTTTGCATTTGAGTAACTTTCCAGAACTTTGTGAATTAAGCAGCAAACTTATCCCATTTATTTGGTTATATTACTATACTGAGGTCCACTTATATTTAACCAGTACTGACTCAGACTGGCTCCATCCACAGGCCATGATGGGCCAAGTGACCTCCTTCAGTACTGGATCATTCCATTATACTGTAATTAAGTGACTTAATAGAGGACAGCATGGTGGCACAGTGGTTAGCACTGCTGCCTCACAGCACCAGGGACTGGGGTTCGATTCATAGCTTGGGATATTGTCTGTGTGGGCTTATCCCCAGTGTTCCGATTTCCTCCCACAGTCCAAAGACAAACTGGTTAGGTGAATTGGCTATGCTAAGTTCCCCCTCAGTGTACCTGAACGGGTGCTAGAGTGTGGTGACTATGAGATTTTCTCAGTAACTTCATTGCAGTGTGAATGTAAGTTTACTTGTGACTAATGAATAAACTTTTGACTTTAAAGATGCACCCTTTGCATTAAAAAGACTTAGTTAAATAGCTTAATTGCTTTATAGTTTTGTTAAAATGATTCTCAGACAAGTAGAGAAAATTATAAAAATTGATCTTTTTTTCTTTGGTATTTTCCGAACTTGTTCAATGCTCTTAGAGTGGCTCCAAATCATTAAACGATTGCATCTAAAGGGATATTAGAGTGTTAAAGTGCTCAGAACGATAAAAAGAGTAACTTTTCTCAATATAATTTATCTTTCAACTTCTGTATTCCCTCGATGAACTTCTGGTATAGTTTTATTTGAAGTTACATAAAGCTTTACCTCATTAACATATAAATGCTGTATCTCCAGAGACACTCATTATATCCTGCTACTAAGAAATGGAGAAATTAGCCTTTTAGACAGAGCGCATGTGATAAGAACCTTGCCAATGAACTGAAATCTTTACATATTGTGCCTGTTGAAATATTTCTTAGGTTGAATCAATATGATGTTTATCTTGTAAATGAATTAAACAAATCCTTCAATTAGCCTAGTTCTGGAATCGGTAGCTGTCAATGTTCTTGTTTTTGCTTTGGCCCCTTTTTTTCCCTTAATATTTAATGGTTTAGTATTTAAAGATTTAGTGCAAAATTTCCACAGATGCGTTTTGTGTCACAGAAGCTTTGCTGAATGACTTAAAAGCACTGATGCATAAAACTATATTCAGACTGCTGTCTAAAATATTGAACAGCACTTACTAGCAATAACAAAGCTCATAAAACATAAGAGCAGAAGAACATAAGAATTAGGAGCGAGAGTAGGCCATCTGGCCCCTCAGGCCTGCTCCGCCATTCAATGAAATCGTGGCTGATCTTTTTGTGGACTCAGTTCCACTTACCCATCCGCTCACCATAACCCTTAATTCCTTTACTGTTCAAGAATTTATCTATCCTTGCCTCAAAAGCATTCAATGAGGTAGCCTCAACTTCTTCACCGGGCAGGGAATTCCACAGATTCACAACCCTTTGTGTGAAAAAATTCCCCCTCAACTCAGTCCTAAATCTGCTCCCCCTTATTTTGAGGCCATGCCCCCTAATTCTAGTTTCACCTGCCAATGGAAACAACCTCCCTGCTTCTATCTTACCTATTCCCTTCATAATCTTATATGTTTCTGTAAGATCTCCCCTCATTCCTCTGAATTCCAATGAGTATAGCCCCAGTCTACTCAATCTCTCATAAGGCAATCCTCTCAACTCCGGAATCAACAGAGTGAATCTCCTCTGTATCCCTCCAGTGCCAGTATATCCTTTCTCAAGTAAGGAGACCAAAACTGTACACAGTACTCCAGGTGTGGCCTCACCAGCACATTATACAGCTGCAACGTAACCTCGCTATTTTTAAATTCCATCCCTCTAGCAGTGAAGGACAAAATTCCATTTACCTTCTTAATACTTGCTGCACCTACAAGCCAACTTTTTGTGATTCATGCACAAGGACACTCAGGTCCCTCTGCACAGCAGCATGCTGCAGTTTTTTACCATTTCAATAATAGTCCATTTTGCTATTATTCCTACCAAAATGGATGACCTCACATTTACCAACATTGTACTCCATCTGCCATACCCTTGCCCACACACTTAGACTATCTATATCTCTTTGCAGGCTCTCATCGTCCTCTGCCCACTTTGCTTTGCCATTCACCTTAGTGTCATCAGTGAATTTTGACTCACTGCACTTGGTCCCCAACTCCAAATCATCTATGTAAATCGTAAACAATTGCAGTCTCGACACTGAGTCCTGAAGCACACCACTAGTCATTGATCACCAGACAGAAAAACACCCATTTACCCCCACTCTTGCTTTCTGTTAGTTAGTTAACCAATCCTCTATCCATGCTAATACATTACCGTAACACCATGCACCTTTATCTTATGCAGCCACCTTTGGTGTGGTACTTGTCAAATGTCTTTGGAAATCCAAATACATTCATAACATTTTATGTTCTAGAAGCATAGAAAATAGAAACAGGAGGAGGTCATTTGGCTCTTCGAGCCTGCTCCACCATTAACCATGATCATGTTTGATCATCCAACTCAGTTACGTGTTCCTGCTTTCTCCCCAAATCTTTTGATCCCTTTAGCCCCAAGAGCTGTATCTAACTCCTTTTGAAAATGCTATGTTTTGACCTCAACTGATTTCTATGGGAGAGAATTCCACAGGTTCACCAGTATCTGGGTGAAGACATTTGTCCCCATCTCAGTCCTAAATGGCTTACTCTGTATCCTTAGAATATGACCTCTGACTCTGGACTTCGCTGCCATTAGGAACATCCTTCCTGCATCTACCCTGTCTAGTCCTGTTAGAATGTGTAGGTTTCTATAAGATACCCCCCTTCCCACTCCTCCCATTCTTCTAAATTTCAGTAAATATAAACCTAACCGACTCAATCTCTCCTCACATATCAGTCTTGCCTTCCCAGGTATCAGCCTTGTAAACCTTTGCTGCACTCCATCCCATAGCAAGAAAGTCCTCCCTCAGATAAGGAGACCAAAGCTGCACACAATATTCCAGATGTGGTCTCACCAAGGCCCTGATTTGATTTGTTTTTGTCACAGCTATTAATATAGAGTGAAAAGTGTTGTTTATTCCACACTATACAGACAAAGCATGCCGTTCATAGAGAAGGAAAGGAGAGAGTGCAGAATGTGGTGTTACAGTTAAAGCTAGAGTGTAGAGAAAGATCAACTTAGTTTGAGGTAGGTCCATTCAAAAGTCTGACAGCAGCAGCGAAGAAGCTGTTCTTGAGTCAGTTGATACGTGATCTCAGACTTTTGTATCTTTTTCCAGATGGAAGAAGGTGGAAAAGAGAAGGTCCGGGGTGCGTGGGGTCCTTAATTATGCTGGCTGCTTTGCCGAGGCAGCGGGAAGTATAGGCAAAGTCAATGGATGGGAGCATTGTTTGTGTGATGGATTGGGCTACATTCATGATCTTTTTTAGTTTCTTGTGGTCTGCCATTCATCTTAGTGTCATCCGTGAATTTTGACACGCTACACTTGGTCCCCAACTCCAAATCATCTATGTAAGTTGTAAACAATTGCGGTGCCAACACTGATCCCTGAGGCACATCACTCGTCACTGATTACCAATAAGAAAAACACCCATATACCCCCAGTCTTTGCTTTCTGTTAGTTAACCAATCCTCTATCCATGCTAATACATTACCGTAACACCATGCACCTTTATCTTATGCAGCCGCCTTTGGTGCGGCACCTTGTCAAATGCCTTCTACAAATCCAAATACACTCATAACATTCTATGTTTTAGAAGCATAGAAAATAGGAACAGGAGAAAGGATACCAAGCTGTGATACAACCAGAAAGAATGCTTTCTACGGTGCATCTGTAAAGGTTGGTGAGAGTTGTAGCTGACATGCCAAATTTCCTTAGCCTTCTGAGAAGGTAGTTGGTGGGCTTTCTTAACTATAGTGTCAGCATGGTGGGACCAGGACAGATTGTTGGTGATCTGAACACCTAAAAACTTGAAGCTGTTGACCCTTTCTACTTCATCCCCACTGATGTAGACAGGGGCATGTTCTCCACTATGCCTCCTGAAGTCAATGACAATCTCCTTCATTTTGTTGACATTGAGGGAGAGATTATTATCACCGCACCAGTTCACCAGATTCTCCATTTCATTTCTGTACTCTGCCTTGTCATTGTTTGAGATACGACCCATTACAGTGGTGTCATCAGTAAACTTGAAAATCGGGTTGGAGGGGAATTTGACTGCACAGTCATAGATGTATAAGGAGTATGGTAGGGATCTGAGAAGACAGCCTTGTGTGGGGCACCGGTGTTGAGGATGATCATGGAGGAGGCGTTGTTGCGTATCTTTACTGATTGTGGTTTGTGAGTTAGGAATTTCAGGATCCAGTCGCAGAGGGAGGAGCCCAGGCCCAGGCCATGGAGTTTGGAGATGAGTTTAGTAGGAATAATGGTGTTGAAGGCTGAGCTGTAGTTGATAAATAGGAGTCTGGCATGGGTGTCTTTGTTATCTAGGTATTCCAGGGTTGAGTGCAGGGCCAGGGAGATGGTGTCTGCTGTGGACCTGTTGCGGCTGTAGGCAAACTGTAGTGGATCCAGGCAGTCTGGGAGGCTGGAATTGATTTGTGCCATGACTAACTTCTTGAAGCACTTCATAATGATGGATGCCAGAGCTGCTTGGCTTTTCTTTGGTACTCGGATGATGCTGTATAACTGCAACAAGATATCCCTGCTCCTGTACTTGGATCCTCTCACTGTGAAGGCTAACATAAAATTTGCTTTTACACCTGCTGCACCTGCATGCTTACTTTCAGCGACTGATGTACAAGGATGTCAGGTTCCATTGCACGTTCCCCTCTTTCAACCTATAAGAATATAATCTGCCTTCCTGTTTTTGCTACCAAAGTGGATAACCTGGCATTTATCCACATTATACTGCAGCTGCCATGCATTTGCCCACTCATTCAACTTGTCCAACTCACACTGAAACATATCTACATCCACCTCACAGTTCACCCTCCCACTCAGCTTTGTGACATCCGCAAATTTGGAGATAGTATACTTAGCTCTCTCATCTGAATCATTAATGTACATTGCGAACAACTGATGAAAGGAGCATTCAACACAGTTCAGTGGGCTGATAGTATGCTCAGGAATCCTAACACCACTTCCCCCACTATCCTGCAAAGCATAAAAAAGTGTGCCAAGATAAACTAACAAAAACATTGTGAATAGCTGCAGTCCTAGCACTGCACCCTATGGTACCCCATTAGTTACTGATTGCTATTTGGAAAAGGAACTGTTTATTCTTAATCTTTGTTTCCCAAACGCCATGTTTCCTATCCATCTCAATACACCACATCCAATCCCATGCAATTTAGATTCACGTGCTAATCCCTTATGTGGATCTTGTTGAAAGCCTTCCTAAAATCCAAATAAACCACATCCTCTGACTCCTGCACATCAACTCTACTAGTTGCATCCTTGGAGAATCCCAGTAGATTTGTCAAGTATGATATCCCTTTCATAAATCCATGCTAACTCTGTCCAACCCTGACACTGATTTCCAAATGCTCTGCTGTTTTTTTTATATATGATGGACTCTATCGTTCCCTCACTACTGACATCAGCTGACTGGACTTTAGTTCCCTGTTTTCTCTCTACCTCCCTTTTTAAATATTGGGGGTTACATTAGCCACCCGCTAATCTGTAGGGTGTTCCAGAGTCTATAGATTCCTGGAAAGTGACCATTAATGTATCCACTAATTCTCGAACCACTTGCTTAAGTACTTTGGGATGCTGGGGATTTATCAGTCTTTAATCCATCAATTTCCATTTCTTCACTAATACAGATTTTTTTCAGTCTCTCCCTCTCACTAAATCCTGTGTTCCCCAGTATATCTGGTATGTTATTTGTGTCCTCCTCTCTGAAGACAGAACCAAAGTGTGTATTTATTTGGTTAGCCATTTCTTTGGTTCCCATTATAAATTCTGACTGTAAGGAACCTACATTTATCTTCACCAATCTTTTTCTCTTTACATACCTGTGGAAGTTTTTACACAGTAAAAAGTCTGACAACACCAGGTTTTAGTCCAACCTATTTATTTGATAATATACTCAAGCTTTCGGGGTTAGCCCCTTCGTCAGGTGAATGGAGAGTTCTGGCCTCAGACAGAGCATATAAAGCACAGACTGTTTAGAGATTACTGATTAGAATGCAAATCCTTACACCTAACCTGCTGTTCAAGACCTGAAGTGGCTGATAATGTGAGTGGAAGGAGCACTGATCACAGTTTAAAGAGATGTGTATTGTCTCCAGACAGTACAGTAAGTGAGGTTTTGCAAACCCAGGCAAGTCACGGGGGTTACAGATACTGCGACATGAACCCAAGATCCCTGTTGAGACCGTCCTCATGTGTGCGGAACTTGGCTATCAGTCTCTGTTCAGCGACTCTGCGCTGTCGTGTGTCGTGACGGCCACCTTGGAGAATGCTTACCCGAAGGTCAGAGGCTGAATGCCCGTGACCACTGAAGTGTTCGCCAACAGGAAGGGAACAGTCTTGCCTGGTGACTGTCGAGCGATGTTCATTCATCCGTTGTCGTAGCGTCTAATTCGCATTCTAATCAGTAATCTCTAAACTGTGCTTTATATGCTCTGTCTGAGGCCAGAACTCTCCATTCACCTGACGAAGGGGCTAACCCCGAAAGCTTGTGAGTATATTATCAAATAAATAGGTTGGACTAAAACCTGGTGTTGTCAGACTTTTTACTGTGTTTACGCCAGTCCAACACCGGCATACCCACATCAAGTTTTTACACTCAGTTTTTATGTTCCCCTCAATCTCACCCTCGTATTTTATTTCTCCCTTCTTAATCAATCCCTTAATCCCCCTCTGCTGAGTTCCAAACTGCTCTCAATCCACAGGTCTGCTGTTTTTGTTTTCTGGCCAATTGGTATGCCTCTTCCTTAGATAGAATACTGACTCTAATTTTCCTTTTAAGCCATGGATTGGCCGCCTTTCCTGTTTTATTTCTGTAACATACAAGAATCAACAATTGTTGCAGTTCACCCATCCTGTCTTTGAATGTTTGCCATTGCCTATCTACCATCATCCCTTTGAATAACTTGTGCCTCATATCATTGTAGTTTCCTTTAGTTAGATTCAGGAGCCTAGTCTCAAAATCAACTAAATCACTCTCCATCTTGATGAAGAATTCTATCCTATTATGGTTGCTCATTCCCAAGAGGCCTCACACAACTAAATTGCCAATTATTCCTTTCTCATTACACAATAGTCAAGGATGACATGTTCTCGAGTTGGTTCTTCGACATGTTGGCCCAGAAAACCATCCCATTCACACTTCAGGAATTCAACTTCTATGATATTGTTATAAATGTGATTTGCCCAATCTACATGCAGATTGAAGTCACCCACAATTACAGATGTTCTTTTATTGCATGCTGTATCTAATTCCCTGCTTAACTCCATTCCCGACACCACCACTACATTTCCTTGTTTATTTGTTGGATCAACCAAATAGATTCAACCAAATCATCAAACGTTTGAATGGTCCTGTCATATATTAAGCTGATCTTTCTCTTCACCCTACCTGTAACTGCAACACTATATTCTGCACTCTTTCCTTTTCCTTCTCCCCTACATACTCTGTAAACAATATGTTTTGTCTGTATAGTGCACAAGAAACAATGCTTTTCACTGTATCCCAGTACATGTGACCAATAATAAATCAAATCAAATCATGTAGATCCAGTCTCCAGTGTTAAATGAACTTATTGTTTTATTAATATTGACAGAAAGTATATGGAAATTGAAGTTTATTTATTTTTGTCACAGATAGTCTTATATTAACAGTGCAATGCGAGAGGTAAGTCCTGCTTTACAAATTTGATTGTATTCTTTGAGGAGGTAACTAAGTAGACGAAGGTAGAGCAGTTTCAGTCGTATACATGGATTTTAGTAAGGTGTTTGATAAGGTTCCCCATGGTAGGCTCATGAAGAAAGTAAGGAGGTGTGGGATAGAAGGAAATTTGGCCAATTGGATAAGTAACTAGCTGTCTCATAGAAGACAGAGAATGATGGTGGAGGGAAAATTTTCAGACTGGAGGCCAGTTACCAGCGGTATACCTATAGGGGTCAGTGCTGGGTCCTCTGCTATTTGTGATTTTTATCAATGGCTTGGAAGAGGGGGCTGAAGGGTGGGTTAGTAAATTTGCTGATCACAGCAAGATTGGTGGAGTAGTGGATGAGGTGGAGGGCTCTTGAAGGCTGCAAAGAGACATTGATAGGATGCAGAGTGGCCCGAAAAGTGGCAGATGGAGTTTAATCCTGATAAGTGCAAGGTGATTCATTTTGGTAGGTCAAATTTCAGTGCGGATTACAGGATCAATGGTAGGATTCTGAGGAATGTGGAGGAACAGAGAGATCTTGGGGTTCATATCCACAGATCTCTGAAGGTTGCCACTCAAGTGGATAGAGCTGTGAAGAAGGCCTGTAGTGTGTTAGTGTTCATTAACAGGGAGTTTGAGTTTAAGAGTTGTGGGTTTATGCTGCAACTATATAGGACCTTGGTGAGACCACATTTGGAATATTGTGCGCAGTTCTGATCACCTCACTATAAGAAGGATGTGGAAGCATTGGAGAGAGTGCAGAGGAGATTTACCAGGATGCTGCTTGGTTTGGAAGGTAGGTCTTATGAGTAAAGGTTGAGGGAGCTGGGGCTTTTTTCTTTAGAGTGGAGGAGGATGAGAGACGACTTATTAGAGGTTTATAAGATGATGAGGGGGATAGATAGAGTGGACTTGCAGAGACTATTTGTTCGGATGGATGTAGCTGTTACTAGGGGCATAACTATAAGGTCCATGGTGGGAGGTATAGGAGGGATGTCCGAGGTAGATTCTTTACTCAGAGAGTGGTTGGGGTGTGGAATGCACAAGCAATTATTGGATAGGCACATGGAGCGCACCAGAATGATAGGGAGTGGGATAGTTTGATCTTGGTTTTGGATATAGCTCAGCACAACATTGAGGGCCGAAGGGCCTGTACTGTGCTGTAATGTTCTATGTTCTTACCTTGTTTGAGCTGCCCCCAGCTCATTAGCAATACAGAGTAACCTTTTTTAAAAATTTCAGCTATTATGCAGGAGGGATGTGGGGACAAGGGTAGGTTGAGAGCATTATGCCTCCCTCACCCCCTGTAAAATTCATCCTATGATCCAAATGTGTCATATGCTGCCACACTAGTAGTAGATGGCAATGTCATTCTACATGTCTTATATATGTAGTTGGGTGTATGCTCCTTTAAGAGGTTTCAGGTGACCTAGTACTGACTGCGCTAATGTTACGACGTTGAATAAACTGTTCCTGTTTGATTTACATCTAATTACTTCATGGTCTATTTATAGTCTGTAATAAGACTTCAAACATAATAACAGACACATTATTTTCACCATAGTGTACGGAGAGGATAGCACAATGTTGCACTGTTATAAACATTGCCTCTAAACAGAATGATAACAAATAAACTATAGGCATATTTGCACCACACTATTATCAATTCTTACACAAATTCTTTGTTGCTTCAACATTGGATAAATCTGACATCTCCTGCTTACTTATTATTCTCTTGTGGAACCCTAATGATCGATCCTAAATCAATTTTTAGCCTTTAGCACACAAAATAAATTCTCATAACACAAATATATTAATAGTAGCTTTTGTGTTGTTACACTCTTTTTTGCTATTATATTTTATATATTGTGGTGACTCTCAAATGCCTTATAAAATGGAGGGCACTTAGGGATGGGCAATAAATGCCCAGCCAGCGACGCTGACATCCTGTCAAATGATTTTAAGTTAGAAAAAGCTACCCTACATAGCGGTTTCTGGCAAGTTCCTCGATTTTAACGTGCTTCCGGGAGCTGAGCATCTGAAATCTTGAGGGTTGAATGGTATGTGTTTTTTTTCCATTTAGAGAATATTTGTAGTAATTCAGTTCTGGCTACTGTGAGAGAAGGAAGTGGAGAAGCCACAATAGGTGGAAGGAGCAGGTGAAGACACAAGGAGGCCAGCCAGAAGGAAGAGAGCTGACAGGAATCCCATCATGTTCCACCCAGAAAGAGCGGCTTTGGGATTTACCCAGCTTTTAAGGCTTCCTCCAAGCGTACCTGTGACGCCCTGATGTGCCACCTTCTACTTTCAAATATCTCAAGGGCTTCTGTGCCAATTATGTGCCGTTATTATTGTGAGATCATAGGCAATTCCTCTGCCTGCCTTCCTGGTAATTGCATCACCTTTTTATATTGCTGCAGTGTTCCACAAACTCTGCCCCAACACGAGAAGCCAGAGGTTGCTGCAGAATAGCAGGTTATCCCCTGCCCACTTGACCCAGCACTCTGCTCAGGAACCCATGCTCAGCAACTCAACATGCGGTAGAGTTAGGACCATGGATCAGCTGGAGCCCTCACTGGCCATTACATTGAAGTCTTCGAACACCAAGTAATACAACCCAGAGAGAGAGTCCCATATCATTGTGCTTTGCTTCTTAGCGCGTACCTTTGCTCTCCAATAAACACAGCAAGTCGAAGCACAATTGGACAGGTAGGATGAAGGAGACACTGCTGATGGCACATTGGACGGTGAAGAAATTGGAAGGCTTCAACACAAATATATCCCAAGCTCCTGGGTAGCAGCTAATTGTAAACAGTGTCCGCTGAACAATGCCTATCCCCCTGCATTAATAGGCATCCAATGTCTTCACCCATCAATAAACTACCTCTGTCCAAAGGCTGACTTTGATATTCATATCAACAGCAAAAACATTGTGGCAGAATTTTCCCATCCCGCCTCCCACAGGAATCATATTGGATGGGATAGGACCATGCAGAAGTCTGGTGAACTTGGATGTGATTTTTCAGTCTTGGAGCAAGTGCGGCTGGGGAAATCTCACCCTGTGCCTTTAATTTAACAAAATGTCCCACATCGCCCACAGCAATAAAAAAAGAGAGAGTGTGACACTGAGCTAGAGAAGAGATAGTCGGTCAGATGTTATTTATTTGCTATAAGTAGGCTATGTTCAATAAAAGTAGGTCCTGCAATGGTTTATTCACATGAAAAAGGGAACTTCCAGGCATCATCATGATGCATGTTTATGATTTCTTATGGGGTGGAGCTGTGGAGTTTGAGCAATGTGTTATTAATAAGAATGAAGTGGAGTTTGAAATAGAAGTCAGGCAGAACATTGTGCTATGATCTCTTTAATAATGGATTCTAACAATTTCCCTATGACCGAAATAAAAACAGTAGGAAAATCTCAGCAAGTCTGATTGCATCTGTGGAGAGAGACAAGAGTCAACATTTTGAGTAACATCACCCAGACTCAAAATGTTGGCTTCATTCTCTCTCCACAGATACTGTCAGGCCTGCTGAGGTTGTCCAGAGTTTCCTGTTTTTGTTCAGATTCCAGCATCTGCAGTATTTTGCCTTTATCCCTATGACTGATGTTAGGCTGGTTGACCCTACAGTTTCCTGCTTTCTGTCCCCCTTCTTTCTCAAACAACAGCACTCCATTTGATATTTTCCAATCATCTGGAACCTTTCCAGAATCTCAGAAATGTTGGAAGATTAAACCACAACACCTAGGTCTCATAAATCCCAAGAATGCAGGCCATCTGGTCCTGGGGACTTATCATCCTTCAACATTCAGTTTTGGTAAATCATTTTCCCTGGTGATGGAGCTAGAAGTGAATAAAGCTTAACCACCAGTCTCCAGAAAGCTGTAAGAAGAAGCTTAGCAATGGTGAGGGCAAAACTGGAGCACTCTAAGTTCAGCTGTCAGCACGGACCATGGATTGAACTCCAATTCTCCCTAAACTGACTGTCTCTGTGTCATACTGAGCGGTATGCAAAGCCACTAAACCATCAGCGAGCACTAAGTGTTGGATAATGAAATCTGAAACTGCAGCCTGGAGCTTTTGTTTTGAACATAGTTACAAAAGGAAAAAAAGCCTTGATCTACAAATATGCGGAAACGGAGTGTCAGTGGATGAGGAGAAGCGCGCAAATGACCGTTCTGTAGGGAAATTGTGCCATATGGAGCTACTGATTTGTCAGACCATTCAACGTCCTAAAGAAGGAAATTCAGCTTTTAAACGCTGATGCAATTTCTTTTTGTCAATTTGGAAGGAAAAAAAGGAATGTGTCAGTTCTCGTTCATGCTGTTGTGTTGCAGATATTGGACAGGGAATAAAAGATAGACCAATAGAAAAGATCAGCCATATATCAGTCCACAACAAAATTCATTTTGCATAGGCAGAATATGGTCTTTGTTCAGCTGAGACTTTCCCCAGCTAAACTGCAATAAAATGAGATGTGGCAGCTCAATGCAAAGAACCCCAATTCAAAGTCATGAAACAGGCAACTAACTTTGGTATGCCTTACGCAGTATCAGTTGCTACTTGGTCATGGTTCAGTTGACAGCAGCTTCAAACCATCAGTTTTCATACAGGAATAGGGTAAAAAGAAGAGAAAATGACTTGCTTCAAAGGCCTCTTGCCTCCCAGTGGGTCAGATTCCATGATGTGCTAGAGTTGGCTTGATGAACCTTATGGTGTTTTTATCAGCATGGTGGCACATTGGTTAGCACTGCTGTCTCACAGCGCCGGGGACCCAGGTTCAATTCCCGGCTTGGGTCACTGTCTGTGTGGAGTCTACATGTTCTCCCGTTGCTGCCTGGGTTTTATCCGGGTGCTCCTGTTTCTCCCATAGTCCAAAAAGTGTGCTGATTAGGTACACTGGCCATTCTAAATTCTCCCTCAGTGTACTCGAAACTGGCCTGGAGTGTGGCAACTTGGGGATTTTCACTGCAACTTCATTGCAGTGTTAACATAAGCCTACATGTGACTAATAAATAAACTGTAACTTTATCCCATAGTTTACATTTTTAGATCAAGTACTTGAGCTAAAATAAAGAATGTCATTGTTGACAGTCATGATGTGGAGCTGCCGGCATTGAACTGGGGTAAGCATAGTAAGAGGTCTCACAACAGCAGGTTAAAGTCCAACAGAGTCATGTTGGAATCATGAGCTTTTGGAGTGCTGCAGCTTCATGAGGTGAACCGAGTGGCTTCCTTCTGCACCTCTTACAAAGTCCCACAGACAACAGTGTGATAATGACCAATCTCTCTGTGTTTGTGATGTTGATTGATGGGTAAATATTGACTAGGACACTAGGGATAACTCTTTGTCGTTTCAAAATAATGCAATGGGATGTGTTGCATACACCCAAGCAGGCTGATACGGTATAAATGAGCTAAGTGATTAAAAGCGGACTGGATGGACGCCTCTTTGAGAACAAGGTTTGTTTTTGTTGGTAACTGTGTTGTATCATGTGGAACTGAGTGTCAATATCGGAATGTCTCAGGATTGACTGAAGGTTTATAAAATCATGAGAGGCATTGGTAAGGTGAATTGCCACAGTCTTTTCCCCAGAGTAGGGGAGAATAAAACTAAAGGGCATTGGTTTATGGTGCGCGGGGAAAGATTTAACCTGAGGTACCTGAGGGACATCCTTTCCACACAGAAGGTGCGTATATGGAATGAGCTGCCAGAGGAGGTGGTAGAGGTGGGTACAATTACACCATTCAAAAGACATTTGGACCGGTACATGGATAGGAAAGACTTCAAGGGATATGGACCAAACGCAAGCAAATGGGACAAGTTCAGTTTAGGAAACCTGGTCGGCATGGACGAGTTGGGCCGAAGGGCCTGTTTCTGTGTTGTATATCTCTGTGACTCAAAGTGCTTTTACACTGGCAGAGTCCAGCATGTCTACATCTCCCATTAACTGCATCAAAAATCCTGAGGAATACAAAAATACCTTTAGCTAAACCCAACCAGGTTGGTGATAGCAGCCCTGCAATTTTGCCTCAGTGCTCAGGGGCAATGCAGGTAAAATTTAACCAGCTTCTGGTCCTCAATCGTATTCAGTGACTTCCACTGACAAAGTGTCCAAGTGGGGACATGAATGGGATAAATCTCTGCGATGCTCCTGGGTCGACCAGTATACCAATGGCATCTTGAGTAAAGTACTGGAGGATAGCAAGCTCCGATCAAATCATATCCTTGGCATCAGTCATAGAGTAAGAAGTCTCGCATCACCAGGTTAAAGTCCAACAGGTTTACTTGGTAGTAAATGCCACTGGCATCCATCATCTCACGTGAGAATACCATCCACCAGGTACACGGCACATACTCTTGCAACTCGGCCAACATTGTCAATCTGATACGCTGCAGGAAAGGATGTCCTGAGGCATGGTACATTGGGGAGAACATGCTGGCGCTATGACAACGGATGAATGAACACCACTTGACAATCACCAGGCAAGACTGTTCCCTTCCCGTTGGTGAACACTTCAGCAGTCACAGGCATTCGGCCTCTGATTTTCGAGTAAGTGTTCTCCAAGCAGCCTTCACGACACACAACAGCGCAGAGTCGCTGAGCAGAGACCGATAGCCAAGTTCCGCACACATGAGGACAGCCTCAACCGGGATCTTGGGTTCATGTCACACTGTCTGTAACCCCCATGACTTGTCTGAACTTGCAAAATCCCACTGTCCTATCTGGAGACAATACACATGTCTTTAACCTATGCTTAATGCTATCTCCACTCACATTGTCTGCACCTTTAAGACTTGAACAGCAGATTAGCTGTAAAGACTCACATTCTAATCAGTATTCTGTAAACTGTGTACACCTTTATATGCCCTGTTTGTGATCAGAACTCTCCACTCAGCTGACGAAGGAACAGCGTTCCGAAAGCTAGTGGCATTTACTACCAAATAAACCTGTTGGACTTTAATCTGATGATGTGAGACTTCTTACTGTGTTTACCCCAGTCCAACGCCAGCATCTCCACATCATCAGTCATAGAGTCATAGAACAATACAGTACAGAAACAGGCCCTGCGGCCCAGCTGGTCCATGCAGACCATGGTGTCTTCCCAGTTAGTCCCCAATTGCCCGTGTTTGGCCCACATCTCTCTCGTCCTTTCCCATCAGTGTACTTACCCAAATGTTTTTTAAATGTTGCCATTTTACCTACCTCAACCACTTTCTCTGGCAACTCATTCCATGTACGCACCATTCTCTGCGTGAAGAAGTTGCCCCACAGGTCCCTTATAAATCTTTCCCCTCTGACTTTAAACCAATGCCTTTGAGTTTTTGATTCCCTTTCCCTGAGAAGAAGGCTATGTGCATTCAGCCTACCTCTGCCCCTCACGATTTTATACACCTCAGTAGAAGGTCACCCCTTATTCTCCTACGTTCCAAGGAATAAAGTCCTAGCCTGGCCAACCCCTCCCTCAGGGTAAGTAGGCAAGGAGGGGTGAAGGTTTGGTAAAGCGGATTAGAGTTGCTTGTACATCACGTGGCTCCAGTATTCTGGGACCGTAGATACGTCATATGCATCTGAAACATGTCAGGAGTGAAATGATTAAGATTGATTGCACTGGAGCTGCTAACTTGATAGTCCTTTGAGGTAAGGTTAAGTTTCCTTTTCAAAGTCTGAGACCGGGCAGTTCTTTTCACTTGGGGCATTAAATAAATCAAAAAGCAAATATGTTGCTGGAAATGGTAAACTTTCAGCAAGTGGGTTAAAGAGAATGAATGACCGATGTTTGTTCCACATACAAAATACAATTACTGTTAAGCAGCCTCTGAGCACAATAAAGATGACATAACTAAAACAGCTGCCGCAGTTTGATTTAACATGTAAAATTTCAAAACATACCTCGGTACAAGATTCACCTTTAATCCTACATACACAAGGCAGCACATTCAAATCCATTAGATGAAAAATATTGGACACCAGAGACATCAAGTAGAGTCGCAAACATAAAAATCAATTCGCAACATTTTTCATTAGGAATTTTATTTGAATTCACTGTCGTTTGAACTGAACTCCACTTTGGAACACACCAGCGTCTTAAAGTTTGCTTTGATGTAATTTTAAACTCTTTGGATTTGTCTTACAGTCTCCCAGTGTAAACATCTCCTACTGTACACGGCAATCTTAGCTGCAGGTTGAATACAGGTTGGTGCATAATGCAGACATTATGAGGACTATTTATATGTTAATTTGGATTAAAATTAAATGTCAGCAAGATGCTGGAAGATAAGTGAGTAGACGCCCAAATTGAAGTTCAATATTACTGATTAACAGGCATCAGGAACTCTGGGGGTTTGATTCCTTCTCATTTTCTGGTTGGCAACAATATGAGAACGAGAATGTCAGTGCAGTCTGCTTTCTTGTGCCTTTTCACTTTAACTGGTGCTTCAATAGCCCTCTAGAAACTATGAGCAGATGATGCATATTCCCAATGCAGTTGGATAACCCGCCAATCAAATGTTACTGAGCCCCAGGAGTTAAAGTGCCCCACCGGCCCAAAATCATCTCCAGGTTAACATCTAACTCGCTGTCCAAAACATACCATGTGACCAAGCGTCATTTTTCGCTTTAAATGTGATTAAATCCTCTGGCCTAAATCTTCCAGTCCTGCTCACTGTGGGAATCATCGTGGGTGGGATAGATGAAGCTTGACAGACAAGCCACAGGCCTGTTAACCTCAGGTGGGAGTTTCTGTCCTGGGATGGGCAAGACCAGAAAAACCTGCCCTGTATCTCTCTCGAAGGATCATCCAAACTTGAAACTTTGGCTCTATTCTCTCTCCACAGATGTTGTTGAACCAGCTGAGATTTTCCAGCATCTGCCGTGTTTCTGCCCTATATCTGAATGTGTCATGAACTGGGAGGTTTTAGCATCTTGGTGTTTGGAATCCAAACAGTATCGCGGAAGCTGTGGCTGCCTAATTAATTTGTCTGAAGGCATCCACTAGATAAAAACATAAAGTATATATTTTTTAAAATTCCAAAAAAAAGGTTTCTGACCTTACAAACTGGGTCTTTATGCATTTGTCTTTGTGTCTTTTTAAATGGGTGAACTTTCTGTTTAGCCAGAGTTCTGCCTCGACATCTGAAACATCAACAGGATAGCTAAAGGTCATAACTTGCTATCATGGCACATAAATAATAAGATTTCCATTGAAAAGTGAGGGTGATTGCATGGACTTACAGCCTGAATGGAAATATATTTAGAGCGCATGATCAGCATGCTTAAGTGAGCTGAGTTAATATAAGGTGTTGGTGAATATTTCCATCTTGGAACTAGTTTTTCTGAACATGGAGCCACCCCATCTTGGCATACCAACTGTTTTTGCATTGACAAGCCAAGTCCTGCCAATCAGTTTTATTTTCATTAATATTTCTTTGAATCTTCCGTGGGAATATTGTATTTAAATTTAACCTAATATACAGCCTCCGATCTAACGTGGGACAGCATCAGGGTTGAGACACGTTCTCCATGATATTAGACTATTACTTGACAGAATGTCATTCACAGAATCGTAGAATTCCTACAGTCCAGAAAGAGGCCATTCAGCCCGTCGAGTCTGTACCGACCACAATCCAACCCAAGCCCTATTCCCGGAACCACACACATTTACCCTGTTAATCACCCTGATGCTCGGGTCAATTTAGCCTGGGCAATCAACCTAACCTGCATATCTTTGGACTCATATAGGAGGAATGATAAGGAATGTGGGGACGATAAGAGACAGGTAGAAACTCTTCTCAGCAGTCACGACCAAGAGCTCTGAATGTTGTGTTGCCTGTCCAATGCCAGGGTTAAGAACATCTTATGGCTGGAGAGGAACTTGGAGTGGAAAGAAGAGGATCTGGTTGCCTTGATCCATGTAGGAAGCAGTGTCATAGGTAGAACCAGGAACTATGTTGTGTTAACAGTTTAAGGAATGTGGGTCCAAGCTCAAACACACAGAACATGCATAAAAACATACATGGAAACTAGTAGGTGGAACAAGCCATCCTGCCCTCGAGGCTGCTTCGCCATCCGTTCTGATCATGGCTGATCATCAAATTTCACAACTGAGTCATTACCTAAACCGTACACCAATTGGCATAAGATCAAGCGGATAAGAGAATTAAATATGTGACTCAAAGGGTGGGATTTTGCAGCCGTGCTCCCCCCAACAAACTGGAAAATCCCGCCTGAGGTCGACGCACTTTTGCATGGTCCTTGTTCCGCCCACTACAATTCCCATGGTGGGCAAGATGGGAAAATTCAGCCCAAAGGGTGGTATGGGAAGAAAGGGGAGCTGGTGCCAGCACTGAAGGAAGAGGCACCTATTCTATGGAATGGGCTCCACTTAGACCCTGGCTGTGTCCTAGAACTGATGTCCTGGCCATTCTTATAACTAGGACTGTGAATAGGGATTTAAACTAACAGCAGGAGTTTGGGGGAAGGATGTGGGTGAAGGGATGTGTAGAAATCCAAATTGAGGTGACGGAACAGTGTGTATAAATGCAAGCAGAGTGGTACAGGAAGGGACAGACGGTTTAACATAATTTGTGCATCAGAATTACTGCAAATAGATGTAAGAAACGATATTGAAAGTTCTTTATCTGAATGCATGAAGTATCTGCAATAAGATAGATTGACCATTGACAGGAATGGAGTAAATAATTTAGATTTAATCACCATTACAAAGTCATGTTGCGAGGTAAGCAAGACTGGGAAGTAAATGTTCGGGGTACAAAATATTTCAGGAAAGTAGAGAGAATGACAAAGTATGGTGGGATAGCCCTGAACATAAAGGATGAGATAATGACATAAGTGAGAAAGGACCTGGTCTTGGAAGATCACGAAATAGATGCAGATAGGTAGGAATTAGGAATAGTGAGAGTGAGAAATACTGGTGAAAGCGATTTATAGACACCCTAACAGTTAAACCGTTGGACAGAACATTAAACAAAAACTTATCAGAGCTTGTAACAAAAGGAAAGAATTAAGGTGGACTTTAAACTTCATTTGGATTGGAATAATCACATTAACAAGGGATATCCAGAAGGTGATTCCGTAGAATGTTTCTGTGACAGTTACTTGCATTCCCACTAGGGATAAAACTCTCTTGGATCAAGTACTATGTATCGAGACAGAGATAATTAGTCATGTCGTAGTAAAAGATCCACTGGGAAATAATGATCATAACGCAATTGGACTCGATGTTGAGTTTGAAAGTGACATTTTCTAATCACGAACAAGAATCTTATGCTTCAACATATATAGGTACGAAGGGAGAATTGGGTAAGATTGATTGTGTGAGTAGACCGAAAGGTATGACAGTGAAGTAACGATGACAAATATTTTTTAAAAATTCAAAATGTTCAACAAGAATACATTTAATTGAAAAACAAAATCTCAGTAAGAAAGACCCATCCGTGACTTTACTCAGGCAGTTAAGGATACTATTAGGTTTTTGAAAATGTGCTTATACTGTTGCAGAGAACAACAGCAATTCTGAGGATCGGGAGCATTTAGGAAAACAGCACAGGGCCATCGAATGGTCTCTTTTGCACTGTAGGAATCCGATGTTACATTTTGTACAATGAACAAACTTAATTTTTATCTTGCAAAAATAGGGAAACTTATTCTACAATATGTGGCCAGAGTTCAACACCATCCCCTCCCCCGTCTCAGCGCCCTCACGTTCTGAGGTGGTTACGGGCATAAAATAGTATAATCAGGATTTCCTCCTGGAACCAATACCCCTCCTAGGCACAACTTTACAATAGGGTGGACAGGGCCTCCAATGGAAAGATTGCCCTTGCCCTCATTAAGAGCCTTCTCCCATCCAGCCTCAGTTTCTGGTTGGCATGCATCCGATGACTAAGGATGGGAAACAGGAAAAGTTTTCACCTTCGAACTCGGGTGGGTTGGTGCTTCCTGCCTCTCCAGCCAGACCCAGCCCTGACACCAAGATTATTGGCCTTCCCAACAACCCCAGGGCAACCCCTACTTTCCCCCACCCCCCCAACAGGACCCCAGGTACTTACCAGAAATGTGGCCCTGGGACATGGTCTCAGTCATGGGATTGCAATATCTCTTCCAGCCAAAAAGCACTGTGCCTGGAGGGCTGAGGAAACAAAGCATCTAGTCACTTTTTTTAACAATCCAATGAAAAGCTTCATTCTCGATGGAATATGTGGTTCCTCAATGTATTCTGGCCAGTAGCATCCTGTAGTGTAACAGAGTGACTAGCAAGTGAACAAAGAACAAAATAGCACAGGAACAGGGCCTTCAGCCCACAAAGCCTGCACCAATTCCTAATCCTTATTAGGAATCACTACTTACTGCCCGTACATGGTTTCTATCCCTCTGTTCACCTGCTGTTCATGTGTCTATCAAGGTACACTTTGAACATTACTAACATGCCTACTTCCACCAGATCCACTGGCAGTGCGTTCCAGGCACCCACTACCCTCTGTGTGAAAAACTTCCCCACATATCTCCTTTAAACTTTCTCCCTCTCACCTTGATGTGGTGCCAAACAGTCATGGCTTTCAGCCAAAGCAACTGAAGTTACCTTCTTCAAAAGAGAATTATATCCCAAAAGGAAAAACCTGCAAAACTTCAAAAATGTCTGGTACAATTCTGAACTTGTTGCATACCTTTAAATAGAACTACAGTTTCGACTGTTTCTTGTCATTTCCAAGTTTTACCATTTTTTTTCTTCTGAGATAGCCAGGCAACGCAGGACAAGACTGGGGATAGGGATAGAAGTAGATTGAAAGACCCAAATATTCCTGGGCACATGAGACGTTGCAGGAGGAAGACAGCAGCCCAGAATGGAAGAGTAGAGCTGAGGAAACTGATGGATATTTCGCAATGATATTTAATTTAGGGGGCAGGGGTCAGGATTTTCCACTCACTCTAACCAGCAGGATTTTCCAGTCCCTCTGACCAGCAGGATTTTCCAGTTCCTCTGACCAGCAGGTTTTCCAGTCTTGCCAACTAGCAGGTTTTCCTGTCCCTCCAAAGCAAATGGACTTTTTTAAAGTCTATTTATTAATGTCACAAGTATGCTTACATTAACACTGCAATGAAATTACTGTGGAAAAACCCCTAGTTGACACACTGGCGCCTGTTCAGGTACACTGAAGGAGAATTTAGCATGGCCAGTCCACCTAACCAGCACATCTCTCGAACTGCGGGAGGAAACCGGAGCACCCAAAGGAGACTCATGCAGACATGGGGGAACGTGCAGACTCTGCACAGACAGTGACCCAAGCCGAGAATCAAACCCAGGTCTCTGGCGCTGTGAGGCAGCAGTGCTAACCAGTGTTTTTGTTTAGTTCACTGTACTCATAGAGCAATTGTAACCAAACTTTCATACACATGATTGTATATGTTCAATCAATTAAATAAGTGTAGGAGTTTTAGTAGATTGAGTAGACTTCATGATAGGGTATATTGTATTAAATCATTGAAAGAAGCAAAATAAATGGTCTCTCAGATAATATCAATCAAAGGCTGTTCTCAATAAATTGAAAACACCCACCTAGGTGACTGTGGAGTGCAACTCAAAATGTTCGAAACAAAACTGGGAACCTGATATTGAAGAAACATTGAGTTAATTACATTGAAACTGTTTGTTCTATCCCTCAAGCATCTTTAGAATGCTTTTTCTCATTTACTGGCTTTCAGCCCTGGGAGAGATGCTTGTTAAAAAAAAATGAGATTGTAGCTTTGATATATTAATGGAATTATCTTATTTTCAATTAGTCTTAATTAGAATAAATGGGGCGATCAGTGCTACTGTCCTTGATCACCATACAACTGTATTGATAGGACTGACTGGTGCTAAATTCTAATCATCTTAAAAAGAGCATGATGAACCTTTGAAAATCTGTGGGTTGGATTTAAATTGAGTAGAAATTTTCTTTGAAAATTACTGGGATGGTAACTTATTCATTTCATGGATAGATTTTTATCAGCATTTGTTCATCTTGATCTCTGAAAGACTAATTGGCCAGGACTTCTCTGGCCCCCGGATGGTGGGGTGGGGGCACGGGGCCAGAAAATTTGTAGGGAGCTGGGACAGATGTTTTCCCTGGCAGGCCCACTGTTGGGGCATTTTATCGGTGGTGGGACCAGATGCGGAGAGGCTGCCACCAGTTAAAAGGTCCAATTAGCAAAGTATTTGTAGCTTCCAAGTGACAGCCGAGGGGTAATGGTTTGGTGGAACGAAGAGGGGGCCATAGATGGGCAGGGAAGCCATTCCCTATATCCCCAGTGACCACTCCAAAGAGTTGTCCTCTGACCCTTGACCCCATGATTTTATTTTTACGTACCTGACCTCTCAGAGGTCACCTGCATTCCTCAGTGGTGTCAACCTTTGCATGCTACTTTACAGTAGTCCAAATTCAAACCACTTTTTACGTGACACTGATGTAGCTGCGACTTGCAGAAGGACCTTTTTCTTATTTGTTCATGGGATGTGGGCATTGCTGGCTGGGTCAGCATTTAGTGCCCATTCCTGAGGGCATTTAAGAGTCAACCATGTTGCTGTGGATCTGGAGTAACACATAGGCCAGACCAGGTATGGGCGGCAGATTTCCTTCTCTTAAGGATGTTAAGTGAACCAGGTGGGTTTTTGCAACAATCGATAATGGTTTCCTCATCATCACTAGACTCTTAATTCCAGATTTTTGTTGAATTCAAATTTCACCATCTGCCATGGTGAAATTCTAACCCGGATCTCCAGAGCATTACCCTGGGTCTCAGATTGTTAGCCCAGTGACAATACCACTGCACCACTGCCTTACATAAATCATTGGCTTGTAGTCAGAAGAGAGTGTCCTGATATACTTTTCACCTTCTTCATCCAGAGCTGCAGAGAACAATTACAATACTCTAACTTAGGTTATGTAACTCAAAGCCACCATGAAGATTGAACCCAAAACCTCAGTATCAGTCCATTTTTTAAAAGAAATTATTTATTAGTGTCACAAGTAGGCTTACATTAACACTGTAATGAAGTTACCCAGGCGCCACATTCCAGCACCTGTTCGGGTACATTGAGGGAGAATTTAGCATGGCTAATGCGTTTAATCGGCACGTCTTTCAGACCATGAGATGAAACCGGACACGGGGAGAACATGCAGACTTCACTCAGTGACCCAAGCCAGGAATCAAACCTAGACCTCTGATGCTGTGACACAGCAGTGCTAACCACTGTGCCATCATGCCGCCCTATCATTGTGTACTTGTTTGTTGAGACATTGGGGTAGTCAGCACACATGTATAAGTTATTTTAAATTCAATAGTGCGCTCAGGCAATGGCGTAACTATGTCTAGGGACTAGTACTACTCTGCATCTTGACCTCTGCGTGTTTGTTCCTTTATTTGCTAGGTCATTTTCTCTTTCTGAATGCATCAGGATATACGTCCTTTACCTTACTGAGCCCGTGGTTGAAGAGCATCAGTGAGCGCTGCGCCTTGGAGGTGGCCATTTACCTGCAGGATTCAAGGTCAGGGGAATATGCCGTCAAACTACTTCACAGGAACGAAAGCAAGGCACTCATCCTGTCATCGGAAAGCGAGGCAAGAACCGGGTAAGCCATTTCTTTCATTCTTTTCCCAGCACAAATTTGAACTTCACGTCAAAGTCTGATAACAAGGTGAGTGAAAGATAGATGATATTATTGGCAAAAATATACCTTGTAGCCAGGATCTGTCATTGGATTAATGGACAAGGTGACAGTTCATATTCTTGCAGTTCAATGAACGCTTTTATTCTTGTGAATTTATTGTTCATTCAGTTGAAAAATGTTAAAGTTAGAAACGGAATGGTTTTTTTTCCCTGAATTTCAGGCACTCGGTAGGGCTGAGACCCCTCAGGTCAAATCTAGCAGATCTGAGTAACAGATTAACTCTCTGAGCATTCTGTCTTAGCCCCCAGCACCACCACCCGGCCCCCTGGGTATCCAACAGTCATAACCCTCTGCTGCTTTCCTTTTGCCAAATTTACTGACACTGGTAGCTGTCTGAATGTTACATTTAACTATATAAAGCAATTTGATGGGGCCCTTATCATTTAGGAGTTGGGTTGAGACTGCCCAAGCTTGGGTCAGCAAGGACACTTGGAGATAATGGAGAGTGAATACTTCCAACTTTTCATTCTGGTCTAGGCATGAACAGGCAACCTACCTGGATCCATGACCATACTTCTTATACTTTGTGAAACACATCAGTAATGTGAATTATGTGTGAGGGGAGCCATCAACTTATATCTGTTATGGGTTTTTGATAAGCGAGGGGATTAAGGGTTATGGGGAGAGGGCGGGAATGTGGAACTGAGCCACAACAGATCAGCCATGATCTTATTGAATGGCAGGGCAGGCTCGAAGGGCTAGATGGCCTACTCCTGCTCCTATTTCTTATGTTCTTATGATGCAAAGTATTTACAATTTCAAATAGGGGATTTTCAAAGCAGGAGATTAATTCCAAATCCCAACACCGCGCGTGTAATGCAAATACCCTCATTTGGCAGGGAACACTTGGCACTTCTAGGAGGAGGCAGCTGTCTTGCTGTTGCCAGTGGCAATGCAGGCAGCAGCCACGTTGGTGCTTGCCGCTTCCTTGCTGAAGAGAACAGTCAGGTCATCGAAAAGCCGTAGTGCTTACATAATTGGGAATGAGGGCAACCGTGGCAAAGTAAAGTAATGCTCACTCCTGCACAGATCACCTCAGGGCCTGATAGCTTCTATTGTCAGAGGGGGAAATTTTCTTTGGCCCTGTGTCAAACTCAAGAGCTATGTATTAACGTGCACTAATTGTTCACGCTTGCCAAATTGAGTTTGAAAAACTCATTGCCTGAACATCTAAATGAGTTTTAACTGGATACTAATTGGCAACAAGCAGATTCCCGAACTCTCCCCTCCCACTGGTACTTTGCCAATGTCAAACTGTTCGGAAGGAGTCCGCATCTTGAAGCGACCTCCGGGACTGCGATTTACGAATCACTCTCGCACCAGCTCTCCACATTGCCTGCATTTGACAATCCGGCCTACCACGTCTAGGGCGGGATTTTCTGGCCATGCTCGCCCCAAAGCCCACCCGAGTTTAATGGACCTCTGCATGGACCGTATCCCGACCACTACAATTCCCGGGCGGGCAGAGTAGGAAAATTCCACTCCTAATCATTTTATAATGAAATGGGCTCATTGTTTTGTTTATTGTACATGGGTTTTCTAAAAATTTCAGTTTCACCATGTAGACTTGAAGTGGAGATGCCGGCGTTGGACTGGGGTGGGCACAGTAAGGAATCTCACAACACCAGTTTAACATCCAACAGGCTTATTCGGAATCACGAGCTTTCGGAGCGGGGGTTAGTTCACAAACAAGACACAGTTGCAAGATAATTACAGGCTGGAATGTGAAGAATGGTTGGAATGTGAGCTTTTTCTACACTGGTATTGGGGGAAGATCAGTTGCTGCTGGTGATGATGACGAGTTTCTGAAGTTTCCTGTTCTTGGTGTGCCTGTAGGTGGCATACTTCCATTGTCTTGTCTGTGTCTAATGTCTCACAGCTGGTCCGCTGCACCCTGAGCACAAGCTGAGAACATGGACTCTATCTTGACTTCAAGGTTGTGGCATCTGCTGTAGACTCGCATTCCAACCATTCTTCACATCCCAATCTGTAACTATCTTGCAATTGTGTCTTTGCCTATATATACTGTGTTTGTGAACTAACCTCCACTCACTTGATGAAGGAGCCGTGCTCCGTAAGCTTGTGAATCCAAATAAACCTGTTGAACTTTAACCTGGTGTTGTGAGACTTCGTACCATGTAGACTGTAAAATACATTTGGGGTAACAATAAGCAAAAGCGATTTCTAGTGGGAGCCCAAAGTTCTGTTGGAGTTTGAGTGTGGGGGAGATGGCCAAATGTGCTTGTGTATTTGTACTTGTCCCAGGAACGGACCCTCAATTAAATGGGGGTACCTTCCAGTGGGGTACGAATGATCGGTAAGAAAAATAATACGGTAAGAGTATCCAGACGCAAGCAAAAAACTGATTGATCTGATACCAGCTGAGGTTATTCATGAGAGTGCTGTGATGAATTGTGTGGTTATGATGGACAGGGGAATCAATGCCATGCCATTTTAGTTTTCCCATATTTATGGGTCATTCTGAGCAACAGTACAGAAGATAGCAGTTTCTGACATTCATCTCTGGGATAGACATGCTATTTAATCAACAAATGTCACTTTTCAATCTGCAACAGCTATCATACCTGGAAGTACAAACTCAATCAGCCAGTCATCTTGCTGTATTTGCCTCAATTCTTAAAGGTCCTGCCAAAATTACAATCTATTTAGCGAACTTTGAGCTCTCCTTAATAATGCATTGGTTAAAAGCAGTGTACACCATGAAAATCCCATAAACAATCTTTGTTAAATTAGCCAATCTCATCTTTGACGTGGATTGGGACTCTCCAATTCATAGTGGTGTCCTTGGGTTCAAAACATCAGCCTGAGCTTGAATTACTGACTGTTATCAAGTAACAGCCGTAGATGTGTAGAGTTATGGGTACAAGTGAAGCCTTCTATGTCTAATGATCTTGCTAACTGGGAATAGGCCACTGAGAAGAAGGTACCAGAGAACGGCTGTAATCATAGTATTGTAGCTCAACGCAAATCAATGCCAGTGGAAGATGGCGAAAGAAAATGTCATTTGAACTCAACAGAGCCACAATTCCATTCGGTGTTGCTGTTACATTTTATTTTTCAGATTTCTAGGGCGGAACTTTCCTGTCCTGCCCACCAAGGGAATCGTAGCCATGGGGCACAGACCATGCAAAGGTTCATTGACCTTGGGTGGGTTTTTCCACTCTTGTGGTGAGCGCAGCTGGAAAATCCTGCCGCTAGTTTTTGTATTTTGATTGTACTTGGGCCTCAGTTTTACTCAACGTAGTGAATGAAATTGTTCCTTTGTAATCATGATTCATCCAGAAATTGGGGAAGAAGTCCAATATTGTTTCACCTCGTTTTAAGGGCACAAAATAGTTGGAACAATAGAATCATACAATCTACAGTGCAGAAGGAGGCCATTTGGCCCATCAAGTCTGCACCGTAAACAATCCCACTCAGGTCCCATATCCATAACGCCACATATTTATGGTCCTAATTCCTCCTGACACTAATGGTCAATTTATGATGGCCAATGCACCTAACAAGCACAACTTTTAGGCTGTGGAAAGAGTGGGATTAGGTGGGCAGGTCAAGGCCTTTCATGCATCGGTGCAGAGTCTTCTGCACTGTAGTATTCTGTGATTCTGTAACAATCCATTAGCTTAAACCCACTGGCTATCAAATTCAGGAACAATCCCAGCAGTGCACAGATTTTTTCATTGTAACTTGGGTGTCCAAACAAGCTTTCTGATATGACTTTGTTTTAGAGGAAATCAGAGCACCCAGAGGAAACCTATGCAAACACTGGGGGAATGTGCAAACTCCGCACAGTTTGCAAATAGCCAGTTTAGTGGGGCAGAGGACTGCACCTGTATTTGGGTGTTTTTGCCATTGTTAAGTTGTTTAAACCTAAAGACTACCTGAAACAGAGGAAATCGCATTCCGGCATTGATATGAGGTTCCTGCACTTCTTTTTGGCTCAAGTCCCTCAATTTATTTACATTAGGAACTGAATGGCCCAACCAGCCTACCCAATCTCAGTTAGCCCTGTCCACACCCAGGATGTAATGATCAAACCTGCTCAGACTCTAACAAACAAGTCATATCAGAAACCTTGTTTGGACACCCAAATTACATTGAAAAAATCCATGCACTGCAGGGATTGTTTCCGATTTTGATAGCCAGTGGGTTTAAGCTAATGGATTGTTACAGAATCACAGAATACTGCAGTGCAGAAGAGACCCTTTTGCCCATTGAGTCTGCACTGATGCATGAAAGTTCCTGACCTGCCCACCTAATCCCACACACCAGCATTGTGCACAAATAGCTTTGGTCCTGGTTTTAATAACCTTCACTGCAGGCTGCTACATTCATCAAAGGCAGTTTGATACTCTTCAGCATGGAGCCCATGAGAGTGCACCAGTTAGCTGACCACACGTCACCAGCACCCAGGATTCTGAAGTGCTTGCCTCACTTATGTGAAATCACCTAGCTGCCGCACAGCAAATTCTGGTTCAATTTGATTTATTATTGTCACGTGCATTGTGACAATACACGTGACAATAGAGTGAAAAGTATTGTTTCTTGTACAGACACAACATACCGCTCATAGAGTACATAGGGGAGAAGGAAAGGACAGGACAGGGTGCAGAATGGGCATCCTGATGTGACTTGTTGGTTTAAGGCTGGTAAATATTGGTCCACTCTGGGTGGAAGGTGAATGGTGAATGGTGCAGTGGGGCAGAGAGGACGGGAATGAATGTGATGGACAGAAAGTCACAACTGCCAAGAAAAGCTTCCCAGGCCTGATTGGGGCCTAAATTAACTTTGTGAAGCCCAGGAAAACATATCTGGGCCTCTTCAGCTCAAGCACTTGTGGGGCTGCAAATCAGAGGGTGCCCTGTCCAGTTCTTTTCCAAAATAGCGTGGCTGTCCATAGTTCAGTCGCTTTCAAAATGGTGTTGTATGTAAAGCAATCACAACAGAGAGGTGAGTACTAGACCAGTCCATTTCAATTGCATTAATGCCTTGTTTCTACCTGTTGGATCAAGTTAAGATTGACCCCTTTACGTCTCTTTAGGTCACTATTTTGAGTTGAGGAACAGTTTTATTTCCACATAACAGTACAGAGAACTGTTTGCTATATTTATGTAGGAGAGGGTTTGACAGTGGTACAGTGATTAGCACTGCTGCCTCTCGGCACCAGGGTCCCGTGTTCAATTCCCGACTTGGGTCATTGTCTTATGCAGAGTTTACATTCTCCCCGTGTCTACATGGGTTTCCTCCAGGTGCTCCAAACGGTCCACAGATGTGTGGGTTAGTTGGATTGGCCCTACTAAATTGTCCCTTTGTGTCAGGGGGACTAGCTTAGGTAAACGCATGGGGTCATGGGGATTGGGGCTGGGTGGGATCGCAATCGGTGCAGACTCGGTGAATCAAATTGCCTTCTTCTGCGCTGTAGGGACTCTATGATTCTATAAGAGAGACAGAGAGAGAGATGGGAAACTGCTGGTGACAGTCCATCTCTGTTAATGATGGATAAAAGAACTCCTCTTCACTATAATTTTCTCTCAGTGCTCCCTCTGGCATCTGCAGGATTTAGCGCATGATTTCTGGTTTAAATTAGTATTTGATACATGTGTTAATAACATCATAAAAAAGACGAATTGTGTAATTTTCAACTAATTTTTTTGTGGCAGGATTTCTGACCAATCTGTGACCTCACAAACATGAAGTTCTGCCTCGAAATGTGGTAGAGAGATATTGCACGAGTCCAATGAGGGGAAAGGGCTAAGTGACATTGTGAGATATTTATTGAGTAGTTTTCACTCTGTATATGGTGGATCGCTACTGAAGGTGCATTTTGACACCATGAATGCCTGAAACGTATGTTTTACGAGAAGAACGTGCTGGGGGGATTGATTTGTCCACAGGGTTATTGATAGGATGCATATAGGAGTAGCTTCTTAATATTTGCGGCTGGATGTATTATAATGTTGCATTTGTAAGTAAATTGTTTGTGTTCTAACTCATACTTAGTGCCTTTTTAGTAGAGATTACTCCAAATGGGGTAATTATTGAATACTCCCCATTGCATCCTTTCAGAGGTTGCTACCTTGGAACTTCTGTGAATAAGTAAAACATAAGATTCAAAGGCTTGATTTGGCTGCAAGTACAATGTGACTTTTAAGAGCAATTGTCTTTTTTTGCCATCCCCAGCGGGAGTTCAATTTTCCAACATTCTTTGGATGACATTAGTTGCAATCTGAGATCACATAACAGGTTGTTATCATCTAACCCAACCAGCAATTGAACGACAGGCATGAGATCTATGGGCTGGAGAGCAGACGATAGCTTTGATTTACATATGAACTATTTACTTCAGTGAGGTAAGAGCCACCACCATTGTATTTTATAATTCTTCTATTCTCTTCCCACGCCGAGGTACAGTAAGACAAACTTTCATCTGTTCCCATAGCTGGTAATTCCTGGAACAGGTTGCTAGTCTGTCACTGTGGGGGTGGAGGTTTATAGCTTAAGGGGCACCTCTCCCCAGCAAGGACGGCATGGTGGCACAATGGTTAGCACTGTTGCCTCACAGTGTCAGGGACCCAGGTTCAATTCTGGCTTTGGGTCACTATGTGGAGTCTGCAACTGTGTCTGTGTGGGTTTCCTCCAGCTGCCCACAGTCCAAAGATGTGCAGGTTAGGTTGGTTGGCCAGGCTAAATTGCTCCTTCGTGTCAGGAGGATTAGCAGGGTAAATGGGTGGGGTTACAGGGGTAGGATTGTTATCCATGCAGGTGCAATGGACCAAATGGTCTCCTTCTACACCGTAGGGTGGCTGACCAAAAGTCTCTCCTGCTCTTACTGTCAGCCATTTGCATGTTTGTAAGGGCTTGCAGATTAAGACATCCAGCCTGTTTGACCACGTTATGAATGCATCTTCCTTGGCCATCAAGTTCTGGGGTGGGGGGCTTGAACTTAGAGCTTCTAGCTCAGAAGCAGGATGCGACCCACTGCACCACAAGACCTCTGTACTTTATAACATTTGCAATTTTATAATTTTATATTTTGTAATACCTTACATTTTGTGTTGCACTTTATGATACTTTTTTGTCAACAAAGCCATGTTTAACAGATTTTGTTATAAAGTGCAAAGAAAGTCTCCCAGCTATGGTTAGGTAAAATTGAATTTAAGGTAAAAATGCCAGCGGGACTGTTTCCAATTTCAGGAGGAGAATGCCAGGTCCCGAGTGGAAAGGTGGCATGGGGACTGAGCCACCTGAAGACCAGCTCAGTGGCTGGAGAATTGGCCTCCAGTCTGAGATGACTGGGTAGTCAGAGCCTGGGCCGTGAGGAGGTGATCCTGGGTGAGGGTTTCAGAAAGGTCGGTCGTGGGCCAGAAACTTTCAGGGATCCGAACCAATTTGGTGTTCTCTAGGTTGTCACCTGAGAGGCCTCCATTCATTCCTTTGAGTAAGCTGTCCAGCCACTGCCTGATGCAAATGGATATTTGTATCAATTTGTATTATACCAACCAGCAAGACATGGTGACCAATGCCATGAGATACAAGGCCTTCAGTGATGAGGACAAATGCAGAACACACTCCATGCATTTGTACACACAGTTGTTATCTGGGCCCAATATATATCAGAGGACTCCGATTTGTATACTATAAGTGGTCACAGGGCTGAAATTGACAAGAATCTGGCTGTCCATCTTAGCAAGATGGTGACATAACATCAGTGTGAATAGCAATAGAATCATAGAATAGAATCTCAACAGTGGAGAAAGGAGGCCATTCGGCTCATCGAGCCTGCACCAACCACAATCCCACCCAGATCCTACTCCTGTCACCTCTCATATTTAGCCTGCTAATCCCCCTAACGATAGTAGTCATGATGTGGATGTACCGGCATTGGACTGGGTAAACACAGTAAAAAGTCACAGTAAAAACCTGGTGTTGTCAGACTTTTTACTGTGAATCCCCCTAACACCAGGGTTAATTTATCATGGCCAATCAACCGAACCCTCACATCTTTGGACTATGGGAGGAAACCAGAGCACCCTGAGGAATCCAACACAGACACGGAGAAAATGTGCAGACTTCACTCAGACGGTGAGCCGGAATTGAACCTGGATCCCTGGCACTGTGAGGCCGCGGTGCTAACCTCTGTGCCACAGTTCTGCCCAATGCCATTTTTAGGGTCACTCCCATCCAGTTTGCAAGGAACAGAATTAAAATTGGACCCTTCTACTTAAATGCTCTCGGAAAGGGTTTCCTTTTTGGAAAGAACCCTTTCATTAGTACCTCCCTGCTCATTCATCGTGGATTTACGCTGTAAGATTTGCAGTGGGATGTCCCCAAAAGGTGAAGGAATATTGAACCCAAAAGGTAGCAATTCCTATTTTAAGCTGAATATGAGCCAGTATTAACTAACAGTCAGCGTTCAGCCTGGCAGGATTGTTTGTGGGAATGTACACAAGGCACATTACATTTTCAACAGACAGGGCATCCCACTCGATCACGCAGACTGTGGTGATGGGAGGATGAATTGAGCATTTCCATTTTGATATCCTGGATGTGGATTACAATTGAAGAACCATCGCATTGATATATTAAGATACGTTTGTCCATATTAATCAAACGCATCATATTGCCCTCGAAGAAAGGATATCTCAGTGGCAAAGAGGTGATTAAGCTGCCATGACATTAATATTACATCACTGGATTCAATCCAAATAAATTATTTGAGACCGAAGCAAAAATGGATTCCAGTCTATTACACTAACACATAAGCACATTTGTCATGCTGGGTTTCCTGTGCAGGGTGATTCCCATCTCAGAGCTGTCAAACTATTATTGCTTACATTTGTTTTCTTTTTGTTCTTAATGATATGATTATTTGAATGCCCGAAGCCAGTAGAAGTAATACCTATTTTTGAATGTACTACCCTCTCTCGATTTTCTTTTTCTCACTGGCTTTACTCTGCTTTCATTTTTTTTATATGCCGCCTTCTTTGGCCTTGTGCAAGTAAGTGAATAACAGGTATTTTCTGCAGGAACTTGCATATAGACAAGGCGACACGGTGGCACAGTCGTTAGCACTGCTGCCTCACAGCGCCACATATCTGGGTTCAATTCTAGCCTTGAGTGACTCCTCTCTGTGTGGAGTTTGCACGTTCTCCCCATGTCTGCGTGGGCTTCCTCAGGTTTCCTCCCAGAGTCCAAAGGTGTGCAGGTTAGGCCATGCTAAATTGCCTCTTATTGACAGGATTCATCAGGGTTACTATGTGGGGCTACGGGAGTAGGACCTGGGTGGCTTGTTAGTACCGGCTTGATGGGCAGAATGGCCCCCTTTGTACTGTTGGGATTCTATATTTCAAACTAGGCACAAGAGTAGGCCATTCAGCCCCTCGAGCCAGTTCCGTCATTTAAAAAGGTCGTGACTAATCTGATTGTAACTTCAACCTCACGTTCGCACCTACCACTGATAACCTTTCACCCCCTTGGTGATTAGGAATCTATCCAGCTCAGCCTTAAAAACATTCAAAGGCTCTGCTTCCGCTGCCTTTTGAGGAAGAGACAGAGACTCATGACCCTCTGAGAGAAAAAATTCTCCTCATCTCTGTCTTAAATGAGTGACCTCTTGTTTTTAAACAGCGACTCCTGGTCCTAGATTCTCCCACAAAAGGAAACGTCTTCTCCACATCCACCTTTTCAAGACCCCTCAGCATCTTAAAAGTTTTGATCCGGTCACCTTTTACTCTTCTGAATTCATGGGGGTACAAGCTTAACCTGTCGAACCTTTCCTCATAAGATATTCCTGGTATTAGTATAGTAAATCTTCTCTGAACTGCTTCTAATGCATTTACATATTTCCCTAAGTAAGGAAACCAATGCCGTGCACAGTACACCAAATGGGGTTTCACCACTGCCCAGTACAACTGAAGCGTAACCTCTCTATTTTTGTATTAAATTCCCCTCACAGTAAATGATAATATTCTATTAGCTTTTCTTGCTGTATTTGTATACCAGCCTTTTGTGATATATGCACCAGGACATCCAGATTCCTCTGCACCACAGAGCTCTACAATCTCTCACCATTTCAACAACAAGCTTCCTTTTTATTCTTCCTGCCAAAATCAACAATTTCGCATTTGTCCACATTATACTCTATTTGTCAGATTTTTGTCCACTCACTTAACCTGTGTCCCTTTGTAGCCTCTTTATGTCCACTTCTCAACTTACTTTCCTACCCAACTTTTGTGTCATTGGCAAATTTAGCAACCATACATTCAATCCCTTCATTCAACCATTTATATATTTTGTAAATAATTTGGATAAAGGTGAGGTTTTCACTTCGGATGCAAAAACAAAAGCAGATTACTACTTGAATGGCTGTAAATTGGGAGAGAGGAGTGTGTAGTGGGACCTGGGTGTCTTTGTACACTAATCGCTGAAGGTAAACATGCAGGTGCAGCAGGCGGTAAAGAAGGCAAATGGCACGTTGACCTTCATTGTGAAAGGTTTTGAGTTCAAGAGCAGGGAAGTGTTGTTGCAATTATACAGGGCCTTGGTGAGGCCACACCTAAAATATTGTGTGTAGTTTTGGTTTCCTTTTCTGAGGAAGGATGTTTTTGCTCTCAAGGGAGTGCAATGAAGGTTTACCAAGCTGATTCCAGGGATGGGGGGGACTGATATATGAGGAGAGGTTGACAAGGTTAGGATTGTTTTCCCTGGAGTTCAGATAAATGAGGGGGGAATCTCATAGAGATTTATAAAATTCCACCAGGACTAGACAGGGTAGATGCAGGGAGGATGTTCCCAATGGTGGGGTTGGCCAGAACCAGGAGTCACGGGGCCCGATTTTAACATTGTGTTTTCGGGCATGAAAATTCAATGAAGTCGGGCATGAGGCGATCCGCACTCGCATCCACGCAAATGCCCACTTTACCAAGGCCCGAAAATGGCCGCGATCGGAACCGCACTTGAAACAGGCGTGTCTTAATGAGCTGGACGCGCAATCTTACCTGCATTTCCCCCTTTGCCATTGCATACACCCATCCAGATTAGGCGCAAAACAGACATGCTCGGCAAAGGTCTGTTTTGGGCGTCTGAAGAGGTAAGTTCAGAGTTTCCAGCAGCTCTCGAGCTTAGAGCGGTGGTGGGGGTGGGGGGAGGCCAGATGGTTCTCTAACGGTTGAATGGAAGGGAGGGAGGGCCAGATCGCTGACTAGTGTGGGGGTTGGGGAGGGAGGGACAGATCGTCCTCTGGAGGAGGGAGGAGGAGGTGGTAGGCAGGCCATATGGATGTCTAGTGCGGGGGTGGAGGGGGAAAGAGGGCAAGGGGTCGTGATCGTTCTGGGTAACCGGGGGTTGGATGAATAAGGGGGACAGTTAAGTTGTTGGGGGGTGGGGCGAGGTCTGTGAGAGCCATCGCTCCTGCTTCCTGCTTCCAGGCCACTTTATCTGCTTTTCGCAGCTGGGAGCGATGTGCCAGGGGATCGTTTTTCAATTTTTTTTTACTCCGCACACGCAGTTGAAGGCTCCAATTGTGTCGGGCATGGTAAGCCCTGCCCTCAGCATGATTCAGAACCACAATTTTCATTTTCAGGCTGAGTGCGTTTTGGGGGCGCCTGAGAACTGGTTTCCAAGTTGGATCTGAATTGCACCCAGATTAGAATCAAAATGGTGAAATTGCCCCCACAGTCTGAGGATTTGGGGTAGGCCATTTAAGATGGATCTAAGGAGACATTTTTTCACTCGAAGAGTTGTGAGCCTGAGGAATTCATTACCACGGGAAGCAGTTGATGCCAAAACACTGAATGTATTCAAGAGGTAGCTTGATATAGCACTTGGGGTGAATGGGATCAAAGGTTGTGGGGAGAAAGCAGGATTAGGCTATTGAGTTGGACGACCAGCAATGATCTTGATGAATGGTGGAGCAGTCTCAGGGAGCCAAATGGCCTCCTCCTGCTCCTATCTTCAATGTTTCTTTGTAAAAGGTTGAAGCAGAGCACTGATCCCTGTGGCACACCACTCATCACATTCTGCCAACCGGAAAAGGACTTATTTATGCCTACACTCTGTTTACAGCTAGTTAGTTAATTTTCTCTCCTTGCCAATATGTTAACCCCTACACCACAAGCTTTTATTTTTCACGTTAAGCTTGGATGTGGTACTTTATCAAATGTTATTGTGAAACAAAGCCCCTTGAGGTAGCAACAGGAGAAGAGGCAGGACACAGATACTTTTTGACCTGGGTGTGTCCTGTACTCTGAGCGTTGGCCCTTTGCCAAGTATTCTTAAAAAAAATAGAAGTCAAACACTGTCTGTAGGGATTCTGTGATTGGAGGCAGAAAGAATCGATTCAGAACAAACTCCTGACTACATGACCAAGTGCCTGGGCTCCTGGATCCCCTCAGGATACATTGCTTCCTATGGGTGTTGTGGAAGGCTTTGGCACAAACCCCAGATCTGCCCCTCTGGATAACCAACAGGCTCAGTGCTGGCTGCTCTGGGGTATCTAAATGAGTCCCACACATCATCTGACGATCTCCGTCCCCACCTCCACCCGCACTAAATGGACAGGAAACCTGTCTCGGTATCACTTGAGGGCTCACCCCAGTGGCAGTCTCAAATTTAATTAGTTACCCATCTTAGCTAGGTTTCTGACCCAAGAAAACAAAGTCAGCTCCAATTCCCTGTTTCTTTGACAGACTCTGTGGCTTAGTTGGTTAAAGCACCTGTCTAGTGGATGTGTAACCCTGGGCTCAAATCCCAGCAGAGCCTTATTCTATCTGAGCTGATCTATGTAATTGGAAAAAAGTCCCGTTCCCTGTTTCTGTGGCGAACATTCAGCCCCATGTTTAACTTTGTTCAGAATGCAGGGAGGATTAAGGAGGATGTTCCTGATGGTGGTGGCGCCCAGAACCAGGAATCACATGCTGAGGATGCAGGATAAACGGTTTAGGACAGAGATGAGGAGAAATTTCTTCACCCAGAGAGTGGTCAGCCTGTAGAATTTGCTACCACAGCAAGTAATAAAGGCCAAAACTTTGAATGTTTTCAAGAAGCTGTCAGACAAAGCACTTGAGGCAAAGGGGATCAAAGGTTATGGGGGAGGGGGCACAAAATCAGGCAATTGAGTTGAATGGTCAACCATGATCGGAATAAATGGTGGAGCAGGCTCAAAGGGCCAAATGACCGCATCCTGTTGCTAGTTTCAATATATAGGTTGGGATATTAGCAAACAAGCTCTGATTATTGGAATATTGAAGGAGACATGGGAGGTGGTGACAAAAAGGGGTTGAAAGCTCGAGGAAGCGTTTCTTGTGCCATGTCCAGTGGCAGAGAGGAGAACCTTGAAGATTCTCCTCAGACATGAGAGCAACGACTTATATATACTTGTCAAGGTGACCAATGCATTACTTCTTTATGCCTGCAATCCCATATTTACAACAAAACAGACTGTTTTACATGTCTCTTCCGTTCTGTAACAAAAAGATCAGCGCTCTTTCAGGTATATGGGTGGCACAGTGGCACAGCAGTTAGCACTGCTGTCTCACAGCGCCAGGGACGTGGGTTCAATTCAGGCCTCGGATCACTGTCTGCGTGGAGTTTGCACATTCTCCACGTGTCTGCGTGGATTTCCTCTGGGCGCTCCGCTTTCCTCCCACAGTCTAAAGATGTGGAGGTTAGGCCATGCTAAATTTCCCCTCAATGTCAGAGGGATTAGAAGGGTAAGTATGTGGGGTTACAGGAATAGGGCCTGGGTGGGATTATGGTCGGCGCAGACCCGATGGGCCGAATGGCCTCCTTCTACACCGTCGGGATTCTGTGATTCTGACTGGAGTTTGCATTTTGCGCTGAGAAAATGTGTTATTTGAATTAAACAGTTTAAATAACAACACAAAGTAGGAATAAGTAATTTCAAATAATCAGATCAGTGAGAGCCAAGTTACTTTGAATGAAAAGACCGTAGTGAGTTTCCTTTTAACTCGGTCATCAGGAATCCGAAACCAGCTCGTCCCACAGTCACACTTTAAACGCCACCACAAGTAGTCGCTTCATTGCAATCAATTTGTTTGAGAAAGGAGCCAAGCCTCTTAATTTAAATACAAGCCCGCTGTGTAATTTGTTCAAATACGTGTCCAATTGGCAGCAATTTGAATTGATCAGACGGTTATTTAAATTCATGAAGCCCCCATTACTGCCTCGGCAGCACTTATCAACTTAACTTTCTCAAATCACTTGAGCTTTAATCCAGAGATTTCAAAGAGAGATTACTTAACTAGAATTTCTGAAAAGAGGTAAGCCAGACAACATCCATCGTTGTTGAGGAAATAACGCAGAAGCTAGATTAAAAGAAGACTTTAGTTTTGGAAATTGCCTTTAATGCCATTTATTATTGTCTCTTAAATTAACAATTGGGCTGTAAATATGCATGCTGGGGCCAAACATCTGTTGTCCTACCTGCAAATACTGCACTAAAGCAAGTGAGCCTCCAATTGAGACTGACAGCCACACACTAAGTCTGGGTCTCTGCTGTTCCTCTGTCCATACAACATAGAATCACGGAATCCCTACAGGTCACTATTCAGCCCATCGGGTCTGTACCGAGTCCCTGTCAGTGCAAACCATCCAGAGCCTATCCCCGTAAACCCCATGTATTTGCCCCACTAATCCCCCTAACCTACACATCTTGGGACACTAAGGGGCAATTTAGCGTGGCCAATCCATCTAACCTGCACACCTTTAAATGTGAGAGGAGACTGGAGGAAACTGTGGGGGGAAACCAGTGCATTCACAGGGAGAATGTGCAAACTCCACCCAGACAGTCATCCAAGGCTAGAGTTGAATCCGGGTTCCTGGTGCTCTGAGACAGCAGTGCTAACCACTGTGCCATCATGCTGCCCACATGCCCCTTGGTAAAGGGAATCCAAGGCCTGGAATTTCCTTGGCTTTCCCTTGGCTGCCTCCTGGAATCCCTCAGATCGCCAGAATCCAGATAAAAGGAAGCATTGTAAAGTACTGGCTGGTGGAAGCAGAGCTTACCTGGTGGTTAGGCTCGGTTACCCTTCTAGGGCCTGTGGCAGACATCATCCGTGGGCTGATCCTGGAACATCGATTGGTAAGAATGGTGTGCAGATTACCACACCTGTTCAAGGTCGTTTGCACTTTGGATGCGATTATAAAATTGAAGCTAAAATACACTCAAAGAGCAAAATTTACTACAGGTGACAATGGTTTTGCTTGCCTGCTGAAGAGCTGGCGAGAACTCCAACACGTCTCCTTTCAGGAGGACCCAAACCAGGCCTTCAGGCATTTAACTGGGCAGCAACAGGGCCTTTCCTGGGATCAAAGAACCCGGGGAGGTGGGGGGGAGCGCAATGTCTGAGAGCTGCTGGCTAATCAGAGGCTATGACGTGGAGATGCCGGCGTAGGACTGGGGTAAACACAGTAAGAAGTGTCTCAAGTCCAACAGGTTTATTTGGTAACACAAGCCACAAACTTTCAGAGTGTTGCTCCTTCATCAGGTGAGTGGGAGTTCTTTTCACAAACAGGGCATATAAAGACACAAACTCAATTTACAAAATGATGGTTGGAATGCGAGTCTTTACAGGTAATCAAGTCTTAAAGGTACAGACAATGTGGGTGGAGAGACAGTTAAGCACAGGTTAAAGAGATGTGTATTGTCTCCAGACAGGATAGTAGTGAAATTTTGCAAGCCCAGGCAAATCGTGGGGGTTACAGATAGTGTGACATGAACCCAAGATCCCAGTTAAGGCCATCCTCATGTGTGTGGAACTTGGCTATCAGTATCTGTTCAGCGACTCTGCGCTGTCGTGTGTCGTGAAGGCCGCCTTGGAGAATGCTTACCTGAAGATCAGAGGCTGAATGCCCATGACTGCTGAAGGTTCCCCGACAGAAAGAGAACGGTCTTGCTTGGTGATTGTCGAGCGGTGTTCAGTCATCCGTTGTCATAGCGTCTGCATGATCTACCCAGTGTACCATGCCTTGGGACATCCTTTCCTGCAGCGTATCAGGTAGACAATATTGGCCAAGTCGCAAGAGTATGTACCTGTGGATGGTGTTCCCATGTGAAATAATGACATCTGTGTCAATGATCTGGCATATCTTGCAGAGGTTGCTGTGGCAGGGTTGTGTGGTGTCGTGGTCACTGTTTTGCTGAAGGTTGGGTAGTTTGCTGGTCTGTTTGAGGTTGTGCAGTTGAACTAATCAGAGGCTGCCAGCTGAGCTTGCTCAGCAGCGCCATCTGTCTACAGCTGGTAATGTACCCACCCAATGCCCTGGATTGCCAAGGGATTTGGGCCACGGGTGGGTTGCGGGGGGGGATGATGGCGTCACCTGAAAGGGCAAGGGGATGTCTTCCTTGGTATTTCTTGAGTTGATAAGAAGAAATAACGATTTAGAAAACTTGACGCAGAGGGGAAAGTTGAATGGTAAAAGAGTTTGAGATAGACAAAGAACAATCTTTTTGAAGGGTCTCCCAAACTGGATGAATGCACCAACAAACATGATACGTGCCTCTGGAGTAAAATCAGTGTGGAATCCATGGTAGCCAACACCCTCTTAGGGCAACGGAACCTGGAGGGAGAGAGAGAGCGACATAACCTGGTTTATTAACGCAGCAGAAAGTGGGTTTACTACAAGAAATATGCATTGTGAATATGTGAGTAACGTGGCTTAAAATGGAAAAAAATAAATTATACTGAGATAAAGGTAAAATACTGCAGATGCTGGAACCTGAAATAAAAACAGAAAATGCTGGAAAATCTCAGCATCTGTGGAGAGAGAATAGAACTAACATTCCAGACTCAAAACATTGGCTCTATTCTCTCTCTGCAGATGATATCGGACCTGCTGAGTTTCTCCAGCATTTTCTGTTTTTGTTTCTGAAAGTAAACAGCGTTGAACTCAACGATTAAAATTCCCTGATCCTCTCTGCTGGAATCCGGGCACAAAACCAGTGGGGACTGTATACTAATATGTTCCCCTTGTCACTTGTTTGTTCTACATCTATTCAAGGCGTCTGTTTCAGTTAATATGCTAAACAAGATATAGAGCAATGCTGCTCTGCTGCTTTTGAAGATAAGAGGAATCCCTTGGAGATAGGATATAGGATCAGTACTCAGAGCAATTGAAACAAAAATGTTTTGTGTTTATGACAGTACTCTCAAGGGTGCAAGAAACAGGGGTTCACACACTTCAACTCAGCATTTGTGATGCAGAGTGTGACCTGCAGAGCTCCGTCATCTGACGCGCTTTAAGTTTTATAGTGTTTGAGTTTATTAAAAGTGATTCAGATATATTACCTCATTACTGAAAGCAGCCATGCGAACATTTCAAATAAATCTTCATTGGATTTTGCATGAGAGTTTTCAGAAAATTCATTACAGTAAACCATGCATATTTTTTGTGTGGTGATGTAATAAAAGATGTCATAACATTCATGCCATACTGTGAAAAATATTTTTTTTCGTTAATTGAAACACAAAACAAGAGCAATGTAGGTGCAACCAGTAATTAGGAAGGCACATACAGTGCTGGCCTTTATTGCAAGGGGCTTGAAAAGTTAAAGCGAGGACACCTTGCTGCAACTGTACAGGGCATCGGTGAGATCCAACCCAGAGGACTCTGTACAAATTTGGTTTCCTGATTTGAACGATATACTTACATTGGAGGCAGTTCAGAAAAGGACCACTAGATTGATTGCTAAGGTGAAGCACTTTTCTTAAGAACATAAGAAATAGGAGCAGGAGTAGGCCATCTAGCCCTTCGAGCCTGCCCCGCCATTCAATAAGATCATGGCTGATCTGAAGTGGATCAGTTCCACTTTCCCGCTTTCTCCCCATAACCCTTAATTCCCTTGTCTGTCAAAAACCTATCTACCCATGACTTAAATATATTTGGCGAGGTAGCCTCCACCACTTCAATGGACAGAGAATTCCAGAGATTCACCACCCCTTGAGTGAAGAAGTTCCTCCTCAACTCCGATCTAAACTGCTCCCCCCCGGCTTATTTTGAGGCTGTGCCCTCTAGTTCTGCTATCCTTTCTAAGCAGGAAGAATCTCTCTATCTCTACCCTATCTATCCCCTTCATTATCTTATACGTCTCTATAAGATCCCCCCTCAGCCTTCTAAACTCTAACGAGTACAGACCCAGTCTATTCAATCTCTCTTCATAGGCTAACCCCCTCATCTCCTGTATCAGCCTGGTGAACCTTCTCTGTACTCCCTCCAAGGCCAATATATCCTTTCGCAAATGCGGTGACCAAAACTGCACACAGTGCTCCAGTTGCGGCCTCACCAGTGCCCTGTACAGTTGCAGCAAGACCTCCCTGCTTTTATATCCTATCCCCCTCGCTATAAAGGCCAACATTCCATTCGCCTTCTTGATCACCTGCTGCACCTGCAGACTGGGTTTTTGCAATTCGTGCACAAGGACCCCCAGGTCCCTCTGTACTGTAGCATGCTGCAGCTTTTTGCCTTTTAAATATGAGAGATGGTGGAGCAACTTGTCCCTATGCTCACTTGAGTTGACATGAAAACTATAGAAAGTAGAAGCAGGAGTAGGCCATTTGGCCCTTTGAGCCTGCTCCACCATTCATTTTGATCATGGCTGATCATCAAAATCAATATCCTGATCCCCCCTTACCCCCACATCCTCTGATCTCTTTAGCCCCAAAAGCTATACCTAATTCCTTCTTGAAATCAGACAATGTTTTGGCCTCATCTACTTTCTGTGGTCATGAATTCCACACATTTGAGTGAAGAAATTTCTCCTCACCTCAGTTCCCCTTATCCTCAAACTATGACCCCTAGTTCTGGACTCCCCCACCATCGGGAACATTCTTTCTGAATCTACCCTGGCTAACCCTGTTAGAATTTTATAAGTTCCTATGAGATCCCCTCTCACTCTTTTAAACTCCAGTGAATATAATCCTAACTGACTTAGTGTCTCCTCATATGACAGACCTGCCATCCCAGGAATCAGCTTCACTGTATTCCCTCTATAACAAGGACAACTTTTCTGAGATAAGGACACCAAAACTGCACACATTATTCCAGGTGTGGCCTCATCAACGCCCAACACAATTGCAGCAAAATATCTCTATTCCTATACTCAAATCCTCAAACATACCATTTGTCTTCTTTACTGCATACTGGACCTGATTTTAGAAGAATGAGAGGTGCTTTTGATGAATCATAAGATACTAAAGAGGGCCTGAGAGGATGAGCAGAATTTACCTGGGTGTGTTGAATGGTTTAGTGGTGCAGAATGGAGTATAGATGTAACATTGAGATGCAAGTCCTCTGACATCCATTCGAGTTGTTGCAGCATCGTACCATGTTTACATTGATTTATTACTGTCACAAGTAGCTTACATTAACACTGCAATGAAGTCACTGTGAAAATCCTCTAGTTGCCACACTCTGGCACCTGTTTGGGAGAATTTAGCACGGCCAATCCATCTAATCAGCACATCTTTTTGGACTATGGGAGGAAACCGGAGCACCCAGAGGAAACCCATGCAGACATGGCGAGAACATGCATACTCCACACAAAGAGTGATCCAAGCCGGGAATCGAACCCAGGTCCTTGTGAGGCAGTAGTGCTAACCACTGTGCCACCGAGCTGCTTGGGCAGATGGCATTGCACATCGACACTTCAGGAAGCCACTTATTTGCCAATTTGCAGCAATTTTACACTTGAATTATACTGATGAGTAAGCTGAGACCCACAGGAGGACCCACAATACCAGTGATGCTGAAGGTCTCCATGTGGCACTGAACCTCACTGCTTCAGAATCATTTTAGTCATCTATTAGAGAGAACTGTGGGATCGCCACATCTTTGGTGCCATTCCTGCAGAAAGTAAGTGACCAATGTCCATTTCAAGAGGTAAGACGTCTCACAACACCAAGTTAAAGTCCAACAGGTTTATCTGGTGGCACAAGCTTTTGGAGTATCGCTCCTTCTTCAGGTGAGTGAGGAGCTGTGTTCACAAACAGGGCATATAAAGACACAAACTCAGTTTACAAGATAACGGTTGGAATGCGAGTCTTTAAGGTAATCAAGCCTTAAAGGTACAGGCGAAATCTTGTGCTACCAAATAAACCTGATGTTGTGAGACTTGTTACTGTGCTTACCTCAGTCCAACGCCGGCATCTCCGCATCATTTCAAGAGGGCCAGCTACTATGTGCACTACCGCGTTAATCCAGACAGTCGGGGGACAGATCCAGTGGGTTAAAGTGCCTCAAAATCCCCCAAGTGCAAGGTGTCATCATCTCCACTTATATGGTCACTCTACCGTACCACCAATTCCAAAGCCTCCACCACTATTAGAGCCAGAATGAATAGGTACGTCACCCCTCTATCCAGTCTTGCTCCTTCTCTTCATGCTATGAGCTATTTTCTCCTGCAAGCACAAAGATGAACACTGTTAGTTTCCTCACAGTGGCAACCACAAAAGCAGCACTAGCAGCCCATGACAAATGAACACCGATGCCTCCTGTATGTGGCCATTGTCAAGGAATCATGTGTGGGGGGTGAGCGATGGCCACCTCTCACCAAGATGCAGCCCTGCCTCTGACAAGGTATGCCACTGTCTGATCCCTTTGTCACTGATGTATTAATGTGCAAGGCCTTAAGGAGGAGATGTCTGGATTCGTCACCTTGGCAGACTAAATGAAGCCATTGATGCACTTGTGGCGCTAATCCAAATTCTTGGGGATGCTGCTATCCTCCCTGTAATCTGTGTCCAGGCTTGCTTGGTCAAGTGGACCAGCCTCCTCCTCTAGAAGGAGACTTCAGGCCTTGCCTTTGGAACATTCCCTGGTTTCCATGCCAATTTGCAGCACCCCTGCATCCTCCCATTTCCATGCGTGCATCCATTGAGTTCCATGACTTGAAGTTTGAATCTCTCCACTGTTTTGTTCTTCCTCATCTCAGTCACCTCCGATAGCGATGCAGTCCACTTGAAACCTCCTCTAACTGCACCCTCTTGTACATACCCAGCCTCTTTTATTTCCCTCATTAAACAGTGCTGAAAACCGATGCTTTTCCCACCATCTTTCCACATGCCCGTCTTTTTTTACGATCCTCCTTACAACCCATGCTGTTGACAAAGACCCTCTTCCTTCAGTGTTCATGTTTTAATACCACTTCTGTGAAGCCCCTTGGGATGTTTTCCTGCCTTAAAGTGGCAATATAAATGTGAACTCTTTGCTATTGTTTTTGATCATTTATTTTGAGATGTCAGTTCAGGATCACAGAAGCACAGATGAGGCCATTCAGTCCACTGTGTCTGCACCGGCTCTCCAAATGAGCCTCATGACTTAGTGCCATTCTCTTGCCATTCCCTGTATCACAGCACATTGTTTCTATTCAAATATTCATCTAATGTCCACTTGAATGCCTCCAATGAACCTGCTCCATCACACGTCCAGGCAGTGCATTCCACACCTGAACCACTTGTTGTGTGCAAAAGTCTTTTTCTCACATTTGCTTCTTTTGCAAATCACTTTAAATCTCGCTGTTGATCCTTTTCCGAGCGGAAACAATTTCTTCCTACCTACTTTTCCCCGCCCCCCTCATGACTTTGAACACCTCTATCAAATCTCCTCTTAACCAACTTCTCTCCATGGAGAACAGGCCCAACCTCTCCAATCTATCCTCATAACTGAAGTTTCTCATCCCTGGATGACTCTCTCCAATAGATTCACATCATCCTGTAGTGTGGCAACCAGAACTGCACACAGTATTCCCTCTGAGGTCTAACTGATGTCTTGTATAAGTTACGGCAGCATTGTTGTACAGTGATCAGCACTGCTGCCACATAGTGCCAGGAATCTGGTTGAATTCTAGCATCAGGTCACTGTCTGTGTGAAGTTTGCATGTTCCCCCTCATATGTGTGTGAATTTTCTCCGGATACTCCAGTTTCCTACCATTGTTCAACAATGTGCAGGATAGGTGGATTGGCCATATTAAATTGGCCGTTAGTGTCCAGAGATGTGTAAATTAGAGGGATTAGTGGGGTAAATACATGGGATTATGGGAACAGCGTGGGATGCCCTGTCAGAGAGTCAGTACAGACTCGATAGGCCAAATGGCCTCCTGCTGCACTATTGGGATTTTATGATTCTCTGATTTTGTGATTCAGCATAACTTCATTGCTCTTGTATTCTGTACCCATTATCTGAAAGAAGATGAAAAGTAACAATCATGAGGTCCCTTCACTACTTCTGAAAAGATTCTTGTGCCCTCTTCTCTTCCTACTACAGAGTAAGAATCCCTCCTTCATCTCCCTTCCACAATAGTACATCAAACTATCTCAACATGATAGGAAAGTTTCACAGCACCATTTTCCACAAACACACTGGTTTTCTCTTTTTCTCTGCTTCTCATAGAATCATTGATTTGATTTGATTTATTATTGTCACATGTATTAACATACAGTGAGAAGTATTGCTTCTTGCACGCTATACAGGCAAAGCATACTGTTCAGAGAAGGAAAGGAGAGAGTGCAGAATGTAGTGTTACACTCATAGCTAGGGTGTAGTCAAAGATCAATTAATGCAAGGTAGGTCCATTCAAAAGTCTGACGGCAGCAGGGACGAAGCTGTTCTTGAGTCGATTGGTACATGACCTCAGACTTTTGTACCTTAATTATGCTGGCTGCTTTGCCGAGGCAGCAGGAAGTGTAGACAAAATCAATGGACGAGAAGCTGGTTTGTGTGATGGATTGGGCTACATACTACTTTTTGTAGTTTCTTGCAGTCTGGGACAAAGCAGGAGCCATGCCAAGCTGTGATACAACCAGAAAGAATGTTTTCCATGCTGCATCTGTAAAAGTTGGTGAGAGTCGTAGCTGACATGCCAACTTTCCTTAGTCTAATGAGAAAGTAGAGGCGTTAGTGGGCTTTCTTAACTATAGTGCTGGTATGAGGGGACCAGGACAGGTTGTAGGTGACCTGGACACCTAAAAACTCTACCCATTCTACTTTGTCCTCTTTGATGTAGACAGGGACATGTCCTCCTTTATGTTTCCTAAGTCAATGACAATCTCAGTGTAAAGGGAGCTTTACTCTGTATCTAACTCTGTGCTGTACCTGTCCTGGAAGTGTTTGATGGGGACAGTGTAGAGGGAGCTTTATCTGTACCTAACCCGTGCTGTGCAGGCCCTGGGAGTATTTGATGGGGTCAGTGAAAATTGAGCTTTCCTCTGTATCTGACACTGTGCTGTACCTGTCCTGGGAGTGTTTAATGGAGACAGTGTAGAGGGAGCTTTACTCTGTCTGTGAAAGAAAGTCAATATCTTTGCCCAAAGGCAGGGGAGTCTAAAACTAGAGGGCATAGGTTTAAGTTGAGAGAGAGATACACAAGTGTCGAGAGGAGCAATTTTTCATACAGAGGGTGGTGAGTGTCTGGAACAAGCTGCCAGAGGTGATGGTAGTAGAGGTGGGTACAATTTTGTCTTTTAAAAAGTGTTTAGACAGTTACATGGGTAAGATGGGTATCGAGAGGTATTTGCCAAACGTGGGCAATTGGGACTAGCTTAGGGGTTTTCAAAATCAATATGACATCTGCAACAGTGATCCCAGATACAGGTTCATCCAGGATGGAGGGCATGCTCTCACTGACCTCAAAACAGACTTCGAATGCATTGAGCTCATCAAGGAGGTGTAAGTTGGAGCTGGCAATTTTATTTGCCTTTGTCGTCTAATCTGTTATGTCTTGCAGACCTTGCCATTGACAGCGGGGGCCAGTGTGGCTCGTCAGGAATTCTAGTTTGGTCCGGTGCTGCCTTCTGGCATCTTTGATGGATCTCCTTAGATCGTATCTGACTTTCTTGTATAGTTCAGTGTTGCCTGACTTGAATACTTCAGACCTGGACTCCAGCAAGCAGTGGATATCCCTGTTCATCCATGGTTTCCGGTTGGCGAACACACGGATTTGTTTCTTTGGCACACAGTCTTCTACACACTTACTAATGAAGTCAGTTACTGTAGTGGTGGATTCGTTCAGGCTGATCGCAGAGTTTTTAAATACTGATCAGTCCACTGACTCCAAGCAGCCCCGTGGGAGATCATCCAATTCCTCAGATTAATATTGCATGACTTTCTTTGAAGGATTCTCCGGCTTCAGTTTTTGCTTGTAAGCCGGGAGCAGCACAGCCTTGTGGTCTGATTTGCCGAAGTGTGGGTGTGCGATAGAATGGTAGGCGTGTTTGATGTTTGTGTAGCAGTGATCCAGGACATTTGGGCCTCTGGTGGAACAGGAGACATGTTGGTGGTATCTTGGTAGAACGCTCTTGAGCTTGGCCTGATTGAAGTCCCCAGCCACAATGAACAAGGCCTTGGGATGTTTTGTCTCGAGGCTTTTTGTAGTGGTGTATATTTCGTCCAGCGCGATCTTCATGTCCGCATGTGGTAGGATGTGGGAATCCCCAAAGTGCAGAAAGAGGCCATTTGGCCCAACAAACCTGCACTGACAACAACCCCGCCCATGCCTTATCCCCTAACCCCACATAATTACCCTGCTAACATCTCTGACACAAAGGAGCAATTTAGCATGGCCAATCCATCTAACCCACACATCTTTGGACTATGAGAGGAAACAAGAGCACCCAGACACGGGGAGAATGTGCAAATTCCATACAGACAACTACCCGAGGCTGGAATCGAACCCGGGTCCCTGCCACTGTGAGGCCACAGTGCTGACCACTGTGCCACCGTGTGACCCCTTTTCACCAGCTCCCTGCAAGGCAGAGCACAGAGGCACCTATCAGACAGGGAAGCTGCAGCCACTCTAGTGACTCCTGCAATGGCCCACAGGACCATCCTGCTTCCGTGACCTAATGAATGCTCGGGGCAGTGCTTCAACTTTGCACTGTCCCTTTAAGGATATTCCTTTGAGGCACAGGCAACAGGCTTGAAATGAATGTTTGGTTCATTTCCCGGTCAAGCTGTAGATCAGAACACTGGCTTTATTTGTGGAAAGATTAATTAAGAGCTCCAGATGCTCTGGCATTAAGTGTGTTGCAGAGATTTGCATCGCTCAATGTGTGACAGCTGGTGTGTGACTTTTTTTTAACATACTGTAGAATTGATTCTGCGAATCCCCAAAAATTGGGTCTGCATTCGCTTTGGCACAGTTTGTTCCCCCACTGGCAGTGAAATCGTTGCCAGATTTTGCCATTTAAGCCCTCCCTCTGCTTTGAATGGGACATGTGTGCGTGGCTGCAAGCCTGCATACTAGTTTTTAAAAAACTGGGAAGCTGTTAGTGTTGGTGAAACTCCTCCGCTCAGCCTCAAACTATTTAGGTATTCAGGAGTGCGCTCGTGAATTAGAGAATGAAAACATTCGCACATTTCATAGCCTCAGCACGCCTCAAAGTACTTCACAGACATTTAATTATTGAAATGTAGCACCATTGTATTGGAAGAAACACGGCAGTCAGTTTGCACACAGCAAGCTCTCACATACAACACTGAAAAATTGACAAAATAACCTTTATTGAGGTGCGAATTGAAGGAGAACCCCACTACTCCTCTCCAAATAGTACCATGCAATACATTTACTTTCATCAGAGAGGGATCTTGATTTAACATATCGTCCAAAAAAACAGCATCCCCAACAGTGTTGCGTTCTGTAAGTACTGCATCCGATTCCATCCGAGATTGTGTTCTCGAGTCTTGGGGGGCGCGGGGGTGTGAGGTGGGGACTGAAACTGATTACTTCTGACATACAGGTGGAAGTACTAGCGTTGAGTCAGATGTGACATCCCGACAGTTTCGCACTTAGCTTCTTAGAACTGCTGCTCCAGGAACTGTATCAATGGAAGGTTGACCTCTACGGGGCAGCATGGTGGCACAGTGATTAGCACTGCTGCCTCACTGCACCAGGGACCTCGGTTCATTCCCACCTGGGGTCACTGCCTGTCCAGAGTTTGCACATTCTCCCGTGTTTCCATGGATTTCCTCCGGGTGCTCCAGTTTCTTCCCACAGTCTGAAACAGGCGTTGGAGTGTGGCAACTGGAAGATTTTCGCAGTAACTTCATTGCAGTGTTAATGTAAGCCTACTTACTAACAAATAAACTTTAACTTTCAAACTTTAAACTTGGAGCTGAAAGCAACCCACCTCTCAAAGCAAACACATCAAGTTACGCAGAAACTTAGAAACATAGAAGATAGGAGCAGGAGGAGGGTATTTGACCCTTTGAGCCTGCTCTGCTATTCATCGCTATCATGACTGATCATCCAACTCAATAGTCTAATTCTGCTTTCTCCCCATCACCTTTGATCCCATTCACCTCAAGTGCTATATCCAGCCGCCTCTTGAATACATTCAATGTTTTGGCATTAACAACTTACTGTGGCAGCACGGTAGCACAGTGATTAGCACTGCTACTTCACAGCTCCAGGAACCTGGGTTTGATTCCTGGCTTGGGTCACTGTCTGTGTGGAGTTTGCATGTTCTCCTCGTGTCTGCGTGGGTTTCCTCCTGGTGCTCTGGTTTCCTCCCAGAGTCCAAAGACGTGGTTGATTGGCCATGCTAAAATTGCCCCTTAGTGCCCTGAGATGCATAGGTTAGAGGGATTCGCGTGTAAATGTGTAGGGATATGGGGGTAGGGCCTGGGTGGGATTGTGGTCGGTGCAGACTCGATGGGCCAGATGACCTCTTTCTGCACTATAGGATTTCTATGAATTCCATGGGCTCACCATTCTCTGAGTGAAGAAACGTCTCCTCACCTCCGTCCTAAATGGTCTACTTTGAATCCTCAAACAGTGACCCTGGGTTCTGGGCTCTCCGACCATCGGGCACATCCTCCCTGCATCTATTCTGTCTAGACCCATTAGAATTTTATAAGTTTCCATGAGATCCTTCTCATTCTTTGAACTCCAGAGAAAACAATCCTGAGCTAGTTAATCTCCCCTTATATATCAGTCCCTGGAATCAGCCTGGTAAACCTTCGCTGCACTCCCTCGAGAGCAAGAACAACTTTCTCAGAGAAGGAGACCAAAACTGCACACAATATTCTAGGTGTGGTCTCACCAAGGCACTATATAGTTGCAATGGCACATTCCTGCTCCTGTACTCGAAAACTCTCGCAATGAAGGCCAACATACCATTTGTCTTCTTTACCACCTGCTGCACCTGCATGCTTACCTTCAGCGACTGATGCACAAGGACACCCAGGTCCCTCTGCACATTCCTCTCTCCAAATTTACAGCCATTCATGTAGTAACCTGCCTTCTTGCTTTTGCTTCCAAAGTGAAAACCTCACACTTATCCTGTTAATCTTTCACCACACCCTGGCTATGACGGTAACACACAATATTCCGCAACTTTTCCTTTCCTTCTCCCCTATGTACTCTATGAATGGCATATTTTGTCTGTATAGTGCGTAAGAAACAACACTTTTCACTGTATACCAATATATGGGACAATAATAGATCAAATCAAACATTTATGCAATGTAAAAGTCACAGATCAAGTGATATCACAGGTTTATTGTACCTGGGAATAACTGAGATAGAAGGTGTTATGATCCTCATGCAGCCCAATAATTTCAAAAATAGAGAAGAACTTCCTGTGAATAGCTGAAAAGATGACACAACAAGAGTTCATATTCGAAAATGTTTACTGTAACAAACAGACCAAAAGCATGACGTATAGACAGGAACAGCCTGAAAGAGGAGTGATCAGTTGGAGGTGTACAATATGCTATTTGCTTCTTGTTTCTAAGAAAGGGTTTTACTTTTACTCTTACCACCTCTTCCTGACATTTCTGTATATGGTAACTCCAAGGCAGATACAGGATTGTAAATTTCTAAATAGATTGAGTTGCCGGAATTCTGGTCAGGAATTTCCTAGTGGGCTTCAGTACCTCGAGGTCAGGGTCAGATGGAGGTCAACAGCTCCAGTTATTTGGATTGCGGGGCAACAGTCGCTGGCTGTGATTCTTCCCAAGTCATGGCCAGAGGGCGCTAAGGACAGCAGGTGTACTTTCGAAACAATAGAGCCATATAATCATAGAACCTACAGTGCAGAAGGAGGCCATTCAGCCCATCGAGCCTGCACCAACAACAATCCCACCCAGGTCCTATCCCCATAACCCCACATATTTACCCTCTTTGTCCCCTGACACTAAGGGGCAATTTACCATGGTCAATCCACCTAACCCGCACATCTCTGGACTGTGGGAGGAAACTGAAGCTCCTGGCGAAAACCCGCACAGATATGGGGAGAACATGCACACTCCACACAGACAGTGACCTGAAGCCAGAATTGAACCTGAGCCCCTGGTGCTGTGAGGCAGCAGTGCCACCGTGCGCTCAAATCGGAGGACTATTGTGACTGTAAAATCAGCAACTTGAAGTTCAGGTATAAAAGAGAGAGAGAGAGAAGGTGCCTCCATTTTACACTGCCCTCTCTCCAACTTTTTAAGGTTCTAAGTAAAAAATAGACCGAGCAACTGGGCCAACATTTTCAAAACTCCAGTCAGCCTCTGACTGAAGACTGTATTGGGCCTTTTGATAGCCTTAGTTGGCTCCCCACCACTTGGGAGCTGTAACCCTGCCAGCAGCGCCCTGCAACCCTCCCAAACCCATGGAAAGCGACTTACCCCGATGGACTACCTGGACAAGCACTCAGATCCTGTGTGGATCAGCTGGTGGGGGTATTTGCAGACATCCTCAACCTCTCTTTACAACAATCTGAGGTCCCTATCTGCTTCAAGAAGATGACAATCATCCCGGTACCTAAGAAAAACCAAGCAGCGTACCTTAATGACTATTGGCCTGTGGCTCTGACATCCATCATTATGAAGTGCTTCGAAAAGTTAGTCATGGCACAAATCAATTCCAGACTCCCGGACTTCCTGGATCCACTACAGTTTGCCTACTGCCGCAACATTTCCCTGGTCCTGCACTCAACCCTAAACACCTAGATAACAAGGACACCCAGGTCAGACTCCTATTTATTCACTACAGCTCAGCCTTCAACACCATTATTCCCACGAAACTCATCTCCAAACTCCGTGGCCTAGGCCTCAGGTCCTCCCTCTGCGACTGGATCCTGAACTTCCTAACTTACAGACCACAATCACTAAGGATAGGCAACAACACCTCCTCCATGATCATTCTCAACACCAGTGCCCCACAAGGCTGTATTCTCAGCCCCCTGTTTTATTCCTTATACACCTATGACTGTGGAGCCAAGTTCCCCTCCAATTCGATTTTCAAGTTTGCTGATGACACCACCGCAGTGGGTTGGATCTCAAACAATGACAAGACAGAGCACAGGAATGAGATAGAGAATCTGGTGAACTGGTGCGGCAACAATAATCTCTCCCTCAATGTCAACGAAATGAAGGAGATTGTCATCGACTTCAGGAAGTGTAAAGGAGAACCTGTCCCTGTCTACAAAAATGGGGTTGAAGTAGAAAGGGATGAGAGCTTCAGGTTTTTAGGTGTCCAGATCACCAACATCCTGTCCTGGTTCCCCCATGCTGACACTATAGTTAAGAAAGCTCACCAATGCCTCTACTCTCACAGAAGACTAAGGAAATTTGGCATGTCATCAACGACTCACACCAACTTTTACTGATGCACCATAGAAAGCATTCTTCCTGGTTGTATCACAGCTTGGTATGGCTGCTGATCTGCCCAAGACCGCAAGGAACTACAAAAGGTCGTGAATGTAGCCCAGCCCATCACGCGTATCAGCCTCCTATCCATCTACTCTGTTCTACTTCCCGCTGCCTTAGCAGAGCAGCCAGCATAATTAAGGACCCCATGCACCCTGGACATTCTCTCTTCCACCTTCTTCTGCCGGGAAAAAGATACAAAAGTCTGCGGTCACGTACCAACTGACTCAAGAACAGCTTCTTCCCTGCTGCCGTCAGACTTTTGAATGGATTTACCTTGCAGTAAGTTGATCTTTCTCTGCACCCTAGCTATGACTGTAACATTACACTCTGCACTCTCGTTCCCTTCTCTATGAACGGTATGTTTTGTCTGTGTAGCGTGCAAGAAACAATACTTTTCACGGTATGTTAATAGACGTGACAATAATAAATCAAATCAAATTAAAATCAAATCATCCTTCATCCAGGAAAATGGCATTGAAGGGATGGTGCCAGGAAGCTGGCACACCAGCCAATGGTGTAAAATTCAGTCTGTGGTGCCTAGGTAGCGTTGGTCAGGATTGTCGGTGCTTTGCTGTGTGGTAAGATGTATGGTTTTTTTTTTGGCAGAAGTTGGTCTTTAAATTCTGCCTCTGGATATCTTTCATTGGTATCAAGCAGTGCATGGCCTGAATTCACCGTTCTGTATTTGTGTGTTGTTCAGATGTTTTACTTCTTCAGATTCTTCCTCAGCGCTGCTGATGACACTGATAAAAGTCAGCGTAGGTCATCAGCGGCCCTCCAGTACCTCAGCCAAACATTAATTCTTCACATAAAACCCCAGACAGCAAGTGTCACCAGGTTATTCAATCATAGGAGGAGAGGGGGAGATGGATCACAGCTGCGCCGACTCCTTTCCACTTCTGAGTTCATGCATTTCACTCCACTTCATAGCAATGAGAAATGGGATTCTGAGCTGAGTCCCTCCCCCTCCTGGCCAGTGCAGGATGCTGAGACTCATTTTAATGCCACCACTGTGACTCTCTCTGAGATCGGTGAGTGCTGAGCAGGCAAGGAATCCGACCTCTGCATTCAACTACCATGTTAATTTATTTCATTTTTTTTTATATGAGTGTCACAACTAGGCTTACATTAACACTGCAATGAAGTTACTGGGAAAATCCCCCCGTTGCCACACTCCGGCTCTTGTTCAGGTACACTGAGGAAGAATGTGTAAATGAAGGAGAATGGAAATCATTCTGCAGCACAGTGGTTAGCACTGCTCCCTCACAGCGCCAGGGCCCCAGGTTCAGTTCTGACCTCAGGTCTGTGTGGAGTTTGTACTTTTCTCTGTGTCTGCTTGGGTTTCCTCCTAGTGCTCCGGTTTCCTCCCATATCCAAAGATGTACGGATTAGGTTGATTGGCCATGCTAAATTCTCATAAAATCAAAGAACTCCTACAGTACAGAAGGAGGCCATTTGGCCCATCGAGCCTGCACCGACAACAATCCCATCTGGTCCCTGTAACCCCCACATATTTAGTCTGCAAATCCCCCTGAAATTAGGGTCAATTTAACATGGCCAATCAATTGACCCTCATGTCAGGAGGATTAGCAGGGTTACGGGAATAGGGCCTGGCTGGGATTGTGCTATAGACTCAATGGGCCAAATGGCCTTCTTCTGTACTACAGGGATTCTTTGAAATCGTACACCATGTACCTTTGCTTGTTGTTTACACGATGGTCTGAATTTGTGATTTAGTATGGAGTATTCCGTTCTTATTTGTGCATTACCATTCTTAGCGTGGAAGCAAATCTTTCTGAAGGACAAAACCTTCCATTGTAGTTCCTTTTGCTGAAGATACAATGAGTACCATTCAATGCTTAACTTTGTTTATCCATCAGTTCTGAGATGCTAACTTCACCCTTGACTGTATACATTTCAGTCCTCTGCCAAGTACACGCCAGTTGCGTAGCCTGCTTAAAGGGAATTTGCTTTCAAAGAAGATGCCCAGTAATATCTGTTGGGACTGAGAAAGTAAACAAGGAACAGGCAGATCCATTGATTGTCTCTGTGTTGACTTTGAAAAGAATCCCGTAGTCAGCACAAAGCAATGAAATATTGAACGCTGAGAATCAGCCACGCATTGATCTTCTAAATCTCATGCTGCCAGTGTCTTTACAGTTATGAAGCATCTACAGGGGGACATTAATCCTGCTATAGCAATTCCACAGCATGTCAATACACGCAACAAGGTTAAGAAGTTGTGGGAACAGATAGCAGTTGAAGCTTGCTTAGACTGAGAGAACTGTTCTTTGTTCTTCAGGTTGAATTTGTTGTGCTTCTCAGTGTTAACAAGATGTGGTTATTTCTCTGTTGTGCTTACGTTTATATGTAGATCCTTGTATACTGTTTCCTTTTAACTGCTGGTGTTATGAACTAGGTAAAGTTTGAAGTCCCAGCCACCAACTAAGAGAATAAAGCCACAATACTCTAATATTCAGAATTAGCATCAGGTAAATATGAATTAATCGGCCAACTGTGATTGAGCACACTCCACTGCACATCAAATGGCAGACGCGGCCAAGGCATTTCTCAGCAACCCACCCAGATCTCAGTGACCCCTGTGAGTCACAATGTCTTGTTAAGCTCTGTCTCATGAGGGATTTCAGCAAAATTAAAGACCGCACGTGCCTCAGACATACTCTCTACCGCCTTCTTCCGTCTGGAAAAAGATGCAAATGTCTGAGGTCATGTACCAACTGACTCAAGAAACTTTTTCCCTTGCTGCCGTCAGACTTGTGAATGGACCTACCTCGCACTAAGTTGCTCTTTCTCTGCACCCTGGCTGTGAGTGTAACACTACATTCTGCACTTTCTCCTTTCCTTCTCCATGAGCGGTATGCTTTGTCTGTATAGTGCGCATGAAACAGTACTTTTCACTGTATGTTAATACATGTGACAATAATAAATCAAATCAAACTCTTCATTTTCAAAAATTTAGACTCTGGATTCCTTCAAAAGCTGCTCTGAGTCGGACTACTCCAGCGAATGCTGATTTCCCGATGGTTCTATGTTCTCCTGAAACTGCACTCCGTGGAATTCACAAAGATGCAGTCTGGCCTCCCATTTCAACTCTTTTACAGAAAGCTAACTTTATGAAGATGGCACTTGGTAAAGATGTGTTTCTTCAAACCCTGGTCTCCCACTGCCCCCAGCTACAAATGGTTTTCAGGGCTTCCCTTGAACTCTAATTGGCTGACTCAGAACTTTTCAAATCCCCAGTACTTCTCCTCAGCTCTAATGGCACTGAATGACCTCAGGAGGTTCTTCAAGCCCCAACTGCCTGGAGCCTGCCAACAGCAACATCCTTTCATTAAGACTGCTCAAGGATAAGATAGACATATTTAATCAATAAGGGAGTCAAAGCTTATGGTGATAAGGGAGGAAAGTGGAGCTGAGGATTATCATATCAGGTCTGTCATGATCTCATTGGATGGCAGATCAGATTTGATGGGCTGAATGGCCTACTTCTGCTCCTATGCCTTATAATCTTATCGTCTTATGGTGTAGCCTCTGCCCCTGCTGCAGAGCACTCAGATAAATTGCAACCAGGGGAACCTTCTTAAGCTGCGCCCAACTCCATGACAACATAGGCTTTCTGGGTTCACTGAATGCTTTCAAAATAATTTAGTTCTAACTCTCAAAGCAAAACCTCTCCTTTGCACTACACATCTACGTGAAAATCACATCTCCACCCCTCCAGCCAAGGAAGCCTACTTGCTGTTTCATGATTCTTACTTTTCTTGCAGTTAAGTTAACATAGTTCAATCTTTTGAGAGTAATAGACCCAAGCTGCTTCAGTTGCAGTTATTCCATTTCTTACAGTTAAGCTTTAATCTTCCCAAAGCTAACCCTTACCCCTAAAATATTAACAGGAACAGTGAACTAGATATTTGTCACTATAGTAGTAGCTTTGGAGGGAGTACAGTAAAGGTTTACCAGGATGTTGCCTGGTTTGGAGGTTATTAACTATGAGAAGAGATTGGACAAACTTGATTTGTTTTCACTTGAATGTCAGAGGCCAAAGTGTGACCAGATAGAAGTTTACAAAATTATGAAAGACATGGATCAAATGGATACTCACTGGGCAGGATTTTATGGCCTCATTCACACGAGATCGGAAAATCCCACCTGAGGTCAATGGACATTTCTGTAGTCTGCCCCTCGCCGGCTCCGATTCCATGGCGGGCAGGGTGATAGAATTCCAGCAAGAATCTTTTTTCCAGAGTAGAAATTTCAATTCCTCAGAGACATAGGTTTACGGTAAAAGGGGGAAAGTTTAAAGGTGAGAGGCAAGTTTTTTTTACACAAAGGGGTGGAAAGTGTTTGGAATGCGGTGCCAGAGGAAGTGGTAGAAGCAGATACAAAAGCAACCTTCGAGAAGCATCTTGACAAATACACGAACAGGCAGGAAATAGAGGGATAAGGACCACATTAGAGGCAAAAGCTCTTTCGTTTAAAAGATGCCATGTGTCAGTGCATACTTGGTGGGCCGAAGGGCCTGTGTCTGTGCTATACTGTTCTTTGTTCTTTGTAATTGCAAGGATTCACAAGGATTGTCACATTACCCGGTTTGGACCAAACAATCCTGTTTTTGACATGTGCCTGTCCAGAAATTTCTGAAAATTAGTTATTTTTTTCTCTCTTCATAGCATCTGGACTTTTCAGCTGCGCAGTTATAATGGCATGTTTCTTTCAACTGTTCAAAATTACAATCAGCAAATATTGTAAAAAAACTGATAGAGGCGGATGGAATGAAAAAGCTATGATTTAGTCTCCCAGTTCTGTTGGCATCATATGTGAGAACCTTCCATTCAGAGCACTGGAAGCCTGGACGCAGCAGCTATGAAACATTGAAGATGACTATTTTCGTATAATTGGAAAGCTAGCTGAAGGACCAAGGGCGAAATTTGGCTTGTTGCCAACAAGGTTGAATAGCAGAGAGAGAGAGGAGAGATAAATTATAAACGTGTTGGTCAGGCGATGCTTGACTTTATGTTTAAAAAGCTGTTGATTGTAAGTGAAAGGAAAGTCTGGGGGCGAGGTAAGTGCCGCAGTTTGAGATTGTTGGAGAGAATGAATAAGAGCGGAAGTCAATAACTATCTTTCACATTGACTCCAGGTGGTTTGGCTCCAAATAAAAATTTTGAATCTTTCCCTTAATATTAATCTTATCCCGTTTGTCAGTTTGTTATGGAGCAGTATATTCTCAGTAAGGGGGAGCATTTAGATGGAGGTAAAAAATTGCTGTAATCATTATTTGTAGGGACATTACTGGGACACTCTAAATACATTCACAAAGATTTCTTCCACTTGGTCTCTTACTCAGTAAATGCACTTGTCTTAAAGCTGCTTTTGCTGGAAATGCTATGTTGGGGAAAGATTCAGAAATGCATTTAAAGTGTTGCTCACACAGTGACCAGAATGTTCTGACTTTAAATATTTTTAAGACGCGGGTTGATGGGTTTTTGATAAGAGAGGGGATTAAGGGTTATGGGGAGAGGGCGGGAAAGTGGAACTGAGCAGCGACAGATCAGCCATGATCTTATTGAATGGCGGGGCAGGCTCGAAGGGCTGGATGGCCTACTCCTGCTCTTATTTCTTATGTTCTTATTATGTTCTTATGTTCCTTGGGCCCTGCCGTTCCTTGATCTCCTTGGCCCTTTTGTCCCCAGGTGGTCGGAGAACAGCTCAGGTTAACATCTCATCTGGAAGACAGAATCTCAGACCGTGCAGTCCTCCCGTAGCACTCCACTTGAACCTCAGCCTGAAATTTTTGTGCTCAAGCCCTGGGGTAGGACTTGAACCCACAGTGTTCTGACTCAAAGGTGAGAGTGCTACCCGTTGAGCCACAGCATGCTACTAACTTGGGGTTGTATGACCAGCATGCGCTCTTGTACAGTCACCTGGTGACTCCTATTTAAGGAATCGAGTAGCTGAGGGAAACAAGGAAGCATAAAGAATTCAAGTTGTAGCAACTGAAGATATACTGAGCCTGGCATCTGTAACCAGCATCCGCAGTAATTTGCTTTTATCTCTAACCCAAACTGGCTGGACTTTGTTTCAGTAGTTGACAGTTTGCCCTCTTCATAATGACTAAACATGCAGATGTTTTTGCTTGCACTGCCAGTGGCCTGCTGTTCCCTGATGTTATATGGTGTCTTCTCTTGCAGGATAAATACCTAGGCCCAGCAGTGCCGGTTTCCATGTCTTGCAGTCACAATCTGTCATTTTGTACAGAATGGATGGCAATAACAGTGCCTGGAAGGAAACAGAGTGAGGCATCAAAATGCCAGTGGGCATTTCTAGATGTGAAACAGTTGAAGTGACTGCTCCAGCAGTGGCAGGGAGAGGGGTGGGCAGGGCGGACAGGGGGTTGTGGAGAAAAAATGCGATAGCTGCTGTAAATGTACGCGTGCATCGCAATGCATGATGGCTCTGTGCCAGTGCAATGTGATCCAGCCAAGTCCATACTGCTGCCTCAGCACCTGGATTCTATCATGCAGCCAGTGTCAACCGCACTGTACAGTGGCTGCATGCCCCAGGAGGGGATGGGGTCCGGGGTGGAGGGGAGGAGAAAGGGGCGACGAAACGTTGAAAGGCCAGGATGAGTTAAAGTTAGCCTGTGGTGCTTAAAGGCAGAGCAGTCACATCACCCAAACCAATTGCACCACTTCCATTGACACATGTCCCCTCTCCCTTGCAAAGACACCCAATGGATGCAGCAAGGACCACTGCGTGACTAATTGATCTTTAATCAGGTCATCTTTTAATTGTCCAAATTCACACAATTCTGTAAAAGCTGTATTACTGCAGTAACAGTTTGATCTTTGCACCTTGGACTCTAGTGCTGGATAAATAGCATTCATACATAACATTCACTTGGAGCTCAAAGCAAGGCTTTCAAAATCTCTTTGTTCATTTGTTAGACTTAAGGTGGAATACATTTTGTAGCAGTCCCTCCCCGGCAGCATTCAAAGTGGCTTCTCTTATTGGCCCTGGCTTGTTGACTCAATCTGTTGCAAGCTCTGAGTTTCCCCTCTACAAGTGGAAAACCTGCTAGTTCAGCTAAGTATCACTTTTCAATTCAACAGGAGCTGAGATAGAAAAGTTTCATGCTACAGTCACTTACCTAATATTTCTCTTTAGTGCATGTTTGCTTTTCCTTGTCCTTTTTCAGCAGCTTTTAGCAAATGTGAACACTTCTGTGTGCCTGTCTGAACTGTACCTTCTCTGCAGCCAGTGTCTAACTTGCAGCCGTTGCTTTCTCTGCTTCTCCTTGCCTTTTCTTATTAGCATTTAGCAGATTTGAACATTTCTGAGTGCCTTTCTCAGCTATGTCTTCACCACAGCGTTTCCCGGATTCTAAAACTCTGTTTTATCTCCACTTCCTGACAAAATGGCTGAAATTCTCCCACCTCGCCCACTGCAGGAATCGTGACAGGCGAGGCACAAAATTTGGCCGACCATTTCAAGGTCCGTTGATTTTTGAGGCGCACAAGGCCTGAGAATCCCACTCCGTAGAATCATAAAATCCTTACAATGCGGAAAGAGCCCATTCAACCGGCATTGATAACAATCCCACCCAAGGCCTACCCTGCTAAGGCCTACCCTGACACAAAGAGGCAATTTAGCATGGCCAATCAACCTAACCCACATATCTTTGGAGTGTAGGAGGAGACCCATGCAGACGTGGGGAGAACGCGCAAACCTCATGCAGACAGTGACCCAAGGCCAGGATTGAACCTGGGACCCTGGCACTGTAAGGCAGCAGCTCTGACCACTGTGCCACAGTGCCGCCTACATTTTGTGTTTGAAGGCGGCAGAGCTTCTCAGTGCTTTCTCATTATAGATTTTCACTGAACTGCACATATTAGAGCTGCCTGATAATAGAGGCCACATCACTATGGAAAACCAGATGGGGCAAGTAGATTGCACTTCAAACCCAAACAATGAGAGTATTCTAAAGCACGAGGAGCCTGGGAGGATAGATAGGGAGAAATTGTTCCTTTTGGCAGAAGAGTCAAGATCCAAAGGACACCCGCTTCAAGGTGGCTGGCAAAAGAACCAGAGGTTAGATGAGGGAAAACATTTTGTACACAGCAGGCGGTTATCATCTGGAATACACTGCCTGAGAGCATGGTGAAGGCAGATTCAATCATGATATTCAAAAGGGAATTGGTTAATTTTCTAAAGAGAACATTTCTAGGGTGTTGGGGAGAAGGCAGGGGAGTGGGATTGAGTAGCTCTGACAGACAGCTGGCACTTACTCAAAGGGTCAAATGGCCTCCTTCGACGCTGTAACCATTTTACGTTTCTGTTGTAACTTCAATGTCTGGATGGGCTGTGTTTATGTCTATAATTATGCAATTTTTTTTCCTCGCAAGAAAATACCAGTGCGGCCAGTTTTCATTTACAATGAGCAAAGCAATGATCCTTTTAACCAACATCTCTAAAAGTAAACTACATTTCAAATTTTTGCCACACTGCACAGTATAATAAACAGCATTAATCTTCAACTCCTTCACAACACTGATTAATAATACCACAGAGCACTGGGACTCTATTGGCTGCAGTTACTGATTTGGTGGATTGCAACTCAGCCATGTCATCACTTGTCAAGATGGCATTTCTGTAATTAATGTCTTAATTGTTTTTTTAATGACACCGGTACCTGTTTTCAGAATAGCCAAAGCCATCAACTTCAAGTTATATTGCTGTCTTCCGCTGTGTGTAGTTAAATGTATGCGCAGAGTTCCATTTAATCCCGTCAAAATGCTGTTGACATTTTCACTGTAGTAAAAAGCCACCTGTCCTCTCAGTTTTTACTGGGATTGAAAATGTTTTAAAAATGAGCTCGTCGTTCGTTAGAACCACTAGGCAACTGAAATGATGAGTGACTTTGCCCTTTACACTGATTCTGCTAAACTGCATTGGCTACCTTACGCTGGAGTCATGTCACAGATGATGTAAGAGGACAAAGTGGCAACCGCAATGAATCAATGGAAATTTTGCTCATAAAAGTGCGCAGGTTAAATGCAACTCCACACAATCAGCGCCAGGGACCCAAGTTCAATTCTGGCCTTGGGTCCGTGTGGAGTTCTCCCTTTGTCTGTGTGGGTTTCCTCTGGGAGCTCCAGCTTCCTCCTTCAGTCCAAAAATGTGCAGGTTAGGTTGATTGGCCATGCTAAATTGTCCCTCAGTGTCTCAAGTGTAGGTTAGCTGGAATTAGCAAGGTAATACGTGAGGTTGCGGGGATAGGGCCTGGGCAAAATGTTCCTTTGGACAGTTAGTGCAAACTGAATGGCCTCCTTCTGCATTGAAGTGTTTCTATGATTCTAGGATTCTATTCCATGAAAAGTTAAATGGATGGCTTCCATGATGGAGCTGTGACTACATAGTGTCACATGCACAGATGTGATTTCAGATTTAATACCGGAATTTCACCGTCCCGCCCGCCACAAGAATTGGAGCGGGCGAGGGGTGGACCATGGAAAGGTCCGTTGATCTCGGGGGTGGGATTTTACGGTTTTGGGATACACGAGGTCGGAAAATCCCGCCCTCCAAGTCCAGTGTTGCTTCATTTAAATGGTCGATGATAAAGTTGCCCAAATGATGGCCGTGTGGAACAAACTGTAGTGGTGACAGAAGATCCAATCCTCTTCTCAGAAATCCTGCATGTAGAGGCTTGAGTCAGCCAGTGTGTGCGAGAGTCCCTGGGATTCTGCTAGGGTTGAATGAACAGCAGTTAAAGAGAAGCTAAGAGGTCATTTACCGTTTCTAATGACTTTTTACTGAACTTTTGTCCAGTTGACAAAAAAACCACCAGCATGAGAAACTACTGGAATCTCAACATCTGAAATGTTGATGGAGAGATGCGGTGACTCAATATCTTCACAGATTGGGTGATGCAATTGAGTTCATGCATTTTTTATAACAGTTCGTATCTGCTGCAGGGAGCACTTGCACAGAAGTTAATTACCACCTCCACTGTTTACAGCGGATGTGCTGGTGTCAACTCAATTTGCACTTCGTCTATATTGGTAACACTGTAATTTTCAAAAATTGTTTTTATTTAATAACATAGAATTCAATAAAAGCTGGTCTTAGATTTGGTTTAATGAACAAATGTGCAATGCCAAGAAAAGTACATCAAAGCTTTGAGGATCTTTCTCTGCGCTTGCAGAGGGCCAGCATGGGTACAATGGACTGAATGGCTTTTTTCTGTACTGTAATAATTCTCTGACTCTATAAAACGGCTTTTTCAGGATCAACAGAGCCAGGAAGTCAAACCAATGCTGTTGAAAGGCATTTATCACTATGTTTCTACAGTAGCACTGTCATCTTTTTCCTTTGGACCAGAGTCTTCTGTTTGGTTAATTTGATTTGCTTTGATTTATTATTGTCATATGTATTAATGTATAGTGAAGCATATTGCTTCGTGTGCGCTATAAAAAGCATACCATTCATCAAGAAGAAAAGGAGAGAGGCAGAACGTAGTGTTATAGCCATAGCTAGGGTATAGAGAAAGGTCAGCTTGATATAAGGTAGGTCCATTCAAAAGTCTGGTGGCAGCGGGGAAGAAGCTGTTCTGGAGTCGATTGGTACATGACCTCAGACTTGTGTATATTTTTCCCAATGGAAGAAGGTGGAAGAGAGAATTACCGGGGTGTCCTTGATTATGCTAGTGGAATTGTGAAGGTAGAAATTGGACTATGTATAATAACGAGTATCAGTTATGATAGCAGCCTTCTGTCTGGAAAGGTGAGGCTTTGCCCTGTAGTGGTCCGTTTTGTGTTAAGCTTCATCTGATGTGGTTGAACTTCGACATGGCAATCTCTGCTGTGTTTGCTTCAGAGGAAAGCAATGGGCTGAGAAGGTGCAGGATCTACTCTTTCTCTGGGCTCTCTTCTTGGTCATTTGAACTTTTTGCTTCATGAATGTAACCCAGTCCATCATGCAAACCAGCCTCACATACATTGACTCTGTCTACACTTCACACTGCCTTGGAAAAGCAGCCAGCATAATTAATAACCCCCATGCACCCCGGAAATTCTCTCTTCCATCTTCTTCTGTCAGGAAGAAAATGCAAAATTCTGAGATCATGTACCAACCGACTCAAGAACAGCTTCCTCACTGTTGCCAGTATACTTTTAATGACCTCGCACTAAGCTGATCTCTCTCTATACCCTAGCTATGACTGTAACACTACATTTTGCAGTGTCTCCTTTCCTTCTCTATGAACGGTATGCTTTGGCTGTGTAGCATGCAAGAAACAATACTTTTCACTGTATACTAATACATGAGACAATAATAAATCAAATCATGTCAAAATCAAAACCATCGATTCAACATTCACGTTAGCAGGATATTTAGAAAATGGCTCATAACTTGCTTGGAGTGACAATCAGCAATGGATTGGGAATCTCCCATTCGCTCATGACTGTTCTTTCGGGAAGGAAATCTGCCATCCTTACCTGGTCTGGCTTACATGTGACTCCACAGCCACAGCAATGTGGTTGACTCTCAGCTGCTCCCTGAAGTGGCCTAGCAAGCCACTCAGTTCAACGGCAGCTAGGGATGGACAACAAATGTTGGTCTTGCAGCAAAGTCCCTCATCCGAGAGAAGAATAAATAAAAAGGAAATTGCTGGAATTGTGAGTTGGGCAACAGAGCATCTGGAACCTTCAAAATCAATGGGGTCAGCAGTTTCAGTCCCCTTAACCAGTAAGATTTAAGGAGCAAGAAAGAAACAGAGGGACGATGAAGTAAAGGTTCAAGTGAATTTGAGTCAAATCCGGGAGAGGGAGAAATAAATACTCACCTCCTTACTCCCCAAAGCCTATCCACCATCTACAAGACACAAATCAGGAGTGTGATGGAACACTCCCCACTTGCCTGGGTGGTGCATCTCCAACAACACTCAAGAAACTTAACACCATCCAGGACAAAGCAGTCTCCTTGGTTAGCACCACATCCACAAACATCCACTCTATCCACCACCAACGCTCATTAGCAGCAGTGTGTACTATCTACAAGATGCACTGCAGCAATTCACCAAAGATCCTTAGACAGCACCTTCCAAACCCTGCCATCTAGAAGGACAAGGGCAACAGATACATGGGAACTCCATCACCTGCAAGTTCCCCTCTAAGCCACTCAGTGTCATAAGAACATAAGAAATAGGAGCAGGAGTAGGCCAACTAGCCCTTCGAGCCTGCCCCGCCATTCAGTAAGATCATGGCTGATCTGTCGTGGCTCAGTTCCACATTCCCGCCCTCTCCCCATAACCCTTAATCCCCTCTCTTATCAAAAACCCATCAACCTGCGTCCTAAAAATATTTAGCGAGGTAGCCTCCACCACTTCAACGGGCAGAGAATTCCAGAGATTCACCACCCTTTGAGTGAAGAAGTTCCTCCTCAACTCTGTTCTAAACCGTTCCCCCTTTATCTTGAGGCTGTGCCCCCTTGTCCTGCTATCCTTTCTGAGCGGGAAGAGTCTCTCCACCTCTATCCTATCCATCCCATTCATCATCTTATACGTTTCAATGAGATCTCCCCTCATTCTTCTAAACTCTAACGAGTACAAGCCCAATTTATACAGCCTCTCCTCATAGCTCAACCCCCTCAACTCCGGCATCAGCCTAGTAAACCTCCTCTGCATTCCCTCCAAGGCCAAAATATCCTTGCGTAAGTACGGCGCCCAAAACTGCACACAGTACTCCAGCTGCGGCCTCACCAATGCCCTATACAGCCGCAGCAAGACCTCCCTACTTTTATATTCAATCCCCCTCGCGATGAAGGCCAGCATCCCATTCGCCTTCCTGACCACCTGCTGCACCTGCAAGCTGGGTTTTTGCGACTCATGCACAAGGACCCCGAGGTCCCTCTGCACCATCGCCTGCTGCAGTTTTTCTCCACGTAAGTAATAATCCTTCCTACCATTATTCCTACCAAAGTGGACCACCTCGCACTTGCCAACACTAAATTCCATTTGCCATTTCCTGGCCCATTCGCCCAGCCTATGTAGATCCTTCTGTAGACTCTCCCCACCCTCCGCACAATTTGCCTTTCCACCAATTTTGGTGTCATCAGCAAATTTCGACACCCTACACTCGGTTCCCTCCTCCAGATCATCTATATAAATGGTAAAAAGCTGAGGCCCCAGCACCGACCCCTGGGGCACTCCACTAGTCACCATCCGCCAATCCGAATAGCACCCATTGACCCCCACTCTCTGTCTCCTATTTGACAACCAGTCCTCTATCCACGCTAACACCCTACCCCCAACTCCATGCCCCCTGACCTTCTGCAATAACCTCTTGTGAGGTACCTTGTCAAACGCCTTCTGAAAATCAAGAAAGACCACATCCACCGGCTCTCCTCTATCCACCGCCCTAGACACATCCTCATAGAACTCCAGTAAATTTGTCAGACACGACTTCCCTTTAACGAAACCGTGCTGCGTCTGCTCTATCAAGCAGTTCCCCTCAAGATGCCTCGCTATTTCCTCCTTGATGACGGATTCTAACATTTTACCTACAACAGACATTAAACTAACAGGCCTATAATTCCCCGCCTTTTGCCTGGCACCCTTCTTAAACAACAGCGTAACATTAGCCGTTTTCCAATCTTCCGGCACTTCCCCGGAATCCAGCGACGTCTGGAAAATAACCACCAAGGCATCCACTATAGCTTCCGCCATTTCTTTCAGGACCCTCGGATGCATTCCATCCAGTCCTGGGGATTTGTCCACAATCAGCCCCTCCAGTCTGTCGAGCACCACCTCTCTAGTAACAGTAATGTCATCGAGACCCTTCAGTCCTACCACCTTTCCATCGCTAACACCCGGCAAATTATTCACGTCCTCCTCCGTGAAGACCGAAACAAAAAAGTTATTCAAGACCTCAGCCATTTCCCCATCCCCTACCACTAAGTCCCCCCTCTCATCCTCTAAGGGTCCAACGTTCACCCTCGCCAGCCTCTTCCTTTTTATATATTTATAAAAACTCTTGCTATCCTTTTTTATATTAAGCGCTAACCCAGCTTCATAGTTTCTCCTACCCTTCTTTATCAACTTCTTTGTCAATCTTTGTTGACATTTAAACCTCTCCCAATCCTCTTCTCGCCCACTACTCTTAGCTACTCTAAACGCCTCCGCTTTTAATTTAACACTTTCCTTCACCTCCTTCGCTATCCACGGCTTATTCCGAACTTGGAAGTACATCGCTGTTCCTTTGCTGGGTCAAAATCCTGGAAGTCCCTCCCAAACGGAATTGTGGATCAACTCTCAGCATGTGAACTGCAGCAATTCAAGAAGGCGGCTCACTACCACCTTCTCAAGGGCAACTAGGGATGGGGAATAAATGCTGGCCTAGCCAGCAACACACTTGTCCCACGAATGAATAAAAAGAAATGAGGAAGAGGAGTGTGGGATGAAGAGAGAAAGAGAATAAAATGAAATGAAGCTTCAGATTTAAGAAGATGCTTCCCGCTGTTGTTTTCACAGCTGCCAAGAAGGTGGCAAAATAAGCAGGTATAATGATTTCTCACAGAGATTTTCTCTTGGTTTGCCCTTGTTTATGTCTGAAAATTGAGTGAAACTGAGCAGAAAATCTTTCCCAAAAAGTCTTGCTCTTAAAACACAAATCAATTTTATTTTGTATGTGAGGCTTCGGTCGTTAATGCTGCTGAAGTTTTTGATGAATTTTCCCCATCAGCACAGCGATGAATTCAATGCATGATGGTTTTCCAGTTTTGTGCTGGGTGAAAGGTAGCGATGCCGTTCTGCAAGCTTGATTCATTGTGAGAATCATTGCAGTGCAGGACACCGATTCACACATGGGCCACGGCATTCGAGTAGGACAAGCACATTCCAAAAAAAAGTAGCACAGAACTGAAAGAGAAAGTAATCTGTGGTCATTCATTGGGTTTTGTCTGAGAGTTTTAGGCCGGAGTTTTACTGCACGCCCACCCGAGGCTCATAGAACCGCACCCGAGGCCAACGGAGGATGCCATTCTGTGAGCCTTGTCCGCCCTGATTTCGGGGCGGGCACACCAGTTAAGGTCCTGGTCCTACAACACTAAAAGAGGCCCTTTGGCCCAGGGTGTTTGCACCGGCCATCAAGCACCTAATCCCAGTTCCAGCACACGATCCGTAACTGTGTATGCTGTGACTTTTTATGTGCTATCTAAATGTTTCTTAAATGTTGTGAGGGTTCCTGTCTCTACCAGGGAGGGAGGCAGAGGAAGAGGGAATGTGGAAGAAAGAAGGAGGGAATGGGGAGCGGGACTGAGGAGGGAAAAGGGAGGGGGAATGGGGAAGGAAGAAGGGGAGGGAATGAGGAGGGAAGAGGGAGCAGGAATGAGGAGGGAAGAGGGATCAGGAATGGGGAGGGAATAAGGATCAGGAATGAGGAGGGAAGAGGGAGCAGGAAAGAGGAGGGAAGAGGGAGCAGGAATGAGGAGGGAAGAGGGATCAGGAATGAGGGATCAGGAATGAGGAGGGAAGAGGGAGCAGGAATGAGGAGGGAAGAGGGAGCAGGAATGAGGAGGGAAGAGGGATCAGGAATGGGGAGGGAAGAGGGAGCAGGAATGAGGAGGGAAGAGGGAGCAGGAATGGGGAGGGAAGAGGGAGCAGGAATGGGGAGGGAAGAGGGATCAGGAATGAGGAGGGAAGAGGGATCAGGAATGGGGAGGGAAGAGGGATCAGGAATGGGGAGGGAAGAGGGATCAGGAATGGGGAGGGAAGAGGGAACAGGAATGAGGAGGGAAGAGGGATCAGGAATGGGGAGGGAAGAGGGAACAGGAATGGGGAGGGAAGAGGGATCAGGAATGGGGAGGGAAGAGGGAACAGGAATGAGGAGGGAAGAGGGATCAGGAATGGGGAGGGAAGAGGGATCAGGAATGGGGAGGGAAGAGGGAACAGGAATGGGGAGTGAAGAGGGAACAGGAATGGGGAGGGAAGAGGGAACAGGAATGGGGAGGGAAGAGGGATCAGGAATGGGGAGGGAAGAGGGATCAGGAATGGGGAGGGAAGAGGGATCAGGAATGAGGAGGGAAGAGGGATCAGGAATGGGGAGGGAAGAGGGATCAGGAATGGGGAGGGAAGAGGGATCAGGAATGGGGAGGGAAGAGGGAACAGGAATGGGGAGGGAAGAGGGATCAGGAATGGGGAGGGAAGAGGGAACAGAAATGGGGAGTGAAGAGGCGGGAGAATGGGGAGGCGGGGGGCGAATGGAGAGGGAAGAGGGAGGTGGAATGGGGAGGGAAGTGGATTCCAGATTCCCACCACTCTCTGGGTCAGAAAGCTTTTCTTCAAATCTTCTCTAAATCTCCAACTCTTTGCCTTAATCCATGCCCCCTGGTTATTGGCCCTCTACTCAGGGGAAATGTTCCTTCCTATTTATCTGATCTACATCTCTCATAACCTTGTACACCACAATCATATCCTCCTTCAGCCTTCTCTGCTCTAACCTCAGCCTAGCCAGTTTCTCTTCATAGCTGAAACACACCAGGCCAGGCATCATCCTGGTGGATCTCCTCTCCCCTCCCACTCCGGTCATACTTCCTACATTCACATCTGGAACAATAATGCACCACACCTAGGTATTGAGTACCACCAGGAGACGTTAGGCAACAAATCACCAGAAATTGTACACAACACAACAGTTTCTGAACTCTGCACTTATTATGTTGAGGCTATTGTCAAATACTGTATGACGTGGCGCAATGAACCTTAAAGATGAGAAATGGGGAAATGATAATGAATAAATGCAAAGGTTGGAAGTGTGCACAGCTGTATTGTGAAAACTGGAAAAGGTTTCTTAGTGTATTACACGATATCTTGGAGCAAAGATTCTGCTAGGTAATCCTGATTGTTACACTGGCCTCATGCAGTGATCTGCTTGGAGTCTGCATGGTTTAGTAGAAGAATTCTGAATGTACACCGAATTAGTAGACACCCTTGCCACAATAGGCATGGCCAGAACCCACTTACACATTTTGGAGGGACAGGACCTAGACTCCACCTCAAAACCTGACAATGCCCTTGAACCCCTATCCAATGGGGTCTACCCAAAAAATGTCTAACCCTTTTTTGATTTGTTTTGTTTTATTATTGTCACATGCAGTGAAAAATATTGATCCTTGCGCACTATACGGACAAAGCATACTTTGCATAGAGAAGGAGAGGAGAGGGTGCAGAATGTCGTGTTACACTCAGAGCTAGCATGTGGAGAAAGATTAACTTAATATGAGGTACAGAGTTCAAAGGAGTTAGAATAGGGTTTTAAAAGATAGAATTAGAGGGTATGCTAGGCACAGCTTGCAAGAAGTCGCCACATTCCGGCGCCATCTTGGATTCTTTCTTCCTTCAAGGAATTAAGCTTCTCCCTAGCCTGGAATTTCCATGTCACTTGTATCATTCTGGAAGTTAATATGTCTTTTGTCACTCATAATACTAACCTCCAATAATGTGTCAGATCATTGATAAAGTGCAAATGCCCAAAGGGGAGAGTGCTGCTCCTTCATCAGGTGAGCAGAGAGTAGGTTCCACAAACAGGACATACATAGACAGTGACTCAATTGCAAGATAATGGTTGGAACCATTCCATCCTAACCAATATCTTGCAGCTGAGTCTGTCTATATATGTCCTGTTTGTGAAACTTACACTCTGCTCGCCTGATGAAGGAGCAATGCTCCGAAAGCTCATGATACCAAATAAACCTGTAGGCCATTTACCTTGTGTTGCGAGACTTCTTGCTGTGCCCACCTTAGGCAACTTATTGGTAAATCCCACAATCAGTTGTTTTATAATATATTTCACCAGACTCTTTACGGACTTACGGTGAAAGTCCAGCATTTCCACTGAGGAAATCTGGACCCAGTGTGGAGTTTGATGCTGTTGTGTCTTTGCATTGTGCGCCTTTAATTCATTACTTCTCTCTGTCTTATAATTCTCACTGGGACTTCTAATTTTGATACCCCAAGCTTGACATTTCCTGATTGTCTCTTTATACATTGGACAGAATTTTACCATCCCACCCACCATGGGAATCAGAGCAGGCAAGGAGCGGAGCATGGGTAGGCCCGTTGGCCTCAGGTGGGATTTTACAGTTTGGGTATGAGCAAGGCCATAAAATCCCTCCCATTATCTCTTTCACTTTTGCTCTGTGAGCTTGAATCCATTAGCTATGTTTCCGCTGGAATCCACTGGTCCTATCAGTGGCAGGAATTTGGCAGGTGGGGGGGGAACTTATTTTGGCATGAGGGCAAAAATCAGTTTCTCAATAGTAGGATGAGAAAGTAAGTTCTCAAGACTTTAAAGTGGGCTAAAGGTGGGTCAATCTTCCTGGTGAACAATGTTGCGAAACCCTTTTGCATGAATTAGCAAGTCACGTGTGAATCGTAGAATCCCCGCAGTGAAAAAGGAAGCCATTCAGCCCATTGAGTCTGCACTGACCACATCCCACCCAGGCCCTATTCCCATAACCCCATATATTTACCCTGCTAGTCCCCCTGACACACAGTTCAATTTAGCATGGCCAACCAACCTTACCCACACATCTTTGGACTGTGGGACGAAACCAGAGCACCCAGAGGAAACGCACGCAGATATGGGGAGAATGTGCAAACTCCACACAGACAGTGACCTGAGGCCAGAATTGGACCTGGATCCCTGGTCCTGTGAGGCAGCAATGCTGACGATTGTGCCACTGTGCTCAGTATACGGCTAGCTGGCCAGAATTCAGTCCCTGTGTAAAGTAAACTCCCCACCAGTGAGAAATTAGTATATTCACTGCACATAAGTAGCGAGCACCCAGCGAGGGTAACTTCTCTCATGATTGAAAGTGGATTGCTGTTGTGTTATCCGCTTTGGGGAGCATATGTAAATGTCAGTCAGAACCAAGTGATGCTCGAGACCGGTTGGTGGCATGGAGGATGACCAAGGAAGGGCAGAATGGTTAGTGGGGGAGGGCGGGACACTGGTCAGGCAAAGGTGGAAGGGATAGTGGAAGGCCCCTTAAACATAGCACCTTTGACCCCATGAGGTAACGGCAGGTGGCCACATGCTGCCTGACTCTGCCGTGAGAATCGGCCAACACCTCCTGGATGCATATTCAATGTACGGAATCGTAGGAGATCAGCCTTCACATCGATTCCCTCCCAGTGGGAATCCCTCCCAATTCTATACCTGCCATCGAACCAGCCACAGCGATCCCAGTTTGCAGAGCACAAATAACCTGGCTTTAACCTCCTTTTGTCATTTATCAGACAATCAAACACTTGCAGCCGGCACCTCCCTTTATTTGTTTTCCACTGTCAACCCACTCTACTGGAAACTTTGTGTAAAATAGACACAACCTGGAGATATTTTTAAATGCATTAGTTTCCGGGTACTGTTATGAATCTGTCTGCAGTGAGTTTATGATCTTAAGAGTAATTGGTTAAGCAACTTATGACACAGTAACCCTGCGGAACAGAATACATCTTGTCCTCCTCCTCAGGCGTATGTAATTTGTAGTATCTCAATTATATTGGATGTTATTGTATTATTTTCACTGTAGCAGGAGAGAAGCCTCCTCCACAGCACATTATGACACAGTGGTGATTCATTTTCTTTCCTCCAGGACGGTTTGTGTGCACTGAATAATATTATCTGAAGTACGATAGATCATTTGTAAAACCCTGGTAAGATACCTTCTGCAATTGAATAATTACACGCTTACTTCTATTACATGGTCACAGCCACCTCGTATTATTCCTTGTTGCCCCCATTAAAAGTTCTGCATTTATTAGAAGCTGACAGGAAACTCTGAGAACTTGCCTCTGCCATGAGAAATTGAACACAGCGTAATAAAAAGAAGAGTCATCCGGGGCTGGTGCCACCTGCCATTACCTCATGGGGTCAAAGGTGCTATGTTTAAGGGGTCTTCCACTATCTCTTCCTGACCAGGACCTGACCAGTGTCCCGCCCTCCCCCGCTAACCATTCTTCCCTTCCTTGGTCATCCTCCATGCCACCAACCGGTCTCGAGCACCACTTGGTTCTGCCAGACGGGGAGTTCAGTCGTTGCTTGGGTCACTATCTGTTTGGAGTTTGCACGTTCAGGGGTCACAAGTTCAAGGTTAAGGGGGCAAGGTTCAACACCGATGTCAGGGGGACGTATTTTACACAGAGGGTGGTGGGGGCCTGGAATGCGCTGCCAAGCAAGGTGGTTGAGGCGGACACGCTGGGATTGTTTAAGACTTATCTCGATAGCCACAAGAACAGACTGGGAATAGAAGGATATAAACGAATGGTCTAGTTGGGCGCATGAGCGGCACAGGCTTGGAGGGCCGAAGGGCCTGTTCCTGTGCTGTATTGTTCTTTGTTCTCCCCATGTCTGTGTGGGTTTCCTCCCATATTCTGAAAGACATGCTGGTTAGGTGCATTGACCCAAAGAAGTGCTGGAGTGTGGTGATGAGGGGAATTTCACAGTGCATTGCAGTGTTAATGTAAGCCTTACTTGTGACTAATAAATAAACTTCAAACTCTATTTTGTATTTGACTGGGCACGTTTCAGATGATATATTCCGCACTTATACTTTCAGAAGGATGTGGATGCTTTGGAGAGAGTTTTTTTATTCATTCATGGGACATGGGCGTCACTGGTTGGCCAACATTTATTGCCCACCCCTAGTTGTCCTTGAGAAGGTGGTGGGGAGCTGCCTTCTCGACTCACTGCAGCTCATGTTCTGTGGGTTGACCCGCAATGCCATTAGGGAGGGAATTCTAGGATTTTGACCCAGCGACTGTGAAGCAGTGGTGATATATTTCCAAGTCAGGATGGTGAGTGGCTTGAAGGGGAACTTTCAGGTGGTGGTGTTCTTATTTATTTGTTGCCCTTGTCCTTCTAGGTGGAAATGGCCATGGGTTTGGAAGGTGCTGTCTAAGAATCTTTGGTGAATTGCTGCAGTGCATCTTGTAGATAGTACACACTGCTGCTACTGAGCGTCGGTGGTGGAGGGATTGAATGCTTGTAGATGTGGTGCCAATCAAGCAGGCTGCTTTGCCCTGGATGGTGTCGAGTTTCTTGAATGTTATTAGAGTTGCACCCATCCAGGCAAGTGGGGAGTATTCCATCACACTTGTGCCTTGTAGATGAGGGATAGGCTTTGGGGTACAAAAGAGGTTTACAAGGATGTTGGCTGGTTTGGAGAGTATTAGCTATGAGGAGATGTTGGATAAACTCGTTTTGTTCTCACTGAAACGATGATGGTTGAGGGGTAACCTGATAGAGGTTTACAAGATTCTGAGTGGCATAGACAGAGTGGATAGTCAGATGCTAGGGTAGAAAAGTCAAATGCTAGGAGACATAGGTTTAAGGTGCGTGGGGAAAAGTTTAGAGGAGATGCGTGAGGCAAGTTTTTTACACAGAGGGTGGTGAGTGCCTAGAACGCGCTGCCTGGAGAGGCGGTGGGAGCAGGTACTATAGCTGCATTTAAGGAGCAACCACATGAATAGGATGTATATATGAATACATAAACCTGTTGGACTTTAACCTGGTGATGTAAGATTTCTTACAGTGAATAGGATGAGAATGGAAGGATACGGACTCAGTAAATGCATACTGTTTTAGTTTAGGCAGGCATCATGATCAGTGCAGGTTTGGTCTTTCGAAGGGCCTGCTCCTGTCCTGGACTTTGATTTGTTCTTCTGTTTTTCTTTGCATTCGGAGGGTTTTTGGCAAATGTCATTCTGCCCTTCGGTTCCAGTTAGATTGTTAACCAAGAAAATATGAGAGTTATGCTCCAGCACCAGTTAAGGGTCTCTTTCTGCTGTTGGGGGCATTTTTCTGGTGGTGGATTTGCTGTCCACCACATGGGGAGACCACCAGGTATACATTGATGACTTCCTTGTTGGCCAACTTGGGGGAGTGGGGGGGTTATATGCTCTTAAGATTTTTTATTAGCGACACAAAAGGAGCTTACATTAACACTGCAATGAAGTTACTGTGACAATCTTCTAGTCCTCACACACCAGTGCCTATTTGGGTACACTGAGGGAGAATTTAGCACGGCTAATGCATCTTAACCAGCACATCATTTGGACTGTGGGAGGAAACCGGAACACCCGGAAGAAACCCATGCAAACGCAGGGAGAACATGCAAACTCCACACAGTGAGCCAAGTCCGAACTGAACCCGGATCCCTGGCACTGTGAGTCAGCAGTCCTAACCACTGTGCCATCATGCTGCCCTGCTGGGCTCCCTTTACCTACAAAGGGTCCCTTCAAAGACAAGATTTTGCCAACCCCTAACTTACGAACCTACCTAGTAGTGTTCCACTGCAACTTGATGATGTTGCTTCAAGACTTGTGCAGTCCCGGCAGCAGCCACCACTCCCAGTGGCGCTGCTGAGACTGAAGAGCTGCCAGCTTTCCAATTGATGGGTATCTTTTGGGATGGGATCTTGTCTCTTAAAGGGACAGGAGACCCACACCAGGCAGGTAATTACTTGATTCATGCAGAATCTGGAGGGGCTGCTAGGAAAAGCTGAGCTGCAGTTGCCCCAAATTTCCCAGCCAAAGCAGAGGGGCCACCGATGCACCATAAAATCCCCAACATTGTATAATTAAATACTGGGGCTAAAGGAAAACATGAGGTCTCTGCATCTTCTCTTGCCATCACGCTCATAGCGTATTACAATCCTTCAATTATAGGTTTTGAGTGTGCATTTTATTTAAACTTTATTTGAGGGATGGTCTATAAGTGCTGTAAGCCCAATATTTTTATCTCCCTCCAAAAGGACATTAGGCAGATTCTCTGTAAAATGGGACTGAATCTGGTTCCACCAAATTCCCATCTCATTCTGCCCAATCCACATTATTCTGGAAGGGCAGAAATTCAGTGTTGCTCCTATATCAAGAGACTACATCTGGGGAAATCCCGAGGCCATTCTGTATAATAGTTCTTATCAGAGGAACTATTATCAGTGTCTCTCACTGAGGTATGACGAAAGGCCGCACAATTCTTACTGGCTGGCAGAACAGGGGCCAAATGTCCTCCTTCTGCTCTCTATTTCCTATGTCCGTATGTTCTTGGAGTCAAAACTGATCAAACCTGGAGGGGATTGGTTAACTGGGCTCCCTTATCAACACTCCAGCTTTAGCCCCTATGGAGCAATTGATTTACCATCAGTGCAGTGTGGCACTGGGCAGATGTTCTGGCCACACTAGCCTCAAAAGTGGAAAATGCTGCCCTAGGTCAACAGATCTTTGCATGGTTCCCCCCCGCCCCACCCACCCACCCATTCTGATTCTCATGGCAGGCGGGACAGGAAAACTCCCCCCCACTGACATTTTTTCATCAGAGCAGATGCTACTGATGCCTTGCAGGCGCAAAACCTCCCTTGAACACACGGGATGTCTTCCCCTGCACTTTGGGGAAATGTCTCTGTTTCTGGATGTGGACAGACTTCATCCTTGTGACCCCAAATGGAAATTCAGAACCATAAATGATCTATCCCATGAATGCTGGAATAGAGAGTGAATGCCACCATGCAAATTTGACTCAGTGCACCCAGAGGGAAAGAAAGGTCGAATAGAACATAAGAACATAAGAAATAGGAGCAGGAGTAGGCCATCTAGCCCTTCGAGCCTGCCCCGCCATTCAATAAGATCATGGCTGATCTGTCGTGGCTCAGTTCCACATTCCTGCCCTCTCCCCATAACCCTTAATCCCCTCTCTTATCAAAAACCCATCAACCCGCGTCTTAAAAATATTTAGTGAGGCAGCCTCCACCACTTCAACGGGCAGAGAATTCCAGAGATTCACCACCCTTTGAGTGAAGAAGTTCCTCCTCAACTCCGTTCGAAACCGCCCCCCCTTTATCTTGAGGCTGTGCCCCCTAGTCCTACTGTCCTTTCTGAGCAGGAAGAGTCTCTCCACCTCTATCCTATCCATCCCATTCATCATCTTATACGTCTCAATGAGATCTCCCCTCATTCTTCTAAACTCTAACGAGTACAAGCCTAGTTTATTCAGCCTCTCCTCATAGCTCAACCCCCTCAACTCCGGTATCAGCCTAGTAAACCTCCTCTGCACTCCCTCCAAGGCCAAAATATCCTTGCGTAAGTGCGGCGACCAAAACTGCACACAGTACTCCAGCTGCGGCCTCACCAATGCTGCAGCAAGACCTCCCTACTTTTATACTCAATCCCCCTCGCTATGAAGGCCAGCATCCCATTCGCCTTCCTGACCACCTGCTGCACCTGCAGGCTGGGTTTTTGCGACTCATGCACAAGGACCCCGAGGTCCCTCTGCACCGTCGCCTGCTGCAGTTTTTCGCCACGTAAGTAATAGTCCTTCCTACCATTATTCCTACCAAAGTGGACCACCTTGCGCTTGCCAACATTAAATTCCATTTGCCAGTTCCTGGCCCATTCGCCCAGCCTATCTAGGCAGAGATAAAATACAGAAAAGGCAAAGTAAGAATAAAATTCCGTAAAACAATCTACTTCCCGTAAGAATGTAGCTGCTTAGTTTCAATTATTCCCTTACTGAGCTGGAAAGAGTGGCGTTGCAGGAACATAAATGTCATAATTAAAAAGGTACTTACGCTGTTATATAGGAGGCCTAACTTACAGTGATGGATTTAATTGGCGATTAATGCGCAAATGCAGCAGTTTCTTGAATCTCACAGAGAGATTGAGAAAGAGTGCAGTCCCACAAATCACCCAGCATCTTGTGATTCGCAGAGTTCCCCTTCCTCAGCTGATTAGCAGACGATTTGCTCACTAAAATGGCCGCAACATTAAACTCGCTCTTAGCTTGGCAGCAAAATCCCAGGCCGATATTACCTTCCAATTTGAACAATGAGTATTTCCAGCATTTTCTGCTTTTGTAACAAGATGTACAGACAGGTACATGTGTGCATTAACTTTGCTGGTGCCACAGTATCCGCTTCTCGAATTCTCTAAGAAATTTCACTTGCTTTGTTTTTTCCTGCCCGAACCCAGGCAGGAGACAAATTCGATCAACAGAAAAGCAATTTCAGCATCCCAAACTTGCGATGATTAGTTTCGGAAATGGACACGGTGTTTTTTTTTTGCGTTGTCACTTTTTTTTAAGCTATACATTCACCTTGAGCTCAGCACTGGCAGCCACTCTGACGAAAATGTCCTGGAAACCACAAGACACCTTTGTCACCACATTGGTTGGAATCGTACCACCGTTCACGCCAGCAGGATTTTCCCATCTTCAGCAGTGAATGGCGATCTGGCTGAGCGCCAAATTCTCTGACCTTGCAATTTTTTGAAGCTTTCAAATTTTCCTCCCCCTGGGCACAAACCTCCAGCCCATTGCCCACCAACCCTTGAGTGACTGTGCAGAGTTTGTGTGCTCTTCCCGTGTTTGCGCAGGTTTTCTCCTGGTGCTCCAGTTTCCTCCCAGAGTCTGAAGATGGGCAGTTTAGGTGGATTGGCCATGTTAAATTGTCTCCTAATGTCCAAAGATGCGTAGCTTAGGTGGATTGGCCATGCTAAATGTGTAGAGTTGGGGGGATAGGGCGGGGGGTGAGCCTGGGTAAGACAACCTGTCGGAGAGTTGGTGCATGAGCCAAATGGCGTCCTTCTGCACTATAGGGATTTTATGATTCACCTATTTGTGGCCCCATTTGGACATGAGAGCCAGCCAACTCGATGTCCACAACCTGGCAGTGGCATGGGAAACATTAATCCCATGAAAATGCTACTCCGCTGACTTCCTGCCAATTTATGAGTCTACGGAAAAATTGCCTCCTATATTTACATTAAGTGCAGATTTGTATTTCTTTTCAAAATGTCAAAAACAGCAAAGTCTTGTCTTTTGATCAAATCAGAATATGAATATTGATCCTTCATTCAGGCCTGGTCATTCACACGATACTGACAAATCTCACTTCAGTGCCTGAGATTAGTGCCTGTCCGAATGGCCTCCACTGACTGCTGACTAGGAGAACGTCAGCCATTCAAAATCCGAACATTGTTTTTCTCAGCTGCCTTGGATGGGCAGATTTCTAATTATGTAGGATGTTTTGAGTGATATGGAATGGCTTGATTCATTGATCTGTGTCAAATACTTTGAATGACCTTGCAGCAATCAAACCACGCTGTCGAAGGCCTTCCTGAACCCGTCAGCTCCAATTTTAACCTCTTGTACTCGATGGGAACAACTGCGCAATGTGGTGGAGGGGGAGGTTATAATGCCAGCTTGCTTACCCAATCCTTGCTGGTCTTGCACTGCCGTTTTAACAGGTTCATTCTGGACACCCAATGATTTTCTTACGCCAGACAAGTGTAGGTTTTATTGGAATTCACAAGTCTGATGACATTGTTCAAACCACAATCAGATTGTAGTTCTGAGCAGCTTCGTTGGCCAGGCCTGTCCTGGAGTTCCAGGCACGATGGAGAACAAAGGCCTGGAGAGAGCTGCAAATCATACAACAGGCCGAATTTTCCCCCTAAACAAAGTCGGGCAAGAGTGATCCGCACTGGTCTGTCAGGCACGGTCCAGACTGCAATCGCCTCACACGCAGTCATTTTTTTTTGGGAGATCGGTGAGTTGCCCACCGATTCTGTGAGGGAATGGATCTATGCACTCCGGTGAGCCCGGCTGCAAAGCAGTCGGAAGCTGTTAGTGAAAGAGCATCCCAATTTCACAATGGGAGAGCCCCACTTCCTCCCCCCACCAAACGGACATCAGGATCTCCCCCCACCCCATTGGTGGCATATTCCCCCAATCCGCACCCCCCCCCCCCAACTCGCTGACACAGATCGCCAGCATCGGGGAATTGAGGCCTTCCCAAATGGTTCCCTTCAGACCCCCCAACATGCCCCTCCCTTTCATGACCTCTGACATGCCCCCCCCCCATCATGACTCCCAACGTAGCTGCTATCAGGCCCCCTTCATGCTGCAGCCCTGCGTGACTCCCCCTGCATGACACCCCTTGCACAACTGCCCCCCAATCACAGTCCCCCTTTCATAACCATAGCCCCCTTTATAGCCCCACACAGGATCCCCCCTTGGAATTGCCTCAGCAATTTGGCAGTGCAAGTTTGGAAGCTCTCCCCCATTGTTCCCTTCAGGGCCACGTGAACAGGAGTGCTCCTTTGGGACTTATGTCTCTACCTTGCCCTGAGATGGTTACATCAATGGGACGGCCACATATATTCAAATTGCCAAACAAAAAAGCACTAGCACCTTACCTTAACCCTGCATCCATTCCAATGAAGGGAAGGAATTTAAATCAATAAGTTAACGTAAAGGCAAATGATTAACTTGTTTGTCACAGACTGATTCAATTAAATGAGTTTTTGAACTCAAGCTCAGTTTGAGGCATGAAATGAAGTGGAGAAGTGTATGAGCTGCTGGAAACCAGGCTGGCTTCAGAGTTAAACAAAGCAATTACTGCAGAGGCAAAACTACAGGAGAAAGCGGGAAAGGAAAGAGAAAGCGCGGAGTGAAGGTGTAAAATTACAGCCCTGGTCTAAATGTCTATCATTTCTTCTCTCAGCCGATCGAGATGCTGCACAGCTTTCCGAGGCAAGGTCTCCATGGAGATGTGTGGGTACATGTGTGTGAAATTCCTTCACATCTTGAAATTAAACTCCCAAGCCTGGCTTCAAAGTCCTGGGGAGTGTACTGCAGGGGGTGAGAGGTCGATCTGATTAGGTGTATGACTGAGCTTCTGCACTTTTACCTGACAGGATTGCAAAGCTCCAGAAAAAAAAAAATATTGAAGCTCTGCCACTTTGCTTTGAAGCCTCAAAGCTTTATTATATCTCACAATCCACCAACATTTATATAGAATGGATTTTTTTTTTGTTACCCTTGGGTAACGCTTGATGTAATTCTGCGGCACTTAATCTCTCTTGGTAATACCACTAGAAATAACCATTTCATTCCTTCTCAGAACTCAGGCTGATATTGCAGTCCTGCTTGCTACAGCCTACCTGATCAAGATAAGCATATCCTGATCTGAGGAGAATTTTGATTCAAGCAGAAAAGCGCAACGTATAATTCTCATCTCTCTCTCTCTCATTATCAAGAAATACTGATTAATGGCAACGCTACTTGGAAAGCCAGTGATGTGTGTTCCTCAGGATCCAACTAATATTCCATTCTGAAGACACTCAAGCACATTAATTAGGGAAGGGCAGAAGTGTGAACTTGAAGAGGAGAACATGTAGTGGGGCTCCGTTGGGACCCACTTTTCAGTTTCAAGAAATAAATTGACTGAATAATATGTAAATTGTGCATGGATTCCCTTAAATCCCATTTGCGTACACTCCAGCTCGCTGACCTGGTGACTAGGAGGAGGGATCAGTAAGAAGTGTCACAGCACCAGGTTAAAGTCCAACAGGTTTACTTGGAATCACAAGCTTGCTCCCTCATCACCTAGGATTCTATGATTCCTTCATCACCTGATGATGGAGCAGCGCTCTGAAAGCTCGCGATTCTACGTAAACCTGTTGGGCTTTAATCTGGTGCTGGGTGGCTTCTTACTGTGCCCACCCCAGTCCACCGCCAGCACCTCCACATTGTGGGAGGAAGAATGTGGAAACTGCCAAAGCTACTACTACTACTAGCAGAACTAGAGGGCACAGCTTCAAAATAAGGTGGGGGGGTGGGGTGGGACGCAGTTTAGAACAGAGTTGAGGAGGAACTTCTTCACTCAAAGGGTGGTGAATCTCTGGAATTCTCTGCCCGTTGAAGTGGCGGAGGCTACCTCGCTAAATATATTTAAGTTATGGGTAGATAAGTTTCTGATAGACAGGGGAGTTAAGGGCTATGGGGAGAAAGCGGGAAAATGGAACTGATCCACGTCAGATCAGCCATGATCTTATTGAATGGCAGGGCAGGCTCGAAGGGCTGGATGGCCTACTCCTGCTCCTTTTTCTTACGTTCTTATAAGTCATCAAAAGCATCACAAAAGGAGCAGCCGGGTTAGCCCAATCCCTATGCTATCTCCACATTGTGGAGCACTTGCCCTCCACAAGGGCAGCACAGAGGCACAGCGGTTAGCATTGCTGCCTCACAGCGCGCCAGGGACCCGGGTTCAATTTTGATCCGTGTCTGTGTTGGTTTCCTCCAGCACTCCAAAGATATGCGAAATAGGTTGACTGGTCCAGGAAAAATTGCCCCTTAGTGCTAGGGGAATTAGCAGGATAAATATGCGGGGATAGGGCATGGGTGGGATTGTTGTTGGTGCAGCCTTGAGGGGCTGAATGGCCTCCTTCAGCACTGAAGTGATTCTATAATTCCTTCACCCCAACTCTGACAGCATTACTGAAACCAAGCACTGAACCCTGCAAGATTCATGGGTGCTAGCCCATGTCATTCATATCCTATCAAGGCACAATACACTAGTGCACCAAATGTACCCAACATAATACCAGAATTGAGACATTTTTGTTATCATTTATATTTTATTTTGAATTATTTTCTGACAAGGAACATCTATCTGCAACATATTTAAAGTTGTTTCTCCAGCATGAAATCTAACAGCGCTGGCAGTTGTCATGCCTTCACCTATGCACCATTTCTTGAAACTGTTTCATTCAAACAGCGACAGTTCAGAACTGAGCGAGTACACAAATGAATACACATAAAGCTACAGAGGAACTCCCAGTGAGAAACTACTGCAGGCACACAGTCAGCAACACAAACAAACAGAACAATTTGCATCTGTAAAGTCTCCCAAATGTAAGAAATTGTCGTAAAGTGCTTCATGGAAGCAAAATCCGAAAGGTGGGAGCTGAACCATAAAACAGGATTTTGGCCAAATTAAAGTTTATTTGTTAGTCACAACTAAGGCTTACATTAACACTGCCATGAAGTTACTGTGAAATTCCCCTGGCCGCCACAGTCTGGCGCCTGTTCAGGTCAATGCACCTAACCAGCACATCAGAATATGGCAGGAACCAGAGCACCCAGAGGAAACCCACGCAGACACGGGGAGAACATGCAAACTCCACACAGACAGTGACCCAAGCCTTTTGATTTAACTTAATTTGATTTGATTTATTATTGTCACATGTATAAGCATACAGTAAGAAGTACTGTTTCTTGCAAGCTATACAGGCAGAGCATATTGTTCATATAGAAGGAAACGAGAGACTGCAGAATGTAGTGTTACAACCATAACTAGGGTATAGAGAAAGATCAACTTAATGCAAGGTAGGTCCATTCAAAAGTCTGAAGGCAGTATGGAAGAAGCCGGGAATTGAAACCCGGGTCCCTGGCACTGTGAGGTAGTAGTGCTAACCATTGTGTTCCTGTGCCACCCACAGTGCCGCCGAGGTGTACTAAAGCTGCTGGCTTGATCCACTATAGTCCCTGTGGGGATAGTTGGTCAAGGGGATAGATGTCATGGATTCACCAAAAAACATCCTTCTTTGCAATTTTCTACCTGGAGCAAGTGGGTCTCTTGGGGATTCTTTCAAAGATTGATTACCTTTATCTACTAACCAGTTGAGGCCTTTTAAAGTCACTTTCTTTTCTGGTGATAGCCACAAATGCCAATAACACTTACTTTTGCCGTTTGAGTCATTAATATTTAATGATAACAATGTGTAACTCAGGATGGTGCAGTGGGTTAGAACGCTATCCTTTCACCTCTGAGCTTAGGTCTGAATCTAACTCGAAATAATTCTCTTTGTTCTTTCGCAGAATGTAGGCATTGCCAGCGAGGCCAACATTTATTGCCCGTCCATAACTTAAAAGTTTGAAGTTTATTTATTTGTATCACAAGTAGGCTTACATTAACACTACAATGTGAAAATCCCCTAGTCAACACACTCCGGCGCCTGTTTGTGTACACTGAGGGAGAATTTAGCATCGCTAATGCACCTAACCGGCACTACTTTGGTAGGAAACCGGAGCACCCGGAGGAAACCCATGCAGACACGGGGACAATGTGCAAACTCCACCCAGACAGTGACCCAAGGGAATTGAAGCTGGGTCCCTGGTGCTGTGAGGCTGCAGTGCTAACCACTATGTCACCAAGGTGTGTTAAAGCTGCTTTGAACCGCTACAGTCCCTGTAGTGTAGATACTGGGGGAGCATTTTCCAAGATTTTGACCCAGTAACAGCTACATATCCAAACCAGGAAAGTGAGTGGCTTGGAGGGCAACCTCCAAGTGGTGTTCTCGAGTATTTGCCAATTTTGTCCTTCTCGCTGGTTTGGAAGGTGCTGTCTAAGGAGCGTTAACGCATTCTTGCAGTGCATCTTGCAGATGATACACATTGCTGCCACTGTGAGTCAGTGATGGAAGGAGTAAATGTTTGTGGATGGGGTGCCGATCAAGCGGGCTTCTTTGACCTAGTGTTAAGCTTCTAGAGTGTTGTTGGAGCTGCACTCATCCAGTGGTGAGCATCCCTTCACACTCCTGACTTGCAGTTGGTGGACAGGCTTGGGGGAGTCAGGAGGTGAGTTAATTGCGACAAGATTCCCAGCCTCTGACCTGCTCTTGGAGCCACAGTATTTATATGGCTAGTCGAGTTCAGCTTCCGGTCAATGGTAAACCACCCCCGCCTCTCCCTCCCAGGATATTGGTAGTGGGGGAATCAGGGATGGTAATACCATTGAATGTCAAGGGGCAATGGTTAGACTTCCTGTTGCAGATGATGGTCATTATCTGACAGTTGTCAGCCCAAGCCTGGTCTTACTGCATTTGGATGTGGACTGCCTCTTGTTCATGATAGGTTACAGTTCAAAATATCTCAAGTTCAGCAGTAATTGGCACAACGTTGACGGTGTTGTTCATAGAGAATGATTGGTCTGGAAAATGTAGATGTCACATTAGGGTTGTAGTGGATGCTGTGCTGATGTTATGATTAAGGTCCATCAGCGGTGAGTGCAGAATATGCTTGGCTTTCCTCTTTATCTGTATCATTACCAGCCTAAAAATACTTGGACTATTGACTTGAATGTTCCTCACAAACAAATCTTTACTCACCACCACAAAAAAATGACGATAAATTGGCAGTCCTTCTACAGTCAGGACACATCGTTTGCATCTAATACACACATAGCAATGTGATTCACTGCATGAGACTATTGATTCTAACTGCAGTTTAGCTGTGTGCCCACCAAAGATTTTTATAGATTGCGAACACATTGCTGTGTTTCAAAAGCTCACATGCCTGGGAACTTTATCCAACTCGGTTATTTTATTATATAGTTTCAATCATCTGACTTCACTTCATGATCATTTGAAGGCTATATTTCTCCGAGGAAGTTCATATCACTGCAGCAGTCTTAAGGGAGGAGTGACAAGGATCTACTTGAAATATGCACTGACATATGGATGTGGTTCTTGGAATCATTCAATTGGTGGAACTGCACCACACACACAAAAAAAATGACACACCATAGCTTCATCTTTTTATTTGTGCAAAGTGCCTGAAACTAAACTTGGGCCCAAGTCCTTTTCAACAAAGTGTTGCTGAAAAAAATAATGTAGCACTGTTCCTGACCCCAGGACAGCCCAAAGTGTTTCACGGTCAAAAATGCTTTTATTCTTGAAGTGTAGTCACTTTTACAATGTAGGAAACACAACAGCCAAATTTCATACTGCAAAGTCTCTCAGACAGTAACGAATTATCTTAGAATACAATAGATTTCCTATAGTGCAGAAGAAGGCCATTCAGCCCATCAAGCCTGCACCAACCTCAATCCCACCCAGGCCCCATTCCCGTAACTGCACATATTTACCTGCTAATCCCCTGACACTAGGCTCAATTTAGCATGGCCAATTAACCTAATCTGCACATCTTTGGACTGTGGGAGGAAACCGGAGCACCCGAAGGAAACCTGCATAGACACGGGAAGAATGTGCAAACTCCACACAGACCTGAAGCCAGAACTGAACCTGGGTTCCTCGCGCTTTGAGGCAGTATACTAACCACTGTGCTGCCCCAGATCAACCCAGATCTTTTTTTTACTGTTGAGAGATAAATATTTGTCATGACTCTGGGCAACCTCACCAGTGGGATTTTCCAGCTATTCATACCAGTGGGATTTTCTGGTCCCACTGAAGTGAACGAAAATTGGGCTGAGCGCCAAATTCACTCACAGCGGCAGTGGGGCATGAAGGACCGGTAAGTTCGCACCGTCACCTCTTTTCGAATACTGTAATGGGATCTTCCACTTGAGGAAAACCTAGCAACCTCACTCAATGCCCCATCCCAAAGATAGCGGGTGCGATTTTATGGCCTTGCTCATCCCGAAACCATAAAATCCTGCCCAAAGTCAACAGACCTTTCCATGGTCTGCCCCTTTCCCACTCTGGTTCCCGCAGCAAGCAGGATGGTAAAATTAAGGCCAGTGGGTCGAATTTTCCAGCCTTGCTCACCCAAGACTGGAAAATCTGCCCAAAGTTAACAGACCTTTCCATGGTCTGGCCCTCGCCCACTCTAATTCCTGTGGTGGATGGGATGGTAAAGTTCCCCCCAGTGCCTCTCTCTGGACAGTACTCCTTCAGCACAGCACTGAAGTATCAACCTAGATGATGTCCATGGAGCAGGACTTGAACCGTGACCTTTTATTCGGATGCAAGACTTCCTACCAAACAAAAAATCAGAGTGAATCATTTTTAGCATCTGCCTGGAAATGTTGAGCTGGGGCTCCTTCCTAAGCTACGCCTCCCCAAGCCCCTTCTCCCCCTCTGACTCACCTTGTGACTAAGAGACGGAAGTGGACAAACACAGAAGGGGAAATAAGCAAATAATTATTATCACCCTGAAGCTAAGCAAGGACAGTGACCCCGAACGACACAACCACACATCAGACAGTACTCACTTGCTGCAGGTATAAAAGGCTGAATGACTCACCTCAGCTCTCGCTCCCAGACTCTGCACAGCTATGTTAACAAACCCAATATATCCTCCCACATACATTTCTAATGGGAATTTATGACGCTTGCGGAAAATCTCATTTAAAAATATTAAAAGGTGAAAGCATGGCTCCACTTTAACTTGCCTGAAGTTATTTAGAAACCAGATGACATGCACCCTCAATTTGGACCCACATTAAATGAATATGGCTTTGAAAAGGCAGCAGTATCACATTGTCATACGATCTCAGTCGTATACAGTCCTACAATTTATTGATTCTTCTAAGGCTGTTTTCTAAGAGAAAAGCCAGTCATCTGTGCCCTTCATAGGTAACCTTGATACAAAATACCAGCACATCACAAAAATGCAGAACAAAGTGACAAGGGCCCTTAACAATTTAGTTACGGAAGCAACAGATCCATTAGAGAAATCGAGGGGGTAAAAAACACGCCATGAGCTCAGGGCATTTATTATTTAAAAATAGACATAGAACAGGAGGAGACGATTTATCCCCTTCAGCCTGTTCCCCTATTCAATTCGATTATGGCTGATCTGTGTCTTCGACCCATTTGTCTGCATTGGCTCCATAACCCTTAATCCCCTGATTTGACAACAATCTATCAATCCCATTCTCGAAATTTACAACTGACCTAGCCCTCAACAGCTTTTTGAGGGAAGGGAATTGGTGCACTAACCTTTGCCAGAAACAATGATCCTTGACATTGAGAGTGAATAGTCTGGTTCTAATTTTAAGGTGATGCGGCCCCCTTTTCTCTGCACTGCTTTCCCAGAGGTTGTATTCTGAACCCTATCAAATACTTTAATCACCTTAAACAACTCAATTTTGTCGCCCTTTAATCTTCTGCACTCAGAAAAATACATGCTTACTCTTTGTCGCCTGCCTTCAAATTGTAATCATTTAGTACAAATCCAATGAATTTATGCTGCACCCCTCCTCAAGTCTAATATATTCTAGCTGAGGGACAGTACCCAGAACTAGATGCAGTATCCCAGACAGAGTCCAAACAAGGCTGTATGCAATTGTAGCACCCCTTCCACACATCTGTGTTTCAGTTCCGGTTAGATGAAGGCTAACATTCCTTTAACCATTTTTATTGATGAGATTTAATACCAAGAACACAGAAAAGTACGGCACAGGATCAGGCCCTTCGACCATCCAAGCCTGCGCCGATCATGATGCCTGCCTAAACCAAAACCGTGTGTATTTACAGAGTCCGTATCCTTCCATTCCCGTCCTATTCATATATTCGTCTAGATGTCCCTTAAATGACCCTATCATACCTGCTCCCATCACCTCCCCGGGCAAATCCTCCTATGTACTTGAATGATTTTAAGTACATAGGAACACTTATATCTGATTTAATGAGGTCATAGCAGATCTTTGACCTCACTTACCCACTTTTCTTCCATCGCCTCACACCCTCTTATTTGTAAGATTCTATCCAGCTCATTCTTGAAGATTTAATGAACCCAGCATCTGCAGCCTTTGGCTGGAGCAAGTGCCGCTCTGCTTTATGTTAAAAAGTGCTTAATGGATGATCGCAACAAGGCCCGATCTGCTATTTTAACCTGAAACCTGGCTGGGGTGAGTGCAGATGGTGGATTTCTCTCTCACCAAAAATTGCCAATCAAATAGTCAGAGCCAGAAGAGACCCTGAGGGTTAAATTTGGACATGTGACCCCAATTTGCTAGGTGCACCATAAACAAAAAGGTCCAAGATATGTGCACAAGTTTCAGATTAAATACATGCAGGGTGTGATCCTGGTAAAAGTGTTTGTGGCCATGTATCTAGTGGACAGCCAGTAGCATGGAGAGCAGCAATGTGATGACAAGAATCGGTGAAATGCTGATTTGAAGCCACTTCCATCCCTTTCCAGCTCTGCACTCCCACCAACACAGTGAAGGGGATTTTATCATGTTGGCACCAAGTGCTGGCTCAGGTGAGAAAATTAGCATGGAACTCACCAGCGGCACAACTGGCATTCCTCACCAGCTAATCCAGCACTTGCTGCAGGAGCAAAAACAGAAACATGGTCCACGCTGCCACCCTGGTGGGAAGGGGCCAGAAAAAAACCGGCAACATAAGGAATCCCGAGATAGGAAAGGACCCAATTTCCAATAAAAACATGACAAAGCCCTCCCCTTCCTCCATGCACATGGAGATCCCACTATACGCACATGGGTAAGTCCCACTCCATGGGACACTGTCCCCGAGACATGGTAACTCCTTTCTGTCCCCACCACACCTCAAGGAGTCCCCAGAGGGTCCCCCGGTACACCCTGGCACTGCAATCTGGCACACTGCCTTTGCCAGGGGATTATGACAGGACGCAAGGCAGTGCCAGGATAATGCCAGGGTACAGCCCTGACATATCCCCCTCCCCATTGTGGCACCTTAATACATTTAACTGTGTACCTCCAGCATGTTCCTTTCGCTTGGTTCCCATTTTTACAAACCTGTTGCAAATCTCGCGGATATGACACCACATTAGTAAAGCAGGAGATCCCAATGGGGGATGATTCTGTCAGGATGCCTTTTAATGAAAGCATAGTTTATCTAAATGAGGCTCCTTACCTTTTGGATGGGAACCTCATTATTGCCACAGACAGGGAGGCGTGGAGGTGGTAGAGGGGAGGGGGAGGCTCTGGGAAAATCTGAAAACGAGATCCTGCTGTCACGTTTGTAGTTTTTTTGACTCTCGCGGCATTTTTCACCCACATTGCTATTGACTCCCATGGCAAATGCAGGCACAAAATCTTGGCCTCAGTCTTAACCTTGCATAAGTGAACACTACATTAAGCAGAACGGAAGACCCATTGCTAATGTTGCTTAAAGTGATAGCATTCTTGGAGCTGAGCTAAACATTCATAATAAGGCCAGCTGAGAAAAATGAATCAAATGTCTGGTCACCTTCTCAGCCTACTTCTGTTGATGTAGCTACCAGATGGCCTCATTATGAATGCTTGGCTGAGCTTCAAAAATGTTATTCAGTAGGGCTGCGTTTACACAGTTGAACAGGGGAGTGCCAAGCTGGATTGATAGCTTTATGGGGTTGTAATATATTGTTTTCTTTTTGTGATGTTTCAATGTTTATTCATTTGAGCAAGATTAAGACGTATTAAGGTGCTTAAAGCCTTATTCATTGATGCTGTGAATGGCTGTAGTTGGTTGACACATATACAGGATTGTCAGATGAGCAACTTTTTCAAAGGCAATTTCAAATGATTCCTTGATTATTGCGGCAGTTTCATGAACATTTCAAAGACTTGCCAAGTACTCATTGACTGTGTATATGGTGGATATTGAAAAAGTGGTGTGGAGGATGCATGGGGATAATGAAAAAAATATGGAAGGGTCATGCTTGTTAGAGTGGGCATTGGGGTATGGAGCAGTTATGGGGGAATGGAGACTATGTGGGGCATGGAGTGGGCATGAGGATGGAGGGGGGATATGGCATAAGAAGAGGTGATGAAATTTTGAGATGGTTTGAGGAATGGGACAACCTAGAGAGGGGTTGGGAGATATAAGGAGGGGATGGTGATGTAGGGAGCTGAGAGGTAGAAGGCCTAACAACCCTGAATTAAACTGGACCAATGTCCCAGTAAATGGAAGTAGGTCTCCTAACCTGTCAGTCTTGCCTTCCATGGTTTGGGGCTACCTCAAGTGGCAGAGGGCCCATCTCCAGACTTTGGACCTACCTCAAGAAGCAGAAGGCCCTTCTCCAGCCTATACTTAACACCCCCAGAAAACAAAATAAATGGGCTGACTTTTAGAAATCTGGACTGTGGCATCAGAAAATGGCTTGATTCGCAGTTCCTGAACTGAGGATGAAAATCTGGCCCATTGTCCCTTTTCTGGCAATGCAAAATTTAAAAAAAACACAGGAAATACAAATGAATTCCAAATTTGCAAATGCGCTCATGAACACGCAATTAAATCTAATCACCCTCAAGCATTCCCTTCAGTGGCTGTGCTCCTTTGCCTGCAGTCCCATCAGTGACCACTAAATGGTCACTTGGCGCTGCTGAGATTGATGGTGTCCCGGAGGGTGGGACGTTCCCCTTCGTGAGGGGCAGAAGTCCCACTTGGCGCTTCTTAAAAGCAAATTACTGCGGATGCTGGAATCTGAAACCAAAAGAGAAAATGCTGGAAAATCTCAGCCAGTCTGGCAACATCTGTAGGGAAAGAAAAGAGCTGACGTTTCGAGTTCAGATGACCGTTTATCAAAGCTAAAAGGCAAAGAAAGTGGGAGATATTTATACTACGGGGGAAGGAATGAAAGATGGGTCATAGCCACAGAAACCAGGGGGAAGGACTGCTCATAGCTGTCCACTGAGAGAATAAAGGTTGTGAATGGCCAAACAGCAGAGAAGCTGAAATTAGAGGGTAAACTGTGACAGATAAAGGTGTGGGGGAGGGGGGAAGATGGATGGGAGAGAGGTAAAATTAAAACAAGGGGAAAGGAGAAATAATGGGGGAGAAAAGGTATGGAATGGGGGAGATAAAGGAAGGGGAAAGAGTATTGCGTTCACTGCTCCCAATGTGGTCTCCTCTATATCGGAGAGACCAAGTGTAGACTGGGTGATCACTTTGCTGAGTGCCTTCGGTCCGAGCACAATCAGGACCTGACCTTCTGTTGCTTGCAAGTTTAACATGCAATCCTGCTCCCATGCCCACATGTCTGTCCTGGGCCTGCTGCAATGTTCCAGTGAAGCTCAACACAAACTGGAGGAACAGCTTCTCATCTTCCAGCTAGGCAGTTTACAGCCTTCCAGTCTCAACATCGAATTCAACAACTTCAGATGATTAGCTCTACCCCACCTCAACCCCTTTGTTTTCATTTTATTTATTTTTTTATATTGCCCTCTGCCTTTCATTTATTGTCTGTCCTCGTTTTTCTCCCCCCAACTCTTTCCCCTGACTTTTATCCCCCCCTTTCCCTACCTTTTTCCCCCCTTTGTTTCCCCTTTCCCCCTTTTTCTAAATTTTACCTTTCTCCTACTCCCATTCTCCCTTCCCCCCACACACACCTTCATCTGTCACAGCTTACCCTCTCATTTTAGCTTTTCTGCCATTTGGCCATTCACATCCTTTATTCTCTCCGTGAACAGCTATTAATAGTCTCTTTCCCTGGTTTCTGTGGCTATGACTCATCATTCATTTCCTCACCCTGCAGTATGAATATCTCCCACTTTCTACGCCTTTTAGCTTTGAGTCATCTGGACTCAAAACCAGCTCTTTTCTCTCCTTACAGATGCTGCCAGACCTGCTGAGATTTTCCTACGTTTTTCCTCTTGGCCCTTGTTAAGCAGGTTGTGAGGCAGACGGGTGTGGAGCAGGTTAAATCAAAGCTGACTTTCTTTCCAGGGAATGGGGGAGCCATATTTTTCAGCCCAAACACTATAAACACAATTTAAAGTGGAATTGGATGGATAAGGAAAAATATGAGATGTTACGAGAAAAAGTTGGGGAAATGTGTTGAGAGTAAATAGCTATAGTTGGAGAACTAGCTCTGAACTGCAATAAACTTCCGTGTTTTAACTTCCAAATTTCTATCTTATGTCACTTAGAGACTAATTACTATTGTTGAGAGAATATTGCCAGTAGATTAAGAGGCACTTATAAATCCTGTGAGTAATAGGAGTTAGGTAAGTATAGATTTTGTCTAGTTAGATAAATGTAGATTTTACTGTCAATCTCTTCAGATTTCCGGCGAAAGTATCTTTTTTACTGAATGCAGCAGTCCCAGGCCTCCCCATTGATGAAGCTGTGTAGCTGAAGAATAAAGTAACTGTTGGTCGACTTCTTTATTAGATTGAGAAAGAAAGACGTTCATCTTAAAAAAAAAGTTGCGTAAGACATTAAACGGGCATTCTCAGTTAGATTGGAAAGATCCTGCAGCATCATTCTAAGAGGAATCGGGGAGTTCAACCCAATAACTGACCCAGCATCACTGTAACAAGTCAGCAGACACAATTTTAACTCTTGTACAAGCGATGGGTTTTAAAATCTCACCTGTTCTCTCATTACTGATTGTGAAAACTGGCCAAAGCACGTTTCCTACATTACCAGATTGACCACACTCACGCAGCATGGTTGCGATGTCTTAGATCTGTTCTTTCTTTCTTTCATTTGTTCCTTCCTTATCCTCTCCTGGATACTACAGTTGTTCTCCATTGCTGTCCCAGTGAGTCAATGAAAGCACTTTTCTGTCTTAAATTTTAACAGTGAGCCCAAATAAGAATGAAGTGCCCGGGCAGGTGCTGAAACATGATATGAACTTCTCCATCGCTATAGCAGCTTAAAATCGAGGAGCACAAATAGACCATTCAGCCCCTCAAACCTGCTCAGCAATTCAACAAGATCATGGCTGATATAAGTGTAGCCTAACTCCATTTTCCTTTCAACCTGTGACTCACTTGTCAAACAAAAATCTGTCTAACTCAGGCTTGAATCTTCCAAGACCGAGCCTCCACTGTTCACTGGGGAAGAGAATTCTAAACACTAATGATCTTCTGAGGGAAGAAACTCTTCATCTATGCCTTGAATAGGAGACCCTTATTTTGAAACTGTCTCCCTGTTCTAGATTCCCCCATGAGGTAAAACATCCTACCCTGTTTCAATGAGATTGCCTCTCATTGTAACTCCAATGAAAATAGGCCCAACTTGATCGACCTTCCCAGACAAGCCCTTCTTCCTTACTACTTACCTGAGCTGTTTCCAATGCAAGTATGTCTGTCCTTAAATAAGGAGCCCAAAATTGTACGCAATCCTCTGCGTTTAGTCTCACCAATACTCTATCCAACTGTAACAAGGCTTCCCTACTTTTATATACCAACCTCCATGCAATAAACATCAACATTTAATTTGCTTTCCTTGGCTTACCTGTGTGCTAATTTCTTTTTGAGATTCATGTACAGAAACATATACATCCCTTTGTACTGCAGCATGTAGTGGCCTCTCTTTACTAATAACATTCTGCCTTTTTATTCTTCCTGCCAAAGTGGGGAATCTCATATTTTCCCACGTTATACTCTACCAAACATTTTTTGCCCACTCACTTAACCTATCTAAAATCCTTTGCAGATTCTTTGTATCCGACCCATTCATTACTTTCCTACCTATCATTGTGTCTTCAGCAAAGTTGGCTACAATACGGTTGACCCCCTTCACCCAAGTCATTGATATACAGACTGTAACATGAGAGGCCCCAGCACCAACCCATGTCGCAGTCCACAACTTACACATAGGCAACCTGAAAATTTCCCAATTATCCCGACTCTCTGTGAGTTAGCCAGTCCTCTATCCATGCTAATATATCACCTCCAACACCATAATCTCTTATCTTGTGCAATAGGCTTTTCTGCATCACCCTTATCAAATGCCTTTTGGAAATCCACATACTCTACTTTCCAAGATTCCCCTTTATCTGCCCTTCTTTTTATCTTCCCTCAAAGAACTCTAATAAATTTGTCAAATATGATTTCCCTCTCACAAACCATGGCGACTGCCTGATTGTATTGTGATTTTCTAAATGTCCTGCTGCTACCTCGTCAACAATAGATTTTAGCATTTTGATAAATGTTAGGCTAACTGGCCTATAGTTTCCTGCTTTCTGCCTCCCTCCATGAACAGAGGTGTTACATTTGCCATCTTCAAATCCGTTGGGACTTTTCCAGAATTTATGGAATTTTGAAAGATTACAGCCAATTCATCCACTATCTCTGCAGCCACCTCTTTTAAGACTTAGGTGCAGGAGACTTGTCAGCCCCAATATCATTCTTTGCTCCAAAGATAGTGATTGTTTCAAATTCCTCCCTTCTTTTCCCCTCCAGATTTTTGACTATTCTTGGAATGCTTTCCATGTCTTCTGCTGTGAATATGGATAGAAAATATTTTCTCTGAGCTTCTGCTATTTTACATTCCCATTATTAATTCCACAGTCTCACTCTCTAAGGAACCAATGTTTGCCTTAGTTACTCTTCCTTTTGATACACTTGGAAAAGTTTTTATCGTCTGTTTTTATACTCCTTGCTAGTTTTTTTCAGATGCCAGTTTCTCCCTCCTTATTTCTTTTTGGTCATCTTTTAGCCGGTTTCTGAAACATCCCCAATTTCTGGGCTACCATTAATCTTTGGAACATTGTACTAAGCTTTTTCTTACAATTTGATACCACTCATAATTTCCTGAGTTCGCCATGGATGAAACATTCTGTTGGTGGATTACTTTTTCGACCATGATTGTATCTTACAGAGTTATAAATTATCTCAGTAATTGTCAGCCACTGCAACTGCGACATTCCAGCCACACCATGCCTGCCTCAGATCACGTTGGGGCGGCGCAGGGTCAGAGAGTCACGGGTGATGGGTCCATCACGTTCAGCGCTGGCACAAAACCCTGTTGCAATCCTCCCAGTCACCACGCCTGGATACGATCAGTCGAAGGATTAGGGGCAAACCTTCTGGCACTGAGATGAGGAGAAATATCTTCACCCAGAAAGTGGTGAGCCTGTGGAATTCTCAACCACTGAACCCAGTTGAGGCCAAAACATTGTATGTTTTCAAGTAGGAGTTAGATCTATCATTTGGGGCAAAGGGGATCTAAAGATAATGGGGGGAAGGTGGGATCAGGCTATTGAGTTGGATGATCAGCCAACATCATAATGAAGGGTAGAGTAGGCTCAAAGGGCAGAATGGCCTCCTGATGCTCCTATTTTTAGATTTTTATGAAGAATGCGAGATGTCATTCCATTTCTCATGGGACCCAACAAAGATGTTTGTGAACAATGCTTAGCAGATATCAGTCACCATCAACTGGTGGCAAGGCCTCTACCTTGGTCAGAGCCCACTTGCCAACCAAGCAACACTTCCTTCTCATACAGTACAAATTATGGTCAGAGCCAACTTGCCAACCAATCAACACTCTCTTCTCATACAGCCCAAATTGTTGTTTTCTCCTTATACTGATATTCTTGCAAAGAGCTCTGATGAGTAAAGGGAAAAAAAACTTCAACATGTCTCTTTTTTTCCAGCAACACTCAAGTTCTGTATGGCCAAATAGTTAAAGCCACCTTTTCAGACAAGGGAAGCACGTTCTCCTCAGAGTTTCATTTACTTAAACACTGATAACCATCTGTGAGAGTGTTCTAATCAAGACTTAATTGAACAGTGCTGGTCCACATAGGTGCTGCAGAGGAACGGAAAGAGAATTAGAGGTGAAGTACTCTCCAAAGAGGCAGCAATTTTATGCACAGCTTGACCTCATGAATTGCAGTGAAATGAATGATGACTTAGACTGTTTTTGGTCATATTTTTGATGGGAAAGATACGTTGGCCGTTCTTGAAATAGTGCAATAAAATCTTTGGCATAGATGTCACGTCACTGAAACAGCTTAATGGCTTAATGCAAAATGTCTACTGCTGATTATTATATTGTAGCGTGTGGCATTCAGCACAGCAGTGATGCCTGAAGTGTTGTCCCCATTTCTAATCCATCTCTTCTCTTTGTCTTCAATGGGAATGAATAATATTTATTTCCTAAGTTGCGCCACAGGAAAATGTTCACTCTTAAAGGCAAAATACTGTGGATGCTGGAATCTGAAACAAAAACAGAAAATGTTGGAAAATCTCAGCATCTGTGGAGAGAGAATAGAGCCAGTATTTCGAATCTGGACAAAGGGTCATCCAGTTCTGACACAAAATGGGTACAGTTCTCCTCAGAAACACAGCCAGCGTTTCACTCCAGATCTTCTGACACTGCGTCAAAAGAGAAGGCGTGTGCCCGCCAGGATGGTTGAAGCCGCCATCCTGAGCTTCTCATAGAAATTCCTATTTCATAGAATCCCTACAGTGCAGAAGGAGGCTATTTGGCCTCATCAAGTCTGCACCGACCACAATCCCACCCCGGGCTTATTCCCGTAACCCCACATATTTATTCTGCTAATCCTCCTGACACTAGGGTCAATTTACTGTGGCCAATCAATCTAACCCGCACATCTTTGGACTGTGGAAGGAAACAGGAACACCTGAAGGAAAGCCACGCAGACACGGGGGGAATGTGCAAACTCCACACAGAAAGTCCTATGTTCTATTAGATAGGCCTGGTAGGTATGGATATGATCGGCGCAACTTGTGGGCCGAAGGGCCTGTTTGTGCTGTAGTGTTCTATGTTCTAAAGTGACCCAAGGCCAGAATTGAACCCAGGTCCCTGGCGCTTTGAGGCAGCAGTGCTAACCGCTGTGCCACCATATGCACTTATCCAAATTGCCCAGAATGTAACTAACTGGTAGTCTCTGGGCTACATAATGTTCGTGGTGTGCGTAACTCTGGCTGTCCTTCCTGGGCGGGTGGAATGATAAGGAGGCCTAGCCGTTGAAACGGGTCATGAAATAAAGTTGCATTGTGCAGTTAATTCCTCAGCAAATGTTGACAATAACCCCAACTAGTAAGAGGTAATATATTGAGTGTATTGTTCAAAAGACGGTGTTTATTTTGAACAATACTGTAATTCAATGGTTCACACTATCCAGGGAATTTACTAACTAAGTCTGAAATCGATTTGATCAGGATGCGTGGGAATATTATGCTAGGCAACACTTCATGAGTCAAGACAACTTGGCTGACTCAGGCTTATAAAATATACAAAAACTGTCTCAATGAAATAAACGAACAACATTTTAGTCGGCCTCAAATGACTGCTTGGTGTGAGGAACTCACAGGAGGCCCACACCCTGTGTGTAGAAATGTTTTGACTCGCCAATTCTGAATGAATTACCTCGGTCTGCAGGGTCCTGTAATTTTATTTATTCAGAAGAAAAGATGGTCGGAAGCTTTTCACAATTGTGTAGCACACCATGGGGGCTCTGATGGCGCACATACTCTGAGTGTAATGCAGTAGCCTCGAGCACACTGCAAATCATTGATTATATCTTCTGATGTGTTTACAATTTTACATGGATACCCTCATCAGCTCTTTTCAATTGAAATTTCACTACTGAAGTTTGTAATATCACGTATTGTTTGGAATTTGGACAGCTTGCTTTGCGGCGACAAGAAAAAGGCAGAATATCATTCCTCTCTTTTCAACAAAACTATGTAATTCAGGACTAAAAAAGACCCATTACGTCTCCTATCACTGACAACCTTTTTTTAGCACTTGATGTGTCTGATCATGCCATTGTCACTCATTGCCTTGCTTCCGCTTTACAGCTCCATAGGACTGTCTTCATGTGGTTCCACCCTGTGCAACCGCACAGGGGAGGGGTCTGTTGGAGAATCTGGATGGGATGTTCTGTCGGAGAGTCGGTACAGCCTTGAAGGGCTGAATGGCCTCTTTCTGCCAGAATTCTGTGGTGCCATTAAAATATTTAGTCCCCAACATCAGTTGTAATTTTTGTGATTTGAGCCCAATCTTACTTCCAGCCACTTGTTTAGACTCTCAAATCCAAGAGAAAAAGTTGGTGTTTGACCAAAAGCTGAGTGTCACCTTCTACATTGGAGCTCCTGTGGTTCTGAGCCGAAGCTCCAGGTTCAAGTCCCACTCCAGCACTTGTTGGACATGGAGAGAGCATTCATGATATCGTTCGACAGGTTGATAATTAGCTTCGTAATTCTTCCAAACCCTGTACCCCATCATCATCGTCAAGACTATTTATTTTCACCATGTCAAAATATGTCTCCTCACAGCCTCTCGAGAATTCCTTGCTGGTGACAGGAAAATCAATTTGTGTTTCTGTCCCACGTCCCCAAAGCCATATTGGAAATGCATCAATGAATGTCAGATGAAGACAGTTATACCCAGCCTTTAATGCCCACCACAGTCACAATTAAGGCTTGGACTTCCATATGACTATGTGAGCAAGGTACCAGAGAATACCCAGCAAGACATCAATGACTCCAGAAGGTGGGGGAATGGCAGGAGAGGGAGAAAATTGTCAGCAAAAACAAGTTTGATTTATATTTGATTTGATTTATTATAGTCACATGTATTAGCATACAGTGAAAAGTATTGTTTGTTGCGCACAATACAGACAAAGCATACCATACATAGAGAAGGAAAGGCAAGAATGCAAAGTAAGAACATAAACATAAGAACATAAGAACTAGGAGCAGGAGAAGGCCATCTGGCCCCTTGAGCCTGCTCCGCCATTCAATAAGATCATGGCTGATCATTTCGTGGACTCAGCTCCATTTACTCACCCACTCACCATAACCCTTAATTCCTTTACTGTTCAAAAATTTATCCATCCTTGCCTTAAAAAACATTCAATGAGGTAGCCTTGGCTGCTTCACTGGGCAGGGAATTCTACAGATTCACAACCCTTTGTGTGAAGAAGTTTCTCCTCAACTCAGTCCTAAATCTGCTTCCCCTTATCTTGAGGCCAAACCCCTTAGATCTAGTTCACTTGCCAGTGGAAACAACTTCCCTGCTTCTATCTTATCTATTTCGTTCATAATCTGATATGTTTCTATAAGATCTCCCCTCTTCTGAATTCCAATGAGTATAGCCCCAGTCTACTCAGTCTGTCCTCACAAGCCAATCCTCTCAACTCTGGAATCAATGTAGTGAATCTCCTCTGCACCCCCCTCCAGTGTCAGTTAATGCATTTTGGTAGATTGAACCAAGGCAGGACTTACTCAGTTAATGGAATGGCGGTGGGAAGGATTACAGAACAAAGAGATCTAGGGGTACATGTTCATAGCTCCTTGAAAGTAGAGTCACAGGTGGACAGAGTGGTGAAGAAGGCATTCGGTATGCTTGGTTTCATCGGTCAGAACATTGAATTCTGGACTTGGGACGTCTTGTTAAAGTTGTACAAGACATTAGTAAGGCCACACTTGGAATTCTGTGTGCAGTTCTGATCATCCTGTTATAGAAAGGATATTATGAAACTAGAAAGAGCGCAGAAAAGATTTACTAGGATGCCACTGGCACTTGATGGATTGAGTTGTAAGGAGAGGCTGGATAGCTTGGGACTTTTTTCTCTGGAGCGTAGGAGACTGAGGAGTGACCTTACAGAGGTCTATAAAATAATGAGGGGCATAGACAAGGTAGATAGTCAATATCTTTTCCTAAAGGCAGGGGAGTCTAAAACTAGCGGGCATAGATGAAAGAGGAGAGATACAGAAGTGTCCAGAGGGGCAATTTTTTCACACAGAGGGTGGTGAGTGTCTGGAACAAGTTGCCAGAGGTAGTAGTAGTAGAGGAGGGTACAATTTTGTCTTTTAAGAAGCATTTAGATAGTTACTTGGATAAGATGGGTATAGAGAGAGATGGGCCAAATGTGGGCAATTGGGATTACCTTAGGGGTTTAAAAACAAGGGTGGAATGGAAAGTTGGGTCAAAGGGCTTGTTTCCATGCTGTAAACCTCTATGACTCTATCCATGCTAATATGTTACCTGTAACACCATGCTCCTTTATCTAATGCATCAGTCTTTGGTGTGGCATCTTGTCAAATGCCTTCTGGAATTCCAGATATACCACATCCACAGGTTCCGTAGTGTTACAGTCATAGCTAGGGTGTAGAGAACGATCAACTTCATGCGGGGTAGGTCCATTCAAAAGTCTGATAGCAGCAGGGAGGAAGTTGTTCTTGAGTTGGTTGGGGTACGTGTCCTCAGACTTTTGTATCTTCTTCCTGATGGAAGATGGTGGAAGAGAGAATGTCCAGGGTGTGTGGGGTCCTTAATTTTGCTGGCTGCTTTGGCAAGGCAGTGGGAAGTGTAGACAGAGTTAATGGATGGGAGGCTGGTTTGAGTGATGGATTGGGCTTCATTCACGATCTTTTGTAATTTCTTGTGGATGTATTCTGCCTTGACTTCCCTTCCTCTTTAAGAATTAAGTGTCCCTTTACGAATCATTCAATTTGTCAAAAGCGGATACTTTTGTACACGCGGCGATAAGATTAATTGGAAATGAGCTACAATTCCGTTTGTCACCAACATTAGTCATAGAAGCATATATAACATTATATTAGTTATAAATGCTTCTTCAAAGTTATTCATCAAACTGTACTGGTCAGGAGAAATGAGAAATGGGTTGTACATTTTTTTGCAGAAATATTTGAAAGAGGAACAAAAATTCAATAAAAAACAGAATGAACATATTAGAAATGACTGTGGTAAGCTGTTAAGTAGCAGCAATTGGGGACGCTCAGTCAAACAGCAACAGGAGTAATAGTTGAAAACTGGGTCGAAAACCCCCAAACTGGTTTTTTGTCATTCCAATCATATGAAACAAGAGCCAGTATCGTGCTCCACCAACTTAACTTTATCAAAAGAGGGGATCCAACTTTGGATCTGTTGCACCAGCCCAGCCTCACAATGCCAGGAACCCAGGCTCGAATCTGGCCATGTGTCACTGTGGTCAGTTTGTATGTCCTTCTCGTATCTATATTGGTTTCCTCCGGGTGCTCCAGTTTCCTCCCTCCCACACTCCAAAATGTAGATGGATTGGCCATGCTGAATTGGCCCTTATGTCCACAGATGTGTAAGTTAGGTGGATTGGCCATGACAAACGCGGGAGGGGGTCACAGGGATAGAGCAGGAAAGGTTGGGGGTGGGACTGGGTGAGGTGCTGTTGCGGACAGTCAATGTAGACTTGATGGGCAGAATGGCCTCTTTCTGCACTGTAAGGATTCTATGTGACTGCAGCGAGTGTTTGACAATGAAAACCTCCGCAAGTCAGCAAACGTTTTCGACCAAAATGTTACCACCGTTCACGCCGGTGGGATTTTCCCATCCCACTGCAGTGAACGGAGATTTGGCTGAGCACCAAATTCTCCAGCAGCGGGAGTGTGGTGTGAACAAGCGGTAAGATTGCACCCCTTGTGTATCGCGCAGTTATCAACACTATGCGTCTGTACGCAGACGTTTGCAAACTGTGTTTATCTGGTAGAACAGGAGCAGAACTCCAAGAAAATTCCCAGCCCAATATTACACTGCATGTTCAGCTGTTAGGTCTGCTTACTTTATTTTCATCACAAATGACAAGAAATCTCAAGGGTTGTTGACAATCTTTTCTTAAGTCAGAACAGATTATCTTTTGGATACTTCATTAAAACAGTAGAAGCAGATTTTCTCAGTAACATAGGGCACGGTGTAAAATGTACAGGGCTTTACAAGCCTTTGCAGGTTTGTCCAATCTTTTCGCTCAGGGGGCAGGGGGGAATGCGTTGTGGGGTGCTGATGAACAAATTTTTAAAAGATAAGATTTGGTCCAACAATAAATTGAATTTCAAAAAGCAAGTTGAGATAAAAGGAAAGAAATAATTGCTGAACAGAAGTATAGCATTGTCATAGCAATGAATTATCAAGTTAATAAAGAGTAATTGCTAAAAATGACTAGAGTGTGAGAGGGTCTGTGTGTGTGTGTGTGTGCGTGTGCGTGTCTGTGTCTGTGTCCCCCTCTCCCTGGCTCACCTAGTCATTCATCCTCATCCGCTGTATGTGGGTATTCTATATGATCATTGCTGATCTCCATCCCATCCTAACTCCACTTCCCTGCCTTTTCCCCACAGCCCTTTATCCCGCTTTTGAACTAATATTTATCTATCTCTTTTTTGAATTCATTGATTGATTCTGGATCCACTGCACTCTGGGGCAGTGAGGTCCCCATAGATTCACAGTCCTCTGTGAGAAGTATCTTCTCCACTTCTCTGTCTTGAACCTCCCCCTCTTACTCTACAACTATGGTCTTTAGTCCTGTTCTAGAAGGGGAACGTTTGGTTAACATTTTCTTTGCTAATCCCGTTGAGTATTTTAGATACCTCAATCAAATCCCCCTCTCATTCTTCTGTGCTCCAACAAGTACAAGCCCAAGCTACTCAACCGCGCCTCATACGACAGCCTTTTCAAACCTGGAATCAATCTAGTGAACTTCTTCCAAACCACCTCCAGTGCTACCACAACCTTCTTCAAAGAAGGTGACCAAAACTGAAGACAATACTCCAAGTCTCACCAATGCCTTGTATAATTGTATCATTTCTCTACTTTTTTACTTTAGACCTTTTGTTAAAAATGGCAAAATTCCATTTGCCTTCTTTACAACATTCTGCACCTACATGCTCACGTTCTGAAACTCATGCACAAGGACACCCAGGTCCCTCTACACAAATGCCTTTTGAATCTTTTTCCCATTTAAATAGTAATTTGCCCTTTTCTTTTTATTTTTTGGCCACAATGGATAACCTTGCATTTATCCACATTAAACTCCATCTGCCAGATTCTGACCCATTCCCCTGCCTGCCAATATCCATTTGTAAACTTATCTCCTCATCGCAGCCTGCTTTCCCACCTATTTTCGTGTCATCGGCAAATTTTGCTGTGTTCCACTCTGTCCCTACTTGCAGATCATTGATATAGATCGTAAACAGTTGTGATCCGAGAACTGAACCCTGCGGGACCCCACTAGTTGCAGATCGCCAACTGGAGAAGGACCCATTTATCCCAACTGTCTACTTTCTATCAGTCAGCCGATCCTCAATCCAAGCCACTACTCTACCCCTAAACCCTAACCTTCTAACCTTCAGGATCAGTCTCTTCTGTGCCGCCTTATCAAATGCCTTTTGGAAGTCCAGATAATCACATCTACAGGATCCCCGTTATCTACTTTGCTGGTTATGTCCTCAAATAACTCACCGTCCCCCTGATCCACCATGACTTCACTCTCACCACCCCCTACCCCTGTGCCACCCCCACCCCCGTCCAGCCCCACATCAGTTCCCTCCCTCCGCCATGACTTCACCCTCCCCAGGGAAACCAAAGCCTCGCTCTCTTTGAACCAGGCAGCCCTCAGTGCACTCACTGCCTCCAACTGATTCTCAAATCAGAGACTGATCCTCTTCCACATTTGCTGCTGATAGGCTCGCTGACCCCAAACACGGGAAAGGAGCAGCCTGAGATTGGAGGAGTGGCCCCTTCCAAAACCTTGAATTGAGTTTCAATTAAATTGTGTGTGTGTGTGTGTGTGTGTGTGGGGGGGGGGGGGGGGGCGGGGGGGGGGGGGGCGGGGGGGGGGGCGGGGGGGGGTGGGGGGCTGGGGGCTGGGGGCTGGGGGGATGTGGGTGTTACACAGAGGGACTTCGCCAGTTGGACAGGCCTGGATTAGTGTAATGTTACTATGCCTTATTATTCACAAGAGTGGGCAGAGATGTGTGGAATTTAAAATTCCGGCTGGTCACCCAGTAACGCAGGCTGGGAGTGCTGCTGGAGATAATGTAAATGAAAACCAGGCGAGGTGTGAAATGGGTGATTTTACATTATCGTCTAATGACAAAATTACTTCGCACCCTTTACACATCCTGTCTCCCCAGCCACTACCAACCACTCCTGGAACTTATAATACTAAATCTAGCTCTCGTATGGAACTTTACAGCACAGGAAGAGGCCATTTAGCCCATTGTACATGTCCTGACTGAGAAATGTTATCCAGCCTGATCCCACTTTCCAGTCTTGGCCCGTATACCATATCGATTAGGGAAACGCAAGTGCATATCCAAGCACCTTTTGGAATTTTGCAGTGAGGGATCTGCCTCTATCAGCCTTTCAGATAGTGAGTTCCGGACTCCCCCGCCACCATCTGATTGAAGTTATTTCTCCTCAACTTCCTCTATTACTAGTTTAAATTGTCTGCCCACTGATTATTGGCCTTTCGGCTAAGGGAAATGAATCATAGAATTCCTACAGTGCAGGAGGAGGCCATTCAGCCCATCAAATTCACACCAACTCTCTGACATAGCATCTTACCCAGGCCCACATCCACCCTGTCCCCATAACCCCACACATTCCCCATGGCTAATCCACCTAACCCACTCAGCTTGGGACACTAAGGGGCAATTTTACTATGGCCTAATCTGCACATCTTTAGACTCTGGGAGGAAACTAGAGCCCCCAGAGGAAACCCACACAGACGCAGGGAGAACATGCAGACTCCACACAGACAGTCACCCAATGGCAGAATTGAACCCAGGTCTCTGGCGCTGTGAGGCAGCAGCACTAACCACTGTGCACCGAGCCATCCTTCCCATCCAAACTCCCTACAGCCCTCATAATTTTATACACCTCAATTAAATTTCCACTCCACTGTGTTTCAGAGTAAACCAACGCACCCTATCCAATATTTACTTATTGCTAAAATTCTTCATTTAAATCAGCATCCTTGTTAAACACCATTTAACCCTTCGACATGTGATCGCATCCTTTCTGTAACATGGTGACTAAAGCTGTACTTAAGCTGAAACTGTGACTAGACTTTATACAATTCGACCTAACTTTCCCTGCTCTTACATGGTGAAATAAAGGAAAGTATTCCATCGGCTTTCTTAACCACCTTCAGGGATCTGTGGACATGTACTTCAAGGTTCATCAGAAGTAAGTGGAAACGGGGTTGCTGAATATTTTTAAGATGTGAGTATGCCGGCGTTGGACTGGCGTAAACACAGTAAAAAGCCTGACAACACCAGGTTATAGTCCAACCTATTTATTTGATAATATACTCGCAAGCTTGCGAGTATATTATCAAATAAATAGGTTGGACTAAAACCTGGTGTTGTCAGACTTTTTACTTAGAATATTTTTAAGGCAGGTAGATAGATTCTTGTCAGGCAAGGGAATCAAAAAGTTATTAGGAGGTAGATGGGAATGTGAAACTCGCAATACAAACAGATCATCTTATTGAATGGTGGAATAGGCACAATGGGCCAAATGGCCTACTTCTGCTCCTATTTCATATGTTCAGTGCCTTTGCACTGCTCAGCATTCTACTATCTATTGCGTATTCCCACGCCTTGTTCACCCTCCTCAAGTGCAATGGGAGGAATTTTCCCATCCCGCCCAGCATGGGAATTGTATTGGCGGGACAGAAAATTTGGTGGACAATGTAAAGGTCCATTGATCTCAGGTGGGAATTTCTGGTCTTGGGGTGAGTGCACCCAGAAAACCCCACTCAATAGCTCACACTTCTCCCCGTGATTTCTAATTGACTCTTCCCTACTGATATGAACAGCCTTGATATCTTCCTGCTTTCTTCCTCACTATTAACTGCAGAGGCAATTTTTGAATCAACTGCAAACTTCTAAAGTAAAAGCAAAATATTGCAGATGCTGGAATGTGAAACAACAAAAAAGAAAAGGCTGGAAACTCTCAGCAGGTCTGACAGCATCTGTGGAGAGAGAATAGAGCCAGCGTTTGAGTCTAGATGACTCTTTGCTCTTAGCTCTGACGAAGGGTTATCTAGACTCGAAACATTGGCTCTATTCTCTAACCACAGATGCTGTGAGACCTGCTGATGTTTTCCAGCATTTTCCATTCTTATTGCAAACTTCTAAATTCTGCCCTTCAGATTTAAGTCTAAATCACTGATACTTAGGACAAAAAGCAATGGACTGAAGAGCTGGCAAAATATCACTGGAAACAGTCTGCCAGTGCCAAAGAAATACTCACCGACACTTCATGGCACTCAATGAAGTTTGGATCCAAATTCCCATTGGATTCGACCAAGCTCCTATGTCAGTCTTGCTGAAAGCCTGGCTACATCAATTCATTTACATTTATCCTGGCAGAGAAACTGGAAATCCAGTTTTCCAATGTCTGTTTCCAAACTGGGATGGACAACACCAGATATAACTTCACAACTGAGTGGCACACTGGCACAGTGGTTAGCACTGCAGCTTTACAGCACCAGGGACCCAGGTTAGATTCTCGGCTTGGATCACTCTCTGTGTGGAGTTTGCACATTCTTCCATGTCTGCATGGATTTCCTCCGGGTGCTCCGGTTTCCTCCCACAGCCCAAAGATGTGCAGGTTAGGTGGATTGGCCTTGCTAAATTGCCCCTTAGTGTCAGGGGGACTAGCTAGAGTAAATGCATGGGGTTGTGGGAATGGGATCTGGTTGGGAATTGTGGTCGGTGCAGACTTGATGGGCCGAATAGCCTGCTTCTGCACTGTAAGATTCTATGATTCTATGAATTGCAGAGTTGCTGGCTCACATGGATGCCTGTCTCCCTGAATCAGACTTAAACTTGCATCAGCATAAAAATGTCTTAATGAATCAGGTTTTACCAGCAGAAGAGGCTATTAGATCTCCGACTTGATGCAATAAGGAGACATTAGTCAATTAAAATAATGAATCATTAGAGGCAACTGTTATCTTTTTGGAGGATATCTGATTATCTCCATTGCTGTTTCACTCCTGTTCTCAGTAGAGATTTAACCATCTAGTGATTCATTCAAAAATTTGCTAATAATATTGAAAATGCAAAACAAGATGATCAAGATAAGAACTAGTTAATGATTCAATCTGTTCTGCAGGAGGTATAGCAAAATAAGAAAGTGTTATTTCTCTTCCACAGCGTAATGATGAGATGTTTTCAGTGATGTTAAATATTAATGCTTGCAGTTCAAAGCTTTCCCTTAAAGCAACAATGCTGACAGGCACTTGAGGGTAAAGAAGAATCAATTGATCTCTACGCTATGGCATGAATCATGAAGCAGTCCAGCTCCTCCAGAGTAAGCTCCAAGAAAATGTTACTGCAGAATTCTACTTTGATTAAAGTGCAGACTTTTCTCCATTTCACGTTACTTAGCACCCTTTTCCTCTGCTACAATGAAATGACACCTTGATAAACATGTTCTCTCAATCCTGCTGCCATCTTCACCATTCCTTTCTCATGGTCACCCTCTGTAATGGGGTGGCTAGTGCAGCACTCAAATTGCAGCTTGATATGGCCTTGCACAGATTCGATTTTATAATACATAAAACCCCAACACATTTGGTCTTTTCTTTCCTGCCACTAACGTTGCTTTGAAAGATTTGCCAGTCTATAATTTAAATTTCGCTGTTCCACCGTTCCATCGAGAATTGTACTATTTCATTCTATTGCCTCTCTTTCCAAAATGCCCAGCTTCACACACAGCACAGTTGGAATGTGGCAGATGATTTTGATTTGGTTTTGATTTATTATTGTCACATGTATTAGTATACAGTGAAAAGTATTGTTTCTTGCGCGCTCAATAAGACAAAGCATACTGTTCATAGAGAAGGAAACAAAAGATATTCAGTGATAGACCATAAGACCATAGACATGGGAGCAGAATTAGGCTATTCAGCCCATTTAGTTTGCTCCACCATTCAATCATGGCTGATATTTTTCTCATCTCCATTCTCCTGTGTTTTCCCCTTAACCCCTGACCCCTTTATTAATCAAGAACCTATCTATCTACCCCTGTGTTCAAGACACTCAATGACCTGGCCTCCACAGCCTTCTGCGGCAATGAGTTCCACAGATCCGCCACTCTCTGGCTGAAGAAATTCCTCCTCATCTCTGTTTTAAAAGATCATCCCTTTAGCCTGAGGTTGTGCCCTCTGGTCCTAGTTTTTCCTCCTAGTAGAAACACCTTCTCCACGTCCACTATATCCAGGCCTTGCAGTATCTTGTAAGTGTTGCAGATCTGCCGGCATTTTCATATTTCCAAATAGGAAATAGATTGAAATCTCGCCATGACAAAAGCCACCATAAATTTTGGTTACTTTCCACGGTGAACTGTGGCTGTTATGTGATACTCTTTGTTAATATACAAAAAAATCTAACTGACTTGAGTGCTGCGGAACCTATACCAATATCCTGTTTAACCTCTGTAATCCTCTTTCGGCTGAACGGAACTGTGTAAGTTTGGATCTGAGCAGACGCGTGCATGCTGAGGATTTTCTGGCCTCTGCTAGTTTGAGGCTACACAGATCCCTATGCAACGCCATAGACGGGGGTTGGTTTAGCTCAGTTGGCTGGATGGCTGGTAAGTGATGCAATGCAACGCCATGCCAATAGGGGGTTCAGTTCCCAGGCCGGCTGAGATTATTCACAAAGGCCTTCTCAACCTGGCCCGAGGTGTGGTGACCCTCAGATTAAATCACCACCGGTCACAGCCTATGGGACTCTGTCAACTTTACTCGATTCCTATTTTTGCTGCGCTGAATAATAGCAGATTATTGTTGGGTCATCGATCAAGCTTCAGCAATGGCACAGAGAAATGGCACCACTCAGAGCACAGATGAGATCCATCCTGGGATACTGTAGCCCATGCCTTTCTCCACTCAATTGCTAAATTGCTTTCAAAGTCATTTGGAAATGCCAGCAAAGCCAGCGAGTGAGATCTGTTTGCTTTACCTTTTGCTCTACCTGTGCTGCATTCTGCACATTTTTGATGATCAGATTCTTTTCCACATTCACTCACGACTAAGATAGCAATAGTCACCTTGGGAAATAAAAACCAAAGGGCAGCTTTCAACGTCTGACTGGTGTCAATGATTGAAATAAAAACAGAGAGTGCTGGGAAAAGCCTAGCAGGTCCGGCAGCATCTGTGGAGAGAGAGAAACAGAGGCCGTGATTCTCCCGTCACCACCTGCAACTTTTCTGGCAGGTTGAGGTGGGGGGTGCACGTCACCTGCTTTGTACTGGGATTTGCGCGTGCGCCGGGAATGTATACGCATCTCCCAGAGCCGGCGAACAGTTTCCGATCAGACCACACTGGAAACCGGCAGGAAGGTAAGTGATCTGAATCGCTTTAAAAGGTGTTTTAAATATGTTTATTAGTTCATTATTGGGAACTTTCAGGTCCCGATCGCATCTCCTACCCCGCCAGGAGTATTTCATTCTGGTGGGGCTTAGAGTAGCCCCCATCAGGGAATGAACGGGAGACTCCACTGGAATGAAGGGGGGCAATTGGGGCCCCCCCAGGGGGTCGGGCAGTGGGGAGTGGAGCCCCCTGGCATGGGCTCCCTGGCAGTGCCAGCCTGTGCTCTCTGGCACTGCCCAACGGGCAAAGTGCCCATGCCTAGGAGGCACCTTGGCATTGCCCATCAGGCAGTGCCAAGGGGGCGTGGTCCATTGTGCCGAGGCCTAGGGGGTGATCGGTGGGGGTTGGGGGTCCCGTTGCCGTTCTGCATGGCTATCGGTCTGGGCTGGAGAGAGGGCAGTGTTTGGGGCGGGCTGGCGGGGAGGAAGTGGTCTGCCAGCGGGGGTCCTGCCTCTCGGGAGGGGTCTGATTCTGGGGGTTGGGGTTCAGCAGGGGGGTGGGGGGGGTGAGGGGATATCTGCTGGTGTGAGGAGGGGGTGGGGGGCTCGCCACTGCTGGGGGGGGGATGCTGTGCATTGCGGCACTCTGGGATGGCGGGGTTCAGGGCTAGCCCAGGAATTGCTGTGGGGGCCGTGATCTGTGGGACAGGGCTGGGGGAAGTGCAGGAGGGGCAGCACTGTGGGGGTCCCAGGCTGGCCAGCAACCGAGCTGGCCGGCAAGTGAGGAGATTGACAGATCCGGGTATCTGTGCATGAACAGTTCCAGAACTGTCAGACTCCAGTTCGAATAGGCCTCGCCCGTCCCTGGGATTTTAATGAGAGTTACAACTGGGACCTCCGCAATGCACAGTCTGGGAAGATTCAGGTGAGAAGCTGAACTGACAGAACTGTTGTAATTTAGAACAGTTTTCCCGCCAATTTGGCACTTTTGGGAGAATCGCAGCCAGAATCTCTCAGAAAGCAAGTCAGAAGCAAGACAACCACTCAACTCCATGCTACAATCTTGGTGGTGAGGCAGAGGACCAAATATATCTGCTGCCCGCCTCTATAGAACTGGCACGAACAGGTTGTGAGTTGTGCCCCCTGTGCCTAAAAACCAGGGTGAGCCTATTTTTAATCCCAAATCTTTTCCTGGCTCTTTAGTTTTTACAGATAAATGAATCCTCCTCTGAAGTATTGCTGATACTTTGTTTTAGAAGGTAATAATTAAGAATAAGGCAGCACGATGGCATAGTGGTTACTGCTGCAACAATAACCACTATGCCAGGGACCCGAGTTCAAATCCAGCCCCGTGTGATTGTGTGGAATTTGCTCGCCTTGTGTCTGAGTGGATTTCCTATGCGTGCTCCAGTTTCATCCTATAGTCCAAAGGTGTGCAGATTGGGTAGATTGGTCACGCTAAATTGCCCCTTAGTTGTAGGTGAGGAGGGGTAAATATGTGGTTGAGTGTTTGTCTTGCTTCTGACTATCTCGTTGCTCTGCAGTCTTCCTCTGTACGCCAAAGAGAGTCTGCACCGACCGCAATCCCACCTGAAACCCTACATATTTACCCTGCTCGTCCGTCTGACGCTAATCTGCAATTTAGCATGGCCAATCAACCTAACCTGTACATATTTGGATTGTGGGAGGAAACTGGAGCACCCGGAGGAAACCCAAGCAGACACGGGGAGAATGTGTAGACTCCGCACAGACAGTGATCCAAGCCTGGAATCGAACCCAGGTCCCTGGAGCTGTGAAGCAAACAGCTTCCTCACTTCTTTGTCACCCAGGAGTTGACGTTGGACATTACAGAACACATTCTTTGGGCCCTTCATTTTGCATTTGCTGACTGTTCCCCCTGACCACTGTGCCACCCATTTTCCTCTCCACTGTTTCCAGTGAGGTTCCACAGAGCTTAGTACTGACTCAGTTGCTGCTGCTGATAAATAGCAGGGATGCCTAATGCCCTTTGAAAATTTCTGGAAACTTTACCAACTTGCAATTGCAGCCATGTCAGGTATCCTCTGGGCTTGGGAGGGGTTTTGGGCACAGCCTATGGGAGGAGTGTGGGTTAGGTAGATTGTCCATGTTAAATTGCCCTTTAGTGTCAGGGGCACTAGTTAGGATAAATGCATGCGGTTGTAAGGATAGGACCTGGGTGGGATTGTGGTCAGTGCAGACAAGATGGGCTGAATGGCCTCCTTCTGCACTGTAGGATTCTGTGATTCTGTGAGTTGAAAATCTCATGGCTCAATAGCTAAGTGAATCAAAGCCATGAACATAAAGGTATTCATGTCATTGTCTGCCTTCTTCACACAATCCACTTGATTAATTTGCTGTGGGTCTGATTGTCTTCCCGCCACGAGAGCAGGAAGAGAGGACGCAAGTTGGAGGGCTGTTAGCAACCAAAAACAAAGGCCTCAAGGTAACACCAGAGGTCCAGGTCTCCAGTGAGGACATTGTAGAAGATGCTATTGGCACAACAGTACATCCTTTGGAAAGAGAGATGGTTACTAGTGAATGTTGCAGAGACAGTGCCAGAGATAGCTGAGGCTATCCTGGGAAGCCAACACAAAAATAGGTGAAATCTGCAGCACATGCATTGGGCAGGCATCCCGTACCAGTGGCCCACTCAATATTTTTTGCCAGCAATGATTTCCGGATTTGACAGGGGACCTATATGGTGCAAGGGAGTCTCACCTAGCCTGGAAGCCGTACTCTGAACATAACAGAAATGGCTCAGTGCCAGGTAATGTGTGAAAACCATATATTTTATCAGACAATAATTAAACAAGTATTGATGATAACAAATGGAGCGAGAAGTAATTATTAAAAAGCAAGGAAGAAATTGAAGCATTTTATATATTTTATATCTATTAAAAGAAAGGAATAAAGACAACTTTATTGTAGCACTAATGGTAAACCACAAATTGGTCACTTCAAAACAGTTCCCCAAGATGGTAAAACAATGCCAAATCCATCAGTTTGAGACAGTTCCCCAAAATGGTAAAACAATGCCAAATTAGTCTGTTTGAGACAGTCCCCTAATATGGTACATTCACAACCAGGTCTCTGATAATCCCAGCCAGGTAGATTTGCTGATCAGACGCTCCATTATCTTCTCTTCTGCCAAAGTCTTCAGTGATTGACAAATCCATTCCAGCTGCAGCCCTGAGTATTGGATGTAGTGTCCATTTGAGATCACTTTTTGAATTTGTTCCAACCTTCTGAGGCCCCCAGATTTTCCATTCACGTTTTCTCAAAACAAGTGTCTGGCAACTATGAATCCTTTTCAAATATTTCTGACAGCTACTGCAAATATTGCAGGACTCAGGCTGTTTGTGTATAGTTTTGATGGTGTCTCCCACCTACCATCAATCAAGTTGTACTGTCCATTCGTCAAACTCCATCTCCTGATTCCACCCCTTGTGCAAGGTTATCCATTGTCCTGGCTTGTAATTCAAAGGCCATGGCTTGTAATAAGAATTGATTCCTGTTAAACCATGGATTCAGGTGGGCCAGCTGAGCCAGCGTGCTCAACCATGTCACATGGACTGGCGAATACAAAACTGAACATTCAATAAAGACTGAACATTTTCTCTTCCACAATAAGAAATGTCCCTATCTTCTCTGTAACCATCAATGCGTGTCAACAATGAGATGCACCAGTTGTTATGACCACAACAGATACTAATCGCTGACTAGCCAAATCCCAGAGGGAAACTTGACTTACGGACCATAGCCCTTTTTTTGTGTTCCGAAGTTTTGAAGAAGCCTACTGATCAAATTCACATTTGAGATTTAAAAAAATTACAAGATTTATTAACAAGAAGAAAAGAAAACACAAGATTACAGCTCAATTCCTAGCTTGGGTCATTGTCTGTGTAGAGTTTGCACATTCTCCCCGTGTCTGTGTGGGTTTCCTCTGGGTGCTTCCATTTCCTCCCACAGTCCAGAGATGTGCAGGTTAGCCTTATTGGCCATGTTAATTGTCCCTTAGAATACCAGGAAGCATAGGTAAGAGTGATTAGGAGGGTAAATATGTGGGATTATGGGGAAAAGGCCTGGGGTGGGATGATTGTCGGTGTAGTCTCGATGGGTTAAATGGCCTCCTTCTGCACTGTAAAGTTTCTATGAGGTGACACTCTCTTATGGATACTTAAATATAAAAATCCAATAATATTACCCAAGGCAAAACTGCTAGTGTTGTAGCTCTTCTACTGCCCTGTGGAAATCCAAGAGTATTCAGAAAAAAGATGGTTTTCTGAAACCCAAGACTTTTCTGGTTTTCTAGATGGCTACTTTCGACTTCGTATCTTTCTTAGCATTAAGCTTTAACCAGGATGCCTTCCACATTTGCAGCCAAAGCTAATTCAGCTTAACATCTCTCCATAAATATTGCTTGTTCCTTTTATCTTCAAATCCATTGTTTTGAGCACTTCTTTGAACTCTGCTTTTGCAAAATATAAAAGTCTTAAATATTTTCCTATGTCCCCCCATCTTTGATTCAAATAAAATTTAACAACCTTTCCTTGTTTATTTATGAAACCTTTTCAAGTTGTAAATGTTCCTTACTCCCTTTTTAAATGTAACGGCTTATAATCTATTTCCCTATTTATCTCCTAATGCAAATTTCTAAACTTATTTACTTTTTGGCCTTTAGCACCTCTACTCCTTTATATCTCTCAATGCTTCAGATAGGCTGTCTGCATTAGCCATTCCCTAGCTTAATTAAATCATTTACGCACACATATGTAGACTTAAGACTTCTTTCCGGAATAACACAATATTTCCCCAAAAAATATTTACTTAAAAAAATCTCCACATTCACACAGTACAGTTAACTCCCTGACTAAGCTAGTTTCAGCAAATAGTGATGATACACACATAGATAAAATGAAACTAATATAAAATGTAATATTTACTTCTGACAAATTGAACTTTTTTGTAACACCCATGCAACATTTCAGCTCCCAACTTTAAACAAGGCATCCCAATCACAAAAACAAAAATTAATCTCTCCCCGTCCATCACGGAGCTGTGATCTATCCCTCCCACCCCCACCCCACACTATCTCCTGAACATTTCCAGCATCACCCCCTCCCCGTCAATCATTGCTGGCTTCCCCATCGCTCTCTTGTGGCTGCTCCACTTCACCACAAATAGATGAGCCCCTGCATGTGAGGCAGAGCCCACTACTGGCACTATCCCTTGTACCAGGGAGCAGTGCCAGGGGGCAGTACCAAGAGGCATTGCCAGGCACTGCCTCACCCCAAGGATTATAGTGACTTTTACACCCCCAGTGGGACCCCATGATAGCTTCACATCTGGGTGAATCTGCTCCAACTTCCTTCAGCCACCGAGGGTGTATCTCATCAGGGTCTGTCCATCTTGAATTCCGTCTAACACTTTTGAAAAAGTCACATCTTTTTCCTGAGCTACCTCTAACAATTTTTCCATATCCTCCAGTGGTGGCCCTATGGCCGAAATTTTCCCGTGCTCCCTCCAATGGAGGCAGCCAATTATTGGCCACCAGCAGGATCTTCCAGTCTCGCCAAAGTTCACAGCAATTTGCATGGCTCACCAGTCCCGCCGCCAGGGAGCCGTAGGATCACAGAATCCCTACAGTGCTATTCAGCCCATCAGGTCTGCACCAACTACAATCCCACCCGGGCCTTATCAGCATGCATTGTCCCCCTGACACTAAGGCAATTTAGCATGGCCAATTTACCTAACCAGCACGTCTCTCAAAATGTGGGAGGAAACCGGGGCAAACCCACGCAGACGCGGGGACAACATGCAAACTCCACACAGACAGTGACCCAACCCGGGTCCCTGGCGCTGTCAGGCAGCAGTACTAACCACTGTGCCACCGTGCCACCCCAACCTGCCGTGGGAGGTGGAATTTGGCAGACCAGACGTTCCTGCCAACAGGAAAGGCTGAAAAGTTCCAGCAATTTAACTTCATGGCTTTCTAACACATGCAAAACCTCTGCCATGCCGTCATCATTTACGATGTGGGTATGCCGGCGTTGGACTGGCGTAAACACAGTAAAAAGTCTGACAACACCAGGTTTTAGTCCAACCGATTTATTTGATAATAGACTCACAAGCTTTCGGGGTTAGCCCCTTCGTCAGGTGAATGGAGAGTTCTGGCCTCAGACAGATCTCTCCATTCACCTGACGAAGGGGCTAACCCCGAAAGCTTGTGAGTCTATTATCAAATAAATCGGTTGGACTAAAACCTGGTGTTGTCAGACTTTTTACTTTATCATTTACAACAGCTTTCCCTTGCTCTTTTTGGAGTTGCTGTACCCTCTTTTAACCACTTTTATGGCATTTGTTATTTCATTTTGTATGAACCGTTTACCTTTCCTCATATCCTCTTCTAATCTTCTTTCAGACCCTCTAAGTGGGATCTCTGTATTCAATGCAATTTTCTTTGATATTGGTAGCCTTTAGTCTTATCACAAGCTTCCCTGAGTTTCCGTTTGATTTTAATCACTTCCACTATCCTTGAAACTCTGCTCTTTAATGTACTCTCTCTTTCTCTGACAGGAGTCTACTTATCCGAATCCATTGCAGGCTGGAGATTTCCCACTGCTGATCCATCGGCCCTTTTGAAGCCTTTCTGCCCAGTTAACTTGGGCCAGACTTTTCCATTGCACTGAAGTCTGCCTCTGTTCCAGTACATCACACTTATCTTTAACTTTCCACAATCTTTTTACCTTTCCTTATATTGAACCTCAGTGTGATGGGGTAGTTATTTCCCAGTTGTTTTCCCACTCTCATATTTGCTTCACTTCATTACACGTTAATGAACCAAGGCCTGCGTTGTAATATGAAACAAGCTGACAGCTCATTATTAATAAATTATACTGTTTTTGATTTCGTTCATTTTCCAAAGCTTTGTAATTCACCTTTAGAATCAAGGATTCAAACGTTCTATCTCAGTAGACAGTGATTTTCTCACTAATTTGACAAATTTACGTGAGAGTCAGTGTTAGCAGAAGATAGGTGGCCCTTTTTAATTTCTTCATGAAAGATCAAACAAGCTATCCGCTCACCAACTTATTCATAAGCTTCCCAGGAAATATCACACGTCATCCTTCATGTTATTTCAATCATTCTGTGCCTATATAAACCGTGTGAACCAGGTCCCAGTTTGTGCCATTGTTCATACATTTTGAATGAGGGTAGAGCACCCCTTGGCTAGCCCAGTGGCACAGTGGTTAGCACTGCTGCCTCTCCGTGCCAGCAACCCGGGTTCAATTCCAGCCTTAGGAAATTGTCCGTGTGAAGTTGGCACACTCTCTCCATGTCTACATGGGTTTTCCTCCAGGTCCTCTGGTTTCCTCCCACAGTCCAAAGATGTGCAGGTTAGGTGGATTGGCTATGGTAAATTGCCCCTTATTGCCCTAAGATGTGTAGGATTAATGTATTAGCCATGGTAAATTGCTCCTTAGTGTCTCAAGATGTTAGGTGGATTAGGCATGGTAAATGTACAGGGTTATGGGGATAGGATGAGGGTGTGGGCCAGGGGAAGATGTTCTTTTTGACAGTCGGTGCAAATTAATGGGGTGCATGGCCTCCTCCTACACTGTAAGGAGTCTACGTTTAATTGTAATTGCACTTTCAGAGACTTCATCAGTGGAACAAAAAGGGATTTATTAACAAACCATTTTGAGCAGCTACCTTTTTGCAGCTAATTCCAAAATACCTCTGCACTCCCTCCCCCCCAACTCCCCCCCACGCCCCGGGTGACTCCCCATCCTGAGTCCTGATTGATCACCCAAGCCAGTTCACCCATTTTCTGCTGAGTTGCCCTTAAAGGGACAATCACCACAAACAGTTTACCATTTCTAGTAGAACAGAAATAATTGCGCGCTATCCACAAACGTTGATTGCCTTCCCTTAATGAGTGTAACTGGTGATTGCTAAACTACTCCAGGGATAGATGTGCAACATGATCAGAATGGTATACATGTACTGTAGCGCCTTATTGGAGCGCATTATAAAATCAAGTGATGTACGTATTTAATTGATCTAACTTAGAAAAATGCCAATGTCTTTTTATCTCCACATGCTGTCATCAAATCCACCCATTTCCAGGTCTAAACACAGCAAAAGTGTGCTTAATATTTATGAAGTACTTGAACCCTGCTGGTGTTTGACAGACCACCCCTGCCCTTTCTATAACTTACCCATCGATGTCCACCTGAAGGCATTGTTGAGCAAGTTGACAACTCATAAATGTTTTATTTTAGGGAAGTCCAGTGATTTGCCTTCATTGGTCTGTAGTTTCACCAAGACATTTCTTGTCTTTTTCAAATCAGAGGATTAATATTTTGGTCATCATCTGCTCCTGGGGGTAATTTAATTTAGCAGATCACGATTTGGTTAAATTGAATTTTTATTTTGATTTTCCATGATTTTGTGCTATCTAAAAATCAATTAAAGAATTAATTAATTCCTTGAAGAACATTTGAAGTTGTGATGTGAGATGATTATAAACTTAAGAGTACATGTTAAGAAGTGACACGTTGCATAGATTGAAACTCTTGTCTAACTGACATGTTGATTGGTTACATACCCAAAGCATGGGCGCTTCATAGGTAACATTAGTAGTTTGCACTGTGGCTCCAAAATACCTGACATCTTTATTTCCCATGTAACACAAAAGGATGAAAACAGAAAAATGACATTTGGTCCAGAAAGTTCCATCTCTCCCAAACTGCATCTATAGAAGAATGAGGGGAGATCTCATTGAGACGTATAAGATGATGAATGGGATGGATAGGATAGAGGTGGAGAGACTCTTCCCGCTCAGAAAGGACAGTAGGACTAGGGGGCACAGCCTCAAGATAAAGGGGGGGCGTTTTAGAACGGAGTTGAGGAGGAACTTCTTCACTCAAAGGGTGGTGAATCTCTGGAATTCTCTGCCCGTTAAGGTGGTGGAGGCTACCTCGCTAAATATTTTTAAGACACGGGTTGATGGGTTTATGATAAGAGAGGGGATTAAGGGTTATGGGGAGAGGGCGGGAATGTGGAACTGAGCCACGACAGATCAGCCATGATCTTATTGAATGGCGGGGCAGGCTCGAAGGGCTAGATGGCCTACTCCTGCTCCTATTTCTTATGTTCTTATGTTCTTAATCCCTCCAATCATGCATGGATCCCATTTATTGACCTTATGAAGTAAAATTCTTCACTATTACCATCTGATCACCAAAAATCATCAAAAGTGACTCCAGAATATTTGACCAACTTCACATCACCATTTTTTCAGTGCTGCTTCGCTACGGGTAACAGACAGCCTTCCCCATGGTGGAGCCCAACAGCACACAGACCCATGAAGCATTGGGTGATCGCGGTCTATCACTAGAATCTGGCACGGTGGCACAGTGGTTAGCACTGCTGCCCCACAGCGCCAGGGACCCAGGTTTGATTTCCAGCTTGGGTCACTGTTTGTGTGGAAGCTGCAGGTTCTCCCCTATGTCTGTGTGAGCTTCCGCCGAGTGTTCCGGTTTCCTCCCATAGTCCAAAACACATGCTGGTTAGGTGCATTGACCATGCTAAATTCTCTCTCAGTCTACCCGAACAGGTGACTAGGGGATTTTCACAGTAACTTCATTGCAGTGTCAATGTGAGCCTACTTGTGACACTAATAAATAAACTGTAAAAAAACATAACTATGGGTCCCATTCTCAAACAGAGACATCATCTAATTGGATTATCCACATCACAACAGCAATCTGTAAGGACCTCAAGGAGGGCCATGAGGTTGGCCTCTTGGATTATAAGATCCCATACTGAGGTCATAATTTGCCAGCCCCATTAGGGGACCTCAATCGTACATAAAAATGGGAGTGCCAGGTCTTCGGGAACACCGGATCCTGACTGTGTACCTGAAATACACCAGGAGTGAAATAGAGTTTGTAAATGAAGGGAATATGGTGAAGAAACACCGGGCTCTGAGGAATTATTTTGCAGTTTTGTCACAAAAGGAGCTTCAAGGGTGGTTAGTACTGCTGCCTCATGGTACCAGGGACTCGAGTTCGACTCTGGCTGTGGGTGACTATGTGAAGTTTGCACGTTCTCCCCGTATCTATGTGGGTTTCCTCTGGGTGCTCTGGTTTCCTTCAACAGTACAAAGATGTGCTGGTTAGTTTGGCCATGCTGAATTGCCCTTTAGTGTCAGGGGGACCAGCAGGTTAAATGCATCGGATTATTGGGATAGGGCCTGGGTGCGATTGCAGTCGGTGCAGACTTAATGGGCCAAATGGCCTCCTTCTGCACCATAGGGATTCTATGATTCTAACTGATAACTTTAGCTATGGAAGTTCTCTTTAAAAACAATTGTGACAATTTGAAACAAACTTTGTTTTTCAGCAGATTATTCCTCAAACAGCAAAAATCACGTGATAGATAGGCCTATGCAACACCAAGATCAGTGAAATGAATTCATCCCATGCCTATTGCGCATAAATCAATGGGACTAAATATTTCTCATGTATTCTCACTAATCTGACAGTATCTCTTCAGATTGAAATGCAACATATTGTTCGGACAATCCATGAGCCCCCTGCACTTTTCAGTGACTCAAGGTGAAGCGCAGGGTCACTGTATATCTCTGGATGACCTTGTGATTTATTCACAGCTCTCGGCAAGTTTTCTGGTACTTTAGACTCACATTTTCTAAAAGTTGTGCTGCACAGCCCTCATTAATAACTTAGTGTTGGCTTCCAGGATTGTGGAATCCATTTGCACAATGGGCTGGAGTGAGAAAGGAGAAGCTCGCATTTATATGATAACCTTTCAAGTCTTTAGACATCCCAAGGCATTTCATAGCCAATGAATTATGTATGAAGTGTGGTCTCTATTGTTATGTAGGTAAACATTGCAGCCAATTGGCATGCAGTAAGGTGCCACACAAATCAATAAGATAAGTAACAAATTCTGTTGTTTTCTTTTACAATAATGGTTAGCGGAGAAATGTTGCTTAGGTTAGCTAGGGCATTTCATTGGATCTATTGTTTCATTCTTGCCATGGCTTTGTTGGTAGCCTCTTGTGTCTAAGTCAACTGGCCATAGGTTCAAATCCACATTCCATAGTACATCCATCCACCAGGCTCACACTCCCAGTGCAGTCACTGAAGGAGTGCTGCACTATCACAAATTATGACAGTGATTTACCCAAACAAAAGTGCCAAATTCGCATAAAAACGGGAGGAACGCCCACCGATTTTTTTCTTAGCATGATTGTCAGAATCAATCTCCCACATTCTGAGCACCGCAGAGTGTCCAAGTATGATTCATTCTAAAATTCAGTGGGCAGGGCCTATTCCCACTGGAGAGGCCAGCAGCACAACACTGGGTGGCCACTGCGCATGTGCCCATCTGTCAGCATATTGGCGCATTCGCATTGTCCCCACACTGTTGGCCTCCCGATCACTGGCCAGCCAGCCAGATCACTCAGCAGCACACAACCCCGCAACACTAAAGCTCCGACCCTACCCCCCCCACCTCCACCCAGTGATCACTGATCTCCCAGATCTCTCTGGGTCAGCCGCAATGTTTCCAGCCCATCCCGACACCACCACCCACCTCCGCCCCACAACCCGGATGGCCAGCCCCAATCAACCCGCCCCTTCTCTCTTCCACCAATCCAAATGCAGTATGGCAGTGGGACACCGTCCTGACCTCCGTCAATGGCCCCTCCATAGGCCCTACCCCTCCCCCTCTTGCCCCACCTCTTTTGCACTGCCTGATGCCTGGTGGGCAGTGCTACGGTGCCCCTTGGGCATTGCCAGTTGGCTTCTTGGGCATTGCCAGTTGGCTTCTTGGGCATTGCCAGTTGGCCTCCGCCAGTTTAACTCTTGGGCTGTGCCAGGAGGCCAAGCTGGCACTGCCCAAGAGGCAATTGCCCCTTGCCCCCAACCTCTTCGGGGGTGGGGGGGGGGGGGTTAGTCTCCATGGCCTCTGTTCACTCCTGCAGGGTTAGGACCGCCTGTTCCCTGTTAGTGGGGAGCAGTAGTGAACCATGCTGGAGTGAACCACGCCTGGCCAGCGGGGTGGAGGGTGGTGTGGAGGGAAGGGACGCTTCTGGGCCTAGAGACCTCAGTCCCATGCCCGCTAATCAAATTGGGATTTAAATTAGCTGTGCACTGATTTCTGACATGGGGCTGATTACTCCAAAAATATTGAAAGCGGACATGCACGGAGGCTGTGGCACCCAGTGGGGAGCCTGGTAAATGGCCTCCACTGATGTCTCCCAGCCCATTGCACTGTCAAAGCATCTTTGTGATATGTTGAAGTTAGGCCCCATCTCACCCCTCAGAAGAACATGAAAAATTTTAAAAGAATATTGCAGAGAGGAGCAGGGGAGCCCTCCCCAGTATCCCAGAGAATATTTATCACTCACTCTAACACTGAGCATTGCTGAAAAAATGTATTTTGTCAACATTTTTCACCTTGCACTTGTTAGTCCTTGGGACTAATCCATGAGTTCATGGTATGTCTCCCCATTACAAAAAAGCTGTCGCAGTATAAATTATCCACAAAACAATATTTATCTTTTTTTAGCGTAGCTTCACACTTCTGTTTTCCCCTTCGAGGAATAGTGGGGGGAGTGGTGGGAGAATTCCTGAACTGGTTATCAACCCATTGAACCTCACTCTGAGCACTTCCTCCGTCATCAACAAGTCCTTGCATCGGACTCGAACCTGGAGCTCCTGGTCCAAAGACAAGAAAGCCATCACCACTGTGCCACTAGACCTCCACCAATAGCCAGTTAAGAATGCCTTAAGTCTGTTACAGTAAACATGTTAAGATATGAAATCTTGTCAAGTTATCCATTCAGCTATTAACCGGAAATTCAAATTTTTTTGAAAAAGTTTTCGATCTCTACAGGATGATAACACATCATATGTGTCCCAAGGCACTTCATAAGAGCATTTGCCAAAACAACTTAACTTCAAACCACAGAAGTAAATCTGAAGTAGATAACCAACAATTTGGTCAAAGATATACGCCAGGATTTTCCAGACATACTGTAGCGTATTTTCTGATGACGGATGTGGCATTCCTTTCAAATCCCCATTGACTTCGAAGGGAACGGACGATCTTGATAATGGGAGGTTCCTGAAAATCCCACTAAATTTTAAACAACACCCCTGAAGAGGAAAGACATTTAAGTAATAGTAAAGTTTACTTACTAGTATCACAAATAGGCTTACATTAACACTGCAATTAAGTTACTGTGAAAAGACCCAAGACGTCACACTCTGGTGCCTGTTCGGGTACACTGAGGGAGAATTTAGCATGGCCATTGAACCTAACCAGCACATTTTTCAGACTGTGGGAGGAAACTGGAGCACCCAGAGGAAACGCGTGTAGACACAAGGAGACAGACCAGTGACCCAAGCCAAGAATCGACTGAGTCCCTGGCACCAAGAGGCAGCAGTGCTAACCACTGTGCCACCATGCCGCCCATTCAAGAGATGAAGAGGTTTATGGTGGGAATTCCAGCGCTTAGGACACGGAAATTGGAAGCATGGCCATTAATGGCAGTGTGACCTAAAACAGGGATACTTGTAAGGCTAGAGTTGGAAGAGCCAGATATCTTGGGAAGTTGAAGGGGTGGTGGAAGATGAGGGTGTAGGGAAAGGGACATGGAGGTGTCTGGAAGCAAGGATGGCATGTAATCAGCATAAATTGCCCTGTGGTCTTGTCCCCTTAACCTCTGGAAACAGTCTGATTCCATCTATTAATTTTAAACAGTAACCTCATACCACCCACTGTTCTGTATTGTTTTAATGAGAAAAGACCCAGTTTTTCAGGTTTCTCTTCATCATTCCTTATACTAACCAACATCCAAAAGAAATTTGTCTTGTATTTCCTCCAAATCCTTACTATAGCCTGGAGCACAATACTCTGGAGGTTTTATTAGGGCTTCGTATGAACCGATCATTAGCGCTTTCAAATGCTATCCCCCTTGACATAAAGCCCGAATTCTATTAGCTTCTTTCTTTGAAACCGCCTCACCAACTCTAGACACTGCCTTTAAAGTCCTGTGAGCTTGTGCCCCCATGTCCCTCTGGTCTTCCACAGAATAGGCAGAATATAACAACTGTTGTCAATTTATTTTGTTGAAATGCGCCGCATCATATTTACTGACATTGAATTTCATCTTCAGCTTTTAGCTGCATTTCTTTAACTTTTCATCCAAAATGGTGTTGCAGATTTCTTTTGCCTTCTAATTGATTATCTAGACTTCTTATTTTCACACCACCTCCTTCCTCTATGACTAATCTGGGTCACTGAGATACATAGCAAACAGAAGTAGCCCCAAATCAGAGCCCTTTCAATCATTTGAAAACTTACTCTTAACTTATATTCTCCTTCTTTTCCCTTCCAACAAATTTATGGTCCAGCTTTCCATCCTTGCTCAAGTCTACACGCATAATATCATTTAGTAATCAGTAATGCAGTACCTTGTAAAGGGCTTTTGAAAAGTCATTACCCTTGCTTATTCTTTCCTATGATGTAGATGTTGCTGGAGAGGCCAGCATTTGTTGCCCTAATTGCCCTTGAACCCAATGGCTTGCCACACCATATCAGAGGGTCTTAGAAACATTGAAACTAGAAGCAGCAGTAGACATTCAGCCCTCCAAGCCCCCTGCTCCGTCATTCATTTTGATCATGGCTGATTATCTAATTCAATATCTTGATCCCCACTTCCCTCCATATCCCTTGATCCCTTTAGCCTCAAGAGCTATGTCTAATTTCTTCTTGAAATCAGACAACACTTTGCCCTCAACTACTTTCTGTGGTAGTGATTTCCATACATTTACCACCCTCTGGGTGAAGAAATTTCTGCTCACCTCAGTTCTAAAAGGTTTACCTCTTATCCTCAAACTATGACCCCTAGTTCTGGACTCCCCCAACATCTGGGAACATTCTTTTTGAATCTACCCTGTTAGAGTTTTATAAATTTCTTTGGGATTCCCCCTCACTCTTCTAAACTCCAGTGAATATAATCCTAACCAATTTAGCCTCTCTTCATGTGAGAGATCTGCCATCCCAGGAATCAGCCTGGTAACACTTCACTGTACTCCCTCTTGAGCAAGGACATCCTTCCTCAGATAAAGACACCAAAACTGCACGCAATATTCCAGGTGTAATCCATCAATGGCCTGTGCAATTTCAGCAAAATATCCCTAACCTTATGCTCAAATCATCACTAAGAGTCAAGCTCATTGCTGTGGGTGTGGAGTCACATGAGGCCAGCCAGTTAAAGGTGGCAGATTTCATTCCCTAAAGGACATTATTGAATCAGATGGGCTTTTGTGTCAATCGGTAATGGTTTCATGGGGTAGAATTTTACTGCCCTGTCACTGCAAGGGCAGAGCTGGAAAATGCAGCGAGTCATTTCAAATTCCATTGACTTTGGTGAGACTGGAAAATCCCACAAGTGGGAGGGGCTGCAAACTACTCTCCATGAAACTTGCTTTTCAATTCCATATTATTCACTGAATTTATATTCCACCAGCCGCTGGGGTGGGATTTGAACCCTTGCCCCCAGAGAACCTCTGAATTGCTAGTCTAGGGACATTATCACCCTGTCACTGGCAGCCTCCATTAGGAGTTTCCTATCTGTCACGTATGTTACCTCCTCAAAAAACTCTGTTTCTCAAATACGGAAACCTGCTTTGAAATCTGTGCTGCGTACTTCTGGAAGTATCAAAGAGCCTTTGATATTTCCTCCTACAAGACTCTGGTGCTTTGTCTTCCCTTTGCATAATGAACCAATCCAAAATTTCTCTGTTATTTAACACAATATCACTAACCTCACATTCTCAATACTGCAAGTGTCAGTTATGTGGATAGATTAGAGAAGAGAAGGGTCAGTTGAGATTTGGTAGATATCTTCAAAATTGTGAAGTCAGAATAGACAGAGAGAAATTGTTCCCAACGGCAAAGGATTAAGAATGAGACAACACAAATTTGAGGTGATTGGTAAAGAATAAAAGTGAGATGAATGATTTTGCACAGTGGGTGGTTAGGATCTGGAATGTTCGGGATGAATATTTTTTAATTTATTCATGGGATAGTGGGTATCACTGGCTGGTCTAACATTCATTACCCATCCCCGAGGGCATTTAAGAGTCAATCCCATAGCTGTGGATCTGGAGTTAAATGTAAATCAGACCAGATCTCTAGTGAGCAATTATGAACAACCCACAATGGGTTCACAGTCATCATTAGACCTCTAATTCCAGATTTTTGTTGAATTTAAATTCCATGGTAGGATTTGAATCCTGAGTTTCTGGATTACTAGCCCCTTTGACAATACCATTACGCCATCACTTCCCCTTGCAGTGCAGAGTAAGTACTGAATTGACTCTTCCATCAGAAAACAATCATGTGCCTGGAGAAAGCACATCCATTTGCGTGAGATCTTGCAGTAGTCGTCCCAAGAGACATCCAAATGCAAGTAGAGCTTGAATAGATTGCACAATAAGCTGAGGGCTCCAAAACAATCAACAGAGGGAGAAACAAAAGTCCCCTTAACCTTAATATTCTGGCGGCTGCCAATAAACCTGAGGATCAACCAAAAAGAGTGTTGAAACAAAAGGAATTAGACAGTTGGAGTGTTTGGAGTTTGTTCTGAGCTATCAGATAAGGAGCAGCCAGCCTTGTCACATATTTGGATTTGTACTGAAAATGTTCTTACAGATAGCACAGATAAAGCTAGAGTGAGGTTAATTGCTAGGGCTTTTGAAGATCGATTGGTTTTGGAATTGATTCTCAAATCAAAAGTAAACTTGAAAATCTTTTTAGCACTTTTGGCCACCTACTCATTGAAATATGGACGATCAACATTAAACGAGTTTCTGCACGGTGCTACTTTGCAGAGAGACGTACGTACCCAGTGTAATCCGCACCAGAGTGACATCACGCCAGAGAGGTGAGAGACACTAACAAGGGCAGAGATTGGTGTGTCAAGCCGGCTAATCGCTGCAAACATAGAGTAGTCAATGAAAATGACCATCACGCCAATTTTTAGCATGGTTCCGACACTGCCAGTAATCTTTGGCTGGGAGATGTGCACAGGACACCAACGCTTGCAGGAAATCCCGCAAATCGGCCAACACACGATTCTCCTGGTCCGCCGCGCTAATGGGGGTGGGGGAATCGCCCCCGTCATTTCTGAAACCAGGCAGCAGGTGCAGAATTGAAACTATGGATACTAAACAATGCAGCTTAGGCCTGAATGGTGTTACCAGGATCTGGTACTTTTGGTGAAATATGTTTCACTGAAAACAGGTCATTTTCAACTTAGAGATCCCGCAATGCTCTCAGAATATGGAAACTTTCAGGTATCTTCATGAGGCATGTTGATAAGGTGGTACTGGGTGACTTGAGGAATGTGTTAGCAATAAGATCAGAGTAGAATTTGAGATTTTGAGACCTTTTACAACTATTTGTTCAGATACTTAGCAAAGTAAGTCTGTACTAACTTTGTTCTACAATTCGGATTTAGAGACTTTTTCTCTAATCCCAATTCAATTATGCTAAATGATCACAGAAATTGATAGCAGATCTAAAGAGGAGACAGGATAATTGATTGATTATTTGAATAGGCCGTACTCTCAGACTAGACCAGATGCCAGTTCTGCTTTAGTGTTGAAAACCCTAAAGTTTGCGAATGTTTTAAAGATGAATGATCACTGAAAAAAAAATCCCGAGAAAAGCATACTTAAGTTTCCATCAATAAGTAACCCAAGAACATGACATTAGTCAATGGGTGGCATGGTAGCACAGTGGTTAGCACAGCTGCATCTCAGCTCCAGCAACTGGGTTCGATTCCCAGCTATCTGTGTGGTGTTTGCATATTCTCCTTGTGTCTGCATGGGTTTCCTCCTGGTGCTCCAGCTTCCTCCTACAGTTCAAAGATGTGCAGGTTGATTGGCCGTGCTAAAATTGCCCCTTAGTGTCCTGAGATGTGTGATTAGCAGGTAAGTACGTACGGATATGGGGATAGGCCCTGGGTGGGATTGTGTTCGGTGCAGAATCAGTGGGCTGAATGGCCTCTTTCTGCACTGTAGAGTTTCTATGATTAATCATTTAGCAATGTTTCACATAGTAATCTTCCTGATATGTATTTTAGTCCGGCTAGTTTCATAATATTTCTGACGGGCAAAAATTTGGAATGTTATCCTTTAGTTTGGGAAGCTAAGACAAGAAAAAAGCTCTTAAAAATACTTTAGCTGCGGAAACATTACACGAGGTTATACAGCCTCACGATCTGAGGCCGGAAAATTTCGCCTGAGGTCAATGGACATTTCCATTGTCCGCCCCTCGGGTGGTAGAATTCCAGCGATTGGACGGGATTCTCCGGCCTCGTGCACCCCAGTATCGGAAATTCCCATCAGAGCTGAACGGGCCTTTGTATGGTCCACAGAATCCTCTGTCTTGCCCACTATGATTCCTGCGGTGGTCCGGACGGGGGAATTTTGGCTGTTGACTCTTCTGGAGGTAGTGGATAGGGGAATTCTACTTGTCAAATATTTTATGTGAGATTCTAATCAAAGGGCATACTGAAAATAGTACGTTCATTGAATGTTTTGTGGATAACCCTCCCTTGTGAGCTGATGGAAATCCTACAAAAAATGTAAGTGGGAAAAGGTAGTGGATTGACCTTGCTGGTTTGAAAGAAATGTTGCAGAGAAAGAAAATTTCTGTAATTAAATGGGTCGGTGCAAGTCATCAACTGTCAGATTGTTTCACAAAATTTAGTTGCTCAGGCTCCTGGGTGAAGGACGTCTCGCAATGCAAAGCTTTGTGCAGAATATGGAAGTGCTTTTTCCTTGTTTGAAAATATGTCTGTGGGCACCTTCTGTTATGGCACGGTGACACAGTGGTCAGCACTGCTGCCTCACAGCGCCAGGGACCCTGGTTCAATTCCGGCCTCGGGTCACTGCCTGTGGGGAGTTTGCACATTCTCCCCGTTTCTGCATGGGTTTCCCCCGGGTGCTCCGGTTTCCTCCCGTAGTCCAAAGGTGTGCGGGTTAGGTTGATTAACCATGTTAAATTGACCCTAGTGTCAGGGGATTGGCAGGATATATATATGTGGGGTTACAGGGATAGGGCCTGGGTGGGATTGTGGTCAGTGCAGACTCGATGGGCTGAATGGCCTCCTTCTGCACTGTAGAGATTCCCTGATTAATTCTTAAATTTTATTTAGAGAGAAAGTAGGTAATCTGTTAACTGTCCATCAGTTGTGTTTAACATGTGCACAGGTAGAAAATATTTGTATTTTTACTTGAGCAGGACTAGTAAACCTGATGACTGGAAGGGTTCAGCAAGGGAGAACCAAAAATTTGGTAAGAAAAGAGAATATGAGAACAGGTCACGTAAACATTTTGAAATGGTTTCCATATTAAAAAGAAATTCAACATATCATTTCAAGTTTTAAGGCTTTTAATGTAACAAGCAAACAAGCTGACTATTTCAGTAGGCAACATAATTCTAATCTGTAGAAACAATCCCCCATTTAATTTTTATAATGACCAAAAAGTCCTCTGCCACAGTTACATTTTACTTAATCCCTTAATTAGACACTTCATTCTCCATGATCCAGTCTAAAGCTTTTCTGATCTCTTTTGTTTCCTTTTCTAGCTAGATATCTCCTATTCACCAACCTGGCTTTCACAATGAGAAGCACATTTGAGATTCCCTTGCCAGCCAAAGCTAGGCAAATCCTCCAGCCTCATTTAAATACTAATGAACTTTGTCTCTTCAAAGCATGAGCTGTGTAGTGAACAATAGAGGCTTACTTCCCCTATCTCTCTGCTCACTCTCACTCTTGGATTTTTGCAACCTGACTACATCAATGAGGTTCAGTGACAATCTGCAGCCCAATCCTACAATGGCTTCCAATGGATTCTTCCCTTCTCAAAACCCATCTCCATAGCAAGGTGAATCACATGGGCCTTGTATCCAGATGGAAATGTTCATCCTGTAGAACCCTATCTTCATTCTATCTTGAAATTAAATAGGCAGTTTGAAACGCAATCATTTACAAAATCTGACATTCCTAACATTTCCCTAGTACTTGGAGATAAACAGTCTATCCATTGTTAGCACAACTGCTCTTGTCATTGTTTACAGGCATGAATCTTGGTACATCTACTTCCCAGTGCAACAATCTAGTACCTCACCCGCCCCCCCCCCCTTTAACTTCTAACAACAGCGTTATTGTCAGATAGAACGTGTCACATGACCTTCTCCATTCCTCCATTTTATCCTTAACTAAAGGGTAATAATAATCTCATAAATCCCATATGTGTAATAACTCCCTATAAAAGATGAAAAATCTTTTCAAACATTTTCAAGTGTTTTCAAACAACACAATCAAAAATATAATAACTAATACATTCTACATATTTTTAACAATAAACTCACTGCATACAGTGTACTTTATATTCCAGGTTTATTTGCTGAATTTAAATTCATCCAGCTATGGTGGGATTTGAATCTATGTCCCCAGAGAATTAGCTTCAGCCCCTGGATCACTAGTTCAGTGACATTACCATTCAACAATATCTCCTCCTTTCAGGTTTGTAAGCTGCAACTAATGGAGTGCCACAGGGATCAGTGCTGGGACCTCAACTATTTACAATCTATATTGATGGCATTGATGAATGTATAGTAGCTAAATTTGGTGATAAAATTCTAACGGGACTAGACAGTGTAGATGCAGGGAGGATGTTCCCGATCGTGGAGGTGTCCAGAACCAGAGGTTACAATCTGAGCATTCGGGGTAGACTATTTAGGAGGGAGGTGAGGATACATTTCTTCACCCAAAAAGTGGTGAGCCTGTGGAATTCATTGCCATGGAAGCCAAAACATTGAATGTATTCAAGAGATGGCTGGATGTAGCACTTGGGGTGAATGGGATCAAAGGTTATGGGGAGAAAGCAGGATTAGGCTATTGAGTTGGATGATCAGCCATGATCGTGACGAGTGGTGGAACTGGCTGAAAGGGCTAAATGGCCTCCTCCTGCTCCTATCTCCTCTGTTTCTATACTCCTTTTGTGGGCGAGACTACAACTAGAAGACACAGTTTAACAATGAAGGATCTCTCTTTTAAGTTGAAGTTTAGAAGAAATGTTAGTCCATGGAATTCTCTACCCCGGGATATTTTCAAGGCAGAGTTAGATTGAGTTTTGATAAACAAAGGAGTCAAGGGTTATGGGAGCTGACAGAAAAGTGAAGTTGAGAACACAACCAGTTCAGCCAATTAGTGCACAGCAAGCTCCCACAAACAACAATTTGATAATGACCAGATAATCTATTTTTTGTGACGTTGATTGAAGGATAAACATTGGCCGGAATTCCAGGAATAATTCCCTTGCTCTTCTCCCAAGTTTGGCCACGGAATTTTTTATTTTGTCCTGAGGGGGAGAAGAGGCCAGGATTTAATATATGATTTAAAAAGCAGCACCTCCAACAGTGAAGCACTCGCTCAGTCCTACATTGGAGTATCTTTTTGAACTCAGGCCCACGTGGAACTTGAACCAAGAGCTGGGTGCACCACCAACTGAACCATGGCTGACACTCTTTTGTTTGACAATTACTCCTGTGGATGTTTCACTGCAGTATGACATTTATAAATGCAAGGCCTTTTCTGTTGATGTTAAGGGAAGTCACTCTTATTTCATCTCTGGAACTCAGCGCTTCGATCCATGTCTAAAACAAGGCTTTAATGAGAACTGAGCCAGTCTGAGCCTCAGTGAGCAGATTATTGCTGCTTGATAGCACTATTGACAATTCCTTCCATCACAGTGCTGTTGGTTGAGAATCGGCTGATCGGGTTTTTGCTGGTTGGGTTGGATTTCTTTGCCTTTTTCTGGACATACCTGGGCAATTTTCCACATTGTCAATCATAGCTAGAGAGGAGCAGCTTGACGGGGTCCTTGTGCATGAGTCGCAAAAACCCAGCCTGCAGGTGCAGCAGGTGGTCAGGAAGGCGAATGGGATGCTGGCCTTCATAGCGAGGGGGATTGAATATAAAAGTAGGGAGGTCTTGCTGCGGCTGTATAGGGCATTGGTGAGGTCGCAGCTGGAGTACTGTGTGCAGTTTTGGGCGCCGTACTTACGCAAGGATATTTTGGCCTTGGAGGGAGTGCAGAGGAGGTTTACTAGGCTGATGCCACAGTTGAGGGGGTTGAGCTATGAGGAGAGGCTGAATAAACTAGGCTTGTACTCATTAGAGTTTAGAAGAATGAGGGGAGATCTCATTGAGACGTATAAGATGATGAATGGGATGGATAGGATAGAGGTGGAGAGACTCTTCCCGCTCAGAAAGGACAGTAGGACTAGGGGGCACAGCCTCAAGATAAAGGGGGGGCGGTTTAGAACAGAGTTGAGGAGGAACTTCTTCACTCAAAGGGTGGCGAATCTCTGGAATTCTCTGCCCGTTGAAGTGGTGGAGGCTGCCTCGCTAAATATTTTTAAGACGCGGGTTGGTGGGTTTTTGATAAGCGAGGGGATTAAGGGTTATGGGGAGAGGGCGAGAACGTGGAACTGAGCCACGACAGATCAGCCATGATCTTATTGAATGGCGGGACAGGCTCGAAGGGCTAGATGGCCTACTCCTGCTCCTATTTCTTATGTTCTTATGTTCAAGGCCCAGCTGGTTGGAGTACAGTCTTTAACAGCATTAAAGGCATGTTATAGAGGCACATAACCTCTGTCTATATCCAGTGAATTCAGATACTTTGTTATGTCATGTGGAGTGAATTGAAGTGGCTGAAAACTGACATTTGAGAAAGTGGCCACCTGGAAAGGAGGCTATAAAGTCCATCCCTTTCGGGCAGCACTGTGGTTAGCACTGCTGCCTCACAGCACCAAGTCCCGGCTTGGGTCACTGAGTGTGGAGTCTGCACATTCTCCTTGTGTCTACCCGGGTTTCCTCCAGGTAGAATCATAGAAACCCTATAGTGCAGGAAGAAGCCATTTGGCCCATCGAGTCTGCACCGACCAGGTGCAGACCCACCCAGGCCCTACTCCCATATCCTGACGTATTTACCCGCTAATCCCTCTAACCTACGCATCTCAGACACTAAGAGGCAATTTTATCATGGCCAATCAACCTAACCCGCATATTTTTGGACTGTGGGAGGAAACTGGAGCATCCAGAGGAAACCCATGCAGACATGGAGAGAATGTGCAAACTTCACACAGACAGTGACCCAACCGGGAATCAAACCCAGGTCCTTGGAGCTGTGAAGCTCCATGGTCCAAAAGATGTGCTGGTTAGGTGCATTGGCCATGTTAAATTCTCCCTCAGTGTGCACGAACAGACGCTGGAGTGTGGCGACAAGGGGATTTTCACAGTAACTTCATTGCAGTGTTAATGTAACAGTAGTAAATAAACTTTAAACTTTTAAAACTTTACTTTGGCTGAACATGGTTGCAAATGCTTCAGCTTTACCATTTTTACTCGCTTATGTTGTGGCTTCCACAATGATTAAATATGGAGGTGTTCCTGAAGCCTCTTCCTTTTGTTAGTTGTCTAAACATCTACCCATCAGTCGTGGCTGCAAATGGCAGATCTACGGAGCTTTCTGTTGGTTGTGGGATCACTTCAGCGAGTTGTCTGTTTTTGATGTTTAGCATGACTGCTGTCCTCAGTTGTAGTTTTACCAGGCTGGCATCTCATTTTTACAGATGCCTGGTACTGTTCCTGGCACACTTCTCCACACTCCGCATTGAACCAAAAATAATCCCGTGGCTTGATGGTAATGGGAGAGTAAGAGATATTTAATTATTAGTGTCACAAATCGGCTTACATGAACATTGCAATGAAGTTACTGTGAAAATGCCCACATCGCCGCACTCCAGCACTTGCTCGGGTACACTGAGGGAGAACTTAGATGGCCAGTGTAGCTAATTAGCAAACCTTTCTTTCAGATATTGCGGGCCAATGCATGGGCAGCACTGTGGCACAGTGGTTAGCACAGTACCTCATAACTCCAGGGACCTGGGTTTGAATCCCAGCTTGGGTCACTGTCTCTGTGGAGTTTGCACATTCACCCCGTGTCTGCGTGGGTTTTCTCTGGGTGCCCCAGTTTTCTCCCACAGTCCAAAGATATGTGGAATAGGTTGAATGGTCATGCTAAATTGCCCATAGTGTCCCGCGATGTGTCGGTGAGACGGATTTGCGGGGTAAATGGGTTTGTAGGGATAGGGCCTGGGGGTGGGATTGTTGTTGGTGCAGATTCAGTGGGCTGAATGGCCTCCTTCTGCACTGTAGGGTTACCATGATTTCTACGAACGTGGTGTGCAATTCCATTCTGCAGGATTGCCCACAGCATCTTATTAATATTTAGCTTTGAGCTGTTAAGTCAGTGGAGAAGTGAACCCACTTAATGGTAGTGCCATTTCACTCAATAATGGGAGTCCTTAGTTTAAAGATGGGATATGGTCTCCACTAGGATGGTGTGGTGTCACTTATACTAGCATCATCATTGGCTGCTCCATCTGCATCCATGACAGTTTGATAAAGATGATGTCCAATTCTCTCACTTCCATTTTCCAACTTTCAGCTTCCTTCAAGGCTAGTCTAACAGGTACATCCTTCAGCACATACCAATTCTTCAGCAGTGTCCTATCAAGCTGTGCTTGGTGGTGAGCATTGAACGTCTCCCACATTTTGGGCTATGGTCACTTGAATTGATTTGGGAAGTTGCCAGTGCTGGGTGAGCCCCGGTGGTTTGAACTTTGTTGAAATGGTTTTGGTGAGACACCAATGATGATAGGCAGCACAGGGGAGAGCGTGGAAAATCTGATTCTTTCTCGATGGAACCAAGAAAGAAATAAAGTTTTAAAATGGAGGCACTCTTGGGAGGGAGGGCCCAGGATCTTCAAGTTTTTAGTTGTCCAGAGCATCAATAACCTGTCCTGGTGCCCCCATGCTGACACTATAGTTAAGAAAGCCCATAAATGCCTCTACTTTCTCCGAAGACTAAAGAAATTTGGCACGTCAACTACATAGAAAGTACCATAGAAAGCATTCTTTCTGCTTATATCACAGCTTGGTATGGCCAAGACCGCAAGAACCTACAAAAGGTCCTGAATGTAGCCCAATCCATTCACATAAATCAGCCTCGCATCCGTTGACTCTGTCTACACTTCCCTCGGTAAAGCAGCCAGCATAATTTAGGACCCCACGCACCCCGGACATTCTCTCTTCCATCTTCTTCCTTTGGGGAAAAAGATACAAAAGTCTGAGGTCACGTTCCAACCGGCTCAAGAACAGCTTCTTTCTCGATGCTGTCAGACTTTTGAATGCATTTACCTTGCACTAAGTTGATCTCTCTCTACACCCTAACTATGACTGTAACACTACTTTTTGCACTCTCTCCTTTCCTTCTCTTTGAACAGTATGTTTTGTCTGAATTGCGTGCAAGAAACAATAATTTTTGCTGTATGTTAACACGTGACAACAATAAATCAAATCAAATGATCAGGGAGAATCTGTAGAATCCCTACAGTGCAGAAGGAGGCCATTCAGCCCATCGAGTCTACACCAACCACAATTCCATCCAGGCCCCACCCTGCTAATCCTTCTGACACTAAGCTCAATTTAGCATGACCAATCCACCTAACCCGCACACCTTTGGACTGTGGGAGGAAATTGAAGTACCCAGAGGAAACCCACGCAGAGAGGAGGAGAACGTACAAACTCCACACAGTGACCCAAGACCGGAGTTGAACCTGGGACCCTGGCGCTGTGAAGCAGCAGTCCTAACCAATGTGCCACTGTGCTGCCAATGAGGGACCAGCAATGGATAGAAAGTGTTCCTGACTTCACAATAATTTCAGAGACTGTTCACTTACTTTTCTTTGATAACCAGAGTTGGTGATTTTCAGGTCAGTTGAGCAGGTTGCTTTAGCCCAAATTCTAATGAGAGCACTATGTGTGCCAAGCCATTAGAATGCATTATGGGGTGGCAGAGTGGTTAGCACTGCAGCCTCACAGCGGCAGGGAGCCGGGTTCGATCCCCCGCTTGTATGTTCCGGGGGAGGTAGGAGGGACCTGGTTTACTAATGGAGATTGGGGTATACGTTCAAAAGGGCACCCCGATCTCGGGATTCCCGGTTGCTAGCTTTTTCTGACCCCACCCCACGAACATGACAGTGTGCACTGTTTCCTATACAGAGTGCTGGGTTATCTGGAAAGAGGAGGCAGTTGTACAGCCTGAGAGCTGCAACAACACGTTTCCCATCTCAACCGGCAGTCTGTGCAGAGAATGAAAAATTCCACCCAACATGATTTGATTTGATCTGGTGCTGTCACATGCATTTGTACACCGTGAAAAGTATTGTTCCTTGCACGCTATACAGGCAAAACACACCATTCATAGAGTACATCGGGGAGAAGGTAAGGAGAGGATGCAGAATATAGTGTTGTATTCACAGCTAGGGTGTAGAAAATGATCAGCTTAATAGGTGGTAAGCCCATTCAAAAGTCTTATGGCAGCAGGGAAGAAGCTGTTCTTGAGTTGGTTGCTTACATGACCTCGGACTTTTGTGTCTTCTTCCCAATGAAATAGAGAATGTCCAGGGTGCGTAGGGTCCTTGATTATGCTGGCTGCTTTTCCAAGGCAGCAGGAAGTGTAGACGGAATCAATGGATGGGAGGCTGGTTTGCATGATGGATTGGGCTACGTTCACAACCCTTTGTAGTTTCTTATAGTCTTGGTCAGAGCCGGAGCCATACCAAGCAGTGATACATCTGGAAAGGATTTCTTCTCTGGTGCATCTGTAAAAATTAGTGAGAGTTGTAGTGGACGTGCCGAATTTGGTCCAACTGAGAAAGCATCTTAATGTATCACCAAAATAGCAGCACCTGAGACCATATATAGTTTTCTGGGCTGTGTGGTGGAGCGTAAGCTCCACAAGTGCCCAAATATCTAGAGCAGGGTTTGACCCACAAGTTTCCAGTAAAGGTGAGAATTCCACCACTGGAGCCATAGCTGAAACCTGTGCTCCATCATTTTTTTTCTATAAATGGTTGATGTGTACTTTGCATTTATATTGATGTCTTAATTGTTATTTCTTTAAATAGCTACATAAAATAATAATCAAAATGAGGAAAATGCCATAAACACGGTATGCAGTTTGGAAAGTAATTTTAGTTAATTATTTGCAAATGGAAGTCCAATAGAAAATCCAATTTAAAGTAAATGACAGATTCACCTTGTCAAGAATCAATAGCCTGCAACATTTTTACAAGTGGCAAAGACAAAATATAGAAATCATTGAACAATATTTTCTTTTCACACAAATGTTATCTTGTTTTGGGGATTAAAATTATCCCTGACTTCAGTCTTTCACAAACCCAAATTCAGTCACCTGATTACAAATAGTCCTGAAATTGACATGAAGGAGAGAAGAGAATTTTGCACAATTCTGATTGTGTGCCATTGGAACATCAACTGCTTACAAAGGACAATTAACCTCTAATACAAGAGGTCTATCACATAGATGGTACAGGGAAGTTTCTATTGTTTTACACCTTCAAGTGTCTGTGATACAAAACATTTTAATTTGGAATCATTTCTTCCTTTTCCACTAAGTCCCCATCTTCAGGTCTTGATGGGCGCTGACCACATATTAGACCACTGTGAAATGGGAAGGCTAAATTCGATTAGCCCCCAGTTTGGGCACAGGATCACGAAGTGTGATTAACCTCTGCTGGATGAGGGGAATGCAGGCAGCATGCTAACTTCACCCTGTCTGCTCTTGTAAATGAGTTCCGCGTTCAGCCAACTGTAACTGTGCTTTTGGTTGGCTGGGTGCCTGAGTAGGAGCCCATCATCCTAACACTGCTTAAAGCCAGCCTGTGCCTCTTAAAGAGGAGATGCGTTGTAGCTTGAGTTGTGGCTAAAATGAAGTGGACCTGGGGAACATTGAGAAAGGGCTCGATGGAGGAGGAAGCAGGTTTCAAATTTTTCAGATGCTGCACTGGAGGTCTTGATGGAAATGGTGGGAAATTGGGAGAGAATTTTCCGCAGGGGACCAGGATGTCCTCCAGACATATACTCAGAAGTAAGCGGGAGCTTCCAGCATGTCAGAACAGTCCAGCAATCTGGCCTCCAATAGAACCATAGAATCCTATAGTCATTGGGTCTATTGAGTCTGCATTGACTCTCCGAAAGAGCATCACACTCAGTCTTCGCCTCTGCTCCGTCACCGTAACCCCACACATGGCCAATCCACCTAGCCTGAACATTTGTGGTCTGTGGGAAGAAGCGGGAGCACCCAGAGGAAACCCATGCAGACATGGGGACAATGTGCAAACTCCACAGTCCCCCAAGGCTGGAATCGCACCTGGGCTCATGGCGCTGTGAGGAGGCAGCAGCATTAACCACTGTGCAACTGTGCTGCCCAATAGTTTGCTTGGGTTCTTGAGGCACAGCCATGAGGAGTGGCAATGACTCCATTGAGCACAGCAGTCACCTTGCCACTCTGCCAGTGCCCTTTCCATTGCCCATCAACTAATCAACACATCGTTCTGCAGCCTGTGCCAAGAGGTTGCCATCCAATCTCTTCTCAATCCAGAGCTGCTCAATGATGTTCTCCAGGGTAATCTATAATCCTCTCTCTGAAATTCAGTCATCACACTGCAGCAACTGAGGAAGCACCAAGACAGGCCAAGGCACATGGAAGATAAACACCAAAGAAACACACAAGATTGAATCAGAATCCCTACAGTGCAAAAGGAGGCCATTCAGCCCATCTGGTCTTACCGACCACAATCCCACCCAGGCCCTAGTCCATAACCCTCATTTACCCTGCTAATCCCCTTGACACTAGGGGAAACTTAGCATGGTCAATCAACCTAACCTGCACATCTTTGGAGTGTTGGAGGAAACGGAGCACCTGGAGGAAACCCACACAGACATGGGGAGAAAGTGCAAACTCCACACAGTGACCCGAGGCTAGAACTGAACTGGGTCCCTGGCACTGTGAGACAGCAGTGCTAACAACAGTGCTGCCCCAGTCAATTGAATTTTAGTTTCAACATTGAATGATTTCATTTATAAATTTGGTTCAGAACGTTTATTTTGTGGTGCTTTTTTATTCTGCATTGTGACCAGCTGGACGCTGTGAATGTCAGTGGTAAAGCAATGACAAAGTGGAGACTGTGGGTGACTGAGCAATCGTTGATATCTCACAATCCTGGGTAACTCAGCCAGGAAAAGGATTGATTGCCTCCTGTCCCGCTCTCCCTCCTCATCATCATCCTCCTCCTGTCCCTGATTTGCTCATCGTAGAGCTGGCTACAAGAACTGCCCCCTTTGCTCAAAGAATCATATACAGTGCAGAAGAGGCCCTTCAGCCCATCCAGGTTGGTGGTGTTTTGACAGCACGCAGCAAAACCACAAATGAATCTTGACACGTGCCCTGCCGAATATAGCAATGGTCCAAGCAGCAGAAGTGTTGTTCCAGCATGTCAGTGGTCTGCAGTTCTCTTGGCAACACAGCTTTCAGTATGTGCACACCATGCATATGTGCATGTGTTGTGCACCAGAATCACCAGCCATTTGGTCAGTAGATTGCCCTTATCATGAAGGAACCACCCTTTGCTTTGTCATGGTGACTCAAAAGGTAGCTGGCAGAGTGGACTGCCACAGAGTGAAGGTATTGTGTCTGCTGCCAGGATACCAGGCATTGACCAGTCTGTGACCATGCATGGTGACACAATTGCTGGATATTTAGGGAGTGGAATGCCTTCTGGTTCCAACTAGCACTCACCAGCCTGAAAGCAAAAGCCAACAAAAATAGTGCTTACTGTACCTTATCCCTGGGATATGGTTTACAATCAATTAATTAGATTTAAGATGTACTCACTGGGCTTATTTAGGCAAACCCCTTAAGCCTAGCCACTTGCCAGTACACATACAAGTGTAGCCCCGTGAAAATCTGCAGGAAAGTGAGGGAAAAACGAGGGAGTTGAGAATGAAAGACAAATGATTTGGGGTGAGATTAAATGTTGCTTGTGCAGGCAGGGCTCAAGGTTAACTCTGACTGACTGAAGGATTCTGCTGATGCCTTGCATCTTGATGTTCATCTTTCATGCTGAGAAAATATAGTCTATGTATATCCGAAGGCAATAACACAGCATTGCGCCTCACAGCAGGGCGCCTTGTTAAGGGTGTGCGATTTGTCAGCTACTCCTGTGTTCGTACCATAGGCAATTCTTGTTTTAACCGTTTCGAAAATCCCATTTCTTTTCTCCAACACTTGCGATTGTTAAAAGCTTGCTTTATTGCAATCCCCGTGTGGCCGCAGAAATCCTGCCTAATGAAACTTGTCATCTGTGAACCCAAGGCTTTCACCTCTCAGTCTCACTGGACTTGGCGGTTAACATGTCTTCGAATTGGTTTGACCAGGCTTCCCCTTGCTTGTGCACCGAGTGTGGCCGAAGGAGGGATGGAAGACAACTTTCCAGATGGCTCAGCAGATAAAGCACCGAGACTTGTTGCTGTCAGCAAGAGGGTGCTTTGAGGCGATGGCCGAGTGGAATTATCGCTAGACTATTATTCCAGAAACTCCGTTAATGCTCTGAAGACCCAGCTTTGAATCCTACTATGGCAGATGGTGGAATTTGAGTACAATAAAAAAAATCTGGAATTCGAAGGTAACCGTAAAACCATTGTTGATTGTTGGAAAAACCCATCTGGTTCACTAATGTTCTTTAGGGTTAGGAAATCTGCCATCCTTACCCGGTCTGGCCTACATGTGACTCCAGAACTACAGCAATGTTTGATTTGATTTATTATTGTCACATGTGCTGGCATACGGTGAAAAGCACTGTTTCCAGCGCACTATACAGACAAAGCATACCATTCATAGAGAAGAAGAAGAGAGAGTGCACAATGTAATGTTACAGTCAGCTTGGTTTCAGGAAAGATCAACTTAATACCTGATAGATTCATTCAAAAGTCTGATGGCAGCAGGGGAGGTGCTGTTTTTGCGGTTGACTCTAGACTGTCCTCAACGAGAGATGGGCAATGAATGCTGGTCAGCCAGCAACACCCATGTCCCACGAATGAATGAAAGAAACAGTTTGAAGGGATTGGGAGTGGAAAATTGACATATTAGTAAGACATTTCTGAATCTCGGGTTCTACAACTCTGAGAAGAGAAGCGGACGTCATGAAGTGCTAACACCGAAGTAATGGCCAGGAAGATGGTGATGTTGATGTAGTATTGTTTGGGTAGATAGTGAAACCTTTGATGGATTTTATGTACGCGAAGGACAAGTGTGGAGGTTGATGACTTCTGCTCTCCACAAAACAAAATCACAGAGTTCATAGCAGCGTGAACGCTTGAGACATGAGCATTTTTCTTTCGATTTTTTTTGGCTCTGATACTCTCTTCACTCTTGTTGTAAGACATTATACAGAATTTGGGTAAATGAAGGATGTTCTGTACCAGACAGTTTTGATTTTGGCCCTCTATACAAATTCCTCTGTTAGCACAATTTGCAGAAGTGGCCTGAGCACTTACAATTAAACAGCCTTGATTTGAGCATTCGTCATGGTCGCTTCATCTCTAGGTGTGCAATGCTTCTAGGAACGATATATTTCTTTAAGTGTTCATTATCCTTATTTAGTGTTGTGATTATCTGCCTCTAGTGTTATTAGTCCTTCAAAGCAAAGCTTTGTGTGTGCTAAAACAAATCTGTCCGTGTACATACAGTTATAGAGATTAATTTAAGGCTCCCTTAATTGTTCAGGGAAACACAGAAAAGTACAAAGTAAGCAATGTGAATCATTATCAGTTGTGTCACAATAGAATCATAAAATCACTATGGTCAGAAGAAGGCCATTTGACCCACTGACAGCAAACCCATCCAAACCCCATCCCCCTACTCCTGCATATTTATCTTGCTAATGCCCCTGACATTAGCAGGGACAAATTAGCACAACCAATCCACCTACCTGTAAATATCTTTGGAGTGTGGGAGGAAACCAAAGCAACCCATACAGACAGGAGAAAGAATGTGCACATTCCACACAGACAGTCACCTAAGGTCAGCATTGAACCTGGATCCCTGGCATTGTGAGGCAGCAGTGCTAACCACTGTGCCACCATGTCACCATGCCTCAGGTCAATGTCTAACCATTGGAAGCCATACCTCCAACTGTCTTGGCCCCACTCTCTGGAATTCCCCTTCCAAAGCTCTTTGCCTCTTTAGTTACATTATTCAGTTTGGAAGCTTCAACCAGGTACTTATTAGCATTTGACATTGATAATTTCACTTTATCAAGCACAGTGACACTGTGGTTAGCACTGCTCCCTCGCAACACCAGGGACTCGGGTTTGATTCCTGGTTTGGGTCACTGCCTGTGTGGAGTTTGCACGTTCTGCCTGAATGAATTCTGCATAAACTTCCTCCGGGTGCTCCGGTTTCCTCCCACAGGCTGAAAGATGTGCTGGTTGGGTGGATTGGCCGTGCTAAATTCCCCCTCAGTGTAAGCAAACAGGCACCAGAGTGTGGCGAATAGGGGATTTTCACAGTAACTTCATTGTAGTGTTAATGTAACATGGTGACATGGTGGCATGGTGACATGGTGGCACAGTGGTTAGCACTGCTGCCTCACAATGCCAGGGATCCAGTTTCAATGCTGGCCTTAGGTGACTGTCTGCGTGGAATGTGCACATTCTTTCTCCTGTCTGTATGGGTTGCTTTGGTTTCCTCCCACACTCCAAAGATATTTACGGGTAGGTGGATTGGTTGTGCTAATTTGTCCCTGCTAATGTCAAATAAATGACAAATAAATGAACTTTAAAAACTTTATGAAGATGTAATGCTCATCTGAATTTAGCCTGGTTATTTTGTTTTAAGTAAAAGGCAAAAGAGAGGCAAATTATGGCATTTATGAACCAACACAACAGTCTAGCCATTAACTATCTGAATACACAACAAGAACTGAGTACACAGAGATACTCACGCAGCTTTTCCATTTTCTTTGTAAGATATTTTATACTTGCTTCTATTAGGCGAGACAAAATACACACACTAATAAATGGTTTGACTGCCTTATGCCTAGGAACGTGCCCATACATCCCAGTGTCTCATTATGCAATAGTGCAGCACAAAGTAAAACAATCAACCTCTCATAATGTGGACTGGACACCCTGGGCTACAAATTGCATTGCTTCGATTTTCTCATGCAGACAGTTTTCTGCAATATAAATTTGTGATGACTGAACAGCAGGGCAGAGAGAGGGATCTACCGTAACAGATGCAGTGCTGGAGGTTCTTGTAGTGCAGGTAGGCAAGAGGAGAGAAGCTACAGTAGCACTGGAGGGCCCTCAAAGATGACCTTCAGAAGGGTATGCTACCACATGGCCAGAGAGGACAATCCGTGGGACCTAGCCCTATGGATCTGGTAAATTGCCACAATAAGTCTCACCTCATGCAGATTGTCAAGATCAGTGAGTGCATCTCCAGGTGACATAGAATCATAGAGCCTTTGAATCCCCACAGTGCAGAAAGAGGCCATTCAGCCCATTGAGTCTGCACCAACCCTCCAAAAGAGGGTTCAGCCCTTCCTCTGCCCAAATTCCACGCATTTATCCTGCTAATCCATCTAACCTACACATCTTTGGACACTGAAAGGCAATTTAGCATGGCCAGTCCACCTAACCCGCACATCTTTGGAGTGTGGGAGGAAACCAGAGCACCTGGAGGAAATCCACGCAGACTGGGGGAGAAAGTGCAAACTCCACACAGACAGTCAGCCAAGGCTGGAATTGAACCCAGGTCACTGGCACTGTGAGGCAGCAGTGCTAACCACTGAGCCACTGTGCCGCCCCACTTATTTGGGACTTTATCCTAGTTATTTTGTTAAACATGAAGCCCTCTGGCCAACACCCCTCACACTTTCCAACCCACTCTCTGAGCCTTATCTATGCCAACCCATGACTTCCACCAACCCTTTTGGCCCCGTATAACCTTGTGCTGATCCTTGCAAATGCACCCCTTTGCCCTGCACCCTGGATAGAAACTTATCCAGTATCCTCCACGGGTTGACCCCAGAATCCATACTGAGATGAAATAAAATGAAGGTCTAAACATGTATTACAGCCTTCACTATAGTAAAGCAAACATAGTTCCATTTGTGAAAGCCCATTCAAAACTTTAAAAGTCTCTCAAGTACTTAATCCCTTATCAAAAGAAATACACATATTTTGTTAACCCCATAGTAAAGTCAGTTAATCCTTTATACAACCTATTTGAGCTGTCTATCAATCTGTACACTCATAACCCCCTGCTGGGATAATTATAGATTGTAGAAAACAGCCATCAATTAATGATATAATGATAGCCCTTGAAGTAATGTCAACAAATAGTTATTGTATCTGTAGAACAGATGTTTTTCAATATTGGCTTACTGAGGCTGCCTGCTTTCAAAATTTTGAAGGACTAAGATTTAAATAAATGCAGATTTTTTTGTCTCTCACAGACACAGGCAGCCTTTTTTTTAAAAAAAATGCCTTTCGAAGGGTTGAGTTCAAATAGCTCTGCTGTTTTCAGTCATCCTCCCTCTGTGAATTAAGCCCCATCCTTTTCACCTCCTGGAAAAATGTGGGATCTGTTAGAAATTAAGGTGGGTCTTCTGGAGCTGTGTCTCGCTGTTAAGTGCACAGGTTTGTGTAGTCTCTGCAACTCTGACCCAATGTTTCTACATCATGTTTTTTCAACATTTTCAGTTTTATTGCCCAAAACCTGCTGCAAATGAAAAGACCCCATCACTTAATCCGACTCACAGAATCCCGAGAGTCCAGAAGGAGGCCTTTCAGCCCCTTTAGTCTACACAGACAACGATCACATCCAGGTCCTATCCTGCAACCCAAAGTATTTACCCCACTATTCCCCCTGATACTAAGGGGCAATTCAATACGACCAGTCAACCTAACCAGCACATCTTTGGAGAATGGGAGGAAACCAGAGCACCCGGAGGAAACCCACGCAGACATGGGAAAACATGCAAACTCCACACAGTCACCTGAGGCTGAAATCAAACCTGGGTCCCTGGCGCTGTGAGGCAGCAGCACTAACCACTGTGCCACCATGCTGCTCCCTGGCACATCCCGCTGCCAGCTCAGGTACTTGTAATGCATTTACTTTGATCAGTATGAAATTGGAATCAGCAAATGGTGAGTCATTGGGCAGGAATGGGCTCCAGCCAGGCTAGGAGTAAAGGATAGTTGGTGTCAGTTCATCGGAGGGCAAGGTAGCAAATGAGAATTGAGATAAGGATGTCAAGGTGGCAGCATACAAAGTAACACAGCTTGGGTACGTACACTGAGATCATGAGGGCATTAATTGGCCTAGCAGGCAGCCTCCTATCACAATGAGGAGTCCAACACCAACTTGATCAACGGGTTGGCACAGTGCTTACTCTCTTCACAGTTTCTACTCCTTCTGTTTTCTGGTACAAAGGCACAGATACTCCTGCCCCCAGATCCACTGCAGCCTTTGTGAACACAGCTCACCTGTTCACCTGCTATAACAAAAGTAAGATGCTGGAAATCTGAAATAAAAACAAAATGTGTTGTAAAAATTCAGGTTTGGCAGCATCTGCAGGGACAGAAACCGAGTTAACATTTTGAGTAATTTTATTATTTACTTACTAGTGTCACAAGTAGGCTTACATTAACACTGCAGTGAAGTTACTGTGAAAACTTCCTTTTCCGAGTATGCGTGACTCTTTGGGGAGGTGGCTCTTGTTTCTCTCTCCACAGATACTGTCAAACCTGCCGAGGTTTTCCAGCATTTTCAATTTTTATTTCTCTACTATCTCTGTGAGGATGCAGAAATCCTCTCACCATTAAACTCCAAACACACCCCAGAGCACTCACAGGTCCTTTGCAAAAGAAAAGGTTTGAAATGTTTGACTGCAGTCGGGGTCTCTGGTCCATGTGGTGTCTCAGGATCTATTCTTTTTTGATTAGGAGATAATGCCTGCAAATTCGCTGCTTAAAATCGAGATCTTGGCATCACATCAACTGATTAGACTGTGTGATGTGATAATTGGCACTGAGTTAATGGTTTATTCATTGCTAGGTGACCTCCACATGCGTCCGTATCTGTGGAGAATGCAGGTGGGCCGAGCATGAAGTGACCAATGGCACACCCTGGGCCCAGAAGATGAAGAAGCAGTGCTGAATTTCTCACTCTTTTTGTCTTGGGCTCATGTGTGATCTTCCAGTCCTTCCAAACGTTGTCTGAAATGCTTTTATGCTACAAGGCCAGATATCAAACATCATCAAATTCATTATTTTGGAGTGCAAGTGCAAAGTTAGAGACATAATCAAATCTCTGACTTTAATATATAACTTCAAAGCCTGCAGCCTGTAGCTTTTCTTTTAAGAGTATGCAAATTTACTTTGATTTAAAACACATTCATGGCTTATCCCAAAATCTAATCATAAAGAAAAAAATGATCAAAATGTTCAACCCATGAGATTAGGTGAAATAAGGGATGCATTTCAAAGAGTTACAAATTCAGAGGGCAAAATCTCCCAGCTCTTCACATTGACAGGAACTTCTGCTCCTACCGACAATACGCCATTGCCACTGTATACAGTGAAAAGTTCTGTTTCTTGCACACCATGCGGACAAAACATACTGTTCATACAGTACATAGGAGAGAAGGAAAGGAAATGGTACAGAGTATTGTGTTATAGTCACAGTTAGAGTGTAGAGAAAAATTAGCTTTATGTAAAGTAGGTCCATTCAAATGCCTGATGGTGGCAGGGAAGAATTTGTTCTTGAGTCGGTTGGTGCGTGATCTCAAACTTTTGTATCTTTTTCCCAACGGAAGGAGGTGGAAGAGAGAATGTCTGGAATTCATGAGGGTCCTTAATTATGCTGGCTGCTTTTTCAAGGCAGTGAGAAGTGTAGCGTCAATGGATGGGAAGCTGGTTTGCATGGCAGATGGGGCTAGGTATACATAAGAACATAAGAAATAGGAGCAGGAGTAGGCCATCTAGCCTTTCGAGCCTGCCCCGCCATTCAATAAGATCATGGCTGATCTGTCGTGGCTCAGTTCCACATTCCCGCCCTCTCCCCATAACCCTTAATCCCCTCGCTTATCAAAAACCCATCTACCCGCGTCTTAAAAATATTTAGCGAGGCAGCCTCCACCACTTCAACGGGCAGAGAATTCCACAGATTCACCACCCTTTGAGTGAAGAAGTTCCTCCTCAACTCCGTTCTAAACCGCACCCCCTTTACCTTGAGGCTGTGCCCTCTAGTCCTACTGTCCTTTCTGAGCGGGAAGAGTCAACCCTTTGTAGTTTCTTGTGGTCTTGTTAGAGCAGGAGCCATACCAAGCTCTGATATATCCAGAAAGGATGCTTTCTATGGTACATCTGTAAAAATTGGTGAGGTGTGCTGATATGCCAGATTTCCCTAGCCTCTGGAGAAAAATAGAGGAGTTGGTGACTTTCTTAACTATAGTGTCAGTGTGGAGCGAGTAGGACAGGTTGTGGGTGATCTGGGCACCTAGAAACTTGAAGCTCTCGACCATTTCCACTTCATCCCCGTTGATGTAGACAGGGACATGGCTTCCAGTACGCATCCTGAAGCGGTGTGAGATGGAATCAATGGGAAATCCCATCACCAAGAATCATGACACAGAGAAGCCAGAGAACCTTGTCCAGAAATTTTCATGGCTGTTTCTTCCAATAGGGCACGGTTAGAATTACAGATAAAAGGACAGCACCTACAATATACAAGGAGACAGCACAGTAGCGCATCACATTAAACATATTGCATGCATGCACTCCTACATTAAAAGTAACAAATCTGAGCAATTATTTTCCTGCATAAAATACAATTGCTTATATACATGATAGTGGGGAGAACAAAAAGAGCCTGACATGCATGATAAACTCACACTGATTAACACATCTGAAGTTCCTTTCTGAGCAGTTTTTGCGGAGGCAGGAACCTATTTATTTTAATGTGGATAATCCATTCACCAAAATAATGGGGAGGGGATTTCAGACAATTGAATTTGAATGTTTATAATGTCAAGACTCTGTTGGATGGAATTCGCTTTGGGATTGAATTCTCTGGGTTTGGTGCCGGGTACGGAGAATCTAGCAGGAGCCAAAAAGCTGGGAACCCACTGACTTAAAATTACACGGCAGTTCTCCCAGTGACGAGTTAACGGTGGATCATTCTTCCCACCCGCTGGTGGTGTGAACATCATTTGCATTTCATGAGTGCTCATTGGAACACCAGAATCCTTTCAGTCCTTCCAACCGAGGTGAAAGCAACAAAGCTTTTCTGCCCCAGCGCTGCCCTGCTCCTGATGCACTATACACTATTCTTCTGAGTCAGACTGGTTCCTGCCCTCCATTGCCATGTGCTGAGCTGATCTCCATGGACCACACTGTGCTGCCGGACCCACGAACCCTCCTGCATCACCAAGTCAAATCAGTACTGTGCCTGGGGTTGGAGAGTACACCTGGTGCCACATAATAAAGTCTGTTGAATGGTGGGTTCTGAGCGGAGTTCCTGAATGGAAGGCTGTGACAAGTGGTGTTCCTCAGTGGGTAGAGGTCCAAATAGGACATGGGCATCTCGCAGGTTATGGGCTCGGACAGGGGTTGGAGGATGCTTCAGTTGAGGAGCAGACTTCTTCTTGAGGGTGCTAGCTTTTTTCCCCGATGACATCCTAAATGATCTGATGAAGGCAGGCGGGCTGGACAGAGTGATATGGGTGTGCTGGACTGGTGTTTAAATATGGCACCAGTGTGATGTAAGTGTACTTTTAAGATTTTTTTTAAATTCATGCTCACAGCCTTAGCTGATGTCATTGTTGGGAGCAAAATAAAACACTGTGGGCAGGTCAGGTGACAGGAATTCTATTTTCAGTTTCGGTTTGGGAATAAGAGTATTATCAGCATCAAGTTGGAAGAGAAGTCTCTCTCCCTGACCTTCTTCTTTGGAAATTCTGTTTGTTAGCTGAAAACAAGATCTTGCTTTTCTGAATAGTGAAAACCTGCTGTTGATGGGGGCTGGACCAGAGTCTCTGTGGTGTTTTGGCAAGCTGCTTTGTCTTCAAACTGTTCTGAGTCTCAAGAGTATTTGACTGCAGAATTAAACTAAAGGTCTTAATCCAAGTATCATGTGAGCATTAGTCTGTGCTGTGTTGAACCTGTTTAAAGGGTTGTTTATGAAGGTTTGTTTGATTGGGACAGTTTATATGTATTAAGGGTTATACATTATTGTGGTTGTTTTGTTTTTGCTTGTAATTGTTAAACGTTCTTGCTAATTTTATTCCATGCATTTTAGCTATATTCTTAAATAAACGTAGTTTAATGAAGGCTCCCTAGTGGGTCTTTTGAATCACACCTGAAGTGGAACAGCTCATGCTTATCCTAGCCAAATTCAAGATGCAAAACTTATAATTCAGGCAGGCTCCATAAAACACGTTGGAGTTTCTAACCTGAACCATAACACCCAGATGTTTGATCCCATCAAGAGTGTAATGGAATACTCTCCACATGCCTGGATGAGTGCAGCTCCAACAACACTCAAGACGTTTGACATCATCCAGGACAAAGCAACACAATTGATTGCTACTCTTTCCACAAACATTCAATAAACCTCCGACAAACAGTAGTGGCTGTGTGTACAATCTACAAGATGCACTGCAGCAACTCACCAAGGTTCTTTCAACAGTGCCTTTCAAACCCATGACCACTACTGTCTAAAAGGAGAGAGCCGCAGATACCTGGAGACATCACCACCCAGAAATTCCCCTCCAAATAACTCACCGTCCTGACTTGGAAATTTCTCGCCATTCCTTCACTGTTCCTGGCTCAAAACCCTGAAATTCCCTCCCGACCAGCACTGTGGGTACACCCACACCTCAGGGAGAGCAACAGTTCAAGAAGGCAGCTCACCACCATCTTCTGAAGGGCAATTAGTTGGAAATAAATGATGGCCTAGCCAGCGATGCCCACATCCCACAAATGAATTTATAAAAGGCTGGAGAATTCATCCTGAGCAGTGAGTAAAGAGCACACTGAACTGAAAGATTTTTGTAAATGCGATCCATTGCCGGAAACAAAGTTCTACATCCAGTAAGTTAGAAGAGTCAAAGTAACTCCATGTAACTGAGTATCTGATTGCCCTTTCCCTGGCTGCAGTTTTGCATCTTCATTGATAACACAATGATCAGAAGCTACACGTGTGCCTAATCTAACACTTAAACAATTGTCTTCGCACTTCATGGTGCAACATCAGAATGGCATTCTGATAGGACTAATGTTTCACTCTGTCACAACTTTGATTCGGCAATTACTCAGGTTTCAACTACAGCCATATGGTTTCCTGCTAACTGATAGTTCCTTCTATCTCTCATTTAATGAAAATTAACATTTTTTGCTTTGAAGATGTCTTTATTTCTTACAATCCAGTTGTTAAAAGTCTAGTGCCACAACATCTGCTGACCAATTAGATATGCTATACAATATGATGTATGTAGATTATTGTGAATCCTTTAACCCCATACAAGTCATTGCTGAGGCCGCATGGAGTATTGTGCAGACCTTGGTCACACTATCATAGGAAAGACATTGATAAACTGATGTGTGGAGACGTCAGCATTGGATGGAGGTGGGCACATATGATGACTTCAGCCAGGCAAATGAGGTTGGCCTGCTAGAGTATGAACTCCCTGATTGAATCCTAATTGATGGCTCAAACAGGGAGCCTCGTGTTCCATGTTTAAAGCAGGTGTGTCAATCTCTTTGCCTGCTGAAACAAGGAGCAACAGAGAGCATTCTGTTGTATCGTATGTCTTGTATATGAAAGAACTTTTGGCGACAGGACCTTCATCTTTGTGGATTTACTACAGCACAGTAAGAAGTCTCACAACACCAGGTTAAAGTCCAACAGGTTTATTTGGAATCACAAGCTTTCAGAGTGCTGCTCCTTCTTCAGGTGAATCACCTACGGAAGGAGCGGTGCCCCAGAAGCTCTCCATTCCAAACTTTTGGACTTTAACCTGATGTTGTGAGACTTCTTAATGATAAACTAGAAAGAGTACAAAGAAGATTTACGAGAATGTTGCCAGGACTAGTGCACCTGACTGATAGGGAGAGGTTTGGCCAAGCTAGGACTTTATTCTTTGGAAAGTAGGGGTGACCATATTGAGGTTTATAAAATAGTGAGGAGCATATTTAGAATGAACCTAGGGAAGGGGAATTGAAAATTAGAGGGCATAGGTTTAAAGTGAGAGGGGAAAGATTTAAAAGGGACCTGAGGGGCAACTTCTTCACACAGAGGGTGGTGGGTATATGGAATGAGCTGCCAAAGAAAGTGGTTGAGGCAGGTACAATAGCAACATTTAAGAAGCATTTAGATAAGTCCATGGATGGGAAATGATTAGAGTGATATGGGCCAAACATGGGCAGTTGGGACTAGCTGGGAAGGCACCATGGCCAGCATGGACTGGTTGGGCTGAAGGGCCTGTTTCCGTGCTGTATTGTTCTATGGCTCTTTCCATTGTCTCAGGTTTGTAAGCTTTATATCCAAACTGCAGATTGTATCCTTACTTATATCACCCCAAAAGCTCCTGCCAAAATATGGCAAGGCAAAAAGTGCTGACTTTATTTATCTTCAGATGCCACAGCTCCTTCAGGGCGGGTCCTGTGTGTGGTTAAACATGATAATCCAACGGCTGCTGTATGGGATATATTGTTCCACTGCATGCTTCATGAAAACGGCATATTGCTGTCCAAATTCCCATTGAACACATAACCGACATAACATTCCTGTACTTTTCCACTATATAGTATCTCAGCCCACCACAGAAAGTTAAGAATTATCCACTGCAATCGAATTGCACTTTTTAGTGGTCCAAAAATGTCCAGGTAGTACAGTGGTTAGCGCTGCTGCTTCACAATGACAGGAACCTGGGTTCGATTCTCGGCTTGGGTCACAGTCTGTGTGGAGTTTGCATGTTCGTCCCGTGTCTGCGTGGATTTCCTCCTCCGGATGCTCCAGTTTCCTCCTGCATTCTGAATGACGTGCTGGTTAGGTGCATTGACCTGAACCAGAGTGTAGCGATGAGGGGAATTTCGCAGTAACTTCATTGCAGTGTTAATGTAAGCCTTACTTGTGACTAATAAATAAACTTTTAAAAAAAACCTGTTTGGCCATGCTAAATTGCCCATTAGTGTCAGGGGGACTAGCGAGGATAAATGCATGGGGCTTTGGGAATAGAGCTTGGGTGAGATTGTGGTCAGTGCCAACTCAATGGGCTGAATGGCCTCTTTCTGCACTGTAGGGATTCTGTGGTTAAATGTCAGTTACTGCACAGCCAAACATTCCCCATGACGCTAAAAATTATCTTGCATAATTGCAGCATCTCATTTCTCCAGCTCTTAATTGTTGGTGAAGATTTTTAATTAATGGTGCTTTATACATTCTTGTTGCTTTTTTTTCCCTCTGTCTCTTAATCAAATCTTACTTTCCTTCTCTATATTTCTCTCCTCGGCACCTGATTTGATATTAAATGCATTATTCTCACATTTCCTAGTTCAGTAAGAGCTGTTCCTTTAATGATCCTTCATTCTGAATGCTTAAGGAGATACCATGGAGACTTGCCCTATTCACTCAATCCCAGATACTCCATAAAAGGTACCAGGTCATTCACATCTCACACTCACAGTAACGTGCAAAAGAAGATCTCATGGAGATTAAACAGGCAAGTGCAAGTCTAGCTAACAGCAAGCTCTATTTGTTAAACAATTGCAGCAAATTCTGGGCCATTGTACCCTCTTTGAGTTTTCCTGCAAAACTGGCATTATTCAGCCATACGTGCCCTCCCAAAGCCAGCATCAGGAGTCCTGAACCATTTTCAGAATGTACTTTAACAATCTATAGACACCAAATTTTCTTTGCTATTCTGCCAACTGTGGGATGGGGGAAAATCATCTGGCTCTTGCACTCCGTCTGACAGCAGGACAAGCTTGGGAGGATGAGGCCAACTGGAGTTAACGTCAGAGGGAGGGAGCGAACACAGACCAGCAAGTGGTTATAGTATTTTTCTGGAGCTGTGTGACATATTAACTGGGAATTACAGCAGAAAGAACAGTAATGGCGTGCCACACTTATAGGTTTAAGTTAAAGATGATACCAGATTATTAAGGTTTATTAGAAGATGGTACTTGTTCCAGGTCCAAGATGGAAGAGCCTCATAAGCCTGTGAATCCCTCTGCTAACGTCATTACAGGTTACTACAGTGACACTATTGATGTTGCGGTGTATGCCCCTTTAAGAGAGCAAGTCAGGTGACCCAGAGTACAAGATCCATCCAGGGTAGAGTTTGGGGGAGCCAGTATTGACCTGACTGCGCTAAGGTTGAGAGTTGCAATAAAGTATTCCTTGTTTGAGTTATTCCGACCTACCTCGTGGTCTATTTATAGTCCCTAATTAGACCCAAGCATATCAGTTAGACCAGCAGAGCTGCAACCACTTTAAATACATAACAAGCTAGGAGTTTATTGATTGAGATGAGAAAGGAAATCCCAGTCAGCCCTTCATGTAACTGAAGGTTGTGAACGGTATTTGCATGTTTGAAGGAAAAAATAGAAATTTGCACTGACTAGGTGGCCATGATTTTACCGGCTTGCCCTGCCTATCGATGGGACGAGCCAGTAAAATCGTGCAAAAGCTGAGAAATCAGGAACACACCCGATTTCTCTTGCAATCTTATCAGCACCAGATTTCCAGCGTGGTGAGCCGCTCACCCATTTCCGGCAAGCGACTGAATATTTTATTAAAATTTATTGAAATGTTAATTTGCATGTGTTTAGCTCAATCGTCCAGGCTCGCTTGCCTTTCTGACCTCTCCAGGAGAAGTCCTCTCCAGTGAGGAAAACACCTGCTCTCTGTAAACAGGGAGAAAACAGTTGTGTCGCCCTCGCTGGTAGAACCAGGGGCCATTCAGGCCCCCCCCCCCACAGGGAGGCCGAGGGCAAAGGAGGATGCCCCTTGGACAATGCCAACCAGGCACCGGAGCCTGAAAGGATGGAGCCTGTGGGCACAGGGCCTGAAGGAGGAGGGCTTATGGGGCAGGGTCTAAATGGAAAGGGGCCTGAAGGGGGCGTGGCCGATGGAGGCAGGGCATGGAGGTGCAAGGCCAATGGGACAGGACCACTCTGGGGCAGCTTGATTGGGGAGGAATGGGGGGGGGGGGGGTCCATTCCTCTGCAGCTGCAATCAGTGGGGAGGGAGGAGGGCCGGCTACACTCTGCCAGAGAGCATGGGTGGGAAAGGGGGGGAAGCCACTGTACACTTTGCATGTGATTGGTATGGAGAGAGAGAGGGCCCCACTACCGCTCTGATTGCAATCGGTGGAGGAGTAGGTATGCAGTAGGCCTGGGTGGTGTTGTGAGGTGTTGGGGGATAAATCCCCAGGTTGTGTGGGGCTCGTTGTAGGCCGTGGAACCCTGTGATTGCAGTGGTAGGGGTGCTGAGTAGGTGTAGCAGCAGAGGCCTGACAGATCTCTCTCTCTCTTTCACTCAGGCCTCTTGCGCATGTGCAACAGTACTATTGCCATGTGCAATAGCTCCCCCTGCTGTCTGATCAGACTGGCTGGTGAATTAAGCTCCACCCACTGCCTCTGTTAGCTAGAAATTGTCTATCCCATTTTTCCATGCACTAAGTGCATAAAATTGAGAGTAAGTACTCGCCCAATAAAGATATCTACAACTCTCCCATTTTCACACTAGTTGGGGACTTAGAGTTTTTCTTGTAAAATTCCACCCAGTATCTCTCATGACCACAAGACATTCCAAAACATTTTCCAGCCATTGAAGTATGTAAGAAGATGTGGTCATTGTTGTCATGTTAAGGAGTGAACACTTTTCATGAATTTTAGTAGACATGAGCAGAACTTTCTTTGAGGTATTACCAAATAGAATGTGAAAAAATGCTGCCTTCTGTGAAGCACAGTCTTCTATCGGCCTAGCAGAGGCTTCAGGTGTTCTCACGTTCTTTCTTTCGGAGATCCAGTCTCCACTGACTGGAGAAGCTACAACACAGAGACACAGGCTCAGGATGAAGGATTGATGAATTTAGGGCAGAGATGAAGTGAAATGTCTTCACTCTGAGGGTTGTGAATCTTTGGAAGTCCCTGTCCTGGATGGTTGTGGGTACTCTTTCATTGAATATATTCAAGGCTGGATCAGTTAGATTTTGCAGTCAATATATCAAGGGATTTAGCAAGTAGGCAGGAAAATGGAGTTGAAATGTCTCTTATGTTCTTATGTTTTGAACCATCATGCCTTCCTACCTTGATCTTCACCTTTATAGGCCTATATAAAGACATCTATTCAACCAAACACATTTTTTCGAGATTTCCCAGAAACAAAACTTGATATCTTTTCTCTTTCTCTGCTCTGTGAGCATCTGGGATTCTTCTCAATAACAGAGGCATTATATAGATGAATTCATTGTTATTACTCTGAGGCTCTGGGTTTAACACTTCATAAAATAAGATTTCGGGCGGGTGATGTAAAGCAATGTGATGATCCCATCAAAAATTGAGAGCGAGGTTAATTGTTCACGGGGCGGCTAACAGTGGTTAGCGCTGCTGCTTCACAGCGCCAGGGACCTGGGTTCAATTTCCAGCCTGGGTCACTGCCTGTGTGGAGTTTGCACATTCTCCCCATGTCTGTGTGGGTTTCCTCCAGGTGCTCCGGTTTTCTCCCACAGTGGGTTCGGTTGATTGGCCACGCTAAATTGCCCCTTTGTGTTCCGGGATGCATGGGTTAGAGGGATGAGTGGGGTAAATACTTGGGGTAACGGGAATAGGAACTGGGTGGAATTGTTGCCAGTGCAGACTCGATGGGCCAAATGGCCTCCTTTTGTACTGTAGAGTTTCTATCTTTCTATGTTCGCTGATTATGCCAGTGTCAGTAACATGTAAACTCCTAGGGTTTGAAACACTGAGTGGGATTTTTCTCCCTCTCCGAGTTGTGTTTTGCAGCTGCAGGAGGTGGTGCGCTGCTTACTGGTGATGGGATCTTATGGTCCCGTAATTGTCAATGGGGTTTCTTGTTGAACGCACCCCTCGCCACTGAGGAACCTGCAGAGGGAGTGTACTGTCAGTGACGGGATTGTACAATCCCGCCAGCGTGAACGGCAGCAAGATTTTGGCAACAGGATAACTTAAAACGCAACCAGGAAAACATTGTGTCACAAATTTCAAACACGGGGCCTGATTTTACCATTTTCATTCTAAGTGCTGAATCTGGGTATAATTCAGTTCCGACTTGTAAACCTGTTTTCAGGAGTCCCCATATATCCTCAGTCTGAAAATAAAATCGCGGGTCTGAATCGCGCTGTGGGCGGGACTGAGTGCACCCGAAACGATCAGAGCTCTGAACTGTGCGTGCGCGGTTAGAAAAGAATTTGAAAAAGCGCGCCCGTGTCAGATCGTTCCCAGGCCACAGAAAGCAGAGAAAGCGGCCCGGGATCGAAAAGCGGGAGCGATGGTCCTCACAGACATCGCTGTCCCCCTTATCCACCCATCCCTGCTAAACACAGGCATCGCCGTCCCCCTTATCCACCCATCCCTGCTAAACACAGACATCGCTGTCCCCCTTATCCACCCATCCCTGCTAAACACAGACATCGCCGTCCCCCTTATTCACCCATCCCTGCTAAACACAGACATCGCCGTCCCCCTTATCCACCCATCCCTGCTAAACACAGACATCGCCGTCCCCCTTATCCACCCATCCCTGCTAAACACAGACATCGCCGTCCCCCTTATCCACCCATCCCTGCTAAACACAGACATCGCCGTCCCCCTTATCCACCCATCCCTGCTAAACACAGACATCGCCGTCCCCCTTATTCACCCATCCCTGCTAAACACAGACATCGCCGTCCCCCTTATTCACCCATCCCTGCTAAACACAGATATCGCCGTCCCCCTTATCCACCCATCCCTGCTAAACACAGACATCGCTGTCCCCCTTATTCACCCACACTCCCACCATCTAGACCGATCGCCCTCCTGCCCCCGTTCCTTTCCTCCCACCCCCCCCCGCAACCACGAGAGATCCAACTGCACCCTCCCCCCCCCCACCTCACCATCAGTGAGCGATCAGGCCTCACACCACCATCAGAGATACACCTTACCCACTTCTCTCCTCCCCCCGTCCCAGAGGTTGATCTGGCCTCACTCACTACCCCCCTCCCGGAGAACGATCTGGCCTCACTCCCCCCACCCCCACCACCCCACCTCCCTCCTCCACAGAACAATCTGGCCTCAATCCCACCCTCTAGAGAATGATCTGACCTCAATCACCTCCCCCCTCCCTCCCCCCAGAGACTGGTCTGGCCTCACTCTCACCACCCCCCCACCGGAGAACGATCTGGCCTCACTGCCTTCCTCACCACCCCCCCAACCAGAGAATGATCTGACCTGCCTCCCTCCTCCCCCCCGCACCACTGATCTGAGTCAGAGAGCCGTTGGAAGCTCTGAACTCACTCTTCAGCCGCTGGAGTGCCCGATTCAGACTTTTATTCAGCAGGTTCATTTCGGCGTGGTTCCGGATTGGCAAATGCAGCGGTAAAGGGGGGAATGCTGATAAAGTTGGGCGGGGAGTTCAATAATTTAGTTGAAATACATGCAACTACATTTAAATCACCGTTGCGCCCGTTTCAGGGGCAACGAGGATCTCAGCCATTCCCGTGTTTCAGTAAAGTGGCCATCAGCGTGGACAAGGGCATGGATCGCGTTAATGGCCTCACACCCAACTTTACCACATTTTCGGCCGCGATGCAATGGTAAAATAGGGCCCACAGATTTCCCTTCCTTCACTAATTCAACCCAAAGAAATTCAGCATTTGCTGCTGAATAATTACAGAAGATGATGCAAAAGCTTGGTGTCACTTGACTCTAATAACCAAGTGAATATATTGTGGTTCACATGAGGCCAATTCATTTTCTGTGATTCTGATGAAGAGAAAAGATGATTATTGTGAGTGTGTATGTGAGTGTGTCTGTGTGTCTACGTGTGTGTGTGTATGTATCTGCGTGTGTGTGTGCTTTGTGTGTGTGTGTGTTCTGTGTGTGTTTTATTTGTGTAATTTGCTTGTGTGTTTGTTGTATGTATGTGTATTTGTTTTGTCTCTGGGTATGTGTGTTTTTGTGTGTGTGTTTTTTGTATATGTGTGTTTTTGTGTGTGTGTATGTTTTTGTGTTTTTGTGTGTGTTTGTTTTGTGTATGTGTTTTTGTGTGAGTGTGTGTGTGTGTGTTTGTATGTATGTGTATGTTTGTTTTGTGTGTTTTGAGCATGTTTTTACTTTCATTCCGTGTAGCAATAGAAAAACATCTTCCAGCGATGTTACAAGTACAACAGTGCTGAATTGTTTGCCAAAAGATTTGCACCTAAACCTGTTGAGATATTGCCCAAAACATAATTTAGATGATACAGTGGTCGGGTCTAATCTATCATTAGCAGTATCAGCTTTCAGTAAGTAGGCATGGGGTATGCCAACAATTAGTCAAATCTTGCTTCTTTCTAATTGCTGATGTTTTCCTCAAGGGTTGTTAAAACGCAAATTTATTTTTGAGTGCAATTGTATAATGACATGAATAAAAACATGTACTGTGCTAATGCAGAACAGAACAAGCTGTACTACTTAATTTAAACACCAACATGTGAAGAATAGATGATATTCTGTTCCAAGAAAGTCCTACATTGCCATCTTTTAATTTCCTTTCCTGCATGGGGAATGTTCATGCACCTCGTGCTCAACAATTTTATGAGATTTTAATTGAATGCAGTAAAAGGAATTGGCTGAGGGAATTACACTGCAGTGTTGTTACTGGGTAGGAAATGAATGCACTAGGGTCTAATTTAAGGGGTGGGGGAAGGCAACTTGCCATATCCAAAAGGTATTGGAAAGGCACCCAAGATCATATTTGAACAGGGACTATGACTTTCCCGCTTCCTAAATTACAATCAGATTTTCTATTGAATTCAAAATTATCGAAAAGCTAAAAAAAACGTACATGAGCATAATGATAAAATGCGTGACTAAAACTGGGGCGGAATCACATTTGTACATCCTGGTATAGTTACTACTATTATTACAATGGTGTGACTAGTACATGAGTGATATTCACCTTAAATTACATTGGCTGATCGGACATATAGGCCGGAATTCTCCCATCCAGCCCGCCACTGGAATTTTAGCAGGCGGATTGCAGAGAATGTGGAATGCCTTTGACAATCAGGTGGGAATTTCTAGCTTTTAGACCAGCGCGCCTGAAGAATTCCGCCCATATTGAACTGTTTCGAAAATAGTTTTAAAAAGCAAGCAAGGCACGGACTTAAGATGGCTGCCACAAATCACCAGGTGTCTAGTAGTACGCATGGACCAGTTTCTGGAAGGTCCCAAAGTGCATTCCAATTAAGACATGCCACAACATTCATCAGTAATGTTTTCCACCTGCAGATGTTAAGAACTATGTTAAAGAATAAACTGAAACTGCATTTACCTCACCATTTGCACTGCTATTAAACTACTTCTTAACTGGAGACAGCAAGCGTTCCAAGATAATTGTTATATGGAAGGGTATTTTTTCCTATCCCATTAAGATGGATAATGGATTATTCGAGAGTTAAGGGGTTATAAATACGGACTGCAATATTTAATTTGTTAAATATTGCAGTCTAATCACCGTAAAACAATAATCACAGACATGAGCAAAAGCAGGTACCTTCTAAAATCATTGTGGAGAGAGAGGTTTTTTTAACCAGATTAGTTATATTTGAATGAACCAGATTACAACACCCCAATTGCCTGGAAGGAAGCTGCCAATGGAGCAGCATTCCTTTTTTTCTCTCTCCCAAGTTCAAGACCCAATCTCGATTACAGTTTGAAATCCAGCACAGAGATAGAGAATTCCCAGCAAAACGAAGCTCAGGTACAAAAATCAGCAACTTTCAGAAAAAAATGTTTCTATTTTTTAAAAGAGAATGGCCTGGATTCTCTGACCTCACCCATGGCTGGGAACCTCCGGTCTCGCTGGTGTGAGTAGAAATGTGGATAAGTGCAAAATTCTCAATTCTCACAGGTGACAGGGTGGACAACATCAGAGATTTCTGCTAATAACTGCAGAAACTGAAGTTGACATGGGCTTCAGCTCCCCTGAATTTTCAAGATCACCATGGAAAAATTCAGTTTCAGCTGATGGATATCATCAAAGGACTAAAAAAGCGGCAAACTCTGAATTTTTTACCTTTTGGCATTGAAGCATAAATTGACCAAAATATAGCTTCCTAGTTTAGACAGCCTGTAATTCTGCATGATATGTGTGTGTGTGTGTGTGTGTGTTGTCTTTGTGAATATTTTTATATCTTTATTTGGATAGGTTTTTAACTCAATAAAAAATAACCTTTATCGTTTTAAACTCAACAAAACCCACCAGACTGCTTTATTTGCAATCAGCACATAAACGATTGAGCAAAGACATTGTGCAAATATTTTCGTCCTGACAAATTTATGATTCCTCAGAATGAACTTTTCAAAAATGCAGACACGAAAATACAGCAAAACTTACTTCGGACGCATAAATCAAAGAAAGGTTTTAATAAAGATATATCATTACTCCAAACTTGGGGCCTCACCTTGGAACACTCCAAGCTCCTTACAATTCTACATGGTTTCTTATTTATCATGAATCAGCTGGTCAGCTGACTATTACATCACTCTGTAATTGGTTCCATGGTTTACTGGGTCAGCTGACCCTTACATCTTGTTCCCACTGGTCACAATACAACCAATACAAAGTTGTCACCGGTTGCAATCTTAACAATTTACAAAAAGAAACCTGTTACAGTAAACCTTGGAGTGGTAGGAAGGGGAGCCATTTTTTAAACCCCTTTTCACATGGATATAAAACTATTCTCTAAATTTGAAAATGACACAATCTAGATATTGGCCAGAATTTTCCAGTTGTTCACATCCCGCCATCATTGCCAGAGAGGACAGAGAATTTGGGGCACAGACAAATCCCTGTTTACTGCAGTAGGACCAGAGAATCCCGCTGGCATGAACAATTAGACAATCCTGCCCATTGACTGTGTAGCTGTGTAAACTGGTTGACAGTAAGTTGGGAGCCTATTGCTATCCCGATTAACGCCAATGAAAGTAAACTCAGGAATGATTTTCCAGCTCTTCCAGAGCTGGCGGGATCTTTAGGTCCCAGGGGTTGCCCAGCGGTGGGATTGGACAAGACAGACAAATGGCCATTGACTTTGGCGGGACTGGCAAATCCTGCCAGTGGTGAGCTGCCTCTGCCGTGGTAAAACCTGCCATGGTGCAGAGGGTGGGTGAGGGGGTGGAAACTTCCAGCCTACTCTTGCCCATTTCGCACTATCAGGCAAAGCCAAGATCCAATCCGCTTGCCTTAACTCCTCGTGCACACTGGCAGCAGAGATTGACGTGTCTTAAAATGTAAATAATTCACGTGGTAAAGCCAGCTTGGGAAGCATCTGGTCAGAATGGTTGCGCCTGTATTTCTGCCTCTTTCTCTCCTCCGCACGATGCGCTGATTTTATGTTGGGAATGTGATATAGTCACGCCGGATGCCGATTCTATAGGGTCAGGATTGCAAGCTGCTGGTTTGCCAGTTTCGTGAGCAGAAAATGCTGCAATTCGTGTTTTTGTTTGTGAGCCAATAACCTACTCTGACTAATGGGAGCACAAGCTGTTGTTGTGTTGGAGAATTCTATCACCATGGATGACTGATGCCAAAAACAAGCATTGCAGCTACGATAAAGTTAAAGTTTATTTATTATTGTCACAAGCGGGCTTACATTAACACTGCAATGAAAATCTCTGAGTCACCACAGTCTGGCACGTGTTTGGGTACACTGAGGGAGAATTTAGCATGACTAATGCACCTAACCAGAATGTCTTTAGGACTGTGGGACGAAACTGGAGCATCCGGAAGAAACCCACGCAAACATGGGGAGAACATGCACTCTCCACACACACACTCAAGCAGGGAATGACAAATGTTTCATATGTTTAGACCAGGTAAAGATGCACCAAGATGGTAGGAACAAGAAAAAGACAACAAATCCAATCAGTGTTGGTGCAAAGTTTACACAGGGAAATAAACTTGTCATTCAGATGGACCATTTGCAGAAAGTAATGTCATAGAGTCATAGTCATAGAGGTTTACAATATGGAAACAGGCCCAACTTGTCCATGCTGCCCTTTTTTTTAAAACTCCTTAGCTATTCCCAATTGCCTGCATTTGGCCCATACCCCTCTATACGAACCTTATCCATGTAACTGTCTAAATGCTTTTTGAAAGGCAAAATTGTACCTGCCTCTACTACTATCTCTGGCAGCTTGTTCCAGACACTCACCACCCACTGTGTGAAAGAATTGCTCCTCTGGACACTTTTGTATCTCTCCCCTCTCACTTTAAACCCATGCCCTCTAATTTTAGACTCCCCTACCTTTGGGAAAAGATATTGACTGTCAAGTCTAATGGGATTGAGGGTTATATCAAATGGGATTGAGGGTTATAGATAGGTCTATGGCTTAGTAGGTATAGAAGTGATCGGCGCAACTTGTGGGCTGAAGGGCCTGTTTGTGCTGTAGTGTTCTATGTTCTATGTTCTAAGTTGATCTGTGCCCCTCATTATTTTATAGACCTCTATAAGATCACCCCTCAACCTGCTACACTCCAGAGAAAAAAGTCCTAGTCTATTCAGCTTCTCCTTATAACTCAATCCATCAAGTTTGAGTAAATCTTTTCTGCACTATTTCTAGTTTAATAATTTTCTTTCTATAATAGGGTGACCAGAACTATACACATTATTCTAAGTGTGGCCTTACCAATGTCTTGTACAACTTCAACAAGATATATTCAATGTTCTAACCAATGAAACCAAGCATGCTGAATGCCTTCTTCACCACTCTGTCCACCTGTGACTCCACTTTCAAGGAGCTATGAACATACACTCCTAGATCTCTTTGTCTTGCAATTCTCTCCAACGCCCTACCATTGACTGAGTAAGTTTTGCCCTGGTTCAATCTACCAAGTGCATCACCTCGCGCTTATCTAAATTAAACTCCATCTGCCATTCATCAGCCCACTGGCCCAATTGATCAAGATCCCGTTGCAGTTGGAGATAACATTTTTCACTGTCCACTATTTCACCAATCTTGGTATCATCTGCAAACTTACTAACCACGTCTCCTATATTCTCATTCAAATCATTAATATAAATGACAAATAACAGTGGACGAAGCACTGATCCCTGAGGCACACTGCTGGTCACAGGCCTCCAGTTTGAAAGACAAACCTCGATAACCACCCTCTGACTTCTGGCAAGAAGCCAATTTGGTATCCATTTAGATACCTCACCCTGGATCCCGTGAGATTTAACCTTATGCAACAACCTACCATGTGGTACCTTGTCAAAGGCCTTGCTAAAGACAACATCAGCTGCACTGCCCTCATCTACCTTCTTGGTTATCCCTTCAAAAAACTCCATCAAATTTGTGAGACATGATTTTCCACTCACAAAGCCATGCTGACTGTCCCTAATCAGTCTTTGCCTCTCTAAATGCCTGTAGATCCTGTCTCTCAAAATACCTTCCAACAACTTACCCACCACAGATATGAAGCTCACTGGCCTGTAGTTCCCAGGCTTTTCCCTGCAGCCCTTTTTAAACAAAGGCATTTGCCACCCTCCAATCTTCAGGCACCCCACCTGTGACTATCGATGATTCAAACACCTCGGCTAGGGGACCTAAAATTTCCTCCCTAGCCTCCCACAATGTCCTAGATACACTTCATCAGGTCCCAGGGATTTATCTGTCTTGATGTGCTTTAAATTTCTAGCACCTCTTTCTCTGTAACATGTATACTCCTCAAAACATCAGTATTTATTTCCCGAAGTTCCCTAACATCCATGCTTTTCTCAAAAGTAAATACTGATAAGAAATATTCATTTAGGATCTCACCCATCCCTAGTGGATCTGCAAATAGGTGATCTTGTTGATTCTTAAAAGGCCCTCCTTGTTACTCTTTTGCCCTTTATGTATTTGTAGAAGCTCTTTGGATTCTCCTTTGCCTTATCTGCCAAAACCATCTCGTGTCCCCTTTTTGCCCTCCTGATTTCTCTCTTAGCTCTACTCCTACATCCCCTATACTCTTCAAAGCATGTCATATGCCTCTTTCTTCTTCTTGACCAGGGCCTCAATATCCCAAGTCATCCAGGATTCCCTACTGCTGCCAGCCTTGCCCTTCATTCTAAGAGGAATGTGTTTACCCTGAACCCTGGTTAACACACTTTTAAAAGCCTCCCACCAATTAACTTTTGAAAGTTCCTGCCTGATCCCATCAAAATTGGCTTTTCCCCAATTTAGAATTTTAACTTTTGGGCCATCCTATCATTCTCCATAGCTATCTTAACACTAATAGAATTATGGTCACTGGTCCCAAAGTGATCCCTCACTAACACCTGCCCTTCCTTATTTCCCAGGAGGAGGTCAAGTTTTACTCCCTGTCTAGTTGGACCATCTACACACTGAATGAGACCCAACAAATACACCCAACAAATTTCTCCCCATCTAACCTTCTAATAGTATGACTGTCCCAGTCAATGTAGGGAAAGTTAAAATCTCTAACTATTACCACTCTACTTTTCTTGGAGCTATCTGTAATCTCCTTACATATTTGCTCCTCAATTTCCCGCCGACTATTTTGGAGCTTATAGTACAACCCTATGAAAGTGATTTCCCTCCTCTTATTCCTCAGTTCTACCCATGTAGACTCAATGGCTGAACCCCCGGATATATCCCCTGAATGTTGTATTGAATCAGATGGCTTTGGACGAGGCTGTGTTTGTACAGAATAGGCACAAAATCCACTCTGCTGAAAAGGAAAGAGCATTTTTAGTTTTGATGCAAGTCTTTGTATTTATCACAAATTACATTTGGTGGAATTTTCTCCATGGCCAAAATTTACATTACTCGGGCTGGCGTGTGCCAGATCAGAAACACATGAAATCCCGTGAAAAAATGTTGGAAGTGTGTCCCAACATTACCTTGTCATATTCCAGTCAGTGGGCACACAGAAGAGTCCCACAATCAAGCAATTAGACCATTGAGACCATAAGATATTGGAGCAGAATTAGGCCATTCGGCCCATCGAGTCTGCTCCGCCATTCAATCTTGGCTGATATGATTCTCATCCCCATTTTCCTGCCTTCTCCCCGTAACCCTTCGTCCCCTTTTTGATCATGAGCCTAGGACTTATCTGCCTCTGTCTTAAAGGCATTCAATGATCTGGCCTCCACAGCCCTCTGTGGCAATGAGCTCCACAGATTCACTACCCTCTGGCTGAAGAAATCCCTCCTCATCTCAGTTTTAAAGGAGCGTCCCTTCACTCTGAAGTTGTACCCTCAAGTTCTAGTCTCTCCCACTAGTGGAAACATTCTCGTCAGGTCCACTCTATCTAGGCCTCTCAGTATAGGTAAATGCAATTACGTGACCTGCCTGCTTTTACCGTTGGCGACGTTTTTACATTTTAGCTTCAACCTCATTCCAGGGTGGTATGAAATGAAATTTTAAAAAGATAATCGGGTGCCTGGGGTTTGTGTCTGAATATGCTACCTAACCATTCCTTGCACAGTTTTTTTCCATTGCTATTTATTCTCCTCCAGGTCTGCAGCTCCTTGGGACAGCCCTGCGGTGGCTGTCCCTCCGAGTGTGCCCATTAGAAGTGCCAGCCCGCGTCCTCCCTTTTCCCTGTGCCCACTCTCTTCCCACCTTCCCCGCCAGGGCTGTGCCTTTCACAGAGCGCGTTATGCCTTGGCTGCGAATCAGTTAGCCAGCCTGTGAGAAATTGTGTTCTGAACTGACCACGGCTGGGACTGCCTTTCACAGCTACTCCCGAGCTCACCAAGCCTGTGTGCCTGATGAGCAGAAAATTCAGGGCCTTGGGTATTTTGGCATTTGCCGTTTCCATTCCCTGCCGCTGTTATCTTACCATGGCCCACCTGAACCCGGTCACCATTTTATCAAATCAGGAGTGGAATCCCCAAATTCTGCACTCCTGGAGAATACAGCAACAAAATAGCACGCCAAAGGAAATTATTTCCTCTCAGACTCACAATAGGGGCAATAGACGCTGGCCTAACCACTGACGCCACGAAAGGATAAATTAGAAAAAGAGATTGCAAGAGCAGTGTGTAAATGCTTTGTGCCATGGCAGAGGAACCTTACCATAACATAATCCCATTTGTAAGAATTGTTTCCGCTTGTTGATCGCTCTGTGATTTTGTCAGCAAGTCTCCTGCTCCGGCTTTTCTCCCTATCGCTTCTCGGCTGGTTAAAGTGCAGTGAGCAAGTTGACTGATAACAACACGGCCGACAGCATTTTAAAAGGCAGAGAAGCACGTTGAGGAGGAAGGGCCAAGCAGAAAACGGTGCGGGTACTGTACAGTCAGTTAAATAGTCAGGAAAATCAAGATCACAAGGACCTACGAGTGTGTGAGACTATAAATTGAGTTGCAGCTCTGGTACAGTGAAGCTTCCCTGAACTATTAATAAGTAATAAAGCATCCAGCTTTTGCAATATTTAACGCTCTAAGTCAAAAAAGAAATATTAATAAGGTTCATGTCTTACTCTTTTGAAAATGCATTTTTCTAATGTGCGAACCCCAGATAAAGAGCTTATTTCCTCTTTTTAAATTTTCAACTAATAAAATGACAGTTATCTCATCAACTAATGTCTAATACTAGGGGGCATGCATTTACGATGCAAGGGGTAAAGTTCAGAGGGGATGTGAGGGGCACTTTTTTTTTACACAGTGAGTGGTAGGTGTCAGGAATGTACTGTCAGGGATGGTGGTGCAGGCAGATAGGATAGGGCTGTTTAAGGGACTTTTAGATAAGCATATGTATATGCGAGGTACGGACCAAGGGCAGGCAGAAGGGTTTAGTTTAATTTGGCATCATGTTCGGCACAACATTGTGGGCCAAAGGGCCCGTTCCTGGACTGTACTGTTTTATGTTTTAACTGCAGTATGTATCAGGTCCTTCTCAATGTCAGCGCAATCCTCTTAAAAATTCGAATGATATTCATACTCATAAACCTCAAAAAGAGGTGACAAAATACACATTGCTACAAGTTATAGTCTTTGAAAAAAATGATAAAGAAGAAAGGAAGGTGGAAACGCAGAGCCGAGAATGAAAGCAGGGAACTAAACAGCGAAAAGAACAAAAGTAAGCAAACAGAAAAAACACTGTAGAAAGAAGACAAGAAAATCAAAGTTAACAAATTGCAAATAATATTAAGGCCAAGAGTGCCCAGCAGCAAAACAGACAGTTCAATTATTACAGCCAGGACTGAGTTTTTGGAGCCCAGGTTGTTGAACCCAGGGGGCCTGCAATGCTTTGTAACCTACCCATATTCTCAGGGGGCTCAGACCCCTTAGTGTTGGACTGTAATTTTATAAGGAAGTTGAGGGACTGCACTCATCTGTAGCATTGAAGATGTAACTGGTACGTGTCAGTGAATGCAGGAGACGTTTTCTCCCTCTCTAACCACTGTTGCCAAATTTAGAAAGTTCATGTGGGTCTGTCACTTCCTTCTCCAGCCTCCCCCCTCACCCCGCCCCCCCCCCAACTCTTGCACCCCTCCCACGCACACGGTGGGTGTGGGGAGGTTGCTTTTTAAAACCATGGATACATAAACTGCTCGGCAATATACATTTGTAATCGATGGACACTCACACTTAAATATCAATAGCCATGATTGATCACAGCTGGAGTAGATTCGCTGTCATTCCTGATTAAATTGCAGAGGAAAATTCAACCTTGTGTCTTAATGCTACCCAATAAACAGCTCAACACACTGCTTTAAGGAATATTTTCACTCCACTGGAAATGTTTTACTTTACGCTAATTTAACGTAAAAGGTTTGATTAAAAGGGTTGGAGAGCAGAGCTGTGGGAGGAATTGTCAATTAATGGTAAATATCTTCACCTATATGCCATCCAAGAAAGCAAGAGCCACTGTGAGTGCATTCCCAGATATAGGTTTAGTTTGGGATAGATTTGAGTTTGTAGTGGGTTTAAAATTGCTGAAGGGAACAGAATATTAACATAAAAATGTGAAAGGAAGATCTCTGGTGTTGCAATTGTTGCTGCAAATTTGGCTGCAAATACACAGGGCCTTGGTAAGGCCACATCTAGAATGTTGTGTGCAGTTTTGGCCTCCTTTACTGAGGAAGGATGCTCTTGCTCTCGAGGGAGTGCGACAAAGGTTTACCAGGCTGAGTCCAGGGATGGCGGGACTGATGTGTAAGGAAAGATTGACGAAGTTAGGATTGTTTTCACTGGAGTTCAGACAAATGAGGGGGATCTCACAGATGCTTACAAAATTCTAACAGGACTAGACAGAATAGATGCAGGGAGGGTGTTCCCAATGGTGGGGGAGTCCAGAGCCAGGGGTCACAGTCTGTGGATTCAGGATAGACCATTTAGGACGGAGATAAGGAGACATTTCTTCACCCAGGTGAGCCTGTGGAATTCATTATCACAGGAAGTAATTGATACCAAAATATTGAATGTATTCAACAGATGGCTAGACATAGCCTCTGGGGCGAATGGAATCAAAGGTTATGGAGAAAAAGCAGGATTAGGCTACTGAATTGGATGATCAGCCATGATCATAATGAATGGTGGAGCAGGCTTGAAGGGCCAAATGGCCTCCTCCTGCTCCTATCTTCTACATTTCTATGTTTCTATGGTGACTGCTTCAACAATGGCAGAAATGAAATTGCTTCGTCTGAAATCACAATTGATAGCATGTTCAAAAATGTCAAGTGCTGAAGCAAGGCTAGCCATAATGTTATCAAATTGCAAGAGGATGATGGTTGTTGGTTCACTTTGTGAGAAACGTTGACAAGAAAATTTCAATGCTCTCATTTTGCATAGTTGACTCTGATTGGGTTTTTGAAAAACCTGCTGCAAATCACTCCTTGAAGATGATGATAACCACCGAGATTACTCTTCCACACATTTCTTCTGTAAAACACATCCAACGTGACCAAAAAATTGACTAGGTGTCTCTGACCATAAAACGCAAGAGAAATCAGTTGTGTTGAGATTAAACAGTAAATCAGAAAACTATAGGCTAGCCAAACATTAGTCATAGGGAACATGCTAGAATCCAATATTATAGAAGTAATAGCAGGATATTTGGGCGGCATGGTGGCACAGTGGTTAGCACTGCTGCCTCATAGTACCAGGGACCTGGGTTCAATTCTGGCTTGTCTCTGTGGAGTTTGTACATTTTCCCTGTTCCTATGTGGGCTTCCTCCAGTTGCTCCGGTTTCCTCCCACACTCCAAAAATGTACAGGCTAGGTGTATTGGCCATGCTAATTGCCCCTTAATGTCCCAAGCTGTGTAGGTTAGGGGGATTAGCAGGGTAAATACTTAGGATTATAGGAACAGACCTTAGTGTCAGGGGAATTATGTGGGGTTACAAGAATAGGACTTAAGTGGGATTGTTGTCAGTACAGACTTGATGGGCCGAATAATCTTCTTCTGCACTGTAGGAATTCTATGACATTTAGAAAATCACAATGCTACTAAGCAGAATCAACATCGGTTTTGGAAAGGAAAATCATCTTTGTCTAATTATTAGAGTTCTTTGAGGATGGGGCGGCACGGTGGCACAGCAGTTAGCACTGCTGCCTCACAGCGCCAGGGACCTGGGTTCAATTCTGGCTTCGGGTGACTGTGTGGAGTTTTCATTTTCTTCCCTTGTCTGCGTGGGCTTCCTGTGGGTGCTGTGGTTCCCTCTCACAGCCCAAAGATACATGGATTATGTTTGCTGGCCATGGTAAATTGCCCCATAATGTTAAGGGGATTAGCAGGGTAAATGCGGGCAGGTTCGGGGGATAGGACCTGGGTGGATTGTGATCAGTACAGACTTGATGGACCGAATGGCCTCCTTCTGCACCTGATTCTATGAAATACCAAGCAAGCAGGATAAATGGGAACACATGGAAGTGGTATGCTTTGATTTCCAAAAGGTGTTTGATAAGGCACCACATCAAAGGCTACAACACAAAATAAGAATTTATGGTGTACTAGGTAACATATTCTTCTGGATTGAGGATTAGTTGGCTAAGAAAAAGCAGAGAGCAGGGATAAATGGGTCATTTTTGGGATTCCTATGGCTTCTTGCGGAGTGCCACAGGAATTAGTGCTGAGACCATAATTTTATTTTCATTTGATATCATTGGATGAAGGGACAGAGCGCACGCCAGCTAAATTTGCTGATGGCAAAACGGTAGGTAGAAAAGCAAGTTATCAAGAGGATAGAAAGAGTTTTCAAATGGATTTGGATAGATTAAGAGAGTGGACAACCATTTGGCAAACGGAGAATAGTGCGAGAAAAAGTAAACTTGCCCACATTGGCAAGAAGAGTAGAAAAGCAGACAATTATTTAAATGGAGAAATTCTGCAGAACTCAGAGGGATATGGGTGTCCTGGTACCTGAATCACAAAAGTTAGTATGCAGGTGCAGCAAGTGATTAGGAAGGCAAATATAATGTCGCCTTTTATTGCAAGGGAAATAGAATAGGATAGTGCTGCTGCAACTGTACAAGGGCAAGTGAGGCCACATCTAAAGCACTGGGTACAGTCTCCTTATTTTAGAAAGGATAGGTTGCATTAGAAACAGTTCAGAAAATGTACATTTAACTGATTCCTGGGAGGAAATGTTACTCCATGAGAAAAAGTTGAGCAGGTTGAGTCTATTCCTATTGAACTTAGAAGAATGAGTGGTGATCTTACTGAAATCTATCAGATCTTGAGGAAACTTGATGAGATGAACACTGAGAGGTTGTTCCCCCCCTAGTGGGGGAGTCTACAATTAGAGAGACGTAGTTTAAAAATAACTCACAATTAAGATGGTGATGAGGAGATTTTCTTTCCCTCAGGGGGTCACTGATCTGCAGAATTCTCTTCCGCAGACAAGCATTGAGGCTGGGCCATTGATTACATTCAAAACTGATCAATAAGAGAGTCCAGGGTTATGGGACACACACAAAAAAGCGGAGCTGAGACCATAATCAGATCAGCTATGTGATAACAGATGACAGAGTGATCTCAAGGGACCAAATGGCCTATTCCAGCTCCTAATTCTTGTGTTCTTCTGTTCCTATGAAATATGTGAGCTGTGCTTATTACGTACCCATTGAAGATTTTTTTATTCACTCGTGGGACATGGGCATCACTGGCTGGCCAGCCTTTCTTGCCCATCCCTAGTTGCCCTTGAGAAGGTGCTGCTGAGCTGCCTTCTTGAATTGCTGCAGTCCATGTTCTGTGGGTTGACCCACAATGCCATTAGGAAGGAAATTCCAGGATTTTGACCCAGCAACTGCGAAGGAATGGTGATATATTTCCAAGTCGGGATGGTGAGTGGCTTGGAGGGGAACTTGCAGCTGGTGGTGTACCCATGTATCTGCTGCCCTTGTCCTTCTAGATGGAAGTGGCCATGGGTTTAGAAGATGCTGTCTAGGGATCTTTGGTGAATTGCTGTAGTGCATCTTTTTGATGATACACACTGCTGCTACTGAGCATCGGTGGTGGAGGGATTGAATGTTTGTAGATGTGGTGCCAATAAAACGGGCTGCTTTGTCCTGGATGGTGTCAAGTTTCTTGAGTGTTGTTGGAGCTGCATCCATGTAAGGAGTATTCTGTCAGTGTATTTTCTAATTTGATTTTCCTGCCAAATGGGCATTAGCCAAACAATCCTTCCTCCATCACCTTCCAGGCATGATCCAATATCCAATGATGGGGGTTGTGACCTGGAGTGGCTGACTTGGCCAGCTCATAAAGGTCCACAATAGAGTTTGCTGCTGTATATTGGAGAGGATCACGGTACTGTTTCTTCCTCCCAATCTCACTTCTTGTCGTTGTACTGTGGGCAGTGCCCTCCTTCAGAGGGAGAAGGTGAGCGTTAGTGAGCGGCCACTGTACTCCCAGGGAGCTTCTACTTGTGCACATGCTGAGAGGGAGAAGAAACAAGATGGGTTGGAAGGGAAGTTGCCGGAGTGTGAAGTGAGGAAGAAGTTGGAGAAGAGATTCCACTGCCATAAGCAAAGAGTATGCAGGTGATTCATGTTGTGCAGACATAGATCGTTCATCTGGCAGTAAGAATATTTCAGCTGCCAAGCAATAAAAGAACTAACTTCACAAAGTAAATCAAAGGAAAGGTTTACTAAAAAAAACTTCATTACACCAACACGTGGGCCATGCCCTGGGCGTACAAGTCCCCACAATCCCCAACTGCTTTTTATTTATACTGAGTCAGCTGATCAGCTCACCATTGTAATAAGTCTTCTGAGGAAGAAGTCCCTTCACCAAAATTCCTTAATTTACAATTCCAGCAGCAGTACACAGAGTTCTGTCAGTCAGCAGTGTACCTTCGGGAGTGCCAGAGGAACTGACACCCCCAGTTGAACACAAGGAAAAGACTCCTTGATTGGCCCATCAATTGGCTCCTTAACCAGGGAGTTCATATTCCAATAGGCCAATCTCACTGGCCTGATTGAAGTCATTACAACCACCACATCATTTTGCCATTGGTTACATTGTCTACTGGGTCAGCTGATCAGCTGACCCTCACAGCACATTACTATTGGTCACATTATAATAGATTCCAGTGTTATCATTGGTTACATTGTCTACTGGGTCAGCTGATCAGCTGACCCTCACAGCACGTTACTATTGGTCACATTATAATTGATTCCAGTGTTATCATTGGTTACATTGGATTGGAAATAAATTTGGACTGAAAATGAACTGTGGTATAATGTGCTAACATAACCAGTGATGCAGCTTGTGGTATTGGCCTGAGTATTGGAGGAGGCACATGGGAGGGCTTTGCCCAGGTGTTATTGAGAGAGATGGTGAAGTAAAGAACTGTTTTCTTCCTTGCTGCACTTGTCAGTGCTTTGAAACATTTCCCGCATTAAAGCGAATTCTTGGACCTCAGCCGCCTCTCTACGAGCCTGAGGAATGTCCATTCCAGGAATCTTCCCGTCATCGGAGGGAAAGTAAACCTCCTTTCTCACCCTTGCTTCTTTGGCCTCCAGGGAGGTATCAAAGAAACTCACTTCTACAGAAGATTTTCTTGCAGCAAGTTCAGGGAGCAATTTGCTGGGAGGGAATGCAGCCTCTCTGTTAAGGCTGGTGTTCCAGAATTAAATAGGCCTTTGGAGGCTTGCCAGAAATTGCATACAGAAAATATTCCCAACAAATTTGGATAAGAAATCTGCCAGTCAAATTTAAACGAGTTATATTTGACCTGAAACTTAGTCCAGTCAGTGTGCTTTGTGCTCACTCCTGTAATGATTTTAATCAGGCAATTAAGGTTGGCCTGTTTGAATATGAGTTCGTTGATTGAGGGCCAAATTGATGGTCCTATCAGGGAGCCCCATGTTGTGTATGTAAACAGGAGTGTCAGTTCCTCTGGCACGCCAGATGTAGACAGCATACTACAAGGGCTCTGTACAGTGTTGTTGGATCTTGTAAATAAAGGAATTTTGGTGAAGGGACTTTCACCTCCAAGCATTATTACACTGTTGTCTCTGTTTTCCTGAAACCTGCTCCCGATTGAAATCAGACCCCCCAATATCCTTGTCCCTGATGCCTCCATTTTCATACCTTGGAAGTAAACAGGCAAAACTTTGATCCATTAAATGTGGTTCTTTTGGTCATAATTTGGATATTTCGCAGTTCAAGAAAGCCGGGATACGATCCACCTGACGCTAATTTTGTATGATCAGTTTCTTCAAACTGTATGCAATATTATTTATGATGTATTGATGGCGATATTGACTTCTCCTGTCTCGCACGCCTTGCCACCACTGCCAGAGAGAATGGAGAATTTGGCGCCCAGCCAAATCTCTGTTCATGGGAATGGGACTGGGTAATTCCAGTCGCAAGCAAGGTCAGAGAATTTCAGCCGGTAGCTATTCAATCGTTCCGATCAAAAAGAAGGTTCACAAGTCTTGGGCATCATTGTTCACTAATACTAATTGGTCTCAAATGCTTGCACTTGATTAGAAAAAGTTAACAACATTTGGCCTTTAGACTATGATCAAGTGTAAAGTTTGATCCTATACTTGAAAGAAGTCAATGAGGTTACAATGAAGCTTCATTTGAAACAATTTTTTAAAATGCCATCGATGCCTTCTGGCGATGATGAAGCTCAGATCGAGCACTGGAGGGAGTGTAATGCCTGCTCCTATCAGCTTGGATCTTGTTGATAGAGCCCAAGACAAGAAATAGGGAACCTGCCTTGTCAGCCTGGATCTGTGATGTCTCCCTTGTAGGGACTTTGGTTGGACCAATTTGGTTTTTGATTGGATATAACTTAAAAAAAAATGATTCAGCAGTTGTTAATAGGCAGAGCTAAGTTCATTCAGCTGATGACGTTTGCTTAATTTGCCTAAAGAATCACAGATTCGATGAAAAAGAATGAACATCTGGAGAAATGCCAAGTGTGTTGTCTGCAAATAACATCCCATTTACTAAACAGTCATTGGCAGGGAGCCATTTTTTGACTTGTGAGAGGAATGTTGTAGTGCAAACAGACAGGTGCCAAAGCTCCATTTCTATTTTCTCTGCACCATGGCTCATAACTCCATTTGGAAATGTTATCAAGAAGTCAGCAAAGGTGCATTCGTTTCCAAGAGAAACAGGTTCAGTGTAATATACTCTGGCACCAGTTTATAGTGCAGTGAATTGTATTAACATATTTTACCATTTCCCAAATTCATACCTATCTTCTCTGATGGCTTGCTAGAAACAAGAGAAAGAAGTCAATCCTAAAAGTTGGCAATGTAGAAGTCCCCGTTCTCTAATCATGATCAGAAAGCATTAGTACCATCAATGTTAACATTCTAACATTAGTGATGTCCATATTATATTGTGATTATCAACAGTGTTAGTGCTGGATTTGTTAGCACTAATAATAGCTTTGTGACAGTATTAGTACTGGTCGTATTGGTTATAATATTACTGGTATTAGTACTGATAGTATTAGTTTAAATAGTACTAGTATTAGTGCTGCCAACATTAGTTTTAATAGTACTGGTATCAGTGCTGGTGGTATTAGGCCTGGAGCTGTCACTTTGGCATTGTTACTGAAGGAATTACTGTTGTTAATTCTGGTAAGCTTCAGGCTGAATTTTCTCATTCTTAGGCAGAGCAGTGAGGAAGCCACCCACCCCAGAGTGACTTCCTCTGTAATATTTTCACAGACAAGAAAGCTTAAGAGGGTGGGCCCCATGTTATACTGGTGGGCTGGGCTCTGTGTAAGCTCACCTGCAGCTAGTTAGGTTGTAGAAGATCAGGGCACCATTTTTAAAGACCCTGATTTAAGACCCCAGGGGACAGTGCCCAGTGCACAGTGCAGTGGCAGAGGGCAGCGCCAAGGGACAGTGCCAGGAGCAGTGGCCTGGGGCAGTGCTTGAAGCAATGCCAAGGGCAGTGGCTTTGGGGCAGTGGCTTTGGTGTAGTGCCTGGTCACAGTACTATTCCAAAGAGCCATAGCACTACCCCTGGACACTTGTGCACTGCCGGCAGGTTCTGCTTGCCAGGTGCTCATGGTGGGGGACATGTCTTGATTCACATCTGCATGTCCTCATGTCGATATGAATGGATGTTCCAACAGTGAGGAGGAGGAAGCTATCAAGATCTGATAATTATATTTAAATACATTGAAATGAGAATTCCAAAGTTCAACATTGGGGTTCCTGTTAGCCATTGGTCGGGGGACGCGAGCAATCGAAATGGGAAATCCCGTTGCCATAAACCACATTTAGAGACTCCTGCGGGATTTCCTGCTCCCGGCACCAATACCACCCCTGGAAAGTAGGAGCTGAAAATTCCCCTCCTTACTGTTGGTGATTTTAGTCACAGTTGTGTTATCAGTGTTAGTACTGACTATGTTAGTGTTGTAATGCTAACATCAACATTGTTAGTTCCAAGATGCTGGTGATATGAATGAAAATGCTGCTGTTAATATTGATGGTATTTGTGTTACTGACATTCATATTCATAGGGATAAATTACTGTCTTCCCAACCTGGGCATTAATCTAACTAAAGTAATCACCCAACCATTGCAGAATGAATTTTCATTAAAGTGATCCATGTTCCCAAATTATCGATCTGGCGATGAGGACAAAAACGTACACTTTGCTGTTAATATATGATGACCCACTAGCCTAAGTTGCCTCCTTCAGGGTGATTAATTGCCACCAGCAGGTAATTCCTCACTTCCAAGAGTGAATTTTAACTAAGTGTTTCCTGCCTTGGGCTCACATTAGGTTATGTCAGAGTGGGAGACTTTTCTGAAGCTTCCGTCTGGAATATATCTGCATCCACAATGCAGCCTCAAATCAATCCACATTACTGATGATGGAGCAATTTTGCCACTGCCTACAAATGAAACATTCTCACTTCAGTGTTCATAACTTCCTGGTTTATATACTTCCCGTCTGCTGCATCAAGTAGACTCTTGAACATCCACTTTTGAGGCTGAATGTGAATATTTATGCAGCTATCTAGTTTACAAAAAGATGGTGACAGATATTCTGGGGGCCAGGGTAGCAGTGGGACCCTTGGACACAGCTGGCCACAATGGCCAAGGTGTCCAAGCTCCGTCATGGCAGGACCCTTCATGGGGAATGTGGCGGGACAGCCAAAGGTCCATAGATATTTTGGCGGGATTGGATGATCTGACAGAGGGACCCGCTACTGGGGGTGGGTGGGGGCTGGAATTGTATCCGGCTGGACTTCTCTGGTCGTTCATGTCCTGACAGCGAGCAGGGAGAATCTGATGCTCAGCCAGATCTCCGTTCACTGCAGTGGGACTGGAGAATCCCAGCTGCGGACGAGGTTGGAGAATCCAGCCCACTGTGAGACACTCATGAAGACAGTAAGGCCTTCACATGCATGGTCCTTCTGACACCCCCCTCCCCCCACCTCCGCCTGGTATCCCATCCTCTTCTGCCCTCATATCTCCCAACCCGAATCTTTACCAGATAGGGTTTATTTATAACCTGATCCTCCAAAATGTTCACCTTCCCTTGATGCTCTGTGTTTGAAATTCTACAGGTGCTATTACCTTTTCTGCTTAATAATTACTGCAAACACTTGAGCTTTCTTTGGTTACAATTAAGCTGGGAAGAATAGGAGCTGACGCACAAGAAGGAGTGTGCAATTTGTCACTATTTTCTCATTAAATTCACATTCATTATTGTGTTGTAGAGAGTTTGTGGATGTCATGGTGAATTAATTTCCGCCTCTTGAGATGTCATGGATATTGTTAAGTGAATGCCTAAGTGTCAGTTGCCCGGTTGATAATTGTTAAAAATACATTTCAGGGTTTTGATTTGTTATTAAAATAATGACTATAGCTTCCACATAATAGCTTACGCCTTATTGCCTGAACTTTTTAATGGTTTGCCAGATTCTCTTTAATCATCACAGTCATGTACATTTCCAAATACGTTGGCCTGATGACTTAGAAATGGAGTTATTGGATTGTAGCATATTGCAGAGTCTGAAAGCAAAGTTATGGAGTGGTTCATATCCTTTCTTTCTTGAAAAGTTCTTTGTTGATCTTGAAACCAATGAGCGGGATTTTCTGCACACCCCCTCCCCCAACACACACACATGGCGTATTTCATGGCAGTGGAGGCAGCCCGCCATTGGCCAAAAGATCCAGACGCTGTCAAAAGGGTTTCCCATTCTATCCAGCCCTCCCACCACATACAGCGAGGGTTCACCGTCAGCAGAACTGGAATATCCCATTGGTGAGACTGGCTGGAAAATTCCAACTACTAAGCTTTTGCAGCGCAGAAGGAGGCCATTCAGTCCATCCTGGCTCTCCAAACCAGCATCATGACTGAGTGCCATTCCTCTGCCTTTTCCCCATGTCCTTGTACATTGTTTCACTTCAAATGATCATCCAACAGCCTCTTGAGTGCCTGGATTGAACCTGCCTCTGCTAAACTTCAGGCAATGCATTCCAGACCCCAACCACTCGGTATCTGAAAAAGTCTTTTCTCACGCCACGTTTGTTTATTTTGCAAATTACTTTAAATCTGTGCCCTCTTGTTCTTGATCCTTTTACAAGCAGCAATAGTTTCTCCCCATCTACTCTGTCCAGTCCCCTCATGATTTTGAACATTTCTATCAAATCTCCTCTTAACTTTGTTCTCCCTTTTTCTATCCTCATAACTGAAGTTTCTCATCCCTGCAATCGTTCTTGTAAACCTCTTCTGCGCACTCTTCAATACATTCACATCCTTCATCTAGGTGACACCCAGAACTGTACACAGTGTTCCAGCTGAGGTCTAACTGGTGTCTTCTGTAAGTTCAGCACAATCTCCTTGCTCTTGTATTCTATATCCTTATCAATCAAGCCCAGAATACTATACGTTTTACTAATTGTGCTCTCCACCTGTCCGCCCACCTTCAATAATCTGTATACAAATACACCCAGTTCTGTCTGCTCCTCCTAAATTAAGAATTTTACCCTTTATTTTGTATTGCCTCTCCATGTGCTTCCAACCAAAATGCATCACTTCGGTACCTGAGATAAACCAAGCAGTGTGCCTTAATGTCTATTAGCTGATAGCTCTGACAACCATCATTATACAATGCTTCGAAAGGTTAGTCATAGCACGAATCAATTCTAGCCTCCCGGATTACCTGGATCCACTACAGTTTGCCTACAACCGCAACAGGTCCACAACAGATGCTATTTCCCTGGCCCTGCACTCAACCCTGGAACAGCTAGATAACAAAGACACTTATGTTAGACTCCTATTTATTGACTACAGTTCGGTTTTCAACACTATTGTTCCCACAAAACTCATCTCCAAACCCCATGGCCTGGCCTCAGCATCTTCCTCTGTGACTGGATCCTGAACTTCCTAACTCACAGACCACAATCACTAAGGATAGGCAACAACACCTCCTCCACGATCATCCTCAACACCAGTGCCCCACAAGGCTGTGTTCTCAGCCCCCTACTATACTCCTTATACACCTATGTCTGTGCTGCCAAATTCCCCTCCAAATAGATTTTCAAGTTTGCTGATGACACCACCACATAGTGAGTCAGATTTCAAACAATGATGAGATAGAGTACAGCAATGAGATAGAGAATCTGGTGAACTGGTGCGGCAACAATAATCTCTCCTTCAACGCGAACAAAGTGAAGGAGATTGTCATCAACTTCAGCAAGTGAAAAGGAAAACATGCCCATGTCTACATCAATGGGGCCAAAGTAGAAAGGATCGAGAGCTTCAAGTTTTTAGATGTCCAGATCACCAACATCCTGTCCTGGTCCCCCCATGCCGACACTATAGTTAAGAAAGCCCATCAATGCCTCCACTTTCTCAGAAGACTAAGGATATTTGGCATGTCAGCTACGACTCTTATCAACTTCTACGCATGCACCATCGAAAGTATTCTTTCTGGTTGTATCACAGCTTGGTATGGCTCCTGCTTTGCAAAGACTGCAAGGAACTACAAAAGGTCATGAATGTAGCCCAATCCATCATGCAAACCAGCTTTCCGTCGATTGGTTCTGTCTACACTTCCCACTGCCTCAGTAAAGCAGCCAGCATAATTAAGGACCCCACACACCCCCGACATTCTCTCTTCCGCTTTCTTCCTTTGGGAAAAAGATACAAAAGTCTGATGTCACATACCAACCGATTCAAGAACAGCTTCTTCCCTGCTGCCATCAGACTTTTGAGTGGACCTACCTTGCATTGAGTTGATCTTTCTCTATACCCTAGTTATGACTGTAACACTGCATTCTGCTTTTCTCATTCCCTTCTCTATGAACAGTATGTTTTGTCTGTACAGTGCGCAAGAAACAATACTTTTCATTGAATGTTAATACATGTGACAATAATAAATCAAATCAAATCAAATCACCTCACACTTCTCCACATTGAAATTCTTCTGCCACCTATCTTCCCACTTGTTCAGTTATGTCCTTTTGAAGTTCTGTACTGTCCTCTTCACATTTTCCAATGCCTCCAAGTTTTGTGTCATCTGCAAACTTTGAAATTGTCCCTTGCACACCAGATCAAGATCATTAATGTAATAATTAACACAGCAGGGTGACACAGTGCCAGGGACCTGGGTTCAGTTCAATTCTGCCCTTGGGTGACTGTCTGCAAGGAGTTTGTACATTCTCCCCGTGCCTGTGTGGGTTTCCTCCCACAGTTCAAAGATGTGCAGGTTAGGTTGTTTAGCAATAAATTTCCTCTTAGTGTCTAGGGGATAGGGGGGCGCTGCGGTTAGCAGGGTAAATATGTGGGGTTACGGAGATAAGGCCTGGGTGGGATTCTTGTTGGTGCAACTCAATGGGCCAAATGGCCTCTTTCTGCATTGTAGGAATTCTATGATTCCATGATTCTAAAAACAAGGATCCCAATGCCAACCCCTAGGGAACATCAGTACAAACTATCTTCCAACTCAAAAAATATCCATTGACCATTACTCCTTGGTTTCTATCATTCAGCCAATTTTGTATCCATATTGCTATTGTCCCTTTTATTTCACGAGCTATGACTTTTCTCATAAGTCTGTGTGTGGTGCTATATTGGATGTTTTCTGCAAGTCCATGTAAACCGCATTAACAGCACTTCCCTTATCAACCCATTTTGTCACCTCCTCAAAAGAACTCCAGCAAGTTAGCTAAACATGATTTCCCCTTTAGAAATCTATGCCTGCTCTTCCTAATCAGCCCACATTTTCCATGTGACTATTAATTGTATCCCAAATTATTGTTTCCAGAAGCTTGCCCTCCACTGCTATTAAACTGACTGGCCTGTAATTACTGGTGGTGTCCTCACAACCTTTTTTGAACAAAATCATAACATTTCCAATGCTCCAGTCCTCTGGCTCTTTCCCTGAGCCTAGAGAAGGCTGAAGATTATTTGTATTTTCACTTCCTTCAATATCCTTGGATGCATCTCATCTGGTCCTGATGCCTTGTCAACTTTCAGTACCAGTAGTTTATTCAACAGTTCCTCTTTGTCAGTTGTGAACCCTTCTCGGAACAGTATTTGCTCATCTGTCACTCAGTCCTGGGTAGCATATAACTCCTTAGTAAAGACAGGTACAAAGTATGCACTTAATACCTCGACCCTGCCCCAGCCTCTATGTGTAAATTTGCTTTTAGATCCCTAATTGGCCCACTTCCTCCTTTTACCACCCTTTTAATATTTATACACCTATAGAAGGCTTTGGGATTCCCCTTTATGTTGGCTGCCAGTAGAATAGAGTTCATAGAATCCCACAGTACAGAAGGAGGCCATTCGGCCCATCGAGTCTGCACCGACAAGCAATCCCACCCAAGCCCTATCTCCGTAACCTCACATATTTACCCCACTAATCCCGCTAACCTACGCATCTCAGGACACTAACAGCAATTTAGCATGGCCAATCAGCTTAATCTTTGGAGTGTGGGAGGAAACTGGAGCACCCAGAGGAAACCCATGCAGCTAAGGGAACGTGCCAACTCCACACAGGCAGTGACCCAAACCAGGAATCGAACCCTGGTCTCTGGAGCTGTGAGACAGCAGTGCTCACCACTGTGTCACCATGCCGCCTAGAGTCTTTTCTCATAATCCCTCCACACTTCTCTTACGTCCTTTGTCACCTCCCCTCTGAATCATCTGTATTCCTCTTGGTTTTCAACCCCTAATTTCTTCCTGACATTGTCGTAAGCACATTTTTTCTTCCTTTTCTTAATTTCCATCTCCTTTTTCATCCAGGGAGCTCCAAATTTGTTTGCCCTACCTTTCCCTCTTAAGGGAATATATTTTGAATGTCTCCGTACCGTTTCTCTTTTGAAGGAAGCACATTGTTCAGCTACAGTTTTTCATTGCAGTCCAACTGACCCAGTTCCATTCTTCCCCCATAGTCAGCTGTTACCCCAGTTAATTCTTTTTATTCTGAGTTGTCTATTATCATTTTCTATTATAATTCCAAACCTTACAATATAATGATCACTGTCTTCCAAATATACCTCCACTGACACTTGGAATGAGATTTACTGAACAACCCACCATGTGTTTCGCCATTGACTGGCAGTGGGATTTTCTGGTTCCACTGGGAAACCTGTGGCAGGAATGCACTGTTGGCAGGACAGGAAGATCCCACCAGCATGAACAGCCCAAAATGTTGAAGAATTGCTCTATTAAACCATCTAATTTCCAAGAACCAGGTCCAACAGCGTGTCTTTTCTTATTGGACTGGACAAACACTGCTATAAAAAATTTCCCTGAATGCAATCTGGGAATGTTTGCTGCTCTCCGCCCTTTACACTATCACTGTCCCAGACTACATTCAGGTAATTAAAGTCCCCCATTCTACCTACTCCATAATGTTTGCATCTCTCTGTAATTTCCCTGCAGATTTGTTTCTCTGCATCTTTCTCACTAGTTGGCAGTCTATAGACTAGGCATCATATTTGTTCCTTAGCTCGAGCCAAATTGATATCTGTTCTCGAATCCTCCGGGACATCCTCCTCCTCCAGCACTGTAATGATCTCCTTAACCAACACTGCCACCCTGCCCGTTTCCTTCCCTTTCTATCTTTTCTGAACACATTTTACCCAGAAATATTTACTACCCGGTCCTGCCCTTCCTTGAGCCACATTATATTTCCACAATACAGTCTGCGCCCGTATGTCCCCAGTCTTATTTATATACTCCAAGCATTCACATGCTTACACAGTAACCCTGATTTAGACTTCAATACTTTCTCCTTTACTTCAATTTCACTTATTAATTATTATCACTTATACAGAGCTTTCTGTCCCTCTCAGTATTTTGTGCATCCTGTTACACCTCTCTTTAGGTTCCGACACCCCCTGTCAAGTTAGTTTACAGCCCTCCTGCCAGCACTAGCAAAACACACCACAAGGAACTGAGTTCCAGCTCTGTCCAGGTGAAAACTGCCTGGTTTGTGCTAGTGCCATGCCCCTCATCCCTCTCTCTCCCCACTGGAACCAGTTCCAATGTCGCAGGATTCCTCCCTCCCTCCTGCCCCATCTTGTTAGCCACACGTTCATTTGCTTTATCCTCCTGTTTCTGCATTCACTTTTACATGACATTGGGAGCAATCCAGAGATTACTACATTTGAGGCCCTGTTTGTTAATTTTCTACCTAGCTTGCTAAATTCTGCAGTATCCCTTACCCCTTGCTGCCCAAGTCATTGGTGCCAACATGAACCCACAATCTCTGGCTCTTCACCTTCTTCCAAAAGAATGTTCTGCAGCCATTCAGTGACATCCTTAAGCCTGGCATCGGGGAGACAACATACCATCCTGCAGTCACATCTACGTCCACGGAAGTGCCTTTCTGCTCCCCGAACCAACAAATCCTCTTTCACTATTGCTCTTCCCTTTCCCTCCCCTCCTGCACATCCGAGCCATTCGTGGTGTCACAAACCTGGCTCTGACTGCATTTTTCAAGGAATCAGCGCCCTCACCAGCTTCCGGAACGGAAAATTGAGTTCTAAACAGGACACCAGGGAACCCCTGCAGCACCTGTGTAGTTCCCTAAGAGTACCTGGTGGTCAGCCATTAACACTCTGCTTCCATATGTTCTAGATGACCATATGGGCAGTACATGTGCTGCAGAAACTTGGGGTCTAGATTTCAGAGCTCGAGAAGTGGCTGGAGACACTGTTGTGTATCTGTGAGGCTGAGACCTATGGGGATACCACATTCAGAGAGATGGTTGATTGCAGCTTAAGGGTCTGGAAGCACGTTCAACAGCATCGGTGGAGAGGGGAATGGAGTTAATGTTTGGAGTGCATATGAGTTTATATTTGTTCTGTTTGATTGTGACAGGCTCTTTTGCAAAGCAGCTGAAATCTGAACAACATGGGAAAATAAATGCTCCTTTCTACTCCTGTGCAGTGGTTCGTACTGTTGCCTCACAGCTCCATGGACCCAGGTTCAATTCCAGTCTTGGGTGGATGTCTGACTGCAGATTGCTTGTTCTCCCTATGTCTGTGCAGATTTCCTCCGGGTGCTCCGATTTCCTCCCACAGTCCCACAAGATATGCAGGTTAGGTTTGTGGCAGAAAATGGAACAGTGGCTGAGGTTGTTCATGCAGTTGAGAGGATGCAGTTGGTTTGGCAACTCGTGTGCGATCGTCTGCTCCGTGTCAATGATCTAGGGGAAGCAGTGCTGGCGTTGACTGCCTCGACTGTTCGTTCATGCCACCTCCTGAACGTCTGCCTGGAGCATCTCTTGCCGGCCTGAAGATTCATTACATCTCTCTTCCCCTCCATGTCTTTGCACTGAGATCATGAATGCTGTCTCTGAAAACCTTAGCGTTTGCTTACATGCATGTTCAGCCATTTCTCAAGGCATCACAATCCAGGCATGTCAAATGACTCCAACCATTCTTACAACTACATGGTGGCACAGTAGGTAGCACTGCTGCCTCACAATGCTAGGGGCCCAGGTTCAATTCCGGCTTGTGAACTTTGATTTATTATTGCCACATGTATTAGCATATAGTGAAAAGTATTGTTTCTTGCACGCTATACAGACAGAGCATACCGCTCATCGAAAAGGAAATGTGAGAGTACGGAATGTACTGTTACTAAATGTACGGTGACTTAATGTGGAGTTTGCACGTTCTCCCCGTGTCTGCGGGGGTTTCCTCCGGGTGCTTCAGTTTCCTCCCACTGCCTGAAAGACGTGCTGGTTAGGTGAATTGTCGATGCTAAATTGCCTCTTAGTGTCAGAGGTACCATGAGAGTAAATATATGAGGTTCTGGAAATGGGCCCTGGGTGGGATTGTTGTCAGTGCAGGCTTGATGGGCCAAATGGCCTCCTTCTGCTCTGTAGGGATTCTATAATTTAAGAGGCGAAGGCTGCCTTTAAAGTGACATGAGCTGATACATAAGCCAGAATTTTACAACCCTGTCCATCACAGGAATCGGAGCGGATGAGGAGCAGAACATGGAAAGGTCCATGGACCTTGGCAGGGTTTCACTGTTTTGGGATGAGCGAGGCAGTAAAATTCCACCCATGGAGCCAATGAATAACATGGATAATGCTTTCTACACATAGAAAATCATGTAGAACAACAAGTAACTTGCATTTAGTAAGACAATGAATGGGAGTGGGCTAACTGCATGCCGAGTACCCCACTCCAGGCAGGTAAGTGGAACTGATCCACTTCAGATCAGCCATGATCTTATTGAATGGCGGGGCAGGCTCGAAGGGCTAGTTGGCCTACTCCTGCTCCGATTTCTTATGTTCTCCCATTTAGATGGAAAGCTAATTTTGTCCCTGTTCTCTGAAAAGGTGTAAACACAGAAAGAAGTCTTACAACACCAGGTTAAAGTCCAACAGGTTTATTTGGTAGCAAACACCACTAGCTTTTAGAGCGCTGTTCCTTTGTCAGGTGAGTGGGAGTTCTTTTCACAAACTGGGCATATAAAGACACAAACTCAATTTACAGAATAATGATTAAAATGCAGGTCTTTACAGCTAATCAAGTCTTAAAGGTACAGACAGTGTGAGTGGAGAGAGGGTTAAGCACAGGTTAAAGAGATGTGCATTGTCTCCAGACAGGACAGTTAGTAAGATTTTGCAAGCCCAGGCAAGTCGTAGGGGTTACAGACAGTGTAACACGAACCCAAGATCCTGGTTGAGGCCGTCCTCATGTGTGCGGAACTTGGCTATCAGTCTCTGCTCTGAAAAAGGCCCAGCCAATCCTTATTGTAAAGAAAGTACTCAATATAAATTTCACTGGCATGGAGGTTTTAAAGTTTGACCCGTAGCTTATTTTCAAATAACTTGGGAAAACCTCTGAGCAAATACTAATATATTCCACCAGTACAACAATGAACAGTGCTGATACATCCTGGGAAATCAGGGACACTGCAAATAACTGCAAAATGCAAATCCAATTCAGAAACAGAGCTCAGGACAAAAATATCATCCAACCCCAGACTGACACTAAGGTCTTGAATTAAAAAATGTGGTGAAGTTATTAAAAAATCTAAAAGACAATTCAGCTGATAGTCATATTAGAAACCTCGTTTTTATTTAAATATAGTTCTACATTCTGATGTAATTTTTATTTTGGACCTTAGAAATTTGTTTGAGATGAAGAAAATGGCAGTTGAAACTAAATTTCACAAACATTTTGAAGAAATTGCAGGAATTCGATGAAAGATTGTTTCCAGTAATGAGCTGACATAGTCAGGAGCCACAGTAAGTGTAGAAATAGGAAGAAGAAGATCCAAAAGGGGTGTAATAAAATGACAATGAGAATTAAAGGAGAAAAGGCAGAAGACCATGACAGCACAATATATGGGAGCAGAATTAGGCCATTCGGCCCACTGAGTCCGCGCCACCATTCAGTCATGGCTGATGTGATTCTCATCCCCATTCTCCTGCCTTCTCCCCGTAACCCTGGACCAAGAACCTATCTATTTCTGTCTTAAAAAGATTCAATGACCTGACCTCCATAGCCCTCTGTGCCAATGAGTTCCACAGATTCATCACCAGCTGGCTGAAGAAATTCCTCATCTCAGTTTTAAAGGAGCGCCCCTTCACTCTGAGGTTGTGCCCTCAGGTTCTAGTCTCTCCCACTAGTGGAAACATTCTCTCCATGTCCACTCTATCTAGGCCTCTCAGTATTCTGTAAATTTCAATCAGATCCTTCTAAACTCCATCAAGTGCAGGCCCAGACTCCTCAACCACTCCTCATATGACAAACCCTTCATTCCTGGGTTAAATCTTGAGACTTCCTCTGAACCCCCACTAAGGCCAGTACATCCTTTTTGGGTATGGGGCTCTGGAGTCACATGTAGGCCAGACCAGGTAAGGATAGCAGATTTCCTTCCCTAAAGGACATGAGTGAACCAGATGGGTTTTTCTGGCAATCGGCATTGGTCATCAGCAGATTCTTAATTCTAGATTTTTTGGTATAGAACATTACAGCGCAGAACAGGCCCTTAGACCCACAATGTTGCGCCGACCAATTAAGAAAAAAGCAATGACCCTCTAACCTAAACCAATCCCTTTCCATCCATAAACCTATCCACGGACCTCTTAAACGCCCCCAAACTAGGCGCATCTACAACTGCAGCAGGCAGGGCATTCCATTCCCCCACCACCCTCTGGGTAAAGAACCTACCTCTGACATCTGTCCTATAACTACCACCCCTTAATTTAAAGCTATGTCCCCTCGTGCTAGCTTTCTCCATCCGAGGAAAAAGGCTATCACTGTCCACCCTATCTAAACCTCTAGTCATCTTGTACGTTTCAATAAGGTCTCCTCTTAGCCGCCTTCTTTCCAACGAAAACAACCCCAAATCCCTCAGTCTCTCCTCATAGGATCTCCCCTCCATACCAGGCAACATCCTGGTAAACCTCCTCTGCACCCTCTCCAATGCCTCCACATCCTTCCTATAATGTGGGGACCAGAACTGTACACAATGCTCCAAGTGCGGCCGCACCAGAGTTTTGTACAGTTGCAACATGACGTTGCGGCTCCTAAATTCAATCCCCCTACCAATAAACGCCAAGACACCGTATGCCTTCCTAACAACCTTATCGACTTGATTTCCAACTTTCATGGATCTATGCACATATACACCTAGATCCCTCTGTTCGTCAACACTATTCAGAGTTCTACCGTTAGCCCTATACTCTACACATCTGTTGTTCCTGCCAAAGTGAATTACCTCACACTTTTCCGCATTAAACTCCATCTGCCACCTCTCGGCCCAGCTCTGCAACTTGTCCAAGTCTTTCTGTAAACTATGATACCCCTCTTCACTATCTACCACTCCTCCGACTTTGGTGTCATCAGCAAATTTACTAATCCATCCTTCTATACCCTCATCCAGATCATTTATAAAAATTACAAACAGCAGTGGCCCCAAAACAGATCCCTGAGGCACACCACTTATAACCGAACTCCATGACGAATACTTTCCATCAACCACCACCCTCTGTCTTCTATCAGCTAGCCAATTCCTGATCCAATTAACTAAATCACCCTCAATCCCATACATCTGCATTTTCTGCAGAAGCCTTCCATGGTGAACCTTATCAAACGCCTTACTAAAGTCCATATATACCACGTCAACTGTCTTACCCCCATCCACCTCTTTGGTCACTTTTTCAAAAAGCTCAATAAGGTTAGTAAGGCACGACCTACCCTTCACAAAACCGTGCTGACTATCTCCAATCAATCCATTACTCTCTAAATAACTATAAATCCTATCCCTAATAATTTTTTCTAATACTTTGCCCACAGCAGAAGTAAGACTCACCGGTCTATAATTCCCGGGGAAGTCTCTATTCCCCTTCTTAAACAATGGGACAACATTTGCTATCCTCCAGTCTTCTGGCACTATACCTGTGACCAATGACGACCTGAAGATCAGAGCCAGAGGCACTGCAATCGCCTCTCTTGCCTCCCAGAGAATCCTAGGGTAAATCCCATCCGGCCCAGGGGACTTATCTATTTTCAAACCCTCAAGAATATCTAGCACATCCTCCTTATCTACTTCAATACTATCCAGTTTACAACCCTGTAACCCAGTGTTCTCCACAACTACATTTACGTCTCCCTGCGTGAATACCGAAGAGAAATATTTGTTCATTGAATTATTATTGAATTCAAATTCCACCATCTGCCGTGGAGGGGCTCAAACCCAAGTTCCCAGAACTCAAGTTTCTTGATTAATAGTCCAGTGATAATACCACAAGGCCATAACCTCCCATCAGATTACAATTAGTTAACAAGCATACCAGAACAGGCCAGCAGCTTTAGATCAGATAGTGCTGAGCTGCTCAGTTGGACACAGATATCCCAGGGGAAAGGGAGGGGCAGAGAGGGACCAGGATGGTGATATCAGATCTTGGGGGAGAGCGGGATCCAATTAGGCAGTGATCAACCTTGGTTTCTTGAAGCCCCACGGAGCACTGTACCCCTCCTAGCCCCACAAGAATGAATTAAGAGCAAAACTTCAGAACTTTGACTGGACCACCTGTTGAAACTGTGTGCAAGGTGCTGAACTCACACGCCATCCAGTTGAGGGCAAAACTGGCAATCGGGGTCATATGTGCATCATAACATAACTTGTAGATTGAAAGGACCTGCTATCTGTTTGATATGGGCACTCCTGACTGCTCATCGAGAGTTGTCAGCGGAGTGGGACAATAAGCTACACCCGCTATTTACAGGGCACTACTGTCCTGCATCTGCCTAGTGCAGCCTTCAACTTCATCCCTAACATTTCTAAGTGCTTTAAATAATTAATTTGGTTTGCAACATGACAGCACGATAGCACAGTTGTTCGCACTGCTGCCTCACAGCGCCAGGGACCCAAGTTCGATTCCCGACTTGGGTCACTGTTTGCGTGGAGTTTGCACATTCTCCCCATGTTTGCATGGGTTTTCCTTCCGGTCCTTCGATTTCCTCCCACAGTCCAAAAGGTGTGCTGTTTAGATGCATTGGCCATACTAAATTCTCCCTCTGTGTACCCAAACAGGCTAAAGAGATGTGTACTACAATACAATACACATCTCTTTAACCTGTGATCAGTGCTCCTTCCACTCACATTGTTAGCCACTTTAAGACTTGAATAGCAGGTTAGGTGTAAAGTTTCACATTCTAATCAGTAATCTGTAAATTGTCTGTGCTGTAATATGCTCTGTCTGAGGCCAGAACTCTCCATTCACCTGACGTAGAGGGAAGCCTCGAAAGCTGGTGAGTTTACTATCAAATAAATCGGTTGGACTTAAACCTGGTGTTGTCAGACTTCTTACTGTGTTTACCCCAGTCCAATGCCGGCATCTCCACATCACACCCAAACAGGCGCCAGAGTGTGATGACTAGGGGATTGTCATCGTAACTTCATTGCAGTGTTAATGTAAGCCTATTTGTGATTAATAGTCCAAAGATGTGCGGGTTAGGTTGATTGACCGTGCTAAATTAACACTTGGTGTCAGGAGAACTAGCTAGGGTAAATACATGGGGTTATGGGGCCTGGGTGGGATTGTGGTGGGTGCAGACTCGATTCTGCCCTGTTCGGATTCAGTGATTCTATGATTTTCATAATAAAAAAACCCTCAGCAGTCAAATAGTTGAAGCCTTAGTGGGAAACATGCTTACAAAGGCCCTTCCATAGTTTGTAACAATAACTTTAGAATTTTCTTTTCACGGTTATCACAAACATTCACACATTGAATTAATTAACATGCAAAATCTATTGTCAGCCAGACATGAGGTTGCAATTTGTCAGCTGAATGCATGGAGAAAATCCATGTTTTGGAGATTTTTCTATTCTTTTTGCTTTTCATTCTTTAAAAATCTCTTTCATAAACATATTTCAGTTGCCCTTATTCTGACCCTCTCCAGTCACACACCGTGTGGGGGGGAAGAAAAGCGATGCATGATAGATCAGGGTAATCTTTTTCACTCTTAACGCCTCAGTTGTTGAAACAATTGCACAATCACAAGCGAATCCTGGTTGAGTTCAGTTTCTCCCGTGGTGCACATGTGCGCTGCGTGGGATACAGTTCATTTCAGACCAGCTTCAGCTGCCATGCCTGTGGGCTCCTCAAGAACCTGGGGCAACGTTACAACCCCTGAGATCTGAATACCCTGCTCATCCAGGGAGTATCCTTCTATCAGCGGAGTGGGTGGAAAAGCAAACCGTTCAGGCCCTGTGGCTTTGAAGCAATGGCCAAGAGCAATTAATTCTCTTTTGATGTAAAAGTTCAGTCTCCTTAATCTTGCTCCTTGAGATCCTTGGTATTTGGATCTCAGATGCAAGCTCAGCCTCGCTCGTCCTGAAACCGTAAAATCCCGCCTGAGGTTAACCTTCTCATTGCCCACCCCTCGCCAACCCCGATTCCTCTGGTGGGCAGAACCACAAAATTCCAGCCAGTAAGTTTTGGGCTCAAGTCTTGTTGGAGGGACTTGAGCTGAAGACCTATGTTGAACATTCAGAGCAATACTTGGGGGGAGGGAGGTGCTGCACTCTTCACCACACTGATTCTTCAAGGAGATATTAAACTGAGTCCGCCCCACTTGATAACTTGGACATGAGGGTGCAGGAGGCAATGTAGGCATTTGAAGATGGCATGAAACTTGAAAACATGGTAAACACTGAAGCAGGTCGTAATTTACTTAAAGAGAACATAGTGGAATGGAATGGGTGAGCACATGGCAGGTGAAATTCAATGCGGAAAACACAGTGTTACATGTCCAAAGATCCCCGAAGTCAGCAGGGCAGGTAGATAAGACAGGCGTGGCTTTCCTCCAGGTGCTCCGGTTTCCTCCCACAGTCCAAAGATGTGCGGGTTAGGTGGATTGGCCATGCTAAAATTGCCCCTTAGTGTCCTAAGATGCTTAGGTTAAGGGATTAGCGGGTAATAACATGTAGGGATATGAGGATAAGGCCTGGGTGGAACTGTGGTCGGTGCAGACCCGATGGGCCGAAGGGCCTCCTTCTGCACTGTAGGGTTCTATAAGGTAGCTAAAATGGCATATGGGACACTTGTCTTCATGAGCCAAGACATAGAATATAAGAGCAGGGTGTTTATGATGAAATTGTATAAAATGATTGTTAGGACACAGCTTGAATTCTGTGTGCAGTTCTGGTCGCTACACTACAGGAAGGAGGGGATGGTACTTGAAAGGGTGCAGAGAAAATTCACCAGATGATGCCTGGGCTGGAGCATTTCAGCTATGAAGGGAGGCTGGATAGGTTGGTCTTTTTTCCTTAAAGCAGAGAAGGGGAGACCTGACTGAGGTGTACAAAATTATGAGGGACATAAATAGGTTGGATAGAAAGTGACTTTTCCCCCAGATAGAGGGTCAATAACCAGGGGTCATAGATTTAAGGTAAGGGCCAGGGGATTTAGTGGGAAAATTAGGATAAACTTTTTCACCCAGAGGGGAGGTGGAAATCTGGGACTCATTGACTGAAAGCGTGGTAGAGATGGGAACCCTCACAACATTGAAGAAGCATTTAGATGTGCACTTGAAATGTCACAGCATACAAGGCCGCAGATCACGTGCTGGAAAATGGGATTGGAATAGATAGGTACTTGGATGGCCAGTGCAGACACGATGGGCCAAAGGGCCTCTTTCAATGCTGGAAAGCTCTATAGCCGGAATTGTACCGGTACGCCCGCCCCAGAATCGGGATGGGCGAGGCTTGCAGAATGGCATTCTCCGTTAGCCTCGGGCAGGATATTCTGAGTCTCGGGTGGGGGAGGCGGTAAAATTCCAGCGTATGACAAAAAAGCATAAGGGGATATATTTTTTGTAAGATAAATGAAGAGGGGCAATACAAGCTAAATTTTACAATCTCCAACGGGAAAGAGAAGGAGATCTGTATCTGGTGTCACACAAACCACTGAAAATAGCAGAACCTATCATTAACAGGACAGTTAGAAAGCAAATAGCTTGTGAGCTTTATGAATCGGGGTATGGAGTTCAAAAGCCAGGAAAATATGCTAAGCCATTAAAAACACTAGTTTGTCCCCAGTTTTGAACATAGAATATAAAAAATCTACAGCACAAACAGGCCCTTCAGCTCACAAGCTGTGCCGATGATATCCATACCTACTAGGCTTACCTATAACCCTCAATCCTATTAAGTCCCATGTACTCATCCAGAAGTCTCTTAAAAGACCCTATCGAATTTGCCTCCACCACCAACGGCAGCCGATTCCACTCACCCACCACCCTCTGAGTGAAAAACTTACCCCTGACATCTCTGTACCTACTCCCCAGCACCTTAAACCTGTGTCCTCTCGTAGCAACCATTCCAGCCCTTGGAAAAAGCCTCTGAGAATCCACCCAGTCTATACCTCTCAACATCTTATACACTTCTATCAGGTCACCTTTCATCCTTCATCTCTCTAAGGAGAAAAGACCGAGCTCCCTCAACCTATCCTCACAAGACATGCCACCCAATCCAGGTAACATCCTTGTAAATCTCCTCTGCACCCTTTCAATAGCTTCCACATCCTTCCTGTAATGAGGCAACCAGAACTGAGCACAGTACTCCAAGTGGGGTCTGACCAGAATCTTATACAGCTGCAGCATTATCTCCCAAATCCTAAACTCAATCCCTCGATTAATGAAGGTTAGAACACCATACGCCTTCTTAACCACATCCTCTACCTGCGAGGCCAATTTAAGAGTCCTGTGGATCCGGACCCCAAGGTCCTTCTGATCCTCTACACTGCTAAGAGTCTTACCCTTGATATTATACTCCTTCATCCCATTTGACCTGCCAAAATGGACCACTACACATTTATCCGGGTTGAAGTCCATCTGCCACTTCTCCATCCAGTCTTGCATCCTATCTATGTCTCGCTGCAACTTCTGACATCCCTCCAAACTATCCACAACACCACCAACTTCCGTGTCGTTAGCAAACTTACCAACCCATCCTCCACTTCCTCATCCAGGTCACTTATGAAAATTATAAACAGCAAGGGTGCCAGAACAGATCCCTGGGGCAATCCTCTGGTGACCAAACCCCATGTCGAAAAAGACCCATCTACAACCACTGTCTGCTTTCTGCGGCCAAGCCAGTTCTGGATCCACAAGGCAACAGCCCCTTGGATCCCATGCCCTCTCACTTTCTCAAGAAGTCTTGCATGGGGGACCTTATCGAACGCCTTGCTGAAGTCCATATAAATCACATCTACCACTCTTCCTTCATCAATGTATTTAATCACATTTTCAAAGAACTCAACCAGGCTCATAAGACTCGATCTGCCTTTGACAAAGCTGTGCTGACTACTATTGATCATACTAAACTTCTCTAAATCTTCTTAAATTCTGTCCCTCAGAATCTTCTCCATCTACTTACCAGTAACTGAGGTTAGACTCACCGGTCGATAATTTCCTGGGCTATCCCTATTCCCTTTCTTGCATGTAGGAACCACATTCGCAATCCTCCAATCCTCCGGAACCTCTCCCATCTCCATCGACGACGCAAAGATCATCGCCAGGGGCTCTGCAATCACTTCCCTCACCTCCCACAGTAACCTGGGGTACATCCCATCCGGTCCCGGCAATTTATCTATCTTGATGCTATTCAAATCTTCCAACACATCCTTTTTCTTAATGTCCACATACTCAATCTTTTGGAAAGGGTATGAAAAGGATTGAGTGCAATGATTCCAAGGTTGAGGGAATATACTATGATTAGACTGGTGAACCTGGAATTTCTCAACTCCGACTGGAGAAAGCGAAGAAGAGATTTGATCAAAGCGTTTGAAGTAAAGTGAAGCTGTTTCCAGCAGTTGTCGAGATGGTAACCGGGGTCATGGGGAAGAACCTTTTTACACAGCGAATTGTTAGGGCTTATAAAACTTATAAATTTATAAGTTAGGATTTATGCCTGTGAGGAAAGCAGATTCAGTTTTAACTTTCAGAATAGAATTAGCAAAACGCTTGATGGAAAAGAATTTCAGGAGTGTTGCAATAGAGAGACAGACTAGGACAAACTGGATTTTTTTTCGAAAGAACTGATGTAGACCCGATGGGCCAGATGGTCTCCTTCTGCTGTGGAGTGTTCTATGATTCAATATTTGTCTCTCCAATAAAGTTGTTTCTCCGTTGGTGAGCGCAAATTGGTTGCCGTACTCCCTGTATTATAACAGCAACTACTTTTCAAAAATGACTTAATTGGGTGTAAAAAACTTTGGAATATCCTGATGTGATGAAACTGCATGTCGTTCTTTCACAAGGTGCCAGAATTGACATCAGCTGCAGTACACCGAGATCAAGTACACTTCAGACTCTCATTTACAATAGTCACAATAATTGGGGCGGCACGGTGGCACAGTGGTTAGCACTGCTTCCTCACAGTGCCAGGGACGCAGGTTCAATTCCTGGCTTGGGTCACTGTCTATGTCAAGTTTACACATTCTCCCCATTTCTGCATGGGTTTCCTCCAGATGCTCCAGTTCCTTCCCACAGTCTGAAAGACATGCTGGTTAGGTGAATTTGCCATGCTAAATTCTCCCTCAGTATACCCAAACAGGCGCTGGAGTGTGACGACTGGGGGATTTTCACAGTAACTTCCTTGCAGTGTTAATGTAAGCCTTATTTGTGGCACTAATAAATAAACTAAACACTTTCATAGAATCATCGGGGCGAGTTTTCCTGATCAGCCCATCAGGGGAACCGGAGTGGGCAATGGCAACCCATGAAAAAGTCCATTGACTTTGGGTGGGATTTTCCAGTTTCAGGATGAGCGTGGCTGAAAAATGTCGCACGTAGAATCGTAGAATCCCTACTGTGCAGAAGGAGGCTATTCGACCTATCAAGCCTGCACTGACTCCCCAACAGAGCATCCCACCCAGGCCCTATCCCTGTAACCCCACATATTTACTCACTAAGCCTCCTAACCTACATATCTTTGGACACTAAGGGGCAATTTAGCCTGGCCAATCCACCTGACTTGCACATCTTTGGAGTATGGAAGGAAACTGGAGCATCCGGAGGAAACCCATGCAGACACAGGGGGAATGTGCAATCTCCGCACAGGCAGTCACTCAGGGCTGGAATTGAACACGGGTCCCTGGCGCTGTGAGGCAGCAGTGCCACCACAGTGCCACTCAATCACTTTGGTGAGATAATGGCCAACAGAACCAGAATGGAGCTAGATCTGCTTCCAGATAAAGTGAACTCAAAGCAAAAAACATTACTTAATGAGTAAATTTTTCCCACTGGTAATCACTAATTTATGAAAGTCGAACATCCAATTGAAGTTCATGTACAAATGCTTAACGTACTTTATGCCTCTGTGCACAAATTGTGCTTGGATTTTAACCTGCCAAGAGTATTACGTAGATCCTAAGAATGAAGTGTGCGCATGAAAAGCGTTTAAATGTGAATGTTACCAATCAAGGGTTGTACTCCACGGAGCAGATTGCCACCTAGTGCAGTTGATGGGGATTTGATTGACAATAGAATATATAAAACAAAATTAGGCAGATTACTCATGTAGCAGTGTTCAGAAACACAGAGATAGTGGCATAATAGCAGGGTGATGACAATCATCTGTAAGTTTTGAAGCATTTCATTAATGTTCTTTTATTGGCAACGAAAGAAAATAACACAGATGGTGTTTCCTGTCACTGAAGTTATAACTCTAATTCCAGATCTTCCATATGATTGCGGCAGAATAAAGTTTATTTATTAGTTACTAGTGCATTAACACTGCAATAAAGTTATTGTGAGAACCCCCCAGTCGCCTGTTCGGGTACACACTGAGAGAGAACTTAGCATGGCCAGTACACCTAACCAACACATCTTTCGTACTGTGGGAGGAAACCGGAGCACCGGGAGGAAACTCACGCAGACACAGGGAGAACATGCAGACTCCACACAGACAGTGACCCAAGCCAGGAATCAAACTCAGGTCCCTGGCACTGTAGGGCAGCAGTGCTAACCGCTGTGCCACCATGCCACCCACACAGGTTCACAGCCTGTTCGAGTTTACTTCAAGAAGCCTTTGTAAAATTCTGCAGTATGCTGATTGCCTCCTTTAAGAATTGATGAATGATTCGCGGTGCAGTTTAGGATTACGATTAATTGGGATTGTTACAGACAGCAATAATTGGATGCTGTATGGCACATTATGAGTAAGAAATATCAGACAAAAGAAAGAGCCTTTGCTTCATAATGTCAGACATATGATTAGACAAGTATTCCCAGTGTTTGCTTGACTTATCTTCGGGGAGCAGTCAGGGAGAATCCTTGAAGAACCTCATTAAGTTCAATTAATAAGTTTTAATTTACATTAGACGTGGGCTATAGAAGGAGCATGATTGAGGGGATGAATCACATTTCTTTTTGCATTCTATGCTTTCTTCTCTGATCAAACAAAATAATAACTTTCCAAGTTGCCTCGCTGCAGGTTCCCAACTGTGAGTTGTTGTAAGCCAGTAGCTACAGAATAACAGGAGTCAAGCTTTACATATTTCTCTAAGCATTTATTTATACAGTTGCAGATTAAAAGTGAGCCCCGCTAAGCCCACCACAGTGACAAGCTGTGTCTGTTCATGGAGGCAGAAGTGAAACACCGATTGCTGCCCAGAACTTAGATACAAATAAACAGAGACTCCTGTTCAAACTCTGATTACATTGTCAATTTAGAAAGCCAGCTAAAATGCTGACTAATAAATGTAAGGAAGCTATCAGCAACTCAAAAAGCTGAGAATTTGAAAGAAAATGCTCTGAATATAAGCTTGAGATGTGTGAAAAAACAGAAGGGGCTGAATTGTCACCAGGCTGTGATGACAGGGGAACCCCGTCGAAATGCACAGGAGCCCCAATTCCAGATTCCCAACTCCACTCGAGTGGTGATGGCCCAGTGGTATTATTGCTAGGCTATTAATCCAGAAACTTCATTGCGGTGTAAATGTAAGCTTACTTGTAACAATAATAAATAAATAAGCACCAAGGCTGGATGTAAGACCT